>NC_138167.1:6705546-9345900 GCF_964165515.1 Mesoplodon bidens | reverse complement strand
CACTGCTGTGTCAGTTTCTGCTGTACAGTAAAGTGAATCAGCCATACTTATACATATATCCCCTCTTGTTCGGATTTCCTTCCCATCTAGGTCACCACAGAGCACCGAATAGAGTTCCTTGTGCTATACAGTAGGTTCTCATTAGTTATCTGTTTTATACATAGTAGTGTATATAGGTCAATCCCAATCTCCCAATTCATCCTACCCATCATGAATAAAAATTGGCAACCAAAATGCCAATTTTTTAATGTGTGAGTGATTTTTAAAACAGTAAATTAAAACCCATTCTGAAAGGGGGGAGACCAAAAGGGAAATGGCTCATCAGGCCTGATCGCAATAACAGACAAAAATGGAAGAACAAGGTTTCATTACTCAGTCTTATTTAGGGGGAAAGACTGTATAAAATGGCACCACCTCAGTAGACAGCCTATTTTTGAGTTTTAACTCAAAGGAAGGATAAAGGTAAAAATCAAGGTCAGCGAAATGTAACCCCAAAGTGGTTGAATCTTCTTTGCTCATTTTATCTCCTCTTAAGGCCAGTCTCAACTTGGCCCCATACAACCCCATTGCCTTGAGAAAGTATGTTGGTTTGATGAACATTTCCCACAGAGACAGAGGAGGCAATTGTCTTGTGTATCAGAAAGGAAAGCTTCCCTTTCCAGTCTCTTGCCTCAAAATCTTCCTCTCTCCTCAGCAGCTGAATTCCCTCTCTCTCCTTATGACATTCACCCCTGAGCATCTCTTCCCATGGGAAGATCATCACGGTCTTGCTTTCTTCCCCTTGTAAAATTTTCGTAGACAACTAACATGTATGCAGCTTTATGGACAGAGTTCTGCTTTATTCTGCTTTACACATAAATATTACGACTCCTGTGACTTCACTCTCAGGCTAGGTAAGCTCTGCTTCTGAAAGTTCCTCCCCTCAAGCTCCATATTTGGAGTGCATTCTGTTGCAGACATCAACTCTGGTCTTCTTTTTTTTTTGGGGGGGGGGTTCTCTGTAGTCATCTGTTTTATACACAGTAGTGTATATATGTCAATCCCAATCTCCCAGTTCATCCCATCCTTCCCTTCCCCCTTTGGTAACCGTAAGTTTGTTCTCTACATCTGTGACTCTATTTCTGCTTTGCAAGTAAGTCCACCTGTACCATTTTTCTAGATTTCACATATAAGCGATATTATACGATATTTGTTTTTCTCTGACTTATTTCACTCTGTATGACAATCTCTAGGTCCATCCACATCTCTGCAAATGGCACCATTTCATTCAACCCTGATCTTTTGAACTAATCTCTTTCCCTGGGTATCATTTCCAAGGAAACAAATACAAGAGTTGCAGCAACTGCTCTGATTAACTGTAAAGTCCTCTGGTGTCTTTTTTCCCACCGTTTTCAGCACTTGGTGATTTGAAAGTTGGAGTTCAACTTCCTGCCCTGACAGCTCTAGGCAGTGAGAGAAGCGTTGAGTAAAAGCACAGGCTTGTTACTAGCTGCCTGCTCTTAGGTAGATAACCTACCCTCTCTAAGTCCCAATTTCCTAATCTTCAATGTTGGGGAAATAATAGTACCTTCCTCCTAGGCTTACTGTGAAGGTTAAATGTGATAAAGCAAATAGAGCACTTATGATGCTTACCAGCTCATACCCAGCCCTCAATAAGTGTAAGTTATTTTATTTGTCTCCTACCAAATTCTGCTTCATCGTAATAATATTTTTATTAAAACTATTGCAAAAATACATACATCTGTCTACAGATACATACATACATGTGCCTACAGCACACACGCGCGTGTACACACACACACACACACACACTGAACATTATTCAATCATAATACCTAATAAATTGCAAAGGAAAGTGTCTCATACCACATCAAAGTCTTTAGATAAAGGAAAATACCTAATAATCTGTGCTTTAAAATGCTGCATTTATGCCATGCTCTTGAAGTAGTTGGGTTCAGTTCTTGGTAGCAGAACCAACCCAACCAGGGGAGGGAGGGAGAGAGTCTAGCCCTTAACAGTGTACACAGTGCTTTTAAGTGCCTGACAGGCTCTTTTAATCTACTCTGCAGCACTGTGTGGTGACATTATTACCCCAACTTTGCAGGTGTAGAAACTGAGGCCTGTAATCTTCTGACCAGATGTCCTCTGATTTCCAAATGCTTTTGCTACGTGACCCCAGGGAGAATTAGGCCCATTTCATTGTACCTAGTTTAGTAACTAAAATAGATGATTAGCTCTAATATCAAGAACAGTTTTGTTAATCATTCAACAGTTGTTAAGCAACCCCTGGGTGTGGTGAGATAGGAAAAGGCTAAAGAAAAATAGATCTTTGCCCTATTAAGAGCTTCGTCTGTAATAAAGGGACATACCTATGAGCAGCAAAAATACTCAGGGACACTTACAAAGCAACATAGTTTCTCATGAATTGTAAGCTGCATGCTACTTCATATTTTAATATCTGTGGATGCTGTAAAATCAATTGAACATCACAGTTTACTTGTTAGCAGTTGTTTTCTATCTTAATAGCACATAAAATAACATGCCTCTTATAATCAATAGCCTCATATGTAAGAGCCAAGAAAATATAAAATAATTAAATGGCCATTTCTTTAATAGCAATCAACAAATATTTGCCAAAAAGTAAATCGTTTTATCCATAGGTAATAAAGTTAATATCTGTTACCACAAAACTGGAGGTCATCAGCATCACCATTATTGATTCCTACTGTCTGGCTCAGGTTCAAGGTCTTCTTTCCCAAGAGGCAGGCACAGCAAGAGGTTCCTCAGCGTTGGGTCAGAGCAGCCTGCACAAATTAGGCTAACAGTTAGTTTAACAAATTCAGATGACAGTGTAACCAGTGGGGAAATGTGCAAAAAGAACCCTCATGTGGCCAGAACATTTGAATAAACAAAATGGTATAATGAGTTCAGACAGAAAGAGCACATTGTTCCTGGAAACACAGTGAAAGTTGTATTTTCAGAGAAGTCGAATTTCAAGGGGTGAGTTAGAAGGGGAGGACGTCCTGGTGGAGGCGTCAGCGTGGCACAGTGGCAGAATTCAGAGGGTGTATGGAGATCTGTAAAAGTCTGGGTGACAGGGGTGCAACAAAAGCATGATGGACACTGAACCACAGTCACAGATTCAAATCCTGACCAAACCTCACACTGGTTTTTGACCTTGGGAAAGTCACTTTATTCTTTTAAAGTCACTTTACTGGGAAAGTCATAATTATTTTGAGTTTCGGTTCCTCCTTTGTAAAATGACTATAAAATACTTACATTTTGTGCTGTGAGGAGGAGAGGGAATATTTGTCAAGTATTTGGCAGGGAGTGCAGACACTCAATAAATGGTAATAAAATTGGTTAGAAGGTTTTGAACAGAAGAAGTGAATGAGCAAAGCAGTGATTTGGGAAATTAACGTAGAATCTGTGATGAAAACGGGCTGGAGAAAGAAAGTACTAAGTCGAAAACTAGTTAAGATGCTTTTTCAATCGTCTGGATGAGAGGTGGCAGGGGCGGAGGGCAAAATAGGACATCGTCGGTGGAGATGCAGCAGCCAGGGGTCCCTAAGGGCGGCGGCTACAAAGCCTGTGAACCTGATATAACACCTGCCTGGGGACAGGGCCTGAGGGTGGAGGCCGGGCAAAGCACGCGAGGAATCCGAAAGTTCTGCAGTTTAGCGCCCAGGTACCTGAGAGAGGACACGGCGGGGGACAGTCTGGGAGGGTGGGGAGAGGGGTGTTCACCACCGCTGCCTAAATCTCACACCGGGGCGCATCTGTTTCAGACCCCAGGGAAGAGGTCAGAGTCAGTACTGGAGGCAGGGCGAGCAGAGGTCGACCGACTCACCCACCGCTCCGCGGCCCTGGCAGGCGGCCGGGAAGAGGCAGAGCGCGGCCCCTGCTCCGCCCCTCCCGCCGAGTCCCACCTCCCCGAGCGCGTTCCGAGGGGCGGAGCCCGAGGCGTCCCGCCCACCCCCACCCCCGCTCGCCTCGCCTATTCGTCACGCTACACCCTCCCCGCTCGCCACGCCCATCCGTCACGCCCTGCCCGCCCCCACCACCCCCGGGTAGACCAGCTGACGCCAGCCGCAGCTGCCACCCAGCTTCTACCCGCGCATCCAGAGCGCCGCGGCGACACCATGTTGGGCGTAATCAAGAACTCGCTGTTTGGGAGCGTAGAGACTTGGCCTTGGCAGATCCTGAGCAAAGGGGGCAAGGTAGGCCCACAGGGCTGCCGGGGACCGGAAGGGGGGCCGCGCCCACCGCACCCTGTTCGCGGCTGGAGCGTGGACAGGTGGGGCAGGAACGTGCCCGGGATTGTGCGTTCTGGCGTCTGCCCTGGCCACGGCCCTCCGATGCCCAGCGCTTGGACTGGGAAGGAGGGAATAGGAGGTCGGGTGCAGCGGGGCGAAGGGCTCTGCTGGGAGGAGGGGAGACAAAGAGGCAGGATGGGTCTGAGGGGAGAATCCCAGCTTACCGAGATGGACTGCGCCTCTTGAATGCATTCGTCCATTTAAACATTCCAAACTTGATGAATATTTGTTCGCTGAGAGGCCTTCGGTTGCAGGAAAGACTGGAAAAGTGCTTGTCCTTGAGAAACTCCCAAACTGTCCTTGGTGGAGAACTGAATATAAAAGAACAAGATCTGCGCTGCGAAGGAGATAACTGTTCAAGGCCGGGAGCGCAGGGGAAGGAGCAGTCCGTTCAGCCAAAGGGTGATAGTGGGGCCTGCGCAGAGGAAGTGCCGTCAGCTAGGCCTCCGGGATGTGCAGGAATGCACAGAAACAAGAAGAGCCCGTGCAAAGGCCCAGAGCTGTCAAATGGCTTGTTGGCCTGTGGGAGTTGGACGCCTAGAATACAGGATGAGTGAGGAGGGCATCATTGCAGTTTTCCCCCAAATTAACATTAGTGCTCACCCAGGCAAATTGGACTGCCCCCTGGAAACAAGAAATCTGCCACTAGACGATCATTTCCTTGTGGACGGGTACTTTGCGCACCTCGCGGCTGTATACTCAGCTCCCTGCCCAGTGCTTCATCTATTAAAGGACCGTGTTGTCTGGGGGGCCAAAGTCAGGTACCCATTACATTGATCATCACACAAAAGCCGTCAACTAGAGTCTGGACTCTTCAAGCAGCTATAGCCAGAGGCCTGTTACTTCATCTGTCTATATCTGTTTCCTTAGCCTTACGTAGAATAAGCACTTTAGCCCTGATCAAAGGTGACCTATTCAGGTGCCTACAAGCAGTCAGGCACATAATGAAAGTGAGTGACAAACTATAAGGCAGGGTGCGAACTGAGGCAAGTTGGAGACAGAGAAGTCAAGTCCCCATCTGCAAACGGTAATTCCAGGCAGTTGTCACGCAGTGATGTGAACCAGGGTTGCTGGGTTTTTAAGAAAAACCAGCAATCCAGACTCTTCATGTGAAATCTCTAAATTTAAAATTTATTCATTCAACAAATAACTGTTGAGTGGGCCAGGTACTCTTATAGGCAACGGGGATAAAGCAGTGGACAAAACTGGCAAAAATCCCTTTCCTCATGGAACTTCTTTTTTAGTGACTAATGAACAAGGAAGTCAAATATTTCATGTATCAGGTGGTGATCAGTGCTGTGATCAAAAATAAAGCAGGGGGGCTTCCCTGGTGGCGCAGTGGTTGAGAGTCCGCCTGCCGATGCGGGGCACACAGGCTCGTGCCCCGGTCCGGGAAGATCCCACATGCCGCAGAGCGGCTGGGCCCGTGAGCCATGGCCACTGAGCCTGTGCGTCCGGAGCCTGTGCTCCGCAAGGGGAGAGGCCACAACAGTGAGAGGCCCGCGTACCGCAAAATAAATAAATAAATAAATAAATAAAAATTTTAAAAAATAAAGCAGGGGAGCAGGGACTAGAGAGTGTTAGGGGTGAGGCTACGGTTTTAAGTAGGACAACTGTGTCAGGTTTTTTTTTGCGGTACGCGGGATACTCCAGTCGTTTGGTTTTCTGTTAGCCCCTTATAGTACAGTGTCACCTGCCACTGATTTGGTGTCTCCAGGGATAAATGCAGCTCCCTGATCAGTATCTTCCCTCAACGTTTGATAAGAATATGGAGCCATACAGGATATTGTTACCAGGCTGAAGCAAATCATTTAACCTGAATGAACCTCAGTTCCTGCAACTGTAGAAAGGGTATCAAAATATCTTCCCCATCCACTCCCAGAGTTGCTAGAAATATTAAATTAAGAAACATGAAAATGATTTGTAAACTAATACGCCCTACAAATGTAGTAATATTGTTATGTGGGAACTCATTTCAGCTCCACTCTTACTAGCTTCGTGGTCACAGCTCACTTAACCTCTCTGATGCTAATCACGAGAGAAAATAATAATCCACGTCTTATAACATTGTTTTGACATTTAAAGGAGAAAACCAATTATAAATTGTTCAACAAAATACCTAGCACTTGATTGTTCGCTTTCCCTTAGTTTTCCAGGTAATTTGGGTTAAGTTACTTAACCTCTCAACCACTCTGAACCCTGAAATCCCTCAGCTGTAAGATGAGAATGACAGTGCCTTAATTGACAATTAATTAAACAGTCGAAGATTCTTGTCATCTTTTTTAAAAAATATATACAAATTTGGGGTTTTGTTATTGTGAAGAGAGCCTCCTTCTGAAATGATCTCTCTCTTCCTGGAAAGAGTCTGGGTCAGAAACCGTTGTTCACTTTCCTGGGTGAATGAATATATTACACAGGGTGCCCCATGTAGCTCAAAGTCAGGCTCAACCAGATGTTCAGAGCTGATTCCAGGCACCCGGTGGGGAGGCCCAGGCTGCTGCGGACCTTATCAGGTCCTTCTGCGTTTCTTGGGGAGAGAGGAGGATGCACAGCTCTCTGTGTGGGGTTGGGTGGGTCTTGTGGGTACTGAGAACAGGACTGATATTAGTGATGGACATCTTTATGGGATTTGTTTTCAGCCTGTGCACACTGATTAGGACCCCACTGCCTGGCTTGGAATCCTTACCCCACCTCTTGCCACTGTATCTTGGGCACGTTACTTAACCTCTTGTTTTCATCCGAAAATGAAGATAAAAACACTTACTTCTTCACAGGGGTGTTTAAAATAATACGTGACACATAGAAAGTACTCAGTTAGGTTGATCATTATTATAATAATTATTGTTGTTTTCTTATAGTGAGAAAGCTGGCTTCCCAAATCAGCATGTATGCCAACCACAGCAGGTGGCCAGAGAAAAAAAACAGCCTTGCAGAGGACCTTGCAAATCTCATAGCAAGAGGCATTCTTGCAACATCTCTGTCTGGGACTTGAACTTGACCAGGGTTCCCACTGAATGTTGAAAACTGCTATTTGTGGCCACTGGCTGAAATCCTCATCTAGTTACTGACGTGGGAGCACAAGCTAGCTGAATGTGGGGTGAGGGAAGGCCATTATTTTGTTACCCGTAACAAGGAAATGCACTCAAGATGTTAAATTTGAAGAATCACATGTGCTAACAGTGTTAACGTAGGTGCTTTATTTTCTGCAGAAATAGAACTCTATTTAAATTCAGCTCCCTGGAAAATCAGAATAGTTGGATAATATCCATCTCTCAGCGCTAAATTTTCATAGTGATCCAGTGGTTCAAATGAGAAGTTACAGACATAGGTGCTATGAAAACAGGCAGTACCTGTTGGAGAACCACCTTCAGACAATGTGGCGCAACCTTCCTCCAGGATGGATATATATAGTTAGGCTAGGTTCTCATCTCTCCAGCCAGCTATGACTACCATATTCGTTTCATTAAAGCCAGGCTTCACTCCACGGCCTCCTTTCCCACAAATCCTTATAGAGGGCCTACTATATATATGTGTAAGACGTGGTCTTAGATGCTGGGAGATACAGCGGTACACAATACAGACAGTCCCTGACCCCATGGGGCTTACGATTGCAGTTGGAGATTAAACACACTATTATTCTGTTACAATTTCCATGTAATTATATTCCATTATAATTCCATTGTAATTATATCCCATTATAATTCCACTGTAATTATAATTACAATATACTATGTTGTGAAAATACAAGGGCCTATAAAAATATGGGGAACCTGTTTTAAACTGGGATCCTCTCTGAGGAAGTGACTTTTAGGTTGCGACCTGTTGGGTGACTGGGGATTCATTGGGCAGAGACAGGAAAGGAATCCCCCAGGCAGAGGAAGAGGCAGGTACGGAGGCCCTGAGGCAGGAATGACCGTGGCGTTGAAGGAAATAGCAGAAGGCCAGTGAGGAGGTGCTCTGGGTATGGCCGGCAACGTAGGAAGAAGCTCAGTGGTGCCTGGACCATCACAGATGAGTTAAGAACTTGGTGAATGACAGCGTTTAGGCTGGGGATTAATTAACATGATTCATTTATATAGAATGTTCTGTGTATGTTCCCTGGGCAACACAGCCTCATTCACAGCTTTGGTTGCCCCTTATGCTGATGCATCCTAACTGAGCCAGGCCCCTGCTGAGTCCAGACCCTTGTGCCCAACTGTACAACGGACAGTTCGCTCATCTGTAACAGGAGACAGATAAACCAGTGGATTTGTAAGCGCCCTTCCAGCTCTAGTGTCACCTGTCTTTGAAGTTCGTGGGAAAGCAGGATCATTCAGGAAGGAGAGGTAGAGCTGAGCTCAGCCTTAAAGGATGGTAGACTTGTCATGGGGGCTGGGCTCCCTGGATTCCTCTCTCTGCAGCCGTTCCTTTCTGGCCGTGGACTTCTCTGCCTCGGGGAACAAGCTGAGAACCTGCTCACTCAAGACTCAGACACACCTGCAAAACCCTATGTTTAGATTTTACAAAAGTAGGTTGAACTGATTTGCGGTAGATGAAGTGGACTTGCTGTCAGATAACCATCACTGGACTAATGGTTCCAAAATCCAGCTCCCTGTGAGAGCCTTGAGACCTTCGGCAATCTGGCCCCTGCCAGAGTCTCTGGCGTCCTTTCTTGCCATGCCCTGCTGGACAGTTCTTGCTCCAGGGGCAGTGACCTACTTATATTTTTCACCATCATCATAATGTTCTTCAGCTCTTTGCTTTTACCCCTAGGGTGCCCGCTACGTGAAATTGCCCTCCCTAAACTATCAGGCAGTTACTACATCATATAATAATTAGGTAATTCTTCTCACCATCCAACGAGACTGCCCGTATCATATTAAGCTCCAAATCTGTAGCACCTGGCAGAGGTTTTCAGTAGATGTTTATTCGATGAATCAATGCATCGGTGACTGAATGCCCAGTTGGATGATCTGTAAGCACCTCAAATTTCAGCTTGGCCTACCCCAACTTGTAAACAGACACCCATGTCCCCCAAACTAACCTAGGTGGTCCTCTTCCATGCTCCCACACTGCCCTGGAGCACCTTTCCCCTTAAACATGTCATCAGATTATAACCTGTTTTCCTGGCTGCTTCTATTAGACCATGCCTCCTGATGTCAGGGACCATGTCTTTCATCTCTTTAGTTGTTGGTTGAATGAATAAAGGAAGGAAAGAAAACAAGGAGAGAGCCAGCCAGCTCTTTTCTCCCGTGAGAATTGGTCATTGGTTTCTTCATTTGTAAGAGAAGGGGCTGCATTGAATGGCTTTTGATGGCCCTGTTCTGAGTGTGACACGAACCTACAAATGTCTGTCAGAACTAACTACCTCAGTAGCTACAGAAAGAGGTTAAAAAAATACCCAGTTCATCCCCTGTGGAGCATAGAGCCTTGTGACAAGCATTAGACCAGAGTTTGGGGATTTGAATTCTGGTTCCAGCTTCACTCAGCAGCTGTGTGGTCTTGGGCAACTCAGTCTCTCTGGTTCTTCATTTCCTCTTTGGTAAAATTAGTTTGATTGGGTGAACCTTGAAACCTCTTTCAGGCTGAAATTCTGTGACTCACAGAGGGACATTTCTGGAATTTAAAACATTTTAAGTGGCAAGACTCAGTGGGACCTCCAAAGAAGGCTGGGTCTGGTCTCTGCTATGACAGACGGGGCCAGAAAGAGCAAAATACCCCAGGTTTACGTAACACAATTTGCTACTGAAGGCTCTTTGGAAGTGTCAGACTCACTAAGGGGAGGGCCTCATAGCAGTCCTCAGAATTAGTAGGCACAGTACCGCAAAGTCAAGGCCAGTTTGTGGCCTCTCCATTCTTGGTCTGGTGCAATTTCCCCTGCCCCATGTGGAGGGAAGTATATGAAATTGGCACTCAGGGTTTATGTTCAGATTTCCCTGACCCCTTTCTCGCTACTCTCCTTCAATTTTGCATTACAAAAATAATAGGTGTTTTTGCATTCTAGGTATAAGATTATAATATTAGGTGTACTTTTTCAGACTGTATAGGCCATTCACAGTCCTACCCTCCTCTAGAGATTCATTATATCCCCTTGGAAGTTGAATCTTCAGTCTAAGATGTTGTAGGAAGGCCTGTTTGACCACCCCGGGGCAGCCAGGTCCTCTATCATGTGTCTATTTTTTATAATCATTAGTAAGAGAGGCACCTCCTTAATCAATAAATAAATATCTTTTGAGCATCTAACGTGTAAAGCTCTGGGATATAGTTTCTGTCCAAAAAGACCTTCTAGCAGATTTTTCGAACTGTACTGGTGTTCCATTACCAGGTAGTAAAATTAATATAGATCAAGGTTTTTTTTCTTTTAGTGGACTAGACTAAAATTCACTTGAGTAGAGCAGAATAGAAATAAACAGGATAGAAAGAAAAGGCATGTTGCTATGGAGAACAGTATGGTGGTTCCTTTAAAAACTAAAAATAAAGCTACTATGTGATCATGAAATCCTACTGCTGGGCATATATCCAGAAAAAAACATAATTCGAAAAGATACATGCACCCCAATGTTCACTGCAGCACTATTTACAATAGCCAAGACATGTAAGCAACCTAAATATCCATCGACAGTTGAATGGATAAATAAGGTGTAGTGTATATACACGATGGAACGTTACTCAGCCATAAAAAAGAATGAAACAATGCCATTTGCAGCAATGTGAGTGGACCTAGAGATGATCATACTAAGTGAAGTAAGTCAGACAAAGATATATATCATATGATATCGCTTATATGTGGAATCTTTAAAAAATGATACAAATGAACTTATATACAAAACAGAAATAGATCCACGGGCATGGAAAACAAATTTATGATTACCAAAGGGTAAGGTGGGGGGAGGGATAAAGTAGGAGTTTGGGATTAACATATACACACTACTATATGTATTAAATAGATAACCAACAAGGACCTACTATATAGCACAGGGAACTATACCCAATATTTTGTAATAACTTATAAGGGGACAGAATCTGAAAAAGAAATATATATATATATATATATATATATATATATATATAATTTCTGAATCACTTTGCTGTACTAACACAACACTGTAAATCAACTATACTTCAATTTGAAAAAAAAAAAAAGAGCAGACATGTATCATAACGCATCCAGTCCCTAAGGGTGAAGTGTTATTTTGTGAAGCTTTGCTTCAAACGTGTATGTTCATGAGAGGGTGTGGTGTAAAAATGTATTTCTTGTTATGGATTGTGGGTTTTTTTAAAGTTTGAAAGCGCTGCCTTACCGTACGTTCAGGAATACAAAATTTTTTCATATCAGACATCAAATGGTGAGGAGGAGTAAGAGGAGTGAAAGAGAGCTGTGTGGGTCTATAGGGAAAGGGTAATGACCTTAGGACAGAGACTCCACACAGAGAGGGGATCGCTGCCAAGGAGGAAGGATTTGGGGGGGACGTGACAGGGCAGCTGGTCACTGAGGGGCATATGGGGGGTGTGACTGAGTGAGACAGATTGGGAAGAGGAATTGCATCTGGGAGTAGGGTGTGAAAAGAACTACTCTGATTCTTCTTGAATTGCAGCCCTTCTACTAGATTGAGGCTAATCTTGGGGCCATAGAGTTTTGTGGGATTGTTGCTGTGTTTCTTTGTTTCCTCCTTCTCAGTTTTCTCTTCTCTTTTCCTGGGTCTCCTCTTATTCAGAGGTTGGATCTCTTGGCTTGATCCTTTGATTTTCTTTTCTATTTTCTACTTCTTGGCCTTTTTACTTGACTTTCCAGAATATTTCCTTCAATTTTCTCTTCTAGCCTTTCCACTGAATTTTTCCTGTCTGTTATATTTTTAATTTCCCAGAGCCCTTTGATCTCAGAACGGTCTATTTTTATAGCATTCTGGGGATGTTCTTGGTGGTTTGGGTTGTAATATCTCCTATTATTTCTCTGTGAATATTGATTATAGGAAGATTTTTATGCTGTCTCCACATCTGTAAGACATCTCAGAATCTGTTTGTCATGGCCCTTCATACTCTGGCCTGTCTCTTCCCTGTCACCAGAGTTGGGCTCTTTATGGAAAGTTCCTTAGCAGTGTGTGCCTCTGGTAACTGGACGTTCACTGTTTCTAGAGTCATCACAGGTTGCTACTTTATATCTCTCAAGGGCTGCATATTCTCTGCCTCTAGGGAGAGGTCTCCTATGAGGAGAGGGCCTGTGAAGGTGGGAAGTTTGCCACAGTGGAAGTGACTGATAAGCCTGTGGATGAGGCTCTACGGGAAGCAATGCCCAAAGTCGTCAAGTATGTGGGAGGCACCAATGACAAGGGTGAGTATCCCTGAAGGATTGGCTCTGGTCTCATAGGCCAGGGCTGCATAGTCTCACGTCCTCGATGGAAAACACAGGGAGGGGCCACAAGGCACCTGTCACTACCTGTTTCAGTGGCATGCGAACTTGCTGTGCTCCGTGGGCAGGGAGGCTCTGGGGAGACCCACTGACTTCATGCCAGCCTTCCCCGACTTTGTGGGATCCCCGCTCAGTAGCGCTGAGTTCATGCTTCTCTTCCAGGTGTGGAGATACAACGCTGATTGTTTGTTTATTTGTTATTTTTTAACCCTACAGTGCTTATCATGTCTTTGGATTGGTGGACTGGGTAAGGTGTGCCCATGATAAGCCAGGCCACAGAACAAGGCCAGCTTCTGACATGAGACCTCTGCCCCCAGGCTGGCAATCTCCAGAGTCAGCCCCCTGGTCGCTCAGATTGTGTGGGGATACTGAAGATCAGTGAGTGATGATTATGGCTCTGTTCTGGCAAATAAAGAGCCTGAGAATTCTTAGGCTGCTCCCCTCTTAGTCTTGGCAGTCCGTGGGAATTCCCTGGCGGTCCAGTGGTTAGGACTCAGCGCTCTCACTGCCAGGGGCCCAGGTTCGATCCCTGGTCGGGGAACTAAGATCCTACAAGCCGCGTGGCATGGCCTAAAAATAATAAACAAACAAACAAATAAATAAATAAAAAGACTTGGCAGTCTGTGCTGGCTGCCTCCCTGTTTTTAAAATGAGAGGCCTGAAGTTTCAGTGTGCCTATTAGCAGGTAAACCGTATTTAAGTACGAATTTAACTCTTTAGCTAATTTGTCCTGCACTTTGGGATCAGTGCAAACCCAAAATGGGTCAGAACACAAGGTGAAGAAAGAGACAATGTGTTGAATTTTTAGGATATATCTCAAGCTGATAATTGAGAAAGTTAGAAACTAGTATTAACCTTAGTAACATTTACTAGGACCAAAGTAATCAGGCTTTGGATATAAGTTGACCAGTAGGAGGTCAAGAAGAAATCTTTTCCTTCTTAGCACTGTCGTAACGTTTTCTTTAGAAGAAAATATGTGTAAAAATTATAAACTCATTAAAAATTTTTTGAAAATAACAAAACAGCACCCCTAATCCGTCTTTCCTAATATAATCATTGTCATCTTCAAATGTAATTTTTAGGGCTTTTTAATAGGTTTTTAAAATGTAATCATAGTGTTTGTGCAATACATCCTGCTCCTGTTACTTATTTCATGATTATTTTACACTGTAGTTAAATAGTCCTAAGCATAACTATTAGTGGATAAATCAAATTGCATCATGTGCCTATAATTTACTTAGACATATTCCTATTTTGAACGTTTATATGAATCCCAATTTTTCACAGTTATAAATTCTGCTGCAAGGAAAATCCTATTACCTATAGCCTTTTCCCTATTTTGGATTATTTCATTAAAATCAACAATTAGATAGGAAGTAATCAGATACTGATATATTTACAGTCTTAAATATATATTACCAAATAGTTTTTTCCAGACGAGTTGAATCACTATGCTCTTACCTCCAATATATACAAATAAGAGGTGTTTTGTCTGTGTCTGATGATATGTTTTAATGCCTGAAATACTTATTATAAATTTCAAGAACAACAAATATTGTCTTGGAAGAAGAATGCGACCAGCAGATGGTCCATGGGCCTGAGCAGGTTCTGTCTCTAACAGCCACGTCCCTCTGTGGGGTTTTGTGTTTTCAGGAATCGGGATGGGGATGACGGTTCCTATTTCCTTTGCCGTGTTCCCCAGTGCCGATGGGTCCCTACAGAAGAAATTAAAAGTCTGGTTCCGGATTCCAAATGAGTTTCAAAGCAACCCACCAGCTCCCAGCGATGACAGCGTTAAGATCGAAGACAGGGAAGGCATCACTGTCTATTCCACGTAAGGAAACGATTCTTTAGGCATACACGGGTAGCACTTGAATCATCTGCAGTGAGCAGTTGCACTTTCTTTTTCCAGTTTTGAGATGGAATTGACATATAATATTGCATTCGTTTAAAATACAGCATAATGCTTTGATATATGTTTATCTTATGAAATGATTACCACCATTTAGTTAACATCCTTCATTAAACAAAGTTACAAATTTTTTTCCTGAGATGAGAAATTTTTTTTTTTTACAAATTTATTTATTTATTTAATTTATGTGGCTGCATTAGGTCTTCGTTGCTGCACGCGGGCTTTCTCTAGTTGCGACGAGCAGGGGCTACTCTTTATTGCGATGCACGGGCTTCTCATTGTGGTGGCTTCTCTTGTTGCGGAGCATGGGCTCTAGAGCACAGGCTCAGTAGTTGTGGCGCACAGGCTTAATTGCTCCCCGGCATGTGGGATCTTCCCGGACCAGGGCTCGAACCCGTGTCCCCTGCATTGGCAGGTGGATTCTTAACCAGTGCGCTACCAGGGAAGTCCCCATGAGAAATTTTAAGATCCACTCTCTTAGTAACTTTCAAATATACGATACAATATACAATATTGTTAACTGTGGTCACTGCTGTACATTACATCCCCAGAACTAATTTGTCTTATAGCTGGATGTTTCTACCTTTTGACCACCCTTAGCTAGATCTCCCACCCTCCACCTCCCCACCCTCCGGCAATCACCAATCTGTTCTCTGTATCTGTGAGTTCAGTTGTTGTTTTTTTTAATTCCACGTATGAGTGAGATTATACAGTATTTCCCTTTCTCTGACTTATTTCATTTAGCACGATGCTTTCACAGTCCAGCCATGTTGCTGCAAATGGCAAGATTTCCTTCTTTTTATGGCTAAATGATATTCCATTGTATGTATGTACCACATCTTCTTTATCCATTCATCTGTCTATGGACGCTTACGTCATTTCTACACCTTGGCTATGGTAAATAATGCTGCAGTGAACACAGGGGTGCTGATACCTCTTCAAGCTAGTGATTTCATTTCCTTCAGATATATACTCATAAGTGGAATTGCTAGATCATATGGTTGTTCTATTTTTAATTTTGTGAGGAACTTCCATACCGTTTTCCACAGTGGCTGCACCAATATACATTCCCACCCGCAGTGCATAAGGATTCCGTTTTCTCCTCATCCTCACCAGCACTTGTTACTTCTCACCTTTTTCATAATAGCCATTCTAACAAGTGTGAGGTGGCATCTCATGTGGCTTCGATTTTCATTTCCCTGCTGATTAGTGACGTTGAGCACCTTTTCATGTACCTCTTGGCCATTTGTATATCTTTTTTGGAAAAATGTCTATTCACATCCTCTGCCCACTTTTTAATCTGACACGGGTTCGATCCCTGGATATAGAGAACATCCCCTCAGCTTAAGCTGAACATCTACATTAGCCACAGCAGGGTTCTGGGAGATTCAGAGAATATCTAAGTCAATCTGTCGTTTGGGGTCATGAATATCTGGGGAGCATAAAGGGCTAGAGATACTTCGTTTTTACCCCACACTCCCCTTGAATGCCAGAAGGGCAGGGAGCATTTGCCAGAGCCAGACTGCTACCGCCTTAGTTATTCCTGGTCTGTGGGCCTTTCAGCAGAGCACATGTGCCTCCTATTATTCTAGTCCTGTTGCCAGGGCTTTACTTGGGGTCCAGTTCCCTTGACTTTAGAGAATAGCAGGTGCAAGTGGTTGCGTGATTTTATTCTTTAGGCCTCAACCCCCCTGCAGAAGCCGGGTCTCTTCTAGATAATCAGTGACTCCCCAGTTGTTAAAATCCTCCTGTGTGACAGGAGCCTCCACCTCTTCTGCTCCAGCCCTCATTCAGACTTTCCAGCCTTCACGGCAGAGGCTGCAGAGAAAGCGAACTCTATTTAAAGATACCTAGGCTATCTATTCCCAGAGCTGGGACTAGGGTGAGGAAGCGGGCGCACCTGTTGTGCAAAATTTAAGGAGACACTGTCTCACAGTTGTCCAAGTGTATGTAGTGTTGGCCCTGAGAGTGAGCACCTCCTTAAATCTTGAGCCCCAGGTGTCTCAGCTGTCTCATCCTACTTCCCACTCTGTCGTCTCCATCCTCTTTCCTGCGTCTTGGGAGGCAGCCTGGTGTAATATGGTGAACAAGTATATTCTACTTTGAATCCTGGATGATGCTTGGGAAGTTACTCAGCCTCTGTAAGACTTGGTTTTCCCATCTTGTAAGTGCTGATAATATAATCTACCTCATAGTATTATTGTTAGACACTATCTTTCAGTATTCACTGAGATGCTATTTATAAACTGCTTAATGTTTATGACCTGTAGTAGGTTTCAGTAATTATTTCTCTTTGTCCCTTCTTATTTCATAAGAAATGAGGTTGACATGATTAAATCAGGTCATGTAAGACTTCAAGCAGAATGGACTAGTTTCTAATCATTTCTTTTTCCAAACCCAGGATAATAACTTGGTCCCATTTTTTTCTTTTGCCTTTAACTTTTTAGTAGGGAAATCTTCAAACTTATAGAAAGATAGAATAAGAAAATGAAACCCTACGTGCCCATCACTCATCTTTAATGGGAATTAACTCAAGCCCAATTTTGTGTCATGTGTATCCTCACAACTTCAACCTGGTCCCGACCCTAAATTATTTTTAGGCAAATTCCAGGCATTATATTAGTTCATTCATAAATATTTCATTGTGACTACTGAAGACTTTTTAAAAATACAAAAATAATATCTTATTATTCCTAAAATTTTAACAATTCATTACTGTTATAATAATTTTAAATATCCAGTGTTCAGTTTTCTCCTACTAGCTCATAATTTGTTCCTACAGTTTGTTTGAATCTGGATCCAAATAAGATGCATCCATTGCAATTGGTTGGTACATCTTTTAAGCTTTTATTTTATCTGTTGATTTCTCACCACCACACGTTTTCATTTTTCCTTGCCGTTTATGGATCATTTATCCTAGTGTTTCCCACAGTCTGAATTTTGCTGGTTTCCTTACTGTGGCATTTTAACATGTTTCTCTGCCCCTGTATTGCCTGAAATTAGTAGTCAGAACTAGAGGCATAATCAGATTCAAGTTTGAGTTTTGGGCAAGGATATTTCAAAGATGGTGTTGTGTACCTCCATCAGGGGCTCATGATGTTTGCTTGCCTCTGTTTTTGTGATATTAGTGACCTTAGATTCACCATTTCCCAGATGCCATGTTTCCTTAGAGGTTGTCAAATGATAATATTCTCTGTTTTTCCTTCTTCATTTATTAGCCGGAGTACTTTGGTAAAGAGAAACTTCCCTTCATCTACTATTTGGTTTCCCTGAGATAGAGTTGTAGAAAAAAGGCCAGATACCTTCTCTTTAGCTTGATGCCTTCTCTTTATCCGTTTTCAGAATAATGATTTCATTTCTTAACATCCTCCAAAAGGGAGGCAGTGTTGATCTCTGGTTTTTGAGTACCGATATAAACATATGAATTCAAACATAATTGATGTGTTTCAGTTCTTTGCGGTTCTTATTCTCACTGATGCTCAAACTGTCCCATCTTTGGCCAGTGGGAACCTCTTCAAGTTGGTTTCTTGGTCCTTTTGACATGACCCTGGTAATCTTCAGTAACTTCCTTGGTTTCTGGTAGGACAGGATATTTCAAGCACATCTTGACATTGCTTGCTCTCGAGCTGGAATTAGCCATTTCTCCAAGGAACCCTGGTTCCTTATGGTGGGAAAGGGAATCTCTTTAAAAGCTACTATTCAAGCCAGGTCTGTCGAAGTTTCCTTTACTGCAACCTAAACAGAGAGGAGAGTGACAAAGACGGCATCTAGCCTGGCTCAATGAATTTTTTTTAACCTGTTAGCATCTGATCCTAAGTTAGCCTCTGTTCATTCCTCCACTAGCCACTAGGTGTCACTGCACAGTCAAGTGTGCGTTGAAAAGTACCTTTCTGTGGAAGGCAGAGTTGATGACATAATAGAAGGCACAAGTACTGTTTCAAATACACAGTGCATCCTTAACTCAGTCTTCCTTTTTTATGACCTTGTGAAGGGATGTCCACTGATTAGCAGTATGTATTACCAATACTGTTTAAATGAATAGAAGGCTATGAAAAATTAACGTGATCAGAGTTTTTTCAGTATTCACAAGAGGCAACAGAGTTGTCCTCACACTTCGATGAGTGGCCTCATTCCAGACCACTGCCCTCCCTCTGTGTTCTATGAAGGCCACTTGGGTTAGAGCTCAGCCTCCTCAGTGCAATTCAACAGAGACCAACAGCAGGAGAGGTTCGATGGTGTTAACAAGACTTTCATGATCTTAATGAAATGTCTGGGTATAAAGGAAAGAGTTGGAAACAAGGAGCTCATTGTCGGGGTGACCTGTGCTCCAGGCTCAGCTCTACCACTTAATGGCCAGAGGACCTTTGGCATCTCACCGAGCCTCTCTGTGACTCAGTGTCCTCATCCGTGAGATGGGGGTAAGAGTAGCGCCCCATGGGGTTGTTGTGAGGATGAAATATAATATCCGCAAGTGCCCGCATGTTGCTAGACGTTAGGAAAACAAACACTCAGTGAATGCCAGCCTGTTCTCTTCCTGACTTCACCGCCCTCTGAGAATTAGGTCAAGTTGTACTAGAGTTAACAAAAAAGTCAAGCTACTGCCGATACACTGGAGTTCAAACCTGAACTCTAGTAATTATGAGTTTTATAACTTTGGGTTTCTGAGCTTCAGTTTTCTCATTTATAAAATAGAACTTAGGACACAGTTTCGGGAGGGTCCAGTGAGGTTGTGCATGTGACATCACTTTGTCGGCCCTGAGGCAACACCTCTAGGGCTGCCGATGTTGCTTCTGTCTCTGAATGACCAGGCCCTAACTGAGGCCACTAGCAGCTTGGGAAGTTTGGCCTAGAGGAAGAGGAGTTTGGAGGAAAGGGTCCAACTGCTAAGCCTCTAGGGTGTTCCCATACTACTGCCTAGGAGAGCTACAGACCAGTGTAGGCCAAGCTCCTAGAGGGTTCCAACGTTCATCTGTATCACAGGAGGTTTGGGCCATGGGTGACATAATACAGCCTTGCCTACTTGGCCTGCTCAACACTCAAGCGCTCTCGTGTCAACCTCCAGGGGCCTCACCCGACCATCCTATTGAAGATAGCTCCTCTTCCTTTTCTGTCCCCTTACTCAGCTTTAGTTCTCTTCCACATCACTTACTGTCACCTGCTTTATATACCTATTTGTTCATTTATTTACTGTCCTCTCCCTCACTAGAATGTTCTTGCGGGCAGGGCCTTTGGCTGGTTTCTAAGTGCTCAGTTAAAAGTTGGTGAATATTACATGCCTGTTGGATATTTTTCATAAATTGCAAAAGAATATTTTATGACTTAGCACCAAATTGAATGTGCCTCATTGTAAGTTTGTAAACTATGTTGTGCTCACTTGTATCTTTTCTTTATCCAAATAGTACTTTACTAGTATTGTCCCATTTGTAATTATGTGGAAGTTTTCAGAATTGTAAATAAATGCTTGTGGATTGAAAAAAAAAAAAAAAAGTTGGTGAATAAGGGGAATTCCCTGGCGATCCAGTGATTGCGACTCCGCGCTTTCACTGCCGAGGGCGCGGGTTCAATCCCTTGTCTGGGAACTAAGATTCCACAAGCCCCGTGGCCAAAAAAAGTAAAAATAAAATAAAACAAACAAAAGGGGGGATTTGAGGGCTCTTTAAAAAAATTTTTTTAATTAAAAACAGAAAAGTTGGTGAATAAGTAAATGAATGAAAATCTTGGACCTTGCCACCTGCCCTCCTCTCTCAAGATCTCGGCCCCTCTCGACAGCTTCAGCTTCAGCTGTCACCCTTCCATCAGTAACTCTCCTACCTGACCTCCATCCAGCTCCCTTAAGCGTCTTACCATTCCTCAGACTCAATGCGAAGACGAAGGCGAGGCCATTTACGCATTCATTCATTCATTCAAAAAAATCACATCTTCATCATTCACTTACTCTGTGCCAGGAAGCGTTTTAGGTGCTGAAAATATAGCAGGGAACGAGCAAAGCTTCTGCCCCTTGAGGTGGGAGAAACATTGTAGCCGGGAAAACAGACAAAAAGCAAATGTCTCGAGATATTTCAGGACAGTGTCATTCCAGAGATAAGAAGTGGTATCTGAACTGAAATTATAGGGAAGCCTATTTCTACTCAAAAACAAATAGATTCGGGACTTCCCTGGCAGTCCAGTGGTTAAGACTCCCCACTTCCCATGCAGGGGGCTCAGGTTTGATCCCTGGTCAGGGAGCTAAGATCCCACATGCCGTGCGGCACAACCAAAACAAAAAATAGAATAAAGTGAATAAATAGATACATGTATACATACATTCTGGCATAATGTGTCTCAGAGTAAAATGGACAGATGATGCGGCGCTGAAGCCCTAGCCCTGGAGGAATTCAAATACCATCTGAACAGATGTGCGACAATTAGGCACGCAACGTTTGTCCCAAGTGGCAAGTTTGGCTGCATTTGACAAATGTTTATTGGGTACCTCTGCTATTTAAGCCCCTTCCCCTCTGAGTGCCCCTCCAGTGATAAGATTCTGTAACTAAAACCTAATCCATCACCATTCACTCCCCCCCACAGCTGCTCAGTTGTCCCTTTGGTCTAGTACTTGGAAGGGGCTTCAGTCACTATTTGCAGGTGGGTGAACCCAGATCAACATGGCTAGTGCATCGCCGGGTAAGCCTCCTCGGGTGGCTCCCAAGTCAACGTCTGAATGGAACTCACATTCCTTCCCACATCTGACCCCCAGTGTTCTGTCTTCCTAGAGGCCCCTCCGTCCTACCCATCCCGTCCACATCCATCCTGACTCCTTCATCTTCCACGTCAGTGTTGGCCGAGTCCTAGTCACCTCCTGGCTGTGCCTTCCCCTCCATCCGCACGGCCACGGTCCTCATCACCTCTTGCCTGAACCGTTGCCGAGGCCTCCTTCGTGTTTCTCGTCCCTCCACCTGTGCCTCTTCTGAGATGTCCTTTTGTCTCCGCCAGCCCTAAAGCACAGGACCGATCGCACTACTTCCCCCTGCTGTTTGGCTCTGGCTGTGGGCCTCGCCTGACTCTGCCCGAGGTTTGGGACCAAGGCCAAGATAGTAATAAAATAAGAAGGGAGATGGGTGGACTTTGGGTTGGGTCCCCAAATGTTTGGCCAGGCAGTGAAGCCTAGTAAAATGCCTTGTTGTGGTGTGTACTGTCCTCCACAACACAGCCCCACTCCAGGGGTCTGCCTAGCCTCAGAGCACCCCACCCACACCTCCCAAGCCCCGCCTCAAACACACACACATACGATATCCACTCCCAGACCTTCACTCACTCTCCCAGCTCCTCTCAGCCCTTCCCCAACCTCTGCTCATTGGAAGCTCTGTGAGGGCAGGAATTTTTGTCATGTTGTTCATTGCCGGCATCAGAAGAGACGCTCAAGAGATAGCAGCTTGATATCACGTCCGTAGCATCCTCCCCTAAATGTTCTAAGTCAAAACCAATCCTTCCCTGTTCCCTGCCCCCAGAACGTTCTGTGTGTACCTCCGTTCTGGTGTTTTCTCCTGCCCTGCCTAATCTTTATGTGTGTCTCTGTCCTGGCCACTACGGTGAGACCTCGCCCGGGTAGAAAGTCTTCCCCATCGTCTTTAGGGCTCTATGCTCTCAAGATCGTGTGTTTCCCACCTGAGCGATGCTCAACTCGATAAGCCTGGTTCAATCTGATTGAATGAAATGCCACACGGGGTTAAGCTTCTTTCCTGTTGATGTGGAATTATCAGCTCTTCCGTCTTATGCTTCTCCTGCTTAGCACAGGGCTATGTGCGTGGCAGACTATCTTGTGAAAGTTCTAGGCCACGTCGGATGGTCAGGCTCAGAGTCATTCCATCTCTCCTCTTCCTCGCTGCATGCCTGCTCCAAGCACTCCCTGAAAGATAACACGTTCTGATTTTTCGGACCTTGGACCAAAGTCTCCGTCTGTTAACCCGCCTCAATGACGCCTGCGTCATCCCCCCCCAACCCCAACTCTTCCAGACCTGTTTAGACAGTTCCTTTTGTATTTCTGGAATCCAGGGCATGTGTGTCCTTCCTCGGTTCCCATGGTAACCAAATTCTTGGGAATACTGAGCTCTGACTACAGAGCCCTGGTGGTGAGCAGCTTTGAAGAGGGAGACTTAGACACTTGTTAACAGGCTTGCAGAAATGATGTATAGACTTCCTGTTGCTTTCCTTTGAGAAGCTCAGAGCGCTTTACGGAGCATTCCTTGACTCACACTCAGATGTGCCCGTGGGCCTGGAGAGCCGGGGCGGCAGCATGGTTATCCTCCGAGTGCTGCGTGGAAGCTGAGCCTCCTTCACGTCTTAGGGCTCTGCGCCTGGGAGGGTTTGGTTCTCTGGCTTGTTCGTGCAGTTCTGTGATGGGCGTTCGGGTCAGCTGGTTAGACTGGCAGCGGGGAGCACACGCGATCTGTTCCGCAGCTCATCCAGCTTTGCTCGTTTCCCAGTAGAATGCTTCCTTGATGAAGCAATAGGGAAATTTTCATCCTCATTATGAGCATCTTAGCCTGGGAAAAAATATAAAAAGTCAAGAGTTTTTTGTTGTTTTTTTTCTGGTAATGAATTTAAGAATCCCTGAATGATGACATTCTCTGCATCACTCTCTGCCGGGTCTCCTTGGACTCAGGTGGGTCCTTCTCAGTGGCCTTTGCCGAGTCCTCATCCTCCTCCCAGCACCAGGGGACTAGGATTTCTGAGAACAGCCTGCTGACTTTCTGTATGCTCACCACGTGGGCCTCATCTCCCTCTTCGCTGTGACCATAGCCAGCACCTACTCACAGGTGACGCCCAAGTTTCTGTCGCTAGACCCGTCTCTTTCCCCGGTCGTATCTCTGACTCCAGTTCCTGCCCAAGTCTAGGGAGATTTCGCAGTGCCCAGCACACACTTAGGGGCTCAATAATTGTTGCACGAATTCGTTTCATCGAGGCACCTTCATAGAAATATGCCCCAAACCAGATGAAAAACCCACCCACCCCTCCTCTCCAAAGGGACTCTTCAGCCCCGAATCCCCCTTCTGGTTGGCGGTGTCAGTTTCCATTCAGAGACTTACCTGGAAGCCCTGGAGAATCCTTGACTCCCTCCACCGCACCCCCGCCCTGGCCTCTCCCCGCCCCACGCTCACCTCCCACATTTGCCTTTGTCCAGGCCTCCGTCATCTCTCCGTCAGCTGTTCCTGGCCTCCCGTGACTCCCTTCCCCTCATCCCCCACCCCCCCACCCCAGAGGGGTCTCTCCAAAATACAGTCTGATCACGGCAGTCCCTTAACTTTAAAACCCCTTCCTGAGTCCATCTTTGCCTCTAAGGTCAGGCTCAGAGTCCTTAGCGTGACCTTCAAGGCCCTTTCCAACATGGCCCCAGTCCATGCACTTTGTTTGAATTCCCACCACTGTGCCCTTAGTAGGTGCTTCAGATTTTATTCTACCAGTGAGTGAAGATGGAGGCCAACAGATGTTGCCCTCATCTTTAGGTCTATCCACCTGAAGACAGCAACTTCCGTCATTTATCCCAGACTGTTCATTTAGCCAAGAGGTCTAGTATGTGTGTTAGGTGCTCAGAATACACCAGTGGGCAAAGAGTGACAAAGATCCCTGCCCTCGTGGGGCCTGTATTCTACCAGGGGCCTCAGACCATAAACAATGAATAACTTATATAGTATGTTAGAATAAATTATATAGTATGTTCGAAGGTGAGAAGTTCTGAAGAAAGAAAAGGATAGGAAGGGAGGGAGGGAGGGAGGGGAAAGGAAGAATGGGGAAGCGGAGGGGGGTTACAAGACTGAAAGCGTTTTTAGAGTTGGCCTCACTGAGAAGATGAGGTTGTTAATTGAGCCAGTTCATCCTTAAGCTCTCTTGCTCGGTTCAGGATCTTACTTTACATCCCCATTATGTCTCTCACCTCGGGTCTCAGGGGACTGAAGGACGGTTCTGAGCAAATTGCAAAGTAACAACAATAGCTACCATTTGCCGTGCGTTTCCCACGTGATGGGCAGGAGGCTGAGTGAGGAGTTTGCAGGGTTTTCTCTTCTTTGATCTTTACAACCGCCTTCTGAAAGGGACGCCCTCATTCCTACTGAACAGAGGAAGGACCTGAAGGTTAGAGAAATGCAAGCATTTGCCCAAGACCATGAGCTAGACGGTGGCGGAGGTAGGCTGTGAGCGCACAACTAGCCCTTTTGCCTCTCAACTGATGAATGAAGATATTTGAGGACCACTCCTTTGGACGTTTGTAGAAACCAGTAGCTGAAAGAGCCAACATCATCGACTTACACAGAAAACAGCTTAGAATCACGGCGTGAGAGGGGGCTGCAGAGGCATTTAACACCTGATCACCCCACCCCCATCCAGCATCTGATTCGTTTCAGACAGGTGGTCCTCAATCTATAGACATTCTTCGAAAATAAGCCCAGTGTCTTACAGGCTTTTATTGTCAGAACAATCCTACCTTAATATTCATCCTCTGCCTCCTAATCCAGTTTTATCTCATTTGAGCCTCAATGAAGCTAGAACTCACCTTTCTCCATCTGCCTTATAATCTTTCTTCAATGGACTTGAAAGACCAAGCCTCCTGTCTCCCAAATTGGTCTCATCCCTGTCCATGTTCTGTAGCCATTGTCTAGACATTAGAATAACCTACTCCTTAGAGATGAAATCCTGGGTATTTTCAAAGCAGTAACCCTGTAACCAATGTGCTGAATGCTTAGCGAGCATGACTAACCGCATATAAAAGAGCAAAGCATGAGTCAGAGAACCCCACCCAAAATAATGCATTTGGCCGAATCCTGGCTTGGTGCAGATTCGGACCTTTGAGTCATAAAGCTCGTTAGAAATGGGGTGTGTTTGACACTAGTAAAGATTGTAATGCAGCCCCAGATTTAGAGTGGTATATTTAGGATAGGTCACAGGATGAATTTTGGAGCGCAGGCAGGTGACGTAAGGAGAGAATAATAGTTGTGAAAAGACAAACTTTATTGCTTCTCTGTCTCCACCTTCTGCCATCAAGAGAAAAGCCTGATTAGGAAAAATCATCTTTACTTACTAGAAAAAGAAGGCTTTCCTGATTTGAGCAGGAGAAGGGATTTATTAGAAGTGATTTCTTTATCTGGGGCATACTTAAAGCTTGCCTCGGGGCCCTGCCTTTGGTAGCTCTGTTTTTGTTTGTTTGTTTGTTTGTTTGTTTTTTAACATCTTTATTGGAGTATAATTGCTTTACAATGGTGTGTGAGTTTCTGCTGTATAACAAAGTGAATCAGCTATACGTATACATATATCCCCATATCTCCTCCCTCTTGAGTCTCCCTCCCACCCTCTCTATCCCAGCCCTCTAGGTGGTCACAAGGTAGCTCTGTTTTTTAACAAAGCTGCTACTTGTCCTTAGAACTGCTCTGCAGTGGGAGAAACATGAGCTCCAGCTCCACCCTAACTCCCTTGGTTCTCCTCCCCGCCAGCTGGCGACAGAGAGGCAGGGAAGAGAGGTGACTGGAGCAGCAGAGGAAGCTAGAGAAAAGGGTAAAGGCATGGCTTTGGGAAAAGTCAGCCTCCCATCTCTTCAGGAAATTTCAGAAAGGGAAGGGAAGCTCGCCTATAGTACCGACTACAGTACTGGTTCCAGACTGGTTCCAGGGCCCTCACAGATACCAAAATCCAAGGATGCTCGAGTCCCTTATCTAAAGTGGTGTAGTATTTGCATATAATCTACATACGTCCTTCCGTCTACTTTAAATCATCTCTAGATTACTTATAATACCTATTACTGTAAATGCTATGTAAATAGCTGATGGCACGTGGCAAATTTATAAAGTTTTGCTTTTTGGAACTTTCTGGAATGTTTCTTTTTCCTCCAAATATTTTCAATCTGCAGTTGGTTGAATCTGCGGGTACAGAACCCCCCGATGCAGAGGGCCGAATGTAGTATGTTTCAGGCCCTGCATTAGAGTTTCTTACATCCGTGATTGTAGTTAATGCTCATAACCGATGGGAAGAAAAAGGAAACATGTCCCTGTTTTACAAACGAGGCTCACGCTCAGTGAGATCCAGTCCACCCCTGTAGGAAGGGGCGGATCTGAAATCTTGCCAACTAGAGCATGCTTGTCGTAACAAGAGTAGTGAGTGACTCTTTTGAAATCCCCCCATCTCTCTGAGACCATGTCCTGTCTGAACCGGTGACTTGCTCTGTGTCCTCAGGGAGTTTGGCGGTTATGCCAAGGAAACTGACTACGTAGCTCATGCCACCCAGCTGCGCACCACCCTGGAGGGCACAGCCACCTGCCGGAGTGACTTCTACTACTGCACTGGGTATGACCCTCCCATGAAGCCCTACGGACGTCGCAACGAGGTCTGGCTGGTAAAGAGCAATGAATAATTGGCTGCACTAGAGCTCCCTGGATGCTTGTGTCTGTGCCCACTTCCTCCAGGAGGAAATGAAGTTCCCTGTGCAGCTCCAGCAGGGCCGACTTTCCTTCAGAGCCAATCAGTCACTGCCAATTTCCTGAAATAAGCACGTTCCAGATCCTGAGACTCTTGTTCTCGTGGAGGGAAATAAGGCACCCACGATGCATATGCGTCCTTCTAAATGACTTAGAAAATTCCGTGGTAGACCAGAAAAACCCAGCAGCATTTTCCCAGCTCTCTGGATCCCTAAAAACTGATTTTTAAAAATTATTGAAACCGTATTTTTGTTATTGAGGAAGAAGTGTGATTTACGTGTGATCTTTCATCTCTGATTCTTATAAGAGCTTTCTTTAAAAAGAAACTGGAAATAAAGATCTTTGACTTAAACAGCTGAGACGAATCCTAAGTGTAGTTATTTTCCAAGATTCCACAGGTGTATAGATACTGTTGATGGTGTTTACTGTCGCAGGAATCCTGTGTTTACAGTTCCAAAGTGCTTCAGAATAGAAGCCCAAAGATCCCAGGGAAGGGGGACATGCACCACGTGCTTGATCATCTCTAAACCACAGACACTTACCGTGACTGTGTCACAGTGATTCCGTGCTCTGAAGTTGAGGAAACTGTTTGCAGCTGTGGGCCACAAAGGGTTCCAGGGACCACAAAGATAGACCAAGAAGAAAAAATCACTACCCCAGATGCATAACCGTGGAGACGGGAAGAACTGCCCAGAGGGTTTATGCAGGATGATGAGATGAGGTTAGAAAAGCTGGGGTCCAGTTTCATTAACTCAAGAGGATAGAAGTGAAAGAATCAATGTGCATCTTGGCCAGCAGAGAAGGAAAGGGGACTCGAGGCTGTGAGGGGCAGTGGGGAAAGTAGCTAAGCTGGAACCAAGTGCCTGGGTGAGCCAGTAAGGTTGAGAGCCAGTGGGTCACAGCACTGGGAGGGCGTGCCATCCTCCCAGGGTGCGCAGGGCCAGTCCTGTCAACAGTCCTCCATGGGGTTTGCTAAAGAGGAATGAGAGCTATGTCTTCACCTTTCCTGGCCACCTTTCAAAACAGTGGTCTCTTCTAGGGGATGGGCTTCCCCCTTTCTGAAGACCATTGGGAAATCACAGTGGCTACCGGCCTTGACTGCTGTCAGAGGCCATGCTGGGTGCCTCCCATGCACACTTTATGAGGGAGGTGCTGTCATGACCCCCATGCACATGAGGAGCTGAGAGTCCCAACATTTGTAATGTTTGGACTTACTCATTTCCTTTTGTTCCATCTCTCACACTTGATAATATGTTTGATGGGAAAGAGGTTGGCACCTGCTTTGTTCTCCATTATATCCCCAGCACTCAGTTCAGGGTCCTCCATCATTTAAGAATGAATTAAGCTGTAAGTAACAGAAAACTAAACCAGCAGTAGCTTAAGCTAATAAAATTCTATTTTCTCATGGAGCAGGACATCTAGAGATAGGTCAGTGGCTCAGTGCTTACGCCTCTGTACTTGCTTTGCTCTTTTCCTCATGATTACAAGATGGCTGCAAGCTCCTGCCATCTCATCCATGTTCAGGGCTGGAAAAGGGGAGAGAAGGAAAGGTTGTATTAGCTGCATCTGTCCCATTTTATGAGGAAACAAAAGCTTTCCCAGAAGTTGCCCTAGCAGATTTCCACCTACATCTAATGGACCAGAACTGACACTTGGAGCCACCCATACCTGCCACGGAGATGGGGAAAGTGTGTGTGTTTGGCTTTCCAGCCTCTATGCTGGGGAGCAGCAGAGGAGAATGATTTTCAGAATGGCTTTGGGGTAGCTAATCTCCAGGGTTTTCTGCAAAGGGACGATGACTAGGTGTGTACATCTGGAATCAAGAGTTAGGGAAGGTGAGACGTGAGAGACAGCTGGAGAGATGGGTTGAAGCCAGGTTACAGAGGATCTTAAAGGTTTTAATTCTGCATTTTCACTTCCGAGCCAATGCAAATGGCTCGGGAGCACTTTGCTGCCTCTCTTCCAGGGTCTCCTGCTCCTTTGCTCTCGTCTATCCCTAAAAACCCCAAACAGTGGAGCATCATCGGGTGGAGAAGGGAGGGCTTTCAGGCTCCTGCCCCACAGTGAGGACACAGGTGACTGACGGGACGGCATCAAACAGTGAATTAAGAAAAGAGAGGGACAGGAGCCAAGGAAATAAGTTGTTTATCCTCATTCTGGATTAAATAATGAAAAATAGAACAACAACAGAGACCAGGGTTGCTAGTTGCCAATCTATGGACTAATGAAGCAATCTATTTTGTTTTTTAAGATTTTTTTTGATATGGACTATTTTCAAAGTCTTTATGAATTTGTTACAATACTGCTTCTGTTTTATGCTTTGGTGTTTTGGCCCCAAGGTATGTGGGATCTTAGCTCCCTGGCAAGGGATTGAACCCACACCCCCTGCGTTGGAAGGCAAAGTCTCAACCTCTGGACCGCCAGGGAAGTCCCTAAAGCAATCTTTTTTCCCCAACTCCAAACCACTTCCTTGTCCGTATCTTTCCCAAAATAGAGGTCAATGAAAAGACCCTCTGGCCCCATCCCTCTCCTCCTCTCCCTAGAGGAGTAGAACATATGGCCGGTATTTTATTTTTTATTTTTTTTATTTTTGCGGTACGCGGGCCTCTCACCGCCATGGCCTCTCCCGTTGCAGAGCACAGGCTCGGGACGCGCAGGCTCAGCGGCCATGGCTCACGGGCCCAGCCGCTCCGCGGCATGTGGGGTCCTCCTGGACCGGGGCACGAACCCGCGTCCCCTGCATCGGCAGGCGGACTCCGAACCACTGCGCCACCAGGGAAGCCCTGGCCGGTATTTTAGATTGTTGTATAATTAAGTTTGAAAACAGTAAACAGTAGAGATATTAGCAAATATTCAAACTGCACTCTAGGTGTAATGCTCAGAATCACAGCCTTAAGGCCGCAGCCTCCCTGGAGTTGCATGTATAAGGATGCTCTGCCTTCCACCACAGACCATCTTCCTGTGCCATTAGTATTCTTGTATGCAACTCATTGTGTACATGTATACAACGGAATACTACTCAGCCATAAAAAAGAACGAAATAATGCCATTTGCAGCAACATGGATGCAACTAGAGATTATCATACTAAGTGAAGTAAGTCAGAAAGAGAAAGGCAAATGTCATATGATATCACTTATACGTGGAATCTAAAATATGACACAAATGAACCTTTCTACAAAACGGAAACAGAATCACTGACAGGGAGAACAGGCTGGTGGTTGCCAAGGGGGAAGGGGTTGGGGGAGGAATGGAGTGGGAGGCTGGGGTGAGAGATGTAAGCGATTATATCTAGAATGGATAAACAACAAGGTCCTACTGTATAGCACACGGAACTATATTCAATATCCTATGATAAACTATAATGGAAAAGAATATTAAAAAAAGAATACATATATGTATAACAATCACTTTGCTATACAGCAGAAATTAACACAACACTGTAAATCAACTATACTTCAATTTTTAAAATATTGATAAAATTGAAAAAAATTTTTAAATGTCCCTTGTATGTTCTGTGAGTACCACCTCATAAATTTTGTCCTGCATGTACCACAACACAATTCTACACTTTCCTGCTTATGTGAGTGTTTACAGGCCGTCAGGTGATTATGTATAAATACCGTGGGACTCTTGGCTGAGCTCAGGGAGTTGGTCATCACCTGTTTAAGGAAGACCTCCTTCATTTACATTTGGCTTCTCCACTCTTGAGTAATGTTACCTTGATCTTGAGCACAGTAATTAAAGCTTCATAGCATGCCACACGGATGGGTATTTATTTGGCCAAGTGTCATGGGTTTTGCCTTTGAATGTGTATCCTTGACAAACTCCAGGTTTTTCCTTTAAAGTATTTGGTTTCTATAAAAACCAGCATTCTCTAGGAATTAGGGGATAGTCTCAAGCAGTATCTACAAATGCAGAATCAAGAACCAATCCGTGGGGACTTTCCTGGTGGTCCAGTGGTTAAGACTTCACCTTCCAATGTAGGGGGTGCGGGTTTGATCCCTGATCAGGAAGCTAAGATCCCACCTGCCTCGTGGCCAAAAAACCAAAACATAAAACAGAAGCAGTATTGTAACAAATTCAGTAAAGACTTTAAAAAAGGTCCACATCAAAAAAATCTTAAAAAAAAAAAAGGAACCAATCCATGTAAGGTGAAAATGGCCAGAGTTGACTGAAGGTGTGGCAGGAGTTGGTGTGGGCTGTGTAGAGCTATCGCATAATCAAACATCAGGTAAAACTTGAATTACCGGGCTTCCCTGGTGGCGCGGTGGTCCTGGGCCCGTGAGCCATGGCCGCTGGGCCTGCATGTCCGGAGCCTGTGCTCCACAACAGGACAGGCCACAGCAGTGAGGCCCGCATACCGCAAAAAAAAAACAAAAAAAAAACAAAAACAAAACCTGAATTACCTTTTCCTTGGCAATGAATTAATTAGACCCTCATCAAAAAGTCAGTTTATGAGCTGGCCCAAACACAGCCACTTCTCAGACCATGCCTCTTCCTCTCTCTTGGGTTCCTTACCCTCCAGCAGAACGAGAATAAATGCTGGTTCCCCTGCACTGTCCCCCACTTTACTCGCTCTGTTCCCACACCTAGAATCCGCCCCCCCACGTCTCCCTATCCATCCTCTCCCCATCCCTCGAGTCCCAGCTCAAGAGTCTTTGAATTCTTCCCTGAGCCCTCCGTTTACACCCCTCTTTCTAGTGATTTATAGTCCCCACGTCACCCCCTAGCATAACGGTATGTGTACAGTAGACGCTCAATCTTCTTAATGTAGATCCATTTGAATTTTTAAAAGTAAGTTATTGATAGCTAACATTTATTAAGCATTCACTGTGCAAGCTCATTACACGACTTACCTTATTTATTAGACACCACAGTCCTATGAGGCAGTCCCAGGCACTGTCGTCTCTCCCCATTTACAGATGAACTGGAGCAGCTCAGAGAGGTTCGTTAACACGCTCCAGGCTACACAGATGGTACCCAGCTGAGCCAGGAGTGGAACGCAGGCAGTTTAACTCCAAGGCCAAATACTACTAAACACTCAGTTCAATGTCTGTTTTCCTTGTCTGGCAAGACAGGAAATGAAGCAGAATGTGACTCTACACATGAGTGTACTGGGTGGATGCTCCCTCTTCCCTGTATCATTTATTCCGAGGCTCCGCCACAGTGGCAGTGGTATAATCCCTATGTCCCTAGGGCGTATGCCGCTGCCCGGAATGCAGATAAACAAACTCCATGAACTTACAACTCCAGAAACAGCACGGAGACCCAGCAGCAACCTATTTGCCCCCTGTCACAGCAGCAGCCCTGTCTGTCTTCTCTCCCTCTATAGATTAAAAGTGAGCTAAGGGCTTACCCTGTGGCGCAGTGGTTGAGAGTCTGCCTGCCGATGCAGGGGACATGGGTTCGTGCCCCGGTCTGGGAAGATCCCACATGCCGCGGAGCGGCTGGGCCCGTGAGCCATGGCCGCTGAGCCTGCGCATCCGGAGCCTGTGCTCCGCCACGGGAGAGGCCACAACAGTGAGAGGCCCGCTTACTGGAAAAAAAAAAACAGTGAGCTAAAAGAAGTTCTGGTGTACTAACACAGGACCATTGTCCCACATTAAATAATGTCTACAAAATATGGAATTTTTTTTCTTCAGGTTTCGGTGAGATATAATTAACATACAGCACTGTAGAACTTTAAAATGTACGGCATAATGACTTCCATACATCATGAAATAATTATTATAATAAGTTTAGTGAACATCCATCATCTTATATAGAAACACCATTAAATGGAAGCTCCCTGGTGGCCTAGTGGTTAGGACTCTGGGCTTTCACCTCCAGGACCCAGGTTCAATCCCTGGTCGGGGAACATCCCACAAGCCATGTGGCACAGCCAAAAAAAAAAAAAAGAACCAACGTTGAAGAAATAAAAAAAATATATTTTCCTTGTGATGAGAAAACTTCAGGTTTACTCTCTTAACATCTCTCCTGTGTAACAGACATCAGTGAGAATTCTATTTATCCTGTTGTGCATGACATCCCTAGGACTTACTCATCTTATAACTGGAAGTTTCTACCTTTTGACCACCTTCATCCAATTCCTTCTCCCCCCACCCCACGGCATATGTGCCTCTGAACATATAATGCATGTATGTAATCTTGTTGTCTCCACTCCCAGAGTCCTTTCCTCCGGGCTGCCACGCTGTGGACTCACGCAGGGTATTTGCCCTGTGAGCAGACCCACAAATGAATGGGGTCTCCTGAACCAGAGGCAGAGCCCAGCAGAGCCTCAGCCACTCTAAGAATCCGGAGGATCCTTCAGCACTTGGATGCATCTGCAAGGGCTCCGTGGAGGAAGGAGGGTTTGGGGAGTCGGTTTCATCCTTAGCAGAAGCAGCTTGGTACGCAGTGGAGGACGCCTTCCTTGCCTCCTGGCCTCTCTCTCGAGGATGAGGTGTCCCACCTGCCAGACAAGGCGGATCCTGTCACTTGTGCTGGGAGCCAGGTCTCGCCCTTCCCTCGGAATTCCCATCTGTTTCACTCCGTCCTTATGACTTCAGTCTCTCTCTCTTCCGTGGCGCTTTCCTCCTACCACATAATCGTGCTCCCTCGCACGCTCCAACGTGAACAGACGAAAACCTCGCCTCGGTCCCATCTGGCTTTCCAGGCACCATGTCAGGGCTCCCATTTCCCCCACAAACTGCCTAACAAGTCACTCCGCGCACAGTGTTCGTCTCCGTCGCTCCATTCATAGACAGGTACTTCCTCTGAAACTGATCTGCATCCACAAAGTCCAGCAGGCACACTTGGTCCCCACTGGGTTGGATACTCCTCTGTACCAGCTGACACTGACACCTCTCCTTCCCCCTTGAGTTCCTCCTTTGGCACCTGTAACCTGTCAATCTGCAGGTGCACCCACCTCTGACCGCTTCCCTCCTTCCCTCATTGGCTTCTGTCTCCCGCCCAGCCCTTAAATGTTGGCGTTCTCCGAGGTGGGGGAAGGGAGGATGACCTACTCTGTCCCCTTATTACCGCATCATCTCTGCACACTCTCCCAAGATGAGCCCATCTGTGACGATGCAGATCACACCCACTGGTTCTCTGACCATCCATGTCCTGGTGACTCCCAAGCGCTCATTTCCAGCCCATCTCTTTTCCTGACTTGATTTTTTTATGCATCCCATCTCCTTTCAACATGTGACCCTCAGGCATGCAGAAGTAAGAAATGGGTTCATTGCTGAGACATACTCTGAACTGTCCCTCAAGTTTTGTCCTGCATGTTTTGTGACAAAAAGCATAAAAACTTTGAAATAACCACTTGTACGGTCTCATAAGGCACTGCTAAGATCCATTCTCTCTTGCAGGAGGTGGAAGTATTCATTTATTCCTTAAGTTACACACATCTCAGAGTACAGAAATCTCAAGTATTTGTCAGCATGTCTCACCAACTAAATGTGATTTTCCTGAGGGCTGATATTTAGTAGTATTCACTTCTGTACTCTCAGCTCCCAGTGAAAGCTCAGTGTATGGTTGTGGGATGAATAAATGAATGATTATGTTTTCCCGATTCTTGCAACTGCTGAAAGCAAGCTGGGAAATAAGGATGCAGAGGGATAGCCAGCCCACCTGTGTGCTCTCCAGCTTGGTGTATATCTGCAATGCCAACAGGAAGCTGGACATAAAAAAAGTACAAAGAGGCAGAAATAAATCTATAAGCTCCAGATGCACAGATCCAACGAACTGCTTGATGTATCCACACAAGTAATTCACAGATTTCTCAGACTCGACATGCCCAGAACAGAAGTCTTGATTCAGACTCTTCCATCCCCCCAAACCTTTTCCTCCCTCCACCTTCCTCCACTCTCTAAATAGCACCACCATTTATGAACTTGCTCAAGTCAAAAAACCAGAAATCAGGGCTTCCCTGGTGGCACAGTGGTTAAGAATCCGCCTGCCAATGCAAGGGACATGGGTTCGAGCCCTGGTCCAGGAAGATCCCACATGCCACGGAGCAACAAAGCCCATGCGCCACAACTACTGAGCCTGCGCTCTAGAGCCCACGAGCCACAACTAATGAGCCCACGTACCACAACTACTGAAGCCCACAGACCTAGAGCCCGTGCTGCACAATGAGAGAAGCCACCGCAATGAGAAGCCCGTGCACCACAACGAAGAGTAGCCCCTGCTCGCCACAACTAGAGAAAGGCCCGCGCGCAGCTACGAAGACCCAACGCAGCCAAAAAAAAATAAGTAAAAAGATAAAAATAAAAAAACTGGAGCTCATCCTAAGAGACAAATCTTCCTTATTTGCTGGATGGACCTCAGGCAGTTTCCCCTCCCCACGCAGCTATCATCTGAGGTCAGAACATTCCTCCTGCCAACAGGGCCATTCCCCACCCCTTCCCCAGGAAAGCCCCCATTTCATCTTGATGGCTTGGCCTCCCAGTGTCTCTTACAGGAGATGGAGGGGCGGGTGGGGAGGAGTGGGGATCCTCTCCTGCGGCACGAAGTCAGCCGCAGTGCCCGCAGCCGTGCCCCGTCAGGAGTGGGACTCTGGGAGAGAACACACCTTTTGCTGACTCCGCCTCTAAGTCTTCCCCCTTCGCCCTACTTTAGCCTGTGCTTATTGTTTGTGATATTTGGCTCCGCCCTCTGGCTAAACACATTCTGAAGTCCTTCTCATCATTCATTCATTTCACAGGTATTTCCCGAGCCCCTGCCATAAGCCAAGCACTGTTCTGGGCAATTAGATTTATCAGTGAACAAAACAGACAAAGACCCTTGCCCTTGTAGGGTAGGGAATAGAGAGAGTGAACAATTCTTTGTTACATTATATTTTAGAAAGCAATAAAGGCTGTGGAAAATTAAAAAGTAGAGCGAGGGGCTTCCCTGGTGGCGCAGTGGTTGAGAATCTGCCTGCTAATGCAGGGGACACGGGTTCGAGTCCTGGTCTGGGAGGATCCCACATGCCACGGAGCAACTGGGCCCATGAGCCACAACTACTGAGCCCGCAACGAAGAGTAGCCCCCGCTCAACACAACTAGAGAAAGCCCGCGTGCAGCAATGAAGACCCAACGCCAAAAATAAATAAATAAAAAATTTTAAAAAGTCATTAGAAGAATGAACAAGCCCATGAGTGAGTTAATGCCAACAACATATTTCTAGGGAGAGGTTCTAGGAGTAAATAAATGGGCTACTTTAATATGTAAGACCTAACATTTGAATTTAACATAATCCTTTGCACGCTGATAATTAAGGTATAAAAGTCCTTTAAAATTCGTAGTACTCTTAGGCTAAGCAGTCTTACTTAACTTTTGGTGTGGTTTATACCATCATGTTGCTTTCAAAACTCTTTAACTAAGCCCAGACCAAATGATCACAAAAATCCGTTTTTCCTTTATGTAAATAGACCCACAGGGAAGAGGAAACATTTATTAAGCTTAAAGAGATCAAGACACTTGCCCAAGATCATAGCAAACATCCAACTCAAGTCAGAGGGTGAGCAAGTGCTCATTTGATGAGACTAGTATTTTTCAAGCTTCTTTTTCATCCCAACCCAGCATCAGAAATACATTTTACCTTTCAATCCAGAACGAGCGCTCACACATACACACACGTAACACATGTTTTATGAAAAGGTATTTCCCATTACTACCAATGGTAAAGTAAAAGCAGAGTAGGGGAGAGAGGGAGGGAGGAAGAGGGGAGCACAGGTGATTTTTAGAGTAGTGAAACGATACTATATGATCCTGTAATGATGGATACACGTTATTATACATTTGTCAAAATCCATAGAATTTACAACACAAAGAACAAATGTAAACATCAGAAACAATAGACTTCAGGTAATAATAATGTATCGATATTAGTTCATCAATAGTAACAAATGTACCATACTATTTCAAGATGTTAATAATAGGGGAAACTGGAGTAGGAGGTGGGAAAGGGGGAGAATGGGAACTCTGGATTTTACACTCCATTTTTCTGTAAACCTCAAACTGCTTTTTCTAAAAAGTCTGTTAGGGACTTCCCTGGTGGTCCTGTGGTTGAGACTCCATGCTTCCAATGCAGGAGGCATGGGTTCAATCCCTGGTGGAGGAATTAAGATCCCACACGCTGTGCAGCATGGCCAAAATAAATAATAAAAAGTCATTTTAAAAAGCATAGCAGAGACAACATAGCATAGTATTTTATTGATATTTATATAGAATGTAAAAACTTTAAATAACAACACAGAAACAAAAATTTAGACATGATTTTTATTTAGTGAACAAATGTGCTTACCTGTTTGTAAATTCATTCCATGGACTACCTGAGGAGAAAGCAGTGTGTACATCTGGTACACTGTTGGACCTGGTTCTTTCCCTTTTTAAATCCAAACAAAACTGAAAACCCTAAAAATTCACCCAGATAGGTTGTTGTTGATTAGTAATATAGTAATACTCTCTATTTAGCACTGGAAATTTTTCTTTAATCTTAATTCACATGATAAACATAATGTCTTTTTATCATTCTTCAGTATAAGAATTAAATGTGGGCTTCCCTGGTGGCGCAGTGGTTGAGAGTCCACCTGCCGATGCAGGGGACACGGGTTCGTGCCCCGATCCAGGAGGGTCCCGCATGCCGCGGAGCGGCTGGGCCCGAGAGCCATGGCCACTGAGCCTGCGCGTCCGGAGCCTGCGCGTCCGGAGCCTGTGCTCCGCAACGGGAGAGGCCGCGACAGTGAGAGGCCCGAGTGCCACAAAAAAAAAAAAAAAAAAAAAAAAAGAATTAAATGCAATCATTTATTATCTTCATTGTTCAAGTTTAATTCAATTATTGATTCACAGTTTTGAAAAGCAAATGGATCTTGTTCTTTTAAATATTTATTTATTTATTTGGTTGTGCTGGGCCTTAGTTGCGGCATTCAGGCTCCTTAGTTGTGGCGTGCGAACTCTTAGTTGCAACATGCGTGTGGGATCTAGTTCCCTGGCCAGGGATCGAACCTGGGCCCCCTGCATTGGGAGCGCGCAGTCTTAACCACTGCACCACCAGGGAAGTCCCTCAAATGGATCTTTTATTCAAACATTTTTCTTTCAATCTTCATATTTTCCTCGAAAAAGTAATGATTGTGACCTTGAGAGAAAAGCAAAATGTAACAATGCATATCTCTAACTTTATTTCATTCAAACTGACTTTATAACCTTCCATTCTATGTGTTACAATTATGTTGGGAACGTACAGCAGCTAGAATTACCTTCTTTATAAGGAAAATTTAAAGACTTTGGAATGAACATCCTTTCGATGGAATGCTGGTGCCTCTGAGATTACCTGATCCTATAAAGATGTGTGCCTTTGGCTTCGACTAGGCTATTTTAGAACTCTATAGAAATAAACTTTAACTTGTAGAAAACTCATAGCAATGCAAGTAAGTCTTGCATTTGACATGTACATAAATCCTGTTTAGCGAAGGTTTAACTGAACTGCTGGAACAAGAGGATCCATTTCTCAACTGGCTTTTCCATTCCCATGTCTGGTACTTTGGCCATGATGGCTGGAAGGCTGGACTCAGCTGGTGCTGTTGACCAGAGAACTTACATGTGGTCTCTTGTGTGGCTTGGGATTCTAAGAACAAAGCAACTGTGTCTCAGGAGAAAGCAGCCAGAGACCAAGCATTCCAAGGGACCAAAACTGAAGCGGCAAGGCATATTTTGACCTAGGCTTGGTAGAATTTGCACATCATCACCTCCACCCCATTTTATTGGTTACAAGAGAATCACTAAGGCCAGCCAGGGCTTCAAGTGGAGGGGAATTCGACCCCATCTCTTGATGAATTACAGCCATCTTTTAAAACCACCATGTCTTTTGGAATCCTTGAATGTGTTTGACATGTTAAAATATATCATGATTTTCTTCCAAAATTGTACTTAAGAATGTCCCAAAATCAGTTAAACGTGCACTTTTATTATCCAAATACCATGTCCAAAAATATTTGCCAAATGAGACAGTTTTTCAATTCAAGAAATCTACATCTTATTTCTGAGTGTATGTGTTATGCTTAGCTTAGTATTTTACCATCTGGCAACCAAGAATTCCACCCTGTACGTAAGTGGATATAGCCAGCTCCAACATCTGAACAAAATATGTCTAAAGGTTTTGCTCACTGGCATTTCATTTGATTTCAATACATTTGTGAGGTTCAAGTAAAATTTCTTTAGGTGCCAAAGCTTCATGATGAATAAACCATGGTTGTTAGTCATTTTTGTGGTCATATTTGTTGTCTAAGCTTGTAATTCCTCTACAGTTTTCCAGTTTAAACAGCTGAATTAGCAATATGTTTTTGGGCTTCCCTGGTGGCGCAGTGGTTAAGAATCTGCCTGCCAATGCAGGGGACATGGGTTAAATCCCTGGTCCGGGAAGATCCCACATGCCACAGAGCAACTAAGCCCATGCACCATAACTACCGAGCCTGTGCTCTAGAGCCCGCGTGCTGCAATTACTGAAGCCCGTGAGCCACAACTACTGAGCCTGCAAGCCACAACTACTGAAGCCCACGTGCCTAGAGCCCATGCTCCGCAATAAGAGAAGCCACCACAATGAGAAGCCCGTGCACTGCAACAAAGAGTAGCCCCCGCTCGCTGCAACTAGAGAAAGCCTGCACACAGCAATGAAGACCCAATGCAGCCATTAATAAATAAATATATTAAAAATATATATATATATATTTTCCAACTCAGAGATCATATCTAATCCAGTTGTAAGTGAAATTAAACACCACCAAAAAATCCTTTTGTAGGGACAAAATTGTGTTATTTGTAATGAGGTGGATGCACCTAGAGTCTGTCATATGGAGTGAAGTAAGTCAGAAAGAGAAAAACAAATACCATATGCTAAAGCGCATATATGGGATCTAAAAAAAATGGTACTGATGAACCTAGTGGCAAGGCAGAAATAAAGACTCAGACATAGAGAACGGACTTGAGGACATGGGGAGGAGGAAGGGTAAGCTGGGACAAAGTGAGAGAGTAGCGCTGACATATATACACTACCAAATGTAAAACAGATAGCTAGTGGGAAGCAGCCGCATAGCACAGGGAGATCAGCTGGATGCTTTGTGGCAGAGGGGTGGAATAGAGAGGGTGGGAGGGAGACGCAAGAGGGAGGGGATATGGGGATATATGTATATGTGTAGCTGATTCACTTTGTTGTACAGCAGAAACCAACACAACATTGTAAAGCAATTATACTCCAATAAATATATTTTTAAAAAAAGAAAAAAATCCTTTTGTCACTCATATCTGATCTAATCGAAAGTGTTGGAAATTTATATCAGTGCTTTTATCAAGCTGAATCACAAACTCTATATCAGACTATAATTGCACTAAAGCGTTGCTTCCCTATGTTCTGCAGTAGTACAGATTTGGTGAGATATTCTGAGATATTAAGAGGTTTAATTTTTAATTTGTCAGCTGATCTATCATTTTACCCTCAAAAATCATATGTACTATTCCATACATACTGGAAGAATAATTTTTAGCAGCTGTGTGACCCGTTTACCTTTTTGCCACTTAATACATTGTTAAATAGATTATTAGAAGTCTCTTTCATTAATAGTAGATGACAACTTAGAAATCATTGATAAATTTATGTATTTTCCCTTCGGAAACGTGAGGGACTTATTGACAGGTGACCATGTTATTTTCTCGGGTGTGTTTTTAATTTTGAAGATTTTAAGTTTTCATTTGTAAAAATTTCATCACAACTTATATGCTGTCTCTCATTTTTGTTAAGCTTTGCATATTTTATTAAATCACACTTAAATTATCTTCATTATAAGGTTTTGCATCTACTTCGTCCTTTTCAGAATGCAGCTCAAATAAAATAAAAATTTTTATTGGTCAGCATTTTTCTCAAAAATGTCATGTTTACACTTCCAGATCGAGAAGTTGAACTTGAACATACCTCTACATTTTTCCCATCATCTTCTTTCTACTAATAATGATAAAACAACCCAGTATAAGAGCAATGAATATTAGTTCAATTAAAATGTTATAATAGGGACTTCCGTGGTGGTGCAGTGGTTAAGAATTTGCCTGCCAATGCTGGAGACACGGGTTCGGTCCCTGGTCTGGGAAGATCCCACATGCTGTGGAGCAGCTAAGCCCATGAAGAGTAGCCCCTGCTCGCCGCAACTAGAGAAAGCCCACGCGCAGCAACGAAGACCCAATGTAGCCAAAAAAAAAGTTATAATAGCCACCAACTGGGGAAAAAATGTCAGATAACTTCCTTCCCCCCAAATACTCTGAATACTAATTAAATAATACTCAGTTGAGAGTCTTCACAATTTCCTGACCCAAATAAAACACTGCGGTTCTTCACAACTAACTGCACATTATAATATACAATTAAACTGTACAACATTAACGTCCTGATAGGAAATTGATCAAGTTAGCCATCATATACCAGAAAACTGAAGGAGATGCCCAGGGCCAGCTACATAATTTGCAGGGCCCAGTGCACAATGAAAATGTAGGACCCTGCTTGGACATAAGTCAATCCCCCGTTTCCAAGGGCCCATCACCCCAACCCACGTCAGACAGGTGAGCCCAGTGGAATGTGGCAGCTGTCGAGAGACAGGGGAAACCAGGTGACGCAGTGCACCTGGGGTGGCATGGAGGGGTGGCTGAGAACCTGTCCCAGAGAGACAGGGAGGCGATGAGACATAGACACCATGGAAAGCAGGTCATGCATGAGCCAAGGCTCCAAGCCCCCAGTGCCCGCTCCATTGTCCCATCTGACTTCACTGATAAAACACAAATTCAAAGATTAAATTAATAAGAATTTCAAAACAGTGACAGCAAAGCATTAGATTCCAAGTACAGGACACTTCTGTGTGTTGGGCCCTGAACAATGGCACAGGTGGCCCCCCCATGAAGCCAACCTTGGAGAGGGCAGTGAGCAAAAGAATGAATGACGTTCCCAGCTAACTCACCCCATCTCACACAGCTAGCTGGTGCTCACATGGTTGCCATGACAGCTGTTTCGGGATGAAGGGTATGTGATGCGCTCTCCTAATCTTTTTTTTTTCTTTCAGGTCATGACCAACTTGTCACATCTAAGGGCTTATCTCTCTTAGGGCCTGTCCTCACGAGGTGAGAAGTGTCAGGAAAGCAACCTGGTACAGCAGCAAGAGTGGGACCAGGAGTCAGACAACGCTGGGGCGCATCCCTTCATCATTCTGGGCCTCTGCTTCCTTATTGCTAAATTCCTCATGTTATAATGGTGGCTTCCTTATTATTATTATTAATGAAAGGGGTAGACTAGGTCAGCTCTAACATTCCCTCCAGCTCTGTTTCTGGGAGAAGGAAACAATGCAAATAGATGTTTGGCAAAAGGCGTTTGGCCTCTTGACTGTTTTATCTCCATTTTCAATGGACTCATTGTAATCAGTATAATTTGATTTTTCAAAGCCATATCTGAGCTGTTTGGTGTGATGTTGTCACCACATAAAAGACAAAAGTAAGGAGGTGTGAGTAATCTGGATGTGTGTAAGCAAAGGAAGCCCTCATTTCCTTAGGGCCCAGAGCAGATAGGCTAATTCTATGACTCCAGATTTTAAAATAACAATAATTAGTACCTGTGACAGTTCTTTTATCTAAGGTGTTCATAGGGCTTTGTTGTCATTAACCCATTAATTCACCTGCCTCAAGCCATCAGGGGGTCAGGAGGAAGATCCTTAGAAGACTAACACACCAGGAACTCAAACCTCACAACAGTGAGGAATGCCATGACTAAAGGCCAGCCAGAACTGGATGGGAGGAGAGACAGGGTCACCAAAATAGTCCTCTTGGAAGAATTAAATGGGAAATCTTCCTGTTGGTCTACTAACAGCAGTTTCACAGCTCACAGGGTCTTTGAGTGAATCCTCCTGGATGTCACATTTTAGCATCTGGAAAATTCCTTTACGCTTAACGTAAACTTTAGATTAGCTTTTACAGCTTCAGACAGACCGTGATTATGCCCAAAGCAAGTAAAGGGGAGGACTCTTCTCCCTAGAATCATCTTCTCTCAGAGGAAAAAAAAAAGCTTTTTAAAGTTAAGGAATCTTGGGACTTCCCTGGTGGCGCAGTGGTTAAGAATCCGCCTGCCAATGCAGGGACACGGGTTCGAGCCCTGGTCCGGGAAGATTCCACATGCTGTGGAGCAACTAAGCCCGTGCACCACAACTACTGAGCCTGTGCTCTAGAGCCCGCAAGCCACAACTGCTGAGCCCACGTGCCACAACTACTGAAGCCCACGTGCCTAGAGCCCGTGCTCCACAACAAGAGAAGCCACCGCAGTGAGAAGCCCGCACACCACAAAGAAGAGTAGCCCCGCTCACCTCAACTAGAGAAAGCCTGCGCACAGCAACAAAGACCCAACGCAGTCATAAATAAATAAATAAATTTTTAAAAATAAAAAATAAAGTTAAAGAGCCTTTATATGATAGAACACCACTGCAGAATGAATTTGTCCAGGATTTGTTAAGATTCTGATTTATTGGCAGGTGGTTTCCATTTAAAAACATTGGTTGGAAAAACACACTGCTAAAAAGTACCTTCACATGGCCTGGAATTCTATCATTAGAATCCTTCAATTAATCAACCCATCCATCACCTAGGAGGTGCTCCCCACAGGGCCAGGTGCTATGGGGACATAAAATGTGGAGCCTAACCCCCAAGCAACTACAAGCCTAATCAAGGGAATGAGACCATTACAAATAAAAGTAATTAATAGGTGTATTATTTAAATTCATTTATTGCTTATAGTTATTAATAAATTGATTAATACAAATAAAATGGGCAGAAAATATTATTTCCATCATTTTGGACAGCACAGACCCTCCATGTTGTAGAGTTCCCAGCAGGAGTGATCAGTGAGGCCCAGGGTGATCAGGGAAGCTCACAGAGGAGATAAGATGAACTAGACCTCAGAGGTGGGGAAAGTGTATTTGGGTAGGAAGCAGGATCAATGGGAATTGAGCACAGAGGATAAGTGGGAGGAAAGCAAAAGGCAGTTCAGGGGCTTCCCTGGTGGCGCAGTGGCTGAGAGTCCGCCTGCCGATGCAGGGGATACGGGTTCATGCCCCGGTCCGCGAAGATCCCACATGCCGCGGAGTGGCTGGGCCCGTGAGCCATGGCCGCTGGGCCTGCGCGTCCGGAGCCTGTGCTCCGCAACGGGAGAGGCCACAGCAGTGAGAGGCCCAAGTACCGCAAAAAAAAAAAAAAAAAAAAGCAGTTCAGGACAGGGACAACCTCTAAGAGAAGGCAAGCAGATGGGAGTGAGAAAGCCAACCTGAATAAAACCCAGGGTCAGGAGACCTGAAGGAAATATGGTTGGATGGGGGAGGGAGGGGCCAGATCACAGGGACACTTGAAACCACACTAACAAGCACTGATTGGGGTCTTCAGAAGTCCTCTGTCAAATGCAAATATCCATATATTCAATATCCTATAATAAACCATAACAGAAAAGAACATGAAAAAGAATATATATAAACAGCAAAGATATATATATCTCTGAACCACTTTGCTGTACACCAGAATCTAACATAACATTGTAAATCAACTATACTTCAATTTTAAAAAATTAATTGTAGATAACTAATAGGGACCTAATGTCTAGCACAGGGAACTCCACTCAGTACTCTGTAATAGCCTACATGGGAAAGGAATCTAAAAAAAGAAGGGATATATGTATATGTATAACTGATTCATTTTGCCGTACACCCCAACCAACACAACATTGTAAATCAACTATACCCCGATAAAAAATTTTTTTAAATAAAATAAAAATAATAATTCATTTAAAAAATGAAAGCAAGGAAAACCTCCAAACATTTTTTTAAAAGGCTAATATCCAGGAAAAGAACCAAGGAGTTAAGTAAATTTGAAGAGGAGCTTGGGGGGTGGCCTGCGGTCAGCATAGCCTGGACCCTGTACTGTGCGCTCTATTATACATCACCACAGAGAAAAAGAATATGTTATACCCATATCAGCTGGAACTTTTACCTGCAAGTTCTCCTATCTTGGGCCCTGGGAAAGACCCAATGGAATGAGACCCAGAAAGAGTACCTTCTGATGGGGGTGAGGAGAGCAAGGAGAGAGGGAAATTATACGAAAGGCTTGGGCAATCCTGGAAGAGCTGGTCCAGGTAGGGACCCCACTTGATGGGCAGCCAAAGCCTGAGGAAGCACCTCCACAGGAGAGGAAAAGAAACGGGCAGAGCAGAGAAGACAAATCTCCCTTAATTCACACTGATGCCAACCACTGGCCCTTTTAATGTGCGTAACCCTTCTTTATGGCCCAGTAAACGTCTTATTCCTCTGGGATGGATGCTCTTTTGGATCTTATGATCAAGATGTGGGGAAGACTGGAGATGGCTTTTTAGGGAGCAGGTCAGAAGAAGAACAAAGTGTCCTCACGTGAGCCCAACAGAGGGCCTCTCGCAGCCTCCAGGTCACTCGGAGGCTGTGGGGAGGAGGCGGTCTTTCCTAAAGCCACACCCCTTTATAGGCCCTGCAGGAACCCGAGTGCGGGCCTCCATCCTTTCGCCCGTTTGGGGAGAGATTAAAGACGCTGAGGTCGTCTCCTTCTTACTCATTGGCACTTACAACCTCGCAGCCACTGCAGTCTCGGCCTCCAGCGTGCACACAGAGGAGGTAAGTGGGACTGAAGGGGCCATGCCCTCAGCTGTCAGCCTGGGTCACTCCAGGCAGCTGGCTTGGGAATAGCTGGAGGCGAGTAGATCTAGGGGTATTCAGCTGCAAGGTACTTGTTTCTAAATGAATATGCGTGATGTTCTTCTAGACAACCCCAGGCAAGGCGTAGAGTTTGGCGCTAAACTCTCCAAAAAGTTAATCGAAGGCAGAGACCTTTTTGTAAAATTCTTTGACAGACCACCAGTGGGTATTTAACTGTAATGAGCTGCCTTGGATTGACTTGAATTAAAAGAAGGAAGAGTCATTAAAATGACTGGGAAACATCATCTGCCTGTCTCCTTCGAGCTGTGCCTCATGTCTTGAATGAGCAAATGGTCCATTCATGTTGACAACCCCTGTTCTGGAGCCTCTATAACTGGAGTCCTAACCATCATGCAAATGTTGTCACAGGCCTGATTTTTATGAAAAAGATTCCGCCTTAGCCCTCAAAAAGCCTTGGTGGAAATTATGACGTGAAAATTCACGAGTTATCTGGAGCCCCTAAGCGAAGATAGTTCTCCTTTCCCAGCAGGATAGAGCTAGGATAGTTTTGAGGGGTTGATAGTTTTGACCTATTTCATTCAGTAGGTCCAGGTGTCTTCATGTGGGAGTCAGAGATATTATAGTGTCCTGCCCAAGACTACGCAACAGGGGTTCTTGAGGGTGCAGGTAAAGTTATGAAGTTATGTTTGTTCCTTTTTTTTTTTTTTTTTTTTTTTGCAGTACGCGGGCCTCTCACTGTTGTGGCCTCTCCCGTTGCGGAGCACAGGCTCCGGACGTGCAGGATCAGCGGCCATGGCTCACGGGCCCAGCCGCTCCGCGGCACGTGGGATCTTCCCGGACCGGGGCACGAACCCGTGTCCCCTGCATCGGCAGGCGGACTCTCAACCAGTGCACCACCAGGGAAGCCCCTGTTCCTTTTTCTTTTACTTTTTTTTTTTTTCTGCACAGGAACAAAAGACCATTCTCGTGAGGTCCACCTACAAGTGACCATGTATGAGGACTGCAAAGAGTCCACTGGGGACTATAACTTCCTCTGTGACACCACGGGAGCATGGGGCATAGTTCTGGAGTCCCTGGCAGCAGTTGGCATAGCAGTTACAGTTTTGCTGCTCCTGGCATTTCCCTTCCTCATGAGAAGGGTTCAAGACTGCAGCCAGTGGAATGTCCTCCCCACCCAGTTCCTCCTCCTCCTGGGTGGGCTGGGGCTCTTCAGCTTTGCTTTTGCCTTCATCATCCAGCTCAATCAGCAGACTGACCCCATCCACTACTTTCTCTTTGGGGTCCTCTTTGCTCTCTGTTCTTCGTGCCTCTTGGCTCATGCCTCCAACCTGGTGAAGCTGGTCCAGGGTCAAGTGCCCTCCTCTTGGATGACAATTCTGTGCATTGCTATCGGTGTCAGCCTGTTGCAGACGATCATCGCCACTGAGTATGTGACTCTCATCATGACCAGAGGTACAATGTTTATGGATATGACACCCTGTCAACTCAAGGTGGACTTCGTGGTCCTCCTGGTTTACGTCCTCTTCCTGATGGCCCTCACGTTCTTCGTCTCCAAAGCCACCTTCTGTGGGCCATGTGAGAACTGGAAGCAGCACGGAAGGCTCATCTTGGTCACCGTGCTCATCTCCATCATTACCTGGGTGGTGTGGATCTCCATGCTCACGACAGGCAACCCAATGGGACGACCCTGTCCTCTGCATCGCCCTGGTCACTAACGCGTGGGGTTTCCTGCTGCTGTACATCATACCGGAGCTGTGCTTTCTCTATAGATCGTGTCAGCAGGATTGCCCTCTGCAAGGCAATGCCTGCCCACTCCCAGCTTATGAACGCAGCTTCAGAGCGGAGAATCAGCAACTCTCAAGAGGTACTTTCCTGGGGCGCTTGGGGAGGCTCTCCCGTAAGAGAAGCAGGAGAAAAAACAGGGCAAGAGGATGAGCCAAGAGAGAAAGAAAAGGGAATGGTCAGAATTTAGGTGGGTGACTACATAGCTCCAGCCTGGAGATGGGGACACTCAGAGTCAAGGTTAAACTTTTCTGAATAATCAGTTCCTCCGAAATACAGAGATTTATGGGGAGAGGCCAAGACAGAAATGACTCAAAGGCCCTAAATAGAAAGGGTGTGGCTCTGAGTAGCCATGCTGGATGAAGAAAGGCACCCACTATAAAATGAATTAACCAGCCCCAAATTAGGCGTGGGCCATGCCATTGCATGAGGTACCATGCTAAGTGCAGATGTTTTGGCCATCAAGTGCAAAAGCAACCCTGGCACCAGTGACTGACATTTTTCAAATTTAAGTCTCAAAGCCGACTTGCCCAAATATCATAACAGACTGATATGTACGACTCATCACCTCATTAGAGTCTCAAAGCCCAATAACTTCTGGATTCCTACTTTGTAAATCATTCACTCCTTGAAAGCCTTCGAGGTTTACAAAAAGTGACAGGATGAGCCATTAAGTCAGAATTCTGAGCAGAGTCTCAGATGTGTAATCATTAATAGAAATAAAGAACTTGCTTACGTGACATTTTCATAATAATTTCTGGGTCGGATTTGTATCCTTATATAAGACCAAGCCACCTGACTCTATACTGTTAAAGAATAAAATATATTATCCATGATAACAAGGAGGCTTGGACCCCCATAACCTGGGGGAATTAGTGGCTACTTTCAGTTTTCTGGAAATAGGTCAAAACTCATTAATCCCTTTCTGAAATATCTGGCCTATCATTCATAACCCAGTATCACAGTTTTACATCAAATTTTTTGTCTTAATAGGCATCTGATTTCTCACAGTGTATTTGTAATGTGCAAAGATGATGTTATTTTATATATTGTATAGCGCACATTATGCTCACCAGGCTCAAAAAAAGTAATAGAAGCTTTCCTTTTAAGTCATACACTTTTTTTGAGCTGTACTCTATGGCTAATTACATACTCAACTTCAATCCTGTTCAGATGGAAGCATCCATTCATTCTTCTCAGTTCAGTTGACCATGAGTTGGAAATTGACACTATACATCCTTCTCTTAAGAGTTTTTCATTGCTTTTGATGATGTGCGGTTTGGGGCAGAATCACAGAGTCGATCTTTCTTGAAACTACTTCTCATAGTTCTCACCGAAAAATAGGATAAAACGTCTTCTGTTTGCTTTGTTGCTGTTATGTTTCCAGGAAACAAAAGTCAGAGAGAGAGAGAGAGAGAAAGTTCTTAGAGTTTCATAATACCCAAAATGCACTGGGACTTGTAATGATCAATTTTCCATAGGGCCAAAAGACTAGGCAGGTGTTTAAAGTGTTCTAAGACGTGTCTTAGTGGAAAAGCAAGAGCTTTCAAAAGCACAATGTTTCCTTATAACTATCCTATTCCTGGAGCATGGTTAGAAAATCCATTTCTGCCAGTGATAGCCATTGTCAACGTAGCTCAATATTTTGTGGCAGAAAAACAATCGATAGTGTAGAAAAGAACATATAGATGGCTCTCCAAAACTAGGCAGAATAACCAGAAACTTAAGCTTAGAGAAGGAAATCAGAATTTAGGTCACCTAGAAAAAGTGCAAATATCAAAACTTAGAAGAATGATTAAAACTCAAGAAACAGTACAGGATGACACCTAGCTAGGAAAAACATACAAAGAGATACAAAATAAATAAGAGCCAGACCAGTACAGTATAATAAGAATAACTCAAAAAATCCTAAGTGCTGCTGTAGGTCATGAACTGACAGTGGGTGCGCAGCTCAGGGCTGTCTGTCTCTGTTTGCTCAAGGAGCAGTCATGGTGTGGTGTAAACAGACAAGTGGTCAGCTGGAACACTCAGGTCGTTGTTCTCAGCATCTGTCAGTCTCTGACAAGAATACCCGTTCCAGCACCGAGATCCACTGATGAGAAGTGTGGGAGAGGCTGGGTGGAAAACCACAAAGAAGATGAAGGGGTTATAACGTCAGACCTACATGGAAAGGTTAGGACAATGAAACTGAGATGGTAGTTCTCAAGCTTTATGTGCCTTTCTCATGGACAATTCAGGTTCTCTCTAAATTCTGTACTGAAACACAACATTTCGTTCCACTCCATGAGGCGTGCATTTGTCATGTGACTCTTCTGATTTATAGCTATGACTCCAGTCACATAATTATTTGATTTACCACTGGGTGGTGAGACCAGAATGATTCAGTTGAAAGAAGAGTTAGACAAGGGATTAGCAGGGAATTTCACACGTATGAATACCTCTCTCCGAGAGGCTGTTGTCCTGCTTTCTGTCTCCAGCTAAAGACGAAGGGTCGAAATAGACTCAAATCGAAGCACAAAGCATTTACATGAAATACAAAACTAAGAGTCGGTACACACTGAAATAGATGAGCAAAACGGATTAAGGACTTCATTTCCTTGGAAGTCTTTCAAAAGATTAGTCTTTATCTCTCGGAAGTAGCTTAGGGACTAAGTTCGAAGATATAAAAACAGCCTGATGGAGAATGAAAATGAAATCAGGCATATTACTACAAAACACCAAACAAATGGGTATAAATATTCTTTGCCCCATGTTATAAACGTGTTTCTTAAAAACTGTAGACTGGGGCTTCCCTGGTGGCGCAGTGGTTGAGAGTCCACTTGCCGATGCAGGGGACACAGGTTTGTGCCTCGGTCCGGGAAGATCCCACATGCCGCGGAGCGGCTGGGCCCATGAGCCATGGCCGCTGAGCCTGCGCGTCCGGAGCCTGTGCTCCGCAACGGGAGAGGCCACGACAGTGAGAGGCCCGCGTACCGCAAAAAAAACCCAAAAAAACTGTAGACTGATTGAACTTTTAAAATCAATTGCTCTTTTAACTGAGAATTTTAAATGTGATATAATTTGCAAAGACCTTAAGTATAGAATATCAGCCATGAATCTTTGTTTATGAAGGGAAAGCTCCTGTTCTAATTATTGCCTGCTTTATCTGTTTTAGATGAATTAGAATATTGTTATACCAAGTTTGCTAAAAGCAAGACCCTGTATATTTTAAAGGAGCACATAATTGTGGATATTTTTTCTATCCTGTGTTTAAATATCTACAGACAAATCTAGTATGATTTTTTGAAGGTATTAAGACAGAAATTATGAGGCTATGAAATGTAAAAATGGGTCAATGAATATCAAATGATGTAAAACGAGAGAAAAATGTTCTTGCAAACAGAGGTCCTTCAGATTGTTTTCCTTACAGCAAGTACCAGGCATACCAACTTTTGGCAAACATAGCCTTTTTTTGGACAATTCTCAACATTTTTTGCTTTAAGGTGCCCGCCTTTCTTGGAGAAACCAAATTTGGATGGTCCCAGGCAGTGTCATTTTTGTTTGTTCTTTCAGGGGGACAAGCCTGAAAACCTCTCTTTGTCACCCTCTAGAGCTACAGGTCACAAAGAGTGAACTGGCGTAAAGTACAGAAGAAGACGTGAGTCTGGGCAGGATTTGCTTGGTGTGAGGACAGACCAGGCAAGGATAATGACATTCTCCTTGTCATGATGCTTGTGTGACAAGGATAATGGGGCAGCAGAAAGGGTGCAGACCCTGTCCTCACATGCCCTGCTTCGAGGCTCAGCTCTTCGAGGCTCAGCTCTGCTTCTTACCAACGCTGAGACCCAACCAAGCTCCCCAACCTCTGGGAGCTCAGGCTCCTCGTGGTGAAGTGATGGCCATCGTGTCCCTGCCCCCTCCAGGTATCAATGTAAGGTCTTACTTACTCAACTCGGATCCATACCAGGAGCTGGTGGCAGGATTAATAGAGAGAAACACTCAACTTTTTGGTAAATTCATGAACAATAACTCAAGCTGGAGAATTAGGCTTCTCTGATTTATGATCTGGTCTGATGAGACTATTGGAAGAACACGGGTTACCAAGGGGCTGAGTGGGAAGGAGCCTTGTTATGCTGCAAGGAACAAAGTTAAACCAAGGATTCCGTTCATTTCTGCTGAAAGAAGAATGTTTTATTTTCACAGGATTCAGTCCCTCTAAAGAACACCCATAGGAGAAGGATGTCGGAGCATCAATTATAACTATACCACTAACACCACCACCAATTATAATATACAAAGGAAAGCACTATGGTGCTTTCTATATTTCATGTCCTATTCCAAGGGCTTTATAGATATTGATAGATTTAATCTTCAAAGCAACCGTATGAGATAGATTGACTATTATGATCATGACGAGCCCTCTTTTACTCCCATCAGGAAACAGAGGCAGCAAAACATTAAGGAAGTTGACCGCAGGTAACACAGCTAACAAGTGAAAGGGCAGAACAGTCCATGCGCTCAGCGCTGCAGCCGCCAAGCAGGAACAAAATGACACGGCTACATCCCAGACCATCAAAGGACAACTATGTATCGAGCAAGGACCTGGTCTAAGAGACAGACACAGCTCTCCCAATCCCCACCGCCACAGCCATGACAGTATATTCCTTTTTTTTTGCGGTACTTGGGCCTCTCACTGTTGTGGCCTCTCCCGTTGCGGAGCACAGGCTCCGGACGTGCAGGCTCAGCGGCCATGGCTCACGGGCCCAGCTGCTCCGCGTCATGTGGGATCTTCCCGGACTGGGGCACGAGCCCGTGTCCCCTGCATCGGCAGGCGGACTCTCAACCACGGCGCCACCAGGGAAGCCCGACAGTATATTCTGATGCAGCTGAATGTCCCTGAAAGAAAAGGCAGCTTGAAGGGTTTGTGTGAGGGTGAAGAGATGCAAGCTCACGGCTTTTTGCCTTGGGGACAACAGGGGATTATAAACACGTATGAGTGTCAGATCTGTTCTTATTACCAGTTGTCTAAATGTATCCTGGGCCACGCTGGCTGCCTCTCTGAGTCACTGTCTAGCTCCAGCAGCCCAGGCTGCCCCGAGAACTGGGCTGGGTCTGTCAGCATCATCTGGACGCCCAGATGGGTGTACCAATTTTAATCCTTGCCTGCAAAAACAGAGGGACACTGCTGAGTAGGACTGGAAGTAACTTGCATTTGTGCCGTGATGGCTTGAAGACACACGAATCCGAACAGCTAAAAATACCACTTTGGGACACAATTGTTTTATTATGAGGATCAGAAGTCACTAAGATCCAAGAGGGAAAGCCATGCTCAGACTGTTTGTTCAATGAACTGTACTAGGCAACTCTAACTAGGTTAAACCCTCTGGTCTGTTATCTGAGAATTTGCCTTTTCCTGGAATGACACACAGACCAGGACATAGCTATATCATTTGCTGTAATTAATCCTCCAGAGGGCATTTACACGAGAAAATCTTTACTATCTCTGCCAAGAATTTCTCAGATTACTTTCAGTTTCCAGTAATCCTGCAAAAACATTCTTGTTAATGGCTAAGAGGGAAGATGGTAAAGTAGTTGTGATACGGATAGGCTCAACATTTTTTTCTTTTTTTTATTATCAAAAGATTAAATGATGGTGAAATGATAATATTTCAAGCATAGTTTTGGAGAGTATTATCCCCTATGTTGCCTCAGAAAGCTGATGATGGCATTTCTTCTTTTGCAGACTGTTGATCCCACACAGGAGGATTTCATCCCTTGGGCTAAAGTAAGCCCTCAGCAAGATGCAGAATTATAAAGTCCACAGGAAACACGAGTAGTGAAAACCCAGAAGATCATCCTAATGTAGCCCTGATGGGCCACTGGAAGCCCATCTGCCAACAAAACATCGGCTCATCCTTCCTTCCCTGCCACCTAGTCCTCTCTATCCATCTGGACCCTTCATCAGGAGACTGCCCTTTCAAGCATAATTACAATCTTGCTGGCCACCCTACCGTGACTATGTGTCTCTTTCTTCATTCTTTTTCTTTTTTTTTTTTTTGGCTGCATTGGGTCCTAGTTGCACGTGGGATCTTTGTTCCAGCGCTGGAGCTCAGTAGTTGTGACACACAGGCTTAGTTGCCCCGCGGCATGTGGGATCTTAGTTCCCCGACCAGGGATCAAACCCACCTCCCCTGCGTTGGAAGGTGGATTCTTAACCACTGGACCACCAGGGGAGTCCCTCTTTCTTCATTCATGTAACTGAAAGATTCCCTTCCCCAGTAATGCTAGGACAAATTGGGACCTCTTACTAATGGGACCGAAAGACCTCAGTTTGATGAAATTAGGGTCATGCTAATATGACAAATTATAGATGTCAGTAGCAACTTAGTACTGGATTACCCCCTAGTCATTTTTATAAAGGGCCCCTAAATACGATTGACCCAGAATTTGCAATAAAATTATAGCAGAACCCTCAGGATCTCCACAATTGTGCATCTCATGGGCTTGCAATCTGGCAGGTTTCTCCCATGATGTTAGCACCCTCATGACAGTGAGTATGGCAGCAGGTGTGACTGAGGTCAATGACCTGCTTTTTTTTTTTTTTTTTTTGCGGTACGCGGGCCTCTCACTGCTGTGGCCTCTCCCGTTGCGGAGCGCAGGCTCAGCGGCCATGGCTCACGGGCCCAGCCGCTCCACGGCATATGGGATCTTCCCGGACCGGGGCACGAACCCGTGTCCCCTGCATCAGCAGGCGGACTCCCAACCACTGCGCCACCAGGGAAGCCCAATGACCTGCTTTGATGAACTAAAAACAGCAAAGGAAGAGCCACCCGAGTTGATGCTCATAAAGGATTTCAGGCGTACACGAAAAGCAGAGTCCACCTGTCTTGATGTTTCTAATGCACTGATGCCTCTGCCCTAATTACTTTTCCTTCATCCCTCATGCAGCTTCACATCCTTCCCAGTGGATATATCCATCCTTAAGACCCATTTGTTAGATATAACAGGTATAATAGGACCAGAGTCAGAGGCGTGTTGCCCTAAGGGTTTTTAGAGTCTAATTCAGCCTCCCATCTCGCAGATGAGAAAACAGAGCCTCGGAAAAATGGAATGACTTGTCCAGAGTCACACGGTAGTTTGTATTGGGCCAGATCTTCTGACTCTCAGGCCACTCCTCTCTCACTCTACCAGGCTTCTCCATGCCTGTATTTCTGTATTAACAAGTAAGGCGTGCACCCTTGAGAATCAAATGTGATATTTCAGACCAGTGACTGTTGAGCGCCTGCTATGTGAAAACACTTTGAAAAGAAACTAAGACTCCATATATTGAACAAAAGCCCTTTTAATGACCACTGCACAGCATGGATGAGTATGTCCCGAGCACCTGCAAGGTACCAGGAATTGTTCTCGGACTCAGTCCTAGGCAGACAAGGCACACAACACTGCTCTGACGGGGCTTACGTTTTTCGTGGGGGAAGATAACACAATGCAGAGAATTTCAGAACACCACTTCCTCTGTTATCAAGTCCAAACACATACTGCTCACAGCACAACAGGCCAATCAGTCCAGAGACAAAGTGTTGGGGCAAACAACGGCAACTTTATTCGGAAAGTCAAAAAACCGAGAAGATGGAGGGCTAATGTCCTAAAGACCATCTTAACTCAGAATAGAATTCAGGCTTCTTCTATGTTAAGGGAAAAGGGGAAGCGGGAGGGTTCAAGATTAAAGGATAAAGGTGGATTGCAGGCTTCTTGGAGCCACCTGGCCTTCAAGGGAAGCATAACTGTGTTCTTCTGCTTGCTCACGTAGGCTGGATCCCGAGGCTTCTGCAAAACTTCAAGTTGCTAGCAGTTATTTTTACTTTACCATTCTTACCTCTGCTTAGTTGCAAGGTTTCTAGGCTGAAAGAGAACTTATCTATAAGTAATAGTCATAACTAATCCAGATCCAGTCCGTGGTATAGAAACTTTCTTCAGGAGCTTAATGAACTATTTGGGTACAAGCAACATTTCTCTAATGTTTAACTCTTGATGTGCACGGCTAAAGTAATGGAATACACATGCTGAAGAATAAGAGAGGCAGTTTCAACATGGTGTTAGTTCTGTCCTTCCTCTGTTACACCTCCTTTTACAGACAAGGAGAGGGACTTGCCCAGGATAATATAGCTTGTTAGGGGCAGAACCGACTAGAATCCAGGTCCCCAGCTGCTGTTCAAGGGCTCACCCTCTACACAGTGTTCCAGCGATTTCATATATTTTTCTGCTGCACTCAGATTACCTGCTCCTTTTTAAAATCTGTGCCCTGAGCAATGTTCTCAGCACAAGCAAGCACCTAGGTGAACGACCAAAGAGTTTGACCTTCTGCTCTTATTGGTAATAAAAGAATAGGAAATGTTTAAACATTAAGACTCTGACCTACTGATTAGGTGGCACACTATTCAACAAACCACACAAGAAACCTAATTTGAGAGAGAACAGCAAGCCATGCAGGCTTACATCTGCTCTGGAGGAAAACCATCATCACTGATCCTCCCAGATTTTATCCCCAAAATGATGACAATGACACCTTCAACATAATTTTGTTTTGTTTAGTTTTGTAGGTGAGAGGTGTTTAAGTCAGCTGACAAATGTCAATAAAGCTATTAAAGTCATATAGGATGTTACTTCCCTGCTGGTGCAGTGGTTGGGAGTCTGCCTGCCAGTGCAGGGGACACGGGTTCGAGCCCTGGTCCAGGAGGATCCCACGTGCCGCGGAGCAGGGGAGCCCGTGTGCCACAGCTACTGAGCCTGTGCTCTGGAGCCCGTAAGCCACAACTACTGAGCCCGCGAGGCACAACTATTGAAGCCCATGCACCTGGGGCCCGTGCTCTGCAAGAAGAGAAGCCACCGCAATGAGAAGCCTGCACACTGCAACAGAGAGTAGCCCCCGCTCGCCGCAACTGGAGAGAGCCCGCACACAGCAGTGAAGACCAAACGCAGCCAAAAATAAGCAAATAAAATAAATGAATTTTTAAAAAACTATTTATGATATGCATATTATACTCAATTACTCAATTCAACATGGAGTATCTGAAGATCTATCATTTACTGAATGCAAAAGCTGTTTATTCACTTAAATATTTTAGATCATCCTCTTCTGATTTTATTTTTCTGATTTTATTCATTTACCGAAAGAAAGGGTATCAATGAAAAAATTCATTACAAAATACCTTCCTGCTGGAGGGAATTCCCTGGTGGTCCAGTAGTTAGGACTCCATGCTTCCACTGCGGGGGGCCTGGGTTCAATCTCTGGTCAGGGAACTAAGATCCTGCATGCCACGCGGTGTGGCCAAAAATAAATAAATAAATAAATAAATAAAATGAGATAAAAGAAAATAAAACACCTTCCTGGTAGAGCATGGCTGGTTTGCTCAGTAGAGCATGGTGCTAATGAAATACCTGCCCAGGTAGAATTAATATATCCTTCATCTTGATGAATTTTTTCCTGATCCAGAACATCAAAGATTTGTTTCTCTCTACATTAAATTTCATGATCTCTCCATAAGCTTAAAGGGTCTTTTACTTATGCCTTATTTCAACCTGTGATCTGGTCAGGTTAAAGTTTCCTCATTCTCTCTACCCATTATTCCTTCTCCTTTCTTCTTTTAAACAAATGCTCCCTTTTCCTAGGATTATATCTACTTCATATTGGCCAGATTCATGCCTTCTTATCATTCTTTCCCTCCTTCCACAATCAGCTCCGAATCTACCTTTTCCCAGAAACTTTCTCTGATGACATGGAGACATCACACACCAAGCCTTACTTAACTTATGGCAGAATAAAAGTCTCTTTTTTTCTTCAAACTCAGATGGTAAACAAGATACTTCTGTAGCATCTTTCTCTGAATAAGCCTAATCATCTATTTCAAAAGTACACAATTCATGAGAAATAAACTAGAAAATCTTGTTTTTTCTTCCTTGGTACAAAAGCCTCTGTATTTTGTATCTGAAAGAAGTGCTTCTCAGTTAACACTAAATGGGAGTGAGCATCCTTAACTTCTGAGAAGTCAAGCTTGACACCTGAGTAAAGAAAGACTTTTTCTTGGAGTTGTTTAAAATGTCTTTTTTAAAAAGATATTTATTTATTTACTTATTTGGGCTGCGTTGGGTCTTAGTTGCATCACGCAGGATCTTTCGTTGTGGTGCGAGGGCTCTTCACTTTGTTGCGATACACGAGCTGCTACTTGTGGCACGCGGGCTTAGTTGCCCCGTGGCATGTGGGATCCTAGTTTCCCAACCAGGGATCAAACCAGCGTCCCCTGCATTGCAAGACAGATTCTCAACCACTGGACCACCAGGGAAGTCCCCGGAGTTGTTTAAAATGTCTTAATGGCTCAGACCAGTTTTAAGCTGCTGGTCTCCAGTGAGAGATCATGTTTGCTACTCTTCAAAGATAGATCAGTTAGAATTATGTTTGCATTTTAACCTATATCAGAACTTATTTATTCAAAGGACTTCAAAGTGACTACCTCAGGAGGCATAAAGATCATCATTACTTAAAGCATTATTAGAATGCCTTTCCTGGACTGCCTCCAAGAATGTCTCAGGGGGCTTCCCTGCTGGCGCAGTGGATTAAGCCACTTGACCAAGGTTTTAGATAGTAAGAACCTAATTCTGGCCACGCCACGCAGTATGTGGGGTCTAGTTTCCCAACCAGGGATCAAACCTGGGCCCCCTGCACTGGGAGCGTGGAGTCTTAATCACTGGACCGCCAGGGAAGTCCCTGGATTTTTCTAAAGATAGTGGAACTATTAGAACTTGAACCATATTTAGGATGTGGTTAAATCAAGTCTGGGTTTGGAAAAGAATCCTCTGGGCAGACTTTTTTTTAATGTGAAAATTTAGAGGATTATATTGACTTTTCTATGTTCTTAGAGAAACCCATTCCCATCTAAACGTTTGATATTTGATCTGAGATTTATTCACATTTTTACACATGAATTCTTTAATTGGAGGTTAATGTAATTTTTCATTTCAACAGGATTTTCACATGATTACAGTCACAAATTGTGGAGTCACAAGTTCTGTGTCATCACAGGACTCAAGATAAACTAAACTGGTAGGAATTTCAGTTGCCGTCCATTACTGTCCACTAACTGTAGGATATGGAGTCTATGCTGTGAAGCAGATAGAGAAGAAGCTATCCATTTAAAAAGGTGTAAAACACAGACAAAGAAAAGATACAAATTATGCCATTGCATATATATTTCAATTTGTAGAACTGACACTTCTTAACTGTAACATGTTCTTTATATGATATAAATGCACTAAGGGAGCACATTGTGCTTTTAAAATTCCTTTTTGAAATTCACCCCTTAATTATTGTTATTAAGAGTTGAAGGCTTTGTACATCTTCCACCTGCGTATAAGGAGGCGGGCTGGGCTTTTTAAAATACATGCTACAGAGGGAACGTTTGGATGCAGTTTCCACCTGGACTTTATTTGCATGCAGAAGAAACGTATAGACTTCATCTTCAGCTCATTTTTAAATTCCTTAATGTCTAATTCAGTGGCATCATTCCCAGGGCAATTTGTTTCTGGAAAAACTGAGCTTTCCAATTTTTGTTTTGAATATATAGCTGATTCAGACTGAAAGAATGTTTTCTGTGGTTCTGTTCTTATTAGGGGTTTGTTTTAAAAGCAAATGAAAATCTATGGAAAAGAAATGAGAAGATACCTATAGCAGGAGGAGATCTTAGAACATAAAGATTCGGGTTGACTGGTGCATTAGGCTAATAATAATGCGTTTTTAAATAGAACTTATTTTTTAGCATCTTACAATTTACAAATGGTTTTCACATCCACTGTTTATCTCATGTGATCTATTGGATGGATTAGACAATTTATTTATTTATTTATTTATTCTTAAGATACTAAGAATCTAAAACTGCCCTTGGGCCACCATCACTTGGCTGTTTTGTACAATACAATCTGAACTATAAAATAAAATAGACACATACCTCCAAAGAATCCTTATTTATGGACAGAGATGTCACTGAAAGGTTTCCAAAAAAGACTGTGCTTTAGCTATAGCTGTTATTGCCATGTCCTGCTGTTGATAACGCATTTTTCTGAAGGCCAAAACAACTGGTAGAAATGGCTATTTAGGAAATAAGAAAAGTCAGTCAATTTTATGGAAAATGTCAATTCTGGGAGTCAGCAGTGCTGTTTGCCAAATGTTTCCAAACTCTCCTGCCGTCCAGGCCCATGGTAGGATGGCACTTTTTGTCCCTTTTGAGGTTGGGTGGGACCACGACATTAATTCTGGCCAATAAGTCAGAGCAGAAATGATGTCATTTCCAAAGCTGATTCCAGGCAGAAGCAATTAATTGTTGGTCCAACAAGGTCAAGAACTTTTTTCCTCCACCATGTGGCAAGCAGAGCTTCAAACAGTGGCTGCTGCATCCATCTGGGTTCCATGATGAACATACGGTGTGAGCAAGAAATAGAACTTTCTTATTGTAAGCTGCCCAGATTTGGGGCTGTTACCTCCGCCTGCCCAGCCCAGCCTGACTGACCGTCATAGCCACTGAACCAATTGTCTGGTACCTTAACGTAAAACAAGGAGGTACTTGTCTGAATATTTTACTTTACCACTTGTTCTTCCAGTGTTCTACAAAGGCACCCTTAGATTAAAGAAAAACCATCCTGAATTTAACTGATATAGGCCAGACCTCTCTGCCAGGCGTGTAGCTTTACAGCTGTTCACATAATTACACTTCACTGGGACAGCTGCCATCATAAAAGCTTGCAGAGGGCGAGGTGGTAACTTAGAGTCACTCTATCTCAGAGACCGAGGGCAAGAAAGACTTCCCAGTAGAGGTCAAAGCTTGAGCTCTGTCTTACGTGGGAGGCAGCTAGGAATTCATGGGGCAGATGACGTTGGGAATGATACTTTGAGCAGCCGCTAACAGGGCGTCTTTGTTTAAGGTAGAAAAACGTGCCCCCTCTGGGTGGATGAATCAGAAAACATGCCCGCAGCCCCCAGGGATGCAGCCTATGCTAAGGGCACGGAGCTTGGTAAGCGGAGCAAGGCTGAATTCCAACCCCACTCACCATCTCAGCCAGGTGTCTTGGCGCAGTGCAGACATCAACAACAACTATGCCACTGACTGCAATGACCCAGATTTGCAGGGCGGAAAACATGCCAGTGCAAAGGCATCGCTGCAAAGAAAACCAAGGCGTATTGGAGAACTGCAAGGCATTCATTATTGCCAGCGCAGAAACACACAAAGCGGAGAGCAGTAAGAGATGAGGCTGGAGAACTGGGCTTCCTCGGCTCACACCGGGCTTATATCCCAAAAGCAGGAATCTGGATGTGGGTGTGAAGGACAGTGAAAGGAGAGGCCTTTCAGCCTGGAAGCTGGGGCAGAGGCATGTGTATCCCTGAGCACGCCTATCAACAAATCCTCCCACATTTTGAACCTAATGGAAAAAGTTAACAAAAGCTCTCCAGTCAAAAAAAATCTAGAGCCCTTCATGGCACGATCTGTTTACACGCCTTTGTCAACCCTCATAAACCCCTGGGAGGGACCTGACAGGCACACCAGCCCGGGAACCGCAGCCTGATTGGAAAAAATTGTTCCTGTTGCAAAATAACGCAGGGTCGTGAAACAAACAAACCGTGAGAGCCTGTTTTTTATAAAATGTCTCTGTGTTGTTGATCATGGACTTTTTGCACTAATTTTGGTTTTTTTAAATATTGTAATTTATCTTGATGACTGAGGGTTTTGGCGCTCCCTTGAATTTTGTGCCGGAGGCAAGAGCTTCGCTCTCCCCGCCCTGGCCCCAGCCCTGCGGATGGATCAGATTTGCCTGGTGGGAAAGGGTGGGACAGCGGCTGGAGAGGGAACCCTGGCTGATGTTAGAATTACTTAGGAAGTTTTAAGAGCTCTCCATGGCCTGACCTCACCACAGACCAATTTAAATCAGAATTTCTGGGAGTGGAGCCCAGGCATGGGTATGTGTTTAAATCTTTCCAGATGATTCTGTTTTGCAGCCAGGCTTGCAAACCACTGCAGTTAAACAGATATTTAGGCTTCGCTGTACAGAATGAGGAAGAGGCAGGGGCCAGGATCCTGACCTGGGTAACTCGGAGGATGATGCTTCCGCTTTGTGAAAGAGGTGACCCCAGGTGGAGGGTCCAGGAGGAGAAACAGATCTGGAAATGGAGAGGACAACAGATGAGTTGTTTTGAACCAGTTGAGTTGGAAGTGGAAATGCACAGATGAATATAAGGCCGTGGAGTTCCACCAGAAACAGAGAGAGAGTTTCGGGAATGAGCTTAGAGGTGGAGGTGGGTGTTGTGAGAGGAGATGAGCTTTTACGGGGAGCATGAGCAAAGGGCCCCAGAATGCCTAGTGGTGGAGAAGCCTGCTCCATCCCTAAGGGGATTCTCTCCTGATGCTGTTGCTTCCATAGCCACTTCCACCTTTAACACTGGGAGGTCTCCTCCAAGATCCCTCCAGAGACGGAACCGGAGTCCTGTTTGCAGAATCACACTATAGCTTCCAAAACAAGGAAGACTGAGCGTCTTCCTCTGGGTTTGAGTTCAAAGGTGGGGAAGGCAGCTGCTGGGGCTCGCCTGGAAGACTGGTGAATTAGAAAATGAGGACACATGTGGCTAACTCTCCAACGCCTTTCCCCAAACCTGCCCAATCAGAACAATCATCCGGGATCCTTGTTACAAATATAACATCTCATACCTGGATCCGGACCTACTAAATCAGAACCTCCAGAGAGGGCCCTGGGACTCTGCCTTTTCAACAAGTTCCCATGTGACTCTTAAGATAGTATGAGTTTGGGAAGTGCTGCTCTGTTGACAAGAGAAAGCTTCCTCTTTGCTCTGGTTTGGAGCAAGGACTGCCTGGGCTTTTCCAGTTTGGCCCGAGAAGGCAGAAAGTGATTGGCTTGATATCGCATAATCAATGGAAATATTTTATGAGTCAGTCCTGTCCCTAGGGACACTCAGCTTCCAGTTTGCATCTTCTTCTCTCCCCTTGTCCTGTGTAATGTTCAGCTCACTCCGACCCCACGCCTGCCACATCCCTGCTGACCCTCGCCCACTCCCATCCAGTCTCAACCCAGGACACACTCACCCAGTTTTCCTAAGAGAAAATGTTGCCAGAAGCAGCTATACTGCCTTGAAATTTAAGAAGATAAATCCTTTCCGAGCCTCTTTGCTGACACTCTCATCTATTTCCAGTTTGGTTTGTACAGTCTGAAAGGTCCTTGTTCATCCATTTGGTTCAAGTCAGGTTAGAAAAGGAATGCACTTGAAAAAAAAAACGATTGCCATAGATTTTGGCGGGGCTGGGGAGGGGGGAATCCATCTAAACTGCTTCTTTGATTTTTGCCTTGGGGGCTGCTTTTCTCTTTTCTCATATTTGAAGTTTGTTCTTATGTAGTTCTCCTAGGAAACAGCACTTTCCCAAGCTTGACAAAGAAAAGCCTCAGGGAAATAAAACTTGGACGTGATGAAATGCACTCAGCCCAAAAAGTAAAGAATTTCCTTTCTTTCCTCCAAGCTTCAGGCTTGTGAATAGCTTTTATCACATTGGAGTTAAGTGTTCTTGTACGGAAAGAAACAAAAAAAATCGGATGGTTGATCAGCTGAAATTCATCACAATTATTTAAAGATAAATGACACCGAAGACACCAGAGCAAACTAGAGGGAATCTGACAGTGGTGCTCTCTGAGGGAGGTGCCATAATCCTAATTAGCCTGTGACAAACAAAAAAATTACCTTTCTCCCCCCAAATGTATTGGTTCCTACAACAAATTCTCCTATGTGTGCAGGCACCGTGCTAGGCCCTGGGGCTACAGGAGGAAACAAAACAATTTTCTGTCCTTCTAAAACATTCAGAATAGTGGGAGAAGCACAAGTAAAACAACACAGAAATGTAATTGCAAATTATAAGCGCTCTGAAGCAAACATACTGATGACTCAGAAGACCAGCTGCTAGGGGAGACCAGCATTAAATAGACTGGAGGTGGGAGGCCTCACTAAGGAAGCGACATTTGAGCTGAGATGCAAATGTTGTGAAGAGGAAGAGCTGCAGCGGCGGGGGCAGGGAGACTCCAGGGAGAGGTGTGTAGAGCTGGGCCCCCTGGAGGGAAGAACTGATGGAGAAACTTGCCTCGGAAATGAGTGATTGAAACGTTAAGAACTCGGGGACTTCCCTGGTGGTCCAGTGGTTAAGACTCCACGCTTCCACTGCAGGGGACATGGGTTCGATCCCTGGTTGGGGAACTAAGATCCCACATGCTGCGCGGCACAGCCAGGGGGGAAAAATATATTAAGAACTCTACGTGGAAGGTTCAGAACCAGATAGGAGAGAGACATTAAGTGGAATAGATGACAAGGGTGGCAAATGTTGATTCCCTAGGCACTGCGGCAGCAGGCAGGGTTTGGGGAGACCAGAGACCCAGACTGGCTACGTGGAACAATGCACAGCAGTGTCCATTTACCCCTGTGTGCCTTCAATTATTTGTACCACTTCTAAGTGTCCCAATAGGTGAACTGATTTGAAGGCCCTACTTGAGGCTTTAGGACCAAACCGAACCATCTCATGAAAACCTACTTGGGATTAACCTTGACTAGGTTATTTAGGTTATATGCTCAAATTTCTTCACTGTATATGGAAAGGCTTTCTCAGACTGGAATGCATTTCTGGCTGATGGGACACTCTGAGAAAAGCAGGGGTCTGGGAGGCTGGAGAAAGCGGGGTAATGCCGTCTGGCTGTGACCCAACCCTTAGGGTACTGTGAGATTGTGGAGACCAAGGTCACAGGGATGGGTCATGCACCCTGAGTAAGGGACAGTGGTTGGCATGCATCCCTTCTCAGCTACGCACTCAGCAACCTTCTGATCTGCTACTGATTTGAATGGAAAGATGTTTTCTTTGGCGTGATAATATGTATGCATACAGGCAGCGACTGGGATCATGGATAATCGCTTCATCACGCTTGTGGGAATGGCTCTCCGTACCTTACAGTTCCATCTGATCTGTGGCTATAGGCAAGGGTAGGTATGTGTATTGCCGGGGGGAGGGCTGGGGGGTGGAGTGCACATGTGCTTAAACAGGCGGACACCTCACACATGTACTGGGATTTCAGAGACTCCCATAGGCTGCTGGAAAATATATTTGGAGGGCATGAAAACTCTTCCATTTATCCCTTACGTGGACTTGATAAAGAACAATTTTTTTTCTTTTTAAACCAAGGCCAATTTTTTTTTTTTTTTTTTTTTTGGCCATGCCATGTGGCTTGCAGGATCTTAGTTCCCCGACCACGGATCAAACCCAGGCCTTGGTGAAAGCCCAAACCATCCTAACCACTGGACCACCAGGGTATTCCCAAGAACACTTTTTCCCCCTATCCTCTTGTTTTCTCCTAAAATTAAATGCAACACACACACACACACGCGCATGCACACGCCCCAGTGACATGGGGAAAATAAATGGGTTCTGGTTTGGTGTGTCACTGCCTCCAGGTGTGGTGTGTCAGGAAAATGAGGGGAGAGAGGCCCCAGCCAGTGCCTTTGAAGGGGGTGCGGAGTGGGGGGGGGGCGATGCAGTCCGAAGAACCACATGCCGGGGCCTGTGCCTTCAGAGGCTGCTTCTCCTCACAGCGTCCCCCTCTTTCATGATTCAGGGAACTCAGAGGGAAAAAGAGCCATTCTTCATAGGAGGTTCTGTGATGAGGTCAAACCTCTGCCCAATATCACAGCGAGTTCATGACACTCTGGGAACTGGAACTTAATGTTTTCCTGAATTTCTGATTCTTAAGTCCTTAACTTTTATTTCACCTTACAATGCTTTTTTCTCCATTATTTTGCCATTATTTGGTTGATGTTACAACCCTTCCTCCCGCCTTTCAACCCTCTCTCCCCAGCTCCTCACCCCCACGCCCACACTTTCTCCCCAACTTCTCCCCAACACAGCCTGGGTCCTCCCCCTCCCCTCTCCTCCCCCTTCCTCCTCCTCTTCTTCTTCTGCTCCTTTTTCTTCTCCTTCTTCTCCTCCTCCTCCTCCTCCTCCTCCTTCTCCGTCTCCTCCTTCTCCTTCTCCTTCTTCTCCGTCTCCTCCTCCTCCTTCTCCTCCTCCTTCTCCTTCTTCTCCTTCTTCTTCTCCTTCTCCTTCTCCTTCTTCTCCTTCTTCTTCTCCTTCTCCTTCTTCTTCTCCTTCTTCTTCTTCTCCTCCTTCTCCTCCTTCTCTTTCTCCTCCTCCTTCTCCTTCTTCTCCTTCTCCTTCTTCTTCTCCTTCTTCTCCTTCTCCTTCTTCTCCTTCTTCTTCTCCTTCTTCTCCTCCTCCTTCTCCTTCTTCTCCTTGTTCTTCTCCTTCTTCTCCTTCTCCTTCTTCTTCTCCTTCTTCTCCTCCTCCTTCTCCTTCTTCTCCTTGTTCTTCTCCTTCTTCTCCTTCTCCTTCTTCTTCTTCTCCTTCTTCTTCTTCTCCTCCTTCTCCTTCTTCTCCTTCTCCTTCTTCTTCTTCTCCTTCTCCTTCTTCTTCTTCTCCTCCTTCTCCTCCTTCTCTTTCTCCTCCTCCTTCTTCTCCTTCTTCTCCTTCTTCTTCTTTCTCCTTCTCCTTCTTCTTCTTCTCCTCCTTCTTCTCCTTCTCCTTCTTCTCCTCCTTCTCTTTCTCCTCCTCCTTCTCCTCCTTCTCCTTCTCTCTCCCTGTCTCTCTGTCTCTGTCTCTGTCTCTCTCGACTAGCTAAGTACAATCAGATGCTCCCTCTGACCCTCATCCTGGTTCCCAAGTGTTCACAGACTTCATGGGCTCATGACTCAGAGGACTAAGCTCATGCTGTACAAGCTCAACCCACAAGCCTTTTTGATTTTGCTGAGCAATACAAATCATAGCGTTCTTAGGCCATGAATCACCCTTGAAGAACAACATGGATTAGTAGTTTTTGAACTTAAGACATAGTAGCTTTTGAGTAAAGAACTAAATCAGGCAATATTTCGGGCATGGAGTGCCTGTACCCGAGGCAAGGGGTAGGGGCACACTGGTTTTTATAAAGTTGAAGTATCATTGCAGAGGATTCTACATCATCATCATCATGTCCACAGTAATGCAAAATTAAACATAGCAAAAACTCTATTCACAAGGCACCTTCCATTCTAAAGCAAGGCTATGAAGAAGGGTTCTGTAAAATACAACTACCAGCCAGGGGATGGATTAAGACACCCAATAATAACACTTACTAAAAGGTGAGGGCACCAAGAACACCAACGCGGCAAGTAAACGTCCAGAGCCCTGAGGGTTACAAGACGTTATCTAGTCCGGTCTCATTCCTAACACAGAATTCCCCACATCATCCTCAGCAGAGCACCCTTGACCTTGAACACTTCCAGCAAAAGACAACCCACCACTTTGCAGGCAGCTCTTCTGGGATCCATCTCCCTAGAATTTCTAATCCTGGAGCCGTCTGCTGTGCTGCATGATTACAGGTAGTTGAGGCGGGCTGGAGCTGTGCATAGGAGACCCAGAGGTGGCCCTCCAGCTTTGACTCCCAGCCCTCCCACTTGGCAACTGTGTCACCTTGGACGCTAGTTAACCTCTTAATGCTTCCATTTCTGCAGCTGTTAAATAAAGGGAGATGATGATCATAATAACTCATATGGTTTTTATAAGTATTAAATTATATGAAACAAGTAAAGCACTTAAATGGAGCCTGGCATAGAGGAAGCACACAATAAATGTTAGCTGTGATGATGGTCATACACACTGCAAAGTCTTCTCCTTTCCAGATGAAATATCTCCAATACCATCAACCATGCTGTATATCATGTAGTTCTAAAAATAGCTCCCCCGTTAGAAGCTCCTCCATTACAGTGAGATGCACAGGAATGGATTTAATATTCTGATGTGGTATAACCTGCCCCAAGTTCAGTGGGAAGAGTACCTGCCTTAACCCAGACTTCACAATGGTATCAGGGCTGCCTTCGATTGAGTTGTCTTTTTGTCTGCTTGGTCCTTATCAGTCTTATAAACGCCTAAAACTACCAGGTTTTTTTCATAAAAATTGTGGTCGAACCAAGTCTTTCCAACCTATACTTATGTAATTTATTTTGGAGACACGAATACATTTACATCTATTAAACTAAATGCTTGGTCTGGGACCTTTATTCCAGTCTACTGCAATACATTTGTATTCTGGTTTTATTATTCAGTCTTTCCTAATTTTGTGTCATGTGAAAAATTTGAGAAATATGCTTTATTTTTATCCAAGTGGTCAATAAAAATGTTACCCTAACAGATCCAAAAACAGAGCCCTGTGGGACACCACTAGAGACCTCAAGCTAATAAATGACCTTTTCTTGGATGTTTGACTTATGACTCCACCTAACTCTCTGATCATTAGACCTGCCTTTTTCATGAAGATAGCTTGTTCATAAAGATATCATGCTAGATGCAAACTATTATATATAGAATGGATAAACAACAAGGTCCGACTGTATAGCACCGGGAACCACATTCAGTATCCTGTGGTAAACCATAATGGAAAAGAATATGAAGACAAATATATAGATGTATAATTGAATCATGTTGCTGTGCAGCAGAAATTAACACAGCACTGTAAATCAACTATACTTCAATTTAAAAATTTTTTAAAAGATACCTGCTAAAACAATGTATGCTTTTACTATTTCAATTTCTTGTGGGTAAAAAAATAGTTGATCTGGAATTATTCCTCCTTAAGAGAAAGGAAGTAGCTTTACATAATCACAGGGTATGGTGCTAACTTCTACCACCATGTCCCAGAGCTCAGGGCATAGCTACATGGGTTTCTCAGAGCTTTTTAAATTGAGTTGATAAAAATCCAGCAGGTTTGGTAGATCATATTATGGAAGGGGATCTGACTCAAAGCAGCTGGTAACCAAATTTCATTCAAGTTTCATCTTCTTGGGCTTCCCTGGTGGCGCAGTGGTTGAGAGTCCGCCTGTTGGTGCAGGGGACACGGGTTCGTGCCCCGGTCTGGGAAGATCCCACATACCGTGGAGCGGCTTGGCCCGTGAGCCGTGGCCATTGAGCCTGCGCTCCGCAACGGGAGAGGCCACAGCGGTGAGAGGCCCGCGTACCACCAAAAAAAAAAAAAAAAAAAAAATTTCATCTTCTTTTCTGTTGAAGATCATGGTTGGATCTGGTGCTTGAGATCCACTACACACACAACAGCTCCTTGCAAAGTTTTCCTAAGGACTGCCTCCGAAATCTGCCATCAGAAACCGCCTAGGGTGGTGATCATTTTGTAATGAATATAGATATGGAATCACTATGTCGCACGCCTGAGACGAATATATTGTAAGTCAATTATACTTCCATCTGAAAAAAAGAAAAAGAAATCGCATAGGGAGTGAGAGATTGCCAAGGGGATCTATAGCTCCAGGCAAAGGAAAAGAACAGGGGCTGGGTGTGGGGTTTTGACACAGGCTGGGACTCAAGGAAGTGGAAGGATTATTACAGCAACTGGGAAAATGAACTGTTGCCTTTCCCTTGCAGCCCCTCCTTTGACAGAAGGAGGCTCGTGTGGCTTGGAAGTTGCGGAGGAGTGACCTGAGGTGACCCAGAAAATGTCAGTCCTCACCCGGCCCCTCTCCCCACAGCTTCCATGCCCCGGGGGAGGGATGCCTGGAGGAGAAATCCGGGGGCAGGAAAAGCATCTGGGGAGGCAAAGGAAGATGAGAGGAGAGCTTAAAATATATGCTGACCACAGTCATTTTGTCTGATTCTTTCCTCAAACACCCCCTTTGGGAAAAAAAGTGTCTAAAACGGACCACACAAGTGTTGACAGTAGAAGGAGCACGGTACCAGAAATCTGAGCCCAGTTGTCTTGTCCTTCAGGACTGAATTCCCTCCTCTGTAAAACGAGGGCTGTGGTTACCAGCTACGGAAGCTCTGTGACCTTCTCAAATGCTAACGTTTTAGGCAGTGGAGTGTCCCACTCTGAAGGGTCAGGGAAGTGGTGGTAATCAGTAGGTTGCAGAAATCGGGGTCAGGCACCCATCCTCTGCCACACAGACTCCTCTGCATACCTGGAAAACCTGAAGCCAAGGAGGCAAAGCATTATCTGTCCCCATGGAAGGGATGCCAGACAATGACCACAGGTGCACCACAGAATTTCCAAAGGCAGCTGGCTATACCCTGGAGGCCGAGTTCCCAGATCCGGGATCTCAGCAGTCGACATCTGAGAAAGATTTGTCTGAAGCTGCCACCTCCAGTTCTAAAGTAATCCCATGTTTCAGGTTGGGGCTGGAACAGTGGCAAACCTGCAAACCCGGTAGCAACAGGCGGAAGTGGACAAGGAGGGGAAGATTGGCGGGGCGCAGTTCAGTTCTCAGGGATGATGACAAGTCTAGAAATGACGGGAGAAACCCCAGAACGCATGGGGAGGGGATTTCACCGCTGCATTTCCAGGGCCAGACTGTACTCTTGGTTTTGGCAAACTTTCCCTGACAAAAGCCAATGTTCTCACCACATAAATACTCGACATTAATAACAACAGCCTATGAGACCAGTATCTGTAAAGATGCCAGGTTGCATGCAGATGAGCTGGAAATACCTTGGAGAGTTTCACAAAAATGAGACACAGGGCAGTGAAGCTCCGGGAAAGGAGATGGAGCGGGGATTCTTTAAAGAAGGTGGGAGGGAGGATGCAAACAGCTCACACGTTCAAGCCTTTTAAAATGGGACACGTTTGCCTCAAGCCAGCTGAGTAGCTGCAGCCCTGCCTCGTACCCTTCACAGAAGAGCAGCTGTGGACTTACGCTGAGTCCCTGAGGGCCGATACCTGAGGCGTCACCGCCATCCAGTGGAACCAGGGGGGATGACCGCTGTGCACGGCCTCAGCCTAAAGCGAGAGGCAGAGACGACACTCGGTCTATTTCTCAACTGACAGTGAAAGATGAGGGGAAGCTTGTTGAGCTTCATTTCATTATCACCCATTTAGTTACAAGGAGATGCCGTTCTGGTTTCCAGCAATCAATCAACTGGCGTCACTCAAGGACCAGGCTGGGCTAAATCTGCATATTCTATTTCAGCCCAGGTGGAGATGGAGACTTACAGGAGGGCTTTGAAATACTCTTCTCAGTAGCATAGCGATTCTCAGATTCCCAAGCCTCCAGTCCCTGAGATGTCCCTATTTCAATAAAAAGCGTTTCATTATGTCCAGAAGACAGAGACCTGAAGTCAGGTTAGCATGGGTGAGGGGACAGGGGTGACAATTGCTATTTGAATGGGCAGCATTCTTCTGCCACCTGGAAAGAAAAAGAACTCAGTGAGGTGATGATCTACTTGTCCAAACTGTACTTCTTTCTTTTTTTAATGTTTTTGGCCATGCCACATGGCACATGGGATCTTAGTTCCCCAACCAGGGATCAAACCCATGCCCCCTGCAGTGGAAGCGTGGAGGCTTCACCACGGGACTGCCAGGGAAGTCCCCAAACTGTATTTCTTGGAGGAGAAACCAATCTCCAGAGATGGGTGCCACTTCCATGCCTTCTCCTGGTTTTTTTTTTAATTTGTTTTTGTTTTTTTTAATTTATTTTATTTATTTATTTATTTTTGGCTGTGTTGGGTCGTCGCTGCTGTGCGCGGGCTTTCTCTAGTTGCGGCGAGCGGGGGCTACTCTTCGTTGTGGTGCGCGGGGTTCTCATTGCAGTGGATTCTCTTGTTGTGGAGCACGGGCTCTAGGCGCACAGGCTTCAGTAGCTGTGACACGTGGACTCAGTAGTTGTGGCTTGCGGGCTCTTGAGCGCAGGCTCAGTAGTTGTGGCACATGGGCTTAGTTGCTCCGCAGCATGTGGGATCTTCCCGGGCCAGGGTTCGAACCCGTGTCCCTTGCATTGGCGGGCAGATTCTTAACCACTGCGCCACCAGGGAAGCCCCCCTCTCCTGTTTTTGAAGAGGCTTGAGGATGGTCATCATGGGGCTACAAAGGCCTGGCACATTCTTTCCTTAATAAGAAAGCAAATCCAGAGTATTTTGTGCCTTTACCTCTCACTCAGCCCCCTTTGCTTGGTTGACAGGCCAGAGACAGAGGAGGAAAGAAAAGAGGGAAGGAAATACATGTTTCTTGAGTATCCACACTGTGATAGACAATATCCATGAAACGATATTGTTTTCTCTTCACAACAAACCTCACTGGGTTATGGCCTCTTTGGGAAGACTTGAATAGTCTAGAAGGATCCGAATCATCATTTGAAATTCCCCTTTTCAATACAAAGCTGGGCTAATGTGAGTGCGAAGTCATATGGGAAACAATCAACTAAATCTCTGTGGAATGTCAATATCCCTAATTCGGCAAGTCATTAATTCCTCTCCAACCTCTCCCCAGAAAACTGGGTTTTCTTTGTGATGAGAGCAGGCTCTTAGGCGGTCACTCCCTAACTCAGCTATAATCTCGTCAAGGTCATTCAGTTTCTGTGCATGGAGATTTCTTTCTTTCTTCTTCACCCAAAAGCGAGTTTCAATTGCCCTGCCCCACAAAGCCGTTTCTGGGATTAAGCAAATGATCATTGTTAGGTGCCCTTGTCTTTTCCGAGAGATATTATGAACCAATTCTGTCAAATTGGTTCTGGATTTATCCCCTCCTACCATTAAACCTCAGATGAAACCAGAAACTGCCTTTGAGGTCTCTTCCCTGTCTGACCCGGGCTGCCAAACCCCATTCTGAAGTTGCCACTTCTCTGTTTCCTGGAGCAAAACCTCAGGTCCGTGACCCTTCCCAGCTTCCCCCTCACCTTTGCCGCTCACCCCCAAAACTGGGGAACACACACTTGTCGTAGACGTAAGGAGGAGGAAAGACAGGTCAAGTCCACGCCCAGTGGGACTGAACCTTGAACTTCAGCTCCCACGTGAAGACGAGAGCTAGCCTGCGACTCTCCCCGTGTCCGGTGTCCACCGCTCACACTGCCACAGCAACAGTCCAAGAGCTGCCACCACACCTTTATTGCATCTCCAGTGAAGAACGGTGAGTAACTTATTTTACAAGGCACAATCCCCCGTGAGTGGACAATACCCACTTCCAGAACGCAGGGGGTGAACACGGTCTGAGGAGCGAGGGAATGGGAGAAGAATCAGTGCTTAGAGCACCAAGCAGAACTTAGAGCAACCCAGTGCACACATTCTCCTGGCAGAGAGAAACTGGGCTTGTCCATGCTGGTGAGGGCTGGAGGGAGATCTCCCGGTGAAGCACAGGGCAGGGAGGTGAGTCTGGGGACCAACGGTGAGTCTGGGAGTGAATTGGCGCTGGGGACCCTGGTTAGGCAGCATCACAGAGGTTAGCAATTTTCGGGTGACTTTTAGCCTCTGCCATCCGGGCATGAAGGGAGGTGTGGGTAAGTTGGCTTCCAGTGTAGATGTGGGTGGGGTGATCTGAGAGACAGGCCTTTGCTGGTTTGCTCAGGTTTGCAGCTCTGCTCTGAGCCAAGCGATTCTCACAGAATCAGCCCACAGTTGGAAAAGTTGGCTTCTGAGGCTGATTGAGCCAGTGTGTGGTCAGATGACCAGAGCCTGAGTCATGTGTAAGATGGCAGGGATGGTTAGCCTGAGTCATGTGTACGATGGCAGGGATGGTTAAGGGCCACCCTGAGTTGCCCGAGACTCCCACTCGAGAGAAGTAGCCTAACTATGGGACAAAGGAAACAACTACAGTGCTGCTGAGAACTGCGGTCCCGTCGGCCCTCATTAACCCCAGAACAGACGAATCACGGCTGAAGGCTGCAGGGAGGCGAGGTCTTCCTGTGATGTTCTGTACAGCTTCCTGGGAAGACTCAGGACTCAGCCCACATCCCATGAACTCCCCGCTGGCTCTGCTGACTTGCTGTGTTCATCCCACCCTTCGGGACATGTTAACTGACATCTTTCCTTCCTTCATAGTCACTGTAAGGGCTAACCCCACTCTGGGCCCGCGGAATGGAGAAATCCTTTGGGGAGTTCCGATTCTGAAAAGAAAACACCCATATTGTTCAACCCACTCCACTTCCCGGCCATTGCCACAGCACTCTGCACTCCAACCTGGGCAGGAGTCTAACTTTCCTTCCCTTCCTCTAAGCCCTCCCCTGCCCTGCACTCCAGTCTCCTGTCCCAATCCCATGAGGCAGATTACAGGAAAGTAGACCCGCGATCCTTTCTAGGAGGCATCTAGGGGCCATCAGAGTGGCATCATCTATTCCCAAAGGACAAATGCTCCTGGGGTGCTAACACTGCTGATGAAAAAGGAGAAAGAGCTCACTAACCTGCAGCGGGAAATGGGTGGAGTACAGGGCATAGAACGTGTCACCTGTCTCTTCAGTACCTGAAACAGACAATGCGGATTAGGTAAATGTCAGGGTTCTCTCCTTGACAGCCCCCACCTGTGCTCGCCCCAGTTGAGTTATTTATAAAGCATGATGCTTTATCCCTTTAATCCTCTGTCTCCCTGGTAGATGGTCAGTTTCATGTGGAGGAGACTGCGTCCTCAAGCCCAGGCACAGAGTCAGCCCAAAACTGGTTGAACAAATGAATAACTAGCCATGTATAATCACTAGGGAAATGCTTTCCAAAACCTCTCCAGAGCCCTCCTCATCCTAGGACCAGTCCAAAAGCACTTTTTTTTTTTTTTTTTTGCGGTACGCGGGCCTCTCACTGCTGTGGCCTCTTCCGTTGCGGAGCACAGGCTCCAGATGCACAGGCTCCGCGGCATGTGGGATCCTCCCGGACTGAGGCACGAACCCGTGTCCCCTGCATCGGCAGGCGGACTCTCAGCCACTGCGCCACCAGGGAAGCCCTCCAGAAGCACATCTGACACCAGTCTTTTCAGACATAGATCTGGCTGGAGGTGTACCTAGAGAGAATCTCACTGGAGATTTACCCACTTCCTTACCTGCCCAACCAGGGGGGGAAAAAGTCATGATTTTCTTTATGAAGGGATAGAACCTGCGAGTAATTGTTTTCTGTGTATTTAGGGGAAATCAGAGGGATTTTTTTTTTTTCCACTGCACCACGCAGCATGCGGGATGTTATTTCCCCAGCCAGGGATGGAAGCCATGCCCCTTGCAGTGGAAGTACCGAGTCCTAACCACTGGACCACCAGGGAAGTCCAAAATCAGAGGGATTTAAACTCAGGAACAGACGAGTAAACACATACGCTCATCATGAATACGATTTAGGGAACTCCCTGGCAGTCCACTGGCGCTTTCACTGTCATGGCCTGGGTTTGGTTCGATCCCTGGTTGGGAAACTAAGATCCCACATGCCGCAGGGCACGGCTAAATAAATAAATAAATACAATGTAAAGCAATCCATTTATTTCCCACCAAATTTACCTGTTCAGTTTACTCAATAAATACCTAAACACCTTCTGTCTGTAAGATATTGTGAGGAATAGAAGGATTAATCAGAATGACTCCTGCCCTGAGGGTGCCGCTGGACAGTCCGGAATATATGACAGCTACACAAATAACTATGCAATGAGACAGACTCTGATAAGGTCATCTCAAAGGTCTAGAGTTAGGCGGGCGGAGCAAAGACTGAGGGAGACTGGGCAATAGGGACTCTGCAAAAGGGCAAGAATACGGAGGGACGCGTCAGGCAGAGGACAGACGCTCTCTGAGCCCAGACACGCAGGCAGGAAACTGCAGGGACTTGGTTTGTTTGAACTGACAGACAGCTTCAGGGGTGGTGGGTTCGGGCTGTGAAAAGCCTCACCAAGGATTCAGGAAATGCAGTGGATGCTGGGGCGCCAGTGAGGCGTGTGGGCAGGAAGGGGTGGTGGCCAGAGAAGTATTTTAGGGAGGGGAGGCCGGCAGTGGCCAATGGGATGAAGAGAAAGAAGCATTAAAGGACGGAAGACTAGGGACTTCCCTGGTGGTCCAGTGGGTAAGACTCCGAGCTCCCAATGCAGGGGGCCTGGGTTCGATCCCCGGTCGGGGAACTGGATCCCGCATGCCACAACTAAAGATCCCACGTGCCGCAACTAAAGATCCCACGTGCCGCAACTAAGACCCTGCACAGCCTAAATTAATTAATTAATTAATAATAAGGGAAGGAAGACTAGTTAGGGACCAATAACACAGAGTCCAAGCATGAGGTGTCCACTGGGAATGCACAGGAGTGGGTGGGTGGTAAAATCTCCCCTCCGGCCCTCCCCCTCCCTTCTCTCTTCCCACGGCACAGGACCAGGGCTGCCGAGAGAACACCGGCAAGCTTTGCACTGAAGGCTTCAAGCGCAAAGAAATTTACTAGCCGGAGCTATGAACCTGGCCTTGGAGGTCCCTCACTCCTGTCCCATACCCACTCCCTTCCCCTGATTAGGCCCAGAGGCTGATGTAAACCCAAGAGACCAATAGTTTCTGGCTATCAGTGCAGCCTGGCTGCTCAGGACTCCAGACAAGAGCAAAATTCCCTCCTGTGGGCCCCAGATGGGCAGTAAAATGTATCTCTTCAGGCTACATCGAAATCCTCAGTAAATTTATGGAGATTCCCATGGGTTGATGATAAAAGAGCTTTCTCCCCACTCTGTGCTCTGTGGTCACTGCACGGCTGGGTTTTGTGCACTCAAATCTACAAAGGCTCCACATTTCTGGAAGGATTGCCTAGTTGACATTTATAAAGAACACTGTCTCACCCACTTGTCTCTGGGAATTTATCTAACCATTCTTTTTCCATTCCTTTGCTCCATCTTGTTTTGATTCAGAGAAATCTACATGGTATTGGGTAGAACATACTAGATAAAGACCACCAAGGCCAGCTTCTAGTTCTACTTGTCTCTAACTCACTGGATGAGTTTTTCTTCTTTTAATTTTTATTCATTTGTTTATTTTTTGGCTGCATTGGGTCTTTGTTGCTGCACGCAGGCTTTCTCTAGTTGCAGCGAGCGGGGGCTACTCTTCATTGCAGTGTGCAGACTTATTGCGGTGGCTTCTCTTGTTGCAGAGCATGGGCTCTAGGTGTGCGGGCATCAGTAGTTGTGGCTCGCGGGCTCTAGAGTGCAGGCTCAGTAGTTGTGACACACGGGCTTAGTTGCTCCGTGGCATGTGGGATCTTCCCAGACCAGGGCTCGAACCTGTGTCCCCTGCATGGGCAGGTGGATTCTTAACCACTGCACCACCAGGTAGGTCCCTCTAGCTGGATGATTTTAAGTAAGATCTGAGCCTTGGGGACCTTATCTGTTCTATCGGGAGTATGACCTGATAATCTTGCATGTTCCTTACAGTAATAATATCTTATGATTCTCCCCCATTTTCCCACAAGGGATTCTCTACCCAGCCAGGCTCTGTACCTTGAGTGATTCCCTCTTGAGAATAAGCTATGTTCTCCACACCATAGCTCTGCTTCATGAGCTGAGGTTTACAGAAAGCATCCTCCACAGGGTAATCCATGGGGTTCCGTTGCTTTGTGAGCAGCTGAAGCTCGGGTGCAATATAAGCCAACAGGAAGACCCAGCCATTGGCCACCAAGGCTGAACTGAGGATGGTGTCATCCCACTGGGGGCCAGGGGTAGGAACAAAGAGCAGGGTGATCCACGTCACCCAGATGGCAATGGAGAGGAGCGTAGTGAGGTAGATGTGGGCCCCGTGTCTCTTCCAGCCAGAGAAGGATCCCCGAAAGGTGAAAGAGGCCGTGAAGAGGGTCAGCATCATCAGGAACAAGACGTAGATGAGCAGCATGACGAAGTCCTCATTGCGCCGATGAGGAGAAAGCTCAGAGAAGATGTTGACGTTGGTCCTGTTCATGGTGAGGACCACATACTCGATGGCGATGACATCCTGCACCAGGCTGAAGGCCAGGGCCAGGCCCAGCATCGCCAGCATGGAGAGGGGCTGCCTCCCTTGGACCAGCTTCGTCAGGTTGAAGGCGTGAACCAGGAGGCAGGAGAAGCAGAGGGCAAAGAGGATGCCGAAGAGGAAGAAGCGTGTGGGCCCCGTGCTGCCGTCGAGGCTGATGATGAAGGCGAAGGGGAGGCCAAAGATCCCCAGCACACCCAGGAGAAAGAGGAACTGGGTGGGGAGCACTTTGCGCCTGTTGGAGTCCTGCACCTTACAGATGAAGACCAGGAGGGCGATCATGAAGGCCATTGAGGTCACAGCGCCCACTGCAGCCAAGGCCTCTAAGACGATGCCCCAGACTGCCTTCTTATCACAGAGCCTGTGGTACCTGGGGTCCAGGTCCGAGCGGCAACCATCAGGGGCAACTGTGCCCATTCTCGTCCTGCAAGAAAGCAAAGTTGCAGGTGGGGGTGAATCTCCCCACAAACTCAGGCACAGAGGACCAAAAACGATTCGGAAGCTATTTTCGTATATTTAGCCAGGGTTTTGCCCCTGAACTTACAACGTTAGATCAAGCTATTAGCTGTTCCCCACCTCTCATGGCAAATTCTAAAGGCTGATGAAGGGAAGAAACAATCTCAGACCTTCCTCCCTGCAATTTAACTATATTAATATTTACCCTGAAGCCAGAAGGCCCAGGGCTCTGATGAGGTGTTTTAGAGTCACATCTCAAAAAATATGTCACAAATAACTTGCCAGCGTTCCTGATATGTTTGGCTAGTGTTTCCTTAAGAACTGGTGAACATGGAAATATGTAACCATAAAGTTAACACTTTGGGAATTCCCTGGCAGTCCAGTGGTTAGCACTCAGGGCTCTCACGAGTGGGGTCCGGGTTGGATCCCTGGTCAGGCAACTAAGATCCCACAAGCAGGGCAGTGTGGCCAAAAAATTAAAAAAGTAAACACTTTAAACATAGTTTGTCTGTCTCCAGTTTTTTTCCACCTTGGGCCCAGCCTCAGATATTATTTGTAAGCATCCCATTCTCCCATGGACAAGAGGAGTTATCTGAACTGTAGATTTCTCTGCGGAAGGCCAGCCTTCCCCTCTCAGCCACTGGGTCCTCTTCTTCAGCTCTGAGGTCACTTATTATTTTCCCTTCTTAATTAAGGCTTGTAAGGATGGCTCTGCTAATCCAGAAAAGCAATGGAAGGGGTCTTCCCTGTCATAGGGTTGGCCACGCATTGCGGCTTCTTGGATCTTAATTCCCCAGCTAGGGATCGAACCCATGCCCTCGGCAATGAAAGTGTGGAGTCCTAACCACTGGACCGCCAGGGAATTCCCCATAGTGAGCTCTTAATTAGCTACCTGTTAGGAGGGATGGCCTGGATGACACGAAAACAGTGGGTGACCCAACAAAAAATATTACCAATAGCTAATGCTCATTTTTCCTATGAATCAGAAACCCTTCTAATCACTTCTCATATATATAGATTTATTAGTTTAATTTGATAGCAATCCTATAAGGTAAAAATGATTATCCCTATTTGACAGATGAGGAGACTGAGGCAGGGAGAGATCAAGTTACTTGCCCAACATCACACAGCCAGGAAATGGCAGATGCAGGATTTGAATCCAGTTTATCTGGCTCTAGTTGAGGATCCCTGGTCTTAACTACTATAGGTGCTACCTCTCCAGGGAGTTCTAATTGGCCTTAGAATGCAATCTGAGATATTCCCTCCACCTTCTTTCCCTCATCAGATGCCCCATAAACCAGCTACTTGTGGTCCTTATTCTACTCTCTTAGTTCAGCCCCACGAAGGATAGGTGCTCCCAGGTGACAGATGATCCACAAAGCAGGTAACCTACTCACCCACTCAGGGATAATCAGACGTTGACTTGAGGTAGTGCAGCTTACTGCCTATACATCTGTCCTTAATCTCCCAGATCTGCTGCCTTTTTTCCTTCCACAACCTCCATGTCAATTTTAGACCCAGCTGATTTCCCAAACCCCACGAAATCGAATTCCTAGGGATTCAGGGCACACATGGGAAGATGAGTTGGGAAATGGGAAGGGAAAGGAGTTTGTATATTTCCTCAAATGGATGATTCTCAAATTCCAAAGTCAGTGTCAGATAAGAGGTTGAAATTCAGGACCGCTGTGGTTTTAACAGCTTCTCAACAAAACTATAATTTTTTTCTGAACTATATTACTGTTTATAAGTTTCTATGGCACGATTCTTTTTGATTTGTTGTATACAATGTATGCATGTAATCCTTTTTTTTTTTTTGCTCTAGTTTTTCTTTTTCTGATAGGATTGCTCACTCAACAGAGAAATCTTTTGAATTGACTAGCAGACAAATATTGGGGGGGCGGGGAGCGGGGCCAGAGTTAAAAGAAGGGAAGGCTCATTGAGACCCCCTCCATAGAAAAGCACAAGTGAAAGCTCTTGGCCTCTCCTAGTGCCAAACTGGAAGAAAATGTTCATAAAGAAATCAGCAAGAAGAAGACAGCTAGGATTGAGAAGCAGGAAAAAGCAAAAAATATCCAGAGTCCTGCCTCTTTCCTTATAGCAGAAAAAACAGCTCAGAATTTCTGCACCACATACCCATAAATGTTTACAAACAAGATTTCTCGGGCCCTTCCCAGTACTGCAGGGGTGCTGTGATCAACCCAAGATGAAAAAGAACGCCCTCCCCTCCCCTTCCATCTTGTCTCTTCAAAACCAAATCACAAAATATGACACAAATGAACTTATCCATGAAACAGAAACAGACTCACAGACATAAAGAACAGACTTGTGGTTGCCAAGAGGGAGGGGGTGGGGGAGGGATGGATTGGGAGTTTGGGTTAGCTGATGTAAACTATTATATGTAAAATGGATAAACAAGGTCCTACTGCATAACACAGGGAACTATATTCAATATCCTGTAATAAATCACAATGGAAAAGAATTTTTTCAAAAAAGATCAAGGACTTGCCCAGTGGCACAGTGGTTAAGAATCTGCCTGCCAATGCAGGGGACACGGGTTCGAGCCCTCATCCGGGAAGATCCCACATGCCGTGGAGCAACTAAGCCTGTGTGCCACAACTACTGAGCCTGCGTTCTAGAGCCCACAAGCCACAACTACTGAAACCTGTGCACCTAGAGCCTGTGGTCCGCAACAAGAGAAGCCCGTGCACTGCAACGAAGACCCAACGCAGTCAAAAATAAATAAATAAATTTATTTTTTTAAAAAAAGATCAAATCACAAGACGGAGCACAGCGAGGTGGGACACATAATGAGCAATTGCTGGCTGACTCTGCAGAGCAAACAAGCAACCTCCTCCACGTAGACAGAATTCAAACACTTGCTTCCCTTAAAGATGCAAAATATGGATTTCCCTGGTGGTCCAGTGAGTAAGGCTCCACTCTCCCAATGCAGGGGTCCTGGGTTCAATCCCTGGTCGAGGAACTAGATCCCACATGCCACAACTAAGAGCCCACATGCAGCAACTAAGAGTTCCCATGCCACCAACGAAGATCCCACGTGCTGCAACTAAGACCCGGCTCAGCCAAAATAAATAAATAAATTTTAAAATAATAATAATAAATAAATAAAGATGCAAAATCATCTCTTCAGTTCAATGAGATAGTTGTGTCCCAGCATTGTTTTATTCCCATAGCCATTAGGAAAAAATTATATATATGTATATGCCATATAACACATACATACATATATGAATGACTTATGTAGATGTAAGAATTTTGTATGTGTGGTGTGTTCAAATAAAATAAATAACTTAAATAATTGATGGCTTAAATCCATCTTCCATACTTTGTAATGAAATTTGCCTCTCCAAGCTTAACTTTTTTTTTTTTTTGGCCACGCTGGGTGGCATGCAGAATCTTAGTTCCCCGACCAGTGATCGAACTCATGTACCCTGGAGGGGAAGCACGAAGTCTGAACCACTGGACCCCCAGGGAAGTCCCTGCAAGCTTCACTTTGCAATATAGCCATTCATTCAACCAGCACCACTATGTGTCAATCATGTCCATCACTCTTCTAGATGCTCAATGGTAAAGGGGAAAACAGACATCAGACATGATCCTAGCTGTAGAAGAAATGGACAGATGGACATAATCTGCCACCACTGCCACGACCTTCCTGTGGCCTTCCCTGGCCAGGGGTCTGTTACCTGCAGTCCACTCCAGGGAAATGACACCCTGGTCATCCCAACTGCATGCAGAGCACAGAACAAAGAGTGGGTTACGTTCCACCTCCCCAGGGCAGTGCAGAATGAGACACAGGAGGAAAAAGAAAGGTAAATGCACTTCAGATACAGGCAACCCCTGAAATACAAGGCCCCCCAAAGCCTGATACACTTCGCCCTGGGTGGAACCGGACAGGGAGGGGGGACGCGTCCCCTTGTCTATGTTGAGGATGCAGAAGAGGAAGAGCTGGGTCTAATTTAAGGGCAGCGTCACAGGGGAAGGGACCAGGCTCCAGCATTCTCTTCACTCCCCACCTCCCCACCTCACTCCCTCTCAGATTAATCATAAGGGTAGTGTCCAGCTGGAAAGGTATTTCTCTCACCTCCCTGCCCCTCCCTGGAAACTGCTCCTTCCCCACCCCTCAGGGCAGTGCTGTTTGTTGACAGGTAGTTGTTATCATAATTACCTGATAATTACAAAGGACTCTGAACCTGATGACTGTCAGTCTTGAGAGATTGATGAGGTTTTCACCTACAGGAAGGTTCTGGTGCTGCACAGAGGGATGGTAGGGCAGAGACTTCCTGCTCCCAACTTGGACCTCTAGGCCCCTCCCATCTGTGCAGCTGTGCCAGAAGTGTTGTGTCTTGCGACCTCCTGGTGCCCACAGACCAGGGTCCGACACTGTAAGCACATAAGGTAAGTGGTCCCTGGAGAAAGAGAACCAGGCATGGCTTTCTTGACATAAGAGATGCCATTTTTTTTTTTTTTTTTTTTTTTTTGCGGTATGCGGGCCTCTCACTGTTGTGGCCTCTCCCGTTGCGGAGCACAGGCTCCGGACGCGCAGGCTCAGCGGCCATGGCTCACGGGCCCAGCCGCTCCGCGGCATGTGGGATCCTCCCAGACCAGGGCACGAACCCGTATCCCCTGCATTGGCAGGCGGACTCCCAACCACTGCGCCACCAGGGAGGCCCAAGAGATGCCATTTTTGACTAAGTTGTTTTGTGATCTAAGCCTGGTCACAGTGCTTGCCCATGAACAGGTCTCAGAAATTAATGATCTTTTTTTTTTTAAGATTTTTTTTGATGTGGACCATTTTTTAAAAGTCTTTATTGAATTTGTTACAATATTGCTTCTGTTTTACATTTTGGTTTTTTGGCCAGGAGGCATGTGGGATCTTAGCTCCCTGACCAGGTATCAAACCCGCACCCACTGCATTGGAAGACGAAGTCTTAACCACTGGACCACCAGGGAAGTCCCAGCAATTAGTGATCTTAAGGGAACAAAAGAATGCAGAAATAAGCAACTGTGATCAGGCAAGAGAAGTACCAACAGCAAAGATAATAGATCAGTTGTAAAGACTCCCAGTTCTGCTCAAAGATTAGCCTGAAGCGCTCAACCACCAGATCAACTGGAGTCTAAGGGGTGATGGTGTTGACCTTTTCTGACCCTCATGACTGCAGTCAACAAAAGCTTGGACTCTGTGGATGCCCAAGCCCCTTCATGAATATGCATGGAGCCTTAGCTCAAAACTTCCCCAATTTTGCCATTTGGGGAGACACTGCTTTGGGAAAGATCCCCGGTGTCCTTACTTGCTACAAGTAATAATAAATCCTTCCTTCTCCTGATCTTTGGCTTTGTTGTGTCTTTTGGCTCAACACTCACCAAGAAGTGAATCCAGTTTTCCAAGTAACACCACGAGCAATTGACAGTGGGTATGTAGAGAAGAACCCCGCTTCCCCCAATTTCACCTCCACCTCCCACCCCCAATCATGCAAGGGAGATGGAGAAACAGTCCCTGAATTACCTTTAAAATGCTTTTTTTAAACTAAAAATAGAAATACCATATGACCCAGCAATCCCAATAGTGGGCATATACCCTGAGAAAACCATAATTCAGAAAGAGTCATGTACCACAACGTTCATTGCAGCACTATTTACAATAGCCAGGACATGGAAGCAACCTAAATGTCCATCGACAGATGAATGGGTAAAGAAGATGTGGCACATATATACAATGGAATATTACTCAGCCATAAAAAGAAACGAAGTTGAGCTATTTGTAATGAGGTGGATAGACCTAGAGTCTGTCATACAGAGTGAAGTAAGTCAGAAAGAGAAAGACAAATACCGTATGCTAACACATATATATGGAATTTAAGAAAACAAAATGTCATGAAGAACCTAGGGGCAAGACAGGAATAAAGACACAGACCTACTAGAGAATGGACTTGAGGATATGGGGAGGGGGAAGTGTAAGCTGTGACAAAGCAAGAGAGTGGCATGGACATATATACACTGCCAAACGTAAGGTAGATAGCTAATGGGAAGCAGCTGCATAACACAAGGAGATCAGCTCCGTGTTTTGTGACCACCTAGAGGGGTGGGATAGGGAGGGTGGGAGGGAGACGCAAGAGGGAGGAGATATGGGGATATATGTATATGTATAGCTGATTCACTTTGTTATAAAGCAGAAACTAACACACCATTGTAAAGCAATTATACTCCAATAAAGATGTTAAAAAAAAAAGAATAGGGCTTCCCTGGTGGCGCAGTGGTTGAGAGTCCGCCTGCCGATGCACGAGACACGGGTTCGTGCCCCGGTCCGGGAAGATCCCACATGCTGCGGAGCGGCTGGGCCCGTGAGCCATGGCCGCTGGGCCTGCGCGTCCGGAGCCTGTGCTCCGCAACGGGAGAGGCCACAACAGTGAGAGGCCCGCGTACCGCAAAAAAAATAAAAATAAAAATAAATAAAAAATTAACGATGACCCTTTAATATCAAATATCCAGTTAGGGTTCATAGTTCTCAATTCTCTCAAACGTCTTTTTTTTAAACTTCTGAGTAAGTAATTTTCTAGCTGAGTGACTAATTTTTTTGGAATTATCCTTCCTAATTCACCCTCTTCACCCCTTCCCCAGCATGACAGCGATTTCGCAACGGGTCTGAAGTGTCCTAAGCACTTTGAAATTTGTCAGAGAGAAATCAAACTCACCAAACGCACTCACAAGCAGGTCTGCACTAAGGAGGCGCTGGGTCACATAGGGAATGGCCCAGATGAGCCAGCAGGAAGGTGGCTGGGGACAAAGGACAGGGCTCTGAGAAGCTGAGGTCTTCTAGCAAGCAGGGTTTGAGGAAGAAAAGGGAAGCACCAGCATTTAGGATTAGAAACCGCCAGGAGCTAAAGCAACAGCCTCCGAGAAGAACCTAAGGGCTGGAGCAGATGGAGAAAATGAAATGGAACTGGTGGGCACGGGGACATCGTATGACCAGAGTCATAACCAGGTTGTGGTCCGGTTATGTCTGCTCATAACCAGAGTCAAGGGCAGACAGGCCTACGGGAATCCCCTGGTGGTCCAATGCTTAGGACTCCGCGCCCTCACTGCCGTGGCCCGGGTTCAATCCCTGGTCGAGGAACTAAGATCCCACAAGTTGCGAGGCACAGCAAAGACAAAAAAGGGCAGAGAGACCTAGGGTCCAACCCGGAAAGGACTTGCTCCTACAAAGACCAAACGGGGGCAGCCCTGGCCGCGGCTGGGCTCCTGTCTAAGTGACCCCAGGTGTCTTCTGGTAGCGTGGATCCTGAGCAAGCAGAGCAGGTAAGCAGAGGGAGTTACTGGAATCCAGTCATTCACTCCCACTCACTTCCCTGATTGACTAAATCCTGCACTCTGGAGGGAGACGGTGAGGGTTTCAGCGTGTGCAGCCTCTGGCCTGAGACACGAGAAAGGACTTTGAGTCATGAGGGTGAGACCCTCTTCACTTATTACAGAAGCTGAGCCAACTACCGCCGTCCAATAATCCACCAACACCCACAACCAAGACCGACCCTGACATCCCTCAGCACTGCCTTAAACCCTTTTCAGGTGAGCCAAGGCATGACAGGTTAAAAAAACAAAAACGCAGGAGGGAGGGAAGGGAGAGAGAAAGGAGGAAGAAGAACCAGAAGCCGGGGCTGAGGGGGAGGGGAGGACGGGGAAGGAGGGGGTCGCGGCGCTCAATTCCCAGCCCTGTGACTCCGCCCCTTTAGGAAAGGGGTTTCAGCGGCCTCTGTGTGCGGACACCGGCTCCTGGAACCCCGATCCTCTCCAAAGCGGGGCTGGGTGCTGCACGAGGGGGTCTGAGCCCATGTCCAGTTCCTCTGTTCACCCCTCTGGGGAACTCCTTGTAGATAATTTCCAAATCACTTTCCCCCTCCCCCTCATCCTCCTTCCTGCCCCGTTTCCTGTCATTAAAAGAATATGTGAATATTACTCAGCCATAAAAGGAAACGAAATTGAGCTATTTGAAATGAGGTGGATAGACCTAGAGTCTGTCATACAGAGTGAAGTAAGTCAGAAAGAGAAAGACAAATACTGTATGCTAACACATATATATGGAATTTAAGAAAAAAAAATGTCATGAAGAACCTAGGGGTAAGACGGGAATAAAGACACAGACCTACTAGAGAATGGACTTGAGGATATGGGGAGCGGGAAGGGTAAGCTGTGACAAAAGCGAGAGAGTGGCGTGGACATATATACACTACCAAACGTAAAATAGATAGCTAGTGGGAAGCAGCCGCATAGCACAGGGAGATCAGCTCGGTGCTTTGAGACCACCTAGAGGGGTGGGATAGGGAGGGTGGGAGGGAGACGCAAGAGGGAGGAGATTATGGGGATATGTGTATATGTATAGCTGATTCACTTTGTTATAAAGCAGAAACTAACACACCATTGTAAAGCAATTATACTCCAATAAAGATGTTAAAAAAAAAAAAAAAAGAATATATGCCGCAAACTCCTAACCAAACCCCAGACCAGGGCTGGAGGTGAGGTTGAAGGGTCTCAGTACGAGCTGGACTCAAGACGCAGGGTGAACGCTCACCTGCCAGACAGAGCCACAGGGGTGCTAGAGCAGGACTGGCCCTAGACTGGCCTTGACACACGGCATTGACTGGGATGCAGGGACAAATGCCAGCATGTGAAGGGTCTCTCAGCTTCTCCTTTGCAACCTCTGAGACTCCTCTTTCCCCAGAGAGGTGGGGAGGTGTCTGGAGTTACTTATGTCCAGACCTAGTAGGTTGCCAAGCTGACTGTTTGCGGCCCACCCCAGATTATCTGAGCAGGAATTACCCGCAACCCTGAATCTTGCCCAGAGCTGATCTTATGTTCCTCCTTATGAGATCTGTCTCCTTCTGTCGTCTAAAAAGAAGAAGACGATACATGTATAACTGATTCACTTTGCTGTACACCTGAAACTAACACAACATTGTAAATCAACTATATCCAATAAAAAATATTTTTAATAAAAATAAAATAAAAAGAAGAGGACGATCCTCACCTCTTAGGACAACTGCCTGGGGAATGAGATCAAATAACTCAAATGTCTGTCAAAGCTGGGCCTTCACACCATCCCAAGCCAGGCAAATTGGCAATTTCCTAGCATTTTAATTTTCTCTCTATTCTTGGAATTGCCACATTCAATCAGTAGTAATAACAATAGTCACAATATAAGTATGATTAACACTAATGACAACCACTGTCACATACTGAGTCCTCTTATGAGCCAGGCTCGATGCTGGGTGTTTCTGTTTTTCTATGTGTGTTCACTCATTTACATGCTTTTACATCTATTTTCTTATTTAATATTCCTACAACCCATTTTATTCATGGTAAGACTGACTCTTGGAGAGATGAAGTTACACATCCAGTGTGAATTAGTTAGGAAGAATATCCCTTTATGAGTAGTCTTAATTAGAATTTAATCTTTTGTTTCATCTCTAAATCACTATTATGCTCTCTGAAGCCTTTCTCCCTGACTCCAGCTTCACTCTATTTTTTTTTTTTTTTGAAATTGAAGTATAGTTGATTTACAGTGCTGTGTTAGGTCCTGGTGTACAGCAAAGTGATTCAGTTATACATATGTATATATTCTTTTTCATATTCTTTTCCATTATGGTTTATTACAGTATATTGAATATAGTTCCCTGTGCTATACAATAGGACCTTGTTGTTTATCCATTCTCTGTATAATAGTTTGCATCTGCTAACCTCAAACTCCCAATCCATCCCTCCCTTACACCTCTCCCCTTGGCAACCACAAGTCTGTTCAAGCCTCTCTCTATTTAAACCACATCCAAGAAGTCTCCAAAATAAGCAATCCTGAATTTGGTCAATCTCCCTGCATTTGCTGTGTTAAGTGTACAAATCATGCAGACCCGCAGACAGAAAGTGTGGCCGCTGCCTCTAGGAGCACCAACAGAGTCACACTGACATACAAATTAGGGTTGCAGAGTGTGCAGGGAATGCTGAGGGTACACGGAAAACAGTGACCCACTCTACCTAAAGAGGAAAAAAAAAAAAAAGGCTTTAGAGACGAGACCAGGGGGAGATGAGGCCTGAAAGATGGGCAGGGAATGGTGGGAGATTTTAAGAAGGTAGAACCAAATGGAACTTAGAAATACAGGCTCGTGAGGAGAGATATCCAGTTTAACTTTGTTAAATCTAAGATGAACTGGGAGGACTTCCCTGTCAGTTCAGTGGTTAAGACTCCACGCTTCCACCACAGGGAGCACAGGTTCGATCCCTGGTCGGGGAACTAAGATCTTTTTTTTATTGGAGTATAGTTGATTTACAATGTTGGGTTAGTTTCAGGTGTACAGCTAAGTGATTCAGTTATACATATACATATATTCATTCTTTTTTAGATTCTTTTCTCATATAGGTTATCACAGAGTACTGAGTAGAACTCCCTGTGCTATACAATAGGTCCTTGTTGGTGATCTATCTCATATATAGTGAGGGGTGTGTGTGTGTTCATGCCAGATTATGCCCTCTTTTTACAGTGGAGGAAACAGAGGAACAGAGACATTAAATAACTTGCCCAAGATCACCTGGCTCTTAGAAGCCAGGCTCCTGGGAGTTCCCTGGTGGCCCAGTGGTTAGGACTCAGCACTCTAACCACCACAGCCCGGGTTCAATCCCTGGTCAGGGAACTGAGATCCTGCAAGCTGAGTGGCGCAGCCAAAAAAAATTTTAAACAAAAAATAAATAAAAGCCAGGCTCCACGACACCAGATTGTGCTGACCCTGCGTGCTTGAACATGTGAGTCTGAGGCTCAGGAGAGGTTTGGGCTATGAGCACAGATGGGGGGTCACGGGCTCATAGCAGGTATCGGAAGGCTTTGGAGGAGACCAGATCACACAGGGAGCATGCACGGCAGCAAGAGAGCCAAGGACAGAACCCTGGGACACCGTCTCATGGAAGCAGGAGTCAGCAAAGGTTGTTCAAAAGAAATTGCCAGGGTTAGTACAAGAAATAAGCCCGGCTTCCTAGAAGTCAAGGAGCAGTTTCCCAAAGAGTGGTTGATGGAGTTAAATGCTACAAGGGCAGCAAAGAAGAGAAGGCATGGGAAGGAATCTTTGGGTTTAGCAATTTAAAAGCATATCAAAAGAAAAATAAATAAATAATTAAAAGCATATCAGTTCCTTTTTGTCTGTTATAACAGATTCAGCCTCAATGTAAGTTTCAAGGCTTTTCTCCAACTGGTCCTCTCACCCACATTTTCCTGGTTTCCGAACTCCCCTCCCCACATCTATGCAAGGTAAGCAAAACTTCCAAGAGTATTTTCTATCTGGAAGGGAACTGGGGCTCATCTAAGACCCTCTCTTACAAAATCGCTCTTTGCCTCATCACGTGCATTATTCTCTTTGCCAGAAAGACCCTTCTCCTACTCACAGTTCATGTACCATGTTTCTTAGAAACTTGACCCAAAACTTACCTCTACCTTGAGGGTTTTTAAATTATTAGTCCCATCTCATTCTAAATTTGTAGATCTCTTCATAGTTTTTACAATTAAGTATTTCTCGGTGCTCAAGTTTTTCCATATATATGTCATATATTATACATTAATATCAGTGCTAACTCGCCTATCAGATAACAAGCTTCTTAAGGAAATAGAGCAAGTCTTCTATTTGTTGGTATCTCCCTATGTGCTCTGCACAGTGGTTGTTGAGCAAATGTTTTGGAGTAACACTGAGTGTGAATGTAACTCAAAACAAGTTATTCATTAGCAAGTATGAGTAATGGGGAGGAAGAATTTGGGGAGCTGAATATGTGCTGATGCTAATGCTTATATTTTTATATAGGCTGAGCTCTAAGATAAGGCTGGAGTCCCACAGAAATTTCTCTGCCCTAGGTGAAGGATTAGCTGTAAATGGAAGGTGTCTACAGGGAAATCTCCAGAATCCCCTCTTCTGGGTAAGCCATCCGTATTCTGATGACATAAAAGTGATGCATCATGGCAACAGCTTATGAATAACATCTGAATAACATCACTGAGTTGAATTTCTATGTAGTAACTGGGAGAAAATAAATCATCATTCCACCACAGGCAGATATAAACAAGTATAACAGCAGTGTTCATCCCAATTTATTCACTTTTGGAGGTATTACCATCTTCCTCTGTTCTAAACAATGCATGTGAACTTTAGATAAATTACTGAAATATAAAATAAAATACTGGAAGTCCCCTTTTTAAACTTAAGATTTTGAATGAAACTACTAAATCTCTCAGGTCCAGAATTTTAAGATATGAAATTTCCAGGAAATAGGTGGATAAAGTGAAGGCCTCTACTGGTATGCCGCCTCAAAGCTCTCAAAGACACCTTCTTTCAAGTATTTTATTTCAACATATGAAGGTAACATATTTATGTTCCCAAGCTAAACTTATCTCTCCTTACAAGCCTTTATTTCTAAACCCTGAGAATGGTACTACCATACACTCAGTATATCTAAAAATACAATATAGCCATTCTAATGTGGGAGAAGATAGAGAGAGCAGACCACATGGCCAAAAATTAGGTGACAATAGCAAGCAACTATTATTACAATAAATGTAAATGGTAATTTATTATTTTGAAAAGACTAAATCAAACCATATTATACCTATAAGAACCTCACCTAAAACAACGAGATTCAGAAAAGTTGAAAGCAAAAGAAAGGAAAAAATGAAAATAAGTGCAAAAAAAAGCAACAATAACAGATATGTTTATTTAGCAAGTATTATGTATCAGGTACAAAGTTAAATAATAGCTTGCTCAAGGTAAGAAAATTAAGTAAGACTTGAGTTATTAATATCACAAAGTTTAGTCAAGACTAAAAGCTATTATATTAACCTCAAATCTTTTTAAATAATAATTAAGAATACTCCACACTGAAGATGCAACCATCATAAACTTTTATGCACTGAATAATATAGCACCAAAATACCTAAAACAAAAGCTACCAGAAATACAAGGAGAAATCAAAAGAAATACTATAGTTACAGAAACTTTAATACTTCTTTATCAGTCTTCAGCAGATGAAATAGAAAAAGCAAATAGTAATATGGTAAATTTTTATAAATGTTCTATGGATCCTTTAATATGCCCTATCTTCATATTTTATTAGATCTCTACTATTAATCATGTAATTCAGATCCTCTATATCTGTGATCAGCAAACATTTTTTGTAAAGGACCAGCTAATAAGGAACTTAGAAAATGGCTTTGCAGGCCATTTGTTTGCAGCTGAGAGCAGTCATAGATGATACATAGACAATGAGCATAACTGAGTTCCAATAAAACTTTATTTACAAAAACAGACTGTGGGAAGTGTTTAGCCAGGAATGTAGTTTACCAGCCCTCTCTATGTGATTCCTTTTATTGAAGTGGTCATGGAATGTTTATAAAAACAGCATATTCTAGACCACACCAAAAAAAAAGTCTGAAATAAGAAATGTACAGGAATGTACATAATGCACAGAAATGTATATAATCTGACCACAGGCAATAAAAATAGGAATATAAGTAGAAGCAAAAACACCAAACTACTCAGAAAATTTGAGACTCCTCAAGCAAAATTATTATTCGATTCATTGTTTTTAAAGGCCCTATCATACCAACACATCATTTCCTACCCATTTCCTCAGCTCAGTCTGTGGATTTTTAAATAGCAGTGGACCTGAAGACAAACCCCCAGAATGAGAATAAAATCACAGTCAAAACTTCTTCACACCCTCTTGCCTGCAATTCCCACTAAGGAGTGGAATACAAAGAAGCAGACTCCAATGAGGACACCCAAAGAGACACATACAGATAGAGAAGGGCTAGAATCTCAGCCCTGGGAAGGAGCTGGGGGCCTTTCCAAGACCTCTAAGGAGGAACTCAAGGCCCAGCCCAGGCCTCCTCACAGCTACATGGCCTGCAGAGCTGGGATGAGAAATCAGGCTTCCTGACTCAAGGCTAAGAGCACTTCCCAGGAATGTTAGCTCGTTCTGAGTTCTGCTCATTCCCATCTGCCCTTGGAGCACCCACCTACCTCTCTCCACACCCCAGAGCAGCCTCCTTCCTGGGTGACACCTCTGCTGACCCTCCTTCCCCCACCCCCCTCCCATTTCTTCCCTCTCCTAGGAGAAGCCAGCACACAGACCAGAGGGCGGAGTTCTGGACCCCCATCCTCACCCCCCCCCCAGGCCCCTCGTATCTGAAGTGGCCCAAGTATTCCCTTTCAGGAATGAGCTCACAGGCCTGGCTGATTCAACCAAACCCTTCAACAGGTGTGGCGTTTACAAAACCCTCAGAGGCAAAAATCAGTCTGGAAAGAAGTCAGGAATGGAAAGTCCTTCAAATTCCTTGAACCGGAGCTGCTTCTCCTTCCTTCCCGCATGGATGTTTAAGGGACCATCTTGGACAGTTTGGGCTCATTCCCGAGTCCCATCTGGTTGGTGCCTGAAGGTGGGCTATTACTGGACATTCAAATGGACATTCAACCCAGGGATCCAGAGCAACGCAAGGGACAGCAGAGGAGGGAATGCTGCAGAGCGGAGGGCCACACTCACGTCAAGAGAAGGGATGGCTTCTAGAATCTACTTCCCAAAATTCAGAAAGGCACACTTGTCGTGGAAAGACAAAATAAATGGACACTTCACAGTACCTGGGTAAAGTAGCAGGGCTCACCATCTCCTTCTTCCGGCCCACCCACGCAATCCCCTGCCATTCCTCTACGATCTTCCTCCTCCTTTTCTCTTCCCCTGGACTGACCCCAGAACTGCTCACCTGCCTGGCCAGGATTCCACCTACTCAGTTTGTTCAGTGTGTCTGAGCAGAAACTATTTATCCTGATTATCTTTTTGCTCTCTGCCTCTTAGCCTGGGAAGCCCGGGAAGGGGGTGTGGGATCTGAATTGAATTAAACTACAGGAATTCCTTTCCTGGGATTGTTTTTTGCTCCGAGCCAGCTGCAGTCCATTACCAGGGTTTCTTTCCTCTTGTATCCGCCCCCCTCTCCCAGCGCCGCTCTCCCCACCGCGCGTCCCCCCCGAAGGATTTCAGTCCCGAGGCCGGGCGCGCACTGTGCTCAGTGCGCCTCACTTACCCTGGTACCTTGGCTTTGGCGAGTGAACTTGGCGCTGCTTCCCGCGCACAGAGGCAGCACAGGAGTCCCTCGGTGGTGCTAGCGGAGCCCGCGGGCAGCAATCCCGCCCTCCCGGCGCGGAGCAGTTATAAAGGCGGCTGTCGCCGGAGGGAGGAGGGAGAGAGCGGGTGAGCAGACACACAAGGGGCGGGGGAGGGTCAGGGTGGGGTGGGGTAGAGGACACGCCTATTCCAGTTCCACGGCACCGCGTGCTGTTATGAAAATAAAGTCCCCGTGCCAGGGAATGAGCCAAAAGCCTCCTGACGTCAGCGGCACAGCCACCCTTGAAATAGGTGGTGGTGGTGATGGGAGGGGGCACCCAAGGCACCCATCCCGCCCCGACCCGGCGCATCAGCAGCTCAGGACGTCCCAGGACGGTGGGGGGGGGGGTAAAGAAAGGAGTCAGAGGGGACTGCTCAGTATCCGTCCTGCCAGCTGTCACCCCAAGGAGGGAGTCACACCTGCCCTTGCTCCGGGCACTCCTGTGCGCCCAGGGTAAGGGCTAGACAGCTCGCAGCGCCTGAGTGACTCCTGGGTCCTGGGGCCCCTGGGAAGCTAGGCCTGGGACAGGAGGAGCTGGTCACCCTCTCGGATCTCCTCAGCCAAGGCAGGTGAAGCCAAGGAAAAGCCTCCTTCCTGGGCCCAGAGTCAGCTCTGCAATTCCGCCGGTCAGAGCTGTCCCCAGACGGGCACCGTGAAGGCTGCCCCAGTGCGGAGAGATGGGGAGATGTTTCCCTCTCTACTTTCCTACCTCTCTTAAAGCCTTGACGACGCAGGTGGAGGAGAATGTGGATGCCAGATAAAATTATGAAATAAAGGAATTTGCCTTTGGTGTCTGGCGCCCCCTCCCTCCGCTGCCCACTCCTTGGCCATGATCAAGCCAGTCCCACTGAAACCTGCCTTTACTGACTTGTCAGACAATCCCTGAGCGGCTGCCTCCTGGGTGCCGGCCTCAGGCAAGGCTCTACCCCACTGCCTGGCAGGAGGGCGCTCTGCGCTTTTAAGGTGCTGCTTAGTTAGCACACTGGTCAGCTACCTGGGATACTGTGCATATAATGAACGGGGAGGCCTAGGGCTCCCCGGCTTTCTCCCCACGTCTCCTCACACCCCAAGCTTCCAGTCTTTTTAAAGGTGACTTTTTGGAGACAGTGCCTCCACCTTTGTTAGGTTTTTATTTCTCTCTCTCAAGAAACCACAGCCAACGTCTTGAGTCCTGGAGCACTTCCCTTGAGGCCTGCAGCTCAAGTCCACGGGCTCCTCTCCCAGGCTCCTAGGCGTGCGTGTGCGTGTGTTTGTGTGTGTGTGTGTGTGTGTGTGTGTGTGAGATTGTCACGGACTGGAAATGACAGTGCTTTTCAGTGTGTGCCATCTGCTAAATCAGGTCTCCTCTCCTGACCACAGTTTTCTCATCTGTTGAAGGAGGAAGTTGAACTAGTTCAGCTTTGTCCCATAGGTATGTCAATCAAGCCACGGAGGTCAGCCACATGTGTAATTTAAACTTTCTAGCAGCCACATTAAAAGAAATAAAAAGAAACAGGAGGAATTAATTTTAATGATGTATTTTATGTAACCCAAGAGACCCCAGACATTATCATTTCAACAAGTAATCAATATTTTTAAAAGTATTAGTGAGCTACTTTACATTCTTTTTTTTCCAAACTACATCCTCAAATGCCCAGTATGTGTTTTATGCTTCCAGCCCTGACCAGATAGGACCAGCCACAGTTCAAGTGCTCAAAAGCCCTGGACCAGCCGTTTCTAAGGGCTCTTCGGGCACTGGCATTTTAGGGGTCTGGATCACCAAGGCTAGGGTGAGGTTCATGACATCAAGAAAATGATGTCAGGGCTTCCCTGGGGGCGCAGTGGTTGAGAGTCCGCCTGCCGATGCAGGGCACACGGGTTCATGCCCCGGTCCGGGAAGATCCCACATGCCGCGGAGCGGCTGGGCCCGTGAGCCATGGCCGCTGAGCCTGCACGTCCGCATCCCCCTACCTCCAACATCCACAAGAAACTCGGAGAAACCTAATGAGAAAGAGGTGTGTGTGTTTTGTTTTTCCTATTGCTGCTCCTTCCCTAGTGCCGGCTGGCTGGATGGCTGGCGGGTCCAGGGCTGCGTGCAGGACAGCTTTGTGGGGATGCCTGTTTTGAAGCCCTGCCCTCGGTCGCCTGTGCCCATTAGTCTCCGCCTTTCTGTTGACTTCAGGTTTCCCACCGTGTCCTCTTAACACTCTCCCTTCTACCCTCCTTTTAACCTGCTTTCCTCCTCCCATCCCTTTATCAATAGCCAGCCCAGCGCCAAGCCAGGACTGGGGTGAGGCACTCAGGGCACAGAATTTAAGGTGACACTAACACAGCCCTAAGGGCGGGTGCCCTCTTAAAATCTGAGCCCTGGGTGCCTTGCGCTGCCCCAGAATCCTTGCGGGTCCAGCTGTCTGAGAGGTGGGGTAGGGCTGGGTGGTAGGCTGAGGAGGGCCGGGTAGCTGAGTAATCGTGAGACGCCCCCAAGGAAGGCAGGGAGGGACCCAGAAGCTGAAATAATTCATTTGCTGATGGTCCAGAGAACAAGGTTGAGGCCCTTGGAAATCAGTGGGAGAAAGACCATAAGGGGAGTCTGGAGACCCAGGTACAATCCAACTCAAGTTCTCCTCCTCTGAGTGTTACCTGGCTTCGAGTGACAGGTGGCATTGTTGAGGGACACAGAAGGGAAGCTCAAGTGACTGGAAATGAGGAGAGAGAGGCTCACAATAAGGGCGCTTGTTCCAGAGGCTGGAGGGCACCTTCATTCAGCTGCAAGGCCGGCAGAGGTCACTTTCCATGAGGAGGGGCCTGGGTCTGGGAGCCCCAGAACCAGTCCTCACTGACGCTTCCCTTTCCTGCCCAACCATGGCCTCCAGGACCCCATCCTTGATTGCAGGACTGAACCAGGAATGCGGTGGCTCTCCCAGTGCCCTGGTGCTCTGACCCCTTCACCAAGGCCACCTCAGCATCTGGGGCTGTAGAACCTCAGGGCAGGGGCTGCCCCTTTCTCTCCCCACACTTCCTCACCAGCAAGATGGAAGGTGCCACCTGCCCGCCCCCTGCCCCCCGACCTCCATGAAATCCCATTTAAGAAGTGCAGTGGACTTCCCTGGTGGTGCAGTGGATAAGTCTCTGAGCTCCCAATGCAGGGGGCCCAGGTTCGATCCCTGGTCAGGGAACTAGATCCCACATGCATGCCGCAACTGAGAGTCCTCATGCCACAACTAAGGAGCCCATGTGCTACAACTAAGGAGCGGGCAAGCTGCAACTAAGACCCAGTGCAACCAAATAAATAAATAAATATTTTTTAAAAAAACAAATAAGCCTGCTCCCTCGGGAAACCTGTAAGCGAGTAGACCCTTGTGGAAACGCCAGGTGAGGTTGAAGCGGCCTTTTATTTTATTATTATTATTTTTTGCGGTATGCGGGCCTCTCACTGCCGTGGCCTCTCCCGTTGCGGAGCACAGGCTCTGGACGCGCAGGCTCAGCAGCCATGGCTCACGGGCCCAGCCGCTCCGCGGCATGTGGGATCTTCCTGGACCGGGGCACAAACCCGTGTCCCCTGCATCGGCAGGCGGACTCTCAACCACTGCGCCACCAGGGAAGCCCAAAAGTGGCCTTTTAAAACAACAAAAAAAGAAGCATCTGAGGAATTCCCTGGCGGTCCAGCAGCTAGGACTCCGATTTTCCACTGCAGAGGGCACAGGCTGATCCCTGGTCAGGGAATCCCACATGCCATGCCGCGAGGCACAGCCAAAAAAAAAGAAGCATCTGAGTTGGAGGAGAAAAACACAGGGTCATTTTCTGTCCTCAGGTCATTACACTCATGGAGTGGAGGGGACCACTGAAGCTCAGCTCCGGCCAGCTTCCTGCTACTCGTGGCTTCTCCACCCAATCACTAAACCAAACAGGAAGCAGCTGAGAGCCAACTACACACCAAGCACTGCAGGGAACGTAACACACATATGAGAAAGATGCTACTCCGTCTCTATGCCTGAAAGGAGTCTCAATGTTTTTTACAGCCCTTTAGCAGCTGGGGATGAACTTCTATATAACATGCTAGGGACTCATAAGAAAACTGCCTTGAAGGAGCTCAGTCTGGAGGAGAGATGGATGTAACGAAACAAATGTATGCACTGTGTTACATGTTATGCTGAAGGAAGGAGCACACGGGGCCACAGCTGGGCATGAAAGGCCACAGCGTTCAGGGTAGCCCTCCCCCGGGGGGTGAGGCTTCAAGGAAGAGTAAGTTTTTCAGCTAGAACAGCAGGAGGGCGAGTGACAGCCTGGAGGGCCTTCCAGGCTGAGAGGACAGACTTTGCAAAGGCACAGAGATTGTGACAGCCCTGCCTGTCAGTACAGCGTGGACACCGAGTGTGGACAGCGGGAGATGAAACTGGACAAGTAGACAGTGGCCAGCTGGAGTGTGGAGTCCCTGACTCATCCTGGAAGCAGAAGGGCACTGCAGCAGGAAGCAGGTGGCCCACCTGACCTTTGAGAATGTGTGAGATGGGCAGCCCCTCCGGCGACCGGTGTCTTTTTTTATTTCTTGGCCGCTCTGCATGGCATGTGGCATGTGGGAGCTTAGTTCCCCGACCAGGGATCGAACCTGCACCCTCTGCAATGGAAGCGCAGATTCTTATCCAACGGACTGCCAGGGAAGTCCCAGCAACCGGTTTCCTTATAAGAAGAGGACACGGAGAGATGCACAGGCACAGATGAGGTAGAGACACAGAGGAGGAGGCCACAGGAAGGCAGAGGCAGAGACTGGAGTTATGCTGCCACCAGCCAAGGAGCACCAAGGATGGACGACAGCCACCAGAAGCTTCTCCCTCAGAGCTCCAGAAGGAACCAGCCCTGCCCACACCTGGGCTTCAGAGTTCCAGCTTCCAGAACCCTGAGCGAGTAAACTTCTGTTGTTCTGGTCTGACAGACTTCATTACACAGCCCTAGGAAAGTAAAACATGCTGAAATGGAGATGATTTTGCATCAGCCAGCAGGTCCTGTGAGCTGCTAAGAAGAGCCCACCTAGTGCAGCAGGAGTCCCAGGCCTTCATCTTGACGTGGCCTTGGTTCCATCCTCCCACCTCCAGGAGATGGAAGCAAAGAAGTGGAACACACAGAGGGTAAACACTTGTAGCACGGGAGACACAACACTTGAGGCCCTGGCATGCAGCCTGTGGGGAACCTGAGCTTGCAGTCAGCACGCTGGCCGAACACCAGCCCTGCCTGTCCCTGCCTGTCCTCTGCCTCGTGTGGTCGGGCCATTAAAAATGCCGGGGTTACAGCTCACACTTGCCCACCTGTTCTGGGACTGACTTTAAGACTGTGCTCATACTCAGGGTCTTGATTCCAAGGAGAGTTATGAGCTAAAGCTGCCATGCGCACCCGAGAGGTGCCACCAGTGACCCCAAGGCTGGAGTAGAGAATCCCATTCAGTGCCCAGACGGGTTCGGTGACTGAGAAACCCAATGCAGCTGGCAGTCTCCTCTTTCAGCTCCCTCGCACCTGCCCAGTGGATCTGCCCTGACCTCTCTCTCTCTGGTTGTACTCAGCCCAGGGCAGGGAGGCAGTGACCAGGGGGGTTCGCAGTGCAATGAATTTGAATGGCGACCCTTGGGGTCAGGAAGATCTGCTCTGAATCCTACAAACAGCTCCAAGGTCTATTTCCTCATCCGAAAGAAGGAAGTTCATTACATTGAATTCACAACATTCACAAGCAATATTTAGAGTTATGCAAGGCACGTAGGAGACATTCAGTAATATGCATCCACTCGCTCATGGATTTCCAGCACTGAAGGCAGGAAGGCAGCTTCCTGAGTCTGTACATGAAAGACAAGTAAAACGGTGAAGCTGGCAAAATTGTCCTTCAGTATCTTGCCCTTGGCAGTCCTCTCCCTCATGTCCAGTTACCCGAACGCCCTTATATTTTCCATCAGCTGCTCAATCAAAAAAACTCATTCGAACCACAGTGTCCAAGGACTGAAAGGATTGCCTTTTGCCCCTCCTGGGAGTATTTTCTATTAAAAGAAAGGCTTTACCAACTCCATTCAGCAGTAAAGAGAAACGAACCACTGGTACATACCGCAACACGGATGAATCTCAAGAACAACATACCAGGGAAGAGGAGGAAAGAATACAGACTGTATGCTTCCAGTACTATAGAATTCTAGAACAGGCAGAATTTATCTATGATGACAGAAAGCAGATCAGTGATTGTCCAGGGCCAGGGGTGAGGGCTGAGGATTTCCTGCCCCCTTTTTTGGGGTGATGGAAATGTTCTAGATCTTCATTGTAATGGTTGTTACACAGCAGTATGCATTTGTCAAAACTCAACAAACCACACCTTAAACATGGATGCATATATGTAAATTATACAGCTATGAAAATGATTTTAAAAGAAAAAAGGAGTCTGTTAAAGAGGTTGATTTTTTTTTTAATATTTCTTTCTTTGCACCAGGTCTTAGCTGCAGCAGGCAGGCTCCTTAGTTGAGAGGTTGATCTTAACACTAAAAACAATGAATCTCTCAGAATAGAATTTTAAGGAAAGTGAAGGATGACGGAGCCAGGCCGAAGAGGGCATTTCAGGAGAACGTTCTGGTGAGACCAAATTATTCGGTGTCCCTTCCAGGCAAAAGAAGCTATTTTGGGGAATGTGGTTAAGACACTGAATATTTACAATGCAATGATCACCCAGACTCCTACCTGTTCATTTTTCCCTCCCTGGCTTGAGGCTAGGATATTGAATCATTCAAAAAATATGTATTGAATAACTCTACGTGCCAGGAACCGTTCCAGAAGGTGGGGATTCCATCCTGAACAAGACGAAGTCTCTGTGCTCATGGAGCTGACATTTTAGCAGAGGGAAGAAAACAATAAGCAGGTGAATAGGTTATGTTCAGTAGAGTTGGGAGGTAGGGTTGGAAGGAGGGGATAGATGCTGTTATACACAGGGGACCAGGACAGCCCTCTGGGAGAAGGCAACATTTAGGCAGAGACCTGAATGCAGTCAGGGAGTGAGCCTTGCGGATCTCTAGGAAAGCATCCCAGGCAGAGGGAACAGCTAGGCAGGGCCCTGAGCTTGGCACGTTCATGGAACAGTAGGGAGGCTGGAGAAAGGTGCAAGGGAGAGAGTGGGGCAGGAAGAAGGCAGATCAAGTCCAGCCTTGGAATCACTGTGAGGTCTCTGGCTTTCACCCTGAATGAGACGGGAAGCCAGTGGCGGTGAGGAGGGACATTTTACGAGGGTCACCCTCTCTGTGCTGGGAATGTGCGTGGTGGGGGTGGGGGGCTGGGGGCAGGGCTGGACAGTGCGAGGCCACTGCTAGGCAAGGAGGCTGCTTGGAGCAGGCGTAGCAGTGGGATTAGTAAGAAGTGGCCAGATCCTGGATACATTCTGAGGATAAAGCCAACAGGCCTTGCTAGTGAACTGAATGTGGGATGTGAAAGAAAGGAAAGGAATCAAGCATGATTCCAAGGTTTGAAGCTTTGGATATAATTGAAAAGAAATTCCTTTTGTTCTATGTGTTATCAGGAAACAACTAGAGTCCTAGGACCTTTTCCTCTGAGCCAGGGAAAGAGCTGGGCCTGGACCAGAATGACCCAGCCCTTCTCCCTGGTCCTGTCTACCCCTCATTCCTTCTGACTTCCTTCTCTGAGGGCACTTGGCATCATTCTCAAGTGGTATAAAGGTTTCAGAGCTGCTTATTCTGAAGGGTGGAAAGTAGAAGGGAAAAAAAAAAAAAAAAGAAACAACTAGGACCCTTATTACTAAATTCTTCTTTAAAGGACCATCTTTTCAAAATAAGAAATGGAACAATGCAGACAACTGAATGTTTTGTGGGGTTTTTTCTCATTTCTCTTCTATTTTTTTTTAACATCTTTATTGGAGTATAATTGCTTTACAGTGTTGTGTTAGTTGCTGCTGTACAACAAAGTGAATCAGCTATATGCATACGTATATCCCCATATCTCCTCCCTCTTGCGTCTCCCTCCCTCCCACTCTCCCTATCCCACCCCTCTAGGTGGTCTCAAAGCACTGAGCTGATCTCTCTGTGCTATGAAGCTGTTTCCCACCAGCTAGCTAATTTACATTTGGTAGTGTATATATGTCCATGCCACCCTCTCACTTCGTCCCAGCTTACCCTTCCCCCTCCCTGTGTCCGCAAGTCCATTCTCTACGTCTGCATCTTTATTCCTGTCCTGCCCCTAGGTTCTTCAGAACCATTTTTTTTGATTCCATATATATGTGTTAGCATACGGTATTTTTTTTCTTTCTGACTTATTTCACTCTCTATGACAGAGTCTATGTCCATCCACCTCACTACAAAAAACTCAATTTTGTTTCTTTTTATGGCTGAGTAATATTCCATTGTATATACATGCCACATCTTCTTTAGCCATTCATCTGTCAGTGGACACTTAGGTTGCTTCCATGTCCTGGCTATTTTAAATAGAGCTGCAATGAACACTGTGGTACATGACTCTTTTTTTTTTTTTTTTTTTGTGGTACGCGGGCCTCTCACTGTTGTGGCCTCTCCCATTGTGGAGCACAGGCTCCGGATGCGCAGGCCCAGTGGTCATGGCTCACGGGCCTAGCCACTCCACGGCATGTGGGATCTTCCTGGACCAGGGCACGAACCCGTGTCCCCCGCATCGGCAGGCGGACCCTCAACAACTGCGCCACCAGGGAAGCCCTCCCATAGGTTTTTGGTCGTCATGTTTTCATTGTCATTTGTTTCTAGGTATTTTTTGATTTCCTCTTTTATTTCTTCAGTGATCTCTTGGTTTTTTAGTAGCATATTGTTTAGCCTCCATGTGTTTGTATTTTTTACAGTTATTTCCTGTAATTGATATCTAGTCTCATAGCACTGTGGTCAGAAAAGATACTTGTTGCGATTTCAATTTTCTTATATTTACCAAGGCTTGATTTGTGACCCAGATATGGTCTATCCTGGTGAATGTTCCATGAGCACTTGAGAAGAAAGTGTTGTTGTTTTTTGATGGAATGTTCTATAAATATCAATTAAGTCCATCTTGTTTAGTGTGTCATTTAAAGCTTGTGTTTCCTTATTTATTTTCAATTTGGATGATCTGTCCATTGGTGAAAGTGGGGTGTTAAAGTCCCCTACTATTATTGTGTTACTGTCAATTTCCCCTTTTATGGCTGTTAGCATTTGCCTTATGTATTGAGGTGCTCCTATGTTGGATGCATAAAGATTTACAATTGTTATATCTTCTTCTTGGATTGATCCCTTGACCATTATGTAGTGGCCTTCTTTGTCTCTTGTAATAGTTTTTATTTTAAAGTCTATTTTGTCTGATATGAGAATTGCTACTCCAGCTTTCTTTTGATTTCCATTTGCATGGAATATCTTTTTCCATCCCCTCACTTTCAGACTGTATGTGTCTCTAGGTCTGAAGTGGGTCTCTTGTAGACAGCATACGTATGGGTCTTGTTTTTGTATCCATTCAGTCAGTCTATGTCTTTTGGATGGAGCATTTAATCCATTTACATTTAAGGTAATTATCGATATGTATGTTCCTCTTACCATTTTCTTAATTGTTTTGGGTTTACATTTGTAGGTCTTTTCCTTCTCTTGTGTTTCTTGCCTAGAGAAGTTCCTTCATCATTTGTTGTAAAGGCGGTTTGGTGGTGCTGAATTCTCTTAACTTTTGCTTATCTGTGAAGGTTTCCGTTTCTCCATCAAATCTGAATGAGATCCTTGCTGGGTAGAGTAATCTTGGTTGTAGGTTTTTTCCTTTCATCACTTTAAATATGTCCTGCCACTCCCTCTGGCTTGCAGAGTTTCTGCTGAAAGATCAGCTGTTAACCTTATGGGGATTCCCTTGTATGTTATTTGTTGCTTTTGCCTTGCTGCTTTTAATATTTTTTCTTTGTTTTTAATTTTTGATAGTTTGATTAATGTGTGTTTCAGCGTGTTTCTCTTTGGGTTTATCCTGTATGGTACTCTCTGTGCTTCCTGGCCTTGATTAACTATTTCCTTTCCCATGTTAGGGAAGTTTTCGACTATAATCTCTTCAAATATTTCTCAGACCCTTTCTTTTTCTCTTCTTCTTTGGGTACCCCTATAATTCGAATGTTGGTGCATTTAATGCTGGTGCATTTAATGTTTTCCCAGAAGTCTCTGAGACTGTCCTCAATTCTTTTCATTCTTTTTTCTTTATTCTGTTCCCTGACAATTATTTCCACAATTTTATCTTCCAGCTCACTTATCCATTCTTCTGCCTCAGTTATTCTGTTATTGATTCCTTCTAGTGTATTTTTAATTTCAGTAATTGTGTTGTTCATCACTGTTTGTTTGCTCTTTAGTTCTTCTAGTTCCTTGTTAAATGTTTCTTATATTTTCTCCATTCTGTTTCCAAGATTTTGGATCATCTTTACTATCTTTACTCTGAATTCTTTTTCAGGTAGGTTGCCTATTTCATCTTCATTTATTCTGTCTTGTGGTTTTTACCTTGCTCCTTCATCTGTAACTTTTTTTTTTTTGTCATTTTTTTTTTTTTTTTTTTGATGGGTGGTGCTGTATTCCTGTCTTACTGGTTGTTTGACAAGAGACATCCAGCACTGGAGTTTGCAGGCAGTTGGATAGAGCTGGGTCTTGGTGCTGAGATGAGGACCTCCAGGAGCCCTCACTCTGACTGATATTCCCTGGGGTCTGAGGTTCTCTGTTAGTCCAGCAGTTTGGACTCGGAGCTCCCACCACAGGAGCTCGGGCCTGACCTCCGGCCTGGGAACCAAGATCCCGCAAGCTTCACGGTGTGGTAAAAAAAAAAAACAAAAGGAAGAAAGAAAAAAAAAAGAAAGGAGCAGTATAATATCAAAGACTAAAAAACAAAATAAAATTAGAAAGATAAAAAATATGTTAGGAAAAATAAAACTGTAATTGAAACAACTGGTCGCTGGAGTTCCTCCCGTCCCCTTAGGTGTCTCTGGTCCCCCACTGGTGCCTGATAGGTGACACAGTTGTGAGGAGATGCAAATTCTGCATCCTCCTAGTATGTCATCTTGACTCTACCCCCTACCAAATGGTTTTGATGCCACACACAAAGTGCAAGAAGCAGTTTCAAAAATATAAAGATCTAAATATTGAAATTTCTAAGATAGTTTAATGGTTCATGGGGTCAGTTGTGGGATGAATATTTGAAACTGGGATGATCCTATAAAACCTTATAACCGGGGGCTTCCCTGGTGGCGCAGTGGTTGAGAGTCCGCCTGCCGATGCAGGGGACACGGGTTCGTGCCCCGGTCCGGGAAGATCCCACATGCCACGGAGCGGCTGGGCCCGTGAGCCATGGCCGCTGAGCCTGCACGTCCAGAACCTGTGCTCCGCAACGGGAGAGGCCACAACAGTGAGAGGCCCGCGTACAGCCAAAAAAAAAAAAAAAAAAAAAACCATATAACCGCCAACTTTCCCCAACAGAATGATGCTTTCTCAAATGCTTTCTCATTGATTTTCAAAAGAATCATGAAATTAGAAGTTATTTCATGGTCAAGTCACTTGCACCAATGCAGCCGAGTTGGATGGATTGGAACATTTTCATGGTGAAGCAGGAGTTTGGTAACACAATCAGATGTAAGATTTAGGATTTTTTAAAAATTAATCAGTTAGTTAATTTATTTATTTTGGCTGCTCCAGGTCTTAGTTGTGGCATGCAGGATCTTCATTGCGGCGTGGGATATCTGTAGTTGTGGCATGCGGACTTCTTAGCTGAGGCATGCGAACTCTTAGGTTGTGGCATGCAGGATCTAGTTCCCCGACCAGGGATCAAACCTGGGCTCCCTGCATTGGGAGCGTGGAGTTTTACCCACTGGACCACCAGGGAAGTCCCAAGATTTAGAAATTAACATAAACTTTGTCAGTCCCTAGAGTGGTTTAGAATAAGTCATTCATTATTTAGCCAAAGGGGGAAAATATCAGAGGAGCATAAATGATAACTTTTCCATCTTGTTTTTATCCTCTTTGGTACCATCTTCCAAACGTTTACCGTCTTAGGGTTTTTTTCACAATTGTGCACAGTGTTGATTCATTTAGATTCTCATGGAACCACAAATTTCTTCCTCTGCCTTCAATCCATAACATTTATCTCCTAGCAAAGTAAATAAGATGAGAAGAATGAAAACATTTCTACTGACATCGATTGAGGCACCCCAGAGTTTCTACCTGGACAGATACAGAAGGCCTTCACTTCTAAAACTGTTTTCAAATAAAGTAACTCCCCAAATGCCCAGATTTACCTTTGTCCCTAAAGGCTTGGCTAAGACCCATAGAAGAAAAGTGACTTGTCCAAAATTTACTTGATGAGACAATGGAACACGGGAAAAATATCCCTAGCAAGATAAGAAGGTCAGTAAATGAAGTTAATTCTCCCTTGAGTGTAGAGGCGATATTTGGCTTTCCAATACGGACTGGCCTGAAGTGTGTAAATATACATATGTTCTTTGCTGCAGCCCCCATCACAATTTCCTGAGTTATCAAGAGAAGAATGAAGTACCCGAGGGGAGAAAGAGGTAAGAACCAGCTATTGATCGAAGGCCTATTTTGTGCCAGCTCTTTTTTCAGTGCAAAAGGACTAAGGAGAACTATCCATGTATCCTCTATAAACTTGTACAAAACACCTACTATGTGCCGGGTATGTACAGTGTTTCAGATGAAATGGAATCAATGAGTAAGAGGGCTTCACCCAGATCAATAAATCACCTCTACATCAAAATGTCCTTATGGGGCTTCCCTGGTGGCGCAGTGGTTGGGAGTCCGCCTGCCGATGCAGGGGATACGGGTTTGTGCCCTGGTCCGGGAAGATCCCACATGCAGCGAAGCAGCTGGGCCCGTGAGCCATGGCCAATGGGCCTGCGCATCCGGAGCCTGTGCTCCGCAACGGGAGAGCCCACAACAGTGAGAGGCCCGCATAACGCCAAAAAAAAAAAAAAAATGTCCTTATGGGTTGGAAAATTAGCAGATTATCACCTTGTGTTGCCTGTCCTTTGGTTGCTAAGTGTATTCAGTGTGTTGGAGGAGGACTGCAAGGAATATGGCCCAAAGGGCTAATGTTCCACGGGGCTGGAATGAGAGGGGTCCCCAGTCTGCTTTCCAGCCCCCAGGCCACATCCCTGTCTAGTTCTGGCCTCATCCCAGAGATGGGCAATGGCTAATTCCCAGGACAACACAAACCCAAACCAGAGTGAAACTCCTGTGGAAAGATTCTGGGCTGGTACTTGGGCAACACCCCGGGGCCCCCACCAGCAGAGACACACTGCCATGGCACCTCTAAACCACCCTGGCCCATGTCAGGTGCAGAGCAAAATAAGGGTGCTATTGGGCCTGCCACCTACCTGCCAGCCACTTCCTCATTTCTCTGGTGCTATGCCAAACCATGACTGCTTGAAACGTCTTTTCAAGAAAATGATGGGTGTGACCCTGGGAGGGAACCGTGTAAATAGGTACCTACAAAGGTGAGTATTGAGAAAAGAAGACGATTTTAACAGAAAGTGGGAGAAGACCAAGCTGCCTTCATCTCGGTAAAGATGAAGGCCCCAGGTATTTCTGGGTATGACTACTCAGTTTCCCAGAACCAAGGCTTGTCTTGGATCCCTTGAGAAAGAACTTCTGAATTGAGACCTAAGGAAATTTTATTTTCCCATTGTAAAGAAATTTGGTGCTCCCCCAACAGAATAATAACCATACTGTGTGCATGTGATATACATATATATACACATGCTTTGCAATGTTGAACTGTTAGTTAATAATATTTGGGGGTGAGGAGAACACTTAGCATAATGTGTCTGGCCCATGATATAGCATCAGTAATTAGCAGCTCTAGGTGGGAATAAGCTTAACCAATAATAGGACTGAAGTTCAGAGAATGAGAGACATATCTTAAGTCCCAAATCTAGTGAACTGGAGAGTCACAACTAGAACCTAGGTCACCAGACTCCTGTTCCAGGCATCCAGCTGTTGTATCACCCTAATTCCCATCTCATGACTTATTTAAGGAGAACAACTTAGATAGCAAACTCTTTTGCATCTTGCATTTTTTTAAATCTTGCATTTTTACTCCCATCCACCAAAAAAGTGGAAGAAATTCCTTGATATTCTCAAGGACCACCAACATTTCCTATTTTCAGTAGTGCAGGGGTTCATGGTCCATGGACTGTATACACACAGACACACACCAGGGATCCAAAGATGGATTTCAAGCTGAGAACCCCTCTCCACTGTCAGAAATACATGTGCATTTTCCTTGAGAAAGTGCCATAGGGAATTCCCTGGTGGTCCAGTGGTTAGGACTTCGTGCTTTCACTGCCTAGGGCGCGGGTTTGATCCCTGGTCCGGGAACTAAGATTAAGACTCCATGCTTCCACTGCAGGTGGCACAGGTTCGATTCCTGGTCAGGGAACTAAGATGCCGGGCATGCCGAGCAGCACGGCCAAAAATTAAAAAAAAAAAAAAAAAAAAGAGTACGGTAGTGATATACCAACAAGGGCCTGGCTAGGAAATGCAGGATCAGCCCAGGGGATAAGCATTTTCCCTATTTGGGGATTTTATTTAAAGCCTATCTGTTTACTACCCAGGATCTTTTCACTAAAATACACAACATCATGGAATATACATAAGAAGGAATGGTTTCTTTTTAACCAGTGTAATGGACTTGATGTTTGTGTCCCCCCCAGATCCCTATGTTGAAGCCGTAACACTCAATGATGGTGTTTGGAAGTGGAGCCTTTGAGGAGTAATTAGGGTTAGGGTCATGAGAGTGGGGCCATCATGGTGGGAATAGTGCCCTTATAAAAAGAGACACCAGAGGGACTTCCCTGGAGGTCCAGGGGCTAGGACTCCGCACTTCCACTACAGGGGGCATGGGGGGTTCCAACCCTGGTCAGGGAACTAAGATACTAAGATCCCGCATGCCACACGGTGCAACCAAAAAAAAAAAAAAAAAAAAAACTGAGGTCATGTGAGCACACAACGAGATGGTAGTCACCTGCGGGCCAAGAGAAGCAGCCTCGGGATGAAATGACCTTGCCGGCACCTTGATCTTGGACTTGCAGCCTCCAGAAGCATGAGAAAATAAATCTCTGTTGTTTAAGTCTCCCTGGGTATGGTATTTTGTTAAGGCCACCCGAGCAGACTCAGACAACCAGTTTAGGGGCTTCCCTGGTGGCGCAGTGGTTGAGAGTCTGCCTGCTAATGCAGGGGACACGGGTTCGAGCCCTGGTCTGGGAGAATCCCACATGCCGCGGAGCAACTAGGCCCGTGAGCCACAACTACTGAGCCTGCGCGTCTGGAGCCTGTGCTCCGCAACAAGAGAGGCCGCGATAGTGAGAGGCCCGCGCACCGCGATGAAGAGTGGCCCCCGCTTGCCGCAACTAGAGAAAGCCCCCTCGCACAGAAACGAAGACCCAACACAGCAAAAGTAAATAAATAAATTAATAAACTCCTACCCCCAACATCTTAAAAAAAAAAAAAAAAGACAACCAGTTTACTTTCTTTTTCACGATCAGGACACCTGCTCTCCAGAGTTTTCCATTTCCGTAGCACTTGTGTTTTCTGTCTCATGTTCTATCTTTCCAGAAACTCTTCAACGCGGGTGTTATCATCCTCAATTTACAGATGAGGAAATCGAGGCTCAGAGAGGCAAGCGGCCTGCCCATGGTTCAACCTTCAGAATGTGACGCCACGTCCACACAGCTGGGCCCTCCTCACTCCAGAGTCAGGCCGTCTTTGGGGCCTCCCTTTGCCCTTGGCCTCCTCGTCCCCCTGCGGCTGACTCTGCGGGGACCTCAGGGCTGTGTCTCTACCGTGTTTTCCCTAGAGCTCTGGCGGCCTCCCTGCTGGTCTCGCCCTGCTGAGCTCATTTGCAGCTGGTGCTGCCCTGCGGCCTTCAACAGCCTGCTTTTCCACAGTTTAGGTTTGGCAGGAACTGCGGCTCCTCCCTTCTCTTTCCCAAGTGAAAAGAGCTGACAAACTGACTTCGCTGGGGCCAGGCTGACATCTCTGAGCAAACACCTCCATTCACCACTTGTTTTCCGTGACTCGGATATTTGGTGCCACTGCTGTCTTTCTACACATTCTGAGATACATCACTGGGCATTAGTCAGGGACTTTACCTCATTTCCTGGTTGCAGCTCACCTGGAATCTTAGGGGCTTCTAAAACAAGCTAGGAAGGGGAGGCTCCCTGTCCTGGGTCTCCTGCCCCCGCCCCACCCCACCCCCACTAACTCCACGTCCTTCCCCATAGCTCTCTGTGTGCCAGCACCTTCCCTGTCTAACCTGCTCTTTTGTTTTGTTTGTTTTCTGTTTTCAGCTTACATCTCTTGGGAACCTTCTTATGCCAGACACAGCATTATCTCAGTCCTTCACATCCATTACCTCAATCCTTTCCCCACTCCCAGGAAGAAGCTGATAAACACATTTACGGCAAGGAATATAGGACAGGTAAGTTTTAATGGGTTAACCCTGGGACACTTTAGCGGAAAAACAGAACTTCCACCAAAGCTGTCTGTCGCTGTAAATACAAAAGTATTTACAGTTAAGGAAGGCAGTGCATGCTTTGATTTAGTTTGATAGACAGGAGGTACCTTCCTTTAAGAGCTTGAGTCATGTTATCAGGTGCTCAGTCACTTGTGGCCTTTTTTGCAAGGCTGTTTCCTTGGCATGTATCATTACTCAGTAGATTCAACACAATGGTACTTATTAAGCACCTGCTGTGTGAGGGGATTATATTACTCTGGTGACACAAAGGAGGCTGCTGAACTCTTTTTCTTTTACTTAATTTTATTGTTGGCTGCGTGGGGTCTTCATTGCTGCGCTCAGGCTTTCCCTAGTTGCAGCGAGCAGGGGCTCCTCTTCGTTGTGGTGCGCGGGCTTCTCACGGCGGTGGCTTCTCTTGTTGCAGAGCGCGGGCTCCAGGCGCGTGGGCTCAGTAGTTGTGGCTCGCGGGCTGTAGAGGACAGGCTCAGTAGTTGTGGCGCACTGGCTTCGTTGCTCCATGGCATGTGGGATCTTTCCAGACCAGGGATCGAACCCGTGTCCCCTGCGTTGGCAGGCAGATTCTTAACCACTGTGCCCCCTTGCCAAACTCTTGAAACTACAGAAAGTTCATGACTGTCTCTTTACACCTCTCAGGGGAGAAGTGTCATATCTTTCTGAGATTTTCAAGGACCTTCAAGTCACTTGTTGTTCAGAATGACTGCCTTACAGATTTCAGTTATAAGCCCCCAGGTGTTAAGATACTTTGTAAAAAGAATGAACGTGGAAGCAGAACTAATACGTAAACACATAGAAAAATGAAGTCCCCTCTCTGTTACCATCTGTCATGGAGGCATGCTGTGACCTTGGGGAACAGAAGGACCCTCTCCTCACTTGCACTCTCTCCTCTGCTCATGGAGCATCAATCAGGACTCAAACAAAAGGAGCAGTTATCCAAGCTACTCCATCTAAGACACTTGACTGAGTTGGAAAGGCCCATGAACTGACCAATCTCTTCTTTAACCTCATCCATGTGGTACTGTTACTCCTTATACATCTACTGTTTAGTGTGTTTTCTTGGCTAGATTTGCCCTGAGTGAAGGGAGTCATCAAGAAAAGCAATTTTTACACCATGATCAAGTGGGGTTTATTCCAGGAATGCAAGGATTCTTCAATATACGCAAATCAATCAACGTGATACACCATATTAACAAATTGAAGGAGAAAAATCATATGATCATCTCAATAGATGCAGAGAAAGCTTTTGACAAAATTCAACACCCATTTATGATAAAAACCCTGCAGAAAGTAGGCATAAAGGGAACTTTCCTCAACATAATAAAGGCCATATATGACAAACCCACAGCCAGCATTGTCCTCAATGGTGAAAAACTGAAACCATTTCCACTAAGATCAGGAACAAGACAAGGTTGCCCACTCTCACCACTCTTATTCAACATAGTTTTGGAAGTTTTAGCCACAGCAATCAGAGAAGAAAAGGAAATAAAAGGAATCCAAATCGGAAAAGAAGAAGTAAAGCTGTCACTGTTTGCAGATGACATGATACTATACATAGAGAATCCTAAAGATGCTACCAGAAAACTAATAGAGTTAATCAATGAATTTGGTAAAGTTGCAGGATACAAAATTAATGCACAGAAATCTCTGGCATTCCTATATACTAATGATGAAAAATCTGAAAGTGAAATCAAGGAAACACTCCCATTTACCATTGCAACAAAAAGAATAAAATATCTGGGAATAAACCTACCTAAGGAGACAAAAGACCTGTATGCTGAAAATTATAAGACACTGATGAAAGAAATTAAAGATGATACAAATAGATGGAGAGATGTACCATGTTCTTGGATTGGAAGAATCAACATTGTGAAAATGACTCTACTACCCAAAGCAATCTACAAATTCAATGCAATCCCTATCAAACTACCACTGGCATTTTTCACAGAACTAGAGCAAAAAATTTCACAATTTGTATGGAAACACAAAAGACCCCGAATAGCCAAAGCAATCTTGAGAACGAAAAATGGAGCTGGAGGAATCAGGCTCCCTGACTTCAGACTATACTACAAAGCTACAGTAATCAAGAGAGTATGGTACTGGCACAAAAACAGAAAGATAGATCAATGGAACAGGATAGAAAGCCCAGAGATAAACCCACGGACATATGGTCACCTTATCTTTGATAAAGGAGGCAGGAATGTACAGTGGAGAAAGGACCGTCTCTTCAATAAGTGGTGCTGGGAAAACTGGATAGGGACATGTAAAAGTATGAGATTAGATCACTGCCTAACACCATACACAAAAATAAGCTCAAAATGGATTAAAGACCTAAATGTAAGGCCAGACACTATCAAACTCTTAGAGGAAAACATAGGCAGAACACTCTATGACATCAATCACAGCAAGATCCTTTTTGACCCACCTCCTAGAGAAATGGAAATAAAGACAAAAATAAACACATGGGACCTAATGAAACTTCAAAGCTTTTGCACAGCAAAGGAAACCATAAACAAGACCAAAAGACAACCCTCAGAATGGGAGAAAATATTTGCAAATGAAGCAACTGACAAAGGATTAATCTCCAAAATTTATAAGCAGCTCATGCAGCTCAATAACAAAAAAACAAACAACCCAATCCAAAAATGGGCAGAAGACCTAAATAGACATTTCTCCACAGAAGATATACAGACTGCCAACAAACACATGAAAGGATGCTCAACATCTTTACTCATTAGAGAAATGCAAATCAAAACTACAATGAGATATCATCTCACACCAGTCAGAATGACCATCATCAAAAAATCTAGAAACAATAAATGCTGGAGAGGGTGTGGAAAAAAGGGAACACTCCTGCACTGCTGGTGGGAATGTGAATTGGTACAGCCACTATGGAGAACGGTATGGAGGTTCCTTAAAAAACTACAAATAGAACTACCATATGACCCAGCAATCCCACTACTGGGCATATACCCTGAGAAAACCATAATTCAAAAAGAGACATGTACCAAAATGTTCATAGCAGCCCTATTTACAATAGCCCAGAGATGGAAACAACCTAAGTGTCCATCATCGGATGAATGGGTAAAGAAGATGTGGCACATATATACAATGGAATATTACTCAGCCATAAAAAGAAACGAAATTGAGCTATTTGTAATGAGGTGGATGGACCTAGAGTCTGTCATACAGAGTGAAGTAAGTCAGAAAGAGAAAGACAAATACTGTATGCTGACACATATATATGGAATTTAAGAAAAAAATGTCATGAAGAACATAGGGGTAAGAAAGGAATAAAGACACAGACCTACTAGAGAATGGACTGGAGGATATGGGGAGGGGGAAGGGTAAGCTGTGACAAAGTGAAAGAGTGGCATGGACATATATACACTACCAAACGTAAGGTAGATAGCTAGTGGGAAGCAGCCGCATAGCACAGGGAGATCAGCTCGGTGCTTTGTGACTGCCTGGAGGGGTGGGATACGGAGGGTGGGAGGGAGACGCAAAAGGGAGGGGATATGGGAACATATGTATATGTATAACTGATTAAATTTGTTATAAAGCAAAAAATAAAAATATTTTTAAAAAATTTAAAAAAAAAGAAAAAAGAAAAGCAATTTTTTTTTTTTTCTTGCGGTACACGGGCCACTGTGTGGTCTCTCCCATTGTGGAGCACAGGCTCCGGATGCGCAGGCTCAGTGGCCATGGCTCACGGGCCCAGCCGCTCCGCGGCATGTGGGATCTTCCCGGACCAGGGCACGAACCCGTGTCCCCTGCATCGGCAGGCGGACTCTCAACCACTGCGCCACCAGGGAAGCCCAAGAAAAGCAATTTTTTAAGTTCATGCACACAAACACACACACAGACACCCATGTACATATTTATATTGTAATTTAGGTCAACAGACACCCTGCTTCGCCAACCGGTTCATTCATTCATTCATTAAATAATCAACCTTTATCATCCTACCTGGAACCAGGCTCTGGAGTTAAGGACAGAGTAAAGTAGGTTCCATACTTAAGGCTCTCACAGTCTAATGAGAGACAGACATCTAAGCACTTGATTACAAGACAGTGAGTTAAATGCCAAGAAGTAAATAATTGGAAATTCGAAAGAAAGAGGGCAATTTCTCCTGGAAGGATAAAGAAGGCAGGAAAGGTTTCACAGGAAAAGTGACTTATGAGCTGAAGAATAAGTGAAGACCAGGCTAATAAACAAGACACAGTGCATGCTGCCCCCCACAGGGGGCCACCTCATTCCTGTAAAGCACTCACCCAACACACACTAATCCAACACCCAAGCATGCTAAGCACTAACCATACAGCCTTCAACTCTGCGATGGCAATAACACACAGTCAAAGCACCCATGGCCTCTTCCCCTTTCCCCTTTCCCCACGGAGTGAAAAAAACTATTTGCATTGCAAACATCTTGGCTGGGGTGGCAGACACTTTACAGCAGGGGTTGGTGAGCCCAGGCACTTTATAAGTCCAATTCAAGCCTACTCCCATTTCTGACTAAGTGAAAGCCAGACTTTGACATAAGCTGTGTCAGGAAGGCCCATCTAACCCCCAAATCTCCTGCCAGAAAGAATCTTGTCATCTGCCTAAAGGTGGACCATGAACATTAGTAAGAGTCTTACTTCGGTTTTCGGGGTTTTTTTTTAATTTTTGAATTTTATTTTACTTATTTTTTATACAGCAGGTTCTTATTAGTCATTCATTTTATACACATCAGTGTATACATGTCCATCCCAATCGCCCAATTCATCACACCACTAACCCCATCCCCCCGCCGCTTTCCCCCACCTTGGTGTCCATACATTTGTTCTCAAGAGTCTTATTTTGAGATGCCAGGGTGCCATGAAACACCAGTATTTTTTTTTTCATTTAAAAAAATTTTTTTATTTTTGTATGTCTTTATTGGAGTATAATTGCTTTACAATGTTGTGTTAGCTTCTATTATACAACAAAGTGAATCACCTATATGTACATATGTCCCCATATCCCCTCCTTCTTGAGCCTCCCTCCCACGCTCCCTATCCCACCCTCCTATGTCATCACAAAGCATTAAGCTGATCTCTCTGTGCTATGCAACAGCTTCCCACTAGCCATCCATATTACAGTTAGCTGTGTATACATGCCAATGCTACTTTCTCACTTCTTCCTAGCTTCCCCTTCCCCCTCTGTGTCCTCAAGTCCGTTCTCTGCATCTGATGAAACATCAGTATATTAATCTGGTCATTAGATGATTATTATTCATACCTTGTGTGTAAATTATAATTCAATTCTCCTCTCCTTTTTTTTAAATTTTTTAATTTTTGGCCTCACGGCATGGCACGTGGGATCTTAGTTCCCCAACCAGGGATGGAACCCATGCCCCCTGCATTGGAAGGGCAGAGTCTTAACCACTGGACCGCCAGGGGAATCCTCTCCTCTCCTCATAGTTGCTAGATATCATCCCCCTTTGGAGCCCACTCTGCCTGCACCTGTGAAGAGACGGCAGAATCTGGGCACTGATGCCTCTCCACGGCCCTGAACCCAGGCCTGGCTGTCTGCTGGAACAGCAGTTTGAAAGTCCGGGTCGGTCCAGTCTCCTCAGCCCTCACTCCCAGGCAGACTGGCAGGGCCCCACCTTGCCTGGAGCCTTCCTTTGCCCCGTGCGGCTGTCCCCCATCCCCCCTGAGAGCACTTCCTTAGGGATCCTGACCTCAGGTAGCTGCACCAGGAGCTGAAGAGGGAAGAGGGAGAGGCCTGCACAATACATTCCCACTGTTGACAGTGTTTCCCGGGGAGACCCTCTGGGAGGGAACACGGGGGACTGAGACACAGTCTGTGGAGAGTCATGGGCAGGGACTTCCCTGGCAGTCCAGTGGTTAGGGCTCCACACTTTCACTGCTGAGGGCGCAGGTTCAATTCCCGGTGGGGGAACTAAGATCCTGCCAGCCGTGCTGTGCAGCCAAAAAAAAAAAAAAGGGATGGGCAAAGTATCCCAGGGCCCCATGTTGTTTTGTTTTTTTAAACTTTTCTTTTTGTTTGCCCTGTATATTTTAATTCACCTTTTTTCTTTCAGCTTTTTGAGTTTCGTTGTTTCATTTATTTATATGATATTAATTAAAAAAATTTTTTGTCACTCCACACAGCTTGCGGGATCTTCCCTGACCAGGGATTGAACCCGGGCCGTGGCAGTGAAAGCTCCGGATCCTAATCACTAGGCCACCGGGGTAGTCCACCAACGTTGTTACTGGTCCTCATTCACGTTCCTGTCTCAGGCCTTTAAACAGCCCGCAACCATGGCTGCCGTCCACCGCATGCCAGGAGGAGGCCCATATGCACAGGTTTCCACTGAACCCGCACCCTCGGCAGGGAAAGCGTGGAGTCCTAACCACTGCACGGCCAGGGAAGTCCCCACGCACACGTTTTCTCATTTAATCCTCACCACAGCCCCAGGAGGCAGGCGTTACGTGTCTCCCCACTTTACAGGGACAAAATGGAGGCTTCCTAAGGTTCAGTGACCACAAACCCGGCCAGGAGGAGAACCAGGACCCACCCCAAGTCGCCCTGACCAGAGACGGGGCTTTTCTTCCCCCCCGTTGAGGTGAGTGGTCACTCTCTGCAAGCATTTCTGTGGATTGAAACTAGACCTCTAACCCCGGAAGGGAGGCCCAGCCCAGCAGGTCTGAAGGCTCCTGCTGTCCCCAGGGGAGCTTCCTGTGCACCTCAGTCCCAGCCTCCCCCCACGGGGCCTTCAGAGGAAACCAGGAAGAAAGAGGTTTCTGATGGCGCCACCTGGAGGGGAGTACAGGCTCCCGTGAGGTCCTCCCCTGAAGGGGGCGGACAGAGAAAGCTTTCGCATCGGCTCTTACTCAGCATTTACTGAACAATATCTTACTGGACATCAACTAGGTCTCACGTTCTGTGCTAGGCCCTGGGGTCACCGAGATTTAAATGAAAACCAAAGCATAGGCCCTGCCCTCAGAAAAGGTCATGGTCTCACCTGTAGAGGGGACAGATGGGTACACAGGTGCTACGAGGCAGGAAGTGATGACCCAGGAAGCAGCTGGGAGCCAGATCAGCTGGGTTTTAGTTCTGGGTGTGTTCAGTACATGAGTGCGGTGGGCCTTTTTGAACACCTGTGCGTTTCTGTTTCCCTGGCGGTAAAATGTGGATACGAGGACCTACCTCTTAGGGTTGTCGGAAAGGCTAAAGACAAATGTAAGGGAACTGTTTAACTGAGGACCGTTCCCACTTGGCTCCTGAACAAATGCCAGCCTTCACAAACTTGGGCAGGGGACTTAACCCTTTCCCCCCCAGCTTCCCAATCTGTAAGTTAGGGCTAACACATCCTCCAAACTTCTAGATCTGTCCCTCAACAGAGGCTGACTGAAAACTCTGAGACGTGTTGTGGCCACAATGGAGGGAAAACCATCAACCCTCAGAGGGCTTCCAGTAAAGCTGGGAGATGCTCGGAGTAGCGTCCTGTTGGGGGAAGGACATACACAGCACGTGAGTAAGGGCGGAGTTATATGGCGCCTACACTTCCTCTGGGGTTCTTTAAAAGTTGCGGGGGCGGACATAGGTGTGGGGCAGTGACCCACAGGGGCTAAAAGAGCGAAGAGAGGTTCCCACAGACGTGGGAGCTGAGCTGTGCCTTGAAGGATGTGTAAGACCCTATCGATCAAGGCCCCACGTGGAATCAGGAGCAAGCATGGGGTGTTCTTGGGCAAGAGGTTAGAGTGGCTCCTGTCAGAGGCTATTTATTTATTTTATTTATTTTTTTTTTTAAATAGACACCTAGCCATTTTATTTTATTTTATTTTGCCATACCACGCAGCATGCGGGATCTTAGTTTCCCAGCCAGAGACTGAACACGTGCCCCCTGCAGTGGAAGCGTCGCGTCTTAACCACTGGACCGCCAGGGAAGTCCCTGTCAGAGGTTATTTGAAACATAATCTTAGACCTTCAGGGTCCCCTAGTTCAGTGGATGAGACACCATGGGGCTCATTCTTTGCCCAAGGTCCCCTTTGCTGCCACTGGGGTCCCCTGTTCCCAGCTGTTCTCAGACCTTCTAAGAACTGTGGGCTCTACAGCCAACTTTTGTGTCTACAAAGAATATTTGAGAATCACAGCTTGAAAGGCCAAGGAGGCCCCAGCAGAGTAGCCAATCAGACCTTCCTAGTGTTTTACACACCAAATAAACCAGAAAAAGCAAATAAACACTGTCAGTCTGACCCAAAGGAGAACAGGTGAGGCAGTTATGAAAGATGGGGTGTGACCCTTCCAATACAGCTGGGAAAAAGCGTCTCCTTCAAAGAGATTCACTCACCTTGCTCAGTCTCCCTTGAGGGCAGTGGCACCTGAGGCAATCTATATATTATTAGCAATTGCTGGTGTAAGCCATGGAAATGGGACCCATACCTCCCAGCTAAACCATCTCTGCCCATTTACTTGTAGCTACTTATCTGTCTCCATCAAATTATACACATTAAACTGGTGCCTAAATAAACAAGGGAAAAATGTTAATGTCCTGGCAGGAAATTCCTGTGTAATTAGTCAACAGCTCCAGTTCCTGCTGTGTCATTAACCAGCACGGTGACCTTTAGCAGGGCCACCTCTCTCCAGCCCTGTAATCATCACCTTAGGCCAGGCCACTTTGTCCCTCTCCTGGACCACACAGCTTCCTACTGATCTGTCTCTAGTTTTTCTCCTCCCCCTAGTCTTTCCCACTCTGGAGATCTTTAGTATAAAGATCTTCCTAAATCCCAAATCTCATCAACTCCCCCCTCCTTAAAATCTCTTCATTGACTCTTGGACAAAATTCACACACCTCTGTACAACTTACAAAGCCCTGCTCTGGCCCCTGCTTATCATTCCAGACTCTTGTCTCCCCCTTCCCCTTTTGGAGTCCTATGTTCCAGCTGTGTTTAACCTCCCACGTTCCCCTTTATGGTACTAACAATAACCAATGTATTGAGTGTTTTCTATGTATGAGATATTGCTCTAAACAACTCTTCATGCATGAACTAACTTAATCTTTAGAACACTACTGGATAATGCTGTGATCATCTCCATTTCACAGATGAGGAAACCGGGATGCAGAAAGGTTAGATAATTATCCAAAGTCACCCGGCAAGTAAGTGGTAGAACGTGAGTGCACCATGCTTACCGTCCCCTCGTCCCCTCTTCTTATCTCCAAGTCTTTGTACACGGGATCCCTTCCACCTGGAAGACTTCTCTTCCTACCCTTTCTCTTCCCCAGCCTTTCACCACTTGGCTAACTCCTACTCTTCATCTGAGATTCCCCATGTATGTATCTCCTCCTCTGAGCTTTCCCTCCCCAGACTGCCCTCTCCCCAAAGAAGGCCCCCCACAAATGATGTCTCCTGACACTCATGCCCTGATGTAGTCCTCTCATGTATTCAATCTCAGCTGGCCCTGTGACTCACAACAGAATATGGTAGACGTGATGCTAACTTCTGGGCCTAGGTCGTAAGAAGCCTGGCAGCTTCTACCCAAATCTTCTGGATCACTCACTGTGAGATAAATCAGACACTATGTAAGACGTACCTCATGCTCTGGAGAAGCCAAGGTAGCCACATGGAGATAGAGAGATACCCAGCCAATCCTCAGCTGTTCCAGCCATCCAAGGCCATGCACCAGATGGGTGATAAAGCAAGTGTCTTGGACGTCCAGCTTGGTTGAGCCTTCAGATGACACCATCCTCAGCCAGCCACCAAATGACTACAACTGTATAAAAGACCCCAAGAGGGAGCCACAGAGCAAGTCCAGTCAACCCACTGAACTGTGATTTGTTATTTTAAGCCACTGATCTTTGGGGTGGTTTTGTTAAACAGTAATAGATAATCAGAATGATGGGGATACAGTGGTGAACAATAGATTGTGTCTATCCTCAAGGAAGTCTTAGTCTAATGGCAAAGTCAAGCAAACAGGCAAGTACAGCACAATGTGATGAGTTCGAGTGGTGGGGTGAGAGCAAGGGGATGACTGTCCAGTCCTCAGCACCACCAAGCTGAGAACCAACAGAAGAAAGCAGAATGGTGTGGGTGATAAAAAGCATGGGCTTTTGAGTCAAAAGGAGGTCTTTGAATCCTGGCCCTGTACTTGCTTTTGGAGTGACTGTATTACATATATATCACTTGTGCTTAAATATAGTTAAAGTTAATTACAGAAAAAGAATATGGTCCAACACTAAGCCAGGCTTGTCAAAGTTCACATCAAACTAACACAGCGGAAAATTCCCTCTAAACATGTGACCATATCTCCAGGCTGTACATTTTATGACTAAATCATTCATTCTATTCCATTTACTGGAAAACCCATATCTTTGGGAGAGCATGAAGAGGGGGATTATTCCTTAGACTTTGGTGCATACTAAACAGGAGACTGGACTGGTCACTGTTTCAGGGCGAGAACTGAATCTTGTTCATCCTCGTTTCTCTGATGCTGATAACGGCATCTGGTACATGGTAGCTGCTTACTAAGGGTAAGTTGAATGAATGAATGAATGAGTGAATGAATGAACGAATGAATAAAGGAGAAGGAGAACTCACAATATGAAGTGCAAGATCTAGGCTTAGAATTTTACCTAGAATATCTCACCTACTTCTCATAACCACCCTATGATATAGGTTATATAGCTACTTCTGATTGAAACCACTCTCCAGCATTCAACACCTTGCTTTATATTACTTGTACCATGGACTCAGGGATGATCTTTTTCATCTATTTGTTTTGGCTGTGCCATGTGGCATGTGGGATCTTAGTTCCCCAACCAGGGATCAAAGCCTCAACCCCTACATTGGAAGCGCAGAGTCAACCACTGGGCTGCCAGGGAAGTCCCCAGGGATGATCTTTTTCAGAAAGGAAAAGTGTGGCTTGACTTAACTAGCTAGAGAGGACTTTCACTGCCACACAGAGTTTATCTTCAAATCATTACATGAATATGTAAATAACCTTTGAAAGGTAAGGTAACTTGGTGAAGGCAATCTAGCTGAGATAACTGTCCAATAACTGGAGCAGAATGAGGGCCAGGCATTTAGATACCCTCAGAATCATAACTGAATATTTGCAATTCATGGATGAAAGGAATCTCAGGCTGGGAGATCAAACAAGGCATCAGGAGACAAAGAACCTCTCTAGTAAAACAGAAGGCTCTGCATTTTAGCTTCCTGTCAAAGAGGGGATGTACCTATATCAGTCTGGGTCCAATCAGGAGGCAAAAACTACACAGTAATTTAACAGGGAAAGTTTAACATAAAGAATTATGAGGCTAAGATAGGAGCGTAACTATAAGATGTAAAGAGAACTCTAAACGGTACTTTAGGGAATTCCCTGGCAGACCAGTGGTTAGGACTCAGTGCTCTTACTGCCAAGGGCCCGGGTTCGATTCCTGGTTGGGGAACTAAGATCCCGCATGCCACATGGCATGGCCAAAAAAAAAAAAAGGAAACATAGTTTTTATTTGTCCAGCTAAAAATTAGAGGATTTATTACCAAGAAAGAATGGATGGAACAAATATTGGAGTACAATTAGCTGTCTCTGTCACGAGGATTATCAAAAAAAGGATTTGATTAGATAATACATGGAAAAGATTTGGCATACAATAAGCACTCAGTAAATATTAGTTATATTTTGACACAGAGTTTTCTCAGTGTATGTATTCTTGGGAGCTACTTGTCCTCTGCCTTGAAATGCTTCCTCTCACCTCTGCAACTCTTTTCTATCATTAGGCCCCTCCATGTTCTAGCTGCAATGTGGAGTCTTCCTTAACTTATCCTTCAACTCATTCCACAAATATTCATTGAGTGCCCATTATGTGCTAGGCATGTTACTTGGTGCTGAAAGTACAATGATGGGTAAAAACATATTCCGTCTTACCTCTCATTGTGCTTATAAAGTAGTGAGAGAAACAGATACCAATCAAATAACCAGGCAAATATAATACATGACAAGTGTTAGTTACCAAGTTACCAAGAGATGATACTAGGAGGATTTAACCTAGTCAGTGTTGTCAAGCAAGACTTTCCTGAGGAAGGGTATGCCTGAGCTGGGATCTGAAGGATGAGTAGAAGTTGCATAGGTGAAGAGAGCAGAAGAGGAGAGCAGGTAGAGAAAACAGCATGTGCAAAGGCCCTGTGGCAGGCAAGAGCTTTGGGACTGAAAAAAGGCCCATGGGGGAGGAAGGACAAGTGAAAGAGTTGCTGGAGAGGTCAGTGGGGCCATGTAGAGCCTTGTAGGCCATGCTAAGTGGCTTTGTATTTATTCTTTCTCCAAAGAGCAATGGAAAGACAATGAAGGGTAGATGGGTGGGTGGGTTAGTTGTTGGTTTGTCTTTTTGAGGTTTGACAAGTATTGCTTCACCTAGCAAAGAACTCTGGGAAAAGACCAGAATTATTGACAAACCTCTACTTGGGCTGACATTGTCTGCCTCCTCTGGACTCATTTACTCTGTGTTGTTTTTGTGCCCCCTTCCCTGTGCAACCTTGAGCAAGTTATTTGTTTGAGCTTTAGCTTCCTCTTCTGAAAAGAAAGATACTGACAGTAGCTACCTTTGAGAATTTTTGTGTAAATTAGATTAAATCAAATCATGCATATAAAGCACTTAGAAAAGCATCTGGTAGTAGCATGGGCTCAGAAATATTAGCTGTTGTTATTTTACTATTACAATGTAAGCATTATATTATTTATTGATCCATTCTTTAATTATATGCCATATAACCAGCACTCCATTTTAATTTTCTTGAATCATCCTTTAACTGTATACTTAATTTTAAGTATACAACTTAAGACTGAAAGCTCCTTAGAGGTAAAAGCTTTTAGCTCTCTCATCATCTGACATGTTGCTGACCTAAATATTTGTTGATTGATTAGTTTTTCAGTTTGATCTGCATCTACTCCCATTTATTTATTTATTTTATTTAACCTCTTTATTGGAGTATAATTGCTTTACAATGGTGTGTTAGTTTCTGCTGTATAATAAAGTGAATCAGCTATACATATACATTTATCCCCATTTCTTCTCCCTCTTGTGTCTCCCTCCCACCCTCCCTATCCCACCCCTCTAGGTGGTCACAAAACACTGAGCTGATCTCCGTGTGCTATGCAGCTGCTTCCCACTAGCTATTTTACATTTTGGTAGCGTGTATATGTCAATGCTACTCTCTCACACCGTCCCAGCTTACCCTTCCCCTCCCCGTGTCCTCAAGTCCATTCTCTACCTTTACGTCTTTATTCCTGTCCTGCCCCTAGGTCCTTCAGAACCTTTTTTTTTTTTTAGATACCATATATATATGTTAGCATACGGGATTTGTTTTTCTCTTTCTGACTTACTTCACTCTGTATGACAGTCTCCAGGTCCATCCGCCTCACTGCAACGTTCTTGGTTTGGAAGAATCAACATTGTGAAAATGACTCTACTACCCAAAGCCATCTACAGGTTCAATGCAATCCCTATCAAACTACCAATGGCATTTTTCACAGAACTAGAACCAAAAATTTCATAATTTGTATGGAAACACAAACGACCCCGAATAGCCACTCCCATTTATTTTGAATGATGGACGCAGCATAGGAAAGCGGAAGAATGATGTGGGCAGGTGAAAAGAGGTCGGAGAAGGGAATTAGGTTCTGATTATGAACATTGATCTTCAGAGTTGAGTGGTCCAAGGTGCACATGCCAGGGTGCACTCAGACACTGCTCAGGACCCAGAAACAGAAATCATCATCGTCATGATGATTACCGTCATCATTAATATTTACTGAGTGTCTACGATTAGTACATGTAGTGTCTACAGTACATGTAGTGTATTAGTAGTGTCTACGATTAGTACATGTAGTGTCTACAGCACATGTAGTGTATTAGTAGTGTCTACGATTAGTACATGTAGTGTCTACAGTACATGTAGTGTATTATTAGTAGTGTCTACGATTAGTACATGTAGGGTCTACAGCACATGTAGTGTATTAGTAGTGTCTACGATTAGTACATGTAGGGTCTACAGCACATGTAGTGTATTAGTAGTGTCTACGATTAGTACATGTAGTGTCTACAGTACATGTAGTGTATTAGTAGTGTCTACGATTAGTACATGTAGGGTCTACAGCACATGTAGTGTATTAGTAGTGTCTACGATTAGTACATGTAGTGTCTACAGCACATGTAGTGTATTAGTAGTGTCTACGATTAGTACATGTAGGGTCTACAGCACATGTAGTGTATTAGTAGTGTCTACGATTAGTACATGTAGGGTCTACAGCACATGTAGTGTATTAGTAGTGTCTACGATTAGTACATGTAGTGTCTACAGCACATGTAGTGTATTAGTAGTGTCTACGATTAGTACATGTAGTGTCTACAGCACATGTAGTGTATTAGTAGTGTCTACGATTAGTACATGTAGTGTCTACAGTACATGTAGTGTATTATTAGTAGTGTCTACGATTAGTACATGTAGTGTCTACAGTACATGTAGTGTATTAGTAGTGTCTACGATTAGTACATGTAGGGTCTACAGCACATGTAGTGTATTAGTAGTGTCTACGATTAGTACATGAATTCATTCTTTTAATCCTCACAGTAACCCTGTGAGGGTGGTATCGTAACTGCTACCCCCATTCTACAAGAAGGAAAGTACAGCAGTGCAGAGAGCTTACACACCCCGGGTGTTACAGCCCACACGTAGCACAGCCATGCCACGGAAGTACCGAGGACTCGAGGTTTCTGCCACCGCCCTGGGTCGGTGCAGGCCTCCCTTTGCCGTCCCTATTCCTTCACAGTCCCTCCTGCATCGGGCCTGCACCGCAGGCAGCAGGGTGCTGCCCAGGCCAATCCTGGTTGTGTGCTGCTCCGCCTAGTTAGAGGTTTAAGGCAAATCACCTGAATTCTCCATTTGCCGTTTCCTAATTTGAAAAGCAAGAGGTGAAAAGAAGGGCCCCTCATCAGAAATCCACACTTCCACAGTGTAGATGTGAGCTGTAGCTGTTCTCCACATTTACCTCTCAGCCGTTGGGATAAGGTCAGACACGCTTCTGTGCCATACATTTTCCTGAGTTTTCCTGGCCTCCGTAATCCCACTGCACCCCCTGTAGCTAGGGACTTGGTTTAATGCTGTGCTTTGTACAGTACTTTGTGCATTTTGGCAACTGATAAAAGTTAAATTAGAAAAACTTATGTGGCATCACTGCATTTATTTTGGCTTTTTTTAAAAATTAATTATTTATTTTTAAAAGTTTATTTAATTTATATTTGGCTGGATTTGGTCTTCGTTGCTGCACGCGGGCTCTCTCTAATTCTGGCGAGTGGGGGCTAGTCTTCGTTGTGGTGCGTGGGCTTCTCATTGCAGTGGCTTCTCTTGTTGCAGAGCACAGGTTCTAGGCACGCAGGCTTCAGTAGTTGCAGCACACAGGCTCAGTAGTTGCAGCACGCAGGCCCTAGAGCTTGTGGGCTTCAGTAGTTGTGGCGTGTAGGCTCAGAAGTTGTGGCTCGTGGGCTCTAGAGCGCAGGCTCAGTAGTTGTGGTTAGTTGCTCCACGGCATGTGGGATCTTCCTGGACCAGGGCTTGAGCCTGTGTCCCCTGCCTTGGCAGGTGGATTCTTAACCACTGCGCCACCAGAGAAACCCTATTTTGGCTTCTAACTTGCAGAAGAGACCCTCATTTTATTTTTCCAAAATCAGGTGATAAAGGGGCAAATGAGCCAAGCCACTCCAAGTTGAATTGACAGAGAGCTGAAGGCAGAGATGAATGAGTATTTTTATCACCCACTTAGGTAGCTCTTCCAAAGGAAAGTGGGAGAGTCATGCACCATTTAACATGGCGGCAATCCTAGGTTTAGGTTCAACACCAACCAAACCTGTCTCTGATTCACAAGGTGTGGCAAAAGAAGATGCTGCCTACAGGGCAACCTGAGTTGAAAATAACAGTACAAATTCATAATTTTTTCCTCCTGAAAAAAATATACAAGGAACGGCAAAACAATAGGAACAGAAAACAAATGAGTATTAGGAAATCTTCGGGGGTTCTAAGTGTTCTAAAACTGAATTATGGTGATGATTGCACACATCACCAGACCAGAAAGGGTAAGGGTGAGGTAGAATGGTGGGTAGGGGGGAGGGAAGGGGTGTCTGGAGCAGAGCCAGGCTCAGCTTAGGATCCTGAACCTGCTAATCAACAAAAGTTAAATGTCCCAAACCATTAGGAAATGGGTCATATAACTAACGAGAAACCGTGAGACATTGCCTTCTATAGATTTTCATCTCCCTTTGATATAGCAATTATCACTGCATCAATTATGTTACAGTAATTTGCATACTTATCTTTTCACTCCCACTAGGTTATAATCCCCGTAAGTGTAGGCACTGGGATTAACTGTTTATGAACTCCACAGTGCCCAGCTAATTGAGGATATTCATTCAATACGTTATATTTACATGTTACTTATTTTTATTTGTTTTTGATAGGTATTCACATGGTTCAAAACTCAAGTTACTTAAGGGCATATATGATGATTTTGCCTTCCTCAGCAACCCCTGATCTACTGGCAACAAATTTCCTCCATGTTGTCTGAGAAAGTCTTTGTTTCTCCTTCATTTTTGAAGGATAATCTCACAGAATTCTAGGTTGGTGGGATTTTTTTTCTCTTAACGTTTTAAATATTTCTCTCCATTTTCTTCTTGCTTGCATGGTTTCTGAAGAAAAGTTGGATGAAATTCTTATCTTTGTTCCTCTATAGGTGAGGTATTTTTTTCCTCTAGCTTCTTTCAGGATTTTTTCTTTATCTTTGAACTTCTATAATTTGAATATGATATGCCTAGGTGTATGATTTTTGGCATTTATCTGCTTGGTGTTTTCTGAACTTCTTGCATCTGTGGTTTGGTGTCTGACATTAATTTGGGGAAAATATTAATAAAGAGAGAAAACCTAAAAAGAAACCAAAAACAAATTCTAGAACTGAAAAGTTCAATAACTGAAATGAAAAAATTCACTAGAGGAATTCAAAGGCAGATTTGAGCAGGCAGAAGAGTTAGTGAATTTGAAGGAAGGACAATGGAAATTATCAAATCTGAGGAAAAGAAAGAAAAAAGATCGATGAAAAGTAAACAGAGCCTAAGGGACCTGTGAGATACCATCAAGAAGACCTGCATACACATAGGAGGAGTCCCAGAAGGAGAAGAGAGAGAAAAGAGGGCAGAGAGAATAGTTGAAGAAATAACAGCTGAAAAACTTCCCAAATTTGATGAAAGACATGAGTATAAACATCTAAGAAGCTTAATGAACTCCAAATAAGATAAACTCAAAGAGATCCTCACTGAGACACATTATAACCAAACTTTCAAAAGGCATAGACAAAGAGAGAATATTGAAAGCAGCAAGAGAGAAGTGAATCATCACATACAATAAGACTATTAATATTATTGAACCTCAATAAAATAAGATTATCAGCATAGTTCTCATCAGAAACTTGGAGGCCAGAAGCCAGTGGGCTGATAGATATACTCAAAATGCTAAAAGGACAACAACAGAAAACCTGTCAACTATGAATCCTAAGTGGCAACTGTCCTTCAAAAGTGAGGGATAAATTAAGACATTCCCAGATAAACAAAAGTTAAGGGACATTGTGGCCACTAGACCTGTCCTGCAAGAAATGCTCAACAGATTCCTTCAAGGTGAAATGAAAGGACACTAGATATTAGCTAGAAGCCATATGAAGAAATAAGGAGGGCTTCCCTGGTGGCGCAGTGGTTGAGAGTCCGCCTGCCCATGCAGGGGACACGGGTTCGTGCCCCTATCCCGGAAGATCCCACATGCCGCGCAGCGGCTGGGCCCGCGAGCCATGGCCGCGGAGCCTGTGTGTCTGGAGCCTGTGCTCCGCAACGGGAGAGGCCACAGCAGTGAGAGGCCCGCGTACAGCAAAAAAAAAAAAAAAAAAAGAAATAAGGACCTCAATAAAGGTAAATACATGGGCAATTATAAAAGCTAGTATCATTATAACAATGTTTTGTAACTGTACTTTTTGTTTTCTACATGATTTAAGAGACTAATACATTTAAAGAAAAATAATTATTTGTGTAAAAGCTATTATTACTATAACTTTGGTTTGCAACTCCAAATCTTGCTTTCTACATAACTTAAGAAACAAATGCATTTAAAAGAATTATTAGCTCATGTTTTGGGGCACGCAATGTATAAAAGTCCAGTTTTGTGGCATCAACAGCAGAAATGACTGGGGACAGAACTGTAAAGAAGCAGAGTTTTTGTATGTTATTGAAATTAAGCTGGCATAAATTCAAATTAGAGTGTTATAACTTTAGGATTTTAAATGTAATCCCCATGGTAACCACAAAGACAACAGCTAAAAGGAAATGAAAAAGGAAAGGTAAACACTTCATTACAAAAAATCAACTAAACACAAAAGAAGACAGTAATGCAGAAATGAGGGACCAGAAAAAGCCATAAGGCATATAGAAAACAAATAACAAAATGACAGAAGTCCCTCCTTATCAGTAATTACTTTAAATGTAAATGAGTTAAACCCTCCAATCACATGACAGAGATTAGCAGAATGGATAAAAACACATGATCCAATCAATCCAATCCAATGTCTACAAGAGACACACTTCAGTTCCAGAGATACAAACAGATTGAAAGTAAAAGGATGGAAAAGATATTCCATGCAAATAGTAACCAAAAGAGAGCAGAGATGCTATACTAATATCAGATAAAATAGACTTTCTTTCTTTCTTTCTTTCTTTCTTTCTTTCTTTAGGCTGAACCAGGTCTTAGTTGCGTCATGCAGGATCTCCGTTGCGGCATGTGGGATCTTTAGTTGCGGCAGGTGGACTCTTAGTTGCAGCATGTGGGCTTCTCAGTTGCAGCATGTGGGCTTCTTAGTTGTGGCATGTGGGCTTCTTAGTTGTGACATGTGAACTTTTAGTTGCAGCATGCATGTGGGATCTAGTTCCCCGAACAGGGATTGAACCCGGGCCCACTGCATTGGGAATGTGGAGTCTTACCCACTGGACCACCTGGGAAGTTCCAACTTTAAAACAAATAAGTTTACAAGAGACAAAGAAAAGCGTTATATATTATAAAATGTTCAGTAGAGCAAGATGATGTAACAACTATAAACATTCACGTACCTAATTATAGACCATCAAAATATATGAAGCAAAACCTGGCAGAATTGAAGGGAGAAAAACTTGTACAATAATAGTTGGAGCCTTCAATACCCCACTCACAGTAATGGATAGAACAATGAGACAGAAGTGAGGAAATAGAGGACTTAAGCAACAAACGAATCCAACGAGCTCTAGCAGACAAACACAGAACATCCTACCCAACAAGAGCAACATACACATTCTGCTCAAGTGCATGTGGGACATTGTCCAGGATAGTCCACAAATTAAGTCTCAGTAGACCTTTAAAAACAGATGTCATACAAAGTATGATCTCTGATCATAACCAGATGAAGCTACAAATCAATAACAAAAGGAAAGCTGGAAATTGACAAAATTGTGGAGAAACTAAACAACATGTTTTTAAACAACCAATGGATCAAGGAAGAAGTCACAAGGAAAATTAGAAAATACAGGGTAGTGAAAATGAAAATACAACTTACCAAAACTTATGGAATGTGGCAAAAGTGGTGCTATGGGGAAAATGTACAGCTATAAACACATTAAAAAACAAAAACAAAAAGGGAGGAAAGAGGAAGACCAAAATAGGATCAAAAAAACAAGTGCAATGATAAGAAAATAGTTACACATGGTAAATGTTCATCTAGCTATATTAATAATCACTTTAAATGTGAATGGTCTAAACATACCAATTTAAAGACAGAGAATGCCAGAGTGGACCAAAAAACAAGGCCTAGTAATATGTTGTCTACAAGAAATCCACTTTAAATATAAAGACACAGGTAGATTAAAAGAAAAGTGATAAAGAAAGGAAAAATAAAAATAAAACCAACAAAGACCTCAAATCAACAACATAATTTTACAACTTAAGAAACTAGAAAAAGGAGAAACTAAACTCAAAGCTAGCAGGAGGAAGGAAATAATAAAGATTAGAGCAGAGAGAAACAAATATAGAAAACAATAGAGAAAATCAATGAAACCAAAAATTGTTGCTTTAAAAAGATCAACAAAATTGACAAACTTTTAGCTAGATGGACTAAGAAAAAAGAAGGCTCAAATTACTAAAATCAGAAATAAAAGTAGAGGGACTTCCCTGATGGCACAGTGGTTAAGAATCCGCCTGCCAATGCAGGGAACACAAGTTCGATCCCTGGTCCAGGAAGATCCCACATGCTGCGGAGCAACTAAGCCATTGCACCACAACTACTGAGCCTGTGCTCTAGAGCCCAAGAACCACAACTTCTGAGCCTACACGCCACAACTACTGAAGCCCACAAGCTCTAGGGCCTGCATGCTGCAACTACTGAGCCTGCATGCTGCAATTACTGAGGCCTGTGCACCTAGAGCCTGTGCTCTGCAACAAGAGAAGCCACCGCAATGAGAAGCCCGCACACAGTGACAAAGAGTAGCCCCTGCTCACTGCAACTATAGAAAGCCTGCATGCAGCAATGAACACCCAACGCAGCCAAAAATTTAAAAATAAAATAAAATAAAAAGAAATGAAAGTGGAAACATTACTCCTGATTCTTCAGAGATAAGAAGGGTTGTAAGAGGTACTATGAACAACTGTATGTCAACAAATTGGATAACCTCAATGAAAGGGACAAATTCCTAGAAACACAAGACCTTACCAAGATTAAATCATGAAGAAATAGAAAATCTAAACAGATCTATAACTAGCAAGGAAAGTAAACCAGTAATAAAAATCTCTCAACAAAGAAAAGCCCTGGACCTGATGGTTTCACTTATGAATTCTACCAAATATTCTTTAAGTGACTTTAAACCTCTTTAAAGAACTGATACCAATCCTTCTCAAACTTTTTCAAAAAACTGAAAAGGAAGGAATACTTTTTTTTTTTTTTTTTTTGCCATGCTGTGCAGCTTGTGGGATCTTAGTTCCCCAACCAGGTATTGAACCAAGTGAAAGCACCAAGTGAAAGCACCAAGTCCTAACCACTGGACTGCCAGGGAATTCCCAGGAAGGAATACCTTCTAAGTGATTATCTGAGGCCTGGATTACCCTGATACCAAAGCTAGACAAAAACACTACAAGAAAACCACAAAACAATATTCCCCATGAACATTTATGCAAAAATCCTCAACAAAATAGTAGGAAACAGAATTCAGCAGCATATTAAAAGAATTACATGTGACCAACTAGGATTTACTCCTGGAACACAGGAATGGTTCAACATTGGAAAATTGATTGATATAATGTGCAACATCAACAGAATGAAGGGGAAAAGACACGTGATCATATAATTAATGTAGAAAAAGAATCTGATACCCTTTCACGATAAAAACATTCAGTAAACTAGGAGTAGAGGAAACTACTTCAACATAATAAAAGCCATATATTAAAAAGCCATAGCAAACCTCATATGCAATGATAAAAGACTGAAAGCTTTTCCTCTAAGACTGGGAACAAGGTAAAGATGTCCGCTTTCACCCTGTCTATTTAACATAGTACTAGAAGTGCTAGCCGGAACAATTAGGCAAGAAAAAAGAAGTAAAAGGCACCCAAATTGGAAAGGAATACATTATCCCTGTTTGCAGCTGATTCAAAACTGAGCAAAGGACTTGAATACTTTTCTCCAAAGAAGATATACGAGTGGCCAGTAAGCACATGAAAAGATATTCAACATCACCTAGGGAAATTCAAATCAAAACTACAATGAGATTCCACCTCACACAAATTAGGATGGCAGCTAACAAGAAACAAACAAAAACAGAAAAAAACAGCTTTTGGTGAGGATGTAGAAATTGGAACGCTTGTGCATTGTTTGTGGAAATGTAAAATGGTACAGCTTCTGTGGAAAATAGTTTGGTGCTTCCTCAAAAAATTAAAAATAGAATTACCTATGACCCAACAATTTCCCTTCTGGGTATATATACCCAAAAGAATTGCAAGCAGGGTCTCAAAGAGATATTTGTACACCCACGTTCATAGCAGCCTTATTCACAATAGCTAAAACATGAAAGCAATCCAAGTGCGCACTTAACAGATGAATGCATAAGCAAAATGTGGCTATACATACAAGTGGTCTATACATACAACTCTTTATTGCCTTCTTTAATGGAAAGCAATTCTGCAATATGCTATAACATGGATGAACCTTGAGGACATTATGCTGAGTGAAATAAACCAGTCACAAAAAGATAAACACGGTATGATTCTACTTACATGAGGTACTTAGTCAAAATCATAAGGATGGATAGTATAATGGTGGTTGCCAGGGGTTGAGGGGAGGGGAGAAAGGGGGGTTATTGTTTAATGGGTAGAGTTTCAATTCTGCAAGATGAAAAGAGCCATGGGGATGGATGGCGGTAGTGGTTGCACAACAATGTGTATGTATTTAATACCACTGAACTGTACACTTTAAAATGGTCAAGATGGTAAATTTTATGTTATGTGTATTTTACCACATTAAAAGAGAAGTGGGGGGAAGAAAAACCTGCACAGGAATGTTTATAGCAACTTTATTCATCATTGGCAAAACTTGAAAGCAACCAAGATGTCCTTCAGTAGGTGAATGGATAAACTATGATACATCCAGGCAATGGAATATTATTCAGCGCTTAAAAGAAATGAGCTATAATGCGATGGAAGCTAATCAGAAAGGCTATATATATACTGTATGATTCCAACCATAGGACATCCTGGAAAAGACAAAACTATGGAGACTGTAAAAGCATCAGTGGTTGCCAGGGTTTCAGGGCACAGGGAGGGACAAACAGGTGGAGCACAGAGGATTTACTCTGAAAATACTCTCTGATACTACAATGGTAGATACACATCATTATACGTTTGTCCAAACCCACAGAAGGTACAACACCAAGAGTGAACCCTAAGGTAAACTAAGGACTTCAGGTGATTATGATGGGTCAATGTGGGTTCAGTGATTGTTAATTAATGTACCACTCTGGTAGGGGATGTTGATAATGGGGGAGGCTATACAAGCATGGGGACAGCAGGGTATATGGGAAATCTCTGTACCTTCCTCTCAATGTTGCTGTGAACCTAAAACTTCTCTCTAAAAAACAATTTTTTTAACTATAAGGATATATCAGAGTTTTGTTTGAAAATTAATTTCAGAATGAAACGTAATTCTTCTAAAGGACTGTTGTCAGAATAATTTCCTAGGGCTTTAGTCTCCAACTTTCCCAATAGTGCACCCCTATTTAACATTTTTAAGATAGTTCCATACTTATGTAGAAGTTGTCATTAAACTAATACTTTATGTGCATTATAAAAAATATACAAGAATAGAAATTCAAAAAGGATGAGTTAAAAATAAATATAAGTAAAAATTCTAGTATCTTCTTCTCATACTCCGATAAACTGTCATACACTCCCCTGGATGTCTGTGCCCCAATGTGGCCACGGCTCCTTGAGGTCAGAGGAAAAAGAAACGAGTCCTGGCCACGGGCCACTGACCAGTGAGTGACTCAGGGAGTCTGCAGAGTGGAGGAGAAGAGGCAGGAAATGACGGTACTCCTGCCCGGTATCATAAACTCCGCAGCCTACGTCAGGCTATCGATCTCAGGAGACACGCTGTCTCCTTCTTTCCTCTCCCTCCCCAAACCAGGTAATCAGCCCAGAGGTGGCTCTTCTCTCTTTCCCACGTAAACTGCTGGCCTGAACCTTGTCCTTTTGGGGCTTTTGGCCTCCTTCCAGGCCGCCCTTGGTGATCACATCAATTGGAGGTCACCTGGGCAAAGATGTTAAAGAGGTGAGCTATGAAATATGACTTACTGGTACTCCTCCCAAGAAAGCACCTGGAACCTGGTTGGGGACAACACTGGCATTTGTGAGGAAAATTAGGCTAACCAGAGCCATCTAAAACACATATCTGTGCCTCAACATCTTCCACCACGTTTCTCAAAAAGGAGACTTCAGTCTTAAGCTATTATCCTGAAAAGCAAGCATTTTTTCCCCTTTAGTCAGGTATTATGAACAAAATTCCATCAGAGCTTTTTTTTTTTTTTTGGCTGGGCTGCATGGCTGGTGGGATCTTAGTTCCCGAAACTGGGGGTCAAACCCAGGACCTCAGCAGTGAGTAGAACTTTTTGAAGAATAGTGTCTCTCTTTAAATTGCTATAACCTTGTGAGCATGTTATAACACAAACACAAACTTACACATTGTAAAACATATACAAACTTACAAAGATACACATACTGCCTTTAAGTATCCTCAAAGGAAAAATGAACAATCTGGTTGATCACCAAGGTCCTCTCAACCCTAAAATTCTGGTTTGGGGTGAGGTTTCACATGAATATTATGACAGAGTCCAAACATCAAATTTATTAATTTTATAGAGACTTGGTGAAAATATAAAACTATGGTGAAGAGAGGCATCTCTTCCACTCCCCCACTCACCCTCAGGCCTTTGGATTCTACCCAGATCAACGAAATGGACACAGAAGTCACAGATTATCTATGATGTGATCAAATCTCTATTTCATTTTGTCAGCATCAGCTCACCATGCTAATTTCCTGAACCGCTTTGGATGAATTTAAGAAATCATGGAAGATAAAGAATAAGGAGTGACCAGGTTGTGATTTTAAAATATCACGAACAAGCTTTTCTGTTTCCTCAAGAAATGACTCATTATCTCCAGTAAATGAAACAGCATATGCCAAGCACCTAACAAATGCCTAGCACACAGCAGGTTCTCCACACATCCTTATGTAAAGAGCAACAAACAAGCCATTACAAATATACAAGTAGAAATATGTCAAATAAGACCCCTTCTCCTGGTCCCTACTGTTTTGACCCACCCAGAAAACACAATAAGGATGTTGGTGTGAAGTCGGCACGGGATGGAACGGCTTGGGTTGGAGAGTTTCTAAGAGGTCAGGTATTGGGCAGGAGTCACCGGTGGACTCCTCCCCCAAAAGGAATGTGTGAAGAATGAGCCGGCACAGGAATCAGTGAGGGTGGAGTTCGCTCCGTCATTTCTGACCACCACACCTGAAGGCTGCTACCATTCTTTTGGAACCAGAGGGACAATGCCCCATCACTTGGAGCTGAAAGATATGTCTTTAGGACAGAATGAAGTGGCTCTCCAGCTAACCAGCACCAGGCTTATTTGACAGAGGAGTGAGGGCTACGGACAAAGCTTACTAGATGGAATGCAGTCAAAGAGAAGGTACAACAGAAGGGGGATTCGTGGCTCGGCAAATTTACACTCAGAAACACGAGCATGTAGTGGGAGTAGGCAGTGATGTTGGGGGGAGAATAACAGTACTCTGAGGTCACAAACTGGGGTGGGAGTTGGAGGGGGCACAGACGGAGGACAAGGGACTTAAAATCCCAGGAGGGAAGGGCAGATTTTTCAAAAGAACAAAGCTGCTTGCGGGCTGAACAGTAGGGAATGCAGGCTGGGAATGTGAGGCAGAGATAACAGTGGAATGAAACTTCTTACTACCTCTGAGCCTCAGTTTACTTCTATCCCCAGTCCCCATCTTCTGGGTCAACCTGGTAGACCTTCTTGAAGGCTGACACCTTCAAATACCTGAAGGTAGTTCTCATACCCACCCTGACCCCCGGGCCCTCAGCCACTGTGGGCCAAACATTGGACAAAGAGTCCTTTTAATCAGCCGCTGTGAAAACTCCTCCCATTTAGGGGCATCTTTTCTCCCTTCTGCCATCTACTGGTGGAAATGAAAATGTCATATTCTCCCACCTGGCCGTTCCAATCTGCAAATATTGAACAGGCTGGAGTCGGAAAGCTCATTTGTGTCCTACTTGTTTGTTATGTGGAATGCGTTTTTCCAAAGGAAGAAATGACAAATGATGGCTCAATCTTCATGCAATAAGCACTTGATGAATGAATAATATGAAATTATACACACACACTTCACACACACATAGCGTACTTAGCATAAAGGGTGGAGGCTTGAAATCAAATGTGGTCCATTACCCGCTGTATGACAAGCTGTACGGGCAAGCTACTTAGCCACTCTTCATCTGTAATAATAGCAATAATAATGACAATCACAATGGCTAACACTTATTGATCATTATGAGGACAGCCACAGTAGAGTTCATTTAAACCTCACAAGGTAGGTTTATTACTGTCTGTGTTTCTTCAGATAAGGAGATTGAAACAAGAAAAGGTTGAATACTTTGCCCAAGGCCTCACAGCTGGTAAGAAGCAGATTGGATAGCCCGGCTCCTTAGCTTATAATGGGAACAATAACATTCACCTTTCAGGATTGAAGGGAACTAAAGACACGTGTGAAGATGCCAATACACAGTTATGTTTCAGAAAAGGACAGATATTGAACCTTCACTGTGTGCTGGGCCCTGCAAGATGTTAGAGTCACACCCACGAATAGGCCATGGGCCCTGCCCCCTGGGCAAGCACGACCACAATACCACGCTAAGACTGAGTTCGTCCAAGACAGCGTCTGACTTTTCTCTTCAGTATGGTCTTCCTGGTACCTGGCACAGTGGCTGGGAGAGAGCAGACACTGGAAGGGAGAGAGGGAGGGAACAGAATTTAAAAATAAATGAAACCAGCTTCAAGACTCTGAGGCAGATTGGCAAGATGCTCTTATTTCCGTATTAACAAGTGAGAGAAATCGAGGTTCAGTAGCTCTCACGAGGTCACAGAGCTACAGCGTGAGCAAGACTAACACTTGCCCCACACTTTGCTGCGCTCCGCATCCCTCCACTTTCTTCCAGTCCCTAGATGGCATCCACAGGTTAATGAAGAATTATAGTTTTGGAAGGTATTGGGTGGACTACAAACAGATAAAAACTTCAAGAATATGAAGACATCAGGGCCCACCAACTAGAGATTACGTAGTCTCTACACGAGCCCATTTTTCCCCCGTCTCTCTTCCACTGGGCACAAATCAACTCTTTCTTCTAGGTGAGACTGTTCAGTGTGATTTCCCAGAGTTCAAGTTTCTGCAGTTATTTTTAGTGCATACCTGGGACAGGTGAGGCATGAAAAAGAATGTGGGTGTGGGTAGCCTTTGAGTCTCTAGTGCCAGGGTCTGGGTCTCTCGTCATTCCTACTAAAGAGGGGTGACTCACACCCTGATTTATTATCAGCCCTGAGGCTAGATTTCACCTTGAGAACTATGTGGATTAAAACTTCTTGTATACTCTCTAATTCTGCATTCAAGTCTTTGGAGCATACGTGCTTGCTGTTATTTTGTTACCTGCTTTTGATAACTTGGACGCCTTCATTTTCTGTAACCAATACCACAGCCTGTGGTTCTTTCTGGTCTCATTTCCCAGGGCTTTGAGGGACCTGGGGTAGACAGAGTCTTTGATTTGGATGTTTGGATATATCTGCAGGTAGGAAGCTACCTGGAAAACACTCTGGCTATAAGCCAGATGTCTTTATAGAGTCAGCCAAGTTCTAGGATATTCATCACATTTCTGAGGGACTAAGAAAAGAATAATCAAGATCTAGTTGAGTCTAGACCCCTCCAGGCGACTCCTAGAATCCCAAGTGCCCTTAAATTCCAGAGAGCCTGGAATTCTGGGCTGCTTTTAAGCCTAGAATAGCCTGCTCAACTGAAATCCCATCACTGGGATCCTAAGACCCCTTCATAAGGTAGAGATATTTTCCTCATCTCACTTTCGCTCTGTACAGAGGAAGTAAAACCACGCTAGCTAGTATCATGAAGCCATGATACAATGAATACTGTATAAAGTGGTTTTATGATTCAGATGAGATATAACGGAGAGTTTTCTCTGGGCCAGCATTACTAATGACTATTGCAAGATACTCCCTTTAAGTCATAAAAGTTAGGCGTGGGAATTGTCTGCAATTGGGGGAGGGGGAGAGGTTGGTTGGTTGTTGTGAAGCCCTCAGTTTCTTTTTTTCTTCTTTTTTTTTAAAGAAGATGTTGGGGGTAGGAGTTTATTAATTAATTATTTATTTATTTTTGCTGTGTTGGGTCTTCGTTTCTGTGCGAGGGCTTCCCCTAGTTGTGGCAAGTGGGGACCACTCTTCATCGCGGTGCGCAGGCCTCTCACTATCGTGGCCTTTCTTGTTGCGGAGCACAAGCTCCAGACGCGCAGGCTCAGTAGTTGTGGCTCACGGGCCTAGTTGCTCCGCGGCATGTGGGATCGTCCCAGACCAGGGCTCGAACCCGTGTCCCCTGCATTGGCAGGCAGATTCTCAACCACTGCACCACCAGGGAAGCCCAGCCCTCAGTTTCTTAAATCAGGAAAGCAGAACTAAGGAATTACACTAAGATGGGACTAGAAGAAAGGCCAGAGACCTCCTTCTCCACTTCTAAAATGAGACCCTTTGGGACGCTGACTACAAAACGATTTACATTTCATTTCAGAGGATGTCACTGTCAATTTCTCTACTTCTACCCATCCTGCTTCTGAAGACCTAGCTCCTGTCTTTTCTCCACTTTCTTTGTAATTAACTCTACCACTTGTATTCCACAACACAATCTTAAACCCCCCAAAACACAACAGTCCAGAAAGACGGTTTGTATTGGGCTAAATGGTATCCCCCCCAAAATTCATGTCTACGTGGAACCCCACAATGTGACCTTATTTGGAAATGGGGCCTTTGTGGAGATAAGGAGTCAAGACGAGGTCATACTGCATTAGGGTGTGCCCTAATCCAATGATCGCATCCTTGTAAGAAGGCCATGTGAAGGCAGACACACAGGGAAGAAGGTTACGTGAAGACGTGGAGGCAGAGACTGGAGCTACGTTGCCACAAGCCAAGGACCGCTGGCCACCACCAGACGCTAGGGGGCAGCAAGGACACACCCTTCCCGAGACGCTTCGGATGGAACCTGCTGCTAACTCGGTCTTGGACATCTAGACTCCAGAACTGTGATCCAACAAATTGCTGTCTTAAGCCCCCCCGGTTTCTGGTACTTTGTTTCAGCAGCCCCAGGAAACTCATACACACCTCGATGAGGGTTTCAGCCTCAAGACTCCTGCAGTCTTGCCTTTGCAGACAGGGAGCAGGAAGAACCGTTCAGCAGCTCTGCCCTCCTTTACTACTAGGTCGCGTTCGTTTATTTCTGTGCCTCCTGCCCTTCACAATGACACCTTTACCTGTTCTGCCTGGGACTCTAGTTTATGGTCTGGGCCTACTAACATGCCTGAAGACACATCATCCACCTTTCTTCCCCTAGAGTCCTGTCTTCCCATCCTAGCAAAGCATAATACGTATATACTTCAGAAACAACAGATAAGCTTTAGAAGGGGTTTTTAACCTTTTTAGTCTCCCCAGAAATATGCATAGACCTCAGGGGTCCACAGACCCTAAGTTAGAGATCCTGCCCTTTTAGAAAGTTCAGACTCCTTCAGAATAACTCCAATCCCTTCTTACCCACCACCCATAACCCGATTCAAATTCAGCTTGCTTCTGAAGTCTTCCACTGAGCTGAAACAGCAACCGTCCACTGGCTTTTACCCACCGGCCCAGAGGGAGAGAGAGTTGCTATTAGCTAACCCACTCTGGAGAGTCCCATCAGGGAACAAGATAAATGGAGAATCAGCCCCCCAGAGGTAGGCACCCCACCCCCTATTTTTATAAAGATCTTCCTGCAATCAACATCCACACTTGACTCCCACAGAGAATTTATTTTTTTAAATTTATTTTTGGCTGCATTGGGTCTTCATTGCTGCATGCAGGCTTTCTCTAGTTGCGGCAAGCGGGGGCTACTCTTTGTTGCGGTACGTGGGCTTCTCACTGCGGTGGCTTCTCTTGTTGCACAGCACGGGCTCTAGGCGCGTGGGCTTCAGTAGTTGTGGCACGTGGGCTCAGTAGTTGTGGCTCGCGGGCTCTAGAGTACAGGCTCAGTAGTTGTGGCGCATGGGCTTAGTTGCTCCGCGGCACGTGGGATCTTCCTGGACCAGGGCTCGAACCCGTATCCCCTGCATTGGCAGGCGGATTCTTAACCACTGTGCCACCAGGGAAGCCCCCCACAGAGGATTTTAATCCAAGGAGCCAGGGATGTGAATCTATTCAGGGATCTAAGAGACCCTGCTCCATCCCCAAGAAAAACACAACCTCCTTTCAGCAGGACTTCCCTTTCAAAGCCATCCGTCCTCTTGTTTCTTTGTTGATTTTTTTAAAGTCATAAATAATGTTTACCTCAAATTAAGGACAACCAATGAATTTGCCATGGAATCACCACTGTCAGTTTCTTACCTATTAGAAAGATCTTACTAAATCCGTAAAGTCTGTAACCCAAAAAGGTCCTCAAGGAGTTTGAATTTTTAAAAAATAATATTTAAATTTATTATTTCCCATTTGGTCTCATGAAACACGAGCTGAGACTGCGGAAGTACCACTGTTTTTAGATCTAGAAGCTCCTTTCCTTTACTATTACAGGTCAAGGGCTTCATTAGCCCAGTCCTCGACGTGCAGCTGAGAAAAGCACAGGTCTGGGTGAAGGGATAGGAGAGCACATCTTACTAGTGTCAGGAGCAAGGAACCAAAGCTGAAGAACAGTCTGAGTCTTGACATCAGCACTTCAAAAATATTCTGCAGGCAACGATGTTCTAACACACGGAAAGGGGGATGAGCACTGAGTGAGCTGGGCAGATTCTGGACACAATTCTGATGGATTTCGGCCTGCAGACCTCTGGAGGGAGAGGTCCCATTCTCTCCTTCAATCCTCTTTACAGAACAGAAAGCAGAAATCAAGTCTTTGTAAAAGAGATTAATGGCCTTTCCGTTTCTTCATTTTTCCTCCAGCCACCTTGTTCCTGACACCGATTGCACCCTCCGTGTCATCATTGTCCCCAGCAACCCCCCACGAGCGCTTCTTCTTCTCTCCATGCTCCCTTAACTCCTGCAAGAGACGCAAAGGATGGGATTGAAAACGAAGGACTGTCACTGAGAGTGACACATCCTGGTCCCTGCTCCTTAAAATCAAACACTAAGTAACTCCCTAACACCTCACATCAGCAAAGGAGTAAGACCAAAATCCCAAGATACAAAAATGTTAATCTTACTAGTAATCAAAGACAGGAAGATTAAAACAATAAGCTATTATTATTATTCTGGCAAAGATTTAAGAGAATGGTAATACCTAGACCTGGTCAGGTGTGGGGACAGTCACATACACTGTCGCTCATCATGTAAAAGTGCTTTAGCTTTCCTAGGGGGGCAGTTTGACATTACGTATGAATTCGAATTTTAACTGTGTATTCTCCTCCACCCAATGATTGATTCTACTTCTAGGAATTTATTCTAAGGAAACAAGACAAGTGTGCAAGCTGTACATATCAGGATGTTCAACAGAGTCCTAATTAAAATACAAAAAACTGGGAAAAGCATAAACACACATCAATGTAAATCACATTATATATTCATGACAGAATTCTCTGCAGCCATTAAGAAATGATCCCATGAGAATTCTAAGTGCTAGCGTCTAAGATATCAGTTTCTAAACTTGCAAGCAGTGCTATTTTTAACAAACTGCATTCTCTCTCCTCAGATTACCAATTTTCAAAACACTGGAAAGTAATAAAATATGCCTAATGCAAAGTCTAGAAGACCCGATTTGGTTTCCCTTGACGAGTCAGAAGGCTGTTAAGGACCTTGCAACAACTCCAAGAGCTTACGCCTGCCACTGGTGTTTAGGAAAGTTTGGTAACTGAATCGATTCAGGGCTAAGACACAGCCTAGATGACACTTTTTGAATAAAGTTTAAATGTGAAAAAAAGAAAAGTGATCGCATGAATCTCTGCTAGTTCAAATAGAAAAATGATATGCATTTAGATAAAGTCATATACAATTAGATAAAGTCTAATTATGGCTAAAGAAAGAAAAACAGCCAACTGTTATCAATGGTTTTCTGTGGGGGGTGGCTTATGTGTTTCACTTACTATTTTAATCCTTTGTGTATTTTCTAAAAATGTTTCCCAATGCACATGTAATATTTTTATGAACAAAAATACCAAGCAAAGGATTCCATGTGGGCAGAAAAACAAAAACAAGCCCACACCTGAGCTACTCAGAAAGCACCCCATGGGTGAAGCTTCTCCACCCCTCAGACCAGCACCCCGGGGAGCAGACAACACTTGGAAGGGGCCCCTTCAGAACCTTCTCATCGCCACTCCGACCGCCACCGCTACCATCAGTACCTACGCTGTTTACATCAGCTTGACTGATGCTCATAAAACCCTGTATTCAAGGTAACTATTGTTCCTAATCTATAAATGAGGAGCTGATTCTGAGAGGTTAGAATCACCTTGTCCAAGCTCACAGTTCACAGCTGCACCTCTTGATCTCAAGTCCAAAGGTTTTTTTTTGCCTCATGTGAAACATGAACAGTGGCTGGGAATGTGGTCACTGTGGTCAGACTGAGTCCAAACCCTGATTCAACCGTTTAGCTGTACAGTCGAAAGCAAATTACCTACATCTGCACTTTGGTAGGCTCATCTTAAATTTGGAATAAAATATTCCAAGTTGAGGATTAACACGATAAAGTGTCTTGCATGTAAGTTAACTTCCTTTGCTGGTGAGAAAATGCGTCGCTTACCATTCGGGCAAATCTTTGGGCCTCAGTCACACGTTCTGTCAGCATCATAACCTCGTCATCCTGGGTTGGAAAGACAGGCAGTTTCTTCCCAATTAAGTGTTCTATGCGCTGGAAGAGTTCCACGTCGTATCTGAAAAAGGAAGACCGCCATGGCTCTGGCTGGCTGACAATGCACGTGTCATGTCCATTCCAAAACTACGATGCAACAGGGGCCACGGTTTTCAACAATATCAAACCTATTATTCCTTTTCAGAATAATAACTACATGCAGTCTTCTGTGCACAGCCCAGAAGAAAACCACCCAACATATCCCTTACTCCCAGAAAAGCCCTGGGCACGTAACAATTTGTTCCCTGGAAAACAAAACCAGAAATAGTTATTGTAATACTGTGAGTTGAGGGAATGGTCACTGTTCTCTGGCTCCAGCATTTAAAAGAAATACCAGGGTTTTCTGTGTGTGTGCGTCTATATGCCAAGTACTCTACTACACATATGTAGTAGACTATATGCTCGTTACATATACACCTCCAGTCTTCATTAAAACCCTGCTAGGTCGGTATTATTATTTCTATTTTACAAACAATGAAGGCGGGATGAGGGAGGCTCAGTGACGGTTACGGTAAGTGGTGGAGTCGGGTTGCAAGTCTGTCTGCCCCACAGTTCTGCTCTCTTCTCTACACTGCTCTGCCCCGCAGCCGGGTCACTTACTGTGTGACAAAAGTAATAGCCTTTCCAGAGCGCCCTGCTCGAGCGGTTCGACCTACTCGATGGATGTAATCCTGAAACGAAAACGGTAAGTAACTTTGAGCTGGCTGGAATATAAATTAAAAACTGTCTGTCGGGCTTCCCTGGTGGCGCAGTGGTTGAGAGTCCGCCTGCCGATGCAGGGGACACGGGTTCGTGCCCCGGTCTGGGAAGATCCCACATGCCGCGGAGCGGCTAGGCCCGTGAGCCATGGCCGCTGAGCCTGTGCGTCCGGAGCCTGCGCTCCGCAAGGGGAGAGGCCACAACAGTGAGAGGCCCGCATAACGCAAAAAAAAAAAAAAAAAAAAAAAAAAAAAAAAAAACTGTCTGTCAATTCTTCCTGCAAACCTTTGAAAGAAAACAGATTTGTGTTGGAACATGGAGAGATGAACTGGCGATCTGTTACAGAGATAAATCTACTTCACTTTTCTTATTCTCCTCACAGCACAAAACTGACCCCCTTTTTCCTTTCTTTTATAGAAAGACAAATCTACAAAGCAAATCTCCATGGACATAGCACAGGCAGAGGAAAATGGCACTAGATCTAGAGGCAGACCTGGGTCACAGATCTGCTTTTCCCACCGACCAGCGACACAACTGTCTCCAAGTCCAGAACTTCTCTGAACCCTGGATTGTATCTATAAAACAGGGACACAAATACATGGCCAAACTCACACAGAGTTACTGTGAAAATCATGAGACAGGACCCTGCCTACAGCAGTTTAATACGAAGTCGAGACACACTAGTTGTTCTCAACTGGGGTCAGTTTCATCCTCCCCAGCGGGCATTTGGAAATGTCTGGAAACATATATGGTTGTCACAATGTCACCTGTGAGTAGAAGCCAGGAATTCTGCTAAGCATCCTACAATGCAAAGGACAGCCCTGCAACGAAGAATTCCCAGACCAAGATGTTAACAGTGCCGAGGCTGAGAAACCCTGGGATACACTGAGGACCACAGGCTGCCATTTCTCATCAGCTAGACCGACAGAGGTGAGCACGTGGTGCGCCTGTGCCTCCGACGGTGAGCCTCTAACCCCTCTCCTGGGCTCCTTCATTCACATTCATTAATATCACATCCACAGGCATGTGCAAGATGAGGAGAATGAAAAGATCTAGAGCTTTCCCTGTTTTTGACACTTAACTAATCAAGGACACACACACACCAAAAAAAACTCCAATACTGTAACTAAGGAAAGACAGAAAACATTCCATTAAGAAATACACTTTGGATACAATGGAATAGTATTCAGCCATAAAAAAGAATGACATCTTTCTATTTGTGACAACATGGATAGACCTTGAGGGTATTCAGCTAAGTGAAATAAGTTAGACAGAGACAAATACTGAGATCTCACTTATATGTGGAATCTAAAACAAAAACAAAAAAAACTGAGCTCACAGATACAGAGAACAGATTTGGTGATTGCCAGAGGCAGGGATGGGTGTGTGTGAAATGGGTGAAGGGGGCAAAAGGTACAAATTTCAGTTATAAAATAAATAAGTCATGGGGATGTAATGTACAACATGCTGACTAGAGTTAATAATACTGGACTGCATATTTGAAAGTTGCTAAGGGAAAATTCTCATCATAAGAAAAGAAATGCGTAATTATGAATGGTGACAGATGTTAACTAGACTTACTATGACCAATCTGCAATATATACGAATATTAAATCATTACATTTTACACCTGAAACTAATATAATGTTATATGTCAATTACATCTCAATTTTTAAAAAAAGAAAAGAAAAGGAGGAAGAAGGAGGTGGGCGAGAGAGAGAGAAAGAGGAAGGAAGGGAGGGAGGGAGGGAGGGAGGGAGGGAGGGAGGAAAGGACAGGAAAAGAAAGAAAGGGAAGGAAAGGGAAGGGGAAAAGAAAAGGAAAGAGAAAAGAAAAACACTTTGGGGCTAGAAAGTCAGGTCAGCAACAGGACTCACCTTCGAATGGGTAGGAATGTCAAAGTTAACAACTACATCCACGTGAGGTATGTCCAAACCACGGCTTGCAACATCAGTTGCTAAAAGAATGGAACGAGCCTTTGCCTTAAATTTATTAAGCGATCCTAGGCGCTTGCTCTGAGACGATGAAAAGAAGAAATGGAAAGAATTTTAATCTTGAAAAACTTGGAATCCAAGACACACAAACTAGACACACTAAATAAATACAAGAACCAAGAGAGAAATTTTTAAAAGGATGTTTCCCCCTTAGTCTGAACTAGGCTTCACAGGTCCAAAGGAAACATGGAAGCAATAAAAAGATATTTAAGACTAAAGCTAAAAAATACTAACATGAAACAGAGTTTGTTAAACATGACAGAAAGATAATTGGGAAATAATTTATTGAAAGTCTTTAGAGACGAGAGAGTCACTATTACCATGAGGGCTGAATAAATCAACTCAGTAGCTTCCATCCCAGACAACTACCTGTGGAATATTCTAATTTGAGCCTCTTGCTATCTTGAAAGGAGGAAGTAGCATCCAAAGCAACTTTAATGCCCATAAAATCAGGACAACTATGGGAAGATGCATTAGTATCATGTGTTGCTATTGCAGAAATCTCCTGCTACAAGGTTTAGCTTTCTCATGCCCCCAGTTCACCACTAATGATTCCAAAGAACAGTTACCTGACTCATCTGTCCATTGAGGGGAATGGCAGTGAATCCAAGATTTCGGAGTAGCAAAGCTGTCCTCTGAGTATTGTTACAGGTGCTGCAGAATATCATAAAGGAGTTTCCAGCCAATTCATTTAGAATATAAACCAGGTAGGTATCCTAAGTCACAAAATCAAAACAATATATGTAACTGAACCTGGAAGAAGGCTGGCATCCTGGGCATATAAGTTATGTAAAAGACTAAGCCCATAGCTGCTTCTCAGTTATCCAGACCCCCAGCCGCCAGCTTTGCACTCCTTAACTGGCATTATCATTATCATCTCTGTGAACCATGAGTTTCACACACAGCCTGAAGCCAAGCACAAGGAGATCTGTACTCAGCAAGCACGCAAAGCCCTGACATCAAAGCACAAAACTAGGGTCCCTTGTCCATAAAAAAGCCACATAATAAGCAGGCAAAAGAAAAACTACCTCAAGGATGGGTTAGGAAGGGATTGTATCATGACTTCATTACTGTGGTTTAATATGTTGTGAATTCCCGGAATGTTTGACTTTATCAGTGATAAATATAAGCATGGCATGAGCTCTAAAACAAACAGAAAGGACTCCAATCTGTAGCACAGCTCTTAGCTAATCAAGAGTTGACACATTTTCAGATGTCTTGGTGAAGAAGGAGAGGGAGAGGCAGGAATGATCAAAGCAAACACTTTACCTTGAACTTAGAAGGAATAAAAAGATAATATTGCTGTAACTTCTCAACCGTCTGGTATTTAGAGGAAACGGCACATTTCACAGGATTCTTCAGTGCTGCTCGCTGAAGTTTTTGCACCTGAAGAAAGAAAACCTACAATAGTACACTGATTCCTAAATACTCTATTTTTATTATTGTCACTGTGACTGTTTCTATTTATCAATTCTTATAAAGAAGAAGAGAGAAGTCCTAGAAAAGTTCACCTTCTTGGTCATCGTAGCAGAGAAGAGAAATGTTTTCCGATCTCGGGGAATCACTTTCAGGATCTTGTCAACCTAAGGCAGAAAGAGCAAAGGAAACCAACATGACGTTTAGACGGGACACCTGCAAATGCTGCTTGTGAAGGAGACGACGGGTACCAAACTACATACATCACTGTGGGGATGTGGGGACTCAGAACGTTGATTCAGTTCAGCGAAAACTGACTGAATAGTTACTATTTGATACCATACCAGATGCTATCAAAAAACAACGCCAGTCAGAGAAAAGAACAGCTTAAATCCGCAGAGTAGAGCTAATCTGAGAGAAAAGTCAAGAAAAAGCATGAATCAACTAAATAGGCTATGATGAATGGGTCATCAAAGAAAAGATGGAAGAGGCTGAGATCAAATGAAATGGAAAAAGAAAATCTGGTTTTGGCATTTCTCATCTCTGAAATCAAAGTCAGTCTATATGTATGTATGTATGTATGTATGTATGTATGTATGCATATATATATATGTTTTTTTCCCAACGGTCTTTTTTAATTGATGTATAGTTGATTTACAGTGTTTCAGGTGTACAGCAAAGTGATTCAGTTACACATACATACATATTTACACTTTTTCAGATTCTTTTCCATTATAGGTTATTACAAGATATTGAATATAGCTCCCTGTGCTATACAGTAGGTCCTTGTTGTTTATCTATTTTATATATAGGAGTGTGTGTATGTTAATCCCATATTCCTAACTTATCCCTCGCCCCCCAAGTCAGACTATATTTGAAAGAGGATGCTGAGACTACTTACAATATCCAAGAGATGGAAGCAACCTAAATGTCCATCGACAGATGAATGGATAAAGAAGATGTGGTATATATACAGAATGGAATACTACTCAGCCATAAAAAAGTATGAAATAATGCCATTTGCAGCCACATGGATGGACCTAGAGATTATCATACTAAGGGAAGTCAGACAAAGACAAATATCACATATCACTTATATGTGGAATCTAAAATATGATACAAATGAACTTATTTACAAAACAGAAACACATTCACAGACATAGAAAACAAACTTATGGTTACCAAAGGGGAAAAGAGGGAAGGATAAACTAGGAGTTTGTGTAGGTTTATGTATATACACACATACACACACACACATATATATGTATATATATACACATATTTATATATGTATGTATAACTGAATCACTTTGCTGTACACCAGAAACACAACACTGTAAATTAACTATACTTCAGTAAAAAATTAATTAAATTTAATTTAATTTAAAAGCAACAAGGATATATTGTGCAGCACAGGGAAATACAGCCATTATTTTGTAGTAATTTTAAATGGAATATAATCTACAGAAATATTGAATCACTACGTTGCACACCTAAAAATAATATATTATAAATCAACTATCCTTCAATAAAAAAGAAAGAAAAAATAAAAATAAAGAGGATGCTGAGGCAGTGACAGTGTAAAGAGCATCAAGAATGAAAAAAGCAGAGAGATGTTAAATTAACCAACAATGGTAAGTGCCCCACAAAAGCAGGTATGTAATGAACCAGATTTTGAACAGATTTTGAGATGCTCTAGGAAGAGGAAAGATGTTGAGAGCTCACCTCTGTCTCAAAATCCATATTCAATATTCGGTCTGCTTCATCCATGACCAAATACTTGAGAGCTCTTAAGTTGAAACCTTTTGTATTTTCCAAGTGGTCAATCAGCCGACCAGGAGTTGCTAACAAGAAAAGTTGAGGAGAGAGGGCAATGTTTAAGAAAAAGGACAGAAAGAAAGTGACCACCCCCTCCCAACCAGAATTTCAGAAATTAAAAAAAATTAAACAAAAAATTAAATCCATTCTTTGAACTCTTTCTGCACAAAGAAGTTACACCCAATATCAGTAGATTTTCTCCAATTCATCATCACCACTGTCTTTTACCGTTGTCATTACTCACCTATTACTATATGTGGCTTTTTGGCCAGGGCCAGAGATTGAGACATTGAATCAATTCCACCTACAATCACAGCTACAGAAAGAAAAAGTATATTGAAAACAGATCCTTAATTTTTTTCCATAGTTTACTGTAAAGCCAATGACACATTTCCACTTGGATTTTTCTTCCCTTACAATTACAACTTTCCCCGAAGCTAGGTCAATGAACTTATGTTAATGACACTTCCTTCCATTCTCCTTTCACACTCATTCTCTCTCTTTTTTTTTTTTTTTTTTTTTGCGGTACACGGGCCTCTCACTGCTGTGGCCCCTCCCGTTGCAGAGCACAGGCTCCGGACACGCAGGCTCAGTGGTCATGGCTCACGGGCCCAGCCGCTCCGTGGCATGTGGGATCTTCCCGGACCGGGGCACGAACCCGTGTCCCCTGCATCAGCAGACGGACTCTCAACCACTGTGCCACCAGGGAACCCCCCCCCACACTCATTCTCAAACTGTGAAGAAATTCTGAAGATTCCTTTCCTCTCCACACTTACCACATTGCACCCCAATAGAAGACCCCAGGGCTTCAAACTGCTCTGAGATCTGAAAGGCTAGCTCCCGAGTGGGGGTGAGAACTAAGGCAAACAAACGCTGGGGCGTCTCCAGCAGCACATTCAGGATCGGCAGAGCAAAGGCCCCCGTCTTCCCAGAGCCGGTTTCCGCCAGCCCAATAATATCACGACCTAGAAGACAAAGAAAACACCTAAGAGCAAAGAAATGCCCTCTGCACCATATCCACATTATTCCACAAGGACCCAATGCTGGCACAAAGTAGACCATGAATAAATATTGGATGAATTCAGGGGAGGGGGAGGTTGATGAGACCGAAGACACAGTCTCTGTCTTAAATTATCTCAAAATCCAGGGGTGAAATACGCAAATATGTTCTAATACGATAGGTCCCTACAGGATACAGTGAGAACAAAAAGGAACGAGCAACCTACTGCCAGGAGGAGTCAGGAAAGGTTAACAGAGGTGATGAGTAAATTAAATCTGGAAGGAAGCAAAGCAGGAAAGGAAGGGCAGTCCCGTATGAGGAAAGATGCTTTAAAGAACGCAGCATGCGGCTTCCCTGGTGGCGCAGTGATTAAGAATCCGCCTGCCGATGCAGGGGACCCGGGTTCAAGCCCTGGTCCGGGAAGATCCCAAATGCCGTAGAGCAACTAAGCCCGTGCGCCACAACTACTGAGCCTGAGCTCTAGAGCCCATGCTCCGCAACAAGAGGAGCCGCCGCAATGTGAAGCCTGCGCACCGCAACGAAGAGTAGCCCCTGCTCTCCACAACTAGAGGAAGCCCGCGCACGGCAACGAAGACCCAATGCAGCCAAAAATAAATAAATTAAATAAATAAATTTTTTAAAAAAAGAACACAGCATGAGTTCAGAGAGGGAGAAGTACAACGTGGCCAGAACACAGAAGTAAAGGGGGAAAGGGAGAAGAAAAAGGAAACCCACAGCCATGCTAAGGAGTTTTGACATCTTCCTATAAGAGAGAGGAACTGAAGGATGTTAAGCAGGGAATATCATGACCAATGTTATTCGTTAAGAAAATAAACCCTAGGCCTGATGGCATAAGAAGGACCCAAGGAGCTTAACAGTACAGCCATTTACACTGCTCCTTCTGAGGGAAGAATGCCAGAAGTAATACCTTAAGAATGGGTCCCCATGGTTTGTTATCACCAATCAAGCCAAAACTGAGAAGATTTGGCAATCAATTTCCAAGCCAAGACCACCGCCTCTATGCTGGCTGCAGCCCCCAAAGTAGCTGAGCACTAGGACAGCACCCAGTGGGAAGCCTTCCTGTCGAGTAATGACTTCCACAGTTGACTGCTGAAGCTTCCTTACATAGAGAATAACCCTGCAATAACCTCCTTTCCCTGAGGTAACCTGAATATGACTCTCTTCCCTACAACTTAAAATGAACTAAAGGGCAGAATGGGGAACACACAGGAAAATGAGAGCTCAGTTAGGGTACCAGGGGAGCTATGATGGTGACCTGAATGGAGGCCAGCCGAAGTGAGAATTACAAAGTAAAGAAAGAGGTCCATGGAACCAGAGAGTTGGCACCGCAGGCAACACCTTTGGTATTTATGCGTTGTGTCTTTTTCGCACCTTAGTTCACTGGCAAGCATCCCTCGTACCAAGTTGAGCCATGTGGCTAACAGGGTCTTGGTGCTCGGGCCGGATGTCAGGCCTGAGCCTCTGAGGTGGGAGAGCTGAGTTCAGGACACTGGTCCACCAGAGACCTCCCAGCTCCACGTAATATCAATCGGTGAGAGCTCTCCCAGAGATCTCCGTCTCAACGCTAAGACGCAGCTCCACTCAACGACCAGCAAGCTCCAGTGCTGGATACCTCATGCCAAACAACTATTAAGACAGGAACACAACCCCACCCATTAGCAGAGAGGCTGCCTAAAATCATAATAAGTTCACAGACACCCCAAAACATACCACTGGATGTGGACCTGCCCACCAGAAAGACAAGATCCAACCTCATCCACCAGAACACAGGCACCAGTCCCCTCCACCAGGAAGCCTACACAACCCAGTGAACCAACCTCACCCACTGGGGTTAGACACCAAAAACAACGGGAACTACAAACCTACAGCCTGCAAAAAGGAGACCCCAAACACAGTAAGTTAAGCAAAATGAGAAGACAGAGAAACACACAGCAGATGAAGGAGCAAGGTAAAAACCCACCAGACCAAACACATGAAGAGGAAATAGGCAGTCTACCTGAAAAAGAATTCAGAGTAATGATAGTAAAAATGATCCAAAATCTTGGAAATAGAATGGAGAAAATAAAAGACACATTTAACAAAGATGTAGAAGAACTAAAGAGAAAACAAACAATGATGAACAACACAACAAATGAAATTAAAAATTCTCTAGAAGGGATCAATAGCAGAATAACTGAGGCAGAAGAACGGATAAGTGACCTGGAAGATAAAATAGTGGAAATAACTACTGCAGAGCAGAATAAAGAAAGAAAAGAATTGAGGACAGTCTCAGAGACCTCTGGAGCAACATTAAATGCACCAACATTCAAATAATAGGGGTCCCATGGAAGAAGAGAAAAAGGAAGGGATGCGGAAAACATTTGAAGAGATTATAGTTGAAAACTTCCCAAACATGGGAAAGGCAATAGTCAATCAAGTCCAGGAAGCAGAGAGTCCCATACAGGATAAATCCAAGGAGAAATTCACCAAGACACATACTAATCAAACTATCAAAAATTAAAGACAAAGAAAAAATATTAAAAGCAGCAAGGGAAAAGCAACAAATAACATACAAGGGAATCCCCATAAGGTTAACAGCTGATCTTTCAGCAGAAACTCTGCAAGCCAGAGGGAGTGGCAGGACATATTTAAAGTGATGAAAGGGAAAAACCTACAACCAACATTACTCTACCCAGCAAGGATCTCATTCAGATTCGATGGAGAAATCAAAAGCTTTATATTCAAGCAAAAGTTAAGAGAACTGAGCACCAAGAAACCAGCTTTACAGCAAATGCTAAAGGAACTTCTCTAGGCAGGAAACACAAGAGAAGGAAAAGACGTACAATAACAAACCCAAAACAATTAAGAAAATGGTAACAGGAACATACATACTGATAATTACCTTAAATGTAAATGGATTAAATGCTCCATCCAAAAGACATAGACTGACTGAATGGATACAAAAACAAGACCCATATATATGCTGTCTACAAGAGACTCACTTCAGACTTAGGGACACATACAGACTGAAAGTGAGGGGATGGAAAAAGATATTCCATGCAAATGGAAATCAAAGGAAAGCTGGAGTAGCAATTCTCATATCAGAGAAAATAGTCTTTAAAATAAAGACTATTACAAGAGACAAACAAGGACACTACATAATGATCAAGGGATCAATCCAAGAAGATATAACAATTGTAAATATTTATGCACCCAACATAGGAGCACCTCAATACATAAGGCTAATGCTAACAGCCATAAAAGGGGAAATTGACAGTAACACAATAATAGTAGGGGACTTTAACACCCCACTTTCACCAATGGACAGATCAACCAAAATGAAAATAAATAAGGAAACACAAGCTTTAAATGATACACTAAACAAGAGGGACTTAATTGATACTTATGACATTCCATCCAAAATCAACAGAATATACTTTCTTCTCAAGTGCTCATGGAACATTCTCCAGGAGAGATCATATCTTGAGTCACAAATCAAGCCTTGGTAAATATAAGAAAATTGAAATCGTATCAAGTATCTTTTCTGACCACAATGCTATGAGACTAGATATCAATTACAGGAAAAAACCTGTAAAAAATATAAACACATAGAGGCTAAAAAATATGCTACTAAATAACCCAAGAGATCACTGAAGAAATCAAAGAGGAAATCAAAAAATACCTAGAAACAAATGACAATGAAAACATGATGGACCAAAACCTATGGGATGCAGCAAAAGCAGTTCTAAGAGGCAAGTTTATAGCAATACAATCCTACCTCAAGAAACAAGAAAAATCTCAAATACACAACCTAACCTTACACCTAGAGCAATTAGAGAAAGAAGAACAACAAAAAAAAGACCCCAAAGTTAGCAGAAGGAAAGAAATCATAAAGATCAGATCAGAAATATATGAAAAAGAAATGAAGGAAATGAGAGCAAAGATCAAAAAATCTAAAAGCTGGTTCTTTGAGAAGATAAACAAAATTGACAAACCATTAGCCAGACTCATCAAGAAAAAAAGGGAGAAGACTCAAATCCACAGAATTAGAAATGAAAAAGAAGTAACAACTGACACTGCAGAAATGTAAAAGATCATGACAGATTACTGCAAGCAACTATATGCCAATAAAATGGACAACCTGGAAGAAATGGACAAATTCTTAGAAAAGCACAACTTTCTGAGACTGAACCAGGAAGAAAGAGAAAATATAAACAGGTCAATCACAAGCACTGAAATTGAAACTGTGATTAAAAATCTTCCAACAACAAAAGACCAGGACCAGATGGATTCACAGGTGAATTCTATCAAACATTTAGAGAAGAGCTAACACCTATCCTTCTCAAACTCTTCCAAAATATAACAGAGGGAGGGACACTCCCAAACTCATTCTATGAGGCCACCATCACCCTGATACCAAAACCAGACAACGATGTTACAAAAAAAGAAAACTACAGGCCAATGTCACTGATAAACATAGATGCAAAAATCGTCAACAAAATACTAGCAAACAGAATCCAGCAACACATTAAAAGGATCATACACCATGATGAAGTGGGGTTTATCCCAGGAATGCAAGGATTCTTCAATATATGCAAATCAATCAATGTGATAAACCATATTAACAAATTGAAGGATAAAAACCATCTGATCATCAATAGATGCAGAGAAAGCTTTTGACAAAATTCAACACCCATTTATGATAAAAACTCTCCAGAAAGTAGGCATAGAGGGACCTTACCCTTTAATAAAGGCCATATATGACAAATCCAAAGCCAACATCATTCTCAATGGTGAAAAACTGAAACCATTTCCACTAAGATCAGGAACAAGACAAGGTTGCCCACTCTCACCACTATTATTCAACATAGTTTTGGGAGTTTTAGCCAGACCAAATAGAGAAGAAAAAGAAATAAAAGGAATCCAAATCGGAAAAGAAGAAGTAAAACTGTCACTGTTTGCAGATGACACGATACTATACATAGAGATTCCTAAAGATACTAACAGAAAACTACTAGAGCTAATCAATGAATTTGGTAAAGTAGCAGGATACAAAATTAATGCACAGAAATCTCTTGCATTCCTACAGACTAATGATGAAAAATGTGAAAGAGAAATTAAGGAAACACTCCCATTCACTACTGCAACAAAAAGAATAAAATACCTAGGAATAAACCTACCTAAGGAGGCAAAAGACCTGTATGCAGAAAACTGTAAGACACTGATGAAAGAAATTAGAGGTGATACAAACAGATGGAGAGATATACCATGTTCTTGGACTGGAAGAATCAACGTTCTGAAAATGACTATATTACCCAAAGCAATCTACAGATTCAGTGCAATCCCTATCAAACTACCGATGGCATTTTTCACAGAACTAGAACAAAAAATTCACAATTTGTATGGAAACACAAAAGACCCCGAATAGCCAAAGCAATCCTGAGAAAGAAAAACGGAGCTGGAGGAATCAGGCTCCCGGACTTTAGACTATACTACAAAGCTACAGTAATCAAGACAGTATGGTACTGGCACAAAAATAAGTATAGCTCAATGGAAAAGGGTAGAAAGCCCAGAGATAAACCCATGTACATATGGTTACCTTATCTTTGATAAAGGAGGCAAGAATGTACAATGGAGAAAAGACAGCCTCTTCAATAAGTGGTGCTGGGAAAATTTGACAGCTACATGTAAAAGAATGAAATTAGAACACTCCCTAACACCATATATAAAAATAAACACAAAATGGATTAAAGACCTAAATGTAAGGCCAGACACTATCAAACTCTTACAGGAAAACATAGGCAGAACACTCTATGACAGCAAGATCCTTTTTGACCCACCTCCTAGAGAAATGGAAATAAAAACAAAAATAAACAAATGGGACCTAATGAAACTTCAAAGCTTTTGCACATCAAAGGAAACCATAAACAAGATGAAAAGACACCCCTCAGAATGGGAGAAAATATTTGCAAATGAAGCAACTGACAAAGGATTAATCTCCAAAATTTACAAGCAGCTCATGCAGCTCAATATCAAAAAAACAACAACCCAATCCAAAAATGGGCAGATGACCTAAACAGACATTTCTCCAAATAAGATATACAGATTGCCAACAAACACATGAAAAGATGCTCAACATCACTAATCATTAGAGAAATGCAAATCAAAACTACAATGAGGTATCACCTCACACCGGTTAGAATGGCCATCATCAAAACATCTACAAAAAATAAATGCTGGAGACGGTGTGGAGAAGAGGGAACCCTCTTGCACTGTTGGTGGGAATGTAAATTGATACAGCCACTATGGAGTACAGAATGGAGGTTCCTTAAAAAACTAAAACTAGAACTACCATATGACCCAGCAATCCCACTACTGGGCATATACCCTGAGAAAACCATAATTCAAGAAGAGTCATGTACCACAATGTTCACTGAAGCACTATTTACAATAGCCAGGACATGGAAGCAACCTAAGTGTCCACTGACAGATGAATGGCTAAAGAAGATGTGGCACATATATACAATGGAATATTACTCAGCCATAAAAAGAAATGAAATTGAATTATTTGTAATGAGGTGGATGGACCTAGAATCTGTCCTTCAGAGTGAAGTAAGTCAGGAAGAGAAAAACAAATACCATATACTAACACATATATATGGAACCAAAAAAAAAAAAAAAAAGAGTTCTAAGAATCTAGGGACAGGACAGGAATAAAGATGCAGACATACAAAATGGACTTGAGGACACGGGGAGGGGGAAGGGTAAGCTGAGACGAAGTGAGAGAGTGGCATGGACATATATACACTAGCAAACGTAAAATAGATAGCTAGTGGGAAGCAGCCGCATAGCACAGGGAGATCAGCTTGGTGCTTTGTGACCACCTAGAAGGGTGGGATAGGGAAGGTGGGAGGGAGACACAAGAGGGAGGGGATATGGGGATATATGTATATGTATAGCTGATTCACTTTGTTATACAGCAGAAACTAACACAACAATGTAAAGCAATTATACTCCAATAAAGATGTTAAAAAAAGTCATAGATAAAACTTATTGAAATTATTTCTTACAATTCTTTAAACAGGCATTTAAAATTGTTACTGTTGATTATATTCAGAGAAATAGGACAGATACTCGATTTGCATAACTTTTGCTCTCAGTTTAGAGCATGAACAAGATGCCGTGATTAATGATTTTTACTATTCTTTTTGTTTTCCTGCAGATAGTTGGCATAAAAATGGGCTATCGAGCAGATCAAGTTGAAGTAAGTAGGAATAAAATAAATCGAAATCCTTAAGTTGAGTCAACTACAGAGTCAGAATATGATACTCCACTGGACAAATTTGCATCCAATTTTGGGGGGTAATTTTTGGTCATCAAAATAAGTGCATTTCCCATTAAGTTGGCAATAAAGCTTGAGGCAGAAAGATCACATTGTTTACTGTAAAACTGATACGATAAAGATTATATGAGATCACATGTATAGATAGATATGTAAACTGTGATGGGATTTCAAATAACAGAATAATTATGAATTTCAAATTTTCATTTATATACAATAAAAGTTAATAGTACAGTATAGATTCAAATCTCTAGGCCATAGGCAGATAACCTGCTGTTAACATTAGTGATCGGAATTTTGTTCAAATAATAGCTATATAATTAGGACCACATTGCCTGACAAATGTTTGGCACATACAGCTTCCTAGGTTTCATACACCTTGGAGAGAAAGAAGGAAACATCTAACAAAAGTTGATAATAGCCAAAACAATGTGGAACAATAAGACCTTCCTCCCTCCCTCCCTCCCTCCCTCCCTTCCTTCCTTCCATTCTTCCATTTATATTTTTGTCTTTATGTTGGAGAATATGCGTTAAGTGAGCTCTCTGATGTCTTGCCTTGAGGCTCATTTTATGCTTCTAAAACTGAATAATGGGATGGCACACCAGACTGCAGTGGGGAATTTTCCTTTGTAATCAGAGTTCTGAGGAGACATGTTATACTGTATCATATTAGAAAAATTAAAAAGGTCATCCATGCCTTTCCTGACTATTCTGTTCTCCCTTAGTGGGCAAGAGCAGAATTTCCTGAGGAAGGATGCTCTCTGTCAGGCAGACAACCCAATGCCCAACCAAAATAAATGAATAAATAGATTAGCTAATTAATTAATTTAAAATAAAGAAATAAATCAAAGGCTCAACTTTGCTACTTTATTGCAGACTGCCTTTCAGCCTTAAACACCAGGCTCTGCCTGGGGATCTCAAGCCCTCTTTAGGTGGTTTTCCAAGAGCTGCTTCCGTAACACTAGGCCTGACGTTAAATGTTACGTGGCTGGTTAGAGACTTGAAAAATCATCAAGCTGTAAAAGTCTGTGTTGTTGCTGAGACTCCAAAGGACTAAGCAGTGTTGGATAATAAACTCAAGTTGTATGAGAATTGGAACATTACAGACAAAGCATTACAACATGAAATTCTAATTTATTTGAATCAACACATATATGATTATTAACAAAATAACCTCTCTTGTGAGTGTTATTTTGTTTCTATAGACCTTTGGAATCATTCTTATGTAGAAAGTTCATAGGTGTGATGTACACAATTTATTGTTTGTGCTGGTGTTAGTACTGTTGACCTGTTATTTATTCTCATCATATTTTCCATGTACATTTTTGCAAATATAAATGTAAAGTTCATGTATTCTCAAAATTGTTAAAAATATATTGAATACATTTTCTTTCTTCATGCGACTTCCCAAAAAAAAAAGGAAAGAGAAATTAACACAACATTGTAAATCAACTATACTTCAAGAAAATAAAAAAATAAAAGAAAGTAACAAAAGAAAATGTGATTGACACAGAGGTTTCTAGCTTGGGAAACTCAAAAGCCATAAACTGAGATAAAGGCTACAGAGAAATTAGTTCTGGTGAGAAAAATAAGGACTCTGTTTTGGACATAGGGAACCTGAGATTCCTGCATTAAGCTTAAAGAAAAATATCTAAAAACCAGTTGGACATACTTGTTTGGAGCTCAGTGAAGAAGTGTGGGCTAGAAATATAGACATGGGAGCCATGAGCATCTGACCAGTGCTCATGTGTGCTCCCCCAGGGGCAGACCAATTAGAATAAACAATTATGTTTTTTTAAATTAATTATTATTATTATTTTTTTTTTTTTTTTAACTTTTGGCTGCACTGGGCCTTCATTGCTGTGCACAGGTTTTCTCTAGTTACGGCAAGCAGGGGCTACCCTTTGTTGCAGTGCACAGGCTTCTCTTGCTGCAGGCTCTAGGCACGCAGGCTTCAGTAGTTGTGGCACATGGGCTCTAGAGTGCAGGCTCAGTAGTTGTGGTGCACGGGCTTAGTTGCTCCACGGCATGTGGGATCTTGCCGGACCAGGGCTCAAACCCATGCCCCCTGCATTGGCAGGAGGATTCTTAACCACTGGACCACCAGGGAAGTCCCAGAACTATTAAGTTTTGTATCTGTACAAAACTATCTATATATGCCTAGGTCCCATGCCTGGAAATTCCAATTCAGAAGGTCTAGGTTGGAGCCCAGAAATCGCTAGTGTTTTAAAAGTTCCACAGGTGATTCTAATGAGCACTGGCTGAAACTCACTGATGCAGACAGTATTAAAGCTTCAGAACTGGATGAGAAATCTTAGTTAACATTTTAGAGTGAGAAAAAAAGGATAAAGACAGAATTAACACCACAAGGCAAAGGGAAAAGAGCCAAAAGAAACTGAGAAAGAAAAAGCTAGAAAAACAGGAGAAGACAACAAACCCCCTCGTAGAAAGTAAGCTCCGTAAAACTGGAGAATTACTGTTTCAAAAACCAATAAGCCACAACTTTTTTATCTTTAGGGACCATATTTTATTTCACTTGACGTATGCAAAGCAATAGCTCTCAAAAGTGGTATTTAATTGAATATGTGTAACTTCATACTGAATCTGAAACAGGCCACATACTTAATTTCAACCTACCCTGTAAGGCCAAAGGAATAGCTTCAATCTGGATCTTTGTTGGCTTTGTCCATCCCAACTGGTCACAAGCTTCACACAACACATCTGTCACACCCTTAGAATTCAGAAAAACACAGTTTAGCAAAGAAAAACACACACTCACCTCCCACACAATTAAATGACTGTTAGGGCCGCCTTGCTGGTGACATGTGCGTCCCCTACGCTTTGATTCAAGAGGTTTTTATTGTGAGTCTACTCAGTCTTCTCCTTAACTCTGAGAACTGGGACAGGAACTTAAGACTTAGCAATCACTCTCCACTCGCCCGGGACAAAAACCAAGTTCTTTGCCTGTGTCACTTCATTTAATCTTCACAACTCTATGCGGTACTTATCATAATACCCAATTTACAGATGTGGAAAGTGAGGCACCGAAATAACTTGCTTCTAGTCAGTGACTGGGTCAGAATTCAATACCGGTTCATCTGAATCCGAAACCCAAGATGCACAAAAATCGGATTCGCCGCATGGACAACATCCTGCACAGACACAACACTGCCACACCAAGGTGGAGTTCAAAAGGGCAAATGGGGGCTCCCGGGCACCGGCCGCCCTCCCACCACCCAAACTCAGAGCAGAGGGAGCTCGTCCGGAACCCGAGCTTTGGACATCCCGGGGTAAACCTGAGCTAGGCCCCGGCTGTTTTTTGCACACCAGCGGCCGGTATCGAAGGCAACCGGACCCTGCCCGCGCCTGGCGCCAGCAGGAAAAAGGGAAACCGGCATCATCACTCTTACCAGGTCTTTAAATGTCTTCGTTTCCGCCTCCTCCACCGCCATCTGGGGCACCTCAGCCGGTGAATCGCACTCCTCGGACGCCGCCATGTTATCCGCGGGCTCCGGAGGTGGGTCGGCGGCGCGCGGGATGCTGGGAAATGTAGTTCTCGTTCTCCCGGGTGGCGTGTTGTGGGCGCCCCCTGCGGGCTTGGCGGGGTTTCGCGGAAAAGCAGTAAAAAAAAAAATTAGGTATGGGTATAAGCGTTTGGAGTTGTGGAGCTGAGCCAAGTGCAGAAGGGCCTGATGACCAGGACCACTAATCTGCCCTTTAGGTCCCTTTAGAAAGTTTTCCCCACCTTTCACAACCGCTGTGTTCCTCCCTCTTCTAACCATAGAGTTTTGAACATGTTCATATTACAGTACTATTTATTTATTATAAATATTATTTCATTCATTTATTCAATAATATCTCGAGAGAGCTTCCCTGGTGGCGCAGTGGTTGAGAGTCCGCCTGCCGATGCAGGGGACACGGGCTCGTGCCCCGGTCCGGGAAGATGCCACATGCCGCGGAGTGGCTGGGCCCGTGGGCCATGGCCGCTGAGCCTACGAGTCCGGAGCCTGTGCTCCGCAACGGGAGAGGCCACAGCAGTGAGAGGCCCGCGTTAAAAAAAAAAAAACAAAAACAAAGAGAGAAGGACTTACTTTGCTTCCCTTAGGCTCACACTCTGATTTCATGTAGGAGAGTGGAATGGGAATGAAAAGTGCTGGGAAAAGGTGAAAGACTCAGTCGTAAAACTGAGGGAAGCAGAGTGAAGAGGCCTGGAAAAGGGGACTCAGATGGAAACAATTGGGAGGACTATAAAACTGTGTATAATACCGGGTCTAAAGTTACCTAAGTTTTGGTCAAATGAGTTACAGGAACGAAAAAAAAATTAGGCCTAAGATTTCTGGGGCTCCGGGGCTGCTCTAAAGGGAAACTGATTTAAACCACCAAACTGCTATTATAATAGCAAACTCTGCTCATTTTAGCCAGGAAAAAGTTCTTCTGTGTGTTCTTGGATAATCAGACATGGGCTCTTTTTCAAACTTCCTCTGGTGCCAGTGCCCACCTCGATGACAGGATTCGCGTCAGACTAGCAGGGTAAGCACAGGCGGATTCCAGCCGAGAGGACTGTCTGCTTCTGACTATTCCTACCAAGTCTGGAGTAGTTTGGATATTTACGTTCTGGTCGTGGAAATAATAGAGGTCCATTCTAGTAACTGAACCATGTCATATCCTGTACTTGCAGAACAATGAGAAAGGTTAAAGAGGAAATCCAAATAAACACTCAAAATAAGGGGCAAAGCAGGCCTGAAACAATACACGGGCCCCAGAAGGAGGGGTCAAACTGACTGACCCCATCTCCCTCTGCAAGTTTTTTTTTTTTTTTTTTTTTTTTTTTTTTTTGCGGTACGCGGGCATCTCACTGTTGTGGCCTCTCCCGTTGTGGAGCACAGGCTCCGGACGCGCAGGCTCAGCGGCCATGGCTCACGGGCCCAGCCGCTCCGCGGCACGTGGGATCTTCCCGGACCGGGGCACGAACCCGTGTCCCCTGCATCGGCAGGCGGACTCTCAACCACTGCGCCACCAGGGGAGGCCCCCAAGGTTTTTTTTTTTTAATTTCAATTTTTTTATTGAAGTACAGTTGATTTACAATGTTGTATTAGTTTCAGGTGTACAACAAAGTGATTCATTTATACATATCATATTCCTTTTCAGATTCTTTTCCATTATAGGTTATTATAAGATACTGAATATAGTTCCCTGTGCTATACAGTAGGTCCTTGTTTGTCTATCTTATATATAGTAGTGTGTATCCATTAATCCCAAAGTCTTGGTTTATCCCTCTCCCTGCGAAAGGTTTTCATAGGCCTTCATGTGCCCCTTCCTCCAAACGCACAAAAATATCTAGTAAAAATTATAGTTTATGACTGCCTTAATATAAAGATAAATATATTAATATACATTAAAATATTTTCTTGGACTTAAAAGTTTATCTTTTTCTTTTGATTTTTTAAAACAAATTAAACCTTGGGGCTTCCCTGGTGGCGCAGTGGTTGGGAGCTCCCCTGCCAATGCAGGGGACACGGGTTTGAGCCCTGGTCCGGAAGGATCCCACATGCCGTGGAGCAGCTAAGCCTGCAAGCCACAACCGCTGAAGCCTGCGCGCCTAGAGCACGTGCTCCACAACAGGAGAGGCCACCGCAATGAGAAGCCCGTGCACTGCAACAAAGACCCAATGCAGCCAAAAATAAATAATAAATTTTTTAAAAAAGAAATTAAACCTTAATGTGGGCCTCTGAAAGTGTGGTGGTCTCCCAGGCACCGTGGCTCCCGGACCTAGTGGTTGAGGGAAGGGCGTGAGGACCACAGGGAAGCCTTCAACAAGCCAGTGACACAGGCTGCTGTGGGGTGAGAGCATGTGAGGATAGAGGTGGCTCCTGGACCAAAAGTAACATGAGCCCAAAATTATGGACAAGGGTTCTGTGGAACTGATTCAGATAAGAACCAATTCTTAATCAGTTTCTGCTCAAGATCCTCCCAGAAGCTGCGTACCCTGTAGTCGGTTTTGGAGAAAGCTCCCTCTAACAAAGTGCTCAATACTCATCATGAAGGAAGCAATGCAAAATTTAATCCATCCAAAAATTATCTTTAACTTATGAATTCTTTTTTATTCCCTTTGGCTGCCCCGCACAGCCTCTTAGTTCCCCGACCAGGGATCGAACCTGTGCCCACTGCAGTGGAAACATGGAGTCCTAACCACTGGACTGCCAGGGAATTCCCCATAATTTATGAATTCTAATCTATTATGAGTAGGTATGTCCAAGGGGAGAAAGGAGGTAGATGATGTAATAATGAGGGCAGAGAGAGAAGAGGACAGGCTCCAAGGAATCTAGAAAAAGAGAAATGATGTACAAAATACTTCATTATTGAACCGATTTGTGACTAGGGAAAAGAAGATAACTAGCTCTGGTTACTTGTTGATTTCCTTCTTTTTTTTTTTTTTTTTTTTTTGTCTTTAGTTTGGAAAGTTTTTTAAAATACAGAAAATCTGTATGTTTCTTTTTTTATTCAACAAACATTCTCAAACACTATGGCAGGCCATGGACTACACATTAGGAACAAGAAGTAAGCATGGAATTTATGCTCCAGTTGCGGTGGGGGGGTAGCCTATGTTTTAAATAACAATAAATAAATAAATCCTCACAATCAAATGGGACACAAAAAAGTAATCACAAGTGAGATGCATGGTAAAAAGGAAAAAAGCAAGATGCTAGAGCAATGTATGATGGGGTGACCTGGCCTTTCTCTGCACATCGGGGACATTTTCCCCATGGAAGGAACTTTTAAACCGAGACCTGGAATATGAGCACCACTTACTGGCTGTGTAGGGAGTAGGGAGCGATTTACAGACGGAAAGAACATTCCCGGTTAAGCCTTGCAGTGGGGAAAATCAAATGAAGCTTTTAAAGATTATAAAATGGTGATTTATGATGAAGCTGGACATATAGTTAGGGACCTGGATATTTAGGACCTTATAGGTCATGTAAATGACCTGGGGATTTGGGACTTTATTCCAAGGTCAATGGGAAACTTGAAGAGATTTGATCAGAGATGCATTTGAAAAGGACACTTGGTTACAGTGAAGAATGGATTCGGTCAGGGAGAGGGATGCAGGAAGATCAGTTAGCAGTTGTTTAAGCAAAAGATGATGGCGTTTTTTAAAATTAATTAATTAATTATATTTATTTTTGGCTACTTTGGGTCTCTGTTGCTGCAAGTGGGCTTTCTTTAGTTGCAGTGAGCGGGGACTATTGTTCATTGCGGTGCGCGGGCTTCTCATTGTGGTGGCTTCTCTAGTTGCGGAGCACAGGCTCTAGGCGCGCAGGCTTCAGTAGTTGTGGCACGAGGGCTCAGTAGTTGTGGCTCACGGGCTCTAGAGCGAGCCTGCCTTGGCAGGCAGATTCTTAACCACTGGGCCACCAGGGAAGTCCGATGATGGCATTTTGGACCAGATAGGGGCAGTGGGGTTGGGGAGAACTGGACAAAGTTCAAGGGTGTGTAGAGGTAGATAAATTCTCATGACTGATTTAACACGGAGGATGAAGGTCAGGGATGTGTCTGTGATTTCTAGGTTTCTGGCTCGAGCAAGTAGAGACTTGGTGGAAACTTTACAAAGCTAGAAAACACCAGAAGAGGGGCAACTACGTGGGAGGATAGGGAAACAAGGTCATGTTCAGAAGGTAATGGTTACTGTAGAAACAAAGACTTGCACCCAAGCAGACTGGCTTGAGATCCCACACTCTTACCACCATAGTGTATTGTCACTGTATTTTCCCTAGTGTGGCAAAGGGAGATGGAAATATAAGTAATATGCCCTTAAATTTTTCAGTTAGCTTAAGCCAAATTATTGTGTCCTGTGTAGTTACACACCCCAAAGGGTATCTCTTCTGTGGATAGCTTTGAGTCTCAACTTGGCCTTGTCTTCCAATGAACATTAAGACACGAGCATCTGGATTTCTCCCCCGCACTTGTTTCTCTCTGCATCTCTTCGTCTCACCTCTTCCTTTCCTCCAGCCTCCACATCAGCAAGTCCTGTAGGCTCAGCTGCCTAAATTTATCTTGAGTTCCTCCAGTTCCCCTCCCTTTCCATCACTACCACCTAGTCCAGAATGAACTTCACTATTGTCTGATTTCCTAGCAGACTATAAGCACTCCATTCCCGGTACCTTGCACAAAGCAGGCATTCAGCAAATTTTTGTTCAATGAATATGAGAATGGTTTGTAAATTAGTCTCCTGTGAGTGTGCTTGGCACGAATAAAGCCCCAGAGCCTATTTATTTGCTAACTATATGAACAGGGAATTTCTGAATCTCGGGAAAAAAATGGAGACACTGACCTTGGAGTGTGGTCATTTAACAAGGCAGGTTGCAGCCACTCCCATGGCAGACATCACCCCATAGGCAGTGGCCAGAAGCAGCTCAGCATGGCAGTAAAGCACTTCTCTACCAAACTTGCCCCTTGGGCCCTGGAACAGTGGTCAGAAACCCTTGTCTACTACCATCCTTGGATTTTTAGGATGAAAGATTTTTATGTCCAGTACCTGAAAAAACCTGATGTCTCAGACTGAGAATTACAATGAAGAGATCAAAGATACTCTGAGATGTAAATAAAATATGAAAGGAATGGGTTTAACCTGAAGTCAACAGCAAGCAGGAAGCTCAAATGTTATTTTATAAACCACAGAGGCTAGAGTTTCAAGGTCACTTCATACTATGGGGTAGCTAAGAAAGGAAAGGCAGCTTTGACTCATTTCCTGATTTCCTGGTTGTTTCGTATTCCTTTCATACGAGTATTATTTTAAACGAGGACACAATTTTTTAGAAAACAACTTGCTAGAAATGGAGGTAGTTAAAAAATTCCTTGGCAATGCAGATACCATTGCCACAATGAAATAGTAAGTATAATACACAGCAGCTTCCAGCCACACTTTCAAATGGAAGCATATGAATTTAAGTAGAAGTTAATGTCTAAGTGTTTGAAATAAACAGATAAAATAAAACATTAACTGCTGTCCTGGACAATTTCTCATGCTTGGTCATAGCCCCAAATCTTTTGAACAATTTTCCAATGACGTGCAAAGTTCTCCCCGTACAAGTCCTTCTCCAGTAGAAACCAGAAATTCACTCTCCCACTCTCCCCTGCACCCAGGGCACAGACACGTGCCCTCTACCAAGCAGACACACCCCTCCAGAGCTTAGTTCAGAAAAGAGCAATGGGGCTTCCCTGGTGGTGCAGTGGTTGAGAGTCCGCCTGCCAATTCAGGGGACACGGGTTCGTGCCCTGGTGCGGGAAGATCCCACATGCCGCGGAGCGGCTGGGCCCGTGAGCCATGGCCACTGAGCCTGCGCGTCCGGAGCCTGTGCTCCGCAACGGGAGAGGCCACAACAGTGAGAGGCCCGCGAACCGAAAAAAAAAAAAAAAAAGAAAAAAAAGAAAAGAGCAACGTAAGCACAGGTGTCCAGCTTAAGGCGGCCGCAGTAGCAAAGGTTCTGGTGTCCAGAGCGTTTGTGGGACATGCAGTCTGAGGTATCCTAGCTTAGTGACAGTGGCAGTGGAGTTTCTGCTGGAGCAGTGATCTCCAGCTTGGGGCATTGTTTCTGGCTGCATTGCCCCCAAACCTGACTTTCACCTTCTTGGAGATTCCTCCTCATTATGCTTTAATGCATTAACAAGTAATATATAACGTCTAAACATAAATTAATAAGTTCCTTTTCTGCTTAAGTAGTTGGAAGAGCTTCTGCTCTGTGAATCTAAGGACCCTAACTAGCCAACCTTCTGAGGGAAAAGAACTATGCTTCCCCGATGATACATCCTTAAAGCACACTCACCACACTGTCCCTCTGCAAGTGGCCCTTCATGCTTCCTGGCAAGCTTAGCGCATTTCCTCAGCCCATCCTCTCCTAAACGACCTGTCAACCATCCCGTGTTCCTCTCCCATTGTCACTCTCATCCCGTGACCTCACTTCCTATTTCAAGGGAAAATGAAGAAAGCCTCAAGTTTTCCGCTACAAGTTCCCACACCCATCTAATCACCTGCTCACCTTCCCTCTCGTTCGGAGGATGTGCTTTTTTTTTTTTTTTTTTTAGCATGCGGGATCTTAGTATCTTAGTTCCCTGACCAGGTATCAGAACCCAGGCACCTTGCAGAGGAAGCTCGGAGTCTTAACCGCTGGACCGCCAGGGAAGTCCCCAGTGTGCTTTCAGTGCTCCTACCAAGCGAAGGCCACGCCTCCACCTGTGCTCTGGGGCTAAATCCCACCCCCTCTTACTCCTTCCAGGACGTTCCTCTCAAGTCTCCCTTTTCCCTCCCGCAGTATCAATTCTTCCCTCTCCACTGGATCATCCCCATAGCCTACACACGTGCTATTATTTCTCCTCATCTTGAAAAATATATCTCATGACCCCACATCCCCCTCCAACTAAGGCCCACTTCTCTGTTCCCCTTGACAGCAAAACTCTTCAAGAGAGAGGTCCACCTGTGCTGCCTCCAATTCTTGTCTCTCAAAACCACTTTCGGGGCTTCCCTGGTGGCGCAGTGGTTGAGACTCCGTCAGCCAATGCTGGGGACACGGGTTCGTGCCCCGGTCCGGGAAGATCCCACATGCCGCGGAGCGGCTGGACCCTTGAGCCATGGCCGCTGAGCCTGCGCGTCCGGAGCCTGTGCTCCGCAACGGGAGAGGCCACAACAGTGAGAGGCCCGCGTACCGCAAAAAAAAAAAAAAAAAAAACAAAAAAAAACAACCAGTTTCACCTCTGTTCTCCCACTTGGCAGGTCAGGAGTGACCTCACTGCTGCTAAACCCCATGGCCGATTCTCATCCGTCATTTGACTTGACCCGTCAGCAGCATTTGGCTCTGTCCGCCGTGAAAAATCCTTTTCACTTGGCTTCCAAGATACCAGAGACGCCTGATTTGTCTCCTGCCTTGCCGGCTACTCCTTCTCAGTCTTCCCAGTCAGCCCCCTTCATCTCCACTGGCTCCTCACTCAACGGTGGAGGACCAGCTGGGGCCCGAACCTAGTCTCTCTATTCTCTAGTTGCACTTATTCCCATGGTGGTCACATCCACTCTCATGGCTGGAAATGCCTCCTGTTTGCTAAGAAGCCTCAAGTTCATAGCTCCCCCTACCTCCCTCCTTGAACTGCAGACCCATCCATTCAACTGTCTCATCATCTGTCCCCCTGGGTACATCAGGTAGCCCAAACTTGACCCCAGAACTCAACTCCTGATTCCACTTCCCCATGACTCGCATCTCCCAGTCCTCTCCGTGGGAGGTAATAGCAGCGTCACCCTTCTAAATGGCTCAGGCTCAAACTCTTCTCTCTCTCCCCCCTCCCACATCCAATCCGTCAACAAGTCCTGTTGGTCCACCTTCATCCTATATCTGGAATCTGACTACTTTTCTCCACTCCCAGCCGCCAACAGCTCTCACCTGGATTACTGTAATAGCCTCCTAACTAGTCTGCTTGCCTCCTAAACAGTCCACTTGCCTCCTATCTAGTCTGCTAACCAACCTCCTAACTAGTTCGCTTGCCACTAGGCACATTCCCTCAACTGTGAATTCTCAACATAGCAGCAAGGGCATCTTTTTAAAACATAAGTCTGATCAGATCACTGCTCTGCTCAAAACTTTCCAAAGGTTTCCCATCTCAGAGGAAAAGTCAAAGTCCTCACAACTGTCCGTAAAGCCCTACATGTTCCAGCCGACATCCCTCTGAACTCATTCCCTCACTACACGTCCCCTCCCCTACTCCACTCTCACTGTTCCTTAAACACATCGGGCATGCATCTGCCTCAGAGTCTTTGTCCTTTCTGTTCCCTTCACCCGGCATGCTCTGTCCTCAGATACCCTCCTGGCTCTCTCCCCCACCAACTTCAGGTCTTCACTCAAGTGTCACCTTGTCATCAAGGTCTTGCAAACCACCCCCTCCCCATACTCTCTCTCCCTCCCTGTTTTGTTTTTCTTCGTGGCACTTGTCGCCAATGGTAAGCAGAATAATGACCCCAAAGATGCACACACCCCAATCCTAGAATCTGTGAACATGTTATGTTACATGGCAAAGGGGAATTAGGTTACAGGTGGAATAAAGGTCACTAATCAGCTGACCTTAAAATAGGGAGATAATCTTGGATTGTCCAGGTGGCCCCAATGTAATCAAAGGGCCCTGGAAGTGGAAAAAATGCAGAAGTTCAGAGTGGCACAGTGGGGAAGGACTCAATCCATCATTGCAGGCTTTGAAGAGGGTGGAAGAGGGTCATAAGCTGAGGAAAGCAGCAGCCTCTAGAAGGTGGAAAAGGCAAGAAAACAGATCCTCCCTGAGATCCTCCAGATAGGATCATAGCCCTGTCAACTACTTTATGTTAGCTCAGTGAGACCCACATCAGACTTCTGCCTGTAAGAAAATTAGTTTGTGTTATTTTAAGCCACTAAGTTTGCAATAACTTGTTACAGCGGCAATCGCAAACAAACACACACCATCTTGCAAACCAGACGTTTATTTCTTTATGTCTGTGCTCCCTGTCATCACTAGAATCAAAGTCCATGATGGTCAAGACACTTGACTGTTTTTGTTCGCTACTCTATGCTCAGTGCCTAGAAATATACCAAGCAAATAGTAGGCACTCAATAACTATTTTGTTGAGTGAATGAATATCCGAGTGTCTGCAGGTATGTAGTGTATATGGGAGGGGATGAGGAAGGAGAGACGAAGCAGCCATTGTGATGTGGAAAGGCCATATCCTTGTGTGGAAAAGATGTCGTGAACTAAGTTGAGCTTCTGGAGGCAGGTTATTGCCCTGAGCCAAGACTGGTCATTCCTGGTGAGGACAGAAACCCAACAGCTTTCCATGTGTAAGGCAGTGGTATGGGGACAAGGTCCAATCTGATGGTGGTACACAGAGGAAAAATCTCACTTAGCAGCTCGTGCACACCGGTGTCCCCCTCTCCTGTTCTGAGAGGCGAATGTGGATTAGCAACTTCAAGACAGAGCTTACAGAACTGGTCACATTGCAGAGGAGGGACATGGACTCCCAGGTCACTCTGAAGTCTTCTCTTCTTTGGATAACACGCCTTTAAAAGGAGGCCTCTCTGGGGAGGAAAGGTTTCAGAGGTCAGGAAGCTCATTGTCAGCTCCATAGATTGATGATTCAGCTACAAAATAGTGCTGACCTAGAGCTGGGCGTGTAGTTTCTTTTTATGCCAACTGCACAGGTTTAAGAGCCTGTGGAGGTGAGACATCAATTTCAACTACCTTTCCTCTCTGCTCCTGTTTCTCACCATCGAAGGTCCTGCAAACAGTTTGTTTTGTTGGTATGTGGTGGTCTGATTCTTCCCTCCAGGTCACTCAAAACCAGGATACCTGCAGCTTCATGGAGGATATTCCCCTAGGGATGGCCCAACCCTGCCTCTCCCAGCTGCTTGCCCTCTGCTTTCCATCTTCATCCCCTCCTAAGGCTCCTCCCCCCTTGGACTTGTTCTTCCAGATTTGGCCCTTTTTGCAAAGTCCATAAAGTACTTTATTGTTTTTTCCATTAAAACCATAGGATTGGGACTTCCCTGGTGGTCCGGGGGTAAGACTCTGCACTCCCAATGCAGGGGGCCCGGGTTCGATCCCTGGTCGGGGAACTAGGTCCCACGTGCATGCCGCAACTAAGAAGTCCGCATGCCACAACTAAGACCTGGGGCAACCAAAATAAATAAATAAAATGAAAAAAACCCCACAGGATTAAGTTCATCTTAGCCCTTCTCAACATCACCCATCATAATCCATAAATCCATTTAACAATTTATATTGTGAAAATATAACAAACATTGCAGGAACCCTCTCTGGGGTGTGTATTCAAGTTCAGAGTCAAGTTTTAGGTAAGGTGATGTTCCATTAAATTGTAATATGAGGAAATCCATGATTTATGTCAATGAATCAAGGATTGGAGTATCACATGAATTTGAGCGGAAAGAACCTGGAATCGGGAAAACCAGTTTGAAGGTTGTTGGAAGCGTTAGGAGGTAAAAGCCTACATGGGTTAGGGTAGCAGTGGAATGGATCAGAGTGCACTAGAGAGACATTTAAGGGGAAGGATACACCTTGGCAAAGGTACATCAGAGAAATAAGGGAGGGGAAGACTGGGAGATAAGAATGAGATTTCAAGGTAGGCAGCTGGGATACTGATGTTGCCTTTTTTTTTTTTTTTTTTTTTTGGCGGTACGCGGGCCTCTCACTGTTGTGGCCTCTCCCATTGCGGAGCACAGGCTCCGGACGCGCAGGCTCAGCGGCCATGGCTCTCGGGCCCAGCTGCTCCGCGGCATGTGGGATCCTCCCGGACCGGGGCACGAACGCGCGTCCCCTGCATCGGCAGGTGTACTCCCAACCACTGCGCCACCAGGGAAGCCCTGATGTTGCCTTTGACAGAAGTAGAAGGGTTGTGAAACTGGGCCCGTTTTGCAGAGGAGAAGGAGGATGTGTTTAGCTTTAGATGTGCTGAGAAGCAATGCCCGTATACCCATGTGGATGCAGAGTGCTTGTTCATTGGTTCATTCAGTCGACAAATGCTTATGGAGCATCTCCTGGTGCACAAGCTGGAGAGACACTGTGGGGAGGCTTAATGATATCTGAGATATTGTTTCTGTCCTAAAGAGCCTTCGAGTAGGCACAGATATCTCTAATAAAAGGTACCATGTGACAAGTCTGTTTGAGACAGAAACAGATTGCTCTTAGATATCCAGATAAGTACAAGACCACATCTGGCTGAAATCAAAGTGTAGCACTCCGATGAGGAGAACAGGGTAGGAGGAAACAGCTTGGACTGTCTTTTTCATACATGCTCCCTGCACCTGCTTTACTCAGTCAGGGATCTTCACCTTTGTTTTGATCTCATCTGATACCCAACAAATTCAAACTGACACAGGAGAATCCTTTAGCACTGCTTTCACTCATACCAACATCCAAACTAGGACTAGTGAAACACTGGATGTGGAAGACTCAGACTACATGATGGAAGAGGGAGGGTAGCAGGCTGGTATGAAGTTTAGGAATAGAAGAGAAAGAAAACAATAAAAGAAGCTAAACAGAGAGAAACACAAGAAAGGTGTTACAGAATTCAAGACAGAAGAGTCTTCTAAGAACTGGGTAGTCAACAATGTCAAAACTGCAGAAAAGTTAGAAAGAATGAAAGTCCTATTTATTGACCATCTGCACATGTTTTTCTTTTTTTATATTGTCTGCTAATGTCTTTGTTTGTTATCCTTTTGGGGTACACAATTTTAGAGAAGACTGAATCCTTTCATAATATATAAATAAATGTGAAACAAATGAAAGATAAAATCATTGTTTATACTATTTCACCTTTTTACAATGTCACCCAAAATATTCAATATACTCTAAAACTCTACTTAGGGGAAGAAAGTCTTAGACATAAATTAAATTGTAGTTTAAAAGGTTAGTAATTTGTTTTCATATAGCTACATCAATCTTAACATATCTGCTTCAGATTTTCCAAGATTTCATGCCCAATCTTGCTCCAGTGATTTTTTTTTTCTGGCCATGCCACACGGCTTATAGGATCTTAGTTCCCTGACCAGGGATCGAACCTGGGCCCCTGGCAGTGGAAGCACGGAGTCCTAACCACGGGACTGCCAGGGAATTCCCTCCAGTGATAATTAGATGATGGTAGAGTGTGAATTGCCAGAGGTGCTCAAACATCAAAGAAAGGTCCTTTGAGTAACAGAGAAATCAACAGAAATGCTTTCCTTGAGGTCTTGAAAATTAATAACTTGTTGATGGTAAAAAAAAAAAAAAAGAATGAAAGTCCAACAATTAATAGTGTTCGCCATGCAAAAGCTCAGGGAGCAATGTTAAAAACAAATCATCCAGAGACAAAGCATTATTATTTTGAATAATTTTATGATTATTAGAATCTTATTCCTATTCACACCTGTCTACTCACCCACAAGTGTCCAGCAGATTCAGTTCACAGCTCCCATACTGAAATTGAATACACACCCCTAACAGGAAGAAAACTGACAAGCAGGTTCAGTGGTAGTTTCGATGGAATGACCCCAAGAAGTTTCATTTTCAGAGGTCTTTATGCAAGATCTGGAAAGGCCTGTTGAACCAGTAATTCCTTTATTCATGTCTGTGTGGGCTTTTTCCATACCTTTGTCCCAACACATCAACAGTTAGCAAAACTCTCTTATTAATCACATCCTTCCGTTTCACGTGTTTTGTTCACAAGAATGTTGCCACGTTTGGGACGTCTGGGGCAGCATTACAAAATACCTATGCACAAGTTTTTACAATCCAAACTGAAGTTTCATCATTCTCAAATTGCACCTATATTGCTGTTTGCACATACTAGCCATTTGCAAAACTGCATTCTAATTTCTTATCAATTAACCTACTGGTATCAGAGTATACCCTACCTGAATGACTAGATTGTTGGGGCCATAAGATCTAGAACCTTGTCTGCATTGCTCACAAATGACAGTAGGTGATGCAAGGTGAGCACTCAATAAATGTTTTCTGGATGAATGAATCTGTTGTCACTCTTGTGGGCCATTATTTTACATTAGGAATATACTTGGTCTCAGAAGAACTAAGGGCATAACTCTGGAGTCAGGCTACCAGGATTCAAATCCTGGGGCAGCTCTTGCTAGCTGTACAACCTTTCAGTTCTTCACTTTCTTTATCTAATAATATGCGGTAATTATAGTGTCTACCTCATAAGATGTTTGTAAGTGTGATAACACATGTCAAATTGTACTTAGAACAATACCTAGTAAGTTTTCCATAAATGTTAACTATCATTATGATCTTTAAATATCCACATTTATTTTCTAACTTTATTATCTAAATGTCATTTTATTTAAGCATTTAGAAAAGTATTGTTCTGTAATGAAATTTTGACAGTGAAGTTTTTTTAACTTTAATTTTATTGGAGGATAGTTGATTTACAATGTTGTGTTAGTTTCAAGTGTACAGCATAGTGATTCAGTTATACATATACATATATTCATTCTTTTTTAGAATCTTTTCTCATATAGGTTATCCCAGAATATTGAGTAGAGTTCCCTGTGCTACACAGTAGGTCCTCGTTGGTGATCTATCTTATATATAGTGTGTGTGTGTGTTCATGCCAATCTCCTGATTCGTCCCTCCTCCACCACCCACGTTTCCCCTTTGGTAACCATAAGTTTGTTTTTGATATCTGTAAGTCTGTTTCTGTTTTGTAAATAAGTTCAGTGCAGTTTGAATAACAAGATCAGTTTTAATAAATGTCCCCATGTCAACCAGGGAAACTGGCACAAGAAATTTGGAGCCTAAAAGAAAGATTTTAGATATCACTGCCTTTCCCCAAGTCCCTTTACACAAAAAGCTTCTCCCAATTACAACTGTTTTATTAATTTAGCAACTGGCTGTGCACAAATGCTGGAACAAGTCCTGCTGTGGCTGCCCTGTGCTCTTGAGAGTGAGAGACGTTGGCCATGACTCATTGCTAAAGTTCTGGGGCAAATCAGGTTGCAGACCTGCCTGCACTCCCATCCCTGGGGTTACACTGGAAATACAGAATGGGATTAAACATCATTCTCTACAGGCGTAGCTTCGTACGGACAAGCTTTACCTGTATAGGCAAGACCACGTTGGAGGGGCTTCTCTCCACAACCCAGTGCTAATGCCAGTCAGAACTGGGGGGATGCTGAGGGTCCCTAAGGTTCATTCCTGCCCCTTAGGGGTCTCGCTTCAACAGCACAATTTCCCCTCTTCTAACAACTCTCTGGTTGCTAAGGGATTATTTCCAGATCTTAGGGCTCAGTCTTTGTCCTAGTCCAGACCACAGCAGGGTTTACTTTCCTCTTATGAGTTTGCCAGGAGCAAAAAGTAACAATTTTCCAACCTCCTGTCAACTCAACAAGGAGAGATTTATTGCAATTAACTAAAAGGTTACTTCTTATGACAGGAACACCATATGCTTTAGCAAAGATATGGTCCCAGCTTGTGGCTGGCCTTTGCAGACAGCCAGGATCCTGCCAGCACAGCCTTTTTTTTTCTTTTTTCAGTTGCACAGTCATTAACAGTGCAACATCCAGGGATGTTTCCAAGATGCGGACTCAGGCTGTCACTCAGATAACGAGATTACCTCCAGATTACCTTCAGCAGAAGTTCTCAACTCACTGCAGCAACCACTGTAGGCTCTTTGTTTGGACTGCTGGCCCCTCGACCCAATGTCCATCCTCCTTTTTGTCCTTACAAACAGAATCCTAGGTATTTTGGGAACAGCTAGTTCTTAGCTAAAAGTACATTTAGCTAAAACTACATTTCCCAGCTTGCTTTGCACGGTTAAGATCAGTGACTTGCCAGGTGAAGTCCCCTGGAGACTCCTGGGAAAGTTCTGCCTTCCTAATATAGATGCCGCCCCTTGCCTCCCCTCTCTGCCTCTCTCTAGTGTTTGGGTTTTGTGAAGCCTAATTTGGCTGATTCTGGGATTCTTTTCAATTACTTCTCAGGCTGTAATTATATTCAAAGGTTTGAAACTGCTGGAAGTCTGATTTCTAGATAATAAGAGAATTCCTATACATGAGTTGATAACTCTTTAAAAATTGATCTATACAGTTTGATGCTGAATATTCTAAGTAAAAATAATTAAACCTCTGCCCTTTTTCAAAGTTACTAATTTATACACAGGCAAACATGAGGTTAGGTAATTAACTCCAAGAAGACTGAGAAGTTTGAGTAAATCAATACTTTAATAAAAAATTTTTTTTAATTTTAAAGAATCAGAAAATATTTTTTTAAAAAAAAGAAGTTGGGAATTCCCTGGCGGTCCAGGGGTTAGGACTCGGTGCTTTCACTGCCGGGCCCAGGTTTGATCCCTGGTCGGGGAAATAAGATCTCACAAGCCAGCATAGCAGTGCCAAAAAAAAGAAGAAGAAGAAGATGTTTGAGGACTGGGCAATTTATTTCAATAAAGGGAAGGACTGATTTTGCTACAGTGGGAAAAAAATGTGGAATTCAAAATTTGCTGCATTTAATGGTATCCCCATTTATCTCTGCACAATGTCTTTCTCTCAACATCTCCATTCCTTCTACTTTCTTTTCACGCCAAGGCTTTGAGTGAGAAATATATCAAGTTGACAAATTGTTTGACATATCTGATCTAGAGTGCCTTCTACACCACACTTCTCTCTCTTTTTTCTCCCAGTAAATACTTTTGACTTTGACATTTACCACATTGTAAATGACAGGTGCCTGAGGACAAATGCATCAAAGTGATTAGAATCAGAAATGTCTGCTAAGGATTATCTTTTTAATAGAGTAGAATGTAGCTTTATTGAATCCTTGCAATGCAGAACCAAATGAATCTCCTTTATTGTGAAAGAAAACAATCCAAATGATGGTAAACTCCAGAAACCAACAGAAGCACTTAAACCTTCAATATGAACATATTTATTTTTCGAACTCGGATATTTTTCTGAAGTACACTTGTAATCTAAATACCCCTTTCTCTTCTTCCCTTTACAACATACCATTTCAATCTGTTTTATAGAACGAAGGCCTTAAAGAAAAGCCTTATTCACATTCCCACAAAAGAAATAAAGAAAATGATTGTCTCTAGGATCCATTTAACTGAATTTGACTTAAATCCTGGTAGAGGCTTCCATAACAGACACATAAGAGGATAGATGCTCTTTCATTATCAACAAATTCCTCTTAATATGGTTAAGCAGTTCATTAAATCATTCAAATGCATTTACTGAGCTCCTATAACGTGCAAAGTATTGTTCCAAAGTAGACACCCTGCCTTAGATGTACAGTGGGTCACTGAAATTATAACTTTATGAGTTTAAGACTTTGATACACGCAAAATACCCTAATAATATGAAATGGTTGCTGTTGCTGCTGCTGAGGCTGGGGCTTCCAAAAGTGCCCAGTTTATTTCTAGGAAACAGCTCAGACACTGGAAGAATATAATTTAAACTTAAGCATTAATAAAAGATGAGGTTAGGCAGTGATTGTACCTTTATAACATAACACAACCCTGTGAAGTACATTCTGGTCATCTAAAATGCTAGCATCTGTGCAAGGCAATCTAGGAAATGACACCAGTTTAAAAAAACACAACTGGTACCAACTTCAAAATAAACCAGGATAAAGATCCATTGCCATTTATAGGAAAAATAAAAATATAGAAACATCAACCCCTCTCCCCAGCACTGAAATTACACTTCCTCAGACACCCTGCCATCATTGGGAAGCATGGGGGGGTCAACTGGGTCAATTTGAAGCATATTAGATAATTAAATAATACAGCCAAGTTTTATTGTGCATGTGGTCCCAAAGACTTTTCAACAATACGTTTGTAGGAATGGAAATTGAAGAAATTGGAAGTATTTTCTAAGAGACAGTTTACAGATTTCTTACAGCTCCCAAAGTGAACATATAACACATCACCATCATAACACAAGCTAATTTGTCTATCACCCATAAAACCCAACTTCACAGGACATCAGGCTTCCAAGGGCTTCCTTCATATGCCTCTAATTGGTTTTTTTCCCCCCTGAACTAAATAGGGAAGGCTTTTCAGGTCAAGTGTTATCTGCTGGCAAATTCTTGTACCTTCAGGATAGATATGCTTGCATTATCTGTATATTGACAAGTCAAGCCTCCATTTGTAAGCTTAAATTCAGCTCCTGGTCTCTCTATTCAGAACTTCCCACATTTACTTAAAAGGATCATTTAAAACACTGGGGGAAAAAATTCCCCTCTGAAGGAGAGAGACTTATTCAAGGAAAGCAATGCTATTTTCAGCTCATGGCCCAGCTTAGAAAGGCAAACTCAACTTCATCTCCCAGAAAGAAGCTCAGTAGTCTCCCATTCGGCAACTTGATATTCCTATTATTTTCTAATGTCGTGGTTAAATAAAATTAAATGTTAATAATAAACAGTAATTAAATAAGAAACTTAAAATAAATAATTTTAAAATGGCCTGGAGATTTTCAGAGAAGGTAATAAAGGTCAATTTCCATTAAATTCACATTCTTTGCTGTACCAGTTTTTACAACGAGTGGGCAACACTGCCCTCTAAAGGGCTGATTCTGTTACATCCCTTAGTTCACCTGGCAGGAAATTGCCCCAGGAAGCATTGACACAGCCGTCCCCACGCACCTTCTTTCTTTTACTTCTGGGACACTGTTCTTGACCTTTTGTGAATGACTCTGAAGACCACGGGGCCCAGAGAGGCTACAGACTTCGTGAAAGCTCATCAGAGGATCAGAAACCAACATCCCTTGCAGCGGTTTTCAAACCTTATCGGGCATCAAATCACCCCAAGAGCTTGTTTAAACACAGGTTGCTGCGCCCCACCTCCAGAATTTCTGACTCCTTAAGTCTAGAGTTGAGGCCAAGAATTTGCCTTTCTAGCAAGTCCCCAGGTGATTGCTGCCAGCCCAGGGGCCACACTTTGTGACCCAGATACTGTGCTTGGCACTTTATCTCACTTAATACCTCCCAACAGGGTGAGGTTTTAGCATCCATTTTACAGACCAGTAAGCCAAGTCTTAGACAGTAAACCCAGGACTAACTCAAAAGCCATTGCTCCCTTCTCTATGCTATGATGTCAGTAAATGAAACTGTTAGTCATTTCCTCTTCCTTGGCCTCAGTGTCTTCTGCAAGGGGGCGGGACTTAGGTGACCGTTTAGTTGGTTTCCGCTCTCAGACTACCTTGGAGGTCTGGATATGAAGACACCCAGGAAGGTCCACTCCATCCCCAGGCTGGATCTATGAGTGGGCACGCCGAGAGGGGAGAGGACACGTGTTAGCGGGAGGTGCCTCTCTTGGGTTCTGAGCCCTCCTACACAGCTCTGAGAGGGTCTGATTTGCTCTGGATTCTGGATTTCTTTGTACTCAGGAACTCTGGCAGAGAGGTTTTAAAGCTAGTGTCTCCTCTTAGAGGTATTTTGAGGACTTCAAAGCCTAGTGGGGCTTGGGGAAGACCCAAAGGGTGGCGATGTCTGCAACCCTCTCCAGCCTCGGCTCAAACCACTGTTCTCAAACTGTTGAAGAACAGTTTTTCTCATCCTTTGCATTCAGCTCCTAACCCAACTTGGTATTTTCCTGAGGGGCTACAAATCTGGAGCATCCCATGGGGATGGTTTCTGGCCTCGGTCATTAGGGGGGAAAAGATATTCTCAGAAAAACAGCCCAGCGGACTGGTTAGCAGAAATCTTGAAGTCGTGGCCACGGCTGCTCTTCGTGTAGAGCTGGACTCTGGACTCCAGTTGCTCGCTGAGCTTGTCCAGAGCCCCGGTGCAGGACTCCAGGCTCTCGGCCAGTTTCTGGATCTTGGCCTTCAGCACGGCCTGGCTAATCCTGGTGGCACCCTCGGCCCGCCTGGGGATGAGGAAACCGCGGGAGCCAAAGAAGACGATGAAGTAGACCGAGTTGTACAGTGCGATGGAGGCGTTCCTCCCGCTCTGCAGCAGCTGGCGGTCCCCGCGGCCCTGCCCGCGAAGGAAGAAGTCGAGGCAGCTCAGGAGCTCGCGCATCTGGTCCTGGCAGGTGGCCGCGATCTCCTGCACCCGCCGCAGCTCCCGGGAGTTGCAGAAGATCAGGGAGAGGTCGGACGTGATGGTGACGGCCCCTCCGGCGGTGGCCACCCCCAGCCCCACGGCCGACGCCATCAGAGAGACCCCCAGGGTGACGGGGCTGAGCGAGAGTCCCACGATGGCTGCGACCGCGCCCGCCGCGCTCAGCGAGCTGCCCGCCACGTTGGCCGCCAGGGAACGCCGGCGGAGGCGCTCGAGGCGCCGGGCCACCTCGCGCAGGCGCAGCAGCTGCCCGTGCAGCATGCCGCGGCGGTCCAGCAACAGGCCTTGGAAGCGGCGCAGCGCATCCGCGCCCTGCAGCTCCCGGGCCTCCGGCCCCTCCATGCCCTGCGGGGACACGACACGCGATTAGCCCGGAGTCAAGCACAACAGCTGCTTCCACCCAAGGGGAAACAGGTCATTTTCCAGTGAGTCATGTGTCAAGTTCTCAAAGACCCGTTCTATAATCTGGGACAAGTCCTCCAATTCTCAGGACCTTAAATCCAAGTAAGTCAATAGGAATAATGCTCTTGTCCACTTTTTCTCCCAAGGATGGATTTTCTTATCTGTTAAATAAGGGAGTGGTGGTATTAGAAGTCTACTGCAATATTGAGGCCTCTTCTCTGAACGGTGACACCTTGCAAGCCGTGTGTTGTACCCCTTTACAAGGCCCTTTCCTTACATGAAGACTGGGATCCTAAGAGTTTTGCAATACTCTTATTGCAAAATGGTTGTTTTTTTCTTTCTCTCTCTCATGAGTGAAAAACACAAGCCACCAAAAACTCAAAACTCACACTGTCTATCAAGTGTAAGGAAACTAATCTTTCTAAGTTCGATGCTCGCCTGAAGCAACTCTTCTGCTTGTTTTTTTTCCCCCGGCTCTTATCTTAGAAGCAAGCCGAAGATGTGGTTTGCGCCACTTCTTCTAATTAGAGCTCATCGGGTCTTCAGAAATTTCATTCTTTGATGTGTGCTTCATTAAAAATACATTACATTAAATTAACACCACTATGTCCCTTTATTATGAAAGCTTCCTTTAAAAGTGAGGAACGATTTTAAAAGTGGCCCAAAAAATTTTAACAACTCACTGAGGGCTACCTGTACCAAGTTGAAATGAAGCCACTTGAAGATGACCGACAGAGAGAACTGTACATCCTGGGTAAAAGTACATCCCTCCTAGTTGCCAAAAATCCCTCCCTTCAAATGCACTGTATTCCTTATCATCAGGAACTTCTTGGAAGAGGCACAGAAGCCACAGAAATGGAAGATTTCACTACTGTGAGATATCAGGGCAGAAATCATTGTTCTCAACTGGAAGATAAGGAAATCGAAACACAGACACATTCTAGATGCAGCTGATTCTTCAGAGCCCAGTCTAGAATCTTGGTCTCCTGACTCCTAAGTCTTAACTTTACTTGCATGCCTCCATAATTCCACCCACCACTGACAAATTTACAGATAAAGACACCTCTGAGCAAAATGAGACAAAGTTACTCAAAATATATAATAGACCAAGGATATAACCCCAGTATTACAAGTCCAATGGCTATTTTTCAGACAGCATCCCTCTGGCCTCCCCACTTACCATTCACTTCGGGCTATCTCCGGGAAAGAAAAATCTGAGGCTGTTTCTGGGTGAGCATGCTTTATAGTTCCAGAGAGCCAATGACTGCACTGGGAAAGCCTTGTCTCATTCTGAGAATTTGCCATTTCCTGTCCTGGCCCCTGCTGCCTTCATCCAGAAGGATGTGACATGGTGGAAAATGACACACCAGCCTCGCAGCACATCCCGTAGTTAGGAAATGAACATTGTGTGTTCGCTTTCCCCCAAACGCAGGAAAAGAGCCACAGGCTCTTCCCCAACTTGAAACAAGTGTTGTCATTGTCCCAGGGGGCATACCCTGCCTTTCCTCTCCTGAGAATAGCTAATGACGTTATCTGGTAGGACATCTAACGCACCCCTGGCTGACCAATTATAGTGTTTCTTGAGAGGCTACCATTACAAAATCACTTTTTAAAAAGAAAAAGGAAGGAGGGGATTCTCTTATGTCTAACAGAGCCACTCACAACCCACTCCTGTGTTTTAAAAGAAGCACCGTGAATCTGTGCGCGTTTGAAACACGTGATTCACTCTGCGCGCAGCTCTCAGTATGCAAAACCACGCCCACAGGAAGTGCTGCGTGCAGTTTGGGGCATCTCCAGCTGTGAAGATATTGGAGGTCCCAGAAAGGGCACACCTCAAGCCAAATGCGTCAGAAGAATCAGTGGGGTCAGGCTGCACAAGGAGCTAATTATACACTTCCAACAGCAGCAGGGATTCGGCTTCCTGGGTTTTCATCTGAAGCAGCAATTCTAGCCCAAGCAACAGTTATATGAATGCATTCTACCCCACGTAATGAAGCACGGGCTGAAGGGCAATTTTCTGGATCATTCGGGAGAGGAAAACGTGTATAGCATCTGTGGATGCTTTCTGGGGCAATCACATAGGTGGTGGCAGTTCAGCCTGGAAGCTTCCTACCACGGGGTCCCAGATATATATCATCCTTCTTCTAACACTCTTACCTTCAAATAAGGAAGGCCAAAGTGGATTTAAACTTAAATAATTATTGTCTCAGCTCTCTGGTTCATCTGGAAAACCTTAACAGCCATATCTTTCTGGAACACGATTAAATCCGCCACCATTATAACTAGACATTGTATTGATCAACACCATGCCATTTGCCGCTCTCACAATCATGGTCCTTTTGAACTTGATTTTTCTGAATTTGATCCAAGTCCAAATATTCTGGTAACAGCTCCTCAAAGGATAAACATAACCCTTAGTCAGATGCCTTCAGTGTCTGTCTGCGCTTTTGAGGTAAGAAGTAGGAAAATGTCTTCCTCTGACCCCATAGACATAATCACTCCAAAGGGAATGTAAGGTAGGGTGAATGGGGTAGGCAGGAAGTGAGACAATGTAACCCTGATTCTCAGTTCCCATGTGCTCCTCTAACTGCCCTGGACATTTTCTTGTGTCTTTTGGGTTTCGATGAGCACAAATAAATCTTTATTTCATGGATGGTGAATGTTGCTGGGTCACAGAGAGGGTCATCATCTCCAGAGCATCAGTAACCATAGTACAGAGCCAGGAAGAAGAGGAGAAGGTACAGGAGAAATGGAGAGCACTGACCTCAGCCCACATCCTGGAATTTGTTTTTCTCTGTGTTATAAACCCATATTCTTCAGGTTTGTGGTTTTTGTTTTTGTTTTTGTTTTTGTTTTGCAGTACGCGGGCCTCTCACTGTTGTGGCCTCTCCCATTGCGGAGCACAGGCTCCGGACGCGCAGGCTCAGCGGCCATGGCGCACGGGCCCAGCCGCTCTGCGGCATGTGGGATCTTCCCGGACCGGGGCACGAACCCGTGTCCCCTGCATCGGCAGGCAGATTCTCAAGCACTGCGCCACCAGGGAAGCCCCAGGTTTGTGTTTTTATGAAGCAAAAAGAATTCAGTCCTTTGACAGTTTGGGCTTGTTGCGGTTTTACTGCTTATAAAAACCTGCTACTTCACTTCATTTCTAAGAATGGACACTTGAACTTAACACTTAGATTCAGTATTTATTTACTTTCATATATTTAAGCACAATAAGAAATTTGAGGAATAATTGAAGGTATTTTGATTAAAAATGTTATGTAGGCAGTTCCTCCCAAAATCTGTGGACCGCACCCTCAAACTTCTTTTCTAAATTGTTTTTTGGGCCCTTATAACACATCACCCCAGAGAGGTTCCATTGAAAATGGTGATTGACCTTCAGATTAGCCTTCAGATCTGTTAAACCTATGATGCAGCTAAACCATACAATTAACAGTACTAGCTTGAATTCTGAGTCCTGGAACTGTAAGGAAATACAGTGCAGGAAAGAAAAAAGGAAGAAAGCTTTCTAAGCATAGGAATCTCTAGACTTCAGCCCTGGAGAACCTAGGTCCTGGAGTGGGGTCTGAAAAAATATAGGTCATTCTGACCTGCCGCCAGGGCTGTGAAACCACCTCTGTAAAAGCTGTGACTTTTCTAACCACTGGTTACATGGCAGCAGAAACAGTATGTACAGCTAGTAGATAGCAGTTTGTAAGTTAGGTGTTTACATAGCTAAGTTATTAACAACCCATTAGTTTGGGGCCCCTAGTTAAAACCATCACATTTTAAAGATAAAGTGATAATTACATTCTGGGCCTCCCAGAGACCTAGAGAGGCCTGGGCCACCTCCACTTTTTAAGGGTCTCAGTGAATTTTTTTAAAAAAGAAGAAATTTTATTAACAACAAGGTCCTACTGTATAGGACAGAGAACTATATTCAGTATCCTATGATAAACCATAATGGAAAAGAATATTAAAGAAAAGAATGTATATATGTATAACTGAATCACTTTGCTGTAGAGCAGAAAATTTTTTTTTTTTTTTTTTTTTTTTTTTGCGGTAGGCGGGCCTCTCACTGTTGTGGCCTCTCCCCCTGCAGAGCACAGGCTCCGGATGCGCAGGCTCAGCAGCCATGGCTCACGGGCCCAGCCGCTCCGCGGCATGTGGGATCTTCCCAGACCGGGGCACGAACCCGTGTCCCCTGCATCGGCAGGCGGACTCTCAACCACTGCGCCACCAGGGAAGCCCGAGCAGAAAATTTTTAACTTAATTTTTATTGGAGTATAGTTGATTTCCAATGTTGTGTTAGTTTCTGCTGTACAGCAAAGTGAATCAGTTATACATATACATATATCCGCTCTTTTTTAGATTCTTTTCCCATATAGGTCATTACAGAGTATTGAGTAGAGTTCCCTGTGCTATATAGTAGGTCCTTATTAGTTATCTATTTTATATATAGGAGTGTGTACATGTCAATCCCAATCTCCCAATTTATTCCTCCCCCGCTTCCCCCTTGGTAACCATAAATTTGTTTTCTACACCTGTGACTCTATTTCTGTGGGGGTTTTTTTTCACATCTTTATTGGAGTATACTTGCTTTACAATGCTGTTAGTTTCTGCTGTACAACAAAGTGAATCAGCTATATGTATACATATATCCCCATATCCCTTCCCTCTTAAGCCTCTATTTCTGTTTTGTAAATAAGTTCATTTGTACCATTTTTTAAGATTTCACATATAAGCGAGATCATATGGTATTTGTGTTTCTCTGTCTGACTTACTTAGTATGACAATCCATCCTGGTCGCTATAGCAGAAATTAACACAACATTGTAAATCAACTATACTTCAATAAAAAATAAAAAAGAAGAAATTTTAAAACAAGATATAAACATTTTCAGTTTATTTCATTTAATTGCAATGTAATATATCTTACAATGTCAATATTTTGCTATTCACAAGATAATCACAGATTTATAAAAACAGTGCACTACATTGGCAGTGTGACACAAGTTTAAAGTGATGTGATGATGGCTTTTTCCTTTTAACCTTTCTCAGTATATCTCAGTGACTGTACATAGAACCCTTTTTGGAGACAATATCAAAAGTGTAAAATTGAGACAATTTGTGAATGTGAGATTTAGGCCAAAGATCTTTCAGACTTTCTTTTGTACTAGATCCTAATGTGTTCAGTCCCAAATAAACAAAAATAAGTTAAAATAATAACACACATCCACCTGAGGATCTTTGCCCATGTTTTTTGTAAATTTCATGAGCATGTAAGTGCTCTAGCACATAGTTAAACTCAGATTTTCTTGTTGAATTAAAGTATTTTGTTCCCTTGAAGAAGTGTCATTATTTTCATAATAATTTGATGAACCCGGTAGGAAATTTAGAGCTCTTATTCTTTTTTTAAAAATTTATTTATTTATTTATGGCTGTATTGGGTCTTCGCTGGAGTGGGGGTGGGTCTTCACTGGAGCGGGGGCTGCTTTTCGTTGCGGTGCACAGGCTTATTGCAGTGGCTTCTCTTGTTGCGGAGCATGGGCTCTGGGCACACCGGCTTCAGCAGTTATGGCACGCGGGCTCAGTAGTTGTGGCTCACGGGCTCTAGAGCGCAGGCTCAGTAGTTGTGGCGCACGGGCTTAGTTGCTCCGCGGCATGTGGGATCTTCACGGACCAGAGCTTGAACCCATGTCCCCTGCACTGGCAGGCAGATTCTTAACCACTGTGCCACCAGGGAAGTCCCTAGAGCCCGTATTCTGCAAGATATCTATGTTGCATGAGATCTCAACTATTATTGTCATAAACTCATGGAGCTGCACAGGAAAGAAAAGACCCAGTGAATATTGAACACCATCCATTTTCATTTCTCCAAATTGGCCTCTGATCTTCGTTAATCCTTAACCACTAGTGTTTAAACACTGGTCTGTGTTCTTTTTTTCATTTAACATTCCTGCAGATACACACTTCTCCATGATGACATAGTCCTCTCCCCTGTCATTTTTAATAGCTATGTTATAATCCCATTGTTTGCTTAGTCATTTCCCTGTTAGACACTTGGATTGCTTCCAGTTTTTTTCACTATTTTAACTAGAGTTGCCGGGAACATCTGCATAAATTTTCCCTGTTTGGATTATTTCTTTGGGGAGTATTCACAAACAGGAAAATGCCAAGTGAAGGAGAATGAACATTTTCATGGTTTTTGTTGTATGTTGTCATACTGCTTTCCAGAAGAACCAATTTATAATGTTTTTAGCTTTGTACGAATCCCAGCTGCTATGACACTACTCACAGTTTTCTTATACTCATGGTTAATTTTTTTGGTTTATTTCAGCTCCACAAAAATGTATTGAGTACCTACATGTGCCAGACATCATGCTAGATTCTGAGGATAAAGAGCTGAATAAGATATCATGGCTGCCATCCAGCATGGAGGCAATCCATTGGAAAGAAGGATACAGGACAAATAATTTCAATACCATGTGGAAAGTGCCAGGGGTGTATGCACCAAGGAAGCACAGGGAAAGTGCATGCCTACAAAGCACTGGGTACAACCTTCTAGCAGCACTGATACTGAGCTGAACCTTGAGAGTTGAACAGAAGTGATTATTTGGACAAAAATTGGGAGGAAGCAGAGGGCAAGCTAAGAGAACAGAATGGACAAAGGCATGGTGCAGTGTTCGGGATGCTTTAGGCAGTTTCCTATTGCTCAGCATAACGTGGGAAGCTGGGGGTGTGCAGGGATGAGGCTGAAGGGATAGGTAGCAGGCAAGTCATGATGGCTCTCAAATGCCATATCGGGGAGAGGAAACTATCGAAGGCTTTTAATCTGTGGCTGAGGTTAGATTTGACATTCCTGACAGATGTGTGAGGGGTGGATTTCAGAAGCACACAGCTAAAAGCCAGGAGATAGTTAGAAGGCTGTTGAAGTAGATGAACAAGATCAGCATGGGTTTGGACAGTGTTGGTAGAAGAATGGAATGGATAATGTAAAATATATATTTTGGAAGCAAAATTTGGCAAATCATTCTTAAAGCTTCTGCTCAGACATGATACCCATCATATCCACTTACATTCTATTGGTCAGTCAAGTCACATGGCCAAGACAAGGTCAATGGGTTAGAGAAGTATACCTCTCCCGTAGGAGGAGGCAAGAGGAAGAAATGCAAACCATCAGACCATCTACCAGAGTGCTTTCCTTGTAAAGGAGATATGCCGAGATGAGCTGTGACACCACCAACCATTTCATGTTGTCTTTTCCTTCATCTGTTATTTCTTTGGAATTGCAGTCTCCACGTGGGTATGGAAAGAATCTCTCCCTGGGCAGTATAAACAAACTATTGCTGTGAGTCTGAGGGAACATGCTTGAGATTGGGAAAGGACCAAGGAGCTCTGTAGTACCAGAGCTGGGAGAACAGCAGCTGTTCTGTAGTTGGAATGACCTATTCGGGTGTCACTGACCAACCACTGTTCTTTCTTGTCCTTGCATCAGAATCAAAGTTTGAGGAGTGACCACTGGATTGGCTGAGCTTAGGTCAAAGGCCCATCCCCTGGCTGTACTGGGTGGTTAGAGAAAGGGTAAATCACCTTCAGCTTCCAAATGGAAAATAGTAACAGAACTTTACCCTCCCACCAACACTACATATAGTCAGACAGAAAAAAATTCACACTAGGAAATTATGGTTGGGGTGGTATATTAGGGAAAGGGAAACTGATGCTTGGAGGAAAAAAAGAAAAAGAAAACATCTTTGTTTTTTATCTAATTTGACCCACCTGGAGTTTATTATAGTACATGGTGGAAGTTAAGCTATTCTTGCCCAGAATGATCACTTTTATAAAATAGTAATATGCTTTTCTATAGATGTGTTATTGCTGTCTTTGTCTTTTATTGATTTGTTACTGTTGTTTATATCTACTTCTAGAAACTCTATTCTATTTTACTGATCAGTTTACCTGTTTTTAATTCAATATAATATAATTTTGAAAATCACTGCTTGATAATAGGATTTTTATTTTTAAAGAGAGAATCTATCATAATCGCCTCTTCCTGGAAAATCTTGCTTGTTCTGCACAAATCTGACACTGGGAGCTCTTTAATTGCCCCAGCCTCCCTAATGTGATAAACTGAAGCCAGTTTAAGTTTGTTCCACTTTCTCTTCCACAGGTGTGCACACCTGCACAGAATACCTGGGATCATGTGGGTGAAACATACATTACATTATTAATACAGACACGTTGGCCCCATGGGCCCTATTATAGTAACATCTTTACCACATGCCTTTTCCTCTGGTGCCAGAAAGACTGCAGCTGAGTCCACATCCCTTCGATAGCCGTAAAGATTCTCTTATCTCCCAGGACACCGGGAAACAATTACCTTTGAAATCTCTTCCTTTCCCAGGTTTACTCATTTTCTCCCGGGTTAGACATATGCAACAATCATTGCAACCTGGATTATAACACCTGCTTGTTCTGTATGTAGAGAAGCATAATAAATCTTAAGTGCTCCCTCAAATCTCAGATATTTGAATAGTTTCATTTTTAGCACGTCTCTTATAGACGAGAATGTTAGATATTGGTTTTCTTTTTTAACTTTGTTTAAAGCCTATTTTTAATAAGAAGAATTCAGTCATTCCACATTAAACATTATAGTGAAGCAAGGGTGTATATTCCAACACCCTGAAAGGTGATTGTTCATGTTCTAGTTTTTGCTTTTTAAAAAATAAATGGTTGGTAGCAGCATGGCGGCCACGGAGGATGAACGGCCGGCGGGGAGTGGAGAGGGAGAGCGGCTGGATTTCCTACGGGACCGGCACGTGCGGTTCTTCCAGCGCTGCCTCCAGGTCTTGCCGGAGCGCTACTCTTCACTCGAGACCAGCAGGCTGACTATTGCATTTTTTGCACTCTCCGGGCTGGATATGTTGGACTCCTTAGATGTGGTGAACAAGGATGATATAATCGAGTGGATTTACTCCCTGCAGGTCCTTCCCACAGAAGACAGTGAGATCAAATCTAAATCGCTGTGGTTTCCGAGGCTCTTCATACCTGGGTATTCCATTCAATCCATCAAAGAATCCTGGAACAGCTCATCCTTATGATAGTGGCCACATAGCAATGACGTACACTGGCCTTTCATGCTTAGTTATTCTTGGAGATGACCTAAGCCGAGTAAATAAAGAAGCTTGCTTAGCAGGCTTGAGAGCCCTTCAACTAGAAGATGGAAGTTTTTGTGCAGTACCTGAAGGCAGTGAAAATGACATGCGATTTGTATACTGTGCTTCCTGTATTTGCTATATGCTCAACAACTGGTCTGGCATGGATATGAAAAAAGCCATCAACTATATTAGAAGAAGTATGTCCTATGACAATGGGTTGGCACAGGGAGCTGGACTTGAATCTCATGTTCCAGAGGCCAGAAGTCTGAACTGCATCTTACAGGGCTTCAAATCAAGATGTCAGCAGAGCAGGTTTTTTTGGAGGCTCCAGGGCATAATCTGTTCCTTTGTCTCTCAGCTTCTGGAGGATCAACTTTTTGTGGCATTGCATCACTGTGCCTGATGGGTAAACTAGAAGAAGTTTTTTCAGAAAAAGAATTGAACAGGATAAAGAGGTGGTGTATAATGAGACAACAAAATGGTTATCATGGAAGACCTAATAAGCCTGTTGACACCTGTTATTCTTTTTGGGTGGGAGCAACTCTAAAGCTTCTGAAAATTTTCCAGTATACTAACTTCGAGAAAAATAGAAATTATATCTTATCAACTCAAGACCGCCTCGTAGGGGGATTTGCCAAGTGGCCAGATAGTCATCCAGATGCTTTGCATGCATACTTTGGAATTTGTGGCCTGTCACTAATGGAGGAAAGTGGCATTTGTAAAGTTCATCCTGCCCTGAACGTAAGCACACGGACTTCTGAGCGCCTTCGAGATCTCCATCAGAGCTGGAAAACCAAGGACTCTAAACAGTGCTCAGAGAATGTACACATCTCTACATGACTAACTTTATTGTTTTTGTTTTTTTTTTTGCGGTACGCGGGCCTCTCACCGCTGTGGCCTCTCCCGCCGCAGAGCACAGGCTCCGGACACGCAGGCTCAGCGGCCATGGCTCACGGGCCCAGCCGCTCCGCGGCATGTGGGATCTTCCTGGACTGGGGCACGAACCCGTGTCCCCTGCATCGGCAGGCGGACTCTCAACCACTGCGCCACCAGGGAAGCCCTACATGACTAACTTTAGATTGGGAGGGTGGGGGGATTTGTAGCCTAACTGTAGTTCAAGGTTAAAAGCCATGTATAACCAAGTGTGCTCTTTTTTTTAAGAGGTAGAGTCTTACAATCGAATCTTGTGCTGATGTCACTTTGGTATATGGTCTTGAGCCAGTAACCTTCGTACTAGGTTTCAAGGAAATCTTTGTTTCAAGTTTGAACCACAGTGGACTCTGTTGTGGTTCTTAAATGTTTATATACTGTATTTCTAAGTTCTCTGAGGCAAACTAACTCTATGTATGAAGGTTATCTTTTTAAAAAGCTCTTCAGTACAAAATTGTATCATAGATACAAATCTTCAAAAGAAGTTTACAGTTCACATAGCATTGATAATCTTCAGGTGAACACTTAGTGATCATTTAAAAAGCTTGACTGCTGATGGTAGAACATTGCTTTAATGAATTAAGTATCTGGGATTATTCTTTGAAAACATATGATCCCATAATTTTTAAAAAGAAGACTTATTTTGACTTAAGTAAAATGTGCCAATTAAACTTTTGTGGCCTATACAAATGAAATTAACTTCATAGCAAGAATGAATAGGCTTAACTAATACAATAATTTTCTAAAGGGAGATTGTTTTAAGAAGACTATTGTGTAACTGAGGGACAAGTAATATAACTGTATGTGATTGTGAATGGGGAAGTTTTGTGCTGTGCGGGTCATTTATTTTAGATGTTGCTGGGGTAAATAACAGTTATGTTTGATTTTAATCTCAAATCATTAGTTGCTTTTTTTCCCTTTCTGCAGAGAAAATAGTCTTATCTAGAAGGAAAGCCATTTAATGGTTTTGTTTCTTTTTCTGAGATATGTGATACTGTAAATTATACTTGTACTTCTATAACTGAGTTATTTTTAGCCATTTGGATTCTTATTTTTAGTTTGTTGCCCCAGTGTGTTAGCTGCTCTAATTTCAAACTGATGATTTTCTCATTGTTTCAATTGAAATAAGTAAACATTTAAGTAAAAAAAAATAATAATAAATAAATAAATAAATGGTTATTATAGTGGGTTTTCGACTCTATTTGCTTTTGAGTTAGATGAGAAAATAACTTTTTGTAATCTACTTTTCCCCTAAAAATTTAGCACTTTAAAAATTATTTCTGTCTTTACTTTCTATGCTAAAAAAAAAGTTTAAACCACCTTTGAAAACGAGGGAAAGCAGATTCCTGTAAGGTAGACCTCTATGTATACAGTGAAAACACGGGGCTTGAATCCTGAGTCTGTGGTTCCTGTGTGACTTTAGGCAAATCACTTAACCTCCCTGAGCCTCAATTGCCTTTACAGAGTTTTTGTGTTTAAATTAGAAATTGAATGTGGAATCCTTTTGAGATCTAGAAATTTGGGTGCAAATATAAGTTATTGGTACCTTTCCCCAAACCAGTGACTATTTGTGATTTCTGATGACCTTGTAGCCTTTTATCTATTTACTTTTAATTTTTATTTATTTATTTATTTGTTTGTTTGTTTATTTAGGCTGCATTGGGTCTTCGTTGCTGCGCGCGGGCTTTCTCTAGCTGTGGTGAGCAGGGGCTACTCTTCGTTGCGGTGCGCAGGCTTCTCATTGCGGTGGCTTCTCTTGTTGCAGAACACGGGCTCTAGAAGCACGGTCTTCAGTAGTTGTGGCACGTGGGCTCAGTAGTTGTAGCTCGAGGGCTCTAGAGCGCAAGCTCAGTAGTTGTGGCTCACAGGCTTAGTTGCTCTGTGGCATGTGGGATCTTCCTGGATCAGGGCTTGAACCCATGTCCCCTGCATTAGCAGGCAGATTCTTAACCACTGTGCCACCAGGGAAGTCCTAGCCTTTTAAATAGTTCAACATTTGTACTTTATTATTCTGATAAGACATTATTTGATTTATCAGCTGATTTTATTTTTTTATCAGTATGTTACCATTGCATTTCTGTGGCTCCCTCAGAAATATCTTTATTTTTCAGCTATGGGGCAATTCAAAAGTGATTTTTAGCTTATCAATTTATAATGTTCTCACCCTTTTTGCAACTGCCGTAAGTAGCTTGGGAACATATGCCCTACCCTTGATTTAACAATATCTCTTTATCTCCATCCAGAGAATTCCAGGATCTGTGTCTGTATTGTGTTACATGGTCCTGCTCCACTGACTGTAGCCAGATAGACCAGAAGTGGACATCAGAACCAAACTTGGCCAGTCAGAGTCTTTCTCGTGGGATTTTGGAATTTGGACCTAGAGAGACTTAAGTTAGTCTTCTCAGTGGCTGGAACTGAAATATCAAGATCTGTGGGGAAGCTACATTTTGCCCATTATGTGCCCCCAGAGCAGAGATAGTTTGTTTGCTGAGAAAAATAAGGAGACAGGACCTGAAAGGCAAACAGAAGGAAGTCTTAATCTTTATTTCTTTTATTGAACTTTTATTTCGCTGTTCCATGAGCCATCCTATAGCCTTATTTATTTATTTATTTATTTATTTATTTATTTATTTAGCAGTACGCAGGCCTCTCACTGTCGTGGCCTCTCCCGTTGCGGTGCACAGGCTCCGGACGCGCAGGCTCAGCGACCATGGCTCACGGGCCCAGCCGCTCCGCGGCACGTGGGATCTTCCCGGACCGGGGCACGAACTCACGTCCCCTGCATCGACAGGTGGACTCTCAACCACTGTGCCACCAGGGAAGCCCTATAGTCTTAGTTTTTTAACTCCACCTTTATTATTTGAATAATCTTGATTGCTTTCTGATCTTTGCAACAGAGAACTATAACCAACACCAGAGCGGATAAGATTGACTCTTTTACTTTAACATTAAAAAATAATAATAACAGATTTTGGGGGGTGTTCATGCAGTGCCCTTAAGTGAATTAACTGTTTAACAACCATTTAGGGGTTTCTCCTACCTTTGTCTTCATATGAGGCATAACAGTGCTTTCTTTTCATGGAAAATGTAGTGTATTTTCCTAACCACAATAGAAATACTTCTTGTAATAAATTCATAGAGTATAAAAATGTCGAAAAGTTAGAAAGTTTTCCCCTCCATCTGTTTCCATCCTCCAGAAGTAATATGAAGGTTTATAGTTTGCTCTGTGTTCTTCATAATGTCTACAATTATACAAATATGTGGCTGTGATTTTCTTTTACAAAATAGCATAGTGTTTATGGATTGCTGTGCAAATTTTTTTCCACTGAGAAAATATGACCTAAACATTGTGCTCGTCATTCTCTATCTGCACAGATTAGGTTTTGCCCTTTCCCTCTGCCTGCTCTGTGCCCCAGCAGCCTGTCTCCTGTGTACTGCCTCAGTCAGCTTCCACTGCCAGACGCTTCTGACTGGGTCCAGCCCGTGGGACATACCAGCAACAGATCAGAGCCTAAGAGGAAAGAAGTCAGAGTATTCCTTCCCTGCTTTCCCTTGTTTCAGCTCTGTCTTTTGCAATACAGTTGGCCCTCCATACCCGCAGGTTCCACATATATCCCTGTGAATACAGAGGACCGACTGAAAGGGACTAGAGCATCCACAGATTTTGGTATCTGTAGGGGGTCCTGAAACCAATCTCCCATGGATACTGAGGGATGACTGTAGCTGAATCCCTCGTTGGCTATAGTTCCACTGGGTGGCCCTGCCCCTATGCTCCAAATTTCACTGTACTCCTATTATTTTTTAATTTTATGTTTTTATTGAAGTAGAGTTGATTTACAACGTTGTGGCAATCTCTGCTGTACAGAAAAGTGACTCAGTTGTACACATAGAGACATTCTTCTTTTTTAAATTTATTTATTTTATTTATTTATGTTTGGCTGCGTTGGGTCTTCAATGCTGTGCATGGGCTTTACTCTAGTTGCGGCGAGCAGGGGCTCCTCTTCGTTGCAGTGTGCGGGCTTCTCACTGTGGTGGCTTCTCTTGTTGCGGAGCATGGGCTCTAGGCACACGGGCTCAGTAGTTGTGGTGCGAGGGCTCAGTAGCTGTGGCACATGGGCTTAGTTGCTCCTCCACGGCATGTGGGATCTTCCTGGACCAGGGCTCGAACCCATGTCCCCTGCATTAGCAGGCGGATTCTTAACTACTGCACCAACAGGGAAGCCCTAGACATTCTTTTTTTAATATTCTTTTCCATTATGGTTTATCACAGGATACTGAATATAGTTCCCTGTGCTATACAGTAGGACCTTGTTGTTTATCCATCCTCTATATAATAGTTTGCCTCTGCTAATCCCAAACTCCCAATCCTTCCCTCCCCCACACTCCCTCCCCCTTGGCAACCACAAGTTTGTTCTCTATGTCTATGAATCTGTTTCTGGTGTTTATGTCCTCTCTTATGTACCTTAAGGCCTCTCTTAAGCCCTAGAATGGTAATAGCTTTCCACTACTGCTAGTCTGTAGGTACGTCCTCATCCTTTCTTTGTTTGCTTAACACTGCTCAACATTTGTAAGTAAACCGTTACTTAAAATTTCTTCTTTTGACCCATCTGGGAGTGAGTTCTGTTTCCTCCTGGGACCCTCTCTTATACAAACATTTTTCTAAGGTGATACACGTAGCTGTCGCTCATCCTATGGACAGGTCATGATTTATTTAACCATTCTTTTATTGATGGACATTTATCATATTTTCAATTGCATTGTTTATTACAAACAATGGTTCAGCCACCATCCCTGTGTGTGGGTATGTGTATGTGTGTGCAAACTCTTGGTGACTATTTTTGTAGGAGAGATTCCTAAAACTGGAATTGCTGAAACAAAAACATACTAATTTTAAATTTGATAAATATTTTCTCTCCCTCCTGGGCAGAGAGTCAACAGTTTCCTCTCCCTGAAACATACTTACATTTAATGAGCAACAAACAAGCTATAGCTATGATGAATGAAAAAGTAAGGCTCTGGTAAAACATGCATGTTTAGACCATTAATCCAAAAGAAATCATGGATATTTTAAAACCTAAAAATAAAGTAAGTCTTTGTAAAAGAGTTTCTGAATCCTACAGCTATTCAGACAATGTAATCCTTCAATCAGCTTTATTTCAAGGAAAGAGAACAATTTCTGACTGTTTGAACTAATCTGACCAGAAAAAGTTCCTGTAGTCCCTAAGTGCATTAGATTAAGCCCATGATTAAGAATAAAATCCAAAGAACATTCTGATGGTAAGTTTCAGCATACATTCACATAATATGCAGCTTCCATTTGGGGCCCAGATACCAAGATGTTTGCTGCTACATTCTAGGTTTAAGTTTACAAGATTTAATATCTCAAAAGCAGAGATAGATTCAAGAATCCAAGACAGGGGCTTCCCTGGTGGCTCAGTGGTTAAGAATCAGCCCATCATTGCAGGGGACACGGGACGTCCGGGAAGATCCCACATGCCGCGGAGCAACTAAGCCCGTGAGCCACAGCTACTGAGCCTGCGCTCTAGAGCCCGCGAGCCACAACTACTGAGCCCACGTGCCACAACTACTGAAGCCCGTGTGCCTAGAGCTCGTGCTCCACAACAAGAGAGGCCACCGCAATGAGAAGCCCGTGCACGGAAACGAAGAGTAGCCCCCACTCGCCACACCTAGAGAAACCCGCGCGCAGCAACAAAGACCCAACCCAAGCAAAAATAAATTAATTAAATTTAATTAAGCAATTAAGAAAAAAATTTCTTTTTTAAGAAAAAAAAAGAAACCAAGACAGAGACGTTCATTGAGCATTGTATGTAATAAATTAAAAATAATCTAAATTTCCACCAGTCTGGAAATGGTTAAATTTCAGTACATCCATACTATGGAATTTTATACTGCAGTTTTAAAATGTACTCCCTTGATTATGAGCAAATTTGAGCACCTTTCATATACTTAGGGTGGGTTTTTGTTTTTCATTGAAAGTGAATATTTTAAAGTTTATTGACTATAAAATGCAATTTTGAAGATGATTGTAGGCAATTTTGTGGGGGGAAAAAAACAAGAAAACAAACAAATCAGTAAAAGCATATTAGAAAAATTACATCAGTTAGAAAAATACCAGTGACCCAATATTAGAAGATATGGCTAAGAAACTGATTAAAGCATGCGAATGCATATCAAGACTACTGAATTGGGCTTCCCTGGTGGCGCAGTAGTTGCGAGTCCGCCTGCTGATGCAGGGGACACAGGTTCGTGCCCCGGTCCAGGAAGATCCCACATGCCACGGAGCGGCTGGGCCCGTGAGCCATGGCCGCTGAGCCTGCGCGTCCGGAGCCTGTGCTCCACAACGGGAGAGGCCACAACAATGAGAGGCCCCCGTACCGCAAAAAAAAAAAAAAAAAAAAACCTACTGAATTATTCTGCTTATTGTATTTTTAAATATTCAGATAATTAATATGAAGATTTTTAAAATATTTGTATACATACATTATTTTTTAGAAAGAAATAAATTTTTTTTAAAAAGCTATTTGTCAATAAGTAAATATTCCAAAAATTATACAACTTTAATTACTTTAGTGACCTCTTTCACTCTCAAGAGTGCTAGTTTGGATGATGAATTATATGGTCACACACAATATTGGTGTGAACTCCAGTAAGTGATTCCATAATCAAAGAAAAGTCCTTTGGTCCTCATTTCACAGATTGGTGAAAAATTGTACAATTCTATTTCTAAACAAGTATACAACATTTAATACATCTATGCATCCTTCTTTTTGCTTGTAATTATCTGTTTCATTGATTAACGGGCTCAGCTGGGGTTAGTTTTAGTTACGTAGAACAAAACCAGTTAGGAGAAACTAGATAGAAGTTTATTTCAATCACAATATAAAACGTAATACATGGTAAAGCTAGGATTTGATTCAAAATCTGTGCTCTTATTCACTGCATTGTGTATAGCAGTTACAACGTGTTCAACTGTAAGTAACTGTAAGGCATGTTATCACACATGCAAAATGAGTCTTCTATGGAAACATATACAGTTGTGTTTGAGCTTCTTTTCAAAATAGTTTCAGTTCTCTTGGATAAGTTAGATACATGCTCTACTTCCATACTGTTAACTTAAATAAGTATTATTGAATACCTAATATATGAAAAGTAATCCATGAATTGTAGTAGGATATAGAATGAATAAAGTATGATTTCTGTCTTTAAGTATCTTAGATTATAATAAGCTTAAAGATAATTATCATCCTTTAAGCCTGTGACATAATTTTATTTTGTAAGTAGAATAAGTTTCAAGAAGCACCTAGATCTATCAGCCAGTAATTCTCCTATGGAGAAAAACAGCAATTGCATCAAAATTTAAAATTTTCCAGTAGTGTATGTCCTTTTTTACATTTAAAATAAAAACCCAGTCCAAGTTTATTTAATAAAGATGCTGTCCTAATTGGCAATCTGTGTGGAAGAAAACAAAGTTAGATCCCTTCCTCACAACGTGTATCAAATTCCAGATGGACCAAAATTTTAAAAAGAAATATTAAAGAAAACAGGAAACATGGCAGAAAACAAGATAGAAAACTTAAGAGCCTAAAGGAAAAGACAAATGTAATTCATCATAGAAAAATAAATATAAGTTAATATGACAAAAGACACCAGAAATGAAGTCAAAACACAAATGATAGTGTGAAAGAGCAATTATGGAAATCACAGATCAAGGGTTATATCCCTTAGGGTAGTTTTTGTTTTGCCTTTTTCCCCCCGATATCCTTCTATATGGATTATCTGTTCATTATCTCCTTTGCCTATATTTCTATTGGGTTGCCTTTTTATCTTATCTATATATAGAAGGTTTATTATGACATGGATACTAATTCTTGTTATGTATGTAGCAAATATTTACTCCCATTAAGTTGCTTGTCTTTTTCTTTTAATTTATTTATTTTTTATTTATGTATTTTTGGCTGTGTTGGTCTTTGTTGCTGCGCACAGGCTTTCTCTAGTTGCAGCGAACGGGGGCTACTCTTCGTTGTGGTGCGCAGGCTTCTCATTGCGGTGGCTTCTCTTGTTGCAGAGCATGGTCTCTAGGCACACAGGCTTCCGTAGCTGTGGCTTGTGGGCTCTAGAGTGCAGGCTCAGTAGTTGTGGCTCATGGACTTAGTTGCTCTGCAGCATGTGGGATCTTTCCAGACCAGGAATCGAACCCGTGTCCCCTGCATTGGCAGGTGGATTCTTTTTTTTTTTTTTTTTTTTTTGCGGTGCGCGGGCCTCTCACCACTGTGGCCTTTCCCGTTGCGGAGCACAGGCTCCAGACGTGCAGGCTCAGCGGGCCCGGCTCACGGGCCCAGCCGCTCCGCGGCATGTGGGATCTTCCCAGACCAGGGCACGAACCCATGTCCCCTGCATCGGCAGGCAGACTCCCAACCACTGCGCCACCAGGGAAGCCCGCAGGTGGATTCTTAATAACCACTGCGCCACCAGGGAAGTCCCTAAGTTGCTTGTCTTTTAATTTTACTCATGATGTTTTGTAATCCTGACATCATGTAATCAAATTATCAACCTATCAGTATGGCTTTTGCCTTTCTGTGTCTTCTAATAATAATAGACTCTTCTAGGTTCTTAATACGACCTTAATTAATATTTGTGAATAGTAAGAAGTAGAAATTTAATATCTCCTTCCCAAAGGAAGATTAATTATCCTGACATCTTTCCCAGAAGCCGCAGTGAGTGAATGTCTTCTTGTCTTTTATAGACTCTGGTCATGCTGATCTCTAAACTAGTCACTGTGGGCTGGGTGACTGGATACGCTGATTGGCTTAAGTTAATCAAGTCAGCAACGGAGCTGAAGATGAGGTCTGTCCATCTCAACACACTTCAATAAGGCTCAGTGAGTGAGGAATGATAGTCAAAATAAATTTTGGGAAACTGTTCCTAGTAGAAATGTTACCATGCATGTTAGTCTCAGACTCTAACCCCCGCTTCCCTGAGGGAATATAAGCTGTGAGGAAGTGTTATCTTTGTCTCACAGGAAACCACCAGAAGAGAAAAACAGGAGGCCACCAGAACTGGTTACAACACGCTAAACCCAAGATGGTGGAAGACCTGATCTCCAATAGGCCTTGAGCTCCATTAGCATACATTAGCATGCTAAATGACATACCCACCTGCTGCCATGACAGGAAGTAGTGGACCATAGAAGGTAGAAAAAGAAGTGGCACCTCAGTTCCAGGAAGAACCCCACCTATTTCCAGAAAACCAATGCTTATGCTTCCCCCTCATTAACCCTACCTTTAAAAATCTTGCCTTGATCACCCCTGATGAGAAGTTGATTTGCAAACTAAGTTCCCAGTTTTTCATTCTATGGTCATTGAATAAAGCTTGTGCTGTTTCAGTCTCCCAGAGAGTGTCCTTCAATATAGGTCTTCACCACCGGGTCAGCTTCGTCTGAGAGCAGATATTTTCATGCCTTTCCATTCAGAGGCTCCCGTTTGCTCTCAGAGTTCATTCTTCTGCCTTGTGTTTCAATTCTCCAGAGAAACAGAACCAGTAGGATATATATAGAGAGAAAGAGTTAAGGAATTTTAAGGAAGTGGCTCACAGGGTTCCAGGTGCTGGCAAGTCTGGAATTTGTAGAAGAGGCTGGCAGGCTAGAAATTCAGAGAAGAATTGATGTTGCAATTTTCAGTGTGAAATGTGCAAACAGGAAACTCAGACAGGGGTAGACACTGCAGTCTTGAGGCAGATTTGCCTCTTCTTTGGAAAACTTCATTCTTTGCTTTTTAGGCCTTCAACTGATTGGATGAGGCCCACCCACATTATGGAGAGTAATCTGCTCTACTCAAAGTCTATCGATTTAAATGTAAATCACATCTAAAACATACCTTCACAGCAACATCTAGACTGGCATTTGACCAAACAACTGGGCACCAGAGCCTAGTCAGGTTGACCCATAAAACTAACCATCACATGCCTCATTCTCTAATTTGTGGTCCCTTGCTGCCAGCAGGTCCAAGGGGACCTCTTTTTCCTCCTGCTTCTCCAGAAATCATGTATGGACCACTCCAGAATCCTTCCCACCAAAGGACTTTTCCCTGGCCTACCATATCTTTCAGCAGCGATGAGACATACCCATCCACCAAATGTTTGCCTCCTTTTACTCCCCCATGTACTGTATCACTGCACTATCTCTTTATCCTGACAGAGTGGGTGCCCTTCCGGGCTGATGCAGCTTTCAATCAAACCTCCTGCTGAACTAGAGACTTTTTTTTTTAATCTCTTTTCAAAATTAATTTTGAACTGTGGCTCATTTTTAATTTAGGAAATTGCTGTTACTTAAGTGATTATATTTTTACCCAAATGGAAAAGTTATAGAATTGTGATTCTTACAGTAGTGTTTTTGTAAACAAAGTTGATTTAAATTAAAAAAAAAAAAAAAAAGGTTGTTGGTTTACTGCTGTTTTCCCAGCTCCCAGCACTGTGCCTTGCATGTAATAGGAGCTCAATAAGCATCTGTTGAATGAATCTGTTAACATAGTGAATTAGTCACATTCTCATTTAGACTCTTCTTGCATTCTAAGATGAATTCTCATCAGTCACGATGCATTATTCATTCAGAATACATCTAAATTAAATCTAGTTCTTGAGTGATTGATTCTTCTGTGTTCCATACGTGATTGGGCCTGTTTCTTTTCTTATGCTGTCTTTGTCCTTGCTGGTACCAGAGTTAAGTCGGGCTTATAAAATGAATCACATAGCTTTCCATTTCATTCTGTGCTCTGGAAAGACCTGGAGAGGATGGGAATTATCTGTTCCTTGACTACTTGGGAAAACTCATTGTAAAACATTTGGTGCATATGCCTTTTTGGTGGTGTATTTCTTAGACAACCATTCCATTTCTTCTGTGGTTATTGGCCTGGTCAGGTTTCCACTTCTTGCGGATTCAGTTTTTAAAATTTAGGTAGTCTTCAATAATTGTTCGCTTTTTTAAATATATTGTTATACATTATATATAACATTCTTTAAAATCTCCTCTGTATCAGTATTATGTCTCTTTTTTAATCCCAGCGTTAATTTTATCTTTTCCTTTCTCTTGATTAAACTTCACAAAATTTATCTAATTGCTTTTTCTTCTCAAAAAACCTGTTCTTCATTTTTATTCATTTAGGGTTGCCAGATTTAGCTAATAAAAATATAGAATATAAGTACGTGCCCTCATTAGTTTCCCATTTTATCTTTTTTTTTTCCTTTCTTTGTTTTTTGTTTGTTTGTTTGTTTTGTTTTTCCTAGCTTCTTGGGTTAAAAGCCTAGGCATTTATTTTCAGTCTTTCTCATTTTCTAAAAATCTGTTTAAACCTACAGAGATTTTCTTCTTTCATCCCATTCCATGGGTTTTTGTTCAATTCTAAATAATTTGTAACTTCTATCATTACTTTCTCTTTAATCCAAGATTTATTTAGATGTCTCTTTTTATTTTTAATTGTTAAGTGTGTATATAGCTTTGGGGATGGTTCTTTTTATCCTCAGTTTCTGATTTTATTACATTGTAATAATTGCATGTGGCCTGAAATCTGTCAAGATTTTCTTTATGGTCAATACCTGCTTCCCAAATTTTTTGGTATTGTGACACATGTGGAAAACCATATTTGTGCATCTAATTGGGGTAAACCAAAAGGAATTGAGAGTCCCAGAGAAGAATGCTAGTGGGGGACTTCCCTGACAGTCCAATGGTTAAGAATCCACGCTTCCACTGCAGGGGGCAGGGGTTCAATCCCTGGTCAGGGAACTAAGACCTCGCATGTCCCATGGTGCGGCCAAAAAAAAAAAAAAAAAAAATGCCAGTGGGAGTCAGGCCACAAAAGCCTCTGGCCCATCCTGGATCCCATTCAGTCACCCATGGTATACAACTTGAAAAACGGGCTCAGTTTTTGTGAATGTTTTATGTGTATTTGAAAAGAATGCTGTTTCTCTTGCTGATACATGCATATATATGTATATATTTGCATATATGTTTAAGATTTCAATGGTCTGACTCAAATCCTCTATAGTTACTTCTTTTGATCTGTTTTCTTGGTGATCACATCCTCCTCTTTTACCGCTAGTGGTAAACACTATCCTGCATTTGGTGCTTATCATTCCATGCATTTTATTATGATTTAAGTACTACATATTTAACGTGAATCAGTATATAGTATTCAATTGCCTGTTTTAAATTTTATATAAACAGTATCTTACTGAATATCTTTTTTAGCAATTTGCTTTTTTCATTCAATATATTTGCAAAAGCCATCCCTATACTGAATGTGTAGCTCGAGTTTAACCATAATCTAATCAGATTCTTTTGTAGTAATCTTTATTAATGAATCCAATTTAACTACTCATTTTCCTATTGATGTATATTTCTAATATATGTTTCTTTTTTTTTTTTTTACTTTTACTATGCTGCTCTGAACATTATTGTTCAAGTCTTACTGACTTACTATGGCAAGAGTTTCTCTAGAGTACATGTCTCAGAGTGGAATCCTAGGCCCTAGATTATGTGCATTAATAACTCTTCTAGACATTACCAAATTGTTCTCCAAAGTGGACATACCAATTTATATTCCTTCCAGGGGTGCATAATAGGTCCTATGGCTCCATACTCTCACCAGCAATCGGTATCTTCACATTAAACTTATTTTTGCCAAACTGGCTAAAAATTGAACTTGGTTTTTATTTTCATTTTTATAATTCCTAGTAAGGTTCATCATCCTATGATTTGTCATTTGGTTTTTCTTTTCTGTGAATTTTTAAATTTTTGTCTCTTTTTTCCCAATGGGTTACTTGTATTTTATTGATTTGTAGGAGTTCTTTATGTAATCTGGATACTAATACTTGTGTAACATTATGTATGTTACAAATATCTTCTTTCAGATTGTAAGTTTTTGTAACAATCAATTTTTATGATGTCTTTTGATAAACAACGTTTTTTTTCATTTTAATGTAGTTGAAATTATCAACCTCTTCCTTTGTGATTTGGGTTTTTGGCTTTCTTTCACCTTAAAAGGCAAGACCATAAAAATATTCTCTAGTTTTTTCTTCTAAAAATTGCTTTTCACTTTGGGTTCTTATCTGAAATTCATTTTGGGTGTATGGTCTGAGCTAGGGATATAATTTTGTATAATGGGTTAGCCCAGCATCTCGGATATAATAGTTCATCTTTTCCCTATAGATCCAGAGTGTCAGTTTTATATGTCATGTTTTCATAGATAGATGGGTCTGCTCTGTTCCTAATTGTCCAATTGTCCATTCATGCACTAATATCACACTGTTTTAATAACCATAGCTTCATATTAAAGGTGGAAGGCTGGTAGGAAAAGTTTCTCCATCTCTTTCTTCTGTTTGATTGGACCTAATTGAATCCTAAATTAAGTTACTGTCTCTTAAAACTGTGAAGATAATATTGCACTTTTATTTTTTAATTCAGTGTTTCTGATGAGAAGTCTGATGTCAATTTGATGCTCCTTCCTTTGTAGGCAGTCTATCTGCTTTGGGGGGTTTTTTTCTGGAAGATTTTAAGATTTATCTTTTTATCTTTTCTATCACAAATCTCACACTATTTGTAGGGATTTTGTAGGGACCTTTCGATCTGAGGACAGAATTCTCTTATTTAAATGTTCTGCTTCCCTTCCCTACTCTATATTCTTTCTTTCTAGAACTCTTATTAAATGAAAGTTAGAATTCTGGATCTATCTTCCAACATCTCTTGATTTTTCTTTCATATATTTTATCTTTTTCCTATTTGGTCTATGTTCCGGGAGAATTTTATAGCTCTGTCTTCCAGTTCATTAATTTGTTCCTCAGCAAATTAATTTAGCCTTTCTATTAAATTATCTCAACAATCGACTCCCACAATCCTTGTTTATTCTTATTTATATGTGTATTAAGTTTTCCCATTTGATGACACAAATCACACTACTTCAAAGCCTTAATCTTCTTGCCCTATTAACTCTGTTTTGTCAGATAGAAGTTTTATCATCTGTTGGGTTTCTTATCTCTCTTTCATGGTGGCATTCTTTAAAGTTTGGCCATTCTTGATTTTTCACTCATCTCTTTAGTGGACATTTCCTGTTAGATCCATGTTGCATCTGTTTTCTTAGCCTTTTCTAAAGAAGCACAGAATTTACCACTGGGTATACCTTGAAGGCTAATGTTCTGGTATGGGTGTTCCCCACTCCTCCAGGTATTGCCAGACACTGGGGGTGGGGCACTGCCTTATCTTTCTTGCTGTCACCCTCCTACCCATTTTTCTTCACTGAAGATAGAAACCACCATCACTGTTGTTTGACTGACGGGATAGAAAAGTAGTGGTGAGCAGCAATCAAACTATCTAGATATTCCTGCTGTGGTACCTGAATTGATCAATTTATTGGTTATCTTTGAACTTCTTCCTGCTGCTAGCATCCATCACTTTAGGGCAAGGAACATTCTTGGTGTCCCTACTACATTTTGCAGCAATAGCCACTGTTCTAGTTTTTTTTGTTTTTTTGTTTTTTGTTTTTGGCTGTACTGCGTCTTCATTACTGCACGTGGGCTTTCTCTAGTTGAGGCGAGTGGGGGCTACTTTTTTTTTTTTTTTTTTTAAAGAGCTTCAAATGCTTAGCTTTTTATTTATTCATTTATTTGTTTATTTAATTTTGGCTGTGTTGGGTCTTCGCTTCTGTGCGAGGGCTTTCTCTAGTTGTGGCTAGTGGGGGCCACTCTTCATCGCGGTGCGCGGGCCTCTCACTATCGCGGCCTCTCTTGTTGTGGAGCACAGGCTCCAGACGCGCAGGCTCAGTAGTTGTGGCTCACGGGCCTAGTTGCGCCGCGGCATGTGGGATCTTCCCAGACCAGGGCTCGAACCCGTGTCCCGTGCATTAGCAGGCAGATTCTCAACCACTGCGCCACCAGGGAAGCCCGGGGCTACTTTTCATTGTGGTGTGCAGGCTTCTTATTGCGGCAGCTTCTCTTGTTGCAAAGCATGGGCTCTAGGAGCGCAGGCTTCAGTAGTTGTGGAACACAGGCCCAGTAGTTGTGGTGCACGGGCTTAGCTGCTCCACGGCATGTGGGATCTTCCTGGACCAGGGCTTGAACCTGTGTCCCCTGCATTGGCAAGTGGATTCTTAACCACTGTGCCACCAGGGAAGTCCCACTGTTCTAGTGTTAGCTCTGGTTTATCTCCACCGGATTCTGTGTCATGCAGGGATATGTCACAGTGTCTGGTCCCTAGAAATTTCCTCTCTTATTTCCCATGCAGTTGTGATTTTCTTCATTTATCTTTTCCATTACTTATAGAAATTTGGAGCTGAAGAGAAGATTGTATCATTTTTTTCAATCCATTACCTTCAAATTCACTTTTTCACCACACTTAAGTTATGTATAATGAGAGAAATAAGACAAAGAAGTGGTCTGTAGAGGCCAAAATATCACCTTATTCTGATACAGCTACTGGGGAACGTAGCTTAGCATGAAAGCCAGATGAGCTTACTAATACTGAACCACAGAATTATATAAACTTAACCAGCCTGGCCCAGCAGCACCGACTGGGGCAGGTCTCATCATATGGATGGCATTCTGTCCTGCAAGAAATAGAACTGTGCTTTCTCTGGCTGACTGGCTCCCAAAGAGGAAGGAGAATGAAGCTAATTGTGCTCTGTTTATTATTCTGGAATTCACCAATCAGATTAAGTCACCCTCTCCAAAAACACAAGAGATGTACTAAACTTTGTCCCATGGAAGATGTATTCATGTACTATTGCCACTGTAACAAACTACCACAAACACAGTTGCTTGAAACAACACAAATTGATTCTCTTATAGTTCTGGAGGTAAGAAGTCCAAAATCCATTTCACTGAGCTAAAATCAAGGTGTTGGTAGGGCTGGTTCCTTCTGGAGACCCTAAGGGGAAAATCTGCTTTCTTGCCTTTTTCAGGTTCTATGCCCACCTGTATTTCTTGACTCGTGGCTCCTTCTTCCATCTCCAAAGCTCATCACTCCCATGTCTGCTTCTGTCATCACATCACCCTCTTCTCCAACTCCTACTCCTCCTGTGTCCCTCTTATAAGGACCCTTGTGATTACATTGGGACAACCAGGTTATCCAGGGTCTTTTAGCAGCTTAAGCTACATCTCACTAGAATGGGGGCAGTTGCTACAGGGCCTCCCAATTAGAAAATAATAATACCAACCAAGTCTGTTTCATTACATTGGGACAACCTCAGGATCCTTAACTTAAGCACGTCTGCAAAGTCCTTTTTGCTGTACAAGGTAACATATTCACAGGTTCTGGGGATTAGGATGTGGACATGTTTGGGGAAACATTATTCAGCCTAGGACAGAGGTAGTATCAATAGCTGGTTAAGAATGATTCCCCACTGATATTCCCTTGATTCTTGTTCCCTTAAACCATTGGTTTAGCCATTAAGCCTATGTCAACCAGAAGTGTGTCTCACATCTTCAAGAGAGAATCTCGGCAGCCTATCAGAACAGTCCTGCCCTATTTTCTTGAGGCTACCTTTCCCTCTTGTGTCAACCAACTTTGTACCCTCCCAGGGACACTGGTAGGAAAGAGAGACTTAGCTCATGAAAAGTTCCAAAACAGTTCCCTAGTAGGCATTAATTAAATAGTTCAATGCCATTCTGTACCCAAGGCTAAAATTTCATTCATTTTTCTATTACTTTTTTTATTATGCCTATCCATATAGTCCATGTAGCATATCAGAGGATCAGCAATGAGATTAAATGACAAAATTACACTAGTCTAATAATAATATGCACAGAGAAACCTGGAAATAATCATCAGGGAAATGCAAATCAAAACCACAGTGAAATACCACTTCACACCTGTTAGCATAGCTATTATCAAGAAGACAAGAAATAACAAGCATTGGTGAGGATGCAGAAGAAAGGGAACCCTTGTGCCCTGTTGGTGGGAATGTAAACTGATGCAACCACTATGGGAAACAGTATGGAGGTTCCCCCCAAAATTAAAAATAGAACTACCATATGATACAGTAATTTCATTCCTGGGTATTTATCTGAAGGAAGCAAAACACTAACCTGAAAAGATACATGCACTTCATGTTCACTGCAACATTACTTCCAATAGCCAAGATGTGGAAGCAACCTAAATGCCTATCAATGGATGAATGAATAAAGAAAATGTGAGATACATAGATTATATACTATACTAAGTGAAATAACTCAAATACCATATGATCTCACTTATATGTGGAATTTTTCAAAAATGAATTCGTAGACACAGAGAACAGATCGGTAGTTGCCAAAGGCAGGGGTGGTGGTGTGGTGAAATGGGTGAAGGTGGTCAAAGGTACAAAATTCCACTTATAAAATAAATAAGTCTCAGGGATGTATGTACAATATGGTGACTATAGTTAATAATACTGTACTGCATATTTGAAAGTTGCTAAGAGAATAGATCTTAAAAGTTCTCATCCCAAGAAAAAATTTTGTAACTACGTGTGGAAGTGTGGTACACACTTCCCTGGTGGTGCAGTGGTTGAGAGTCCGCCTGCCGGTGTGGGGGACACGGGTTCATGCCCCGGTCTGGGAGGATCCCACATGCTGCGGAGCGGCTGGGCCCGTGAGCCATGGCCGCTGAGCCTGCGCGTCCGGAGCCTGTGCTCCGCGACGGGAGAGGCCACAACAGTGAGAGGCCCGCGTACCGCAAAAAAAAAAAAAAAAAGAAAAACCTTTTCCTTTTCACACCCTTTTTGAACTTGAGGTGCCGGCACTGCAGTGTTGTCGTGGAGGTGAACTCTGTCTAACAGAACTCCCACAATAACCAGTAAACACTTTTCTTCCTGCGCTGCAATGGCTCTTTCCACTGCCTCCTTCTGTGGAATTCCTTAGGCCTAAGAAAACCATCACCTGGGGACGATTTCTCCCTCACATCTGAATAACCGGTTTCTAGCAGCCTTGAGGACAAAAATAGAGGGAGTAATTCTTGAGCCACATGAATTCAGACTTAGTCCATCTACCCGGCCCTCTTTTGCCCTTGAAGATGGTTGAAAACAACATAAAAGCGGAATTTAAAGTCGGGCTGTTTGTTTATCTTACCTACCTAGGCTTAGCACTAGCACATTGAAAACTAATCTCTCACTAATGCTCTGTGGTCCAGAGAGAACCCAGCTGCCCCATGGTTTAAAAACAGCAAATATTTTCTTGCTCCTTTAATATCTAAAAGGACGGTATATGAAAAGACTGTTTCTTTCTCCTTATAATTGAATCCTTGCCCCAGCTGTAACTGCTTATTAAGGCCTCTTCAGCCCGCTGGCCCCTGCTACGTTCCTCTCCTGGTCCCTGTACTCATGCCAAGGCCCTCTTACAACCTCTGAGTGGCTTTTCCAAGGTCTTTTTCCCCAGCCACATCTCTTAAGAGCCAACTGCACCATCAGAGAAAACTACCTGGTCCAATATAAGCCTATACAAACTGCCAAGATCAAAATGTCCTTGGAGAACAGACTAGTGGTTGCCAAGAGGGAGAGGGCTGGGGAAGGGATGAGGTGGGAGGCTGAGGTTAGCAGATGTAAGCTTTTATATATAGAATGGATAAACAACAAGGTCCTAGTGTATAGCACAGGGAACTATATTCAACATCCTGTAATAAACCATAATGAATATTTCACAAAAGAATGTATATGTATGTATAACTGAATCACTTCACTGTACAGCAGTAATTAACACAACACTGTAAATCAACTATACTTCAATTAAAAAAAAAAAGATCAAAATGTCCTGCACACACACTCAAGAACAAGACCCCAGGGCCAATGCCAATCCTTTGCCACTCTAGAAGCCTCGATCACTCTACATGTACTCGTTTGCTTCTCCCTGACTGTTCTCCTTATTCCTCACATACCAATTTTCTGGCCAGTGCATCAAAAGTGGGTATCCAATCGAAGGCACCCTTCCTCCTTTTCTGAGTTCAAAACACATTAAGAAATAAGATAACGGAATGGAAAAAGAAAACCAAATGATTACTTAATTCCTAATAAAGCTGGGTTGCAGGATTCGGTTTACTATGAGACAAGAACTTCCTGACACGAGGCCCCAGAATAGGATCCAGCAACTCTGATCCAAAGTAGACCTGCCTCACTGAGGGTGGGAGCGGCAGCTGCTCCTAGAGCGGACCTCATGCTAGCTGGGTGCCAAAGAGGAAGTGGGCAGGAATGAGCTAAGCAAGCCCACTTTACTTCCCCCAAATTTGCCAATTAAATCATGCCCTGCTTCAGTTCAGGGCAGAGTTAAGAAAGGGACAAAAAAAGCCAGGTGTCACACTAATGCAACTCCCTTCCCCTGAAAGGCAGTGTTTGAATTTCTTTTACTAGTAAAATATATGTATGTATGACTTGGGTAATTAGATAAATGGATTTTTAAAAATTTTTTATTGGAGTATAGTTGCTTTACAATGTTGTGTTAGTTTCAGCTGTACAGCAAAGTGAATCAGTTATACGTATACATGTATCCCCTCATTTTTGGATATCCTTCCCATTTAGGTCACCACAGAGCATTGAGTAGAGTTCCCTGTGCTATACGGTAGGTTCTCATTAGTTATCTATTTTATACATAGTATCAATGACATAGTGTATATATGTCGCTCCCCATCTCCCAGTTCATCCCACCCCCCCTTTCCCCTCTTGGTGTCCATACGTTTGTTCTCTACATCTATGTCTCTGTTTCTGCTTTGCATATAGGTTCACCTATACCGTTTTTCTAGATTCCACATATATGCGTTAATATACGATATTTGTTTTTCTTTTTCTGACTTACTTCACTCTGTATACAATGGAATAACTTGATTAAAAAAAAAAAAAGAAGAAGTGCTGGTAGAAGCCGCTACCTGGTGGGACTGAGGTGCCAAGGTTATAATCTGGAAGTCTAAAGCTTAGATTTCTCCGGCATTATCAATTAGCATTAGGAAATGATTTCCTACTCTTTCAAATAGTTTTCCATATGTCTTTATGAAAACACTTTAGTTCATACATTTATTAGCGATGTACTTAAAAACATTTACAGTTTGCAGCAAGATTTAAATACAAGTTTTTCTCAATTACAGAGACAAATGTTTTTGGCCTTCTCAGCTTCCTTCCATTACCCCTTCTGTTCTTTCTTTTCATCCCCACCATGTGACTCACTCCTCACTTCCAGACTTGAATGAAATTGCCACACCACAAGGTGCGAAATTAATTTCCCAAATGGTCACAGAGTGGCCAGATGATGCCACCTGGGAGTTCAGAGGACTTAGCTCCGCACAGGGTGAACTGTGGCCAAGGGAAAGGGAAGCAGGAGGAAGCAGGCAGATAGATGCCCTCTTCTTGCTCTTTTTCTTGGACTCCTCTGAGGTGTAGCTTCTTCCTGAAACCTTTCTGAAGAATTCCTGAGTCCTGAGCAAATACACCTAATGAAAGACCTGCTATTCAAAGACTACTTTGCACCCTCTCTTCCCTTTTTCCTAACTCTTACCACCTAAAACCACTCGGGTTATTTAGGGTCATCTTGCCCTTGCCCAAAAGCCAAACTCAGGGCTTCATGCATCCTGTCTGCCACAAATCCAGCGCTTACTCAGTATTTCTTAGGGAAGCAAAGAGAAGATTGCTTTACATATTACATAGGAAACCTTCCTTTGAAATATCTTTGAGTTTCTTTCCTCAAAAGTTCCACAGCTTAGAGCTCACCCAACTCTACTTCCTCTTCTCTTCAAGATTCTAATAAAATTTTCTTCCTCATTCTGTGGTGGGTAGAATAATTCTGTCTCCTCTCAGCATTTTAATTTTCCTCACTGCCAATCACCCTGCTTATTTCAACAAAGGCCCTCTAGTGAGCTGAATGCACAAAGCATTCATTCTTCCTTGTAGACAAGAAGGGAGGTATTGCCAGGACATGCTTTTAATATGTGTTCCCCATGTCACACAGGCATAAAGCAAAATTCCAAGCTGGCAAGAAGTGGAGGGAAGAAAAAGTTATGTCAGGGTGAAGCAAGCATGGGTCTAGGTAGGTACAAGTTTGTAGTGATGTCTGGTGGAGGGAAAGATCCAGATCAGGAACGTGAATCTTGAGGCAGGGGCAGACATGACCTAAAACTGGGTTCAAATGAGGCCACATCACCTGTGAAGGGGAGGCCAGGAGCTGGGAAAGGATTTTCAGTCATACTGGGAACAGGCATAGTTCAGTTTAATACTCAGTAAATCTTATACTCAATAAACATCCTGTAAGTTTGCCGCCAGGATCAGAACAGATTCCCGGGGCAAGGAGACTGATTCGGAAAGTGGACAAATAGATCTCCTGCCTAGAGCCGAGGGTTGAGGGACGAGGAAACCAAGTCGTTTCCTACTCTTAATATTTTCTCCTCATGCTTAAGAATAACACATTTTCTATTGATGCTGTTAACACATTATCACAGGGACTTCCCTGGAGGTCCAATGGCTAGGACATCGCCTTCCAGTGCAGGGGGTGCGGGTTCGACCCCTGGTTGGGGAGCTAAGATCCCACATGCCTCACGGCTAAAAGACCAAAACATAAAACAGAAGCAATATTGTAACAAATTCAATCAAGACTTTAAAAATGGTCCACATTAAAAAAAAAAAGAAATCTTTAAAAAAAATTACCACAAACTTGGTGGCTTGAAACAACACAAACAGTCTCTTGCAGTGCCATGGGCTAGGAGTCTGATACGTGTCTCACTGGGCTGACATCTAGGTGTTGACAGGGGAGAATCCTTTTCCCTGCCTTTTCCGTCTTCCAGAGGCTGCCGCCTTCCTTGGCTCGTGGGCCCTTCCATCATTTTCACAGCCAACGAGGGCAAATTGAGTCCTCTCATCACTTCACTCTGACCTCTTCTGCCTTCCTCTTCCACTTTTCAGGATCCATGTGATTACATTGGGTCCACTTGGATTACACAAAATAATCTTCCTACTCGAAGGTCAGCAAATTAGCAAACTTAATTCCGTCTGCAACCTGAACTCCCCTTTGCCATATGATAAAACATAAGCACAGAATCTGGGGATTAGGATGTGTGCATCTTTGGGGAGCCATTATTCTACCTACGACATGGTGATAAGTACTGTGGAGAAAAACAGAGCAAGGATGGGAAAGAGGGAGGGACCACTCTTCCATAGTTGTGCTGCCCTCTGACCACAGCTGGAAAGGTTCTCTGGTTTTGTTTTTAAGGATTCTTGTTTTTGTTTTTGTTTTGTTTTGTTTTGTTTTTGTAGTACGCGGGCCTCTCACTGTTGTGGCCCTTCCCATTGCGGAGCACAGGCTCCGGACGCGCAGGCTCAGCGGCCATGGCTCACGGGCCCAGCCGCTCTGCGGCATGCGGAATCCTCCTGGACCGGGGCACAAACCCGTGTCCCCTGCATTGGCAGGCAGACTCTCAACCACTGCGCCACCAGGGAAGCCCTTAAGGATTCATTTGATTAGATTGAGCTGACCTGGATAATCCGAGATCTTCTCCCCATCTCAAGGTCCTTAACATTAATCATTAGACCCTTTTGTCATTTAAGGTAACATATTCACAGATTCCAGGGATTAGGATGTGGACATATTTGGGGAACCATTATTCTACATGCCACATCTTACCTATGATGGAATTTTCTAGGTGTCTAGGCTTGTTGATGACTCTGAATTTCCAACTTGTCCTCAAAAAGGTCAAAAGCCTTTGGAGAGGGCTTCCCTGGTGGCGCAGTGGTTGAGAGTCCGCCTGCCGGTGCAGGGGACACGGGTTTGAGCTCTGGTCTGGGATGATCCCACATGCCGCGGAGCGGCTGGGCCCGTGAGCCATGGCCGCTGAGCCTGCGTGTCCGGAGCCTGTGCTCCGCAACGGGAGAGGCCACAACAGTGGGAGGCCCGCATACCACAAAAAAAAAAAAAAAAAAAAAAAAAAAAAAAAAAAAAAAAAAAAAGCCTTTGGAGAGAATTTAACTGGTAGGTATGATATTTCAATTTCGTCAAAAAGCAGAAATTAAGATTTCTCACTATGAGCTCCCTAGACTGGAAACATGTCTGCATATTTTCTCTTGACTCAGAAGTGAAGCAGCAGTGTGATGCCTCCATCACCACCAAGGTACAAAAGAGTTACATCAGCCCAAATAATCCCCTGGTGATGCCTCTGTGTATCCAGCACACCTTCTCACCCCAAGCCCACAGCAGTCACTGATCCAGTCTCCATCTCTTTGCTTTTGCCTTTCTGAGAATGTTACATAAATGGAATCATATGATCTGCAGTCTTTTGGGTCTGGCTCCTTTCACTGAGCAAAATGCATTTGATATTCACCCATGTTGTTGTATGTACCAATAGTTCTTCCATTTTTATTGCTGAGTAGCATTCCATTGTATGGATGTGCCACAGTTTGTTTATCCATTCAATTGTAGATAGACATGTGGGTTTCCAGTTTTGGTGATTATGAATAAAGCTGCAATAAACATTCATGTACAATTTTTTGGTGTGAACTTAAGTGTTCATTTCTCTTGGGTAAACACCTAGGATTACTGGGTCATATGGTAAATGTATGTTTATCTTTATAAGAAACTGCGAAGCTCTCTCCCAAAGTGGCTGTACCATTTTGCACTCCTACCAGGAATGTATGAGAGTTCCAGTTGCTCTACATCCTTGCCAGCATTTGGTATTGTCAGTTTTTTGTTTGGTTTCAGTTTGGTTTGGGTTGGGTTGGGTTTTTATCCATTCTAGTATGTGTGGTATTATCTCACTGTGGTTTTAATTTCCCTAATTACTAATGATGTTGAGCATATTTTCATGTGCTTATTCCCCATTCATGAAGTATCTGTTCAAAATCTTTTGCCAATGTTAATTGGGTTGTTTGTTCTCTTATTGGTAAGTCTTGAAAGTTCTCATATATTCTGCATGTAAGTCTTTTGTCAGGTATGTGATTTTAAAATATTTCTCCTAGTCTGTGACTTGTCTCTTCTTTCTCTTAATGGTGTATTTCACACATGAAAAGTTTTTAATTTTGATGAAGTCCAATTTACGAATTTTTTTCTTTCATGGATCATGCTTTCAGCGTCATATTTAAGAATCCTTTCCCTAATCCAAGGTCACGATTTTCTCCTGTGTTTTCTTCCAGAAGCTTTATAGTTTTACATTTTGCATTTAGATATATGATCCATTTTGAGGTGATTTTTGCATAAGACAAAAGGTATGGGTTGAGATTCTTTTCCTCTTCCTCCTCTTCCTCCTTCCCCTTCCTCTGCTTTGTTTTTTCTTTTTTCTTTTTTGCATATGGTTGTTATTTGTTCAACACCATTTATTGCAAAGACTATCCTTCCTGCATAAAATTGGTTTTGTTTTTTTGTCAAAAACAGACTGACAATACATGGGTGGATCTATTTCTGGACTCTGTATACTGTCCCATTGATCTTCGTATCTATCCTTTCAACAAACACCACTGTCTTGATTACTATAGCTTTGGTGAATAGGTAAATATATTTTTTTAATCCAAAAATCTCCATCACTCAAAATATGTCACCTTGAGCAAGTTACATAACTTCTCTTAACTTCAGTTTTCTCAACTGTAAAAAGAGGATATTCATAGGACCTCTGTGAAAGAGCCATTATAGGAACTGACTAGACAAGGCATGGGGGGGCGGGATTGTGGTGGATGTTGCCTGTTTTGTTTGTCCAACTCTCCTCCTTTCTTCCAGGGTCAGCATCTCCTTCTTTTACCGAACAACTCTTCTTACTCACTTAGAATATATACCCCAAGCATAGTAACCCCAGCCTATACGTCATATTTCCCAATCATGTGCCTACATGATTTCATAGATTATGTTCAGCCTCATGGACAGTTCTACTTTTTTGTTTGTTGATTTTTCTTTCTTTTTTTTTTTTTTTTTTTTGCGGTATGCGGGCCTCTCACTGTTGTGGCCTCTCCCATTGCGGAGCACAGGCTCCGGATGCGCAGGCCCAGCGGCCATGGCTCACAGGCCCAGCCGCTCCGCGGCATATGGGATCCTCCCAGACCGGGGCACGAACCCGTATCCCCTGCATCGGCAGGCGGACTCTCAACCACTGCGCCACCAGGGAGGCCCTGTTTGTTGATTTTTGATCGGTAGGCAAATTCCTACCAATCCTTCAATACTTAAAATCACATTTCCTCAGCAAAACTTTCCCAGAGTTGCCTTTGTCCATGTGTACCCTCCCAGCAGTTTGTTCAAATCTATTTTATTGTTTCTAACTCATTATACTATGATTTCACACACACACACACACACACACACACATACACACACTACACACACACACCCCTTGGAGCTCCTTGAGGGCTTGAGGGCTTGAATAATGTTTTTTATACCTAATGCTTAGCATACAGTAGGTGCTCAATACATTTTTATTGGGAGGAAAAAGGAAAGGAAAAAAGAAAACCGATTGATACAGATTCCTTCCCTGATAGATATTTGCCTGAACTTTGTGCAAATGGGCCTCCTTGCAGCACGTATGAGCACCACGGGCATACGTTATTTTAGCTCTTTTAATGACTCGGCCAGATGACCACAGAATAGATTATGCCAAGCACTAATGCAGTTACATCATACCAGCATGGACTGGTTCTCATTTGGTTAATTAAGATATATTGTGCTGAGGAATGAGGCACTGGCCCTAGGAAGCAGGTCTAGCACACCAGCCATGAAGAAAACATGCTTATTATCCCAAGCATGGGCCATGTTACATCAGATTATTAAGTAGCGTTCCAACATGCCCTTAGTTTTGAATTGTTCTCAGTGTTCCCCAAGTAAAGAATAATGTGTAGTGTCCACTCAGAACAGAACAACCGAGGAAAACAAATACAATGCTCCAGATGCTAAAACTGAACGGAAGAATGGACTTCTATGAATATACTGTGCAAACTGAGAGACAGCAAGGAGTGATGGGAATAGATGCTGAGGAATATCAGTGAACAGGTAAGGGAAGGATGTATTTTGAAAAGGTGCCACATGTGTGAATAAATCAGCTTCCTCCCATTAGGGGTGTGATATTGTGATATATCATAAGAAATATATATTTGGTCTTCATCTCCTTTTCTGGCACAGAACTCTTAAAACCCTTAAAATTTCCTAGATAATGAGTGATCAAGGTGTCTTATTTTATGTTAATGAGGTGACTCTTGGAAAGCATCTAAGGGGTGGGGTTGGTTGCCAGAGGAACCAACCCTGTGATTAGAGAGTTGGAACTTTCAGTCCCACCTCCTGTCCTATGGGGAGAGGAGAGGCTCCCCTCTATTCACACCCCCCCCACCCCAGGCTGAATCAATCGCCAATGGCCAATGATTTAATCAATCATGCCCAGGTAATGAAGTCTCCATAAAAAGCCAAAAGGATGGGGTTCAAAGAGCTTCCAGGCTGGTGAACCTCTGGAGATTTGGGGAGAGTAGCACAGTGGGAGAGGGCATGGAAGCTCCGCCCCCTTTCCTCAGACCTTGCCCTCTGCACCTCTTCCATCTGGCTGCACCTGAGTTATATCTTTTTATAATAAACAGGCAATGTAGTAAGTAAAAGGTTTCCCTGAGTTCTGTGAGCCACTCTAGCAAATCAGTAGAACCCAAGATGGGGTCACTGGAACCTCCAATCTGTAGCCAGTCGGTTAGAAGCACAGGTAATAACAGTGTGACTGGCGTCTGAAGTTAGGATGGGGGGTGGGGGAGCAGTCTTGTGGGACGGAGCCCTTAAGCCGTGGAATCTGATGCCGTCTCCGGGTAGACAGAGCCAGAACTGAGTAGAACTCTAGGACACCCAACTGGTGTCACAGACCACTCGGAGGTGTGGGAACCACTGCCCCACACCACACATCCAAGTTGGTCCCAGAACCTTATAGGCATAATATTAACTTGCCTTCCTGGTAACTTTGGCTGACATTTCGTAGCACAGCCATTAGCCACCATTTTCACACATTATAATAAGAGATTTTCAAAGCACTTTCAGATGCATTATTTCAGTTGATCATGACAACCACCGCATGAAGAGAAGTTATTAGTTTCCCTCGTAAGCTTAGAGACGGTAGGCTAGGCATCCTACACACAAATAATGACCCAGCTTACAAGTTGGTCACACCACTGAGGAGGCCTGCCAACTAATCAGATCCACCTCCAACCGGCCCCCACTCCCCATGCCCAGCGCTGGGTATATCCCATCTGAAAAGCAGTTGGCCTTTCCAGGGCTTAAACCCTGGGGGCCCAAATGACAGGCTGAAATTTAGACCTAGGGCTTAATTATTCTTTATAGAATCCCCTCCAAAACAGGAACTGAAAAGCAGATGATGAGAAAATTTCCCTAGGGGCTCTTTAATCACCCAGAGGAAATGACTTTTTAATGAGACCCCTCACTAAATAAACAAATGAGCCAACATCACTTGGCTACTGTTATCTACCGACACCTCCCCCAAAGGAAGCTGGACACCCCCTCCCAGGCAAATGATGCAGGAGGGAAGAAACCTACCCAAACAAGTTTAGCAAAGATAAAGCTTTTGATCGGCTCCTTACCTACTTTAGAAGGTGGCGGCCTTTGAGAAACACCTGAATCTATTTGGAGCTAAAAAACAAGAGGTTCAGAGGCCGGCTCATAGTAAAGGTCCTTCCTATCTCAAGTTAGTCAATCAACCAATCAAGCAGTCAACCAATCGCCTTCCTTGGGCCTTCTCTGGTTCTCCTACCATAAAATGGCCTTCATCCCTTAAGGGGCTTCCAAACCTTAAAATGTCCAGTGGTTGGTGTAGCCTGCCCCCAAAAGTGTCTACGAATCATAACGAAGTAGTATCCCCTGTTTGTCTTCTTCCCAGAGCAACTTTGGAAACTGATACTGTTCTTCCATCTTGCCTGAGGAGAAACAGGTAACAGAGAAATACAGAGGTATTCCTGTAGTCATTCCGAGGAGCTTTGTTTTTATGTCTAATGAAACAATTATTAAAGATTTGGGAATATCAGTTTTCCGTAGATGGCAAGACATTGCTGGCCAGAAATATTTAATCACAAGACCGTCTTCCAATCTGGCAGAAAGTGAAAGAGAATGATTGGGGATCGCGTGTCACCCTGAGCCAGTTGGCTGTGTTCTCACTGAGATTATTTACAAGAATAACAGGACAGTCTCTAAAGGCGGCCTGAGAGTCAGCAGGACCTAAATTTGAGCCCTTTTGCAGCGGCTTAACGTGACCTCAAGCAATAGCTCCCAGGCTCCGTTTCCTCATCGATACAGCTACTTCTCAGAATTTCATCAGGATTAAAAGAAATAACGTAGATAAATGCCTCAGCACACACTGTGTGTTCCATAAATGTTGGCCACTGTTATAATTTATTTAACTGTAGAGAGAAAACATCTGCTTATCAGACTATTGGGGTTTTTTTCCTGTGTGCAGACTGTAGCAAAATGCAACCCAGGCACTTCAGGGAGGTGTAACTCAAAACCTAACATTTGGAATCATTTTTTATATTTCTTCTCACTATAAACTGGAAATAATCCTATGTGACTATTAAAACTGAGTTGGTAGAAAAAGTATAGAAGTTTGCAACAGATGGTCCAGGCTACAACCTAATATCTATTCAGTTACTTGCATTCTAGTTGTATTTTTTCCAAATGAGGGGAAATGGTGGTAGGACATAATTAATGAGCAAGAATTTCCAGGTAATACCGGGCACATCTGCCCTTCCACGTGAGGAGTGGGGAGAAAGGCTGAAGGCCACTGCCCTAAGGGACCTTGACATTTGTAGTTGCATTAAGACTTCTAATTCCCTGTTCAAGCCAGATTTAGAAGGAACTCTGGAACTGCCAACCCATTTTTAAGGAAACAGAGATTGCGATATTAAGTTAGTACATCTAGTTCAGAGGGAAGTTATGTTATATTATAGCTACATCATCACGTTTTTATAAGCCATTTAAATAATAGTAAAATGTCTTCTAACCTAAGAGAAATTACCTACCCAACCTCAAGATGAAAAGTTTACTATGAAGAGACAGCTGCTACTCAGTGTGATTACATGAAGCTTAGAGTAAGTTTTTTTTTCTTTTTTTGGCTACACGCCATGGGGGATCTTAGTTCCCCCACCAGGGTTCGAACCCATGCCCCCTGCACTGGAAGCACAGCATCTTAACCACTGGACCGCAAGGGAAGTCCTAGAGTAAGTTAATAAAATAAAATTTTCCCCTTTTAGAAAGTTTTAGCACATAAAATTATCTTTACTCTGAAAAGTACTCCAAGATATATTTTTAAAGTATTATTTACAGTTGCTATGCACTAGTGGATACATTTCAAATGTATCTTGATTAGACAATCACATGTAACAAAAGTTCCTATCCTTGAAAATGCCTGCAGGAGTTCTGAAAACATAATAACTTCACTTTACTGTAACACTGATACTCTTTTCCTGTTCCAGCTTTTGCCTGCTTCTTTTTAAGATACAAAGAGTACCCATCTTCTCAGTCTCCAGAGCTTTCAGGCCACTGGACAAGAACAGAATGCAAATTACTCAGTAACTACATATTTAAGTAACCACCGTATAATTGGAGCTGAGCAGAGGTGTTCTGGGGAAAAGAAAAACAAAATCAATGACCTTGTGCAAGATGTGTATTCTCCTCATTCAAAGTCTCCCCCCACTATCTGTCCCACCTGCCAAGCCAACTTTATCTCTTTGTATGCCCTGGAACACCCCCCTCCCCGAATCAAGTCTCTTGCATAGCTACCAATCAGAATAGTCCCTTGCTCAAAAATCCTCAAGGACTTCTGTATCAGTTAAGATTTGCATTTGGCAGCTAGTAACAGAGCCCAGAAATAATAGTGGCTTAAACAAGATAAAAGTTTATTTTTCTTTTCTTTTAAAGGAATTCTGGAGATAAGCAACGCAGAGCTGGTACGGCATCGCCTAGAGTTCCTGTATCTTTCTGCTCCACAATGCACCTTCTATGCTCAGGAACAAAGGATACCTCCTCAAGTTGCATCCATCTTATCCACCTTCTAGGCAGCCAGAAGGAGACAGACAGGCAGATGTCAAACTTCGTTTCAAACGCCTTCGGGGCCTAACACAGTCCAGCATACTTCATGAACCCTCTTTAATAACTGCTAGATCCACAAATGAATTCATTTGGCAGCAGTACTGAAGCAGGGCGATGGATCATTTACAAAACCTTAGCAGATTTTAACAGTACACCCAGGGCCTCATATTAGAAACTATAAGGTGTAAATTGCGACTCTTAAACTGACACCCTGCTTTAAAATATCTCTATAATTCGCTTGCCACAGTACCTGAAATTCCCAGAGTTAGAGATTTATTCTGGGTTGTTTTCTTTATTTTTTTATTTGAAGTATAGTTAATGTACAATGTTGTGTTAGTTTCAAGTGGACAGCAAAATGATTCAGATATATATATATATATAAATATATATATATATGTACTTTTTCAGATTCTTTTCTCTTATAGGTTATTACAAGGTATTGAATACAGTGCCTTTGGCTAAACAGTAGGTCCTTGTTGTTTACCTATCTTTGTATATCGTAGCGTGTCTATGTTAATCCCAAACGCCTAATTTATAGAGAGTTATTCTGTTAAGAGACTATATTTGCAGTAAAAGGAAATATGCTGAGGGAGCAGGGAGAGTTCAAATACGTATAAGGCAACTTCTAACATATGGAAACTTATAGCATCCACACAAAAAAAATACTCAACACTATCAAGCAGCATAGAAATGCCAAGATCAGGAGGCATTTCAGAGAAGGATAAAAGTCTACAAACATCTTTTGGTAAATGTGTGAGTCAAGTGATGTGTCAGTGCCCTGCCAAGGCCCGAACAGAATAAATAAGTTGAGGAGAAGGAGGAAGGGCTGTCCCGGGCTGGTCAGAGAAGCTGCCTAGTGGCTGTGCTGGCAGACCTGGGTGCCCTGTGTGCAGCAGGGAGGAGTGAGGGCCTTAGAAAACGGGACGATAGGCAACCTGAGAAGGGGAGCAGAAGGTACAAGTAAAAAGCGTCTCTTGCCCAATGCAGAACAAGGAGAGTGCAGGTGTCATACAGGGAAGGCCGAGTCTGGGAGATCTGGGTTCCAGCCCTACCCAGCCACCCGCTGGTTGGGTCACCTTGAGCCACTGACAACCTCTCTGGACCTCAGTTTTCTCAGAGGAGTGGTTTGGGCGAGATGAGCTTAGCGTTAATGAGCATTAAAATGATTATCACTTGATACATTAACATTAGTATATAACAGGATAATAATATAACTTGATACTGACCCTCATGCGTCAGTCAATCCGGAAGAGGTTGCTGAAAAGTATGAGAATGAAGGGACTTCTCTGGCCGTCCAGTGGTTAGACTCCGGTGCTTGCACTGCAGGGGGCGTGGGTTAGATCCCTGGTCGGCATGCATGCCAGGCTGCGTGGCCAAAAAAATGTATGAGAATAAATAAAGGAGTGAGAGTGGGTTAGGTCTGGGAAGACAGGAAATGCAGGCCATTGTGTGGAAGCAACGTGCCAAACCAGAGGCATCTCTGCTCCAGAGGGCCGGAGATGCTATTCTAGCCGTGAGCTTAGGACCTACTCTAGCAGCACAGAAAGGCCACTGCTCGTGTGCAGGGGTGGTGGCATATTCCAGAGTAAAAATATAATGATAAAATAACAAATACACACATAATTATTATTTCTATGCAGGCCTTGTTCGAAGTTCTTCCCAAATACTATTTTTTTTTTCCATAGAAAAGTGTTCTTAGGATTGTCAATAGAGAGAAAAAGCAAGAAACAGAATTAAGGTGCGTCACAGGCTTGGCTCAGGGCTTCGCACACAGTAGGCACAGATCTTTTGTTTTCTAATAGTAGCTTTTTTTAAAATATAAATTTATTCATTTATTTTTGGCTGCATTGGGTCTCCGTTGCTGCATGTGGACTTTCTCTAGTTGCGGCGAGCGGGGGTTACTCTTCATTGCGGTGGGCGGGCTTCTCGTTGCGGTGGCTTCTCTTGTTGCAGAGCACGGTCTCTAAAGCACAGGCCCAGTAGTTGTGGCTCATGGGCTCTAGAGCACAGGCTCAGCACTTGTGGTGCACGGGCTTAGTTGCTCCGCGGCATGGGGGATCTTCCCGGACCAGGGCTCAAACCCGTGTCCCCTGCATTGGCAGGTGGATTCTTAACCACTGCACCACCAGGGAAGCCCCCGATCATTGTTTTTATTGTTGACAAACAAAAGGTCTCATGAAGACATTCCCCTTTCTCCTCGCATGTAACCACCCTCTACATTCTGCAGTGTCCTCGGTCTCCCATTCACCAAATCTCCCATTCCCACGGTCACACAAATCCATCAGAAGATGCTAATGGGATTCACAGCTCTTCTCAGGTATATAACTCCAACCCTGGGCCCCAGGCCTCCAGAGCCAGGTGAGGATATGCTAGAGATAAGGGTTTTGTTCCCTCCTTCTCACTTTCCATCAGCAGTTCTCTCTTTTGAGTGAAGACGTGTTTTATTTTCTTTTACTGGCAAGAGAGGAGGAAGGGAGATGGAGGGCAGAAGAGTGAAAGGAAACAGAGAAGATAAGATACAGGAGGTATTTCAGGTCTGGGTTTTGGCTGCGGCTGACAGGTAGGGCTATTATTTTTGAGAAATTTGAAAGCCTAACACCAAAGACTGAAGCAGAAACAACTGTGATTGGAGCTGGGAATTACGGGTCACTTAGACCCGCTCCAGAAGAAGCTGCCTTGATAGCAGAGATAATGAACAAACTGTGAGCAATCCATTTGCCAACACTACCTGTGAAAGCTCAACGGCCATGGACCAATGCTAGGTCACTATAACAGTTTAGCCAGCAGAGGTCTCTCTTTTACTAATCTTCAATTGAAAAAAAACCAAACAGCAACAAAAATCCCCGTGGGTTGTCCATTTTTATTATTCCTCTTTTGAAGTCACTTTCCAAAACCAAACATGTAAATAATGAATCATTTGGCCAAAGTATTCGTGAACCCTGAATCCAATTGCTCAGTCAAGATGAAAGACTAAAATGCTGAGCTTCTTTGAAGAAAATGATTCCATATTCACCCCTAAGCTGTTCACTAGCTTAGAAGCTTCACACCAACTGTACCGGCAAAGGACAAAATGTGGACTGGTCCATAAAATGACACAAGCAGCCAGCTCATGGTGACAATGAAGAGAATGCAAGCTGAATCCGTAGCAGAAGGAGCGGAAGTCAATCAGTTGGCCGATTCAGCAGACCAACACCAGGCCATGGGACTTGCTTGGGTCCTCCTTCAAAACCTGAAATACATCAGCTGTGACTGGCATCTGCTCTGATGGTCCAAGGACCTCACGTCTCCTTCACTCACTGAGGCCAGAGTTTTAAAATGCTTTTTATATTGTGTATGTTGAGCAGCATCTCAAAGGTGTGTGCCTGGACTTTCTTTCCCACACCCTATTGGAATGATCCCAATAGGAGACTAAGGGTTTTGAAAAGAATTAGACAAAAGGAGGAAATGAGAGAATTTAATTTAAGCTTAATTGAAGTCACTCTCTTCAGTTATCCAATGGTTTCCCATTGCACCTTGACGTAGAGTCCAACATTCCTTACGTGGTTTTAAAAGCCCATCGTTGTATGGACTTGCCGCTCCAGTCGGAGCCCTGATCAGCCCTGCTTAGCCCCGTTTGCTGCATCCCAGCCACAAGCACCTTCTTTCACTTCCTCAAAGGCCTTCCCAGACTTGGGGCCTTGGGCAGGGCTCTGCCTGGATCACTCTTCTTCCAAATGGTCCCCACCGCTAGATGAGACCCTGTGTCCCAAATTCTTGCAGCATCCTGCAGGGCAGCCACTACAACATGGGGGACTGCAGAAGGCACCACAGAGAGGGATGGATTTTTATTTTATTATTTATTTATTTATTTATTTTTTTGAGGGATGGATTTTTTTAAAGGCTTGTTTCTTTTTGGTGAACACAGGCTGGCCTGGGGTTGGCGTTCGGACTTCAGCCCCTGCCTGATACCTCAGCTGGACACCTTTGTGTAGGGCCCAAACTGTTGGAGCACAAAGCAGAAGCTCCGAGGTTCCTTCATAGCACTCATCGTTCAGAACGCTCATTAGCAATCATTAGCAATCAATTACGATTCCTTGTCTGTCTCCTCCAATGGCCTGTGGCTTCATGAGGGCAGTGCTCCTGTCTGCCATGTTGAAGACACAGAGCTTGGCCCCTAGAAGGGGCTCCATGATATTCAGGCAACGGTGAAGCAGTGTTTGGCACCGCTGAGCAACCATGAAGTTATACCTTCAAATGCCTTTTTCTGGTAAGATAATACATGTTAACGGTTCAGCCTATACTCTTGTACTATCATCTTCCTTCGACTCCTGTGAATATGTGGTTTGTGGCCAAAAATCAGCAATCTAGCTTCCCTGGAAAATAACCTGATCCACAGGGATGGAATGTGTGATCTAGACTAGGAAACAGGAATCCCAGAATTGTAAGCCAGAAGGAACCTATAAATCATCTTATTTAACTTATCCACGTTACAGGAAATCATGGATTCGAATTTTCTCACCTGTCAAATGAAGACTGGATGCAGTGATCTCCCATTCCGGGTACTGTGAGGTTTCTAAGTTTTGCCCCAGGTCAGTCCCATGGAGCGTGACAGCTCAAGACTGGCCTACTAACTTGAAATTTAAAACGATCTCCCCAGCGCTAGGTCCTAAGTAACTAAACTATGGCAGGGAGTTGATGCCAAATGCCAAAGATCAAGGAATGTGAGGTTCGGGATAATATTACCAATGGGATCCCATGTGGCAAAAAAGATGGAACAGGCTCAATTTTCCATGGTTTGTTAAGATATCCCTGAGTTAGTGGGGATGATATTTACACCTCTCTTATGTGCCCTGGAAGCAAAACTGTATACCCAAACGCACACACTCCTCAGAACTCATATATGCATTTAACGATATCTGAAACTAAATAGAAAAATGGAGAGGAAATGAATTCTAGAAATGCCTTGTTCTTTGCTAATGTCTGAAAAGAGACTGTATGAGACACAAAGAGAAACTTACTCTGTGTTCAAGAGTTATCAGGATAATTATGTTTCAAATTTGAAATATCTTTATGTTTTTTTTCTTGTTAAAATCCATTATAAAAAATACAACAAGGACTTCCCTGGTGGTCCAGTGGTAAAGAATCTGCCTTCCAATGCAGGGGATGCGGGTTCCATCCCCGGTCACAGAACTAAGACTCCACATGCCGCGGCGCAACTAAGCCCGTGCGCCACAACTACTGAGCTCGCGTGCCTCATCTAGAGAGCCCGCGAGCCGCAAACTACAGAGCCCATGCGCCCTGGAGCCCACGCACCACAACTAGAGAGAGGAAAAAAAAAACCCGCACACCACAACTAGAGAGAAGCCCACGCACCGCAATGAGAGCCCACGTGCCACAACTAAGACCCGATGCAGCCAAAAAATTAAAGAAAAAAATACATAAATTAAAAAAAATAAATATCAAAGGGGCTTCCCTGGTGGCGCAGTGGTTGAGAGTCCGCCTGCCGATGCAGGGGACACAGGTTCGTGCCTCGGTCCAGGAAGATCCCACATGCCACGGAGCGGCAGGGCCCGTGAGCCATGGCCGCTGGGCCTGCGCGTCTGGAGCCTGTGCTCCGCGACGGGAGAGGCCACGGCAGTGAGAGGCCCGCGTACCGCAAAAAATATATATATATATTTAAAAAAATACAACCAATAATGAAATGTATAAAGTTAAAGTCCCTTCATACTCCCCCTCTCAGAAATTGGAGAGGTAACCTTTCAGGCCAGGACCATGCATATGTATGAATTAAAATTTTTTTTTTTACAAAAATGGCATCATACCATAAATATTGTTCTGTGCCTGGCTTAATATTATGGACTTTTCCTATTCATACATATAAAGCTATCTGGGGTGTTTTAATAGCTGCGATCTGTGTCATTCTTGTATATTCTACAGTTGGTTCAATCAAATAATCAATCCTGTAATCCTATAGCAAAAGGGAGGTTGTTTGGTCATTTACTTGTTTGTTTCCTTTTAAACAAACAGGGATCATTCTGGTACATATATATTTAGTCATATATGTGATTATTTTCCGAAATTTGTAGAACTGCTAAATGAAAGACTAAACCCACAGTACATAACATAAAATACAATCTGTGTGTATATGTGTGTGTAGGAGGGATTTAACATTTTTCCCACATGATAAGCTATAACCTAACGCCAATTATTCCATAATATTGTCTCTCTCTACTGATTTGACATTTCATGTTTATCATACAATAAATTCTGCCTGAAGCCTTTTAAAAGAATAGAGAATCTGAAGGGAAAGCCAGAATAAGGCAATGATTTTGTAGAAACTCAGGTTATCCAACGATATACAGGCATTAAAAGCAGGAATGGATGAGATGTATTGAGAAAGGTCGTTGTACTTGTTTTAAGAGGCTGATTCTGGGGGTTTCTATGGGCAAAGTAAGGTGATGCCAATAAGCCAAAAATTAGACAGTTTAGATGAGAGGGATTTCACACTGAACTTGAAAGGTGGTCATGGCTTCCACATATGCAAACTCCTTGCTTCTCTGGTCATCACTGAAGCTAGAAAAAATCACTCAGCTTTGGATAGAAGGGAGTGAAGCAAATGTTACACTATCAAGAAAAGATAATGGCCAACTTTGTATCAGAGTGAGGCTAACTGTAACTCTACCTAAACTTATATATTCTGTATATAACTTTTATCCCATAGTCTCACATTACAACTGAGCATGTTCTCACATTTTAAGAGCCTTTTGTGTTTCCTTTTCTGAAAATTGTGGTCACAACCTTTGCTTACTTTTCTACTGTTTTGTTTGCTTTTACTCATTGATTTGTAGAAACTCTTTATTTATCAGGGAAATTAGCCCTTTGATATATGTGTTGCCAACATTTTTTCCAGTTTGCCATCGTCTTTGTGTATGGGTGTGAGTGTTATTGATTTAGTACCACAAACAAATCTATACCAGATCCTTTCTAAGATAATTAGATATGGCCCTAGAGTCAACAAAAGCTTTTTTTTTTTTTTTTTTGACAACACCATGTGTCTTGTGGAATCTCAGTTACTTGACCAGGGATTGAACCCAGGCCACAGCAGTGAAAGCTTGGAATTCTAACCACTAGGCCACCAGGGAACTCCCACAAATGCCCTATTTTTTAAACTTTAAAAAAAAAAATTGTGGTAAAATATACATTAAACTTACCGTTTCGACCAGTTTTTGCAGTATATTCATTCTGTTTATTAAATTACCACCCGCCTCCAAAATTATTTGTTCTTCTTAAGGGTAACAATAGCAGTAATTAAAAATGAGAAAATATGTTTATAAGGTTAGTATAGTGCTGGTTGTGGTTACTTGAGAATCCAAAATAAGAACTGGATGTCTCGGGGAATTCCCTGGAGGTCCAGTGCTTAGGACCCCGAGCTTCCACTGCAGGGGGCACAGGGTCGATCCTTGGTCAGGGAACTAAGATCCTGCATGCTGCGTGGCATGGCCAAAAAAACCCCTGGATGTCCCTATTAATTATGTATATAATGGTTATTATTTATTATATACCAGGTACTGTGCTAAGTACTGCACACACATTATCCACCAAACAGTATTAATAACCCTCTGAGAGAGCTATAAGCATCCTCATTATATAGCTAAAGAAATAGAAACTATAAAAGGTGAAGTAACTTGCAAAAGGGTCTCACAGGCAATAAGTTAGGTAAATAGGACTCTACCCCAAGCAGTCTTATTCCAGAGCCTCAAAAAGGATGGGATCCAGAATCCTGTGAGATTCTTTTAGATGGAACATGGATGAACTTTAAAATTCTTCCAGTACAGTAGTTTCTCCTTATCCGAGTTTTCGATTTTCTGTTTCAGTTACCCGCCGTTAACCGGCATCCAGATATATTACAAGGAAAATTCCAGAATTAAACAATTCATAGGTTTTAAATTGCAGGACCTTCTGAGTAGCATGATGAAATCTCTCAATAGTCTAGCTCCTTCCCACCCAGGACAAAACTCATCCCTTTGTCCAGCATATCCATCCTGTATATGCTACCTGCTCCTTAGTTTAGGATAAAACACGGTATATATAGGTTTCGGTATTATCCTCAGTTTCAGACATCCACTGTAAGGGGGGACCACTGTAGCTGCATATTTATTTATTTACTATTATAGTTAATTACAACATAACATAAAATTTCCCATTTTAACCGTTTTTAAATGTACAGTTCAGTGGCATTAAGTACATTCACATTGTTGTGCAACTCTCACCACCATGTCACTGTCTTTTGACTTTCTATGGCGGGTTTTCCATGCAGAATATTTTTATGTCATTGAATTTATGAATATGAAGGGAAAGCCAGAATAAGGTAATGATTTTGGAGAGACTCAGATTATGGATTTTATGTGTTGTGTCATACTTAGAAAGACCTTCCTCACTCTGAGATTATATCTTTAAAAATTCTCTGAGGGCTTCCCTGGTGGCGCAGTGGTTGAGAATCTGCCTGCCAATGCAGGGCACACGGGTTCGAGCCCTGGTCTGGGAAGATCCCACATGCCGCAGAGCAAATGGGCCCCGTGAGCCACAGTTACTGAGCCTGCGCATCTGGAGCCTGTGCTCCGCAACGAGAGGCCGCAACAGTGAGAGGCCCGCGCACCGCGATGAAGAGTGGCCCCGCTCGCCGCAACTAGAGAAAGTCCTCGCACAGAAATGAAGACCCAACACAGCCAAAATAAATAAATAAATAAATTTATAAATAATAATTTAAAAAATCTCTGAGATCTCTTCTCGTATGTCTATGCCTTTTTTTTTAAATTTCACTCTTTAATTCTTGAGGAATTTATCTGGTATGAAGTGGGAGATAAGGATCCCACTTTATTTATTTATTTTAACACAACAGGAATTTGCAACTAGACAAAATTCATTTTAAATCCATCGGGGTCGGGGGGGTGGGGGGGTGGGGGGGGAGGGGGGAGGGGAGGCAAGCAAAGAAGCCAGGAAAATTCTGAAAAAGAGAAGAGTAAAGGTACTGGTTGGGGTGTGGAGGATTAGTGCTATGAGTAATTATAACTATTCTAAACTTACAGTAATTAAATGGTCCTCAGTGTTTAAACTGACTGAACAATGGAACGAAATAGGATGATCAGACTTAGAATTTAGTGCAAAGGTACAAATTTAACTTAAAAGGTATAAATTGGGCTTCCCTGGTGGCGCAGTGGTTGAGAGTCCGCCTGCCGGTGCAGGGGACGCGGGTTCGTGCCCCGGTCCGGGAGGATCCCACGTGCCGCGGAGCGGCTGGACCCGTGAGCCATGGCCGCTGAGCCTGCGCGTCCGGAGCCTGTGCTCCGCAACGGGAGAGGCCGCGGCAGTGAGAGGCCCGCGTACCGCAAAAAAAAAAAAAAAAAGGTATAAATTTATTGCCATTTTTATCATTTTGCGTATACCTATCCAAAAACATGGCACACCGTTTCATTCGTTCCAATCTTCTGATAGAGGCGCAATCATAGAATGAGAACACTGCTCCATCTCCCCCCACCACCTACCTCTCTGCTGACAAGTGCTACTGAAAAGTTACTCATGGAGACTTTGTTTGGGATCTACATTTTTTTTCCAGAGTCATTCCTAACATATTGGCTCTGCCAGGTTCTCTACATAAATGTGGAAAGCTGTGATCAAGTCTGATTTAATCAGACAGAGCTGTACCATATTTCCATGGGCTGGGCTCAAAACAAGTACTGTGTGTTATAGATTAAACCGTAGGTGTTAGGTGTTGGTAGAATTCTTTAAGGGTTCCTGAGGCTGAGTTTGGGCCTTGATTTAACTTGAGAACTTAAGACGGCAACTAGAAGTTATCAGCTACTCCTCAGTATTATCAGCCACCAATCTCAAAGATGGGGCTTCGAGTTACCATGGGTGTTGGTCTAGGACAGCAACGTCCAAATAAAAATATATAATGCGAGTCACATCTATAAATTAAAACTGTCTAGGGACTTCCCTGGAGGTTCAGTGGTTAAGACTCTGAGCTTCCACTGCAGGGGGCATGGGTTCAATCCCTGGTTGGGGAACTAAGATCTCACATGCTGGAAGGCAGGGCCAAAAAATTTAAAAAATAAAATCATGTTTGAGTTTTTTTTTTAAATTGTCTAGTAACCACACTAAAAAAAAGTTAAAAAGAAACAGATGAAATTAAATTTAATATTTTTAACCCAATAACCAAAAATATGATTATTTCAACATGTAATCAATATAAAAATTATTAATGAGATATTTAACACTTTTTCATACTAATTCTTGGAAACCCTGAGTATATTTCACACATAGCACACCTCAATTTGGACTAGTCACATTCAAGTGCTCGACAGCCACATATGGCTTCAGGCTACCATATTGGATAGCACAACTCTAGAAAATGGTAATGAGCAAGGCAAATGGCTTGATTTAGTAGATATCCAGAAACTCCAAGTTTGGAAATACAGTATCTCAAGGGTCTGGAACAGACTTTCAAAATCACTAGTCCTAATATTCACTTGATATTTGAATCTTTTCTACAACGTCCCTATTAAGGGGTCATCCAGACTAGTGCTTGACTGGCATTTCCAGGAATGAGGAGATCACTGCTTCCTGAAGCTAGCCAGTCCATTGGGGGACAATCTTAACTCCCAAAAGTCCTTGGTAAGGGCACAAGCAGGTTGGTTTATGGTGGTCTGAGGAGCCTGGTTGGTCTGGGCTAACCTTAAGGGGTTAGTTGGGTTAGGAAGTATTGGGGGAGTTTAGTACTAAAAAATTGACTGTAGGTTGGACAGGATAGGAACCGTTAGACTGAAGGCTGGGTCTGGACATCTGATTAAAATCGTCAGCCACACTGCAACAAGAGTAACGGACCCAAAACAACTGTATATATGCTAATTCCACTAATCTGGAGATTCAGTGATTTGGAGAATAATTCGAATTACCATAAACTTTAAAAAATTTCACAGTAAAGTAAAACATAACTGGGTTATAAATTAAGGAAGGCTATCACTTGTATAAGACCTGTATTACAAATAACATTATCCTAAATGGTAAAGTACTTTACCAAAAGAATTAATTTCAGACCCAGAAATCAGAGGCAATTTCAAAGTCTTAATCCCTATCTCGATTTTATTTTAACATGCTCCTTACTCAAAAACACCCTGGAAATCAGAGACAGAAAACTTTTTTTTTTAATTCAGTAAAAATGATACTGACTGCCTGAATTTTGAAAGATTCTGACTGGGTGACCTTTGAAATAATACATTGTTGCTATAATTGTATTTCTTCTGTTTCTTTTTTCCCTTGGAAATGAGAAAATGTTCTTTTCCGGGCTACCTTCACCCTCCCGCCCTGCCCAGTTCTACCTTTCCAAGGCAGGGGAAAGGTGCATCCTCGCCAGGGCTCCTGCCAGCGACTCCTAGTACCTCTGGCCAGCAGCCGGTGAAGCGACGCGCCCTGGACGTCCAGTAACGTTTTATACTACACTCTGGCCCCGCCGGAGCTTCTCCAGATTGTACACCGAGGCCCCAGGCCCCCCCACAAGCCCGCACACTGTCTACCGCTCTTCGGGATAAAATTTGGGAACGGAAGCCCCGCCCACCCTCCTCCCTCCTGCCTTCACAAAACCAGCTACAACACCACACCTCGGGCCGCCGAAGTAGGTTTCGCCACACGAGCTGGGGCACCGTCTTTTTTTACGAGAAAACAAGCATCCAAAGGAAAAAAAAAAAAATTCAAACTGCTCTCGCGGGCCAATGGGGAAGAAGCGGGAGGGGGCGGAGCCAGCGCGCGACGGGCTGGGCGGGCGCGGGGGCTGGTACCGCAGGGGATTCGTAAAAACGCGGCGGGCGCACGGTTTAGGGTTTTTTTTTTTTTTTTTTTCCTCCAAAACTAGCTAAAGCTCGAGACTCCGCCTGAAGCTGCAGCTTCTCGGATCCACCTTAAATCTTCAGTGGACTCGGCGCAGGGGTCAGTGGGTGCAGCCAATGCCAATCAAGTTTACAACCACCAGCACGGGAGGGAAAAAAGAGAGGAAAAAAAAAGAAATCTTCAAGTTCTCTGGTCCGCGCACACACTCACACGGACGCACGCATACACACACGTCCACAAGCACACAAAAGGAAGGAGGGGGTGGGGGACAGGCGTTCGAAAGAGAAGGGGGACATGTTTGCAGAACTCTCGCTCGAGGCTCGGTGCCCGTGGCCAGAGCGCTCGGGGAAGGCGCACGGGAAGCGCGGCCCGGCCCGAGCGCCATGATGGTGGCCGCGGTTCGGAGCCCATTTTCTGGAGGGGGAGCTGCAATGATGCAATCCCCCGGCCCCGCGTCCCGGCTGCGCGCCCTTCTCCCTGTCTTTTCTTCACGTTCGTTTTGAGGCGCGTCGACGTTTGGCTCCCAGCACGCCTCGATTCCTTTTTGTATTTTTCACTTGGGGATTCCTGCCTCCTCTGTGTGTGTCCCCACGCGAGACAGGCCCGGGACGCGGATGGCCGCACGGGGGCTTGAGTGTACGTGTAAATGCTACACTTTCGGTTCTGCGGGGTCTGGCTGGCGCTGACCCACCCCGCCCTACCCCTCCCGCGCGCCGAGATCCAGGGGGTGCCACCAACCCCCACTTCCCCGGCGGATGAGAGGGTCTAGCGTGACCGTGGACCCTCTGACCCAGCCCCCCGCCCAGCTCTGCTCGCAGGATTTTTACCTTAATTTTGGCCGGGAGGGAGGGGAGCGAACGTAGGGTGTGGCCCAGGTGAAAGATGGCAAACTTAAAAAAAAAAAGAAATTCGTACTCTGAAAAACAGATCGCAGATCCTAGACGAGCTTCTAAAACACCTTTCTTTCAATTCAAAAAAGCTTCGGAAGAGCAAGTGTCTACGCTAACGAGGGTGAAGATGAAATGGCGAAGGCAGCGTTCCTCGGCAGCCCGGAAAGGTCCCGGCGCGCGGCCGGTGGGCACACCGTGGCCTGAAAGGCCGCCCGCCCCGCTCCCCTCCTGTTGATTTCCACGGTCCCCTCTGTCCCAAGTTATGCCTCTGGACCCACAGTTTCCTAGTTCTTCCCTGCCCTGGCTCCCCGCACTGGGCAGTGGGGATGCAACCGGGGGACTTGGCAGAGCGGGTGTAAGGGAGGAAGCGACCCCCGCGAGCGGCAGTGGCGCGCGGCCCCTCCTGCGCACGGCTGCGGCCCTGCTGGGCCGCCGGCGAGCCGAAAAGCCTTTCGAAATGCGCGGGGCTGCGGATCATTGGAGCCTGGGGTGGGGGTGGGAGCGGGCTGCTGCCCTGGAGGGTCCACGAACTCGGAAAGGTTCTCCCCTCCGCTCAAATCTCCCCAGCGCCCTGGAGTTGGCGGGGTACTGATGTGCAGGGTCTGATTGTGGAGAGGAATGGGGGTTTTCGCTTCTTTCTTAGCCCAGAGGAGAGATGATGAGGGAGGCAAGTTTCGGAGAAACCGCCCAGCCCAGCTGCGGGGGCCGAGGCGCAGCCGCCCTCCATGGCCTGCGGGCGCCCGGGGCGCGGGAACTGCGCGCAGCGATCCGGGCGGTGCGGGAGTCGCCAGTTGCAGACGAGGAGCTAGACTTGATAGCCTTTTCGTCCCGAGGCTCCAGCCAGCCTGACCCCGCAACTGCCGCGGCGGGCCGGCGCGGGGCTGCGGGGCAGGGTGGAGAGACGACGGCGCAGTGGCCCGGGTAGCGCGGGGTAGGGGGTGGCAGGCGCCGGCGGCCGCATCCCCTCGGAGGGACGCCCGCGGCGGACCTTGCAGTCCGGGATCGGGGAGAGGACGCTCCGAATCCCGGGGACACGTTTGTAGACTTGACATAGAACGCGTGAAGGACCGACACGGTGACTTTATGGGCTGCGTTCCTGTGAACGTGCCTGGCGCGGCGAGCATCCACTTCTTCCTGGCCCAGCACTCCTAAAACGCAATCTCTAAAAATTCACGTTAAAGATGGCTCTTTGGGAAATAAACAGGGGTTATAAAAGCAGCAATTAGAAGAGAACTTTTCCCCCTATCTGTTAGAGACACTTTTTAAAGTATCCTTTTTGGCTCAGTGAGAATTTATTTCATTATTTCCTGATTCTCCACTCCTTCCTCCCCATTTTGAATTGTTTTTCTTGCTTTCTCAGTCTCTTCCTGAAAAACACCCTGCCTTCGTGTTTTGAATAGAATCACAAAAACACCTTTAGTCTTTAATTAAAATAATACCAACTTGGAAGATGTGGCCCAGCCACCAAAGGACCTACTTTTCCCTTCCTGGCAGTCGAAGAGACTCAACCCTGTTTTTTTGGTTTTTTTTTTTTTTTTGATAAACAATTTCGGGTCAAAATAAGCTGAAATTATCTTGTTTAAAGCCCCTTTTGGGGTGCAATAAATTAAATGCAAGTATTTGAGAGAAACAATTCAACCCAAATCCAGATTTTTGCATTTAACCATTTGCAGATTCCCAGAAAAAATAATTTAATCTTACACCTTAACCACATTTTATGAGAATTTCAAATTGCAGGGATTATCCTAATAAATCTGACTTTAAAATGCCGTGTTTAATTTTTTTTTCTTATTTAAATAAAAAATATCTTTGCTCTGTGGATATGGGATCCTCAAACTCTCAGATCCGGTATTCAGATTAACCAGTGTTAGGTTGTGTAGATTATAACCAGGAAATTTAGAAATTGAGGAGTTCATGTGTGATGACCAGTTCAATTTGAAGAATACCTGTTCTACATAAATTAGTGTGGAATGCACACCCATTTCTAAAGGACCTATATATCTGAATATTTTGGATGAGAGGTGTAGATTAGATAGTCTGAAAAATCGCTCTAATTCCTCACAATACTGCATGTGTAAATACAGAATTTAGAGAAATCACCATGTTAGTTTCATTTTCAATCCTGCAAACGTGTGATCGGTCTACACTTATGTAACAATTTTTGGTTCTGACACATTCATATCCTAGAGACATAAATATTTGAACTAATGGAGACTTTGACCATCTTATTAATATGAAAATGTGGCTTGCCTACTTTCCACTTGTAAAGCTTTGTCCACCCATACAGAACTAAGTGGAAAAGAGTGACTACTACATTCGGACCTACATAAACATCATCTGAGTGGTGGGCCTGAATTATCTAGGTGTTTGCCACTTCATATTATATTTGTGGAAATATGACTACAAAGCTAGGTCAAATACCTCAAGCTTACTAATAAGGTACATTACATACAGTTCAAGTCAACAAATAGCTATGGAAGTTTTCTTTATTGACTACTTGATGTGTAACAATAATTGCCGTCTTTTTCACACATTACAAAAAATTATACCTGGCTCAGTATGCAACCTTTTAAGCACAGCCATATTATTTAAAAGAAGAAGGGGGAAAGCCTAGTCTACACAATACAGCATTTACAAATGCACAAAACATGCCGCTTTGGCTTGTATATTGTCTAGATTAAAAAAAAAAATCTCTTTTTAACATAAATAAGTTAGTATAATTTTCAGTGTCTTTACAGAGTTATGTACACAGGTACACTTCAAATGGTTTTGTTTCATACACATACACAGGCAGTGTAAAAATACTGTTTAAAGATGTAGTATCCATTTCACCTATCCACGGGTACTTTTCTCTATAGGCACTTTCCTTTAATAACACCACTTTCCTTTGGGCAAATTAACAAATACAATGAGAAGCTGTAAATTAAACATTATTTCATTATTTTTTATGTCAAGTTACTTACAGATCTTTATAAATATCCAAGGATTTAGAATTATTTTGACTGTGTCTACACACCCTGAAGTGAAAAGAAAATTAAGAAATTTTCTCAACAAGTCTGATAAAAATTAAATGGTCAATTCTGAGCATTCAGAACTCCCCCCATACATGCCAGATTTTTGCCCAGAGGTACCTGGAGTGATTACCAAGCAGCTGAATACTTTAACTGGTAAATTCCAATTTTAAGGGAGACTGGGGAAGCCAGGGAGCACTGAGTAGAGTTTTGTTTAAAAAAAAAAAAAAAAAAAGCCATTTGCTGCTACATAACGGAATCATCAGAGCTCCTAGATGAGAAAAACTTCATGTAAAAATAAGTATCAATTATCTGCAGCCAGTGTTCAAATTTGGATGATTTTTTAAATGAAGTATCAGTTCTCACTGAAAGGGACATTACATCTTTAAAGAAAACAAAACCTTCCCCCAAACTGCTTCTCTTAGTGCAAGTCAAATATTTTTCTCCTTGCTCTAAATCAAAGCAAGCTCTTCATACCACCCCCCATGCCAATTCCTCAGCCCCACCCTGCCCTCCCTTCCCCAAAGTTTATGTGCTACATAAAAAGTAAAAACTATATACACAGGTAGTACAATGAAGCAAATAAGGAAAAACCTAATTGCACAATGCTACATCCAATGCTTTTAGAGGCAGATGATTTAAGAGTGCCTAAAACTTTAGTGTTATTGGGTTGTTGCTGTTCAGTGCTTATAAGGGATGTCCACTCCGTGGAGTCAGCGATATGTATTCAAAATTTTTAATTTATATCTTCCTTGCTTCATCAAGCAGTGATGTATCGGATAAACAAGGAAACATACTCTCAATTCTGCAAAAGAAACAAGAAGAAAGAATTAGGAGAAAAGCACTGAGAACAACATTGCCAATATATTACGGGAATTATTTTGTTACAGTCTTTGTTGGGAAATACCTGAGCAATAGCAAAGAAAGAACGTACTAAAAGTTGGTGCTGAGAGTCATCTCCATCCAACATTTCCTTCACTGGATTTTTACTCTCCCCTGCGCTGTGGACTTTTGTCTAGAGCAGTGGTTCTCAACAGTGGGTAATTCTGCCTCCCCCTCCACCCCCGGGGGACACTTGGCAATGTTTGGAGACATTTTTGGTTGTCACACTGGGTGGGGAGGGGGCGCTACTGTCATCTGCTGGGAGAGGTCAGGGATGCTGCCAAAACATTCTACAACGCGCAGGACCGCCTCCCACGACAAAGAATTATTCGGCCCCAAATGTCAACAGTACAGAGGTTGAGAAACCCTGGTCTAGAGAATCGGGGGTCAAAGATAGTGAGAAAGGACAGACACAGGAAAATTCAGAAAGTATAACACTTAAGAGTAGCCAAATTTTCTAAGTTTGAAAATTAACTGGAAATCACACTTAAAAAGACTATCCAAATAAAATTCTATTCACTTTTTTTTTCTCAAAATATTTTAGTCTTAGTCATATGTAGAATATACACACGAATGTTTATGAATAGGTCCTTACTACTATTTCCTGTATTCTCTGAACTGGCAATATTTACTAACAAATGCTTCTCTGTATGTCAGAATGGGGCCAGATGAAAATCCAGTAGGTCTGATTTGCTGTGGCTCATCTGATGAGCTAGGCCACAAGTCACAAACCAACAAGAGCTTCAGGTGGTAAGGTTGCTTCAGAAAATTTTTTCAATCAATTTACCCACTTCATACATAAGCTGTGATGGAGAAGTTCAATAGCGCCGTTTTGTATAAGCTCTGAAAAATATGTATGTAATGAAATCCTATATATGACACTGATTTAAAAATACAACAACTTGAACCCCACCTTCATCCCTTTTTAATGTTTAATTTTTATAGATGAGGATTTTAAAAGTTAATATCAACATCTCTTAGGATCTCTTTATATGCTAGGCTATGAGGGTGTTTTGGAAAAAAAAAGAGGACACGGTCGTTGTCTGTAAGAAGTTTACAAACTATTAATACATGTAGTTTGATCATTATGGAGACCAATCCACGTAAAGCTGGGGGTTGAATTATTCAAATTAGCTTTTCATGTTGATCACATTTTAGTAGATGGCAAAAATCTCCACTTCCCTTGTTTGGGGTACACCTACCCCTGTCAGCCCTGATATCTACTATCCATTTCCCCTACAAGTATCTAAATTCCCCTATTATAGCACGACTGGCATACACATGCTGACGTGTTCCTGGACTGCTTACTCTGGCAGTTACTTTAACTTTTGCTTTGCAACTTCAGTGTTATCAGAAATTCCGTCGGAACCTTAGGATTTTTGAGCCTTCCATTTTGGTTTTTTTAAATACACACGTTCCTTCGCCATCCCCCAACCTTATCAGAAGACAGGGAAAGTGAGAGTTTGTGAAAATGATAAAAACCAAAGGAAGCCACATGCCTCTCTTGTCACGTTTCTAACCATTTGAACAACCAGCTATGAGCCATTTGTGCCTCACTTTTCCCTCAAAGTTTGAATTAAATCATTTATTTGAATTAAATCATTCTTCCACGTATGGCTCAAAATCTGAGTCAACCTGGTCTTCCGGAAGATGAATTCTCATGAAGTGGGATGGAGGCAGACCCCCGCTCTTGTTCAGATGGAAAAAGAACCTATTGTTCCCAACATGTTCTGATGGAGCTCTCAGAGTACTGACCTTCCTCCCCACAGGACCTTGGTTACAAGTACTTGCCTGGGACCCTTGCTCTAATCATTTGGTACTTCAAAGGAAAATGATCTCAGGACGTAGAAACTGGGAAAAATCACAGTACCTCCACACTAATTCTCAGTCTTCCCCATTCCTACTTTTTTTGACCTCCAAAATATAAACCCAACAAAACCCCACAAGCTCTAATCTGCCAGCCACCACTGAGATCGGGTTATCCCGGGGCTTGAAAGCCCACGAGTTCCTGCAGCCCAGTTCGGGGGTCACTTCTTTGCTCGCAGTAATCAACCTACCGAGTACTTTACGTTTGACGCCTTCTGAGGCCGGGTTTCTTGGGCGTCTGCTCCACTGAACCCGCGTTCGGGGAACCGTCTGAAACATTTTCTTCTGTTCTGTTTGCTCTTTTGTTTTGAGGAGAGGAATCTAAGGGCAGGAGGGAATTTGAAAAAGAACACACACAAACAATCTTTATTAGAAAAAACAATGGCTGACAGAAGTGGACCCAAGAATCAGGAGACGAAAAACCCACCATCTACACCCACAATCCTGGATCCGTCATTCCCAGTGGCCTTTAAGGGCACAAAATGAGGTTGTTTTCACATAACAGAAAGTATATTCTACGCCCCCAAAGCTCTCTCTCCAAAGCGAAGAAGGAGGCCGCTGATAAACATCCCAACGTTGTCACATACCTACCGCTGGCGAGCGGGGAGGAGCCGCGATGTTTTCAGTTAGAAAAATTACCAGATAACACAGTCTCAGGCTTCTGACTTAAAAGTCATAAACAGACAAGCAGTCAGCTAAATAAATAGCATTTAAAACCTAAGATTAAGAAAGTGTGCGCCTCCAAAGCTAAATCAGAATGCGCTGAAAACAAAGCTGAGTTTAAAGACCCTCAGGCAGGCAAAGCAGTGCCGCTAACACAGACACACAGAAAGACATTTCACTCATTTGAAAGGGTCATTACCGTCTGTGGCAGGTCGCTTCCTTATCCCAGTGCACTGCTCCGCTAACCCCGTCTGGCTGTCCGGTGCATCAGTCTTCTGGTCTACCAAATGCGTGTCCTCTGAGTTTGCCTGAGACCCAATTAAAGGCACCGCCTGGCGGGTCCCGCTGACATCCTGGCCCTCCTGCGCCGGCACCTTGCAGGCGCCTTTGGGTGGCCGCGGGGGTCTGTAGTAGAACTCGGGCAAGTTGCCCTTTTCCACCTCTTGCCACTCGTATTTGCCCTCCAAGGGCTTGTGATTCTGAAAATCAAAATTCCACTTGCGCTGGCTGGCCTCTTCCATGTCTCTACAGTGCTTCTCCAAGTCCCGGGTTAACTCTTCGTGATTGACCGGGCCAAAGAGGTTTCTGCAGGCCGAGGGCTTGGGGTACTCCGCCTGTCTGGCGTCCATCCGCTCCAGGCTCGGGCTCCCGTTAGACACTCGCACGTTTGACATCTTCCTCCCCGGGCTAGGCGACCGCCTCTCTTGCGCTCTCGCAAAACAAAACGAACAAAACAAAACGCCCCGACCCAGCCCGAGCCCCTCTTATAAGCCCTGCGACTGCCCTCCGAGCCAAGAGAAACAAACACGGACGAGTAAGTGCCCGAGCGTCAGGAGCGCGCGGGGCTGGGGGAGGGGGCGAGGGGCAGCCCCGGCCAGGCAGCCCCGAGTCCCCGCCGATCAAGTGGACTGGCGAGCGGGAGGCGGGGAGGGGAGGGGAGAGGAGCGCCGCGGAGAGAGGAGGGGGCAGAGCCAGTCCGAGTCCGGGCAGCTGCGAGCCCGCGGGTCCCGCCGACCGAGCGGCTCTCCAAACCTTGCCGGCGTCGGAGTCGCGGAGCGGCGAGAGAGTGGGGACAGGGGAGGGGGAGAAAAACACCCCGAAAAGACGAGCCCCCTTTTTTTAGTTGCCCAATATGGCGGTGGAAGGGACGCTGACGAAGAAGAAGATGATTGACACCGCAAGTCTATTTAAACAGAGGAGGAGATCATTGGTCGCGGCGCCGGGAGCCGCCCCGCCGAGGCTGGCGAGCGCGGCCTTAAGGTGGCCCCGGGGCGGCCGCGGCGCCTCCCCGCCTCCCGAGCGCGCCGCCGCCGGGCGCGCGCCCCGGAGATGGGCTGGTCGCGTGACTGCTGGAGGCGCACGGCTGCCAGCAAACCTGCTCCGGCTGGCCTCGGAGAAATTAAAAATAAGACAAACAAGCTCGCCAAACGGCCGGGGAGCCGGGGAGGGGCCTGTGCAGCGGGGCCGGCGGGGCGGCGGGTTCTGGTCCCGGCGCTGCGCGGGCCGGCGCGCGGCTACTCCGGAACCCCGACCTCCCGCTCCTCGCCCGGGAAAGCTGGGGAGCTCGAAGGTTGCCGGCAGCTGGTTGTGCGCCTCGCCGGCGATCTTGTTTCCCCCGCACTCGCCCAGCGAGGGATGGGGGCGGGGGCGGGGGCGGGGGCGGGCAGCTGGGGGGCGGAGGCGGACGGTGGGAGCTCGGCCCCCAGCTGAGCTCTCCCCCGGGGCCCCAGCCGCTCGCACAGCGGGGGAGGCGGGGAGCTCCTCGGCCTGGGTGCCTTACTTAGGTGGGGGTGAGCAGTGGTTAGCTCACCCTTAACCTAGAAGTCTGTGCTAGTCTGGGGGCGGGCATGGGGCTTAGGGGAGAAGCCACAGCGAACGGCTTTCTATAAATTAGCCTGGAAGAGACGCAGCACTTATAATGTATTCTGAACCCAAGCTCTCCCTCAGTAAAAAATAAGAAAGGATTTCCAGATCAAAAAGTCGACTGGTCTCCCAAGTCCCCAGTAAGCTTTGTTAACTGTCTCAGACACATTTAGTTAAAAAAAAGCGAGATTACACCCCTGGCCCAGGTTCTTGCTTCCCAGTCACAGTTAAGGCCACTGACACGGACTGCGTGTGGGAACTCGTCTCCTCTTTGTATTTTTCAATTCTTTGCCGGGTTGTAGCAGTTTCCTCACCCTGAGTCCCGTCGCCAAATACAACAGTTCCTTCCTTCCTCCACCTTTCTCTCCCACCAGACTCACTTCTCGGAACCCACCCAGAACACCATTCAGATGCAAGTGACGCCTTCAGAGGGCTGCAGGTCGTCGAAGAGTGAAAGTAACCGGAAAGTCCGGATTGTGAAGTGATGTATAAAACCACCACCACCGTGTTCTCACGTCTGATACGATTACTTGGGCATTTCTCTGCTCCCCTTTGCAACTTGAAATTTACCTAAGCAATATGATCTTGAGCAAGGTGATGGACGTTAAAACAGGATGGACAGGGCTGTCATATCTGAAACAGAGCTCAGCGTCTTTAACTGCCTCCCCCCAGCCCCGTATATGATCTTGGTCTGGGTCAAAGTTACACATTTTACTGGAAACTAATTTCCAGTTCTAACAGTACACAATGGCAATTGTACACAACAGTTTTCTTGGGCGTCTATGCTACAAATGAGTTTGACTTTTAACTTGTTTTCTTAACCACGTATTATTCGTCCACTTTGTGTCCCTGCCTTGCTTCATACACTCCAGAATGTAAGAGCTGGGAGGGACATTGGGAACCCTGTGGTTCAACCCTCTCTTTTTTACCACTGAGGAAATAGAGACCGAGAGGATTCCTGTACAGGGACACATAACCAGTTGGTAGCAGACTAGAGGCAGGTCTCCTGACTCTAAAGCTGGTTCATTTTCTGTTCCTTTCCCTCCTGATGACCCCAACTGGTTTGGGTTTTCGTCTGGATTCGCCTATGTCCCTCTCCTACAAATGATTCAAAATGGCTCCTTCTCATGACCTGGGCTGCCTGCAGATGTTTCCTTGACGTGGCCTGTGGTCCCTGATATTTTACTACAGCTGTCACTGGCCTTTGGTATGACCTTGGCACTAATTTGACTAAAATGCAGATGCCAAAAGGGCAGGGTGAGACCCAGAGAGAAGTGAGGGAGGTAGTGCCCAAAAGTTGTTTCAAGGTCGGGACTTCCTACCTGACTGACAGAAAATATTTCACCTGGGATCAAAGTAAAAGGTCTCATCTTTATTTTTTTACATTGAATGCCTCACTTAGTTTGCTGAGTTGGAGAAGAGGGGGAGAGGGACAGGAAAATTAGGGTAGGTCTCAATACCATAATTTATACCCTATTCCTGAAATTAGATCATTGTTGTTGAAATTTTTACACAATTGCTAGACTACACTGGAATTCTATATTATATATAAGCATCAATTCAGATGCATAAATACACAAACTACCACATATATGTAAATGGAGATATTCTAGAGTATTGCACCTTGCCACAGATGTTTGATTTTATTCGTGGAATTAATATCTTACAGAAAAGTTAAAAATGAATACTTCTATCCCCTCCACACCCTGAATATTTCTTCAACTAATATGTAGGACCACCATTTTGTCGCTTTGTTAATCTTGAAAAGTAAACGAGTCACAGTCACGCCACCTTAAGACGTCTGGCTGCCAGCAGAAAGGCTGTGCTTACTCCGACCTTGCTATGATCTAAAGTGGTTTGTTTACAGTCAAGGCACCGGAGATCTGCACAGCAAATAATGAGAAGGCAGGCGTCTGCTGTAGTAGCGACGAAGCGTGAAAAAATACTATGGAGTCCCCGGGGGAAGAGGGAACTGGGAGCTCAGAGCGCCATCCTCCTGCGGAAAGTAGGCGGCGGCTTTAAAAGACTGAGCGGGGGAGAAGAATTTCCAATAAACAGCGTAAAGGCGGAGCCTGGGGGGAAGACAGAAAGTTCCACTGGCACTGCTCTAAAAAGGGCTCTGCTGGCCCAAGACCCAGAATCTAGTCCTGGGTGATGTTTTTTGCTGTCATTTTCACTCCTGGTAGTTTTCTCCTTAGAGCTGAGAAGTGTCCCATAAGCCACCCAAGATTGCGTGTCCTTCACCAGCTGAGGAGAGAGAGGAAGACCAAAATAACTTAAAAGAAAACACCTGTGTGGTAGCCAAGTGTCCCGGCGGGGCGGCAGGGCAAGCTCGCCTCCCAGGTGTGGTCCTTTCATGGGGGAAGTCAGGCAGCCCCAAATTTCTGCGAAGGCGCAGGTTTCCTTGCTCTGTTGCCCCTCCCACCACAAGCACACAATGTTAATCCTTCCTCCAGGATGTTTATGGTGAGGCAACGTTAACTCAATTTCACTTTTCTTCTAAACCGACATATTTTTAGAGTTTGGAAATGTCACATTCGTCTGTTTCTGACACTTTTCATTCAATTTAATAAATATTTATTGAGCATCTTCTATTAATTTGCTTATTCTTTCTTTCAACAAATAATTGTTGAGTGCCTTTGATATTCGAGGCCCTGGGGATACAGAAGTAAACAAACAGATTTAAACTAGGATGAAGTTTACACTCTAGTAGGGGGAGAGGAGACAGATGATACACAATAATACATGAGTGAAATATATACACTGTGTAAGGAAGTGATACATGCTATGGAGAAACAACAAACAGGGGAGGGAGAAGGAGTGTCGTGAGGTCCCAGGGGGACTGGAGTGGTGGTCGGGGAAGGCTTCATTGAGGAAGTGGCCTTGGAGAGATGCCCCGAGGACTCAAGAGAGAGCAGCCATGCAGACACCTGGGGAGAGTGTCCGATAAAGGGAACAGCAAACACAAAAGCTCTGAAGTGTGGTCTTCTGTGATGTGTTCAAGGAACTTCGAGGAGCAAGGGGAGAGTAGCAGCCGGAACATCTGCTCATACAAGGCCATGCAGGCCTCTGGAGGGTTTTTATCAATGACTGAGTGATAGGGGAAGCCACTGAAGCATTAGGAGGTTCTAAGCAGTGGAATGATGCGCTCTTACCATGGGTAAGGTATTCCCCTAGGCGGTATTCTCAGCAGCCTAAGGATGACAAAGTCACAGTCCCTGCCTTTGGGGAGTATACCTCCTAGATGGGGAGACCACCATGTGCACAAAAACTCCAGAGACAGAAAGCAAAACCTGGAAGAATGCGGTCCAAAGATAGACTACAAAGGAGGGAGAAAGAGGAAGCCTTCAAGGAGGTGATATGAGTCAGGTCTTGAAGAATGGGAAAATGTCCAGAAGATTATAAAGATGTATTGGCAGGGGTGTTAATTGGCGGATGGGATCAGACAGTGGCAGGTGTATGGATGACATGCTAAAAAAAAATGTTTTATTCAGTAAGCAATGGAGCGTTTGGTGAAAAGAATATCGTGATCACTGTCCAAACTTGTCTCCTGACCCGGAGCAAGCCTGGGCCCTGAGAGACAGTGTCTAGGCACAGAGCCGGATGAAAGCTGGGTGGACTGTCCCATTATGGTCTTAATCTAAAGGGAGCTGGTTGTTGGACAGAGTACGGGTGTGAGGCAAGAGGGGAGAAGCACAAGCCATGAGACCACAATAAGAGGGTTTGGAACAGAGAATAGGAGGCTGTCTTGTGTGAGCCACTGAGCTACGAAGGCACAGCTGCACATGCTTTGTATGTGGTGCGCACAGCCTTGACGGGAAGCGGAGGCAACTGTTAAGAAGCCCACGCCGTCTTGGACAATCAGATGTTTGTGTTCGGTAGTGGCATTTGACAGCAGAGTAGAGGATGGGTGTGATGAGCCTGGAGGGGCTGACACGGGGAGGTGACTTTGCAGGCTGACTGCAGTTGCTCAAGCAAGAGATACAATGGCCTTAAGCTGTACTACTGCAGAGGAGGGAATGGAAAACTAGGAATGAATGTGTGCTTGCTTAGGTAGTCAGAACAGATACGGGGGCTGGAGAAAGATGGAGAAATGGAGGATGGCTTTAAGGACTCACGCTTGGGTATTTGAGAGAATAATGCCATTAATTAAGAGAAGTAACACGGAGAGATGATGTAATAGAGAATGCTAGTTGTCCACCAAATTCCATTCTCACCTTCTTCCTCAGTATCGGAATTGTAACTGGGCATACAGCTGCCCAGCTGCTCTGAATTTCCCAGCCTCCTTTACAGTTGGATGTGGCCTGGTGCTAGGTGTTTTCCAACAGAATGTAAGCGAAAGTGATATGTGTCTTTCAGGCCTAGTGCATAAAACCTATCACATGACTCCTTCCCTTCTGCTTCTCTCTTCCCTCTCCCATGGGCTGTAAAGGTGAATATTACTGTAACCTTGGAAGCCACATGTTGAAGGTGATAGGGCCACCATCAACCTGAGTCCCTGACCTGACCCAAGAGAAAAAATGAATTTCTATTTTGTTAAACTGTGATATTTTGGAGGTCCATTTGTTATATCATTTTATAGTCAATCCGAACTAATACAGAGGGAAAAGTTTGGGAGATGGGGAATAGGGAAGATTAAGAATTTGATTTGATGCAGACAGTATGTGCATTGAAATTAGCTGGATCCCTGAGGAAAAAAAGAATAAGAGGTTATGTTCCTTAAGAGGGCAACTGAGACAATGTTGGAGACATGAATCTGATACATAATGTAAAAGGATGCTATGGTTGGCGGGGCTCTCTGAGACCTGTCCATATTTACAAATGTGCCAGTAATCATATGGCCAGATCAGATCCTGAGTAGATTAAAGCTTTCAAAAGTGTGGAAATAAGGATGTGTGTGGTGTTCTCAATATTTTTCATCACACTTGAGCTGTGTAATACTCATTCTTTCTTCATTGTCCCACCCTCCCTTCTCAGAAAGTCTGTTCCCTTAGGCTCTTCTGCTGAGAGATTATATCCCATTGTTCCCATTCTCTAGATTTTTTTTTTTTTTTTTGCCAAGCCACCTGGCTTGCAGGATCTCAGTTCCCAGACCAGGGTTTGAACCTGGGCCACGGCAGTGAAAGCACAGAATCCTAACCACTAGGCCGCCAGGGAACTCCCCCCATTCTCTTTCTGAAGGTGACCAGAGGAGGGGAGAGGCTGTATCTATCTGACCCGAATTTGGCCAAATTCTCTCTCCTGAAAATTTGAAACCAGGTCTCAGAAACTTCAATTAGTAAACTGTAAATTAGAGATTAATAAGGTAATGTAGAGTTGGAATTCAAAGAGCAGTTTTAAGAAAGCTATCTTTGGCACATGTGTGATGGAGATGCAGATTAAGATTGCCTGCAGTGTCAGAAGAAAGAAAGGGACATTCAAAGAGGGGTAGAGAAGAGAGACCACGGGTTTTAGAAAGACTGATAACACTTAGCACCCCCAAACTCCCCAGTTTCTGGATCCTGCAGCTCAGGAGGTCCAACACCCTGGATTTCAGTTCTGTGGGACAGCCTGTGTTTGTAAAACAATTCCTCTCATTTTGCTCCAAGCTAGTTTGTTATTGATTTCTATTAGAACCCAAGACATCCCTGATTAACACGATACTTTACATACTTGAAAGCAGCTTCTCAGGTGTCATCACATTTGACCCTCATAAGACCACGGTTTCCAGACGAATGCTATTATCCTCTCTTGCAGTTGAGGTCCTGAGATAGAGAAGGCTGAGGGCTCCAAAGCCACAAAAAAGAGCAGACAAGGCGCTAGGACCAGTATGCCTGCTCTTCGGAAGCTGAGTCCAGGGTCCACTGTGATGACTCTTGAAGATGTAATGACTTGGTGGGTTTGTAAATTTTATCACGGAGGCTCATTGGCTTAAATTACCTACAGTGCACTATTCATAAAAAGAAGGTTCTGGGGAAAATGAGATTCAATCCTAAAAAGAAAAATAGCATCTTCGAAAGAAACTGGACTCAGAAAGGGTTTGAAACTGATCCATTGGGGTCAGACTTTAAAGAAAAAATGCATCAGGCAATTTTAATTAGAGAAAAATCTTCATTTTCAAGTAAAATGTAGTAAGCAAATGCAGTATTACTGGTTTCATAAGAATGGGAAATAAATGGCAAACCCTGGATCCATGACCTTAATTTCCATGACTGAAACATAAGTGGACAACCTCTGTGAGTAGAATATGGAATTTGGAACAAAAAAACATATTCACCACCAACTCACCATTTTCAACTACAGTCATTGAGAAGATACAAAGGAGAAAACCTCCCTCAATTATGATCTCAGTCTTCAGTTTATGCAAACTTATACCTAAAAAAAAAAAAACTGGAAAGTGCTCATTTTTTGCTCCTGACCACTCTCTGAATAACTGTTCACATGAATATTTGTTCATTCCTTCATTCACTAAATTTTTAATGAGCTCTTAGCAGATGCCAGACACTCTGGGGACATAGCAGAAAAAAAAGATAGCCAAAGTCCTGCTTTATGGAATGGAGTTTACACTCAAGTGTGGAAGGCAGACAAGACACAAATAAATAAGCATAGTATGTCATTTTGTTATAGGTGCTAAAAGAAAAAAAAACTATTGTAGTTGAGGATGCAGAGAGTAATGAAGGCAGATGCTGTATTAACAAGGAAGGACTCTTTGATTAACTGACATTTGAATAGAGACTTGAATGAAATGAGGGCATGGACTATGTCATTTTCTGTGTTCCAGGGAAAGGAAATAGCCAATCCAAGAGCCCTGAGGAATGTGCCTGAGATGGCTAAAGGGTAATAAGGGAACTAGTAAGCCAGACACAGTATGTAGGGGCTGGGAGGTAGGAGATCAGATCAGAGAGAAAGTAGAGGTCTGGATCATGTATATTATATAAGACATGATAAAGACGTTTGATTTTATTCCAAATGAAGTAAGCCACCTTTGAGCAGAGAGTTTTGATCAGCTAACTTTGGTCACTTTCCTGAGTGGGAAGTACTTCAGAAAAGCGAGAGAGAAGTAGGGAGACCAGTTAGCAGACCATTGCAGTAATCCAAAAAGAGGTCATACTGGTTCAGACCAGGGTGGTAGCAATGTACGTAGAAAAAGGGGTAGAGTTATTAATAGATGTGTTTTTAAAGATACAGCCAACAGGATTTGCTGAAGGATTGGAAATGGAATGTGTGTATGGGAGAGAGGAGTCCGTAGTGATTCCAAGGCTTTTTCGCCTAAGCAGCTGAAGAAAGTTTAGCCATTTACTGAAATGGGGTTGACTGAGGGAGGAACAAATTTTGCTTTGAATGTGTTAAGTTTGAGATATCCATGGACATCCAAGTGGAGTTGCTGAGTGAGCAGTTGTATATATGAGTCTCTCTTAGGGGAGAGAGGTTTGTGCTGGAGATACAAATTTGTAAATTTTCAGCATTTAGATGATATTAAAGCCATGGGACTAGATAAGATCACAAAGGGAATGAGTTTAGACAGGGAAGAGGCCTGAGCATTACAACTTTTAGAAATCAAAAAGATGGAAAGGAGAATATAAAGGCACCGCTGATGGAGTGAAGGAGAGCCAAGGAGAGATGACTCAGAGGCCAAGTAAAAGAAAGTATTTCAAGGACAAGAAGAGATCAGATGGTTCAAATGCTGCTGATAAGTCAAGTAAGATGAGGACTGAAGACTGACTATTGGATTTGGCCATGAAGGTCATTGGTGATCTGGATAAGAGTAGTATTGGCCAAGTAGAGGATATGAAATCCTGACTGGAGTGGACTAAAAGGAAAGTCATGTACATACATGCTGTAAACCCACATGAACAAAATATGCACACATATACCTTGTCTAAGTAGAGGGTGGCTAGGTTCTAATATCAGGGAGCCAGTCTGGAAGCAGGCCTGGGGTGGGGTCTGTGTACTGGCAGATGAGGAAGTAAGCACGTGAAGAAGGTGCCACCCACTGACTACCTTAACTTGTTTCATTGTATGCTTTCACATTCTATGGTTCCTTCAATATCTTTTCTTAACTTTCCTAAGAATTGTCATGTTGACAAATTATCTTAAAGCTCTTTGAAAGGAATCCCTTTTGGAGACGATGCTAAGAGAGTTAGCACAGAATGAGCTTTGCTTGTGAGCCTCATATTTCACCCAGCTAAGAAATAGAAAATCAAGAGTGTAAGGCTTTATTGTAAATTCTTAGCATAATAAAAGGACATTGAGTTGCGTTTCTATTTATTCTTGACAAAAAGCCTTTGCTGACGTTGTCATAATGGTATTCTTCTCCGAACCTCAGTAATCTCCTTAAGACCTTCCTGTATCAGTGGATCAATTACACAAGTGTTTAATGCAGTTTGAAATTTGTTGCTTTTTGCCTTAACTTGGGATTTGATTTTCTGACCTAGAATGTTTCAGAGTAGTTTTCCGTCTCTTCCTTTACCAAAGAACCAGGAACATCCAGAATAGTTAGGCCCTCTGTGGCCACATGAGGACAGAAGAGGGTAAGTAATAAGACAGAATTCCCCCCGCAGAGCATTCATGAAGCAGGAATGTAATCGACCTGCTGAGCAGTTTAAACAGCACAGGAGGGCAGCACAAGGCCAGAACTGTTGGCCCCAATCCGGCAAATATTCCAAACCACAACCATACTTATGGTCTACTTTTCTGAATGCATACACAAGAGTTTTAATCCCCACCAAATTTAACTGAACTCTAAATCTGCATAGACTCTACCCATTAAACATTTTCAGATTATTTTCATACATTATTCACATAATAATCTGAATTTAACATTTATGTATTTTACCGTAGCAGAGAGTTTTAATAATTGTCTGTGCAGTCAAGGTAAGTGTTATAACCTTTAACAAGTGAGGAAGTAGAAATAAAGATAAAAGGTGATTTGCCTATGGTCATCACAATTAGGTGTAAAGATAACAAGCTAAGCCTGATCCTTTTCCACTAAACTCAGCTCTTCAGAAAGATACCCCTCCATCCCCCAAACACACACGGATACATTCCACTGCCTTCGTGACATATTCACTTTGACTTCAGATATAAATCTACAGTCTTTAACCTTTTCTGTATCCTCCAATGAGGCCAATTTCCATCCTCTAAACAAAATAAATACAGAGTAGGTAGCACCTAATAGATATTACTGGCAAATATACACAGTTGCAGTGAAGCTCAAAGAGATATCCCCTAGTGAATTCTGTTAGGTCCTCGATATGGCAGTCATGGAATCCATCAAATCTACAGCTCCTTCCAAGAGCAAATGCCCCACCCCTAGCATGGGCCACGGCATGGGCTCCTGACCAAGAATTGTGTTTTATGATGGGGCCTGGCACGGACGCCTCTGCCCAAAAGGAAGATGGTTATTAGCTAATCCAATCTTATACTCTTACTCAGGAATTAAAACTGGGAAGTATAGTAAAAACCAGAAGGTCACAGTGAAAAGAGCATAGACTGATGCAGAGAGAAGACATGTAGGGACATAGAGTCACTATGTGCTGGACTCACAGGCCATGGACTTCCATGGCAAAGATGTCTAGAGCTCCCAACATTCCAAATGAACTTGTAATTCCTGTTTACATGTGACTCTTTCAAGGCCCCGTGGTTTGGGTGTCCGTGTTCTAAGGACTTGGCAGTATGGCTAAGATTCCCGTCACACACGTGAACACACATTCACACACCACTCAAGGGAACAAATGAGACTGTTCCTTACAACCAAAAGAACTTAGCCAACCACCACCCATAGATAATGCTCCATAACCAAAATAAGCAACATTTAATCACAACCAAGCTCACATGGAACATATGATTGCTTGATCAAAGCTGTACTTCATTCACTCATTATGTATCTATTGATTACCTATGTGTCAGGCATTAGGTGAGAGCTGGAGTTATAGAGACAAATAAGACAAGGTCTCTGTATTTGAGGGGTTCCCACCTCAGTGGGAAAGGCATCATACAAGAATGGAAACAAATTGAGAAAATTTAGGGAAACTGTATGTATACTGATTGCATAAATGGTAGATCTTTTTTGCTTGTAAGTCATTCTAAAAGGGCTCTACTAGTCAAGTCCAGTTTATCAGTCAACATGAGATTTGTGTCAGTATACTGTATACCCAAGTGAAAAGATGAGAACAGAATCATATCATCATTCTTGAGTGCCCTGATGACTGGGATGTACAATGGTGTAATTAGATGGACAGGGTTAATAATTACCACTTTCATCATGACCATTGCTTCATGCTGGCTTCTCAAGACTTTAAATGTGGTTATGATGTTTTAGACTGAAAAGTTAGACATTACTTACTGATTTCTTGATTTGAGCGATTATCAAGACAGATAATTAAAGAAAACATAAGGAATTTAAAGTAGAGGAGAAAAGGGGAAAGGCCCTGAGAAAAGGGAGAAGGAGGGAGATCTAAAATACCAATCTTTTAAAACATGTCATCAATATGTGGATCCAGATTTATCATAGGTCTATGTTAACTGTGGATTCAGTCTTAATCACTTAAAATATTTTTAAAAAATCCACCAGTACATACTCAAATATGTTTGGTTTGATTTTCTAATATGCAGAGGGTCCTCTTGTAGTTTTTTTAAGCACTAGAGATGTAAGTCAAATACCAACTCATACTTTAAATTTTAGAAATATTCTATTAAATAGTAGAACCATAAGGCCAATCGCTAGAGGAATTTTTTTTTTTTTTTGCGGTACGCGGGCCTCTCGCTGTTGCGGCCTCTCCCGTTGCAGAGCACAGGCTCCGGACGCACAAGCTCAGTGGCCATGGCTCACGGGCCCAGCCGCTCCGTGGCATGTGGGATCTTCCCAGACTGGGGCACGAACCCGTGTCCCCTGCATCGGCAGGCGGATTCTCAACCACTGAGCCACCAGGGAAGCCTGCTAGAGAAAATTTGAAAAGTAAGATACAATTACCATCTTCCATGACAGGAGCTTTATTCTATATATAAAAGTTAAACAAAGAGACAATAACATTAATGTATGGCCAAATATATGTGCTTTAAAAAGATGGTACAAGCAAAGTGCTGTGAAGTTTCTAGAGGTGAGATCAGGGAAGGATTCAGAGGTTGCTTTTGAAAGGGTCTTGAGAATTCAATGGAGTTAAGTTGGGAGAGGCAGAGAACTGCATTAATTAAATGGGAAAATTTACTAAATGTAAACTTGGTAACGAGAAGAATTATCTTATTCCCCTGTTATTGTTCACTGACACTGTCCGAGATAGCTCATAAATGTATACCACCCCTTTGAAAATATAAGATTGGAATTCTCTCTCCCTTTTGCCTACCAGCAGTCCTATCTCCCACAGTACGAGCTCTGTATGCCAGATATAGTCATTTTTAGCTCATATGCAATTGATACAAGGGGAAATAATGTCAATATAATTCAGAAATCACATTGGTTCTTTCATTATTTTTCCCAGCACATTTACATTTTGAAGTGATCAGGGGCAAGTCTTCTTACAATTAAATACAAAACCTTAGCAATATAAACACTTTTAGAAAAAAAGCAGGAAATTCTTCAGGAATGCCTTCCTTTAGTACAAATAGAGGCTTGTTTTTGGCTTCAAAAACCTTTAAGATTTTTATGACATTGTTATGTGGTAAAGCTACACAGTGTAAATGAAGGTGTGAAACTGTTTTGTCCTGTGTGTGGGGTTGGGGGTTGGGGGACTGATTGATCAAGAAGGCTAAATACTGGATCAGACTCTTCTTTTTCATTAGCTCAGTTTTTTTTTTTTTTTTTAAAGAGAGGCTGTCATTATGGTAATTCTAGTGGATTTTTTAAAAAATGAAGTATAGTTGATTTACAACGATGTGTTAGTTTCTGGTGTACAGCAAAGTGATTCAGTTGTAGATAGATATACATATTCTTTTCCATTATGGTTTATTATGGGATATTGAATATAGTTCCCTGTGTTATACAGTAGGCCCTTGTTTATCTATTTTATATACAGTAGCTTGTATCTGCTAATCCCAAACTCCTACTTTATCCCTCCCTCACCCCCTTTCCCCTATGGTAATCATAAGTTTATATTCTATGTCTGTTTCTGTTTTGTAAATAAGTTAATTTTTGTCATATTTTATTTTATTTTTATTTTTTTATTTTTTTGCGGTACACGGGCCTCTCACTGTTGTGGCCTCTCCCGTTGCGGAGCACAGGCTCCAGATGCGCAGGCTCCGGACGCGCAGGCTCAGCGGCCATGGCTCACGGGCCTAGCCGCTCCACGGCATGTGGGATCTTCCCGGACCAGGGCACGAACCCATGTCCCCTGCATCGGCAGGCGGACTCTCAACCACTGCGCCACCAGGGAAGCCCTGTCATATTTTAGATTCCACATATAAGTGATATCATATGGTACTTGTCTTTCTCTTTCTGATTTACTTCACTTAGTGTGATAATCTCTAGGTCCATCCATGTTGCTGAAAATGTCATTATTTCATTCTTTTTTATGGCTAATATTCCATTTTATATACATATAAATATATACATATATATGTGTATGTATATATATATATATATATATATATATATATATATATATATATATATACATACCACATCTTCTTTATCCATTCATCTGTTGATGGACATTTAGGTTGTTTCCATATCTTGGCTATTGTGAGTAGTGCTGCTATGAACATAGGGGTGCATGTATCTTTTTGAATTATAGCTTTGTCTGTGTATATGCCCAGGAGTGGGATTGCTGGATCATATAGCAACTCTATTTTTAGTTTTTTAAGGAACCTCCATACTGTTTTCCACAGTGGCTACACCAATTTACATTTCCAGCAACAGTGTAAGGTAGTTCCTTTTTCTCCACACCCTCTCCAACATGTGTTATGTGTAGACTTTTTAATGAGGGCCATTCTGACTGCTGTGAGGTGGTACCTCATTGTAGTTTTGATTTGCATTTCTCTAATAATTAGCGATGATGAGCATCTTTTCATGTGCCTATTGGCCATCTTTATATCTTCTTTGGTGAAATGTCTGTTTAGGTCTTCTGCCCATTTCTTGATTGGGCTGTTTGGTTTTTTGTTGTTATTGAGTTGTATGAACTGTTTGTATATTTTGGAAATTAAGCCCTTGTTGGTAGCATCATTTGCAAATATTTTCTCCCAGTCCATAGGTTGTCTTTTTGTTTTGTTATGGTTTCCTTTGCTGTGCAAAAGCTTGTAAGTTTGATTAGGTTCCATTTGTTTATTTTTGCTTTTATTTCTATTGCCTTGGAAGACTGACCTAAGAAAACATTAGTACGATTTATGTCAGAGAATGTTTTGCCTATGTTCTCTTCTAGGAGTTTTATGGTATCAGGTCTTATATTTAAGTCTTTAAGTCATTTTGAGTTTATTTTTGTGTATGGTGTGAGGGTGTGTTCTAACTTCACTGATTTACATGTGGCTGTCCAGCTTTCCCAGCACCACTTGCTGAAGAGACTGTCTTTTCTCCTTTGTATATTCTTGCCTCCTTGTCAAAGATTAATTGACCATAGGTGTGTGGGTTTATTTCTGGCCTCTGTATTCTGTTTCATTGATCTGTATGTCTGTTTTTGTGCCAATACTATACTTTTTGTTTACTGTAGCTTTGTAGTAGTGCCTGAAATCTGGGAGGGTTATGCTTCAAGCTTTGTTCTTTTTCTTCAGGATTGATTTAGCAATTCTGCATCTTTTATGGTTCCATGTAAGTTTTAGGATTATTTGTTCTAATTCTGTGAAAAATATCATGGGTAACTTGATAGGGATCACATTAAATCTGCAGATGGCTTTAGGTAGTATGGCCATTCTAACAATATTAATTCTTCCAATCCAAGAGCATGAGCTAGTAGATCAGATTTTTAATTTTGACCAAACTGCTTTCAGTTGGAATCAAATGCCCTCAAGGACGTATATGTCCAAGGAGAAAGCACATGTCCCAGGTTTAAAGGTTCTAAAGCAGCATTGTCTGATAGAAATACGAGAAACACATGCAATTTTAAGCTTTCTAATAGCTGTATTTTTAAAAGGTAAAAAGAAACAGGTGAAATATTTCAACATATAATCAATATAAAAACTATTAATGAGATATTTACATTATTTTTTCATATGAAGTCTTTGAAATCTGCTGTGTATTTTACATTTACATCACATCTCAATTTGGATTGGTACATTGAAATGCTCAAGAGCCACACTTGGCTAGTGGCTACCATATTGGACAGCATAGCTCCAAAAGATGACTGTGATGTTGAGTACAAATGCCAGTGGAGGTTTAATTGTGTTAGTATTTTTTATTAGCCTAGTAACTTTTATGGTCCTAGGGTAACAAAACTGCATAGGCTTTCAGTGGTCTGCTCCTAAGCTTGTATTTTCTATAAGTCCTATTATTTTTCGTGCACCACTTTTTAAAAAAATACTTGTTTCTTCTGTACATATTTTCCTATCCTTCCTCCCAGCTAGAGGTAGTCATGTGACAAGGTTCTGAGCAATGAACTGTGAAGGGAAGCCTGTTAAATCATATGGGAAAGATGTTTCACCCTGATAAGAAGGGAGGCCACAAAGAAAAAGCATTTTTCTTTTTCTTCTCCCTCTATCTCTTCCTGTCTGTTTGAACATTTCACATGAGAACATGACTTTTGGTGCTGTGGCAGCCATTCTGTGACTATGACAGAAGACTCTGGTACGTTGAAGATGGCAGAAAAGAAAGGCATCTTTCCTTACAGAGACGTAAATGCAACAAAGAAGCCAGCCAGGCAAAGATGGGGGTCGGAGGGAGGCAGGAGAGGAGTTCCCTAGCAGCAGGAAGAGTGCTTCAGCAGATACGTCCTTAATGGGCATTGCTTAATATTCACAATCAAAGTCACCCTTTCTTCTCCCATATGCCCCACCCCCTTGCTAATGATTCCCTTCCATCTGACTGGAACATTCTTTCTTCAGGTGTGACAAGAGTGCTGGAATTACTCCCAACACTTGCAAGAGAGCAGAGCTAGAAGCAGGAGCACAGTTTTCTTGAAGTCCCTTGTTTATCATTAAGGATTCATGCACAAACACTGCAATTTGGCGATAACATGTTTAATACTTTAAAAAATGTTTAAAATTATCTATCTTGAGAAAAGTTCTATCACTCAGTTAATAAGTAAGATTCTATTGTGTTGATTCAAACAATTTTGGGTAATTGGGAATGCATATAAGATTCACTGATCAGCAATTTCTTGTCTTGGGGTCACAATAATTCAAGAACCCAGGTTTACATAAATACGTGGACACAAATGGCAGCAGTTTTTTTCACTGCTTTACAATGTCAGGGTCACGACAGGAGAGCATGCTCAGAATGCTGCTAAAGAAATGGTATGGATAACTGTTTTAGCTACTGATTGTGGAAATTCTGGAAGTCTATTTCCTGAGTCGTATAACAGACTGAATGGATAACCAATTCAGTAGTGAGTTTCTTTTACTCATCAAAGGATTTTTTTTTCAGTGAACAAAGACGAAGTTTTATTTGACCACTTACCAGTGTTACACTAACATTTTCATCACATGTAAATGAACCAGTCGTCTCAAAGGATTCATAGTTCTATATCAACTCTTCATCCAATTCCCATTCTCTATTTCCATTAGAACCATCTCATCATGTGCAATAAAAGCATTCAGTTTCTTTTACAGTTGTTGATTGCCTTGACAAAGTAAGCAGTGTTTATGAGTCAGTCTTAATCACCTTAGTAGGCGAACAAAGAATCAATTCAGCTTATCTACGTTTCTTTTCCTTCAGGAAGAAAATGTCAATTCAGTCCTGGCTTAGAAAACTGGCTATCACCTTACTTCAACCAAACGAGTGTACCTCTAGATAACGGAGCAGGATTTTAAAATTCCTTGTGACTTTGGTACAAATTGTTGCCTTAAAGGGTAAGTATCCAAATTGCTACATTTTCTAAATTTTACTATCATATCGAACATAATGAGAAAAACCCAGAGGCTGATTTTTTAAGGTGAAGGCTCTGTGAACCATGCTGGAAGTGTCCAGAGCCTTCAAAATCTGGCCCCATCTGCACACATGTCCATACTTTTCCTCTACTTAATTTCATGCTACCTAAAAATTTCACCTTCCTTTAGTAGAAAGTTTCTTCTATTACAAATTAGTCTTCAAATTCATCATTTAAAACCTAACAGAGTCCAAGAAAATTTCCAAATTGTTAACATCTATGCTATTATCCAACCCTAAGATAAACATCTAGGTTTAGCTGAATCTATCAGTTACTTAAGGCTGTTTTGAGCACATTAAAACGCATCACTGGAAATTCTTCCATAAGGATAGTTTTTAAAAATCAGCTTGCCTGCTTTTTCTTTGTTTTCAAACAGATCCAGTCATATCTATAACACAAAGTTTCACCAGATCTTCTCATTTTGTAAGTATCATAGCCTTCTAAGCCATCTGAAACTGATTCTGAAGGGAACTTAAAACCATTTTCAAAAATTTGCTTGTTGGTTTGTGCTTTTTCTGGCTATTGCTTCTAGAGTCATCTGTTTTTAGTTTCAAAATTTGCATGGCTCCCTTTTTGACTCCGCTTCGAGAGTCATTCTTTTTTTTTTTTTTTTTTTAATAGTCATTCTTAACGATGCAGGTATTGCTCGAAATTTGAGCAAGATGGGCTTAGGGTTAGTGTTATTTGCATCTTTTCCATTACAGGAGTCCATATTCTTAACAGGTACCTAAATACGACCTACGCTTTTGGGTTTAGTACTGTTGCTGCTTACCACTTCTTAGTTATGGTTAGAGTGGAGCTACCACCTTCATTACGTTCATAATGAAGTTCTTCCACGACAGATCTGAAAAGGCAACGATTTCTGAGTGATCAAGATTGGTTTTCATTACGGCTCGTATTTTCACTGGTTTCAGGTTTACACTTAACCTGTCCTGTTATTAACCTCCCACCCGTGTTCCCGGCTGAAAACGCGACTTTCATCATAAACTACACACCAAGACCTTAGACTCCGGACTCTGAAGTGGGTACCCAGCGGCCGCCCGAGGTAGTAAACAAAGCCCCGCGCAGGCGCAGTAGCAGCAGAAGGGGGAAACTTGGTGTGTTGTCAGCCAATGGGATTTTTCGTACAGTGAAAAGTGGAAAAACAACAACAAAAATCCCCACACCGCATTCTAAGGTGATAAACTGGTTGGCTTTTTTCCAGTTTTTTACAAACTTCTGGCTTTTGTTTCTGAAGAACTTGTGCGGCCTTCGGGGCCTCGTAGAGAAGCCCTTCCTCGGCCCCGGAGACCTGCCGCTGGCGTGTCGCCTACTTCTAGCCTCGTTTGTTCTCGCCGCGGAGTCTTGATCTTTTTTATTTGACGACAGCATTAATCCATCGGGGCTGGAGGAGGGGGGGCGTAAAAAGGCCTCAAAGCACCCCAAAAAACATTACGATTCCCCGGGCTGGCCCAAACATCGCGAGATCTGCCTGCGCGAACAGCGGACGCCCCCTCACTCTCCGGGCGTTTGCTCATGCGCTTGACTGATCATTTTTAGCGCGAAAACATTTAGAAACGTTTTGGCTGGTAATAGTCAACCAAATTTGACCCTCGAGAAAGGTCGGAGGTTAATTCACGTGGACGCGATGGATTCGACCACACAACACCACATTCTTCGCGATTTTGCAGTCACAACTCCACATGCTTATACGTTCGTCACTCCTTTGCGTTGCTCTGTTTCGGCCGTGAACTCTGTGAGGAGGTTTCCGCGAATCGAGTAGTAAAGGCATGGGCGTGGGAGAGCCGTCCAGGCTTTAAACCAGAGTGGTGAGCTTTCTGTGTTTGGAAAGATAACCCTGGGAGCGACATAGAGGAATAAACCTGAGGGGCCAAGAAAGAAAACCTTGTGTTTTCTTTGTATTTTTTTTTTCTGGAGACCAAGAGAGAATGTGAGTGTGAATAAGGTAGTGCAGTGGGAGGGAGAAGGTGGGAAAATTGAAGCGGTGCTTGAAGGCAGTAGCTATGCAGCACAGTGGAGAGGGGAAACTGGGAAAACAGAACTCTTGGCAGTAGAGCACGTCTTGCTTCAAATAGTGTGACCCTGTGCGTGTTTGTAAACAGAAAGGCAGAAATGCTCCACATTTAGTCCCTCGTGGGTAAGGTGGAAATCGGGGAGTCCCTAAGTGAGTGGGACAAGGTGGATTCTAAAAGCCAGAGTCGTGAGCAAGGGCTGAGGTTGGGATGAGGAAGGACAGTTAAGGTAACAGGAGTCAGGAATTCTGCAAGTGTCTTGAGAGAACTGACCCATCTGACCTCTTTCTCTCTCAGGGTATGTGGGACACCTGCGCAAGCACTGGAGTTTGCCCTGCAGCGTCTGAAAGGTACCACCCGCAGTGTCCTCTCCCAGTGGGTCCCCTGGCCCCTCGAAGCATCCCTCAGGCGGAATGCAATGTGGATTTCATGGAGTGAAGTGGTGGAATTGAGCTACCAAGACACTGGCGCGTAACAAAAGTACCGACTTGTTGCCGCTGGCCTCCCAGGTCACTAGGTATGAGAGCCCCATATTTTTTTTTTTTGCGGTACGCGGGCCTCTCACTGCTGTGGCCTCTCCCGTTGTGGAGCACAGGCTCCGGACACGCAGGCTCAGCGGCCATGGCTCACGGGCCCAGCCGCTCCGCGGCACGTGGGATCTTCCCGGGCCGGGGCACGAACCCGCGTCCCCTGCATTGGCAGGCGGACTCTCAACCACTGCGCCACCAGGGAAGCCCGGAGAGCCCCATCTTGATGTTAGCAGGAGTCGTATGCAGCTTAGCCAGTATATTTTGATGCTCTGTGTACTGTCTGGAGTACAAGGCAGAGGAATGGTGGAATACATGGTTTTAGTAGACCAGCAAAGGAATGGCTTGTAGGTAAGCAATATAGCTTCATCTGTAAGAAAAACAGTATAGAAAGCCGCAGGGTTTAAGTTAGCAGTGAGGGAGAAGGATCCAGGTATCGGTCAATAGCGTGGAAGTACTTTGATAAAGGCCCAGACCTAGTAGTCCCCTATCGAGAAGTTCTGCCTGCAGCACTTCACCTCATTTTGGCAGCCTAAAGTATAGCCTAGTAACTGGGCTGTATGTGTGGAGTTCATGGGAAAATGTTCCAGGAAAAAAAAATATATATCCATGGATGCAATAGACTAGGGTTTCTGCGCTGGAGCCTGTTTTTTTTTTTTTGTGGTATGTGGGCCTCTCACTGTTGTGGCCTCTCCCGTTGCGGAGCACAGGCTCCGGACGCGCAGGCTCAGCGGCCATGGCTCACGGGCCCAGCCGCTCCGCGGCACGTGGGATCTTCCCGGACTGGGGCATGAACCCGTGTCCCCTGCCTCGGCAGGCGGACTCTCAACCACTGCGCCACCAGGGAAGCCCTGGAGCCTGTTTTTGGGAGGAGTGGGATTGTTACCGAAACGCAAGTCCTGTGTGCCCGACGCACAGTGAGGCCACACAATACCAAAATGCTGGAGTTTGGAACACAGAAATGTTTATTGCAGGGCCATGCAAGGAGATGGGTGGCTCACGCCTTAAAAAACCCTAGACTCCCTGAAAGCAATCAGCAAAGCCCTTTTATAGGAAAGGCGAGGGAGGGTCGTAATTAGTTGGTGCACACTTCTTGGTGTCAGAGCTTGAGGTCAGGTCATGGTCAGGTTACGATATTCCTGTAAATCTCCACCAAAACAAATGTTACTCTGTTCTGACAAGAAAAGGGGAAGGTCCCAAGGCACGACTTTCGCCCTCCAAGGTCCAGGCCTGGCGGAGAGAAGGGGGGCGGTCGCCCTAACCTCGGAGCGTCCGTCCAGCGCCCAGTCTGGCTCCTCCCACCAGTGCCCAGGCTGAAGAGGCAGATCTCAGACGGGCCAGGTCCCCAGACCCTGCCCAGCTGTCATCGCTGAGGGAGCCAGGTGCCCGGGGCCCAGCTGGCCCTCAGGCTCCTCAGGCCGCGTAAACAGTGGGGGCCAGGTCTCCCAGACTGTGTCCCATGCAGACTGCCGCTGCCATTCGGTCGCCGAGGCGGGGATAGGGGAGAGGGTCACCGCAGCCTCAGGGCCTGGGCCCGGCCCGTGGGCGGTCCTGGCGAGGCTCTGGAGCCTCCCCTGCAGGGCACACCCCCAGCCTGTTCCCTGGGTCCCCCAGCTCGTCTGCCAGCCCGAGGCCGGGTGAGCTGGAGGGCGCCGGGGAGAAGGCTGGGATCGGCCTCTTACCTCACTCTCCAAGTGGACGACCACCGCTCCGCCGACCGTGGGCTCAAAAACGCCCCTCAAACGGTGGCTCCTTGACAGTTGCTCGCTTGGGGGCGGGGCCCACGGCAGCGCCGACCAATGGCTGAATGGGGCCCTCTGTGGTGCCGACCAATGGCTGAGCAAGACCTCTCGCTGAGGCTCCAACCCCCGGCATTAATGATCTCCCGGTAACCGTTGCCTGGTAACGGGGTGCGGGGTGAGGGCGGGCAGCAACGGCGGAGGGCTAAGGGCTGCGCCCTGCGGCGCTCCGTTACAGGGTCATCCAGCTGTAAGAGGCGTGACCTCTTCAGGATGGTGTCACAGAAAGGGTTTGACCCTTGAGCATACCAGACACTCTGTGTGCCCTTCCTGGGCCTCGGTTTCCCTGTGTGTCAAATAAGGACAATAGTGCCTACCTCATAGGATGACTGTAAAGAGGAAATGAGGTACAGTTGAAAAGACTGCATGAGTTACTAGCGTAGAACTTGATATGTAGTGTATGATCAACAAATAAGAGTTTCTGCCTTGAGCCTCCCACCACATTTACGCGTGCCATCTCCTCACCAAAATGTGAATGTTCTGTGTAGCATGGATGCATCCGTATTCAGAGAGCCTTAAGACAGATTCTTCACCTTGCCTCCACAGTAGACTCAGCTGGGGAGCTTTAGAAAGTCCTAATGCCCAGGCTTCACCCTAGACCAATTCAATCAGAATCTCTGGGAGTGGAAACTGGGCATCAGTATTTTTTAAAGCTCTTCATTTTCCTGCTAAAATTGAGAACACTGCTTTAAGCAGGAGGAGAAAAGAAGTTAGGCCTGTGGTTTAAGACCACTTGTCTGGATAGCTATATATTTGAAAATTTTCTAGAGGTATAAGGGCTAGAGCTTGAGATGGGCAGATGAGTAGGGCATAGTGAGCTCCATTCAGGAGAGAGGGCACTATGATAAGACGGTGGTAAGCATCGTGATATGGGAAAGGTCAGTGATGAGGTCATTAATACAGGCCCCAGGAATACACAGGATTTACTGTAGAGATAGAAGACTTTGAGCCTCCTAAGTTGGGCCTTTGATTAGCACAGGTGACACAATTCTGGCTGGTTAGCTCAGTTGGTTAGAGCGTGGTGCTAATTTAACAGCTTTGACACAGAAGGTGATGTCTTTATTGCTTTACCACATTGTGGATCTTGGGCCATGAGCATGGCGGACTGCAGTAGTGGGCTGTGGGGACCTTTTACAGTTGCTCCATTGGTTAGGGAGGGACATCGAGTCATCGTTGACCTGTATGTACGTGAGTGTTCTCCAGTGGAAAGGCCATTGATAAGGAAGCCTCTTCCCAGAGCCTCATAGGGTTGATGTGGCTGCTCTGACTACACAAGTGGTCCTGTCAGTACTAACAGGTGAGAAAGGTGAGGATCAAGTCTGTTTTGTAGACTTTCAGTGAGTAGAGAATCAGTTAGAATAGGAGGGACGGTGTGTCTGGGTCAAGAATTTGAGGTTCTAAGAGACAAGGTACTTTCTTTTAGGACAACTCTGGTTTCTAGAGATACAGGTAATTTAGAAGTTGAAACCACCATACTACTTCAGTCACTGATGCCAAGACCCAAACGTAGCAGTAATGGCCAGGAGTATCTTCTGCCAAAAGGGGAGGGGGTAATCTGTCTTTCACTGGGTCCCTTTTCTTGAGAACCACATTAGTTTAATCCCTAGCAAGAGCGTTGATGAAATGGCCAAACATTGTTGCCTAGGTAAGAAGACAGGATTCAGAGACTCTGCAGGGGTCAGTAACTAGAGGTTATGGAAGTGGGTGGATGCAGAAGTGAGGAGTGGAATGGGATAGAAGGATAGGAGACTTGGGGTGAGGAGGGAGACCTATTGAAAGTTCGAAGCAGAAAAATCCCAAGTGCTGACAGTTTAGTTAAACGGTTATAAAAGTATGTCAGAACAGGAGTGCTTCCTGAGACCCTGTGACAAGAAATACCAGAGACAGACCGCTCTGTAGGACTCTGCAAGATTAGACTGCTCTTAAACTCTCACCCATATCAGGGACATAAAGGAGTCACGAGGAAGACTGGGAAAGGCTTCTGCAGAGGATATTTGAGTGGAGTTGTTGGAGTGCCAGTAGACAGAGAAACCAGGGAGAGAGGGACGTGGCTCCATTCTTTGCCTGAACGTCAGCTTTCCCGGGTACAGCAGCTGCAAACTGGCGGGAAGGGGAAAGCCTTAACTGTTAAGTCAGGGGGCAAATTTCGACTATGATACTGGACTGGAAATTTTAATTACTAACTTTTCTTACCTAGAAATGACCATAAAAAGGAATGGGGCAGCTCAGGTTTTCATTCAGGGATGGGAGTACCAAGCACTACAGAGTGTTTTCACTGGGACAGTGGGAAATAAAAATTAAGTTGCTTTAAGTTAGTCCCTGAAATCATGCTTGTTCAGTGTGCTGGAACACTGTTGTTGAGAACCTACTTTGTTTTTGAGATCCTAGAGGTCTAAAGATGAATTAAATGACATTGCTCCCTATAGGAATCTATGAACACAATGCAATAAAAGAAGTAATATATGTGAAAATTAAAGAAGTACTGTAGTAAGAAAGAAGGTGGGAGTAACTTATTTTGGAGGGGGTGGGGCTAAGAGGGACCTAGAACCTCAGAGAAGATGAAAGGCAGCAGGGTTTGAGATGGGAATACGTGTTCCCCAGGTGGACACGGCAGAGGAAACTGCCTCAGGTCTAACCTGTGGGAGCGTGACACAGCATGGTGTCCATGTGGGAGAACTCAGGCGGTGTGAAGGGTATGCGTATTCAGGTGGGTGATTCAAACGGAGGTGACATGGAGGCCAAAGGTGGTGTGCCTGTTGGCAGGCTCACCAGTGGAGAGGTCATGGAATTTAAAAAACACGGACACACACACACTAAGATGCCAGTCATTTCCTCTGTCAATCACTTCCTCCCTCTCCTTGTCCTTCCCCTTTCTAAAATTTGCCAAATTTGTTGAGAGTGTTGAGGGGTAGCACAGGAACTGCTCCATCCCAGTGCCTACAGCTGGTTGGATCCGCTCTACACCCGACTTCAGCCGAGTCACACAGACTGCCTCCTAAGAGTTTAGATCAGAACATTGAGAGCCTGGGTCATATGTTTTCTCCCCAGCTTTACTGAAATATGATTGACAAATAAAAATTGTGTATATTTAAAGTATATGATGTTTTGATATACATATACATTGTGAAACGATGACCACAATCAAGCTAACACCCCATCTCACATAGTGACCATTTTTGTATGTGGGGTGAGAACACTTGAAATCTCTCAGTAAATTTTGAGTATACAACTATTATTAACTATAGTCACCATGCTGTATGTATATTAGGTCTCCAGAACTTATTTATCTTATCATTGAAAGTTTGTACCCTTTGACCAGTATCTCCCCCATTTCCCGCAATCCCCCAGCCCTGGTAACCACCATTCTACTTTCTGTGACTGTGAATTCGACTTTTTTAGATTCCACATATAAGTGAGACCATGCAGTATCTGTCTCTCTGTGTCTGGCTTATTTCACTTAATATCGTGTCCTCCAGGTTCATCCACCCTGTCACAAATGGCAGGATTTCCTTCTTTTTTAAGGCTGAATAATACTCCATTATGTGTGTGCATGCGTGTGAAGTGTATTTGTATATCACATTTTCTTTATTCGTTCATCGGTCGACAGACACTTAGATTGTTTCCATATCTTGGCTATTGTGAATGATGCTTCGATGAACATGGGAATGCAGATATCTCTTCAAGACAGTGATTTTATTTCCTTTAGTTATATACCCAGAGGTTGGATTGCTAGATCATATGGTAGTTCTATTTTTAATTGAGACTGGGTCCTTTAAATAGGAGCATTGAACTTGTAAGGTCATGTAACTTTCAGAGCCAAGGCCACCATTTGGGGGCCAGTAATCAGAACCAGCTGATCGCAAAAGAGAAGCAGGTGGATGCAGCTAATTAAGAGAGAGAAAATAGGGGACAATTGGTCCCGTAGCCTGAGAGAGAAGGAGATGGAGTCAGTGTCTCTTGGTTCTGACAGCTTTCTGTCCCTTCCTGCAGTCCCATCTGTGGTCTAACTGCCACTTCCTGTTCTTGAGTTCCCTGCACTTCTTCTGAGTCTTTATAATAAATCCACCTCCACCTCAGTGGCTTTTTTTTTTCCCCTTAGACAGCACTTTAATGTGGCTAGTTGTGCTCTCCCCTTCCTCGTGTTCTTGGCCTAATAAAACCACATGCTTTCCACAAGAGGAACACACATACGCAGCATGGACACTTATGTAACTCACTGCAGCTCGAATATGCCAAGAAAAGGTAGTTCTTGTCATTGTTTTCTATAGTTTTCACCTGTGTGTAAGTTACCTGCATAACAAAATCCCCCCAAACTTAGCAACTTAATAATAAACATTATCTCCTAATTTTTGTCGGTCAGGAAGTTGGGAGCAGCTTAGCTGGGCAGTTCTGGCCTGGGACCTCACAAAGTAGAGGTCAAGATGTTGTCTGGACTGCAGTCGCTTGATAGGGCCAGAGGATCTGTTGCCAGGTGGCTCACTGCCCTGTTGCTAGTTGGTGCTGGTTGGTGAGAGGCCTCAGTTTTACCTGCGTGGGCCTCTTCACAAGATGGCTTTAGTGTCCCTACGACATGGGGGCTGAACAATCCAAGAGGCAGAGAGCCAGGCAGAAACTGTCCTTATGATAATCTCTCCTCAGACGTTACAGAGAATCACTCCTGCCACATTCTCTTCACTGGAAGCAGGTTATGAGTCTGGCCCATGTTCAAGGGAAGTAGTATTAGGTGTCACCATTTGAAGGGAGGCATATCAAAAATTTGTGGACATATTTTAAAACCATCACAACTGTTAGAGTACAGAGAAAAAAACAGGCAAAGTGTCCAATTCAGTCTCAGGTATAGTTCAATTTCATTTCTTAAGTGGTTTCTTTAAATAGTATAAGTCTCCTTTGGGTAAAAATGTTTTCTCTTTCATAATGCCTCCCAAGGAGGTCCTGACATCCTCTCTGAAGATAACATCCATTTGAATGGAGGATGGGGAGGGGTAACATACACATCCTTGTGGAATTGCTGAGAGGGGGGTATCCCCGACTTCATTCTGGACCTAGAGTGTGCACTGGCAGGGTTCCGGCATGATGCCCCTTGCTGGCCTGAGCACTGGGGAACCTGCCGGCCTGCCACGCTGAAGCCTGCAGCTGGTGAATTCATGGCCCATTTTTGGCTTCAGGCAAATCTCCACAGGGAGAATCGGCCTCCTCCCCTTGGGGACTCTGTTTCCCCTTGGCCCCGGCTGTGGAGTCCCCTCACCTGACCACGCCAGGCCCCCAGCTGTTAGTTGAACATCCATGCTTCAAGGGAACAGGAAACACTTGGGTTAGTTGACTGCTCTGTATGCTTACGTACACTGTGAGAAACTTGCCATTGGCCCGAAAGGCCGTGCAGAGTGCAGAGGATGAGGTATGAGGGGCCTAGGCAGTGGTCCCCAGAGGGCAGCAAAGGCAGAGAGCTCTTGCCCTGAGTGCCCCTCTCAGCATGGAGGTAACTTACTGTGGTATGCAGAGTCAGGACCCCTGAAGATATTCACCTAACACCCGGAACCTGTGACTGTGTTACCTTACAGGGCAAATGGGACTTTGTAGATGTGACTAAATTAAGGGCCTTGAGAGGGGAGATTATCCTGGATTATCTAGGCGGGCCCAATCAGGTGACTTTCCAGTCTGAGGTCAGACAAAGGGAGATGTGACTGTGGAATAATGGTTAGAGAGATCCAAGGTTGTTGGTTTTGAAGATGGAGTTAGGGGGCTACGAGCCAAGGAATGTGGGTGGCAAGGAAACAGATTCTCCCTCTGTAGCCTTCAGAAAAGAACACAGCCCTGCTGACACCATAATCTTAGCCCAGTAAGACCCATGTTAGATTTCTGACCTATAGTACTGTAAGATAATAGATTTGTGTTGTTTTAAGCTACTGTTTGTGGTAATTTGAAACAGCCACAAGAGAAAATGAATACACTCATATCCGCCTTTGGTCTAGAAAGAGGTCAGGCCCAGTGACTGGCTGCTATATTCTCCTCTATTTCTCTCTGAACCTGAGACCTAGAGGGAGAGACTCTTACTTTCCCTGTGACATGTCCTTGTCCACCACAGAGCAGAATTTATTACTTTTTAAATTTTCATTCAGACAGCAGATTTGAAAGTAAGTACAGTAAACACCCATACACTCTTCACCCAGATTCGCCAGTTAATGTTTTGCCGTATTTACTTTCCCTTTCTTATTATGTGCATACATATTTTTTGTTGCTGTTGAACCATTTGTGGGTAACTTGCATTCGTCTCGACGCTTTATCCTTAATACTTAAGCATCTCCGAAGAATAAGGAAATCCACCTATTAACCACAATTCGTTTCTCACACCTAATAGAAATAATAATTCCATGACACCGTCTAATATCCAGTTCACAAGACAAATTTCCCCAATTTCCACAAAATATTTTAGAGCTTTTTTATACCAACTCTCCCTCCCTCCCCAGTCAGCATCTCATCAAATTACATGCTTTGCAATTGGTTTTCTTTAGTCTCTTTAATAATAGCTCACCCTTCTTATTTCACAACATTGACTTTCTGATAAGTCCAGACTAGTTCTCTTGTAGAATATTCTGTTTTCTCAGTTTGGTCGATTATTTTCTCATGATGACTTTAATCTGTTTCTCCAACCCCCCCCCCCCGCCTTCCCCCCCCCCCCTGCCCCAACTGGGCACTCTGTCTAGAGGTTTGATTAGATTCAGGTTAAATCCTTTTAGAAAGAATACTTCATTAGTAATGTTGGGTAGGTCACCTTGCTTTATGTTAGGCACTAATTTCAGGTTGTCCCACTGTTAGGTTAGTGATGCTAAATTTGGTCACTTGGTTAAGATGGTGAGCCCCTGCCAGTCTCACCCTTGAAAAAGTACACATTTCCCATTGCAGTTTGTAAATAATGTACAAACAACCTGTTCCCAACAACTTTTCATCTCATAGTTTGAACACCTGATATGGTCCTTGCCTGAATCAGTTATTTCACTGGGGCCTGTAAAGATGGTGTTCTAACTGTTGTATTCTGCCTTTATTAGCTGTCATTCTTTTGTAAAAAGAGCTTTCCTTTTTTTTTTTTTAATGTGGTACGCGGGCCTCTCACTGTTGTGGCCTCTCCCATTGCGGAGCACAGGCTCCGGACGCGCAGGCTCAGCGGCCATGGCTCACGGGCCCAGCCGCTCCGTGGCATGTGGGATCCCCCCGGACCAGGGCACGAACCTGTGTCCCCTGCATTGGCAGGCAGACTCTCAACCACTGCGCCACCAGGGAAGCCCAAGAGCTTTCTTTTAAGAGAACTGTTGTAATGACTCTCTCAGTGGACAATTGGATAGTGGTCTGCTTTCAGTTTTGTTTAAAGCAATTGGAAAGCTCTTGTTTCTTAAAAGGATGCATTAACTCAATTATTGAGTTCACTAATATCTCAAAAGCATCCTCAATATTTCCAGTTGTTTCTTTGCTTGTTTCCCAGGGCTTTTTAAAATCCAGGCAGTTCACCATTGTAGGATTTGAGGTAGAGGTGGGTGAGAGGTTCACCAATCTATGGTAAAAGGGAAGAAAAACTACTAGATGGGAACCAAGAACCAGCATGGCATCTTGACTGCACCAGTTCTCAGGAAAGTCAGCTTGTGGAAGTTGAGAATCTAGAAATTCCGTTAGAACTGCCTGCAGGCTCTGGGACCCTTTGGAAAGTTTTTGCCTGCCCCAGTGTGAAGGCCTGCTCTATGGTACCAAACAGTCTGAGCAAAGTCTTCCATATTTGGTTGATGACAAATAAAGGAATTTTGAGGATGGCTTTCAAAACGGTAGCTTGGATTTCAAGCCTATTGTCTTGCTGTACGCTCCTGTTTTGAATTTCAGAAGCTGAATATTATTTCCTTCTTTCTTTCCATTACTTTTATAATTTCTGAACAGTGCCACACTCCCTATCCCCAAGGCAAATCGATTCCCCAGGCAGGCAGAGGGGAAAAGAATCACATAAATTATTTTCAAAATATTACCCTAGCTACACAGTATTATGTGATTTTTATGGGTTTGGATAGAAGACAGCTGTCTATTTTCTTCCAAATGGCCAGGAATAAGTTTGGTGATTATAAATTTAATATTTTTAACAGAATTAGTATATTACATAACATGTTTTATATCCATCCTTAATAATATTTCAGATTATGATTCCTTATAAAATCGTTTTTATTATTTTATCACTAAGCTGTGATGTACACATGTAATCATCCTAAAAAGAATGAATAATTTGCTCTTTTTTTTTTGGTATCTCAAATGATTTAAAGAAATCTTTTTGATTTCTTCTGTCAGAGGCCCATAGTAATGAATCACATCAGTCACATTAAATTGACAAATTATTTTGATCGAGTCCATTATCCATGATACAGATTCGTCTCATATAATATGCCTGCTCTGGAGTCATATTAAATACTCCCCAATCCTAGCTCCCACACTAACTAGTGGTGTGGTTTTGGGCACGTTACTTATCTTCTCTAAGTTTCCTCGTCTGTAAAACAGGAATGTTAATAACAGTACCTGTTTCATGGTTTGATAGGAGGATTAAATGACATCATGTACTAAATACCTGGTGCATGACAAATATTAGCCGGTTTTGTTGTTGTTGCTGTTATTATTCACTAAAAGAAGAGAGGTGAGATCTAAGTAACCATCTGGCTGGCTCTCTAAAAATTTCTTCAAACACATATCCAGCTTTCCTGATAAATGAATTTTCTGAAAGTGACAAATATTAGAATGAACAGAGTTGAATTTCTCTGTGAGTCTTACATAGAAAAACTAGAATTAACTTGATTCTTATCCCAAAATAAAAGACGTAAACATGTCTTAAGCTGTGGATGTTGGACCAGGAAGGCGCTTCAGTTTCCTGAAATTATACTCCAGCTCCTGTATGCTACCTCTTTTCTTATAGAGTTTGCATTATTGCACATTGAAAGTCAGCATTTCTATCCCTCAAAATAAATATTCAGAATTGCCATGCTTAGGATTCTGAGTTAGAAACAGTCAGCTATATGCATGCCTAATGAGACAAGTGTATAGCTCACTTAAGTTCCTGACTTGGGATAGTCCAAAGGCTATCCAAGGGATTGACCTTATTATTCAAATTTATTTTTATTCAAAATAATCCAGCAAGGCACGGTAAACCATATTTATCTTTTCTGCTGTAAAGTTGTAAAGCATTCACAAATTGTTCCTGGTTCAGGTGTGGTTCTAAAGTATCTCCCTAAAATTAAGACTGTTAGATAAATGGCCTCATAACAGTCAGAAGCCTCAGCCTGAGAAGAAATACGTTTCCTGTGTTCTTCCCTATGCCACAGTCATTCTGTGAAGCTGGCATTTTCATTTAGTTGCACCTAAATAGATTTTTAAGGGAAGAAGCAGTGGAGGATGGAGGAAGTTACCATTGCAGTGTCCATACTAATTCCTAGAATCCTTTCAAGATTTAGAGTCAACAACAATTCAGTAAAGAAAGGGCCCATTAGGTAAATTTGGCTCTGCAAATGCTAATTGAAAGTCCTCCTCTGCAATTCAGTCCTGTTCCCTCTTCCTTTCTTTAGTCAGCAGGGTCCCATGGTGACTGGTTCTGAACGAAATCATCCCCTTCAACAGTTACCATGGCAACCGGGACGTCAGTGAAGCAGGAAAGACCCTGCACAAAACTGCTCCTGCCGGGCTCCCTCTCTGAGTTGGAGGACTCAGCCCTGCCTGAGGCCTAGGGATGGGACTAAAGACATCTGGACGTGCACAACTCAAGAAATCTTACGTTTGTCTGTCGTTGTGCCTGTGAGCGTAGATAGATGGGCATATGGTAAACTGTGTAATGAGAATTTCCCCTCCCCCCCAAAACATGGAGCATGTTTAAAGGGTGGGGATGGGTGGTGGGATGGGGCCGGGGAGATAGACATGGGATAGTCTTTTTAGGTTTAATGATATGTAAAAATTATATTTGTGTTTATAAGGTTACAGTAAGTTGATAGTAGGAGGGAGGTTGGAGCCTTACATATATAAAGCCTGATGTATATTTAGACACAAGACCTCAGGGGAAATATTTTTAAAATATTTTTATTTACCTGAGAGTGAAATAGACAAATGGCTTTAAGGAGCTCTGAAGGGGGTGTAATGCTGTCCGTGGTGCTGAACACTTGATTGTCTCAGATGTGCCAAGGGGGCTCCGGAGGGAGGTTAGGGAACACCTTGCCATGTTAGGGTACTGATGATAAGAAAGAAAGAGGCGGCCTGGGGAGAAAGCATTCTTTCCTTCCCTTCCAAGCAATTCTGAATGCCTAGGAAAAATGTTCAGATGAAAAATAAAACAAAAAAGAAAGTGGAGAAGGCTGGAGGTTTGGATGGTTGAATCTTCCCCTTTTCATGTGGAGATTTTTGGTCCGAGCCAATCAGGTCGGAGATTTCTGCTGCTGTGCTCCTGAAAGGAAAAGTGGGGGAAGGGAGAGAGAAGCCGGCCACATTCTCCCCTGGAGCCACATGATCCATTTCCCATGTGACACATTCCAGAGCCCTGGAAAGGAGAAGGGAGGGGCACCAAGAGAGTGGGGCTGGGGGCGGGAAGATGGTTTAACAGTCAACCCTGCACAGCGTCATCTTGTCTTCCTACCAGGAAGCAGGCTCTGAGCCAAGGGGAAGGCAGAGGACAGATATGGATGTGTTCCCAAGCTTCCCTGGTGGTTTATGGCATTCTCCAAACTCCTCTGCAAGGGCTGTTCCTGACCAAGAAGACCCAAGGAGACCGTCTCTGAAATAAAGTCCGGATGGAGGTACGTGCTAGAGATCCCGCGGTTTCGTGGCTGAAATTTGGCTCAGAGGACATAATACATTCTGTTTTCCAGACAATTTGGAGATTTAGTCCCGGCTTAGACGCTGGCTCAGGGCTTTAGATTTGTCACAGGTCCAGAAAAGATGCCTAGGTAGTTCTGTAAAATGAACAATTCACCACAGTCACTGCCTATTGAAGAAAAATGAGATGGAAATTATATATAGTGATAATTAATAAAACAAAGCACTCATTGCTGAAAAGGATATTTTTCATTGAATCCTGGAAAGAGGGGAAAAGATAATATTACTGACACCAGCCAGATTTCATTGTCACTGCAATAAAATCCTGTTTCATCCTTTTTCAGCTGCTTATTCTGTGCCCATGTTCCCCGAGGTTATTGGCAGTGGCTTAGGGAGCCTGAGTGGGCTGGCGTGCTGTTTCTTTGTGCTGTGTGATCGTCTTCCTTCTGATGTTCCTGATACCAGGAGTGCTTGTGATTGTTGCCAGCTCTCTTAGGGACAGTAGACTGTCACCAAATTCCATATCTTTCAGAATAGCTACCAAGAAGGCTTCCAGGAAGTTCTCAAAGGAATCTTCCAAAGTTACAGGCTAAAAGAACCTGCCATGCACATTTCAAATCTTGATTTCTTTGACTGTTTCTATCCAGCACAAAGAGACGAGCTAGCAGATTTACATTTTATTTTGTCTTTATTTAACGAATACTTGTAAAGTTCTTGTTATGTGTAAAGCATCATTCTAAGCACAATCAGTTATTTAATCCTTATATAACCCTCTGGGGGAGTTATTATTAGTACCCACATTTTGGAGACGAAGAAACTAAGGCACAGAGAAGTTAGGGAATTTTCCCAAGGCCACACAGCTAGCAAATAGGAGAAACAGGGTTGGACCCAAGAAACTTGACCCTAGAGTCCATGGTCTTAACCACTGAACTATGCTGCTTCCCTGCTCCTATGATTTCAAATGATGTCAACAGTTGATTTGGCTACAAATTTTGTTCAGCTGATGCTACTAGAACATTGAATCAGCTTTCCTGGCTAAAACAGACCCCCAGTGAAATCTATAGTAATCTTGAATTATCCCAGTAGTCACATTCTGTACCCCCAAATAACCCAGTAAGTAATTACCTGTTCTTCTCTTTCCCTTGTGCTGTATAGATATCTGGTAGTAAAACACTGTATTGCGGTGGTGACCAAATGATGTCTAAAGGAAAAAGAGAAATCTAAAATTACATTGTGGTTCTTTTTTTTTTTAATCAAACCTAGAAACATTCTTTCATCCTCAGGACCTAGTAATAAGACCAGCCTAAGCATATTAACACTACTTACCTGGTTTTCAAAATAAAATAAATAGATTAAAAACTTCTGAAATTATAAACACAAACTATGTTATCAAACTGACTAGATTTATTGCTTTAAAATACTATTATCATACTTTAAAATAGGGAACAGATTTCTCCCTTTTTGCAAATTAATTTAGGTTTTTAAGGGGAAAAGAGGAATTTTTTTTAACTTCTGGAAATACCTGAAATATAAGGGTTACCTCCTTTTGGTCTGTGTAGTTTCCCTTTTGGCCCTTGACAAGAAAAGATGACTGATCTCATTCTTATATGCTGTGGGAAAACTTAGAGAAGTTACTAGGTCAGAGATACAAAGAGGAAGAAAAAGGGGGTAGGAATCCAAAATTTGTGAAATTCCTCACTATATGAAGTGTTTCCTTCACGGTTTCAGTTGAAGAATACTTTGAGAGGAAGGAGTCCCCTTGACACCTGAAACTTTATTGAACTTTAGTTCTTAGATTTGATCCCTGCTGAAATCAGCATTTCCCTGGAACAGGTACACTTAACGCTAGCTACTGTAGTCATCCGAAGTCAGCTTCTGGACAGAAGGGACCATCTCCTTCCATCTCTGGATTTCTAGCACTTAGCACCCAGCCCGTTTATGATATCATCTCAATGTACCCTTGTGAATGAAGAATGGGAAGGCTCAAGACTGACAGCGTTCTGGGGGCCCATGCCTAGTTTGTTTTGCATGCTTTTATGGGGAGGATAGTGAGGAGGTAAAAGTGTAGTAGGAGAGAACTTGGCAACAGTCAATATTATGTCTGAAATGTACATATGCTAGTCAGACCCTGGAGCAATAGCAGACTAGAGTTCCAGAAGGATCCATAAATTATTTCCTGGGTATTACCAATCCCCCTGACATTTTATTTATATTTAGAATGAAGTTCTCCTGATATTTTTATTTACATCTAGATGGGGGCACCCCAAATACTCTCATCTTCCTCTGATGTTTTGCCTGGCACCGTCTCCCCGTGTTGAAATAGTTCATCTTGGGTTGAGAGTGAATGTCGTGAGAAGGTCAGTTCCTGCCCCAGGCGATCCTGCCCTAATCAGCTGTGCCTCCCAGTCGCTAGAACACTGCACCAAGAGCCCACCCGGTAGGACTACCAGACTCCTCCCTGGAGAACCATGGGGTCTTCAGAGTCAGAGTGGGTTGAGCCAGACTGCCTTTTCCACACCGTGGCAGTTAGGACCTGAGTACGAAGGATTGTCTCAGGGCGTCTTGAACGGTTGCTTAGGATTTGAATTTAAGTTAGCAGGCTAACCTGGCTTAAAATAGTCACCCCTCCTGATAATATACACAAATATAACCTATTCTCTTCTTTTTCCATCTGATTAAGTCATTAAGGAGCATTAATAGTGGGGTTTGTGGTTACGGTTTGGGTCCTTGAATCCTGTCTACTCATCCTCCTGGTCTTCAGTGTGACCTGGAGTGAATGAGGGGTGGAAAAGAAACAGCCCTGCTGGAAGCACAGTACAGCCAGGCCAGTGCTGCCTGCCCACCGCACGGTTGCCGGCCTTCTCAAATGAGCCAGGCTAGTGCACGCAAGAGGCTAGATCTGGAAGCCTCTCTGGGCTTCCTACTCATCCCTCTCAAAACTGAAAGGGGGCAGTGCTCTCTACCAGCTGAACAGGAGAAGATAGAATGGAGAGAAAGTGGAGCGGTTCCTCTGGAGGAGAGGCCTTGCCAAGAATGCTTTCAGCTTGGAGGCTAGGGATGAAAGAAGAAACAAGAACAAGGACAATGAACATGTCCCTCAGTGGGCATGTGAAAGTGATGCCTGGGTCCTGCTTTTCACTCTTAGTAACTTCCCGCTGCCAGTAAGCCCTGCCTGCTGAATTATCTGGTCCTTTCCTAGGATGTATATGTGGGGAGGTGGAAAGAATAGAGAGAAGGACCAAAGTGTGGATGCAGTTTCTCCTCTGAACCCAGGCAAACAGTGGGTTGAGATGGGAGGTGGCTTCTCCAAGAGGACAGTTTCAAAAGCAAGAGGGGAGTTACCATCATGACTATATTTCCCTGTTTATAGAGTCATTTTTCCTGGGCCAAACTTTGAAAGCACCCGTCTCTTGGAGCCTGTCATTCAGCATATTTCCAAGGCACTGGATGCCTGTCATGTTTAATCCTGATGGAAGCTCTCTGATATGCATTATTAGCCCCAGTTTCTGATCAGGAAACTGAAGCTCAGAGTAACTAATCTGCCCGAAGTCACACACAACAAATAAAGCCAGGATCTGAATCCAGTTCTTTCTGATTCTGTGCTCTTTCCACTATGTCACAAAGTAAAGTTCTTTCCTCTACATTCTTTAAAAAAAACAATGTTTTTGGAAATTAGGGTAATACAAATACAGTTTTAGAAAATTTGGAAAATATAAAGAAATATAAAAGTGTAATGAACATAAAAACCAGTCATGGTCTGGCCACCTAGAAACAACTTATTTTAAAATTTTGGTGTTTTTCCTCTCAGTCTTTTTCGATGCATATAATGGTAATGAAAGTACACATTTGTTAAACACTAGCTTTTTTCCAGACATTGTTCTTAGCTCCTGTCTGTGTCATTTATTTTATTCTCACAACAAATCAAGAAGGTGGACACTGTTTTTATCCTAATTTTACTGGTAAAGACACTCAATAAACACATAGATGTTTAGTAACTTATATAGGTAACAGGTGATTTGAAACCCAGGCAGGTTGGCTTGAGAGCAGGGTTTCTCAATCTCAGCACTATTGGCCTCTTGGATCGGATAATTCTCTGTTGGGGGTTGGGGGGAAGCTGTCCTCTTCATTGTGGAATGTTTAGCAGCATCCCTGGCCTCTACCAGATGTCAACACTTTCCTCCCCGAGTTGTGACAACCAAGAATGTCTCCTGATATTGCCAGATGCCCCCTGGGAGGCAAAATGACCTCTGAACCACTAGTCTAAGAGCCCGTGCTGTCAACCACGCATTATGGTTGAGATAACGTAGCCTCTTCACATTTTAAATGCGTTCAGAGTTATTTTCTTCTACATCTAAAGAAGGGAATACACCTTTGAATTTGGAGGCAGGCTATGAAGACTCCCTGGGATGTCAGTGGCTTTAAAGAGCATAGGTAGGAAATTGATTATTTCCAGGGAAATGCTAGACTTTTGTAACAGGTTTGTCATATCCCACCGTTGCCCAGTGTGGAGAATAGCCATGTTTCTCTCTCTTATTACCTTTTCCGTGGTTCTATGTGTCAGGCACCCTTACCCTTCAAGAATTCAGATTTCAGTTCTACACTTACGGTATAGCAGGGCAGTGCTTATCAACCAAAGTGTCAAAATAGGTCCCAAACAAAAAATGTCTCTTGCAAATAATTTCTAGCTTTTAAAATACCAAAGTTTGCTGGTGGTTCATTTTTTAAAAAACTAATTAGAATAAACGTAAGGATATCTACATAATTATTTTCTTTTCAACGTGACTTCTTAGGTTGAAGATTGTAGGCTGAGCTCTTGGTGTTACACGTAATTCTGGATGTGTCTGTAGGAGTGTATCACATGTACGGACACATTTGTCACATCTGCCTCTGAAGAAGAGGTTGAAAATGGCTGGTGTTGGTGATTTTGGTCAATCATTGATGATACGCAGAGAGGATTAAAATAAGAAGCACTGAGAAGTGATATAGCAGTAGCCTTTTAACTTAGAAAATGTCTAAAAATATGTGGCACTAAAAAATATATTCACCACGTGAAACATATGCAAATACATGTTCAGCCATATTTTCAGTCACATCTGACCACATACATAGTTGCATAATTTGTCCATGAAAAATACATGTTACAGCAAATTCAAATCTAACTTCTGCTCCATGAACCTGAAGGTTGCTTTCTTGGAAAACCCTGATTGAAGACAGTGGTGCAGATCAAAATTTCCCCAGAGTGTTGATGTGAACTTGACGTGAGACAATGTAAATGCTTCTGAAAAACGGAAGTCCTTAGTAACTCCCTGTTTGGTGCTTACACCCGGTTCTTAACGAATCCTTCACCTTCTTTTCAAATAGCTAGAAATCATATCTACGGTACAGCTCTTTGCTTTGAGTGTACTGAGTCTGGTCTTTGCCTCCCCCCCGCCACTTGCCTGTTTCAGTCGTACAACTAAAGATGTTGATACTGAAATCAGAGATTGGACATAAAACTGAACATCTCCCTCCCAAACTTGGACTCAGTGAGCACACGGCAACTATTCAAAAAATGTTTGTTGTAATAAATTAAATAGAATTTGGCGAGGTGCAAATTCTGGGGCCAAATTGTTTTCTTCAAAATTTGAAAGATCCCTTACGAGGAGGAGAGGTGTGGAAAGTCGGTCGGGGACAGTCAGGGGTTCTAGCAAGTGTTTCTCCCTGCTGAGAAGTTTGGTGTTACATGGGATGGGAAGCAAACACAGATGGCAGGTCTTCTTAGACCAGACCGCTTCTTGCAAGGAATCTTCAGAAAGACATTATTGGCACATCCAGGATAATTAGTGAGGAGGGCTTGGCTGCCCCCTCTGTACAATTCATCTCTCCTTTGGAGACCCAGACCACCAGTCTTGGACAGCAGAGGCTCAAGAACTGGGCCCCAGCAGCCCTACACAGCTTCCCTGTCCTCCCATCACAGTGCACTTTCAGGATGCACTCTCCGCCAGGTGAAAGCGGTGGATTATAAGTTAAATGAAAGTGTGTTGCTCGTCACAATGTTTACCTATCAGTTGTAGTTCATAGAGCAAAAATGATCCTAGAAATCATCTAGACCAACTCATTCATGTTGTAGACATGGAAATAGAGATTCAGGGAGATTAATTTACTTAAGGTCCTTACACTGATGTAAAAATAAGACCTGGGCCTCTTGGCTTGCTGTTCAGTGCTTATAATCATAATTATAACTTAGGTTTCTTAGTCTCCAGTCTAACATTTAAGGTGAAGTAGAAAGTACTACATTCTTTAAGCTTTTGGGGGTTTCTAATATTCTAGATGATGGTGGGGTAGTGGAAAGACAGAACGGCTGGTATGCGTTTCAGTTTTCACACTCAGTTATATAACAAATGCTATATTGAATTAGTTTCTATTGCTGCCGTCACAAATGAACACAAACGTAGTGGCTTACAATAATGGCCATTTATTACATCACAGTTCTGCGGGTCAGGAGTCTGCGTGGGCTTGGCCAGTTTCTCTGCTTAGAGTCTCACAAGGCTTCAAGGTGTTGGCAGGACCATGCTCCTTTTTAGAGGCTCCAGGGACGATTCCCCTTCCAAGCTCATTTTGGTGGTTGGCAGAATCCAGTGCCTCGTGCTTTAGGACCAAGGTCACATTTCTTTGATGGCTCTCAGTTGGGGGCCACTGGTAACTCCCAGAGGCCTCTCCCTGGTTCTTGCCTGTGGGCCCCAGCATCTCAGAGCCAGAAGAGCACGTTGATTCCTTCTCATGCTTGGAATCTCTCTCTGTCTTCTGCCACATCTCTCTGCTACTAGCCGAGAAAGTTCTTTGTAAGGGCTCATTAGTTTGGGTCCCCCTGGATAATCCAGGATAATCTTCCCATTTTAAGTTCCATAACCTTAATTGTATATGCCGAGTCCCTTTTACTATATAATGTAACATATTCACAGGTTCCAGGATTGGGGCATGGGCATCTTTGGGGGGCCATTCTGCCTACTTCACACATTATTTCCTTTAGATAATAGCAAGGCTCCATCCTACCAGGATAATGGGAAAGTCGGTGACAAACACTACTGGGACTCTCTTCCTCTTTCTAGGTCCTGGGGCTCTTACACACAACACAATGTATAGGGCGGTCCCTCTAGGCTTGGATCTCCTCTGATTATAGCAGAGATGTAATTATGGCCTGAGCTGGTGTGTGTCCCTGAAGGCTGATGGACCTGCTGCTTCGGGGCACCTCCACCCCCACCCTGGAGCAGTGGCCTCTTCTCCAGCTGGGGAACTCTATTCCTTGGACACGGCTCCATCACCACCAGTCCCTTACCTGGAGCACAGCGTGTAAGTGAGGCAAGGGTCCCAGGCCTACCTTTTCTTTATAACTGCTTTATTTACATACCATTAAATTCACTCATTTTAAGGGTACAGTTCAGTGACTTTTGTTCCATTTACAGAGTTGTACAACCATCATATAATCCAATTTCAGAACATTTTCATCGTCCTCAAAAGCTCCCTTGTGCTCATCCAGGACTCCCCTTTGCAGGGCTCCACAGGGGTACAGCCACATTCCTGGTTCAGAGGTCCTTGTTTCTCCCTCCTCCCCTCTACAGAAATCCCCCCAGAGAACCCAGCTTCCAGAAGACAAGAGCCAAGGAAACAGGTTTGTCTCAGGCCCAGTGAGACAGCTCTCCTCTAAGACAAGACAGTACTTTGGGCCTGGGTTCATCCCCAGAAGGGGATAGGAAAACAGTCCCAGCAAGGAGCACAGTGCATGTACGTCAGTATCTCAACAACTTATCCTGTCTCTGTACCAGGCGGTGGAGTCTCCCAACTGCAGTTATCAGTGGGCAGCCGCTGACCCCATGGCGCAATGACCTGCGGGGGAGTGAGTCAGACCTCCTCTCTCCCCCCTTTCTTCCTCTCTAAGCAGAAGGAAGGTGTTCTTTGCTCACAGCTTAAATGACCTGAGGGGTACATAGTGTAGAGTGGAGAGGGAGAATAGGGGAGCCAATCTGTGGCACAAGAGTGAAAGGAATTTCCCAGAGGCACCTTGTCCCTCCAGGCCCCACTTACCCCGCTTTCTCTCTTCCCTACCCCCATGGGATAGGTTCTTTTCACTGCAGAGAATTCTCAGCCAACTTAAGAACAACAGCCTATCACAAGAGCTGTCCTAAGGCCAGGCCCCAAGGAGCCTGAAACATTGTTCAGGATCTGGAAGGAGGCTGGGGATCCGGGGCAGCGTGGCGACCAGATTTCCTTGTCCTGTCATCTGTCTGCAGCAGGAGTCCTGGCGAGTCTACCGTAGATGACCCTGTTCTCTGTCCCTGCTTCTCCTGCCTCCATGGCTTCCAGAACCTCCCAGCCCAAGAGAGGGGCCTCCTGCCAAGCTCTCTTATAACACGTCTTTTGTAGAACTTATTACAACTTACCGTCTTTTTTTTTTTTTTGCATTAAAAGTTATCTTTATTTTATTTATTTTTATAAGATTTTTTTCGATGTGGACCATTTTTAAAGTCTTTATTGAATATGTTACAATATTGCTTCATTTCATGTTTTAGTTTTTTGGCCCCTAAGCATGTGGGATCTTAGCTCCCCAACAAGGTATCCAACCCACACCCCCTTCACTGGAAGGTGAAGTTTTAACCACTGGACCACCAGGGAAGTCCCTAAAGACTATCTTTTTTTTTTTTTAATTTTTTGCTTTATAACAAATTTAATCAGTTATACATATACATATGTTTCCATATCCCCTCCCTTTTGCGTCTCCCTCCCAACTTACCGTCTTTATTTGTGCTTATTTCTTACTCTTCTCTCCACTCCTCCACAACTAATTAGACTATGACCTTCATAAGGGTAGGGACAGTTTTGTTTGCCATTGTATATCCAGTTCTTAGCACAGTACGTTCTGGCACGTAGTATGATCTTAAAATATGTTTATGGAATGATGAATGAATTAATAAAAATGGGCAAAGAACCTGAAGAGACATTTCTCCAAACATATATTCAGCGGCTAACTGGATAGCTCTGCTTGGATATCTAATAGGAATTTAACTCAGCCAAAATAGAATTGTTGATTTCTAGCTCCCCAGACTTTTTCTTGCCCCATCTCAGACCCTCAAACCTAGGAGTCATCCCCATCCCCTAACATCAGCAAATCTTGGTGGCTCTGTGGTCTCCTAAATAGTTTCAATATCCATCTACTTTTTTTCCACCTACACTGCTACTGCCCTGGTCTGAGCCACCATCATCATGTACCTAGGTTATTGTAAGAGCCTCTTAGCTGGTCTCCCTTCTTCTACTCTCAGCCACCTACACAGCAACTAAAGTTGTATTTTTAAAGCACAAATCAGGTCATACTCATATCCCTCTGTTGCTTAAAACCTGCAGTGGATTTCACTGCAATAAGAATAACACCGGGGGGCCTCCCTGGTGGCGCAGTGGTTGAGAGTCCGCCTGCCGATGCAGGGGATACGGGTTCGTGCCCCAGTCTGGGAGGATCCCACGTGCCGCGGAGCGGCTGGGCCCGTGAGCCATGGCCGCTGAGCCTGTGCATCCGGAGCCTGTGCTCCGCGACGGGAGAGGCCACAGCAGTGAGAGGCCCGCATACCACACACACACAAAAAAACAAACAAACAAACAAAAAAAAAAACAAAAAAAAAAACACTGCAAGTAAAATCTTGGGCCTCCCTGGTGGCGCAGTGGTTGAGAGTCCGCCTGCCGATGCAGGGGATACGGGTTCGTGCCCCGGTCTGGGGGGATCCCATATGCCGCGGAGCGGCTGGGCCCGTGAGCCATGGCCGCTGAGCCTGCGTGTCCGGAGCCTGTGCTCCGCAACGGGAGAGGCCACAGCAGTGAGAGGCCCGCATACCGCAAAAAAAAAAAAAAAAAAAAAAAGAATAACACCGGTGCCCTACAGTGCCGTATGTGATCTGACCCCTGCCTACATTTCTGATTATCTCATTTTCTTCCACATTCATGTGCTCCAGCCACATAACAAGCTCGTTCCTGCCCCAGGACCTTTGCACTCATTGTTCCTTCTGCCTAGAATTCTAATTTCCACATGGCTGGCTTCCTGTCATTGGGGTTTCAGCTTTAGTATCACTTCTTCAGAGAATCCTTCTCTGGTGACTCTATCTGAAATAAGACCTGTATCTGTCAGGATGCATTTAGAGGCAAATAACTGAAATCTCAAAAACAGCTTAAGCCATAATGGAACCTACTACTTATTTAATAAGTAGTCTGGAGGTAGGTGTCCTAGCAGTACCACAGTGTCAGGGCACTGGATGATATCTTTGTGAGTCTTAGGACCTCCCTTGACCTCATAACATCCCACCCAGTGCCCTGACATCATCACGTGACAGTTTACAAAGGCAGGAGGTGAGGGGCAGCCAGGTGCATAAGAGAGAACACTCCCCCCACACACTTTTCCTTTTATTAAGAAAGATTTTCCCAAGAGCCTTCCAGCACCCTGCCAGGAGACCTTCTCTTGTCTCAGTAGCCAGAAGCAGGTGATGTTGATGTGACCACCCCTAGCTGCAAGGAATGGTGGGAAGTGATTATCTTTCCTTTTCAGCCTCTGGAGAGAGGAAGGCAAGGAAGGAGTTGGGAATGGCCACTGGGTAACCAACCAACCATCCGCCATCCATTTTGGTTCCCCATTCTGCTTTATTTTTCTCCATAGCACTAACCATTTCTTTATTAATTGGGTAGTTTTTCTTATTTAGCTGTGTAATATTGTTTCTCCCACTAGAGGAAAGCTCCATAAAAGCAGAGACCTTGTCTGTCTAGTTAACTTCTGTATCTCCAGCATTTAGCACAATCCTGGCTCATACTAAGTGATAAAAATTTGGATATTTTGTGTGATTGAGGACTACTTTGCATATACCATCATAACAAATTAGTCATTTCTTACGGTGAAGTTTCTTGGTGTTTCTTTTTCTTTTTCCCATTTTATCTGACCACCAACTTTGTGAGAACAGTAGGGAGAGAAGTTCTGTGTTATTAAACCATTCCACCCAGAACCCTACTAAGTGGCCGTTAGGGTGGAAAATACTGGATAGTGTCCTTTATATATTCTCCCAAAGAGGAGCCAGTATGACCTAACACTTTCTCCTGCAACTTGGTTTGCAGAGAATTTGGGGAGGATTGCAGCTCGTGGTCAACATAAACCTCCAGGTGGGGTGAAGCTCAGGCTCCTTTCTGAGCTCATAGATCTCAGAGATAGACGGAGTCTCAGAGGTCACTGCTCTACTGATAATATGTAAAAAAATTTACTCTTTAAGTAGTAGTTACATTTTAAATGGAACCTTGGTGCTCACTTCGGCAGCACGTATACTAAAACGGGACTTTGACTTTAAAAGAATGATGCTCTGATGGTTCTGAAACATTGAAATTTTTGAAACATTGATTTTGAAACATTGAAATTATTGAAACATTGAAATTATTGAAACATTGAAATTGAAACATTGAAACATTGAAATTATTCCAGAAGCCTTCCTGGTTTCTGGAAATCACACCAAGGATGCTGACTTTGTTTATTTCTAATATTTGAGAATTCGTGTAAAGAACAAAGAAAGGTAAAGGTGATAGAAGAGGAATAGTTCCTTAAATCTAGATATCTAGAATTTCTCACCCAGAAATGTCGTTATGGGTGATTTTGTGATGTTAGAAGAGGCTGTTCTGAAAATCCTTCTCTGTTCAAAAAATCATATTCTCCTTGAAAGCATAACCAATATTCAAACAAAAAGAAAATGTGCCAAGTCTGATCTCAGGAAACTGCTTGATCCCAGTTGGGAAACAGACTGAAAGGCATAGACCTGGAAATATTACAGAGGAATATTTATATATCTTATATAACAGGAGGAAAGGGAAAAGGGCATTAGGGAAAATTCCAGGCATATAAGTTGCGATGCTAGTGGCCTCAGATGGTGGAGAAGAAACTTGGTTTTCATTGAAAGTATGAGGTTCTTTTGCAACTACTCAAAATTATCTAAAGGAAATAATTTAAGCAGGATAGACTCTATATGCTTTTGAGAAAGACATAGTCAATCCAGTTATATTACATCTTTTGGTTTAGGGTATAGAAAAAGGTTTTATCTGGCTAACATGTCACTATAAAATCATCCCCAACTTGGAGAAAGGTTATGTTTATTTATTTGGGCCCCAATGAGTTTCCCCTTAAAAACAATGTTGTGAATGATGATTAGGTACCCAGGCCCCTTCACAAAAGCCATTCATCCTTAACAGTGCTAAATTATGTGACTAATGTTAGTATTATCACTATAGTATGTGATGTGGTTACTAAAATTTGCTTGTCATATGGCTTAGAAGACTTTTATGGGCTGACAGTGGTAAGAGTGCTAATTTTTTCAGCACTCGCCATGTGCCAGACACCAAGCTAGGTGTGTTTTAGAACTGCAGTAGGATAACACTGATTGAGTGTTTTTCTCATACCAGACAGATTGACTTGTAATAACTCATTTAACTCCTGTGTATCTGTTATCTCACTTAATCCTCATAATAATCAAATGAGATAGGGACGAATTGTCCCCATTTTACAGATGAGAACACTGGAATCAAGAGGGTTAGATAACTTGTTTTGGATCACACGGCTAGTTAGTGAGTGACAGAGGAAGCACGCACACTTCAGCTGTCTGCTTCAAAGCCTGCACACATAACCACTTTGCAATATTCCTGTATTGTGAGATGAAAAATAAATGTTTTTCAGCAGAAGATTATGTTCTGGGTGTGTAGGTTTGTCAGATTTAGCTAATAAAAATACAGGACACCATTTAAATATTGTAGAGGATATTACATGGGACATACTTATGCTAAAAAATTATGTGTTATTTATCTGAAATTCACATTTAACTGGGCATCCTGTATTTTATCTGGCAACCCTATCTGGGTGGCACATTATGAGAACATGTCTCTGTCTCTCTGGTTTTCCTGTTCCCCACCACAGTCATGCTGCTGGCTACCTGGGCCTTAACGTAGTTCTGTAAAGCACATAGCTCAGTGTCCACACCAGAGCCATAGCTCAGAGCCAGAAAGCAAGATACGAACTCAGGAAGCTTCTGAAGAGCCTATGGGACCTCCTTAGCCATTTGTAAATTCAGGGATGTGTGTAAGTTCAGGACTTCGGGATAGGTTGCCCTGTTAAACTCTGCCCTGCTGGAAGCGGTGGGCTGGTCAACGTTTAACAACTGGCTCTTCAGGGAAAAAACCTATTTGTGATGTTTGTCAGTTTCATGGTGTGAATATTCCTACCATGGCTGATTCATGATACCAACATGATGTCACTGAACTTGGAGTTGGGAAGGAACGTGCACAGCTGTCTCTTAGGAGCCCCATGCAAGCCAGTCCCAGTCCACCTCTGTTCCATGCTTATTTCATATATAGGTAAATCAAGCCTACATAACAGTGAAATATTTAAGGAAAATATCTACCACCATTATATTTCCTAAATTACAACAATTAAAATTTAAAAGGGAACTTCCTACTCAGGGAAATACTATTGATCAAACTTTTTCTGCACTTTAATCAAACTGAAGTCTAGAGTTCTGCTTTCATTCCGCATTTAAAAGGCAACAAGTTAATCATCTGCGATAATGAATTTCCAATATTCTCACATTCTTTATTCTGAAGAAAGGCTGTATTTCTAGACCAACATTTCTACTGCACTTTTGATGCTAAGCCTCTGTGCAGTATGTAGTGGGAGTGATTTTTTTCCCCCAAATGTTCACTGTGTCACATATTTCTCAGCTAGCATATTGAACAGATGTATCTGTGGGTAGCAAGAGGCTGTGGGGGAATAACTTCATATTCCTATGTTTGACTGAGAAGTCCATGTACAGCCAGTTTGACTGTCTGAATTCACATCCAGCCCATTGTGGCTTTCCAACAGTATGACCTTGGGGAAGAACTTCAGTTTTTCTCATAGGCTAATCATGTTACCTACCTCGAAGGGCTACGCATATGAAGTACCAGACACATAGTAAGCACAAAATAAATACTAACTCTTGGTAGTAGTAATGTTATAAGTACTGTCATCATTGTAATTAATCTCACTGCTCATTAGTAAACAGCCAATGTATCTGCTTAGGTGCAGCAGATACTTTCCATTCTACAGAAAATGTTTCCGTTCATTTTTTTTTTCCCAACCAAATCATATAAATATTCAACATTATAAAATTCTAATTTGCCATTAAATTTTTAAACAAATGTCAGAAAAAAATGGTCTTCCTATATTATGAGAACATCTGTGGATCTTTGTAATTTCAGGAGGGAAAAAGAATCCGTTGTTAGGGTTTTTTGAGTCTAGAAGAAACCTAACCAGCAAGGATATGCTTATCCAGGAATAGCCACTGGCAGACTGTGAAGTAAACACAGTTTCTCATCTGTGCCCCTCTATTCCTCTTTGTGGTCCTCTCATTAGTTTCTAATCATTCATACATTCAGCCATCCATCAAAATAAGATTTTCAAAAAGTTAAAATCATGACTGTCACAATTTTCAAAAAGTTAAAATCATGACTGTCATTCATCATGACTCTCCTTCAAATATAGAATGAAGACCATGTCAAAGATTTATTAACTTATTACTGAAGGAACTGATCAGATAATAAGGTTGCTTCCAAGAGCATTTGAATAAATGGATATTTATAGGGTTTTTTGTCATTGCTGTCATTTGTTTCCTTAAATAATGTGAGCATAAGATTGCCAGGAGGCACAGAGCTGGTTACTGTCCTACAGGGCAATAAGTCTGTAACCTTTGGGGTTATTTTTTCTACTAGACAGAAATTTCCATGTTAGCGTGTAATATCTGGGCTCTAGTCATATAGTAATAGCAAAATCAAGCACAGATACATTCTTCCAGAGAATTAAATAATCCTTGGGGAAGCCCATTTAATAATGTTGTAGCATGACATTAAAATGTTATGCTATGGGGACCTCCCTGGCGGTCCAGTGGTTAAGACTGCACGCTTCCAATGCAGGGGCTTGGGTTTGATCCCTGGACAGGGCGCAGCCAAAAAAAAAAAAACTTATGCTATGCTCTCTGCCTTATTTTCAAGTATTGGATAATTTTTCTTAACACCTCTATCCATTTTTTTATTTAGTAAACCTTTATTAATATCTGAATGCCCCAGGGATATAAGGACACAGTCACTGTCCTTAAGGAACTCATAATGCAACAGGGGAGACAATGTTCAATATAAAAATTACACTATAAAATGATAGACATATCATTTTATATCTAGACCCAGACCTCTGTAATGATGGGACTCTCCAGGGTCCCATTATTTCAGAGGTCCCCCAGTCCCTAGCTCTATACCATGTCAACCCATCCACCATTTTCCCCACCTATATATTAAAACCCATCTCTTAGAGCCCAATAGATGAATAATTCCTCTCAGATAATATATAGATAGAGATATATTTTAAAATAGGGGCCCTCAATATCAACCCAATGGAGTGTGTCATGTGGCAGTCTCTGAGTTGGTTGGGAACAGACAGGTTGAGCAGGAAAGAGGTGAAGAAGTCTTTCTTGTTGCTGCTGTAATTACTGAATATGATGACCCAGACATAATTATGAATTCCGCAGCCCTTGTATTTCAGAAACACTCCCTTGAAGATGTATTTATTTCCAAATTAATGGAGCAGGGGAGACCTTTCTGAACTTTTACTTTGGGACCCTAGAATTTAGTTATAATATGGCAGACCATGTTTTCTGGGAGGGGGTGCAGGAGGCTGGCTGCGGTCACCTAAACTACCTTGACTGTCCCTTAAATGAGAGTTGACCTGGGTGACTTCAGTTTCACCTGCCCTGCCCTGCTCTGGAGCCATGTTTTCCCCTGTCTCCATGGTCACCAGCGTTTCGGCTCTCTGAGAACACACGGTGATTTTCTGTCTCTGCATTTAATTCTCCTAGCAGAGCCACCTAGAGTAGGAGGCCTGTATTTCAGTTCTCTGTACTTATGGAGTCAATTCAGTAAATAGCTAACAAGCGTTATTAATGTAAAGAACTTCAGTGGAAGCTGCAGAGCACGGACAAAGAATAATGCCCTTTTCCCAGGACCCCACAGTTAATGAGAGAAGACGGAAACATGGAAGCCATTCTAAAGCAGGGATTGTTAGTCTGGGCTGCACGTTGGGATCACCTGGGGAACTCTGAAACATCCCGATGCCCAGGCTGCACTCCAGAGCAATTAAATCAGAATCCCTGAGGGGGGCTTCCCTGGTGGCGCAGTGGTTGAGAATCTGCCTGCCAATGCAGGGCACACGGGTTCGAGCCCTGGTTTGGGAAGATCTCACATGCCGCGGAGCAACTAGGCCCGTGTGCCACAACTGCTGAGCCTGCGCGTCTGGAGCCTGTGCTCCGCAGCAAGAGAGGCCCGCACACCGCGATGAAAAGTGGCCCCTGCTCACCGCAACTAGAGAAAGCCCTCGCATAGAAACGAAGACCCAACACAGCCATAAATAAATAAATTAATAGATAGATAGATAGATAGATAGATAGAATCCCTGAGGGTAGGGCCCAGGCATCAGTATTTTTTTTTTAAAGCTCCCTGGGAGAGTTCAGTGTGTTGCTAAGCTAGAGAACCATGGCTCTAAAGCAAAACAAACTGGGAAAAGGAGTAAAAACATGCTCTATGAACAAGGGATCCACAGCCATTCTGTATATTCTTATCCACTGTGTGACCACATTTCAGCCCATGAATGTGGAAAATGTAACCTCTCATTATAACCATGGGGAAAATGTAGGTCAGTTTGATTGTAGGGCATTTAGAGACTGTATAGTCTGGGAGGTGTGGTCTGCAGAAGACTATACCTCTAAGGGGAAAAGGGCCCAAAAAAGATCAGCCCTAGAAGGATGACCCCCAAATCATTCCACATGCTTCTCCCTCCCTTGGAATGTTTGGGGCTTTTTAAAAAACCCCTTGTGTTCCTGAAGAAAGGACCTTCATCCTCCAGGTCCCCGGCTTACACCTCACCTCCTTTGTGAAGCCTTTCCTTTCCTTCCCCCTATCCCAAGAAGAATCGGGTCCCTATTTTTCTCTGTCACTTAGCTCCTTATCTACTAATTATAATTATTATAGAATTTAGTTATACTATGGCAGACAGCTCAGTTATACATTTACCCTTTCATGAGCCTTACTTTTCGTTGTTCTCCTAGTACCTAGCATAGTTTCTTGGTGTATTGAATGAGTAAACAGAGCTGCAGCACTTTTAGGTCCAGTCAGAAAAGTCATGCCATCAAGCAGGGGAGACCTAGACTCGAGAACTCCTCAGGCTCCGTCGTCCCATTTCTGATCAGTGGGATCCTGTGCTTCCAGGCAGGGGTGTGGGGGGCGGGGGCGGGGGCGGGACGTCAGAGAAATTGGTGGACACACTAGTTGATGTAAAGCAGCTGGAGGAAAGGATGGATGAAGGCCTCGCAGCGCTTTGGTGGTAGTGGAGATCTTGAGTTTCATCTGCAGAGTTTTGCTGTGAGAGGAAGAAAGAAACAGAAGGAAGTTCACAGGTTTCAAAGTGTGTGTGGAGCTATGGGAGAGTGCCTGTGCTTCCAGCTCCTATTGTAGTTAGGCCACAGGCATCCCCAAAGAGTTTACAACAGCTCTTTCTGTCTGGGAAAATAGCTCATCTGTTTTATTTTTAAACTTTAAATCTTTTAAAAAAATTGTAGGGTTTTTTTTGGGGGGTGGGGTTTGGGTGTTTTTTGGGTTTTTTTGAACTTTGTAGGTTTTACACATATAAAGGTGAAAAGATTATTTCAATTTTGTAAGGATAACAGTCATGCATTCCAGATTTTCTCCAACAGTGCTAATTTTAGATCTTATGTCCTGTCTTCAGACCGTGTATCCTAATTTTTTATATGGAAATTATGGTAGCTAGTCTTACAATTTACTATCAACCAGTCAGCCATGCTTAAAGGTCTTTTAGTTATTAAAATGGCTAATTACCTTACATTTCTCTTTGAGAAATTAAGTAGGGCTGTTTCATGGACCAAAAAAAACCTTGAAGGGAACCTGGACCTGGCCTTTAGTGCGTTGCCCTGAGCCCCAGACTTTTGTTGAATGTGGTTTCTTGGTGAGGACAATATCTATTAACACCCTCTCCCTACCACAAGTCATTGGGAAAACCCTTCAAGGAAAAATGGGTCATTAAGAACTGTTCTTTCATCTCACCTCTAAACCCCAGAAACGTTTCTCTGTGAGGTGTAGTGACAGGAGCCCCGGAGAGGGCTGGGAGGCCCTGCTGAGCCTGTTGCTGGTGTGCCCTCCCCTGCACCGCCGGCCAGGTGGAATCGCTCTGGTTATTATGGATTCAGTCGCTGTGCTTTCTCTTTCTGCTTAATAGATTCAGACCAAATTAAACCCTAATGATCGGACTGCAACCAGTCACCTCAATTTTAATTGAATGGCCCACAATGATATACAGGCTTTTTCCCTATTAAAAAGTATACCTTTTTTTTCCCCCCTCACTGAATAGTAGGGGAAAAAATTGTTAAAATAAAGGCTGGGTAAAGTTAGAGTTGGTTGCTTATAATCATCTGAATGCCATAAGGTTTCTAGTAACCTGGTTACACATTCATTAGAGGACATCTTGTATATTCCTCAGTCAGGGTCATTTTGTGAAACACTAACAACAGAATAGCATCAAAATATATCACTGATAGGTGGCCTATCATCTTTTGGAAAAAAACAGGCTATGTTTATGTGTCATTAAATGAGCTACTTCTGGCTCATGTGAAAGTGTTATGTTTGCTCCATGTGCTCCCATGATGCTTTTGTAATGGAAATTCTACAGTAAGTAAGGACAGGGTCGTTCCCAGTAGCCAGTCAGTCTGTATTCACAGGTTTCTGTTAGCTTTTTCCATAGCTGACTCCTGTGTGTTTCCACCTGCCCAAGTTTTCCTCCCTTGCAGCCTCGTTACTTTAGTGTTACGACATTCAGGAACTTCTCACGTACCTCCCAGGATTCCAGGAGCACTTCATTTGGGGGTAACACCCTAACCATGAGCCAGATTTGAGCTCTCTAACCCTCCGTGATCCCCAGCGTATGCAGGGAACAAGGTTCAGTGTAGGAGTGGGGCTTGCTATGAGTTCCACCACATTTGACTAAGGGTCAGGAGAGGGGGAGGCCAGGGAAAGCCTGAGCTGGGATCAGCTGAAACCATCCTAAAATGAAAGAGAAACGGGGCCAGAGCTTTTTCTGGGTAGTAGTCATGTTTTCCTGCCAACACACAAGTCCTACTCATTGACAGATGACAACCGATCTAAGCGTCAAATAAGATTGTTAGTCTTAGGAATCAATCCGTGTAACACCGTTTTAACAGGAGCCCTCATTCTTCTTTTCTTATCCAGAACTAAGAGGGAAAAAATGAATATGGTTTTTGCTCACAGAATGGATAACAGCAAGCCGCCTTTGGTTGTTCCTACACTTCTGGTGCCCCTCCAAAACCACAGTTGCACGGAAATGGCCTCCCCTCTGCTGAGCCGAGACCTGACGGAGCTCTATGAGGAGCACGGCTGGAGGAGCAATGGAACAGACCTGCACTACAGACCAAACCCCGGGGAAGTGGCCACAGCCAGCATTTTCTTTGGGGCCCTGTGGTTGTTTTCTATCTTTGGCAATTCCCTGGTGTGTTTGGTCATCCACCGGAGCAGGAGGACTCAGTCCACCACCAACTACTTTGTGGTGTCCCTGGCGTGTGCTGACCTGCTCATCAGCTTGGCCGGCATGCCTTTCGTCCTGCTGCAGTTCACCACCGGCTGGTGGGCCCTGGGCAGCGCCACGTGCAAGGCCGTGCGCTACTTTCAGTATCTCACCCCGGGCGTCCAGGTCTACGTTCTCCTCTCCATCTGCATAGACCGGTTCTACACCATCGTCTACCCTCTGAGCTTCAAGGTGTCCAGAGAAAAAGCCAAGAAGATGATTGCAGCATCCTGGATCTTTGAGGCGGCCTTTGTGACCCCCGTGTTCTTTTTCTATGGCTCCAACTGGGACAGTCATTGTAACTATTTCCTCCCCTCCTCTTGGGAAGGAACTGCCTATGCCGTCATCCATTTCTTGGTGAGCTTTGTGATTCCATCTGTCCTCATAATCTTATTTTACCAGAAGGTCATAAAATACATTTGGAGAATCGGCACCGATGGTCGAACAGTGAGGAGGACAATGAACATCGTCCCAAGGACAAAAGTGAAAACTATCAAGATGTTCCTCATTTTAAATCTTCTGTTTTTGCTCTCCTGGCTGCCTTTTCATGTTGCTCAGCTGTGGCACCCCCATGAACGAGACTATAAGAAAAGTTCCCTTGTCTTTACAGCTATCACATGGATATCCTTTAGTTCCTCAGCCTCTAAACCTACTCTGTATTCCATTTATAATGCCAATTTTAGGAGAGGAATGAAAGAGACTTTCTGCATGTCCTCGATGAAGTGTTACCGAAGCAATGCCTACACTATCACAACCAGTTCAAGGATGGCCAAAAAAAACTATGTCGGCATCTCAGAAATCCTCCCCACGGCCAAAGCTGTAGCCAAAGACTCAAGCTATGGTTCATTTGACAGGGAAGCCAAGGAAAAAAAGCTTGCTTGGCCCATTAATTCAAATCTGCCGAATACTTTTGTCTGATTTCTCAGAATTCTTTCAATTACTGTTATGCGCCAGAGATTAAAAAGTTTAACTGTAAAAACAGAAGCTATTTACATATTTTTTTCAATCAACTTTCTGTGGGAAATGTTTGATTTTGTAAAATGCACTCACTATTGATTTTACTTTCTGTGTTTTTTATTTTAGTTGCTTTTTGTTTTCGAGGAAGCTTTCACCTTGAGCTTATGGTTAACAGTCCCTTTACTATATTAGTCACATGCATTAAAAAGAAGAATGCTTTCCTACTTTTTATTTACCATTAGGTCCAAAAAGCATAAACCATATACACAGTCTTTGATTAATGATTCAACTTGGTTTTATTCTGTTTCCTTTTTCTCCTCCCTACTGAAATTTTGTTAACTATGGGCTTCTGTTCCAAATGAAATCTCCTGTGTGACACATTTCAGAGACTTGAATTTCTCTACTAAGCAACATTTAGAAAGTCTTAATATTGTATATGTTTTTACATTACCTTCTGTCCAGATCTGTTCTGGAGAGCACTTCATATATTGGAATATATTGGAACTTGCTGGGTAGTCTTCTGTGATCGAATTATAATCAGGATTCTTAGGGAAAGAAAGCTTACAGAGTTGCCTAATTTTGGTCTCTGTCTCTTTTTCTCTCTTTCATTCTCCCTTAACCTAACCAGCTGATGATGCCTTGAAGCATTTGAAGTGGCCGTGCTGTCTTCCTCACATCTGTGTCCCATCTAGGCTGTGTCCAGGATGTTTACGTCTCTTCTGAGTTAAACTCAAGAAAATGAGCAGGGACCCTGGCTGGGCAAGCCCAGAAAATACCAAAGGGAGAAGTGCAGATGGGATCTCCCTGTGCTCTGCAGTTCAGGCAGACACCTTTGGCTGCCGGGCGCTGCCCCTATACCCTAGGACAGCAAGGGCAAGGAGCACTTTCTTCTTTCTCCTGGACACTCAGACATGAGGCCGTTTCTCCAGCCAGCACTTCCTACCCCTCATCTCTCTCCAGGATGTATCATCATACCCTCACCAAGCTCAGACTCTTCTTTGGCTGTGGTAACTCGAGATTTTCTTCTCTGGTTGCCAGGTCTCCATTATTTCAAATCTAGGACTAGCACATTTTAAAGATGTACTTATTCAAACAATAACGGGTTTACAGACAAGACTGGTGTGCACTTTCACACCCTAGTTAACAAGAATTGCAAATAATAATAGTTGTTCAGTGATTTTACCTGTATTATCTCACTTTATCCTCTCAAGTATTCTGTGATGTTCATATTATCATGTCTATGTGACTTGCCCAAGTTGGAGTGTGACCGAGCTATTTTTCACACTCAGGTCCCCTAACTGCAAGTCTGTTGCTCTTTCCTTGACATGACAGGTTTCTCTCTAGGGAATACATGAGTAGCCAAACTCATCCAGACCTCTGTGGGCCTAATGGCTGCTGCCTGCGTGGAAATCTTGAGGTCTGGGAGAACGTGGCATTCTTAACAGGAGAGTCTAGAAATTCAGTGAGCTGGCCCTCACCTTTTCCTTGGCTGTGGCAAGGTTCCTGGGCTGGTGGTGCTAAACGTATGAAATGGGAAAGAAGCTGTACATCCCACCTCACAGACACAGGGAAACAAGACAAGATTAGGCTTGGTATTTGGGGCAAAGAATGAGAACAACAAAGTATTCCATCCACAAAACATCTACAGAGCTGATGCATTTAAGTGGAGGTGCTTTCTTTAATCAAAGTCAAAAGATAAAAAGTGTCTTGTATTTTCTTCCTTTTCTTTCTCCTCCACATATTCTTCCTTATCCTATCAGCCAATGACTGACCAGACAAAATGAGCTAGATGTTTATGTCACATGGCCCTTGTATTTTGTGGTTCAGAGTTGTTAAAAAATAGAAGAGACCCTGCAGTACTTTTTATTTTAATTTATTTTTAAAGTCAGATTGTAACAAGTAAAATTTCATTTACTTTAATTTTATTTATATATGTATTTTAGGTCTCAGTTTAAACCAAAAAAGACTAGATGATTACAAAGCTCCATTCTGTCTTTAATGATTATTCTGTGAGTTTACCCCAGTGGGTGGAAATTCAGTGAGACAACGTCTTACAAACTTGTTATCGAGATTAGTTTATTTTTTAAATCCCCCCCAAAAATGACAAATTAAGAGTGTTAATGAAATCACAATGGAGAGAGCTCTAAAGTCTTATGACCTATGATAATTCAGCTACATTTTCTCAGCATGTGGATAATTCATTGTATTTTTTTTTTTTTAGTTTAGTTTAATATTTAGGATTCCTGTTTTCTCACTTGATCCTGAATTTGGAAGAAACTGGATGTAACGCACAGATTGATGAAGATTTGCATAAGTCCCAGCAGTACAGGAACAACATTCACCATACCTCACGTTTACCTGCCAAGCACAGGGAGGCAGGCTGTTGGGGGGAATAAGAAAACGACTCCGGTCTCCTTACCAGGCACATGACGAGGTGCATCACAAATGTGGATTCACGTAGCCTCCAAACAGGAGTTCAGGAAAGCTAGCGGGGAGCAGGGTTCTGAGGAGAGCAATTCCCCTCCCTGTCTCCAGGTGCCCACAGACCATCAGAGGAAGGGCAGGGTCGCATCCTTTGAGGTGGAATTCGAATTTCTCCTTTCCTTCTAACCTTCAGTGAAATCATCAGTGCCACCAGCCTGCTGCCCAGAGTCCATCAGCACATCCTGCTCAGGTACACTTCCCTGTGGACCTTCCGTCACAGGTTTCCCCAGGGTGCCTGGGACCAATGGATGCCCTGGGCCAGAGCTCTCAGCAAGGGCAGTTTCATCCAGGGGGACCTCCACCAAGCATGTGGGGAGCAGTCATTTGCCAGATAAGGTTGGCACTCTTGCCTCTCCTGGTGGGCGCAGTGCTTCCCTTCACCCTCCAGCCTTGCTGCCACCTGCCAAACTTGCTTTGAAGCAACAGAAGCAAGATCTGTTGGAGCTGCTGGACCAGGATCAGCTTCAAGGTTATGCTCCTTATAAAAACCACACGTAACAGAAGCAAAGAAGTAGACTTTTAGAGTAGAAGGAATGGGACGTTGAGAGACCTAACCCAAGCCCCTCACTGTTTAGACGAGAGGTCAAAGTAGGGGTAAACAAAAATGCCTTCGGCCAACAAGTCCAACATTCTTTAAATTTGCCGTGCTGCTGGCATGATGCCTTCACGGGAGTGAAAAAATCCTCACTGTGTTGGGCAGAATATGAAAAGAATAAACAATTCCCCATTGCTTAGTGAACCTGCTAATTCATCTGGAGCAGAGACGACCTTAGGGGGCCGTGATTAGACAGCCATGGAAACGAACCAGCTTGGTGCCACTGTTTTGCAGAACGACCGCTTGGTGGCACTGTGGCCAATAGGCAGACCCCACCAGCTCTTCACGGGGCCTGGCACACTGGCGATTTGGGGGAAAGTCCTCGTTGCACAGCAACAGGACAGTGAAAATTGCTGAGCACCCAGAGCAGCAGCTGCAGATTAACTAATCAGTGTGTTCAAAACACAAAGCATCTAAACATAGGAGGAAATCCCAAAATAATTAATACCCTTTACAGACATGAAATCACTAGTCAAAATATTATTTTAAACCCATTTTACGAATGGTAGCATTTTCGAAAAACCCCATCATCTCACCAAACACGCAGTTGTGCCACCCACACTTACCAGGGCCTGTCTCTTTTCTCCTCTTGTTATTTGACTCTCAGAATTTATGGATTCCATAGCAGTGTAATCTAGACTTTCCCTAAAAGTAAATGTTCCTGTGTTCCTGGTTGGTAGGCAGTTAAATTTATTTTAGGTTAAATTTATTTTTGACCCGTCTCATTTCCCTCAGACCCTCTTTAATTTTTTGAGCCCCTACCTACAATCTGGGCCATTCTGAATTGTTTGCTCAACTGAACACTTCTGTTCAAAAGCTCTGTCTTCTTAGGAGAAGCCTCCTTATTATTATTTTTTAATTGAAGTATAGTTGATTTATAATGTTGTGTTAGTTTAAGGTGTAAACTGGACACCTGAAGGTAAAAGTATATATTCTTTTTTAGATTCTTTTCTATTATCAGATAGGTTATTACAAGATATTGAATATAGTTCCCTGTGCTATACAGGTCGTTGTTTATTTATTTTATATATAGTAGTGTGTATCTGTTAATTCCAAAGTCCTAATTTATCCCTCCCCCTCCTTTCCCCTTTGGTAACCATGAGTTTGTTTTCTATGTCTGTGAATCTGTTTCTGTTTTTTTTTAATTTTTAATTTTATATTGGAGTATAGTTGATTTACAATGTTGTTAGTTTCTGCTGTACAGCAGAGTGATTCAGTTATAATATACAAATACCCTTTTTCAGATTCTTTTCCCGTATAGGTTATTACAGAATATTGAGTAGAGTTCCCTGTGCTATACAGTAGGACCTTGTTGTTCATCTATTTTGTATATAGTAGTTTGCATCTGCTAATCCCAAACTCCTGATTTATCCCTCCCCACATTTCCCCTTTGGTAAGCATAAATTTGTTTTCTATGTCTGTGAGTCTGTTTCTGTTTTGTAAATGAGTTCATTTGTACCATTTTTTTAGATTCCACATGTGAATGATATCATATGATATTTGTCTTTTTCTGTTTGACTTACTAGAAGAAGCCTCTTTAAAAGTATTGCTTTTTAAAAACTCTCATCAACCCTAATTGAGTTATACAATTAGGATTCACCTATAATTTGAAGAATGTGTGATTTTAATTCTTCAGGAAAATGACCCCCAGAAATGCTGGGTGTGTGTATCTGGTTTCAGGGTTATGAGGCAGCTCTGGAAGCCTGAGAAAACATCATCCGGTTTTCAGTGGCAGACAGTCAATATAGCAGTTTCAGCTGTTTGCCCACAACAGCTAGATATGGGAAATGAAAACTCTAAGGGAATTCTGAATGCCCCAGAAATGCTGGGTGTGTGTGTCTGGTTTCAGGGTTATGATGCAGGTCTAGAAGCTTGAGAACATCATCTGGTTTTCAGTGGCAGACAGTCAATATAGCAGTTTCAGCTGTTTGCCCACAACAGCTAGATACGGGAAATGAAAACTATAAGGGAATTCTGAGTGAATCCTCTCTATTCTGCTTCCCTGCAGTACCTTCCAAAGAGTGCTCTGGTTTAGGAGACTATATTCTGCTAGTAGGACCCTGAATGTGCTACACGGACCATGGCATGGATACCTGGGCAGCAACAGAGTTGTGAAGAGTTTTATGGTGGAGAGGGTAGGGAGCACAGTGTCTGAGAAGAATGGATTTGTACTCTATTCATCAGTCCAGATTCATTAAAATTCTGGGCTGATTCTCCAGGTAGATGGACTATATATACTTGAATGACCCTTTAAAAATTAGTAAAAATTGGGCACAAGACTCCAGTGACACCTCCAGCCAGCAAAGTTTTCCTTAATCACAAGTATGATGGTTGTTTTCAAGGGCTCTGGAATCAACTTCTGTGTGGAAGCTCAGGTTCTGCTTACCACCTATTTAACCAGCAAATTCTCAAACCCCAGCTTCTCTATTTTTAAAATGGGGAAAATAACATGCCTACCTATATTAGGGTTCTCCAGGAAGAGCAGAACCAATAGGACATAGATGACAGATAGATAGATGGATAGATGACAGTATTTTAAGAAACTGGTTCTTGCAATTAAGGGGGTCAGCCAGCTTGAAGTTTGTAGGGTGGGTGGCAGGCTGGAAACTCAAGTAGTTGCTGTAGTCTTCAGTTTGAAATCTAGGGCAGGCCAGCAGGCAGGATTTGATGCTACAGTCTTGAGGCAGAATTTCTTCTTAGGGAAACCTCATTTTTTTTTGGCCTTTTGGCCTTAAGGCCTTTAACCGATTAGATAACCATATTATCAAGGATAATCTTCTTAAAGTCAGTTGGTTGTAGCTGTTGAGCACATCTACAAAATACCTTCTCTGCAACACCTAGGTTAGTGTTGATTAAATAACTTGGTATTCTACTGTAGCTGACATGTAAGACTATCATACCACCTTATAGGATTGTAATAAAATGAGCCCAGACCCATGTAAATCATTCATTCAGTGCATTACCAAACACATGGGAAGCCCTCAAAAAAAGTTTTCTATTGTTGTTATTTAAATTTAGTTGTTGCTAACCCAATGGATTTTTCCATTTTCAAGTTATTCAGCACCTATTGCTATGTGCTAACTAGTAGAAACAGGTTTTTAATACCATTCTCAAATTGTGGCATTGTTTTCCTTCTTTAGCTTTTTTTTTCTTTTCTTTCTTTTTTAGTTCCGCTAATATTTTGCAGACTCAGGGGGAAGGAACAACTAGGAACAGGAACTTGCATGGGAGGTAGGTGACAGAGCTACTTCTATTCACTCACTCCAAAGGGGATTGTTTTGAACTATTAGGAAGGCACGGTCTAAATTCAGGATATGAAAACACTTGAGAATGTAGCCTGTACCATCATTCTTGTGTTGCGATTTCCACATGTACAATAGAAAGAACTGATGGAGGGAAATCAGTTTCAACTGTTAATTTAACCGTTCTAGTCGAATATAAAAAAACCCAGTGAAACGGGACTTAAGTCACTCTTGGCCATAGTTAATTGTAGGCAACTCTGTAGCTAAAAACATGTGACCATTATATATTTCCAGTTGAACCATAAGTGAATTGTACTGTAACTAGAAACAAATCTAAGTGAAACTGAAGTCAAGATAGTTTTTTTTTTGTTTGTTTTTTTAAAGCTATTTGATAATTGGAGTGAAAGGGCAAAGAAACACAATGAAAATCCAGACTCAAACTTACAAACACAAATATTGTAAGGAACTTTTAAGTTTATTTTGAAGAAAAATTTAAAACAGCTAAATGGTTTATGGCTTTTTTGTTTCTTTAAGAAAAGATATGTGAGTATACTGTTTGGAGGACAAAGGGGAAAAACACTGCCTATGTTTATCGGTTTTGTGGTTTAAAGAAACCCTCAACTAAAACAGGCCACATATTAAAACTCAGTGTAATTTCATAGACTAGGTAGAGATCTCCAATAGCGCCTGTTTCCGTTTTTTGGTTTATATGAGCTGTCACACCTTGTGGAAGGTGAAAGTGAGACCTTGCCCTTTGGCAGCTAAGATCACCTGCAGGCTGGACGCACGCAGGCTGGGTGGTGCGGCCTTCATCACCTGGCCTCAGGAAACTGCTAGTGATTTTAGTAGTATTATCCCAACCTGGCTCCACCTGTCCCAGAACTGACCCCACAGACTAAGGTTGACTCTCCACTCCCTAGTCACTCTCACAGGAGACTGAAGTATATTAACCAGAGGCCAGTGTATTGATTTTCAAGGGGGTATATTCCTTTTCAATGACCAGAATGCTTAGATGACTTATTCAGGGCACATTCTTACTAATTTTGGAATAATTGGGAATCTGGAAGTATAATCTGGAAGTTGCTTGGTGAATATGGGATCTGACAAAAAGGAGTATGGTTATTTTTTTGTTTGTTATTATTTGGAAGATATTTTAAACTAGTTTATTTTTATAAGTTGAATATGAAATCTATATTTCACATGGAAGAAAATGGAACAATTGTAGTAGTTATCTATTATTGCATATTACCCCAAAATTTGACAGATTAAAATAACCCACATTTTTTTAATCTCATAACTTCTGTGAGCAGGAATCTGGATACAGCTTAACTGTGTCCTCTGATTCACAAGGCTGCAATCACAGGGTTAGGGTCAGGGTCTCATCTGAAGGTTCAGTGGAGGTAGCATCTGCTTCCAGGATCACGTGGTGGTTGTTGGAATTCATTTCCTTAAGGGCCTGAGGTTTGAGGGGATTATTTACTTTTTGTCATTAACCCTATACCTTCTTTTCCTGTGCTATCGGCAAGCATGGTGTTCATTCCACTAAAGTGGTTAAAATCCAGAACTCAGTGTGGGCTTTTGGCCTGCTGGTTCGGGGTTATCCAAGGCTACCTAGTGGAGGCACAGGAGTCGTCATTTCTAGCCTGCTCACTTGACCAGGTTCGGGGCTGTAAAGTGCTTGTCAGGCACTGTTTGCCTCTCAGGAAAGGGCCACTGAGGCATGGAAGGATTGAATTGGGTTCTGTTGGATCTCAGGAGATTTTTCCTGCTCAAATACTTATCTAACTGCAGAGTCAAAATGGCCTGTAAGCCAAAGCTGACTGTCCAACTGCAGCCCAACCCCCAGCCCAGGAGTGTTGGGAGCACTGTGTCACAAAGCAATAGGTAAGTTAGTTGTACCCACTCTGACCCCAAGGCTTGCTTTAAGAATTCAGCTGATCTGCCTCCCGGTCATTTCTAGAGTTCACCCGGGTAGTTCTCTGTAACCCATAACCGTTTCTGAGTCACGACCACCATCTGTCTTGTGAAGTAATCTGAATTTGACATGGATGCCTCCAAACTTCCTAGAGACTTACAAAGAGTCCTTCCAGCTCCTGTGTCCTCCAGTCAGATACGTGGGGCCTCAAATATGGCTGCTCAGGTCAGGGCCATGCTGGCCTACACTAGGCCTTTACAGTGGTCGGCTGGAAACCAACTCTCTGGCAGGGGAGGGAAATCCCTGATTTGTAGCATTTACTGATTTCTGTGGTGTCAGTACTCCCATCACTGCTGATTAAAAGCTACCAATCTGATGTCACTCAGCATGGAGTTGGGACAGATGCACATGATTGGCTTTCCTCTGGGGCCAGCAATACACCAGCTGCAGCACACTGTTGTTTTGCACGTTTTATGAAAGGCACCCTCCAGTTAGAGAGATTAAGAAAGGCTCCTCTCTGGGCAGACCTGCACCACACGTGTGCCCTGGTGAGCAATGGCAGGCACCCTTTCCTCCTCACGTGGCTTGCTGAAAGGAACGTGAGGTCGATGTTAGGCCTCCTCAACTGGGTGCCTTTGTGCAATGCACATTCAGCACAACCTCACATAGCAGTCCCGCTTCGATTCATGATACTGTGTAATTAAGTAAAATGGATGGAATAAGGGAAAAGTGAGCCAGGTTACCTAGCAGCCTGAAAACCTGCTTTATATAGATGATAGGATTACTGCCAGGTGGAACATTAACTGTTCTTAAAATTAATCTAGTTAATAGAAGGCTATTATTGCTAAGAAGAGCTCCCAACGATACACCATTCCAGGGATAGACATAATGATATAGCTAAAAAGACTTCAGAAACATGAGGCCTGGGCTTCCCTGGTGGCGCAGTGGTTGAGAGTCTGCCTGTTGATGCAGGGGACACGGGTTCGTGCCCCGGTCCGGGAAGATCCCACATGCCGCGGAGTGGCTGAGCCCGTGAGCCATGGCCGCTGAGCCTGCGTGTCCGGAGCCTGTGCTCCACAGCGGGAGAGGCCACAACAGTGAGAGGCCCGCGTACCATGAAAAAATAATAATAATAAAATAAAAATAAATAAAAAAAATAAATAAATAAAAAATAAAAAATAAAACATGAGGCCTGCAACACTACATATTTAGATTCCAGCCCATTAAATATATTTATTGTTAGTGATTTAAATCTTAATAGTCAAACCCAGGCACACATGAATATTTAAAATTTAATGTAATTCTTTACTGCTTAAGAAGCAGTTTCTTATAACTCTATTTAGCCTACCAATTACTCTGGAAAGTTATCCTCCCACTTTTTTACAGATGAGGAAGTAAGCCGAGAGAGTACATAATTCAAGGTGACGCAAAAAATGGATTCAAGACCAGTTCTGCCTAAATCTCATACTCTTTTTACTATGCTTATACAGACATACTTCAGTATTGTGAAACAGACAACTTAAAATGGCTCCGGTGAAGATATTTTATTTTTCATAAAAATATAATTGTACAATGCTCTTCAGAGAAAGAAAAATTCCTTCAATGCCCCCAAATACCATGTGTTTAGTAGTAATTTTCCTCTCTTTTAAAACTAAAAATGTAATTGATTATATGCAACTGATTTCTTGTGAAACATCGCATTTACGTTTTTAAATTTTATTTGCCTTTATTTTAACTAAGTCCAGTTTAAACCTATACTTTTTGGAACAACCCAAATCAAGCCTATCAATTCAAAGATGGTAAAATAAAATGCTAAATGGTGATGCTGATAAATACTGTCAGTTAGCTGGTAAACAGTGATATGAATTTGCTGCAGCATGAAAGATTGTGATTCAGATATATTAGAAAGATTTTAGTTAAAATAGAAAAAAATTTAAGAACTTCAACTATATCCTAAAATTTGATCTAGTCAAACTTATTCCATATTATACTCAGTTGCTCTAATATACAACGGATCTATGCTAAATTAACAACAGAATATGACTGGTCTAAATACGTAAATTTATCTTCCCCCTTACCTTCCTTTCTTTGGGAAAAGGAAAAAGGAAATATTACTCTGTCTACTCAGAGAGCAAGGAGAACAGCAGAACAGATGAAGGGGGGACTGAGCTCACTGACTCTTCCACCCGCTTCTGTTCTCTCTCAGTCTGTATGTTGTCCTTATAGGTGAGTGAGAGATGCTAGGATTTCAGCATGCTGCTCCTTAACTGGAATGGGGCAAGAAATGCTCCAGCGGTTTTAATCAGTGACGTTTATTAACATGCTTCACGTGGCCAAAGCGTGCAACCAGCACAATACCCAAAGCAATCAGAATATTCCTTTTTAAGACCAAGGAATTTTTCTCTCGGTTTGATCTACTCCAAAAGACCAAATAGATAGGTTTAGGATTAAACTGAAATAAACTGTAATTTACTTTCACCCAAAATTACACATCGGCTACCTGAGGACAAAGTCACTGCTCTTGTAAAGATGCTGGAGGGAAGGGGAGTAGCTCAGATGAGCCTCTAATTGAAAATCACAACCAGAGGAGAAACACTTCAACACAACGGGGACATTCCATTGAAGAGCCCCGTTCATTTGGAATGTTTGTTTTGAAAACAGCTCTTCTGGGGAATTCAAAAGGTACTGAACAAAGCAACGTAGAGTAAGTCTTGGGCTGTTTTGCAAAATAAAAATATACATTTGAGTAGACCAGATGGCAAAAACATACCCATTACAATCTGAACACTATATTTAAAAAACTTAAATTCTGAAGGCCTGAATATTAACAATCTTTAATCTATCTATATTTGTGATCCTAAAAGGACATTAAATACTCTTAAACCCCCAGTCCTCCAAAACACAGAGAGGCCCAACAGACTGGGCTAGTGGTATATCAGTTGTCACACAGTACTAGACTAGAGATCTGAGTCTGCGACCTAAGCACAAGAGATCTTCGGGAACTCAGGCTAAGGGGAAGCACTTGATTCAAATGCATGGCCTCAGAGAAGGAGGGAGGTACCTCATCATCTGAAACCACGTGGTCCATCTCATGTTCCCCCTCACAGACAAGCTAGACTATTAAACTACTTCGTAACAAAACGCATATTGTTTGGAAGCCAAATGTTTGCTTCATTAGAGCAAAGAACAGTTACAATTTAGCAGCAACAGAGAACACAACTCCTGATTTAACGATGTGAAGGAGAAGAGAGAGTGTTACAGTGCCCCAATCGGGACATCAAAAGATTCCCAGGTCTGAGTGTATCATGTTATGAGTGTGATTCCTCAACCATCACTCCATTTGGTAGCCAGGAAGAAAGCAAAGGTCGCTGTGATGGGAACTGGAGGGAACTCCTCTGCCTCCTGCCCCTCCTGACAGGCCCCCCGGCGACTCTGGCTTCAGTGCTTCACTCCAGAGTGGAGGCACGGCCAGGGCTGAATCGGATGTACACCCACAGTGTGTTTCTCTCTGGCTCAGAATACATTCGTAAGGAAACTCAAATCAGGGAAGAAACTAAGTGTTCTGGTTATGGCTACCGCCATTAGATCCACCAGCAATGTGTCCCTCATTTCGTTCCAGATCTCTTGAGGCAGAAACTCCATCTCAGCAGCTAATTTCATCCTATTTTCTTTAGAAAAATTCTCCAAATTAGGTGATTACCCAACGAAATGTGTGTGAACATTCACTCCTGCCCTCCCCATATACATATATAGACATGCAATAGAAACACACTGTATGGGTTGTCAAGACAATGTATGTTACTAAAATGGTTACTTCTTATTTAAAAATAAAGTTTGACTAATTATTCTCCAAGTACAGATTAGGCCCTAGCAAACCTGTATAAATACAGTTTGAAAAGACAGCAACAAAAGTTTTAAATAGGGGCTATCTTAAGGGCTTTCTTGATGGATTTTGTTAATGTGTACATTAGTTAAAACGGGCATACCATTATGGATTATAAAAATAGAAATGTATATATTTGTTAATACATATTCACAGCTTATGCTGGAATGGCTCACAGGAGAAATGGTTCATGCAGAAAATAAACATTACTCAAGTAAATATAAAGAAATAAGATTAGGTCCATAAAGGCTGAGAAATTATAGTCAGTAATCAGCCCATTTGTTTTCTCTTTGTAGGGCAATCAAAAACATGAAAGGAAGTGACACCTAAACACACATACACATACAATTACATGAATTACATGGAAAGAATATAAATTAACCAATAAAGCAATGTGGAGTTGAGGTGCAAAAAATATAATCTTCACTCATTCTCTCTACTGTGCTTTCAAGCACTGCAACATGTTAAATGCCATGGGTGGCAATACCAACCAGAACAGGTCTGAATGTCTGTAAATTTTCTAAGTGTTGAAAACTAAAGCAAAATCCTTTGAGATCTATGATCACACATTTTGGTAGAAATTGCAAATTTACAGAGATGACTGAGCAGTAGGTAGTAAATGGAGCCAAGAAGTACAATCTTGCCTATTCATCCTCCATAAGAATCAGAATATTGGCTTCAATCACTGACTCATCATTTTATATGCTCTTCACCCTGAAAAATAAAGTTACCAATGTAAGAATGCTTTTATTTTTTTTTATTTTTAAAAATATATTTATTTATTTATTTTGGGCTGCGTTGGGTCCTCGTTGCTGAGCGCAGGCTTTCTCTAGTTGCGGTGAGCGGGGCCTACTCTTCCTTGCAGTACGCAGGCTTCTCATCACAGTGGCTTCTCTTGTTGCGGAGCATGGGCTCCAGGTGCGCAGGCTTCAGTAGTGGCATGGGGGCTCAGTAGTTGTGGCTTGTGGGCTCTAGAGCGCAGGCTCAGTAGTTGTGGCGCATGGGCTTAGTTGCTCCGTGGCATGTGGGATCTTCCCAGACCAGGGCTCGAACCCGTGTCCCCTGCACTGGCAGTTGGATTCTTAACCACTGCACCACCAGGCACAGGGAAGTCTCAAGAATGCTTTTAAAGTCAATGAAGTTTGGTTAATCTGTTTCAAAATGCATGCTTTTTTTTTTTAATTTAGTATCTACGGGAAGGCTATTTTCAAATACAGACTGAAAGAAAACTGAACTGATTTGGCTTTTTTTCATTAATTGAATTTAGATTAAGGCAAATGTTACCTCATCTAAAAAAAAGCTATAAAAAGCCAATCCTTCAGTTTTATAAAAAAATTTTTAAAAGATAAAAAGTTTGTAAATTTCCTTATAACTACTTTCAAGTGCTCTCAAAGCAATCACAATGATGAAGGAATCAACATATGGCATCTTCATTCTAAAACCTTAACAGTCTCTCCAACAAATGGTGCTGAGACAACTGTATATTCACATGCAAAAGAATTAAGCTGGACTTCTATCTCACACCATATTGAAAAATTAACTCAATAGATCAATGATCTAAATATAAGGCCTAAAACCATAGAACTCTTAGGAGACAACACAGGGCAAATCTTCATGACCTTCGATTTGGCAATGGATTGTTAGATACGGTACCCAAAGCATGAACAACAAAATTAAAAATAGATAAAATGGTCTTCCTCAAAATTAAAGTCTTTTGTACACCAAAGCACACTATCAAGAAAGTGAAAAAATCTACAGAATGGGAGAAATCTGTGTAATCATATATCTGATAAAGTTCTAGAATCCAGAATATATAAACAACTCTTACAATTCAACAACATAATGAAAGACAACTCAATTAAAACACAGGGAAGGGACATAAAGAGACATTTTTTCAAAGAAGACATACAAATGGCCAACAAGCACATGAAAAGTTGCTCAATGTCATTAGTCATTAGGGAAATGTAAATCAAAACCACAATCAGATGCCACTTCACTAGGAAGGCTACAGTTTTCAAAAATGGAAAATAAAAAGTGTTGGCAAGACACAGAGAAATGGGACACTTCATATACTATGGTGGTAATGTAAAATATTTCAGCCACTGTGGGAAACAATTTGTGGTTCCTCTAAAAGTTAAATATAGGGACTTCCCTGGTGGTCGAGTGGGTAAGACTCCGTGCTCCCAATGCAGGGGGCCTGGGTTTGATCCCTGGTCAGGGAACTAGATCCCACATACATGATGCAGCTAAGGAAGTCAGCATGCCGCAACTAAGACCCGGCAACTAAGACCCGGCACAGCCGAAATAAATAAAAATAAATAAATAAATAATTTTAAAAATAAATAAAAGTTAAATATAGAATTACCATATGACCCGCAATTCCACTTCTAGGTATATACCCAAAACAACTGAAAACAGGTACTCAAATACATACTTGTACATGCATGTTTATAGTAGCACTGTTTGCAACAGCGAAAGGTAGAAACAAATATCCATCAATGGATAAATGGATAACAAATTGTGGTATACATATACAATGGAATATTATGCAGTCATAAAATGGAATGAAGTACTGATACATGCTACAAGGTGGATGAACCTTGCAAACATTACGCTAGGTCAAAGAAGCCAGACACAAGAAGTCACACACTGTGTGATTCCATTTATACGAAATATCCAGAGGAGGTAAATCCATAGAGACAGAATGCAGATTCATAGTTAACAGGGGCTGGTGGGAGGGGGTAATAGCGAGCAACCTGCTAATGCATTTGGAGTTTTCTTTTGGGGTGATAAAATGTTTTCCAACCAGACGGAGGTGGTAGTTTTACAACACTGTGAATGTACTAAATGCCTCTGAATTCTGACTTTAAAATGATTAATTTTATGTTATGTGAATTTCTCCTTAATTAAAAAAAAATCCTTACAGGTGATGGGCTACTGTACTAGATAGAGCCTGAACTAGGTGAGGACAGGTTCTACCATTATAGCTGTGTGACCTTGGGCACCTTACCAAGCAGCACCTGTGCTATTCATCTATAAAATAAAAAGTACAATGATACTTAATACAGTTACTGGAGGAAATAATTACGATAAACATAAGTGAAAGTACTTTGTAAATCAAAATCAAAATAAAAGGTATTGTTGTTATTAACAGTAACTAGGGAATTCCCTGGCGGTCCGGGGGTTAGGACTTCGCGCTTTCACTGCCGAGGGTGCAGGTTCAATCCCTGGTCGGGGAACTAAGATCCCGCAAGCCGTGCAGTGCGGCCAAAAAAATAACTAGACTGGTACACTCTCACTTATTGACTGGATCTACTTTAAAATTTTTCCATGAATTTATCAGTTGCTCTTTATAGACCCCATGTATAATGCATTTCAATATTTAGAATCTAATGCCAGTGCACTTGCTTATTAGTGTATTACAAATGACATAAACATTTTATTTTATTTGAAGACACAGCAAGGAAAGTGGTCAACAGAAAGTCTACTTTAAGTCACTCTTCTAAAGATAAACTCTCCCATGTACTGTACTCACAGGAATTGCTGTTAGCGTCTGTCTTCCCAGCTTTCATGTGCCTGCTTGAGTTCTGCTGAGATTTGTTCTGCTCTTCTCCTGTGAGTAGGGCCTTTATTTCAGAAGGGATTTTCCCTTGGTCCATTGCCATGCACCACTGCTTGTACTGAAATATGTAAAATATATTTAAATAAAATTTTACTAGTCAGAGTTCAGCAGCCACAGGTGGAAATCCTAGACATAAGAACTCCCATAACTAGAGGTCAAAGTGGCTGCTGGGAATCCCACCTTCTGTTGTATTCCTGTTTATAACCTGGGACATGGATGAGGCCTGCTATGTTCAGAAGAGGGTGAAAAACTACTGCTGAATCTTCTTGTGATGTGCTGGAGTAGTGCTCAGATTAAAAAGGGCCCTCTGGCTAATAGAATAGCTCCCCATGGAGTGCCACTCATTAGAATTCATCTCTTTTTGCTGACAGTCACATTATTATTTCTACTCCTAAAATAAATAATTTTGTAACTTCCTTTCTCTATTTCATAAATATTCACTAAACATCTACTTTCTACCAGAGTGTGTACTATGGACTTTGGGGGTATAAAAGACTAATCAGTCCAAAGATTATGTCCTCCAGTGGCTTACAGTGCAGAAGGTGAAAAATAATTTACAAGTCAAATTCAACGTATTAAAAAAAGTCTACTGAATAGTGTACATTTGGACTCTCTTCATGACCCAACTTACTTTTCTTACCTTCTAAAAAGCTGGGGGTAGCCTGTCCCAGTTTTGTAATGATCATGTTAGTATTAGCTCTCTCTTTTCCAACCTGTCACCTCCTCCCCTGAGCTCACAGTACTAATGGGGTTTCTATTCCCTTTTACCTATTCTTTTATGTGTCTACAGCTACTACCTAAAGTCTGAATGAATGAATGAATAAAACCAGGCCAAATAGTATCATACTATGCATATTGCTATATACTGTTATACTGCTTTTTCCACTTAGCAATATCTTGTGTCTTTCTACATCAGTAAATATACATGTGCACTGTGATTCTCATGGGCTGCAAAGTAGTCCAATACATGAATGTAGTATAATTTAACCAATCCCCTACTGTTGAATATTTTGGTTATTTTCAATTTATTTTTTCTGTCATAAACAATCCCTTAAAGAAATAGTCACTTTCCACTCCCCCCAGCAATGTATGAAAATGCTTATTTGCCTATGTGCTGGCTAACAGATTAATATGCTTTCCCATGTTCGTCAACTGGATAGCTAAAAACTGGTATCTTCATGTTTTAATATAGCTTAGGTTGATTGTTTCATGCGTTTATTGACAGACTTTCTTACCATTTCCAGTTCCTCTCTGAGGGCACAAATGGCTCTTTCCCGACTGGATACCAACTCTTCCAAATACTGATATCTCAGTTTTTTTCTGGCCCGGCATTCTCTTGCACTCTGCCGGCTCCTCTCAAGTTTTGCCTTCAAGTCAATTTTGGCTGGCTTTCGACCACGTTTGCCGGGCTTCTTCACTTTACCTCCAACCACCTTCAGCAAGAGAGAGAAGCAGTTAATTTTGTTCCTAGTTCTGGGTCTAGGAAAGTGACTGCAGCTGCATATTAGCAAGGAAAACCTTTACAAATAACAAATAAATGGAGCCTGTGGAACTAAGAAAGCATAATCCCATCAAATGCCTATGATTCTTTGCTTCATAATTTCTTTTTCTGATACTTTTGATACCATGAATGTGAGAGAAGAAATAGTATAAGTTTTCATTATTCTTCAATAATAAACTTTTTTTAATAATAAACTTTACAGAGCTTAACAGTAAACTTTATGAACCATATGTAGCTAGATAGTAAAAAACTAAAAGATTGCCATTAAATATTTCGTTCACATAGAATTTTTATTGACTTAAGTAATAAGTAAAAAAAAATATTGAAAATTGTAAGTTCAGTATGATCTCAATCTTATAAAACAACACATAGAAGAAAGGATCATAAAAGGTCAGTGGCGGGGAGGAATCAAGATGGCAGTGTGGGAAGACGCGGAGTTAGCATCTCCCCACAACTAGGGCACCTGATGGCCGCTGGTGGGGGGAGACTCTGACGCCCAAGGAGACGGGAGGAACCCCAAAGTGAACCAGTAGGACATAGGGGGACCGAGGAGGTAGGAGAAGTGGAGGCCAGACAGGATCAGCACCACTGAGGCCAGGGAGATCAGGAGAGGCAGGTGGGAGGGACTCTTCCAAGTAAAGCAGGAGAGGAGTGGAGGGCCATCACCCGGCCCACTCAGGCCCAGGGAGCCTGCTGGGCTCCCAGGTGAGGTCCCCTGCCCTCTGAGACTGGGGTGGGGGGTATGCCTGGGCCCTTTCTGTTCCTTGAGCCTAAGCCCCACTCCCAACAGCACCCAGGGCCTTTTCCAGCCCTGTGGGTCCTGAGCATTGGCCCCGCCTACCGCCCAAAACTCACCCTTGTTTAGGCCCCGCCCTCCACAGCCAAGGCCTACCCCCCCTTTTTTTTCCTTTCCCTCCTCTCTTTTACTATTGTGGTACTGATATACCTACTGGTTATTGACATATCTAAATTTTTATTTTTACATTCTTTCTAACATATCTGTTAGTTTCTTAGTCTAATTTTACTTTTTACTTTATTATTTTTCTTTTTTTTTTTTCTTGCCACCCCACATGGCTTGCGGGATCTTGATTCGCGAGCCCGGGGTCAGGGGGAAGCTCCTGCGGTGGGAGCTCCGAGTCCAAACCACTGGACTAACAGAGAACCTCAGACCCCAGGGAATACTCATTGGAGTGAGGTCTCACAGAGTTCCTCATCTCAGCACCAAGACCCAGCTCTACCCAATAGCCTACAAACTCCAGTGTTGGAAGCCTCAGGCCAAACAACCAGTAAGATAAGAACACAATCCCACACCTTAAAAAAAAAAAAATGAGTTGGCACAAAAATATGTCACAGATGAAGGAGCAAGGTAAAAACCTACAAGACCAAATAAATGAAGAGGAAATAGGCAATCTACCTGAAACAAAATTCAGAGTAACGATAGTAAAGATGATCCAGAATCTTGGAAATAGAATGGAAGCACAGATTGAGAAAATACAAGAAATGTTTAACAAAGATCTAGAAGAACTAAAGAACAAACACAGATGAACAACACAATAACTGAAATGAAAAATGCACTAGAAGGAATCAATAACAGAATAACTGAGGCAGAAGAACAAATAAATGAGCTGGAAGACAAAATGGTAGAAATAACTGCCGAGGAGCAGAATAAAGAAAAAAGAATGAAAAGAATTGAAGACAATCTCAGAGACCTCTGGGATAACACTAAATGCACCAACATTCGAATTATAGGGGTCCCAGAAGAAGAAGAGAAAAAGAAAGGGTCTAAGAAAATATTTGAAGAGATTATAGTTGAAAACTTCCCTAACATGGGAAAGGAAATGGTCACCCAAGTCCAGGAAGTACAGAGAGTCCCATACAGGATAAACCCTAGGAAAAATACACCAAGACACAAATTAATCACAAAAACAAAAATTAAATTCAAAGAAAAAATATTAAAAGCAGCAAGGGAAAAACAAAAAAATAACATACAAAGGAATCCCCATAAGGTTATCAGCTGATTTTTTAGCAGAAACTCTGCAGGCCAGAGGGAGTGGCAGGATATACTTAAAGTGATGAAAGAGAAAAATATACAACCAAGATTACTCTACCCAGCAAGGATCTCATTCAGATTCGATGGAGAAGACAAAAGCTTTTCAGACAAGCAAAAGCTAAGAGAATTCAGCACCACCAAACCAGCTTTACAACAAATGCTGAAGAAACTTCTCTAAGCAGGAAACACAAGAGAAGAAAAAGACCCACAAAAACAAACCCAAAACAATTAAGTAAATGGTAATAGGAACGTACATATCAATAATAACCTTGAATGTAAATGGATTAAATGCCCCAACCAAAAGACACAGACTGGCTGAATGGATACAAAAACAAAAACCATATATATGCTGTTTACAAGAGACTCACTTCAGACCTAGGGACACATACAGACTGAAAGTGAACGGTTGGAAAAAGATATTCCAAGCAAATGGAAATCAAAAGAAAGCTGGAGTAGCAATACTTGTACCAGATAAAATAGACTTTAAAAAAGACTGTTACAAGAGATAAGGAGGGACACTACATAATGATCAAAGGATCAATCCAAGAAGATATAACAATTATAAATGTTTATGCACCCAACACAGGAGCACGCCAATACATAAGGCAAATGCTAACAACCATGAAAGGAGAAATCGACAGTAACACAATAATAGTAGGGGACTTTAAAACCCCACTTACACCAATGGACAGATCATCCAAACAGAAAATAAATACAGAAACACAAGCTTTAAATGACACAACAGACCAGACAGATCTAATTGATACTAAATAACCAAGAGATCACTGAAGAAATCAAAGAAGAAATTTAAAAATACATAGAAACAAATGACAACAAAAACATGACTCCCCAAAACCTACGGGATGCAGCAAAAGCAGTTCTAAGAGGGAAGTTGATAGCAATTCAATCTCACCTCAAGAAACAAGAAAGATCTCAAATAAACAATCTAACCCTACACTTAAAACAACTAGAGAAAGAAGAACAAAGAAAATGCAAAGTCAGTAGAAGGAAAGAAACCGTAAAGATCAGAGCAGAAGTAAATGAAACAGAAATGAAGAAAACAATAGCAAAGATCAATAAAACTAAAAGCTGGTTCTTTGAGAAGATAAACAAAACTGATAAACCCTTAACCAAACTCATCAAGAAAAAAACGGGAGAGGATGCAAATCAATAAAATTAGAAATGAAAAAGGAAAAATCACAACTAACACTTCAGAAATACAAAGGATTATAAGAGACTACTACAAACAAATATATGCCAATAAAATTGACAAACATGAAGAAATGGACAAATTCTTGGAAAGGTGCAATTTTCCAAGAGTGAACCAGGAAGAATTAGAAAATATAAACAGACCTATCACAAGTAATGAAATTGAAACTGTAATTAAAAATCTTCCAACAAACAAAAGTCCAGGACCAGACGGCTTCACAGGCGAATTCTATCAGACATTTAGAGAAGAGCTAACACCGATCCTTCTCAAACTCTTCCAAAAAATTGCAGAGGGAGAAACACTCCCAAATTCATTCTATGAAGCCACCATCACCCTGATACCCAAACCAGAAAAAGATACCACAAAAAACCACAAAAAAAATTATAGACCAATATCACTGGTGAACATAGATGCAAAAATCCTGAACAAGATACTAGCAAACAGAATCCAACAGCACATTAAAAGGATCACACAGGGCTTCCCTGGTAGCACAGTGGTTGAGAGTCCGCCTGCCGATGCAGGGGACATGGGTTCGTGCCCCGGTCCGGGAGGATCCCACATGCCGCGGAGCGGCTGGGCCCGTGAGCCATGACCGCTGAGCCTGAGCGTCCGGAGCCTGTGCTCCGCAACGGGAGGGGCCACAGCAGTGAGAGGCCCGCATACCGCAAAAAAAAAAAAAAAAAAAAAAAAAAAAAAAGGATCACACACCATGATCAAGTGGGATTTATCTCAGGGATGCAAGGATTCTTCCGTATATGCAAATCAATCAATGTGATGCACCACATGAACAAATTAAGGAATAAAAACCACATGATCATCTCAATAGATGCAGAAAAAGCTTTTGACAAAATTCAACACCCATTTATGATAAAAACTCTCCAGAAAATGGGCATAGAAAGACCCTATCTCAATATAATAAAGGCCATATATGACAAACCCACAGCAAGCATCATACTCAATGGTGAAAAACTGAAAGCATTTCCACTAGGATCAGGAACAAGACAAAGATATCCATCTCGCCACTCTTATTCAACATAGTTTTGGAAGACCCAGCCACAGCAGTCAGAGAAGAAAAAGAAATAAAGGAATACAAATTGGAAAAGAAGACGTAAAACTGTCACTGTTTGCTGATGACATGATTCTATACATAGAAAATCCTAAAGATGCCACCAGAAAACTACTAGAACTAATCAATGAATTTGGTAAGGTTGCATGATACAAAATTAATGCAAAGAAATCTCTGGTATTCCTATACACCAGCAACAAAAAATCAGAAAGAGAAATTAAGGAAACACTCCCATTTACCACTGCAACAAAAAGAATAATATATCTAGGAATAAACCTGCTTAAGGAGGTGAAAGATTTGTACTCAGAAAACTATAAAACACTGATGAAAGAAATCAAAGATGACATAAACAGATGGAGAAATATACCATGTTCTTGGGTTGGAAGAATCAATATTATGAAAATGACTACATTACCCAAAGCAATCTACAGATTCAATGTAATCCCTATCAAACTACCAATGGCATTCTTCACAGAATTAGAACAAAAAATCTTACAATTTGTATGGAAACACAAAAGACCCCGAATAGCCAAAGCAATCTCGAGAAAGAAAAATGGAGTTGGAGGACTCCCTGACTTCAAACCATACCACAAAGCTACAGTAATCAAGACAGTATGGTACTGGCACAAAAACAGAAATATAGATCAATGGTACAGGACAGAATACCCAGAGATAAACCCATGCACATATATGGGCACCTAATTTACAACAAAGGAGGCAAGAACATACAATGGAGAAAAAGACAGCCTCTTCAGTAAGTGGTGCTGGGAAAACTGGACAGCTACATGTAAAAGAATGAAATTAGAACACTCCCTAACACCATACACAAAAATAAACTCCAAATGGATTAAAGACTTAAATGTAAGACAAGACACTATAATACTTTTAGAGGAAAACATAGGAAAAACACTCTTTGACATAAACCACAGCAAGATCTTTTTTGACCCACCTCCTAGAGTTACGGAAATAAAAACAAAAATAAACAAATGGGACTTAATTAAACTTAAAAGCTTTTGCACAGCAAAGGAAACCATAAACAAGACAGAAAGACAACCCTCAGAATGGGAGAAAATATTTGCAAATGAAACAGACAAAGGATTAATCTCCACAATATACAAACAGCTCATGAAACTCAATATCAAAAAAAAAATCCAGTTAAAAATGGAGGAATATCTAAATAGACATTTTACCAAGGAAGACAGACAGATGGCCAAGAGGCACATGAAAAGATGCTCAACATCACTAATTATTAGAGAAATGCAAATCAAAACTACAATGAGGTATCACCTCACGCCGGTCAGAATGGCCATTATCAAAAAAGCTAGAAACGATAAATGCTGGAAAGGGTGTGGTGAAAAGGGAACCCTCCTACACTATTGGTGGGAATGTAAACTGATACAGCCACTATGGAGAACAGTATGGAGGTTCCTTAAAAAACTAAAAATAGGGGCTTCCCTGGTGGCGCAGTGGTTGAGAGTCTGCCTGCCGATGCAGGGGACACGAGTTCGTGCCCCGGGCCGGGAAGATCCCACGTGCTGCAGAGCGGCTGGGCCTGTGAGCCATGGCTGCTGAGCCTGCGCGTCCGGAGCTTGTGCTCCGCAGCGGGAGAGGCCACAACAGTGAGAGGCCCGCATACCACACAAAAAAACAAAAACAAACAAACAAAAAAACTAAAAATAGAACTACCATACGACCCAGCAATTCCACCCCTGGGCATATACTCTGAGAAAACTGTAATTCAAAAAGAGACATGCACCACAATGTTCACTGCAGCACTACTTACAATAGCCAGGACATGGAACCAACCTAGATATGCATCAACAGATGAATGGATGAAGAAGATGTGGCACATATATACAATGGAATGTTACTCAGCCAGAAAAAGAAATGAAACTGAGTTATTTGTAGTGAGGTGGATGGACCTAGAGTCTGTCATACAGAGTGAAGTAAGTCAGAAAAGAGAAAAACAAATACCGTACGCTAACACATATATATGGAATCTAAAAAAACAAAAAAACGAGTGGTAGTGATGAACCTAGTTGCAGGGCAGGAATAAAGAGGCAGACATAGAAAATGGACTTGAGGACATGGGGTGGGAGGGTGAAGCTGGGACGAAGAGAGAGTAGCATGGACATACATACACGACCGAATGTAAAATAGTTGGCTGGTGGGAAGCAGCCGCACAGCACAGGGAGGTCGGCTCCGTTCTTTGCATTGACCTAGAGGGGCGGGATAGGAAGGATGGGAGGGAGGCTCAAGAGGGAGGGGATATGGAGACGTGTATGCATATGGCTGATTTGCTTTGTTGTGCAACAGAAAGTAACACGGTATTGGGAAGCAATTATACTCCAATAAAGATTAAAAAAAAAAAAAGGTCAGTGAGGATTTCTCTGATAGGTGTGATTATAAAAAGCTTTTTTCTCATCTGTATTTTTTAATGATTTTTAAATATTTACAATTAGAAAAACATAAAATTTGTATATAAAATTATGTGTATAAATAAGTAAATAAGAATCCTAAACAATTGGGCTATCAATTCCCTCTTCAAATTTGTTGAGCCCAAGGGAACACAAAGAAGTCCCTGAAATCTTCAGGATAACTGTCTCCTGCCTTTAGAAGTCTATAATTATAACCCTAGACTGTCTCAGGAGATTTCTACCTGCTCCCACTGGTGTCATAGACATCCTCTCAATATCCCTGTTACTCATTTACCTGCATAGGCACAGTTTTTTGGTGACTGCCAGAGTAATTTAATCTTCTTCACTGTTTAGCTTTGGAACCTCCCCAAGTTCTTATATAAGATGTAACTATGAGATAAAGATGATGAATTTTAAAATACATGAAACTGAACTTATACAGCAAATGAATTTCCTTTAAAGGAGTCACTTTGAAAGGGGTAAATTTATTCCAATGAATAAGCTTTCCTGGAAGCTGCTTTTGGAGCCAGTTTCTTACAAGCCACAACACAATATTACTTTCACCGTATTATTTTCGAATGATATGTTATTCTTTAAATTCCCAATCTGATGGTCCGCTTTGTTTATCTGACGAGGTTCCAAATGATGTCTAGGTCTTTCTGAAAATTACCCTCAGAGAATTAAAATGTCACTACTTTAGTATACTGAAAGGAATATTGTTGAGGCTTTAAAGGCAATTCTAAAAGAGAAGATGCAAAACTCAAACACTGGCAAATCATTGGAATAAATGTAGAAGTCTTACCAGGTAACAAAACTAAAAGGATCAAATCTCCATTTGGATATAAAAACTCTAATTTGTTTGTGTGTTTGGAATCACTATTAATACCATAAACCAACAATGCCCAGTACCCTATAAAGATCAGATCTTTACTCAGTATCATGGTTAGGTCAGGAAAACCAAACTTCAAATGTTAATCAGCTACATTTACCAGAAACTGTGTCATAACAAGACGGCTAACCACTGCATCTAGCATTTTATAGGATGGCTCTGAAATGAGACTGAATACTCTGAGGCTCTGGAAAAAAATCCTTTCCACCACCATCTTAAACACTAGCTGCTTCAGTACTACTCCCAAATTAGTTTTAATTTTCAAAAACTGGTCTTTCAAAGCTTTCCTATTCTGTATCATCACGTTTTGATTCCAATATAATAATATATACCTCAGGAAACTTTTTCAAAATCAAATATATGATTAGCACTTGAAGGATAACTAGTTGATCCAAATATTACTATGGGCTAAATTTTAAATTATACCTATATTATATCAACTGCACAATTTCAATAAAGTACTTTGAAATCACCCTAGATTAAAACAAAGTGTATTTGCTATTGATACAGTCTTTAAAAAGCAATATATTTATAGCCTAAACTCACATCTATAGTGAAATAAATGGTAATCACATCTATTCCTTATGTAGTAAAATGAGTCATCAGTCACATACCACTCACTATAATCCAATACCTTATATATTGCTGTTTTTAATTAATTCAGGAATGGAATTCAGGAATGGCTGCCTTTGAGAAGCCAGCAAGAGGACAGAGTGTACTGCACAGACTTCACTGATTTTTTACACAAAGCTAGAATAGTCATAAAAATCAAACAAAAGGTATAACCCTTTGTTTCGTTTTCATGGTAGCAAAATATTTAAACTGGAATTATTCTATTCCTTTTTTTAAATTAGAAAGGCACAGTAAATGAATCCAGGGTTCCTGCATTTTATGTCATCTGTAAAATTATATTTAAGACCACATAACCACCAATTCTCTAGCTTAATTTTTCCTCAGTAATAGACTGAATTATTGGCTTTTGGTGTCAGCTAAAATCTGATTAGTGTGCCAGTTTTCAAGAGAGTGAAACACATCACAGGATTATTATAAATCTTAAGTAAAATAATGTATGAGAGCACTTTGTTAGAAAAAAAAGGGTATTATACAAATATAGGTTAGTATACTAGTTGCCTTAACAACTGAACTTTACATAAACCATAAAGACTGGGAAACGGATAAGGGAAGTTAATAAGAAATGAGGAACCAGGGGACTTCCCTGGTAGTCCAGTGGCTAAGACTCCACACTCCCAATGCAGGGGGCCCAGGTTCGATCCCTGGTCAGGGCACTAGATCCCACATGCATGCCACAACTAAGAGTTCGCATGCCACAACTAAAGATCCTGCGTGCCGCAACTAAGACTCAGTGCAGCCAAAATACATTAATTAGTTAATTAAAAAAAAAAAGAAATACATGCTGTATTTTAAAAAAAGAAAAAAAAAAGAAATGAGGAACCAGAAACTAAAACTGAAATCAACCCCACAAATTCCTTAAATGTGCTGAGCCAAAAATTAGCCTTACCAATGTTTCTTAGAATTTTCATAAACTCAGTGATAACCACATTGTCCCCTTGCTCTCTCTTATTCTGTGAGGAAGTACATTAATGTGGCTAAATAAAAGTACTGATTTTTATGCACCAACACAAACGCCAGAAAGAAAACTATGAAAATAACCCCCCAATATAACTTTTTTTCTGTTGTAGTTTTCTTTCTACTGACATAGGGTCACATGAAAATTTAAATAGCTGTTTTTGTAACAGGGTACCTCTTTATCGGCTATCTATTTTACCTCCTCTTCCTCCCCAAAACACATTTGTGAGCTGCAGAGAAAAAGGTCCTAAGGGAAACACTCACAAGGCCTGTCTCCCTAACCCACACCACCAAGAAAAGCAACTTGCCAGCCATTGATTTTGTCTTGCCCTGCACAGGGAACTTATTTCACAAAGGTAGGATATTAGAGATGTTAGATTTCAGCAGGGCCTCTACAATTCTAAGTCTGTCTTCATTATATGTTAAAAAGGTCCTACTTTTCTGTTAACTATCTGTTTTTAACACTTTCTCCTTTGAGATAAGCTAAAACTAAAGGTCATGATTTTTAGAAAGTAAACACCAAGGACTCTGTCATATTTTACCTTAGTACACAATAAGTCTTTAATAAATATGACAGATAAAACACAAAAGACATTCTTAAGTAGCCAATGAGTCATAGAAGACATCACAAGGGAAATAAGAAAAATACTTTGAGATGAATGAAAATGAAAACACAGTATACCAAAACTTTATGAGATACAGCTTAAGCAGTGCTCAGAAGTAGCCATAAACACCTAAATGAAGAAAGATTTTAAAATCAATAACCTAACTTTCTACCCTAAGAAACTAGAAAAAGAAGAGTAAATTAAACCTAAAACAAGTAAATGGAAAGAAATAATAAATATCAGACTAGAGATAAATAAAACAGAGAATGGAAAAACAACAGGGAAAAAAATATCAATAAAACCAAAAGTTGGTTCTTCAAAAAGACCGACAAAATTGACACACCATTAGCTAGACTGACCAAGAGAAAACATTCAAAATCCTAAACTCAAGACTGAAAGGGAAGACATCACTATTACCTTTACCAAAGTAAAAATGGTTTCACGGGAATATTATGAAAAATTGCCAAAAAACTAGATAACCTAGTTGAAATGGACAAATTTCTAGAAAGACACAAAGTAGCAAGACTGACTCAAGAAGAAATAGAAAATCTAAAAAGACCTATGACAAATAAAGAGACTGAAAGAGTAATCAAAAAATTTCCCATAAAGACAAGTCCAGGTGACTTCACTGGTAAATTACCAAACATTTAATAAATTAACACTAATTCTTTAAAATCTCTTCCAAAAAGTGGAAGAGGAAAGAACATTTCCCAATTCATCCTATGAGCCAGTATTAGCCTAATACCCAAACCAAAGATATCATAAGAAAACTATAGACCAGTATGCCTCACGAATATAGATGGAAAAATCTTCAATAAAATACTAGCAGACTAAATCTAACAGTGTATAAAGAGGACTATCTACCATAACTATGTAATTTATCCCAGGAATAAAGGTTGGTCTAACAACTGAAAATCAATTACTGTAATACACCATATCAAAAGGAAAAAGGACAAAAATTACATGTTCATCTCAATAGACTCAGAAAAAGCACTTGACAAAATCCAACACCCTGGGGTTTCCCTGGTGGCACAGTGGTTAAGAATCTGCCTGCCAATGCAGCGGACATAGGTTCGAGTCCTGGGGTCCGGGAAGATCCCACATGCCGCGGAGCAACTAAGCCTGTGTGCCACAACTACTGAAGCCCGCATGCCTAGAGTCCATGCTCTGCAACAGGAGAAGATACCACAATGAGAAGCCCATGCACCACAACGAAGAGTAACCCCCACTTGCCGCAACTAGAGAAAGCCTGCGCACAGCAACGAAGACCCAATGCCAACTAAAAAAAAAAATCCAACACCCTTATATGATTTAAAAAAAACCAAAACACTTGAAAAACTAGGAATAGAAGGGAAACTCTTCAACCTGGTAAAGGGCATCTATGAAAAAAACCACAGCTAACATCATTTAAAGGTGAAAGATTGAATACTTTCCCTCAAAGATCAGAAACAAAACAAGGATTTTCGTCTTCTCTTGTCACTTCTATTCAACATTGTACTGGAGGTTCTAGCCACAGCAATTAGGCAAGAAAAAGAAAGAGAAGGCATTCAGATTACAAAGGAAAAAGTAAAACTATTTCTATTTGAAGATGATATGATCTTATATATAAAAAACCCTAAGGAATCCACAAAAACTATTAGCGCTCATAAATGAGTTGAACAAAGTTGCAAGACACAAGGTCAATATACAAAAATCAGTTGTGTTTCTATATACAATGAACAAGCTGAAAATGAAATTATGAAAACATTCCATTTAGAATATCATCAAAAAGAATAAAATACTTAGGAATAAACTTAATAAAAGAAGTGCAGGGACTTCCCTGGTGGTCCAGTGGTTAAGAATCTGCCTTCCAATGCAGTGAACATGGGTTTGATTCCTGGTCAGGGAACTAAGATCCCAAATGCTACGGGGTAGCTAAGCCCGCACGCCTCAACTACAGAGCCCATGCGCTCTGGAGCCTGCACACCACAACTAGAGAGCCTGTGTGCCACAACTAGAGAAAAGCCCATGCACCGCAACGAACACTGCATGCCGCAACAAAGATCCCACGTGCCACAACTAAGACCCAACTCAGCCTAAAATTTAAAAAAAAAAAAAGTGCAAGACATATACTGAAAGCCACAAAAATCACTGTAAGAAATTAAAGAAGACCTAATAAAAAGAAAGACATTCCATGTTAATGGATTGGTAGACTTAATATTGTTAAGATGACAATATTCCCCAAATTGAGCTACAGGTTCAACACAATTCCTATCAAAATTCCAGCTGACGTTTTGCAGAAATTGACAAGATAATCCTAAAATTCATATGGAAATACAATGGACCCAAAAAAGCCAAAGCAATCTTGAAAAAGAACAAAGATGAAGGACTCACACTTTCTGATTTCAAAACTTATTAGATACACTAATCAAGATAGTGTGGTACTGGCACAAGGACTGACATACAATACAGATCAATGGAAAAGAATTGAGAATCCAGAAATAAACCTTTACATTTACGGTCAGTTGATTTTCAACAAGGTGCCAAAACAATAGAGAAATGAGGAAAGAATAGTCATTTCAATAAACAGTGCTAGAACAACTGGATATCTACAAAGAAGAATTAAGTTGCACTCCAACAACATGCCATACACAAAGATTAACTCAAAACAGAACAAAGGTCTGAATGTAAGAGAGACAACTATAAAACTCTTAGAGGAAAACACACGAATAAATCTTTGTGACCTTGGATTAGGCAATGGTTTCTTAGGTATGACCTCACAAGCAACAAAAGAAAAATTAACTTTGACTTCACAAAATTAAAAATGTTCTGCTTCAAAGGACACCATCAAGGTGAAAAGACAATCCACTGAATGGGAGAAAATATTTGTAAATCATAGACATGATAAGGGACTTACATCCAGAATATATAAAGAACACTCACAACTCAACAATAAAAAGATAAATAATCCAATTAGAATGTGGGCAAAGTATCTGAATAGACATTTCTCCAAAGAAGATATACAAATGGCCAATAAGCATATGAAAAAATGCTTAACATCATTAGTCATTAGGGAAATGTGAATCAGAATCATGAGATACCACTTTAAACCCACTAGGATGGCTATATAATCAAAAAGACAGCCAAGAACAAGAACTGGTATAGATGTGGAGATATGGAACCCTCATACATTGCTGTTGGGAATGTAAAATGGTGGCCACTTTGGAAAACAGTTTGGCAGTTCCTCCAAAATATTAAACACAGAATTACCATATGACTCAGCAATTCTAATTCTAGGTGTATCCCCAAAAGAAATGAAAACATGTCACATAAGAACTTGTACACAGATGTTCAGAGCACCATTGTTCATGATAGCTAAAAAATGGAAACAACCCAAATATCTATCAACTGATGAATGGATAACAAAATGCGGTATATCCATACAATGGAATATTATTCAGCCATAAAAAGGAATGGAGTACTGATACATGGTACAACATGGATGAACCTTGAAAACATTATGCCAAGTGAAAGAAGCCAAATACAAAAGGCCACATACTATGATTCCATGTACATGGAATGTCTAGAATAGGCAATCTATAGCAACAGAAAGTAGATTAGTGGTTGCTTAAGGCTGGAAGGAGGAGATAATAGGGAGTGACTGCTAAAGTTTTTGTTTTGTTTTTAATTAATAGACTTTGTTTTTTAGAGCTGTTTTCAGTTCACAGGAAAATTCAGCAGAAAATACAGAGTTCCCATATATCCCCTCTCTCTCTGCCTGCACAGTTTCACCTATTAACATCTTGCATTAGTGTGGTACATTTGTTACAATTGATGAACCCCATGTTGATATATTATTAAGAAGTCAAGTCCATAGTTTACTTAAGGGTTCACTCTTTGTGTTGTACAATTGTATGGGTTTTGACAAAGGCATCGTGTCATATATCTACCATTAGAGTATAATACAGAATATTTTCACTGCCCTAAAAATCCCCTGCTCTCTACCTATTCCTCCCTCCCTCTCCCGTGAAACCTTGGCAACCACTGACCTTTATTACTCTACAGTTTTGCCTTTTCCAGAATGTCATATAGTTGGAGTCATATAGTACGTAGCCTTTTCAAACTGGCTTCTTTCACTTAGCAATATGCATTTAAGTTCCCTCACACCTTTTTGTAGCTTAATAGCTCGTTTCTTTCTATTGCTAAATAATATGAATAACATTCCATTATATAACAGTTTGTTTATAAGGGTTTCTTTTGGGGTGATGAAAATGTTCTGGAATTAGATAGTGGTGATCATTGTACAACTGTGTGAATACACTAAAAAATCACAGAATTATATACTTGCAAAGGATGAATTTTATGGTATGGGCTATTTTAAAAAATGACATGAACCTTAGAGAGCAGAAAGAACAGCAGCAAAGAAAGAATCAAGGCGGCACAGAGACACAAGCAGATGAGAAAGAACACGAGGGAGGGGAGAGGTCAGGCATAAAGCTCCTAATTTATGAGTTTCAAACGGCTGAGAATTAAGATAAAACTACTGCATTTAGCCAAGAGGGAGTTCCTGATGCCACAGGCTCCCCAGTCAACGGGTTGAACGTCTGTGGAAAGAAGAGGTGTGACTGTAGATGCACGGCCCTTTAGGGGCTTCTTCAAATGAGGAGGACTCCAGTGTCCAGATGAAATCCTATTCCAAAGATTCTTGGATTTTACTTCGGCTTTTTAGGAACAAACAACAAAAACAAATTCAGAGCTAAACCTGGGCGTGCAGGGAGCAAGCGCTCACTGTGGGCGAGGCCTCCAGCGAGGCCTCCACGTGTCAGGCTCATGTTATTTCACACCAGGGGAGGTAAACACTGTTGTCCTCATCTTCTTCAGGTAAAGAGGGGACAATTAATTTCTTTATTTAACAACCATTTATTGAACACTCACTTTGCCCCAAACACTGTCAAACTCTAGGAATATTAATGTAAGAAGATAGGGTCCTTCTCTTTAATATATTTATTAGACTTCTGAAATGCAGCAGACATGAAATAAACACCATTATAAAGGGCAGGGTATCAGTACATACAGGAGTGCTGCTGGGAGAGGGATGCACACACACACACACACACACACACAGATAAGCATAGTGATCTCTTTATTTCACGGATATAAAATCTAGATAGAACCCAAGTCCCCTGATGAGCATCACAGCAACTGACTCAAGATGCTCAGTTGTCACAAGATGACTCATATCATATCATCAAGCGTGACTATTTCCCTTCTAGATTCCTAGGTAGGACTCATTAACCTGAACATATAACTCCCTGAAAAGGCTCTAAAACTGACAGATGCTTTAAATGCAGCGCTATATTAATGCTATATAGTCATTCGTTTAATGACTGGATTCATTTAATCCAGCTCACTGTGACATCAGTCACTTGATGGAGGGCAGCGGTGAGGAGGCTAACTAACCAATGTTTTCATTTTATGCATCTCTGAAATTTCCCTCTGCTATTGCGACCCTCTGTGCCCACCCACTGAAGTCATGCCAGTTTGTTCCTTTACAACAGGTCTGATTTAGCTCTTCTTCTTTATTCCTACTACCTACATTACTACCCTACTTACAGAGTATTGCCGTGGGTTTCCCAGTGGGTCTCCCTCCCATCCCTCCTTTTCCATCCTTACTTCCCTGGTTAATCTATCTTGCAAAGAACTGCCAAGTTAGCCTTTCTTTTCAGCTTATTAAAATAACTTTAGTGTATTTTTCTTTTCATTGTGAAAAAGTAATACCTGATCATTATAGAAAGAACAAACTGTAACGGCCCTTTGGCCATGTCACGCTCCAGCTCAAGGGAAGGCCTCTGGCTCAGCACTGCTTACCAGGTCACCAAATCCAGAATACTGACTTCCTGTAGCTGCTGTAACAACCACCACGAAGTTGGTGGCTTAAAACAACAGAAATGTACTCTCTCTGTTCTGGAGGCCAGAAAGCTGGCAGGGCTGCTGCACTCCCTCCAGAGGCCCTAGGGGAGAAGCCATCCTTCGCCTCTTCCGGCTGCTGGCAGCTGTGAGCATTCCTTCCTTTGTGGCCACGTGGATCCAACCTCTGCCTCTGTGGTCACACTGCCTCCACAGCTGTCTGTCAAACCCCCCTCTGCCTCACTCTTAGGAGGACACTTGCCATTGGATTTAGGGCTCACCCAGAGAACCCAGGACAAATTCCTCCTCTCAAATACTTAACTAAATCACATTTTGGGCCATATAATATTCACTCTTTTACCATATAAGGGGATATTTACCGGTTCCATTAGCACATGGATGTATCTTTTTAGCGGCCACCATTCAGCCCACTACATCCACGCCCCTGCTCACCGAGCCAATTTTCTCTTTCGTTTTTCCCAACAAGTCATGCCTGTGTCCTTGGGGAGCTCACCCCACGCCCTGCACTCCTCCCTATACTCACCATTTCTCTAAATGCTCCCTCTCCACCCCCGCCCCTGCCGCCCGATCCAAACCTGCAAATATTATGCTCCCTTTGGTTAGGGCCAGCCCTGGCCCTCTTTCTGTGAAGCTCTTGCTGACAGTCACCTTCTGTCCACACATTATTTTTCGTCTCCGAATCTCTGGAACATATTGTCACCATCACGCTGAATTTACACGGTATACTGGTTATTTTTAGTGGCCTCACAGATTTAAGTTCTATCTCCTCCAAGTGATGTGCGCACCGCAGGCACAGAAGCTGTGTTTTCTATTCCAATCCCCACTGTATCTGGCCCAGAGCCAGGCATTTAAAAGGCATTTATTAAAAGACTGATAATTGGATGAATAAATGCAAAGAAAAATTAGCAATATTTTGCAATTTAATTTAAATTGGTATTACTATGACCACCACTGCCACCAGCTTATAGAAGTTGATAAAAATAAAAAGAAAACCAAACCTCTCTCATAAGGGATATAAAATCTCAAAAACCAATCAATAACTCTTATTATTTTACCACCCTTTTAGCACTTATTTACATCCTAATGCTCTAATTCTTTTTTAAAAAAATATATTTATTTATTTATGGCTGTGTTGGGTCTTCATTGCTGGGCGCAGGCTTTCTCTAGTCGCAGCGAGTGGGGGCTACTCTTCGTTGCGGTGCGCGGGCTTCTCATTGTGATGGCTTCTCTTGTTGTGGAGCACGGGCTCTAGGCGCGCAGGCTTCAGCAGCTGTGGCACGTGGGCTCAGTAGTTGTGGCTCGTGGGCTCTAGAGTGCAGGCTCAGTAGTGGCACACGGACTTCGTTGCTCTGTGGCATGTGGGATCTTCCCGGACCAGGGCTCAAACCCATGTCCCCTGCATTGGCAGGCGGATTCTTAACCACTGCGCCACCAGGGAGATCCCCTAATGCTCTAATTCTTAAGGCAACCCATAAAAGTTTCAAGTTGTTAAGTCTAAGAGAATTAGTGCATTTACATGAAGTGGCAGCGTCAGCCCCAGCTAAGAAGGAAAATAGCAGGAAAGCTTTTTTCACTTTTCTTTTGAAAACATAAAGTGAAACGTTATCTGCCATCGATTAAAGAAAAATAAGATAGATATGAATGCGGCCAGCCACTGCTCTTTACCACTTTAATGAAAAAAAACAAGCAGCTATACTTTCATTTGGTGTTAAGGCTCCCGTAACTTCCTTCACAGCTGTTGGTTAGGCTTCTTCTCTTTTCTTATTTACCAGATCTTCAGAAAGAGAGAAAGTCCAATCACATCTTCCTGCTGCTAACCCTTCTGCCAGTTTTTCTCATCAACAGAGGAGAAACAAGATAAAGCAGGCATTTCTGACTGTTAACTCCTGCCTCTCCTCTCGCAACCCCTAATCCTCCCTTTCCCCAGCTATTACTGTTTGAAGCTAAATATAATACTACATGTATTTTAGCAATGCCCCAAACTGTTACAAACTGACTCAGTAAGAGTGGCCTACAGGCATATCTCATTTTATCGTGCTTCACTTTACTGCATTTTTTTACAAACTGAAGGTTTATGGCAACCCTGCATTGTCAGATGATGGCTAGCATTTTTTTGCAGTAAAGTATTATTTAAGTAGGGTATGCACTTTTTTTTAGACATAATGCTATTGTATACTTCATCGACTACAGTATAATGTAGACATAACTTTTATATGTACTAGGAAACCAAAACATTCATGTGACTTGCTTTATTACATACTTGCTTTACTGCAGTAGTCTGGAAATGAACCCACAGTATCTCTGAGAGGTCGGCCTGTCTACTTACCTGTCTCTGCTTCTTACCACCCACTCTTCCTCGACCGCTACATTTCGGCTTCTGCTCCATCACTCTGTTGAAACTTCTCATGCGAGGTTCATAAACAATCTCCTGTTTTTGAAGTCCAATGGATACTTTTTCGCTACTTACTTTAGATGGAATAACAACCTTTTTTTCCTGGTTCTCCTGTATCACTAACCTCTCCTTTTCAGTTTATTTTGCTGAGTCATATTCCTTGGCCTCTTCTGATCATTTTAAAGTTTTCCAGGGTTCTGTCTCTTTAGCTCTCTCTTCTGTCCACCTTCTTCATCCTTCAAGGATTTTATGCATGCTGCATCAACCACAACCTACCTTGTAATGGTCTCTAGCATGGTCTTCAGCTCAGGCCTTTCTTCTGAGCAATCTAACCAAGCTGGTGAGGAGTCACAGAGGACCAGCATTTATTTTGAACCCATTATGTACTAAGTTTTTTTTAATACATATATAACGTTTAATTCTCACACTAACTCAATAAGGCTTTATTAACACATCCAACTTATAGGTAAAGAAATACAGTTCTGAAAAGATTAAAATAATTGGCCAACATAAACCATAGCAATATTTTCTTAGGTAAGTCTCCCAAGGCAAAAGAAATAAAAGCAAAAATAAACAAATGGCACCTAATCAAACTTTAAAGCTTTTGCACAGCAAAGGAGACCATCAACAAAAAAGACAACCTACAGAATGGGAGAAAATATTTGCAAACAATGAGAATGACAAGGGGTTAATATTCAAAATATTAAAAAGCTCATATAACTCAATACCGAAAAAACAAAAACCCAATCAACAAATGGGCAGAAGACCTAAATAGACATTTCTCCAAAGAAGACATACAGGTGGCCAACAAGCACATGAAAAGATGTTCAACATCGCTTATTATTAGAGAAATGCAAATCAAAACCACAATGAGGTATCACTCCACATCTGTCAGAATGGCTATCATCAAAAAGTCTACAAATAATAAATACTGGAGAGGGTGTGCAGAAAAGGAAATCCTCTTACACTGTTGGTGGGAATGTAAATTGATACAACCACTATGGAGAACAGTATGGAGGTTCCTTAAAAAAACAAAAATAGGGGCTTCCCTGGTGGCGCAGTGGTTGAGAATCTGCCTGCCAATGCAGGGGACACGGGTTCGAGCCCTGGTCTGGGAGGATCCCACATGCCGCAGAGCAATTAGGCCCGTGAGCCACAGCTGCTGAGCCTGCGCGTCTGGAGCCTGCGCTCCGCAGCAAGAGAGGCCGCGATAGTGAGAGGCCTGCGCACCGCGATGAAGAGTGGCCCCCGCTTGCCACAGCTAGAGAAAGCCCTCGCACAGAAATGAAGACCCAACACAGCAAAAATAAATAAATTAATTAATAAACTCCTACCCCCAACATCTTCTTTAAAAACAAACAAACAACAACAACAACAACAACAACAACAAAATAGAACTACCATATGATCCGGCACCCCCCCTCCTGGGTATATATCTGGAAAAGAGGAAAACTCTAATTCAAAAAGATATATGCACCCCAGTGTTCACAGCAGCACTATGGCAGTCCACAGCCAAGACATGGAAACAACCCACATGACCATTAACAGACTACTGGCTTAAGAAGATGTGGTATATATATACATACAATGGGATATTACTCAGCCATAAAAAAGAATTAAATGTTGCCATTTGCAGCAACATGGGTGGACCTAGAGAATATTATACTTAGTGAAGTAAGTCAGACCAAGACAAATATTATATGATATCACTTAATGTGGAATCAAAAAATAATACAAATGAACCTATATACAAAACAGAAACAGACTCACAGACATAGAAAACAAATTTATGATTACCAAATGGGAAAGGGAGGGGGGTAGGGATAAATTAGGATTATGGGATTATCAGATACATGCTACACAAAATACATAAGCAACAGGGATTTACTGTATAGCACAGGGAACCATATTCAATACCTTGTAATAACCTATAATGTAAAATAATCTGAAAATATATATATATATAACTAAATCACTTTGCTGTACACCTGAAACTAATACAGTACTGTAAATCAACTATACTTCAATAAAAAAATAATAATAATCTGTCCAAAATCATAATAGCTTAAAGTGGTGGAAATCAGATTTGAACTCTGGTTATATGCCAAAATCTATGTTCCTTCCTAACTGGACCATCTGCCTCTAGTCTTGTTCCAGTTCCTACATCTTTACCCTAATCCAGTCTCCATATAGCCATGAACATTTTTTTTGAAAACACAAATCTGATATTATCACCTTTGCTTTAAAATCCTTTAGTAGCTCCTCAACAACTATGGTGCCTTGGTTTTCAAACAAAATTCAAATTCCCAGGCCCTGTTCCCCAAAATTCTGATTCAGTCTTCTTTATTTCACACTTTGAAAAATACTGGCCCAAATTTCTGAGCTTAACTTGCCAAGCATATCATGATCTGGCCCCTGATTATCCTTCCTTCCTTATCTCTGCCCACACCTCTACTTGTGCCTTATGCTCTAGCTCAGGGATCAGTAAACTCCAGCCCACCTGGCAAGCCAAAGCCAGCCTGTTGCCTGTTTGGGGAAATAAAGTTTTATCAGAACACAACCACATCCATTCATTACATTCTGCCTACAGTTGCTTTCACGCTGCAGTGGTAGAGTTAATTGCAACAGAGATCGATCACATGGCCCACAAATATTTACTATCTTCCCCTTTAAAGAAAATTCCCCAATTCCTGCTCTAGCTTGTACCAAAATACTTATTTCCCAGTGCAATATGCTTTAGTATAGGATATTCCCTCTTTCCCATTTTCTGAGGGACTCCTATTCTTCCTTACAGATTCATTCCTACTGTGTGAACCCATGTCTGACATACCCAGTTAGGCATCCATTCTTAGTGCCCCCAAAGCACTTGGCCACGACTGCCCTCATTTCTTACCTCACCACGTTGTAATTATTTTTCTGTATGTCTGTCTAGCCCACTGAAACACAAGCTCCTGAGAATACTTATAAACTCTTACCTGTCTTTGTATCTCTAGCACAGTGCCTCGTATTACATACATATTAGGTGTCCAACAAATGTTTGACGATGAATGAATAAATGAACAAACTTTTAGGAAAACCTTAAAGAGCAAAACATTCTGAATAAGGTTATTTAAACTTAGATTTCAGCTGATATCTGTAGCGGTACCCTAGTTAAAATGTACCCGTAGCCTGTGCAGGTAAGGAAGGCACATTTAAACCATGACTATCTACTGTCTGGTATGGTAAACGAGCTGGCTCTTCTGTCTTGCTACCATGGGAAGCATGGGCAGAGCAGGAGGACAGAAAAGGCAGAAAGTCTCTGGGCTCCGTGGCACTGCCCAAGGAGGGTAGTTCCAACTATAGCAAAGGATGGCTAACGGGCCAACAGGAGGGACTTCGGGGGCCAAAGGACAGCTCTGGGAATGTCAAAGAGGTTTTTGGCCAGGTTAAAATTTTTGTGAGAACCAGCAGTACTCAGAACAACTGAATGGAACAAATGACCTAAGGGGTGAGGAAGGTATGAGAAACCTCATTTTCAAATAATCACGTGGAGCACAGGTGGAAAGGAAGTATGCAGGAGGAGGGCAGCCCATATTAGCATCCTGTGGCCAGTGGCTGACCTGCTCTCTCACCAGTCCCTCAGCTGGAACTTGGGGCCCTAAACTGTCAGGTTGGGCAATACAGAATGGTGGTCTTTTCCCAGCTTAGTCTGCGGCAGGAACACAGCTGGTCTAGGAGATTTCAAGTTACTCATTCATTCATTCGATAAACGTGAAAGTCAAATAGAAAATAAGAAACCCTCTGCCTATGATCAAAGCCTCTGAAAATAACACATTTCAATTTTCTTTGTAATTGAATGCAGCACGTTAGGGAGAAGAGGCTTTCATAAAAACAAGCGCTTTTTCTTAGCGGTGGACAAGCAGGTGGGCTCTGCAGACTACCTTTCTCCCACAATCTGACAGTTAAGGGCACAGTTTAAGGTCGTTTCATGCCCCACCCCGTTGTCCCTGTCCCACTGGGAGCATAGTTAGAAGCAGAGGGTAGCGTGGGGGAAACACAGCTGCAAATGTCATGCAACAGTGCACACTTAAAAATTACTAAAATGAGCATCTCTGGTGCCGACTGCACTGTGTTAAAGACAGAGGAAGTCACTGACAGGTAATATGATAAGGATAATATTTTCTGAGTGCCTATCATGTGTTAGACTCTGTATTCGATGCTTCATATGCATGATCTCTAATCCTCAACAAAGCCTGGGAAGAAGGTATTGACCATCTAACAGATAGAATGGAAGCTCAAAAAGGTTAAATAACTTAGCCAAGATTTTTTCCTTCCCAACTAGCCTAAGTAGAAATATATTCAATCAGAATTTGAGATCTGCTACTTAGCACTTCCCCAAGCCCCCTTTTTAGATGCCCAGTCTGTCTCTTGCTTTATTTTTCCCATTAGCTGTAGTCTGTATACTCTGGCTGGCTGGCTCAATAGAGCAAACTGATTAATAAAGCCCAGGTACATCTAGGGCAGTCTCCTTAATGCCACTCTGTTCCAATTCAATCCAATCACTATTAACCAGTACTCTATGATGTAACATAAGAGGCACATTGCTACCTACCTGGAAGGCAAAGCTGCACTCCCATTCAAAACTGTCCGCCCTGACTCCAGGAAACTAGACAGCAGAAGGTGGAAAGCTCTTGGCAAACATATTCACCACCACTGATGAAAACAACTCAGAATACAGAATCTTTATAAAGGGAGGTCATCACATCATCATCATGTTTCCTGACCTGCTCATTCAAATACTGCCTCTCTGTAACTGCTGCTCCTGCCCACTTTGTCCTCTTCCTGTTGCCCTGGTCTTGCTGTCAGCCAGTTTGTCATCTTTTATGCTCTCACCAGCACAACCACCATATACTTCCAAGCCTCAATTTTCCCCTTATACAGGGGAGAACGGATCCTGAGACTCCATCACCCATACATAATGTGAGGGAAAAGTGTGTTTTGTGTGTGAGTATGTAGGTATCTACTAGGAGGAGAATACAATTTTGCAGGACTGTAACAACTAGAGCACAGGGAAAGGCAGGCCTAGGAGCCTTTTTAAAAGACTGTTTCATACCACCTGACTGCTGAAAGAGCAGTCCAGTCTTGCCGTACGTGGCATTTAAACATTACTCAACCACAGCTACGACATGTATTCAAAGTGAAAGTAGTGTATTCACAGAGGCACTATCCATCCACAGACATCTGAAGTGGTTTTTCTTTTCCGTAATCATTAAAGATTGAAGAAACTGCTGGTTTTTAAATACCGTTACAATACAGTGAATTAATAAAGAATGAGTACTGAATTCGTTTTGCTTAGCTATGAACCTTCTAAGAAGTTATGCAAAGCCTACCCCCCAAAATTAACTTCACTCTTTAGGCAAAACCATAACACTTTATACCTTCCACTAGAGCTTGCCTGTTTCTAGAAATAAGTCCTATGTTATTTTATAGGTAGATAAGGTAACTCAAAATCCTATGTATTTTTCTTGAATTTATTTGAGATTACTGAAGACTCTGAGAAAGTTATTACATGTCTCAAAGGTTCAAAAAAGAAACAACTGAAAATTATGTAGAATATACTGTGAGAGTCTCAAACCGAGGACATTAAAGAATATGTTGCTTTAGCATCCTTTCCCAGCCATATCTAGGAAAGATAGTGGATACAGTATTTGGACTTAATTTCAAAATTAACACTGAAAGATCAAGCTAGCAAAGGTTGTCATGGAAAATTATCTTCTGGTTTTTCTGGAAAACTTTCAGAACTCCTCCTTTCTGTCTGGGAAATACCACTTCCTATTAGGAGGGGTTTGCTATTTCACAAATAAGCTTCCTCTAGGTGAGTCCTGATTCCAGAGTACTGCCTTGGGCTTTCCCTGCTTGCATTTCTCTCGGAGCCTTCTGCAGGAACAGGAAGAGGAGATAAGGTAGAATAACACGAGCAGCACAGAGAAGATGGAAATTTTTTCAATCTCTCTGAGGATGGGTGAAACAAAAACTTGATAGCAGCAAAATGTTACTGGTTAGGTGGAGGGGGAAAGGGTACCCAAACGAAGGAAAAGCTATCACAAGCGGCATGCCAGAGAGTGTGGAAAGTAAGACCTCTGGAAAGCATAGGGAAGAGTGTCTATTTTGAAAACTGGCAAACTCTAGAGTCTGATTCCTTAAAAAAAAAAAAAGTCCAACTTCCTAAACACTCTAAAACATCGATAAGCTGATGATGAATAAACTGACCATCACTATCTTCATGACATATAACTAGACAACACTAACGCGGATAGACAAAGGTTATACATAAACTATATGAATTAACCAATAATGAATACTGTCGATCATCTTATCATCATAGGGATAAGTGATCTGGATAGGGAAAGGGGGATGGGGATGGAATATTAAGATAGATTAACAAGAAGGAATTTATTCCTTTTCTTGGAGAAGGCTTTCTAGAGGAGGTTAGATTCCAGACTCTGGACGAATAGCAACAGGAGCTTAGCAGAACAGCTCAGAGGGGGAGTGAACCGATTATATGAATGGGGCATTGAGTAAGGGAGCCTGGGAGAAGAAAGGGGGACCGTCAGGGGGAACGGGGCCGGTTCAGGGTGCCCTAGTTAAGGTCTCCAACGTGGAGAAAGGCTGGGTGGGGGCAAAGGAAGGCAAAAAGAAAAAGCACAGTAGTTTCTTCACTTATCTCGGGAGGACTAGGGTTTACACCACCTGGAAAAGCTGACCAACAGGCTTGCCCTGGGTGTGATTTTCCAGAGGAGTGGGCCCTTGCTGGAAGAACGCAGCGCCCTGTTCCCTCAATTCCTGTCTGGGTAGCTGGGGTCACAGCTGGAGGCGCAGAGATGTCTAAGGCCGGTGTCTCTTGGGTGCTGCGTGGGTTACGGGGCTGAGGCTCAGCGGCGGGACGGGCACTTAGCGACAAGCAGGCGGCGGCGGCAGCAGCTGTGCGTGCGAACCCCGGGACTTACCTTACTGTCATCCATCTCGGCAGACAGGCCGGCCCGGCCGGGCGCTCCCTCCCCCGGCCCTCCCCCGGCTCAGCCGGCCTGGCCCGGCCCGGCCCCAGCCCCGGGGGAAGAACGGGATAAGGTTCTGACTGCCTCCTCCTCTCGCCTAACAGTTCGCTCCCTTGATGCCACAGTCACGGGGACGAGGGACCAGTTCAGGGATGGCAGAGCGGACCCTGGAGGCGGCGCAGAACGCCTCCTTTCGCTGCAGCTGCCTCCTCCTCCCCCTCCATGACACGCTCCGGCTGTGTTTACAAACGCCCTGCAGAGAGGCCCGGACCGGAGAGAGGGCGGCAGCGCGGCGCGCGGATTGGCCACTTCGGCCGCCGTAGCACCGCGGCACTCTGGGGATTGTAGCTCTCGTTACCGCGGTCTCTGCGCAGCGAACCAAAAAGGAAACTACAATGTCCACAGAGCCTCAGAAAGGCGTCCGTTTTCCTGACGGCGAGCGCTACGCAGGAGGAGCCGAAACTACGTTTCCCACAATGTTTTGGTCCCTGGGTTTCAGCGGTCTGGGCGTGGGGAGGGGACCCTAGGAGCCCCGCAGAGGCGGACCTGAAGGAGGAACCCTGGGAGCAGACCCTCCTCATAGACACCGAGGAAACCCTGAAGGTTGTTTATTTTAAAAATTCAACCCCCCCCAAACAAAACAAAACAAACAAACACCTAAGAATGCACAATGGTGCAGCTGCTTCTGGAAACCATTTGACAGTTCCTCCCGATATTAGACAGAGTTACCATATGGCCAGCAATCCCACCGGAAATGACACGGTGTGTCCCCACGAAAACTTGTGCAGTAAAGTTCTGTCCTAAAGGCGTTATTCTTAGTGGTCAAAAAGTGGAAACAACCCAAGTGTTCAACAGTGGATGAATGGCTGGCCAGTTGTGGTATTTATATTCAAAGGAGTATTATTCCTCAATGAAAAGGTATGAGGTACTGATACATGCTGCAATGTGGATACGCGCGGATGAGCCTTGAAAACACACTGAGTGAAAGAAGCCAGACCCAGAAGACCACATATCGCGGATTTCATTTACAATGAAATGTCCAGAATGGGTACATTTAAAGAAACAAAAAGCTGGTGAGGGCTTCCCTGGTGGCGCAGTGGTTGAGAGTCCGCCTGCCGATGCAGGGGATGTGGGTTCGTGCCCCGGTTCGGGAAGATCCTACATGCCGCAGAGCGGCTGGGCCCGTGAGCCATGGCCGCTGAGCCTGCGAGTCCGGAGCCTGTGCTCCGCAACGGGAGAGGCCACAATAGTGAGAGGCCCGCATATAGCAAAAAAAAAAGCTGGTGAGTGGCTGCAGGGGGCTAGGGTTGGGGAACAGCAGGGAGGGAGGGGGGCCAGGAATGGGGAGTGGTTTTTAATAGGTACTGGGTTTCTTTTGAGTGATGAAGCTGTTCTAAAATTGATTTAGGGATGGCTGCACAACTCTGAATATACTAAAAACCACTGAATTGTATACTTTAAATGAGTGAATATTATGGTATGTGAATTACATCTCAATAGTAAATAACAAAGAATGTCTTGGCATCCTCCTGATTTAGTAAAGTCAGTGAGCTTGTTGTTTTGGCCTGTGTTAGGCCATTGAGAATTTGACAGATTGTCTTCATTAATGTTATTCTGGAGAGCCCTTTGACTCACTCCTTTTCAGACTCCTACAGCGCTTTGCTAAACCCTTCCAAAGTTCAAATGAGGTAGAGTTCCCAGATGTAGCAATAAATGTAGAGGACACTCACATTTGAATTTCAGATAAACAAGTACCTTTTTAGTATAAGTATGTCCCATACAATACTTGAGACACACTTTTACGAAAAAAAGCATTCATTGCTTATCTGAAAGTCAGATTTAACTATGTGTCTTCTATTTTATCTGACAACTCCAAATTGAGGAAGAGTAATAATAGAAAAGCGGAATTGTCTCTGTCCGATCTGTACAACGCTTCAGAGGAACTAAAGCAGGTCAGTCCCTCAGAAGTAAATGCCACCTAACCAGGTCATGTGGGGTTGCAACTTTCGGCCCAGCCAGGGTAGGGGGGCATCTGTAACCTCCAAACCGCGTTCCAGGCAGTCTCAGAGACGTCTAGCCGCATCCTCTCTGATGATCAGGGGAGCAAAGCCTGTGCTCCTTGCAGGTTCTTCTCCTCTTTCCTCACCTAATACCCCTTTTCCGCGCCCAGTAAGGCCTCAGTCCTCGTCCCCAGCTATGCCCTTGCCGCTGCTAAGCCCTCCTCTTCGGGGTGGAACTGCCTTTCTCCTGGGGTTAGTCCTCTGTCACTCTTGTCTGCATCCCTGTCTGCGCACAAAAGTGCGCTGGGCCCTCAGGAAAGAGGACTAAGACCTTTTGAACCAGGTGATGGAAATTTAAACACGTGCTAGGGAAGTAGTATGTACACCAACTTCAGGAGAGGGGTTTTCTCTAGGGAGGGAGAGAGAGAAATGGGATGGAGAGGGTCTTGCGGTGGTTAGGTGTAGATTTAACTTTTATTTTTTTTTTAAAGAATGGTAACATTTTTATTTATTTATTTATTTTTATATTTATTTTTGGCTGTGTTGGGTCTTCGTTTCTGTGCGTGGGCTTTCTCTAGTTGCGGCGAGCAGCGGCCATTCTTCATCGCGGTGCGCCGGCCTCTCACTATCGCGGCCTCTTTTGTTGAGGAGCACAGGCTCCAGACGCACAGGCTCAGTAGTTGTGGCGCACGGGCTTAGTTGCTCTGCGGCATGTGGGATCTTCCCAGACCAGGGCTCGAACCCGTGACCTCTGCATTGGCAAGCAGACTCTCAACCACTGCGCCACCAGGGAAGCCCTAGATTTAACTTTTAAAGAGATGAAGCAAATATGTGAAATCTCGTGGTGGAGAGTACAGTGTATTGTTTTCTTTGTATTTCTGTACATTGAGAAACCATAAACATGCTCACTTGAGAAAGTGTGGAAATACTTTAAATTATTTACTAAAAATTTAATTTATAGAAACAAACAATCACATCATAAAATAAGACTTGGTAAAGGGAAGAAAATCTTATGAAGAAGTATTGTATAGTCATATGTTAAACATTTGCTGAGAAGTACCCAGGATTGGTAACAAAGGGGTGAGGAAGAACAGAAGAAAAGTATTTGCTTCTGTAAATATAAATCCTCAAGGAGCCTATAATCCAGGAAGGAGAAATTCACACATACAGGAGACTAAGAACAATCACTAAACGATACAGACCAGGTGTAATATCTATGTGCTAAGTTGTTCAGAGTGGGTAGGGAGAGCCAAGCATCAGGCTGATTCATGGGAAAGGAAAAGTGAACACAGGAATTTTTTTTTAAAGGAGTGGGAGGAAGCTTGGATGAAGAATGTAATCTCAGGGTCCTGGACATATTTTGTATCCATGGTTTTCAATCTTTTCTTCCTATATTGCCTTCTCGAAGGAAACCTCCAAAGCATTCAGTTCCTTTAAAAAATACATATAATTGTCTCCTCCCTCCCCTCCCCACCTTTCCTCCCCAGCACACACAAACATGTTTCATGTGCTCTCAGACACCCCACATAGAGGCACTGTTGGCCTGTGATGCGTCAAGTCTGCTGTTGCTGTGGAGTTTCTTGTAGTGAATTCCTAAGCAGCATGGCACACACCCACTCCTACTTGATCTGCATGCCTTCCATGCCCTCATCTCTCTCTTTCTCCTGCTCCCCTTACTGCTTGGCTAAAAGAGCACAGGTGTCTAAACAGAGCCAAGATGATCATGTTACTCCCTGGGCCACATGGGTCTGCTTGGCACTAGCCCCTGGGGAACATCAGAGAGAAAGGAAGCTCATTAAAATAGCTTGTTAGGCTCCAGCTGGCTTTCCATTAAGTTTGACACATAAGAGTCAAAGAATTTAAAAATTATCCAGCCCTTTCCAAACGTTCAATGGAAATGAAAATTGGTTGATTCAATTCTGCCATGCAAATTTGTGCTAGACTCATCTCCAATCTAGAAATAGCAATAATGAACAACAAAACCTTCCAAGAAAGAAACAAAGGTGGCCGTGAAATCAACCATGGTAACTTCTGACCCACCTTAACACACACCATACATTTGGGGAAGAAGGTATCCCAGAGTCACCCCAGAAGTGACCCGTCGGTACTTCTCTGTCCCTGACTGTCTTCTCAAAGAGTTGATCATCTGTGGCTGAGTGATAAAGATTTTTAAAACACAGCATGGTTGTACAGTGAATTTGTGGATAGTCCCGATTATGACACAGAGACGGGGAAAGAAAAAGAGGAAAACTATTCAAAGAAAAACAAACAAACCACTGATTGAAGAGAGGTAGGGGGTGGCATAAGATTAAGAGAGGAGGGTAAGGGAACAAAAATTAACCTTATTTAGAAACCACAAACAAGGGGAACAGTACAATATTCTACGTTCAGGAATGCCATGGCTACATTGATATGTAAATCTGGCACTAGAACAACAGAGTATTATTGCCGCTGATATGGTAATCTTCAGAGGTACAGAGAAAAAGTGGGTGGGTCATGTGAAATTCATGAAATGCTTGAGGTGAACTCACTGTTGAAGTATTAGTCCTGTTTTGTTTTTTGTGTGTGTTTTTTCCAACGTACTTTATAGATAAGTATTCCTCTGTCCTTTTTTTCCGAAAAGTTTAGCTTATTGTCATGAGGCTATAAAATATTCCATCTCAAAAGTCTGGTTCTGTTCTAAAGGCATTTTGCAAAATGCTCCCCCCCGCCACCTTTGCCTACACGGACAAATATGCCTACATTTGCATACAGCACAGTACCTATTTACTGTGCATTGGCTAGAAAGTTCAGAAGCAAGAGCCTAAAGGAACATTTTCAGTATGAGCACATAATTCAGCCTCCAGCTTGTCAGCAGGAGCAAAAGAAATAAATGATGCCACAAAGGACTGAAACAGTCTGTTGCCGAGGAAGGAAAAAAGATCCGATCAGCATAAAAATAAGGAAGAGAAAATGAGGCTCAAGGAACCAAAACCTTCCACGTTCAAACTTTCCCTTACCTCTTCCCCTTCACCAACGTACTGAAAGTGTCACCTCCAGCTCAGCAACAGCTTTTCTCAGTATCCTCCCAGCTACCGTTTCTACTGAAAATACTAAGCCTTATGTACCTCACACTGTAGGAAAGAATGAAGTGTGCCCTTGTTTAAGGAAAAAAATGGGAAATTATTTGGCCAATAAGCAACTGTTTAAAACTAAACCACCCTTTATAAGAGATGGCTTGCTAAGCATCACTATTAGTCATTTACACTTTAGTATGAATGTGCTTTTTTTTTTTCCTCCTTGTATTTGCTACCTGACGATTAGGTTTAGGTTTGGGAGAAAAGAGGAATACACATATGTGTTTGAAGGACAGGTGTCCTAAGAAGGGGAGAGATCTGTGTAGATCTGATTGCTGTGTGGGAGCTTTGAGCATTTAAAGAGCAGCCCAGTAAACAGTGGATGCCCATGAAGGTTAGGGCAGGGGAGACAGGAGACAGATGAAGAACCAACAAGTGACCAGGTACCGTCTTTCACAATTCTCCTGAGGGTTTACCCAACAGACACACGTAAGACAGGCACATTTATTCTACTGACTCAGACCTGAAGAAGCTTAAACTTACCGTGGCACTTGTGATGGAGGAAGTAAAAAAAACTCAGCCTGCATGTTTGCTTAGGAACATTTTTTTTCAAAAACCAGCTTCCTTTCATCAAAGTTCACTTTTGAGGTTTTTTCCAGTGTAAGTTTTGGTAAACCCAGAGTTGTTTGCTGAATGGAAATCTGACAGGGCTCATCTTTCAGATCTTACATTGTTAAGGAACAGAAGACTGGAATCCTGGGTTATGCAGGAGAAAGCATGGTTTTGGTACCTGTGACTTCAGGAGAGCAGCAGGGGACCTATTTCTTATTTTATGAATAGCCTTAACGCCTCCAAATTTTGCTTCAATATTCACCATTTCTAAGAAGAAAAATGCAACCTAAAATTTACTATTGGGACTCTATCAGACTTACTTAGGACCGTCAAGATGTTTTCAGAAAGCTCCAAACAATATTTATGAGAATTTAAGTGTTAATATTTCCTGTCTCTAGGTGTTATCTACTGCTAGATGTAAACACCTTTGACTCTTTCTGGCATTACTTTTAATATTATGGATATTCTGATTTTTCTATTTGGTATCACATATCTTCGTTTATTTTTTGACTTGTTTACATATTTAAGAATTTTTACAGCATATTTTCAATTCCCTTAAAGGCTTCCTCGTCTGCATAAGAAGCCTTCCATTCCAGATATATCTTTAAACCATTTTGCTTTACATTAGAATTGTTTCCAAAAACATTTAAGCCTGAATATGGTTAATGTCAGGCTTCTTTGGTCAGTACAATGGTACTTGAATGGTATAGCGCCTCATATTTTGTGAGATAAAATATAATATTAGTAGTAGTAATACCACTCAGTTTCCAAAAATGTTTGCATGAAATTTATCACATAGGAATTAAAGGATTGCCACATGGAATGTGACCGATTGTGCTAAGGGTATTTTTGTCACCAACAGCAGTCCTTTGGCAGAACAGCATGGTTATCCTTAAAAGTTAGATAGCATCGTTCTGCTGAACAGCCATCTCTGTCTCTGTCATTCATAAATGTATCCAAGTCATTAAAGATTTTTTTTTCTGCTTGCTATGTGAAATAGTTCTTTAAAAATATGTATTATAGGGCTTCCCTGGTGGCGCAGTGGTTGAGGGTCCGCCTGCCGATGCAGGGGACACGGGTTCGTGCCCCGGTCCGGGAAGATCCCACATGCCGCGGAGCGGCTGGGCCCGTGAGCCACGGCCGCACCTGCGCGTTCGGAGCCTGTGCTCCGCAACGGGAGAGGCCACAGCGGTGAGAGGCCCGCATAGCGCAAGAAAAAAAAAAAGTATTATAAACGTATCTCAAACAAGTTTCACAGGACATCCTTTTTTTTTTTTTTTTTTTTTTTTTAGCGGTACGCGGGCCTCTCACTGTTGTGGCCTCTCCCGTTGCGGAGCACAGGCTCCGGACGCGCAGGCTCAGCGGCCATGGCTCACGGGCCCCGCCGCTCCGCGGCATGTGGGATCTTCCCGGACCGGGGCAGGAACCCGCGTCCCCTGCCTTGGCAGGTGGATTCCCAACCACTGCGCCACCAGGGAAGCCCCACAGGACATCCTTTGATCCTTGTAAACAAGCCATGGTGATTGTGCCCTCACTGCTTCTGGTCTTTAGAGAGTCACACCGTGCTATTGCTCAGCTGTCACATATCCAAATGAAATGTACTGCTTTAAAAAGTCTTTCCCCCCGCCTGAGCCCTGTCAAGTTTTGCAGTGGACTTTTCTGAGTGGTTTCTGACACCATCACCTCTCTTTCCAGGGACAGTCACAGAACTGCCTCAGTACCATCTCCCATGGGTGTGGATGTGTGTGGAGCAACCACGGTTCTGCTTGTCTGTGTTTTAATCTGAGTGAAAGAATTATTCTCTTTTCATTTCTGTTCCAGACTTTTTGCTGCCCAACATTTTCTGGGGCCTTCTACTAGAAATTTCAGGGGATGGATTAACCACAGCGATCTACAGGAACTTTGTATAAGCATATACATATTTTCCACGCAATTACTAAGCTCTTTGTGCCTTTCATCTTTTCCCTTTAAGTCAGATCTTTAAACAGCCACTCTGTCCCCCTAACAAGATAAACCGTATTATCAGAACTGAGAGTTTATACGACTAGCTAATTTTGTTACAGGGCTCATTTTAGAGTGCAGTGTAGGCATGTAAGCGTCTAGTTTGTTGCTGCACCTCTCCCGACACACCTGCTGCTCTCACGATTATGAGATTCAAAACACGTGTCGCAGCCCTCTCCTTCCACTTTCTACCAGGAGTACATACATGTCATTTCGAATTTTACAGATTCACTTTACATTTCAGCTCTAGTCTCTAGATGTTTTTCGAAACCAGAAAAGAAAGTCATTTTGTCTTAAGTGATGCTGCCTGCCTCAGACAAGCCTCTCGCATGGTATCATGGCCAGTTCAGGATGGCCTTGCGCTGGCTGATGCACACGTCATTAGAGGTTGTGCAAGAAATGTCCCTTTTGCCTCAGTGTCTGGCACCTCTGACATCACCGTGGACCCTCTGACCCTCTCCTCTGTGCCTCACCCTTTCCCTTTTTTCACACGGTTCTTGCTTGTGCTCTGTTCTTCTTGTTGTTTTGTGTTTTCAGACAGCAAGTCCTGGGAGGTGGTTATCCTTTCCCTAAACCTGGAGGATTTTCTCCAGTTTGTTTTGTCTTAGAAAACTTCAGGCCTTCCGCCGTGTTTCGCTCTGATAGCCTCCTTTCCCATTCAGCACGGAATGTGTCTGTTGATCAGCTCTGTTCTGGCTGCTGCAGGTGAGACTCAAATAGAGGCCAGCTCCCTTCCTGCTCGTCACAGCTTCCAGAGAGGAGCACACCTCCCCTTCCCCTAGCCTCCCATGTCCCCCGCAGGGTCCCAGAGGTAAGGGGGGAGTGGTCCTGGCTGCACTTGCCCGGTTTCCTGCCCTACAGTTGTGTTTCCTCCTCACTTCCCATCCCTTCTCTCATGCGTGCTCCTTTTCTCCCTTGTTTCTACTCCTAAATCAAGATGCACTTCTCTCGTCCCCTCTGAAGCAGCGCTTGACACCCTCGCCAGCTCTGCCCTCCTTCCAGCCAAGCGAAATGCTAAGGTACCCGCACTGCTATTCTCTTGTTTCCACAGGTGCTATTGCCAAGCTTAGAAGAGGCAGTTTCATGTGGGAGTGGAGGCTGGTGATGGAATCCCTCGGGGGGGCTGCCTCCCCAGATTTCCCTCTTTAATGTTTCCAGCAAACAGGTGGTCACTCTACTGGTAGTAAATTCCTGGGTATTTTTACCCAACACCCCATAAACAAAATGGCAATGTTATTGGACATGTCATACAACCAGGCCTATTAATAATGTCCCCATTAATCAATTTGCCAAAGAAAGCAGGTTGTTATCTCAGCTTGTTCGGAGAGAGGCTAGCTATGGGAAGGAAGAAGAACTCAGGCATCAGGCTTACAAGTACGCAGTCAAGATTTAAATGATACCTAATCGGTGACTTGGTGCGCTGTGAAGCGAATCTTTCCCTACGCAGAACTGCACTGGCAGTACAGTTGATTCTCTCGTAATTGTTACAGGAACCTCACTAGAGTGACTCAGGGACAGCCTGTTGCCCTGGGACTGAAGTAGCGAGGAGATAGAGCCCAAGAGAGATGCAAGTTTTACCAGATTTGTTTCAATATTAAGAAATGTTGTACTACAAAGAAATCCTTCGGCTGGAGGATAACTGATTCACTTTTTGATCCATCCATTCATTCATAAAACACCTTGAGCAGCTCCTTCTCCCCAGGCATTGTGCTGTATGCAGAGGCAGGGTCTCTGTTCTCAGGGAGCTTACACACTGATGGGGGATTCACGGGCATACCTCTCTAAGTATGCGCAGGATAGTGTGTAAAGTGTGATAATAAAGCTACACGTAAAATACAGAGGGGATCTAGGGGAAGTCTTTCCTGAAGGGCTGATTTCTGTGCCAGGTCTCAAGGGATGAGTACAAGTTTTTCAAGCAGGCAAGAAAAGAAATGTTTTCAAAGGCAGCCTGGTGTGAAATTACAATGGGAAACCGCAAATAATTTGGTTTGGGTGTAACACAGGCAACTCAGGAGATGAGAAGAGCAGCATCGAGAGCTAAGGCCAAAGACATACACAGGAGCTAGATGATGAAGTGCATTGAATTCAAGAGGGGACTTAATTTGAAGCTGCTTGGGAGCCACTGAGAGTTTAAGCAGGAGAGTAACAATTAAATCTGGGGGAACTTGGCTCTTTCACATGCAGTTGGCAGCTCCTCAATAACTTTTCCTTTATTTGTAATGTTTTATTACATTATGGCATGCTTGTAATATACGTATGCTATACAAAGGTATGGTATATGGGATTTACCATTGTAGTGTAAGGGCCTGGCGTCTAGTACGCTCTTACTAATACCTGATGACTGATATAGTTTCTGACATAGTCTCTGACCCTTGCTTAGATGTCGGTGGTAGCGGCAGGTGGTACCGGCCCCACCTCTGGGCTCCCTTTCCCTCCAGGCTCTTTCTATCACCCACAAGCAACAAGTGACAGAAGAATGGTTGGGATGTCTCCATGGGGGTGCATTGCTGCTGCATGACGGTGCCCAATACATATTCCAGAAATTATCTTAATCCCTCCGTCATCCAGAATTTTCATTCAACCAATTGTGACATCTCTGGGAAAGGACATTAAGTTTCAAAAGGTTAGTGAGACGTGGAACTCACTCTGGAGTGAGCTTTTATTTTCAACTTTCTTGAACTATGTCCCTTTTGCAAGGTGACAGACTAAAATTTCTCAGTGCCCTTCATTTTCCCCACGCCATGCCTGTAACAAATATCACCAAGAAGAGATGGATGGGCAGATGGAGTGAATGTTAGACAAAGAGACTGAATTTAGAATCTTCCATTTATTCAATAAAATTGAAAATATGTTATTTAAGAGAGGTGAAAAAAAACCCTCAATGTTGTCTACAGAAACTTTCCTTAAACAGATAGAATTTCTCTTTTTGATTTGTAAAAGTAACAACAACAACAATAAAAAAAAAAGGTACTTTTTATTTCAGAAGTAATATGTGCCCATGGTAAAACATTCCAACAGCAAAGAGGTTCATAAAGTAAAACCTCCGGACTCACTCTCCAGAGTTAACCACTGTATAACCTTCCAGAAATGTTGGACACACTACAAGGAGTATGGGTATCTCCCTCTCATTTTTTTGTTTGTTTGTTTGTTTGTTTTGCGATACGCGGGCCTTTAACTGCTGTGGCCTCTTCCGTTGCGGAGCACAGGTTTCGGACACACAGGCTCAGCGGCCATGGCTCACGGGCCCCGCCGCTCCGCGGCATGTGGGATCTTCCCGGACCGGGGCACGAACCCGTGTCCCCTGCATCGGCAGGCGGACTCTCAACCACTGCGCCACCAGGGAAGCCCTTTCCTTTCTTTCAGAATCTACTATTTGTTTTGCTTTTTATTTTGACTAGCTAAACAATGCAAAAATATTCACACAACTTTGGTTTTACATCTTTTGATTCTTGTTTATCTATAGGACAGATTCCTAGAAGGAGACCCTCTGGATGAAGTACATATACCCTTGAATTTTGGCAGATATTGCCAAGCTTTCCTCCAAAAGAGTTACAAAATATATATTTCCACCAGTAGTGTATGTTTCCCTAGTTGCCAGACAGCATGGTTTGTTACCAAACTTTTAAAGCTTGGTATGTTAAAAATGGTATCTGGGGCTTCCCTGGTGGCGCAGTGGTTGAGAGTCCGCCTGCCGATGCAGGGGACACGGGTTCGTGCCCCGGTCTGGGAAGATCCCACATGCCGCAGAGCGGCTGGGCCCGTGAGCCATGGCCGCTGAGCCTGCGCGTCCAGAGCCTGTGCTCCGCAAGGGGAGAGGCCACAACAGGGAGAGGCCCGCCTACCGCAAAATAAAATAAAATAAATAAAAATGGTATCTGGTTGATATTTCAATTTGCACTTACTGAATTAGCAGTGAGATGGGGTATTCTTTGCATATGTGGTGGGGATTTCTTTCTTTTTTTTTTTTCTGAACTACCAGTTCATATTCTTTGCTCATTCTTTTATAGGTGGTTGGTTTTTTTCTTACAGATTTCTAAAAGCTCCATATATATTAAAGGAATTAGTGCTCTTATCATATATGTTAACCATTTTTTGCCCAGATTGTTGTCTTTGACTTTGTTGATTGTATTTTTTATTCAGAAAATTCCATTTTTCAGTAGTCATATGTATCAATCTTTTCTTTATGACTTCTGGATTTTATGTCATACTTAGGAAAAGCTTTCTCCATGACAAGATTATACAAAGATTCATTGTTTTATCCTAGTACTTTTATAATTTCATTTTTGTATTTAAGTCTTTTGTCCACCTTGGATTTATTTTTGATGTTCAGAGAAAAATAGAGCTCTGCTTTTATTTATTTTTTCTAAAAGACTAAACATTTATCCCAACATCGTTTACTGAATATTTTTCCTACTGATTTGGAATGCTCCTTTTTATCATAAACTTACTTTGTTTGCACTTGAGTCCATATCTGGACTGTCTACCTTTCCCCATTGACCTGCCTATTTCAGCACTATACTATTAATTAGTGTGGCTTTAGAATGCATTTTAAAAATCTGTTGGCTTTGGGCTTCCCTGGTGGTGCAGTGGTTAAGAATCTGCCTGCCAATGTAGGGGACATGGGTTCGAGCCCTGGTCCGCGAAGATCCCACATGCTGTGGAGCAACTAAGCCCGTGAGCCACAACTACTGAAGCCCGTGCACCTAGAGCCCGTGCTCTGCAACAAGAGAAACCACCGTAATGAGAAGCCCGCACACAGCAACGAAGAGTAGCCCCCCGCTCGCGGCAACTAGAGAAAGCCCACACGCAGCAACGAAGACCCAACACAGCCAAAAATAAATATATAAAAATAAATAAATAAAAATTAAAAAATCTATTGGCTTTAAGGCAGTGGAAATACTCTGCATGATATTATAATGATGGATATATGTCATTATACATTTTCCAAACTTGTGTAAAGGTGAACCCTAAGGTAAAGTGTGGATGTTGAGTGATTATGATGTGTCAATGTAGGTTCATCCCTGGTTAAAAAAAGAACCGTTCCAATGAGCAATGTTGATAATGGGGGAGGCTATGCATGAGTGGACGCACAGATATATAGGAAATCTCTGTACCTCCCTTTCAGGTTATAAACCTAAAGCTGCTCTAGAAAAACAAAATCTTTTAAAAAATAAAATAAAAGAATTTTAAAACTAATAGCACTGGGCTTCCCTGGTGGCGCAGTGGTTGAGAGTCCGCCTGCCGATGAAGGGGACACGGGTTCGTGCCCCGGTCCGGGAGGATCCCACATGCCGCGGAACAGCTGGGCCCGTGAACCATGGCCGCTGAGCCTGCGCGTCCAGAGCCTGTGCTCCGCAACGGGAGAGGCCACAGCAGTGAGAGGCCCTCATACCGCAAAAACAAAAAAAACCCAAACAACAAAAAAAAAAACTAATAGCACTAATTTCCCTTCATCACTCTACTCTCATTCTTTTTTAAACAATTTTATTGAAGTATAGTTGATTTACAATGTTGTGTTAATTTCTTCTGTATAGCAAAGGGAATCAGTTATACACATACATACATATACAATCTTTTTCAAATTCTTTTCCATTACGGTTTGTCACAGGACATTGAATATAGTTCCCTGTACTGTAGGACCTTGTTGTTTATCCATCCTATATATAACAGTTTGCCTCTGCTAATCCCAAACTCCCAATCCTTCCCTCCCCTCCCCACCTCCCCCTTGGCAAACACAAGTCTGTCCTCTATTATCTGTGAGTCTGTTTCTGTTTTGTAGATATGTTGATTTGTATCATATTTATTTATTTATTTTTAAAGTTTTTTTTTTTATATGGACCATTTTAAAGTCTTTATTGAACTTGTTACAACATTGCTTCTGTTCTATGTTTTTTGGCTCCTTGGCCACGAGGCATGTGGGATCCCATCTCCCAAACCAGGGATTGAACCTGCACTCCCTGCATTGGAAGGCAAAGTCCCAACCACTGCACCGCCAGAGAAGTGTTTACTCAGTCACTATACTGAACCCTTTAAAATGCACAGAAACAGGGAATGCTTATTGAAAGCCGAAAACACTAGGCCTGTGCTAGAGTGTAGGTAAAGAAAGTTCATGTTCATCCTACCTCTTCTCCCACAATCCCAATAAGGGCAGGATCCCAGAATAAGCCTTTACTATCTTTTCCTCCATACCAGGTGTCTCCCATCTATGTATTTAGAGATGTAACTTTTCAGTCTTGGAAAAAGAGAGATTTGCCAAAAGCATTAAGGATGCATTTGGAATCTTAGTAACTGTAGTCACGGTGGCTGAATTCTAACCCATATGTGGTTTGCCAGAGAGGGTACATCTTCCCTCTATCTGTGCCTCCTCCTCCTTGAAGTCCACAGGCATTCTGAAGGTCTCTCGAAACTTCTGTGAGTCACAGGTAGAGGGTTTAAAAATGAGAAGTCAGAAAGTTTGGAAATTAAATCCATAAGGAAGGAAATGACCACTGGCTTGTTGGTAAGCTCTGTCCTTCCCCATCATCATTTTCATCACCACCCCCTCTCTCTGACAAGAGCTGAAAGTTCAAAGCTAGACATCACCTCTACAGAACCTGCCAAGAGAATTTCTCAGTTAAGCTCCCAACTTCTAACTCTCCGTCTTGACGCTGCAGGTGTGTTACCTTAACCACCATTCACAGAAAACCTGGGGAAACAGGAACTGACAGACTCCCTCATGAAACAGAATAATAAGGGGCTTTGACTGGTTTATGTGACCATAGAAAAGTTCAGAGCTGGTTACCTTGTGAAGACGTGTGCTCTTCCTTTGATGACCTTCTACCAGGAGGCCTTAGATAGACTTCCTGCATTGGGCTAGATGTTGGACTAAATGATCTTGAGTTGGGCTGTGTATGAGTCATGGAGAGCTTCCCCAAGGAGGTGGCAGCTGAGCCAAATCTAAAATGAGATTAAAGAGACACAAAAGGGAGAGGAGAAGAAGAGAAAGCAGCATTCCAGGTAGAGGGAAGAGTATAAACAAAGGCATGGAGATGCGATGATACAGCATAGCAGGAGATAAATACAAATAATTTAGTACAGTGTTTTCACAGTATGAAATGCCAGGTAACAGGTGGCAGGGGTGATGTTGGGGAAGTAGGGAGTAGCCAGGTCCTGGGGGTCCTGGTGTCCCATGATGAGCAGCTTGGATCTTATAAGTGTTTGAAGGGCTTTGAAGTAGATGAATGACATATGGTAACTGGGATAGCCCCATATATAAATATCATGGTGATGTCCTTACCAAAAAGACTACAAGACAATTTTGAATTTAACCTAATTGGTGAAAGCTGGTGAGAAATCTTGTTATTTATATGCTATGGGATCATCACACCTATATTCTAAGTTTGACAAAGGTCATCTCTATCTAGCTTCTTCAACTGGATTATGACATAGTTGGACTTACATATTGGAAAGATCATCCTGCTAGTGTTGCAGGAAATCATTTTAAGGGTATTGAGACTGAAAGAAGAGAAATAAGTTAAAGTACTTTTGGAATTGTCTAGGTGAACGATGACAGAGGCTTGAACTAGGGCTGTAGGTAGAGACAGCTGTTGAAGACAAAATCAGCAGATTTGCTAAAAGAGTTGGTTATATAATGTGGCAGCAATGAAAAGGTACCTCTCAGAATGGGTCACAATTGACTGATAACCCCAGCTTCTCTGCTCTGAAATCCATCCCTGATTCTTACTGAGGTCATGCTTCCCAAAGGCTGCTTCATGGCTGAATGTGTGTGGCAGGGTTGATGGGGGTGTTGGTTGCTAAGAAAGGCCCACTCCTGGGAGCTGTGGCACTTCTCCGATGGACAGCTTTAGCTCCAAGATGTTCCAGCAGCTTTGCTGGACTTCCTTAGAACTGCACTGCAGTCTAAGATTCTTCCACTCCACCAACCTTCTCCCCTCCCTCCCTTCCTCCCTTCCTTTCTTCCTTCCTTTCCTCCCTCCCTCCCTTCCTTTCCTCCCTCCCTCCCTTCCTTTCCTCCCTCCCTCCCTCCCTTTCCTCCCTTCCTTCCTTCCTTCCTTTCATCTTCCCTCCCTCCCTTCCTCCCTTCCTCCCTCCCTCCCTCCCTTCCTTTCCTCCCTTCCTTCCTTCCTTTCATCTTCCCTCCCTCCCTTCCTTCCTTCCTTCCTCCCTTCCTTCCTTCTTTACTCCCTCCCTCCCTTCCTTCCTTCCTCCCTTCTTTCCTTCCTTTCCTCCCTCCCTCTCTCCCTCCCTTCCTTCCTTCCTTCTTTCCTTTATCCTCCCTTCCTTCTTTCCTTTATCCTCCCTCCCTCCCTTCCTTCCTTCCTCCCTCCCTCCCTTCCTTCCTTCCTCCCTCCCTTCCTTCCTCCCTTCCTTTCCTTCCTCCCTTCCTTCCTTCCTTTCATCTTCCCTCCCTCCCTTCCTTCCTTCCTTCCTCCCTTCCTTTCCTCCCTCCCTCCCTCCCTCCCTTCCATGATTCCTAAGGATCAGACCCGCCGCATGGTCTGACGGCTCTTGCAGAGAACCTGGACTGAGTAAGCTCTGGGGCTCTGGACTCACAATAACCTCTGTGCAAATCTGGCCCCACCACTCCTAGATATGGAAGTTCAAGCAAGTAATTTAATCTCTTGGAAGTGTCAGTCCTCTCATCTGTAAAATCATGATACTTGTTGTGAGGATTAAATCAGTCAGGTTTATAAAGTATGAAGCACAGTATGTGGCACATAAAAAGTGCCTGATAAATGTTAGCAATTCTTATTATTAGATATGGGAGATGAAGGAGAGAAAGAAATCAGGGGCGATTCTTAGGTTTCTATTTACAATATATAAAGTAATCATAAGTATCTCACTCAAGTTAATTCTCCTTTTGCGTACAGCAGATAGCCTTTTGAGTACAAAAGAGATTAGGAGAGCCTTCCTTTCTTTGCTCCCCTCTCCTACATTTCTTGACCCCTCTAGCTTTCATGGCTAATGGAGGATAAACTATAAGATGATCCATCAAAATAGACATAAAGAAGCCTCCCCGACTCTGTGGTTTAGGGGGTGGCCTTTCACCACATTACTTCAGGCTCACCAGCTTCCAGCAGGAGACAAGCTCTGAGAATATTCTTCTGCCCTGTGGAGGATAGGCCCATGCTAGAGCTCCTTCCTGTAACAAGGGAGAAAAGTTATCAACCTTCCCCGAGGATCTGAAAAACTGGGGGGAGGTATTCCAAATTAAATGCTTCTTATAGAGTTTTATTTAGAACAATTTAGCTGTTAAATATGAGCTAGCAAGCACACTGCAAAGTGTGTCCTAACGCGTGATCTTCCCCGTTCCCAAACACACAGAGCTTAAGGCAGAACCAAAATCCAAACCATAGAACGGAATATGGAGGTCTAAAACTAGCAAAATGGCCTAGAAAGGGAAAATGTAAATGCCTGAACAAAATCTTAGGAAATTTGTACAATAAACCTGGGATGAGGAAAATCTAGCTGAAGCGCTTTATATGAAAAATACCGTGGGTTTTAGGTGAACTGCCAGCTCCCTGGACTCAACAGTGCAATTCTTGGCTTGTAGAGACACGGGTGTGATCTCAGGCTGCACAGTAGAAGTGCAATATCCAAGTAATGGGAAACCTCAGTTTCCTCATCTGCACGTTTAGGGCCTGGATGAGATGATTTCCAAGTCCCATACAGCTCTAAGATTTTATGAGTCTATGACTCTGTGACTTTAAAGTGCTAAACTTGAATTCCTGCATTTTCAGGAAATGACCACGGACAAGATATATAGGCTTGATGAAAGCAGATAATTCATTTCTCTGCTTAACGCTATAGGCTGAATTCTCTCCAGTGCGGGAAAATCTTTTTGTGTGCTGATGTGCCTCACGGAGACCTCCTGAAGCGCACGTGACATAGGAGCAAAATTGTGTCTGTCTGTTTCTCACCAGGTCAGGCTTTGCACAAAACTACTTCTCTCGAGGTGGCAAGCTTGAGCAACCAGTTTTTCCTGATAAATATGTTTATGATGAGCTGTACTGTCATTCTTCTATCTTGCCATAGCCTTGGAGGGCCCCTCCCAAGCTGACTGGCTGTTCAGTGACATTGGTAGTCAAGGATTTTGGATGCAGAGATCGAGGTCAACAGGGAACCATGACGGAAAGGACTAGAGAGCCCTAGGACGCAGGCCCCTTACTAGGCTCTCCTGCCTTTGGGCTGAGGGAGGGCATGGATCCCAGTGTAATGGGCAGCCTGTGATGGTTTTGTGGGCAACCAGTGAGATTGCCCCCTCCATCACTGTGGCTGCCTTTCTCTTCTGGACCCCCTCATCTGGCATTTTCCAGCATTTTCAACATCTTTTGAGACAAGGACAGCAAAAGAGAATGATCATGGGGAAAGCCAAGCTTTAATAAAAATAGAATTCCAAATATTTCAGCTGGGATCTCTTTGTCTAGCTAAAAGAGATTTAGAGAGTGGATCAAAAGACCTGCATCTCCTTCTCGTGCTGCAGTTACCCAGGTGTATGCCTTCCGGCGAGCCACTCAATAATCCTGGGCCCTTGTTTCCTCACTTGTAAAATGAGGAGAAACCCCACCTGGCTACTTTCAAGAGTGGAGGAATCCTTTTAGCCGGCCCTGGTTCACGGAGGACCCCTGACTGAGGACCAGGTCATATACTGAGCAGGGAAGGAGTTGCGTATAGGCTTGCAGGTGAACTTCATGTAGCCCATTAGAAGGACCCTAGAACAGAAGTGTTTGAAGGGCAATAAGAAAGCACTGAAATCCCAGGACTGCCGGGTTCCTGCCTCAGGTAAGTCCCTCCCAGGTAGTGGTTGAGTTTGTCCAAGTCTCACTTTCTTCATTCTGTCGGGCAGAAGAGGCCACAGAGAGGGGGGCTATGGCCACTAGACCATGTTCTGTAAACAGAGAGCGGTAGCAGAAAGGCCAGAAGAAGAGTAACCCCACAAATGGACCACAGCTGACTACCCCATTCTCTTCTCAGATGGGAAGAGGCCTGGGAGCCAGGGGCATCCCTGGCTGCCTGGGTACTTTCCTCTCCTAGGCAACACAGCTACAAACTGGGGCAAGGAAATCAAAACCTTGGACAAAAAGGGTAAGTCTAGGAAATGCTAAATTAGATGGGCTTTTGGAGATTTTTGTGGGATCTGTAGGCATTTATATTTTCAGGGGAGAGTTCTTCCTATTTTATTCTGGTACAATATACAAAGCCTAACATTTACCATCGTAACCACTTTTAAATGTATAATTCAGTGGAGAGGCCCATTTTGATGACTTCAGCTCTCTCCCTGTGTTGAGGTAGATTGTGTACCCTCTGCTGGCAAAATTCTTGGTTGGCCTGTGGGGTCAGACTGCAGGGTCCTAACGGTTAAGGTGGGTCTGGCTCCTGCAATAAGGAAACACCCCAAAATACCACATACACGACGGGAAATTATTCAGTGGTCATTTCTCCTTGATATGGATGAGATCTCATTTGCTACTGTGTCTCTTTCATTTTTGTCTCTGTCTTGGCCCTAAGAACTTGTCCAGACCCACGGCTTGCCTTTGGGCCTGTTTTCTTTTGTTAGGCTACGTTTTTGTTCTCCGCAGACTCCTGGCTTATTCTGGCTGTGAAAAACCTCTTCTTCCTGGGATCTGACTTGTCTGTCCCTTCAGGGGTCCTGCACTGCTTCTGCGTCAGATGTGATGCTCAGCTTCCGCTCTCTACCTGAGCTCCAGTCCCACGTCCCTGACTGCCTACTCATCATTTCCTCCGGAATGGGACGCTTATTGTTCTTCCAAGCAGATTGTAACAGGTCCAAAAACAACCTTCATTTTTTTTTTTGGCCACAAACCAGCTGTTCCTGTAACCTCTCAGCCCTTGTCCATAGGCTAAGTCATTTAGACAAGAAGCAAAGTCCTCTTTGATCTAATCTCCTTTCATTGCTCTCAGCCATTCAGTCCCTAAGAACAATCAGATTTTCTTCCAAATATTGATCGTTTCTATTCTTCCTTTCCTCCCCTGCCCCCCATGGCCTGTGCCCATTTCTAGGTCATTACCACCTCTAATGTCATCTACCCCTCATGTCCACTCTTTTCTGATTCGATTCCCTGTGCCAGGCTGATGCCAGACCTATCTTCATTCATCAAGTCATGCCTGTTCGAAACTTGAAGATCTTCCCTGACCCTATCTACAGGCTTCTTGCCCTTATCCGGCTGTTAAATTTCCCCTAATTTGATCCCAGTCTAGACAACTCCTCTGCCAGGCAGTTATATTGTAATGGAAAGTTTAATGGATTTGCGATGAGTTGACCTGCTTTCAAATCCCAGCTCTGGCCTCAGCAGAACCACCTGGAGGAACCCACTGACTCCTGGAGCCTCAGATCCCCATTTGCAAAGTGTCATAGGGAATGTCACCAGGATTTAATGAGGTGTGTGGAGGCAAGTTAGCCTTGTGCTCAGAAACCACATTTGAGCTGACTGCCAGCTGAGCTGGCTCAAATCCAGGCTTTCTTACCTGGCAACCGTGTGACCTGGAGCAAGTTCCTTCACCTCCCTGGGCCTCATCTCTTGCATCTGTAAAATGGAGATGCAACCAGTACATACCTCATAGGTCTGTAGTGACGATTCAATGAGGTAATGCATGTAAAGTGCTTAACACAGAGCCTGGCACAATGTAAGCTCTACTGGGCGTAAGCTATTATTATGTGCAAGAGACCTAGCACAGTGCTTGATACCTTATCAGCACTTAATAAATATTTGCTAGGTTTGTTGATGAATTCATTTTATCCATGTGATCTCATTTCCCACTAATTCTTGCTATGCACATTCTTGTGCCACTCTTCCTCCAGACAGGCTGACTACCTTGGCTTTTCATGAATACACTTCCCACTTTTCTTGCCTTTGGTTACGGCATGTCTCTTTTCTAGATTGTCATAATTTATTTTCCCTGCCTATCCAAAGTCTTCCCACTCCTTTTTTTTTTCTTTAATTTATTTACTTTTGGCTGTGTTGGGTCTTCTTTGCTGTGCATGGGCTTTCTCTAGTTGTGGCGAGCGGGGGCTACTCTTTTGTTGTGGTGCGTGGACTTCTCATTGCTGTGGCTTCTCGTTGCAGAGCACGGGCTCTAGGCGTGCGAGTTTCAGTAGTTACGGTGCATGGGCTCAGTAGTTACGGTGCACCGGCTCAGTAGTTGTGGCTCTAGGGCTCAGTAGTTGTGGCACGTGGGCTCGGTAGTTGTGGCCCACAGGCTCTAGCACACAGGCTCAGTACCTGTGGTTCACGGGCTTTGCTGCTCCGCGGCATGTGGGATCTTCCCGGACCAGGGCTCAAACCCATGTCCCCTGCATTGGCAGATGGATTCTTAACACCTGCGCCACCAGGGAAGCCCTAAAGTCTTCCCACTCTCTAAGGTCCGTCCTACACCCTGCCTTCATGAAACCTTCCCTCATCACTTCGGTATGTATTGATTTCTCACTTCTCGGAGCCAGTGACCTTCAATTTAGCATCTGGTACACTTAGATGCTGTCTCCTGTGTATTTGTTTTATGTCTTCAACTCGTTTGGAAAACATTCCTCAGTCTAGCATTGGTTCAGAATACACAGTAAATGTAGTGAATATTTAAACTACTAGACGACCTTATCCATTCCGACTATCTCTTGGCATAGTTTGCATTCCCAGATTGTATTGAGGGTGAAGTTTGGAGAAAGGGACAGAGGGTGTCTGAAGATGAGGAAGGGTCTGGAATTCTGAAACAGCTTTTCAGACCTAGAGTCTCTTTTCAACAGAGTGGCACATGAGGGTGAGGAGATGGGGGGGGTAAGGGTCTCCTAGTAGGTGGGCCAAGGACGTATGGCCTCTGGGCCAAATGTTTGGAGAAATGCTTAAGCCCAGGTGAGGCAGACCATGGCTGACACAGACAGCAAAGTGTCCCTATTCGAATCTGGTTCTTGCTATGACAGGTTTTGCCTTTACCCAGTTTCTCAAGCCTCTTACATCTTTGCACAACATTTGCCCTATTGAGAAACCGGTTTTGCATGAAACCTCCCATGGCTTGAAGCAAACACCCATGACGGTGTTTGCATACCACTGGGGTTTTACTCCTCCCCTATGTGCTAATAAGGGTGAAGTGGCATTCAGATGATGTGATATGAAGGACATCACTGCTGCCGCCAAAACTGAGAATCTTGGAACTATGTGAAAGGTTCCTACCAGGATTTCACAATGACAGAGGAGGCCAGGAAAGACTAAGTCTAGAAGGCAAGGTTAAGAACATTGTCTTTACATCAGTTTTCACGAAGCCTTCTCAGAGTACAGCAGCCACATTGATCTCCCCGCCTCTGGATCCTGTAGTCCATACCGTCTAGACTACACAGTTCAGTCCTGGTTGTATAGTGTCTTCTAGAAACTGCTTTGTGTGTTAGTTGCGAGTTCCCTGAGAATACAGACTATCTCTTATACTTCTTTGTCGGCCCATGTGGAGCCTCTCAATACGACTTAACTCAGTGCTGGGCACAATAAGATTCTCAACAATCAGTGTTGATGAATTTGTTTTTGGAAATTCAAACGCATAGAAAGTGGCTCCACAGAGGAGAATTAGAAGGCCTGTTTCTTCTTCAAGTGGTGGGTGTTGGAGCCCCATCGTCGCTGGTGTCGTTGTCAGTACCAGCAGCCTCCTTTCTCAGGTCAGGGAGTCATGACAGTACAGGCAGGACACACGTTTCCTGTGCTTTCCCACCTAGGAGAGAAAGATGTTTTACCCAGTGCCCGAGGCCCCTTCCCGATTCCGCTTTCCCCTCCCAACCATGAAGACCATACAGTGAGAGCTATGAGGGGGGCATCAGAGATTGGCTGACTCAGTTCCTTGATTTTGTAGATGAGGAAACTTGGGGCTCAGAGAAGAGCAGTTGAGGGTGGTGGAGAGAGGATGTATAAGCTTTGGAGTCAGGTGGAACTGGACTTGAATCCCAGTGGTGTCCCTCTTCTGCTGTGTGATTGTGGGAGAGTCTCTTCACGTCTTGGAGGCTCAGTTTCCTCATCTTTAAAATGGGGATAATAGTGCCTACCTATGAAATAATGTGTGTAAATACAGTGCTTGGCAATAGAGATGCTCAGTACTCGTGGGCTCTCTCTCCTTTGCTTCTCTAGAGTGTCCTGCCCAAAGTCATCAAACAATTCAGTGCTGGCCTCTCCTGTTATTCAAGCTAAATATTCTTTCAATTACATGCTAAGGCTAGCCTCTTACTAGAAAATTAAGATCAACCATTAAAATTTTTAAAAATTACTTTCACTGGGGAGGACTTCCCAAGTGGCACAGTGGTTAAGAATCCGCCTGCCAATGCAGGGGACACGGGTTCGAGCCCTGGTCCGGGAAGATCCCACATGCCAAGGAGCAACTAAGCCTGTGCGCCACAACTACTGAGCCTGCGCTCTAGAGCCCGGGAGCCACAACTACTGAGCCAGTGCATCGTAACTACTGAAGCCCGCTCACCTAGAGCCTGGACTCCACAACAAAAGAGGCCACCACAATGAGAAGGCAGCGCACCTCAACGAAGAGCTGCCCCCGGTCAGTGCAATGAGAGAAAACATGCACACAGCAACGAAGGCCTGACACAGCCAAAAATAAATTAATTAATTTTAAAAAATTGACAGTTTTGGGCTTCCCTGGTGGCGCAGTGGTTGAGAGTCCGCCTGCCGATGCAGGGGACACGGGTTCGTGCCCCGGTCTGGGAAGATCCCACATGCTGCGGAGCAGCTGGGCCCGTGAGCCATGGCCGCTGAGCCTGTGCGTCCAGAGCCTGTGCTCCGCAATGGGAGAGGCCACAACAGTGAGAGGCCCGCGTAAAGCAAAAAAAAAAAAAAAAAAAAAAAAAAAATTGACAGTTTAAGGCAAAAAATCATATATTTACGAATAAATAAATAAAAATTACTTTCACTGGGGATTGGGACCAATTTATTTTGAGCTGATTTATATGCCTCAGAGATAACTTAAAAGACAGGAATACTGAATTTCAGAGTGAAATTCAAAGGTGTTGAGGTTTTAGCCATTTCCAACTACAGTGTTTGAACTCCTGGTACTCCTAAAATAGTACTGATGGCCTTTTACCCCTTTAAACAAAACATTCCAGTCTCTGATATATGTACATGCTTTGCTTTGCAACCTGATAGTTTTCACCTGTTACGACATACTCTGCTATCCATTCATCATCAATTGGAGCTAAAATGAAAACAATGGGGCTTCCCTGGTGGCGCAGTGGTTGAGAGCCCGCCTGCCGATGCAGGGGACGTGGGTTCGTGCCCCGGTCCGGGAGGATCCCGCATGCCGCGGAGCGGCTGGGCCCGTGAGCCATGGCCGCTGAGCCTGCGCGTCCGGAGCCTGTGCTCCGCAACGGGAGGAGCCACAACAGTGAGAGGCCCGCGTACCGCAAAAAAAAAAAAAAAAAAAAAAAAAAAAGAAAGAAAACAATGCTGCTAAAGTTCTTTTAAAAAAATAAAAAAATGTATTGGTAATGATCGTGGGGGACTTGTGGGGTGGCTTAGTCTCAGAAATGAAACGGACATTTGTATCTTTTGTAAAATGTAAGGATTGATGATAAACCTTTCTTTCCCATGCTGGAGAAGATTCACTGCGATCATTATCTCTTCGAAAAGTTTTAGTTAGCTAATATTCATTGTGTTTGGCTGCAAATATATCTTTCAGTATGGAGCAGAACCAGGATGAGTCCAGAAGAAAAATCTTAGCGTGAAATACCTCCTCATTGTGACTATTTATCCGTCTCCAATTGTGGTTGACAGCTCATCATTTGGTGAATCATTTAGGTCCTGCAAGGCAGAGGGATGAAGCAGGGGCAAACCTCCCTGAAGGTTCCTTTCTGGAAGGTGTGGTAGGCAGAATAATGGTCCTTCAACGTCCTTGTCCTAATGCTCAGAACCCGTGAATGTTAGGCTACACTGCAAGGGAGGATTACAGTTGCAAATTAGCAGATTTAACAAAAGGGGAGTATTCTGTGTTATCCAGGTGGGCTCAGTGTAATCACAAAGATCCTTAAGAGGGGAAGACTGGGCAGAGAAGAACCGGGGACAGGGTTGGTGATGTGAGAAGAACTCAGCCCACTGTTGCTGGTTTTGAAGACGGAAGAAGGGACCACGAGTCAAGGAATGCAGGCACCTCAAGAAGCTGGAAAGGACAAGGAAATGCATTTTCCCCTAGAGCCTCCAGAGGAGAACACAGCCCGGCTGACATCTTGACCCTAGCCCAGTGACCCCCATTTTAGAATTCTAGAACTATAAGATAATAAATTTGTGTTGTTTTCAGATACTGTTTGTGGTAATTTGTTTACAGCAGCAATAGAAAACTAACACAGTCTCTCCAAACAAAGGCTAACAGACCGTCTTGCCCCAAAGGTGCTGCCTGGCATTCTGGGATTTCACGCAATCATGGGCAACAAAACTCCCAAAGGGACTGAGACACAGGGGGAGACTGAGAGCCATACTTGTTATTTATGTCACATAATTTATAAAGAGTTTCACTTAATATTTCCATTTAATCCTCCCATCAGTTCTATGAGGTGGAAATTTTTATTATTCCATTTTGTAAACAAGAAAGCTGAAGCTTAGAGAGTTAATTTTTCTTTCTTTCTTTCTTTCTTTTTTTGTTTTCTTGGCCGTGACGCATGGCTTGTGGGATCTTAGTTCCCCGACCAGGGATCAATCCCGGGCCCTTAGCAGTGAAAGCGCAGAGTCCTAACCCCTGGACCACCAGGAAATTCCCTAGAGTTAATTTTTCTAAAATCAGATAATAGTAAGTAGTAGAGTTGAGATTCACAGATGTGGTTCCAAACTCTAGGTGCATCACTACTTTGATATCTGTCTTGCCCGGAGAGCCATTCAACTAGGAAGTCAATACTTACAGAGATTGCTCATTAGTTACGGTAATTTCTCTAATAAATGGAGGTTGTGGGGAGAGGTGCAGATAATACTTTGCAGTGGGTATCCACTCTCCATATGTCTGCTTCTTACGAATGTGGAGTCTTCCTAGAATGTACCTGTTGTCAAAAACATCACTGGCCAGTGGTGGCTACTTGCTGAATATTTTTAATTCCCTGTCCACCATAAACCTAAATTTCACATGGCTACATTATAGCTCAACCCCACCTCCCTCAGCTCAATCTGACCTCCACCCTGACTTTCCTATTTCTTTTAAGAATTTCATCATTAACCCTGTCATCTAGATTCAGCAGCTATAAGAACAGTAACAGCTAACCCTTATTGGGAATACATTCCAGTTATTGTGCCAAGTGTTTTAGACGTCATCCATTAAATCCTCCCAACAACCCTATGAGGAAGGTACGATTATTAACCCTATTTTATAACTGAGGAAATGGAAGTTTATGTAAGTTGCCGAAGGTGACACCTTAGCATCATCTTTAATTACTCATCTCCTCCGCCCTCCAGAGCACATGAATCACCAAGTTCTCTCAGTCCTCTCTCTGTACTATTTCTTGCAGTTGTTTCCGTGTCCATTGCCACTGTATCAACCTTGGCTCTTTTTGACTTATGCCTCAGTTATTGCTAGAGCCCAATACGGTCTCTCTTGTTCTATGATTCCCCTTCCTCAGATCTTTCTAATGTGCTTTGGTCAGACTAAGCCGCCTAAAATCCCACTTTTATCCCATCTTTTTCTGAGTTCAAACCTTTAAACTAAAGAAGATACATCCAAATGTCCCCAAAGGTTATCCTTGGACAGTGTGATGGTGACAATATTTTTTTTGAAAAATTAAATAACTTCATTGTATTAAAATTAAAAGGAAAAACTGTTACAACTATAGGTTGAAATTATAGGGCCAGATACATAATAAAGATAAGCAAACGTTATACCCTATAAGTTTGTAGGTCAAACTTCATTTGTTCCAGCATTGGGGAGCTCTCATTGGTCATCTGACCATTCCAAATATGCAATTCCACTTTTTAGAGGCAAATCTTTGCATTAAAAAAGGTTATGTAAATCTGCTTAGTGTTTCCATATATTTATAAACTTCATTACTAGTGGTAAGACAACAAATGTACATGGTAAAAGAAAAACTGAGTCAAAATACTACCAAAGGATATAGCAATAAAAACCTTGTATCTCTCTCCCAAGGGTAACCATTGAATAAGGTGATTTGAATTCTCTTCTTTACACTTTACATGTTTCTGTACTTCACAGACTTTTAGCAATGGACATGTATTGCTTTATGATAGAAATAAGACCAATAAAGCATAATTTTTAAAAAGGAACCAAATTATCGATCATTCCCTGCTACTTCTAATAGAAAAGCTACTTTTTTTGGCTGAGGCCCTGTGTAATCTGGCCCCAAAACGCTTTCCAGGCTTATTATAAACTGTTGAATACAAATGTTCTGCTTCAGTTAAACTATTTTAAACACCTTTTCCCTGCTGTGTCTCCAACCGTGTGTTTTCTCTTCCTGGAATGAGCTTCCCCTTCTCTTTTAATATCCCAGTTCAATCTATTGTTCACTATCTAGGTCTGTTCTACATACAGCCCTTCCTAAAAAGGAAGGAATTGGTATGGAGTGAGTATTTACCGGGTGGAATTACGCATTATATTTGACGCTTTCCTTGCTCGTCATTTGAAACCCACAACAGCTCTGGACGGTTGGTGTTAACAGCCTTCATATTGAAGGTGAGGAAACTAAGTTTCCCACAAGTTACACAGCCAGTATGTGCCAGAGCTGGAATCTGGAGCTGGCTGTTCTGCCCCAGCTCAGACAGCCCTCATTTTTTCCAACTTCTGTAGCTTTTTTCCAACTTCATTATTTATCTAAGTTTGACCCATAATCATAAAAGTGCATTCTAAGAGAGTGGCATTGCTTGTAGTACTACTTTGAACTACTTATATTTTGTATTTTCTTGATCTTCTCCACGAAACCTCCTGTAAGAAAACTTGGGTTGAGTTCTAACTTGCGATTTCCTAGTTCTGTGTCTCTGAGCCAACTCCTTAAACTTTCTCAGCCTCAGTTTCCTCCACTGTAAAATAGAAAAGAAAATAACAATACCTAACTCTTCTGGTTGTTATGAGAGTTAAAAACCCAGTATATACCTTGTACCAAAGAGCTGATTGTTTCTGTGTTGGATTTAACATGGTGATGTTAGTTTATTTTCAAATTCCATCTAATTTCTAGTTTCTTTATAGTAGTGTGTTTTTTTTTTTAACATCTTTATTGGAGTATAATTGCTTTACAATGGTGTCTTAGTTTCTGCTTTATAACAAAGTGAATCAGCTATACATATACATATATCCCCATATCTCCTCCCTCTTGCGTCTCCCTCCCACCCTCCCTATCCCACCCCTCTAGGTGGTCACAGAACACTGAGCTGATCTCCCTGTGCTATACGGCTGCATCCCATATAGTAGTGGCTTGAGATAGTCCTAAAAACTCAGTGATCTAAAGAGAACTAGATGTTTTTCTTCAATACATTAAAACACTGACTTTACACAAATTTTAAAAAGTACTTTTTAATCAAAATAGTATTTTGCTGTTTGGTCAGAATATACTATCTTGCTGTTTAACCAACGTTGAATAAGAGGTTCTGTTACTAGTTTAAGACTGTTCCTAAAGGTAATGTTTACATTTATAAACACGAATTATTATTGAACATTGTCATTTTTAGTCCAGAAAACCACTGAGCACTTCGAGCGCTACACTTACTCAGAAAATGCAAGAACCATTTAAAGATCACTGGTCTTCAAAATCAGACACCACTTTTTCATATTCTTTATATCAGAGAAAAAAAGGACATCACTGCATTCACTCCAATTATTTTCCTTTAGGTCAGATGAAAAGAAGTGAAATTCACAAATAGTTTTTAGCCTTGATTTACTTCCCCACCTACGACCGCCATCATTTATAAAAGAACTTTTCAGCCTTTTGAAAGATAAATACCTCTGATGTTAGAAATGAGAATTCTTTTATTCTTAATATTTTATTTCACAGTTATTAAAAGACTTGTCAAAGCAACCTTGACAAAACCCCCAAATGTGTGTTCTACATAACATTGAAAATCAAGTTGTAGATAGCAAAAGTCCATCCACAACTCTCCTGAGATTGCGACTGAGAGGTTCTCATTTCTCAGGGCGCTTCCCGAATACCTGTTTGTTATGAATTGTTTTATTACAATAAAACAACCAAATAGTCTGGTTAGCAGGTCATTAGGATCTTTGTAGGACTGAAATGTCCTACATTTGCCTGAAGCTGGGCAGGATCTTTTTTTCTCCCCTTAACATGCAATCTCCTTGAAAAAATAGTTTCTATTCCACTGTTTCTCATTCCCTGGTGAACTCACTGCAATCTTGCAAGACTGTCGTTGGTGAAACCACCCTCTTCACGGTCACTTAATTGCCAAATCAAGGAAGACTTTTTAGACCTTATCTTCTCTGAGTATTAGTTCACTTGAAACACACTCTTTCCTTGCTTGAAATGCTTTTTTCTTAGCATTCTGTAACAGCCACGTCCACTGCCTTTCTTTCTGATTACCTGTGTCTCCACACTCTTGACTCAATCCTGGGATTACCTGTTTTTTTGTTTGTTTGTTTAAAGAATCAATTATTTATTTATTTATTTATTTTTGGCTGCGTTGGGTCTTTGTTGCTGCATGCGGGCTTTCTCTACTTGCGGCAAGCAGGGGCTACTCTTCGTTGTGGTGCACGGGCTTCTCATTGCAGTGGCTTCTCTTGTTGTGGCTCACGGGCTCTAGGCGCGTGGGCTCAGTAGCTGTGCAGCACGGGCTTAGTTGCTCCTCAGCATGTGGGATCTTCCTGGACCAGGGCTCGAACCCGTGTCCCCTGCATTAGCAGTAGGATTCTTGACCACTGCGCCACCAGGGAAGTCCCATACCCGTTTTAAAAATCTTTGCCTAATTGATAAATGAAAAGTCATCTAGCTTTAGTAATTTATTGTGTCTGTTTACATATTTGCCACACAAAGATCAGACATACACTGAGAACAGGGTTGTTGCCACTTATTCTTTCCTGGTTGTACATCTTAATTTGACGTTGAGGCTTTTCATCTCTTTCAGAGAGGGGATTGTATGTTTTCGAACACCTTCACCTCCCTCCTTCCTTCCATTTCCTTACAAATGAGCATGTATTTGTTTAATTTAATTGAATGGAATTGAACACTTCATTCCCATTAGACTTTTAAGCACTATACTTGGTCCAGGTTCTTCACAAACCTTCCAGTGAGGAGCATGGAGCACTGTACTGAAAGATGGGAGAACTGTTTCTAATCCCAGTTTAGTCCCTAACTAGCTGTGCATTCTTGGGCAAGCCACTTAACCTCTCTGGACCTTTGCTCCCTTTTATGTAAAGTGAGTGGGATGGCATCAGGTAACGTCTTAGGTGTCTTCTTGTTCTCACGTCACAGAGGTAATATTTTCTTCCAGGAACTTCCTCCAGAGACAAACTCTTAGAATATCGCCTCCTACTCTGCCAGAAGAGTGCCCTCCTCCAAAATAGTGTCACCTCTTTGAGGCAGGACTTGCTTCCTTCCAGAGCTGTGATTCATTTGTATGGGACCACGAGCCCTAGGACAGTAGCAGCAAGTACCATCCAAAAAATACAGCCAAGACTTAAAGGTAAAGTAGGTCTTATTCGTTTTGTGTGTGTATTGAAAATGCTTTGAAAACCTGTTGAAAGCAAGGGACCCACTCACAGGAAAACACACATAAGCATATACGTACAAAATTTTAGGGGGCTCCTAGACCGTCTGAAGCCCGTCCACGTACTCCCTGGAAGCCATGAGCCCTAGGATAAGAATATTTGATTTGGGAACATTAATGGGATCCCTGGAGATAAAACGAAATTATCAGAAATGCTTACTTCCCATTGGAAGAGGGAGCTGCTAAATTAAATATTTATAGAATACTATCAAAACTCCCATTTCAAAATGAAACTCTTATGCTTACTTGTAAATAGCTTCTTCATAAACCAGGTCATGTGCTAACCTGCTTCAATCTTGCAGAGTAGAATGCAAATTCCTTACCGTGCATTGTAAGGTCCTGTATGGTCTGGCTCCTGTTCGCCATCGCCTTATACTTTTGAGCTCCACTGGCCTCCCTTTTGCCCTGGGAACATACCGACTCCCTCCCTACAAGTCATCCTGTTTCTGCCGAACAGTCTCGAGTGACCTGCTGCCCCTGCCCAGACCACATCCCGGCTCGGCTCTCGCATTCAGGCTTCAGTTCAAGCGCCCCTTCCTCAGGAATGTCTCCGCCAACCACCTTCACCCCACCCTCAACCATGCACCATCACAACACCCAGTTTTCTCCAGTAAAACTGATCGTGTTACAGCCCTGGCTGTTTTTGTCTTCTCTCCCCACGAGAATGTTAGTTCCATGAGGGAAGGGGCCTTGCCTCTCAGTTATAACCGCAGTCCCAGAGCCAGGGACAGATAAAAACCTTAAGGGGGACTTCCCTGGTGGCGCAGTGGTTGGGAATCCACCTGTCAACGCAGGGGACACGGGTTCGAGCCCTGGTCCGGGAAGATCCCACATGCCGCAGAGGAACTAAGCCCGTGCGCCACAACTACTGAGCCTGCTGCGCTCTAGAGCCCGCGAGCCACAACTACCGAAGCCCTTGTGCCTAGAACCCGTGCTCCACAACGAGAGAAGCCACCGCAGTGAGAAGCCCGCGCACCGCAACGAAGAGCAGCCCCCGCTCGCCGCAAGTAGAGAAAGCCCACACGCAGCAACAAAATCACAGTGCAGCCAAAAATAAATAAATTAAATTGATACATTAACAAACAAACAAACAAACACCTTAAGGGGGTCTCAGCACTAAAGATGATGGTGCTCCTCTTCCATCTTTAATTCTGGCCAAAAAATTTGGTGTGCCTCCCTCATATTAAACTCTAACTAGAAACAGTACTAAACTGTACACTTACATGTACTGAAACAAAAATAGCTTCTTTCCAGATGACCTGATTGTAAGACCTTGGAGCCCGTGCTTTGCTGGCGCCCTAAATACATGAGCCGTTTGTCTGCTTTTGGGGAACCTAGCACTCACTCAATCTTTTAAACATACTGGAAGCAGTTTTAGATTAAGCTGGCCTATGCCTACCAAAAAAACCTTGCTGGGATTACTGATAGGAATTGTGTTAAGTCTATAAATCGACTTGGGAAGAACTGACATATTTACTATATTGGGGCTTCCAAGCCAATTATTTAGGTCTTCTTTAATTTTTTTCTTTAATCAGCATTTTATAATTTTCAGCATACAGATCCTGTACACGATTTGTTAGATTTATACATAAATACTTCATATTCTTTGGAACAACTGTATCAATAAATGATACTGTTTTACATTTGGTCCCACCTGTTTGTTGTTGGCATCTACAGAAGCTCTTTTAGTAGAACAAGGAGGAATGTACCCTTTAGTGAAGTAAACCTGTTCAGTATTTATTTGCTGGACTACTAACAAGCTATGTATCCTACCGTTCATGTACCTCTGCAGTGTGCCTGTAAATCTCAAATTCAGCCTAATTCCTGATTCCTACACCCCAATTTCTACTACTGTTAGAAGGGTCTACTCATCCCTTACCTGAATACCCCTTATGCGTTCCATCTCCATGTCTTCACTCCTGCCATTTCCCCTCTAGAATCGTCCCTCAGCTGAACCCTCTTACCCCAAACTAGATCTTAACTATCACACCCCAGCTGACATCGCTCCTCTTCTCTGCTGGACTCTTTTAACCAATATCGTATACCACTCAATCATTAATATAGTTTTTCATTAGTTTTAATCCATGACTCGTTCCCTAGTTAGATGATATGCACTGGGAGACTCCCATAATAGCTATTATAGCACCACATACATGGAAGGCGCTCCAATTTCATTGTTGTTTAAATGAAGAAAGTCGAGAGAGGTTTCAAGACGTGTCAGAATAAGGCGCCTGGAGCTGCAGCAGCTAAAGAAGAAGTCTTCAAGATCCATGCTCTCCACCTCCAGGACAAGGATTCTCTCTCTTTTCCTTCCTTCCCCCAAATCCCAACTCCTCCAGCTAGTCAGACTGGAGATGCAGATCATCTCCAACTACCCCTTTGAAACCGTTCTAGAAACAGCAGGTCTATATGGGCAGTCGATTTCTAGAGGTTTTCTTTAAGACCATAGGCAGTAATCCCATTGGAGCTGCAGCAACAACCCCCGGCCACCAGAGGGCAGGGCGTCGCGGGAGAGATTCCTTCCCCTCTGCAGAAGTCTTAAAGAGGTCAAAGGCAGAGGCAGAAAGTCGGCTCCGCATCCATGGCCTTCAGGCTTCTTTTACTGCCTCGAGTGCTCAGCGCTCTCCCCCTCTCCAGATGGGCTCCTTTTCCTCCTGTAATACCCTAGCACTAACCTTAAATGATTATAATAACGAATGCACTTAAGCTGCAGGATTTAAAGGCAGAAAAGGAGTATGGAGACGTTTCATCTTTCGTTAGATGAACTCCAAACCTGCTTCTCAGTTCTTTTACCAATCAAAAACAAAAACAGAACAACAACAGAAAGCCCCAGGCAGTGTCCAAACGGACATTCCCCAACAAAGATTGGCCTTTAGGGACCAATGTCCCAAATCCAGTACATTGTAAATGGAATATTTTGGGAGCTACTATTCCTACACACAAATTCTGGCTCATGGGGCAGTCCGCTCGCAGTGTGCTTTTCCGTCATTAATCACATCTTTGTTATGTGATATCCACGTGAGTACTTCTCAGTAGAAGCAGCTTCATGCTCAAATGCTCAAAGCACACTAGAATAAAGCTCCGATTGTCCTGTTCAGTGATTCCAAGTCCTGGTTTGTCACCACCTCGGGTCTCTAGTTTCCCAAAGTGTGTAACGTAGTTTCAAAACAAAGCTATTTTAATTAATCCAAATAAAGAATGCGCGAAGTGTGTGAAGTTAAATCAACGGGGTCTTGCTCTTGCACTTCGCAAGAGGCGGTGAACCTCTGGTCTGTGCTGCCCTATACAGAACATACCTGTGAAGAGCATTTTAGCCTGTTCGTGCTCATTACATTTACAAATAATAAGTAAATGTAAGCACAGTAAAGTAATGAATGCTAGGAGCATTCAGGTGAGGGTTTTCAACGACAAACACACAGAGGGAGCTGAGCGCTTGACCACCTGAGTGTGATTTTTTTCTTAAAGTACCTGTAGCTTCTCTTTCCTAAGAGACGGCAGCGCCCTGCGTTTTAGATTCGTCACTTTTTAAAGAGCGATTGTAATGCTCTCAAATCATTATTGGCGTTTCTTCACGCTGGGGAGGCGGCTGGAAACAGCCCAAGGAGGCGGAAAAGGCTCTGCGCCTCGCTGGGGCGCCGAAGGGCGGGGGGGACACCCTGAAATACCTGTTGGGGCGCAGCACTGAAAGCGCGCGGCTGAGCCCCGGCCCCGGGGGCCGAGGGTCGGGGATCAGGGGCCCCGGGGGCGGCAGGCAGGCGCGCGGGCGCAGAAGGAGGAGGCCGCGGGGCCGCCTCCCCGGGCCGCCCGGCTCCTCCCAACGGCGCCCGCGGAACCTGTCCCGGAGCCGCCGGGCCCCGGAACGGAACGGGACCCGACCCCTCCCCGAGCGGCCGCGACCAGGCGCCGAGCCGCGCTCCGAGCTCCGGCGGGCGCACGGCCCCGCCCGGCGCCCACCGCCCTGCCCTCGCCTGTCTCCTCCTTTCCCCGGGGCTCCGCTGAGTTCATTCACTGGGATTGGTTTCAAGTGACGCCATCTCTTTATTTTTAAACCAATGACCTCATCCGCGCTTGAAGTTTCCTGACCAGCGACTCTTTCTCTTTCCCCCCAACCCCCCACCCCCCAGCCCCCCGCCTTTCCCCCTCTTTCTGGGTATCCCTGTTTGGGGGGCTGTGAGCAGTTTTCAAACGACCACCATCACCTCTCCCAACCCCCTCCGCGTCCCCGCCGCCACCTCCACCTCCCAGGTTCCTCGCCCCTTTCGACAGTGTTTTTTCAAGGCTGATCGGGGGTGGGGGGTTTGAGAGAAAGAGCGAAGAAAAGTTGCAAACGGCTCCGCGCGTCCCGAGCCTCCCGCCCCCCCCCCCGCCCCTCCGAGCAGGAGAAGATAATATAGCGAAAAGAAGAGGAGGAGGAGAGCGCGACGGGACGGACGCGAGCGGGAGCGCAGCCGCCCTCCCGGCTCCGTCGCGGCGCCTCGCGGGTCCGGGAGGCGAGGGGGCCCCGCGGGGAGACGCCGTGACGACTTTCGTTCCCCCCCCAGGGAGCCGGGAGGTCGGCGGCCCCGAAAGTAAGTGGCCGCGCGGACTGCGGGGTGGGAGGGCGCGGGGCCGGGCTCCCGCTGCGCCGGTAGCGTGGACGCTCGTCCGCGCGCCCCGCCGGCGCTGCCCTCCCGGCGGCTGGGCCTGGGGTCCAGGGCGGGGTGGGGGTCGACCGCGGGCCGGAGCGGCGCGCGCGTGGGAAGCGGGGGCGGGGGGGCCCGGCGGGGGGGCGGCGCGGGGGGCGGGGGCCTCGGGCCGGGCGGCCGGGTCTCGCCGCCAGGAGCCGCCGCCGACGCGGTCCCTTCGCGGGCGAAGCTGCTCACTTCCAGGCGCGACTGTTACACAACACGCCTGCCAAGTGGGGCCCCGGCCTGACGATTCCCATTATACCCAGCTCGCCTTTGGCGTAAGCCGCGCGGCCACCGGGGTGGTGACGGGGGTTGCTTTCTTCAGTCAACTCGCTTTTCCTCCTGGGACCCCTGAGGCCCGGTGTTGGGGGACCGGCCCGGTGCGCCAGTGACTTCTTTATTTACACCAGTCGTAAAAACGTGAGAAAGGAAAAAGCCCAGGGAGACGACCGAAGGTCTGTGTTATCATGTGTAGTTTCACGGAATGAAACACAGAGGAGGAAGATATTGGTGCAAAACTGAAGTTTTCAGGTGCTGCTGGGTTTATTTCCTTAAAACGACAACAGCAGCAACCCGGTAACTAACTCGAGAAAATACAAGTATATCTTAAAGTGAATGGGTCCTGCAAAATCCTAAGGAAATGTATCAAGCGTCAGCTGCAGAGATCCTAAATCAAGTCCCAGGTGCCTCAGATCGTTTGGAGAAAGCACACCTCCAACCAGCCTGTGATGAATAAAGTGGAGAGGAAAAACCTGTTACATAATCTCATTTGCCCTGGGGTTTGCAGTGCCGTCCCCTTGAATCAGGGGGAAGTGAGTTAAGATGCAGGGTTTTTAAACCTCTCTGAAGTTTTTATTTACCCAGTGCTCTGGCTGCCACTTCTGCTTTAAAAGATTGTAAGTAAATACTCTGCTCTTATGAGGGAACCAAACCTATCAAACCTGTTTAGAAAATGACCAGGTATGTTTCTTTCCTTTCCTTCCGGGGGGGTGTGTGTGTGTGTGTGTGTGTGTGTGTGTGTGTGTGTGTGTGTGTGTGTGTGTGTGTGTGTGTGTGTGTGTGTGTGTGTGTGTGTGTGTGTGTGTGTGTGTGTGTGTGTGTGTGTGTGTGTGTGTGTGTGTGTGTGTGTGTGTGTGTGTGTGTGTGTGTGTGTGTGTGTGTGTGTGTGTGTGTAATTTACCATCCATGAAAGACCTTATGACTAGTATTTGGGGAACTTAGACTGTCAGAAAAATGCCTCTTTAAGCCACTCATCTTACGAGTGCACATAGGTGACAACTGTTTCCTCAAAGGATTTATACTACTCTGAAAAGAGATTTTTGAAGTCGAGGTAAATTTTTAAAAGAAGAAAAGAATTCTTACCAATTGAATTAGTCACTTGTGAATTATTTACCTTTGCTTGAGAATCATGTGTGTTGGATCAACAGCTGGGGAGGCCGTAGTTAATTGAGGCTTGTGGAATTCTGTGTTTGGTGAAGGCAGCAGCCTGGAGAAGGTAAATTAAAAAACTAAAAATTTGGGGCTTTGAATGGGGATTTTAGTCAAAATGTGACTAGCCTCTGTGAAAGTTTTTTGGTTTGTTTTTTAAGTAAAGTTCTGGAATTTAACTGAGTTTGATGACTGTGTGAAAGCTTGTTGTTAAAAAGGTTTTGGGGGGTTAACATTTAACATCTTATGTAAAAACTTCACCTAAAAGACACCAGCCCAAAAGTTGGCTTTTAGGTAAAATAACTTGTACTTATCAAAGTTCTACATGGTGGGGGGGAAAAGTACAAATGAGTTTATTCTTAATTCTGCTGGTAGTATGGTGAATAACATGAAAAAAAAATAGGTTCAAGCGCTATAAATGCACATTTGAATGTAAAATAATTGAAGAGCTGTAAAGTGGAAACGGTCATGTAAAATTGAGGATTAAGGATCTCTTTGACCAAAAGCTTAATGGCAGTAACTGAAAAGGGGGCAAAAGAGAAGATCCTGTTAACCTAGTTCTTTTCCTTTTTCTTAAACATTAGAAACTCATTTGTGGCAGTGAGGCTGAGATCAAGTCTGAGATTGGTGCAGAGTTTAGGCTGGGGTCAGGAGAAGGGCCAGGGTTGATGTGTGAGTTTGTTTTGATGCTCTTTTCTATAAATGCCTGTATTGGGAATTTAATTCTGTGGAGTTTTTGGCCTATGGGATTATATATTGATGAAGCTGACTTACATAGCTGTTCAAAATTAATGTTTTTCTATTTTTCAGCCAATCGTAATAGCCCGCTAAATATAATTTGCTAGCATTACCAGTGTAATATATCCTAGAAACCCAACTTCTCCTGGAGTATCAAAAACAAACAAACGGAGTTTTCTATCCAGTGTTATTTGGACTGAAAATTTCATTAGACGTGTAATGTTTTTATAATGCTTTGCATTCTCAAGCAAATGGTACTTTAAATTAAAGAAGTAAATTAATATAGGGTAAGCTGAGCTGGATCAGCAAGCCCAAGAACAGGGAAGAAATAAATCAGGGGAAACAGAAACCAGATTTTATGACAGTTTTCAACAGATTGAAAAAACTAGTTAAAAAGGCTTTATAGGAAAAAACACAGTTGATGTTTGATTGGCTTTTTTAAAGAAAATTAACTGTGTCAAAATTTAAAACCAAGACAGGTATCCACCATCATAAAAGAAAATGTTTCTAACGGTGGCATAAGCAAAAATATAATTAAAGTAAATCTTGCCCAAAGCCACATATGATATATTCCAAAACCAGATGTCAAATTTTTTCTGATTATGTTGTGGATAATCTGATATTTTTGTACATTTCATTTAGCCCAGATGACCAAGGGTTGGTTGGCTTTGTGAAAGGATACAGGGTTCATAAAGCTTGGCCAGATTTAAAGAAGCAGGCTCAGGCTTTAAGAATAGACGCCAGTCTCATACACAAACTGACTGAGAAGTTTGAAATGTAATCAAATAAATGACTGAAGGAAACAGGAGTGGCTCAAAAAGGAGGATCTGAGGCAGATTACCAAGGACAGGTACAAAGAAATAATAAAAGCTTGCCAGGGCTGTGATCAGGGAAGAAGGAAATGGGATACATCTTGACATGAAAGGAAGAAGGCATAAAAAGAAAAAATTCCCTCTAATACCTCAGCAACAGGAAGAGAGTGATGAAACTTTACCTCTGTCTTGATTGGGGTTAGATACCTCATTGTAGGTATCACCACAAAGTCACAGGGTTTTTTTTTATTACATACAAAAATTAATCTTGGGGGAGGGGGATGGAAAAGTGCACTGTGAGCAGCTATAGTTGTGTATGTGAGAATGTAAAGCTTGAAATTGACAAAGATAAATTTACAAAATAGAGAGGGACCCCCTGCAATTTCAGTTGAGTTACTGGAAAGGGAGGGCTATGTTATAAAAAGTTGAAACTCTTAACGAAATTGATTTCTGGATTGACTACAGATATGAATGAGTCAAACAGAACATTTATCAGTGGTGTACTCTTTACACATCCTGAGGTGGATACCAAAAGTTAGGGGGCACGGGTCCCTGCCCAAAATGAGGCTTATGAGAATTCTAAAGGAGCTATATACATACGCAAGGATAAACAATTATCAGACAGCTGGGAAGTGCCAAATTCACGGTATGAAGGAGAAAGAGACTGGAGGATTGGGGACCTAATCTTCCTAGGGATAGTAGAGTTTGACCCTGGCCTCAAAGGATGGTTAACAGGAGTATGGAGGAAAGGAAGTAGGGGAGGTGAAAGGGAGAGGCCGTCCATCCATCCATCCATCCCTTCATTCAGCAGATTTGTTCGGAACCTCTGCTGTGTGCTAGACACTGTTCTCCCAACCTGGAATAGAGTGAAAAATAAGATAAGGTTTCTGCCCTTATGGAATTTACATTCTAGTGGGAGAAGACAGAAGGGCAGTAAACAAGTAAACACTACATGGAAAATCTGATGTCAGAGAGTGATGTCTTGTGAAGATAGTAATGAACAGAGTAGAGGAAATTATACAGTGCTCTTTATAGCCCCACTTATTCTGTGAATAACCTACTTTGCCTGTGATATCCTGGTGAATAATGTTAATGATTTAACTTTTTATTATCTATTTGCAGTCCAAACCAATTTGAATAGACGTCTACACATTAATTGACTTCATCTTTAACCAATTTTTTAAAAAGAAACCTACGTAATATTTTGTAGATTGAAGCATGCACGCTTTGAGTTTTTAACTCCTTGTTAACAATTTGTATGCAATTCTTCTGCTGTGATTTGCTAAGAACCTCATGTTTTTACAGCGAGGTTAAGGTCATTCTTTACAGTTCACTTAGAGTTGTATGTATCGGGCTGTATACTTAGGTAAGATTCTCCATTAAAAACGATAATCACAATAGTGCTATAAAGTGAAGCTAAACTCCCAGGACAGTTTGTTTTGATGGTACCTTGTATGAGAGCGCACAAAACAAAAGATGTACAGAAACTACAAGTAAGCGCTTCAGCTCAGTTACCAGAAAATGGGGTCAAGGGTGACACCCCCTCCAGGCCTCATCCACATGGTGCAGGAATCTGATGGTAAATTTGGGCTGTGTTGCGCTCTGTGTGGTTAATCATTCTCCTTACAGATTGATAGGGGAGTTAGTGGTCTCACCGGAAATATTATTTTAAACTTAGGATTTTTACTGTTTTTCTGCAAGTAGTAGACCTGATACGAAAGTGTCAGTTCTGAAATGGGGAAGTCTGGACTCTGTAGCTGTCTGACTGCCAGGTTTTACTGTTGTTGTTGACAAGATGTCCTTTGTAGTGTCAGCTAAAAATTTCTTAGTGACTCTTTCATGTTTTTGGACACATTTATGAAGTACTTCTCAAGCATTTTTTAAGAAATGTGTTCTCTCATTCTCCATTCTTTCTGTAGTTTTAAACTTAAAAAATATATATAGGTGGAACTGCAGTAAAGGATTTTCAAAAAGGATTAATATTAAGTGTATGTGCCTGTAGAACCACATCTTGAAAATTTTTCTATATGCACCTAACCAGTTTTCATCTACAATACATTCTGACACGCTTGGAATAAGCCTATGGAAAATAAAACGATTTTCATAGGAAGTGGGAGATTCTTTAACATTTCCTTGATTTCCTGCTAAACTAGATACTCCATTTAGAAAAGAATTAATTGTAGTGATAAATGCTAGGGGTCTGTGATGTGTGTGATCAAAGCTAATGTGGTGTGTATTCTTCAAACATATGTGGGAAGGACAGTAGAAATCAAATTTGTTTTAATGTCTGGGTGACAGGTGGGCTAAACTGCAGTTTACAGAAAAATATAAATATAAATTGTAATGGTATATGGCAAGGTAATTAATATTAAATATCTCCATTCTTCCCCTTAAAGTTAATAGGGAAAGTCATGTGTAGAGACATATATACTGCTTATTGTTAAACTGTATAAATGACCAAAAAATATAACTCATATCTTAGGATAGTGCCTAGTTGAGTTCACTTTTGACAAATGTTTGCTGAGTAAATTGAATTCTCACAAATAGTTACTTTTGATAGTGGTTGCATTCTCTCTCTAGCTTAGAGTACTGATTTTTGAGCGTTGAGTTGAAGCCTGCAGGGGGTTGCCTTCCAGCCTTGGGCTCCCGGCTTGTTTAAGCTTTATGCTCACTCTGGGACCTGGACCCTGACCTCACCTCCAGCCTGCCTGACCCTGGGGCTGACCTGACCTCATCTTTTCTGAAATGGCAGGTGGTGGCTTCTTACAATTTCTTCCCTTCCTGAGCAGCTGAGCTATGTCCTCTTCTGGTCACTTCTCAGAATACTCAAGTGTCCCCAGTCTGGCCTATTTTGTAGTGGGTTTCTCTCGTTATTTTTGTTGGTTGTTTTCTTGGAGGAGAAGCACATTTCTCAGGAAAAATAGTTCTTGACTTTGTTTTATAAACTGTACATGGTATATAAAGCATGGTATTATTTCTTCTGCCTTCTCAGCTTTAGCTGATAATCTTGTATTCACTTGTAAATTAACTGATAAGAATGATATTTTGATGCTACAAGACAACTAAAAACTAACAAAGACTTTTTTGGAGACAATCAGGAAATTAGAACTTGGAGTGTGTATTCGATGATACTTAAGAATTATAACTATGAAGTTTTTATCTATATTAATGGTATTATGGTTATGTTAAAAAAATTCTCATCTGTTAAAGATACATATGGAAGTATTTCCAGGCAAAATGAAATGATGCCTATTATTTGTTTTTAAAAACTTCAGGATAGGCACAAACACACACAAGTGGGAAATGAAACAATCTTGACAAATTTTTGATAATTGTTGAGGGTACATTGGGGTTTGTTACTATTTCCTGTACTTTTGTGTGTATTTGGAAATATACATAATAGTTAACACACATTACCAATCATAACTGTACAGGACGAAATTTGATACAGTAAAATTATGTGGTTGGACGTTTGACCGAACTGACCAATCAAAAACTCTCCCTTGTGCATTTTCTGTAAGTTCTGCATTTAGTAAAAAAAAAAAAAAAAAATTTTTAATAGGGATAATTTTGTAGAAATATGATCACAAGATTAAAACTCTTAACTCTGAGATCTTATAATAATAGTACACCTGTAATTTGTAAGTTGTTTTCACATATTTTGTCTTTTATCCTCCGAACAGGACATGAATTACCTGTTTCACAGATGAGGAAACTAAGACCTTAAGAGAGACTAATTTATCCAGATCCCAAAGCAAGTAAGAAGTGGCAGCGGACCTGGAGCCGAGACCTTCTGACTCATTCTCAGGTGCCCATTCTGTTATGTACACATACTTAAAAGCACTCTTTTTTTGTGGTGTTAAAAACCAGAGGTTTTCTTACATTTTAGTGTCAGGACACTTTTGCATTCTTAAAAATTACTGGAACCCCAAAGATCTTTTGTTTATGTGGACTATATCTGTCAATATTTAGCATATTAGAAATTAAAACTGAGAAACATTTAAAATACTTATTCACTTAAAAGTAACAAACACATGAAAGGTTAACATAAATAACATATTTTAATGAAAAAGGTATTCCAAAACAAAAAATGGAGTGAGACTCTCTCTAATGCATTGCTACATAGAAGATAGCTGGATTTTCATAACTGCTTTTATATTGTCTGTTGTGACATGTTGCTTTGTTTGAATACATGAAGAAACCCCTGCTATACACAGATACAGAGAAGCAAAGGGGTGGGGTATTTTAGTGTCTTTTTCATATAATTGTGAACATTCTTTGATATATCAAAACTCAGCAAGTGGTAGATTCTTAAGGGTTAGTTGCAGCGTTGAATCTGAAACCTTATCAATGAATTTTTTGTACTCTGTAATGTAAAAATCTATTGGTCCATCTTGCACTTTGGATGGATCTTTGACCTGTCTGTGATTTTATAACATCATACATTGGTCATCTGAAAAATAACAGTTGACTGAGTTCTGCAGATCTTTCAAATGTTGACACATTTGATTACACAATATTTAGCAAATCACATTCATTAATATGACCATGAATCTCATCCAAAAAGTCTTTAGGAAGTGGGAAGCAGTCAAGATTTTGGTATGCAGTTCAAGTTTTCCAAAATTCTGATTTTTTTCTTGAAAGCTCAAATTTTATCATCAGCAACAGATATTGTTAGTTGTTTTCCTTGAAGCATCAGGCTCACTTTATTTACTTTAGAGAAAATACCAGGTACCTAAGTCTAAATAATTATATATAACAGTAAGTTGTCTGCCAGTCATTCTTTTAGCAAAAATGGTATTCTGTGGAAAAAGTGTATAGTTTAGCTCACAACTCAATTGCATAAATGCTTTTCCTCAAGACGGCCTATGTATTAGGTATAGGTAGAAATGCTTTTTCTACATATTTGGTATGATGAAATGCTCACATTTCATCACACAGATTATTAAAAAGAACACGTTCTCAGGAGTGAGATTTAATAAAATTAATAACTTTTACTGTTTTATCAAAGGCATATGTGGAACTGGCTTTTTAAAAATGATTGATAGTGAAGAATATAATTATTACTAGTAAAGTTTTGTACCCTTGCCGTGATTCACGCTAAAGTGCCAGCAGTTTTGCCCTCCATTGCTTTTGTACCATCAGAGGAGATATCAACATGGTCGTTTCAGGGTAAATCATGAGATTCATAAAGTTATTTAATACTTTGAGTAATTCAGCAGCGCTTGTATTTGTTGCCAAGCATTCACATAAAAGAAGCCCTTCGATGATTAGTTGGCATGGATACCGGAATAATAAAAACAAAACTAAGTCCACCCATGTCGGCAGATTTGTCCACTTACAAAGCAAAAGTACCGTGCTTAAGGAGAGGTATTAACTTGTAGATATTAACATTTAATTTGATGAGCTGCTGCATCGTTGGAAGTGCCATTGCTGTGGTTTCTTTCACTGACCCTTCATCCAGTAGACATTCAGTAATGTCAGCCGTGCACAGCTTTCTTAGTTTCTCAGCTATCTTGTGCACCGCTCCATCCCATGCATTCTGATAATTTACTTTTATGATGCTTTTTCATTTCTAATTTGAAAACAATCTTTTGCTTCTGAAGAGCTCATCATGTCAAAATTTAAAACATTCCATTTCTTTTTCTTTAAACCCTCAGTGAATTCATTGGATGATAATGAGGTAGTGGAGATTATAGCCGATATAACCAAAGATTGCTCTTGCTAGGAACATAGAAGTACTGAGAACACACTGAAAATTTCTGAAAACATGCATATTTATACCTTAAACTTGCTACCTTAGAACATTCTAAACACAAGAATATACAAGCATATGTTTCCTTAGCTGTCAGAATGATACATTATCATCACACACTATGTATTCTCTGGATTCAATGTTGTGAAAAAGGCAGGTAACATCTTTGTATTACTAAAAAGAGTTTTGACATTGTGGATCCCCTGAAAAGGTCTCGGGGACCTCGCACCGGGGCATCTCTGGATCACACTTTGAAAATGCTGGTGTAAACTGGTGCCCTGTCCTAACATATTTTTAGAGGAGTCTAACATAGACATCTGTATCAATAAAGTAATGTTTCCATCTTAGCTGATTAATTTGTCAGGAAGAGGGGAATATGTTAGTGTGTGGGACGAGCCGTGTGGTCCGGAGATCATAGTGGTGGAAGGTGGTGTAACCTCAGAGAGTGGTGGGTAGAGGGTAGACAGAGGGTGGAGTTGGTAAAAAGCGCTTTACGACTTAACAAAAAATGAGCACTTGTTCTCTCTGGTTTTTTTTTTTAAGCTAAAAAAGCACTGGGTCTACATGTATATGTTCATACTCACTTGTGTCTCTGCTCAAAATCAGGGTACTCAGCCCTTTTTTCCTCGAGTGACAGCAGGGGAGAGAGGCTAGTGCACCGGAGAGGAGAACAGATGTTCACAGATGTTCTTCCGACCAGGGAGGCTGTGAATGGAGTAGACATTAGTGATCACGGGCGGCGCTGCAGGCAGAACTGGGCTGTGGGCAGAGACGGAGATGAGTGACGGGGGGCAGAGGAAGACTGTGGGGTGAACACAGGGAGAACGGGGCCCAGGGACATCCAGAGGTGGGTGCAACTGGAGTCCTGGAGATGAACGTATATTTGAAAGATTTCCATCAAAATACAGTTAAAAGAACCATTGAAATAACTGTACTGGGTAGTCTGACTTCGAATGTCTTACCAGTATTCAAATTCTATTATTATAACCTGTGCGGGAGAAAACAGCAATGCTGTGAATTTGGTGCCGTGCTGGTTTGTCTCTAAGCTTCGGTTACAGGCATCAGTATGTGAAAATATTGACTGGGCCAGGTTTGGGGCTGCAAATTCAAGAATGAAATTTTAATATTTAATTTTTTACTACGAGGCAGTTGTGATGAAAGGAGACAGAAGAATTTAGTTCAGATAGATATCATTCATCAGTTCGTTACTTATGTGGTACTCATTTGCGGAAAGGATCTGAGATGGCAGAAGGAAGGATCAAAGTCAGTAATCAAGGACAAACGTGATTCTGAGTCATGTTTTTTTCCCTTATGTTTTATCTACTGATGACGTGTATCTTAATAGGGTCACATAGTTGAGGTACTGTAACTATAAAGTAGCGAAACTGGTCTCTGTTAACTATGCAGGAGGCATATACTCTTGTCACTTTTTAGTTGCCTATGTATAAGTACAGTATACATTTGTAATGGGAGTGCTTGGGCAGGAGACTCATAGCAGGGCACAGAAAATATCTTTTTAAATTCAGTACTGCTTTCAGCTGTAGTTAACAGAAAGCCATGAGCAGAAGCTTAAACCGTAAGCTATTTATTACTATGCAGTTCACAGAAGTTCAGAGGTAGGTGGTCTCAGGAGGTCCAGCTGCTCAGCAGTGTCCTCAGGGCCCCAGGTTCTCTGCCATCTTTTGCGTGTTCCCTTCCTGCCACCAGGTCACAAAACGGCTGCCTCAGCCCTAGGCATCACGTCCCTTTTCAAGGCAAGAAGGAGGAAGTAGAACAAGCAGTCCCTATTCCTGTGCTTGCCTGACAGAGAACAAAATCTTTCCCAGAAGCTTCCATCCAGTTTCTGCTGACGTCTCTTTTGCTTGAACTGTTTCACACAAGACCGCCTCCCTTCACAGGAGATACTGGGCAAATGAGTTAGGTACAAGGGGAATGGGTACCAGGTTTGGTGTAACGCACATCGTGTATCATTCCTTAGGCTTAGACACATTGCTTGCTGCCCAGGCAAAACTGGGACTCGGCCAGTAGAGGGGAGGAAATGTCTCTTGGGTGGCTGGCTGTGTGTCTGTGACAAATATGCAGAAAGGAAAGCACAGAGCATTCAGTAGCTTGCTACGTCAACCTTCCTTTAGTTCGGAGACTATTTTATGTGTTTCCTTCTTTCTTACATGTTCCCTTTTCTTTCTTATTTTCGTGGAAGGTTACACAGACCTGAATCCCAGTTAGTCGTAGAGCTAATTTAGAGACAATTAGGCCTCAACTTCCTCAACTGTGAAATAAGAATATTGTATTAGATAATCTCTGAGGTATCTTCTGGTTCAAAAATTCTTATCTCTTCTTTTGTTCCTGTCTTTTGATCATTTCACATTTCTATCTTTTTAATAAAAAAAAGTGGACAGGGGAATTCCCTGGAGGTCCAGTGGTTAGGACTCTGCACTTCCACTGCTGGGGGTCCAGGATTGATCCCTGGTTGGGGAACTAAGATCCCACAAGCCACATGGTGCGGCCAAAAAAAAAAAAAAGAAAAAAAAGTGGACAGCATTAGAGAGAGGATATAGAAGTGTTTGGTGTTTTATAGTCATCTTGATAGCTGGGCAGTGTCTCTAATAAAGATCTTGATTGTACAGAAGGTTGAAGCTTAAAATTAGGTTTTGGCTTTTTTGGCAGTTAGGTAATATGATATTATTTATGCCCCAAATTTCCACTGATAGTGGAAAACTAATAGCATTTTTATTTTAATAGGGGAACATATACATATACGTGTACAGTCTGTAATCAAAATAGCCTCAGTACTGTGTTCTAAGAAAACGTCATCTGACCCAGCAGAGGAAGCATTTGAAGCCCTGTAGGTTAAAACCTGGTAGAACACCGCCTTTTGTTTATGGGGCATTTGTTCTTATTTGCTAATAGTGTTTGCACTGCATATTTGCCTTAGATAAAATTAGAGGACAGCTAAAGGAGAGTGATACCCTTCATACGTTGTAACAACTGAACTTGAATGAGGCAGAACCTTTGATGTTTCAAATGTCTTGAAATGGGATTCTACTTGTGTTTCAGAGAGAGTGGTGATCTGGCTCCTCCCACAGAATCCCGTCAGGATTATATGAATTCAGATATACAGTGAGTTGAAAATCATATTCCCAATTCTAACAAATTACCAAGCAATTACCCTGCTTATAAAGGAGGCTGCTGAAATGTTAACCTAAAAAGGATTAGTCTTCTATCCAACAAAAATCTTATAGAAGGATCCCAATGCAGTTTATTGTGTTTTATCAGTATTGGGAGATCCTGGAGATAAACATTATTAACTCTGGCATTCAAAGGGGCCAAAAGACATCTGCAGTTTGGAGTGTGATTTTAAGAATAAAATGGGTGTATGTATATATATTTAACAGCTGTTTTAAACAGCTTAGGGGCAGCGTCTAATTTCATTACTGCAGAATATCCAAATAACAGAAACTTTTCCTTCTACTGAAACCCTTTTAACTATATAATTAAAGCAGTTGTTTTCACTTTTCATTATGTGAGTGACTAAGAGCCTTGTTAATGTAAATATTCAGGAAGCTTGATTTTATAGCTTCTTGGTTTGATAACCAACAATAAAAATCATGTACAGTGGAAAACCCCTCTTCTCTTGAATACAGTCCTAGCTGAAAGACAAACTCACGCAATTTTTTCTGGCAAATGAATGACCCGTGTGGCAGGATCTTAGACGCTGCCAGTGGCTGTCTCATTATAGAGTGTAATTAACGTGATGTTAATTTAAGGCGACACAGTATTTGGTGGGGGGGTTGGGTTTCCAAGTACCAAGTGTTAGGCAGTGTGGTATCCACTTGCCAGGAAAAAGTAGTTTTATGCAAGTTCTTAATAAAAGTTATTGTGAAATCAGTGGAGATTTTTATTGTACAAATGACCTTAGTTCGTTTATTACAATGAGCACTTTGACTTCTGAGTCTGGTAGCCTTTTCTTCTGGACCAAAGATCCATTCTTTTTGCTAGTGGTCATCGGCATGTCACTGTTATCAGCGTGAACAGGTATTACTGAGTGACGTCTAAGAGTGAGGTACTAGAAGGGATGCAGAGAAGTGTAGCCCGTGACCTTGGTCATCCAGGAGTTTATACTTGTTGCTAGCATCTCTTGATTGATGATCTACTCTTCATGGTTTAAGCAAATCACTCTGAAACACGTTATTCTTTGCCCTGGGGGTTCTTCATCCAGGGGTCCAGCACATCAGTCTCCACTCTCCTAGGCTGAGGGATGAAGTCACAATCAGAAGTGGAGGTCAGTCCACCTGGAGTCCTCCCCTGGCCATTTCCCCTTCTCACCTGTGACTGCAGAGCAGCCCTGCTCGCTGCATGTAGGAGCCAAGCGCTTGTTGGCCGCTACCGTAGGCTAGTTTAGGGGAAGGAAGACAGTTAGCCTTGCTAACTTTTAGCTCCTTTGGCTCTTCATAGTATGGTGTCACCTCCAGATCCTGGGCCTACAGGTCAGTTCTTTAACTGCCGTCTCACACGCGTCCTCACACGTGGTAGAGTGCTCGGGCTTGGACTTCGCCCTGGAGAAATATAACAGTTGTTATTTTTTAAACCTATTCATACACAGTCATGAGGAAATAGAAGCCAAAGTTCATGGGACAGTGTATTTGTTGTTTTGAACACATAGAGCAAGCAGAACTAAATTCAGTGAATTCTCATGTCTGTAAAACTAGCTATATTTTTGTGTGAAATGCTAGGTTTAAAGAAATCTTACCCAACTGATTTGTTTATTCCCTGTCCATGGCTTTCATAGTGCTATTTTGGTAATAATTTTTAAAACGTAATGTGATTGTGGTGGTTGATGTTGAAGGTTACCGTGGACTCTGACAGGATATGCTTAGAATTACTTTTAGGTTTCAAGCACTTGGTAGTTTTAATTTTTTGCATCTCACAGATACTGTCTGACAGGTCACCAGTCTTTAGGGAGCTCATCTTAGTTATATGGAGTTACGTTATCGCCATATGGCGCTGTGACTTAAAATGCTGTCATATGCTAACGGTATTCTATGAGGTAATAAGGTAAACAAGCAGAATCCAGTAAACCCCATAGGAATAGGTGAGGAATATGCATGATGACTCAGCAAGAGTGAGTTTCTGGTCGTGCTTGCAATAGAACCCAGGATAGCTAGTCCAGTGGTGTCTTTGTCCTTGGCCATCTGAGGCATCTCCATTGCCTTCTGGCCTGTTGTCAGGTCTTGATGGAATATTGCCAGTCCCTTCTTTTGCCAAAATGCTAAATATAGCCAGTGTGTGAGCAGGGGAGGGGTAATGCAGGGGCTGAGGCAACTTCAGAGAGCTACATTGTGAAAAGCTGCCAAAATGTTCAGAGCCACCTGATGTCATCCTTCATCTAGATTATACAGTCCACTCAAGGATTGAAAATGCATTTGGTAACATGATGATTTCATAGCAAAAGGTTATCTAGGCCCTGTGGGGCCCCTCGTCACCATCCCTCTGATCATAGGTTAGTCATTTAATTATGAAAAAACATAACCAGCAGAACACAGGTAAAGTGAAAAGGCAAAATTAACTTATGGTTGGTAATTAGTAGCCCAGAATTCATCAATGTCAAAAGGGTGTAAGGCTTCCCCTCCAAATGGTAGCATTTCATAAATTTTTTTTTTTTTTTTTTTTTTTTTTTTTTGCGGTATGTGGGCCTCTCACTGTTGTGGCCTCTCCCGCTGCGGAGCACAGGCTCCGGACGCACAGGTCCAGCGGCCATGGCTCACGGGCCCAGCCGCTCCGCGGCATGTGGGATCTTCCCAGACCGGGGCACGAACCCGTTTCCCCTGCATCGGCAGGCGGACTCTCAACCACTGCGCCACCAGGGAAGCCCCATAAATTTTATAATATATAAAACTATCACGTTTCCATTTTTCATCCATTTATTTATGTTGCATGGGAAATGTAACTTCTATACATTTTGGTTTCTGGTTTCTAACAGTATGTGAAGTTACTATTATTACAACATTAATATCATTTGTAATGGGAGTTCTTTTTCCTTTTGGGTGATTCAGAATCCAAATATTAAACATCAGAGTGGTACATAAGGCCCTCAGACTGTGATTTGGTCATCATGCCTCTGATCTGCTTTGTATTTGGGGGGAAATATTTGCTAGGAAACGTGACCGAAGGGGTCATACAGTTTTGGCTAGGTGGTAGGATTTTAGAATATCATTAGACTTCATTTATCCGTGTACCTTCTAACCTATTATTAGAGTAACAAGATTTGATCATTAAGTAAGCTTTCCTAATTAAATTGGGAATGTACATATTAAAATGTTCTGATACTACTAAAAAATCAGTTAATATAATTCACCACATTAACTGTAAAAGGTAGAAAAATCACATGACTGTCTCAGTAATTCAGGCAAACTATTTGTTAAAATCTGGTATCTGTTCATGATAAAAAGCTCTTAGCAAACAAAAATAGGAACTTCCTAAATGTGAACCAAGTTCTGGTGAGGATGCAGAGCAAATGGAACTTTCGTATGTCGCTGGTGGGAGTGTAAAATGGTACGGCTATTGCGGAAAACAGTCCAACAGTTTCTTACGAAGATAAACGTACACTTACCATATGACTCGTCAGTCCTGCTCCTGGGTATTTACTTAAGAAAAATGAGAAGTTATGTTCACACAAAAACCTGTCCTCAAATATTTATGCAGTTTTATGAATAATCACCCCAAACTAGGAAGAACCCAAATACCCTACAACCGGTGAATGAATATACAAATGGTGGTACATTCCTACAAACTATTGATAAATGCAGCAACAGGTATGAATCTTAAAGGCAGTATGTTGAGTAAAAGAAGCCACTGTCAAAAAGTGATGCACTATATGATTCAATTTAAGTCATATTCTAGAAAGGCAAAGCTATAGGTATGGAGAACAGGTCAGTGGTTGCCAGGGTTCAGGGTGGGGAGAAGGTGCTGGTTACAAAGGAGTGGCATGAAGAAATCTTCTGGAGTGATGGAAGTGTTCTGTCTTGGTTGTGGTGATGGTTACATTATACATCTGGTCAAAACTCATAGAACTATACACCAGAAAACATGAATTTTACTTTTTATAAATTAAAAGTAATATTTTAAAAAAAGTAAGTTTAGATACCAGGTCAGTATGTGAAATCTGTATTTCTGTATAGCAGTAGTAACCAGAAAATGAAGTTTTAAGAAAGATGATATGTATAATAGCATCAAAAATAATCAAATACCTAGGACTAAATCTAATGAAAGATGTCTAAAATCGTTATACAAGCTGATTCTAAAATTTATATGGAAACACAAATGGCCATTAGTCAAGGTAATAATATTGAAGAAAAACAAATTGCAGAGTGTACACTATTGTATATGCAGTGTAGAATAAACAAATAGATCAATGGAATAGAACAAACCAGAAACAGACCCACAATTAACGTATAAAAGTATGTGTGTATTTATAAGTAACACATATATTTTATACACACACACACACACAGTTTATGATTAAGATGGCATCATACAGCAATGTGGAAAGAAAAATCTGTTCAATAAATAATCCTGGATCAATTGCTTATCCGTATTGAAAAAAACTAATTTTTCCCCCTACCTTGCATCATACACACAAAAGAATTCCAGATCAATTGTAGATCTAAATACAGGAGGTTAAAAAAAGCTTCTAGAGGTGCTCAACACAGTAGTCATCAAATAATGCTTAACAAAACTAGAGTGAATTATCCCTGCACACTGACCAGAATAGCTAAAATTTAAAAACAAATACAGCAACAAAAAACTTGACAATGTCAAGTGTTAGCAAGCGTGCAGAGCACGCAGAACTCTCAAACACTGACGGTGAAGTTGTAAATTAGCACAGTTGCTTTGGGAAATTCGTAGTATTATATTAAAGTTCTACGCACTCATTGTGCCTCTGACCCAGCAAATCCAGTCCTAGTTGTATACTCAACAGAAACATGTGTGCTTATGTTCACCAAAAGACGTGTACGAGAATGTTCATAGCATAATTCATAATAACTCTGAACTGGAAACAACCCAAAAGGTCCATCAATAGAAGAATGGAGAAATATACATTGTTGTATATTCAGTGAAATACCATAGAACAGCAAACAGGAAAAACTACTGCTATTGACAGCAACATGGGCTGGAATATAATGTTGAGTAAAAGAGTTCAGACACAGAAGAGTTCAAAAACAAGAAAACTAGGACTTCCCTGGTGGTGCAGTGGTTAGGAATCCACCTGCCAATGCAGGGGACACGGGTTTGAGCCCTGGTCTGGGAAGGTCCCACATGCTGCAGAGTAACTAAGCCCGTGTGCCACAACTACTGAGCCTGCACTCTAGAGGCTGCGAGACACAACTACTGAGTCCGCGTGCCACAACTACTGAAGCTCACGCGCCTAGAGCCCATGCTCTGCAACAAGAGAAGCCACCGCAATGAGAGGCCCGGACACTGCAATGAAGAGTGGCCCCCGCTCGCCGCAACTGGAGAGAGCCCGTGCTCAGCCACGAAGACCCAACGCAGCCAAAAAATAAATAAATAAATAAATAAATAAATTTTAAAAAATATATAATCAAAACTAATATGGGTAAGGAGTCAGGATAGTGGTTACCTTTAGGGAGGGAGATTAGTTGATGGGATGGTATATGAGGCCAACTTCTGGAATCATCTAGTACTTGATCAGGATGGTAGTTATACGAGTATGTTAACTTTGTAAAAGTTCTTTGTACATTCATGATTTGTATGCTTTTTGGAATATATGTTATATTTGAATAAAAAAGTTTGTTAAAAGAAATATTTTGAGTTAACCATAGGAGTGAATGGCATCCAAGATTGTAATTTTTTTCATTAGTAAAGTTCATATTATCAGTGTTGTAAGAGAGAAAATTATTTGTATCTACAGATACAAATAACTAGCTCCATAAATAAATATAGAGAACAGGTTTAAATTCTTTCCTGACTAAATCAAGACATTCCTAGGCTTCTTGAGTTTTTACTTTATTGCTTTTGTGGCTAGGGATAAACCCATTCTTCCTGTATCCCTGTTTTGTGTTTTTTTTTTTTCCTTCATGAAAGAATATATTGTTGGAAACCATTCTATATCAGTACATATAGATAGACATCTTTCTTTTTAGAGCTATGTGGAATATAATATGTTTAGACCATTTATCATTCATTGACATTGAGATTGTTTCTGGCTTTTTATAATTACAAAATGTTTCAGTGAACAATATTTCACATAAAATGTATTTGAGCAAGTATATTTATATAGGATAATTTATTGAAAGAAGTTTTGGATCTTACAGTGTGTGTAAATTATTTTAAACTTTTTGTTTGGAAATAATTTTACACTTAGAGAAAAAAGATCAGCATCTACTATTAATAGTTTGCTCTCTTTACTTTATCACTTACCTTCTCCCTTCACATATATACATGATTTATTTTCCCATTTGGGAATAACTTGCACACATCATGGCCCTCTGTCCCCAAGCACGTCAGTGGGTCTCCAAAGAACAAGGACATTCTCCTACCCCCAGTAGAGCTGTCAAACCCAGTAAACCTAGCCTGGATTTAATACCTCTGTTCAGTCCACCATTTGTATTCCCGTCTTGTCAGTCAGTCCAACAACAGTCTTCATAGCATTGTTTCCCTCTAGTACAGGATCCAGGTGAGGATCAGATATTGCATTTATTGTCATGTATCTTTTTAGTTTTCTTTGGTGTAGTTCCTTGGCCTTTCTTTGTCTTTTTAAAAAAAATTACTGAGATATAATTCACATACCATAAAATTTATACTTTTAAATATATCGAGATAAAACTCACAAGTATAAAATTTATCCTTTTTTTTTTTTTTTTTTTTTCTTTTTGCGGTATGCGGGCCTCTCACTGTTGTGGCCTCTCCCGTTGCGGAGCACAGGCTCCGGATGCGCAGGCCCAGCGGCCATGGCTCACGGGCCCAGCCGCTCCGCGGCATATGGGATCCTCCCAGACCGGGGCACGAACCCGTATCCCCTGCATCGGCAGGCGGACTCTCAACCACTGCGCCACCAGGGAGGCCCAATTTATCCTTTTAAAGTATACAAATCAGTGGTTTTAGTATATCTACAGAACTGTGCAACCATCACCGCTATTGAACCATCACCCCAAACAATCCTTTTACACATTAGCAGTCACTCCCCATCTCCCTCCTCCCCCCCTTTTGTGTCTGGTTTCTTTCATTTAGCTTAATGTTTTTAGAGTTTATCCATGTTGTCGCTGGTATCAAATCCGTTCCCTTTAATGGCTGAGTAATATTCTGTTGTCTGGATATAGACCACATTTTGCATATCCATTCATCAGTTGAGGCACTTCGGGGCCATTATAAATAATGCTGCTATGAACATCCTTGTACAGGTTTTCGTGTACGTGTTTTTAGTATTCTCATCTCTAAATTCTCATCTAGGCTTCATATCTCACTACAGTGCTCTACAGAACTTCCTTGGCGATTGTTTCCTCTAGGGTTTGTAATGGATCACGAGTACAGTTTCCACGTGCAAACCCCACAGACGTGGAGGGCTGACTGTGTTCACTGTACCACGTCATTTCATTTAAGGGACTTGAGCATCCTAGGATTTTGGTGTCCATGCGGGCTCCTGTAATCTATCCCTGTGGCTACTGAGGGATGACTGTAGTCAGAGAAACAATTGTTAGGGAGACGTGGACCAGGCAGTTTTGTCGTTCTCAAGTGGTGTGTAGACTAAAAAGCCTGAGGACCGTGGGTCTAGACAGCTAACTTCTGTCTACAACTATTTAGATTGCCTGGCTCCTGAGAACTTATGCCTTTTGCCTGCCTTACTGGGCCTTCCAATAAAATGGACTAATTTTAATGAGTTCCTCCTTTGTATTCTTCCTGCTTACACTTTGCAAGAGATGCTGCTGGGCAGAAGTGAAGTCAGTGTAATCTTGTCAGATAACTGTCAGCGTTGTAAAGCGAGTACCTGCCTTTCATTCTTCTCTTTTTTGTGTTTGTATTTGTGTTGGGGGAAGGTACTGTGCGTACCTGGGGTCTGAAGGAAGATGAACCTCCTTCCCCCTCCCCACCTCCCCTCTGCTAGGTCAGTGCCACAGCGACAACCAGCAACCTGTCTGCATCCTGAAGATGAGTCTGTGTTAAGTGTTGCCTGGCAGGAAACAGCTACCCTTCAAGGACCAGATGAAAAGAGGTTGCCTCCAGAATTTGTAGAAGGTTTTGCTGGCTGGTGATGTCCCCGCTTCCTCCAGACTTCCCTTGGCCAGAGGTTGTTCGTGAATACAGGTTGTGTAGCATCCTCGGAGCTGGGGTAGGGGAACATCCAGAGGGACATATGTGCTGGTGAGATTCATCGCCGCCCCCTCGCTGACCTCCAGACGCCACCCCTGGAAGTCCTCCTTTCTCTTACTCTTGGAGACCTCCCATCCTGCTGAGCCTGGCAGATGGCCTGGGTACGAATTTTATTTCTATGGTATTGTCTTAAATTGTGTCCTCCCGAGGTACTTGAGCAAAGAGGCTTGCACAGACTGGATGTTCAAAAACTGTTGTGCAGTGAATGAGCCACGGGGAGACCCACTGTTCGAAGGAGACAGCCTGTGAACACTTCCTAGTCTAGTTTCTTCTACTGTATGTTAATAAGGTGTATTATGAATAAAAACTCCTGACTTTGGTTGAATGCCACCTTTTTTTTTTTTTTAAGAAATTGCTGGCACAACCTTGAGAAGGGTGTGGATATCCTTTATTTAATATAATATAGATTGTTTGGCTGGAGGCCCAAATCTTGGTTTCCGTCATCAGCTTATTAAATGAAGTTTTATAGGATTGGACTAGAGAGAGGAATTACAAAAGATTGTCTGCCCTTGTAGTGGTGATTTGCCCTTAGTAATGGGAAATTCCTGGGCGCAGATATTTAACTTGCATTTGTTTGTACACAGGTGAAAACTGAGCTCTACTTTGTCTCCTCCCAGCCTTTAAAAGCCTTTTTTTTGGATACATCTACCTCTAAAAAACAGTGAAAACAGATTGGAAACTGGGTTGCTTCAACCATAAGCTGTTTGATTAAGCCACAGTGGGGTTCTGTGCCCCAGCATATCCTTGTGGCCTTCTGTTGGGTGTCATAAGTGAATTGTGCTCCTTTATTATTATTGGAATTAGAGAAACTATGACACTGAGAACTTGATCCATTACCTGATAATATATCCAGAACCCCAGGCTTCCAGCAGATGTTACAAAACGCTTACCTCAAGAAATAGGGCAGACGAGTTACAGCACTGTGTGCATCACCAGATTTCTCCTTTGCTCCCTTTTAAACTCTGCCTTGCAAGTGGCCTGTCTTTTGTGACCCTCGGGAGGAGGTAAAGCATCCACCTTTACCTGTTTGTGTAAAGAATAATGATGCCTGGGGCCCACTCCCCAGAGATTCTGATTTGTTGGTCTGAGGCACTTCAGGATATTTAAGAGCTCCCCGGGTGACTTCATATGCAGGCAAGGCTCAGAAATACTGTATTAGCCAAAATACTTCCCCATTCATCCTGTGTTAAGTTATTAGCTTTTTTTTTTTTTTTTTTTTTTTTTTCGGTACGTGGGCCTCTCACTGTGGTGGCCTCTCCCGTTGCGGAGCACAGGCTCCGGACGCGCAGGCTCAGTGGCCATGGCTCACGGGCCCAGCCGCTCCACAGCATGTGGGATCCTCCCAGACCGGGGCACGAACCCGCGTCCCCTGCATCGGCAGGCGGACTCTCTACCACTGCACCACCAGGGAAGCCCCAAGTTATTAGCTCTTTAGTCAATGTTCCACTTTACAAAGTACCGCTCTTCCACATACTTACTGTGTTCTCACAGTGACTCGGTGAAGCAGACCAGCTTCTGCTGCCAGGGTTCCTCAGTCTTCATGAGTGTTCTGTGAAGGCTTGTTGCCTCATCGCTTGGTTCTCTGCTTTGTACGTGGCTATTTGTAACTGCGTGGCGGGCTGGCCTTTTGATGAGGCCCCTTCTCTTCAGAGCCACACGCATCAGGCGTTTAAAAGGGTGTGTTATTTTTCAGCTTTTGAAATCTATTGCTTTCTGTGCCTTTCAGGAGCCTATTAAAATTCGCAAAATGTTTGGTTAAGCTCTGTAGGGTTATGGAAAGCACTATTCATAGAAACGCTAGTCTCTGTTCCACCACTGACGAATTGTGTGACTTTGGGCAAATACTTCGCATTTTGTAAGTGGATATTATTAACCTACAAGAAGGCATGCACTAGACTAAATGGACGTCCTGCTTCAGCTGTGAGAGTCGGACGGTCTCTGGCTGACTGCCCATTGCTCCATTACTGGCAGTTCCTGTTGCCATTATGTTCAGTTCAAACACAGCTTTCACACCTTTCTGTCCTCCAGGTGAGAGAGACTGAAGATCAGTAGGTCTTGACAACTCAATTGGATGTGAACAGTAAGAGACCCTATCATGTCTTTTTTTTTAAATTAATTAATTAATTTATCTTTGGCTGCGTTGGGTCCTCATTGCTGCGTGCGGGCTTTCTCTAGTTGCAGCAAGCGAGGGCTACTCTCCTGCGGTGCGCAGGCTTCTCATTGCAGTGGCTTCTCTTTATTGCAGAGCACGGGCTCTAGGTTCGTGGGCTTCAGTAGTTGTGGCAGTTGGGCTTCAGTAGTTGTGGCTCGCGGGCTTAGTTGCTCCGCGGCATGTGGGATCTTCCCAGCCCAGGGCTCAAACCCGCATCCCCTGCATTGGCAGTCAGACTCTTAACCACTGTACCACCAGGGAAGTCCCCCAAATGTGTCTTGAGGGCATTGTTTTTCAAGCTTAAAGATGTACTTAAAAACGATCCTAAGAAACTTCTGGAGCATTTGTCAAAAATACAGATTCACAGTCTCCACTCCATACCCTAAGAATCGATCTTCAGGGGTGGGGCCTGGGTGATTATTTTTATTATATTTTTTTTTATCAAGTTTCTAAGTAATTCTTGTGATTAAACGAAAGTGGGAAGTTGCTCTCTAGGGAATTGAATATAGTAGGCACTCAGTAAATGAACACGTCTATTCTACTAACCCATTTCATCTTTCTTCCTGTAGTTTTACAGATTAAAGTCCACAATCCTAGAATTCAGAAAAACAAACACTATTTGCAGGAGAAAAAACTAAACATTGGCTGCACTGTACTTAGTGCTCTGTGATGCTTACATGTGTTGATAGCAAATGTGATAAGTTTCTTTCAAACCTATTTGGGACTCTAGGCAGAGGGATAAAACAGTAGAGCTGAATGAACATTATTCTTAGGCTCTATGCCATGGACTACATTTTAGATGAGATGGTGAAATTGGATATTTTGGTCTTTAAGTCAGTGAGTTACTTAATAGACAGTCCTGTGGTCTGCTTTATACTAAATTCACCTGTGGCAGGCATACTGTATTCGTAATCATTTTGCTTTTAATTTTAATTTTGAATATATGGTCTTTGACACTGAAGGTTACATTTGGAAAAGGAACATTGCCCTGTACTAAACCATATATACTTATATTGCTTTGTCTGGAATGCATTCGAATGCCATGTGCCTTGGAGCATGGTTGTCACAGGGATGTGTGATTACATTTTAAAAATCTCTTTAATTTTTTCAGACTACTAAGTCACTGTTGGATAAATCCCATGATTCTGTATTAAAACTTATTTTGGTTAATGATTCCTACAGAATAATTTTTACTTAGCTAATGCAGAGAATAGGCCCCAGTACCTCGACTTCCAAATCTTCTTTCCTTCTCTGAACAGCATGAGAATTACATGAGTTATGACTGATTAAAACGCTATACTTTAATTTTCTGTTGCAAAAGTTTTATATACATATACACTCATATATAATGGAAAATTGGGAAATTACTGAAAAATATTCAGTATATAGGAGCAAGTCACCCATAATGCCAACATCAGACTTCACCTTTGCTTACATTCTGCTTTACATAATTTTGACCTTCTACTATGTCTAATTCTTTTGGTTTCTCAACAGGCCCTGACTAGTAAAACTTGAACTTGTACATTTTGCTCATTCTCCTTGATACTGGTTCATCTGAAGCAAGAACAGAATGGGTATTGAGATATTTTCAGATGATGTTCTCATGGTGGAATAATTTAATAATGAAGTCTAAACAGCCCTTTTCATGGGCACTTTCAGTCAGGAAGTACGCTATTTAATAAAGGTGTTCTGTGCCCAGCATGCTGCCTTGGATTTTGACCATCCCAGCTTCTTGGATCTTTCTTTTCCTGGCAGATTTTACAGTCACCCTCCTAGGCAGAGCCCATCCTCAGATAACTAGAACTGTAAAGGTCATAACTGGTTCGTCTCCTTTCTCCTGTTTTCTCCTTTCAATCCATACAAGGCTCCCAGAGAGACATTCCTCCGTGATGTTCTCCTGTTCTGTTCCTGAAGCTCACGGTGGCTTAGATGACTGTAGACGTCCAGGTGTGTCAGCAGTGGCGCCTCCTGCTTCACCAGCTTATTTGTTACTCGCTGATGCAGTCTGTGCTGTGGCCGGGAAAAGCGGCACGCAGCCCATCCCTCTACCTTTGCTCCTGCATTTCCTTCACCTGCAGTTTTCTTCCCTCTTCTCTCTGGCCGTTCATGTCCCTGTTTTCCTTCAAAGCCCAGGGAAGCCTTCCTCTTTGAGCTGCGGTACATCTGCCAGCACAGTATCATTTTGTGTTTGTCCAAATGTCATTTTTTAAAACTGTTTACTCAACCAGTTAACATCAGGGACCTGCCATCTCTTCTGTTGTTCCCACAGTGCCCGGCATTGGTTTAGACATCTAAGTTAATTTAACTTAAACCAATACAGACTTTGGTATTTTTCAGAGAGGGAAAGTGAGGCTTTGGTAGGAAGGTGTTCCCTGCTGCATGCGGCATCCCGGAACCCGACCGGAGTCCCGCCGGAATTGATGGAGGGAGTTAAGATGACAGAACAACCTATTAAAAAAGAAAAAAAAAAGCAAATAGAAACACCATCCTCTCAAACTTTCATCATAGAGCAAGTGTTTTGTGAGAAATTGCTTTTTTTTTTTTGCACTCATGGTTATTTATTTTATTCTGTGGGTTATAATCCATTCCTATTTATTTTGCTATTCACATTGTGCGGGAAATCCTTTTTAAAAAATTAGCCAATAGAGTCACTGGGAGCTGAAATGAGAGGCCGGCCATTGTTTAGTTCTCCTCTCTGCCTTTTCTTCTTTCTCCTGGAAGGTCCTCCGGATGGGGTTTGTGCTCACCCGAGGCTGGGGGTGGAGGAAGCAGGCAGGGTGGGCGGGGATGCTGCTGACACAGGTGCCGGCAGACTCCGGATGGAGACAACTCTGTCCCCACGTGCAGCGCTTGCTTCCTGCTTCAGACGCAAGCTCTCCATTACAAGATAATTCAGATCTTGTTAGTTTCTAAACAATCTAGTGGGAAGACACTGAGCATTTGTATTGTCTTCCTCTGAGGTTTAGATAGGGATTTAACTTTTAGGGTCTAGATCATCAGGGCATCTGAGGGCTAGTGAAAATGTAAGATCCCGAAGTAATCATCTCTACTCAGTGTGACCACGTATGAGATAGCTCACTGGAAAATTTTACCTCTCTCCTCCGAAATAAAACTTTTTATTCTAAGGTAACAAATAATCAAAAGATTTTAAAGGTCGACAAAACACCTGAATCCACGGAAGTCTGGGTCAAAGCAGTCTGGAGCAGTTATGACTATTCACTGTAATAGCAACACATGTAGAGCCTTGGCCGTTCCCCCCGAAAAAGAAAATTAATGATTAATGATAAGGGGTAAACCTTAGAAAGGAAGAGGCTCGGTTTTATGACCAAGGAGAGAAATTAAGGTGAATATGAAGGGAGAGAGGGAGTGAGAAGGAAACATCAATGCATCTGAGCACAAGTAAGGGCACAGAAGTTGCCATTTGGTGATGTGTGTTAGAGCCAAATTATAGGACAAAGATAGAGGGTGGAAAGGACAGAGTGGAAAAAGTAACCACAGGTGAGGACGGGGCACAGTCAGACTCCCATCTCGGGAGCATCTTGGGCTGCGCTGCGGTCTCCTTCTATCTTGTGGCGCTGTGATTCTTCGGCCCAGGTCCTGGCCCTGTCACCCGCTTTGCCCTGTGGCGCAGCCTCCTGACACCAGTGACTCCCCGGGCCTCGGAAGGGGAAGCGTGAAGACAGATGCAGTGACTTAAATTAGCCCGGGAGCCTGGAGGGAACAGCGACGCTGCTGCCGCCGCCCCCTCCTCTGCCCCGCCTCCAACCTCCCTCCCTTTCTTTCTTCCTTACCTGGCAGCGTGTAACAGTCCCAGAGGGGGATCCTGCAAATTCTGGGGCTGGCAGAGAGGCGGGAGTCATCGTCTTGGAGCAGTGGAAATCCTCCACCACAAAGGAAATTGTCTGCTCACCGTGCTTTTTGCGGAGCCGTTGTCCAGGAGTTACCCGTTTTAACTCGTCTGTTGTAGGATGCGAACTCCTCAGCATGACGGCCTGATGATCACATCAGCCCTGCTACTCTGTCCTCGTCAGGGCAACTTGCTAAGACCTGAGATGCGCTGACGGCGATCTCATCCTATCCCTAGATAATCCTTAGATGTTCCGTGATCACAGGTGAGGAAACAACAGGCTGGAGGATGTGACTCTTACTGTGACATTTTTGCGTCTTCGTAGAGGAGCTGAACTTAGGAACAAGGTCTCCTGAGTCTTGGTCTACAGGTTTTTTTGTTGTTGTTGTTTGTTTGTTTTAAACAATACACCATAAAACCTCACTTGTTTCTAAGTTCCTAGGGTTGGTTTTGGCATCAAGGGGAAAAGAAACTGAGCCGGCCTAGGATGGAGGTGGTTGGCACAGAGAGACAGACAGGAGCCTGTGGTGGAGGATTTTGTGATTGTCGAGCTTCGTAGCTCCCGCTTTCACCGTCAGTGGAGCAGAGCAGGGGGCCGGCAGCTACCCCTGGCCTGGCTGGTGTCCCATTTTTGAGGCCCCAGGGTTATTTTTAGCCTCAGGGCCCTGGAAGCAGGTGTGGTCCAGGCTTGAAGGCCACGCCTGGAATCTGTTCAAGTCTTGTGCGCGTCTATTTAGGAGCTGAGGACAGTGACGGGCCGTTTGGCGACTTCGTTAAAAGAATTTGCGCTTTTCCAGTGAGAGGAGTAAAAGTCACACTGTGTTTCATTTGCAATGCTTTAGGTAGGTTTGTTTTGGAAACTTTATAAATTGAAATACATTTTAAGAGTGTTAGGGAATATATTAGAAAGCTAGCTACGAGTCCTTTGTATACGGAAAAAAAACCCTTCTGTATTAAAAGAGTTACACCTCAGCTGACCCTTTTTAAAAGTGCAGGTTTATAGTCACAAGTGTGTAATTTAAAATTTAATTTTTCTCACCCCCCAAACGTTACTGTTATTAAAATAATCCTTTGTAAGTCCTTTTCTGAAGTAGAGACTCAACTTTTTACCTTGAGGGTAAACGTCAGCTTCCCTATATTGTGTTTGTTGACATTCTTGCTTTGCCCAAACCCACACTTTTTTGTCGTTGTTGTTGTTGTTGTTGTGTGTGTGTGTGTGTGTGTGTGTGTATGTGTATACATTTTTTTTTTTTTGGCTGTGCCACGTGGCTTGTGGGATCTTAGTTTCCTGACCAGGGATGGAACCTGGACCCAAGGCAGTGGAAGCGCGGAGTCCTAACCGCTGAACTGCCAGGGAATTCCCAACCCACACTTTTCTTGACAGCGCTGTTCAGGAGGGCTAGAGCCACCAGAACCTGGGTCTGCGTGGATGTCATGCCCTTTCTCTAATTTTTTTCTGCACTTTCCAAGATTATGGGAAAGAAAAGAATATAATAAATATTACCTTTACCCAAGCAAAACTATTATGACATTTTTGAATATATATGTTTGTGTGTTTGTATATATGTGGGTGTTTGAGGTTCTGCTTTACCTACTGTTCTGTACTTTGATTTTACTCTCTTTATATATCATGATTATCTTTCATTGTTGGTCATGTTTACTTTGGTCGTAATATCTTTAGTAATTTAGCTCTCTGTCAGGAAAGTACACCTGTTATATAGTGGAATTTGGCTGTTTGGGGGTAGGTGGGCTAACTGTGGTGCATGAATAAAGATGATAAGTTTACATTAGTATTACCTACCCCCCTGAATACAGTAACCTCTCTTACAAAGGCCTTGTGGTAAGGACTTGATACACCTTCTGACAAGGAGAGCTCCTTGAAAGCATTTTTCTTTATTTTAATGTAAACCTCCTTTAAATGATTTCCTTGTTGTATAGCTCTATTCAAGCATGCACCTTGTTCAACATGTCTTTGATGTTTTCCTACATTCTATGTGATAAAGCCAAGATTCTGTTATTAGGTACTACACATTTGTGGAGTTGGAAGAATTGTATTAAATTAGCATTAACAGTAATCTTTTTGTTACAGTGTTTCTTTTTATTTCTTTGCCAAGTAATGCACTAACATAGGAACCACATCTTCTTCCTTTGTAGTTTTAGGGGAGAAACTATACTAAACTTTCGTGTGTGTTTGTGTGTGTGTGTATATTTTACGCTTAAGTTAAAAGTTCAAGTGACTAAAAATGCTTCATTTCCAAAAGGTATAACCATAGTTCTGAAGGAAGACTGAACACCTGCCACATCTTTTGCTGGCATTTGCCCAATTCAGCATTACCTTGGTCAACATATTCATTGGCCTCAAGCCCTGACATAGAGAACTAGTCTCCCAGGCGTCCACGTGGCCATCTTCCACCTCCCTCATGGTCTTTACTTAACCATCAGAGCAAGGACTTCTCTGACTGCTCTGTTTAAAACTTTAACCCCTCCACCTCCACTCTCCTTCTTCTTTCCCTGCTTAATTTTTTCTCCATAACACTGATCACCATCTCTCATACGACATGTTTTGTTGTTGTTGCTGTTTATTATGCATCTCTCGTCATTCAGTTAGAAACTCCAGGAGGACAAGAGCTTTTGCCTCGTTCATTTTTGTTGCATTTCCACAGCAGTGCCTGGCACTTGTTAGGTGCCCAATGACCATTCGTTAGTTGACTGAATGAGTTGCAGTAGGCCTGACAGATGCTCAGGAAAACCAGGATGTACTAATTATTCCCCATCTAACATTCTGAATCTCTCCTCCCCTGCCTCCAGCCCAGCTTTATTGCAAATATCCTTGCACAACAGGTTCTCCTCAGCTCTCAGATTAAACCAGCCTCTGGCCACATTCCTCTCACCAGCCACTCCATCCAGGGGTCCTTCATTCCCACCCCCTCAAGACTACTGCTTCTGGGGGCTAGAGTCCATCGTTTTCAGGCAGGGTGCCAGGAGGAAGCTTTAAATGCAGAAGGGTAAGTGAGGGAGCCCTGGGGCAGGAGTGTGTCGGGGATGGATCACTGGTGTGGAGGCAGGAAAGAGGAGGGAAGGAGGGGGGAGGGGTGGAGTGGGGCGGAGAGCTCAGGTGGGTCAGGGAGGGGGAAGCTGGTAGAACAGGTGACCATAAACGGGAGGCTTCCGGTGAGCCAGTTGCAAGAGCACAGTGCTCTTCCTTAGCAGAAACTTGGGGAAGCCTTCTCACAGATCTGGACTCTGCCTGGGCTGGTCTGTGTCTGAAGCAAAGGCCGTGTGTCGAGTCTCTGAAGGATGGCTGCTCTTCCAGCCTTTGTCTGGGGATCCTTGAGATGCGTGTAAACAACCTGAGCCTCTGATAAGAGCGGGTTCTTCCTGCAGTGCTGTGAGTTGCTGAGAGGCGGTTGTTGGATTTTTCCAGTGCTGACAAATGTTGTCTCCATGCCTAGCTCTGTCTAGACAGTGATTCAAGCAACCTCTATCCCGTTATCGCCACCACTAGTCAGGTTGCGTCCTCTATGCTGGGGTAAGAAAATATGGCCAAGGCAGGAATAGGTGACTGAAAAATGCATTAAGCTCGTATTGCCTTCTTGGCTTTGGTGAGGATGGTTTTGGGGTTTGTTTTTGTTTCTTTATGGCATACATTTTACCAAATACCAGACCTCGGAATTTCTGTCAGGGTTAACCCGCAGCACGTGAAGCAGAGAAGCTTTAATCAGTGTAGAATGAAAATGGTCAGGGTCCAAGATGCTCTTGCTTCCGGACACCATGGCCTTCTTTTTTCCCTTTTGATTTGTTCAGTTTTTCTCTTATTAATAGTCTGTGTGTAAGGCTCTGCTGAAAGCCTGTTGGGTGTATCCTGTTGCCTATTTCTTCAGTTTTACTGGAGGAAAAAAAATTTTAAGACTGGCTTGTAGTTTAATAGCTAAACTACAAGCCAGTCTTAAACTTCTCACCTGATTATATGCTTTCCATAAATTCTCTGAGAATCTGAGCTTGAGCTGAAGCCCAACCAAACAAGGCTCGGCCACTGTCCTCACTGAGCAAAGCAGACACAGCTTTGGGGGCCTTTTCCCTCTCCTGAGAATTCCTTTGAAAAAGGAAGGTTTTAAAATGGAACTGGGGGGTGAGATGGGGGGCAGCCTGTGGACCCTGATGTGGGCACCGGGGTAGCTGTGCCGGCAACAGCCCCAGAGGGAGAATCGTGTGCGAGAAAGGGCCTCACCTCTTTCCTGGTGGAATAGACCCAGTGCAGTGTGACCCGCCGAGAAGCCAGGATCGTATCTGGAAAGTCGAAAAGAATAACGCCTCATCTGAGAAGAGGAGGGAGACGCTTACCAGTCATTTAAAAACGACCTCAATCTTTAAAAAATGTGCTGGTTGGACACTGGCTTTAAAGGCTACAAGTCAAGTAAAGGCTGCAATCAAAACAAAACACTTTTCGTCTCAGCTAATTACTCTAATGGCAAATACTGGTTCTTAGCCAGTTGAGCTTTATTTCGTTCTTTTAATTAAATTGATCATCAAAATAGCCTTAGACTTAACAGTTCTCCCACGTAGCTAATTCAGTGGTATTCTTTAGTCCATTGATACTCTTGCGACATTGGATGTAGAGTGAGTTTGAACAAATAACACTCTCCTAATTTCCATTATAAAGTCATAGATGCATTTCCGTAGGTAACCGAATGGAATCTCAAACGTAAGTTACACAGAAAAACGTCAAATATTGTATGTTAGGGCGGAAGGTTCTTACACAGTTTATGTCAGTATTAAATGTTATAAAATAGGAAACGTAAATTGTTTGCTGACACGTAAAATATACCACAGTTGGCCCTTCTTTAGGGGATCTGCCCACGCTGTTCCCTGATGTGTGTATTTTGTTATACTAACATATTGCCTCTGCCTCTCTCCATCTCTTCATAAATAAAGTCTTCTAAATCCTTTATTTCTGAAACTAGGATACTTTGTAAATATTTGTTTAGTGGACCTGGTTAAGGTTACTAGTCTTGGGTACAATAAATACTGACCTTTTTTTTTTTTTTTTTTTTTTTTTTTTTTTTTTTTTTTTTGCTGTACGCGGGCCTCTCACTGCTGTGGCCTCTCCCGTCGCGGAGCACAGGCTCCGGACACACAGGCTCCGCGGCCATGGCTCGCGGGCCCAGCCGCTGCGCGGCATGTGGGATCTTCCGGGATAGGGGCACGAACCCGTGTCCCCTGCATCGGCAGGCGGACTCTCAACCACTGCGCCACCAGGGAAGCCCAATACTGACCTTTTTTAAAATTCAATTTTATTTTATTTTTTTAACATCTTAGAGTATAATTGCTTTACAGTGGTGTGTTAGTTTCTGCTGTATAGCAAAGTGAATCAGCTATACATATACATATATCCCCATATCTCCTCCCTCTTGTGTCTCCCTCCCACCCTCCCTATCCCACCCCTCTAGGTGGTCACAAAGCACTGAGCTAATCTCCCTGTGCTATGCAGCTGCTTCCCACTAGCTATCTACCTTACATTTGGTAGTGTATATGTGTCCATGCCACTCTCTCACTTCGTCCCAGCTTACCCTTCCCCCTCCCCGTGTCCTCAAGTCCATTCTCTACATCTATGTCTTTATTCCTGTCCTGCCCCTAGGATCTTCAGAACCTTTTTTTTTTTTTTTTTAGATTCCGTTTATATGTGTTAGCATATGGTATTTGTTTTGCTCTTTCTGACTTACTTCACTCTGTAGGACAGACTCTAGGTCCATCCACCTCACTACAGGTAACTCAGTTTCGTTTCTCTTTATGGCTGAGTAATATTCCATTGTATATATGTGCCACATCTTCTTTATCCAGTCATCTGTCGATGGACACTTAGGTTGCTTCCATGTCCTGGCTGTTGTAAATAGAGCTGCAGTGAACATTGTGGTACATGACTCTTTTTGAATTATGGTTGGGAGTTGTCTTTTAAGGTTGAGTATTTCTACATGTTTTATTTAGATTTCCAGAAGTGCATGTATGGGAGACCCATGGATATATAGGTTGTATTACATTCTAATTAAATTTGGAGAAAATCAAATTGGAGTATTTTAAGTGAAAGAAAAAGCAGGATGTGTAACAGTACTGTGTATCCGGTTGAACAGAGAAGGAAAAGAATATACAGTGTTTTATTCTATTTTCATTTAAAAAAATCTTTGGAAGAAATCAGAAGAAACTATTAACAGTGTTTACCAGTTAGAGGGCCAGGGAGGACCTGGGCAGGTGGAGGACAAGGGCGGGAGAAGGATTTCCAATGTGCTCACTTTTTTCACTTAAATGTATTTGTTGGACTTTGAATATAATGGCAATTTTAACAGCTTTATTGAAATATAGTGGACAAACGTTGGATGGATAAAGTATACGTATTCGTAGTGTGTATACAGTTTTCTATTTATTTTTTTTGAGCCGTGTGACTATACTCTGTATAAGTAAAAGAAATTAAATAAATAAATAAAAAGAAATTAATTAAAACTTTAAAAATTGTCTAAGAAAATAGGTAAATAGCAAAGCTGGCCTGCCCTGGGCTTTGCTACATGCACTTGGGCCCCCGTGTTCCATCTAAAAATTTGTATGCCTTCTGACTTCTTGAAGAGATTTTGGGGTAAGATGAGCTTGTTGGGGCTGCCAACTATCAGATATTCTCCTGTCATCTCTTAAATCCTACTTGATGCAAAAGATTCCGAGAACAAAACGATCACAGATGCGTCCCTGATCTCAGCGTGTTGACCTTCTTCGGAAACAACAATGAATGGAGAGAAATTTCTGAATTAGAGCTGTAGCCTAGGATGAGGTCTTCCCCAGAGTTCTGCAGCTGCAAGCGAACGAGGTTTAAGGCTGTTGTTACCTCACCTTCCACAGCCCCTTGGCAGCCTCGGCCTCCTCCATAGCCACCTGGGACCTCAGCACATCAGACGCTGTGCATGAAGGTGCTGTCAGAGGGCTCCAGCTGGCCTCAGGACGATGTGAAAGGCGTAACTTTATCCTCAGTCACCTTCACTGTTTTCTTTCAGCTACATCCTCATGTCAGGGTCACTTTGACCAGACCTCTTCTTGGTCAGGGAAAGGGTCTTTTTCTATCCGGAACGACTGACTCTGGTTCTCTGGGGAGGAATGACCGTTTTCTTCCCGGTGGACCTGTTGGCCGCAGCCTGCCTTGGGTTCCAGTGATCTGGGCTTCTGAGAGTTGGCTGGAGGGAAGCAAAGATGAGAACTTTCTCACTCAGCTTTTGCATGTTTGCCGTCTTCTCCCTCCCTTTGTCCCTCGATCTGCTAACCCAGATAACTGCTTTGTCCGGCCCGGTTTGCACCACTGAGAGGAGCCAGTGGGGCCCAGAGACTCAGGCCATTGTTGGCATCCACTCGCTCCCGTTCTCGGGTTTCCGCTTTCTGCGCTGCCCGGGCTCCCGCGTGGACAAGTCACGTCACTGTGTCTCAGTGCAGCTTCACTGTGGGGACAGGTTCTTAGGAAAACAGGGTAACCCGGGAGTGGGAGCCCCGGTGAGGGAGTCAGGCCATCTGAGCCCAGGACCTTGTGTGGCTGTGAACTGTGTCACCGGGCAGTCAGGACTTGAGTCAGAAATACCCTGGGTAGGTGCTGTGCGAATGTGCATTGGTTGATTTAGTAGGACAAATTCTCTGCTCTGGTTTCTTCAGTCAAAGGTAGAGATGACTTTCGTGCTTCACTGCCATTAAGCTGTACTAAAAGTAATACATTCGTATAATGAAGACACGAAATGGACAAATAATGTATCATGTGGAGCTGATTTGTGAGACGTGAGGCTGGACGAGATGGCTTCTCAGGTGCCTTCTAATGCCGTGGATGTCTGGCTCCGTGAGAAGCAGCACAGCCTGGCTGAAGCCAGACTGTAGCAGGATGGCATTGCCCCGTCTTTATCTGCTGAGGGATGCCTTTCAGATTCCAGATGCAAGGCAGCTCTGTTCACCATTGGCATCTTTACAGCATTTTTCCTCCTTTCTCTGTGTGATGACTAGTTGCCTTCTGACTTACTCTCTTTAGATAACTGACATAATTTCATCCTCAAAACAAACTTTGTGAGGAGACAAGGCCAATACTATATGTACCTTTTAGAGATGAGGAAAGTGTGGTCAGCGAGGTTAATAATGATTTGTCCGAAGTTACATAACAAGTAAAGGGCGAGGCCACTCCTCTCTCTGTCCTGTCTACTCCCACTTCTCCGTGCTTCAGTTTCTAATTTGTAAGTGTGAAATTAGGAAACGGGACCCCGTGATGTTTGAGGGGGTCTGTCATCCTAATCCAAAATCAGTTAATCACATATGAGTTATTCAGTATCATAAGTCATTTTTGGAACAAGGAGAATTTTACTAACTTGTAACAGTGTACATTGACTATCTTATGTGCAGAAACACTGTGGAAGTAAGAAATACAATACAAAACGTCTGCCACCAAGTAGTTTAACCTCTAGAAGTCGAATGCCAACAGTGGACGTCTAGTTTTATGTAGTAGGGCATTTCCTATAAGCACAGATGGACCAGGGAGATAGGAATGTGAGAATATTGAAGGTCCGGGTGCGGGCTTAAGCTATGGGCACAAAACTCCAACTAGTGTTAACTAGGAAATGGTCTATCTTAGGAGTTTGGCAAGAATACGTAAGCACCAGGTCCAGTATTAAGGGCTCTCGTATACCTGGGTTGCTGACCTAGAGTCCAAGGTTAAGGTGTGAGATTTTCTGAGTCTGGGAATCAGTGAGTCTCTTAAAAATGAGGTACAAGGGCTTCCCTGGTGGTGCAGTGGTTGAGAGTCCGCCTGCCAATGCAGGGGACACGGGTTCGTGCCCCGGTCCGCGAAGATCCCACATGCCGTGGAGCGGCTGGGCCCGTGAGCCATGGCCGCTGAGCCTGCGCGTCCGGAGCCTGTGCTCCGCAACGGGAGACGCCACAGCAGTGAGACGCCCGCGTACCGCAAAAACAAAACAAACAAAAAAAATGAGGTACAAGACAAAGAGAACTGGAGGCGGAGGACCGGCCAGGATCTCAGCTGTGAGTCTGCCTGGGGTGGAGTGGATGCCTCACAGGCCCCCAGCAGCTAGTTCAGCACTTGGTGTGAGAAGCACATCAGTCATGGCCCGTCCTCTTCCGTAAAAGGCAGCCGAAATTTACAGAACCTCCCACTTTCCTGCCTCTTCCTGAGGGTAGTTTCAAGGAAGGCTCACAGCACACACACTCCATTTATCATAGTAATTCTCAGGCCATCAGGAAAGATTTTTTATGTCCTGATAACGTCAGATTGCTAACCTGATCTTAGGTGGTTGTTTTTCTGTGCTATTTTCAAGAAATAAGCAAATAAAAAGGAGGAAACCCATCTGGAATAAAAATACTTGGACTGGCTTTTTACAGCTCTTTTAATTTCATACTGTCAGTCAAGTAGTTTTGGGCCCCCAGGTGATTATATATAATTCATGACTATGACTTGTTTTGTCATCTCCGAGTTTTTATATTTTGCGGTGAAAGCGAATTATCATTAGTAACGTTTTCTGAAGCCATACCTACTTGTCCTTTGTGTTTGTTTGTTCAAATGAAACAGTGCATCAAGTATGGAATTAGATTAATGGGGTAAATATTATGAATCATACACTCCCTCTAATCCGATGCTCTTTCTTTTTCTGACCCCCATGTTTTGTCTTCCGTCTGTCATTCTCTCTCCATGTAGGCTTTTCAGCCCCATGTAAAGCTGTTGGAGCGGGGGAACAGAGGTAAAGAATGATGTAATGCACTGGCTGCCCCAAAGCATCTTTTGTTGGAATGGTTATTCCAGTCGTCTCTTTATGAATCAAATGTGAGGGGCTGCCTTGTGGCAGGAGGCCTCTGCGCGAACACATCAACGGGAAGGAGAAAGAGACATTCACTCGGAGGGCTCTTGCTGGAAATGGGTTTAACTCTCCTCTTGCCAGTCGCCACCAGCCTGACCTCATACATTTCAGTACAATGGAGTGGCTGAGGCTTTGAGCACACCACCATTACATCATCGTGGCAAATTAAAGGAGGAGGTGGGAAAAGAGGACTTAATTGTTGTCATGGCCCATGAGATGATTGGAACTCAAATTGTTACTGAGAGGTTGGTGGCTCTGCTGGAAAGTGGAACGGAGAAAGTGCTGCTCATTGATAGCCGGCCATTTGTGGAATACAATACGTCCCACATTTTGGAAGCCATTAATATCAACTGCTCCAAGCTTATGAAGCGAAGGTTGCAACAGGACAAAGTGTTAATTACAGAGCTCATCCAGCACTCAGCCAGACATAAGGTACATGCTTGCTTTTTTTTTGTTTCCTTTTTAAACTGAATGGACACGCTGAATGGGGAGTCACTTTAAATGAAGGGGAGAAAGTAATTTGAGGAAGTTTTGGTTGCTTTTTTTAAACTTTGATACCTTATATGACACCTCAGGATAATTCACTAATTGTAGACACTCTCACACCCCAGAATATGTCTAAACTACACAGAAAGCTTAACTTGTTTTTATTTGATCCGGTGCTGTGTTTCCCTATTAATGCTAAAAATTGTTTTACTAATTTAACACAAATAAAAAGTTATGCTTAATGTAGTATATTATACTACTCAGTTATTAGCAATTATATAATAGTATATAGTATTGTACGTATGTTATTAATAACTAATACATTAATACATGGTTTTATGTTGTTTACAAATGTACTGAAAGGAAATCATTCTTTTCAAGTGCCTTGAAAAGAAAGTAGAAACTAATTATATTACAAGTGTTTTTTTATTTGTGGGAAGTTAAGGTAATGGTCAGAATTTAAGGATCTTCAAGGAAAGTTTTTCTTAGGATACCAGAATGTCAGCTTTGTGGTAGGTAAGGCTATTTCTTTTGTTCAGGAATAAAAATGAGTTCATGCTTTAATTTTACGAAAAGCTGATTTGTTATTGAGTAGAACCATTTAAAATGTTTCTGTAGTTCGGGGGATTGGGTTCGTTATGTTTATTTTGCATATTATTTTGTTGTACATGTTTTTACCCTGTTATTGTGTTAAGGATTTAAAACTAAGGAGTTTTGAGCACATTTACACAGAAATAGCATCAAGTTTGCCTTGTAAATGTTGATTTTTACAAACATTTAAACCGTGTGTATGCTTGGTTTATCCAGTAAATTGACCACGTCTCATTTTTATTCAGAATATTAAGGAAAACAGGAAGCAGTTACTTGCTTCAGCAGCAGAGGTGTATGGGATTATTTTCCTCACCTTCCTCCCTGACAGCCTCACGTTTGCATTTTAGGTCGACATTGATTGCAGTCAGAAGGTTGTAGTTTACGATCAAAGCTCCCAAGATGTGGCCTCTCTGGCCTCAGACTGTTTTCTCACTGTACTCCTGGGTAAACTGGAGAAGAGCTTCAGCTCTGTTCACCTGCTTGCAGGTAAGGCTTGTGGTAGAACTGCGAGGACTCGGAATCTCCTCGAGCCTGTGAGTAAGCAGGTTCCCCAACGAGCTCGAAGTACACTAGGTGGACGCAACTTTGAGGTCATTGTGTAAAATGACTTACTTATAGCTTTTGATTGACGTAACTATTCTAGTTAACCTGAATACTGCTGTTCTTCCCCATTGGTCAGTGTATTTTTGATTGAGCTCAAATGCCTCTTCATCTGGTATTTGTTAGCCAGAAGTGCCGTGTAGGTCCGTGTGCCCGTATAGATCTACAGACACCGAATGCTCTGCATTTCAGCTCGCTCTCAGCGCCCACCCCCAAGGAGAGGACCCGTCCAGTATTCAGTGTGAACCCCTGTTAAACATTTTTGGTTGAAGTGGACTCCAGCGATAAGATCACCCATCCTGGACATTATGTACAACGAGATAGAAAGAGAATGTGTGCAGAATATTTCTTCCAATAATTAGAGGGGAAATTGTAAAACTAACTTACGTATTTTTGTTTTGTTTTCACAACTAAAAAAAGTCTCAACTTGCAAATGCTAAGCAACCAGATGACTTTATAAAGTGCGTGGAAAGGACTAACTATTTTATATCTGCCCTAAAGGACGGTGGTGTGGGAGTTCCATCTCATGAAATTCCAAAGCAGACTGTTCATCCTTTGCTTTCCCTGTTTGGCAGACAGTACTGAAGCCCTTTCACTCACTCTGGCTCCCAGAGCAGGGAATACAGTTGGACAATGCGCAGTAACCTTTACCACAAAGCCGCTGTGTCCAGCAGATTCTGCCACAGTGATCGGCAAGATCACTTTTAAAAATCTGATCTAAGAAAAACAAAATATTGACAGATATTGTCACTTTCGCACCTCTCGTCTTTGGTTGCAAGGAGAGTCCGGTGAGCTTGATGTTACTGGCAATTGATTGTTAGACTATGGACGTTTCAGTTGTAAGAGAATAGGATGAATCAGTCATTGGTTTGTTACCACATTTAAACTCTCTGAAGGTTTAAATAAGACTTCTGTGTCTTCATTTCTCTCTCGTCAGCTTTTGCTCCTGGTTTCAAAGAATAAGCATAGTTACCTGTCCCTTTCAGGTCGTCTGCTGGCACACGTTTCATCTGTGCTGCAATTCTGACCTAAAGGGAAGCCAGCTTGTCTCAGAACGTAGCTCTCAGAACTCTGTAACGGAGAATTATAGCATTAGGTTCTGTCTCTTGGTAGGCGTGGTCTTTTACTGGGAGTGTGACTGTGTTAAATCTGACAACTATGACTAGAGTTTCACTCACCTCGGTTGCTGAGTTCAGGAACGCAGTCATGCTTCTCGGAGCCACTGTGAGGGACTTTACCTTGGCATCCTATCGACGGAGCCAGGGTTTTTCTTAAAGAGGGTACACCCAGAGGGAAAGTGATCATCCCTCCTTGCTCTTGTTTGAGACGCCTTTCTCTACGGGGGCTCGGACCCGACAGCTTGGCCAGGCGGACGCTCCTGGAGGAATGAGCTCATGTCGAGTTTTAGTTGCTCAGGTAGTTTCTCCTCTTTCCCAAGGAGCTCTCCCTTGTTATGTGGAAGGTTCTTTCCAGCCGTGTGCGGCTTTGGGAGGGGTGCTCACTGGGCAGTAAGGAAGGAAAGGGACTCGTTCTAACCATCGAGATCAGCCCTAGGGATACGTGGGATGGTGCTGGTCAGAACCCCTGGCATCCCCGCTTTGTACCGGAAATGGGTCCTAGGCCTAAACGCAAAAGCCCATCGAGGCAGCTCCGAGAACCACATACGTGTATTCATACAGCTCCATCTCGTCATCCACACCCCCAGAATCCTGTATTTCTTTTCGCTTAGAAGGTGACTTCAAGGACTGAATGACCTTGTTTGGGGGTTTCTGAGCAGCGAGATTTCTTAGGACACCTCAGAGAGGGTTCTGGGTGATTAAAAGCCTCCCAGCCATCCGAAAGCTTCTGACCAGTTGGGAATTCCCTCGGTTGTTCCTCAGAGTGGACAGAAAAGAGAGTGAGTAGAAGAGAGCGCTGGGGAAGGCGTGACATCAGTTCTCGGCAGTGTTTTGTTGTTTGCTTTCGTTTTTTCGTTGTTTGCCAAGGTCCAGCAGCTGCTCAGAGGACGTCCCGGGGATGTGGGGTAGAAGGACCTATCAACACGTGTTTCTTAAATGTTTTGCTTCGGGGAAGATAACTGACCTTGGCAAAGCATGCTAGCGCCCCACAGGTGCTGCGGGACGTGACAGGGCTGCCGGAGACGGGTTTCACTACGAGCTGCCCCGATGCTTTCAGCAGTTACAGATGCTCGTCGGCCCTGGGGGGATGTGATAATGGAAAGACAAAGTGGTTTCTTGGAGTGATTTCTCCATTACTTTAGAGCTTTCCGTTACTTTGAGATCGACAGGAAGAAAGTATTAGATACGTCAGATGGCTTTTGTAGGGTCATTATATCAGTATATGGAGTGAAGAATCGTGGCCCGAATTCCATTCACCTTCTCAGGGCCACCTTACCTAGAGAGCAGTGACTCTGGAGAAGGGGAAAAAGAGGACCTCCGCCAAGGAACTGACAGAGGAAGCATGTTAATAAGCCCTTTTCCTCAAGCAAGAGGAGACGCAGACTTACCTGTGGGACCTAGTTACACGGACATTAACAACGAAGACTCCGTTTCAGGAGAGGGTTGGATTCGGGGAAGCTGCACTGGAGCGCAGTGGGCTTAACTCTTCCATATGGAACAGCAGGTTCTGCTCTGGGACAGGCTAGCCTGGTAAACTTCAGCTTCTGCCAGGGAAAGGGGTCCTGTTAAGCCACTTTGACAGCTGATTATCAGTGAGACCGGGGCCCCAAGCCTTCCAGTCCTGAAACTTAGAACCTGGTTCTGCAGTGAACTCGGCCTGTATTGGCCACATCTGTGGGCCTACTCAGCCAGCGATCTTGACCCCTGACTGATCAACTCTCCCTCTTTTTAAGCCCAGCCAGTATTCTAAACCAGGTGATTAATATTTGATAGCCATATGCCACATGCGAGTCTTTGATTAGTATCTTAAAATCTTATTTAAACTTACGTTGTCATGTATCTTTTTCATTTGTTAGCTTAAGCCCCCTCCTGGATTCTCTTTTTCTCAAGCCGAGGACTATGTCTTGTTCATCTCTGTGTTCCCCACAAGGCCTAGCCCTTCTTCAGTTTTCAATAAATATCTGAAATATAAGTTAGCTTACACGTAGGTTTATACCATTTGTATTTCATATGACTTATTTTATTCACTTAGTTTAGTTTGTAAGTGATTATATTAAACAGTGATGAAACTAATCTGAAAGTGTAGCCAAAACTTGAGGCTATTTTGACATAAATGATTTGCAAGTTGTCTTCGTTCAGGTAGAGCAAAAATACAGCTGTTATGGGAAAAGTATCTAATACGAAAATGTTTCCGTCTGTTTAAGCAGATTTCAACATGATTTTAAGATCTAATAAATACACTAGTACAGGGAATTCCCCCGGCGGCCCAGTGGTTAGGACTGAGTTCTCACTGCTGAGGGCCTGGGTTCAATCCCTGGTCGGGGAACTAAGATCCCACAAGCCACGTGGTGTGGCCAAAAACCAAACCAAAACACTAGTACAATTAAACAGGGCTTAAATCCTGAACTTTGATGAGGAGCTACGAGCTCTAGAAAACCTAGTGCCGTTCATAGGAGGATACAAGCCCTTGAATCCATATGAATTGAGAACAGTTGAAATAATTTTTTTTGTACTTTAAAAGTAAATTGAGGGCCTCCCTGGTGGCGCAGTGGTTGAGAGTCCGCCTGCCGATGCAGGGGATACGGGTTCGTGCCCCGGTCCGGGAGGATCCCATATGCCGCGGAGCGGCTGGGCCCGTGAGCCATGGCCGCTGAGCCTGCGCGTCCGGAGCCTGTGCTCCGCAACGGGAGAGGCCACAACAGTGAGAGGCCCGCATACCGCAAAAAAAAAAAAAAAAAAAAAAAAGTAAATTGAGGGACTTCCCCGATGGCGCAGTAGATAGGAATCCACCTGCCAGTGCAGAGGACACGGGTTAAAGCCCTGGTCCGGGAAGATCCCACACGCTGCGGAGCAACTAAGCCCGCGAGCCACAACTACTGAAGCTTGTGCACCTAGAGCCCACGCTCTGCAACAAGAGAAGCCACCGCAATGAGAAGCCCGTGCATCGCAATGAAGAGTAGCCCCTGCTCGCCGCAACTAGGGAATGCCCACGCACAGAAACCAAGACCCAACGCAGCCAAAAATAAATAAATAAATTTATATTAAAAAAAAAGTAAATTGCTTGTCCTGCTTAGCCATTAATAAGTCTCCCAGTAGTCTCCCAATAACCAAGGCAGATTAGACCATAGCATTGTTTCACCCCCAGGGGATTAAAGGGTTTTACTATGAGTTGTAGCCTCATCTTAGCCAAAAAGAATGAACTTGGATTCCTTTGGAAAGTTGTCCCTCATCGTTGATGGATATAAACAGTTGCCAACCTTGACTTATTGATCAACTTTCTTGGTCTTGTTAACCTTCAGAAAACTAGTTCTCTCTAAAAAAATAATCTCGTTTCTTGGCCTTTATTCATTATATTACTTTATTTTACTTGCCTTTGTCTATTGTCATATATTTCTAAGGGTGCCAGATTGAAAATAAATATATTAGAAAAAAAGAAAAACCACCGAATCTGGACTTTTTTGGCGTGCGCTAACATAGAGAAAAGAGAATAAGTGGGTCCATTTAGTAGAAATAAAGATTGCTGTTCTATTATTTTCTTCTCTTTCCTCGCTGTTGTAACTCTGAGTAAAAGCAAAAGGGACCCACGAAAGTTTGCTAATTCTACAGCACTCATTTCCATCCTGTGATGAGGCACAGGATTGCCCTGCAGCAAAAAACCCTAATTGAATCACAGACCTCAGCCCTTTCATTTACAGCCGAGGAAAATAGCAGAGCCCTTGCGTGACTCTCCCCAGCTCTCACCGTTTTCACTGTGCGCCCAGGCCCCCATCTGCAGTAATTCCTGAGTCTCCTGGAATTCCCTCAGGAGGCTAGGCTGAGAATCAGGGGTGCCCACCTCAGATCAGGCCTGTGCTTTTTGTGGTAGCTCTCTCTCAGCCTCTTTGTGGACTTCAGAGTCATATTCTTACTTCACATTTTATGGGAGAAGCAATGTATAAAAAGAGACTGTATATAAAATTTTTAAGCATTAAATTTTTTCAGCTGGGGGGAATCATCAAATAAAAGTCTACTCTGTCCTGAGCTGAAATGCCACTCCGGATAATGATAGAAGATACCACTGGGGTCAGTGTCAGGCGCAGTGCTGAGGGCTCTTAGAAACATTTCGTCTCTGAACACAGCTAAGGTCTTAGATTAATGTCTGCTGTGGCTAAAGGCCAAGTACGTATTTCTTTGTTTTGAGTTAGAGCTGCTACTGTGGTTAGAGCTAGGAGTGAATAAAAATGTATTTGACTCTTGACACATTTTCAGTTTAACAGGAATCTAGATTCAGTCAGCAGTTCTGTATGATAAATGTGCAGCTTTGGTTCAGTGGAGCCAGGTACCTTCCTAATGGAAGCCGGGCAGAAGCCGGTCCTCCTGCTTACAGATTTGCTGCACGTGCCGTTGTCATCATCCGTTCTCTCCTCCAGTGTGGCGTTTCTTCTGTCCTTGTGTCTAGAGAAGGGAAATCTTCAGTCATCCCATTTCAGATCCTGTGGTAGCTGGTAAAAGAGATTGACGTTAATGGATTCCAGTCAAAGTACTGCAGTTATTCAGGAATTGGCTCTTCTTGTGTTTAAAGAGCTGCGGTGAGAGCCACTGAAAACAGACTAAAAATAGGTGCCGTTTCGCCCACTGGTTGCCGTGTAGCTGCTGGCTCCGCTTCTCAGTTTGCATGAGGTTATCTAAACTGGCCCGTCTTTTCTCCAGTTCTTACCTGCCTGTGTGGTAACAAGCCAGCTCTGTGACTCCCCAGCTACCGGTGGCTAAGACATCATGCCTGAGGCTGTGTCTGTTTAACAGAGGGACTGCAGACCAGGCTCGAGACAGTTCCTCACCCTGACATTTTGCACAAGCTACACAGAAGCACCCTGGGTGACAGTGGTGACATCAGTCTTCCCCTGGCCTGGTCATGTCATTCGTGTCCTGTCCATTCAGCTGGCCTCACTCACAGTGTTCGAGGGCTCCCTTGGGTGGGCCCCGGGGTGGGCCCCTGGGGGATAGGGTACTGGAAGAGTGCCCGTCTTGCCCCTGCCCTTGAGACCTCTCGGTTAATTTGGGGCAACACGTCTGGAGCGGATGAAATAGAAGCAGATGACAGTGCGTCGAGCTGTGTGTCACAGCGATAAGGGGTGACTCGGTGTTGCCTGCAGGAGTTGGGGAAGGTTTGAGGGCGGCGGTGGAATTTTAATCGAACCTTGAAAAATGAGTAAGATTTGGGTGGGGAGGGTCCTCTGTGGACTGACATAATTAAAAATGTCAGCAGTGAACGCAGACTTTAGGAGGCAGCCAGGAGACTGAGTGGACTTTCTGTGACGGGAGGAAGGGGAATGGAGGGGAAGTGCAGTCAGGCCGTGCGGGCCCTTCAGCCTGGAAGGACGAGTCTGCTTTGCTGGGCTGGCCTGGGGAGCCCTCGGGGGCTCGGTGACGCCTGTCACCTCTTGGCCACCAGACCTTTCTTCTGGCCTCCCTGCGCTATGCTTCCAACTCAGGCCCACGTCAGCCCCTCAGACCTGCCCCGGGACCCTCCCCGCTGCTCTCTCACCCTGTCTTGCTGCCTCTCTGCCCTTTCCTCACACTCTCGCCAGCGTTACGTCTCTCTTTGATGTTTTCAGTGTCACTGTGATTATGTCACTCCCCAGCTTAGTCTGCATCAGTGCTCTTAGGGTAAATTCCAGAATCCTTCCCTGACTCCGAAGCCCTGCAGTGGCGGCTCCTGCCTGCCTCTGTGCCCTCATCTTGTGCCCCTCTCCGTCCTCAGGTGGTGGTGGTGGTTGTTGTGTGTGTGTGTGTGTGTGTGTGTGTGTGTGTATTTTAGCACTTTAGCCTCAGTTGCCTGAGACCTGCAACCCAGAGGCACCCTCCTACTCCTCGAAGTGTCCCCCTCGCCCCATGTACCTGGGTGTCTCCTGCTGGATTCATGGTGGCAGTCAAACCCCACCCTGGCTCCCAGGCAGAGTTGGGTGTCCTCTGTCACACACACTCCTTTGGCCACCCGCCATAATTAGCCGGTTATTCATCTAATTATTTGGTTGAAGTTTGTCCCACTGAACTGTCCATTCCAGAGCGGGCCTCTGTCGTGGTCACCGCTCTCCCATCACCCAGTGCCGTGTCCGGCTTGCAGCAGTGCCCGCGGCATGGCTCCGCACCCTCCTGTGGATGCCAGTGGTCTCCAGGGTTGTTTGGCTGACGAACAGGGACCCTTTCCTTCCCGCTGGTCCACCACATCTGCTGGGAGGCGGTGCGCTTGGCCCCGGAGGAGGACGGCTGCCGGAGTGGACACACCCCAGGGGGTCCCGGGAGGGCCTGCTTGGGGTGGATTAGGAAGCCTGAGCTTCACGGGGAAAGGCCCAAGAAGTGAGCTGTGTGGTAACCCACGCGCAGTTCACACGTCAGGCAGATTGGACTCCGAAGAGTCGTCCTCCGGAGACCAGACTCCTATTCCCTTTTCCTCGGGACTCAGAGCATCGTCCCCCGATGGATAGTCTCATGAGGCCTTGCCCCCGACGGTCACCAGGGGCACATCTGGCAGCCGCTTCATCCTTAGCCGGGATCTGATTATAGTTGGTCCAGTCCGTTTCCTGAGAGCTATGCCCCTGGTTCCCTGAGCCCCGGATGTCGTACCGGACTCTAGTCCTGAGCCGCCAAGGGAACCCACCTCTCATGGAAAGTTCCCTGGACATGATAGAAGCACCCTGAGGACTCACTGGGGCTTCTGGATGATGAAAGCAGCATCTACCAAGTCTCCCTTTTAACCTATCATAGCAGAGAAATGTTTTCCTTGCCCTGTGCCACTTCGCTCATCCTGAGGGTCCTCTGGGGCCTTGTGGTCAAGGAGTGGGAAGCAGGTTCTGGGCTCATACCCAGGCCCAATACAGCAGAATTTAAAAAAATGCTACAGAATAGAATTGAAACTAGAGGGACTTCCCTGGTTGTTGCAGAGGCTGGAGATGAGAAAGCCCAGGTGTGCTGGGAGAACAGTAAGAAGATGAATGGGCCTGGGCCATGGTGGGTAGAATAGGGACAGTGAGGGTGGACAGTAGAGTGGGATCAGATGATGCAGGGCTTGAGTGTCTGATCAGGAATCTTGGGTTGTATTCTGTGGGTATTTGGGGGCAGAGGATACATCCACACTTTATCTTAGGAGCTTAATCTGGCAGCAGAGTGGAAACAAGTTGGGAAAAGGACGGACAGATCAGAGAGAGCTGTTCCTGAATTTATCTAACAGTGCGGCGGGGGGGAGGCAGGGACAGACAGACGGACGTCGCAAAAGCAAGTCCGAGTGTTGGCATACCAGGTGGCTGCTGCTGAGGTGACTGGGAGAACGGGGCAGACGCGAACAGGGTTACAGAACCAGAGGGAGCGAGATATCAGCTTGGAATTTATTTTAAAAGTATCGATAGGGCTTCCCTGGTGGCGCAGTGGTTGGGGGTCTGCCTGCCGATGCGGGGAACGCGGGTGCGTGCCCCGGTCCGGGGGGATCCCACATGCTGCGGAGCGGCTGGGCCCGTGAGCCATGGCCGCTGGGCCTGCGCATCCAGAGCCTGTGCTCCGTGGCGGGAGAGGCCACAACAGTGAGAGGCCCGCGTACCGCAAAAAAAAAAAAAAAAAAAAAAAAAAAAGTATCGATAAGTCTTTCAAGTGAAAATGACCAAAAGAGGATTGAAAATGTTAGGTCGGCGTTTGGGACCTCAAGCCCCCAAATGCAACCTTGGAAATCTTTGATTTTCAGGTGAACATGAGCAAAGGTGATCTCCTTAGTAACCTCCTCCTTCCATGCTGGTGGAAGCAGAGGCCTTCTAGGTCCTTCCTCCTCAGGAAGCCCCAGGCTGCTGTTCGCTTGGCTGTGGCTTCACATCTTAAAGTCACCGGAGGACCAGTCGGGTGGCCTCCGTGAACCTCTCTCCTGCTTGTAGTGCTTGGTGCCTTTGCTCAGCCAAGGGTGGATTCTGGCCGTAATTCCTTTTGATTGGTCGTTCTGGTTGTGCTGTTCAGAACAATCTTTGTTTGAAGGCACGTATTGAGAGTCCTGCCTGGCTGTGCGTGTGTGCATGTGCGCGTGTGCGTGTGTGTTGAAGAAGAGCCTCTGGGTATGGTTATGTATTGCCAATTTGAAAGATCAGTGAAAGAGTAAAAAATATCACTTGACATCTTCTGAGAACTCTTTACTAAACAACGCTTCTGGATTTTGCCAGTCGAATTGATCTAGATAACATTATCTTGAGGAATGTAAGATTTAGACATTATGAGTCACGAGAACTCTTATAAGTTGCATTATTTTAGTATTTAGTGCTTTTCTTTATGCTAGCATTTTGAAAATTTTTAATTCGTTTATTGTGTGTTTGGTAACTGTGTTAATCCAAAAATTAGCTAGAGGGCTTCCCTGGTGGCACAGTGGTTAAGAATCCGCCTGCCAGTGCAGGGGACACGGGTTCGAGCCCTGGTCGGGGAAGATCCCACATGCCGCGGAGCAGCTAAGCCCGTGCGCCACGACTACTGAGCCCATGAGCCACAACTACTGAGCCCCGTGCGCCACAACGAAGAATAGCTGCTGCTCGCCGCAACTAGAGAAAGGCCGGCACGCAGCAATGAAGACCCAACGCAGCCAAAATAAATAAATAATTTAATTAATTAATTTTTTAAAAAGAGAGAGGTGGGATTGTTTTGTTTAAAAAAAAAATTAGCTAGAATGTCCCATTCCGCAGCTGTGCCAGGTGATAGGTTGTTTTCATACAGAGTGAGCTTTTTTGGGGGTGTTATTTATGGGGCAAGTTTTACGAGATGGAGGCTACTTCTCAGGCTTCCTGGAGGATCTCCACAGAAATGCACGTCTGTCCACCATCCTCTCAAGTGGATGGAGGAGATGGAATGAGAGTTTAAAATGAACGTTCCACGTCATTTGGGATTTTTCTCTCCTGTGCTGCTCAGCGGAGAGTTGACTAGATAGGACATAATTGCTGCTGATGTTGCTGAGGAAAGTGTGCCATGCTCTCTACCCTCCTGGAAGTGATTGATCAAGCCTGTGTGGTTGGGCTTACCCAGACCAACCTATGTACATTGGAAAAGTACAGTTACATGTTTTTGTTTGCTTTCTTTGGAGGTACAAAATTATGGTGCCTTGCCTTTGCATTTTATGTCAGTAGTTTCAGCTTTCCATGTATACAGTCCACTGACCCTGGGAGAACTGTGACCGTGCTTGTGTGTTTTTAAATGGTTAGAGGATAAAGTTGCCTGAATCACTCACTTCAGACTAAAGTGCAAAATAGTTATTCATGAGAGCAATTAAAATACTTCCAAAATACACATTTTAGCATTTCATTGTTTAAGATTAGGGTTGTCTCCTTTGTGTAATAGCAAAGCCCAGATTTAATTTTCAGTATGGAGAGAACTGTTCTCTACAGGCGCAGGAATACTCCACTTAAATCCTTCACATACATTCTAGAATAAGTAAATGAATGGGTCGTATTTATGTCACAAAAAGGGGGTCTTTGTTTTACAAAAGGGTTAAACTGCATGAGAACTATATTTAAAAGCTGAAATTATATAGACTGTGAAAATGATTTAATGTACAGAAATTAAATTTGCTTATGACTTTAGAAAAATATCTTTCATAAAGTAGAGCTTTGTGTAAATAGACTTCTGTACATAGCCATGGAACTCATCCCCAGTAATGGGAAGGGGCTACCTTTAATCCCCCTTCCCAGCTTAGGCAGCTCTGTCAGCTGATAAAGCTCTTATGACTTGCTCCCCATTTTGAAGCATAAGTGAGCAGCCCTCTGTTTCTCCCTGCAAGGAACTGTCTTCAGAGTCATGGAATTGACATTTATCTCTGGTTTGACTAAAAGGATACGGATACATTTTGAGAATTTGCGTCTTAAAATTAACATTGCTCATCTGAAGTAAAGTGCTACTTTTGTGAATATTCTTTTATTTTAAGAAACAACTCTGTGATTTATAACTGCAAGGGTCAGAGGGAAGAGAAAACCGACCAGTTAGAATTGTTTAGTGGCATCGTTTTATGTATTTTATTTTACATGGCAGACTTTTTTTTCCTCTGAAAATGGAATAGTAGTTGACATTGGCTTTTATAGAAAATTATATTTATAGTTTGAATTGTGAAGAAGGTACTCTTTTTTTTTTTAACAGTTTTTTTTAATGTATATTTATTTATTTTTGGCTGTGTTGGGTCTTCGTTTCTGTGCGAGGGCTTTCTCTAGTTGTGCCAAGCGGGGGCCACTCTTCATCACGGTGCGCAGGCCTCTCACTATCGCGGCCTCTCTTGTTGCGGAGCACAGGCTCCAGACGTGCAGGCTCAGTAGTTGTGGCTCACGGGCCCAGTTGCTCCGTGGCATGTGGGATCTTCCCGGACCAGGGCTCGAACCCGTGTCCCCTGCATTGGCAGGCAGATTCTCAACCACTGCACCACGGGGGAAGCCCCGAAGGGGGTACTCTTAAGGGAAGAAATATTTCTTGGCTGAATGAGAAGAAAGTGATATACAAATTATGAATGCCTTTAAGCTGTACCAAGTGTTTTCTCCGTCCAAAGTAATATGTATATTTTTATTTATAAATATGCATTCTACAGGTAAATTTGTGGAAGACTAACAGAAATATGGATTTTTAACATTGCAGTTTGTCTGCCTGTTCATACAAGTCTGTAGAGGCCACTGCTGTCCGTATGTCTACCCGCTGGTCTCCCCACCCCCATTTCTCTACAGGCCAGGGTGTCTGCATACGTGTCTTCCTTCCTCTTAAAACAAACACTCGTAGCCCAAGGGGCCAAAGCCGGTACAGCGTTCTGAGATTCAGGTCTGGCTTAGGGAGCCACACGTGCGTCATTCGACTTTCTATTTTCTCCATTCCTAGATCATAAGCAGCATAAAATCTAGGGACAGGAGAAACTTGGCAAGATTGGACAGTGAGTCAGATGCTTGAACAACTTTAAAAATTATTTTTAAACTTTTTCAAGAAGCGCGTCAGTTTCTCAGTGCTGCTTTCACATAAACAAGTGGAGCTCATGAACTGATGTTGTGTCTTCTTGTCATAAGAGAATCTAACTTAGGGTCTGGGGACAGCAGAGTTGGGACCAGGGCAGAGAAGACTCTTGATTCTGTGTCTGTCAGCCACTTGTAACAGAAAGTTTACGTAGATGAATTGTACTTTTCTTCTTGTAAGAGGAAGAGGGACATTTCAGACATATTTCAGAACTGAGTCGCTGAGAGGCTGCAGATAGTTTCTCCAGGGTTCGGGTAAGTCAGGCAGTGTCTCATCTGTTGTTAATTAATGAAATGAAACTGGGGTCACTGGAGTCCAACGATGAATGAAAGGTCAGCGAATGGAAGAAACTGTCAATGAAGGAGGAGGTCGGCAGCGTGGAACCTTGTCAGAGACAAAGATCAGGGAAAATGGACTCTTTGGCTGAGATCGTGTTTTGTGGAAGTTACCAGGAGTCCTGGTTTGGGACATTTCAAGCCAGCCTGAGCACTAGATGAATGCTCTGATTTCGCCAAATCTGTTAAATATTTTAAGGCTGTTTGGATTTGTGCTGCTAGAGATTAGTTGAAAAACTTTGTAAGAAAAAAAAAGTTTGTTTGTTTTATAATGTGTTATTGCTGTTTTGTTTGGCTTTGTTTTGAGGCTGAATAGTGGCTGCTTTCTCTCTCTCTCTTTTTTTTTTTTTTCTGTTTTCTTAGAATTTTCTAGAGCCACACTCACATTTTACTTGTTAGGACCACCAAAGTTAGAAGTGATTTAGGATGAAATGAATGATAGAGCTGCGCTTCAAACGGCCCAGGCCGGCCGGCCTTCAGTTTACGACCGTTGGAGAATCTGTCCCCTCTGAACGTAGTTCAGTGGAGGCTGAAAGTCACCGAGACGCCGCAACCGTCTCACCACCGATTCACAAACTGTGATCGTAAGCCGGCCATGACCGTGTTGTTTGTATCCCCCGCTAGTTCTTCCTCAGCTTTGTTACTGGTCTCGTGTGACGCACACTTACAGAGTTCTTGTTTCTCTGGTCAGGTCAGATCTCCTTCCCTTTTCTCTCCCTCATCGAAGTTTTTGAACCATGTGGCTTGAGGGAAGCAAGGCTCTTCCATCAGTTTGGGAGAGGCCCGTGGCCATTTTCAGCCTGGTGAAATGAGGCTAAAATGAGGGCAGGACCCCAGAGGTGTCAGCAGGCTGCCCCCACATCCTAGAGAGCAGTTAATTCCGTGGTATTTAGAGACACGGCTTAGCAGAGCGAGTGAGAGTGCAGTCTCGAGCCGGGCTCACGTCCAGCTCTGTTGGTTATCACCCTGTGTCTTTCTGAACCTCTCTTTTCCTAATCTGTAAAATGGGAGTAATCGAAGCACCTACCTCATGGGGCAGTTGTAAAGATGGAACAAATCCTTGTAAAGTGCTTAGAGCAATGCTTGTCACATAGTAAATGTTCATAACTCTGGGAGTCCTTATATTATTTATGAATATGATGACATAAGTTTCAAATGGAATTCAAGTGGACTTTCCTTGGATTGTCTGGTTTCTCTGTTCTCTGAGAACATTTACTGGACTCTCGTTTTGTTGGATTTAAATGAGAGCTCATCCCATGAACTGTTTTGGAGCCAGAATAGGAAAAAATATGAAAACAGTTCTTTAGAGAAACACCAGGACAACAAAAGTTAATGGAAGTTAAAATTTAAATTATAATCAAAGTAATGGCCGTCAGTTATCGTGTTGGGTAGGTGTAAGATAGGCAAATAATGTATACACTCTTTAATATCTATTATTACAAGAACTGCTTTGAGGGAAAAACTCACCTTAAATAACTGCATTATGCAGTTAAGAGACTGAAAAGGGCAAAACATTAATGAAATAAAATGATAAAACCTAAACAGTGACAGGCATATATGTATGCCGATATTAACTGACCCCTTTTTTGAGATTGCCGTGGCTTATACTTTAGGTGTAGGGCTTCTAATTTACTTCATTTCAGTAGCTGCAACAGCCCCAGCACAGCATTTCGTTGAGTGTGAGTTCCACCGGCTTAGATTTTAAGAGATTTTAGGGGGGGAAATGGGAGGGGAAATTCCATGGTCAAATAAGTTTGGGACCCTTAAATTAAATGAAAGTAAACTAGTTTCCTTAGAGATTTTTTTTCAGAGCTTTTAATATGTGTGCTGTGAGTCTCCCAGGGAGGCGTGATATGCAGTGTTTCTCTTACTTTTGGGACCAGTATCCCGTCTGTCAGCTTCCTGCAGGATGCCAGCGCCCTGGAGCAAACTCTGGGAAATGTAGCCTTAGAAGCATTACTGTTTTCGCTTTGTCTCGTGTGTATCCTACTGAGGTGTAGCTGCAGGTCAGGGGTGGAGGAGGGGGGCCCACAGGTGAAGCTGGGAACTCGATGTCGGATCACTGTACCGTGGAGGGCTCACTCTGCGCAGGCACGAAGCACTCACGCATATCAGCTCATTCAGTCCTCTGACAGCTCTGTGAGGGGGCGTGGTCATTATTCCCATTTTACGGACAGGAAACTGATCGCCAGAGGGCATAAGTCACTTGTCCAAACCTGACAGCTAGAACACGGTGAAGCCAGGGCACAGACTCAGGTACAGGGGCCTGTGCCCGTCCTCCCTCTGCTGTACGGTCGTGGGGCTCACGTGTGTGTGGTTTGTATGCTGTGTGTGTGTGTGCACGGGGCGGGCCGGTGGTGGTGAGAGAACAGCATGAAAGTGTGAGGTGATGACAGTGAGTTTTGTGTGGCTGGAGAGTGCGTTTGGAAAGGGCAAGGAATGAAACCTTAACGCTGAACAGGTACAGGTCGCCAGGGCCTCGTCGGTCCCGCACAGGCAGGTGGGGTTTCTCTAATGGACCCCCTGCTCTTTCTGCCACGTTGCCTTAAGAACTCTAATAAGCAAACTGCTGAAGAGTAAACACAGTGCAGACACTTGGCTTGGAGGCTAGGGATGCACACCGACATTGTGCAGGTGGCGTGCTTATTGTCACCGACTTGCTGTCCCAGCTTGCTGCACCACGCACCCCACGCTGAGCACAGACAGTGGACGCAGGAGTCCAGAGGATCATGCTTGCGTTGAACGTAATACAGGGGATAAAAAAGGGTGACACCTCCCCCCTCAACTCCCTGCACTTCTGCAGTTTTTGAGGGCATATTTTATATGTTTCTGGAAGCGCAGGAAAGGCTAATGGAATGAAGCTCAAGGAGATGGAGATAAATATTTCATGAGATTTTAGGGTCCTCTTTAAGATTTTATTTTATTTTTTATTGGAGTATAGTTGCTTTACAATGCTGTGTTAGTTTCTTGCCGTATAGCAAAGTGAATCAGTCTTTTGTATACGTATGTCCACTCTTTATTAGAGTTCCTTCCCAGTCAGGTCACCACAGAGCACTGAGTAGAGTTCCCTGTGCTATACAGTAGGTTCTCATTAGTTATCTATTTTATATATAGTGTGTGTATATGTCAGTCCCAACTAGGGTCCTTTTTAAGGCTTCATTAAAGAGGTAAAAATGAGGCTGCTCTGTCTTCTTAACAAGTTAATTGTTTTTTAATTTAGTAGTATTAAAAATATACACATATTCCCTATAATCCAAATGTCTTTGGTTCCGAGTTTAGATGTTGTGACTGGTGAGGGTCTGGATAGTGAGGGATTTATCTGAAAATGTATCAGAATGTATTCAGTTCTCGGGTTTGGATTTGGATAGCAAGGAGTATTTAGATTGGAAAACCCAGTGAAGACCTTGTTCATCTTTTCTTTTCTGAAAGGAGGTGAGAGTGTCTCCTTAGCCAATAGATTTCTCTTCATTAACAGGTAGTGAGATTGTGACCTAATGAAGATCATAGTAGGTCATTATAAGGACGGGACTAGAAAACACTGAATTCCTCTGAGTCCAGAAGTCTTGCCACAAGGCGTCCATGTAACCTGAGCCGTTGGGGTCTGTCGGCCCTTGTTCACAGTGCTCAGCCAATGAACAGGAGACCCCGGCATCGGGGGTAATTATGCGACCCTCGATATAGAGAATATTTGTAAGAGTAAGGGGAGTATGTGGCATCTTTGAAATATAAAACTTATACAGTAGGAAGATTTAAAGTTCATTTTAGAAGGAACTTTGAACTCTGTCAATTTTATTTTGAAGAAGTCACATCTGGCCTCAGTTCACGTGTTTTTGTAACCCCATTTTGCGTCTGTCTTGGCTTGGTTATCTGCTACCTTCAGTCCTCTTTAAGTCACACGAAATAGGACAGGGAGCAGGGAGAAGACGTAGGATGCACGAAGGTGAAGGGAGTGGGAGCAAGGGGGGAGTCACTGTAAGTGCCTTCAGGGCCTGGGGTCCCTATCGTGGGCTTGCAAAGCCAGGGCTGGTGCTGGATTGTACCCCAGACCGAGCAGCTGTGGACGGGGATACACTTCCATCTGTGGGGTCTGATTGTTCTTTTCAGACAACTGTATTTGAGTAGTTAGCAGATGGCTGGTTTTCATCTTTATGCACGGCGTAACTGTACCCTGTCTGTCCTTAGGTGGGTTTGCCGAGTTCTCCCGCTGTTTCCCTGGCCTCTGTGAAGGAAAATCCACCCTAGTCCCCACCTGCATTTCTCAGCCTTGCTTACCTGTTGCCAACATTGGGCCAACCCGAATTCTGCCCAATCTCTATCTTGGCTGCCAGCGAGATGTCCTCAACAAGGTGGGTGCTTTGAAAATATCCTTCATTGCAGGGTTTCTTGACAGCAGCTGGAGAAGCACTGGGTTGCCGGCGGGCTGTCCTTTCAGACACACGCACCCCGTGTTCTTAGTGCAGCTCCCCTGTGAGCAGCCCAGCGGCCGTACGATCCTCCCCAGTGCCGTCTGCTGTGACGTTCTGATCGCTGTAGGAAGGCTAAGCTGTTGTCAAGTGTGCTGTTCTTACAGGTCCATGAGACCTGCGGTTGGGCACACCCAGGAAGGCTAATGCCGCCTAGATTATTTCACATATAGAAATGTATTTATTTACTGCAGCAACTAGAAAGGGACTGAGGTTGGCTTGGATTGAGGCAGATCTCATGATGACTCCTGGCTAGAGGGGCAGGGAGGCGGGTAAAAGGATGGGGAGGACCAGCGCTAAGAAGATGCGCTGCAGGTGCCCCGCCTGAGGCCCCTTGGAGCAGTTTGGTTGAGAAAGAAGAGGGAGGACCATAAATACTGGATGAAAAGGATATGAGCCACTCTGAACAAGGTGTACCCAACAGAGGAGCCGTATTGATTGATTGAGGCCATTATATATAACGGTACACACATAACAGCAGTAGAACTAAGATCCATCTGTCTCCACTGCTTATATGCTCTTAACCAGTGGTGCTAGGAAACAGTGCTCTAACTGCCTGGAAAGTGATTTGTCTCTAAAACCTCTTATTTACATCACCTCTAATTGAAAAAGCAATCAAAGAGCTTAATTCAACTGCTGGTGATTTACAAGTGCTGCTTTTTGGGTATTTCTGCTTGAGTAGCTGAAAGAATTGGGCTGACCGTAAAAATAAGCTTCCAGGTGGGCTTGCTTTATTTTAGCACGTGGAAAGCAAAAACACCCTCTCACTGGGCAGCAAGGAGGCATTCTGTTTGCTCTTTTTTTCTTTTTTGTTCTCAAAACTCCTGCCTCTTCAGAATTTTGCCTGGACATTTTTGCTAACATGTCTGCTCGTTCTGTGAGGTATTTGAAATTTGATAGCTTATGCTTGCACTGAGCCTTTCTGGTGGGGGTCACGATGTCTTTGAGCACGTGATTTTTATTAGTTTTCTTTGAGAGACAAGCAAACTGTGTCACAGAAAGCAAAATTAATTTCCTAAAGTCACATGCATCCCTGGGGCAAACCTGGAGATGCTTTATTTAATAACTTAGATCAGTGAATAAAACAAAATGAAATAAAATTCCTAGTTAAGGATCCTGTTCAGAATTACCCCCAGTAAAACTTAACCAGTCAGCTGGCAGGTGATTTTACAAGCAGTTATGTTACAGGTCCTTTTTGTTACTTCTGACATTCAATGCAGTGGTACCTTGATTTTGCTGCATACCTTTTCCAGGTTTAACAAATGCGTCAGTTAACAGCTAAGTGAGGCCTGCAGGGTGAGAGCAGTTTAAACTGGAACCTGAAGTTGAGGTGTGCCGGGGGCTGATAGTTTTGTTTTTAATTGGCTTCTACATGTCTGTGTGCTAAACAGGATGGGCACATAGATGCCTTGAAAGGAAATGGTTGTAGGGGGAGAGTGGTTTATGCAAGCTCATGGGGAAACAGCTTGAGCAAGGAGTCATTGGGGAAGACAGAGAAAGCTGCTTTAGGAGCTACCGACGTGCAGACTAGGGAGTGGTGAGAAGAGTGCTTTCAAAGTGGTGAGTAGAAATTTCTACGTATGTAGCCTCTAGATTCACTGTTGAGAAGAGTCCTAGTGCTGGAGGGGATCTTACAGATCATTTAGTCAGCCTCCTTCATTCAATAATGAGGAAATCGTAATTCCAGACATGTTAAATAAATTCCGCAACATCACCCCACTGATGGGTTTTAGAACTGGATGTGCCTCTCTTTCGAAAACAGCATAAACTCATCTCCCTGCTCCACTCTCTGGTTCAAACTTTCCAGGAGAAATAATGTGCTCTCTTCTTCTGGAAGATCTCCAGAGATGAAGATTTTATAATCTCCCCTAATAGTATGTTCCTTTTTAGTCAAAATTAGAAGTTTCTAAGAACATCCACCACAAGACCACTAATTTTATTAGTCGTCTTCCCATTTATTTATTTATTTATTTATTTGTAATAAAGTGCCACTAAAATATGTTAAAAGCATGTCACGGAAAATTTCTGAGGAGGATAATAGTGTTCATCATTTAAAATGCTAGGCTCTCTATGTTACTGCATTTAACCCTCATAATAGGATTTGGAGGTAGGTTGGCTCTGAGCTATGTCACTTACTTACCCAAGATTTTGTGGCTAGAAAGTCATTGACCTCAAAGCTAGTGAGTGATAGAGACATCTTCAAACCCAAACTACTCTGGCTCTAAGTCCTGTGTTTGTAGAACACCAGAAATCCTCATCGTCTGGAAATTGAAATCTCTGTAACAGGCTGTCATGAAGGACTGACAGATCTAAACAGTCTGTTGAATCACAGCTGACATTTGTTTCCTCCTGCTTTTTCTACAGCATGTTCTGTACCAGCACCATCCCACAGAAGTATAATGCAAGCCACGTATATAATATAGAATGTTCTGATAGACTTATTTAAAAAGTTAAAAAAAACCCAAGTGAAATTAATTTTAATAACATTCATCACCATATGTCTAGAATATTATCATTTCAACATGCAATCGATATAAAAAATTATTGGCACTTTACAGTTTTTGGTACTAGGTCTTTGAAATCTGGTGTGTATCTTATGGACTCGGCACCTCTCACTGTGGACGTGCCACATGTGCCTGTGCTTCCACAAATCAGATGGTGCAGGTCAATACTCTCAGCATGTGATTGTTTTTACTTAGGTCTCAAAGACATAGCTCTTCTGTAAAAGACTGTAAGAAGGCACTGGTAGCAAAAAGAACACACTTCCTTTCCCCTCACATCTGTACTTGGTTTCCCACAATCTGTCCTCCTCTGGTCTTTGTACTGGAGTTGTACAGCTGTTACACTAAAGCAGTTTGCTGGTGCCCAGTTCACATCTGACTGAGTGGGACTTGAACCAGAATCTCTAGTTATAATGGGAAAGACAAAAGTTCCTGATGTTTTTTTCTCCTTTACCAGTTAAAATTTCAAATGGACTTTTGTTTCCCACTTACACACAGGATGTATGATGGAATTCCCTACTGTGCGTAGTTCCTGAGCCAGGACCTCTTCGGCTTCTTCACTAAAGCTGCTGTGCCCCCTCTCTCCCCATTTTAAACAGGGTGCAGTCAGCTTTTCGGGGGCAGCTTCTTACTTCAGTCTTTTCACGCGCACAGTTGGCTCTCCTGGGCTGCCTCGCCCTTCTACCCGCAACCAGGACTACGGCCACTTTCTCTGATGTTTTCGTACGAGAGTTAGGCTGTAGCCTGGGCACCGTCTAGCCAAGTACTGCTTTCAGGTTTCTCTGTGATCCAGGAAGACAAAGGCTCATGTCGTCAAAATGATCAGTAAAAGTATTTATTCAGGGTCCACTGTGTGTAGGAAGCCATACAGAGTGCAGGTGGGTTAGACAAGACCTGTTCCTGAGACGGTAATTCGCAAACAAGGTGACTCAGGCAGGAGCGAGAGCCGGCTCCGGACCGGGAGGATTCGCGTCCCAGGTCTTCGCCTCACCAGCCAGAGCAGTCGAGCCACGGGCCCGAATCTGCTTCTTCACCTGCAAACTGAAATGATTCCTGCCTCCTAGGGTTCTTGTGAGGCTCCAGTGACGTGGCCTTATGCCAGGCACCAAGAGCAGTTCCTGGTTTATAAGGACACTGTTACTGTCACCACCGGGTAGGGCGTACAAGGGTCTAGGGTGAGTGGTGGGTACATAGGGCGTGGCTGGCCGAGGAAGGCTGGCTCCTGGAGGAAGTAGGTCAATTCTGAAGACAAAGGGAGCGGCAAATGCAAACTCACTCATCACACTGACTTCAGAAAGAAACATTACAACTCCTTTATCTCGATTTGCAGAGCCCGTGGGATTTAATGGGACCTCTGTCCTCAGCCTAAATGAACAGGGGCAACTTGACCAAACAGAGCAGTTGTATTAAGGCTGTATATTAAGCTGTATTCCATATATTACTCCACAGTCTGTATCAACAGAGCATAGAGCCCATATTTAGAAATCAGTCCAACTAAGGGCAAAGTTTATTTCATGGTTTAGGAGAAGGAAACTTAAAGGTAAAAAAAAAAAAAGGTGAATGCAAATCATAGCAGTAAAATTAAGATTTATTTTTTGACTCACAAAAATTACTTTTGAACACTTTCTTGATTGTGTTTTGAAACCAGAATCTATTTTTTAATTTCTTAGGGGGTAATCTTTTCTACTTTACAGCTGAACCCTTTTTTATACCCAGCCCGCTACAGTCAGTGTAATTTCCCTACTTGAGGCCAATTAGGAGAAAGGACCGTTTGAATTAGTGAAAGATATACATTACAGGCTGGGGGGTGGGCAACAACTTTACTGAGATATAATTTATATACCATGTGATTTATAAGATATTTTTAATTGAGATATAATTGACATATAACATATTAGTTTCAAGTATATTCGTTTCAAGTAACATTATATCCAAGATTCAATATTTGTATATATTGCTAAATGATCACAATAAATCTAGTTACCATCTACCACCATACATAGCTACTCCTTTTTTTTCTTACGATGAGAACTTTTAAGATTTCTCTCTTAGCCGCTTTCAAATATACAGTACACTATTATTATCTATAGCTGGCATGCTGTACATTACATCTCCATGACTTACTTGTTTTGTGACTGGAAGTTTGTACCTTTTGACCACCTTTACCCCTCCCCTCCACCACCTCTGGCAGCCACCAGTCTGTTCTCTGTATCTGTGAATTCAGTTTCTGTTTGTTTTTTAGATTCCACATGTAAGTGAGATCATACAGTATTTGTCCTTCTCTGTCTGACTTAGTTCGCTTAGCATAATGCCTTCAAGGTTCGTCCATGCTGCCACAAATGGCAAGATTTCCTTCTTTTCTAAGGCTGAATAATATTCCATTGTATACATAATACCATGTCATCTTTATCCATTCATCTATCAGTGGGCACTTAGGTTGTTTCCATGTCTCGACTTTTGTAAATTGTGCTACAGTGAACAAGGGGGTGCACGTGTCTTTTGGAGATAGTGTTTTTGTTTCCTTCGGATAAATACCCAGCAGTGGAATTGATGGATCAGATGGCAGCTCTATTTTTAATTTTTTGAGGAACCGCCACACTGTTTTCCATAGTGGCTGCACCAGTTTACATTCCCACAAACTGTTATTTTAAAAGTAAGATAAAGTAAGGGAACTAACATTTATTGAAACTTGTATATTATGCGCCACTTTATCCTCATAACAGCTTTACAAAATAGAGATCATTAGCCCTGTTTTACAGGTAAGGAAACTAAAGCTGTGGGAGGTCAGGTAGCCCCTCCAAGGTCATTCAGGTAGTGAGCAGTCACGTGCTGAGCCGGGCTCCCAGTTTTCTGGGACTGGTGCCCGTGTGCTTGTCCTGCACACTGAGTTTGCCCACAGTCACAGGAGGAAGGAGGGTTTAGAGGCACGTGTGCTGGCAGAAGGGGAAGCAGTGGTAGAAGTTTATCAAAACTTCCTTCTGATTGTTTCTGTTTTCTCAGTGTGGATCATCCATGAGCAGAGAGAGAGGGTGAGGGAGGACACATGGAGAGTTTGAAAAGAATGGGGAAGGGCTGGAACGGCGTCCAGGCTAGAGGCCAGGTGAAGACCGGGGGCACAGAGCGCCCGTTGAGGAGCGTGACTGGAAAGGGGGCCCGGCAGCCGCGTTGCTGAGCGTTCTTCTCGGGCCACGTTCCGCTGCCTGCGTGCAGATGCAGACTCGGTGACGAGCCGGGTTTATGCCAAGTGAGTGTGAAGAGGTGACGGAGGGACACAGTAATTGAGGGTGAAAGCGAGGGAGGGATTCCAGGTGACCCTCGGACAGTGAGGGGGTTAATCCTCGTTATCGTTCATGGTCGGCCCTCCCCATCCGCAGGGCCTCTGCAACCTCAGATTCGACCAGCTGTGGATCCTGTAGTACTGTAGTGTTTACTGTTGAAAAGCATCCATGTATAAGTGGACCCGCACAGTTTAAACCTGAGTCGTTCAAGGGTCAACTGTGTAATGACTGGCCACAGAATTTAAGCTGGGCCAGGAAGGAAGGACAGACGTCATGAGGATGAAGGACAGAGAGGAGGCTGAATGAGGTCCTGGGGGGATTGAGGGACACCGGGAGTGGTGGTGGAAGACGGTAAGCTGGAAGAAAGGAGGTGGCATCCTGCAGCGCGTTGTGCGAGGTTGTGGTTACTGGTAATGGCAGAGACCAGCCCGGGCCTCGGGAGGGAGTGCTCAAGGTGAGGCGCTCGGAGAACCCAGAGGCCACGGTGTCGGAAGGATATTTGAAGGCCAGAGAAGAAAGATTATGTTATCAGTAGGAAGCACGTGTTAGTCGACTGAGCACAAAGTTGAGCCAAACATTAATCAGCACAAATGCTCTCTGGAAGCCTAAGGATTATGGTGTTTAATGACAGGACAGAGTAATATTGAGTTGTGTACGCTTTACACAACACACTGAAACAACGCTGAATGAATTACGTAAATTCCTTAAAATGTGGTAGGAAGTCACAGACCGCCATCTCTGAGTAAAAGCAGTCATGATTCTGTAAAACAAACCCATTCTGCATACTTGTAGTTCCATCCCAGTTCTTGCTGTCAGGAACATTGACATAAGATGCCCTCTCGGCCACTTATGTGCCCGGCCATAAACACTGTCAGGAGATAAGGGAACAGAACAGTCACGTGACAGTCACGTGACGCCTCCGCTGACTGCAGCCCCCGCCCACCCCTCTGCTCTGCCGCCCTCGGCAGGTGGACGCCTGTCTCCTGGCAGCAGTGGGCTCTGGGCTGTCGCAGGGCTCCTAACCCCATTTGAACAGTTTGCTCACCAGGATGCAATTGTGTTTGTTCTCGGACCTGTTTAGGCCAATGTACTTGTTATTATAACGATGTACGTTAGTTAAAATATTGCATACACGGATGAAATATGAATGAGGAAAGAGAGTTGTTTTTCTATGACCTAAGCTAAATGTTTTTCAAAAGATTCAGGAAAGGGACTTCCCTGGTGGCGCAGTGGTTGGGACCCCGCACTCCCAGTGCAGGGGGCCAGGGTTTGATCCCTGGTCAGGGAACTAGATCCCGCATGCATGCTGCCACAACTAAGGAGCCCATGTGCCTCAACTGTGGAGCCGGCGAGCCACGATTAAGGAGCCCACAAGCTGCAACTAAGGAGCCCGCCTGCCGCAACTAAGACCCAGTGCAACCAAATAAATAAATAAATATTTAAAAAAAAAGATTCAGGAAAGACAGATTGCTCTATGTTTTTTCTGTCTTACTAGGTGGGGGAAGGCAGCTGTAGAATATTTAGGGGACAGTCATAATCTAGAAGATTCTGTACTGATTTATTGCTTTACTAGTTCTTGCTCTTTAAAGAATGGAAAGTGTAAGTGGTAGATGCATTTGGTTGTGATTTTCTTAAGAACTCCAACCAGCTAACCTATTTAAAAAGAAAACCAAGAAATTAGTGAATTAATGTACATTTATTTGTTTTGAGTTAAAATCTTTTACGTATATATGTAACATTTTTAATGGTTTCCCCTTTTAACTCATTTTTTCCACTGATGTATAACTACCATTTTTTTCTCATTTCATTTTGTGGTTAAATTATTTTATTATCACTCCATTTCAACACATTAATGTCCCCTCCCCCCTTACATCAGTGATCTAAATTAAAGCTACCACTTAAATGCATCTTTTCGTGGCACACCGTTTTATATGTGGAGAATACTGTTGAGACATAAACAGCGTTGTAGGCTTGGATGACTGATGTTTCTTACATGAGGTCAGAACTGCCCCTGTTTCGTGTTTCCTTTCCGTCGGGCCATGACCATTGGGCACATGGCAGCAGCGGCCTGAGGCTGGGGGACGTGCACGTGGGCAGCCAGGCCTCAGCCGGGAGCAGCAGGTGCCACTGTGAACACGGCAGCAGGGCCACGCTGTGATGCCCGTGGCTGCAACTGTGGTGACAATCAGGGGAAAAAGAGGTAAAATAGGACTGATTAGTCTCCTCCAATAGCCATCAAGTGTCCTGAGTTGCTCCCAGAGTCTCCTCAGAGAAGTCCATGCCCAGAGGGGTGCTCCTTTATTTCCTAACTGGTTACAGTTAAAAAGGGTGAAAAAGGATGCAATTACAACTTTATATTCTGTTACTTCATTTGGTTAAAAAGAAAGGCTGTACGTAGGCTAGTTACTTTATTGTTCCATCTAATTTGCTTTAAAAAGAACTTCAGTAGAGAATGGCAATTAAGAGGACAGATTCTGGAGATGAATATGCTTGGGTTTGGATTTCTACCCTGGACCACTCGTTAGCTGTATAACTTTGGAAACATTACATGAACTCTCTAAGCCTCAGTTTCCTCATTTTAAAAATGAGAATAATAATAGTATCCATTCAGAGGGTGGCTGTGAGGATTAAATGAGACAGTCCATTTAAATGCTTAGCGCGGTACCAGGTACATAGGAGGCACTCAGTAAATGTTAGATGTTTACTAATGTGTACCAGGTGCCACAGTAGTATATTGTTAATATAACATAGCACCTGTTGCAAAGGTGCCCAACACATTTTTTATTGAATTTAGGTTTAAGTGGTCATTTCTACAGAAGGTAGACTATTAGGCTAATTGTCAGAAGTGTACATTGTTCTAGACTTCGTGTGGGGAGGTCACGCATGAGGCTCACCACTGACTTGTCTCACGTTAGTGTTGTCCTTTTTGAGCACTGCCTGTGGTCTTTTTTTTTTTTTTTTTTTTTTTTGCGGTACGCGGGCCTCTCACTGTTGTGGCCTCTCCCATTGCGGAGCACAGGCTCCGGACGTGCAGGCTCAGCGGCCATGGCTCACGGGCCCAGCCGCTCCGCGGCATGTGGGATCTTCCCAGACCGGGGCACGAACCCGTGTCCCCCGCATCGGCAGGAGGACTCTCAACCACTGCGCCACCAGGGAAGCCCTTGCCTGTGGTCTTTTGTGTAGAGTAGGTAACGCTGCCCGCGTCAGCCTCTCTCCTCAGAAACTCCTATGTCTTTATTATTTAATTTAATACATCTTTGTCACACTGTTGATGGAAGGGAGATGGAAATGTAAAAAGGTGCCTTTCTTTAAGGAGCGTTCACGAGAAAGGCCTGAAAGACTTTTATCTCCAGTAACGCTGCCGTTCTTGCGTGGGAAACACTGTGGTGATCAGACAGTGGCAGAAGACAGTGTGACCTTCGCTCGTGTACAAGACGTTTAAAAGTCGTAAACACCACTGAGATCTGACGGGAGCCCGCGAGACCTCGGGAAGGCGAGGGTCAGTCACTCTAAGAAGCTCGCCTAGCTCCAGAAGCTGTTTCTTGACTCTGTCCTCTGACAGCTGAGAGGGCTGCACACCTGGTCTGGATTTACTCTGTCTACCTTTTCTGTAAAACAATATATTTATTGCGCTGAATGTGGTAAATGAAGGGATGAGCGAGTTGGCAGGAGGCTAAAGTAGGGAGAAAATGACCAACTGTCCTTCGGGGAGTTGGAGTTGGAACAGATTTGTAGAGGAGGTAGCATTCCAAGAAAAGGAAGACGTGACCAGAGCTGCTTAGAAGAGAATGATTTCAGGCCAAGAACATTTCCTGAGAGGCAGCAATGGATGACTAAATGAAGTGGGTTGTATAGGCTCGCCTGGAAAATGGTGGACGGGATGTTAGCTGAACAGACACGTACTGAGTGCAGCTATGTACCTGGTGCTGAAGGGAGAAAAACAAGCAAGCATCAGGCCAAGACCTCACTACTTCACTGCTTAATAGGAGACAAGAGTGAATCTGCTAATGATAACACGGTGTGCTCGGTGCCTCACTAATAGCACGTCCAAAGTCCTTTGGACAGGCAGAGAACAGAATGGTTAATTATGCACCAGTAGGCGGGGTTCATAGTAAGGTTAACTTAAACAAAGCAGAAAAGTGGAGGAGTCATCAGGAAGAGGAACAGGGCCTGCTGAGCTCAGAAACGGTGTGAGCAACGTCGGGCAAGGGGGACGCACGTGTGATGGGGATTTGGAGATTGTACGGGACAGGAGCAGGCGGTGAGACATGACGAAACTAAGTGTGGATAAAGCACGTAGCGCGTGTTTAATTACAAGAAAGATTACTCTAGTTGTTGTTTGGAGAGGAAAACACCGCAAACTTCAAGAGCTCCCTGTTGGCTTTTGTGCTACCTTGGTGAGGGCTTACCACTGAGCAGCGACTAGGAATAGAGAGAAAGGGTGGACGGGAGGGGTGATACCAGGAGGGTTTGGCAACATTAGGATGGGGGTGGTGAGGAAGAGAAACGGGATGAAATGATCCCATTTTCTAGCTCAAGTGTCTGGGTGGATGTTATTACCAAAAACCGGTTTTGGATTACAGAGAGGAAACCAGAACTTGAGGCAGAGAAGGGAGAAAGAGAATGTACTGTGTTTCTGACATTTTGGGTTTGAAGGTCCTGAGGAACATCCAAATAGAGATATCCAGGAAGCAGCTGGAAATAACGTGTCAAAAATTAAAGGTGTGTGTGTGTGTGTGTGTGTGTGTGTGTGTGTGTGTGTGTATTTATTTAAGAGTCATCAGCATGTAGAGGTGATAATTAAAACTACGGAGGGGCCTTACCTGGTGGCGCAGTGGTTGAGAGTCTGCCTGCTGATGCAGGGGACACGGGTTCGTGCCCCGGTCCGGGAAGATCCCACATGTCGTGGAGCGGCTGGGCCCGTGAGCCATGGCCGCTGAGCCTGCGCGTCCGGAGCCTTGCTCCGCAACGGGAGAGGCCACAACAGTGAGAGGCCCGCGTACCACAAAAAAAAAAACCAACTACGGAAACAGAGTCAGCCTTCAGAGAGAGTATTTACAGCCAGAAGATGGCCTAGGACTGTATCTTAGAGAACAACCAGCATGTTCAGTTTGGGAAGAAAATGTTCTCATTGTGTGTGCATATATTCTGAAATCATAGCACAAAATAAACAAAACAAACAGAAGTATTCTAGCATACTCCCAAACCTTGTAAATCAATGCACTTATTCATGCATTTTGGGGATTACATCTAACATGGTCATAATAAATTTACATAGTTGCCAAGGAGGGGCAAGTCATAGTAAACTGTCGTGGTTTTATTTTCTGTTCTTTGTTTCACTTCTCTCTCTAGTAATGAAGATAATAGAGAGTTGACTATATTAGTGATGTGTGATCTTTTAAACAGCCTATTTTGCCCTTAAAAAAATTCTGCTTTAAAGCCTCAATAAATTTAAGAAAACAAATCATATCAGGCATCTTTTCCGACCACAACACTATGAGGCTAGAAATCAACTACAGGAAGAAAACTGCAAAAAACACAAACACATGGAGGCTAAACAATATGCTACTGAACAACCAGTGGATAACTGAAGAAATCAAAGAGGAAATCAGAAAATACCTTGAGACAAATGAAAATGAAAACACGACTATCCAAAACCTACAGAATGCAACAAAAGCAGTTCTAAGAGGGAAGTTTATGGTGATACAAATTTACCTCAGGAAACAAGAAAAATCTCAAACAACCTAAAACCTTATGCCTAAAGCAACTAGAGAAAGAAGAACAAACAAAACCCAAAATTAGTAGAAGGAACTTAATCAGAGCAGAAATAAATGAAATAGAGACTAAATAAACAATAGAAAAGATCAATGAAACTAAAAGCTGGTTCTTTGAAAAGATAAGCAATATTGATAAACGTTTAGCCAGACTCATCAAGGAAAAAGGGAGAGGGCCCAAATCAGTAAAATCAGAAGTGACAAGGAAGTTACAGCCTACACCACAGAAATACAAAGGATCATAGGAGACTACTGTGAGCAACTATATGCCAATAAAGTAGACAACCTAGAAGAAATGGACAAATTCTTAGAAAGATACAAATACAATCTCCCAAGACTGAACTAGGAAGAAACAGAAAATATGAACAGACCAATTAGGAGTACTGAAATTGGATCAGTGATTTTAAAACTCCCAACAAGCAAAAGTCCAGGACCAGATAGCTTCACAGGTGAATTCTACCAAACATTTAGAGAAGACTTAACCCCTATCCTTCTGAAACTATTCCAAAAAATTGCAGAGGAAGGAACACTTCTGAACTCATTCTATGAGGCTACCATCACCCTGATACCAAAACCAGGCAAAGATATCACAAAAAAAGAAAAAATTACAGGCCAATATCACTGATGAACATAGATGCAAAAATCCTCAACAAAATACTAGCAAACTGACTCCAGCAATACATCAAAAGCATCATGCATCATGATCAAGTGGGATTTATCCCAGGGATGCAAGGACTTTTCAATATCCACAAATCTGTCAGTGTGATATACACCACATTAACAAATTGAAGAGTAAAAATCATATGATTATCTTAGTAGATGCAGGAGAAGCTTTTGATAAAATTCAACATCCATTTATAATAATAAAAAACTCTTCTGAAAGTGGGCATAGAGGGAACGTACCTCAACATAATTAAGGCCATATACAGTAAACCCACAGTTAAGATCATACTCAATGGTGAAAAGCTAAAAGCATTTCCTTTAAGATCAGGAACAAGACAAGGATGCCCACTGTTGCCATTTTTATTCAACATAGTTTTGGAAGTCCTAGCCACAGAAATCAGAAGAAAAAGAAATAAAAAGAATCCAAATTGGAAAAGAAGTAAAACTGTCACTGTTTGCAGATGACATGCTACTATACATAGAAAATCCTAGAGGTACTACCAGAAAACTGCTAGAGCTCATCCATGAATTTAGTAAAGTTGCTGGATATGAAATTAATATACAGAAATATGTTGCATTTCTATACACTAATGAAAGATCAGAAGGAGAAATTAAGGAAACAGTCCCATTTACCATCACATCAAAAAGAATAAAATATCTAGGAATAAACCTACCTAAGAAGGCAAAAGACCTGTACTCTGAAAACTGTAAGACACTGGTGAAAGAAATTGAACACAACATGATGGAAAGATGTACCATGTTCTTGGACTGGACGAATCAGTATTGTTAAAAGACCATACTACCCAAGGCAATCTACACATTCAGTGCAATTCCTATCAAATCATCAAACTAATGAACTAGAACTAGAACAAAAAATTTTTTTAATTTGTATGTATGGAAACACAAAGACCCCGAATAGCCAAGACAATCTTGAGAAGGAAGAACGGAGCCGGAGGAATCAGGATCCCTGACTTCAGACTATACTACAAATCTACAGTGATCAAAACAGTAAGGTACTGGGAACAAAAACAGACACACGGATCAACAGAACAGGATAGAAAGCACAGAGATAAACCCGCACACTTATGGTCAATCTATGACAAAGGAGGCAAGAATATACAATGGAGAAAAAGTCTCTTCAATAAATGGTGCTGGGAATACTGGACAGCTGCATGTAAAAATATGAAATTAGAACATTCTCTAACACCATATACAAAAATAAACTCAAAATGGATTAAAGACCTAAATGTAGGACTGGAAACCATAAAACTCCTAGAGGAAAACATAGGCAGAACACTCTGACATAAATCGTAGTAAGATCTTTTTCGGGCTGTCTCCTAGAGTAATGGAAATAAAAACAAAAATAAATAAATGGGATCTAATTAAAAGCTTTTGAACATCAAAGGAAACCATAAACAAAACAAAAAGACAATCTACAGAATGGGAGAAAATATTTGCAAACGATGCTACTGACAAGGGATTAATTTCTAAAATATACAAACAGCTCATCAGCTTAATATAAAAAAAAAACCAATCAAAAAGTTGGCAGAAGACCTAAACAGACGTTTCTCCAAAGAAGACACAAAGATGGCCAACAGGCATATGGAAAGATGTTCAGTATTGCTAATCATTAGATGCAGATCAAAACTACAATGAGGTATCACCTCACACTAGTCAGAATGGTCATCATTATAAAGTCTACAAATAATAAATGCTGGAGGGGGTGTGGAGAAAAGGGAACCCTATTACACTGTTGGCGGGAAGGTAAATTGTTACAGCAGCTATGGAGAACAGTATGGTGGTTCCTTACAAAACTGAAAATAGAGCTACCTTATGATCCTGCAATCCCACTCCTGGGCATATATCTGGAGAAAACCATAATTTGAAAAAATACATGCAACCCACTGTTCATTGAAGCACTATTTACAATAACCAAAACGTGGAAGCAACCTAAATGCCCATCAGCAGATGAATGGTTAAAGAAGATGTGGTGTATATAGTATAGTATGATATAATGTAATATAATATATAATATAATGGAATACTATTTAGCCATAAAAAGGAATGAAATAATGCCATTTGCAGCAACACAGTTGGACCTAGAGATTATCATATTAAGTGAGTCAGAGAAAGACAAATATGATATCACTTATATGTGGAATCTAAAAAGAAAAAAGGATACAAATGAACTTATTTACAAAACAGAAATAGACTCACAGGCATAGAAAACAAACTTACGGTTACCAAAGGGGAAAGGTGGTAGGGAGGGATAAGTTAGGAATTTGGGATTAACATATACATACTACTATATGTAAAATAGATAAACAACAAGGACATACTGTATAGCACAGGGAACTATACTCAGTATCTTATAATAACCTATAATGGAAAAGAATCTGAATATATATGTATAACTGAAACTGAATCACTTTGTCATACACTTGAAACTAACACAACATTGTAAATTAACTATACTTCAGTTTTAGATTCTGCTTTAAACTTAAGTCTTTACATGTCATTGTGCTAGGTTTATTGGATTTCACTGATTGAATGTAGTCTGATTGTTTCAAGGAAACTAGTCATTTTAATCATTATGCTAAACTTTTCTCTTTAAAAATGATCATGCTAGGATGTTATTAGTTGCTTTAATTGCTCTTTCCCTCCCTAGGAGCTGATGCAACAGAATGGGATTGGTTATGTGTTAAATGCCAGCAACACCTGTCCCAAGCCTGACTTTATCCCTGAATCTCATTTCCTGCGAGTGCCTGTGAATGATAGCTTTTGTGAGAAAATTTTGCCGTGGTTGGACAAGTCAGTAGATTTCATTGGTAAGTAGCTCAAGTAGTATTACAAGTCCTTTGGGTTATAGGCTCATGTAGAGGTATATCCCTCCCTCCCCTCCTCCCCTTTTTTTTTCATTAGAGAAAAGGAACCTATTTCATACAGTTCAAAAGTTTGAAAACACATGATGCTCCTTATCTCACTTAGTGGCCAAGGTGATGTGTGTTTGCCATGCCATCCCTAAGGACTAGCCTTGTGACATCCTAGCTAACTTTAACACTACCAGGGTTAAGCCTAACGGGATCTGTGATTATGTATTGGCAAGTGTTTGAAAATCGGTTAAACTTTTGGGATTAAACTTTTTACCCACTTCGTCAAATCCTATAAAAGACGTTTGGAAACTGTGGTGGCGTTCCTTAAACTGTTTCTGCCTTGCTGCTGTGTTTTCCCCAGAGAAAAGTCAAATCCTGTGAAAACAAATCCCATTACATTTAAAGTCTTTATGTCACAAGATTCCTAAGCTTCAGTCCCTGTGCCAGTAATTTCAAGTAGTATTGGATCTAATGAAATTCCAACACACACACACTCGCTCGCTCGCTCTCTCTCTCTCTCTCTCTCTCTCTCTCTCTCACTCACTCACTCACTCACTCACTCACTCTGATACTTGTGTGGTCATTCCTTGGCGTTGTCTGTGACAGGGTCTTGTCCATACCGTACTTTGTTTTGCTCACTGGGCCCGTCAGCCCTGGAGCCTCCCTGACTCCCAGCTTCTGGCGCTGTTGTGACATTTTGGTGCCTCGGGATCAGGTCTGCTGGTAGGAAATCGAAGATGTGTATTTGAAATGTGGTTTTGGGGGAAAGTGGCTAAACCGAGGAGACGTGTTCTTTGCTCTTGAGCAGCATAACAAGGTGTGACTCTTGATGTCCGTGTGAAGAGTTTTCATTAGTTTTCCCCCTAGTCACACAAGTTTGAGCACCCTCATCCATAATTAGATACTCTGAATTGCTTACTGAAAGTTTAAAAAAAAAGAACTAGTTCCTTTTAAACAGTGAAGCTATGTAAATTAAGCCCCTCACTAGATCCTTTCATCTGCGAGAGGAATTTTCTAGACAGTGCTTTTGGAACTTCGGGTAATTCTGAAACAGATCTCCTTTTTTCAAGATTTCAGATTGCCAAGTCGTCTCCTCTTTAATTGGCACGCATTCTGTGAAACACCTGAAGAGAAATGGCTTGATAATTCACATTAAAATAATCACAAACAAAAGTCCCCCAATTAATCCTTCCCCCCATTCTACTTCTAGGAGATATTCAGCATCTCGTTCAATGTTTGCCTCTTTAAAAGACGACAGTTATAGTTAACGTTCCCATTGCATGTCACATTGATCCAGAGATGATTGGCTCTAATTTCAGCTAAAAGTGTGATTTCAGAATCTATTTAGAATAGAACCTGATTCTGTTAAGTCATGACAGTGTCTAAGCTTTAGGAGGTTGGTAGAAAAGAGAATATGAGTAACTTTGCCCCCAGCCTTCTTTCTTCTTTCATTGGAGCTCCTGGCCACTTTTAATTCCTGCAAAAGGAATTTTACCATGTTGCTGGTTGGTGAAATACCCACCCAAATACGTATCGTGATTTATTGTATATCTGAAGATACTTTTACTTACCAGTAGTTCACTTGCTTGGCCCTGTTTACTGTTAGGGCCACCATCCTTTTCCCACCCAGACAATCCAGGGGAACACGTCCAGCCCACTGCGGAATTCAGCCCATGTTCACTACAGTTGCTAGTCTCGTCCAGGCTGTTTTAAGCTATGGTTAGTCATGGCAGAGAATATAATTTGAAGACATACCCTCTTACCAGGACTTAATAACTTATAGGCTCATACTTTTCATTATTCAGGTTAAATTTCAGTAAGTTTGTTTGTTCAGTAGGGTTTGTTGGAAGGACGCAGTTTTCATGGGGTGTTGCCTTTACTTCTACTGGACGCAGGCCACGGCGGGCGCGTTTGCCCGTCTGTGCCCCGACCAGGGCCCCTGGCCCGGCTGGCCGCTCGCACGGGCTCCTGCTTCACTCGCCCGCGCAAACTCAGGGCTTCTGTAGGCAATCCAGGGAGGTAATTAAGAGCATGTACTTTGGAGCCAAACTGTATTTGATTATTGGTTAAGTGACTCCAGGTGAGTTACTAAAACTTCTGTGCCTCAGTTTCCTGACCTGGAGACTAAAGATACTGTTTCTACCTTTCAGGGACATTGTTCGGATTGAAATAGATAATGCACGTAAAACACCTTGCAAGGTGCCTGACTCATAATTGGCTCTAATAAATAGTAGCTGTTTTAAAAATTATCTAAGTCCTTTTCCTATTTTTTCTTAGAGCTGTACTCTGTTACCTCCGTTATTTCTTCCTTCTTTTTAGCCTCTTTAACTTCGCCCCATCACTGACTCCTTCTTAACCCATTTCATTTGTTATCCTCTCTCTCTCTTTAAACCTAGAATTGATAAAATAGAAAAAACTGAAAAATAGATAAAATTGAAAAAATAGATACATCTTGCCTAATTCCTGGATTGTTGTAGTGGCAGCCTGCTTTTTTCTATTTCCAGTTCTCCCCCGTCAGCGCCTTCTTGTTGCCCCCATTCAGGAACCTGCAGAGGCTCCTTAAGCGCCTCGAGTCCGTAGCCCAACATTCCCAGACTCTCCAACACCTGCTTCCCACCTCTGAACCCTCCTCTCCGTTCACTTCCTGCCCAGCGTGCACCAGCCAAGGCTGTTTTCTGAGTGGTTGTCCAGCCCCACCGTGGGTCTTTCTCAAATGTTTCCCTTCTCCTCTCCGCCAGGTCGACAGGTATTACTTCCTTTGCCTTAAGAGACTCAGTTTAGCACTCAATTCTGCCAAGAAATGTGTTCTAATGAACCCCACTTCAGTATAATCACGTTTTAGTTAGATTTTAAAAATATATCATCAAAGCAGTTGTAATTGTAAGAACAGTATAAGTACCACGCGGAACATTTGAAAAAGAAACCTGTAACCTCAGCATCCTAACACATCTGTTATCATCATTGCTTTATTTCCTCCCAGCCTTTTTCAAATTTTTTATAAAGATTACCTTTTAAAATATGTATCGGTCAGCCAGCCAGTGTTTACTGGGTTCACACTATGTGCTCAGTGTTAAACCCTTTGGGGGAGTGTTAGAAGCAAGACCCTTCTCGGTCCTCCTAGTCTAGTTTCATGATAATTATTAAAAATGATGAGAGAGTACTGTCAACATTAAAACAATATTTAAAGCCAGCCTACTTCCAATAAGAATTCGAAGCAGCTTACAGTGAGAGGTTGGGGTCCAAAGATAACACACATTCACACACGTACCCATTAAAGTAGGACACCGGGGCAAGAACCAGGTACTATGGGACTAGGAAAGGCACAGTGAAATCGGAATTACAGTCGCCTCTTGAAGTTGAGTGAACACCTTAGCTTTGAGCTTCTTAGCAGCCAAGGTGAGAGCAGTATAGGCTAAATACTGAATAGTTGAGAGGAGGAAGAGAGCTGTGTAGCCCAGGAAGGCTTGGACTTTACGTACATGTGTTTATATACTGTTAGGTTGTATAGCGTGTCCTTTTTTCTTTGTTTCAATGCTGTTCTGTGTTCGTTTGTTATTGTTTTATTGTGTTTGATTTCCCTGTCTAAAGGGAAGCTGCTTGATTGTTCATGTAGTACCTTAAAGCTCTATGGTGTTTTGTACATAACAAACAATAAGTCCTATACGTTGGGAATTTGTTATATGTATAACAGAGGTGGTGAGATTGAAATACTATTGTATATTGTATTACTCAGCTGCCAGAGCAGATTCCCTGGATACCTTGTTAATTACAAGAACTTTTAACATAAGGTTTGGTAAACTTTTGGTAGTTATCAATGAAAACAAGGATGAAAAGGGAAGAGTTTAGCTCATGGCAGCAGCGTGCAGGTAAAGGGTAAGCACATACACAATTGTTCAGATATAAGGAAGTCACTGTACTGGCTAAAATGGTAGCTGCTTCCAGGCTGTGGGATAACTTCATCCATGGCCATGAGAAAGCTTTTAAAGCTCATCTACAGTGAGAGCTGGCAGTACGTGCGATCAGATTTCCCTGGTTCTTGGTTCTAACAGTGTTCACGAGTCCTCCTACCATGTTATGGGGAGTTAGCATGACGCAGTCAGACAGTTATCTCCTGGATATCAAGGAAGAGGTCAGCGTTCCCTTGGTCCTCATTAAGGTGACCTACTGAAACTGATTCATGGTGCACACATGGCCTCTTCTTAAATTCAGCAAGTAAAGTTAAGTGAGCCACTTTATGACACACAGAAAAGTCTCCCAGAGAAAAATAGGGAAATTATAGGAAGGTGGATTCTATGAGTCGGCATTTTACAAATTGCTTGACTTGGCGTCTCTTTGCGTCGTGATGTGGTATCACTGTGATTAAGTCTCTCCCCATCCCCACCTCCCTGCTTTTTAGACAGTTAATGTGTGTGTGTTGCATATGTTTAAAATGAAAAAAAAATGTTTTAATTTAATTGCTCATATATATCAAATCATTATGTCATACACCTAAAGTACAATGTTATATGTCAGTTATATCTCAAAGCTGGAAAAAAATGTATCTCTTACATAATTCGAAAAAAACTTAAGTATCAGACAACATAGGTAAACAAAATATTAGCTAAATCTTAGGATTTTGGATGTTATTTTCTTTATACTAGTCTGTATTTCTGAAGTTTTCTACACAAAACAAGTAGAATCACGTGATCACAATGTGTGATTTATACTCAGGGAAAGTTATTAAAATAATAATGTAAAAATTACATGGTGAAAAGTACTGAATAAGAGGCCACCTGAGTTAGGGACACATTGCTGATTAACACACGTGGACCTTCATTGTTCTATATGTAAATCGTGGGGAAATCATCTTCCCCTACCTCCTTAAAAGAATATTGAAAGGAAAAATAGGTAACTAGATGGGCTCTCCTTCGAGTTGCCAGATGAAAGGCATTGTGTAAGTTAATGGAAATAAGATCTCACTGCTGGACAGAGTTGTCACTAACGACCCTTTCTGAATTTGACTCATACAGAGAAAGCAAAAGCCTCCAATGGATGTGTCCTAGTGCACTGCTTGGCAGGGATCTCTCGTTCTGCCACCATCGCCATTGCCTACATCATGAAGAGGATGGATATGTCCTTGGATGAAGCTTACAGGTGAGGACAGGAACATGCCCTGCGAGACTGGCTTCTCCTTTGACCTGAATCATGAGAAGACATGGTGGGGGTGGGGGAGAGGGTGGTGGTGACCACGTTAAAGCAGATCAGGATTATTTTAGTTATACTCTTTACAGGTGACTGGATTTTTAAATGGTTTTTCAGAGATTGGAGAAAAATGCATTTTTATAATTTAGAACTAATTCTGCCCTCACACGTATCAAGTTCATCCTCAGCTACTTTTTAAATTTAAGGAAGAGCAAATACAGAGATCTCCATCCTGTTACTTGAGTTTGTATCTTTGCCTAGTTGGGGAAATATCATTTGTTCTAATTTACACATGAGAAACGCTTCAGGAAAATACTCATTACAGAATTCCTACCGTGCTTCAGATTTTGTGTCTCTTTCACTGAGGAAAAATCCCAATATATGCAAGTATAAAACCAAATAATTGTCAAACTCCATTCGTTGAGTAGAATTTCCTGCAATCTAGAGTTGCTTAGACTTAAAAAAAATTTTTATTGAAGTATATAGTTGATTTACGGTGTGTTAAGTTCTGCTATACAGCAAAGTGATTCATTTATACATACATATATTCTTTTTCATATTCTTTTCCATGTGGTTTATCACAGGATATTGAATATTGTTCCCTGGGCTATACAGTAGGACCTTGTTGTTTATCCATCCTATATATAATAGTTTGCATCTGCTAACCCCAAACTCCCAGTCCTTCCCTCTCCCCACCCCCTCATCAACCACAAGTCAGTTCTGTATGTCTGGGTCTATTTCTGTTTCATAGATATGTTCACTTGTGTCATATTTTAGATTCCACATATAAGTGATATCATATGGTATTTGTCTTTCTCTTTCTGACTGACTTCAGTTTGTATGATAATCTCCAGGTCCATCCATGTTGCTGCAAATGGCAGTTTCATTCTTTTTTATGGTTAACATTCCATTGTGTATAGTATATATGTGTGTGTGTGTGTGTGTGTGTATATATGCCACGTCTTCTTTATCCATTCATCTGTTGGTGGACATTTAGGTTGTTTTCATGTCTTGGCTATTGTGAATAGTGCTGCTGTGAACATAGGGGTGCATGTGTATTTTCGAATTATGGTTTTGTCTGGGGATATGCCCCATGAGTGGGATTGCTGGATCATATGGCAACTCTAGTTTTAGTTTTCTTGAGGAACCTCCATACTGTTCTCCATAGTGGCTGCACCAATTTACATTCCCACCAACAGTGAAGGAGGGTTCCCTTTTCTCCACACCCTCTCCAACATGTATTATTTGTAGACTTAATGATGGTCATTCTGACCTGTGTGAGGTGATACCTCATTGTAGTTTTGATTTGTATTTCTCTAATAATTAGCGATGATGAGCATCTTTTTCATGTACTTATTGGCCATCTGTATGTCTCCTTTGGTGAAATGTCTATTTAGGTCTTCTGCCCATTTTTTGATTGGGTTTTGTTGTTGTTGTTATTGAACTGTACAAGCTATTTGTATATTTTGGAAATTAAGCCCTTTTTAGTCACATCATCATTTGCAAATATTTTCTCCCAGTCCATAGGTTGTCTTTTTGTTTTATTTATGGTTTCCTTTGCTGTGCAAAAGCTTGTAAGTTTGATTAGGTCCCATTTGTTCATTTTTGCCTTTATTTCTATTGCCTTGGGAGACTGACCTAAGAAAACATTGGTACAATTTATGTTGGAGAATGTTTTGCCTATGTTCTCTTCTAGGAGTTTTATGGTGTCATGTCTTAAGTCTCTAAGCCATTTTGCGTTTATGTTTGTGTGTGGTGTGAGGGTGTGCTCTGACCTCATTTGCATGTGGCTGTGCATAGAGCTGCCCCGATTTTGAAGTGTGTGACTTTGAGTGGGTTGCCTCCACCCCGCTTTCTCCAGACAGAAGGCAGCCATTGACAGCAGCACCGACTGGGGTTGTGTTCAGGGACGCGTGAAGCGGAGCCCCCTGTGTACCCTGTTGGATAGAGGCGGTTAGTTTGCGTGTGATAAAGGATCAATAAACATAGGCACCTGGAGCCAGGCCTGCTGTAACAACTGGACTTTCTTCTCAAATTGGAAAATCTGGAAAAACAGAAACGAGCTACCTGAACAGCTCCTCACTTGAGGAAGGAGCCGAGGCGGCTCCGCACCGCTCCGCGTCCTCCACTCTGGCTTCTCCCTAAGGTCTTCCTGCGCCCAGTAGAAACCAGCAGGAAAGGCACCCTTATATCCTGTTACGAGGTCTCATCACGAGGATCCTGTACGTACACTTGTCACAGTTGAGGCCATCATTTCTGGCTTCATTAATTTGCTTTAGGTTACTGATTTCCAAGGAGTTTATTTTTGATTTTTCTCTTTCCTTCCTTATCCAAATATAAATTTTCAGTGTAGTTTCACTCCTGCATCTTCTGAGAAGTGGCCTCAAGGGTCAGGGGCCACTAAAGAATATATCTACTATTTCTAAAGAGTCTCTGTTTCTACAATGAAACATAAAAGCTGTTTATAACTAGTTTTGATCCCTTGATGACTCTTTTTTAAACAAGGTGGTTACAGAAATGAAGCCAGACATAAGACCTGGTTTTCTTCTTCTTTAATATTTATTTTATTTATTTATTTGGTTGTGCTGGGTCTTAGCTGCGCAGGTGGCCTCCTTAGTTGCGGCTTGCCGGCTCCTTAGTTGCAGCACGCGTGCGGGATCTAGTTCCCCGACCAGGGACTGAACCTGGGTCCCCTGCGTTGGGAGCACGGAGTCTTACCCACTGCGCCACCAGGGAAGTTCCTAGACCTGGCTTTGAATCCCGGCACCATCCTTTAGTAGCTGTGTGATTTGGGGCAAGTCACCTAAGGACTCTGTGTACCTCTGTGATGGGGGTAATTACACCCACCTGACAGAGGGTAGTTTTGAGAGTTGAATGAGAGAATACTCCCTTTAGTGCATTAGCATAATGCTTAGCAGACAGAGACCACTGTGCAGCTGGTTACTCTGTCACACTGAATCCAAAGGGAAGGAACTCGGACGTGTGTGCTTTGATTCCCTGGCCATCTGATACTCTCTTTGATGGTTTATTTAAAATGTGCAACGTCTTGAAGTGGCTGTGGGGCCTTTGATCTCGGGAAGCTGAAGGTGGCGCGTGGCTGCTAAGCTGTACTTCTGATGGCAGCACCGGCGGGGAGGGGCGCCGTCACCCCAGGTGGTGAGGGAAGAATCACCTCTTACCAGTTGCACTGGAAGCCTTGGGTCCTTGAAAGTAAGGAGGCTCAACCTAGAACTTCAGGGGCCTGGCCCCCCGCTTTCTAGCACCTCCGGGCTCAGGCTGTAAAGCTCCCCGATGCAGAGGCCCTCATCTCCTCCTTGACCCTCTGCCCGAAGTGTTAAACCAGCCACCTGACAAAGGTCTTGGGAGGGTCTCTCTGATGATTCCCTGTCTCAGCTCTTCACTTGCTGTAGCTTAGTGACATCTTACGATAACAGGTAGTCGTCAAAATTCAAGCCTTTTTGGTTTTTTCCTCTTTTCATAGATTTGTGAAAGAAAAAAGACCTACTATATCTCCCAACTTCAATTTTCTGGGCCAGCTCCTGGACTACGAGAAGAGGATTAAGAGCCAGACCGGGGCGGCGGCGCCCAAGAGCAAACGGAAGCTGCTGCACCTGGAGAAGCCAAGCGAGCCCGGCCCCGGCCCCGCCGCCGCCGCCGCCGCCGCGGAGGGCGGGCAGGGAAGCCAGCCGCCGCCCCTCGGGCCACCCCGCGCCCGCCCCGCCGCCGCTCCCCCTGAGGCGGCGGGGCCCCGGCCTGTGCCCCCCGCCGGTGCGCCCGGCGCCCAGCCCTCGCCGCCCGACGACGGCCCCCTGGTCCAGGCGCTCAACGGGCTCCACCTGCCCGCGGACCGGCGGGAGGACAGCGGCCGCCTCAAGCGCTCCTTCTCCCTGGACATCAAGGCGGTGTCGCCGTCGGCCGGCGCGGCCGCGCCCCTGCGCGGGCTCTCCTCCCCGGAGGCGGCCCCGGAGCCCTACAAGCCCTCCTCCGCCCTGGAGGGCGCCGGCAAGCCGTGCCAGTTCTCGCCGGTGCGGGAGGTGTCGGAGCAGACGCCGGAGGCCAGCCCGGAGCGGGAGGAGGCCGGCCCCCCGCGGGGTCCCCAGCCTCCCAGGGCCCCCGAGGGCCAGGGCGCGCGGCCCCGCGCGGGGAGGCCGCTCCTGTCGCCCCTGCCCCGCAGCGGCAGCGTGGAGGACCACTGCCAGCCCCGCTTCCTCTTCGGCCTCTCGGCCAGCCAGCAGCACCTGGCCCCGTCCGCCGCCGGGCTGGGCCTCGAGGGCTGGCACTCGGACATCCTGGCCCCCCAGACCTCCGCCCCCTCCTTGGCCAAGAGCTGGTATTTCGCCCCTGAGCCCCCTCACTTCTATGCGGCCTCGGCCGTCTACGGAGGCCACGCCGGCCCCCCCGCCTTCAGCTGCGGCCAGCTGCCCGCCTGCGGCGGCGACCCGGGCCACTCCGTGCGCCGGCGGCACAAGCCCAGCGACAGGGCTGACTCCCGGCGCAGCTGGCACGAGGAGAGTCCCTTCGAGAAGCAGTTCAAACGCAGAAGCTGCCAGATGGAGTTTGGCGAGAGCATCATGTCCGAAAACCGGTCGCGGGAGGAACTGGGAAAGGTGGGCAGCCAGTCGAGCTTCTCGGGCAGCGTGGAGATCATCGAGGTCTCCTGAGAAGACAGACACGCGTGACTTCTGTGGACAGTTTTTCTCTTGTTCACAAAAAATATTCCCTGTAAATCTGAAATATATATATGTACATACATATATATTTTTGGAAAATGGAGCTATGGTGTAAAAGCAAAACATGGATCAACACCGTTGTTCTCGTTTAATATCCGCATTTGAGAGCAGCTAGTATTTCTCTCAACACAAGTGGGAGAAGGGCTGAGGCTAGCTTCCCCCCAGGCACGTGAAACAGTTCTATGCAGTGGACCGCACATCCTCTCGTTCTTACTAAGTCGAGTTCTATTTCGTGTCAGAGGACAGAAGCGCCCACCATTTTCCTGTCGTGCTACAAAGAGATCTCAAATACTAGTCCTGTCCGGTCCCTTCCATAGTGCACCTTAGTGCTGAGACTGAGCCAGCCTGTGGGTCGGGCGGGGAGAACCTATTAGGAGCAGAACCTAATGGTAAATCCAAGAGAAATGACCACATCCAAAGCTGATTCACAAACCCAAGCGCACCTGACAGCTGAGCGATGAGAGCATCGTTCCGCTGGCCGACCATTAGGGGCCTTGCCAAGATCTACTACAGAGCAACCCCAGTACCTCAGACGGAAAGTCGGGGCTTTCACCACTACCAGGTTTGGTGGCCCGTTTTCTAGGCATTGTGAACAGGCAGGTAGCTAGTCACCCCTTTCAGACCAGTTCAGACGGTCTCTGCACACATTTCCAGTTGTGCCTGGATGAGGGCGTTCTTTCTTCTTCTCAGCTTTGTGAAGGAAGGAAGGAAGCGATCTAGGATCAACTTAACAGCCAGGAATCTGGCAGCATCGTGATTTAAGCTAAGGCTGGGAGGCTAAACAAGCCTACCTCCCTCTTTATAAATCAAAGAGTTGTTCGAGATGGGGCTGTCAACCCTTTCAGTGAAGGTTACTTTCAAGCCAGACGTGAATTGATTCGGTAGCAGAGCAACAGCACCGTCACGTCCTCAGCCGCGGCGCTAGACAGCTTCCGTTCCGGGTTCATCGCGCAGATGCATCTTGCGAAAATGGAACGGTAAGATAGAATTTTATAGGAAACTACTAAGAGGCAGAAAACCGCGGAAGGATTAGAGAAGGTAGAATTGCTGAGGAGAAGCAGGAAACTGTTACTTTCTCAGTGGTTTTTTTCCCCTTAGCATGCGACCAAGGTGGTATTTCTATAATTAGACTTTCATACTGATTGATAGGGCTGAGAGAGGCTCTGGTAAGCAACGAATGTTCAGAGATAAACAGCGTAGGAAGGTGAGGAGAAGGCGGTTGAATTTTGTTTCGTTGCGAGCAGAGCAGAAAGACACAGCCAAGCTGTCCTCAGAAACTAACCCCAGCATTTTTTAGTAGAACGGACATATCAAAGCGGAGTGGGGCCAAGTGGTCTCCGTCTGTGACCTACAATCACTCTATGGAATCAATCCTGGCAGCTGAAAATAGGAGGTGATTAGAACGAGTCCACAAGTGACAGTACTTACCTGCTTTTAAACTTCCTGGCTTGAGTTTTGTCAGCTACAGTCTGGTCCTGTTTTGAAGCCTTAATTCACGTCAGCAGCTTTTCTTTAGGGTGGCGGGCGGGTGTTAGCATTGTTCTTTACTGTAAGTGTAGCTAGTTGCTGACTCATATCTCAGGTTTTTCTACGTGTGAGAAATGGACAGTCCTTTGATTTGGATGTGACTTCATGTTTCCCATGGTGACTGCTAAAACCAGCATAGAATGACATGATTCAAAACTGACTTGATTGTGACGATTATGAGCTTCATAGAACATAACTGGTTATGCACAAATAACGGGCTATGATATGGGTATAAAATGAAGAGAGTAAACTGCGTAGGGAGTGCGTTGTTACCATACTGGAAAAGTTCTGTTGAGAGTGATTTAGCTTTTCTATATACGTGTAAATTTTGGATGTAATCAGATATTATCAAGGTTTCACACAGTAATTTTTGATGTGTTATGTACACACGCACCAAACGTGTAACAGCTCCCTGCTTCCAGAGTCTGGTCACAACTGTGGAACATTTTTGAGAAATGAAATTAATGGCTCCAATGCTGTGTGTTTCAGGAGGGTTGTGGGACTTGGTTTTAACGCGATCTTTGGGCAGAACTGGCCTTCCATCATTTGGGATTCCTCTCGGCCATGGTCCCCTTCCTGTGACCGATGTGGTCCTGTGCTACATACACCCTTTGGTCCTTGATCACTAACGTCGAGTCATCAGCCCTTGGAATGGAGACTGCCCTGCCGAAGGGGCAGCCTCTCGGGCCAGCCCCAGAGCCACGTGGGTGGCCGAGGGCCGGGCAGGGCGGTGGCTGACTCTTGGCAGCGTGGAATCCGAGGGCGAGCCCTGGAGCCTACCAGATGATACGGGATGGTGATTTTATACGGCAGAACTAGACCTCTACGTGAGAAATGCTGGAAAAGGGTTTAGGACGTTTGTAAAGTTAGGTGGGAAGACTGTATAAATGTTTAATATGAATATAGTGTTCTTTTGTAGTAAGGCAAGCTGTTGAATGGTTGAATTGTGCATTTCTCATTCTGATGTGTCATGAATGTTAATATGATGAAATAAAATCAAAACTGGTACCTGTTTATACATAAATATGAGAAAGGGCCTCTCTCTACAGCATGTCCGAGTGGTGAAGGAGGCCTTGGTGGGACCTGACCTGCTGTCCTCCTGCCGGAGGCATCAGCTGTGTCACGGGATCCGACGTTCACTGGGAACACGCTCAGGCGCTAACAGTCTGCGGCCATCGCCTTCATTCTTTAATGTGTACGCCAGACGCACACTGTGGTGTAGAAACCTCCGATGACCTCAGGTTTGGTGACTGACTGAAACCAGAATAGGTACAAGGTAGGAAGAAGAAAGACCAGGTAAACATTTGTGGTGCATTTTAATTAATATGTGGACGGTTTTATAATCCTTATAGGAAAAACTGAGGGAGAGCAGTTATTTAATGATCTGTTTTCCATCCTTGCTGTGTACATCATGGCCAGTGTCACATAATGCTTATAAGTGACACTGGGCATGATGACTTATGAGACTAGAAACTCAGCCTCATCAGGTTGTTAGTAAAGAATTAGGCATTAAAGGAATAAAGCGTTTACCTTCAGTGCAAGCAGATGGGATAGTGGCGATGAGAAGAATCACAGGTGACGACATCTAAGTTGGTTGTGAAAGGCTTCTGAGTTGAAGTCAGACGTAAGGAAATTTAAAAACAAGAAGGGTTGGCCTGGGTGAGTGAAGACCAGAAGCGCTGTCTTGACTAGGACCTTACCAAAACTGGAGGTGGGCGTGGGGCAGAGGAAGAGAGGGCAGGTGGCACAAATCTGCCTCGAGATGGGAGGTGGCAGGAGGGAGCAGGTGTCTCAGTGAGAGGCTTTGGATGGGAAGCTGTCGATGTTGTAAGGCCCGAAAGTCAAGCCAGTTACTACTTAAACGCAGACAGATCTGAGGGCCTCTTGGGGACCACTAGCCGCAGCAGGCTGGTGTCAAAGGACTAGTTTGGGTCTGACATCATCAGACCAGGGCTCAGGCTAAGGGGAAACACGGAAGGTATAGCTACTGGGACAAGTGAACAAGACCTTGTTATCCTCAGAACCTTCACCGTCATTCTGTCTTACATACTCCTGTCTGGTGGTTTTTGCTTTCTGACACTAAGCGGATATGTTTTAGGCCTAGTAAACAAAATCTAGGTCTAGGTGCTTTTCTCTGAATATAACTCTTCTGCCTCTATCAATGAAAAGGGGAAGCAAGGTATTTCTTGCATTCTGTGGGGCCCATTCATCCTTGTACATCAAAATTATACTTGGTTATATCTTTACAACGTTGCAAAATCAACTGGAGAATTACACCACCCTCTTGCAAGATGTTTACAAGTCAATCATATTGTTGCAGTTTATGTGCATATAGATATCAAACTGGGTGTATGTAAAAACAAATTTCATTCCTTTGGTTCTGGCTAACACACCCAGAGTCAGTTGGAAATGCTTTCCCATAGGACATGCAGAATGTTACCTCGTAGGAGGGTGTCGTAGGCAAACAGGATAACTGAGAAAGGGTGAGCTCAGCTGTGGCCTGGCTTCTCTGGTCAGGGGAAGTATGACAGTTTCAAAGACTGAATTAAAAATACTTGGTTCCCAGAAGCTTTTAGCATAAATCATGCTTCACTATATAGAAAAGGTAGCAGTAGGAATATGCCTTGATTGGTGAAGAAAATGAATCAAATCGTCAGTGAATTCTATCATGTCCTATGTTGACACTGATGACCCTGAACAAATTCCTAAGAGCAATGGACACACACATACACGCAGCTCACCACATGAGACACTGCTCATACTAACAAGCAACTAGATTTAGTTGCCAAAAAAGTTTTAATGTTGTGGTTTGAAGCACGTGAATAATTATCTGGTTACCCTTTCCTTCTGTAGTCACGACATCTGAATGGAAGGTACATGCCTTGTGTGTGGGCAAGAAATTCAGTGTTACTTATTATAAACCAATAAACAACAATGACATCTCTGAGGCACTATGTAGCTCTTAACAAAGGAATGAAAGTCAGGGTAGGGGAAAGAAAAGCAAAATTACTTCTCTCACAGTTAAGGAAAAACACACACCTACAAATTCCACGAGAAGAAAACATTTCCCTTCTCTCCACGCTGACCTTCAATCTTTAGTATCAACGTGTCAAGTAATTTCCGACTGAATACTATCTATCTGGGTTTAGCTGAGGTGTAAACAAAACAGGAAGACAAAATCTTCAATTACTCTAGGATTTTAACATGTGTGTGTTCACAGCTCTCATTACTGAAGATTCCTTGTTTTCCTTGGGATTTGCTAGGGGAAATGCCAAAGCTAAATAAGTTCTACAGATCAACCCGAAAGAGTAAATGGCACGTGTAGTTCCCCAGGGCCATTAGTTTACGTAGCCTTGGAAACAGCATGTTTATAATACCTATAATGTACCTTTTTCACACGTCAGAGGAGAAAGCAAAGAAATAAGCTAGAGAATACTTTACCAAAGACAAACAAACCAAACCAATTTCTTGAGTGCACTTAGAATATGGAGTCCTTAAAAACTCATTTCATCGAATATTCACTCTGGCAGAGAACATAAGTTACTAAGAATGATAAAACTTTGAGGGAAAGAAAGATGTGAAATCTATAACATCATTATAAAGCTGCCCATGAAATCTATCACTTGCTCTTAACCCCACAATTCATTTATTGTAAACTTATATGCACATAATACAAGGGGTGAAGGCCTTTCTACTGATCTTCCACTTCAACTAGTGAAACGAGGAGGCTGTAGTATGGCGGCCTGTTGGATGGGGTTCAGAACTAGAGGTGAGTAGACTGACAAGCAAAACAGGTCCTTGAAGGAAGCCAGCCACTTGACACCTGTCTAACTCATAGTGAAGAGAAAGAAGGAAAGAAGCTCTCCTTTGGCAACTCAGAAATTAAAGTCACTACAAGACCCAGGGCCACTGCTCAGACACAACAGGCAAAGACGCTCCTCACTGCTTCTCGAGGGTGATGTATCAGAACCGCAGACGTGGGATCTAAGAGCTGGAAGGGGCGTGAGACCCTACCCAGACCACCTCGTGCTCTAGCGGGGGTGGAAACTTCCAGCCAGGGCCCTCTGACAACCCCAGGCAGCCTCCCCATCCCTGAAACATCCGAGAGCGTCCAGCTAGGCCACTGGTCATTAACCAACAGAGATCCAGCATTACTGTCTCTTGAAACAGTAAACCCCTTAGATTCCCAGAATCCATTGGAAAAAGTAAAATATTGAGGAGCGAAAAGTAAAATGTTACCAATCAGGGTTCAATCAGAGAAGAACCACCAGGAATGATGTAGAATAAGGAGGTTGTTCAAGAGACTCACCTTAAACAGTTAATTAAAGGAGCTGATAAGAGTCCCAGTTGTGCTGTTTCTTCTTCACCAGGAGTCGCTGGGCAGGTGGTCCATGAAACAGCTGGATGTGCAGTGGGGGGGGGGGATGGATGTGAAGTGGGGGGGATGGATGTGTAGTGGGGGATGGATGGGCAGTGGGGGGGGTGGATGGGCAGTGGGGGATGGGCAGGGGGGATGGATGGGCAGTGGGGGATGGATGGGCAGTGGCGGAGAGCCAAGACACCTGAAGCCTGCAAGCAACAAGCTGAAACCACATCTGTCTCCCACCAGAACCCACGGTGGCTCTTCCCTTCTCTAAGCCCTCATCCTCCCTGCTGCAGAAGACCTAAGGCGAAGTTAGTACTCATACCTGGCCCAGGATTTGGAAAAGCTGAAGGCAGAGTTCTGTGGAGCCGGACGGAGGAGCTGCTGCCCGCACCAAGAGTGCAACAGGGCCTGACTGACAGCGACTTCATCAAATACACATGGACGTTGCTTCACTTCCCCTGACAAATCTCACGCAAAGTTCTCTTGTGGCCAACCCTAACCAAAAAGGAACAGGGAAGGGAATTCCAGGAAACATAACTCGACTTAGCCAAAGTTGATAACGTTGCAAAACCACCACATACCATAAATATTAAATTAACTAGAATTATTTCAAAACACATCAGATTTGCCTATTGTTCTTCTCTGCTTCTACCCAGGAATAATCCATCTACTTTGGACCCAAATCTAAGTTAATATACCACGTTTTGTCTAGTGTCTTTATAAGAAGGAAAAGAACTGGATGGAGTGCTGGCTGGCAGAGAAGTTCTGCACGCTGTGCAAGGTCACCTTCCTGCCACGTCCAGACCATCAGCTGCCGCAACACAGTTGAGAAAGCTCTGTCCTCGCAGGCTCAGTCTGCACGTCACTTTGTTATGTGCTTTTATTTGTAAATTGTATTAAGTGCAGTGAGGGTAATGCAACGTGATCCCTGAGCTATTCTGACAGCTCTGTAGACAACCAGCCTTTCCTTCTTTGAAAGCTACAAGCATGTCTCTGTGTTCAGAGCCAGGTTCTGTATACTCCAGGAACTCAAAAAAAAGACAGTGATGGTTGAGGGCTGAAAAATGCCACTTTCTGTCAGTCTAGGGGAAGGGACTATGAGAATGCCTTTTATTAGTTTTTCAACTTTCCTGCCAGTTTGAAGTTAAAAAAAAAGAAGTGAAGTTAGGAAAAAATAGTAATTAGAGTAGGTGGGTACCTAGTCTAGCCACATCAGATATTAAAATGTACTGTGAAATTATAATATTAAAACTGTGAAAAAACAAACAAAAACCAGCATGAAACAGTATGGAGAGAAAGATCAATGGATCTGAATACAGTCCAGAACCAGATCCTCAATTACAAGGAAATTTAATACATGAAAGGAGCACTGAACACAGGGGGGTGGGGGGGGGAATGCATTATTCAATAAATCTGGCTGCCTTCCCCTCCGTGACATTTCCTAGAATAACCTTAGCTATTTAACAGGTTTCTAAAATTACAGAACATCTTTCTTGATTGTACTCTAATGAATTGCTCTAGGAATGGTTTAAAGCCCCACTAAAATCCTGACCACCGAAGGCATTACAAAGACGAGCTTCCTTCACCAGAGTGGCCCAACAAACTCTATAGGTCTAGCTCCCCACTCCCAGCTCAGGGCTTCCAATCCCTCCCTGGCTCCCTCAGACCCCTTGATCTCCTCTGGCTGGATGTCTCTACCCGCCTTCCTTCCTGATGGGTAAAGAAGCAGTTCCCAGAAGGTTGCCCTCTGAAGAAGGCAGATGCTGCCTTGGCCTCTTCCCTTGGCTCTGGTTTCCAAGTTGTCTTTCCAGTTCAGAGGGAATGAGCAATCTTGATATTTTTTTGGTCCTTAGAAAATGCTAGAAGCTATTGATTTTTTTCCTGTGTCTAAATTTTTTAAAATTATTTTTTCCATTTAGCTTGGAATGTTCATATTTCTGCTGTCATCCAGTTGTTTTATGCCCTACATTTTATCCCGGGTTCTAAGAACCTTACAAGATAGTGTTCAATCAAAATTCGAGGTTAGAATCAGATAAAGTTTAACTGAGAGATGCTAAACTAAGTGGGATCAATTTTAACCTTACAAAGATACCTAAGGCTGTTTGGACACAAAAAACACCCTCTGAGGTCTGGAGGAATCTAGGGAGCCCCGTGGGCCCCCGTGACCTCCCTATATCCCCGGCTCCTGGTCTCCGTTCGCCTGCCTGGATCTGTTCGTACGTTCCACTTCTTCGCTTCTGCAATCTTTTCTTCCATTAGAACGTTTATGATGTGCAAAGTACTGCACTGAGGACTTTTGTGGTTACTCAAATTGCTTCATTTCCTAATCTCCCATAGAAATTCAGCAGCACTTGGAGTTTTTCCTCTTCAGCCTTTTTTGTATCCCCGGCACAATGCCTGGCCCGTCCAGCGGGCTCCGTGGACGCCTGCCGGGTAAGCGCTCTCCGTTCTGCTCCACGAGTCTGCAAAGCTAGTAAAGCAAATGCGGGCTAAAACCTGCCCCCAAAATTGGAGTCCTGCCAGCGCTGATGTAATAAGAGGAAACCTAAACTGTATCTGCATCAAGGAAACCAGTTATCAGTGGGAGATGGACCCGACCAGGCTGTGGAAAGGGAGTCTTCTGTTTCCGATGACGACACAGGAGGGGCACCCTAAGCTGACACAGGAGCAATGCCAGGCCAGATAAAGACTTGCTACAATGGAAACACAACACACACACCTGGATTAAATTAGTTCTTTATGTTTACAACCCACAAGACAGCCTACTGAGAAAAATTTCACGAAGGCGTCAAGGACACAGAGCTTCTTAAAATATTTCTCCGCCCCTTGTCTTCATATTTTCAGTCTGCAAGCTAGACTAGATAATATACACTGTCAATTAAAAAAAAAAGACACAAAATAAAAATAAGTCCCAAGGCAGAGTTCTGTAAAGAGTCCTTAACAGTTCAAACATTCCAACTTCGGTGACCACTGAGAGTAGGTTTGCTGGCTTTGCAGAGGGAGAGCGCGTCAAGGGAATAGCTGGGGCATCGCAGTCTCCAGGGCGGCTGGACTGCTTCCCGTGCCCTCAGGGAGGCCTTCAGTCACCTCCAATGCCTTTGGTTCCAAGCGTCCTGGGGCCCTGGCGGTCCCCCGACCACAGCCGGTGGGGGGAGGCGGCTACAGCCTGAGCTCGCGGTCGGGCTTCATGCTGAAGGGCTCCAGGCGCTCGGCCTCGGGCAGCAGGCTGTTGAGCCGCTCCAGCAGCGGCACTGTCTGGTCGATGCCCATCTGGATACGGCGCAGGATGGCCGACATCTCGTTGACCTTCTGGATCTGCTCGGCGTATTTGGCATATCTTTTCTGGCGCTCCTGCATGAAGCTAAAGAGGGTTTCTACAGACAGATCCATCTGCAGGAGGGAGAGAAGTGAGACACATTCAATCCAGAGGCAACAAGTCCCGTCACGAGGCTGGGGGATGAGCACGAGGTGCGGAGCCCACAGGCCACGTGGGGGGCGACCAGCTTTGCAGGAAGTGGAATCGCTGGGCATAAAAACCTTCCAGGACACGGCCTGACCGGCTGCTGCCCCAGAACCCTCTGCAGAGGGAGACTGGGCTGACGGCCTCCAGCTCTGCCTTCTGGGAGAGTGAGCCATCTAGTCCTTGTTGAGACCCTGGGATTTCTAGCTCTTTCTCTCTACAGGGAAGAATCCTGGGCTCAGAAATCAGGCAGACCAAGGTTTGACTCCAGCTCTGCCCGTTGAGTTGCTAATATGTATGCTTTCTGTCTCAGGTCTTTCATCTGCAAAAATCAGGGGACTGACGGCAGACTTGCAAGGTTGCTGTGAGGACGAAATGAAACGACGACGTGCTCAGGACTCGGCTTTGTCCTCCCTCCTCCCTGGAAGCTGCAGACCGCAGTCACTCCGGGAGAGCTGCCTGGAGGGGGGGCGCACTCCCCGCCAGGACCACAGATGCCAACCAAGTCAAGTCTATATACCACGCGGGGCAAACGGAGGCCTGCTTTGGGCACCCTCCCCCCGTCAAGCAAACTTGAGGCTCTGGGCTCCCCTTTTGTGACCTCTTTTCCTCCCCTGGCGAGGTTCTTTGGTACCTATCATCTGGATAGAAACAGGAGGAGGAGGGAACCGCCTGCGTGTCGGATGCCCACACCCCTCCTCTGCATGGACCCGCATCCACTCCCTCCCCACTTGTTTCCTTCCCCAACCAGGGAGGAAACAGTCACACCCCCGAGACTCATGCTCCTGTCCCAAAGCACAAACGGCACCTCAACCCTTCCTTCTTGTCCTCCCAGGAGCACGGCCCCTCCCAACCCCCGCACCCAGCCAAGCGCTGGCCCGCAACGCGAGTTACTGCAGAGCCTCCGAACGCGGTGTGATAAAGACAAAAACAAAACGAACACTCTAACGTATAAGAGACCCACGCCAGGGCACCCCCCGAAAACAAAATAACCAATTCTATTTTGACGTTGTGCGTGTGGGGAGAGAGGGACGGTGCTGAGGAGCAGGGGGCCTGTTACAAGGACTCAGGGCTGATTGTGTCCGTTGGTTCTCCCGTCACTTGTTTGGAAATGCCGAGGGGACAACGAAAGGCAGCTGGTGAAGGGCTGGGGTGCGCAGGGAGGAGAATAATCGTCTGAACGGGAAACGCCAGACGAGGCGGAAGCGGTTTCCACCTTCAGAGGGCCCTCTGCGAGCCTGTTCAGGCACTCAGCACTTCGGAGGTGGTGAGGCAGGAGACGGTCGTCTTCCTCACAGTCGGCGCCAGCCTTCTCAGGATGGCAATTCAGTCCGGCACCTAGGAACACTCCGCCTTCTGCGAGACTGTGGGAGCCAGCTGGGACCCACTCGTGGGCCAGCACAGCCCATGGAACAGCCTGCACCAGAATTCAGAACCTTCTCGGGTCATCACGTTGTGCTTGGCGGGGGCATTCCCGGCCCCCAGCCCCCGACTCTACCAGACTAGACAGACTCCTGAGTCAGAGTTGATCTGCAATGGCCTCCAAGGCTCTACCTGATCGTGCCTAAGGCCCTTGGCAATCAACCCCTCCCCTCCCCTCCGGCCTGACTGACACCTGATCAGACAGCTTTTACAACCATCTTAGCAAAGTTCTTGTTCAATGGCATACACTTCCTTACACACTTCCACATCCAGCTGAGGCCACGTTTAATGTGCCCAGAGCTTCTGTCCAAAGCCATGTCATGCTGAAGGCTTAGGTGAGCACACTGAATTCAAGCACGCTGTTCAAACATGTTTAGAGTATGTCTTCCAAGAGGCAATTCCATGACGGTCCCAGAGGGAAAGAACCACAGAAGAGGAAACTTAGGGCTGAGCGACCTCCAAGGTCTCACAGTGACAGAACCAAGACTAAACCCCAGATTTCCTCAGTCCAGCATCTTCCTTTTGCTGTATTTAATTGAGAGAGTGTACCATTAGGGGCACACGAGATTTTAGCTGGTACACGGCATGGCATTAAGGAGCATCAAATCACGTGATGGAAAAGTTATTGCCTTTTAGATCTTTTCCCATTCTTTCTGATTGCTGCAAGTAAAGTCTCAGTTTGGTGCAGCTAAGACTTGAATACCTGGAAGAGTGTAATAAAATGGGCAATGCCTGCTTCTCATGCCCCGCCCTTTGCTCAGACAATACTGCTTCTGACCCCTACCCCTACCTAAGGATGTGGCCATGAACCCCAGGTACACACACTTACTCCAGCATTTCTGACATGGCTTTAGGCAATGTCAGCATCTAATGCAATGCTGAATCTTACCATTTGGACAATCGGGAACATATTCACCTTTCCTGTTTCTATTTTGGCATGTAGACTCTAACAAGGAAGCATAAATACAACATACAGAGTCAACAGACATTTATCGAGTACTACCGTGTGCCATGCACCATGCAAAGTCCTAGTGATACAGGTATTAAGAACCAAAACTATTTACACCCACATGGCTTACTGTGTACATTAACATGACTTTTCTTTTCCACTCTCTTTGTTAACATGACTTTACTGTTCCAGGAAACTCAGGCCCAGAAGGGGGAATGTTGCAAATAACTTTGTTTCAGGAACTTCCAGAGGAGCCATTTAAATGAAAAAACTACTAGATTTTCCAATAGAGAATGACTATTTATTCCCCATGACTCTTGCCTCAAAACCCTGGCCTTGCTGTGACCACATGACTAAGTACTAGTCAGCAGCATGTATATGAGGAAGTCTCTCCTGGAGCTTCCGGGCGCCTTCCTAAAAGTTAGCTGGCATGCTCCTCTCCATCTTTGTCCCTTCCCTCCCTCTGCTGCTGCTGAAATGCAGATGCAGCCCCCATGGACCACGAGAATAACTAAGCTCATAATCTGTGGGTCAGCAGAGCAGTGAACTAGAAGAAGTCTGGGTCCATGAGGATTTTTCCCCCCACGAGAGTCGAACCAGGTGTGGGAGAGAACAACAAATTTCCATTTTGACTGTATAGCCCAGGAAACTCTGTTCAATAGTCTGTAATGACCTATATGGAAAAAGTATCTAAAAAAGAGTGAATATATGTATAACTGATTCACTTTGCTGTACAGCAGAAACACAACACTGTAAATCAACCAGACTCCAATAAAAATTAATTTAAAAGAAACAAACAAGGTCGGGACTTCCCCTGGTGGTGCAGTGGTTAAGACTCCACACTCCCAATGCAGGGGGCCTGGGTTCAACCCCTGGTCAGGGAACTAGTTCCCACATTCATACCGCAACTAAGAGTTCGCATGCCTCAACTAAGGAGCCCATGAGCCACAATTAAGAAGCCCGCCTGCCACAACTAAGACCCGGTGCAACCAACTAAATAAATAAATAAATATTTTTTAAAAAAAACAAAACAAGGTAAAAAAAAAATTTCCATTCTGTATAAGCCACCATAATTCTGGGTCTCTGTAACACCAGTTCGATTTAATCTTACACTGATAGAATGAATGTGATAAAGTCCCTGCCCTAAGGAACTCACTGTTTACTCTTAAACTCATACTTCAAACCTTGCCCCACATACTCATATACTGTCTCTGATGGCAGTACCTCTCAAAGGGCAGGTGAAAAAGGAGGTGAGATTATTTGTGGGTGTAAGTGCAGGATTTACTATGACATTAGACATCTATAGAAGGGGCTCAAAGTCACTGCAAATACCTTATGTGGATGGGGCATCCTATTTGCCCACCTGGTTGGTCCACTGCCAGCAATGGATCCAAAATATTGGATCCAGCAAGTCAAATCCAGAAACATACAAAAAAGATAGTATATCATTACCAAGTGGGGTTTATCTCAAGGATGTAAGCTTTTTCAGCATCTGAAAATCAAAGTAATTTGCAATTTCAATATAATAAAGGTTAAAAATCATATAATCATTTCAACAGACACAGAAAAATCATTCAACAAATTATGAAAAATTTCAGCAAATTAGGAACAGAAGGAAACTTCTTCAGTCTGATAAAGGGCATCTGTGAAAACCCAACAGCTAACATCACAGTTAGTGGTGAAAGACACTTTTCTCCCTAAGATCAGGAATAAGGCCAGGATGCCCATTCTCACCACTTCTATTCAAAGTTGTACTAGAGGTCCTAGCCACTGCAATAAGTCAACCAAAGGAAATAAAAGGCACAGGAACTGGAGAGGAATAAATAAAAGGGTCTTAATCTGCAGATGACATGGTGTACCTAGAAAATCTTAAGGAAGCTTAGAACCAAAAACTAATAAAACCATGAAGTGAATTTAGCAGGGTTTCAAGATACACGGTCAACATACAAAAATCAATTGTATTTCTATATATTTGCAATGAACAACTGGACAATGGAATAAAAAATACAAAATTTACAATTGCATCAACATAAAAAGCTTAGAGAAAATATCACAAAATATATATAAGACCTACACACTGATATTACAAAACCCTGCAATGAAAAATTAAAGGAGATCTCGAAAATGGAGAGGTATACCATGTTCATGGATTGGAAGATTCAACATCATTAAGATGTCAGTTCTTGCCAAATCGATTTATAGATTCATTTGAAATCTGAATCAAAATTCTAGATGGCTTTTTTTGGTAGGGATTTGATAAGCTGATTCTAAGTAAACAGAATGGTCAAAAGAATTCTGAAAAAAAACAAAGTCTGAAGACTTATAGTAATTCTTTCAAAACTTAATTTAAAGCTACAGGGCGGAGTCAAGATGGTGGTGTAGGAAGATGTGGAGTTAGCATCTCCCCACAACTAGGGCACCTGTCAGCTGTGGTGAGGGACTCTGTGGCCCAGGGGATGTGAGGAACCCCAAAGTGAACTGGTAGGACATAGAGGGACTGAGGAGGGAGGAGAAGTGGAGGCCAGACAGGATCAGTGCCCCTGAGGCCAGGGAGATCAGGAGATGCAGGTGGGAGGGACTCTCCAGGAAGAGCGGGAGAGGAGCTGAGGGCGATTGCCTGGCCCACTCAGGCCGGGGAGCCTGCTGAGCTCCCAAGGCGGTACCCCTGCCACAAAGCCCCATCCAGGCCACATGGGTCCTCGGGGCATAGGAGGGAGGCCAGGGAGGTCGGGAGAGGCAGGCAGGAGAGGCCCTCCTAGACTGGAGGAGCAGGAGAAGAGAGGAGGGCATTTGCCCCACTCACTCAAGCCCAGAAAGCCTGCTAGGCTCCCAGGTGAGGTGTCCTGCCCTCTGAGACCAGGGGTGGGGGGCATGCCTGGGCCCCTTCTGTTCCTTGAGCCTAAGCCCCACCCCCCACAGCCCCCAGGGCCTTTTCCAGCCCTGTGGGTCCTGAGCACTGGCCCCACCCACCACCCAAACCTCACCCTTGCTTAGGTCCCACCCTCCAGAGCCAAGTTCTTCCCCCCTCCCTTTTTTATTCCCCTCCTCCTCTTTTTTACTATTGTGGTACTGATGTACCTTCTGGTTGTTGTTTCCTCTATATTTTTATTTTTATATTCTTCCTAATATATCTGTTAGTTTCCTAGTCTAATTTTATTTTTCACTTTTTTTTTTTTTTTGCCACCCCAGGCACCTTGCAGGATCTTGGTTCATGAGCCCAGGGTCAAGCTGAAGCTCCTGCAGTGGGAGCTCCGAATCCAAACCACTGGACTAACAGAGAACCTCAGACCCCAGGGAATATTCATCAGAGTGAGGTCACACGGAGCTCCTCATCTCAGCACCAAGACCCAGCTCTACCCAATAGCCTACAAACTCCAGTGTTGGAAGCCTCAGGCCAAACAACCAATAAGACAGGAACACAATCCCACTCATAAAAAAAAAAAAAAACACAGATGGCAAAAAAATTTTTCACAGATGAAGGAGCAAGGTAAAAAACCTATAAGACCAAATAAATGAAGAGGAAATAGGCAGTCTACCTGAAAAAGAATTCAGAGTAATGATAGTAAAGGTGATCCAGAATCTTGGAAATAGAATGGAAGCACAGACTGAGAAAATACAAGAAATGATTAACAAAGATCTAGAAGAACTAAAGAACAAACAAACAGAGATGAACAACAAGATAGGTGAAATGAAAAATAACTAGAAGGAATCAATAACAGAATAACTGAGGCAGAAGAATGAATAAGTGAGCTGGAAGACAAAATGGTGGAAATAACTGCCAAGGAGCAGAATAAAGAAAAAAGAATGAAAAGAATTGATGACAATCTCAGAGACCTCTGGGACAACACTAAATGCACCAACATTCGAATTATAGGGGTCCCAGAAGAAGAAGAGAAAAAGAAAGGGTCTGAGAAAATATTTGCAGAGATTATAGTTGAAAACTCCCCTAACATGGGAAAGGAAATAGTCACCCAAGTCCAGGAAGCACAGAGAGTCCCATATAGGATAAACCCTAGGAAAAACACACGAAGACACATATTAATCCAACAAAAAAAAATTAAATTCAAAGAAAAAATATTAAAAGCAGCAAGAGAAAAACAAAAAATAACATACAAAGGAATCCCCATAAGGTTATCAGCTGATTTTTCAGTGGAAACTCTGCAGGCCAGAAGGGAGTGGCAGGATATACTTAAAGTGATGAAAGAGAAAAACCTATAACGAAGATTACTCTACCCAGCAAGGATCTCATTCAGATTCGGTGGAGAAGTCAAAAGCTTTTCAGACAAGCAAAAGCTAAGAGAATTCAGCACCACCAAACCTGCTTTACAACAAATGCTAAAGGAACTTCTCTAAGCAGGAAACACAAGAGAAGAAGACCCACAAAAACAAACCCCAAACAATTAAGTAAATGGTAATAGGAACATACATATCAATAATAACCTTGAATGTAAATGGATTAAATACCCCAACCAAAAGACACAGACTGGCTGAATGGATACAAAAGACCCATATATATGCTGTCTACAAGAGAACTCACTTCAGACATAGGGACACACACAGACTGAAAGTGAAGGAATGGAAAAAGATATTCCATGCAAATGGAAATCAAAAGAAAGCTGAAGTAGCAATACTCATATCAGATAAAATAGACTTTAAAATAAAGACTGTTACAAGAGATAAGGAGGGACACTACATAATGATCAAAGGATCAATCCAAGAAGAAAATATAACAATTATAAATGTTTATGCACCCAACATGGGAGCACCTCAATACATAAGGCAAATGCTAACAACCATGAAAGGAGAAATCAACAGTAACACAATAACAGTACGGGACTTTAACACCCCACTTACACCAATGGACAGATCATCCAAACAGAAAATAATAAGGAAACACAAGCTTTAAATGACACAATAGACCAGATAGATCTAAGTGATATTTACAGAACATTCCACCCAAAAGTGGCAGAATACATTCTTCTCAAGTGCACATGGAACATTCTCCAGGACAGATCACATCTTGGGTCAAAAATCAAGCCTCGGAAAATTTAAGAAAATTGAAATCATATCAAGCATCTTTTCTGACCACAACAATATGAGGCTGGAAATCAATTACAGGAAAAAAAACTAAAAAACACAAATACATGGAGGCTAAACAGTGTGCTACTAAATAACCAAGAGATCACTGAAGAAATCAAAGAAGAAATTTAAAAATACAGAGAAACAAATGACAATGAAAACACAACGACCCAAAACCTATGGGATGCAGCAAAAGCAGTTCTAAGAGGGAAGTTTAGAGCAATACAATTTCACCTCAAGAAACAAGAAAAATCTCAAATAAACAATCTAACCCTACACTTAAAACAACTAGAGAAAGAAGAACAAAGAAAGCCCAAGTCAGTAGAAGGAAAGAAATAATAGATATCAAAGCAGAAATAAATGAAACAGAAATGAAAGCAATAGCAAAGATCAATGAAACTAAAACCTGGTTCTTTGAGAAAATAAACAAAATTGATAAACCCTTAGCCAGACTCATCAAGAAAAAAACGGGAGAGGACGCAAATCAATAACTTTAGAAATGAAAAAGGAGAAATCACAACTGACACACAGAAATACAAAGGATTATAAGAGACTACTACAAACAAATATATGCCAATAAAATGGACAACCATGAAGAAATGGCCAAATTCTTGGAAAGGTACAATTTTCCAAGAGTGAACCAGGAAGAATTAGAAAACATAAACAGACCTATCACAAGTAATGAAATTGAAACCATAATTTAAAATCTTCCAACAAACTAAAGCCCAGGACCAGACGGCTTCACAGGCGAATTCTATCCAACATTTACAGAAGAGCTAACACCAATTCTTCTCTAACACTTCCAAATAATTGCAGGAGAAACATTCCCAAATTCATTCTATGAAGCCAGCATCACCCTGATACCAAAACCAGAAAAAGATATCACAAAAAAAGAAAATTATAGACCAATATCACTGATGAACATAGATGCAAAAATCCTGAACCAAATACTAGCAAACAGAATCCAACAACACATTAAAAGGATCATACACCATGATCAAGGGGGATTTATTCCAGGGATGCAAGGATTCTTCAATATATGCAAATCAATCACTGTGATACACCACATGAACAAATTAAGGAATAAAAACCATATGATCATCTCAATAGATGCAGAAAAAGCTTTTGACAAAATTCAACACCCATTTATGATAAAACTCTCCAGAAAGTGGGCATAGAGGGAACCTACCTCAACATAATAAAGGCCATATATGACAAACCCACAGCAAGCATCATACTCAATGGTGAAAAACTGAAAGCATTTCCACTAAGATCGGGAACAAGACAAGGATGTCCACACTCACTGCTCTTATTCAACATAATTTTGGAAGTCCTAGCCACAGCAATCAGAGAAGAAAAAGGAATACAAATTGGAAAAGATGACGTAAAACTGTCACTGTTTGCTGATGACATGATTCTATATATAGAAAATCCTAAAGATGCCACCAGAAAACTACTAGAACTAATCAATGAATTTGGTAAGTTTGCAGGATACAAAATTAATGCACAGAAATCTCTGGCATTCCTATACACCAACAATGAAAAATCAGAAAGAGAAATTAAGGAAACACTCCCATTTACCATTGCAACAAAAAGAATAAAATACCTAGGAATAAACCTGCCTAAAAAGGTGAAAGACTTGAACTCAGAAAACTATAAAACACTGATGAAAGAAATCAAAGATGACATAAACAGATGGAGAAATATACCATGTTCTTGGATTGGGAGAATCAGTATCGTGAAAATGAGTATACTACCCAAAGCAATCTACAGATTCAATGCAATCCCTAATAAACTACCAATGGCATTCTTCACAGAATTAGAACAATAAATTTTACAATTCGTATGGAAACACAAAAGACCCCAAATAGCCAAAGCAATCTTGAGAAAGAAAAGTGGAGTTGGAGGAATCAGGCTCCCCGACTTCAAACTATACCACAAAGCTACAGTAATCAAGAACAGTATGGTACTGGCACAAAAACAGGAATATAGATCAATGGTACAGGATGGAAAGCCCAGAGATAAACCCACACACATATGGGCACCTAATTTACGACAAAGGAGGCAAGAACATATAATGGAGAAAAGACAGCCTCTTCAATAAGTAGTGCTGGGAAACTGGACAGCTACATGTAAAAGAATGAAATTAGAACACTCCCTAACACCATACACAAAAATGAACTCCAAATGGATTAAAGACTTAAATGTAAGACCAGACACTATAAAAATCTTAGAGGAAAGCACAGGAAAAATGTTCTTTGACATAAACCACAGCAAGATCTTTTTTGACCCACCTCCTAGAGTAACGGAAATAAAAACAAAAATAAACAAATGGGACTTAATTAATCTTAAAATCTTTTGCATAGCAAAGGAAACCATAAACAAGACAGAAAGACAACCCTCAGAATGGGAGAAAATATTTGCAAATGAAACAAAAGACAAAGGATTAATCTCCAAAATATACAAACAGCTCATGGAGCTCAATATCAAAAAACCAAACAATCCAGGTAAAAAATGGGTGGAAGACCTAAATAGACATTTCACCAAGGAAGACATACAGGTGGCCAAGAGGCACATGGAAAGATGCTTAACATCACTAATTATTAGAGAAATGCAAATCAAAACTACAATGAGGTATCACCTCACGCTGGTCAGAATGGCCATTATCAAAAAAGCTAGAAACAATAAATGTTGGAAAGGGTGTGGTGAAAGGGAACCCTCCTGCACTGTTGGTGGGGATGTAAATTGGTACAACCACTATGGAAAACAGTATGGAGGTTCCTTAAAAAACTAAAAATAGAACTACCATATGACCCAGCAATCCCACCACTGGGCATATACCCTAAGAAAACCATAATTCAAAAAAAGGCATGTACCACAATGTTCACTGCAGTGCTATTTACAATAGCCAAGATGTGGAACCAACCTAAACGTCCATCGACAGATGAATGGATAAAGCAGATGTGACACATATATACAATGTAATATTACTCAGCCATAAAAAGAAACGAAATTGAGTTATTTGTAGTGAGGTGGATGGACCTAGAGTCTGTCATACAGAGTGAAGTAAGTCAAAAAAACAAACACCATATGCTAACGCATATATATGGAATCTAAAAAAAAAAAATGGTACTGATGAACCTAGTTGCAGGGCAGGAATAAAGAGGTAGACATAGAGAATGGACTTGATGACATGGGGTGGGAGGGCAAAGTGAGAGCAGCATCGACATATACACTACCGAATGTAAAATACTTGGCTGGTGGGAAGCAGCAGCGTAGCACAGGGAGATTGGCTTGGTCCTTTGCGCTGACCTAGTAGGGTGGGATAGAGAAGACGGGAGGGAGGCTCAAGAGGGAGGGGATATGGAGACATGTGTATGCATATGGCTGATTCGCTTTGTTGTGCAACAGAAACTAACACAGTACTGTAAAGCAATTATACTCCAATAAAGATTTAAAAAAAAAAAGCTATAGTAATCAGGATTGGCATGGAGACATATATAGATCAATGAAACTGAAGAGAGTGTAGAAACAGATCTAAACATACTTGGGTCAATTGATTTTTTTTTACAAAGTTTTTAAGGTAATTTAATGGGGAAAAGAAATTTTTTCAACAATTTTTGGAAGAACACAATAAAACCTGAACCCCTACACCTCACCCCATACACAAAAATTAGCATGAAATGGATCACAGACCTAAGCATAGAAGCTAAAACTATACAACTTTTAGAAGAAAAACCTTTGCTACCCTGCGGTAGGCAAAGATTTCTTAAACAGGTCCAAAAAACATTAACCATAAAACAAAAAATGGTTAAATTGATCTTCATCAAAATGTAAAACTTCTCCTTGAAAGATACCATTAAGAAAACAATAAGGCAAGCCACAGACTAAGAGAAGAAATATTATCTATTGATCAACATCTGATAATAGACGTATCCAGAATATATAAAGACCTCTTACAACTCAATATTAAGAAAAAAAATCCAAATTTGGGATCTTTTCAGGAGAACTGACCCGGGCCTCTGTCTCAAAACATTCATTGAATTTCTTTTAAAAATCTGCTTTTGAGATCCTTAAAAGGAGAATTTAGATCCCTTCCAGGAAAGTGAGCCTCCAGCTGATGAGCTGAATATCAAATAAATTTATTAAAAAGAAAAAAGGAGGGGAGAGGAGGCCAGTGAAGAGCCACTGCAAACGGGCTGGGAGCCTCCAGAAAGTCCTGCCAGAGATGAGCTTGAAGTGGGATCTGGTCCTCTTGGGACAAAAGGTCCAAGGAAGTAGTAAAACTTGCTTGAAGATTGAACCCACGGGCACTGTTAAGTTGGACTACAGACCAGGAAAAAAGGGAGTAGCTAGATGTTAACCAGACAATAGTCTCCCCAGAACTCATATGGGGAAGGCCCGATGCGGTGTGGAAGGGAAAACATTCTGGTCAATTTTCACATCACTTTGAGGACTCTGGAGGCTTCAGGTAAGATTATCCTGGATGCCATCCCTGTCTCTGGATAGTTACTGCTACCAGACGAGAAGTGGCTATTCATGACACCAACGTCCATGAGGGTGCGCGCTTCACCTCGGGAGGGACCTGTTTCGCGGACGCTCCCGTCCTGGCTGAGCTGCGGTGGCAGAAAAGGACTCAGTGGTTTTCAGACCCACTGGCTTAAATTCTCAATAGTTCACCTCCCAAGGTTTCACCAGAGCTTTCACCTCAGGTGTGAAATGACCATCCAGAGCCTGGGAATAATCTGTTTACACATCGGAGGCATCCTGAGCTGGAGGTGAGTGACTCAGAATCGCTCTGAGAGGGGTGGGCTTCTCTCAGAAGGGGAGGGGGCTTCGACAGAAACAATGAAATAAACAAAGAATTACTGTGAGGCTTGAGTCACCAAGCTTTACGGACAACTATATGTAGCTTGCAGGTGCAGACAATAGTGTCAGACAGAACTGGGTCAAAGTCTTGGTTGTGCATATGATTATCTTTGTAACCTTGAACCAATTACTTAACCACCTTGAGTTCCAGTTTCTTCACCCTTAAACTGGGGATAATGATCGGACTTATCTCACGGGATTAAATGTGAGGAATAAATGAGATAAAGAACAGCCCCAGATAAACAAAGCTCCAGGGAAGTCCAGTGGTTAGGACTCCGCCCTTCCATTGCAGGAGACACAGGTTCCATCCCTGGTTGAGGAACTAAGATCCTGCAAGCCGCGCAGCATGGCCAAAAAATAAAACCACCAAAAAACAAAACCAAAAAAACCCCCAGAGCTCCATAAATTATAAAATATATGTGAACTGAAAGAGAAACTATGTCTAGAAACGTCTTTTACGTGAAAAATGGAAAAGCAAGATTAAGTAAATAAGGGCAGAAAAAATGACATTTGAAGATATCCAAACAGGCACAGGTATCTCTGTTGTAAAGGCAGGGAGCTATTGTTATGCCTCATCCCTGTTACACTATCTTCAAGGCTTATGCAATCACTCAGAGGACAATCTACCATTGTGTTTTTTGCTGACATGTTTTATTTTTATTCTGAACTTGTGCTACTGAAAATCTTACAGAAGAGTCACATTACTCACCCCAAAGTTCCCTTACAGAAACATTTCACACTACTTAATAACTGAAATCATTATTCACCTACAAGTCCTTCCATGTGTTTTTGATTTATATGTTCAGCCATGAGAATGAGTTACTATTACCACTGTTCGCTTCTACCCAACATAGTAAAATTTAAAAATACCCATGTACTTGCAGATATATATATTTTTTTCAAAAATACTTTGAAAACAAGCAGAAGAGCTTTAATAATGATATCTTCTCCAACAAGAGTACCCTGCTTCAAAAATTATTTTTAAAAATTTCCTGGGGACGTTCCTGGTGGCGCAGTGGATAAGACTCCACGCTCCCAATGCAGGGGGCCCGGGTTCTATCCGTGGGCAGGGAACTAGATCCCACATGCATGCTGCAACTAAGAGTTCGCATGCCACAACTAAGGAGCCCACCTGCCGCAACTAAGACCCAGTGCAACCAAATAAATAAATATTAAAAATACAAAATTCCTGATAGAATAAGCTTTGATGCTGGTTTGGGACAGGTGGGTCGTGCTATGGAAGATGTCTAAATGCTTGATGTAACTTCCTTTTCAAAGTAAAGGTAACCTTGTCAAAGTAGGGATACATACTACAAGGCCCTATAGTTCTAAGTTAGAAAAAAGATGTGTGAATAACAGTAAGAGCTTCAGAAAGAAGACTGTACATCTTCTAAAGTCTAAAACCTTAAGTTGTAGATAGGTTCAAGGTGGAAAAAGAAAATTTAACTTTTTCATAGATCAAAAGAAAATGAATAGGTAAATTGTGTTTCACAGTTAACAAAATTCAAGTCTATACAATCAACAGACTATTGCTTTTCCTCTCCCTCAGTAACTTAAGGTTTTTAAAAATGTTAAAAACAAAAAAAAATTGCTTAAGGACTTAATTGAGACTACATTTAAAAAAGTCACTCATCTTTCCCACCCTTTAAATGTTCAGCTCTTAATGTTAACTTAAGGCTCAAGGTCAATTTTTATTTGGTCTCAAATAGTTCACTTTCTCTGCACTCATTCTACATTTAAATGACAGTTTCCCAAGGAGGTCAATTTAGGAACATGGGGGTTGGGAGGTGGAGGCCACGATGGGCTGAGGCCAGCAAACCAAGGGCTGCTCTCTTCTCAAACTCCAAACCCAGGGCTTCCCTGGTGGCACAGTGGTTAAGAATCCACCTGCCAATGCAGGGGACACGGGTTCAAGCCCTGGTCCGGGAAGATCCCACATGCCGCGGAGCAACTAAGCCCGTGCGCCACAATGACTGAGCCTGTGCTCTAGAGTCCGTGAGCCCCAACTATTGAAGCCTGCACACCTAGAGCCCGTGCTCCGCAACAAGAGAACCCACCACAATAAGAAGCCCGCACATCACAACAAAGAGTAGCCCCCGCTCGCCACAACTAGAGAAAGACCGAACGCAGCAACGAAGACCCAAGGCAGCCAAAACAAAACAAAACAAAAAAAAACCCTCCAAACCCAGCCCCAGCTTTGTACTTTCGATGGATATCCTTCTGTGCCCCCAATTGTGATGAATACACAGTGATGCACAATTCTGCTTTTATTGTAATTTTTTTCTAGCTAGAGGGGCTAAATGGAAAATTGAGAATTCATTGTTTTACAGCTATCCAAAAAATGAATTTTCAGGTCAAGAACAATCTATGGGGACGTGGCCATGCCTCTAATGTCTTTTTGGAGATGGGCATATCACTGATTTTTAGCAATGTAGGCTCACCCCCCCACCCTTGACATGGCTAATAATTCACTAACCTAAAAAGATAGAAGTCAGAAGGCTTGAATTTAAATCCTACTAGTTATGTGACCTTGGACACATCACAAACTGAGTCTGAGCTTCTACTTTTTAAAAATGGGAATAATAATTCCCGTCCGTCTGTCCATCCATCCAATTTTACAGTAATGTTATAAAGATTACAAATGAGATGATATATATAAGAGTGATCTAAAACCAGATCAGAGGTATAAAAATGTAATGTTATGTGATTATAAAAAATTCCACTGAATGGCCAAATATGCTTGGAGATTTGTTTTTCATAGTACTGAAATAAAACTAAGAAATTCTCCAATTATATGATCACATTCAAAAGAAGCAGCTTCAATGTTTTATAAAAAGCTTCACCCTTTCATGTGTTCTGAATCTCAGAACTACCGATTCTCCTGATTACAGAGCCATTAGCAGTTAGTACTCTATATATTAGTACTGTCCCAAGGGCAAAATCTGGTATTGCAAATACAGCTTGAAATTCTCCAAAGATGTAAAAATGGCCACTGGACACATGAAAAGGGATTCAACGTCTTTAGTCATTAGGAAAATGAAAACCTAAACCACAAAGAGCTACTACTTTACACTCACTAGTATGGCTGAAATAAAAAGCCAGGCAATAACAAGTGTTGCTGAAGATGTGGAGAAACTGGAAGCCTTGTGCACTGCTATTGGGAACATAAATGGTGCAGCACTTGGGAAAAGAGTTTAGTTTTGCCAAAAATTAAACACAGAGTTACCATATGACCCAGCAATTTCACTCTTAGATATATACTCAAGAGAACTTGAAACATATGTTCACACAAAAACTTGTAAGCAGAGACTTCCCTGGTGGTCCAGTGGGTGGGACTCCACGCTCCCAATGCAGGCGGCCCGGGTTCGATCCCTGGTCAGGGGACTAGATCCTGCATGCCGCAAGGAAAATCTGTGTTTTCTGGCTTTCTGACCTTCCTCCAGATGACCATCCCCGCAGAGGATTAGGAGCTCTCTGTGGGAACCTTCTCCGGGGTGCCTCTCTCTTGCACAGTGGACAAACCAATAGGCAGACGTTTTCAAAAATTATGCCATAGGCTAAATGACACCAACTAACACATACTGGACATTTTGAAGTGACTCTGTTTCTGAAGGTAACAGTTTACAATGACAGCTTATAAGAGTAAACTCGTGCCATTTATTCTCATATCACACCCTTGATCTGTAAGTCAGACAAGAAGAGAAATCCTTCTCTGGCAAACCTCAGTCTACACGGTCTACCAAAAACAAAAACTGAAATCCATACTAGTGGGACTCTTTCTTTTAGCAATCTATGTATATCATACTAGGAGAACCAGGAAGATGGAATACAGTATATAATATTTAGTAATTCCCTAGATACTTTAATTAATGTAATAAAATAATGTATAACAGTTACAACTACTATTCATTGAGTATCAATTAAATGTCAGGCATTGTACTATGTCCTACACATACATTATCTTTATTCCTCGCAATAGGCCTACAGGGAAAATTCCCTTCTCCTACTAGAGCCACAGAATCAGGGAGTCAGAGATCATAGAAATGTGTCCAGGGTAACACAGCTTGTACTAGCAGTGAAGCCAGAATTCAAACCCATGCTTTCTAGCCTAATATTCGCCTATCTTTTCTACAGAGTCATTAACTCAAATATCAATTCATTTCAATTAAATATACACCATGTTGGGCAATGTGTTCAGGACCTTTTGGAAATTCTTGATAGATGAATTTAAATGGCAAGTTTTACAGTTTTCCAGTAGAATGAAACAACACTTTTGTTTCTAATTTAACCACCATTTCTTTTTTTAATAACAAAAAGAACAAGTTTCCAGACAAAATATGAACATTCACAAAACAAAAACTAAGAGGAAACCAAAGGGAATAAACTATTTGTTAGCAGATAAACCTGAATGACCATTTGCCATTTTCACTGGCAAAGTCTGTTTGTACACTTTGTACTCTGATTTTTCACTTGTATAAGCATTTCACAATCCTTGACTTCACAGAGGGGGCCCAGAACATGGAATTTTAGCACTGCAGGGGTCCTTAGAGATCATTCAATCCCACCCCCCTCACTTTACAGAGGGAGGCCACCCCAGAGTGGGTCAGTCCACACAGCAGGTACTGCCAGAGCCAGATCTGGACTCCAGATCTGCTGAATGACACAACACTACTGCCAACTTTTCCATAGCTAGCTCTACCTTGTCAAATGAGTTCTAACTGTGTGTCACAACTGTGATCTAAAACAAAATTTCTCCAGACTTGCAGACGTAGAGAACAGACCTCTGTTGCCAAAGGGGTGGGGGAGGGATGGATTGGGAGCCTGGAGTTAGCAGATGAGAACTAGTATACAGAGAATGGATAAACAACAAGGTCCAACTGTACAGCACAGGGAACTATATTCAATGTCCTGTGATAAACTATAATGGAAAAGAACGTGAAAAAGAATGTAGGGACTTCCCTGGTGGTGCAGTGGTTAAGAATCTGCCTGCCAAGGCAGGGACACGGGTTCAAGCCCCGGTTGGGGAAGATCCCACATGCCGCGGAGCAACTAAGCCCGTGCGCCACAACTACTGAGCCTGTGCTCTAGAGCCATGAGCCACAACTGCGGAGCCCACGTGCCACAACTACTGAAGCGCCTAGAGCCCGTGCTCCACAACAAAGAGAAGCCACCACAATGAGAAGCCCGCGCACCACAACAAAGAGGAGCCCCTGCTCGCCACAACTAGAGAAAGCCCGCACACAGCAATGAAGACCCAATGCAGCCAATATATATATATATATATATATATATATAAATGTATATATATGAATCACTTTGTTGTACAGCAGAAATTAACACTGTAAACCAACTAAACTTCAATAAAAAAAGAAATAAATGAATAAAACAAAGTTTCTCAAGACACCATTTCTGGCCATAAGGAACACAAAAATCTATTGTGAATGGATGTCAAAATCAAATGACAGGGACTTCCCTGGTGGTACAGTGGTTAAGAATCTACCTGCCAATGCAGGGGACATGGGTTCTATCCCTGGTCTGGGAAGATCCCACATGCCACAGGGCAACTAAGCCCCTGTGCCACAACTACTGAGACTGTGCTCTACAGCCCGCGAGCCACAACTACTGAGCCTGTGCTCTAGAGCCCGTGAGCCAGATCTACTGAAGCCCGCGCGCCTAGAGCCTGTGCTCCGCAACAAGAGAAGCCTGCACACTGCAATGAAGAGCAGCCCCAGCTTGCTGCAACTAGAGAAAGCCCATGCGCAGCAACAAAGACCCAATGCAGCCAAAAAATACATAAAATTAAAAATAAATTTTAAAAATAATAATAATAAAAAAATTTTTAAAATCAAGTGACAGGGTCCAATCAAATGTCCCCATGTCCATCCGGAACAGGAACCTCTCAGGTGGGCCTAGACCTGCAGTTAGAAGGCTGTCAGTCACAAGTGTGCCCAGTTTCTGTGTCCTTCTGGCATTACGTAAGCCTCCTCCAGCTCCTTATTAGTGTGCCATTTCCTGTTGCGCAAGGGACAAACAATGGGCGGACTGTCGCCAGTGTTTTCATTAATTACACCGCAGACTGAATGGCATTGATTACCACATAATGGACATTCTGCAGTGACCCTGTTTCCTTTGTTCAAACAATGTATCTAAATGTCTCAGTAAAGGAACACCTTCTATTTGGGCTTTCAAGAGAATGAAGAGATACTGGGATCTCAGGAGTTTGAATTGCATCAGTGTGCCCCAATAATTATTTTATGACATGTCCAACTTCCCCATGTGCCGCCTTACCCTCAGAGGCATTATGTCCAGGCAGGAAGGGAGGAAAGAAATCTCAAAACCTTTAAGCGGGTCCCAAAGCTCAAATCATAAAAGTCAGGCAGATCACACGCACACACCCCGCCCATCCCCCCTCCCCCCCTGGAAAAGGGCTAGAGTGACACTGAAAGGCAGCAAAACAAGAAGAGAAAAAGATCAGGGTAAAAATCAAAACTCAAGGGCAGGAATTCCACTCCTCCCTCCCCGGGAGACTTCCACTGCACTCTACGAAAGATAATGACACGACTTCGGGGGCCACAGACACCCTAAAAGATCTGCTTCCCTCAGAAGTCCCTGTTCTGCTCTCTCTCTCATTAAAGCCCCCTCTCTGCAGCCCTCCCGAGTGGAGAGTGCTGCCCCGAGACCACTGTCCGGCTTCCCTGCTGGTGTCCCTCGGTCCACCTTCATTGCTACCATGGTCCTCCGAGATATTGGTAAGAATCCCTTTCTCAAAAAACTGACCGAGTGGGAGTGTGGGAAAGTTAGCCTCCAATAGGCAGAGCTGGCACCTTCAAGATGTAAATGTGGGGTGATCAGGGTTATTTCCTTAAGTGTGGCTGCTTCCCATTAAGGACTGCCTTTGAAATATAAAAGTAGTCTGTGAAACCACGGAGGGAATATTGTAAAGGAATATGGGGTTAGGGAAAGAGGACAGTGGGTACAAACAAGGAGAGGGGCTGGGAAGTAAAAAGCCTTTGGATAAAGAAGTAAAGGAAAAGGACAGTAGAAAAAGCGTGAGCTCTGGAGTCTTACATGTGGGTTTCAGCTCTGGATTGGAGTCTCAGGCTCTACCATTTAATAACCATGTGACCTTAAACGGTTCTCCTTTCAGGTCTCTGAACCTTGGTTTCTGTAACGGTCAGAAGTAGATGATAATGTAGATGACATGCCTATTCTAGACGGGGCACATGGCAAACGTGTAGAAAACCGACAGCAGTCTCACTGTTACCACTCCTACTTCTACAAGAGGAGAGGAGCGGCAGGAACCATGGTGACAGACGGAGTGGGTGGATGTGCATAAAATCCCGGAGCCCCATCAGCAACCTGGATTCCCCTTCCCAATGTCCAGGATTAAAGGGAAATAAATGTAAGTTTGTATGACCTAAGCGACACATTCAAGATTTTAAAACCTGAGCTAAAGTGACAACTAAACAATGTAAAACTGGGTTAACGAGGCGTCCTGTAATTCCCTCCTTTACGCACCCAAACTGGCCATGAATATAACCCCTTTATTGACTCAGAGTAGAGAACAGACTTCGGAGGTGGTGTGGAGGGAGGTATTTTACAGCTAAAATCCTGTACCCTATGCCTGAGGAAAGAACCAGAGATACCCAGGAAGAGACGACAATGACGCTGATGACGGAGATAAGACTAACACAATCATCTGGTAGATCTCAGGGTACGCCAGAGGCCATGCTCTTCCACACTGTGCCGGGTGACCTCTCCTGACATGTGTGCACCTGGCCTAGAGTCCAGAGGCCTGTGTCACTAACCCGTGCAGACAGCTGAAGTGACAACTCCATTTCCCCACCCAGATTTACCCGGCGAACATGTCCTGGGCACGAGGAGAGGAATGAGGCAGGAGACCCCTCTGACCAGGTGAGAGCAGGAGTGCATTTGGACAGGCTGTTGGCACACCCAGATGGGAATGGAGGTGCACCAGGCGGAGATGGAGGGTGGGCAGAGTCCAGCAGGAGGGCGCGGGCGGGGGGCGGGGGGCGGGAGTGGGGACCCGAGAGACGCCTAAAGTGGGTGGATTCTGCGGAACACAACTATGACGATTACAAGACGGCAAGGCAGGTACGTGCTGACAGAGAGTCTTGGTATCAGCAAGGGTGAAAGAGAAAATGGCTGATAAAAGAGAGTGAAATAAAGCCATTTGCAGCAACATGAATGGACCTGGAGATTATCATACTAAGTGCAGTAAGTCAGACAGAGAAAGACAAATATCATATGATATTGCTTATATGCGGAATCTAAAAAAAGATACAAATGAACTGACTTACAAATCAGAAACAGACTCAGAGACATAGAAAACAAACTTATGGTTACCAAAGGGGAAAGGGGGGAGGGATAAATTAGGAGATTGCAATTAACATACACACACTACTACATATAAAATAGATAACCAACAAGGACCTACTGTATAGCACAGGGAACTATACTGAATATTTTGCAATAACCTATAAGGGAAAAGAATCTGAAAAAGTGTGTGTGTGTGTGTGTGTGTGTGTGTATGTGTGTGTGTGTATATATACCTGAATCACTCTGCTGTATTAAAACTAACAAAACACTGTAAATCAACTATACTTTAATAAAAAGAAAATGGCTGAGGCGCGCTAGAACGCAGGAAGAAATCACTTCTAAACTATATTGTCATTGTGCCATGAATGCTCATGCTTCTACAATAACATCTTGCAATCACCCCATTGTTGGTCTTGCTGCATTTGAAAGAAACGACTTCTACCCCCTAAAAGAACCCTTTAATTTACACAGCCCCTCAGAGTCCTGCAAAGGACTCACGCCTTCACTGTCCCATTTGCTCTGGGCTGCAGGTTGGCTGCCGCCTTAACTTTCCGCAGGAGCAGCTCTAGTAATTGTTTCACATGACCTAAGACAAACGACATGCTCCCTACTCACGTGCAGAACGAGCCCTGGGGAGTGAGGCCAGGACGGCATCTAAAATCTCACGATACCAGGACTTCCTGGTGGTCCAGTGGGTAAGACTCCGCGCTCCCAGTGCAGAGGGCCCGGGTTTGCTAGCTGGTCGGGGAACTAGATCCTACATGCATGCCGCAACTAAGAAGTCTGCATGCCACAACTAAGAGGTCCGCGTGCCGCAACTAAAGATCCCTCACGCCTCAACGAAGATCCCACATGCCACAACTAAGACCCAGCGCAGCCTAAATAAATAAATAAATATTTAAATAAATAAATAAATAAAATAAAATCTCATGATACCAAAGTACGGTCTGTCAACACAGGTGGAAAAAAGTTAACTGTTGCCTCAAGCTCTAAGGACACTTCCTAGAGAAATCCTTTGGGAATCCTTGAGACCTGAAAGAATGAGAGATGTTTTTAAAAGGAGTATGGTGGCTCTGTAAGTGTCCTCCCAAGTAACAACAGAGAGAGCAAATGAGCCTCTAGTTCAGAACATCCAGGTAAGTGTGACAAGGAACAGACTGTTAATAATGGATAGAATCTTGGGCACTGTGATTGTCATTCGTCAAAAGATTTTTGATAAATTTTAGGTATAGACAGAGTTTTGAGGAAGAGTCTCCTGGCTTGCTCTGTACTTGTTTATTATCTGTCTGTTTCCCCAGTGGAATGTAAGGCCTATGAGGAAGGGATTCTGTCTGTTTTGTTCAGTGATATATCCTTAGCACCTAGAGCAGAGCCTGGCCCAGAGCTGAATGAGTTCACAAATGAAGTGGACATGTAGAGGCACATGCATGTAATGTTCTGAAAGGCATATTCTTATCTCAGTGAGTCAAAAAGCTGCAGCCAAGGAGACAGAACCCTAATAAGGCTCGTATATTGTGAGAAAAAGAGAACAGAGTTATTCCAAGTTGGAAAAAAACCCACGTCCAAGATAGAGGTTTGTAAAATACAGGAAAACAGGATGAACTAGTCTAAAAACAAATACCACTGGTCATCTCATCACTCAAGGGCAACCACAGCTAACTGTCATATTTCCTTCTAATCTTTTAAAAAAGATATTTAACATATTTGAAATCATGTTAACTATATAATGTTGTGGACTAGCTTTTTCACTTAGTGTTAATGGCATAAGTGTTTGCTTTATATCACTTGGGTTTTACTGACAGAAGGACCTAAATCAAGTGAAATCTACCATGGGACCTTGGGACCTTGCACCAGCCCTTGTGAATCTCAAAGTTGAGCTAAAGATGCATTTTAGGAACATAAGTTCAAAGATGACACAGATGTTCAAAATGTAGCTCAAAATTTAGTACAACCCTGGGCACACATATAGACTACATTTCCCAGCCTCCTCTGGAGTTAGTTGTGGCCATGGGACTGAGTTCTAGCTGAAGTGATGTGTGACATTTATAGGTCTGGTCCCGGAGAACCTCCCATCTGTGCTACTCCATTCTCTTTCCCCTTCTGCCAACTGGATGCTATCAGCAATGTGGTCTCTGGATATGACAGAGCCACAAAATGGGAGAAGCCTTGAATCCCTGAACTCAATGGAGGAAGCACCTGCTAACCAGAAACATCTACCCTGAACATGAGCAAGAAATGAACTTTGCTTGCATTTGAGCTATTACACATTTTTGAGTCTATTTATAGCTGCAGTCTAGCCTACTCGTACCTAAAAAAAACTCTCATAACCTACATTTTCTCTAATAGAATGAGAAAGCTTATCAGTCACTCTGACAGAGATAGTGACAGAACTGAAGAATGTATTAAGTTGTTCATTTAACAAACATCTATTATATGTCTACTATGTGCCAGGCACTGTTCTAAGCATTACAGCAACATTCAAATGTGCTAAAATTCCTTGTTTTTCTTCACTGAAAGAGACACAGGACAGGGAATATCTTTTCCCGGCCCTACTTCCAGTTCTATAACCATGTGCCCTTAATACTGCTCACCTGCTGGCTTACAGACTGCAGTTCAGCTGAAGGGGCCTCTAACATGGCCTACCCCCGCAGGCTGGAAAGGAGCCGGGGGAGGGAGTGGGACAGGGGCTCGAGTACCTGGCACATGCAGCCAGTCCTGGGAAAGCTGGCAGAGCCAGCTGTCCAGGGGCATGTCTAGGGCAGGTGGGAAATGGGGCTGCTGTTCACACGTTTCATGTCTGTATCCAGAACCTGAATGGAGGTGAATCTCAGGGCAGCTGAATAACTGGGTTTTGCTTACGCCTCGCCAAAAAATACAAGCCTACATTTCCAACAGGCAAGTAATAAACTCGATTGGGCCCTCCTCCAGGATTTCTGCCTTGTGGCAGGACAGCGCTGGTGAAAGTGTGGGCCCAGGCCCGAGGAAGTGCTGTACAGCATAGCTTACAGCCAGACCAACCAGAATAAGTCCAACCCCCCATCTGGATTTCCTGCCACTCAAGGGACCAGCTGTACCTCTTACCAAAAAGAAAGGCTGCCCAAAGGACAAGAAGCGGGGACAACTCTGTGTTCTAAGGGCTCAACTTGAAATTCACACCAGAGTAATTTGTAAGATAGAAAGGAAACCCCGAATGTTCCTGAAATGCCTTGCCCTCAGTATTTCGGCAAAAAGAAGCCCAACATCTCAATGTTTTAGACACTCCCGACCCATTTTACAATTTGAAGTCAAGCAAGCAGCGACCAATGCCAGGGTATGTTTAACAGCAGCAACAGGAATCAAACGACATTGTCATTTAAAGGAGATTCGGTTCAAGGTGGCAGGCAGGGTAACAGCCTCACCTGGCCAACGGCTCAGGAACCTGGCTTTTCATTGAAGGGGCTCAGTGAATGCTAACGTCAGCTCCAACACTGATTCTCTGTGCAAACTGTGAGAAACTCATTTAACCTTGGTCAGCCTCTCCCCCAGCCCCATGGGAGGAAACACGGTACAGGAAGTCAGGTCAAATACTTGGAAAATGGCTCCAGCTGGGTCTTAAACATTACAGTTTTGTCGACTGAAAGAAATCCCTGCCCGGCTGTGTGTGCAGGCCCAGGAATGGTAGCTCACTCCTTCCAACACTAGTTGAGAGCCTAATGCATGAAAAAGGAAGAAAAACGCAATGATAAGATCCCACGAAAGTAGAACATAAGTAGATAAGAGGACAGCAATCAGGAAGATTCGTCTTCTATCATCTTAGTAATTAACTAGGAGAAAAACCTTGGACAAATTCCAAATAAACTCAGGAACCCTTGTTTTCTTCATTTGTGCCATGAAAGGGCTGAATTAGAGAAACTTGAGGGTGTCTTTATAATCCCAGGAAATCACGTGGCTTCCTAAGGACTGCAACTCTTATGTGTCCATCTGAGCCTCCAATTCAATGTTTCACATTGGTTAATGCTAAGGCAGCATGCTCTCAATACACCTAGCAATGAAACACACAGAGGCTACCAGAATCACTCAAGAATTTAGCCTCAAGGCCTTTAAGCAAGCACATAGCAACTGTAATAAAGTTAACCTAACGGCTTCATCTTAGTTAGGAAGGTATTCTAAACCATGACTACATTTACCCATTGATAGCAACCAGAGTGAGGAAGAAACAAGACCCAGGTTGGCAACCAGAGCCAGTCCAGACGTATCAATGATGTCTTCCTCGGGCTGTGTATTCGCCACCTGCCTCCTGCCCCCGCGCTGGTGAAAAGCCCGCACATTTGAAAGATGCATGTTCTTTTCTCCTTTACCTTTCAGTAACCCAGATTTCAATGGCAGATGTGACCTAAAACTGAAAGTGTCTGCCTGCCAACTTGAATCCTTAACTAGAAATGACGAGATATCACAGAAATCTCAGGAATGATAAGAGGCGAGGCATCCACAGCCCGGAAGCCGAGGACTCATCACGTGCTGCCGTCCAGTTTCACATTTCTCACCATCCACGTTCCCCCAGGCACCTCTTTGCTCTTCACATAGCAGAATAAACAGTTAAATTAACTACAAAAATGCCAGAAGGCACATATCTGTGGCATGAAAGAAATCACGCAGGGCTTGCAACCTGGGCTGTAAATGACCGGTCTTGCCTCCATTTAGTTCTCTGTGATACTCGGGTTGTTGAGGGTAGAGCTTAAAATGAGCCAATATTTAGGCTGCTACTGGTATCAGGAAACTTCACACGGGCCAATTCACAGCAATAAGGTTAGGCTTCTCCCTATCAGTCATTATTTTTTGTTGTTGTTATTTTTTTCTATTAGTCATCATTTTTATTTAAAACAATAATGAGCACTAACACCATAGTGTTTACTACATGGCAGACATGGTCCCATACTTCACCTAGAGTAACTCATTTAACCCTCACGAGAACCTTTCTGCAGTAGACTGGTAAGTATTCTTTTTTTTTTTTTTTTTTTTTTTAATGTCAGCAGGCTCCCCAAGGCCAGGGAGTTTTTTTTTTTTTTTTAAGAAGATGTTGGGGGTAGGAGTTTATTAATTTATTTATTTATTTTTGCTGTGTTGGGTCTTCGTTTCTGTGCGAGGGCTTTCTCTAGTTGCGGCAAGCGGGGGCCACTCTTCATCGCGGTGCGCGGGCCTCTCACTATCGCGGCCTCTCCTATTGCGGAGCACAGGCTCCAGATGCGCAGGCTCAGTAGTTGTGGCTCACGGGCCCAGTCGCTCCGCGGCATGTGGGATCCTCCCAGAGCAGGGCTCGAACCTGTGTCCCCTGCATTAGCAGGCAGACTCTCAACCACTGCGCCACCAGGGAAGCCCAAGTAGACTGGTAAGTATTCTTATCCCCATGTAACAGAAGAGGAAACTGAAGCTTAGAAGAATCAAGTAACTTGCTCAAGGTCACACAGCGAGAGGCAGTGCCAGGGTTTGAACTCAGGCAGTGAGGCTCTGGCGTTCATACTCAGAACCACTATGCAGAACTGCCCACAAAATCAAGGTCCAAGTGTTCCCACCTCAGCTGAGCCTTCAGTGGCTCTGGGGCTCACAACTGTACCACCCAACGGTCACTCTCAACAAATGACCTCCCCTCTCCTTCAGAGAGAATACACAGGCTCCTCAGGCATGGCTGGTCCGGGCCCGGCATCCTCTTAAAAACCTGCCTAGATCTTCCCTGTTCTCTCAAAACAAATGCCCTCAGGGCTCTAAGTCCCCCGACTCCTGCTGCCTCAGAGACCCCACTCTCAGAGTCCCCTGTCTATCCCTCACCCTCCATCTCTTCTCTTCCATCTCTTCCCCTCAACCCGGAAGCACATTCAAACATACCACCTGCAAAAAACACCCCAAACCTCCTCTGATCTTCACCCATTTTAAATAATTAATTAATCAATTAATTAATTTTTATTTTGGGCTGCCTTGGGTCTTTGTTGCTGCGCGCAAGCTTTCTCTAGGTGCAGAGAGTGAGGGCTACTCTTCGTTGCACTGCGCAGGCTTCTCATTGCGGTGGCTTCTCTTGTTGTGGAGCACAGGCTCTTGGCACATGGACTTCAGTAGTTGTGGCTCGAAGGCTCAGTAGTTGTGGCTCACAGGCTCAGTAGTTGTGGCTCACGGGCTCTAGAGCGCAGGCTCAGTAGTTGTGGTGCACGGGCTTAGTTCCTCCATGGCATGTGGGATCTTCCCGGACCAGAGCCCAAACCCATCTCCTCTGCACTGGCAGGCAGATTCTTAACCACTGTGCCACCAGGGAAGTCCCAATCTTCATCGACTTTTTTTTTTTTTTTTTTGCAGTACGCGGGCCTCTCACTGTTGTGGCCTCTCCTGTTGCGGAGCACAGGCTCCGGACGCGCAGGCTCAGTGGTCATGGCTCACGGGCCCAGCCGCTCCGCGGCATGTGGGATCTTCCCGGACCGGGGCACGAACCCACGTCCCCTGCATCGGCAGGTGGACTCCCAACCACTGCGCCACCAGGGAAGCCCTTCATCCACTTTTAATTCTATAGTTTCAGTCTTTATCTTCCTCTGTGACCATGGATTAATTGCTTACTTTCTCTAACAGGCTTCGATTTCTCCATCTGTGTGTCATGAGGGTCCTGGACCAGAAGGTCTCTGAGGTCCTTCCAGCTCTGACATCTGTGGTTCTTAATGGAGAAATTTCTTGGAACAAACTTAGTTTCTCCACTGTCCCCGGAAGCCCCAAACTTAATTTTCTTCCGAGACTCCCAGCTGTTCCTGCAGCCAGCAGCGCTCTCCGCTTTCTCTCCATTTGTTTCCCAAGTCCCGGTTTTCCTTTACAACGTGGCTTCAGCCTCACCCGCTATATCCCAGGATATCCTGATCTTTAACTCTCCTAGGACTTCAGCTGTGAACCACAACTGAGCACTCTCCATTGATGGCACTGTATCTTTCACCTTACTGTTCTGTGGACCGTCATGCCCTCGCCCAGACTAAGCTCTCAGCGAGCAGGGCCCAGTCACGTTTCTCTGTAACCTTTAAAGGATCTCACACTAAGGTGGTCAGCAGTAGTTGCTCAGCCATGCTGGCTGGTTGGCTGAGGGTCATCCTGAAGCCACTGAGGAAACTGGTGGTCAGTGTACAAGACTCTGGTGTGAAGGAAGACCACCCCTAGCTTCCACGCCTCTCTTACACAGAAATTTGTAAAACATCAACTTTTTATTCAAAAGCATCATCCAAATTTAGCAATAGGAAAGCTTAGCTAACTCCTTGATTTTCTTCTCTCTGAATCAGGAACTGTTACAGCCATGTTTCCCTTTGATCCAAATGTAAGGGATCACAAGTGCTGCAGCTTTCTGGGCCTCTGTTTGACCCGGCTTCTACTTCCACTAACACACATTCTCCACGGTTATTAAGTTCCCTGACTTTTCAACACATACAGCATTATGTTACTTCCTCACACTTGCAACTCAACTTCCAGGAAACATCTGGAATAATATCAGAGAGTTGGTGTTTGATCAAAACTACATCCTCTGCTTTATTCATTTGGAAGTGACTAATTTCAACCCTTAGGTTTGAAGTTGAGCACACATGGCTGTGTATGTTTCAGGAGTTTGCACCAACAGAGAAGACAGGTCTTCAGTGAAGAATCTAAAGCACTGTTCACCTCCTCGGCCCTAAGAGAACTACCGAGGTACTGCTCATACCGGGAGTGCTGTTCTCTGCTTGGTAACAATCCTGGGTCACTACTGACAGCTCAAAGTGAATCCCAAGCCTCCTCAAGCAGAATTTTAAACTCAGTTTAAAGTTTTGTTTTCAATGAATGCTCCACAGCACTGGTGCTCAACCCTGGTCACATGTGAGAATCCTAGAGAGCAGCGGTCCCCCAGCTTTTTGGCACCAGGGACCGGTTTCGTGGAAGACAATTTTTCCATGGACCCGGGGCGGGGGGTGGGTATGTTTCAGGCCGTAATGCGAGCTATGAGGAGCGATGCAGAGTGGCAGAGGAAGCTTCGCTCGCTTTCCTGCCGCTCACCTCCTGCTGTGAGGCCCCATTCCCAACAGGGGCCCGGGGGTCGGGGACCCCTGATCTAGAGCATGTGCATGAACACCAATCAGTGCCCAGCTTCCTTCCCACCAACCCAGCCTTCGCCTTCCAAGATTTCCATTTAATTGCTATGGAGTGAGATCTACACATCAGTGTTTTCTTCAGAGCATCTCAGCTATACTGAATGAATTAAGGTAATCTTTTAGGTATGATAAGGGCACTCTGGCTGTGTTTTTGAGGAGGAGTCTTTCGTTAGTGGAAAAACTGGTGAAATTCAAATAAGGTCTCTGTTTAGTTAATGGTATTGTACCAACGTTAATTTCCTGGTTTTGTCTTTGGGCTAAGGTTTTGTAAGATGCTCACTTTAGAGGAAGCTGTGTGAGAAGCATACAGGAACTCTCCGAATTATGTTTGTGACTTTTCTCTAAGTCTAAACGTAATTCCAATTAAAAAGGTTTTAAAGGAGTCCTTTATTTTTGAAGATGCATACTTAAATACTGATGAATGAAACGATACGCCTGAGATCTTCTGCAACACAAACCAGTTAGGAAGGTGGCAGGGAGGGAGTCGGAGTGTGGATGAAACCGGAGTCTTCACAAGCTGATATCTGTAGTAGCTGGACAATGAGGACAGGAAGGGTATCTGTCTACTTCAGTGTGTGTGTAAAATTTTCTGTCATATATATTGGAGGAAAAAAATTCCCAGGTGATTCTAACACTCATTCAGGGCCAAAAAACACTGCTCTGGAGTCCTGAAAATGTGGTATAATGAGCTCTGTCTGGTACTGTCAGCTACAAAATACTTTACCCAGTTCCTTGGCAATGAATGAGTCACTTAATCTTTCTGTACCACACTTTCCTAACTATGAAATGACAGGAATGGAGTACAGGACCTTTCAAAAAGAAGACAGGAAGCATTAAAAAGCTGATTTATTCTAAAATCTTATGAAAGTTAATATCATAATTAATTTCTAGCACAGTCAAAAATGATAAGGTCTTACATCCACAAAAGCATTTTCCCAAAGAATGCTCTCAAAAACACTGTTTCTAGAAGATGTTAATAGATGTTACTTAAGATAAGGGTTCCGAAATCAAGTAAGTTTGAAAAGTGCTGATTTTCTTTACTGTAAGATTCCTAAGAACTTTTTAATAAGATAACATGCATTGTGACTCTCCAAGGGTGGCTATGAAATATGCAAAAAGTCTGACCTTCTTTACATGGAACTAGTTTTATGGAACTTATTTTGGAAAACAATGCTCTAGACCAGTGGTTCCCAAATCCCAGGCAACGGAGAATGGCATTAGTATCATTTGGTAAGTTTATTAAAATAATGATTCGCAGACCATGTCCTAGACCTACTGGGGGAGAGGAGAATTCAGTATTAAAAGAAACAAAATCCACTAATAATAATTCATATAATCCAATGCATAGTCATGTTTGGGACTTAAGCTCTTTAGATCATAATGTAGTAAAATAAATATAGTATCTGAAAGGCCACATAGATGCCAACCAAAATAAAAGGTCATATTTAATAGTTTTCCATATAGAAGTATTTAGTCCATGAGAGAAGCATACATGTAATACAACATTTTATGAAAGGTAAGTAGTAAAATACTGGAGGTGCTGACAAATTTAAATCTATCAGTATAACTAATGACTACTTAGTTATAGACATACTGCATCCTTGAGATTACAAACTGATCATTAATTGCAGTGATTCTCCACCCTTTCCTTGTGTATTTCCTCATGTCCACCTTCTCTTGCCAGAGTCAATGATCAGGAGTATTTTGTTAAACTCCAGGCAGTGCCATTCACATAAGTGGTTTCTCCACGATACAGCTCCTGACCTTTTCTTTTTATGACATTACTTCAAGGTAACAGAACAGAAATCCCTTCTTGATTGAAAACTTTGGAAAACGTATTTACTTATACCTTGGTGCTCCCAGAGCTGTGCCATGCAGTGGCCCAATCAGTGATATATTTAAATGCTTAAAAGAGTACCTACTTTCTGTTACTCATAATTACTCAACATGTATACCACACTCTTTCATTTACTAAATACTTTCACATGAATTATCTTGTGTCTTTCCTCACAAAAACCCTGTGGGTTAAGTAGGCATAATTGTTTCTATCCAACCAATAAGAATCACTGAGCTTTTCCTGCTAACACAGTGAAAAATATAATTGAGGGAGATGTCAGGGCTCCTGCTCTCAAAGAACTGATACCCGACTGGAAAACAAAATATAAGTTACACGCAGGAAAGGGCTGAAATCAATTAACGTTAGCCAAAGCAAATCAGTATGGCAGGGCTTCACACATACTAACAACAGTTAACATTTACTAAGCAATTTAACATTCACTCAACCCTGCGGGTAGATTACTACGGTTAGACCCATTTTTCAGATGAGGAAAACTGAGACCAAGAGAAGTGAAGTAACTTTCCCAAGCAAATAAGTGGTGAACCAGGATTCAAACTCCAGATTAGTCTACTCCATGGACCACTCTTTTCCACCATCACATTCCACTGCTGGGAAAGACGATCTTCGCAGAGCAATGGGGACAGATGTCAAGACATTTAGACAGAAAATGACTATTTCCCAGAAAGTTGGGATCACTGGCTCTACACCCCAGGAGAAAAGGACTCAGGAGTCACAGGGAAGCACAAGATTGAGTCGGCCATGATATTTTCTCACAATAAGTTACCTCTTTGATTCGCTTGACCAAAGCGTTCTGATCAAAAGCCACAGCCTCTGCACACTGACGGAGGTGGTCCTGATAACGGAGGCACAGCTGCAGCACCTGCTGAGAATCCAACTTCTCCAGCCTGGTGTTCGTTGGAGAGGTCTGGCCGCTCAACAGCCCTTGGAAGCAAAAAAAGAATAAAACCAAATCAATTGGAAATTACTAAGAAGCTTGTGAATAAGGTAGCTTAATAACAAGTTCACTGAAGGCAGGGTAAGAGGCTTAAGTTTAATCTTGCACCTCCTGTCATATACCTGTGACGATCACAGCAACTACCATGTATGGAGCATCTTATGTGCCAAGCACTTGGCAAAGTGCCTCCTGCGCATTACTTTTCATATAACCGCTCAGGAAAGTAAATCATTATTAGCCCCATTTTATAGGTGAGAAACCCAAGATGCCGCAAGGTTAAGTAAACTTTCCTAAAGTCACAAATAAGTGATTTCTCCAAGACAGAGCACCTGACCTTACGGCACTACTTTAAAGCATCAGGAGTATAAACCCCTTCTTGACTGAAAAATCTGGAAGATGTACCTACTTAATTCCTTTAACTAATTAAAATGGTTGTCTGAGAAACAGAAAGAATGTATATATATATGGAAACTGTTAGGAGGAGATGCAAAAAGGAAAACATTTAAAAGGTGAACAGGATGTCCACTAACACACCATACGCCTCAACCTTTACATTTTCTTTCAACATCAGTTTAGTTGTGTTAACTATTAAATTCCCTTAAATTTGAACAGGACGTTATATTTTCAAAGCCTTTCACACAGAATTATCTTCCCTTTCTTTAAGGTGTGTAGAACCGGATAATTATTAGCATTTACAAAAGATGAAATACCAATGGAAGAGGCTAAATGACGTGCTCAGGGTCACACAGCAAAGTCCTGACTAGAACTCAAGCCTCCTGACTTCTGGTCAAGTGCTTACTGTCACCCTGAAGGTTCACAAACTTTTTGGTGTCAGGACCCCTTTACCCTCTCAGAAATTACTGAGGACCCCCAAAGAGCACTTGTGTATGTAGTTTAAATCAATATTCATCTGTTATAAATTATAACAGAAAATTCTTGAATATTTATTAAATCATTAAAAAAATAATAATCCCATTACATGTTAACATAAATAACATATTTTAAGAAACTAACTCTACTCAAAACAAAACAAAAAAGTGAGAAGAGTGGCACTCGTTTACATTTTTGTAAGTCTTTTAAATGTCTTGGCTTCACAGAAAACAGCTGGATTCTCAGACTTGCTTCTGCATTTAATCTCTTGCTATTTCACATCATGTAGCCTCTGAAAAACTCCACTTTACACTTGTAAGAGAGTGAGAGTAATTAGCAAATGTCTAAGTATTACTGTGAAAATAGTTCTGACTTCAGAGAATCCCTAGCAGGGCCCTGGGGCTCTCAGGCACTCCCCACCCCACTGAGAGCAGTACCCTCACACCAGAGCCAATGGCACAACACAGGTCCTCCGAAATAAACACGACAGAGCATGCGCTGGGCACCATCAGGATGAACTCGCCCACATCCAAGTCTGTCTTGGGCAGCCTTCCCCAATCCTCCACTAACCTGTTCACCATTTCTAAAATTTTGTCATTTCAGGGGCTTCCCTGGTGGCGCATTAGTTAAGAATCCGCCTGCCAGTGCAGGGGACACGGGCTCAAGCCCTGGTCCAGGAAGATCCCACATGCCGTGGAGCAACTAAGCCCGTGCACCACAACTACTGAGCCTGTGCTCTCGAGCCCACGAGCCACAGCTACTGAAGCCCACGCGCCTAGAGCCCGTGCTCCACGACAAGAGAAGCCACCGCGATGAGAAGCCCGCGCACCGCAATGATGAGTAGCCCCTGCTCGCCGCAACTAGAGAAAGCCCTTGGGCAGCAATGAAGACCCAACGCAGCCAAAAATAAAATAAATAAATTTAATTTAAAACAAAAAAGAATAAAGGAGAGTTAAATAAATAAATAAATAAAATTTTGTCATTTCAAAAATGTTCAAAAATGTAATAATCTAACATGTAAACCTTTTGGGATTTTTTTCACCCAACATAATATTGGGTTGGCCAAAAAGTTCATTGGGTTTTTTCATAAGATGTTACCCAATACCTTAGAGATTCATCTAAGTTGTTGCATGTATCAGTAGTTTGTTCCTTCTATTTCTGAGTAGTATCCCACAGTATGTACATCCCAGAGTTTGGTTAACCATTCACCCACTGAAGGCCATTTGGGTTGTTTCCAGTTTGGGGACATGACAAACGAAGATGCTATACAGCCATCATACAGGTTTTTGCGTAAACGTAAGTTTTCCTTTCTCTGGGATAAATGCCCAACAGTGCAACTGCTGGGTTGCATGACAACTGCATGTTTAGTTTTATGAGAAACTGCCAAACTGTTATCTAGAGTGCCCATAACCTAGTAAATGGGGAATTTTTCAGACCACTAAAATCTCCTAACAAAATTATCAAGGGCTACCCTACTACTGACAAAGAATATAGTTCCAGGAATGCAGACTTCGGAAGAAAGGAACAGCTTTTTGTTGTCAATCAAGGATTGAAGTAGAAAAAGAGTGAGAACGGGGAGTTCTCTGGTAGTCTAGTGCTTAGGATTTGGCGCTTTCACTGCTGTGGCCCGGGTTCAATCCCTGGTCCAGGAACTGAGATCCTGCAAGCTGTGCAGCACAGACAAAAAAAAAAAAAGAGTGAGGAGGCAATGTGGGAAGAGGAATGAATGATTCTGTGCCATCAAAAGTGGGCCAGGATAATGCAAAGGCCATAAAGGAAACACTGATATATCCAACAAGATAAAAAACAGGATTCCTCATGGCAAAACAATGTAAGTTAAAAACAACAACAGGGGCTTCCCTGGTGGCGCAGTGGTTGAGAGTCCACCTGCCAATGCAGGGGACATGGGTTCGTGCCCCGGTCCAGGAGGATCCCACATGCCGCGGAGCAGCTGGGCCCGTAAGCCATGGCCACTGAGCCTGTGCGTCCGGAGCCTGTGCTCTGCAACAGGAGAGGCCACAACAGTGAGAGGCCCACGTACTGCAAAAAACAAAAACAAACAAACAAACAAAAAAACCCACTGCTACTCATATCACAAAGGGTAAGCTTCCTATTGGATAAAGAGCTCCTAGAAATTGGCAAGTAAAAAATCAGCAAAAGAAAGATGGACAGAGGATATGAATGGCGTTTCACAGAAAAGTAAATACCAATGCCTCAACTCTAAGATGCAGAACCTCACTCATAATAAGAAAAATAGAAATTAAAACTTCGCCTCAAGCCAATATTACACCTATCAAATAGGTAAAAATCCAAGAGTGTGATAAAAACTCTCTAGGTGGAACTATAAGGAAACAGGCATTGCTGATTTTTATGTAAGTTGTTACTGCCATGAAGGGTGATTTGGCAAAGATATCAAAATTACAAATGCATAAAGCTTCTAATGCAGCAATTTCTCTACTAGGAATTTATATATACATTAGCACACATGCTAAATGGCATATAATTATGTATAAGAGTATTCACTGTAGCAGTGACTGTAATAGTAAAAGATAAGCAAACACCTCAGTATCCATCAGTAGGGAGCTTGCTAATTAATCAAGGAACATCCATAAATGGAATTATGTGACCACAGAAAAGAATGAGGAAGGTACATACTCACATGGAAAAATCTCCCTAAGATATTAAGTAATAAAAGGAAGGTGTGGACTTCCCTGGTGGCGCAGTGGTTAAGAATCTGCCTGCCAATGCAGGGGACACAGATTCGAGCCCTGGTCCGGGAAGATCCTACATGCCGCGGAGCAACTAAGCCCGTGCGCCACAACTACTGAGCCTGTGCTCTAGAGCCCACGAGCCACAACTTCTGAGCCCTCACGCCACAACTACTGAAGTCCGCACGCCTAGAGCCCGTGCTCCACAACAAGAGAAGCCACTGCAATGAGAAGCCCGCGCACCGCAACGAAGAGTAACCCCTGCTCGCCGCAAGTAGAGAAAGCCTGCACACAGCAACAAAGACCCAACGCAGCCAAAAATAAATAAATAAACAAATAAATTTATTAAAAATAAAAGAAAGGTATATAGAATAGTGTATGGAGTGTGCTACCACTGTGTAAAAATAGGGGAGGGGTACAAGTAAATAAAAACATATATTCATATTTACTTGTATTGTCATAAAGAAACTCTGGAATGACTCCAAGAACTAGACAGATGGAGAACAGGGTAGGGAAGGAGAATTTCAGAGTATACTTTTAACATTTTTTAAACCATATGAATGTATTTCCCTTTCCAAAATGTTTACATAAATAAAGTCATTTTAACAAAAAGCAGCCAAAGTCCTTCTCATCTATCAGTGATGTCCTCTTGGGTGTTCTCTCCCCTTCCCCACCCCACGTATCCCCAACTCTGTCCGTCAAAACCAGTTCCCTGTCTTTCATGCTCACCAGGGCCTATACGGCTGGATGTACCTTCAAACACTATCTTCTCCAAGGTGATGAAAAGCCTCCTAACAAACTGTGAGCTGCTGGAGAACACGGACCATGTTTTACTTTTTATCTCGTGCATTATAGCACCTGGTACATAAAAGGTTCTCCAACTAGGCTAAGAGGATGCAGTGCTGTTGCTGGAATTCCAAGGGAAGAGTGAGCTGAGGGAGACTTCAGGAGGAAAAAAGGCTTCTCAGGGTCCCTACTCTGTCTTCTCCACCTATACTTCGGAGTGAGGCGTGGTCTCAGTCCGTATCTGCTCCTCCCAGGTGAGTGAGGAAGATTTCCAGAGGCTGCACTGAAGAGCGGCAAAGCGGAAAGCTCCAGGGCCAGCCCAGGTCACCAGAGGCCGGAAGCAGAGGGCCCCAAACCCCGCGTTAGCTCTCAAACCAAAACCCTGACTCTTCCTCTTAAAAAAAAAAAAAAAGGTGGGGGAAGTGGGGGGAAAGTTGCCAAGTCTAGCAGGCACACTAAGGTGTTCAAATCAAGCTGCCCAGCCAACTCCAAAGTCAAAGAAATTACACTTCCGATCACCCTTTTAAAGCACAATTGTACCCTCCCCCAAATCACCTAAAAACAAAGCCCAGGTACGTGGGTCTATTATCAGAATGTGCTCCTTAGACTCACAGGAATCTCTGAAAATCTGCCACAAATCCTGCTCTAGAACACAGAAGGAGCAAGACAGAGAGAAAAAGATGGGCCACTTTTTCTACTCCTGAGGCTACAGAGCTATGGCAAGCCAGGCCGGTCCTACAGGCAACCGAGTACAAAGTTTTCCCGTCACTCTCAAATGTCAGGAAGCCGCCTCCCCCATTGTGATGACTGACCCACTCCTATATCTTCTGATAAAAGGAAGAGGAAGGACAGAAAGCTGGGTAAACTTAGAGATGGTAAACATTTTCATTTTCAGAAGACCGCATACTGCCAGGCCTCCGAATTGTTTTTATTCTGAATGCACATTAAATTTTTTTTTTTTAATTGTAGATGCTTTAAATGAGGTGTGTGCGCGCCTGCTCTCTCAACCCCTACCTGAATATGGACAGCCAGCTTCACTCACTCACATTACCGGCCCGGCCTCTGAGGACCTCTAGGCTTACACCTCGGTTTCAATTCTTACTTACCAACTCTAATAATAACCTAAACCCTTAGCTTAGGTAACAGAGAATGAACCCTATATCCCCTTGAAATTATCTTTTGTATAGTTTTATAAATGGTCTTTATGGTTAAGTTTTTTTTCTTTTTTTACATTTTATTACATACATTTTCAAACATACAGAAAAGTAAGAAAAATATATATACCCAGATACCATCTAGAATCAGCAGCTGATATTTTATATCTACTTCATCTTTGTTTTTTTCTTTTCCTGAGCAATATGAAAAAAATTAGAGATCATGACACTTCAACCCTAATACTCTGTTTTTCTACATATCTATGGTTAGTTTTTCATGTTAAATAAAAGTTTCTAAATTATGTCTTCTTTACTGTGCTAGGGAACAGGGCCATTACCCTCCGTTTTCTAATTCTTCTTTAGCTTAAAACAGTGATGCATACAAAGTAGATGTTTATTGAGTTAAAAACATGATTTAATAGATTCCATATTTGCAAATGGTAAATACTGGAGACATTTCCTAAGACCTTGTTGAAACCACTTTGTTTATACAGGAATGGAGAGTGGGCTCTAGGGAATGGGTGAGGACCAAGCCTGAATATTACACAGACCCAGCAAATTGCCATCTGTACCTAGCTCTTTGTGTAAAGTGTTGAGTGGAAAAATCATCAGGTTAGAAATTTGGAAAATACTTTGCTGAGCAATCTTTTTCTTTCTGAAATGTCAGGTAGGAAAAAAAAAAGTTTTTCTAAAGTATAGTACAGAGCCATATGGCTATTAACCTCTGCTATTATCAAACTGAATTCCTTAACTTTTAGACGCTTAGCTGCTTCCAGGACTGGAAATGAGTATTGTGAGTAATGGGCTCACATCTGAATAACAGTATAACGAGCTCCATTTCCTCCTACAGAATCCAGAAAGCAGAATGTATGTAACTTTGACAAAAGTTATTGTGAAGGTACAATTAAGCAACAGATAATTAAAAAAGAAATCTCCCCCCAAACTAATAAGGGATTTTTGACTCTGCTGGTCACAGTATATTTCTAAGTCAAAAGCACATAAACCATGTGTATTATTTACCTAATATGAACTCTAGTTCTCAAAGGCACTCTCTCACCTTCCCTTAAAGAAAGGGAAAAGTCGAAAAACACCTGACCCACTTGGACAGGACCTTATGATGTGTGTTAGTGATCAATTCCTTTGGGGTATTCAGAAAAAGGGTGCCCTCCATGACTGGTTCCCTTAGGAACTTTTATCTCCATTCAGTCACCTCAGAGGCACACCAATCTCACCCAGGAGAAGCAGCCACCCAGAATGGCTACCATCACTGTTTTGGTTAATCTATGTGGCAGAAGAGACTGCAAGTGTAGACAGCCCTAGAATAACAGCCAACCTATCACAACATTTGGTGTGGAGAGAAACAATGCTCCCAGGATCTCCCTCCTAACGGTTTCCAATACCTACCAGAGGGCCAAGAAAGAAGAACTTTCTCACTGAGGTACTGCTAAAGACTGAATATCTGTGTCCCCCCTAAAATTCATATGCTGAACCCTAATGGGATAGTATAAGGAGGCAGAGCCTTTGGGAGGTGATTAGGTCATGAGGGTGGAGCCATCATGAATGGGATTAGTGTCCTTATAAAAGAAACCCCAGAGGGTGCCATTGGCCTGTCCACCACGTAGGACACAGCAAAAAGACTGCTGTCTGTGAATCAGGAAGTGGTCCCTCACCAGACACTGAATCTATCTGCCAGCACCCTGATCTTGGACTTCCCAGCCTCCACGACTGTGAGAAATAAATTTCCGTTGTTTGAAGACATTCAATCTGTGGTATTTTGTTATAGAAGCCCAAATGGACTATGACAGGGAACATGGGGAAATGTGATTTGAGCCCCATTATTATCTGAGCTGTGTGAATTTGGACAATTTACCGTATACCTCTGAGCCTCAGTTTTCTCATGTAAAACTGGGATAATAATCACCTGCCTTTTAGGGTTTGCCTAGCATACAGGATCTTGATAAATATCTGTTCCCTTTCATCTTGCCTTTCTTAAGACTCAGGAGGTAAAGGGGCACTCAGGCTTGGAGGGAATCTATGTATGGTAGGTTACAGAAAGCATTTCATCCCTCTAGGTTCAGGCACCCATTTGTCCATGGTCAACGGCCCTGGTTTATGGTACCAAAGAAACAAGAACAGTGGATGTCAACAACCAAAAGTAGATAAAGCCTTTACAGAAATGATCAGTAACCACAAATGAGACACCTCACTATCCTCAAGGAATCCTATCCACCATTATGAACTTAGCTTTTTAAAATCTCCTCCCGAAGAGTTAAGCAAAAGGTTCAACTCATCATCCTCCTTCAACAGTTCCCAGGATCAAAGCCTTGCTTTCCTGTTGAACTTTCAGGCCAGGCAAGAGAGGCAGCATGACATAATGAAAAAAAGTACAAGCTCTGGAGTCAAACAGACCTGGGAATTTGAATCCAGGGATTGCCATTTACCACGTGTGTCATGTGAGCGCAGTCACTTAACTTCCCTGAACTCAAACCCTTCATCAATAAACTAAATACTATGCACATTAAAGGAGTACTGTGAGAATTATATCAAGTTATGCCTGGCAGAGTATCTGGCACAGAGTAGGTACTCAATTCATGTTAATTTTCTCAATGTCCCCAGGTCCCCAACTACCAACTCTTGTCACGATCAAATAAGCAGGGTTTCAAATCTGGCTGTACGACTGGCCAACCCTACCAGATATGGGTATTTGCTAGCACCGCCTTCTATACACCAGCACTGTAGAAAATAATAAAGAAGTGATCCTACACCTCAAGCAGACGACTAGAAGAAGCAGGAGTTAAATACAAAGAACGCAGATGTAAGTAGGGACTAAAATGAAATAGAACAACAAAAGCCCAATTCAAAAATACGCAAAGGACTTAAGCAGACGTTTTTCCAAAAATGCCAAGAAGTCAACAAACACCTTAAAGATGCTCAACATCACTAATCCTTAGGGGAATGCAAAAAAAAAAAAAAAAAAAAAACCACAACAAACAAAAGAAACACACACCACAATGAGACACCACTTTTAACCAATAGAGTGGCTATTACCCAAATAGAAAATAGTAAGTACTGGTGAAGATGTGGCGAAATGGAAACCTTTATGCATTGCTGGTAGGAATGTAAAATGGCATACCCACTGTGGAAGGCAATATGGTAGGTCCTTTAAAAACTAAACACAGAGAGCATTCAGGGAAAATGGTAGAATGGGAAGCACCAGCAATCTGTCTCCCCACCTAAACAACAATTGCACAGGCAGAATCTGTCTGATGTAACTATTATACTTTGGAGCTCTGTAGTCTATAGAAGGCTTCAACTTCCAGGGGAAGACCTGGATGGTAAACTGTGGTTAATTTCAGTCACTTTCAGCTCTTAGCACAGCAGCACCTATCCATCCCCCAACCCCTGTGGCAGGCAGCTGTGAGCAACTTACACACAGCTTGCAGGAGCCAGGGTGGGCAAAAAGGACCCTATCCTTCAAACATCAGGGGTCTGTATTCTGACCACTGATTGGTTCTTCTGACCACAATGGTACAGACAAGGAAGCAGTGGCCACTGTTGTTGCACATCCTCCATTATTGCAGGCCCCTCACTCTCCAGCTGAAGTGACTTCCAGGGGACTTAAAGGACTGGTACTTTTTTTCTTCCCTTTCATTTTTCTCTTTTTCCCCTCTTGGAGCTAGACACTGAACATGAGAACATTCAAAAGCAACCACATATTTGGGGGAAATCAGAAAGTCACTGTGCATGCCCAGGAAAGGTACAGGCTCAGAAAAGATCTGGGAAGCCCTAATCCTCAGCAGAGAGATAGCCTACAACAATCAAACAAAAGCAGAAAACAAAAACAAAAGCCAGTAAACCCTGGAGAAGAAGAAGCTGATTTCTGGAGTTACCTCACTGTAAAATTCAATGTCCAGTTTTCAACAAAAAATCACAAAACCCACAAGAAACAGAAAAGCATTCCAAGGTACAAACAACAGAAACTGTCCCAAACAAACAGAAACAGAAAAGGATCTGATGGAAGATCTACTACACAAAGATTTTTAAACTGTCTTAAAGATGCTCAAAGAATTAAAGTCAAGAATAATAAGGTATAAACAAAATGGAGATATCTCAAGAGATAGAAAACCTAAAAAGAAAGAAACAAAAAATTTTGGAGCTGAAAACTATAACTGAAATGAAAATTTCACTAGAGGGATTCAAAGGCAGATTTGAGCAGGCAAAAGAATCAGTGAACTAGAAGTAGGACAATGGAAATTGCCAAGTCTGAGGAACAGAAAGAAATAAGATAGAAGAAAAGTAAAAAGAGCCTAAGGGACCTGTGGGACACCGTCAAGCAGAACAACAAACATACTGCAGGAGTCCCAAAAGGACTCTTCTCTTGAAAAAGGCAGAGAAAATATTTGAAGAAATATTCCCAAATTCCCAAATATTCCCAGATTTGAAAACTTCCCAAATTTGATGAAAGGCATGAATATATATATCCAAGAAGCCCAACAAACGCTAAGTAGGATGAACTTAAAGAGATCCATACTAGGACACATTACAGATGGTCCACAACTTATGATGGTTCAACTTGATTTTTTGACTTTACGGTGGTGCAGAAGCAATACACATTCAGTAGAAACCATATTTTGAACTTTGATCTTTTCTCAGGCTAGTGATATTCAGTATGATACTCTCTCAAGATGCTGGGCACCAGCAGTGAGCCACAGCTCCAAGTCAGCCATGTGATCAAAATGGTATACTTACATCCATTCTGTATCCATACAGCCATTCTGTTTTTCATTTTTAGAAAAGTATTCAATAAATTACACGAAATATTCAACACTTTATTATAAAATAGGCTTTGGGTTAGATGACTTTGCCCAACTGTAGGCTAATGTAAGTGTTCTGAGCATGTTTAAGGTATGCTAGGCTAAGCTATGGTATTTGGTAGGTTGGGTGTATTAAATGAATTTGTGATATTTTCAACTTATACTGGGTTTATAGGAAAATAACCCCATTGTAAATTGAGTAAGATCTGTATAATCAAACTGTCGAAAGTCAAAGACAAAGAGAGAATTTTGAAAGCAGCAAGAGAAAAGCAACTCATTCCATTCAAGGAATCCTCTATAAGATTATCAGCAGATTTCTGAACAGAAACTTCACAGGCTAGAAGGCAGTGGGCTGATATATTTAAAGTGCTTTTAATATTCAAAACTGTCAACCAAGAATCCTATTTGCAGCAAAGATATCTTTCAAAAGTGAGGGAGAAATTAAGATATTCCCAGATAAACAAAAGCTGAGGGAATTCATTACCACTAGAGCTGCCCTGCAAGAAATGCTAAAAGAAGTCCTGCAGGTTGAAATGAAAGGATACTTGACAGTAACTTGGAACTATATGAATAAAGAAATATCTCAGTAAAGGTAAATACACAGACAATTATAAAAGCTAGCATTATTATAACAATGGTATGAAACTCCACTTTGTTTTCTACATGATTTAAGAGACATATATTTTTAAAAAATATTAGTTTATGTTTTTGGGAAATGTATAAAGATGTAATTTTGTGACACCTACAACTGAAAGGAGTGAAGACGGAGTTGTAAAGGCGCAGAGTTTTTATGGTACTGAAGTTAATCTGATATAAATTCAATAGAGTGTTATTATTTTAGTATGATAAATATAATCCCCATAGTAACAACAAATATAATAGTTACAGAATATACAAAAGTAAGAAAGGAATTTTAAAATTTCACTACAAAAAATCAACTAAACACAAAATAAGACAGTAATGCAGGAAATGAGGGACAAAAAGCTATTAGGCATAAAAGAAAACAAAGCAAAATGACAGAAGTCCCTCCTCATCACTAATTACTTTAAATGTAAATGGAATAAACTCTCAAATCAAGAGAAAGAGATTGGCATTATGGATTTTAAAAAGAAAGGATAATCCAACCATATGCTATCTACAAAAGACTCACTTTACATCCAAAGACACAAATAGGTTGAAAGAGAAAGGATGATAAAAGACATTCCAGGCATATAGTAACAAAAAGAGAGCAAGGGTAGTCATACTAATTAAGACAAAATATACTTTAAATCAAAAAAGTTTATAAGAGACAAAGAAAGACATTATATATTAATAAAAGGTTCAATACAGCAAAATACATAATTATAAACATTTATGCACCTAATAACAGACCATCGAAATACATTAAGCAAAAATTGACAGAATTAAAGTGAAAAATAGACAGTTCTGTAATAATAGTTGGATATATCAATACCCCATTCTCAATAATGGATAGAACAATCAGACAAAAGATAAGTAAGAAAACAGAGGACCTGAACAACACAATAAGTTACTTACATCTAATATAAACAGAACACTCTACCCAACAACAATAGAACACACATTCTTTTCAAGTGCATGTGGGACCTATCCCAGGACAGACTTACAAGTTACAGATATCATACCAAGTATTTTCTCTAATCACAGCAGGATGAAGTTAGAAATCAATAACAGAAGGAAAACTGAAAAATTCAAACTTGTGGAAATTAAACAACACACTCTTAAACAGCCAATGGATCAAAGAAGAAATCACAAGGGAAATGTTAAAATACTTAGAGACGAAGAAACCAAAAACATAGTATACCAAAACTTAAGGGACACAGCAAAGCAGTGTTAAGGGGGACATTTATAGCTACAAAAGCTTACATTAAAAAGGAAAAAAGAGGGCTTCCCTGGTGATGCACTGGTTGAGCGTCTGCCTGCCGATGCAGGGGACACGGGTTCGTGTCCCGGTCCGGGAAGATCCCACGTGCCGCGGAGCGGCTAGGCCCGTGAGCCATGGCCGCTGAGCCGGCGTGTCCGGAGCCTGTGCTCCGCAGCGGGAGAGGCCACAGCAGTGAGAGGCCTGCGTACCGCAAAAAAAAAAAAAAAAAAAAAAGGAAAAAAGATATCAAGTCAACAACCTAACATTACAACTTAAGGAACTAGAATAATAAGGACTAATATAGAAAACCTTAAAGATTAAAAAAATTTTTTTAGAATATCTGAATTTAGTAAGGTAGAAGGATACAAAGTCAACACACAAGGGCTTTCCTGGTGGTGCAGTGGTTAGGAATCCGCCTGCCAATTCAGGGGACACAGGTTCGAGCCCTGGTCCAGGAAGATCCCACATGCTGCAGAGCAACTAAGCCTGTGTGCCACAGCTACTGAGCCTTCGGCTCTAGAGCCCTTGAGCCACAATTACTGAGCCTGTGTGCCACAACTACTTAAGTCCATGCACCTAGAGCCTGTGCTCCTCAACAAGAGAAGCCACCTCAGTGAGAAGCGTGTGCACCACAATGAAGAGCAGCCCCGCTCACTGCAACTAGAGAAAGCCAGTATGCAGCAACAAAGACCCAACAGAGCCAAAAATAAATAAAATAAATTTTAAAAACCCAAAATGTTAAAAAAAAAAGTCAACACACAAAAATCAGTTGCTTTTCCATACACTAACAATGAACAATCCAAAAAAGATATTAAGAAAACAATTACATTTACAGAAGTATCAAAAAGAATAAAATACTTAGGAATTAACCAAGGAGATGAAAGACTTGTACAATGAACACTCCAAAACACTGCTGAAAGAAGTTGAAGACATAAATAAATGGAAAGACAACTCATCTTTCATGAACTGAAAGACATATTATTAAGATATCAATACTACCCAAAGTGATCTAAAGATTCAATGCAATGCCTACCAAAATTCCAACATTTTTTGCAGAAATAGAAAACCACATCCTAAAATTCATACGGAATCTCAAAGAAACCTCAGTAGTCAATCCTGAAAAAGAAGAGCAAAGCTGGAAAACTCATACTGTGTCATTTCAAAACTTACTACAAAGCTACAGTAATCAAAACAATGTGCTACTGGCATAAACACAGACATATAGATCAACGGAACAGAAGAGAGAGCCCAGAAACAAACCCTCACGTATATGGTCAAATGATTTCCTACAAGGGTGTCAAGACCATTCAATGGGGGAAAGAACAGTCTTTTCAAGAAATGGTGCTGAGAAAATTGGATATCCACATGCAGAAGAATGAAGTTGAACTCTTTTCTAAAATCACATACAAAAATTAACTCAAAATGGGTCAGAGACCTAAACTATAGAACTCTTTGAAGAAAACAAATGGCAGATGCTTCACGACATTTGATTTGACAATGACTTCTTGTATATGACACCAAAGATACAAGCAACAAGAGAAAAAAAATAGACAAACTGGACTTCATGATAATTAAAAAACTTTACGCATCAAAAGGCACTATCAACAGAGTAAAAAGATAGCCCAAAGGGTTAATATTCAGAATACATTTTAAAAATTCCTAAAACTCAACATAAAAACCAAACAACTTGCTTCAAAAATGGTCAAAAGACTTGCATAGATATTTCTCCAAAGAAGATACACAAATAGCCAATAAACACATGAAACGATGCTCAAAATCACTAATCATACGGGAACTGCAAATCAAAACTGCAGCAAGATACTACCTCACACTCATTAGGACGGCTACTATCAAAAAAGCGGAAAACAACAAGTGTTGGTGAGAATGTGGAGAAATTGGAACCCATGTGCACTGCTGATGGAAATGTAAAATGGTACAGTCACTGTGGATAAACAGCATGGTAGTTCCTCAAAAAGTTAAACATAGAATTACCATACAATTACCAGCAATTCCACTTCCACGTATACACACAAAAGGAGTGAAAGCAGGGTCTCGAAGTGATATCTGTACATGTTCATGGAAGTGGAAGCAAACCAAGCATCCACCAATGGACGAATGGATACGCAGACTGTGGTATATACATACAACGTAACATTATTCAGCCTAAAAAGGAAGGCAATTCTGACATACGCTACAACATGGACGAACCCTGAGAACATTATGCTGCGTGAAAGAAGTCAGACGCAAAGGGGAAAATATTGTATGATTCCACTTACATGAGGTACAAAGAACAGTCAAATTCATGGCAAAAGAAAGTAGAACAACAGTGGCCAGGGGCTGAGGGGAGGAGAAAATAAGAAGTGACTATTTAATGGGTACAGAATTTCAATTTCGGATGATGGAAAAGTTCTAGAGAGGGACAGTGGTGATGCTGCACAAAAATGTGAATGGACTTAATGCCACTGAATTTCAGGCTCAAAAAAGGTTACGATGGTAAATTTTATGTTATGTATGTTTTACACAACAAAAAAAGTCAAGTAGATTGAGTTTAATTTTTGCTAAACAAAAATATTTCACAGTACCCCTCTAACAAAGTGGTCAAAAAATGTGTGGCCAATAGGGAACAAAAGAAAAAATATAAACCAAGGATATACCAATATGTATATACCAATATTTATATTTATATATACCAAGTTATACATACCAATATTTATATACCAATATAAAAAAGGATAAACCAAGGGGAAAAAATAAGTCTCATTTCCTTCTCTGAAAACTGAGCAAGTTGAACCATGTTTTCTTCCAAGTCTACACTTTGAAAATTCCATGTTTCTATGAGGAGAGAGACAAAGTAATATTCTAGACTGCTATACCATGCATGCTTCTTTTTTCTTTCTTTCTTTTTTTTTTTTTTTTTACAAAGACTGATTTAGAATTATTTGCAGAAAGGAACATATTCAAATTCAGAAGACCCTTACTCTGAGTATGCAAATAAAAGAAATGCAGTCTAGGGACTTCCCTGGCAGTCCAGTGGTTAAGAATTTGCACTTCCACTGCAGGGGGCACGGGTTCAATCCCTGGTTGGGGGACTAAGACCCTGCATGCCACATGGTGCGTCCCAAAAAAAAAAAAAAAAAAAAGCAGTCTACTACAAACATACGTAGTTTGGATGCCACAAGCTTTCAGCACGTCGCACTGAATGAACGCAGAAAGCCCAGTCTGTCTCACTTGTCTGAAAGAATGACTGCCAGCCTGTAAAAATGAGGCACCTGGGTCCTCCCTGCAACTTGGCAGCTAGCATTCACCACGCCCAGGTGTTCTCCACTTGCTGAAACATCAATACCCCAAAACTGCAGCTTTCCAGACAAAGTTTGGATGGTTGTTTGCAGCACCAAAGGCTTCTTCCACTGCTAAAAGAGTTTGCTTTAAGGAACGAAGTGCTCTTTTAAAAATTGGCATTTAACATATGATTCTACTTACAGTAGTTTGAAGTCTGTGTACACAGCTTCTTAGAAATACAGGCTCTGCAAGGCACACTAAGACCGATTCTAAAAGAGGAGAGGCTATCTTTTTAGAGCCAATAGCAAGCACACTGGAAACCTGAATTTTTTTTTTTTTTTAGGTTTTCAGAAAGATGAATCACAGATTCACTTTCCACAAAAACAAATGAAGTACTAAGAAAAGGATGCAACAAAAAAGCTGTCTGAACTATTCACACCAGGACTTCCTTGCTCAGAGGGGTTGCCCTTCTTGTAGGTGCTAACTCATGGCTTCCCTGAAGGATTACATACCCTGTCCCGTGGATAATGAGACACGCAGGACCGTTTACACTGAAGAAAACACCCTGATCATATGGAAAGTTCTCATTTCTTAGTAGCTTAAAATGCTGAGGCAATACTGTTAATTTATAACAGCTAATTTCTAAGCACAAGATGGATTTCAGAAAAAAAACTGATTTCTACACATGGAGTCTACTAATAAGGAAAACGATCTTTTTTTTTTTTTTGGCTGTACGCGGGTCTCTCACTGTTGTGGCCTCTTCCATTGCGGAGCACAGGCTCCGGACGCGCAGGCTCAGCGGCCATGGCTCACGGGCCCAGCCGCTCCGCGGCATGTGGCATCTTCCCGAACCGGAGCACGAACCCGTGTCCCCTGCATCGGCAGGCGGACTCTCAACCACTGCGCCACCAGGGAAGCCCGGAAAACGATCTTGATTTCTACTCAGCTTATATACAATTAACAGGAAATAAAGAGTATTTTTTCTATAAACAGAGTTAAGACCCAGGGAGCTGGCAATAAAGCAAAGTGTCACATACGAGAACCTAGTCACCTATTATACCAAAGCTGAAGAACCAAGAGCCTCTTTTTTCCCACCTGCCCTGCAGCCAGAACACAAGGTCGTAACAGAAGTTCCACCAATCTATACACATGCCCCAGCCTCTGAATAGGGAGCAAATGTTGCAAAATAGGGGCCTTCCAAGAGGTCCATTCTCTGGTGACAGAAGTTTCTGGAGAACCAGTGTTTCTGAGGAAGCAACAGAAGCAGAACCAGTAGCAAAGTTCAGTCTCTATGGCCAGCTAGCACCGTTTTTGTGGCACAAGGCATGTCAAGTGCGTGGTCGTGACAGCAAGTGGTGACCTCAGTGGGTCAGTTCCGTGACCTGATTTTGGCCATTATGCTTGGGTAGGTTGTCCATAACCTGATTCTAGAGCTCTTCTGGAGATCCTGTAAACTAGCCGTTGTCCTTTCAATAAATTCTTTCTTGGCTTAAATCAGCCAGAATATCTGACTGATACACTTAACCTCGATTTCTCTATCAGGGGTAAAACTCTGTTACCTTGAAGGTAGCTGAGAGGATTAAACAAGATACGTTAAAGCCGTTTGTCACAATAAGCCATATATTATTATAATTTACTAACTATATGTCAGGTACTTTATAAAGCATTAAATTTTGAGAAAAACTACAGCTAATATTAATGATGGCACTCTCTTAGCCAAGCACTGTGCTGGACATGTTATACGTTTTACCTTACTTGTCAGGACGACCTTAGGAGGCAGATTTTAGTATCCCCTATATTAAGTAAGTAAATAGTAATAATCATCATGACAACAAATCACAGTGATGGAATTAATGAAGAAATATTGTAAATTAATGATTTTTGGTGACAGAAATATTACTGTAATTTAAGGGAGATAATACAGTAGCCAAACCAAGAATTGGAGTTGCCAATTCTTGAAATTCTAGTGTCCAAAATTTGGCAACTTACTTATTTAAAATACCATTTTCCTCTTAATTATGCTTAAGACAGTTCTGCTTAGTTGAGACTTGATTATACTTTGGAATCAAAATGTTTTCAGCAGCAACATAGCTCATTTATGACCATCTTACTCTTCAGGGGCTGGATCTCTGGAATATGCTTGGTGGAAGGTTCATTTTTGGCAGTTACCATAGCATCCTTTTTGTGTATTATTATTGACCATCTTGCTTTCTCCCAGTTACCTGGTAAGGTCCTTGAGGAAGGAATCATATATTTTTGTCTCTGAAATTCAGACCCAAGGCACGTAAGTGCCTTATAGACGTATACAAAGTAGTTCTCCATATATGTCTGCTGTTTCATATACTGAATGCTCATATTTGGATGAGTTCTGCAAACACACAATTAGTGCCCCCTTGGGCCTTGGCTAAAGCTCCCTAATCCTGAAGGCTCGAGGGCTCAGCCACTTCATTCCATTTCCTTCAAGCAAAGCTCCGATTTAAATTTATTTCTCACCAGAGCAAGAAACATACATTCTGTTCGTATCTCTCCAAAGAAATGAACTCATTCCCGTCTCTAAAGTAAACTTACGTCACCCGTATTGAAAGATATAGGCTCTTCTTGTGCAAGTAGTAAATGAGGCCTTAATCTATAAATCACTTGACTGCAGTCTTTTGAAAATGCGGCAAAGGCAGTGCTATGGAACTACTGCTAAAAGTGATACCGAAGGTCAACAAAACCGAGGATTAAACTTTGTTCTTTTCCTCTAGCAACTACCTAAACACACACACAGTATATCCCGTCATCACTAAGTCAAAGCTTGATTGCTCTAGTGTAATTAAATCATATACTCAACAAGTCCCCTCCTTGGTCCTCTGACCCTTGGTCTCAAGTTCACTGAGATAACGTATCTGGATCCCAATGTGAATAAACGCAAGATTCACAGGGCTGAGAGAACGGGTTTCCACATTCCAAGCCCATGGAGCATGTGTGCCACTGCCTTTGTTGTAGAAGATACCCAAGTTATAAAAATTCAACCTTTCCCCACTATCCCTAAAGCACACAGCTGCGAAAACATCCTTCTTTATGGGACATATCAGTTGATAATATTCAGAAAGAAAAAATTATGTAAGTATTTGTTACTCTTTTCTCACCCTGTGCTTCAGTTTCCCCAGAGACAGGAAGCAGCCCCATAGGGTGCCAGGGAGAGATGGGAAGGAAATCCTTGGTGTGTCCAAACCAAGCAGAGAGGGGCTGGGATTACCAGAGAGAAGCAAGCAGAAGCAATATACCGCCAACAATCTTACCACACTACCCATAGGATATATTAACTGAGTAACCCAAACATATGAACATTTTTTAACAGAAGTACATCTGATTTTATGATTTTATATTATGAAATTAATATAAATAAGTGAGGAGAACAGACTGGCAAACTGGTTAAATATATAGGTTTTAGAATTAGATCTGTGTTTAAACCTGGCTCTACCTTTAATAGCTGTGTGACAGGAAAAGTCTTTAAACTTCTCTGAGCCTCAGCATCCTCGCCTGCCAAATGAGGGAAATGCCTACCCTAAGAGGTTATTCAGGATTTAAAGAAGGTAATATATATAACACCTATGGGCAAAAAAAAAAAAAAAAAGAGACACACACAGAAAGAAATAATGATAAAACGAGTAGTACCTATAGGCACTTTGGAACTTTTCTGTCTATCAAGTATAAAAATATGTGGAAGGTTTTTCTAGCCTACCTGTGTTCACATATATAATTTTCACTACAAAGACAAGATAAAACTAAATCATACCTTGGAAGGAAACAAAGACAAAAAGCAGGTCAAACATATATTTGTTTTCATGTTAATTATAGTAGAAGCTAACAAATACATAAAGGTGAAGTATTTCAGGCATTATTTTTAGGGAGCTTTTCAATAAAAAAATGAAATGTAAGTGAAAGTTATAAAAAATAAAATTTGGGCTTAAGGGACAGAACCACACTCAACTAATCAAAGCTGTCCAATAAAGGAGAAGACTGCCTTTTATCACAATAACCTGTTTGGGATTTGATGCTTAGCAAGTCAAGCCTATAAGTCTACATCAGTGAGATAGTCTATAAAATACACTCAGTTCAGGGACTCTGCACGAAGTAGAAGATGGGATGATAAAATTTTAAAAGTCCTTTCCAATTCTAAAGTTCTATAATCCATTTTTTTTTTTTTTTTTGGCGGTACGCGGGCCTCTCACTGTTGTGGCTTCTCCCGTTGCAGAGCACAGGCTCCGGACGTTCAGGCTCAGCGGCCATGGCTCACGGGCCCGATGTGAGATCCTCCCGGACCGGGGCACGAACCCTTGTGCCCTGAATCGGCAGGCGGACTCTCAACCACTGCGCCACCAGGGAAGCCCTAAAATTCTATAATCTTTGAACACTACAATATACAAGCAACTCTCTGGTGTCCATGGTACAGTGAAGTTCACCTCTAATATCATCCCTAATAAGAGAAGGGTGTCCAAATTCAGTGAAAGGACAGATTCACCACTCCCCTCAAATATGAAAGAAGCTAAATTAATGGATCTCATGACCCCTGAACCATGTTCTATTTCCCTCTCTTGACTGCTTTTTTCTTCTCCCTGGATGCCTTCCTTACAATCTCTTCAAATTCCACTCATATTTACTGACCTTTTCTAGAAATCTATCCCAAAGAAACAAACTGAAACTCAAAAGAAGATTTATATACCAAGATTGTTTATTGCAGTACTAAAATAATATCAAAGCTGTCCTCTAAGGGGAGAATGATTAAATTATAATGTTTATACGAAGAAATGTTATGCAGCTATTAGAGTTTTAAAATAACAGTCAAGGGCTTCCCTGGTGGCGCAGTGGTTGAGAGTCCTGCTAATGCAGGGGACATGGGTTCGTGCCCCGGTCCGGGAAGATCCCACATGCCGCGGAGCGGCTAGACCCGTGAACCATGGCCGCTGAGCCTGCACGTCCGGAGCCTGTGCTCCGCAACGGGAGAGGCCACAACAGTGAGAGGGCCGTGTACCGCAAAAAAATAATAAATAAATAAATAAATAAATAGTCAATGACAGGAAATGCCACAATATAATCTTAAGTGAGATTGTGATATAAAATGACAAATTTAGCATGATTCTAATTGGAGAGTAAATGTATATCATATATATGTTTACACTAGAAGTAAATACATAGTAAAATGTTAACAATGGCTATGGATAGGTGGTGGAATTTTTAATTTTCTTTTTTGTAACTCTTTTCCAAAGTATCCAAAATAATCACATATTCACTTTGTGATCATAAAAAAGAAACATTAATTTCTAAAAATAAATATGAGCCAAAAAAGCCTATCTAATAGTTAACTTGGCTCTATAACTCTGAAAGTGAAAATAATTCCTTTAAAAGGAGGAAGCCTGATATAAAAAAATAAGTATGCATCTGACCCTATGTTTGAGGTGGTTGCTAAGCACAGTGTTGTCTTTAAACTAATCAGTAAACAAGAAACAGCTGGGACAATATCTAGTGTGATTGAGGATGTGGAACAGGAACTCTCATACATAGCTAGTAAGGATATAAATCAGCACAATCACTTTGAAGAGTCATTTGACTAAATCTAGTAAAGCTGAAAATACATGTGCCCTACTAGAGAGCAATTTACTCCTAGCTGCATACCCTCAAGAAAACTCTCACACGTGTGCACAAGGAGACATGTACAAGGTGCCCACTGCAAAACTGTTTAATAGTGAAAAAGTATGAAACAACTCCAACATTAACAGGACAATGGATAAACTGTGAAATATTCATACAATGGAATGCTGCACAGCAGTGAAAAATGAGGCATATATCAACATGGATAAATCTCAAAAATATAAACTAAAAAAAAAGAAAAGCAAGTTATAAAAGTATATGAAGTAAACATCTAGTAGAATGTAATTCATATAAAGACAAAACAGTTATAAAAGAATATATTAGATATTGTTTAGAGACACATAAACATGTAGGAAAAAGTAAAGCCATGAGGGACTTCCCTGCTGGTCCAGTGGCTAAGGCTCCACGCTCCCAATGCAGGGGGCCCGGGTTCAATCCCTGGTCAGGGAACTAGATCCCACATGCCACAACTAAAGTTCCCACACGCCGCAACTAAAAGATCCCACACTCATCGACAAAGATCCCGCGTACCACAACTAAGACCCTGCGCAGCCAAATAAATAAATAAATATTTAAAAAGGAAAAAAAAAGTAAAGCCATAAAAAAAATGCATGGGCATGATGAACACCAGTCATATCAATGATTCCCTGCAGAGAAGAAGGGAGGAGGAATATTAGGGAAGGTTGTTGGTGGTGGGGGGACTTAACTTTATTTGAAATATTTTTCTTCTGGGGCAAAAAAAAAAAAGATCGGAAGCAAATATGGCAAAATACTAAAGTCAGACAAAGTTGGTAAATGAAGACTCAGGTGTTTGCTATTTTTTGCTACATGCTAAGATATTTCAAATGAAAAAAGAAATTTTAGGTAGCAGCTGGCAATCTCTATTGAGGGCAAGGTTCTCTACCCACAGCAATAACTCTTAAACTCTTTTGGGTGTGAAAACTAATAAAGGGAATCCTCACTAAAATGGAGTTGGGAGGCCAGAAGAGGGAGTTCCCATTCAGTACCACTTGATGTCAATTACAGGAAGAATTGTCAATTTCAGATCCCAACAGAAGAATCACCAACAGAAAAGAATCACCTATTACAGGACCCAACAGGAAAAGGTGTACATTGCATCTCCTACAAGAAATTGACTACCCCAGCAAGGCAGCCAGTGAGAAATCATCATCACCCTGTACTTTCACTTTTCTCCAATGGACTTGTTAAAAACAACCCCTCCCAACTTCCTCCTTTTTCTCTATAAAATAACATTCCACACTTTTATTTATTGGACTTGCTTATGGTTTTTGCAGTGGCTTGCTTATCCTGAATTGCAATTCTCTACTATTCCTGAATAAACCCATTTTTTGCTGGTAAAATAACTTTTATTTTTTAATAAATAAATTTATTTGTTTATTTATTTATTTATTTTTGGCTGTGTTGAGTCTTCGTTGCTGTGTACAGGCTTCTCACTACGGTGGCTTCTCTTGTTGTGGAGCATGGGCTCTAGGTGCAGGGCTTCAGTAGTTGTGGCTCACAGGCTCAGTAGTTGTGGCGCATGGGCTTAGTTGCTCCACGGCATGTGGGATCTTCCCGGACCAGGGCTCGAACCCATGTCGCATGCATTGGCAAGCAGATTCTTAACCACTGCACCACCAGGGAAGTCCGACTTTTATTTTTAAGGCCAACATTATTTGGTGTCAGAAGTGGGATCCAGAGACGAACCCTCTGCACCCCAACAACTCTCTGAGGCTGGTGAGCAAACAGGTGTCGGTAACCACTGAGCCAAATGGGCCCACTGCTTTCTTACCAACCCTGGAGTTTCAGGGCAAGTCTCTCCTGGATTTTGGGCTCTGCTCTCTGCATTTTGAGTTCTCTGGGCTTTATTAGGGACCTGTTTAAAGGCTTTGTCCTTTCTGAGACTACTTGCTTGGCTTTTGGCTCAGTTCCTTTTGGAACCGGGCTGTTCCTATTGGAACCGTGCTGGATTTTGGTCTGATTCCTTTTGGAACCAGGTGGTTCCTATTAGAACTGCCCTGGCCTTTGATCCAATTCCTCTGGGAACCAGACTGTTCCTATTGAAACAGGTGTTTAGGAATTTTTCTTTTTGCTCCAGAGAAAAACCTCTAAGAAATGGAATCCCAGTCATCAAAATGCTTTGAGGGTGCCTTCTCTTCTGGGACCCCAGCCAGTTTTATGTTTAAAAACTGAGGTCCCTCCTCATGCCCATTTCTAACCAAATGGAACAACTTAACCCAAAAGTAATTGAGAATGACGATGGCCATTATAGGGGACTTTCGTACTCCCCAAAATTACTTTTCTTAAAACAGAATTGGACAGCCATGGCTCTAAAATTGTTAAAACTGAATGAGATGCCTATTTTGACTGGTATTTTGAGGCTTCCAAATGCTATCAAGAGTCTAAGATTGCCTCTTTGCAAAATACAATTTATAAATTAACTGAGGCAAACAAACAACTAAAAAAGGAAAAAAGGCTTCTGAGGTCTCTTTCTCCTGCCCCGTTTTCTTTGACTCCCACCTCCAGTGCCATCATCCACCCCCTTCCACACCACTGCCACCTCCTCCGCACCCTCAGCTTCCCATTCTAATGCTCTCACTATACTTCCCCCTTTCCCTGAACCTCTCCCCAGTCCCTTCCCCTCTGAACCTATCAGAACCTGCCCCTTTAAAGGTAACTCTTCTGAGGACCCAAATAAACCCCAAATTTCTTATGTTTCCTGGAGTAAGGCCAAATTGCGAGTCATAGTTAAAAGAGTTTCCTAAAGTAACCAAGGACCCCACAGGTTTGCTGAAGAATTTAACATAGTTATTCAAAGTCCCCAACCTGGTTTCTCAGATTTATATTAGTTAGTCCACATGCTTGTTGATGAGGGTCAAACACTGGATGAAACTTGCCTGATGGGAACATTCTGAAGAGAATTAAGAAAAACAAACCCCTAACTTGACAAAATGCTGAAAACCTCCACCAAGCAGTAACAGCAGCTTTTCCTAAGCCTACTGACTGGCACAAAATTCAGGCTTGCACACAAAAATCTGATGAACCTGTTCATGACTATTATAACCGACTTCAGACTGTTTTCAAAGAAAATTCAGGTCTTCCTTCTGATGTTGAATCCACTCAGGTAGCCTTTAACTCTATGTTTATTAATGAGCTGAACTGGGATCTTTCTTATTTACTTAAAAGCACCAGGGTGGAATGGAAAACTATGTCCACGCTAGATTTAGTTAATCTGGCAAACCAGCTTGCTCGCGTGTTACATGAACCACCTAAAAGAAATATCACTAAAATTCTTAATTTGGGGGACTTCCCTGGCGGTCCAGTGGTTTAGGACTCTGAGCTCTCACTGCCAAGGGCCTGTGTTCAATCCCTGGTCAGGGAACTAAGATCCCACAAGCCTCGAGGTGTGAAAGAAAAAAAAAAATCTTAATTTTCAACTCGGGCACATGAGGGCCCTTGAACCAAGCCAACCCCTTCCCCCACACACACACACACACCCGCCCTGGTTTCTGCTATTATTGCAAAGAGCCAGGACACTGGAAAAAAGATTGTTGCAAACTTAAGTGTTCCAGGCTTCCATCCCTGTAGCCAGTCTTTCCAGTGTTCTCCTAATTCCCAGTGATGGGGTTCCAAGGAACTACATGGGCTCTATCTAATCGTCCCTCTTAATTGACTCAGAGAAACCACTCTCTAGATTGGGAATGAATCTCTCTCTGTCCCTAATGACACCAGAGCTACACCCTTGGTGCTCAATCCCACTGCTGTAAAGCAGCCCCTGCCTTGGAGTACTAAAACAGCTCAAATAGGAGGGGTCTCTAAAAAACCTCAACAGGTTCCTATCTCTGAACCTATTCCCTTTAAGAGATACCTACCCTTTTCTCCTTAGTTTCTCTACCCGTACCCATTCATTTATTAGGCTGAGACCTCTTAGAAAAGTACCATGCTGAAATTACTTTCGCCCAAAAGGGGGAAATAATTCTAGAATGTGATAGTAGCAGTCAAAACAGCCAACCAAGTGAATTAAGTGACCCTCTGACATCTTTTATTTGCTCCGTTTCTGATGGCACTACAGCTGAATCTGGGGACACTGATCAACTGTCCCTACTGGATCAGCTACTATCCTTCTTGTGGGCAAAATCTTCAACTGATATTGGCAAAATTCACAGTTCACCTCCTATCAAGTTTCAAAGAGATCCCTCAAAACCTTGCCCAAGTATTAATCAATGCCCTATGAATAAAGAAGCTCTTCAATGTGTCAAGCCCATAATAGAGGATGACAAGGCCCAGGGCCACAACAGTACTAGTCCCTGTAACACTCCTATTTTACCTGTGAGAAAACCCAACGGCCAAGGATGGAGGTTTGTCCAGAACTTACGAGCAATAAACAACATGGTTATCCCCTGACACACCTGTTGCTCTTATCCTGAACACACTACTGACATTCATTCCCACTGAAAGCAAATTTTTCACTGTAATCGATTTACACAGTGCATTCTTTAATATTCCAGTTGATAAGGCTAGCCAATACCTTTTTGCTTTCACTTGGGAAGAAAGGCAATACACCTGGTTATGCCCCAGGGTTTCAAAGAAAGTCCCTCTTACTTTTCACAAATCTTGAAAGCTGATTTGGATGATATAAAGTTTTCTGCAGGCTCAACTTTGTTACAATATGTAGATTATTTGCTTCTCCGCTCCCCTTCTCAAACCTCTTCACAAGAAGACAGCATCCACCTGTTAAAACTTTTGGCCTTGAGGGGACATAAAGTCTCCAAAGAAAAATTACAGTTTGCTCAAACTCAGTTTCAATATTTAAGTCACGGGACCTCAGAACAAGGACTACATTTGGTTCCAGGGTTAGTCACGTGCTCTAATAGCACTATTAAGACTCAACTGGCAAAATCTGTAGAGACACGCCAAATACCTTGGCCAAAAGCATTGCTACTGGTCCTTCCAAATTTCAGGTCCACACCTGTAGAACTCATAAGCTCTCACCGTGTGAGACAATCACAGGACATCCAAGGCACCTGGCCCCTGCCTCTTTTGATCTGGGTCTGACAAAAGGAGATATACTTCAATACTGCAAAGGTTTAACTGCTTCTATTAAAAATAACCATCTCTGGTGGAGCAATCTTTTCACAGCATGCTCTGTGAAGCATGAAGACTATAAGCATCACACCTTGTAACCTGGAGATCTTGTCTACTGGCAAAGATACCTCCAGAAAGACTCTCTTCAACCTTGCTGCAAAGGCAAGGTCCAGTCAAGGTCTGGTGCTTTCTTGAAGATGTGTCACGTGAATTCAAGGCAGCACAAAGGTTGGTTAGCAGTACCCAATAGGGGCTTTTAGGAATATGTGAAGTTGGCCATCAGGTTGCCCCCCATTCCCAAGGCTGCACAGAATTTTGGGAAGAGGGAGGCAGGTGGTGTCACATACCCCACACAGTCTGCAGTATTACCCACTGGTGCTTGGAAGGCCTAACGAAAATGATTTTGTTCTGAGTTTGCTATTACTGGGTTTTAGGGACTTCTTGACTCATACTTGCTGCAGCCCTCTATCGAGCCAAAACAGCTACAGGGGCCATTCTTCCCTGAAAATGAGTCCAGGCAGTTACACAACCCTCCACAGGGATCCGAGCACACAGGGCTCGGAGGGAACGTGGGAGGAGCCTGGTCAACATCTCTCTCCTTCATCAGTTCGAGTTCCAACTCAGATACCTTCTGACAAAACAAACATGGCTTTTATATCATAGTAATGCTTTTGTAACAAGCAACTCATTCTCCTATTCCTTCTCCAGCTTACTTTTCCCCTGTAATCCTTTACCCTTTGCCCGAAATCCCCCCTCCCTCCCCACCATGTTGTACTATTTGTATGGAAAAAAAAAAAATTTCGGAGTTGCTTCTTGCCAAGTGTGACATCAACTCATTCTTATTTAGTGATGTCCAGCAAGAACTCGCTCTCACAAAACGTTTGCTCGTTTTGAAGCAACAAGATTACCAACTGCATTTTGTTTTCCCTGTCATTTGTTTTTGATGCATTAGGTATCTTCTGAAACAAATGACATAACACCTCATTTCTGTGACCTGAGGCACTATACCTGTACACAGAGATCTTTTCAAAGGGCTTCAGGAAGACAAAGTATCGCCTCTGTTACTAAGAAGGCAAAAGATAACATAAGGTAACCTGATCATTTTAATCTCCCTGAAAACGATACCTCTGCTTTCAGTAACGAGAAAGAACTATCAATATTAAAGAAAATGTAAGCCCCAGAAGTCTATTCTAGGTAAAGAATTTCTGTTACTTAGGGGAAGAAGAGAAGAAGAAAAATGGGTGATCTTTAAAATACTAAGACAGATGTACTACACTACTTCCTGCTCAACATCGCTCTGGCAAAGCACTACACTTAATGCAGAATTTTGAAAAGCCAACGATTTTATTCTACACATAAAATAAGCTACAATTCAGAATTATTTTCAGTTAGGTTGCTGGAAACATTGGTGCTGGTATTCTTACTATGTGTCCAACTATGATGGAGCGACTGAGCTATGTCAGGTACTAATCCGCCCTCAGGAAACCTTCCTTGAAACCCTTTCCATTCCATCCCTCGGTTAATTAAAAGGCACAACTGGAAACAATATGATTCCCTCCTTCTCCTTCCTTCAGGGAATATTAGCAGCTAACCTCACTTAATTATCAGAATGTAGAAGTGAATTCCCAGTGCGGATTGGTCCCGGCACAAGTGCCAATTCTGTCACATTCCAGGACTTGCTGACTAGGATGGTGCTGAGGAACCTAATCCACACACAAAACGTGTGATGATGCTCACATTTTCCTGGTTCACTGTCCAGGATATCAAGGCATTAGTTCCAAAGCACTCACGCATACTTTCAGAGGAGTCACTCATAGCTCCGAGGTCTAGGTAGATAGACTAGACTGTTTGGGGCGGTTCCAAAGCCCTCAGAGATACCAGGTTGAAAATAAAACAGGAGAGGAACAGGGAAGCATTTACCTTCCCAGAGAACTGCAACTATCTAACAAAAACAAGTGCAAGAAGTCTATAAAGAAAAAGAAAATCGTAGGTTTGTGCTGTGTGTGCGCGCGCGTGTGAAGTCAGCCTGAACAAAAAAAAAACAAAGGAAAAGGCCTTGAAAGTTGTAATTATAGAAAATTGCTCAGGTGACTTCATCCCACCCACATGCTTTTGATTTTCAAAAAGTATGACGAGTGCTTTTTAAGTTAGTGCTCCGGAAAGGCTGCAGCTGTTCAGCACAGACTTCAATGCTCAGTGAAGAACATTATTTTATCAACATAAAGGTTAATGGCTTCTAAATAAGGGTAGCAATTTCCAACCTGAGTACTGTAAATTCATGTTAGCATTCACTCTGTTTGAAGATACAGACCCAGAAGGGTGAACTGGTCCCTGGCACGAAGAGTAAAATAATAAAACAAAGAGTCATAATCCCCCCAACTCCCACCCAAGATTTTTAGCTTGCTCTTTATAAAACATCCCATCTGTGTTTACACACATCAGCACGGAGGCATTTGCCACGACTGTAATACTGCATTCAATGGACCCACAGCAAATCAAGTCAGAAAACAGAGCAAACTCTGAAAGACACCTGCCCCTCTCGTTCCCTCCTGCACTCCTCAGCCCACCCCATCCCAGCACCACCTTCTTAAGTGTTCTCCTCCGGGATCAGAGGGGGTGTTATAATGGTTCTCAGCCAGGGAACATTCTGTGTGCAGCACCGACATGACTCCTACTAGCTGCGGTTCTGCAGGGCCATAAAAATCTGATTTCCCTCCCCAATCCTGCCGCCATTCCGCTCTCCCAAGCAGGCGACCCTATAGCTGTTTTCCCTTTATTTCCTACACCTAGTCTGTCAAGTCCTGTCATTCCTTCCTTGAAAGTGTCTCTCAAATTTGTTCTTCCTTCCACGGTCCCCACCCCAGTCCAGACTTTCATCAGCTCATCAAAACTAGAAAACTACAACAGTCTCCTAACTGGCGTGTCCATCACTGGTTACTGTCATACCAACCTTCCAAAAAACACAGCTCTCAACCTGTCAACACCCTGCTCCCTCTTGTAACACACATACAACTCTGGGATTTCCGTGGAGGTCCAGTGGTTAAGACTTGGCCTTCCAAGGCAAGGGGTGCAGGTTTGATCCCTGGTCAGGGAGCTTAGATCCCACATGGCTCGCGGCCAAAAAACCAAAATGTAAAACAGAAGCGATATTGTAACAAAATTCAATAGAGACTTTAAAAGTGGTCCACATCAAAAAAAAAATCTTTAAAACAAACAAACAAACATAAAACTCCAGTTGCTTCTTACAGCATCACCTCGAAATACCTTCCCCTGGCTTTCAAGGGCATCCATGATCTGGCCACTGTTTAACTTTCTGACCTTACTTCTTACTGCTCCTCAAGATGCGTGCACCTTTCTCTTTGGTCAAGCGGTTCTCTCATGGTCTCCACCCCAGCCCCCTAAGAGCAACAGATGCAGGCCCACTGTGCTCACACTATCCTCCCACCCAGGAATTCCTCCCTCCACACCCGCCCAGCCCAAGCCAAGACATCCCACCAAAATCCTGCCTGTTCTTTCAGGTGCAGCTCAATTAATAACTCCTCTGCATGGCTGTTTCCTATGACTATGGTCCACCTCACCCAGGGTGATCAGAAGAACTGGGTCTTTGGAATATGACACACCCGAGTTCAAATCTCTGTGGAAACTGAACAAGTTGTCTAATTTCTCTTTCTCATAGCTCAGCCTTCTTACCTACAAAATGAGGATGATGTTAATACCTCCTTCATAAGACTGTTTTGCAGATGAAAAAAAAAAAGATTCCTCATGGAGAGCAACTAGTATAGCTGGGTACATGGTAAACAGGCACTCAACAAATGGTGGGTATTATAATATCATGTGATATTATATGAGCGCTGTGCTCCTAAGAATCTAGGCTTTAAGTCAATCATGATGTTTTGTTTTGTCTACTAGGTTATAAAGCTACCCAGGAGCAAAAATCATGTCACATCCAATTGCATCTCACTTATTTAATAATTTCAACTCCCTAAAAAGCCAAGAAACAATGAAAAACAAATAAAATGTCTTCCAGGTCACCCAAATAGTTATTATAAATTCCATATACTAATGCCTTGTATTTTATTAACAGAAAGCCCTTCAGACGGCCCCTAAGGGCCTACTGATTTTTATTTTCGTCTCCAAGCCGACAGTAGCAATTAGGAGGTGGCTGCTATTTGTTATCAGCAAGGGTGACAACAGAAAAACTATAAAAAGTAAACATACACACCTGACCTGTACAAAATTGTAAACAAAATCAAGTCTAGCAACCAAAGCTTCTGTTCTAATTGGGGTATTTAGCATGTATTGTTTCAGAGATAAAGTAGCCCTAATGGTAAAAAACACAGAGAGGGGGCTTCCCTGGTGGCGCAGTGGTTGAGAGTCCGCCTGCTGATGCAGGGGACATGGGTTCGTGCCCCGGTCCAGGAGGATCCCACATGCCGCGGAGCAGCCGGGCCCGTGAGCCGTGGCCACAGCAGTGAGAGGCCCACGTACTGCAAAAGAAAAAAAAAAAAATACAGAGAGGAACATACAAAGTTAAAATAATGGTGGTCTAAGTCTAATGATCATAATTGTTAAAGAAAAACGTTTTGCATGATTAAAGCAATTATTTTTTGAATCCCCACTATATACCAAATACATATTACACATAAGCCATGCTGCTCAAATAAATTAATCCGCCTACTAGCCCCCTACCCTAAGGTAGATATTAAACGGGGCTCAGAGAGGTTAAGTGACTTGCCCAAGATCATATGGCCTATGTGTGACATTTTCCATTCCTGAACTAACTCCAAAGTCTGAGTTCTTTTCCCATCGTGCCACACTGTCCCTGCACACTCTTGTGAATTGCAAGAACTGATTCTAGGTTATGAAAGAGGATCCTTTCAGTTCTGCTTAAACATATCTAGAAATGGAACAGTTCATTACTTTGCAAGACAGCTTTGTGGTTATGAGCACAGGCTTTTGAGACCAGCCAAATCTAGGTTATGAACAGCCGTTTTGCTACTTTCTAGCTGCACGACATTCAACAAATCTATTTCTCTGAACAACAGTTTCCTTACCTATAAAATGGGACTAAAACGTACCCATATGACAAGGTTGCTGTGAGGATTAAATGTGAGAGGCTGCATGAAAAGTGCTTATCTCACTGCCTGACATATTGCAACTGCTCAATAAATATTACCATTAAAGTGATTACTACAGAAAGTTCTTTATATCAAACCAAACTCTACCTCCCAATAACTTCTCCCCATTGACCTCAGTTCTTATCACTGGGATGTCACAAAAGTAGATCTAATGTTATATCTATTCAGCAGCCCTTTAATATTAGAAGAAAGAGTACAGCAACTATACTTCAAGAAAAGATTTTTAAGTCATTAAAAAAATTAAATTTAATTTAAAAAAATATTAGGAGAGATGTGTTCCCCTAAGTCATCTCTTCTCCAGCCTAAAAACTCTTATCTGCTTCAAGACTTCTTTACATGACACGGTTTCCAAACAACGACCTTCTGGTCGTTTATTCAGGATATACCCTAGTTTATAAATACCTTCTTCAACATGACACCCAGAACACTCTTGCAGGTACAGAGGGACCAGTGCCTGAGACTACTGCTTCCAGTTCCGATCTTGCTGTCACTAAAAACCCCCAGTGAACTGCTGCTGAGCCAGTTTTCCCACACCCTGTCCTTATGTAACTGTTTTGAATCTAAATGCAGGACTTGACATTTATTGCTTTTAAATGTCACTGTGGTTTCAGCCCATCTTTCAGGTCTGTTGAGATCATTTTGAACCCTGGATCTGTCATGCATCATGTTAGATACTCCTCTTAACATTTTATCATCTGCAAATTTGATTAATATGCCTCTACCTCTTTATTTAAAGTCAATCAACAAGTTTTTAATGAGTTATAAAGTATATCCAGGATCCTTTGGTTGGAGCTAAGTAATTGATACAATGTTGAATAAGAAGTCAAGGTCATAACCCTCTGGCATCTTACTTGTGACCTTCTTTTGTGCTTACCTTTGAAATATTTAGTTTGCAAAAGACAAGGCTGATGAAGGCACAATAGTCTATGTTTTAAAAGGCAGCAAGCTCTGCAGGTACAAAGAGTTGGCATCAATGGATGGAATGTTACAGTGATGCACATTTTGGAATTATCTTCCCTCATCCCTTCCCATTTTAACGAAAATACTTTTTTCTATGTCTAAGCTTCTGGCACCTCTTCTGTTCTCCACAATTCACTAAAGACGGCAGGTTCAGTAATTTCATCTACAAGTTCTTTCAGTTCCCTGGACTGGAGGGGTGTGGAGGCAGTGGAGGGATAGAGCAGGGGTGACGAGACAAGCACCAGAAAACAATGCATTGTGATCAGCTAATGGTACCTACAATGTCTTCCTTCCATCTGGGGTTTTAGCTACTCCTTTGTTCTATCATTTCCAGTTTATTATCTTTCTTCTCAACGGAAAATATGGAAGCAAAAGAGGTAATAAATAGCTCTGCTGTGTCATACATTAACATGACCTCAGCTGGCACAAGAAGCTGACTCTATCTACTCATAGCTGCTTTTGCTCGGAACATACCTTTCTGTACTTCTGGTTAATCCATCATGTCCCTCACCTCAGAAGCCTCTGTTTATCCTAACTTTTGTATATCCTCACCCTATTCATCCTAGTTCCTATCACTCCTGTATATGTCTTTGGTCACATTTGCTTCTTTCTACATTTAGGACACAAGCTTTAAAAATTAGAGCATTCTGGAATGTTCTCTGCCCAGCCACAGCGATCACTTCAAACATCTTACCTTTTTCTTTCTCGTCATCACGATTTGTGTAAAGATGTATCATATCAATTTAGAGAAAGTAAAAAAAAAGATGATGGAGGTGGTTTGAGGCAAACTGACATTCTAGTGGTGTGATCTACAAGAAAGTAAGTTCTACAAGAGTGAAGAATTTATATTTTGCTAGAGGCTCACCTACTAGAACAGGGCCTAGAGTTCAGAGTAGCCTCTCCAACATTTGCTGAACAAATGAACAATCAAAATCTCAAAGGATGGGATCTCCCTGGTGCCGCAGTGGTTAAGAATCTGCCTGCCAATGCAGGGGACACAGGTTCAAGCCCTGGTCCAGGAAGATCCCACATGTTGCGGAGCAACTAAGCCCGTGCACCACAACTACTGAGCCTGTGCTCTAGAGCCCGCGAGCCACGACTACAGAGCCCACGTGCCACAACTACCGAAGCCCATGCACCTAGAGCCCGTGCTCCGCAACAAGAGAAGCCAACGCAATGAGAAGCCCGTGCACCACAACAAAGAGTAGCCCCCGCTCACAGCAACTAGAGAAAGCCTGCGTGCAGCAATGAAGACCCCATGCGGCCAAAAATAAATAATTTAAAAAGAATCTCAAAGGATGGTCAGATTTGAGCAGGCCACGATGGAGAAGACAGCCTTCAGATAGAACAGCACGAGCAAAGGCTTGGAGGTGGTAAAGCAAAGGAAGCAGTCCAATTTGGCCTAGAGCTCAAGACAGATGCAAGCAGCAGTTGATGGGATATAATGACTTCTTGAGATCTTCACGTCAAGCTTAGGAGCTCAGACCTGAATCTGACAGGCAGTATGGGGCAACCCAACACTCTAAGCAGGAATCACACAACTTGAGTTAGCCTTAAGAAAAATTCTGGCAGAAGTGTGCATAATTAATTAGAAAGAATTAAAAATGTTCATTTAAAATGTATTTATGGGCTTCCCTGGTGGCGCAGTGGTTTAGAGTCCGCCTGCCGATGCAGGGGACATGGGTTCGTGCCCTGGTCCAGGAAGATCCCACATCCCGCGGAGCGGCTGGGCCCGTGAGCCATGGCCGCTGAGCCTGCACGTCCGGAGCCTGTGCTCCGCAATGGGAGAGGCCACAACAGTGAGAGGCCCGCGTACCACACACAAAAAAAAATAATAAAATAAAATGTATTTATATGGGCCTAGGCAAAAAACCTGGCTAGGGATAGTTAGTATCTTTCTGCATACTTTCTCTTTGAACCCATAACATTCGTCTCAGCAACCTGTGTCCTGTCCCCATGTTGGAAGGAGTAAGAGTCAATGAATGTCTCCAAAGCAAAAGAAGGCATAAAACAAGGCCAAAATAAAGAGGCCCCAGAACTGCAGCTTCTTGCCAGGATTTACTGCAAGTCGGAGGAGGGCTGGTTTCAACTTGCTAGAAGAATGGCTTAATTGTCTAACCAAAGGGAGTTATTTTATGCTCATATCTGGGAACATTTTTTTCATTTCCATCTCACACTTTCAATGTGTGGGGCTGCCTTGATATTGTGTTCCCAACTCTTCTAGTATATTGGCAGGAAATGGAACGTACAGCGGAGAGATAAAGCCCATCTGGCCACAGTGTTAATGTCAGCCTTCCCCTGGTCCTCCGACCAGAATTCCACATGACCCTTACCTTTTCTTATATGCGCCCCCTATGAGTCTGGTTTCCTTTCCATAATTACTCATGCCTTGTCCTATTTTTCCTTACTGCATTACTATGGAACACTGCCTGTTACAGTGGTTTTACTAATAGGCTTATCTACTACTGCTCAATAACCACATCCAAAGAAAACAGCGGATGTCATGATGAAATTTATTTTAACTTCTTTAGTTACAGATATATTTCTTTTGCTTTTGAATATTAACTGTCCCTGGCTAGCAGTTCCTCTTTGTGGATTTCATGCAAACTAAATCAGCATCAGCCATGACACTACTAGCCTATTTAGGTTTGGGGCAGGTCTTAAAATAGGATTTTTCTTCTCCCATCAATGGTGTGATGTGTACCTCTCTGGTGACTCCCACTATATGTTTGGAAAGTGTGGTCCACAATGTGGTTTCAAGTCTCAGGAAAAGCACCTCAACATTTTAAATAAGTACTGTAATAATAATAATATACACAGGGTTATACATAGGATATCATAATAAATACTCCATCAATGACATATATAATAAAACATGGTGCTAATAAAAAGATACCAAAATGAGTCTCAATAAATGTTAACAATATTGAACATTACCTCTCGCTAATTACATATAAGGTGGCAATCTCCTTGTCCCAAAGAACACCAAACAGAAATTAGAAAATTAAAAAAATATATCCTAAACAGATGGCAACAGTTCTGTGTCTGTTGATGGTAATATGGCCTGAGCTCTTCTCTGGCTCTCTGATCTGGGTCCTATCAAGCATTTTTCAATGACTGGAATGAGGACACTCAAAGTATGTTAATCATGGGGGCCCAAAAAGAGCCTCAAGAACTTAGAGACACAGGCCACATGACACCGAACTATAGATGACTGTGAAGTCTTGCACTGAAGGTCCAAAAAACTCTCAGGAGAAATACAGAATGAGGGAGGTGTGGCTTAACATCAGCACATGTGAAAAGGACTTTAGGTTTTAGATGATTCAATATGACTCAAATGCATGTGGTTGCCAAAAAAGCAACTTCAAACTTGGGCCATCTTAAAAGAAATAGAGCATGAAGAGCGGGTCAGAAGATCCAGCTCACACGTGGAATACTCTGTTCAGTGCTAGGGGTCACACTTTAAAAGGGCCAAAACAGAGTATGTTTGGGTTTCAGTTCAGAGGGCTGAGAGGGGCAAAATCATTTTATACAAGGAACTGAAATTGTTTTGTCTACAGAAGAGCCTGTTCCACAATTTTTAAATGAGCACACATGACTTTTATGATCAGATTAAAAGACATTTCCATTTTGGATAAAAAATTAGGTAAATAATGCCCGGTGTTAAAGAGGATACTATGAAACTAACATGTTCAGACACTGCTGGTTTTACTCTAAATTGGTTTATTAAATCTCTTGGAAAACAATCCTGCCATACATTGTGACAGCTGTGAAACTGCTATTTTAGTGGCTTTATAGGCAAACTATGGTAGATTCATAAAATGGAATATTGATCAACAACAAAAAGGAACAAACTACTGATATAACCAGATGGATGAATCTCAGAAGCATTATTATTAAGTGAAAGAAGCCAGACTCAAAAGGCTACATACCATATGATTCCATTTAAACAATATTCTGGAAAAGGCGAAACTACAGGAACAGATCAACGGTAGTCAGAGGTTGTGGTGAAGGGTGAAACTGACTGCAAAGTGACACAGGAGTAGTTTGGGAGAATGATAAAGCTTTTTATCTCTTGATTGTTAGGGTGGTTACACAACTGTACAGATATATCAACACTCACAGAACTGTATATTAAGATGGGTAAAGTTTACTGAATTTAAATTACATCTTAATTTTTAAGAAAAAGAAAAAGAGAAAAAAAGAAAATCTTGAAGGCAGCCAGAGAAAAGAAATACATTACATACAGAGGAATGATAAGAATTATCTTTTAAAAATTAAGCATAAAGACTTTTTCAGACCAAACAAAAACTGAAAGAATACATTTCCAACAGATCCATACTACAAGAAATGCTAAAGGAAGTTCTTCAGGCAAAAGGAACATGATATCAAACAGAAACTTGGATCAATATGAAGAAATGAAGATCTCCAGAAATGGCTGAAATGAAGGTAAATATGAACTACCTTTTTTCTTAATTTTAATAGCTCTCAATAATGATTGTCTAAAGCAGCGGGTCAATAAAGTATGGCGCAAGGGCTAAATCGCACCCACTTCCTGTTTTTGTAAGTAAAGTTATATTGGAACAGAGTAACACCCATTCTTTTATGTATTGTCTATGGCTGCTTTCATGACAGAGTTGAGTAGTTGAGACAAAGACCAGATGGCCTACAACGCCTAAAATACTTACTATCAGGCCCTTTACAGAAAACGTTTGCCACCCTGATCTAAAACAAAAATAGCAATGTATTGTGGGTTTATAGCATATGTAAAAGAAAAATATATAACAACAATAGCACAAAATATGAAGAGGAAACTGAAGTATAAATACCTTCCTGTGATAAAAACTCTATACTATATGTGAAGTGGTGATTAATTAAAGACGTGCATTATAAACCCTAGAGCAACCACACAAAAAGTTTTTAACATTTAAATGATATGCCAACAGGGGAGATAAAAATTGGATCATAACAAGATTTGATTAATGCTAACGTAGACAGAAAAAGAGGGAGAAAAGATTGAAGAACAGATGGAATAAACAGAAAATGGCAAGGTGGAAGAGTTTAATCCAATCCAATCCGATGCTGAAATTACATCGAATGTAAGAAGGCTAAAGATACTGTTTAAAAGACAGAGATTTTTCAACGTGAATAAAAAAGCAAGATTCAACTGTATTCTGGTTACAAGAAATCCACTTTAAATATAAACACAGAGTTAGATTAACAGCAAATGAATGAACCAGGTATGACTTGTTACTATAGCTAAATGAGGTGATCAACAAATCCTCTCCATAAAGAGCAACTATAAAGCTGGACAAATTTTAAAAAACAAGCATTCTGAAGCTTGAGAAATCAACCAAAGGCATACAGTAATCTAAAAAGCATTTATGCCTAAAAAACAGATGAACTTGGATAAGAACAGGGGCAATCTGGGGCATTCTAACCTGGGGCTTCTCCTACCTCTCCTGCCTCAGTTGAAGCAGATGTTGTGCCAGAATGGGGCAGGCTGTGAGAATAAGCAACTTTTCTGTTGCAGTAGAAAGAGGTTCACATGATTTTGAGCAGTGGGTAACATCCATGCCCAGCGATAGTGTCGGTGGGATGACTATCTCAGAGATGGCAGGTGGGAAGGGCTAAAAGCTCTACTAGCACAAGGCTGTGGTCATGGCTGGGGAAAGTTTATTCCTGGCTGAGGCTGCATGCATTTACAGCAAAGACCCAAGAGGGTCCAGCCAGTCACACACTCCTGGCTGAAAGTGAGGCTGTGCGCATGCCAAGAGGAGAGGTGAAAGGACCAAGTGGAATTCAAAAGATGGGAGAGACTGGAAAATGGCTTGAACTTTGAATGTGCTACTTACCCACACACAGATCCACTGAGAGATGACAAAAACCTTACTGGATCAGGGTGGTTGAATATAATCCCTGTTCAATCACTGGCTGACTAATAAGCCATGGAAACATAAGGACAACCCCTGGGAAAGCAGACTTAAGAATAAAACAAGTTTAAAAAGGAGCAGAGACATCAATGGCCACAAATCACAGGGAAGAGAGATTTTACAGGTTTAGCAAGCATGTTACTAAGCAAAGAAACAACGAACAAACAAAAAGTAACAATAGGGTATGCTAATTAGCTTGAATGTGGTGATTATTTCACAATGAATATGTATATCAAATCAAATTGTACACTTTATACATATACAATATTTAATTGTCAAATACTCCAAAAATCTTGAGATCAGAATCCAGAGCTACTGTAATAGTTTATCAAAAATGTCCAGTTCTCACAAAAAGTTACAAGACAGAAGAAACAGGGAAGTGTGACTCATACTCAAGAAAAGAAGCAGCCAATAAAAACTGTCTCTGAGTATCCCAGATACTGGATATAGCAGACAAATATTTCAAAGAAGTTACTATATATAAGTTCACAAAACTAAAGGAAATTAAAGAAAAAAAAGTAGGCAACAATGAATATGCAAACAGAAATTGCCCATAAGGAGACAGAAATCCTGGAGTTGAAAAGTACGATAGCTGAAATAAAAAATTCCCTAGAGCAGTTCAACAACTGTTTTGACATGGCAGGAGAAAGAATCAGTGAACCTGAAAAGAGAAATTATCCAATCTTAGTAACAGAGAAAGAAGATTGAAGAAAGATGAACAGAGCTTCAGAGATATGTGCAGCAACGTCAAGCATACGAACACATACACAATGGAAATCCCAGAAGGAGAGGAGAGAGGAGATTACCAAATTTGATAAAAATATTAATCCACACATTCAAGAAGCTTAATAAACTCAACGTAGGATAAATACAAAGAGATCAACACATAGTTACATAACAAACTGTTGTAAGCCAGAGTCAAAGAGCAAGAGAAAGTGACTTATCTGAAACAATGGAGGCTAGAAGAGAGTTGAATTACATACACAAAGTACTGTGGAAATAAATTTCTGTCAAAATTTTTTTTAATTATAAGAAATTTAAATTTAAGGCTTGCAAAAGATGCTACTGTGATTGACTTACTTGGATCACTTCTTGGATTAAAATGGCCAAGAACCATTAAAAATGAGCCATACCTACCCGTGCTAAATTATTCAACAGTGAATCCTCTGTGCTACCTGAAGAGAAAATGTGGATGAGGGGCAAATACAGATGAATTTGGAGCTATTATACAAAAAACAAAACAAAACCCCCAAATTTAATGAGGTAGAATTTTTGTCAACCAGCAAATTTATCTTTCAGAAATGAAAATAAAATAAAGACATTCCCAGATAAACAAAAACAGAAAATCCATTGCTAGTAGACCTATAATACAAGAAATACCCAAGGAACTCTCTTCAGGGTGAAAAAAAAATGACAACAGTTGGTGACTTGAAGCCACAAGAAATGAGGAACACCAAAAATAGTAAATGTGTGGGTTAATATAAAAGATTCTATAAATATGTTTTTACTCATTTATTCTCCTAACTTCCTTGAAAGATGTAAACATTATTAAAGTAATAAATATGACGGTGCATTTTGGGGTTCATAATATACATAAAGATATATTTATGTTTTTAATATGTTATATCATAGATAGATATTATATATAATAGCAGAAAGGATAAATAAAGAATGGAGTTATACTGGAGCAAAGCTTATATACTTTACCAGAATTAATTTACTATTAATCTGAAGTAGAGTCTGATTGATTAAGATACATATTGTAATCCCTAGAGCAACCACTAAGAAAACAACTCCAAGAAATATACAGTTTAAAAAACATCAACAGAACAGTTAAAATACTAGTACACTAAAAACATTTAATAGAAAAGAAGGCAGTCAAGGAGGAAACAAAGGGACAAAATAGACAAGAATAGAATGTATGGAAAAGAAATGGCAAAAAGGCAAATGAAAGTTCAAAAGGCAAAGAGTGTCAGACTAGATAAAACAGCAAGATCCAACTACATGCTTTCTATAAGAGACACACCTTAGATTCAAAGACACAAATGAGTTGAAAGTAAGAGGATGAAAGAAGATATATACTACAGAGAGAGTATACTATAAGAGAATGTGGCTGTATTAATACTAGATAAAATAGGTTTTAAGGGCTTCCCTGGTAGCACAGTGGTTAAGAATCCACCTGCTAAAGCAGGGGACACGGGTTCAAGCCCTGGTCTGGGAAGATTCCACATCCCGTGGAGCAACTAAGCGCATGCACCACAACTTCTGAGCCTGCGCTCTAGAGCCCACAAGTCACTGAGCCCGGACACCACGACTATTGAAGCCTGAGCACCTAGAGCCCATGCTCCACAATGAGAGAAGCCACTGCAATGAGAAGCCTGCACAGCGCGATGAAGGGTAGCCCCCCCTCGCCGCAACTAGAGAAAGCCCATGGGCAGCAACAAAGACCCAACGCAGCCAAAAGAAAAATAGGCTTTAAGACAAAAAGTATTATTGGATAAAAAGGACATTTCATAATGATAGAGTGACTACATCAATAAGATATAATTATAAATGTGTTCACACCTAACAGTGTAGCCTCAAAACAAAGGAAGGAGAAACTGACAGAATTCGAAGGAGCAACAGACAATCCAACAATAACATGTTTAATTTAGTACCTTACTCTCAATAATGGATAAAACTAAACAGAAAAATAAGTAAGTTTATAGAAGACTTGAACACAATCAACCAACTTGACATAACTTCAGCCAATGACTGCAGAGGGCACACTCTTTAGAAGTGCACATGGTTTACACCTTTCACAAAAATGAACTCAAAATGGATCAAAGACCTAAATGTAAAACACAAAACTATAAAACTCCTAGACAATAACAAGAGAAATCCTAGGTTTTGTTGTGTTTAGTGATGACTAAAGTAGTGCTCAGAGGAAACTTTATGGCTTTTAAATGCCTATTTCAGAAGAAAAGAAAGATGGCAAATCAATAAACTAAACCTGTACCTCAACAAACTAGAAGGAGAAGTGAAAATGAAATCCAAACCAAGCAGAAGAAAAGAAAATAATAAAGATTAGAGCAGAAAGCAATTAAAAACAGGAAAACAATAGAGAAAATCAATAACACAAGAATTAGTTCACTGAAGAGATCAACAAAACTGACAAATCTGTAGCCAGAATGGCCAAGGAAAAAGGAAAAAAGGCTCAAATGATCAAAATCAGGAATGGAAGAGGAACATCACTACTGACCTTACAGAAATTTAGAGGATTAAAAGGGATTAAGAAAAACTTTATGCCAATAAATTAGATAAGTGAAATAAATTCCTAGAAAGACAAGAATTACTAAAACTTACTCAAGAAGAAATAGAAATCTGAATAGACCTATACCAAGGAAAGAAAATCTTAGGCCCAGTGGCTTCACTGTGAATTATACCAAGTATTTAAAGATAAAACAATACCAATCCTTCACAAACTCTTACAGAAAAGAAAGGAGAAAATACTTCCCAACTGATTTCATGAATCCAGTATGTCCTCATACCAAAGAAATCACAAGAGGGAAAAAAAAGAAAAAACTACAAACTAATCCCTTATTTATGATAGGTCATAAAGGTCTGATGTCCAGATATATGCATGCAGACTTTCCTTTTATCCTAAACATTTAAAGTACAGGAGCATAAATATTTTAAAGTATGCTTTATTGATAATTTAAAATTTTTTCCAAGGTTATAAGTAAATATAAAATTCTTGCACTGATTTTAGAACTTAATTATACCCAACACCTCTACAAACACGAGATGTTCCTCCTCTGTTGTTCTGGCCCACAGGTAATCTGAGTAAAGATGATGAAATATATAGAAAGGCTCATAGGTAGAATGTTGTAAGAAATCCTTTCTTATTAAAATACAGTGTATGGGTTGATGGCAAAGCCCTGGGAAGCCTCATTAGACTACTGTGAACATCCTGAAAAGGGGGCTGAGGGTATTAAATTACAGTCTGAAGAGCCAAAATTCAAGTGGCCTTAAAGGCCAAGACACTGGAAAATTTTATGTATTAGCTACAATATGTCTAGAGGTGTTAAAATGGACTGAGGGTCTTCAGAAGTTCTACTACCTTGTCTTCAAGGGAACTCACTCTTGCCTTAAGCCATCCTAGTAGTTGTCCATCTTAAAGATTCTACAAGGTAGGAGACTGTAAAACTTTTCTTCTAACATCCAGTTCAAATATGGAATTGCAACCTTTTATAAGCCATTACTATATTTTTAAACTTTTAATTTTTAAAATAACTTTAAGAAAAACTGCACGAAGTATAGGACTCCTATATGCCCTTCACCAGCGTCCCCTAATATTAACATAGTACAAAACCATAGTACAATGATCAAAACCAGGAAATTAACACTGGTACAATGCAATCAACTAAACTACACACCTTAGTCAAATTCCCCTTTTTTTTTTTTTTTTTTGCTATTGTCCTTTTCTGTTCCAGGATCCATTTCAGGACTCCACATTACAGGCCTCCTTAGTCTCCTCCGACCTATGACAATTCTTCAGTCACTCCTTGTCCTTCATGACTTTGACTCTTATGAAGAACAGTAGTCAGTTACTTTGTAGAATGACCCTAACATTTTTTCTGATTTAATAATACTATTATTAACAAGGGTCATTTATTGAGGGTTTACTAAGTACCAGGCACAATGCTGAGCCCTCTATCTAGATTATCTCTTTTAAAATAGAAATGTTTTTAATAGACTTTAGAACAGAAGCATTTTAAAATCAAAGAGTAATCATCTCTAACTCACCTTTCTTCAAGTGCTAGTATTTTGTAAATTACAAAGCATTACCAAACATGATTATTCCAATATCCTCTAATGTCCCCCCTAAAAAATACTAAGTCCAATATTAAGCCTTAAATTCAGAGCCCTTGAGTTGTTAATCCTTCTGAATCTTTACTACCCACATTTTCCTACCCTTGAACCTTGGCCATTGCTTTCTTCATTTGTACCTGCCCTCCCTTTCCATCTCTAAATACCCTTTCTTGAAGACACCTTTAATCACTGCCCCTAGCTCCCAAGAGCTACTGACCCTCTGGAATCCCATAGAATTTAACAACTGCAGTACTCATTTGGTACATACACACTACCCTGAGCTGTGGGCATATGTTTTTGTAGATTGTCTCCCAAATGAGACTTTTTTGAGAGGAGGACTTGTAGCCTTTTTTCCCTCTGACATCTCCTATACTACCCTAATGCTTAATAACATTTACTGAATACCTACAAGTGCCAAGCTTTGTGGTAGCCCCTGGGAAATTAGAGATCATTAAAACACAATCCCAATTCTTCAGAAATATTTTATGTGATAAACATTTAAGTACAGTGATACACTGAAAACAGAGTTTCTCTTCAAAAAATTAAGGTCACTGCAAGTTTCCTGTGGTAGTAAATTTTTTTCTTTTTCTGTCCTGATAAACACTAAAATAACTAATTATAGATTGCTAATGTGTCACAGAACATGTATATTTTCCAGCCAGCTTGTGCTTGAAGCAAGCTGTGACCTGGTTTTATGAGAAATCCAGATGGTACAGAGTAAACTTAATTAACCAAAGGCATTTGCAAATATTGCCACAAGTTGTAGCAAGTTTCAACCAGCTTACCAACTGTTTTAGTCTAGTGACATCTAGTGGCAAAAGGGTTAAAAAACGCACTGCTATAAATTAAACTACATTAAAGGGAGGCCATCTTAAGAAAACAAGTGGCAAAATATGAGAAAGAACTATGGTATTTCCCAGCATTAGAAAATGTTTTACTATCTCTTTAGCCTATATAACTGTTAACTCCTCTCACTGGGATTTATCATGTTTCCTTCTCTTGTAGCTGGTAAATATTAATCTTGATATAAGATTTACTGAAATAAAATGTACTAATATTTTAATTATAAGTGAGACAAAAGCCCTCAATTAAAAAGACTGAATGAAGAACCAAGTAACCACCAATGGTGGTATGTCTGATCCAAAATTCTGGCAAATCAAAACTGCATTTTTGTTTCCATATATTTGTTTACTGACATTTCCATATGTCAGTAAACTTTTGTTAATGATTTTCATCTGCTCATATAATGCAAATAATTATCTATCGAAACTTATTCTTTAAAATATCACTTTGCATTTCATTGGCTTTTTGTGAAACTGGATTTTGGTGGGAAACACACTTAAACATTATCAAAAACCTGTGACTTTTAACATTCTTCTACAAATAATGAATTCCCAATGAGTCTAAAATTTAATGTACAGGCATTAACTGTGAATCATAGTTTTAATAACTGAGTTCATCCAAAAATAGTAGAAACCTAATAACATATTCCAAGATACACTTTTGATAACCATATCTCTTTAAAAAAATTTTCTAGAATCATTTAGTTGAATGATCTAACAGTTCTGTAATTTCAGGTAAGATTTCAAGTTCATAAACTTCTGACTCGATACTTTCCAAAGTGTGGTCCGTGAACCCATTTCAGAATCACCTGGAATGCTAGTTCAACATACAGATGATACCTTACAAATGAGCCTATTGAATCAGACTCTCTGAGTTTGGGGCCCTATAATCAGCTTTATTACGCATAATAAAGTTTTGGAAATAATTACTATCAAAACCACAAATATAAATTCTTCTAAGTTGTTCTAATTCTAGTCAACTTTTCCTGCCTCTTTCACACAGAATAAGCTGTTCCACCCTTTAGGTTCTCTGACGGGTTACACTTTATTTACAGCACTTAGCATATTGGGTCACAATTTACCTGTTAACAATATAGTTTCCCTCACTAGAATGTGAGCTCTCTTCATGGGAAGGAGTAATGTGTTTTGCTTTTGTGTCTCTAGCCTAACAATATCAGATGAATAGCAAGAGCTTAATGAATTTGGTTAAATGAATAAATAAATATATGAAATATCACAGTTCTAAAAAAAGCATGTGGCTTCCACTTGTGCTCACAGTGAGGGATATTATGTGGTACCAGTTCCAAAAATGATTAAATTAGCATCAAATTAATGTCTAATAATCAGTTCAGTTTTGGGGGCTGGGGGAAAGGGAATTTTTTAAGTTCTGAGAATACCTTTAAAACACTGGCTTTCCTAAATAAACATTTCAGTCTCAAATGCTAGTATGTTTTTTTGTTGTTTAAAAAAAAATTTTTTTTTGAATTTTATATATGTTTTTATACAGCAGGTCCTTATTAGTCATCAATTTTATACACATCAGTGTATAAAATGTCAATCCCAATTGCCCAATTCAGCACACCACCATCCCCATCCCACCATGGTTTTCCCCCCTTGGTGTTCATACGTTTGTTCTCTACATCTGTGTCTCAATTTCTGCCCTGCAAACCGGTTCATCTGTACCAGTTTTCTAGGTTCCACATATATGTGCTAGTATACGATATGTGTTTTTCTCTTTCTGACTTACTTTGCTCTGTATGACAGTCTCTAGATCCATCCACGTCTCAACAAATGACCCAATTTTGTTCCTTTTTATGGCTGAGTAATATTCCATTATATATATGTACCACATCTTCTTCATCCATTCATCTGTCGATGGGCATTTAGGCTGCTTCCATGACCTGGCTATTGTAAATAGTGCTGCAATGAACATTGGGGTCCATGTGTCTTTTTGAATTATGGTTTTCTCTGGGTACATGCCCAGTAGTGGGATTGCTGGATCATATGGTAATTCTATTTTTGAATTTTTAAGGAACCTCCATACTGTTCTTCAAAGTGGCTGCATCAATTTACATTCCCACCAACAATGCAACAGGGTTCCCTTTTTTCCACACCCACTCCAGCATTTGTTGTTTGTAGATTTTCTGATGATGCCCATTCTAACTGGTGTGAGGTGATACCTCATTGTAGTTTTGATTTGCATTTCTCTAATAATTAGTGATGTTGAGCAGCTTTTCATGTGCTTCTTGGCAATCTGTATGTCTTCTTTGGAGAAATGTCTATTTAGGTCTTCTGCCCATTTTTAGATTGGGTTGTTTGTTTTCTTAATATTGAGCTGTATGAGCTGTTTATATATTTTGGAGATTAATCATTTGTCTGTTGATTCGTTTGCAAATATTTTCTCCCGTTCTAAGGGTTGTCTTTTGGTCTTGTTTATGGTTTCCTTTGCTGTGCAAAAGCAGTGAAGTTTCATTAGATCCCATTTGTTTATTTTTCTTTTTATTTTCATTACTCTAGGAGGTGGATCAAAAAAGATCCTGCTGTGATTTATGTCAAAGACTGTTCTTCCTATGTTTTCCTCTAAGAGTTTTATAGTGTCCGGTCTTACATTTAGGTCTCTAATCCATTTTGAGTTTATTTTTGTGTATGGTGTTAGGGAGTGTTCTAATTTCATTCTTTTACATGTAGCTGTCCAGTTTTCCCAGCACCACTTACTGAAGAGAATGTCTTTTCTCCATTGTATATCCTTGCCTCCTTTGTCATACAGTAGTTGACCATAGGTGCGTGGGTTTATCTCTGGGCTTTCTATCTTGTTTTATTGATCTATGTTTCTGTTTTTGTGCCAGTACCATATTGTCTTGATTACTGTAGCTTTGTAGTATAGTCTGAAGTCTGGGAGTCTGATTCCTCCAGCTCCATTTTTTTCCCTCAAGACTGCTTTGGCTATTCGGGGTCTTTTGTATCTCCATACAAACTTTAAGAATTTTTTTTTCTAGTTCTGCAAAAAATGCCATTGGTAATTTGATAGGGATTGCACTGAATCTGTAGATTGCTTTGGGTAGTATAGTCATTTTCACAATATTGATTCTTCCAATCCAAGAACATGGTATAGCTCTCCATCTGTTGGTATCATCGTTAATTTCTTTCATCAGTGTCTTATAGTTTTCTGCATACAGGTCTTTTGTCTCCCTAGGTAGGTTTAGTCCTAGGTATTTTATTCTTTTCGTTGAAGTGATAAACGGGAGTGTTTCCTTAATTTCTCTTTCAGATTTTTCATTATTTCTGTGCATTAATTTTGTATCCTTCAACTTTACCAAATTCATTGATTAGCTCTAGTAGTTTTCTGGTAGTATCTTTAAGATTCTTTATGTAGAGTATCATGTCATCTGCAAACAGTGACAGTTTTACTTCTTCTTTTCCAATTTGTAATTTTTTATTTCTTTTTCTTCTCTGATTGCCATGGCGTTGAGTAATAGTGGTGAAAGTGGACATCCTTGTCTTGTTCCTGATCTTAGAGGAAATGCTTTCAGTTTTTCACCATTGAGAATGATGTTTGCTGTGGGTGTGTCATATATGGCCTTTATTATGTTGAGGTAGGTTCCCTCTATGCCCACTTTCTGGAGACTTTTTAACATAAATGGGTGTTGAATTTTGTCAAAAGCTTTTTCTGCATCTATTGAGATGATAATATGGTTTTTATTCTTCAATTTGTTAATATGGCGTATCACATTGATTTATGTATATTGAAGAATCTGCAACCCTGGGATAAATCCCACTTGATCATGGTGCATGATCCTTTTAATGTGTTGGTGGATTCTGTTTGCTAGTATTTTGTTGGGGATTTTTGCATCTATATTCATCAGTGATATTGGTCTGTAATTTTCTTGTTTTGTAGTATCTTTGTCTGGTTTTGGTATCAGGGTAATGGTGGCCTCATAGAATGAGTTTGGGAGTGTTCCTTCCTCCACAATTTTTTGGAAGAGTTTGAGAAGGATGGCTGTTGGCTCTCCTCTAAATGTTTGATAGAATTCACCTATGAAGCCACCTGGTCCTGGACTTTTGTTTGTTGGAAGATTTTAATCACAGTTTCAATTTCATTCCTTGTGATTGGTCTGTTCCTATTTTCTATTTCTTCCTGGTTCAGTCTTGGAAGGTTATATCTTTCTAAGAATTTGTCCATTTCTTCCAGGTTGTCCATTTTACTGGCAGAGAGTTGCTTGTAGAAGTCTCTTAGGATGCTTTGAATTTCTGCGGTGTCTGTTGTAACTTCTCCTTTTTCATTTCTAATTTTATCAATTTGAGTCCTCTCCCTCTTTTTCTTTTTTTTTTTTTTTTTTGCAGTACGCGGGCCTCTCACTGTTGTGGCATCTCCCGTTGCGGAGCACAGGCTCCAGACGCGCAGGCTCAGCGGCCATGGCTCACAGGCCTAGCCGCTCCACGGCATGTGGGAACTTCCTGGACCGGGGCACGAACCCGTGTCCCCTGCATTGGCAGGCGGACTCTCAACCACTGCGCCACCAGGGAAGCCTTCCCTGTTTTTCTTGATGAGTATGGCTAAGGTTTATCAATTTTGTTTATCTTCTCAAAGAACCAGCTTTTACTTTTATTGATCTTTGCTATTGTTTTCTTTGCTTCTATTTCATTTATCTCTGCTTTGATCTTTATGATTTCTTTCCTTCTGCTAACTTTGGGTTTTGTTTGTTCTTCTTTCTCTAGTTCCTTTAGGTGTAAGGTTAGATTGTTTGAGATTTTTCTTGTTTCTTGAGGTAGGCTTGTACAGCTATAAACTTCCCTTTTAGAACTGCTTTTGCTGCATCCCATTGGTTTTGGATTGTCATGTTTTTGTTGTCATTTGTCTCCAGTTATTTTTTGATTTCTTCTTTGATTTCTTCAGTGATCTCTTGATTATTAAGTAGTGTATTGTTTAGCCTCCATGTGTTTGTGTTTTTTACGTTTTTTTCCCTGTAATTCATTTCTAATCTCATGGCATTGTGGTCAGAAAAGATGCTTGATATGATTTCAATTTTCTTAAATTTACTGAGGCTTGATTTGTGACCCAAGATGTGATCTATCCTGCAGAATGTTCCATGCGCACTTGAGAAGAAAGTGTAATCTGCTGTTTTTGCATGGAATGTCCTATAAATATCAATTAAATCTATCTGGTCTATTGTGTCATTTAAAGCTTCTGTTTCCTTATTATTTTCATTTTGGATGATCTGTCCATTGGTGTAAGTGAGGTGTTAAAGTTCCCCACTATTATTGTGTTAGTGTCGATTTCCTCTTTTATAGCTGTTAGCAGTTGCCTTATGTATTGAGGTGCTCCTATGTTGGGTGCATACATATTTATAATTGTTATATCTTCTTCTTGGATTTATCCCTTGATCATTATGCAGTGTCCTTCCTTGTTTCTTGTAACATTCTTTATTTTAAAGTCTATTTTATCTGATATGAGTATTGCTACTCCACCTTTCTTTTGATTTCCATTTGCATGGAATATCTTTTTCCATCCCCTCACTTTCAGTCTGTATGTGTCCCTAGGTCTGAAGTGGGTCTCTTGTAGACAGCACATATATGGGTCTTGTTTTTGTATCCATTCGGCAAGCCTGTGTCTTTTGGTTGGAGCATTTAATCCATTCACATTTAAGGTAATTATCGATATGTATGTTCCTATGACCATTTTCTTAATTGTTTTGGGTTTGTTTTTTGTAGGTCCTTTTCTTCTCTTGTGTTTCCCACTTAGAGAAGTTCCTTTAGCATTTGTTGTAGAGCTGGTTTGGTGGTGCTGAATTCTCTTATAGCTTTTGCTTGTCTGTAATGCTTTTGATTTCTCCATCAAATCTGAATGAGATCCTTGCTGGGTAGAGTAATCCTGGTTGTAGGTTCTTCCCTTTCATCACTTTAAGTATATCATGCCACTCCCTTCTGGCTTGTAGAGTTTCTGCTGAGAAATCAGCTGTTAACCTTATGGGAGTTCCCTTGTATGTAATTTGTCATTTTTCCCTTGCTGCTTTCAATAATTTTTCTTTGTCTTTAATTTTTGCCAATTTGATTACTATGTGTCTCGGTGTGTTTCTCCTTGGGTTTATCCTGTATGGGGCTCTCTGTGCTTCCTGGACTTGGGTGGCTATTTCCTTTCCCATGTTAGGGAAGTTTTTGACTATAATCTCTTCAAATGTTTTCTTGGGTCCTTTCTCTCTCTCCTCTCCTTCTGGGACCCCTATAACGTGAATGTTGTTGCGTTTAATGTTGTCCCAGAGGTCTCTTAGGCTGTCTTCATTTCTTTTTTTTTTTTTTTTTTTTTTTTTTTGCTGTACGCGGGCCTCTCACTGCTGTGGCCTCTCCCGTTGCGGAGCACAGGCTCCGGACACACAGGCTCCGCGGCCATGGCTCACGGGCCCAGCCGCTGCACGGCATGTGGGATCTTCCGGGATAGGGGCACGAACCCGTGTCCCCTGCATCGGCAGGCGGACTCTCAACCACTGCGCCACCAGGGAAGCCCTGTCTTCATTTCTTTTCATTCTTTTTCCTTTATTCTGTTCCTCAGCAGTGAATTCCACCATTCTGTCTTCCAGGTCACTTATCCGTTTTTCTGCCTCAGTTATTCTGCTATTGATTCCTTCTAGTGTAGTTTTCATTTCAGTTATTGTATTGTTCATCTCTGTTTGTTTGTTCTTTAATTCTTCTAGGTCTTTGTTAAACATTTCTTGCATCTTCTAGATCTTTGCCTCCATTCTTTTCCTGAGGTCCTGGAATATCTTCACCATTATTGTGAGTTCTTTTTCTGGAAGGTTGCCTATCTCCACTTCATTTAGTTGTTTTTCTGGGGTTTTATCTTGTTCCTTCATCTGGTACATAGCCCTCTGCCTTTTCATCTTGTCTACCTTTCTGTGAGTGTGGTTTTTGTTCTACAGGCTGCAGGATTGTAGTTCTTCCTTCTGCTGTCTGCCCTCTGGTGAATGAGGCTATCTAAGAGGCTTGTGCAAGTTTCCTGATGGGAGGGACTGGTGGTGGGTCGCTAGTGTGTTTTAAAATAGAAGAATTTTTATATGCGAATTTTGGAAAAGTAGAAAAATTGAAAATGACTAACAAAATTTTATACTATTCAGCCTTAGGCTGTTTCTAGGCTATCACTTAGCAGAAACTGCTGACAAACCAGAACCTTAAAAGGAAATATATACTGTACATCCATCTTTAACTGTTATATTCCAGGGGTAAAAGGCTAGCTCATGCAGGAAATGATATTGTTTAGAAAGATATATCCTTGGGTTCTAGCTAAAGAAAACCATGTATATTTTATTTAAAGTCATAATATAACACAAATTGAAAGTTTAGAGAAACAGAAAAGAATGAATAATCAGTACATAAACTATCTGATAATTATTCCAGTAAGTTGATATTTAATATGGCTTGAAACTAAAATCTATATTTATTATAAAAACTATAATTTAACGTGCATACATTTGGGTAACCTGCATACGTTGACTAAGAACAGAAAATTAATGCAGTACATCCCAGATGTAATTCTGGTCAAGAATTCTCTTGGCAACTTTTATCTTTTTATTTATATGGAAGATTTTAAACTATGAACACTCCCCCGACCCTGTCTTCTCAATGTGGCTACCTTCCATTCATCCCTAAAAACCCAGCTCAAATATTTCTTCCACTGTGAAGCCTACCTCAAATTCCCAGGTCAAATTAATGATTCTCTCCTCCATGCCTATCTAGTCTTTTGGGCATCTGGCCAGTATTACACATACTATATTACTACAGGTTATTTACCTGTCTAAATCACTCACCAAACTATAAGCTCCCAAAGGGAAGAAACGGCGTCTTATATTCTTTGTATCTCTGCTATCTGGAGCACCACCAGGACCTGGGCAGGAGTTTACCAATATTTTGCAGAAATGAATGCCCAATGTAGTTATCAAAAGCTGTTGGCATGAGGCACGAAAGTAAAATGAAGAAGTGGTAACTGAGAGAAGAATATGGATTAAAAAGCATCTTTGGGGGAGGATTTCCACTTCTGCCCATGAAAGATTATCTGCTGTTATGCCTGACAGTCATAAACAGCTAGAAAACCAGACAAAATATATGAAACACTCTTTTCAGATATTGTATAACAGGCAGTTCAGGACTTTGAGCCCCACAAGAAGGAAAACAAGTGAGTTCTATCATTTCCCCAGCTTACTGCTGAAAGGCAGGTCTCAGGACGCAGACCAGGGAGGCACAGTGGCCTCGGAGTTGAAGAGAGAGTGGAGTTTGCAGAGACTAAGGTGTCTAGAACTTACACGACAGAGGATGGGAGGGAAGGGCGTTCCACAAGCACACTCTGGAAATCACACAGGGCACTCTTGAACCCCTGCACAGTAACTTGTGAATTTATGAGCCGAAATTCCACAAGGCTGGAGAAAGAACCAGGAAAGCAGTAAGCCAAACAATTTCTGAAACTCACATAGGGCTAAGGGCAGTTCACATTCCCACCAGCCAGAGTGGAAAGACCTCATAGTATATGGGGCAATGGGTAGCGTGCTCAGAAGGGTATTGCCTTTGTAGGGAGGTTTAATTAAACCAGACTTAAGGCTGCTCTGGATGAGCCCTAACCAAACTCAAAAGCAAGCCTAGAACTGATTACAAGTAACTTAACCTTCTGCCAGAACCAAGTCCAATCTCCTTTAAAGGAATCAAACAAAATCCATCACCCAAAAACATAAAATACACAATGTTTGGCATACAGTAAAAATCTTCCAGGCATCAGGGCTTCCCTGGTGGCGCAGTGGTTGAGAATCTGCCTGCTAATGCAGGGGACACGGGTTCGAGCTCTGGTCTGGGAAGATCCCACATGCTGCGGAGCAACTAGGCCCGTGAGCCACAACTACTGAGCCTACACGTCTGGAGCCTGTGCTCCGCAACAAGAGAGGCCACGATAGTGAGAGGCCCGCGTACCGCGATGAAGAGTGGCCCCCACTTGCCACAACTAGAGAAAGCCCTCGCACAGAAATGAAGACCCAACACAGCCAAAATAAATTAATTAATTAATAAACTCCTACCCCCAACAACAACAACAACAAAAATCTTCCAAGCATGAAAAAAGCAGGAAAATGTGACTTGAGAAAGCTCATTCAATAAAAAAAACAGATCCAGAAATGATGGACTAGCAGACAAGAGTTAAAAGAGTTATTATAAATATATTCTATATGTTCAAAAAGTAGAGGAGAACATAAGCATGATAAAACAAAGAAATGACTTTTTTTTTTTTAAAGAGGGGAATGGATATCTAAAGCTGAAAAACACAGTTACTTGAAATTAAAAATACAAGGGTTGGGGGAAGAGATATCTAGAGAGTTTTGGATTGACAGGTACACTGCTATATTTTAAATGGATAACCAGCAAGGATCTACCGTATAACACAGGTAACTCTGCTCAATATTATGTAACAATCTAATTGGGAAAAGAATTTGAAAAACAATAGATACACGTATAGGTATAACTGAATCACTTTGCTGTACACCTGAGACTATCACAACATTGTTAATCAACTATACTCCAATATAAAATAAGAAGTTTAAAAAAAATGCATTGGATGGGATTAATGGCAGCATAGACATGACAGAAAAAAAAAAGACCACTCAACCTGGAAACATAGCATTAAAAATTACCCAAAGTAGGACAGAAAGGAAAAAGACAGAAAGGAAAAAAAATCCAAAAGGTGCATCAATGACCTGTGAGAAAACACCACGTGGTCAAACACAGAAACCGGGAAGGGAGGGGCAGAAAAATACTGGAAGAAATAATGGCTGAAGTATTTGATAATAACTATAACCCTATAGATCAAAGAACATATGGTGCACATTAGTGTGAACTCATCCTTTTCAATATATATAGGTTAAATATAAAAATAAATACAGGTATAAATGTGTGAGTTTGTATATATAAATATACACATATATATATATTTCCTTGCTGAACACACCAAGAGGGTCTGGGAGTGGTTTCTAAACACCATCCTCCACTAAAAGAACCGGGGCTCCTGGAGAAATGCTTGATTCTAGGGCTAACACCAAGGAAGAACAAGGTAAGGCTGGAACGTTATATTGTGCCATAAAATAAAAATATGTTCCAAGAATAATGAGAATACGTCAAAAGGACACAGGAAGCTAAACTGATGGTATTCCAACTAGCCAAATTTGGAGCATTTTGCAATTAAAGATAAACAGTCGCTCCTTGGTGCCCATGAGGGGAATGATTCCAGGACCCCCATGGATACCAAAGTCCCTGGATGCTCAAGCCCTTTATATAAAATGTATTTGCATATAACCTACGCACATCCTCCCGTATATTTTAAATCATCTCTAGATGACTTATAATATATAATACAATGCAAATACTATGTAAATTGATGTAAATGCTAGCGCTCAGCAAATTCACGTTTTGTTTTTTGGAACTTTCTGGACTTTTTTTCGTATTTTCAATCCGCCCTTGGGTGAATCTGTGGATGCAGAACCCACTGATATGGAGGGCCAAATGTAATGACTTTAACAGATCACAACTCATTGAATAAAACAGGAAGTCGCTGTTCCACACTGACTTAAACAAATAAATGAATAAAAACTGGGGATAAGAGAAAGGTCTTCCTTACAGTAAAATGCAAACTAATAAATGTAGAAGGAATGATAAAGTTAGAAAAATCACTGTTTGGCAACCATCACTGTATAATTAATTCAAGCAAGAAATATCAATGGATATTATGACTGGTGAAAGAAAGTGTGCTGAAAAACAAGATTACATAAAGTCTCACAATATCTCCTCAAAAATATAGTAGTTACCAAAAAAAAAGAAAAAACTTTATAAGAAAACTGGGCAAAACTGACATTTTTATATAAATAAAAACAAAGAATTTGTTTCCAGCTGACCTGCACTATGAGAAATGCTACCAGAAGTTCTTCAGACTAAGAATAAATGACATCAAATGGAAACGTGAATCCATAGGAAGAGATTAAGAATTCCAGAAATGATAAACATGGGAGTAAACATTCAACATATAGTTTTTTCTTCCCTTAATTTCTTTAGAAGATATATGATTCTTTAATAAAAGACACAGACACATCTCCTCTGAGATTTCCTGGAAAGAAACAAGAACGGATGCAGGCACAGAGATTTGCTGGAGCGCAGAACAAAGTGAGGCTGCTCTCACAAACGTTCTCCATTGGTTTCGAGTGACCATTCTCCTAGTGCGTCCCCCTCTTCTGAGTAAGACTCACACTTTGCCAGTTAACAGCCACGTTTAAAAGGTTAACTGAAGCGCTATTACACATACAAATAAACCTACAAGGTCATCGGGAATGAATTATCAACTTTTCTAAGATGGTATCTGGGGGAAAATACACCCTGAGGATCAACCCTGGGTCTGGAGGTCACCGCTCAGCGGTTCAGAGAAGACTGTGGCTCTGATTAAGAGCCACCCCCTTACCCCCTCCTTTGTCACTCCACTTTGCAATGCAGCGGTAAGGCCTGACAGCTGGCACAGGCAGATGTCTGATAAATGCCAGGACCTTCTTCCTTTATATTATTTGTCTGGCTGATACGTGGGCTGGTGAGAAAGATGTGAATAAACTGGTCATTTGAAATCCAGCTCCCTCATGTTCTTCACATCCACTTTTTCCATTGATTCATTCTTTCCCGGCTTCAACCTCCAGCGCTAATTCTCAATGTTCCATGTGATTTGAGAGGCTTCACTGCCGTTTTGTGAGATTTTGCTCCACCAAGGAAAGCCCCAGGCTCTTTTTAATTGTCAAAATCTCCTTCACATGCATCAGTTTTTTTTAAGCTACATTGATAATTTATTAATAGCTACTATACATCTGTATACAACATTTCCTCCTGGTGTGTAGGTTCATCACAAAAACCAAATTACTGTATATAATAGAAGCTGCCCGTTAATCACAGAAGAAGAAGAAATTTTGCTATTGCTTGAAAGGTAGTCCCATGACGTTAGTGTTTTATTCTTTATATCTTCAGAGAATATAATCAGTATTTGTCATTGGAAGCCTTGAGGCATCTTCCTCCAGCAGTGCTGGAAAAACACTGGCAACATTTTTGGTACTAAGTGCTTCTTTTTCAATATCTCTAAATAGGCAATAGGATTTTTTCTTATTACAATTCTTTTAACAATTGCCATATTATAATTATCTAGATATCAGTTTATACAATATTAGTTACAATTTCAGTTAAGATTTTGGAAACAAGAGGTATATTTACAAATCCTTTCCCAGGATGAAGTACTCCAATCTGTCAGTCAGTCATTAATTCAAGAAACAGTCTGTAGTGGACATTTGTGATTTCTCCCACAGTAGCAATTCCTGCCTAAGAGTCCTCAGCTTCCATGCTAGGAGCCATATGGTTCCAGAAAACTTTACTATAATTTAGTGGTGAAGCATGTGAGCTAGACTAAGCCAATCAGGTAGCCTGTCACCTAGGCATATGACCATGTGACCCACGCCTGACTAATGAGAATCTCTTTTGCTATAGAGTGTGCATTATATGGAAAAAAGACCTGGAACTCCTGTAGCCATTTTGCTTTCATGTAGAAAACTAGTCAAAGGATGGAACCAACACGTGAAGGATGACAGAGTGAAAAGACAGAGAAAATTACAGAAAAGTAAAGTGAGACCCTGACATTATACACCTCTGGATCAAACAGCACCTAAACCTGAACTACCTGTGGGATTACAACTGCTTCACAGCTGTGCAACTGTGCAGTCCCACAGGGTCCCATTTTCCACATTTGGTTCAATGCTCTTGCGCTGCCTTCTGAAATTCTTAATAATTTTATCTTAGGATCTGTGTCTCTAAATGAAGTCCTATGGAACAATGGAGCCAGTCGATAAGCAAAGAAAATATATGTGGCAATAACTAGCACGTGCGGGGCAGTCCAGGATTCTTGGGACTCTGAGTAAAACCCAGTCAGGACCTGGATACAGATCTGCAGAAGCAGCAGCCAGGGCAGCAGTGGCTGTGACCCAGCAGAGAGGAGGGGCTCCTGCTCTCTGAGGGCAGTGCATGGGGACTGGCTTGCCTGTCTCTGCACCCATCCCACTGGCATCTGCACAAACGTTACCTCTGGGAACTGTCAACAGCAAACTACAAGTAAATAAAAGAATATACTTGGACATATGCATCACATTCTTAACAACCAAGCACAGAACTCCCAACAGAGCTGCTTAGTACCACTGAGGCTTTTACACTATATGTCTGATCTCCCTTGTTGGTAACAAAGACAGTCCCCTCCTTAGGCAGCAAGACAATCTTTTTTTTTTTTAATTATTTAAATTATTTATTTATTTTTGGCTGCGTTGGGTCTTCGTTGCTGCACGCGGGCTTTTTCTAGTTGCAGCGAGCCAGGGTTACTCTTCACTGAAGTGCGCGGGCTTCTCATCATGGTAGCTTCTCTTGTTGCGGACCGGGCTTCAGTAGTTGTGGCTTGCAGGCTCAGTAGTTGTGGCTCACAGGCTCTAGAGCGCAGGCTCAGTAGTTGTGGAGCATGAGCTTAGTTGCTCCTTGCCATGTGGGATCTTCCCGGACCAGGGCTCAAACCTGTGTCGCCTGCATTGGCAGGCGGATTCTTAACCACTGCGCCACCAGGGAAGTCTTATAATCTTAAGTCTTGTTGTATCCAGGGTCAGTAACAAAAATGATCAGTCAGTTGCAAAGATAGTCATATATGTACGCACCACCATGTCCTCTCATGCGTGCACATATATTCATTGCCAGGAGTGAACAGAATAATTATTTTATAACTTTTATATATAAAACATCAATATTGCATTTCACTTGTGAGTATTTCATTTCTATAGAATGATATAAGAGAGTGGGATTAATTAAAAAATATGAATGGTTGAATTTTAAGTAAGAAATCTATAGGGTTTGTTTAACCTCTGGGAATCTAATTTGCATCAAATCGACATTTTGCTTTTGTGCTCTGCTGTGGCCATTTATTGCTACCTTCTAATATTTTAATTTGTCATTTTCTCTTAAGTGTGTTACATTTCAAAGTAAGTTGGTATCTCAGAGACTGCTATGAAAAAAAGAAATTCTTCTGGCTTAAAATAAAAGAGGAACTTTACTAATGTAATGTTATTTGGCATTCGTATGGAGCATAAACTATACCCTGGGATAGTTACCCAAAAGGGTTAAGACTAAAGAAAGAATCTGCTTGCTTATTAAAAATGCACACATTACCTCAGTCATAGGAATAGCCCCAAACTCGCCCAGGCACTGCCTCTGCAGATCACCCACCAGCATTAGCATTACATCATATGACATTATGGAACAATCGTGAACTCTGTGTAGTACTTGAATGTATTGTTTTGAAAGAATACACTGTCATTAACTGGAATAAAAGCTTCCTGAAATCAAACCTGGGGGGTAGCCCTCACTGTGTGGCCCTTTTACTTCTTTGAGAAACAGCCTCATCCTGAAAGCAGTAAAGGGGGAAAGAGATTAGAGTATAAAGGCAACAGAGATGAGTGATCCCTGCCCAGGCCAGCAAGCAGATGCAGAGCTTTAAATTACCAGGCAGAACAATGTCAAAGCAGGAGGCTCTGTAACAAACGCGGCACCTGAAAATCCAAGCCAGCTCACGCCCATCACCCTATTTCCCATTACAGCCTCATGATTTTTACCATGGGCTTCGCTAGAATTGGAAACTGAGTCTTTCTTTTTTAAATCAAAGTATAATTGACTTACAATACTATATTCGTTTCAGGTGTACAACATAGTGATTCGATATTTTTATACATCACGAAAAGATCACCATGATAAATCTAGTTACCAGCTATCACCATAGAAAGTTATTACAATATTACTGATTATACTCCTGATGCTGTACCTTACATCCCTATGATTTATCTATTTTAAAACTGGAAGTTTATACCTCTTAATCTCCCTCGCCTATTTCCCTCATCTGCAACTCCCCTCTCCTCTGGCAACCATCAGTTTGTTCTCTGTATCTATGAGCCTGAAACTGAGTCTTATTCTATGTACAAAATAGTTAAAACTCGACGTCCTGATGTCATCTTGAGAAGGGCTATCACTTATAGCCATGTGACTCTAGGCAATGAATTGAAGCTCTCTGAGCCTCAATGTTTTAATGTAGAAAATGGAAAGAATAATAGGTATGCAGAGCACAGGAGGTGAGGATTAGCTACTATTACCATCATGATTATACTTATCACTTCCACCCAGTTGTCCCCTTTGCCTACCTTTTCTAATCACTGTCCAAGATGTTTCTTCTTCGCAAGTAAAACGCGAGCATCAACTTAAATGCTCACTGGCTTATTTTGTTCCCTGCAGTCTGGCCACTGCCCTTTGTTACCATTTCTATTTTCACATCATTCTCCTCAGGTGATTTCTCTACCCTCTTTAGCCAAATCCTAGGACTCCTCTTAACTACACGCTGCTTCTCGCGAGCTTTCCTCTCTCCTGCACCTATTCTCAATATACTCAACAACCAAGGTTCAAAGAGGTGAAAAACAAAGTCAGGGCAACACAGCCAGTTGGTAGCCAAGTCACAATTAAAATCCAGGTAGTAGAACCCTTGTAAACTGTTGGTGGGAGTATAAATTGGTGCAGCCACTGTGAAAAACAGTATGGAGGTTCCTTAAAAAACTAAAAATAGTACTACCATATGATCCAGCGATTCCACTCCTGTTCATACATCCAGAAAAAACAAAAACACTAATTCGAAAAGATACATGCACCCCAATGTTCATAATAGCCCTATTTACAATAGCCAAGATATGGATGCAACCCAAGTGCCCATCAACAGATTACTGGATTAAGATGTGGTAATATATACACAATGGAATATTACTCAGCCTTAGAATAGAACGAAATACTGCCATCTGCAGCAATGTGGATGGACCTGGAGAATATTATGCTTAGTGATATAAGTCAGACAGAGAAAAAGACAAATACTATATGATATCATGTATATGCAGAATCTAAAAAGTAATACAAATGAAGGTATATGCAAAAGAGAAACAGAGTCACAGATATAGAAAACAAATCTGAGGTTACCAAAGGGGAGAGAAAAGGGGTAGGAACAAATCAGAGGTATGGGAGTAACAGATACAAACTACTAAATATATCAATAAAATAGATAAGCAACAAGAATATGCTGCATAGCAGAGGGAATTAAACCCATTATCTCGGAATAACCTACAATGGAATATAATCTGCAAAATACTGAATCGCTATGCTACACACCTGAAACTACACAATATTGTAAATCAAATATGCTTCAATAAAAAATAAATAAATAGGGCCTCCCTGGTGGCGCAGTGGTTGAGAGTCCGCCTGCCGATGCAGGGGATACGGGTTCATGCCCCGGTCTGGGAGGATCCCATATGCCGCGGAGCGGCTGGGCCCGTGAGCCGTGGCCGCTGGACCTGCGCGTCCGGAGCCTGTGCTCTGCAACGGGAGAGGCCACAACAGTGAGAGGCCCGCATACCACAAAAAGGAAAAATAAATAAATAAATAAATAAATAAATAAATAAATAAAATCCAGGTAGCAATGCAAGCAAGTCCAGCTGTGTTGCATTAACTGCACCACACTCATAATTCACTCTTAGGGTTCCCAGTGACGATTTTAAATCTGAGGTTAGCTTCCCTTAACACCAAACCTTCTCCCAGATGTTTCCCCTACTAGTTAACTTATCATAAAATATGAATTGTTTCAAATGCTTAAAGAAGAAACACTAATTCCAGAAAATTATTAAATACATCTCAAAGTTCTGGGGTTGTTTTTTTAGTTTTTGTTTTTAGCATTTCCCAGAAGTGGGGACAAAACTAGATCTCACAGGCCTCACCCAGGACTAGACGACTTTGGGAAGAGAGAGGACATGGTTAACAGGAAGTGGAGGCATGAACACTGTGACTGTGAGCAACACATGCAACTCCAGAAGGGATGGAGGACAGGACACAAGTGTCCGCCTCTGAGTTTCTAAAGATAAAGGTGTGTGTTTTAAATCTGATGGCACAAGGATATATGAAAATGGAAACTTCATTAATGTTGGCTTCTTTGGCAAATCACATTATTCCTCAAAACAACAGAAACTAATGAGAAGATGGGTAACGGGATGTAATGTGTTGTTTTGTGTAAGAATCAGAAGAGTTTACCAGTGTCTAACACTGAGGCCTCTGGGGGAAGATTGAAAGCTTGTATTTCCTCATCTGTAAAGCAGATGAAGTACTGGGAAGAAAGAGAAGTATATGGATCATCTATAAAGCACCATTTGGTTTTATTTTTGTTTTTTAAGTACAGTGTGGAATAGTTTAACTAGTACAGGGTTTGACATCAGTGATTAAGGTTCAAGTTCAACCTCTAGCTGCCAGCTGTCTAATCTGGCACAAATCATTCAAACATATTTAATGATATAAGAACTAAAGGGATAATGTATATGTGTGTGTAGGGGAGGGAATCTTTTAATACAAATAGCTCTATAAATGTAAGATGTTTCATGTTATACTGTACCAGGTTAAGTAAACCAGGGTAGGTCAACTAAATCATTTACATTTCCTAATCTTTTGTGGTGAGAGGGAGACAGTGATTCTTACAGCAGAAACCCCATTCAGTTAATAAAAAATCACTGCCACTACTTAATAAAGATATGAAAATAATAAAGTAATGCATGTATTAATAACAAGTTAATAAAAATATAAAATTATCAAATGAATAATAAAATTCATATTAAAAGGTAAGTACCTCAATATATGCTAACCATATATTAAGAGGGATGACGGTTTGTACACATTCTCTCCTTTCAAACACGAACTCCCTGTCAAACAAAACCGTTGCCAGGATTAATTATAAGTGTATCAGTGATCATGAAGATTTTCTCTATGGAGGTAAACTAGTCAACCCATAGTCCAGATCACAAATAAGAATGAAAATCTTTTTGTGGAAATATGACAGGTAAGCCAACTTCATCATCATTCATTCATTCATTTACTCAGGCCCTACTTTACACCAGGCTCTATTCCAAGTGCTGAGGATTCAACAGTGAACAAAACATGGAAAGTTCCTACCATCGTGGAGCTTTACATTCTAGCAGGGAAATACAGACAATAAACAAATAAGTAAACTATGCAGTAAGTCAAGGGTGATTATGTACTCCAGAGAAAAACAGGCAGGGAAAAGGGCTGCAATTCTAAATACAGCAGTCAAGGAAGGCTTCACCAAGAAAATGCCATTTAAGCAAAGACCTAAAGGAGATGCATAAGGCACAGAGATATCAGGGGAGAATGGTGGGGCTATGCACATCTTTCCAGCAAGTCCAGATAAGATAAAATGTAATCCCTGGAAATAACTTCTATCCTCTTAAATGTATTGAGGCTTGCCTTGGGTCCTCGTATGTGGTCTATCCTAGAGAATGTTCTGTGTGCACTTGAAAAGAATGTGTATTCTGTTTTTTTGGATGTAGTGTCCTGTATGTATCAATTAAGTCCAACTGTTCTATTGTGTCATTTAGGATCTCTGTTGCCTTAATGATTTTCTGTCTGGAAGATCTGCCTATAGATGTCAGTATAGGCAGTATAGATGCTACTATAGCCAATGTCTTATAATAACCTCTAATGGAAAAGAATCTGAAAAAGTATATGTGTGTGTGTGTGTGTGTGTACACACACATATATATAAAACCAAATCACTTTGCTGTACACCTGAAACTAACACAGTATTGTAAATCAACTATACTTCAATAAATTTTTTTTAAGAAATGCAAGCCCTTACCTTTCAAAAGTGGCTGGAAGGTTGGAATCTCTTGCAACTTGATGACATCGGGATCATTGCTGACATTCCGTGAGGCCTGGGAGCCCTGAGCTACAACCACAATATCATCCATCTTGGCTCTATGCTTAGCTGGAGAAGGGGCCACTGAAAATAAAGTTACACTGCTCAGGAATTGCATCTTATTTAGTGACCTCCATCTCACCAAAGCTGTTTTCACTGTAGTCATTAAAAAAGGTTATTTTTTACACAAAAGATGCTAACCGCAGTTATCCTGCAGTGGGAGCTGGGTAGGGCAGATGAATTACAGAGGGCCTCTATTTCCCACGGTATTAAAAAAAAAAAACCTTCAAACTTTGTAGGACCATATACCATCTATGAGACTGCTTTTGTAATTAGAAGTTTATTATTCAAAACACAAAATAATAACCACATTGTTTTTAATTTTTACTTCTTTGATCCTCCTGACGTTTGTCCCTATTTCCCAATGAGGAAATAAGCATACAAAGTTTAGCTGTGACTTGCCCGAAGTCACCAGTGCTAGAAACAGAGTTAAGAAGGGAATTGGAGGTAAATGGATTGTTGGTGTACATGACCCATCCCAGTGATGCTGGGGTTGCAAAGCTGTGTAGCCACCCTATCACAGCAAGCCCAGCATGATGAATAGATCCTAGTCACAGGAAAAAAAATCCTGGTTCTTAACACTAGATGATGGCACCAGCCCCCTCACCCTTAAAGTCACAGGGCAGAAAGAACCGGCAGGTCCACTGTAGGCTGAGGCAAAATAAAGAAACTTGAAGGACTGCTAAAGAGGCAGGTCAATTTCAGGTACCTAGGAGAATGTAATCCATTTAGAGGGAAGTGATTCAAGCTATCAAGGACTCCCCAGACCAAGACATCCTCTGCTCTCAAACACCTTCTGGTTGGGGCAAGAGTGAATCTTTATTGTTTTACACTCTAGAAGGCAGTATTTGCAGGCTCATCATAATCATGTCTCAAAGGTTGATTCAGGTATGCCATAGAACTGCCCTGCCTACTGGAGGCTAATGTCTCTTAAGGCTTGGCATTCACTCTTTTAGAGTCTCAGCTGCTTTCACTGCTCTTCAAGAAGTCTCTCTTCGCCTCTTTCGGTAATTTACCTAATGTTTTACAAATCCCAAGCCAGAAATCTTTCCTAGTACAAATTCAGTGGTTCCTCCTTCCTCAGATAGCAGAGGAAAACAGAGTTCACTAGATTCTAGCTAGTCTCTACTACTTGTCTGTAAAATGGGGCTATTTGAGGATTAAACATGAACACATGTGAAGCACTTAGCACAGGGAACCAAGTAAATTCTAACCTATGCTATTCGGTAGTATTGGTTAGTATGCTCTAGTACTGGTTAGAGCCCATGCTGTTGGTTAGTAGGTGAGCAAGCCTATTAAAAAGATGACACGCTTCTCACAAAATATGCTTCTGGCCTGACACAGAGGCAAGAAGGTAAGGGGTAACAATTATTACTGTATTTGTTATAACAGATACTACATTCTGGATCTTTCAAAGAAATAAGAATGAACGTAGCAGTAGATGCTGCTCACCGTTAAAAGCTGTCTCAATCTAGCCCCCAGAATGGGAGACTGAACTAGCCTTGAAGGTTACATTTCAGTGTGGAATACCCATACATCTGCTAGCTTCTACATTTCTGAACTACATATCCTACCAAGATCAGAGCAGTCCATGACCAGGGCTCTTTTTAGGCCCCAGATATAAGCCAATTTGGATTAGCAATTCCAGAGCTTATCTGGGACAGTCCCAGCGGTCCTAGAGTTTGCTGGGTAACAACAAAACAAGGAGCAAATGATCCTCAATTAAGCATCAGCTGTTTTGAGTACTCATTATACTAGAGGAACAATAATCCTCCCATTCCTACATCAAACTCGGAGAGAAATCTAAACAACATGGGCGGGGTAAGAACAGGGAAAAACACCACATCTTGCCTTCCTAGCCAACTTCTATATTAGAAACGGAGCCGAGACACCTTCCGATGGGAAGATGCAGTTTCTGGACTCGCTCTCACCCAAGGGTTCACAGCGATTGTTCACCTGCCACACATCCCTTCTGGAAAAGAATCTCTAGAACCCATTTTTAAGAAGGAATCTGTTCTTTCAGGTCCTATGACCCATCCACTGCGCGACCCAAATCTCACTGTCAGTCATGAATACTAAAGCCAAATATTAATTAGGTCCTCCTTCAAAGAGTAGGCTGCAGCTGAGAGGCACAGCTGTTCTGAAAACAAATAATGGGCTCGGGCGCCCACGCTGGCTTAGCTTGCAATCACAGGTACCGGCTTCCATCAGGGGAATCAAGGCTAGGGCAGATGGTAATTTTTTTTTTTTCTTTTTTAAGAAAAAAGCATGGTGAGGGCTTTCTGTGCGTTCCTGTCCGCCGGTCCCAGTCCCCAGCAGGCTGGAAGGCAGCCCGCCCCGCAAGCAAACAGGGCTGGCTGGAGAAGGGTGGAGATCAGGGCACCGACCTGAGGAGTTCAGATCGTTGGGTCGGCTCTCGGCCTCGGAGCTCTGCTCACTGCCCATGGTGCTGGCAGCGGAGGAACGGCGGAACGGGCGGCGACCGCTCGGGCGGCGGTGCGACAGGGAAGGGGCCGGGGACCGGGATGAGGAGGCTACACAGGCTGCGCTGTGGGGATGGCGCGCCCAGCCCAGGCGGGGGCGCGAGCGGCGGGGGACGGGGAGGCCCGATTCAGAGAAGGACGTGCAAGGAGGTGCGGCGGAGCTACACCCAGCTCGCCTGCCTTATTTAGGGAAACCCAAGGCAAGGAGGCGGGGAAACGCCGGGCACCCGCCGCGCCTGCGGCCGGCGGGCGGCACCGCTTTCACTCACTCGCTCGCTCGGGCGCCACACGCTCGTTCCTTCTCGGACGCGGATTGGCAGTGCCGGCAGCGCGCAGCCGTCAGTTCCGGGTTAGAAGGCCCACCCCCACCCCCACCCCCGCCAACGCTCCGGGCCCGAGGGAGGGCGGGGAAACTCGCGCTGGCGACTCCGGGGGCGCAGCCTTAAAGGGCCCGATCACCTCAACGCCAGAACCGCCCCAAAGGGTTACCCGTTTCCTGTTGTAATGTTGCGCGTCACCTTTAAGTATCATCCACACACTAGGCACTTTATCCCCATCGTTAAAACTTTATTAATAGGTTTTTGGGGAGTTTGTTTTGTTTTTGTGTGTGGTATTTTGGTATTTATTTTTGGGTTTTTTAAATTGACATAATATTGTATGAGTTTCAGGTGTACAACATAATGAGACGATATTTGTAATATACTGCAAAAAATTTAACCGTTTTACAGATGGGGAAAGAGAGGTGCTGGATAGATTTAGGATTGGAATCCACAACTGCCTGGATGCCAAGCTCCTGTTTCAGTTCCCAAAGCTGGAAGTTTGGCAGTGGAAGACCGTACAAAAAATACTAGATGGTGAAAGAAGGAGCTGGAAATGAGAGAAAAATGAGTAGAAAATGCTGACTCATGTGTTAGGGCGTTTGTGCGTCTTCAAAGGAAAGTGGATGCCCCAAGTCTAGTCACTTTCTGGCCACCTTGACAATTATCCGCGAGGCCTTCTGAAACGAGCAAAGGCAAGAAAGAAGTACCACAGGTAACGCAATACAGAAACTTCCAACTTTGGCAGGTCAAGGACTTACACCTAGCAATGCATTCCCACCAAGGAGTTGGGTGTCTCTGGGGTTCTCAGAACTTTGCAACTCATTTTATATTGTTTGTTTCACGAACTTTCTAGCAAATGCCCTGAGAGTGTCAAATTGATGAAATGATTTTCAAGTCCCTTCTACTCTACCATATCACAGACATTTTTCCTGTTTTCACTCATTTGATTTTCACAACCACCCTGACGCCTATAAACAGGTACTTTCCTCATGGTTCGGTAAGTGGTGAAACTAGTATTTAGGACTCTCTGGTTACAAATCTCATGCTCTTTCCTCTGCTCACCATTACAATACAGTCGTCTCTGGGTATCCACGGGGGATTGGTTCCAGGACCTCCAGCAGATACCAAAATCCATGGATCCTCAAATCCCTTACAGTTGGCCTCTCCGATTTCGAAGGGTAGGAACACTTGGGTATGGAGGGCCCACTGTACCTTGAGAAAAGTGCAAATGGATGTAAATTCAGTATTTTGTGGGAATGTGAAGATAGAACTAAAAACTGCCTGAGAGATCAAAAGAGTCTCCTAAAAGACTATAGTCTTGAGGTTTACATAAACCACCAGGCTGATGGGACTGGGAAGGCCTTACTAAGCAATGTGCCCATTCCCTCTTGGGGCTCTCTCTCAAGACATTCCCTCTTTGGGGATGGGTGAGAGAAGAAGTAAAAGTGGGGAGAGTAAGTCATATTCTGACTCTTGTTCCCTCTCTTCCACACCAAAGTATTTTTATCTTGTGGTCCATACCCTAATCTGTATTGATGTGATGGTGGATTTTATGCTTCCCTTAGGATAAACGTTTCATTCTGAAAGGATTATTCTGTCATTCAACTGATGAATACATAAATATATCATTCCCATTCTCTACTGGCCAGCAAGGTCTCTGCTGAGAAATCTGCTGACGATTCTATGTATGAGAGATTTTGTTTTTCTTGATGCTTTTAAAATTCACTCTTTGTTTCTGATTCTAGACAATTTTATCATTTGTCTTGGAAAAGAACGTTTTGGATTGAGATTTGGGGGTGAGCTATTAGCTTCATGAAGTTGTATGTCCAAGTCTCTCCCCAGGTTTGGAAAGTTCTCGGCTATAATTTCTTTAAATAAGCTTTTTACCCTATCTCTTGCTCTCCTCCTTCTGAGACTCCAGTGATACGTACATCGTCTCTCTTGTGGTGTCCTATAAGTCCCATAGGTTTTCTTCATTCCTTTTCTTTTCTTTTCTTTAAATTAATTAATTTATTTATTTTTGGCTGTATTGGATCTTTGTTGCTGGGCACAGGCTTTCTCCAGTTGCAGCGAGCGGGGGCTACTCTTCGTTGTGGTGCGCGGGCTTCTCATTGCAGTAGCTTCTCTTGTTGTGGAGCACGGGCTCTAGGCACGCAGGCTTCAGTAGTTGTGGCTTTCAGGCTCTAGAGCGCAGGCTCAGTAGTTGTGGCTCACAGGCTTCGTTGCTCCCCAGCATGTGGGATCTTCCTGGACCAGGGCTCGAACCCGTGTCCCCTGCATTGGCAGGCGGATTCTTAACCACTGCACTACCAGGGAAGTCCTCTTCATTCCTTTTTATTCTTTTTCTTTTTTGCTCCTCTGGGTAATTTTAATTGATCTAGTGGCCTTCTAGATCACTGATTCCTTCTGCTTGGTCAAACCTGCCGTTGAAGCTCCCTGTTGAATTCTTCAGTTCAGTCATATTCTTCTGCTTCAAAATTATCGTTTGGTTCTTTTTTTATGTGTTCTGTCTCTTCGTTGAACTCATTTTGCTCTTGCGTTGTTTTCCTGACAGTGCTAGATTGTCTGTGTTCTTTTCTAGCTCTCTGAACATCTTTAGAACAATTATTTTGAATTCTTTATTGGATCTCCATTTCTTTGGGGCCAGTTACTGGAGGCTTACTATATTCCTTTGGTGGGCTCATGGTTCCCTGATTCTTCATGATCTCTGTAACCTTGCCTAAGGGTCTGCTCATTTGAAGAAGCAGTCACCTCCTCCAGGCTTTAGGAGCTGACTTTGGTAAAGGAAGATTTTCACTTGCAGGTGGGGACGTGCTGGAGCATGCTGTGACTCCAAGTCTAGTGGTGCAGGGCGCCAAGTGCAGGGGTATGTGGTGGCACAGGGTTCAGGGTTACATGATATCTTTTAACTCAGGCCACCGGAATCCACAGTGTCAACAACTGTGGCCCTTGGCAAGCACTTCATTGTGTTTATAGGGTCTCTAAGGGCTGTTGGGGTCCTCAGCAGCCCCTCCAGATCCAGTGGCTAGAGACCAGACAGGTAGTAGTGGTTGCTGATGCAGTAGTGATGCACACACTCAGCTGCAGGGGTGCAGCTGCAGGTGCCTATAGAGAAGCAGGAGCTGGTTGCCAGCACACACATAGCAGTGGGGGACTGGGCAGGCAGAAAGGGTCAGTGCCAACCAAATGCTCATTGGCACCTGCAGGGGTCCTGGCTGTTGGCTATCACTCCTTTAGCTGCCAGGTCTCACCGTGGGTGCATGGCAGTGGAAGCCAGTGACAGGGGTCTGGCCAGGGGCATGCAGGCGCACATCTGGAGGGACTGGCTGCAGGTGAGCGCTGTGGTACAGGCCAGTGACAGAAGGGCCTGATCTGGGCCCACAGGCAGCTGCGGGGGCCCTGGCTGTTGGCACGGCCTTCTGTGGCTGCACAGTTTGCCCCAGGCACGTGGAGGCCAGTGACGGGCATCAGGTGGTTGGCATGCAAGGTTGCAGCTGGAAGGGCTAGCCCAGACTGTGCACATGATGGTGGAGTTCAAGCAGAGGGTCCAGACTGGCATCTTGCATTCATGCAACCACAGAGGCCTGGGCTGGCTGCCAGTGTTGTTCCAGACTCCAGGGGAGGATAGGGGCAGGGGAGGGAGCAGAGAGGGACACAGGCGGCTGTCATCAGTGGGTGTGAATACCTGTAGGGTGAAATCTATGGGGGGCGGGGTCTGAGGTAGCTGTGCTGGTCATTGGTTTCTTCAGTGGTGAAAGCTGCTGGGTTTGTTTGCAGAGCAGGTCACTGGAACCGTGATCTCTTCTGCTGCATAACTGCTGTTAGAAGTTCCTGCTTTTCTTCCTTGTTCCTAGCCATCTCTATACGTCTTAGCTTTGCAGGTCTGGGTGGGGTGAAACCAAACGTGGACAATCGTGCGGTGCCCTGAAAGGCTGGGGAAGCTGGGTCCTCACCCTGCTCCTTCTTTCTAGCAAGGGGAACTCTTTCTTGCTGGCAAATTCCCTCTTGGTGCTGAGCAGTGCTGGCTAGGGGGATGGGATGATGTGGGCAAAATGAAGCTACCTTCTTTCCTTGTTTAGTTATTCTCAAGTTTTTTGTTCTGCTGGGTTGCTGTAGTTTCTGAAGTGGACTCCAGAGCTCTCCCAGACCTGTTTTTGTTTGCAGATAGCTGTCTAACTGTTCATCTTTGTGGGGGGACAGAGGCTGGGGCCTCCTATGTTGCCATTTGTTTTCAATGAATGGATAAATAAAACTTGGTATATCTGTATCGTAGGGTACTAGTTGGCAGGGAATAAAAAGGGAAATGAAGTCCTAATACATGCTGCAACATGGATAAACCTTGAAAACGTTATGTTATGTGACACAAGCCCATCACAAAAGAGCACGGATTGTAGATTCCATTTACATGAAATGTCCACAAGGGGCACTATAGAGACAAGAATAAGTAAGTGGTTGTCTAAGGCTGAAAAGGAGGGTGGGTGCGGAGGGGATATGGGGAGTGACTGTTAATGGGTGTGGGGATTTCTTTCTGGGAGTGTTGAAAATGTTCTAAACTTTATTGTGGTGGGAATTCCCTGGTGGCCCAGTAGTTAGGACTCCGTTCTTCCACTGAAGGAGGCACGGGTTCGATCCCTGGTCGGGGAACTAAGATCCCACATGACCCGTGGTGCAGCCAAAGGAAAAAGAAAAGAAAAGAAAGCTAAAATTTATTGTGATCATGGTTGCACAGCTCTGTGAATATATTAAGAATCACTGAATTGCACACTTTAGGCGAACTGTATAGTATGTGAACTATATCTCAATAAAGCTGTTACTCAGAAAAAGGATATTGGAAGATAAAATGTCTTCATTCATTGACTCAGAGTTTATTGGGAGCCTATAATTTGCCAGGCACTTGCTAGACACTAGGGAAGAAAGATCCAGCAAGACTCAGTCTCCCTATCCTGAGGAAGCTTACAGTCTGGTGGCAAGAAAATTAAATGGACATTTTTTTTTTTCTGGCCGCAGATTGCGGGATCTTAGTTCCCCAGCCAGGGATCAAACCTGTGCCCCCTGCAGTGGAAGCTCAGAGCCTTAACCACTGGACTGCCCGGGAAGTCCCTAAATGGGTGTTTATAACACAAGGATTCTTCTGGAGAAGGAAGGTAGCTTCATTTTGTCCGCACTGTCCCACCACCCCCAGCCAGCCCTACTCAGCACAAAGAGGGAACTTGCCATCAAGAAAGAATTCCCCTTGCAATGGTACAAGTGAACTGCTTTACAAAACAGAAATAGAGTTACAGATGTAGAAATCAAACTTATGGTTACCAAGGGGAAACGGGGGGGAGGGATAGATTGGGAGATTGGGATTGACATATACACACTATTATATATAAAATAGAGGGCTTCCCTGGTGGCGCAGTGTTTGAGAGTCCACCTGCCGATGCAGGGGATGCTTCCCAGTCCAGGAAGATCCCACATGCCGCGGAGCGGCTGGGCCCTTGAGCCATGGCCGCTGAGCCTGCACGTCTGCAGCCTGTGCTCCGCAACAGGAGAGGCCACAACAGTGAGAGGCCCATGTACCGCAAAGAAAAAAAAACAAAAAAGATAGCTAATAAGGACCTACTGTATAGCACAGGGAACTCTACTCAATACTCTTTAATGGCCTATAGGGGAAAATAATCTAAAAAAGAGTGGATATATGAATATGTGTAACTGATTCACTTTGCTGTACAGCAGAAACTAACACAACATTGTAAATCAACTATACTCCAATAAAAGTTAATTAAAAAGAAAAAAAAAAGAAAGCGTTCCCCTTGCTAGAAAGAAGGAGTGGGGTGAGGACCCAGCTTCCCCAGCCTTTCAGGGCACCGCTGGAGGGGCTTTAGAGGTAGGATACATTTGAGATTGATGCCTGTGGGACCCCTAAAGTCACTTCCACATGAATAGCAACCTATGTGGCTTATATACACACAATAAGTAAGAATTAAATAGCCTTTTCATGTTTATAAAGCACTTTCATATACACTGCCCCTGTATGACCTGCCTACAAAGTAGATAACACTTTCCTAATTTTACACAGAGGTTAAGGGGTTGACTCCTGATCACACAGCTAGTTAGTGATAAAACCAGGATTCAAGTTTTCTAAAACTCGTTATGCCTCTGTCTACTCCGGACTAGCTCCTCCTCCTGTGTCTTTATTTTACCGGGCACCCCATCCACCTGGTCTCCCAAGCCAGAAACGTGGTTAGCCTCACCAACCGTATCCAACCCACCACCACGTCTGGAGAGCCTCTCGCCTTAATTTCTCTCTTGTCTCCGTGCACAGTTCAGGGCCTCCTCACTTCTCTCATTCCTTGGAGAACAGAAGCCTCTGGCCTCACCTCCTTCAATGCATCCTTTATGTGGCTGGCACGGAGAATTTTCTAGAATATTAATCAGGTCTCTGAACCTTTCACTGCCCTGCTAAAAACCTTCAATAATTCCCCATGGCGTCAAGATAAAGTTTAAAATTTAGCATATGAGAACATTCTTGCTCTGACCCCAGCCTCTCTCTACCCCCTTTTTTTTTTTGGCTGCACTGCATGGCATTCGGGATCTTAGTTCCCAGACCAAGGATTAAACCCGCAAGCCTGCAGTGGAAGCAGGGTTCTTAATCACTGACTGCCAGGGAAGTCCCTATCCCTTTTTTTTTTTTTTTTTTCTTTGCGGTACGCGGGCCTCTCACTGTTGTGGCCTCTCCCGTTGCGGAGCACAGGCTCCGGACGCGCAGGCTCAGCGGCCATGACTCACGGGCCCAGCCGCTCCGCGGTATGTGGGATCTTCCTGGACCGGGGCACGAACCCGTGTCCCCTGCATCGGCAGGCGGACTCTTAAGCACTGCGCCACCAGGGAAGCCCCCCTATCCCTTTTTATACAGGCAAAGTTCATGCCAGTCAGGATGAAATTCCCTGAAAAGTCCTATTTTCTCTGTCCGGAATATTCAGCTTTTCTCTCTCCATCTAGTTAACTGAACTTCATCCTTCAAGATTTATCTTATGGTTGGAAACTTATGTCCATGCAAAACTCTGCACACAGGTGTTTATAGCAGCTTTATTCATAACTGCCAAAACTTGGAAGCCACCAAAGTATCCTTCGGTGGATGTATAAACAAACTCTGGACCAGGCAATGGAAAATGAAAAGACATGGAGGAACCTCAAATCCATATTACAAAGTGAAAGAAGCCCATCTGAAAAGGCTGCATACTGTATGATTCCAAGTACATGACATTCTGGAAAAGACAAAACTATGGAGATAGTAAAAACACCCATGTTTGCCAGGGTTTGGGGTAAGGGAGAGGGATGAATAGGCTGAACACAGAGGATTTGGAGGGCAGTGAGAATACTCTGTATGATACCAAAATGGTGGATACATATCGTTATGCATTTGCCCAAGCCCACGGAATGTACAACACTAAGAATGAGTGTAAGGTCAACTATGGACTTTGGGTGACTTTGATGGGTCAATATGGGTTCATCAGTTGTAACAAATATACCTCTCTTATGTGGGACGTTGATAATGAGGAAGCTGTGTATGAGCGGGGGCAGGGACATATGGGAAATCTCTGTACCTCCTCAATTTTGCTGTGAACCTAAAGGTGCTCTAAAAAAATAAAGTCTTAAAAAAATTTTGAACTTATGCACTTCCTCCCAGAAGTGCAGATTAGATGTCCCCTTTGTGAGCTTCCTTAGTTAGCATCTTCTAGTATAACATGTAGTCTTTGCACAATCATTGATTTACCTGTGTGTCTTTCCCACTGAACAATAAGCATCTTGAAGATAGATGTATAACCAAGCAGGACCCTATGGGGCCTTCCCAGGACAGACCCTCCCCCATATCCTCTGCTGTATCCTCTTCTCTGGAGTACCCAGATAGAGTATTGATACTGGCCAGGGTTCTTGGCCTTCCCCAATCAATAGAAATTGACTAGAGGCCAGACAAGAAATTCAGGCAAGGCTTTACTGGGGCCCCTGCTGCAGCAGGAGGGAGCGAGAACAAGCTGTTTCCTTATACAGGGTCGGAGGGGTGGCTTAGGTGTTTTGCCCACCCCTTAGGTGGTGTTGAGTGCAGGGGGCATGGGCAGTACCCTGCTTTTCTCCCAACACTCTGCTTTTGGCTGCAGACTCTTCAGAACTGGCTTTTGAGTTTTTGGTCTTTTGTATCTTTTTGTCCGTAATTTGCCCTAACTCATGCACGCAGTTATTTTTAGTCCCATATAGTTTCTTTGTATTTTGTTGCTTGAGGAGAGGTTTGTCCAGGTGCAAGCACTGCCGCAAAGGTTCCCTGCTCCCAGCTGGTCTCAGTATCTCACGCATTTTTCATGAGTTTTTCAGAGGCTAAAAACCACCACCACATGGAAGAAATTAACTATTTGATGATAATGAGCAAATAGCCCCCAGACCTTCTGGCGCCTAAGGATTGCTCATGTTACCTGCCTTGTTACCTCACCATCAACCAATCAGAGAACCATACATGAGCTGATCACATATTCTGGGACGCTCCATCACCCGGCCTTTAAAAAGGCTTTGCTGAAACGCTTTGGGGAGTTCCGGAGTTTTTTGGGCACTAGCCACCCGTTCTCCTAGCATGGCCCTGCAATAAACCTTTCTCTGCTCCAGACTCCAAGCTCTTGACATTTTAGTTTGTTTGGCTTCACTGTGCGTAGGGTACACGAACTTGTGTTCAATAACAGATTCGTGTCTTAGCGGTCTTTAATTTCCCATGCAGATGCTTCATGCGTATTTTCTGAATAACATACTTTAAAAAGTCTGCCTCCACCTAAATGGTACTTCTAAGTACTAGGAGAAGAGGATTTAGAATCTCTTTGGCAACAAGGTGACAGTGGATATAATTTCTAATGTAAACTCCTAGTTCATAGAAATAGAACATTTTTCTGTAATCATTATCTTCATCAGTGTCCTCTGTTCACTGTCATAACTGAAAAATACATTACTTCAACCACAACCAGGTTCATTGTATCAAACCCTTGCATCTGGCTCTCTTGCTGTTTCCCATCATGGTTCAGGATCAAGGTGAAAAGGAGAAGCCCACGCAGGAACTTCACATCTGCAAGCTTTGCCTCAACATCTGTGTGGGGGGAGAGTGGAGACAGACTGACAGGGCAGCCAAGGTGCTGGAGCAGCTCACAGGCCAGACCCCTGTGTTCTCCAAGGCTAGATACCTTGTCAGATCCTTTGGCATCAGGAGAAATGAAAAGATTGCCGTCCACCGCACAGTCCGTGAGACCAACGCAGAAGAAATCCTGGAGGAAGGTCTGAAGGTGCGAGAGTGCGAATTAAGAAAAAATAACTTCTCAGGTACTGGACACTTTGGTTTTGGGATCCGAGAACACATCGATCTGGGGATCAAATATGACCCAAGCATTGGCATCTATGGCCTAAACTTCTACATGGTGCCGGGTAGGCCAGGTTTCAGCATCACAGACAAGAAGCGCAGGACAGGCTACATTGGGGCCAAACACCTAATCAGCAAAGGGGCGGCCATGTGCTGGTTTCAGCAGAAGTATGATAGGATCATCCTTCCTGGCAAATAAATTCCCGTTTCAATCCAAAAGGCCAATAAAAAGTTTTCAGTGAAATGTAAAAAACAGAGAAACAAAAAACAACCCCCCAAAACAAAACCTTGAATCTGAAGTTCCTAAGTGGGGAAAGGTCTACTTAGCTCCTAGCATGGACCACCTATGAAAGGAGATTCAAAGATTGTGACCTCTCTATACCCTGGACCTTCGTGTATATCATCTACAGATAAAATGTACTGAGCACCTCAGTCTTTGGTTGCATCAGGAAAATTACACCAATGGAAATTCACACTGGAGTTTACTTTGGTCACTCTTCAAAACAAATATTTGCAACATTATTGTAATTCAAGAGCGGGTCATCCTCTGGATACAACTAGTAGAGTTAGTTTCACACAATGGACCATCGTTCACAGGCATCTCTGGCAACATATGCCTCCAGTAGCTGCTGGCTAAAACTACAGCTGTTGGTTCTCAGGCCTAGAATAATAATCTACAGCTGCATGGTGCCTTAGTTTTGAAAGCTCTTTCACACCAACCAAGGTAGAGATACCGAGAAAGGTTAGAACACTTGGCAAGCTGTGTCAGTGGTTTAGTAACGTTGCACTTGTTCACCTGTATACGAGGCTGGGGGGAGCAAGCACTAATTTAGAAACACACTTGTAAAACCCACGCAATCAACAAATATATTTTTGTTAAATATTTACTATATACCTATTACATACCAGGTACTATGCTAAATATCAGGGATAAAATTTTAATAATAGACAACATTGTTTTCATCATTATTACCCATACCTATTAAAAATAAATCATGCAGAATCCCAATGCCTTCCTGGAGTCTTGACTTGCACATTTAATTCAAGAATTGCCAACCTAATGAAGGACCCGCCATGCCTTGAACGATTGAAATAGGATTCTCTTAACTATGCCCCTGATAGAAGGCACTGTAAACTCTTTTTTTTTTAAATTTATTTTTGGCTGTGTTGGGTCTTTGTTGCTGCACGCAGGCTTTCTCTAGTTGCGGCGAGCCGGGGCTACTCTTTGTTGCAGTGCGCTGGCTGCTCATTGCGGTGGCTTCTCCTGTTGTGGAGCACAGGTTCTAGGCGCGCAGGCTTCAGTAGTTGTGGCTTGCGGGCTGTAGAGCTCAGGCTCAGTAGTTGTGGCTCACGGGCTTAGTTGCTCCGAGGCATGTGGGGTCTTCCCGGACCAGGGCTCAAACCCATGTCCCCTGCATTGGCAGGTGGATTCTTAACCACTGCGCCACCAGGGAAGCCCAGACACTATAAACTCTTGAACGTGAAGAAACTGTGATCAGTGGTTACCTCTGGGGAGGAGAACTAGATTGGGACACAGGGGTGAGAGGCAGGGTTTTCACTGTACAGGCATATCTGGGAGATACCACAGTTCAGTTCCAGATAAAGCAAATATTGCAATAAAGTCACACAATTTTTTTGGTTTTCCAGTGCATATAAAAGTTATGTTTACACTGTTCCGTAGTCTATTAAGTGTGCAATAGCATTATGTCTAAAAAACGAAGTACATACCTTAATGTTAAAATATTGCTAAAAAATGCTAGCTATCATCCTAACCTTTAGCAAATCATAGTAGTAACATCAAAGATCATTGATCACAAATCACCATCATAATAAATATAATAATAATGAAAAAACGAGCAAATGCTGTTGGAGACATGGCACCGAGGTAGGAGGTAGATGGGCTCTAGGCTAGACATTTACAACTGCCTCCTGTTCACACTTCCTGGGGTGAGAAGGAGATGGGCTCCAGGCCGGACATTCATTACCAACCCCCTGTTTACGTTTCCTGAAGCAAGAGACAAACGGGCTCCAGGACTACATATTTATGACCGGACTCCTGTCTATATTTCGAGATCTGCACCTCAATGTAAAAACCAGCAACAGAAATAGAGTAAATAACCGGACATTGGACATTTTTATGGCAGGGACAGAGGGGGACTAAACCCTGTGAAAAGATCAAGAGGTCGTACATCTCCCATCCTTGGGGCAAGGGAAACATTGCACGTGCACAGAAAGGCTCCTTGGGGGTGAAAAAGGAGGGGGCGCCACCCCATAATATGTGATGCTAAGGCCGTCCCATAGACCTCTGGGCTGTAATCTAGCTTGGGAAAAGTTGCGCATGCGTGTTGGGGAGGGTCTTAGGGCAGGGCAGGTGGAAAAAGAAACCAGATAATTGGCCAAAGGTAAACAAAGACCTGGAAGAACTGCCCTGTATAAATGACCTAACGGCCTCTTTATCGTGCTTCTCCTCACTAGGGAGGGCGCCCCCACCCTTCCTCTCCGGGTGTGCATCTCTGCCTTGCCTCTCCCTCAACTAAACAAATGTTTCTGTCTGCTCTCCCACTTGTGCTGTGTCTCCAATAATAAACTTTGTACCTGTTTTTACAGTTTTTGCCTCCATGAGAAATGCATTTTTCACTGGGGGCAAGAGCCAGGGGGTGTGATGGCTAGGCTTCCTAGTTTTCATCCAGGCTGCCCAGGTTCAATTCCTGGGCAGGGAATTAAGATCTCGCTTCATGCCACCACTCACTTCTGCCTCTCAAATGAGTACCAATAGACTTGCTGCAGGCAGGATTGCCACAAACCTTAAATTTGTTGAAAAGAAAGAAAGAAAAAGCAGTCTCTGCTAAGTGCAAACGGAGGTACGCCTGTACAGTGTACATCTGTGTACTGTTTGACTTTCATCGTGGGTATTTGCCTGTTCTCTGGTCTCCAGGAAGCGAGAAGGCGCAGCTGCAGACCCTCAGGCACCCACGAGGGTGGCGCCCCCGCCCTGGCAGCGCGCACAGTGGCTACGCGGGGCGGGGACGGGGGTGGGTGAGTGGGGAGCCGGGGGACCCGGGGAGGGGCTCCCGGCTCTCCCCGGTGCCCAGGGGGCCTGCTCCAGGTTGCTGGGAAGCAGCTCCGGGTTGCAGGGCGGGAACGTGCCCTTCCACCTCCGGCAAACTTTCGGCCGCCGCAACGGAAGCAGGAACTCGTGAAGCACAAACCCAGGGCTGGGCGGGAGCTGCGGAGCCTCCCAGGCGTCCTCACCGAGCCCCTCGCGGATCCGCCGCTGCTTCCCCGAGCGCGCGGGGCTGCCCTGCACCGGGAGGGCAGCAGCGCCCGGTCCTCCGGTCTCCAGGTAAAGGCTCTCCATCCTCCCCTCCAGCCCCCGCGGGCAGTATCGCCACCTGCGGGGGCAGCGGCGCCCGCCGCCCTTTCCCGGGGCGAGCGTCCTCCGCCCCTCCGGGAGCTCGGAGAACTGGCTGAGCCGGATGCTGGTGGCCCCCGTATCCCGGAGAGGGTCTTTAGGCAAACCAGCAGCAGGGTCAGAAGCATGGTTTAGTGAGCCATGTACCTTTCCTCAAAGAAAGAGCAGATTTCCCATTTTTTTCTTGTATGATTTGTATCCTGTATTTATCGAACCCGCTAACTGTCTAATACTCGGTAGAGTGTGTTTATACACAGTTATAAACCCCTCGATAAATTAAGTTAGATTATGCTGTGAGAAAAATGATTTCCACTATTTGACTGATTGCAGGTACGAGCCGATAACTCTAGTCAGCAGGCATGAAAGCTCAGGTGCATCGTCTCCTTCCCACTTGTATCCTTTTCCCACTCTATCTCAACAGGATTCAACTTCACTGTGAACCTTTTTTTTTTAAATTGTAAGCTTGTTTTGATCTCTTTATTGTGGTAAAATAGACATACTGTAACAAAATGTATTACTTTGATCATTTTAAGTGTACAATTTAGTGGCATTAAGTACGTTCACATGATTGGGTAACCATCACTACTGTCCATTTTCAGGACATTTGTGGCATCCCCGATAGGAAAACTCTGTACCCATTCTACAGTAACTCCCCATTCCCTCCTCTACCAACTTCTAGTAACTTCAATTCTACTTTTTATCTCTGTGAATTTACCTATTCTAGATACTTTATATAAGTGCAATCATACGATATTTGTTCTCTTGTATCCAGTTTATTTCACTTAGCATAATGATTTCAAGATTGTAGCATGTATGAGAATTTCATTCCTTTTTGTAGCTGAATAATATTCCATTTAATATATTTGCCACGTTTTAAAAATCTATTCATCTTTGGACCTTTAAGGCCTAAATAATAATGTATTAGAAGAATTAATTTACCTAATCATTGTTTGGTATCATTCGTGAGATAAGCTCTTTAGTATTGCTTGTGATCCAGGAGCAATCAAGATGCTGGTACTGAAAGCACAGCTCCTGCCCTGCATCCCCTGGCACAGTTCAGGTTTCTTTGCAGCAGCTTGAGGAGAGATTCTTAGAATCCATTCAAAGTGAAGTGTTGGCCTGGTTTTTCTTTTTTTGTTCCTGTTTTGTTTTCTCCAGTGACTTGCAAAGTGTGGTAGCGTAAAAAGTAACTTGTGCCAGGATTCTTAACCTGGGGAGTCCATGGACAGTATTCAGAAAGTCTGTGAACTTGGGTGGAAAAGTTTATTTTGCTAACCTCTAAATGCAGTGTAGTATTTCCTTTAAGAGGCATGTAGGCAAAAGCCGCAGTAGTATTAGTGGTAGGGTAGCTCTGATTTACCACCGGTAGAAATCATAGATATTTCCATGTCATGTTACCTACTGTGTATATCTCAAAATCATTACATTCAACACTACTTCAAAATTATGGCAACGATTAGACCTACCATCTGTTATTTATCACACAGTTGTTTTTATTTTAGCTGAAAATGGAGGTAATGGGATCTCGCTTATAGGATTCTTGTAAGGATTAAATGACATAATATATGTAAAGTGCTTAGCATAGAGAACCATAAATGTTATTTTCATTTTACTGTTTTAGAAAGTTGGACATAACAGATAGCAAAGAAGGTATTAGACTTGTGCTGTATTACCATATACTGTTTTTTTAAAAAACTGTTTTGATTTTTTTTTCTTTTTACTAACCAAAGTCTACCTATTTATATTAGGATGCACTCTTATGTCTACAGCCCTATAGGTTTTGACAAATGTAATGACATATACATCATTACAGCATCATATAGAATAGTTCCACTGTCCTAAAAATCCCCTGTGCTCCACCTATTCAGCCCTTCCCTTTCCTGCAGACAACCACTGATGTTTTACTGTCGATGTGGTTTTGCCTTTTCCAGAATGTCATAGAGTTGGAATCATACCTTTCACACTGGCTTCTTTCACTTAGCGATATGCAATTAAGGTTACTCTTTTTGTGGCTTGATAGCTCATTTCTTTTTTTTTTCCTTAATAAATTTATTTATTTATTTTTGGCTGTGTCGGGTCTTCGTTTCTGTGCGAGGGCTTTCTCTAGTTGTGGCAAGCGGGGGCCACTCTTCATCGCGGTGCGCGGGCCTCTCACTGTCACGGCCTCTCTTGTTGCGGAGCACAGGCTCCAGACGCGCAGGCTCAGTAATTGTGGCTCACGGGCCTAGTTGCTCCGCGGCATGTGGGATCTTCCCAGACCAGGGCTCGAACCCGTGTTCCCTGCATCGGCAGGCAGACTCTCAACCACTGTGCCACCAGGGAAGCCCAGCTCATTTCTTTTTACTGCTGAAAAATATTCGATTGTGTGGATATACCAGTTTGTTTATCCCTTCACCTATTGAGGGACATCTTAGTTGCTTCCAGTTTTTTGGCAATTATGAATAAACTGCTATAAATAGTTGTATGCAGGTTTTTGTCAGGATTTAGCATTGTCAGTTTTTTGGATTTTAGCCATTCTGATAGGTGTGTAGTGGCATCTCATTGTTGTTTTAATTTGCAATTTCCTAATGACAATGATATTGAGCACCTTTTCATATGTTTCTTTGGTGAGGTATCTGTTCAGGTCTTTTGCTCACTTTAAATTGGGTTGTTTGTTTTCTTTTTGGTAAGTTTTAAAAGTTCTTTGTATATTTTAGCTACCAGTTATTTATCAAATATGTGTTTTGCAAATACCTTCTCCCAGTCTGTGGCTTAGTTTTTCATTCTCTTAACAGTGTCTTGCACAGAGCAGAAGTTTTTAATTTTAATGGAATCCAACCTATCAATTTTTTCTTTCATGGATTGTGCTTTTGGTGTTGTTATCTAGAAACTCACCTAATCTAAGGTCACAGAGACTTTATTCTGTGTTACATAGGAGTTTTATAGTTTTGCATTTTACATTTAGGTCTATGATCCATTATGAGTTAATTTTTGTGAAAGATGTAAGGTCAGTGTCTAGATTTTTTTTTTGCATGTGGATATCCAATCGTCCAGCACCATTTTTGAGAAGAACATCCTTTCTCCATTGAATTGCCATTGCTCCTTTGTCAAAGATAAGTTGGCTGTATTTGTGTGGGTCTATTTCTGGGCTCCTTATTCTGTTCCATTGATCTCTTTGTCTGTTCTTTTGCCAGTACTACATTGTCTTGATTAGCAGTGCTTTCTGGTAAGTATTGAAGTCAGGTAGTGTCAGTCCTCCAGCTTTGTTCTTCTTCAGTATTGTGTTGACTATTCTGGGCCTTTTTGCATTTCCATGTAAACTTTAAAATTGGTTTGTTGAGGTCTATAAAATAACTTGCTGAGATTTTGATTGGAATTGCACTGAATCTGTAGATCAAGTTGGGAAGAACTGACATCTTAGCAATATTGAGTAGTCCTATTGAGGAACATGGAATATCTCTCCATTTATTTAGATCTTCTTTGATATCTTTCATCAGAGTCTTATAGGCACATTTTAAAAAGATTTCAGTAATTATATTTCAATATAACTATCTTCCTTTGTAATCCTATATATTTCATTTTATACATTTAACAACATGTCTTTTATGTATTTTAAAACATGTCAGAAGAGAGCCTAAGCATCACGAGAGTACCAAAGGGTTCATAACCAAAAAAAAAAAAAAAAAAATTAAAGAAGCGGTAATTCTGATCTAGGCTGTCATTTAGTGAACAATTTGTATTCTGGAAATGAGGATATTTTCTGGTATAGCCTCGCCAGTTCCACATTTTTTTTTCTGGAAGAACCAGCTCACCAATGGCATTATATGTATTGTGACTTTTGTGTTTTTAGGGATGTCAAAAAGAACACTTGCCCCTACAGTTTCCTTCAGCTGAGCCAGAATATTCCCCCTGTTGATGGGCTAATTCCTAGAAGGACAGTGTATGTAATTTTCTTAGCGCATTGCCTACCACTCAGTAGGTGATTTAAAAATGCTAATTGTTATTACTGAGAAAGAAAATATGTCCAAAGCGATGATCACTGCTTCATCAATGACCACAGATTTTGTGTCCTTTCCCCTCCTGCTTAGGAGAGGCAAGAAGAGGAAGGATTCTAGAACTGAAAAGCAGACTGCCTCTTCTTTCATAGATACTTGTCAGATTTTAAGCATTGATGGGAGAGTGTATGTGTGTGTGCTTACTAGCTTTTTGCCAAGTTTTTTTTTTTTTTTTTTTTTTTTTTTTTTGCGGTATGCGGGCCTCTCACTGTTGTGGCCTCTCCCGTTGCGGAGCACAGGCTCCGGATGCGCAGGCTCAGCGGCCATGGCTCACGGGCCCAGCCGCTCCGCGGCATATGGGATCCTCCCGGACCGGGGCACGAACCCGTATCCCCTGCATCGGCAGGCAGACTCTCAACCACTGCGCCACCAGGGAGGCCCATCGCTTTTTGCCAAGTTTTTAATGAAAGGTCTCAAATCTATTAAAAGTGAAACAAATAAAAAATACTTGTTTATTCCTGTCCTTCTATGAATTGTGAGTTGTTTACATTGACTTGAAGGTAATGAAATGTATCTTCTCTAGGTTTGTTCAAAGAAACAAAACTCATTGATGATTTTCTATTTTTGTGCTAGAGAGAAATTCCATCATCTGTCCAATCTTCTTGAAGCAAACTCAGGCCAGAGGGAGAGTTATCTGACCTTTGGAGACCAAGACTAAACTGAAATTTAAAATGTTCTTCCGGGAGGGATGGAGCTTGACTTACACTCGTGTAATAATTTGTTTCCTGACACTAAGGCTGTCCACCAGTCAGAACTGCTCCATCAAGAGTCTAGAAGATATGGTCATTGACATCCAGTCATCCCTTTCCAAGGGAATCAGAGGCAATGAGCCCATACACACATTAACTCAAGAAGACTGCGTTAATTCTTGCTGCTCAACAAAAAACATATCAGGTAAGTAATAATGCCTTGGCAACTCTTTATTCTATGTGTTTTGTGATGTAAGTAGCTGGTTGATGAGACTGAATGGTTTGTACTAGTGATTCTCAATGGGGTAGAAAAGTGGATGGCAAAATCACTAGGGAATGTTCCATGGTGTGCTCTCCCCTCCCCTAAGCTGAGCCAAAGTTACTCATGAGTGTATATATATCACTCAGATATGTGTGTAGAAAAAGGGTTGAAAACCACTGGTGTTGTGTTCTAACAGGCATCTGAGATGTTGAAAACAAAAGTCCTATTTAAATGCTTGGCTTCCATCATCATGGAATATTGGAATACAGTGTGATATTAGAAAGAACTTTTAAACAGAAAGGGAGTTGAGACAAAAAGTAAAATTCTAAAGTCATCCCATAGGAGAATCAGCATTTGAGTTTTAAGTAGAAGCACAAAATTTCCATTTTATCTCCTTTCCCTGGAGCTGGTGGCACAGGTGAGTCAGGAAGCCACTGGCCACTAATTCCAGCTTCTAGGAATCTAAGAGGCATGGGAAGGGGTTTAGGATGACCCATTCCATGACACAGAAGGAAACCGAGCTCCACAGGTTTGAACCATGCCCTTGCATATTTCAGGCTCCAAACCTATGACCTGAAAACAGAAGTATATATCTAATAAACAAACAAAAAATACACATAAGTTTATTGAGCACCTAATGCCTCGGTAGGTGCTGGAGATAACAGTGAATAAGATGGAAAAGACCTTGTCATCAAGGACCCTAGAAGAGCTAAGTGAACACTGGACTCGTGATCCTTACTTGATTTATCAGCTGACTAAATCATATGTTTTCTCTTAGATCTTTATTTCCGTTTCATCCTATAATGATTGTGGTATAATAAGATAAATACACATGGACATGAAATTGAAGGACACAGACTTTTGCGTATTTATATTTATTTATAGTCTTTGTCCCTGATTCCTGGCACAGAGGTCCTAAAACCCTGGGAATTTTCTGAGCATAGGAGCTTCTTCTGTTATTCATAATGAGCCCCATTCAGTCATACCTGAGCTTACGGTAGGACCCTCGATCGCGCCAGGATAGCTGCTAGTTGCCAGAAAGACCAAGCTTTGCTTAGAAGCTTGGAACTTTCAGTCTCCTCCACCCACCTCCAGGTAGGGGGAAAGGGGGTGGAGATTGAATTCAGTCGCCAATGACCAATGACTTAATCAATTATGCCTACGTAATAAAACTTCCATGAAAACCCCTAAACAATGGGTTCAGGGAGCTTCCAAGTTGGTGAACACATCCATGTGCCAGGAGGCACCCCAACTCCACAGGGACAGAGGCTCTTGCACTTGGGACCCTTCCAGACCTCACCCTATGTACCTCTTCATGTGGCTGTTCATTTGCATCCTTTGTAATAAATTATAACGGTAAGTATTGCATTTTCCTGAGTTCTGCGAGTAGTTCGAGCAAGTTATTGAACCTGGGGTGGGGGGGTGATAGCCAAGTTTGCCGTATGTGTGAGTGACCTGGGGACCTGATACTGTGACTGGCGTTTGAGTGGGGATAATCTGATGGGACTGAGCCCTAGACCGGTGGGGTCTGACACTCACTCCAGGCAGTTAGTATTAGAATCAAATTGAATTGTAAGACACCCCGTTGGTGTTAGAGAATCAGAGAACTAGAGAATTTGGGTAGAAATGACACCAGGTATTTGCTGTCAGGAGGAAACAAATACTTCAATGATCTTCTCAAATTGAGCTGTGTGCTTTTGGACACTCTTCATAGAGAGGTAATTTATGGAAGTCATAGAGATCTCATTTAAATTTCTAGTTTTTCTTTAAATGTTGATATAAACATACATGTGGAATAGAAACATCACCTGCAAATAGGACTGAATGCCATGTGGGCGTATCCTGGCAACATAGGAAACCTTGCATTTCTCTTCAGTTCCGTGATAGGTGTTTAGTAAGAAATGAGGGTTTGTGGCTTTATTCTACAAGCAAAAGTACTGTTACTGCTTTACTGTAAGCAGAGGTACCCGTGGGTCTCAGTTAATGGATCTCAGACTTTTCCCTCTTTTACTGAGCGTTGGTTTTTGACCGTTTAGGGTTCCAAAAAAGCACTTTGATAATTTGCCTATAGCCACAGACTCTAGAAAAATGCCCACAAATACAAAGGACACAAAATTTTGTGTACAACTTGGACCCTATGGATCCTCCCCTCTACCTAAGTGCTCCCAAAAATGGTTTGTAGAATTATCACATCGTGGGAAAAGGAAAAGCCAAAGTAACCAGAGTACCTTTCTTGTTACCTGGATAATGGAGACATGATAGGTTAAAACCCCTGCAGAAACGAACTCAGTCTTATTTCCCACTGGGAGAGTCAAGGGTGATCCCTGACCACTGCCTGATTGGGAGACAAACAAAAATGATAAGAGCAGAAATTTGAAGAACCAAAAGAAGAATGGTACTGATAAAAGTAAAAAATAGACTTGGCATTCCATATGCTATGCAGCTCCACTGTGGAAGGAGGCATGATATGTATAAGGCTGAATTTACTGACCCTCCGTGCCCACCACCCTCCCCTCGCCCCACACCAAGAAAACCAGACTAATGGCTTCGTAGGCATCTAAGATGCCTTCAGGATGCAAGAGGTACGTACAGTCATTAGGGTTAGATCCATTTCCTGAGGTCAGACTCAGTAGTGAGTTGTAGACTCAGTATTTCTATGTATGTTTTGATAAATATTTTAGCAAATGGAAGGCTTCTTTCTAAAGAATGAAATGTACTATTAAAAATGTTTCACCAAAATTACCTTCATTCTGATTTTTAAACCCAAGGTCTTTAAAAATTGCTTTCAGTGCCTAAACTAAGGAAAAGGAAATGACTCAGCGGCCAGCGGGCAATGAACAAAGGCTTTTGTGTTGGCCACCAGAATAAATGTTTTCCTGCTCGCGGTATTCTTTGGAAGATCCTATTTCAGAATAATGCTTATGAAACCTTTCATTGCAGGGGACAAAGCATGTAACTTGATGATCTTCGACACTCGAAAAACAACTAAACTACCCAACTGCTACCTGTTTTTCTGTCCCAGTGAGGAAGCCTGTCCCCTGAAACCAGCAAAGGGACTTATGAGTTACAGGATAATTAGAGGTAAGAAAAACATTGTTCTTTGTCTTTTAAGGATAGGATTCATGTAGAAAGGTTTTCTGCAAGAGTTTAAGAAGAACTGCCAAAAGGGATCACAAATGTAGAGGCACATCAGAAAAAATCTCATGATTTAAAATTCAGTTGATTCAACCAAACATCTTTCTTTTTTCCAGTTAAAGTATTTTATACATATGAATGATAGTATTTTGTTTTGTTTTTGTTTTTACCTTCTTAAGGTAAAAGGCACACAGATCTTTCATGTAAACATTTTGAAACACGTCTTTAGAACCATGTCAGCAACACTGGAATAAGTCTGTAGGTCTCCAGGGGTGACTGCTTTGAAAGGGTTAAGACGATGTAAATACAGTATATAAAATTCCGGTACATTTGTCATTAGGTTCCAATTATTTTGTAATCACATTCTCTGAAATCAAACTCACTGGATTTTATTATCCAGACCTGGAAGGAAGCTCATTTAAGAAGTTTTTGAGAAAAAGCTACATGCCAAATTCTGTGCAAGGCATTGGAAATAGAGTCTCCACATTCGGAAATTACATATTTGCTCAGAATACAGAAAATAAACAAGTAAAAATAATATAATTATTTGGATATGCCTTGGTGAGATTTTGGCTAGCTAATTTTTCAGGATGAAATGCTTTCAAGTATGAAGTTTACTTTTATTTCAGTTTTATAAAGTTTTTGTCCTTACACGCTTAGGTATTAATAATATTCCCTGCATTTATTAAATAAGAAACAAATTTTATTTAGCATCTCCTATGTGTCAAGCACTTTTTATGCCTTAAGGATAGAAAGATACGACACTAAACATGAAAAACAAGGTTCTCATTTATGGAACTAATATTTTAGGAGAGAGAGACAATAACCTTAATAAATAAATAATCAAGAAAAATAGTCACCATGGACATAGAGAACAGACATAGAGAACGGACTTGTGGTTGCCCAGGGGTAAGAGGTTGAGGAAGAATGGAGTGTGGGAGGCTGGGGTTAGCAGATGTAAGCTTTTATATATAGAATGGATAAACAGCAAATGTAAGCTTTTATATATAGAATGGATAAACAGCAAGGTCCTAGTGTATAGCACAGGAAACTATATTCAGTATCCTATGAAAGGGCTTCCCTGGTGGCACAGTGGTTAAGAATCTGCCTGCCAATGCAGGGGACACGGATTCGAGCCCTGGTCCGGGAAGATCCCACATGCCGCGGAGCAACTAAGCCCATGCGCCACAACTACTGAGCCCACGCGCCTAGCGCCCATGCTCCGTAACAAGAGAAGCCACTGCAATGAGGAGCCCGCGCACCGCAACGGAGAGTAGCCCCGACTCGCCGCAACTAGAGGAAGTCGGCATGCAGCAACGAAGACCCACTGCAGCCAAAAAAAAAAAAAATCCTATGAAAAACCGTAATGGAAAAGAATATAAAAGAAAGAATGTAGGACTTCCCTGGTGGCGCAGGGGTTAAGAATCCGCCTGCCAATGCAGCGGACACGGGTTCGAGACCTGGTCGGGCAGGATCCCACATGCTGCGGAGCAACTAAGCCCGTGCGCCACAACTGCTGAGCCTGCGCTCTAGATCCTGTGAGCCACAACTACTGAACCTCCGTGCCACAGCTACTGAAGCCCGTGCGCATAGAGCCCGTGCTCCGCAACAAGAAGCCACTGCAATGAGAAGCCTGCGCACCACAGCGAAGAGTAGCCACCCCCCCACCGCAACTAGGGAAAGCCCGTGGGCAGCAACAAAGACCCAACACAGCCAAAAATAAATAAATAAATAAAATAAAGTTATTTTTAAAAAAAGGTGGTTACCCTTAAAAAAAAAGTATATATATAAGCTGAATCACTTTGCTGTACAGCAGAAATTAACACAGCATTGTAAATCAACTATACTTCAATAAAAAATTTTAAATAAAAAAAATAACAGTGATCATAATAAAATGAAACATGGCCTTTATATAATAATATATTTTCAAAGCAGAGAAAATTAAAACATAAAATTCCCATTAAAAAAAACAGTCATAAGAGCTATGCAGATAATTGAGCTAAGACAACAAAATAGATAATCACAGAGGGACTTCTCTGGCAGTCCAGTGGTTAAGACTCCTCGCTCCCATTGCAGGGGGTGCAGGTTCGATCCCTGTTCGGGGAACTAAAATCCCGCATGCCACACAGCACAGCCAAAAAAAAAAAAAAAAGATAGTCACTGAGTGGACTGGCTGTATTAGGTGATCAGGGGAAGTGTCTGTGAAGATGTAACCCCTAAGCTGAGATCTGAAGACGGAGGAGCCGGATGTGAGAAGATTGTAGAAAGACCTTCCAGGCAGAGGAAACAGCCTATTCTAATATCCTAAGGCAGAATGGTTTGGGAGTGTTTGTTCAAACACTCCAATCTCAGCAGCTGACTCACAGGTGAACCATGGAAGGAGTGCTATGCAAGAAGGAAGGAAAGTGGGGCCATCCCATCAAGCTCTGTAGGGGTAGGGAGTTTTTATTTTCGGTGCATGATGGAAAGACATTGGAAGGTTTTCAGCAGGCATGTATAACGAGCTGTTCTAAAGGTGATTTCTCAAAGCTCACTGTGACTGCTCTATTGGGAATGGACAATGACGCAGCAGCAAGAGGGCATGTGGGAAGACTGGGTAGGAGGCTGGGATGAGATCCGAGTGAAAGGCTGTGGCCTTGGGGACCAGGGAGACGGTGGAAGAGATGGAGGGAAATAAACACACGAGCCATTTCAGTGACAGCGTTGACAGGGCTTGCTGGTGGTGTGGATGTGGGGAATGAGGAAAAGAGAAGAGTGAAGCTGAGTCCTAGTCCTGGGCTTGAGCATCTGGATGGATGGCAGTGCCGTCTACTGAGCCGGGGAAGTGGATTTGCGGTTGGGAGGGAGAGTGCAATCAGGGTTCTCTGGGGAATGATGCTGCCCGGGGCATCCGGACACTGACTCTGCTTTGTCCCCTGAGTGAGGCTGTGTCTGAGTTTCGTTCATGAAGCAGGAACACCTGATGTGTCAAACATTCCCTTAAACAGGAGCGTAAAGCACAGATTGCTTGTGTAAATTCTTCCTACACAGTGGTAGAAGCCCAAGTCTAAAAAGATTGGCAGATAAGGTACAAAGTTTCACTTTTGCCTGATGAAAAATTCTGGAGATGGTTGATGGTGAGGGTTGCACAAACTCAATGCCACGGAACTATACTCTTAAAAACAGGTTAAAGGGGCTTCCCTGGTGGCGCAGTGGTTGAGAGTCTGCCTGCCGATGCAGGGGACAGGGGTTTGTGCCCCGGTCCGGGAAGATCCCACATGCCACGGAGCGGCTGGGCCCGTGAGCCATGGCTGCTGAGCCTGCGCGTCCGGAGCCTGTGCTCCACAACGGGAGAGGCCACAGCAGTGAGAGGCCCGCGTACCGCAAAATAAAAACGGGTTAAAGTGGTACACTGTATGTAGTATATTTTACCACAGTTGTTAAAAAGAATAATTTTTTAAAAAGACTACGGCACAGAACAAATTAGGCCTCTCAGAGCAGCCAGGATCTTACCTTGGGTGGAAAGTATCTTGTCGTCTCCCTGCCCCTTCTGGGCTTCACACTGGCCAGGGCAGTTGCCCCTGACTGTTCGCCTCCTTTACATCTATATATAATCTTGGCTAAAAACACCGGGACCTACAGGGTTGTGCGGATATGGCTTCTTGCTTGGCCTCCTTTTTTTTTTTTTTTTTTTTTTTGCGGTACGCGGGCCTCTCACTGTTGTGGCCTCTCCCGTTGCGCAGCACAGGCTCCGGACGTGCAGGCTCAGCGGCCATGGCTCACGGGCCCAGCCGCTCCGCGGCACGTGGGATCTTCCCGGACTGGGGCACGAACCCGTGTCCCCTGCATCGGCAGGCGGACTCTCAACCACTGTGCCATCAGGGAAGCCTGTCCTCTTTTTTTTTTCATCACCTGGAACATGACAGAGCCTGTTGGACACCCGGGGATGGTATCCAGCAGAAAATGGACATCACAGGCTGAGTTTCCAGTGAGGTCAGGGCTCAAGACACTAATTGGAATGTTTATTTTTCTCCTTCAAGAGCTCCCATCAGGTGGAAGTTGGACCATCACACCTGCCTATCTGATCCCTTCTCACTGCCTCTTCTTATTGTGTCCTTTCTTCCACTGTCAGTGTGTGTTCCCTATGTCTATCAGCTATTTCACAATTAAAGCAGAATATTAAAGAAATTATAGGTAATTGAATCTAGTCATTCGACTTCCATAAAAATCTATACCAAAGAAAAACCTGTTGTGAAACTGTTTATCGCGTAATTAGTTTAAAAAGTGAAAACAGCACTTTTGGAATTAGTTTAAAGGAAATTAGTTTAAAAGTTTCTACAGCTTAAATGTCCAAATGCTAGGGAATGGTTGGGTATAAAGTATAATGGATCCACCTGAGGGAATACAATGCAGATGTTAAAAAATAAGTTTGAGATGTAGAAATAAAACGTCACCTAAATTTCAGGTGAAAAACACCCAGTTTTTAAATTACATGAAAAAAATTTTAATTTTAAGGTATGCATAAATGTTAATAGTTGCTGGCACATGATAGAAATTATTGTTGAATTTGTTTTATAACTTTCATAATACTTCTGTCACGTTACTGATTTTATAATGCATGTATAAAGAGGGAGTTTGTGGTAAAGATTCCATTTTCTCCAGTGGAAGTGGGAGAAAAGGGAACTTGGCTTGTGCCTAAACCTTTTAAGGGCAAGTGTGAAGGTAGTGAAAGAAGTGGAATTAGAATCGAACAGTTCCTGTGTCAGCCACCAGGGGGCACCATCAGCCCAGAGCCGGTGGCTATCTAGGGGCAAAGTGGCACCAACCCCGGACCTGGTGTGCAGCGGGCTGTCTGTATCTACAGATGTTTACAAATTGTGTTTGTAATTCTATTTATGAATCTGCCCGTGTTGATGGATTGAGATTGCCCCATAAAAATAAATATCTGCTTCCTGGTCAGAGTGAAATTCAGTAGATATAAGTTTGGTGGTTTGTTTCCAGATGAACTCTATTTCCTGTAATTGACTAATATTTACAGACTGAAAGTTTGAAAGATAACAGTGTGCTCTGTTCATTCTGTAAAACCATTGCAGCTTGGCGTTATTTAATGTTTGTTTGTTTGTTTGTTTTTGGAGCTTGGTGGTCTGTCATTCCTCCAAGGACTAGAACAGGGGAATTCAGAAATAGAATAAATTGAAAGTCTATTTGCTCAGCTGGTTGCCAAGTTAATAGTCAGTCCCTAAATTTCTTTATCTAGTGAAGTCACTTGAAAATGAAACTCAAAAGAGCGGTTGAGGACACATTTCCCAGCTCCTTCTGTAGCTCATGGCTAGGTGACTGAGAGAAAACACCACACCCCAAAGGCAAACATCAGTGGGTGAGGTGAATGGAGCAGGTGTGGAGGATCCCTGTGTGGTTCTAGGATCTTTGCCAATAGATGAATCTTATCAAGCAGTGGGAATAGCCCTAGCTTTGCTTTATTTATGACCTTGTATTCTTGAGAAAGAAAACTGCTGTTTTGGTCATTCTTGTCAATGGCCTTATTTTAAGTTTTGAGTTCACACATATCACAGAGCATTTATTTAGCCTTCTTTTTAAACTTTAAAATGAAATATGATGAGTCCTGCTCTCTTTAAAAATATCTGACACGACCTAAAAATACAGGGGCTGTTTACCTCGTGGTGACACTATGGCTATGAATGTGATATCACCTGCAGCAGAATCTCTTTTCTTCAGCATTGTTGGAGGAATTTCAGGCATCTAAATTCTATTTTAGAGTGTCCTAGAGCAGGTGTCCACAAATTTTTTCTGTCGAGGGCCAAATAATAAGTATTTTAGGCTTTTCAGGCAAGTCTGTTAGGCTTAGTGGGCCGTATGCAATCTGTCGGACCTCCTCACTTCTCTCCTTGTAGTAGAAGCAGCCATAGACAATATGTAAACAAATGGGCATGCTTGTATGCCAATAAAACTTTATTTATGGACACTGAAATGTGAATTTCATATAACTTTCACATGTTACAAAATATTATCCTTCTTGATTTTTTTCAATCATTTAAGAATGTGGAAACCATTCTTAGCTCGCAAGCCATATAAAGATAAGTGGCCATAATATGCTGACCCCTGTCCTAGATGGATTAATAAGTGACAGTTCTAAAGGACCTCTGAGTAGTGTGAAGCTTAGAGAGTAGTCAAAGATGTCACAAATCTGAAGTTGCCTCTGGATCTATTTGTTAGCAGAGCGGAGAGTGAGGTCTAGTTTAGAAACTGTTATTCAGGGGAGTTGAAATAGAAGACGGAAAAAAGAAGAGGGGAGAATCACCTTTGCTTCCTTCCTTGTGTTTCTCCCGTTCTAATTTAAGTGAAATGATTAGCCAAGTAGCAGAGTGATACAGAGCAATTCAAGTGGTCTTTCTCTGCCCCGGATTGCTTTAACCAGCCTTTTCAGTTCGAGCTGTGATAAACAGCATGTGTGACAAAGAGCAAAACTCTAAACTTTCTCACACAGCAGGAGGATCTGAGGCTGGTTCCTCCTCAGCAGGAGTTGAGACTGTGTGACTTTCTGCTCTTTATGCTAGCCACGTGGCCATAATGATTTCAAATACTGGTCCATGGTCCTCAGAACCTAACATATTGGCTCTAAAATTTTAATCTTCAAGGGTCAAAAGAAAATCTCTCAGATTGCCTTCCTCCCCTGAGTACAGTGCTGAAAGCTGGTTGTTTTTTTCTTTTCTTTTTTAATATTTATTTATTGGGACTTCCCTGGTGGTCCAGTGGTTAAGAATCCACCTTCCATGGGCTCCCCTGGTGGCGCAGTGGTTGAGAGTCCCCCTGCCCATGCAGGGGACACGGGTTCGTGCCCCGGTCCGGGAAGATGCCACATGCCGCGGAGCGGCTGGGCCTGTGAGCCATGGCCGCTGAGCCTGCGCGTCCGGAGCCTGTGCTCCGCAACGGGAGAGGCCACAACAGTGAGAGGCCCGCGTACCGCAAAAAAAAAAAAAAAAAAAAAAAAAAAAGAATCCACCTTCCAATGCAGGGGATGTGGGTTCGATCCTTGGTCAGGGAACTAAGATCCCATATGCTGCGGGGCAACTAAGCCCGCGTGCTCTAGAGCCCACGTGCCACAACTACTGAGCCCGCCTGCCACAACTACTGTGCCCGTGTGCCACAGCTACTGAGCCCATGCGCTCTGGAGCCCATGCGCCACAGCTAGAAAGAAGCCTGTGTGCCACAACGAAAGATTCCACATGCCGCAAGGAAGATCCCGTGTGCCGCAACCAAGACTTGATGCAACCAAATAAATAAATAAATATTAAAAATATAAAAATGCAGGCTCTTAGTTGCGGCGTGCAGGATCTAGTTCCCTGACCAGGGGTCAAACCTGGGCCCCCTGCACTGGGAACACGCAGTCTTAACTTCTGGACCACCAGGGAAGTCCCTGAAACCCATTTTCTTCATTGAAAAACGTCATCAGCTTTGTGCTGCTGCCTTGGCTTCAGGGACCCTCCAGCTTCCTCCTCCTCCTCCTTGTGGAAGGCAAGTCACTGGGATTTTGTCTCCTCTCCTCATTGTCCTGTGGGCTATGCCCCCCCCATGATACCTCCCCTAGGGATTGCTTGCTTCCCGGTTGTCACTGCAGTCCCAGCTGGCACAGCTCGTGCCTCACACCAGCATTTTCTCTGCCAGTCCTCTTCCTGCCGCATCATCCCAGCCCAGGTGCCTCCCCTGGCCTTGGCCCCTGAAGGGTCCCCATCTTCCTAAACCTCTTGCTGCACATGCTGAGCTCCTCTTAGCATCTCTGCTGGTCCCCTCCCACCTCTTCCTTCATTTGCCCCATCCTCCTCCGCACATTTCTCTTCTCTGGGCCAACACTCTAGAAATAAACCACAGCATCTGGGGGGAGAGGCAGGGTCCTCAGGATCTGATTTAGCCATTCGTATTTTTCCATTTTGCACCATGAAATGTCAAGAATCAACAGTTTGAGGTCTTACTGAACAAGCTGATAACGTTTGTCCTTGTTAACTTCCCTTCGCATGGAAATATGGAGGTCTTTTTAAAATTTTCTTTCCATCTTCAGATTTTCCATCTTTGGCGGGAACTGATTTGCCAAGCCAGGAGGTAACCCAAGAAGAGTCTCTCTTCCGCAGCAGGTCTTCACACACCATCACTCCCACGCCCCCTCCTCCCACAGGTGATTCAGAGCCCACGGTCTTATGGAGAGATTCATTTTCTCAGAAGTCCGGATCCTCAGATCACTTGGAGAAACTACTCAAGATTGATCTGGCGAGTCCACAGTGGACTGTTTATAAAGAAAAAGGCCACTCTGAGAAGTCACCATCTTCCTCAGAACAAACAGTAGCTCACCTGCTGCCTGAAAATGTGACAGCGTTCCCCAGTACAGTGGCAGATGCTGCTCTGCCCACCATCCTGGCCACTCCAAAGCCTGCATCTCTCCCTGCCACCAACGCTGCAGGGATACCTTCTGTGACTTCGCAGCCTCAGGGGGCCACCTCTGCCCCACCTGTAGCCACGGTCACTAACACGACCACAACTGAGGTTCCGACTTCCATCTTTAGGGCATCGATGGACTCGAAAGGCCCACCAGACACGGTGCCCTTTAGAGACATTTCCAGCTTGACTTTGAACACAGAGGCTGCCCGGAACCCTGCTACGTTTCCTTTGTCAAATGTGAATTCTCCCACTACAAATACAGCCGCTTCCCAGGAAGATGGGAAGGCCAGCTCTGGTGGGCCCTCCCTGAGCAGTGCTCCAGAAAGGCAGCAGGGCCTCGCATTTGAACAGTGGCTCCTGGTCGGGACCGTGCTCTTTGGGGTTCTGTTCCTCGCCATAGGCATGGGTCTCTTGGGCAGAACGCTCTTAGAATCCCTCCGCAGGAAACGATACTCGAGGCTTGATTATTTGATCAATGGCATCTATGCTGACATCTAAGGAGGACATTAGATGCCTCTTTTTTTTTTTTTTTTTTTTTTTGGCTGTGGGATGTGGGATCTTAGTTCCCCGACCAGGACCGGGGATCAAACCCGTGCCCCCTGCAGTGGAAGTGGGGAGCCTTAACCACTGGGCTGCCAGGGAGGTCCCTAGATGTCTCTTTATTCATGTAGTTACTAATAGCTCCTATGCAGCGAGGTTCTGCTGATTTGCTCATCTTTGCAGGATTTTTCAAGTATTTTGAAGACAGGCAAAGATGCCTCCTACCGCTTTCTTTTTGCTTGTTCTTCGAAAAGAAGCGGGGGGAAGAAACAAACTGGGTGATTTGAAGGATCTGTCTCTAAAATATTAGCTGAAAACAAAGCTCTACCTAAAGCAATAAAGAATAATTGCCACATCAATTGGAAAATGACTGGCTTTTTACAAGGAAAAAGGGTTAGGACTCCTAGGCTCCAATTCATTAATATTTCTGGTTCCAGATAAAGTCGACTGTTTATGGTATTAATTCTAATGGATTTACTTTCCTTTTTATATGAATTCCAATAAAACTTACTCCAGATGTATTTCCTTCCAATTAAATATCTGAATAAATCTTTTGGTACTCAGTAATGTTCTTGTAAGTGACACGTCCAGCTGGATAACTTTAAATTTATTCCCACCAGCAAAATGATTAAATGATGAAAATATGTGTTCTAAGTTAAAATGACAAAACCCCCTTATCCCATCAATGAGCAAAAGAGGTTCCTTTGGGAGAATTCTAGCAGAATATTAGCCTGCATGGAGATGATGATAAGTTCTGATAAATGGCCAGATCTACTTTGGGTCTGTTCTAGTTAACTATTTTTTCAAAAAACAAAGAAAAAGTAAACTAGGCATTTTCCAAACCTAAGTAAATTTAACATGTAACAATATTATTTATAAGTCCTTATCTAACCTGGACCAATAGTCAATTTTGGCTTTATTTGGAATAACATTGGAAATAATAGATAGCACTTAAAATTACAGGCATACCTCATTTCATTGTGCTTCACTTTATCATGCTTCACAGATGCTGCATTTTTTACAGATTTAAGGTTTATGGCAGCCCTGCCTCAAGCAGGTCTATTGGTGCCATTTTTCTACAGCATTTTCTCACTTCATGTCTCTGTGTCACATTTTGGTAATTCTTGAAATGTTTCAAACTTTTTCATTATTATATTCAGGGGATCTGTAATCAATGATCTTTGATGTTACTCCTACGAATTGCTGAAGGCACAGATGATGGTTAGCATTTTTTAGCAATATTTTAAAATTAAGGTATATGCTTTTTTTAGACAATGCTATTGCACTTAATACTACAGTACAGTGTAAACATGACTTTTATATGTACTGGGAAACAAAAAGATTCGTGAGACTCGCTTTCTTGTCGTATTCACTTTACTGCAGTGGTCTGGAACCGAACCCGCCATATCTCCGAGGTCTGCCTGTATTATTAAATGATTAGCATGCTGTAATTTTTTTTTTTTTTTTTTTTTTTTTTTTGCAGTGCGCGGGCCTCTCACTGCTGTGGCCTTTCCCGTTGCGGAGCACAGCCTCCGGACGTGCAGGCTCAGCGGCCATGGCTCACGGGCCCAGCCGCTCCGCGGCATGTGGGATCCTCCCGGACCGGGGCACGAACCCGTGTCCCCTGCATCGGCAGGCGGACTCTCAACCACTGCGCCACCAGGGAAGCCCCAACATGCTGTAATTTTTATTGATTAGTTATTACAGTGTCTGAGAAATGTTTTGAATAACGGGGGTTTGCCGGACAAGTTACAGTGGGGTAACCGGGAATCCAGGAGACCGCCTGGGTCAGTTCGACATCTCATCTCTCTGGACTTCAATTTGCTTATTTGCAAAGCAAGAGGTTTGCTCCCTGGTGTCATCAGGGTTTTTAAAGACAAAAATGGGATTCAGGTGAGAATTTATACAGTGAACGCTAGAGGGCAGTAACTGGTTAATAAGTAGAGCAACGAAGGCAAATGTAGAGGAGACAGAAACAGGCTTTTCTCCTTTTTCCTCCTTCCCTCCTCCTTCCCGTCCCCTCGCCTGGAACCACTCCCGCCCCCCCCCCCCCCCCCGGTTTACACTAAGCTCATAAAGCTCATTAAGAGGAAAGCTGGTCTATTGAAAATACTACTTTTCATATGTTTTCCAACTTAACAGCTTGACACAAATCTCCAAGGGGTTTACATAAGCTTTAAGTAGGTTGAATAAATAAAACCGTGACTCAGTTTAATTTAACAAGTATTTATTGAATATCCACATGTAGGCCAGAATCAGATTAGTAACTAAGTACCTTGGAATTTTAAAATTTCTCCTCTCTTTGTTAACGGAATTGGATATTGGAAATAGGGCTTTCTGTGGATGTTTATAAAGGCGTTCTTCCGGAGCTCTCCATCCACCTTGCTGTCTGCAGTCTTTCTTGCGATGGAGAAATTTGATTGGGAGCCCAGATGAGAGATGCTATGGGCCCAAACTCTGGCCATGACTGTGGGAATGTAGATTGTAGGGGAACTGCTGATTTGCGGCATCCTTCTCAGGGGGAAAGGGTAGCTCTTCTCACACTGCTCTCTGCTTATTACCCCATCACCATGGGTGAGATGCTGCATGGGGGCAGTAAAAGGGGGTGAAGCCTGCATCCACTTCCTTTTAAGTACCTTTAAGAGTGACTGGCCTAGCCAACCTTCTAGACTAGGTGAACTGAATTATGAACTTCCTCCTTTGGTTTGTGGGAAGGGAAGGTGACAGCCTAGAACAGGTGAGAAGACTAGGAAGGTCCCTGGGCTCAAAAATAGCCTCTCTCTGTCTTTCACCAACAAGTTACTCACCTGAGTTAAAAGCTATCCTTAAAAAAGCTAACGACCCCCGAAGGATGAGGTCTATGGCTCATTTACTCTGGAAGAATAGTGCGATGTCCTTGTTTCTCAATTATCCCTGGCCTGAGTGAGGCAGTCTTGAAATCTTTGGCTCCCAGACTGTGATGGGCACTGCAAGTTCTCCATGCAACAGCCAGCCCGGTTCCACTTTTGCTTCATTTGTTTATAGATTGGAAGTGCCACATTCTTTCCCAGCTCCTCTTGCAGTTAGGGATGGGCCTGTGACCCAGTTCTAGCTGAAAGGAAACCAACTGGGGCTTCTAGGAAAGAGTCTCCTCCTTGATAAGTGAGGGCTACACAAGGAAGAAAGCCCTTATTTCCTGCTTGAAATGCCGGTCACGTGAGGACTTGATATTTGGGACTACTGCAGCCTTTCTGCCACCATGAGGGGAGAAATCACTAAGAAGCCGAAGATGGCAGAGTGGGATATGGGAAGGGTCTGGTCCTCGCACCAACCTGGAACTGCCCACTTCCAATCTTGTTCTTTGATAATAAATCTCTAATATTTGTACCACTTTTAGTCAAGTATTCCATTACTTATTAATAATGATAGCAAACACTCACAAGGTACTTACACTGTGTGCCAGGCACCCTTTTACGTAGACTAACTCATTTCATTCCTGTAACAACCTCATGAAGAATTTTTATCCTTACTTCGCAGATGAGGAAACTGAGGCACAGAAAGGTTTAACTGACTTGCTGGAGGTCACTTGCCTGAATGATCTGGCTCCAGACTTCCCACACTTACACTCTTATAACAGGACAGATAAGAAGTAACCCAAAAAAGAGGTTTTCAGTAGATCAGATATCTTCTAGATAACAGCTTTCAAATGGTATTGAACTGAATGATGGATACCATGAGCCAGAGGCATGGAAATGAAGAGATCAGAGGTCTCATTCTGGGGCAGGCTTCTCAGCCTCTGTCATCCCGCCTTCTTGTTCGGTCACTGGCCACCTGTACCAAAGTTAATGGTCATCCTTTAGTTGGGGCACACCCGATTAGAGAACCCATCGTGTTCTTGCATCTGGATTAATAGTGTCATCAGCCACCCAGTCTCCCCTGTACTGAGCAACTTCAAAGTCATGCTCTGCTTTACCTTTCCTTCCACCTCCACAGCCAGGGTTCACCGTGTGTTATCTCTTCTCTTTCAATAATGCTTCTCAAAGTTTTATTTATTATTATTATTTTTTGGCTACGTCAGGTCTTGTGGCGTGCAGGCTCTTCGTAGAGGCATGCGGGCTCTTCATTGTGGTGCGTGGGCTTCTCTCTAGTTGCGGCGTGTGGGTTTTCTCTCTCTAGTTGTGATGCGCGGGCTCCAGGGCCTGTAGGCTCTGTAGTTTGTGGCACGTGGGCTCTCTAGTTGAGGCTCATGAGCTCAGTAGTTGTGGCGTGCAGGCTTAGTTAGCCTGTGGCATGTGGGATCTCAGTTCCCTGACCAGGGATCGAACCTGCATCCCCTGTGTTGGAAGGCGGATTCTTTACCACTGGACCACCAGGGAAGTCCCTGCTTCTCAAAGGTAACCCTTCCCACTGCCACCTCCCTTTTGGTCTCCCTAACCCGTTTCTCCTTACTCTACCCCCAAGTGACACATTCACTCCATATGATCTCCGCTCCCCTTAAAAGCACAACACACACAATACATCATGCAATACACCTCTGTGCCCCCCATTACCGGCAGGGGTGATCACCCCAAGTGTAGGCTAACAAGGCTCCCGTGTTCTAGCCCTGACCTAACTGTCCTCCCAGCTTCCTTCCCTCCCACAAAACCTGGGCGGCAGCTAAACACACCTTTGCACTCTTTCTCAAACGTGCCAGGCACTTTCATGAGCCATCCTATTCCCTCTGCTTGTAAATTGCCCTCCTTCACCTGGCAAATTGCCACTCATCTTTCAAGACTCAGCTCAAACATCACCTCCACTGCAGTCTTCCCAGGGTCTCCCAGGAGAGGTAGTCTTCCTCCTGGACTTCTGGCACGGCTCTTGATTTATACCATCAGCAGGACATTTCCATGGTCTCTCTGCATGTATCAGTTTATATATCACACCACTGTGTTTGAGAGCAATGCTCCTCTGATTCTCCCATACTCAGTGTGTGCCTGGCACACAGTACACTCGATAAATGATCACGAGTGAATTTTAAAACCTGTTTGTTGAAGTTCATGCCTTTCAGCAACAGGCAGTAATGTGATCAGCTGGATATGTAACAGCTTCTATATCATGAAGAGAAAATCCAGGCAAGACCCGACTTACATACTTTTCTTTAGGAAAATGGAATATAATCCAGGTGCACAATGATGAAGTGTATACTCTTATTTTAATGAAGACCATGTGTGAGGAATCAGTAGATAAGCAATTTGATTTTTTTATTTCTCTTCTTAGAGTTAAAGTAGTACAGTTTACTTAGCCTATGGGAAGATGAGCCGACAGAATGGGTTTTTGGTGGTGCTCTTATATTTTCGGTTAATTTTTAAAAGGTATTCCAGTATAGTTGATTTACAATGTTGTGGAAACCACGAGTCTGTTCTCTGTGTCTGTGAGTCTGTTTCTGTCTCATAGATAAGTTCATTTGTGTCCTGTTTTAGATTTCACATGTAAGTGATATCATACGGTGTTTGTCTTTCTCTCTCTGACTTACTTCACTTAGTATGGTAATCTCCAGGTCCATCCATGTTGCTGCAAATGGCATCATTTCATTCTTTTTTATGGCTGAGTAGTATATGTACATGTACCACATCTTCTTTATCCATTCATCTGTTGATGGACATTTAGGATGCTTCCATGTCTTGGCTATTGTGATTAATGCTGCTCTGAACATAAGGGTGTATGTATATTTTTGAATTATAGTTTTCTCTAGATATATGCCCAGGGGTGGGATTGTTGGATCATATGGCAGCTCTATTTTTGGCTTTTTTTTTTTTTTTTTTTTTTTGCAGTTCGCGGGCCTCTCACTGTTGTGGCCTCTACCGTTGTGGAGCACAGGCTCCGGACGCACAGGCTCAGCGGCCATGGCTCACGGGCCCAGCCGCTCCGCGGCACATGGGATCCTCCCGGACCGGGGCACGAACCCGCGTCCCCCGCATCGGCAGGCGGACTCTCAACCACTGCGCCACCAGGGAAGCCCTATTTTTGGCTTTTTAAGCAACCTCCATACTGTTTTCCATAGTGACTGCATTGTTGGTTAATTGTTTTGTTTTGTTTTTTTTTTTTTGCCATACACGGGCCTCTCACTGTTATGGCCTCTCCCGTCACAGAGCACAGGCTCCGGACGCGCAGGCTCAGCGGCCATGGCTCACGGGCCCAGCCGCTCTGTGGCATGTGGGATCTCCCCGGACCAGGGCATGAATCCGTGTCCCCTGCATCGGCAGGCGGACCCTCAACGACTACGCCACCAGGGAAGCCCTTGGTTAATTTTAAGGCAACTTTTAGAGCACTTTTATTGCCAAAATAAGGCCCAGAATCTAAGTTACCTGTCCCAAAATTATGATGTTTGTTAGCAAAAGCGTCAAAACTGAAACCTTCGGATTCAATATTCTTTCCACCAAGCCATCCTACTGTGAGCAGGGCTGTGTCTCTATGTAAATAGCGCATCTAATAACATACACACCCAGACATGGGGTGGGAGGTGTTTAATTTTGAGTTTCAATCTAATTGTATATTACGTAATTTATAATATCTTTAGTAAACATTTGTTTTTCATCTGTTCTCCATGAGAGACATCCATTTACATTTAAATATTTGAAAATGAGGACACATAGGACTGGTTAAAGGCTAAATTCTGTTTCAATGACTATATGCAAATACTGTCTTTACCAAGGGCCAACAGCATTACTCTGTAACATTATATTTGTGTTCACCTTTTCACATGGACAGTTTGTCTTCCCAGCAGTATTGAAAGTGCCTGGAAGATCTGCACTCCGTCTTCTACTTCTTTTTATCTGCTAGCATCATTTATTTTATTTTATTTATTTATTTACTTATTTTGCGGTACGCGGGCCTCTCACTGTTGTGGCCTCTCCCGTCATGGAGCACAGGCTCCGGACGCGCAGGCTCAGCGGCCATGGCTCACGGGCCCAGCCGCTCTGTGGCATGTGGGATCTTCCCGGACCGGGGCACGAACCCGTGTCCCCTGCATCGGCAGGTGGACTCTCAACCGCTGCGCCACCAAGGAAGCCGTAGCATCTTTTATTGTTTGCCATCTGTGGCTGGCACTCATGCCTAATTTTTTTCTCACCTAGTCCTAATTACAGTGCAGGAAGGATGTGAAAGGTACAGCTCAGAGCGTGGAAGGTCTGGCTCAGCCTCGACCTCTGCCTCTCCATCCTTGCTTTGTGTCTCTGACAACTCCTGCTGGCCCTGCATTGAATAGGTTGTCAGTAAACATGTTAGTTGGAACATTTTCTAGACTTCTAAACTCTAAGGTTTGGGGCCTTTGTTTCATGGGATGAAAGGAAGCCCGAACGAGCCAGGCAAGAATTATAAAAGCTAGGGCTTCCCTGGTGGCGCAGTGGTTGAGAGTCTGCCTGCCGATTCAGGGGACACGGGTTTGTGCCCCGGTCCGGGAAGATCCCACATGCCGCAGAGCGGCTGGGCCCGTGAGCCATGGCCGCTGAGCCTGCGCGTCCGGAGCCTGTGCTCCACGACGGGAGAGGCCACAGCAGTGAGAGGCCCGCGTACCGCAAAAAAAAAAAAAAAAGAAAGAATTATAAAAGCTATAGGAGTGGTGGGCCCTCGTGTGGGTGCAGCCCATGCTGCATCCCTCTGGTTCTTCCTCTCCCCTCTCTTTCCAACACCACCCTCAGCCCCTCAGGCCCTGACACCTGCATTCCCCTCTAGCCTCCCCTCTGCCTTCGGAGCCTTGGCTCCAGTGAGAAATGGGGAGAAACACAGAACGGGCAGCCTCTGATAAGCTGCCTGTCTCCTCAGAGACTCGGCCTGTTCTCACATCACTGAAAGCTCACTCTCATCATCAGAGGAAAAGGAAAACCCTTACCAGACATCACAACACATACCTGATCACACACATGTGCAGACCTTTTATGCATGTTTGTTTGTTTGTTTGTTTGTTTATTATTTTTGGCCACACCTCACAGCACGTGGGATCTCAGTTCCCCGACCAGAGATGGAACCCCTGCCCCCTGCAGTGGAAGCGCGGAGTCTTAGCCACTGGACCTCCAGGGAAGTCCCTTTATGCATGTTTATACATAATACCTGGGGGAAAAAAAAAACCCCAAACTGAAGAAATCTGAAAGGATAATGTAAAAGAAATAGAATTTGGAGCCAGCATATTAAGGTTAGAAGTGAGGGGGAGGGAGTGAGGGTGTGTTGGTGCACCCTCAGCCAGTGTCCCTAACAAATCACTAGGGTGTTCCTAGCTGGGCGGACCAGGTTCAGTGGCACACAGGCCAAACCCTGCTGCCACACAGCCTGCTTTTTTTTTTTTTTTGCGGTACGTGGGCCTCTCACTGCTGTGGCCTCTCCCGTTGCGGAGCACAGGTTCCGGACGCGCAGGCTCAGCAGCCATGGCTCACGGGCCCAGCCACTCCGCGGCATGTGGGATCCCCCCAGACCGGGACACGAACCCGCGTCTCCTGCATCGACAGGCGGACTCTCAACCACTGCGCCACCAGGGAAGCCCCAGCCTGCTTTTTGAATGCCCTGGGATGGAGAGCAACAGGGGCAGCTGTGTTTTTGCAGCCAGCGAGGAGCGACAGAGAATCATCCAGTCCCTCCTGCCTCTGCCTTCCAGACAGGGCTTCTTGTAACTCAAGTCAGGTTCTGCGCATCTTGGCTTTCTTCTCATCCCCTTCAGTCGGCATCATCAGCAATCTTCAGACTTGAAGCAGGGTGGAGACCAAAATCTGCTCTCTTTAAAAAAAAGGAAAGCCCTTGCCTTAGGAGGACTTTGTCCAGCGTGGGCAGGTTACACTGTCCCCACCATGTCACCCCACCCAGCCACAGTAACACAACATACCCCTGGCTGGATTTATGACCTCCCTCCCTCCCCCACTTGCCGGGGAGAGAAAAAGGCCACAGTTTTGAGAAAAACAAGTATCAAGGGTTGATGTGTGTGCTGAACTTTAAAACGCTAAATGACGGTGAAAAATATTTTGGAAAAGAAACGATCTTCAAAATTGTGCTACATAGTAAAGTTAATGGAGCCCATATGGCGTCTACTAAAACTTAGAAAAACAAACTAAAAACAATACTTTTGCGCCTGCCAGGCTGAAATGTGATCTACTTCTTAATATTCACTCAACCCAGAGTAAAATGCTTTAAAATGGTAATGATTCCAAAGTGAAGGCCGAGCTCCGTGGATAAACAACAGACCTCAAACAACATGGGGGTTTCTGTTCTCATCCCAGCTCCGGGCAGATCAGGCAAATGGCTTAATCTCCTGGTTCCTTCTCAATTTTCTCAGCTCTAAAATGGGGATAGCAGGGCTTCACAAGGGGTTTCCAAGGCACACTAACATGATTGTCAAGCACTTTACAAATGTTTAATAACTGATGCTTTTTTCATAACGGGGCTTTGTAACATTCTTCATTATTCATTCGGTGGTGTAGAAACAAACGCGGAGGAGTCAAACGAGCACAGAGGCTATTTATTTGAAGCTTGCTGCAGTGAGGGCATCAGCCACCGTCACTTGCATCGGGCAGAGACTCAGCCCCGAGAGGGGCGTGAGGAAGCTTCATAATGAAAAGAAGGGAAGGCTTGGGGTGTGCCCGGGTCGGGGGTCGTTGGCATGGGAAAGGTGGAGGCGGGCTACCAAGAATCGGGGCGTCCTCTGTGATTGGTGTGGGGGGCATATTTGGCTTTCTCAGGTTGGTCCTGGCTGGAAAGGGGCTCCTGAGTTGGAAGCCGAGTGGTCTGGCTTCCCCAGCTGGTTGCGGCAGGAGCTGTGAGTCAGAGTTCTACTGTCATATATGGTTTGTCTGTTTGTACATTCAGTCTCTCAGTGGAAAATAAAAAGGTGAGAGGGGTCCGACCACCCCAGAACAAAACTAGGCACCTGCCTGTTAGCCTAGGGAATAACTTGGACTTTTTGTACCTTTTAATCACTTTTAGAAGCGACAGATTTAGAAGATAGACTGAAGAACCAACAATTTCACTCTGTGGAATCAGTGGGCACTACCTCTGGGCAGCAATCCGGACGGACAGATGGGCGGGCGGGTGGTGACTCTAGTCCTCCCCGCAAAATGCCCCAGGGGCCTGAGACGAGTCTCGCAACCTCCCAGGGCTTCAGTTTCTTTGTGAAAAGGCGGAGAATTCCTATCTGTGGAGCCTGTCTCATCCTTGGGTTTTGAGAATAAGTGGCTTCATGTTTGTAAAAAGAACCCTATAAAGCAGGTATTTAAAACTCTATAAAGGAGGTATTTTATGAGGCATTTTAGAAGTTTGAGAGGGAAGATTGTGGCTTAAGCCTTTGAAGTTTCACCCAGTGGGCTGGAGTCTTGAAAATTTTCCATGTGTCCCATGGGGAGACAGGCTGACTCTCCCTCAGACTCCCCACTTTTCCCACCTCTGCCTCCAGGAAGGCTGCCTCGTCCTCACACCTCTGCACCTCCATCTTCCATCTTTGTGAACAGGGTCACTAGGAATGAGAAGTTCTTTAGTCCCTTGCAGGAAAGTTGAATGCTTGACTTGTACCTCTCACTGATTCACCCATTTGTCCGAAAAGAATGGGTTTCTTATTGTTATTTTTAAATGAAGTAATAAATATTTTTTAAATTTCTCATTTCTAATTTCTAATATAGTAAATATTGATATAACCAATATAAACAAAATCTCTGTAGGTCTTCAACAATAGTTAAGAGAACAAAGGGGTCCTGAGACTAAAAACCGATTAACCACTGCTTTAGATAATTTTACCATTTGTCCCATCCAATGATTCTACATCTAGGATTCCATTCTAAGGACATAGAATTGCACATAAAAATTAAGCACAGTATGTTCATTGCAGCACATTGATCAGTGGAATCAGTCTAGGTCTCTGAATATGATTAGTTAAATAATTCATAGTACATTTATAAGGTAGAATATTATATAGCTAGTGAACATACTTTCAAAGAATTTTAATGATACAAATAACTAATTTTCAACAAAGGTGCCAAGAAGATACAATGGGAAAAGGGCTGTCTCTTCAATAAGTGGTGTTGGAAAATTGGATATCCACGTGCAAAGGAATGAAATTGGACCCTCATCTTACACTGTACGTGAAAATCAACACAAAATGGATTAAAGACTTAAACTTAAGACCTGAAACCATAAAGCTCCTAGAAGAAAACACAGGCAGTAAACTCTTTGACGTCACTCTTAGCAATATCCTTTTAAATCTGTCTCCTCAGGCAAGGGCAACAAAAGCAAAAATAAACAAGTGGGACTACATCAAACTAAAAAGCTTTTGCACAGCAAAGGACACCATCAACAAAATGCAAAGGCAGCCTACTGAATGGGAAAATAATATTTGCAAATGATATATCCAATACGGGGTTAATATCCAAAATATTCAAAGAACTCATATGACTCAAAATTTTAAAAATAAGTGATTAGACTGAAAATTGGGCAGAGAACCTGAACAGACGTTTTTCCCAAGAAGATATACAGATGACCAGCAGGCACATGAAAAGATGCTCAATATCACTAATTAGGGAAATGCAAATCAAAACTGCAAAGAGATATCAGCTCACACCAGTTAGGAAGTCTATTATCGAAAAGATAAGAGATAGATGCTGGCGAGGATGTAGAGAAAAGGGAAGCCTTGTACACTGTTGGTAGGAATATAAACTGGTACAGCCACTATGGAAACCAGTGTGGAAGTTCCTCAAAAAATTAAAAATAAAACTACCATATGATCTAGCAATTCCACTTCTGGGTGTTTATCCAAAGGAAATGAAATCACTGTCTTGAAGAGATATCTGTACTCCCATGTTCATTACAGCATTATCTCCAATAGCCACGATATGGAAACAAATGTCCATTAACAGATGGGTGGATAAAGAAGATGTGTTTTCTATCTATCTATCTATCTATCTATCTATCTATCTATCTACCTACAATAAAGTATTATATAGACATAGAAAAGAAGGAAATCCTGCTATTTGCAACAACATGGATGAAACTGGAGGATATTAGGCTTAGTGAAATAAGCCAGATAGAGAAAGACGGTACAGTATCATTTATATATGGAACCTTAAAAAAAAGGGTTGAACTCATAGAAAGAGGGTAGAATGCTAGTTGCCAGGAGTTGGGGGAATTGGGACAACAGGGAGATGTTGGTCAAAGGGTACAAATTTGAGGGCATTCCCTGGCAATCCAGTGGTTAGTACTCTGTGCTTCTACTGCAGGGGGCATGGGTTCGATCCCTGGTCCAGGAACTAAGATCCCACAAGCCGTGTGGTGTGGCCAAAAAAGAAGGAGCAGGGTACAAATTTCAGTTGTAAGATGGATACCTTCTGAAGATCTAATGGACAGCACAGTGACTATAATTAATAATATTTGTACTCTTGAAATTTGCTAGGACAGTAGATCTTAAGCATTCTCACACACATACAAAAAGGTAACTGTGAAGTGATGGATGTATAAATGAACTTGATTGTAGTAATAATTTCACAATGCATATCTATATGAAATCATCACATTGCACATTTTATTTTTTTAAATTTATTAATTTTTTGGCTGCATTGGGTCTTCATTGCTGCGTGCGGGCTTTCTCTAGTTATGGCGAGCGGGGGCTACTCTTCATTGTGGTGCGCAGGCTTCTCACTGCAGTGGCTTCTTTTGTTGCAGAGCACAGGTTCTAGGTGCATGGGCTTCAGTAGTTGTGGCACATGGGCTCAGTAGTTGTGGCTCTTGGGCTCTAGAGCGCAGGCTCAGTAGTTGTGGCGCATAGGCTTAGTTGCTCCACGGCATGTGGGATCTCCCCAGACCAGGGCTCAAACTCATGTCCCCTGCATTGGCAGGCGGATTCTTAACCATTGCACCACCAGGGAAGTCCTACATTTTAAATGTATTATAATTTTATTTGTTATATCCCTCAATAAATCTGGGAAAAAATCATTTTAATGACATGCATAAATGCTAGCAGGATAATATTAAATGAAATATGAAACTGTATTAGGTATAATCCTGATTTTGTATATATGTGGGTTTATATGTGTGAAAAGGCTTAAAGAAAATTTACCAAATACACCAAACTGTTCACAGTGATTATCCATCTTTGGGTCATTGGACTTTGGGTGATTTTGTTTCATTATATTTATCGGTATTTTACAAATTTCTATAAAAATCTAAAATATTATTTTTATAATTAGAAAACCACAAAAGTTATTTTTAAAAACACATAACACCACATTTATATTTTTATTTTTATTTTATTTTATTTTTTTGTGGTACACAGGCCTCTCACTGTTGTGGCCTCTCCTGTTGCGGAGCACAGGCTCCAGATGCGCAGGCTCAGTGGCCATGGCTCACGGGCCTAACCGCTCCGCGACATGTGCGATCTTCCCGGACCGGGGCATGAACCCGTGTCCCCTGAATCGGCAGGCGGATTCTCAACCACTGCGCCACCAGGGAGGCCCCACATTTATATTTTTAATACAGAAGGCTCTAACCCTCCCAAAGGACAGGGCTCCACAATTTACATTTTTTGGAGAAGAAGCATTTGCTACAGCACTTATAAGCATGAAAACATGTGTAACCACTGCTTAAATATCCAATCATGTGCCTGGAGTCTAAAAAAGTCATCTCTTTCATAAAACAACTCTTTTGTAATCTACCACGGGATAAGCCAGAAATCAGGCATACCAGTGGGAACAGGCAGAGGCCACTGACCTCAATATAGGTGCATGGCTAAGGTCATAGGCTTTGGAGAAAATGCCAAGATGAAAAGATAAGCCTAAGGGGAAAAGACTGATGGACTCTCACTTTTATAAGCCAAGTCTCTGTAGAATCTGAGAGTCAGCCCGAGCTGGGGTGGGGCAGGCCATGGCAGGTGATGGGAAGAAGGCCAAAGAGGACATTGGCAACAGGGAGATATGGCAGCAGGGCCTCAGGCATCAACCCCAGGGGCTTGTGGGTGATCTGAGGCATTTAAGGAGCCAGAGGTGCAGTTCCCCAGTTCGAGGGGCTGTGGATAAAAGTGGGAAAACCGGGCTTCCCTGCTGACGCAGTGGTTGAGAGTCCGCCTGCCAATGCAGGGGACGTGGGTTCGTGCCCCGGTCTGGGAAGATCCCACAGGCCGCGGAGCGGCTGGGCCCGTGAGCCATGGCCGCTGAGCCTGCGCGTCCGGAGCCTGTGCTCCGCAACGGGAAAGGCCACAACAGTGAGAGGCCCACGTACCGCCAAAAAAAAAAATTAAAAAGAAAAAAAAATCACCAGAGTTGGTGGATCACTTGTTACATTTTTATTCTCAGACCCGACTGCAGGGTTTGTGTCATCCTAAACAGACTCTACAGTTCCCAAGCGTGACACATTTGGGTTAACAGAAAGGTTATTCTGCCAGTTTTGTGAGAAGACTAGTGTTGAGAAGCAGCAAAGGCAGTTTGGAGGCTGTTTCTAGGTGGGCACATTCTGCTAGGAAATCTCTCTCCTAAAGTAGAAAGAGACCTGAGACACAATAAGATTAAAACGAGCCTTGTGAGTGTGTAAAAGGACATACTCTTCGACTTTCGGAGCTACCTGGACACCAGAATTCTAATTCCGATACTGATGTAGGATTCCTATGGTCCAGGTATTAGCTATACCTCTGTCTCCAAAACACATATTTAAATTATTTAAATCAAGACTTTACAAATATAACAGACAAATGGATTTGTTTGAGCCTGTGCTCTGGGATGAAAACCATGCCCAGTTTACCCTCACAGAGGTTCCTGTGTAACAAACTATAACATGATACTTTCTGTGGTACATCATTCAATATCTCCCTGGCAGCAGCAGCTAGAAATTACTGCTTACACACTTCGTGCTCACTGATCCATGGGCTACCGAGACACAGGGTAGAAAATATTTAATTCCACGTCCTGAGGCTCGCCTTCCACCTGCTTTCTACTTCAGCGACAGGAACACCTGTCATAAACCCAGTCTGGGTTCTCTGGCCAAGCTACAGTTTGTATTGGTGAAATCTGAAGGGACTTCTGTGGCAGTTTTCCTCACTTCATTCATTCATTTATCAAGCAGTGATTGAGCAACGTCTCTGTGTCAGGGGTTGCGGTGATTCAAACACAATTAACGTGCAAGCAATTACAACAAATTGTGCCACACGTAACCCTAGAGGGATGAACAAAACTGTACAGAGAGACAGTTTTCTTGGAAAATTTAAGGCCTTTAAAAAAAAAACAAAAAACGGGAAGTTATGTTCAAGTTGGGTCTTGAAGAGTATAGGGGAGTTTCCCTAAGAGAAAAGTGGAGTATGGTACTCCAGGCAGAAAGAATACTATGTACAAAGGCATAGGAGTAAAAAAAAAAAACAAGCAGGGCAACTTTGAGAATAGTGAGAAATTCAGTATCACTAGAGCAATGGGTATGTGGGAATAAAATTGTACGTGAGACTAGCAAGGTAGTTTTGGGGAAGGGTTTTTGTAAACCTTGCTTGAGAGTTTAGATTTTACCCTATGAACGCACAAAATAAAGTCATTATTTCCAAGCATGGCACGTTTTTGTTACAAAAGAAAATCTGCCAGGCGTGTAAGAAAAAGACTAGGCATGAGAGGCAGAAAAGTCAGCTTCAAGACTCCAGAGCTGTGATTCTCAGCCAGGGGAGATTTTTGCCCCCTCCCCAGGGGACAGTTGTCAGTGTCTGGAGACATGTTTTATTTCATGACCAGGGGTATATAGTGGTGGGTAGAGGTCAAGGGTGCTGCTAACATGTTACAATGTAGAGGACAGCCCCCTGCAACCCTAGTAAAGAATTATCCCAAGAATTCCCTGGTGGTCCAGTGGTTAGGACACTGAGCTTTCACTGCCAAGGGCCTGGGTTCAATCCCTGGTCAGAGAACTAAGATCCTGCAAGCAGTGTGGTGTCACCAAGAAAAAAAAATCATCTAGCCCAAAATGACAACAGTGCCAAAATGACAACAGTGCCAAAGCTGAGAAACCCTGACCTAGGGTGTAGCGGACAGTTTCTGCTTTTGGTTGCTGAATGTCCATCCCCTGTTCTTCTTTGGAAAAGCAACTTGATTTTTCATGTTCCTTTTTCTCTATAAAACCACTGCGCCACCAGGGAAGTCCTAATATTTTTCGTTTTAAAAAAATCACCAGAGTTGGTGGATCACCAACAGGTCAGCAGGGGAAGCCGACCTCCACATTCCAGTCTGCAGGAAGAGCAAAGAGAGAGTTCACTGCCAGCAGTTTTTTTGTCCTTAAGGAGGTGATCTAAAACTTGTACCCATCACTTTCCCTCCCACCCCATTGACCTGAACTCCGTCATATGGTCACGTCAAGGGGAAAGAGAAGCTGGGAAGTGGCCATGTTCTCAGCTAAAACTGGGGCAAGTGGTGGTTCTGCTAAGATGAAAAAGGGAAGTGTGGACACTGAGAGATAATTATCGTCTCTGTCACACCCAGATTTTTTTTGGGGGGGGGGCCGTGCCACTCGGCATGCGAGTGGCAGTGCAGAGTCTTAGCCACTGGACTGTCAGGGAAGTTCCTCTGTCACACCTAGATTGATTTGTGTTTGGTCCAGGGCCATGACTTGATATAGGCCCATGAGATATAAAAATATATGAAAAAGACATTTTCTAGGAGCTTCTGGGAAAGAAACTAGGAAAATTCAAATCAACCTAAAAATAACTTAGAGTGTCCTGATATTTTTCCTTAACCTTATTAGATCTCTTCCTCCAAACTGCGTTTTTATTTCTCTCCATTTCCACACTGCCCTATTTCTATCACATTCTCCCTATCATGATGGATGGGTACTAGGCATTCCCTTCCTCCTTTTTCTCTCTAGCCCCCCCGAAACTAGTCACTCATGAAGTCAAAACTCTGTTCTCTAACATGCCTCTTTTTTTTTTTTTTTTTGCGGTATATGGGCCTCTCACTGTTGTGGCCTCTCCCGTTGCGGAGCACAGGCTCCGGACGCACAGGCCCAGCGGCCATGGCTCACGGGCCCAGCCGCTCCGCGGCATGTGGGATCCTCCCAGACCGGGGCACGAACCCATTTCCCCTGCATCGGCAGGCGGACTCTCAACCACTGCGCCACCAGGGAAGCCCACATCCCTCTTTTTTTAAAAACAACTTTGACATATATTTCACCAGCCATACAATTCACCCATTTAAAGTGGGTAATTCTATGGTTTTTCATATATTCAAAGATCTGTGCAACCATCACCACAGTCAGGTTTTTTTTTTAATTTATTTATTTGGGATCTTTGTTGTGGCGCGCGGGCTCTTGAACCTGTGGGCTTAGTTACAGAATGTGGGATCTTAGTTCCCTGACCAGGGATCGAACACACGTCCCCTGCATTGGAAGGTGGATTCTTTTTTTTTTTTTTTTTTTTTTGCGCTATGCAGGCCTCTCACTGTTGTGGCCTCTCCCGGTGCGGAGCACAGGCTCCGGACACACAGGCTCAGCGGCCATGGCTCACAGGCCCAGCCACTCCGCGGCATGCGGGATCCTCCCGGACCGGGGCAGGAACCCGCGTCCCCCGCATCGGCAGGCAGGCTCCCAACCGCTGCGCCACCAGGGAAGCCCTGGAAGGTGGATTCTTAACCACTGGACCACCAAGGAAGTCCCTACCACAGTCAGTTTTAAAACATTTTCATCATCTCTGGATGAAATCCCATACCCTTTGGCTATCACCTCCATATACCCCCATCACCTTCAGCCTTAAGTAACCACTAATTTACTTTCAATCTCTACAGATCTCCCTGTTCTGGACATTTCATATGAATGGAATCCTGTGAAATACAGTCTTTTGTGACTGGCTTCTTTCACTTTGCATGATGGTTTCAAGATTCATCCATGATGTAACATGTATCAGTACTTCATTCCTTTTTATGGTTGAATAATATTTCATTTATGGACAGACCACATTTTGTTTATCCACTGGCCAGTTGGTAGACATTTGGGTTGTTTCCACTTTCTGTCTATTATGAATAATGTTACTATAAACATTTGTGGGCTAGTTTTTAATTGGACATATATTTTCATTTCTCTTGGGTTTATACTTGGGAGTGGAATTGCTGGGTCATATGGTGACTCTACATTTAAACATTTCAGAAACTGTCAGACTGTTTTCCAAAGAAGATGCACCATCTTATATTCCCACCAGCAGGGTATGAGGGCTCTGATTTCTCCATATCTTTGCCAACACTTGTTATTACCTGACTTTTTTATTCTAGCCATCTTCTAGTTGTTACCAAGTCAATTGGTAACACGACGTGTGACCTGCTGGCCACACGACAGGCCAGTAGGTCAAGAGATGAGTTATTGGGGCAAGGAATAGCAACTTTATTTGGAAAGCCAGCAGACCGAGAAGATGGTGGACTACAGTCCCAAAGAATCATCTTACCCAAGTTAGAATTCAGGCTTCTTTTATACTAAAAGGGGAGGGGGTGTGGCTGGTTGTTGCAGACTTGTTGGTGCAGGAATCCTTTGTTCTTGCAGCTGTCCACTTAGGTCTGGACACAATGTTTCTATAAACCTGCAACAAGACAATTGTTATTTTCTGTTCTGCAACTTTTTATCTCTATATGAAAGGGAAAGTATTACACCTTTAAAGGTCAGAGCCTTGAGACTGGGCTGTCATGTATATTTCAGGTTATAGGCAACATTCTTTTATAAAAGGTGCAGAGCCAGCATGACTAAGCACAGGCAACAGAGCCAAAGGTTAGAGCTAAGAGAATAGATCCAATATGGAGTCACGTTTATTCTTCTCTGTTACATAATGTCTCTTGCTTTCATCTCTTTTCCATAGAGGCACCAAGCCCTCAACTAACCCATTGGTTCCTGATTCCAAACCTCTTCTAGCACTACCAACCTGTGTATTTTCCTGTCACAGTGAGCACCTGGCTTACGCCTGTCTTGCTGGTCTTGTCCTGTAGAGACAGTGAGAGACCCATCAGGCAATATGCAGGTGATTGTCTACTCCAGACAAATCCAGTCTTCCAGTCCTCCCCACACATACAGAGTTGGGGAATATTAAAATATCATGACTGCACACTGATGGTGGGAATGTAATATGGTATAACCATTGTAGAAAACAGTGTGATGGTCCCTCAAAAAATTAAAAATAGAGTTACGATAAGATGCAACAATTCTACTTCTGAGTATATACCTGTGATGGTTAATTTTATGTGTCAACTTGACTGGGTCACAGGATGCCCAGATGTCTGGTTAAACATTATTGCTGGGTGCGTCAGTGAGGGTGTTTCTGGAAGAGATTAGCATTTGAACAGGTGAACTGAATAAAGCAGATTACCCTTCCCAGTGTGGATGGCACCATCCAATCCACTGAGGGCCTGAACAGAACAAAAGGTGGAGGAACAGAGAATTCTCTCTCTCTGTCTGACTACTGAGCAGGGATATCTGTCTTTTGCTCTCAGGATGGGGCTTACACTCTGGTGCTCCATTCTCAGGCCTTCCGACTTGGACTAGAACTAAACTGCCAGCTTTCTTGGGTCTTCAGCTTGCAGACGGCAGATCATAGGCCTTCTCAGCTTCCATAATTGCATGAGCCAATTCCCTGTAATAGTCTCTCCCTCTCTCTCTCCCCCTCTACGGATCTATCTATCTCCTATTGTTTCTCTGGAGAACTGTAATACAATATAGAAAATAATTGAAAGCAGGAGCTCGAACAGACATTTGTACACCGATCTTCATAGCAGCGTTATTCACAATAACCAAAAGGTAGAAACAACACAAGTGCCCATCAACAGATGAATGGATAAACGAAATGTGGTATATATATATCTGGAATAGAATATTATTCAGCCTTTAAAAAAGAAGGAAAATCTGACACACGCTACAACGTGAATGAGCCTAGAGGATGTTATGCTGAGTGAAATAAGCCAGTGACAAAAAGGCAAACTGTATGCTTCCATTTATGTGAGATCCATAGTAGTCAAATTCACAGAAACAGGAAGTGGGATGGAGGTTATTAGGGGCTGGAAGAAGGAGGAATTGGGAGTCACCGTTTAATGGGAACAAAGTTTCAGTTTGAGGAGAAGTTCCCAGATGGTGATGAGTGTTGTGAAATAATGTAAATGTACTCAATGCCCCTGAATCATACACTTAAAAATAGTCAGGATGGTAAATTTTATGTCATGTGTATTTTCCTACAATGTAAAACATGTTAAATCATGATTGCAAATACATGCACAATGGGGTATTATTGGGCCATAAAAGAGAATAAGCACTGACACATGCTACAACATGGATGAACCAGAAAACGTTCTGCTAAGTGAAAGAAGCCAGACACGAAAGGTCATATTTTATGGCTCCACTTGTATGAAATGTCCAGAATAGGTAAATCCATAGAGACAGCATGCAGACTGATGGCTGCCAGAGTCTGAGGGAGAAGAGGAAGTGGGGAGAAATTGCTTAATGAATGTAGAGTTTTATTCTGCAGTGATGGAAAGGTTTTGGAACTAGATAGAGGTTGTGACTGCACAACGTGTGAATGTCCTAAATGCCACTGAATTGTTCACTTAAAATAACTAATTATGTGTTATGTGAATTTCCTCTTAATACATTAAAAACTCTGTATATATATACATTTATATATGTATATATATGTCTATATCTGTATAAATATATATTATTATTTTATTATATAAATATATCTATAGATGTAGATACAGATATCATGACTAATACCTGCTTCCTCCTTGACATCAAGCACTGTAGCTGCTCTCTAGAGCATGACCCCAATTCTATTCCCCTGAGGAGGGGGCTGGCTCCTTACCTGACCCTCTTCTCTCCTTTCTTAGATACTGACCTTTTTTTCCTTCTCCCCATTCCCCATTCCTCTTACACTGTCATTACTGTGGCCCACAGTGCGCCAGGGGGACCTGGGCCCTGCCTAACCCTCTGAGCTCTTTCCTACCACCCTCCCCTTTACTTACTGTCCTGCGTTGACACTGACCTTGAGCTTGAACAGGCCCCACCTGCTGCCCCCTCAGTGTTAGCGCTTGCTGTGCCCTCAGCCTGCAGCATGCGTGCCCTGGGTATTCATCTGCCTTCCCTTCCCTTCATTTCAGCCTCCTCTCTAATGTCCCCTCCCAAGAGCAGCATTTTGTCATCATTCTACCTACATTTTAAGTATTACCCACCGTCATTCTCTGTCTCATTTCTTTGCCTTTCCCCCCCTCCTTCCTAGCAGTTATCATATTTGCCATATTTGCTTCGGATCTTTCTAAAATAAAGAATATAGTTGAAGGTCCTTTATTCCATCTTCCCCCAATATCCTTCCCTTTTCCTCCTTTACCAAAGGAAACCACTATCGTAACTCTGTTCTCTCTGACTTCACGTATTCTTCTACTCATGTTTTTATACTTCTATTACATATATGTAGGCATAGATAACATACAACAATTGTCTTTTCTGTTTGTTTTAAACGTTTTTATACTGTTCTGTATTTCTCTACAATACATACACACACTTATATAGATACACACACTTATACAGATACACAGTTCATTCATTTTAACGGATGCTCTGTATTCTAACAAATGAAAATACCTCAATTTATCTAGCCCTTTATCAGCTTCCCCCCCAATCTACTGTGAACAATTCTGCATGACAATATCCATGCGTGTCCTTTGGTACACACGTTGGAAGAGTTTCTGTAGGGTGTAAACCGGGAAGTAGCGATGCTGGTCATGTGGTATGAGGGGTGTTTTCCACGTGCCCCTCGGATCCACTCTCTCCTCCACCAAAAGCTGACCTCTGTGGACTACATCAATGAATTCCCCTTCCCTACTGGCTTCCTGTTGGATAGTTGGCCAGTGGGAGGTACCATCAGGAAAGCAGGGGGCTGAGGAGGAGAGTGAGACCTGGGCATTTATCCTCCTGGCTCCCATCCTGCTGGGTCTCTGTGGATTGGCTACATTTCTCTCCCTAAGGCTCCCTAAGGCTGCTGCCCCTTGGGTTCTGGGATCTGGTGGCACTCCTCTCTTTACCTCTTCAGGCCTAAGGGTTGCAATGAAGTTCCCCAAACTCCCCGCTATTGCTACCCTTGTTGCTTTTTAAAGTTTCAATTAACCCTACCCATGTTTTTGTAAATAGTCTTTTTTTTTTTTTTGCGGTACGCGGGCCTCTCACTGTTGTGGCCTCTCCTGTTGTGGAGCACAGGCTCCGGACGCACAGGCTCAGCGGCCATGGCTCACGGGCCCAGCTGCTCCACGGCATGTGGGATCTTCCCGGACCGGGGCACGAACCCGTGTCCCCTGCATCAGCAGGCGGACTCTCAACCACTGCGCCACCAGGGAGCCCATAAATAGTCCTTTTATTAAACTTTCCTCAGTGACCCAGGCTAAGAGCACATTTTTCTTGCCAAGATGCTGACCAGTATCTATGAGATGTGCATTTTCACCTTTACTAGATGCTGATCAATCAAACTAACCTTCCAATCTCAATTTCTTCCAGGAAACTGGTTGATGAAATCTTAGATATTTTCTAACTCTGCTAAAATATGACTTCCTTACTTTTCACCGTCTGAAAATCTCTCCAGTCAGATTGGCCCATTCACTAGTCCCTGAATGTGCTTTTGCTCTTGGGTCTTCCTTGAATAGAATACTCTTCTTGCTTCTATTTCCTATGAAGAAATCTTACCTACTTCATGAAATCATGAGAGAGCTAGTGCCTATGAATTCCTAGCACTTACTGTCCTTGTCACTCAGTTGGCACTCTGCTTCTCAAAATTGCTTGTGTGGTTGTTTTCCATTATGAACTGTTAATTAGCTTTTCCTACGCACATGTCAAATGTTTTCAGCTACGCTCTATTTCTCTTAAAGGTAACTGACTTTGAGCTCTGTTTTTTGTATTCACCAATATTACCTAAGTGCTGTGTACAGAGAGGTGCTCAGTTAGGATTTTAATGACTCAATAAATGAATTGACTGCGCTAATATCACTAATCAAGAATTGGTAATAACATGCAATCCGGTGACTTGAAATCCTTTCTGAAGTTCTAGATAGATGTCATTTTCACTTTTCCTGCTTGTCTAATTTATTCTTATGTTAAATGTATCCTGTTAAATGGCCTTTGTGTCTTGGTTCTGAGAAATATACATTTTGGTAGTGAATGAATTAATGCCTATAAGTTTACCGTAGATATAAAACTGCCATTAAAGTTAAAATATTCATATTTTCATAAAAGAAGAATTTCTTAGCAGTGAAAATGATGGTGATACCCAAGTAAATCAATAGGGATCAAGGGCCTCCATTCTCCACCCACTTCTGGGTGAAAATCTGAGGTTCCTTTATCAGCTTTGAAGTATCTCTTAACATCTGCAGACATCCTAAGGGAAATAGGCACAAATAAATAGATCCATGCTATTTTTAACTCCAATGGGAAAAAAAAAAGCTAGGAGAAATTAGGTTTCTCTATGTGAAAACAGGAAGAGAAATGTTTCTCAGAAGTCTACCTAAGCAAAGAAAAAAAAAATTAGTCCTTAACCTCATTCACAGCCACCCCAAATGCAATGATAACAATCACCCATTTCTACCTAACATATACCCAGGGCCCAAAATATCCTGGATCTTATGACTTTCAAAATACTTTTTTCTCTTCCTTTCCTTTGACTTAGGGCTTTAAGCTTTTTTTTTTTTCTTAAATGAATCTGTGATGAACACTTCAATTGCATTTGTAAGCAAATACTTAGATTTCCTAGAGGTCAGGATGCATTACGCTGCAAGTAACAGCTTAGATCCTTGCTACTCAAAATGTGGTCCTTGGGGGCTTCCCTGGTGGAGCAGTGGTTAAGAATCTGCCTGCCAATGCAGGGGACACGGGTTCGAGCCCTGGTCCGGGAAGATCCCATATGCCACGGAGTAACTAAGCCCGTGTGCCACAACGTAGAGCCTGTGCTTTAGAGCCTGTGCGCTGCAACTACTGAAGCCCGTGAGCCACAACTACTGAGCCCAGGAGCCACAACTACTGAAGCCCGTGTGCCTAGAGTCCATGTTCCGCAACAAGAGAAGCCACCACAATGAGAAGCCTGCGCATTGCAACAAAGAGTAACCCCGACTCGCCTCAACTAGAGAAAGCCTGTACGCAGCAACGAAGACCCAACGCAGCCAAAAATAAATAAATAAATTTATTTTTTAAAAAATGTGGTCCTTGGAGCATCACTTGGGCATTTGATAGAACTGCAGAAGCTAGGCTCCACCCCAGTCCTACTAAATCAGAACCTGCATTTTAACAAGACCCCCAGGTGACTCATGTGCACATTAAAGTTTGAGAAGCACTAGCTTAGACCAAACAGGGGTTTATTATTTCACATAACAGACGTCTGGAGATAGATCATTCTGGAGTTTGTTAATTCACTTGCAAAATGATGTTGTTGATAATCCACGTGCTTTCCAGCTTTCTGCTTTGACATCTTCCATGTGTTGGCTTTTGTCCTCGGATGTAAGCTTTCATTGTAATATAATGGTTGTTGCAGCTCCATCACATCCTCATCAAACTATATTCCAAGCAGGAAAAGTAATCTCTCCTCATGCTTCTTTTTTTTCTAAAGAAGAAAAATATTTCTTAGGAGTCCCCCACCACACTTCTCCTTTGTTTCATTGGCCAGAACAGAGCTAATCACTGATAGTGGGCATAGGGATTAATAAGTTGGCTTAAATCAATCATGGTTTATCCCTCCCAGAAGTAGGAGCAGCCTATCTCACCTGGACACCTGAACCAAATTGAGGTTCTATCATCAAGATGCATTAATCTCTGTCCGGTAAGTACAAACCAATTATATTACATGGAAGCAAGTAGCATAAGTAGGGAGAAGCAAAATGAGTTAATGAAGGGATGGGAGGCCTATGGGAAAAGTTCTAAACATAGAACTTTTTCTTATAAATACTGAGAAGTGGTCAATAATATCAAGTCTGTGTCACATAACAAGTTTGACAAACAACAACTGAATCTGGTGATCATAAAGTTACAAACAATCTTGATGAACAGTAAAGTGGTGGATGGGGGTAGGAGAAAGATTACAGGACATTAAAGAGAGAATGAAGGGTGAGGGAATAAAAATAGTCAATGTAAACAGTTTAAAAAGTTTGCAAGAGGGAGTTGCCTGGTGGCCAAGTGGTTAGGATTCCGGGCTTTCACTGCTGTGGCCCAGGTTCAATCCCTGCTCAGGGAACTGAGATCCTGCAACTTGCACAGCATGGCCAGAAAAGAAAAAAAGTTTGCAAGGAAAAGAAAGAGGAATAGAGTAATGGTTAAGAAAGAACTCTATCAGCGGAAAGGGTTCTTGTCTTTTCCCTGCTCCCTCAACCCCCATAGCACAGATCTGAGAATGTCGAGAGGAGAATGAGTCTGTGAAAGAAGAATGAGAGAGGTTGTTAGCAAAGACAGAGGTAAGTCTTGGGTCACAGGGGACCTTGCTGGCCTCGGTGAAAGGACAGGCAAGATCTTCTGTTGAGGAGAGAGATGTGGAGTGGGTGCTAGGATGGTGGTCTTCATGGCGTTGTCCCCAGGTAGACAGCACCTCCTGGGGACTTAGAAGTGCAAATTCTCTGGCCACACTTCAGACCCACTGAATCAGAATCTCTGGGGATGGGCCTCAGCCATCTGTGTGTTAACAAGCTGCTCCGTGGGTGATTCTGATGCAAGTTTGAGAACCACCAAGCCAGGGAATTGTTTATACAGTACCTGCCTGTATGCATGCCCCTGCAGCGAAACTATTTGAGATTTTCCTGTGAGGAAATGTTTCCTTCTTTGTTCTTCACTGCTCACTCCAGCCAGGTATATCTGTGGGTTCAGGTAGACACACTCTGAGGTGCTTCTGGCCCTGAGGAGGGTGTGTAGAACTCTGGGTAGACTAGGAGGTCTTCCGTGTAGTTTCTCTTCTGGCTGGGCTGGTTACCCACCTTTCCTTTATTCCTGTTCAGGCTCTTCTTGAGTTCACAGAAAAAAGCCCACTGATTGTGTTAATGTTTGTTTCAGTTCCGTTAATGACTCTCTATTGCTAAACCATGAAAGTCTGTACCCCTGAGCATGGACGGCCAAGGCTTCTGTAGCCTAACCTCTGCCCACTTCTTGAGCTGTCTACCTTGCTGCCCTGAGGGAGACCTCTTCTCTTTGGCAAGAAGTATGTAGAAGGGAATTGAGAAAAATTCTTACAGAGTTCTAGTATCAACTGATCTGCTCACAGACATTTATTACCTGCCTACTATATGCTCAGGACTCTACTAGGGATAGGGATAAAAAGATGCTTTACAAAGGAGTATAAAAGATGCTGGAAGAGATAACCAAAGAAACAGATGATTTAAGTACAGTAAATTTAAATGCTATGGTAAAGGTCTGTGTGGGGTTATGTGGAAGTACAAAGGACATTTAAGTCAGGGAAGGTCTCCTGGAGAAATCGGTACCTACACTTCAGAATATAGTCTTGAAGGAAAAGTAGGAAGTAGCTAAGAAAAAAAGGTAGAGGTATGTGTTGTGACGAAAGGAATAGCATAATCAAAGATAGGGTGTAAAAACAGGGGAGCAGGGGCTGGACACAGAGATTCCCTGAAGCCAGAGTAGAGAGAAGCAGATCAGAGAGCTGGAGAGGAAGATAGAGGGTGACCAACCGTCTGGCTTTCCCCAGAACCATCCCAGTTTTAGCACTGAAAGTCCCCTGTCCCTCACTTCTAGGCACACCAGGATGGAAGCCAGAATGCAGAAGGTCGTATGTGCCATGGAAAGGAGTGCACACTTGATCATCAGGATGGAAGAGGCACTGAAGGCAACAGGATATATTTGGGAACATCTTACAGGGCTGCATGAGCAAGAGAGGGGCCCAAGTAGGCTAACCCTCCGCAGGGAAAGGAAGGCAAAGTCAGATCTCCGGGCTTTTGCTGTCCCACACAAGTGGGAAAATCAACACACATACAAAAAACATTGTTCAAGAGGGAGGAAGGAAAGGCAGGAAGGTAAGGAGGGAGCATAAGACTTGAAGTCTGGAGTTAACGTGTTCATTGTTTCCACTTACTCAGACGTGCTTTGTGAGCTTCAGCTTCCACATCTGTGAAATGGGATAGTACTTACCTCCTTGGTTTGTTTTGATGATCAAACAAGAGAGTGTGTGTGGAAAAGCTTGGTAAGCTATAAAGCACTCTATGAGTATTTCTAATAGGACTATTATCACACTCAAAATGTACCCAACCATATCAACTCTGAGAGTGTGATTTTGGTTGTAATTGCATCACATTTCTTCCTGCTGTTCACCAGCACTGAGTCACCATCAACAGCTCCTGTGAGTCGGCTGGTTTGAGGGCGGTTGAGAGTTGCTGGGGAGAATTGCTAAGGGAGAGGCAGTCTAGATTCTTCCTGTTCTTACTCCAACCATAAACATTCAAGCCCGGTTCAGTGAGATTAAAAGAGCAAGAGTGGAATTCTAAAAGATACATACACCCCAATGTTCATAGCAGCGCTATTTACAACAGCCAAGAGATGGAAGCATCCTAAGTGTCCATCAACAGATGAACGGATAAAGAAGATGTGGTAAATATATACACACTGAAATATTACTCAGCCATAAAAAAAGCATGAAATTTTGCCATTTGCAGCAACATGGATGGACTTGGAGGCTATTATGCTAAGTGAAATAAGTCAGACAGAAAGAAAAATACTGTAGGATACACTTACATGTGAAATCTAAAAAATACAACAAACGAGTGAATATAACAAAAAAGAAGCAGACTCACAGGTAGAGAGAACAAACTACCGGTTGCCAGTGGGGAGAGGGAAGGTGGGAGGGGCAATGTAGGGGTAGGGGATTAAGACGTACAAACTATTTGGTATAAAATAAGCTACAAGGATATATTGTACAACATGGGGAATATAGCCAGTATTTTAAAATAACTATAAATGGAGTATAACCTTTAAAAATTGTGACAATGGGACGAAGCTCACACTTCTTGATCTGACCCCACTCACCTCTCCGGGTTCTCTTTAGTCTTTCCCCCGTGTACTGCATTTCAACCACTGCCACCTGCTAACCATGGTGGAATCTGTCCTGGTCTCTTCTCGCTTGTGCCATCCCTTTCCCTGACTTTCCTCCTTGACTTCCAATATGGGCTCAGATGCTACCTTGGTTTCCCCAGGCAAAATCAATCAGTGAGCCTGTATGACCTTGGGGTGATCTCCTAGTACAGGGGAGGGTATGTAATGCTGGGTAGCAGATGAGAGCATTGGGTTTGCAGGCACTCTGGCTTTTACATTCAGATCAGCCACCTGCTTCTTTGGGCTAAGGCACAAGAGATGCACGGGAGTGGGTTGTAAAGAGCATAGATTCTGGAGCCAGATGACCTGGTGGCAGGACCTTGGACCAAACTTTCAGTCTCTCAGTATCCACATATGTAAAATGGGGATGATGATATCAGTACCTACATCATAGGGCAGTCGCGGGGATAACGTGAGCTTGTATGTAAAAGACACCAAGAATAGCGCCTGACACATGCTTGTTAGCTCTTGTTATTAATTTCATGCTTTCGTCTTTGTGAAATGGGAATAATACTCACTGGAGAGAGCTGGTATGAGAATTACTCAAGATAAGCAGATGTGCTTGGCTTAGAGAAGGTACTCGATAAATCTGTTACTTGCCCTTTTCTCTCTTGCCATTTGTATTATAATTTTTTTACTTAAAGATATTTCAACGACTAAAATCTCTTAGCTCCTCTAGGGAAGAGAGAGAGTCATCCATCTTTGTGTTCTCAGCATCTGACACACTCTAGGTGCTCAAGAAATGCTTGGCAAATGAATTGATAAAAAGATAGTCACGGGGAAACTCAAAAGGGCTTTAACTGCCTCTCAGCAATATCCTGAAAGGTCACAAAATAGGAACTTAATCCCTAAAAAATCCGTGTCTTTATAAATCTGTGTGCAATTCATAGTTTGAATATTAGTTTTTAATTGTGTTCTGTGTTTGTGTTTCTTGGTATTTTTTCCCTCCCTTGTCTTTTCTGTATTCATCTTGGGCAAGGTTTCTCAATCCTGGCACTAACAATTCTTTGTTGCGGAGACTGTCCTGTGATTGTAGCATGTTTAGCAACGTCCCTGGCCTCCACCCACGAAACGCCAGTAGCATCTCCCACCCTAGTTTTGACAACCTACAATGTCACTAGGCAGTGCTAAAACTTTGGGGGAGGGGGCAGAATCTACCCCCTTTCCCCACTATTGAGGACCGCTAATTCAGGAATCTGCTTAAACAGTCTCAGATACAGAAAATTTGGGTAGGACTGATTGTTTTTCTCTTTATCTGCAACAGAAAAATCTGGCTCCTATGCCTCCAAATTGAATAGATTCTAACAATGGTGAAGGAGAATTTCTTCTTCCCTGATGGCAGAATTCCTCCCCATTCTCACTCGCAGATGTGGCACGGAGGCTGGGAAGAGGTTGGGACCATGTTTTATTTACCTAGACATATACCCCCCAGATAGCAAGTGCATATTTCTTTCTCTTCATTTTGTGGGAAAACTGAAAGAATGCAGTGTTTTACAATTCAGATTAAAGCAAAAAGCACATCAAGCTGTCTGATTTTCTGGGAGCAAGAAGTGGGAGAGGGGCTTCATTCTGTAATAGGTGGAGAAAAAGACTTTTCAGCATCAGAAGATCTTTTTACAGCATGAAAGAAAAATGTGTATGCTGAGAAAGAACATGAATGCTAAAGACATATTGTTACTATAAATCCTTGAATCTGACACACAATTCATAATGCTGCTTTACTAATAGTGCAATTTTAAACCTATTTAAGCTGGGAAATTTGTTATCAGGTGACTCATACATGTGGGGAAATCCAGTTCATCTGTGCCAAAGATGAAAGAAAGCGATTAGGTATTTAAATGTTGAGATTCCATTCAGTCTTGTAAATGAATTGCAGTAATCTTGGATGAGGAGAAAAGTAAGAAGGTAGTTACTCATCACGTTAAAAAATGTTAAAGGGCTCTTTAGATTTAAATAATAAAACCTTATATTTATAACACATTTATCTTTCAAATAGCATAAGTACTTTTATTTCTTTTTTATTTTGAAACATTCAAAAAGTCTTTTTTGAAAAAAGTTAAGTACAGCGCAAAGAACGTTTTGTCCTTAACCGTTTGAGAGAAAGTATGGATCTGATGCCCCATCATCCCCAAGTACTTTTTAGTGTTATTTCCTATGACTAAGACCTCTTTCCTACTTAATCACAAAGCAACCATTAAAATCAGAAAATTAACGTAGATACATGACTGTCTAATCCTCAGGTTCCACTCAAGTTTTGCCAGTTGTCTCAATAAAATGTTTTCTAGCAACAGGATATGGTTCAGAATCACACATGACATTGAGTTGTGTCTCTCCCATCTCCCCTATAAATCTCTTACACATCTAATCCTGTCTTGGTGACTGCTTCTCAGTAGACATGAACTAACACATCTGCTTGTTGGACAGAGCTGGGGAATACACACACAGGCACACACACACTTACAGCCATGTTTATTTCTATATCTATCCACATATATTGAAAACCATGAGTTCATAACAATACATCCAATACTAATACAGCACCACAGGGTCCATTCTAGTTTTCTCTGTTTCTGTGTTTGTAACTCTTTGTAATTGTTAAGCTTCTCGGATGTGTAGATTTATATATTTTAACAAACACGAGAAGCTTTGGATTATTATTTCTTTAAATATTTTGCCTCTTTCTCACTCTCTCCTCTCCTCCTGGGACTCATATTATGTGTATGTTGGTACACTTAATGGTGTCCCACAGATCTCATAGTCTCTGTTCATTTTTCTTCATGTTGTTTTCTGTCTGCTCCTCAGACTTGGTAATTTCGATTGACCTATCTTCAAATTCAGTGATTCTTCTGCCTGCTCGTATCTGCTGCTGAATTCTCCTAGTGAAATTTTCATTTCAGTTGTTGTAGTTTTAGCTACAGAATTTTTATTTGGTTCCTTTAAAACTAATTTTTCTCTCTTTATTGACATGCTGTATTGGTTGAGGCATTGTTCCCCTGGTTTCCTTTAGCCTTTTGTCCATGGTTTCCTTTAGCTCTTGACTATATTTAAGACAGTTGATTTAAAGTCTTTGTCCAGTAAGTCCAATGTCTATGCTTCCTCAAAGACAGTTTCTGTTCATTTCTTTATTTTCCCCTGTAAATAGGCCATGCTTTCTTGTTTCTTTACATGCCTCATGATTTTTTTGTTGAAAACCAGACATTTAAAATATGAGGTTGCTTTGGAAATCAAATTCTCCTCTTTCCCAGGATTTGCTGTTGTTGGTTGCTGTGGACTATAGTTGTTTGTTTAGTGACTTTCCTAAACTACTTCTATAAAGATCATATTCTTTGTCTTGTGTAGTCTCTGAACTCTCTGTAGTCTCTCTGTGTGTTGCTGCCAATGCTTCAGTGCTTAGTCAGGCCATTTATCACTTGGCTTTAGCCTTCACTCCTGCTTGTGCTAAGGCTGGAGATCAGCCAGAGGTGAAAGCGTATGGTCTTTTCAGGTCTTTTCTGAGGATGTGTCCTGCCCTGAGCATGTGCATAGCTTTCTCGATTCCCCTGAATGCACAGGAGCTTTTCAAAACCTTATCTCCTAAGTGTATCAATCCTCAGCTTTTCCTCCCAGATTTCTACATGTCTGTGGTTTGTCCCAACTGCCTTTACACGTTTTTGAAGAATCTCCTCCAGACAGCCACTTCTGCACTCTTAGAGGGTCCTGAGGTGGGTGATACAAAGGCAAACCCCTTGCTTCAGTCCTTCAGGGAGCCCCCAAACAGGCCAAAATATACAAACACAATTCCCTGGGAACAAGGTCCCCTCTGCTCTCTCTCCAGATCAAGGAACCCACTCTGGGAACACTGGCTGTTGTTTTCTAGAATGCTTCTGCCCCAGGGAGGCAAGGCTGGGCAAGGGTAAGGTCAAACATGACAAACCTCCTCTACCATGTTTCAGTGGCCCTTCTCCTGATAAAGCATTTGCTTGGTTGCTGTAAACCCTTGACTATCTTCTAGAGTTCTGATAAAGTTGATTCTGACAGTTTCTGCCAGGTTTTTTCAGTGTGTCTGGGAAGAGACAGGACCCTAACAGAACTAGTCCACCATTTTCATTGACTTGGGCACCCATACAGCTCCTCCTCCAACAGTTAGAAACCCAGCGTCCACTATCCTTAATGTGTTTACTTACTTGATCCATTCCCCTGTATGTAACCAATATTCTAACTCCACCATCATCCCCTCCCTGGCACGGACACCCTCCTCTCTGCTCTGGCTCTGGTTCCCTATGGCAGGGTACCCTCTACTGCAGATGTCCTCTCCTCCTGCAGGGGCTAAGTATTTATTGTTCCTGTTTTAATTTTATTAGTCTTATTGGGGGTTTATATAGCTGATGTTGAAATAAGAAAAACTATTACTGGAAACAAAGTATAATTCTTTTCAAATTATAATGAATTCTTCTTATGCACCCCCTGCAATACTCTCATGCTGTAGCTAGGAACAAATATTATTTCCATTCTGTGATGAGAAAATAGAGGCAAGAAGGCCACTGTTCATGGTACCCACCAAAATTTATGGTAACCAGTTGCAGCAGGACCCTCTCTGATGTTGGGGAATTCTTTGTCAGCTCCCTCGTCCATTCCTTCAGCAGCGTTTCCGATCTTCATCACTTTCCTGAAGCCCCCACTATATTCTTTCTTACTTCACTCTGAACAGATTAACTTTGCTTTTTGTTTATTAATAAAATAAAGGCAAACAAACATAAATTTCTTTCAGTTTTGGCCTCCCCTATCCCCTCTCCCCCAAACCTGTTAACAGCTACCAGGGGCAGATTTGGTTTTGTGGTGCCTGAGCAGATTCAACTGGAGAAGGGGAAACTTTAAAAAAAAAAAGAATACAAAAAATACCTTACTTTTGCAAATTTTATAAAAACACATGACCACGTTAAATCATTGCCAGGGTCCCTCCTAGGGCCTCTGGAAGAAGCCTGTAGAAAATGGGGGTGGGAGAAAGGGAGCTGGAACTTCAGCAGCCCTAGAGAGGCACGCTCATTCTCCTCTCGCCCAGAAATGGCAGCCCCCCTCCTCCTCTCCCTTCCCGTCTCCCTCTCCCTCCCCCTCCCATCCAAGACTCATGCACCCTGCCAGGTTCCAGATCTTCTGGGAAGCCTCCAATTCACTCCTTTTTCCTCCTTCTTTATTGGATCACCCACTTCAGGTTATAAATGTGACTGTGTTCCTCTCAAACTGAAAAACAAAGTAACCAATCAACCCTAACCATGTCAACCCCTAAATTCCTCCATCTCCAAATTCCTTTCTAGCCACCCAATTGCTTTCTTGCCTTTAACAACAAAATTCTGGGAAAACCACTGGCCTCCCTCCCTGTTTCCTATTCATTTCTCAATTCACTTCACTCTTGCTTTGGCTCTCATAACTCACTGAAATTGCCTTGGCTAAAGTCATCAATGACTATTTTGTTCACTTTAAGTTTATTAGTGATTTTTTTAAAAAACAGGCATTTGAATTAAAAAAGTAATGATCCTCAAGCATCTCAAATAGTAAAGTGTCAAAAGTAGAATTAAGTTCCCATTACCTCTGCTAAGGACACACTTCTGAATGTCCACTCTTCTTTTAAAAAAAAAATTATTTATTTATTTGGCTGCACTGGGTCTTAGCTCTGGCATGTGGGATCTAGTTCCCTGACCAGGGATCTAACCTGGGCCCCCTTGCATTGGGAGCGCAGAGTCTTAACTACTGGATCACCAGGGAAGTCCCTGAATGTTCACTCTTAACAATTTCATGTTTACCATCCATACTTTTTGCTTTGTCCATCCAAATCTAAAATAAACACATATGCAACTACATAGGATTTCTGTCTCTGTCTCTCTTCTTCTCTCTCTTTCACCCTCCCTTCATTCCTTTTTTTCTTCTAAACAAAAATTCCATCACATTGAACATTCTATTCTCTAACCTGCTCTTCAGTTAACCATATATCACAGCTACACTTTCAAACCAATAGATATAAACCTGTAGAATTCTTTTTGACAGTTGTATAGTATTCCACAATAAGCATATACTGTTGTTGATTCAACTATTCCCTACTGAAGTGCATTTAGGTTCTTTTGCCTAGGTTGAATCACATAAAACTGCCATTTTTTTTTTTTTGCGGTACGTGGACCTCTCACTGTTGGGGCCTCTCCCGTTGTGGAGCATAGGCTTCGGATGCACAGGCCCAGCGGCCATGGCTCACAGGCCCAGCCGCTCCGCGGCATGTGGGATCCTCCCGGACCGGGGCACGAACCCATGTCCCCTGAATCGGCAGGCGGACTCTCAACCACTGCGCCACCAGGGAAGCCCAAAACTGCCATTTTTTGTAGGCTTGTTTTTTTTTTTTTATTTTTTATTTTTTATTTTTATTTTTTCTTTTTGCAGTATGCGGGCCTCTCACTGTCGTGGCCTCTCCCGTTGCGGAGCACAGGCTCCGGACGCGCAGGCCCAGCGGCCATGGCTCACGGGCCCAGCCGCTCCGCGGCATATGGGATCCTCCCAGACCGGGGCACGAACCCGTATCCCCTGCATCCGCAGGCGGACTCTCAACCACTGCGCCACCAGGGAGGCCCTGTAGGCTTGTTTTTTTGTTTCATTTGTTTTCTATTACATACAATGTTATAGTAAATATGTATATATGCGTATCTCTATAAACTTTTCTTTGTGCCGATAAATTCCAAGAAGTGGGACTCTAGTTTAAAAGGTGTGTGTATTTTACTCCCAGATTGCTTTCCTAAAATGTTGGCATAATGTATGTTCCCATCAATGACCTTTTGGGAAGTTATATGTCACAGTGGCCTCTTTTCAGTGCTTCTCTTAGCAGACTTCACAGTACACTGTAGAGTCGGCCCTCAAGGGTGGATTCTAGGATCCCTCGGTTACCAAAATATGGGGATGCTCAAGTCCCTTATATAAAGTGGTGTAGTACTGTCAGCCCTCCGTGACCGCGGGTTCTGCATCCTCCATCTGATCCGGGGGCGGGGGGGTTGAATCTGTGGATGTGGAACCGCAGATACAGAAGGCCGACTGCATTTTGCTATTATTATTATTATTTTTGATGTGGACCATTGTAAAAGTCTTTATTGAATTTGTGACAATATTGCTTCTGTTCTATGTTTTGGTTTTTTGGCCGAGAGGCATGTGGGATCTTAGCTCTCAGATCGGGGATCGAACCCACACCCCCTGCATTGGAAGGTGAAGTCTTAACCACTGGACCACCAGGGAAGTCCCTGTATTTGCCATTATTGATGCACCTTCTCTCCTGGCAGCACTTTCAGCCAGTTTTCCACTCACCTCTTTTTGTCTCTTTCCCTAGCCTCTCTTCTTCTGTTTCTTCCTAGATTCTTGTATACCACATGGTTCTGCCATGGCTCACTTTTCTAGTCACACTAAATGTTTTGTTCTCTCTTAGGCAAGTTTATGGTTTCAACTATCATCTCTACCCTCAGCCTGCCAATGAGGTGACCCCAAGGTGACTTCACCTGAATTGGAAAAAGGATTTCCCTTCCTGAAGATGTCTTACTATCGTCATCCAGAAAATTGTACTAATAACTATTCAATCACTATTTAATATTCTACAGTATGTCCCCTGGATTGTGTGGTGTAGAAGCTCCACAATCATCACTAATGACTGTGTTTTCCATTCCTCTCCTGAGTCCAAACTTCTATGTCAAAATGGCCTCCTGGAGGGTGTGGAGAAAAGGGAACCCTCCTACACTGTTGGTGGGAATGTAAATTGGTGCAGCCACTATGGAGAACAGTACGGAGTTTCCTTATAAAACTAAAAATAGAACTATTATATGATCCTGCAATCCCATTCCTGGGCATATATCCAGAGAAAACTGTAATTCGAAAAGATACATGCACCCCAATGTTCATTGCAGCACTACTTACAATAGCCAAGACATGGAAGCAACATAAATGTCCATTGACAGATGAATGGATAAAGAAGATGTGGCACATATATACAATGGAATATTACTCAGCCATCAAAAAGAACAAAATAATGCCATTTGCAGCAACATGGATGGACCTAGTAATTGTCATACTGAGTGAAGTAAGTCAGAGAAAGACATATCATATGACATTGCTTATATGTGGAATCTAAAGAAAGGGTACAAATGAACTTATCTACGAAACAGAAATAGAGTCACAGATATAGAAAACAAACTTACGGTTACCAAGGGGAAAGGGGGGGAGGGATAAATTGGGAGATTGGGATTGACATATACACACTCCTATATATAAACTAGATAACTAATAAGGACCTGCTGTATAGCACTGGGAACTCTACTCAATACTCTATAATGGCCTATATGGGAAAAGAATCTAAAAAAGAGTGGATATATGTATAACGGATTCACTTTGCTGTACAGCAGAAACTAACACAACATTGTAAATCAACTATACTCCAATAAAAATTAAAAACAGAAACAAGGGGCTTCCCTGGTGGCTCAGGGGTTGAGGGTCCGCCTGCCGATGCAGGGGACACGGGTTCGTGCCCCGGTCCGGGAAGATCCCACATGCCGCAGAGCGGCGGGCCCGTGAGCCATGGCTGCTGAGCCTGCGCGTCTGCAACGGGAGAGGCCACAACAGTGAGAGGCCCACGTACCGCAAAAAAAACAAAACAAAACAAAACAAAACAAAACAAAAAAACAGAAACAAAAAACAAACAATTAAACAAAACAGTCTCCTGGATAGCAGCAGCCTGGTGCTTTACAGACCCTGCCAATATAAAAGACCCATTGTTGAACTTATCATCTGTCCCTCGTGGAATGCTCCTTATGCATTTTTTTTTTCTTAGTCAATGAGACTCCCATTCACTGGGGTGCATATTTTAGAAACCTGGAAATTCATCATAGACTACTTCTCTCTCTCTCCAAATTCACATCTGTTAGGTTACCACATCCTGCTGTTTCTATCTCATGTTCCTGAAATCCGCCATCTTTTTTCAATCCCCAGTGCTGCTGTCCTGACCATCTCTTTCATAGACTAAAAATAACTTCCTCACTGGTGTTCCTACTTTTTGCTTTGCCTCCATTCTCTTATTCACACTGTTGCCAGAGAAATTATTTAACATGCAAATCAGTTCTCTCCATGAGAAAAATCCTTCAATGTGCATTGTCAAGAGGTGAAAATCTAAACTTCTTAGCATGACTTAAAAAGCTCTTTATTATCCAATACCTACTTAACGGTCTTGCCTCGTTTCCTGATATTCTCTGAAAGCGCCCTATGCTTCAGATATATGGATCTACTTTCAAATCCCCAACATGCCAAGCTCTCTCTCTAATAATTCAGTGCCTTTGCACCTGCTCCCCTTCTGCCTGGAATTCCTTGTCAGTCGTGTTGGCCTGACAAACTCCGACTTAAATTTCAAGACTCAGCTGTAGGGTTATTTTCCCTTCTTTAAATTGTTCAGGCAGACTTAAGTGCTTCTGTACTTGAATTCCTTGTTGATATGGCACAAACAGGCACTACAGCAATTTTAACATTTTATTTATTTGTTTTATTAATTAGAGTTTCCGAACCAGGTTGTAAGCTTCTAGAGGGTAGGGATTATATGATTAATCTCATCTTTGCATACCCAGCACTTTACACCGGGACTGGCACTGAGTATTTTTAACAGGCACGTGAATGCACGTGAAACAAATTATTAAGTAGTAAGAACAGCATCCTGGCTGAGCTTTAAGCTTAAGCTATAGATTTTCACATAAGTACCTTTAAAGAAATTGCAAAAAATATAATACATTAAAGGAAATTTAAGAACAGAAAACTAAAGTAAATCTCATATTATTTCACCATCCTAATCCCTGTTTTAGTGTATTTACTTTTGGTCTTTTCTCAAATATGTGATATTTATATATATATGTGTTTTTGTTTATACATGTATATATATTTATATTTTACATAGCGGTAGTTAAAATGTAGATGCACTTTTATATGTTTTTAAGCTTAATGAACTGTAAGCATTTTCCAACACTGTTTCATAGTCCTCCAAATTATCATTTTTCCAGGATTGCATATCTCATTTCCCTGCTTCGGTTGATAGCCTAAAAGCGGCTTAGGTTATACCCAGTTTTCTATTATAAATAGAAACAGATCCAGGTTTTGGGGAACTTGAAATTTACACAATTTTGAGTCATGTTTTCAGAAAAAGAATACAAAATTATCTTACTTTTGCAAATAGGACCATGTGAACACATTGTTAGGGCCCCTCCCCAGGCTTTGGAAGGGGCCTGTGAAAGTCGGTGGGGGGGAGTTCTGAAGATTAATTTTTATTGGCTTCACAGTTATCTACCTCCAACTAGAAATAATCCTGGAATAAACATTTTGAGCATGAATTTTTCCCCCTCTTTTCCATTCTCTTCCAAGGATTCCAAGTTACTATGATACCATTCACCTTGCAGCAGTTGGGAAAGGAAATGGTCATTTATTGAGCACCTATTATATAGTGAGAAGTTTGTATATATTTAAAATTTTAATTCCTACCACAAACCTGAAGGAGGTATTATCCCCATTTTACAGATGAGAAAACTGAGGTGCAGTACACTTAAATATCACGCCCAAAGTTACACATCTAGTAACTGGCAGGGTTTTGGAGCCTACCGGTCTTATTCCAAAGCTCATGCCTTCCCATGACATCGTGTTGTCTCCACAGCCTCACAGCTTCGAGCTAATATTCTCTAGGCTACTGCTGAAAACCTGGTTCTCAGTTACCTGTTTTGAGGAGGAAGACTACAAAACTTGCAGAGTCCTGACATGTTTCTTGGAAGAAGGTAATTTAAATCAATGATGGTCAGACTTTCACAGGTGAGTTTAGGAGAAAGTGATTTGGCTTTCTGCCCTTCTGCTTACAGACACCTATGGCCTTGGTTCCGTGTGCATTTCTCGGAAGGAGCGGAGTGTCTTCAGTCGGAAGACCTGGGTTGGGTTCTGACCTGCTATGCTCTACCTGAGTGGCCTTGGGTAAGTCACTGAACTCCTCAGCTTCTCATTTTCCTCTCTGCACTAAGGATACTAAGTGACACAACCTGCCTTACCCCAGGGTAGCTGTGAGTGTCGAATCTGATGTGTGCTCAGCACTTGGTGAACTCCAATGTTACTAAGATACCAGTACCAATGCGGGAGTAGCTCCAGCTCCGCACCCATCTGCCCCCAGGTAAGGGCATGTGACAGCTGGGCAGATTGCCCCCAATGGCTCCTTTACGTTAACTCTTGGTGGCTTGCCCTCCTCCCTCCCCACCTCCCCCTTCACCCCGCACTGAAGCTGCCATGTGATTCCAGGGGCGTGTGGGTTGTTACTCCTGAATGACCAGTGCACGGAGAGCAGCCAGCAGAGGCTGTACAAAATCAGAGTCTGAGATTCCGAGGAATCCTTTCCTCAAGCTGAAAACGGATCGTCAAAACATGCCCCACATTCATCATTAAACGCGGTTTGTAAAATCCCGAAGACAGTTCTGAGCGATTGTCCCTTTGCTCTGTCTTAGGTGCTGACGCATTTATCTTGGAATTTTATCTGCCAGTTTAGAAATCTTTAGTCCTTGTTGGACTTAATTGAGGGGGCAGTCTGTAGTTCTGGGAAACCAGGAGAAAAATTTTAAAAATCTCCGTTTTGTGTTGGCGTTTGAACACCCTTCTGGTGTTCAAACCATATCTACGTTGAAAGTCGGTGGACGCAGCATTAATTTTTATTTGCCTTAAAAAAAATAGATGCTTAAACCAATTTCCAACCCTGTGACTAAGCTCATCACCCGCGTTGGGACCCGCGTGGCTCCCCGAGCGTGGACCTGCGGCTTCGCCCGCCCCGGCCCGCCGTCCCCCGCCGCCCCTCGCGGCCCCGGCCCAGGTGGCGGCCGGCGTGGCCCGGGAGCCCCACCTGACTCGGCCGGCAGCGGCCGCACAAAGACCCGCTCAGGCGGCGGCCGGGCCGAGCCGCAGAAAGTAGTCCCGACCACGCCGTCTCCGATGTTGTTCGACGTCGCTTCACGCCCTCCGCGGGGAGGGCCGAAGGGGCCGGCCCGGGAAAGAATCCCATTGGAATGCGCCGCCGAGCGGCCTTTCCCCTCCCGCCCGCCTCAGCTCGCCCCGCAGGTCTCCCGGGGTCTCCCAGCCGAGGCCGCGCACACGTTCCCCCTCTCCTTTTCTGGAGTGCCCGGGAGGCGGCGCCGAGGGAGGGGGCTCGCCCGCGCGCAGGGAGACCTCGGCGGCGACTCGTGAATGCGGCGGGAGGCATATCCCTGCGCCGCTGCGTGAGAGGAAGAGGCTGAATGAGGAGCTGCGCGGGGGAAGCGGGGCGCCGAGGGAGGAGGCGGCGGCATGGAAGCAGACGCTGGCGTCGCGCGAGCCCCGGGCGGAGCGGCGCGATAGAGAGGGCGGCAGCGGCGGCGGCGGCGCGCGCGGAGCCTTGACGGGCCCCTTTCTTTCTTCTCTCTCGGGAAAGCTGGGAAGCATGAGCGTGCAGACCTGCCGCTGCGGCGGCCGCCCCGGCTCCTCGCCTCCCCCTCTTCGGGCCGCCCCTCGCCGGTGAGAGAAGCGAACGCGAGAAGGGAAGATGGGGGCCGTCCTGAGGAGCCTCCTGGCCTGCAGTTTCTGCGTGCTCCTGAGAGGTGGGGAGAAGCGGGGGAACGGGGAAGTTGGTGGGCTTTGGGGGGGGAGGGGGCCTCGTTCTGCGGTGTCGGAGGGGGGGAGGGGAGGGAGGGAGGCGAAGCAGGGGAAGAGGAGCCGGGAGAGGCCTGGTCGTGGGGAAGGAGGGAGAGAGGGGCCCGGGAGAAGGGGCTACGTGCTCCGCCCGGCCACGCTGCAGCCCCCGCCTCGCTTTGCCCACCTCGTCGGGGCAGAGCGGAGCCTCCGTCCGGCCTCCCTGGCCGGGTGACACCCCGACCCCCCGGAGCCCCATTCTGTCCGAGTGACTGAAGGTCGGTGTGTCTCTTTCTGCCTGGAGTCACCGGGGGCGAGGGGCTTTGTCTGGATTTTGGCTCTCGGAACGGTGGAGCCCAAGATGCTTCCACGTTGGGCTTCTCCCTCGAAGCCCCCGCCTTTTCCGTGTCGGTCCTGGGAACTTTGAGAGCTCCCTTACTATTTTTCCAGGCCTTGTTACAACTAATAACTGGTTTCCGTTGGGGATATAATGATCGTGGGTGAGAGCGCAGTTGGAAAGTGACTCCGAGGTTAAAGGTCGAGAGGTTCAGCCTTGGGAATCGCCCGGGCTTCAGGCCATAATAAAATAGAAGCGTTGCCCTTGCAACTCCTGGCATTCAGGACTTGCCCCTATTTTCGGAGCATGCAAGTGCACAGTTGGCACCAAGTAGGAGAGTCATCCTTGGTGGAGAGGAGCCTGTCCTGGGACCTAAGTTATCATCTGCCGCGCTCCCCTGGGGACTGCTTGGCACTTTGGTAAATAACATAGGGTATTCTAGATAATTTGCCCCCAGAATCGCGTAAATTCGATGGTCCTATGGGTTTTTGTTTTTGTTTTGTAATTGGCCTGCAAAGCTGTCACATACGCTGTGACTTTTATTTTGTGACAGTTCACTGAGGTTTTTCACTGGCCCGCAAGATTTCAGCAGCTCTTCTCAGACTTATCAGTGGTGAAGTGGTGATGACTCTGATGCTACGGGGCATTTACCAGCAGAGGAATTTTAAGTACCGATTGATGCAATGACTTTGTAGCTTTGGTTTTGTTAAAACTCTCCTTGTGTTCACGGTCAGTTCTTTTCAGGTACGGAAACTCTTGGGTCTAAGGAGATTTTTAGCTATTAATTTAAGAGGCTAAACTTTTGTTAAGTGTGCAAACTTACTGAGGTTTCCAGAACACGATAGAAACTAATAGTCTTGTGCTATAAATGAGCCAGATGTGCCATTTTTGAGTGGATATTTATTTTAGATGAGGGTGATTGACATTTTTTTGGAGGAGGAATTTTTTTTCTTTAGTTACGCTTCAGGATTATTACGTCTGCCTGTTGTATCTTACTTTTACTTAATTACGACTCACTGTAAGCATATCCTAAATTATTTCCACGTGTAAACTCCAGAAAGCTAGTGCCCATTTGTAAACTCCAGAAAGCTAGTGCCCATTTCATTTTCATGGCAGAGAATTTAATGCAGTGTTATGTACTTGAGAGGTTTAATAAGTATATGTTTATTTTGTTATAGTATACTCCCTGTCGAAAGGGGATTTTGCTATAGCTGTGCAAAACAATTATATTTGACATAGAATATGTATATATTTTAAGACAGGAGATTAATAGAGTTAACAAATAGGAGAGTCAGCTGATGGGTTAAAGTCTTTGAGAAATTGAAATCCATAACCCGGGATGTTTCTGGTTGCCCAATTGTGTTTCTTGGAAGGGAAGGTTATGATGTAAATGCCACTTGTTCAACACGACGTTTGAGCCTAGAGTTGGGTTTATTCATTATTGGAATTAAAAGAAGTTGTACTTGAAGTAATATTGTGAAGTATGATATTGTTTAAGAGGACCTAGAAGAGTTAATAGCTTAAATTGCCTCATTTACACTAGCAAGCAAAGTTTCCAAAAGTGAAGCTTTCATTTTAAATGTAGTCTAATAATGGTATGAGGTGGTCTTTGAATTCAGTGTACTTAACTGTGAGTATATATTTTGAACTAAAACTGTCTTTCAGTGTGAAAGATTTTTATTCACAATTTAGATTCTTTTCATTCCATGATAATGTCATCTTCTGTTAAAATGGCAATATTAGATAACCTTGGACTCCAGGGAGAAATGTGATTAGTTTGTTGCATTAAGGTAATTTTTCTTCACAGAAAAGTTGGAACTTTAACATTGGGAAGATGGGATGATGGGAGAGTTTGGGAGACCTTTTGTCCTCTGGCCCTGTTAAATCAATAGCTGAAAGCCAGGGAGTAATGCTGTCGTTATCTGGGCTGCATCCCTATCCCTATCATCAGAGGTCAAGGTGTAATGGAAAGATTTGGGAATTTCAACACCAAAATCTTGGGTTTAAAGTCCGTGCTTCACTACTTAATAACTTTGTGATTCTAGTCCAGTCAGTGAGTTTCTCTGGGCCCCAGTTTCTTTACTTGTAAAATGTGGGTAGTAATACCAAGCACATTTGCAAATTTGTTGGGTATATTAAATGATGTACTGAATATCAAGTGATTTGCAAATGTTATTTTTTGTTATAATTTTTGATTGTGGACGTATCCTCAAATGCTGGGGATTTGAGATTTAATTTGTATGAGAGTCACAAATTCTTAAAGATAGAAGAGATCTTGATCCTTCTGGTCTAACTACTTCATTTGCAAGTGGGGAAACTCAGATTCAGAGAGATTATAGCATGATCAAGATCCTACAGCTAATTAATGTTAGAGTAGGGATTTATTGTCCATTCTTTCAGCAATTAGGTGTGGTATACCTACTATATATCAGGCTCTGATGGTATATTGGTGAGCAAAATCGACACGGGCCCTGCTCTCATGGACCTCACGGTCTAGGTTGCCATCCTTACTTCCATCCAGGTGCTGGTTAGAAAAGATTATAGCTCTGATTTCTTAGAGGAAATATTTTTTATAAGAATATAAGTTTTGGAATACCATAAGTGTGTATGATCTGTAAATACTATGTCTAGCTTATTTTGAGAAGGCTTTGTTGTTTTATAAGAATTCTTTGTTACTTACCTTTTGTTGTTGTTATTTGTTTTGGTGGGGTGTTGGTAAATACTGTCAGCACAAGCCACTAGTGTTTCCCATCTTAAATTTTTATAGGAGTGGTCCTTGGAAAATTGTTTAGTATCAGGTATAACGACGTCTTGGGAAGATAGAATGAATTTTGGTGTGGGAATCAGGAGAATTCGATTCTTATTCTAAGTTTGTCATTTGCTAGCTGTGTGACCTTGGATAAGTTACCTAATCTCTGTACACCTTCGTTAGGATAATGAATCCTTTTGGAGGTTCTCACTTCATATTAACACACTAAGGGCTCTGAGAGGTTCTGAGGTAGAGACCAGTTTTAACTTTGTTTAATCCACTGTTTCCCAAAGTAGACAATGAATTTTTTCGTAAATCCTTTTAATATTCTGCTGAACCTTTGTTCCAAGCAACACACGTAGAGAGAACCTGGACTAGGTAACCCTTTAAGCGTTAGGTTGAGTCATGTGAATTGATATTTGATGATAATTTCATATAGTTGAATCTGATACTTTAATCCCTTCTCACTTACTTGGCTTTAGATTTGCTCATCTGACTAGGAAATAATTTGACTGGTTATGAAACTTCAGGGTTTCAGCTCATTGTTATCATCAGGCCTAACAGTGATTTCCCATGGTTAAGTTTTTCAGAGAATTTTTCTTTTCTTTAATTGGAGGTTTTTCCATTTGCTGAACTGAAATGCTTTTCTGTATAGTTATGTATGCTTTGACTATCAGAAAGGTTTGTCTTTTTTGAATATCAAAGAAGATTCTGTGAAGGAGTATATAAATGGAAAATATTTTATGTGAATTTATAAATTGAATATATTGGAAAAACAAGTAATACAGGTTATAGTTCTGCTTAGGCCATGGGTAAATACTCTGAGAAAATTCATTTTCATCATGGAAATTTTATTGCAAGTTGATATTCAGAGAAGATGATAAAGAGGGGCACTGTAGCAGAAAAGTATGGGCTTTGTTGACAAATCAGGTTCATCTTCTACCACTTTATGTAGCCTTGGACAAGTTACTTAGCTTTAGTTTCTTCTACTATTTCTTCTACTATTAGACGGGGATAATACCTTCCAAGATTTCTGTGAGAACTGATCAAGTGTTTGCAAAGGGATAGCACAGTGCACAGTCTGTGGACTTTGAGTAAATGGTCACTATTGTCAAGATGGCTAATTTAAAAGAAACGTTAATGCACAGTAAAGATGAGTAAAACATTTATGTTCTGGGCACTGTTTTAGACAGTTTTAAACCAGTGGTTTTTGAACTTGATTCTTTTGCAACTGGAACAAACTCCATAAAATAATTTTACTTTTGATATTTTCTATTTTGTTTTATATAAACGAGATGGCCACTATCTACTAAATTTATTTTACCTTCTAAAGGATCGCAACTTGAACACTTTTAGGTGATTATTATAAATAAGCTAGAGAATAAATAGTTTGGTTGATTATAATACATATTTACTTATTTAAAAGTTGTCCATACTTACGGGCAAAATAATTTTATCAAAGTATTGTCTAATTGAGAATTTTATTGTATTTGTTTATAATAATTAAAATCAGTTGATGGACTTCTCCCTGTAGGATGGGTAAATGCTATACTGAGCTCCTGCGTTGTGTATTTCAGTCTTTGTGTGAGAGTCTTTTACACATCTTCTGTAAAAGGACCTCCTCTTAATGAATAGAACCCTGCTCCATGTGAATAACTTTGAAATTTAGTCAGATACATGGACTAGTCAACCTAAAGAATAGGATATTTGCCTTTGAGATTATTCATTTAAAATATAATTCATCATAAATACAAGGAAAACTGTTATTTGATATTATTAGCACATGCTTTTGTTTCTCAAGCTGTTTGTGTTATTCGTGGCAGTGACTGTCCTCACAAAAAAGTCATGCAGATGTGAGACTGGAAAATACTAAAATGTACCTGGGCTCAATTTGGTGAACATTTCAGGTACTTCAATGCTGTGATCCTATTAGCTATAATGTAACTTGCTAATTTTTGTTTCTGTGATACCTTGCTTGGAAGGGCCAAGCACTTGGGGATGTGAAGTGAAATCATATTTTTAGGCAAAAAAGAAAAAAAAAGTGAAAATTTAAATTATTAATTGACACTATAAAGACGAATGACTGACCTAAGGCCAGATTGCTTGTACTCTGGGCAGTAATTTTACATGCAGTGCTTTCTGTATGCATCTAGTTTCATCTGGACCTTAATATGGTTTTGAAAATGATACCAATCACTTTTGATAGGGGAACGTAAGTAACATTGTAATTTTGGAGTTTGCACATAGGTGGTTTGTCATATTACTGTAAAATAAAAACTAGTCCAGGTTTAGGTAAGGAGAGACTTTATTCAAAAGGATTATTGCAAAAGGGAGAATGCTCTTCTGTAGGATCTGCAGGCATCTCAAAATAAAACACAAAAAGACTCTTCTTTTATGGAGAAGGGTGAGCAGGACTAGCAGAGACTTTGTGAGAGTGGGGACCGAGTGGGCGAGGGTGAGCAGATTGCATGGTCAAGATAGTTCAACTGGAGTTTTCTTTATTTACTGCAGTCAGTTGATGGCTTGGAATGAGCTGTTAAGGGAGCCTAAGAGCATCTGCTTGCTTAAATTTAGGGCAAGCCAAACTTCAGGGGCTTGTGGGAAAGGAGAAAAGCCTGACTAAAGTTTGGTCAAGCCAAGTCAGTGGATAAGCAAGGGTAGTTGTGAGCACTTGGTCAGTCCTGCTGCTGTTTAAAAGAAAATTTGTCAGTCTTAGGGATATGTTTTAGTCAGCTCAGGCTGCTACAACAAAAACATTATAGACTAGATGGCTTATAAGCAACAGAAATTTATTTCTCACAGTTCTGGAGGTTGGTAACCCAACAGCAGGATGCCAATATGGTCAGGTTCTGTTGAGGACCCTCTTCCAGTTTGCAGACTGCTGAGCTCTCTTTGTATCCTCACAGGGCAGAGAGGAGAGGAAGCAAGCTCTCTCTGGACTTTTATAAGGGTGCTGATCCTGTTTGTGAGGACTCTACCCTTATGACCTCATCTAATTCTAATTACCTCCCAAAGGCCCCACCTCCTAATACATTCACATGAGGGGGAGTGTAGGGTTTCAACATATGAATTTTGGGGGACACAGACATTCAGTCCACAACAAAGTAGGCTAAAGTCATTGTGAAGTTGGTCTCATTAGATTGGTCTCATTATTTATGTAGGTGTAGGCATTTTAGGTCTGCTTCAAAGGGACTTTTTATAAGGAATCTTGGATTGAACTTTTTTTTTTTTTTTTTTTTTTTTTTTTTTGCGGTACACGGGCCTCTCACTGTTGTGGCCTCTCCCGTTGCGGAGCACGGGCTCCGGACGCGCAGGCTCAGCGGCCATGGCTCACGGGCCCAGCCACCCCGCGGCATGTGGGATCTTACCGGACCGGGGCACGAACCCGTGTCCCCTGCATCGGCAGGCGGACTCTCAACCACTGCGCCACCAGGGAAGCCCCCGGATTGAACTTTTAAAAGCCTCTTGAGGCCAGGAAGCTAAGTCAAGTACTCACCATTGGGTTTCATTTGCAGTACCTATAGATTTGGGTAAATTCCTAAGGTCCCCAAAATATCCTAGGGTTCCTGGGCCTGCCTGGAATTGACCTTGCTTACTTTACCTGTAAGTCTGGGAACTGTAAGCTAGGTACCAGTCTAGTTTTCCCAAGGGAACTGTAAGCATTGTTCCATAAAATCAATCACAGCTCCTTAAAAGTAACTGGTGGTATTAGATTAAGTGAACATGACTTTCAAATATGACATCCAGTCAAAGCCTTGGTTGCATTATGTTTCCAACCGGGAGGACAGACTTTTATTGAACCTATACAAATAACTATGTTGCCATGAAAATAAGAATACTCATTGAAATAAGAGTTTTGTTTTTGAATTATGGATGAATTAGGGAGAAAAAGATAAATGTTTTTATTTCTGTTTACAAAAGCATAGTCTGCTAAAATTGTCAATGAATTATAGATAGCTTAAGAGAAATGAGAAATGAATTCCTTATATCCAGAAAATAGGACATTAAAGCATCAGCAGTATTTTAAAACCCATAATCATCCTTCATCAGTTTATTCAGTCCTGTGTGATTAATTCTTGTTCTGCTAGATCTTGGGTTAACAGTCTCATGAATCCATCTGCTTCACTAGTTTTTTGGGAATCCTGACTCAGTCCACTGGTATAGTCTTGAAGTTATGTAAGTGATGCCATCAGAAGCTTGTGCCCAGGAGTTACCGGTATAGTCCTCTTTCAACAATCCTTTTTTTGTTGAAGACAAGCACTTGGCCTGTAGCTCATTTGCAGGCACTTTCAGGGAAGCATCGAAGTAAAACAAAAAACACTCTGTAGATGACAAAAGACTTAAAATGGTGGTGATGACTTATACGGGTAGTTTTAAAAGTGAAAGATCTGATGAGAGTTTGTTATAAAAAATAATGCAGTTGGGCTTCCCTGGTGGTGCAGTGGTTAAGAATCTGCCTGCCAATGCAGGGGACAGGGATTCGAGCCCTGTACTGGGAAGATCCCTCATGCCATGGGGCAACAAAGTCCGTGCGCCACGACTGCTGAGCCTGTGCTCTAGAGCCCGCGAGCCACAACTACTGAAGCCCGTGCGCCTAGAGCCTGTGCTCTGCAACAAGGGAAGCCACCGTGATGAGAAGAAGCCCACGAACCACAATGAAGAGCAGCTCCCGCTCGCCGCAACTAGAGGAAGCCCATGTGCAGCAATGAAGACCCAATGCAGCCAAAAATAAATAAATAAATAAAATTTAAAAATCTAAAAAAAAAAATAATAATGCAGTTGATGAATAAGTTTGGTTGTTTGTTTGTTTTTTTTTTTTGCGGTACGCGGGCCTCTCACTGTTGTGGCCTCTCCCGTTGCGGAGCACAGGCTCCGGACACGCAGGCTCAGCGGCCATGGCTCATGGACCCAGCCGCTCCGCGGCATGTGGGATCTTCCCGGACCGGGGCACGAACCCGCGTCCCCTGCATCAGCAGGCGGACTCTCAACCACTGCGCCACCAGGGAAGCCCTGGTTGTTTTTATGGCATGCAAACCAAAATAAAATCAGTCCAGAAAAGTTTTAGGCAAGATAGCTATAAGCATAATGATTAACCTTATTTTAAAAAAGGTTATACAGAAAAAGACTTAAAGATATGCAGTAATCCTGAGACATAATGTGTCATGAAGCATATAGTTAGAGCATATCAAGAATATATCAAGAGGGATTCCCTGGTGGCGCAGTGGTTGAGAGTCTGCCTGCCGATGGAGGGGACGCGGGTTCGTGTCCTGGTCCGGGAAGATCCCATATGCCGCGGGGCGGCTGGGCCTGTGAGCCATGGCCGCTGAGCCTGCGCGTCCGGAGCCTGTGCTTCACAATGCGAGAGGCCACAACAGTGAGAGGCCCACGTACCGCAAAAAAAAAAAAAAAAAAAAGAATATGTCAAGATTATCAAGTAAAAATTTTTAGTTAAGTCTGGAATAAGTCCTAAACATCTGTATAATAAAATTCAGTAAGTAGGTTAAGTGAATCCCTGGTGGAGAACCACTCACTGGCCTACCAGTTATATACTGTATTCAAATTAGAGAAGTGAAATTGTGACCAAGGTAACATTAAAAAATATCATAAAAAAGAAAAATCAAAATTGTAATTGATGACTCTGTACTGTTGTCTAATATCAGACAAAGCACCACTGGGACTCAGGAAATGGAAACACATTGTGAACACTGAGGCTAGTGATAAATTTCTAGGAACTTCATCCAGTTTTTGAAATAATCGTATTAACATTTTACCCATACTGATTTAATCTAGGGAGGGTAAGCCTCTCTTCTGATTTGACAGTGCTTCCCATGCAAATCATAACATTGATCAAATAAACCAATTATTTTTAGTACCTCTCTTCTTACAAAGTGAAAGAATTAATCCTTTGTGAACTTCCAGGGGCCCTTTGGGAAATTTTAAAGACAGTTGTAGGTGCAAAAGACATCATCTAGTATTTGAATTTGAAAAGGCAGAGTGTCAAAAGTTGTCAGGAGGTTTGAACATTCGATTACATAGGATCATGGATCAGTGAGAAAAAATACCTGGCAACCTATTTAACCAGTGTCAAAAAAATATTTTTTTAAAAGTGAACATAGGAAAGAACTTTAGCTCTTTCAAAAGTGAGAAGACTTTTTAAAATGATAAGACATGATAAAATTAACACCAAGTACAGGAAATTCTGAAAAGACACCGAATTTTTGGCTTCTAAGGAGATTGATTACTCAGAAAGCGAAGAAAAACCTTTTATAACCTCTTTATTAACAGCGGATCAGAACCCAAGAAAATTTTGTCATTTTAGTAGAAAACCAGATTTTAGTTTTATACAAGTATAACGTTTGATACTGAAGCACTTTCTGAAAATCTTACAAATAAACCTGTCAAGTCTTAGCTGGCTTTGACTGTGACAAATAAAATTCTTTTTATCATCAACTTGTTATAACTTTCTCTGTCCATGCAGGTTTTGTTCTGCATGTTCCTCTTTCTCATTCTGGAACACTTAGTCATTTTACTTTAGGACCGTTTTTTTTTTTTTTCCCTTAAAAACACATTCTGCGTATAGAGTTGTTCCTTTCTGTCATTATTTCTATTACAGTCTCATTTACATACAAGGTTATAACTTATAATTACAGTAACTACTATTTTACAGAGAAAACTATGAGGTGGATAGTTGTGAACTGTCTGTCATACACCAACATTTTGTAGTAGACTGGCAGAGTTTATGAATATACATATTACAACTTCTTATAGCCATGCACTTCCAGATAGTACAACTTCTCAATGTGACAAAAATGAATATGTTCATTGATAGACTCAAATATGTGTAGCTTCTTGGTACCATGAAAATAGGAGGCAAAAACTTGTATAAACTTGAAATGCTTATGCTTCAGTGTTCTGTCTTACTTAGAAATGACCTAGGTATTTAATGAATATCCATGGACTAACTTAGCATAAGTCTAAGGTTTTAAGTTACTAAAAGATTTTGGAAACTATCTTCAAGTTGGCTTATTACAAGATATAATTACTTTTGAAGTACAATTTGTCAGAATAATAATTCAACTTGACTAAGTACAAATGTAGATTTAATGCTAGTTTATTCTGTCAATAAACCTGTAAAAATTTAGGAAGAACATATTCAAGTAGAATAAAAACCTATTTTTGTGTTATACTTAATGCCCATAACTCAGAAGACATAGATGTTTTTATTAAACCAACAATATCAAACTGGTCTCACATACCAAAGATTTGCCTAAATGTATGTTCACTTGGATTTTTAAAACACTTGGGTTAGTTTCTAAGAATTTTAATTTCCTTAACTTCTGGAAATCTTAGAAGTACTTTTATATGAGCACTTTTTGTTGTTACTTTAACAACTTTATTGAGATATTCACACACCATTACAATTCACCCATGTCACGTGTACAGTTCAGTAGTTTTTAGTCTATTCACATAGTTCTGCCACCATCACCGCAATCAATTTTAAAACATTTTCATCACTCCAAAAAGAACCTGTGAGCACCTATTTATCTTCAAGCTAATCAGAATAGAACTCCTTCAAGGGATTTCATAATCTAAAATTATACTAAACAATACCATCTGAAGGTAGGGAAGTATTTTATGTACATATATAACATACATACATATGTACATAAAACATACAAATAGCTTATAGCGTCAGTTTGAAAGTTTCAGCTCACTGATGGTTTATGTAGAAGAGCTAGTTCTTATCCTTCCTTTATCTTTGTGTTTCTGGCAGATAGGGCAGGTTGAGGTTACCTACCCAGTCACTGTGAAGGCTAAAGTCTTCCCACCATTATTTGTGGAGGAGACTTTTCAGATTTGCTTTGCCCTGACGTGTAATCTTATGGAGACTGTGGACTACATTTTGAGTGAGGGACCAAAGAGAGACCAAGGGCTGTTTGGGTGTCTCAGAAGCTCATTTGAGTGGATAAAAGATCCAGCCTGTTTCCAATTTGTGTTTCTAACTTTAGGTCCCTGAGCCCCTCATGAATCCCTAGTGGGGGGAAAAGGGAGCCTTAAAGTGCTAGTGACTACAGGGAATTGAGGGGTTGGAGTAAGAAGGGAAAGGTCTGACAGGGTGGATAGAGGGGTGGAGGAGACTGGGGTATTAAAGGAGGATAGGTAAAGGATTTAAGGGAAGGTTGAGGTTGGTAAAATGGAGGAAGGAAGAGAGATGGTGATGGGAGAGGAGAGGTTTTAGGGAGATCCTGTTTCCCAAGGAGGACGTTGAAGTTCTAAATTGTCTTTAGTAACATTTTGCCATTTTTGAAGATACTGGACTGAATTAGGGCTGTAATAGTGAAGCATGTGGTCGGTCAGTGGGAGAAGACGGAGGGTGCTCAATAGAGTGACAGTTACCTGTTGGGTTAGATAATTAAACAAGACATAAGAATTTTTTTTCTTTTTCTTTTTTTTTTACATCTTTATTAGAGTATAATATCAGCTATACATATATCCCCATATTTCCTCCCTCTTGCGTCTCCCTCCCACCCTCCCTATCCCACCCCTCTAGGTGGTCAAAAGCACCCAGCTGATCTCCCTGTGCTCTGCGGCTGCTTCCCACTAGCTATCTATTTTCCATTTGGTAATATATGTACGTCCATTGCCACTCTCTCACTTTGTCCCAGCTTACCCTTCCCCCTCCCCGTGTCCTCAAGTCCATTTTCTAAGTCTGCGTCTTTATTCCTGTCCTGCCCCTAGGTTCTTCATAACCATTTTTTTAAATTCCATATATATGTGTTAGCATACGGTATTTGTTTTTCTTTTTCTGACTTACTTCACTCTGTATGACAGACTCTAGGTCCATCCACTTCACTACAAATAACTCAATTTTGTTTCTTTTTATGACTGAGTAATATTCCATGGTATATATGTGCCACATCTTCTTTATCCATTCATCTGTCGATGGACACTTAGGTTGCTTCCATGTCCTGGCTATTGTAAATAGAGCTGCAGTGAACATTGTGGTACATGACTCTTCATGAATTATGGTTTTCTCAGGGTATATGCCTTGTAGTGGGATTGCTGGGTCGTATGGTAATTCTATTTTTAGTTTTTTAAGGAACCTCCATACTGTTCTCCATAGTGGCTGTATCAATTTACATTCCCACCAGCAGTGCAAGAGGGTTCCCTTTTCTCCACACTGTCTCCAGCATTTATTGTTTGACGACTTTTTGATGATGAACACATAAGAATTTAAAGGAACTGGGAAAGGGTATTCCCTTGTGAAGAGCCAAGGAAATTCCCTTGTGTAATCTCCATTATAGGAGTTAGGGAAGTTAGAAGAGGCCTCACAGAAGAGCTGGGAATATTCCCCCTCAAGAGTTAGGGTGTGGTTATCTACTCAGAGAGTCAAAGAAAAAAATTCTTTGCTGGAAAATATCAAGGTAACTTCTTACCATGTTGCAACAGATAAGAGGTCTGCAGCACTGGTTAAAGAGTTGAACTCAAGGAAAGATCCCTGAATCTCTGAGCAGGAGAGGAGTTTAAATGACTCACAAAGTGTCATTATTGAGGTGGGGATGGCATGGGTCCATAGGTGAGGTCAATACCCATCCAAGTCATGTCACTCACTATACAGATGTCAAATACAAATAAATGCCTGCTTGGTAAGGTGAGCCTTTATTAAAAAAGACTTTTGCAATAAGGAGAATGACCACAAGGTATGCAGGTATCTCAGAAGCAAACCCAAAAAGGCTTTACTCTTATATGTAGAAATGAATAGTGCCAGCAGGATCTTTGTGGGAAAGTGGGACAAGTGGGTAGAGGTTAGCAGATGACATGACCAGGGTAGTTTTAACAGGAGATTTTTTTTGTGTGTATGGTCAGCTGATACTTCAAACGAGTCCTTAAGAGAGGATGTTCTGGATTGTCTTGCTTAAGGTTAGAGCTAGCCGAAGTTTAGGGCACAGAAGCCTCCAAGTCAGTGTGTAAGTTGGGCATTTGTATGCATTTGGCCAGTACTTAATGTAAAATCCTTTACCGTTTATGACAAGTATGTTTTTACATCAGGTTCTAAAAAATTCCTTTTAAATATTAATAAATGTTTTTTATATGGCCGTCATACAGTGAACTGTGATAGGGATTCCCCAAATTAGTTAAAAGGTATGGCTCCTGTTTCCAAGTGGCAGAGGTCCTAGTTGAAGAAGGAAATATACCTAAAAAAATGCTAATATCAAATAGGTGGTGAAGACTGTAAGGGTGCAAAGAAGGAAAGCTGAGGCAATTGGAAAGATTCTTGGAATAGATAAGGTTTGAATCTGGCCTTGAAGGATTTGCTTGCTGGATAAGGTTAGAGAAATATGGAGCGTGCAGGAAAATGAATACACTGGTGATAGAGTATGATGTGCTCACAAGTTAATGTGTTAAAAACTAGTTTGTATGACGCAGAGACTATAAAAGGTAAGTTAAGAGTCATAGGTAGAAAGCACCCGGTGGAGGCCTGAGGTATTGAGGCTTTTAATTTTAGGCACAGGAAATCAGAAACCTTTTTGAGTTGGATAAAGAAGTCTTAGAAGTAGAAAAGGGAAGGGAGAGTGTTGAGATCATTTACTATTGAGGTAGTTTAGGCCTGAGGTTATGGAGGTCTAGAGTAGGCTAGTGGTTCTAAAAAATGGAAGAGAAGAGGCAAATTTAAGGACATGCTAAAGGAGAATCAACAAGACAGTGAGTGATTGGCAGATGGGGGGAGAAAGGTGGGTGTCAAGGATGGCTCCATGGCACACCAGTAGGATTAGGAAAATTGTGTTACCATTGACTCTTGAGGGTTTTCTTTGGGGGAAAGGTGATGCATTTAATTTTATGGCAGGAAGAGACGGCAAACTTAGATAATTTTCTCATCTACACTCTGTGTTGTTCCCTAAGTAAGAGAGTGTAGAAGAGAAGATTATCCAAGTTCACCTGGTTAACCAGCAACTCTATTCAGGTAATTTTCAAGTCATCACCTCCAGCCTAAGCCTCAGTTCTACGCATATAACTTCTTGTTGGCCATCTCAGTATCCTGTTTCTTGAATCTCCCATGGCTCCTGCCAGGTCCCTGCTCTCAGAAAGCTTTGTTTTAATAAAGCTAACCTTGCTGCCACCAAGAGAATAATTATATTAATCACAAAACCTTACAGTATTGGTATACACTTCATATAACCACCCATTAGTTATTAACTCCTTTAGTCTAACTTCCCACCTATCACTCAGCTGAAACTGCTTTCTCCAAGTCTTCATAACCAAATCCAGCTGGCCTTTTCTCAGTCCTTATTCTTCTCTGCAGCATTCAAAAATGTTGACCATATCCCCACCTATGTAGAATGTTCTGCACACTATACTATACTATTATTCCTCTGATCATGCTTCATCTGTCTTTTAGTTTCAGATCTTCCCTCCCACTTAGCAAACATAGGTATAGACTAAGAAAGGAGGAAGGGCAAGTTGTCATTTGAGACTGAGGACAAAATAGAGGAGGATGGGTGGGATCTAGAGAGATTTTTGAGAAGTTTAAAGTAAGATGTTGGGGATGTATGACACTTACCTTGCTTCCTGCTTCACTGAGATTACTTTGTGAGATGATCTGGGATGAAGGATTCAAAGCATGGAATTTGTCTTCAGGAAAGCAGAAAAAGTTTAGAAAGGCACTAGGGAAAGATTGGTAGGAAGTTAATAAAGGAAAATAAGGATTTCTAAGCACCTGTGAAGGTTCACTAAAGAGATATGAAGGTGGTTATTTGGGTTATCTGGGTATTAGGAAGTCTGAAGGTAAGTGCTTTGGAGTGGAAGATACTGAGTGCATGGCACATACGCTACAACTAGGGGCAAGTGTGTGTGGACCCAGTGTATTTCTTTAGTAGATTAAAACAGTATTACAAATCAAATTATACCTTTCAGATGTCCCATTTAATGTATTGCTAAGTAGATATTGGTGACAATATTGTGGAAAGTATTGAAGTATCAGAAGGGTGGTTGGACAGGATGAAATCTGGGATTTCTTTTAACGGTGTGTATAGGTTTATGTATAGTCCTTTAGAAATCCTCAATTATAAGCACTACTGCTAACTTAAATTAACTTGTTCTCACCCTCCCCCCCACCCCCCCTTTTTTTGGTACTCTTAAGGCTTGTGAGGCCTTAAATGACCAGAAAGGTTCTTTGGACTTTGTAGACCATGTATTTAGTAGAAATATTAATGTTTGACTTGAAACCCATAAAAGACATTTAGCTGGCACTTAATGCCATATGCAGATTTGGTATAGTTTTCCAAGGAAAGTGCCATAAAGAAAGGTGCCAAATAAATATCAGATTATCATCACTCTTGGATTTTAAATTGTAAATGCTCTGGGGCTATTTCTCAGCCTTGTGCAGTACTTAACATTGTACCCTTAACTAATATTGACCTTTCTTCTGATTTTTATAATTGGCGCATAATATGAGGGGCTCAGTATAAGCGCAGTGAACTCTATGTGGACTGATAAATCAGTGTGCTGTATGAAGGCCTGAAATGAGCTAAAAGTGAATCTGTGAGGGAAATTTACTAATTTGCCAATAGCAGCTGTAGGTACGCAGAATAAGCAGAAAGGGCTCTTAGTCACTTTTTAAAAAAGCTGTCCGCCCATCTGTTTTTGACTAAGAAAGTTGGACTTAAGCTTAGTTAGAAGGGAAGTTCATGTTGTGCTTACTGATGAAAATAGTGGACTTCATAACTCCATTTGGCAGACACAACCCATAAACTTGCTTAAACATCACTTTTTTCTTTACTGTTTTTGAGCACCTTAATTTTTTAAAAGAATTACTTTCTTAAAGAGGGAGTGGTTAGTTTTCAGTGGCACTTGGTCTTGGCTTCGGATGACTGTTTTAGACCTTTAGTAAGTAATTGTGAGAGAAGATCATGTAGATTATCGCATCGTAACTCTGGTCTTATTTTTGCTGCCTCGTCTGTGTTCTTCATCTCAGCCTCTAGATCTGTGCTATCCATACGACCACTTGTCTACTTAAATTTAAATGAATTAAGATTAAATAAAATTAAAAATTTATTTTTTTAGCCATACTAGCCATCTTTTAAGTGCTCCATAGCCACATGTGGCCAGTGGCTATTGTATTGCACAGTGGAGAGAACACTTCTATCATCATAGAAATTTCTGTTGGATAGTGGTGCTCTAGATCTTTAATTACTGTTGATACCAGGAAAGTAGATGTCAGAAGCTTGGAGTAAATGCTTTAAAAAAACCAAAACGCATATTTTGGGTGAAAAAAAAAAAAAAAAAAAGAAGCATTTATACTACTTTGGTCCTAACACCTTCAAGAGCTTTCTCAGAGTTAAATATCTCTTTCGGATAGGCTTTATATTTAGTTTTGGTATTAGGTCTTATTCAAAGATCATTCTAATAATAATATAAAACAATAAAAATAGTTGTATTAAGAACTATATCTGCCAGACTGTTTTATTAAGGTATAATTCAACAAATTGCACATACGTAAAGTTTAAAGTTTAATAAGTTTTGATATATGTATGCACTTCTGGAGCCATCATCACAGTCTGCGTGATATAACCATCACCTACAAAAGTTTCCCCATGCCCCTTTATCATCCCTCCTCCTCTTCTTTTTCACCCTCTCTCCCCACCTCCAGACAACCACCGATCTGCTTTTTGTTACAATAGATTAATCTGAATTTTCTAAAATTTTATATAAATGGAGTATGCAATATATACACTTTTTTTCTGACTTATTTTATTCTGCATAATTATTTTGAGATTCACCCAAATTACACAAATAGTTCATTCCTTTTTTTTTTTGGCATGCCGTGTGGCACGCAGGATTTTAGTTTCCTGCCTGGGGATTGAACCCATGCCCACTATAGTGGAAGCACGGAGTCTTAACCACTGGACTGCCAGGGAATTCCCAATAGTTCATTACTTTTTTTTTTTTTTTTTAAATTTATGTTTGGCTGCATTGGGTCTTCGTTGCTGCGTGCGGGCTTTCTCTAGTTGCGGCGAGCAGGGGCTACTCTTCGTTGTGGTGTGCAGGCTTCTCATTGCGGTGGCTTCTCTTGTGGAGCACAAGCTCTAGGCGCGTGGTCTTCAGTAGTTGTGGCATGCGGGCTCAGTAGTTGTGGCTTGTGGGCTCTAGAGCACAGGCTCAGTGGTTGTGGTGCACAGGCTTAGTTGCTCCGCGGCATGTGGGATTTCCCCGGGTCAGGGCTCAAAGCTGTGTCCCCTGCATTGGCAGGCAGATTCTTAACCACTGCACCACCAGGGAAGTCCCCATTACTTTTTTTTTTGAAATTAATTTTATTATTTTTTATACAGATTTTTATTAGTTATGCATTTTACACACATCAGTGTATACATGTCAATCCCAATCTCCCAATTCATCACACCACCACCCCCTGCCGCTTTCCCTCCTTAGTGTCCATACGTTTGTTCTCTACATCCATGTCTCAGTTTCTGTCCTGCAAACCGGTTCATCTGTACCATTTTTCTAGGTTCCACATATATGCGTTAATATATGATATTTGTTTTTCTCTTTCTGACTTACTTCACTCTATGACAGTCTCTAGATCCATCCATGTCTCAACAAATGACCCAGTTTTGTTCCTTTTTATGGCTAATATTCCATTGTATATATGTACCACATCTTCTTTATCCATTTGTCTGTCGATGGGCATTTAGGTTGTTTGCAGGACATGACTACTGTAAATAGTGCTTCAGTGAACATTGGGGTGCATGTGTCTTTTTGAATTATGGCTTTCTCTGGATATATGCCCAGTAGTGGTGTTGCTGGGTCATATGGTAATTCTATTTTTAGTTTTTTAAGGAACCTCCATACTGTTCTCCAAAGTGGCTGTATCAATTCACATTCCCACCAGCAGTGCAAGAGGGTTCCCTTGTCTCCACACCCTCTCCAGCATTTGTTGTTTGTAGATTTTCTGATGATGCCCATTCTAACTGGTGTGAGGTGATACCTCATTGTAGATACCTCATTGATTTGCATTTCTTTAATAATTAGTGGTGTTGAGCAGCTTTTCATGTGCCTCTTGGCCATCTGTATGTCTTCTTTGGAGAAATGTTTATTTAGGTCTTCTGCCCATTTTTTGGATTGGGTTGTTTGTTTCCTAATATTGAGCTGCATGAGCTGTTTATATATTTTGGAGATTAATCCTTTGTCCGTTGATTCGTTTGCAAATATTTTCTCCCATTCTGAGGTTTTTTTTCTGTCTTGTTTATGGTTGCCTTTGCTGTGCAAAAGCTTTTAAGTTTAATTAGGTCCCATTTGTTTATTTTTGTTTTTATTTCCATTACTCTAGGAGGTGGATCAAAAAAGATCTTGCTATGATTTATGTCAAAGAGTGTTCTTCCTGTGTTTTCCTTTAAGAGTTTTATAGTGTCTGGTCTTACATTTAGGTCTCTAATCCATTTTGAGTTTATTTTTGTGTATGGTTTTAGGGAATGTTCTAATTTCATTCTTTTACATGTAGATGTCCAGTTTTCCCCGCACCACTTATTGAAGAGACTGTCTTTTTTCCATTGTATATCCTTGCCTCCTTTGTCATAGATGAGTTGACCGTAGGTGCGTGGGTTTATCTCTGGGCTTTCTGTCTTGTTCCATTGATCTATGTTTCTGTTTTTGTGCCAGTACCATATTGTCTTGATTACTGTAGCTTTGTAGTATAGTCTGAAATCAGGGAGTCTGATTCCTCCAGCTCAGTTTTTTTCCCTCAAGACTGCTTTGGCTATTCGGCGTCTTTTGTGTCTCCATAAAAATTTTAAGATTTTTTTTTTGTTCTAGTTCCATAAAAAATGCCATTGGTAATTTGATAGGGATTGCATTGAATCTGTAGATTGCTTTGGGTAGTATAGTCATTTTCACAGTATTGATTCTTCCAATCCAGGAACATGGTATATCTTTCCATCTGTTGGTATCAACTTTAATTTCTTTCATCAGTGTCTTATAGTTTTCTGCATACAGGTCTTTTGTCTCCCTAGGTAGGTTTATTCCTAGGTATTTTATTCTTTTTGTTGCAATGGTAAATTGGAGCGTTTCCTTAATTTCTCTTTCAGATTTTTCATCATTAGTGTATAGGAATGCAAGAGATTTCTGTGCATTAATTTGTATCCTTCAACTTTACCAAATTCATTGATTAGCTCTAGTAGTTTTCTGGTGGCACCTTTAGGATTCTCTGTGTATAGTATCATGTCATCTGCAAACAGTGACAGTTCTACTTCTTCTTTTCCAATTTGTATTCCTTTTATTTCTTTTTCTCATTGCCAAGGCTAGGACTTCCAAAACTATGTTGAATAATAGTGGTGAGAGTGGATATCCTTGTCTTGTTCCTGATCTTAGAGGAAATGCTTTCAGTTTTTCACCATTGAGAATGATGTTTGCTGTGGGTTTGTCGTATATGGCCTTTATTATGTTGAGGTAGGTTCCCTCTATGCCCACTTTCTGGAGTTTTTATCATAAATGGGTGTTGAATTTTGTGAAAAGCTTTTTCTGCATCTATTGAGATGATAATATGGTTTTTATTCTTCAGTTTGTTAATATGGTGTATCATACTGGTTGATTTGCATATATTGAAGAATCCTTGCATCCCTGGGATAAATCCCACTTGATCATGGTGTAGGATCCTTTTAATGTGTTGTTGGATTCTGTTTGCTCGTATTTTGTTGAGGATTTTTGCATCTATATTCATCAGTGATATTGGTCTGTAGTTTTCTTTTTTTGTGGTGTCTCTGTCTGGTTTTGGTATCAGGGTGATGGTGGCCTCATAGAATGAGTTTGGGAGTGTTCCTTCCTCCGCAATTTTTTGGAAGAGTTTCAGAAGGATGGGTGTAGGCTCTTCTCTAAATGTTTGATAGAATTCACCTGTGAAGCCATCTTATCTGGTCCTGAACTTTTGTTTGTTGGAAGATTTTTAATCACAGTTTCAATTTCATTACTTGTGTTGGTCTGTTCATATTCTCTATTTCTTCCTGGTACAGTCTTGGTCCCCATTACTTTTTGTTGTTTGGATATATCACTGTTTGTTCATCCATTAGTCTGTTGATGACATTTGGGTTGGTTCCAGTTTGGGTTATTACAAAGAAGCTGCTGTGAACCTCATGCACAGGTCTTTGTATTGACATATACTTTTATTTCTCTGAAGTAAATATCTAGTCTTTTAAGAAACTGCCAAACTGCTTTCCAAAGATGTTGCACCATTTCACAGCCCCCCCGCCAGGAGAGTATGAGTGGTCCACTGGCTCCATATCCTTGCCAGTTCTTGGAATGACCAGACTTTTAAAAATTTTATCTGACAGACATTTTAACAAGAAAAGACTGTCCTGGTAGGATTAATTTCCCCTCTTGCAACTCTTTTGTATTTAAAATGGTGCAAAAGTAATGCTTTGTGAAAAGATTTTGACAGTTTTCTGTACATTTATTTACTCTTTATTTTTGATAGTATTTGCTCACTAACACTGATTTGAAACTCAATTTGTAGGAATCAAGACATTTCCTTTGTTTTGACTTACGTATTTTTCTTTTTTTGTTCTAGCGGCCCCTTTGTTGCTTTATGCAAACAGACGGGACTTGCGATTGGTTGATGCTGCAAATGGCAAAGAGAATGCTACGATTGTAGTTGGAGGCTTGGAGGATGCAGCTGCGGTGGACTTTGTGTTTGGTCATGGCTTGATATACTGGAGTGATGTCAGCGAAGAAGCCATTAAACGAACAGAGTTCAACAAAACTGAGAGTGTACAGAATGTTGTTGTTTCTGGATTATTGTCCCCTGATGGGCTGGCATGTGATTGGCTTGGAGAAAAATTGTACTGGACAGATTCTGAAACTAATCGTATTGAAGTTTCTAATTTAGATGGATCTTTACGAAAAGTTTTATTTTGGCAAGAGTTGGATCAACCTAGAGCTATTGCCTTAGATCCTTCAAGTGGGTAAGTTTTGCATCATGTACAAAGGTTATTGTATCTCCTTCTCTTGGCTGTTTTCTCTCCATTAGCACAGACACCCCTTACCTCCAAGAGAAAAGAAACATCAGACCCCAGTTTTAGATTCTTTGGGCTTCTTTGTCAAGTAGATTTGAATGTGGGAAGTTAGGTCATGTTCTGAAAGTAAGGTGTGTCTGTAAATAGTTTTGTGTTTCTAGTATCACTTATGGGATAGCCATGTTTATAGTTCTTGGTTTTTCTTCTGCATTTATTTTTTATAATTATGAGGATAATCAGAAGGCGGAGAAGAAGGAATGATAATGAGTAGTATTTGATAGCTCAAGATTATGTAAAAAAATCTTCTGAATCTTATACCTTTTATTATATACACAATTGTTTTGTAATGCTAGTGTTTTTTATATTAAACTGATTTTTTTTAATATGTCAGTGTTGAATGAAAAATAAAAATTAGGTTGTTAAATAACTCATTTTTAGTTAGCTAGACATGTATTTGCCATAAGAGTTTATTTTCTTCGTAAATATTTGTGTTTTTATTATACATATATTTTTAGTGCAGATATTCTGTACAGAACCACTGATTTTTCAGAAAGCTGTCTCTAATTTGGGCAACACAATGTATAGGGAGACCATGGTATCCTATTACTTTTTTCTTTTTTGGCCACACCGGGCGTGGCATGTGGAACTTCCCCAACCAGGGATCAAACCCGCACCCCCTGCAGTGCAAGTGCGGAGTCTTAACCACTGGACCCCAACAGGGAAGTCCAAAAGTTTATTTTCTAATAGAAGAGAAACTTAAAGCTATGGGCAGATCTTACTATAAAATGTGAACTGTGTCCTCAGGTGCTTCTCTGTTACTGTGTTTCAGTCCTGCCATACACAATTCCTTGCTGTTTATCTATTGAATACATTGTCATGCCAGAGTCTGTCATGGCTAGGTATAGATAACTAAACATGAACCTGAAGTGAGTTACTAATAATTGTTTAAAATCTAAAGATAAATAACCTGTGAATAACTCTTTTAGTACTTCATTTTCTTTGACTTTCAAGTATGTTGGAATGCTTTAAAACTCATTTATAGAAGGCAGTGGATTAATATTATGTAATAAATTAAAATTCGGGAATAATGAAAGAAAGGTTTATATATGCTCTTGATATCAGGCCCTTTTTGGTGACAAAAGTTAAAGAAGATACAATGTTATAGGAAAATGAAAAGTCTTTTCTGACTATAAAAGGTAACATGGGCAATGGTGAGTGAAATTTTAGGGTGAGAAGTTCTAGAAAACACATATATATTATGTATACTTTATATAATACATAAAAAATGTATTTTTAGAGGGGCATTAAGAGGTATCTGCTAAAGTCAGATGGTCTTTTAATAAAGCATCAGAAAATATTATACTGACTCTAGTGGTAGGAAAAAGGTTTGTGTGTTCCAAGGAGGTCACAGATGTTGAATGTGCGGTAAACTGTGTTGATTGAAGAATTTGCTTCTTGAGAACTTGCAAGGTATTTTTGAGAAATGGAATCTGTTTTGCCAGCAAAGTTCGTTAAGTCTCAGGGAGTGTTGAAATGTTTCTGAGGTTACTGCTTCACAGAACACACAGGGTTTTGGTGCTTTCAGTGGTTATTAGGGAGTAATATGTTGATGAAAAGATAAATAGTTCTTTTTTTCCCCCATTTTTGACAGATTCAATCTTATAACTCTAAGGGTGATGATGGAAATTTCCCCAAATATCTGTTAAATGGTTAGTATGTTCAGAGCTCTGCTTTTTGTGTTCTTCTTGGGGAGAGGGGGAATATCTTTAAGGATTTACTATTTTATTTAAGGAGAGAAAACTTAGGAGAGAGAAGTTTTCCTTTTTCAAAGCATGTTTATTTGCATTATGTAGTATGTATGTGGAGAGGGAAAGAGTGGTAAAGGAATTAGAAGGGCCACAGAACCCTTACGGAGGATGGGTGGATAAAATAGATGATCACAATTCTGGAGTAGCATCTTATTTCTCTAAGGGATAATGATAGTCAAGGGAGATGAATTTATAGGCAACTATTGAATATTCAGGAGCTGATAATTTAATAAGTAAATGAATCATTCTCATTTTGTCCCCTAAAACTGAGTTTTACTTCTGGGTGGCAGGTCTGATAAGTGTCTTAGGAAGTAAGTTTGCCGTATGATTAAGAAGTATTTACATTAGTGTTTCCGTGGCTTGAATATTTACTAATATTTAAAGTTTGAATTTGCCAAAGACTCAGCTGGTAAAGGATACTGGAAGAATCAATAATAATGTGCTTTGAAGGTAGAAAGTACTGTTATTTAATCTTCTAAGGGATGTTTAGTGAAGAATATGTATATTTTTCCTGAGGCCTAAATGGGGGTGTGGTCAAACACTCAAAGAAATGTCTTTCATTATTTTTGATTTCTGTAGTTAGTGTTGAGTGTGTTTGTGTGTGTAAATTCACTCTCCCCCCCTTTAACAGTTCTTCTAAAATTTCTTTTAATTTTTTGAAAGTTATTTTGTGTCAGATGGCTATTTTTTAAATTGTGCAACTGGAAGCAAATAGAATGCAGACAAATGGCATCATTTGGTAATTAGCATGATGAAGCGTATTTAAAATTATATTTTAAACTTATGCATTTAAAAATATATTTTATCAAACAGTTTTTCGGTATTGATCTTAGGTTTTATGTTAATGCTTTTAGTTTTAATGGAGTAGTAATTTTGGATTGAGTATATCACTTATCAGACAGAAGAGATGATTTTCAGATTTATTTTTTAGGGGAAAAATGAAGTTTGCTTTCCAGAGAAAGTACATGAAAACAGCTGAGGAAAAAGGTGGCTTTATCAGAGTTCTGGGATCCTGGGTTATGAGGTTCAGAAGAGCTGACTGAGCTCTCTCACAGCAGCTTATGTAAAAGGAAAGCTATTGAATGACTGGTATTGTTTGAACCCTGGGAACTGGTGCAGAAATCTGTGTGCTTTTGGATGTATGGAGTTCTTTGTGCAGTCAGTCCATTTAGCCTAGACTGAAGGAAGATTTTTATTTCCCTCCCTAAATTTGGCCTCTGTTAGTCTGAGATTTTTTTTCTTTTGAGTGACTGGCAGTGTAGAATTCTGAATAAGGAGCAGGAAAACGTGTGTATGGAAATTGTTCCAGAAATGAACAACCATAGTTACAGAAAGCAGTATCCTTACTTTATAGTGAGAGGTGATTCCTATGTGGCTGCTCCTAATGGTGGGGCTCCTTAATCTGATCCACAGTGACTGTACTAATTTTAGTGATGCTGAGGACCTGCTGTTTCAGGTACAAATAAAGCAGTTCTAAGGGCTTTTTATTTGTTAAGGATCTGTTCATATTCCAAATCATTTTGGATATTTTTTAAAAAGTTAAATTTTAGGGGCTTCCCTGGTGGCGCAGTGGTTGAGAGTCCGCCTGCCGATGCAGGGGACGTGGGTTCGTGCCCCGGTCCGGGAAGATCCCACATGCCGCAGAACGGCTGGGCCCGTAAGCCATGGCCGCTGGGCCTACGCGTCCGGAGTCTGTGCTCCGCAATGGGAGAGGCCACAACAGTGGGAGGCCCACGTACCGCAAAAAAAAAAAAAAAAATTAAATTTTAGTGATTCAGTCTGAAGTGAATTCATACTGAATAGCTTTGAATGATACATATTTTTTAAAGTACATTTTTATCATTGTTAAGAATAATATTAACAAAACTAAAAGTTCTGCTTTAAAAATGCTTGCAGAACTAGTTCAGTGGAAAAAGAAAGATTTGTAATTTCCTTATCAATTATGTACATACAATTGTCATAACTTGAGTACGTTTAAAAGTATTTTCTATACTGGTATATCCCAGGTGACTAAAATAGTTCCTGCCACATAGTAAGTATTCAGTAAATATTTCTGAGTGGCTGGACTTTATATTTTCTTTTATAATTCTATTAATTATCCTTGTTAGGGACATTTGTTTTCTAAGCAAATGTAAATTTTAGTATGGTCCTGTGAATTCTAAATCACTATGGCTTTGATTGTAATTGTTAATTTAAAACATAATTAAGAATTGTAGTCTTTTCATTTGAAGTTTTCAAGACCATATTTTATAAAAATACACTCACTGGAGCATGTTTCATGTCACATCTTGCTCTGTTATTTACCAAGCAAGTTACTTCATTTTCTTGGACCGCAATTTCCTCATCTCTAGAATGATGAGTTCCTTTCAGTTTTGACATTATTTAAGTTTTAAAAGTCAGACATATAAAGAAAGTACTCTAATTTTAAATTTATTTTTATTTTTGGCTGTGTTGCTGCGCGCAGGCTTTCCTCTAGTTGCGGCGAGCGGGGACTACCCTTCGTTGCGGTGCGCAGGCTTCTCATTGCAGTGGCTTCTCTTGTTGCAGAGCATGGGCTCTAGGCGCGTGGGCTTCAGTAGTCGTGGCACGCAGGCTCAGTAGTTGTGGCGCAGTGACTTAGTTGCTCCGTGGCATGTGGGACCTTCCCGGATCAGGGTTCAAACCTGTGTCCCCTGCATTGGCAGGCAGATTCTCAACCACTGTGCCACCAGGGAAGCCCTAAGAAAGTACTCTAATTTTAAAAATCGTATTTTACAGTTACATATTCAAGTCTAATTTAGGTACGTTACACTTAGAATTGTGTTTCTGCAGAACAGATTCTTCTTAAAATTTTGTTTCTACTGCCCTTATTGCATATGTCATCACACTTTTTTAGGGTTGTTTTACCTCTAGTTTAAACTTCTTTTCCAGTTCCACTTGATGTAAACTGAAAAATATTTTAAAATGTCAAAGGATTTTTTTTGTATGAAGAATGGAAAATGTGGCCCATTACTTTTAGGCAGACTATATATATTCAGATATGTTTGGAGATAGGTGTTTTTGAGATTATCTAAAAATTAAGAGAGTGTGTAAGAAAAGCCACTAATGCAGGAAATCTGGATAATAGGTTTAGCTTTACCAGCCTCTGGGATAGGAATCAAGGCCCTTGGAAGTGAAAACATTTTTTTTTAAAGAATAAGTAAATGTGATGAATTGGGCGATTGGGATTGACATGTATACACTGATGTGTATAAAATTGATGACTAATAAGAACCTGCTGTATTAAAAAAAAAAGTAAAATTCAACAATTAAAAAAAAAGAAATAAATGTGTGTGTGTATTTATATGTATTCTTAAATGTTAGTGTTGGTCTTTCCTCTTACAAACATCTTAACCCTCATCCAGTTTTTAATTCTTTATATCTAGTGATATACATCACATCTCAAATTGAGTTTTGATTATGTGGTCTGATATTTTTATGTTCTGTATCTATCTCCAAGGCCCACTTTTATTGAAGGAATATTGAAAGGGAGTATTTGCAGTACGACCTAGCCCAGTCTCTTAATAGCTTTCTTTTCTAGAAGCTATGGTTGCTTGCAGCATTGACCTTTTAATTTATCCTTAACAGGGAGAACAATGAACAATGAAATTTTACGAGAGTAAAGAATAGGATACCTTTAACTGAGTTCTCTGCATTTTGGAGATCTTACATACCCTTGCTGTATTCCAGTATGATTGGCTCTTTATAAATTATAGCAAATTAGTTTGATTGCTCCTGGTATTTCTGTCATTAAACCTTTAAGATTTTGGAAGGAGGAGTCTGTGATAGCTAATTTGTGAAGTAGGAATAAAATGATTGTCTTTAGTATTTTTTTTGGCAGCATTTGATATTGATACCATATTCCTTTTAGAAATTTTCTCTTAAGACTTTCTCATTTTTATCCTGTTGGTTTTCCTACCACTTGGACCACCCTTTTCCTTTCTTTATTAACTCTTTAAGTTTAAAATGCATCATTTTCTGTATTCTTTTCCTAAGATCATATCCATTTCCATAGTTTTTGCACAGAAGCAGATAGCCAGTTATCCATAAAGCTCCATATCCTGAAGCACTGGTTCTGAGTATGAAATATCTTGCTCTGAACTCTCAATAACTTACATTTTTAAAAGTGTCCTGGTCAATTGGGGAAGCCTATTTTCTGCCCATTAAATCCTGGGACTGGTAGGGGATTTTAAGGATCTTCTAGCTAAATGCCTTCACTTTTTGGCTGAAGAAACTTAGGCCTTTGGCTAAAATAAGAGAAAGTCAGATACTTGGTTGAGATTTTCCAGTTCCACGTTTGGTGCTTTTTTCATCACAAAAGGTATCTTGCTGAAGCCATGTTTTTTTGCACCTTTAATTACTTTAAAAATGCAACATGGTAGCTTTATTTAAAGGAGGATTTTATAAATTCTGTGTTTTTAGATTTATTCACTGTACTAATTTCTTATTTTATTATATTTTTTTGCATCCCACTTAATCCATTTGTGTTCAGCTTCCTTCTGCTTGCAGTATGTTCTTTAATATTCCTTTCAGCAGAGGTCTGTTGATGGTAAACTCTTGATCTTTGTCGAAAATGTATTTATTTTGTCCTCATTCTTGGAATGATAATTATTTGATTATAGAATTCTTTGTGATAGTTATTTGTACTCAGTCCTTCAAGGGTATTATGACTTTAATTGTTGCTGTGAGAAGTCTGCTGTTTCTAATTATTGTTGCTTGGCAGGTAATTTGTTATTATTTTTTTTCTGGTTGCTTAAAAGCAGCCCTTAAACATCCCTTAATTAAAAAAATACTTATTTTATTTATTTGCCTTATTTATTTATTTTTTTTGGCTATGTCGGGTCTTAGCTGTGGTGCGTGGGATCTTTGTTGAGGCAAGCCGGATCCTTTTTGTTATGGCGCGCAATCTGCTTGGACTTCTTTCTAGTTGTGGTGCCCAGGCTCCTCTCTAGTTGTGGTGTGCGGGTTTTCTCTCTCAAGTTGTGGCACGTGGGCTCCAGGACGTGTGGGCTGTGTAGTTGTGGCGCACAGGCTTAGTTGCCCCGCAGCATGTGGGATATTAGTTCCCTGACCAGGGATCGAACCCACATCCCCTTTATTGGAAGGTGGATTCTCTACCACTGGACCACCAGGAGAGTCCCTAAACATCCCTTAATTTTTTTTTAAATTTATTTATTTTTGGCTGCTTTGGGTCTTCGCTGCTACACGTGGGCCTTCTTTCATTGAGGTGAGCGGGCTCATTGCGGTGGCTCCTCCTGTTGGGGAGCACAGACTCCAGGCAGGTGGGCCTCAGCAATTGTGGCTCACGGGCGCTAGAGCGCAGGCCCAGCAATCTTGGTGCATGGGCCCTGCCGCTCCTCGGGATGTGGGATCCTCCTGGACCAGGGCCCAAACCCATGTCCCCTGCATTGGCAAGCGGATTCCCAACCACTGCGCCACCAGGAGAGCCCAATTTTTAAAAAATTAATTAATTAATTAATTTTAAATTTATTTTATTTTTGGCTGCATTGGGTCTTCGTTGCTGTGCGCGGGCTTTCTCTAGTTGCGGCGAGTGGGGGCTACTCTTTGTTGTGGTGCACGGGCTTCTCATTGCAGTGGCTTTCCTTGTTGCGGAGCACAGGCTCTAGGCGCACAGGCTTCAGTAGTTGTAGCATGCGGGCTCAGTAGTTGTGGCTCACGGTCTCTAGAGTGCAAGCTCAGTAGTTGTGGCGCACGGGCTTAGTTGCTCCGCGGCATGTGGGATCTTCCCGGACCAGGGCTCGAACCCGTGTCCCCTGTGTTGGTAGGTGGATTCTTAAGCACTACGCCACCAGGGAAGCCCTCATTTACATTTCTTGTAAAATTAAAATTTATGATAGGAAACTTGGTTTGCAGCGAATTCAGTGTTTTGGCACAAATGCTTCATAGGTAGTACTGAGTACTTTGTATTCATCACATCAGAAATGTTTTGTCCTACTTGTAGTGATGCTAATATTCAGTAGATTCAGATGATGAAAGTTAATATTCTTATTATAATATCGAGCGTTTCCTCTTACATCCTTCATGCAGTCTGTGGGATGATCCTTTTGTACCATGCCAATATCGAGTTCCTCATCTGTTGATTGTTTTAACATCCACTGAGTATCAGTTCTTGTATTGTGTTAGGGATGTCTGTTACTGTTTTATGATGTCTTGTCCCATGTATTTTAGTTTATCTTTTATGTATTTTAATCATTTAAAGTACTTATAAATGCCAATCAGATTGTTCAGTTGTCTGAAGTTCTTAGAAATCCACTTCTGTTCTTTGCTATATTTGCTGATTCTTAAGGTGAACTGTTTCCTTAGGTGTTTTATAGTTTTGAATTGTGAGCTGATCTTCAGAGGGGTTGTCTATGAGAATTCTGAGTGGCTTCTTGACGGGGCGGGGTGGGGGGCATGTTACTCCAGAGAGGTTTGTTTTTGCCAAGCACCCTAGAGGTGTTTCCAGGGACCACTTTATTTTTAAACTGAAGTATAGCTTACATCTACTAAAATGAACAGATTTTCAGTGCAGTTTTGACATGTGTGTATACCTATGTTATCACCCTGTTCAAGCAGAGAACATTTTTTCTATTTAGTTTTTGGAATTTGGAGTTCCTGTACAACGTAGATAGAATAAATTCAAACTCTAAACCTATGTGAGGGCATCTTGTGCTTACAAAGTCTTTGGTGTTTTTTCCACATTTTCAGAGCCTAGGCCAAGACAGAAAATTTCTTTGCCTCCTTCTACCAATGGCAGATTTTTCTACTTCATTGTTCCCCAAGGGTCTGTGCTTTGTGTAGATATCTTACTTCTAACCCAGTGCTTCTTGTGTGTCAAGGCCTTGTCTTTTTCCCTGCTTTGCCGCTGAAACAGAAGTTCCTCAGTTTCTGAGATGAGAATAACCTTCAGGGTGGCTGTAGCATCAAGTGTGTACTGCTTTTTATTTCCCTATTAATTTTTGGCTCTCTAAGAGATTTCCCCTACTTTCATACGTTAGTTGTACATTTAAAGGAGTGTTTATGTGTTTTTATTTTGTGTATATATGTGTATCAGTCCGTTTGGGCTGCTATTACAATACACCACAGACTGAGTAGCTTATAACGATAGAAATTTTATTGCTTACAGCAGTGGTCCCCAACCTTTTTGGCACCAGGGACCGGTTTCTTGGAAGACAGTTTTTCCACGGGTGGTTGGGGGATGGTTCAGGCGGTAATGCGGGTGATGGGGAGCGGCAGATGAAGCTTCACTCGCTCCCCCGCCGCTCACCTCCTGCTGTGTGGCCCTGGTTCCTAACAGGCTGTGGACTGGTAGCGGTCCATGGCCCAGGGGTTGGGGACCCCTGGTGTACAGTTCTGGAGGCTGGGAGGTCCAAGATCAAGTGCCAGCGTGGTCCACTTTTGGTGCGGGCCCTCTTCCTGGTTCATGCACCTTCTTTCTGTGTCCTTATGTGGTGGAAGGGCCTAGGGGTCTCTCTGGAGCCTCTTGTATAAGGCACTAATCCCATTCATGACAAGCTCTGCCCTTATGACTAAGCACCTCCCAGAGGCCTCACATTCTAACTACCATCTTTGAGGATTTCAGTACAGGAATTTTGAGGAGACATAAACATTCAGACCATAGCAATGTATAAATCAAGTAAAAAGACTTACCAGTGGTTCTAGGTGTTTTGTAAAAGGAGGGTTTTCTGGTTATGCTGTTATCAAATTACCAGAAATAGAAATTCTAACTTTTATGTTTTTAAATATTACCTTTTCTTATTGTGGATATATGTGAATGATAGTTGGGCATTATTCATACTTACTAATATGTGTACTAATGACTTCTTTTAATTATAGGTAGGATTATATAAGTAACTTCAAGGATCATGAAGTGGTTTATGACCTGGTATAGATCTGGTTCAGTTAGATTTTATGACTCAATTCTAAATGTTGTCTTAATTAGTCGCCTTTGAATGTAATTACATCTTGTAAAGGGTGAAAATGTATCCCTCTTGTTTAGCTTTATTGAAACTGAACATTTCTGAGTATTTTTGTTAGGGGAAGCTGGATTCAAATTAAGTATACATACTAGATTAGGAGTCTGTAAATATTTTGGAAAATATATTATTTTTTCTTTACCTAATCATAGAAATTATATGCTTGGGATTGTAATAAATTTGTGTAAAATGGCTGATATCTAGTCTGATTGACAGTTGAGATATTTTTACTTTTTGGCATAAGAAATTTTGATGTCTTGAAAACTCACTGTTTTCTTTACTTACTTTAATTACTTCCTAATTAAAATGAAGCCTATCTTCTACCCTTTACTCCATTTAAAAATTATTTTCCAGAAAGCATTGCAAATGGATATCATGCCAGATACAGCAATAAAATTACATTTGTGTGGAAACTAGTGAACAGCATATAGCAGCCTGGCACTGGTTTTCATGATTTTTGATGAATAGCAGATGTGCACACTCTGGCAAAGCGGAGCTGTAACCACATGTATTTAATTCTTCAGTATCAAGTAGATATGTTTATATTCTCTTAATTCAAAGCCCAGATAGAACCCAGAGCCAAAATAAATTAGAGGCCAAACAGACTACATAATTGGAGAGTTAGCAATAATTGTTGCTGAAGAGAGATTTCTCTTAATGTGAGCCTGTAACTTGGCTTTTGAGAAGCCATAGGAGATATTTATCAGACACTCTTGCATTTCCTAAAGGATACTTTAAGTATCCTTTTGGCTTTTAAATAGGCAATAAAAAGTGTTTGTAGAATATATTACACAACTAGTTGAATTTAGCAACTTTATTGTTAAGTGCTTTTAGGTAACCATAGGTTACTAAGCTAGGTTAACTGCCCAAACAAAAACAGAACAACTAAGCCAAACCAAACTGACTCCTTAATATGTGTACCCCAGTTATTTTTTATTTTTGGAAAGAGGGATATAAAGGGATATAAATTGATATTCATTTGACAGTGTTAAAATGTTGTAATTCAACTTTGTCCCCTCACCTGGCCCAAATAAAGCTCTTAGGTAATCAAACTCAAAATACAGAGTAAATCCTCTGTATCTACTTTGGATATGGAGGATACTTTGATTTTGCAGGACAGATACCAGCGGATGTTCTTTTTCCCCTCTCTCCAGGGTTTTTCTCCTCCCCTCATGTTGAATGATGATTTTGGGTTTGCAGAAATGGAATTTCCAGTGATGAGATCGGCTGCCATAGTTGTCCAACATCACGTATCTGTACAAGGGTCCTGAGCGGGGTTCAGTAGCTTCCATTCCGTTTGAATCAGCTTCAGTGCTTCATCCCCGAGTGCCATGACTGTTTCTCTCCTGGCTCTCCAGGGCCCATTGCCATTTTTTTCCGCACTCTAGAAAAAGACAAAGTCTCATAAAGCAGATTCTGAGCCTGAAACATAGGAAAGACTATAGTGTGACCGTTGTGGAGAAGACCCAAGCAGGAGCCTCATTCTGCTGAAAGGTCATTGCATTGACTGGAGACATTTTAGGAATAACATTTACTGTAATCTCTTTCAGTCTCTCTTTCTTATTCCTTCCTTTGGGCACATAATTTAGCTGCCTTTGGGGAGCTCACGTGCCACAACTGCTGAAGCCTGCGTGCCCTAGAGCCCGTGCTCCTCAACAAGAGAAGCCACTGCAGTGAGAAGCCCATGCACTGCAATGAAGAGTAACCCCCGCTCACCACAGCTAGAGAAAGCCGGCACGCAGCAACGAAGACCCAGTGCAGCCAAAAATAAATAAAATTTAAAAAAGGAATAAGAAAAAGAGAAAAGTTTTTTGTTTGACATTCGTTCATTCCTTCTCTAATACTCTTTTTTTTTTTAATGTAGATCTGAGTTTCTTACCCGTATCATTTTCCTTCTCTCTGAAAAACTTCGTTTCTTGCAAAGCAGGTCTATAGGCAATAAATCCCCTCAAGTTTTGTTTTTCTGAGAAAGTCTTTATTTCCTCTTCACTTTTAAAGGATAATTTTGCAGGTTACAGAATTCTAGATTGGCAGGTTTTTCCCTTTCAACTCTTCTAAGTATTTCACTTTTCCTGCTTGCTGTTCTCTGAGCTGCTTAGATTTGTGGTTTGGTATCTGATACTAATTTGGGAAAATTCTAAGTTATTAGAATATTCTTTACATTAGAATATGCTTCAAATAGTTCTTTCTCTTTTTCTTTGCCTTCTGGGATTCCCATTATGCATATGATACACCTTTTGTAGTTGTCCCACAGTTCTTGGATATTGTGCTCTTTTTTTCCCCCCAATCTTTTTTCTCTTTGCTGTTTAGTTTGGAAATTTATGTGGACATTTTATAAATGCAGAGATTCTTTCCTCAGCTGTGTCCAGTGTCCTAATGAGCCCATTAAAGGCATTCATTTCTGTTATAGTGTTTCTGATCTCCAGCACTTCTTTTTTTTTTTTCTGCTTTATAACAAATTTAATCAGTTATACATATACATATGTTCCCGTATCCCCTCCCTTTTGTGTCTCCCTCCCACCCTCCCTATCCCACCCCTCCAGGCGGTCACAAAGCACCGAGCTGATCTCCCTGTGCTATGTGGCTGCTTCCCACTAGCTATCTACCTTATACGTTTGGTAGTGTATATATGTCCATGCCTCTCTCTCGCTTTGTCACAGCTTACCCTTCCCCCTCCCCATATCCTCAAGTCCGTTCTCTAGTAGGTTCCAGCACTTCTTTTTGTTTCTTTCTTAGAATTTCTTAGGATCTTTCTGGTTCTATTATCCGTCTATTCTTGTATGTTGCCTGTTTTTTTCCAGTTGGGTCCTTAGTGTGTTAATCATAGTTGTTTTAAGTTCCTGATCTCATAATTCCAACATTCTGGTCATATCTGAGTCTGGTTCTGATGCTTGCTCTGTCTCTTCAACCTTTGTTTCCTTTTAGTAAGCCTTGTATTGTTTTGTTGAAACCTGAACATTATGTGCTGGGCAAAAGGGACTGCAGTACATAGGCCTTTAATAATGCGCTAGAGGAGGGGATATGTTCTGTAGTTCTATGAGTAGGTCTCAGTCTTTTAGTGAGTCTTCTAGTTCTGGGCTGGGAGCTTCACAAATGTGTCTGTTTTTTTTCACCCCTTAGGTGGGGCAGGATAACTAGAGGGGACTGGAGTTGGGTATTTCCCTCCCTCAGGTCTGATAAAAGCCCAATAGGTTAGGGTAAAATAGTTCCTCTTGAGGGCAGGCCTTGTTAAGAAGAATAGAAGACTCTGATGTAGTTCAAAAATTATTATTTTTTTCCTTCCCATTGCTGGAAGCATGAGGGGATTTTTCTTTGATCTTCACAGTGAGGACCTGGTAGAGTTCCTGGAGGAAAAATACACGGAAGTGTGAGGGCCACCTCATGACTGGTTCTCTCTGGAGTTTTTAACTTTCAGATTTATCTACACTAAGTCTCTAGCAATTCATCAGTTACAGTTTAGATTTTACTACCCTGCTACTGGTTCCCACATAGTTTTCTTCTCTGGTAAATTATGATTCTCTGTATCTGCCTGTCTGTCTCTCCAATTTTTGGATCAGCAATTTGCTCTGTGACCCAATTCTCTGATGGATCTAAGAAGAATTGTTGATTTTTTTTCAGTTCATGTTTTTGCTTGTTAGGATGGAGTGATGGTTTCTAAGCTTCTTACATGCTGGACTAGAAACTGGAAGTCAGGGCTTTTGCTTTTTTTGCATTAAAAATCTAAATACATGAAGCTTAAGTAATGCAACATTTATTAGTTAGAAGAATCTTACATAATATAATCTGGAATCTTAATTTCGATAGATGAGTTCCAGACATATTCAGAGGTTCTGCTTTGGATTGGGGCAGGCATCCAGAAAATAGAACCTGTATGCTCTTATATCTTATTTATATCCTTAGTCTAGTTCCCTAAGCCATTGGTATTGGGTCTAATAATACTTTTATTTATTACCATAAACTGTTTATCTCCAGTAAACAGATACTGTTTAGACTGACTTTGTTTAAGAATCCTTACAGTGAGACTGAACTAAGTAAGTGAATCCACATCATCTCAGTTTATATATAAGAAGACTGAAGTGGAAATGAAAGCAGTAAAATGAATTCATAACTGTCTTTTTAAATTTTCACTAATTTTATTAATGATAGAGGCTTAAGTGAAACTCTCAGAACTTGGTTGTAAAATAAGATATGAAATCTGTTTCCTTATAACTCTGTAACATTTTCCTTTGAAGCCTAACCATGAGCAAACAACTGTTAGCATTCTGAAAGTAAATTTTCTGAAATGTCTCCTCAGAGATTGAAAATAGTGTTATGTGCATGGAGATAAGCCTACAAACATGTAGACTGTGTACTCTGTTTAGTAAAATTAAAGAGGACTTTGGAAATGTATATGTTTGCCTGAAGAATGAGTAGTAAAATTTTTTGTAAGCTGTTACATGTATATAGAAGATGAGAAGCATCATAAAAGAGCACGCTGTAAATTTGTCAAAACGCATAGAACTCTACAGCAGAAAGTGAACCTTAACGTATGCAAATTAAAAAAACAAACATGTAGTTGGTTAGAGGATCCCAGGATGAAATGCAGACTGAGCCAAACAAATCTAACTCTATTAGAAATGTATGAAAAAAAGCTCACTGAATATAATGGGGGAGAAAAGGTACTGTCCTAAGTAACTTTGGAAATGCACGGAACCTGTAAGACTAAAGGCAAAAGGAGCTGCACATAAGTAGTGTATTCAAGTTGATAATGTTGCTTCCCATAGAGGAATGGTTAACAATTCTGATTCTGTACTAGAATTCAACAAGTAAGATAGGTGGTAGGTGGTGGGAACCAGGTTTCTTACTGTTGAAGTGGGAGGTTACAGACAAGCAAGGGAAGGAGGCTACAGTGATCCATGTGGTAGTGCATTAGAATTGGAGATATTAGTATAAGCTCATATTTAACTTACTATCGATATAAGTATACATCTTTTTTTTTCTTTTTTTTTTTTGTGGTACGTGGGCCTCTCACTGTTGTGGCCTCTCCCGTTGCGGAGCACAGGCTCTGGACGCGCAGGCTCAGTGGCCATGGCTCACGGGCCCAGCTGCTCCGTGGCATGTGGGATCTTCCCGGACCGGGGCACGAACCCGTGTCCCCTGCATCGGCAGGCGGACTCTCAGCCACTGTGCCACCAAGGAAACCCATAAGTATACATCTTAAATGAGTTTAGTTCATTAACCTCAAAGCAATCAAAAATAGAAATTTCAGCCTTGGAATTAATCGTATTTTTAAATTAAAAAAATTTTATAATTTATTTTTATTATTTATTTATTTATTTTGGGCTGCGTTGGGTCTTCGTTGCTGTGCGTGGGCTTTCTCTAGTTGCAGTGAGCAGGGGCTACTCTTCATTGCAGTGCGCGGGGCTTCTCGTTGCAGAGCACGAGCTCTAGGTGTGCAGGCTTTAGTAGTTGTGGCTCGTGGGCTCTAGGCACGCAGGCTCAGTAGTTGTGGCGCACGGGCTTAGTTGCTCTGTGGCATGTGGAATCTTCCTGGATCAGGGCTCAAACCCATGCCCCCTGCATTGGCAGGCGGATTCTTAACTACTGCAGCACCAGGGAAGTCCCTTAATAGTTTTTTATAATCAAGGTGGGAGTAGTTGAAAAGTATATTACAGTTAATATTTTAAGCATTTGCCTTAAGAAGTATTGCAGGATTTGTCAGATCTTACAGAATGGGACAGTCCTAAATCCAGACCTAAGTATTGCCAGTCATATTGTTGAATGCCTTCTGTTAGGAGGGAGATTTGTATTGATACAAATACAAATCCCTTGATCATAGAATCATGATTGTATTTTGCAGTATTTGTAATTTTATTTAAGTTATTGTTCAGTATATGTGGTATGCTCCTTCGTTCTCTCTCTCTCTCTTTTTCTCTCATTCCCAAGGGGAAACACAGCAACGGTGTTTGACTGGAGGTCATACTTGTACCTAATTTTCAATTAAGCAGTTTGTGGAAAGACTTTGTAGAATGGCCGTTTCCAAGTCATTCTGGGAGGCTGAGATAAATGGCTATAACGTGCGTATAAAGATTTGGGAAAATTCAGATTCTGTTTTTTCTTTTGATGAAAGGAAGGGTTTGAATGAAATAATTGGGGAAATATTTCTTTAAAACCTTGGAGTATCTTTATAATTTTTATGCTTAGCTGATGGCATGAATACTTACTACTTTTCTGGGGAGAATGATTTAAAATATTTTATCTTGGTGTTGGACTGTGTCAGCTATAATTTCGGGTTCAGAAAATAGAGTCACAATATGATTGAGATTTAATTGATGGTTTTTCCAAATTGACCTAGGAGCATTTTGCCAAATGCTTTATAGATTTATCCTAGAAATACTGCTTGGTGTTTTCTAGAGTTGTGTATACTACGATTACTGTGTATTTACTGTGTATTTTCTGATGTTACAAAGACATTTATAAGGAAAGATAATACTTGAGTTTTATTCTCTTATTACAGCGTGGATTCTGATTTAGTAGTTCTAGTGGGGAGCCTGAGATTTCTCTGAGGCTGTTGGTTCGTGGACCACACTTGCAAGGTGTTAGAGCTAGGGGTGGGCAAATGTTTTCTGCAAAGGCCCAGTTAGTAAACATTTTAGTCTTTGTTGGCCACATATGGTCTCTGTTACATCTTTCTCTTTTTTCTTTCTTTTTTTTTTTTTTTTTTTACAACCCTTTAAAAACGTAAAAACCATTCTTAGCTCATGGGCCCATACAAAAACAAGGCATAATCAGATTTGAACCCCTGGCCATAGTTTGCCTATTCCTGTTTTAGAGAAAGGGCGTATGCGTTTAGTTTGATAGAAACAAAAATTCTAGAATTGGTGTTTGTCATGACTTTTCAGCATTTCAGATGATCATGTGATTTTTCTTTGCCCTATTAATGAGGTGAATTACTGCTGATGGTTCAGAAGCTTTTTGTTGTTGTTTACAAAAGTTTGTTTTTCTTCTTTTAATAGGGGTATAATTTTACATACAGTAAAATTCATCCTTTTTATTGTATGGTATTTTGAATTTTGACAAATGAATATAGTTGTGTACTGTTAAAGGTGAACAAAGCTGGACCCTAGTTAAAATGGTAAGGACAGATTTTAATCAGTGATACATTCCTGCAATACGGAAAAGACTCCAGTGTGAATGGAGCTTGGCTTTGATTGGTACAGCAGTGACCTAGCGTTTTAAAGGGAGAATGAAGGCATTGAGAACGGGTGAGAAGGGGGTTCAGTGGAGTCAGGGAAGCGATAAATAACAGGAGGCTGGAAGGGGAGCTTTTTGTTATTGGTCCACGTGAAACTATCTGGATTGGTTAATTGCTGCTTATCCAAAGCTCTTACCATCCCACACATCCTGCCAGACAGAAGCCCTACGTTCAGGTGTTGGCTGGAACACACAGTAAATTCTTTCGGCATCTTTGAGTTTTTTTAGGCAGATATTTTAAGAGGGGCTGGAGGTATCCTAGGGATGCAGCTATGAAGCTATGTTAGTGTTTTGTTCAAGTCTTTATAGGCCATGGTTGAGGCATCGTTGTGGAGGGGACTCAGGAGCATGGCTGGAGGTTAGTTAGAGAGTCTCTGTCAGCATCACCACCACAGTCAAGATACAGAACTGTTCTGTCATCACCTTCCCCCTCCCCACCAGTTTCCTTGTGCTCTGTTGTACTTACCTTCTTGCCTAACCCTTGGCTCCTGACAATTACTGATTTGTTCTCTCTTCCTGTTGTCTTTTCCCGAATGTCCTATAAATGGAATCATACATTACATAGCTTTTTGAGACTGGCTTCTTTGACTCGGCGTAATACATTTGAGATTCATCTATGTTGTTGTGTGTATCAGTCGTTTTTGTTGTTGTTGTTGTTGTAGCTGAGTGGTATCCCATTGTATTGATGTATTACAGTTTGTCCATTAATCAGTTGTTTCCAATTTTGGCAATTACAAATAAAGCTACTGTAAACATTCGTGGACAGGTTTTTTTGTGAACATAAGTTTTCATTTCTCTTCCTGCTCTTGGGTAATGCCCAGAAGTTAGCTTGTTGGGTTCTGTGGTAACTATAATTAACTTTATACAAAACTGAAAATTTCCTGAAGTGGTCATATAGTATTTTATTCCCACTAGCAGTGTATGAGAGTTCCAGTTGTTCTGCATTGTCACTGGCATTTGATAATGTCAGTTTCCGTCAGGTCATTCTTATATGTATGTTGTGATCTCATTGTGGTTTTAATTTGTATTTCTCTAATGGCTGATGATGGTGAGCATCTTTATATATATTTAATGTATTTGTGTATCTTCTTGGGTGTCAGATGTTTTGCCAAGTTTTATATTTTTTTTCTTAATTATTGTTGAGTTTTGAAAGTTGTTGACATACAGTCTGGATACAAGTCCTTTATCAGGTATGTGTTTGATAAATCTTTTCTCCTAGGCTGTGGCTTGTCTTTTTACTCTCTTAACAGCGTCTTTCACAGAGCAGACATTATATGTTTTGATTATCAGTTTTTTTCTTTTAGGGATTGTACTTTCGGCTTTTAGTATCAAATCTTGGAAATCTTTGCCTAACCTAGGGTCACAACAATTTTTCTCCTGTGTTTTCTTCTAGAAATTTTAGGTTTTACATTTAACTCTATGACCCATTTTGAGTTAATTTTTTTTTTTTTTTTTTTTTTTTTTTGCGGTATGCGGGCCTCTCACTGCTGTGGCCTCTCCCGCTGCGGAGCACAGGCTCCGGATGCGCAGGCTCAGCAGCCATGGCTCACGGGCCCAGCCGCTCCGCGGCATATGGGATCCTCCCGGACCGGGGCACGAACCCGTATCCCCTGCATCGGCAGGCGGACTCTCAACCACTGCGCCACCAGGGAGGCCCTTAATTTTTTTTAAAAAACATTTTTATTGGAGTATAACTGCTTTACAGTGGTGTGTTAGTTTCTGCTTATAACAAAGTGAATCAGTTATACATATCCCCATATCCCCATATCCCCATATCTCTATATCTCTTCCCTCTTGTGTCTCTTTCCCTCCCACCCTCCCTATCCCACCCTTCTAGCTGATCACAAAGCACCGAGCTGATATCCCTGTGCTTTGCAACTGCTTCCCACTAGCTGTCTATTTTACATTTGGTAGTATATATATGTCCATATATACACTACCACTCTCTCACTTTGTCCCAGCTTACCCTTCCCCTCCTCGTGTCCTTAGGTCTATTCTCTAGTAGGTCTGCGTCTTTATTCCCGTCTTGCCCCTAGGTTCTTCATGACCTTTTTTTTTTTCCCCCAGGTTCCATATATATTGTGTTAGCATACGGTATTTGTTTTTCTCTTTCTGACTTACTTCACTCTGTATGACAGACTCTAGGTCCATCCACCTCACTACAAATAACTCAAATTTCGTTTCTTTTTATGGCTAAGTAATATTCCATTGTATATATGTGCCACATCTTCTTTATCCATTCATCTGTCGATGGACACTTAGGTTGTTTCCATGTCCTGGCTATTGTAAATAGAGTGGTAATGAACATTGTGGTACATGACTCTTTCTGAATTATGGTTTTCTCAGGGTATATGCCCAGTAGTGGGATTGCAGGGTCATATGGTAGTTCTATTTTTAGTTTCTTAAGGAACCTCCACACTGTTCTCCATAGTGGCTGTATCAGTGTACATTCCCACCAACAGTGTCTGAGGGTTTCCTTTTCTCCACACCCTCTCCAGCATTTATTGTTTGTAGATTCTTTGATGATGGCCATTCTGACCACTGTGACATGATATCGCATTGCAGTTTTGATTTACATTTCTCTAATGATGTTGAGCATTCTTACATGTGTTTGTTGGCAATCTGTATATCTTCTTGGGAGAAATGTCTGTTTAGGTCTTCTGCCCATTTTTGGATTGGGTTGTTTGTTTTTTGATATTGAGCTGCATGACCTGCTTGTAAATTTTGGAGATGAATCCTTTGTCAGTTGCTTCATTTGTGAATATTTTTTCCCATTCTGAGGGTTGTCTTTTCGTATTGTTTATGGTTTCTTTTGCTGTGCAAAAGCTTTTAAGTTTTATTAGGTCCCATTTGTTTATTTTTATTTCCATTTCTCTAGGAGGTGGGTAAAAAAGGATCTTGCTGTGATTTATGTTATAGAGTGTTCTGCCTATGTTTTCCTCTAAGAGTTTGATAGTGTCTGGCCTTACATTTGGGTCTTTAATCCATTTTGAGTGTATTTTTGTGTATGGTATTAGGGAGTGTTCTGATTTCATTCTTTTACATGTAGCTGTCCAGTTTTCCCAGCACCACTTATTGAAGAGGCTGTCTTTCTCCACTGTATATTCTTGCCTCCTTTATCAAAGATAAGGTGACCACGTGTGTGTGGGTTTATCTCTGGGCTTTCTATCCTGTTCCACTGATCTATATTTCTGTTTTTGTGCCACTACCATACTCTCTTGATTACTGTAGCTTTGTAGTATAGTCTGAAGTCAGGGAGTCTGATTCCTCCAGCTCCGTTTTGTTTCTCAAGATTGCTTTGGCTATTCGGGGTCTTCTGTGTTGCCATACAAATTGTGAAATTTTTTGTTCTAGTTCTGTGAAAAATGCCAGTGGTAGTTTGATAGGGATTGCATTGAATCTGTAGATTGCTTTGGGTAGTACAGTCATCTTCACAATGTTGATTCTTCCAATCCAAGAACATGGTATATCTCTCCATCTGTTGGTATCAACTTTAATTTCTTTCATCAGTGTCTTATAGTTTTCTGCATACAGGTTTTTTTGTCTCCCTAGGTAGGTTTATTCCTAGGTATTTTATTCTTTTTGTTGCAATGGTAAATGGGAGTGTTTCCTTAATTTCTCTCTCAGATTTTTCATTAGTGTATAGGAATGCAAGAAATTTCTGTGCATTAATTTTGTATCCTGCTACTTTACCACATTCATTGATTAGCTCTAGTAGTTTTCTGGTAGCATCTTTAGGATTCTCTGTGTGTAGTATCATGTTATCTGCAAACAGTGACAGTTTTACTTCTTTTCTGATTTGGATTCCTTTTATTTCTTTTTCTTCTCTGATTGCTGTGGCTAAAACTTCCAAAACTGTTGAATAATAGTGGTGAGAGTGGGCAACCTTGTCTTGTTCCTGATCTTAGTGGAAATGGTTTCAGTTTTTCCCCATTGAGGATGATGTTGTCTGTGGGTTCGTCATATATGGCCTTTATGATGTTGAGGTAAGTTCCCTCTATGCCTACTTTCTGGAGGGTTTTTACCATTAATGGGTGTTAAATTTTGTCAAAAGCTTTCTCTGCGTCTATTGAGATGATCATATGGTTTTTCTCCTTCATTTTGTTAATATGGTTGTCACATTGATTGATTTGCGTATACTGAAGAATTCTTGTATTCCTGGGATAAGCCCCATTTGATCATGCTGTGTGAGCCTTTCAGTGTGCTGTTGGATTCTGTTTGCTAGTATTTTGTTGAGGATTTTTGCATCTATGCTCATCAGTGTTATTGGCCTGTAGTTTTCTTTCTTTGTGACATTTTGTCTGGTTTTGGTATCAGGGTGATGGTGGCCTTGTAGAATGAGTTTGGGAGTGTTCCTCCCTCTGCTACATTTTGGAAGAGTTTGAGAAGGATAGGTGTTAGCTCTTCTCTAAATGTTTGATGGAATTCGCCTGTGAAGCCATCTGGTCCTGGGCTTTTGTTTGTTGGAAGATTTTTAATCCCAGTTTCAATTTCAGTGCTTGTGATTGGTCTGTTCATATTTTCTATTTCTTCCTGGTTCAGTCTGGGAAGGTTGTGCATTTCTAAGAATTTGTCCATTTCTTCCAGGTTGTCAATTTCAGTGGCATAGAGTTGCTTGTAGTAATCTCTCATGAGCCTTTGTATTTCTGCAATGTCAGTTGTTACTTCTCCTTTTTCATTTCTAATTGTATTGATTTGAGTCTTCTTCCTTTTTTTCTTGATGAGTCTGGCTAATGGTTTATCTTCTCAGAGAAGCAGCTTTTAGTTTTATTGGTCTTTGCTCTCATTTCCTTCATTTCTTTTTCATTTATTTCTGATCTGATCTTTATGATTTCTTTCCTTCTGCTAACTTTGGGTTTTTTTGTTCTTCTTTCTGTAATTGCTTTAGGTGTAAGGTTAGGTTGTTTATTTGAGATGTTCCTTGTTTCTTAAGGTAGGATTGTGTTGCTCTGAACTTCCCCTTAGAACTGCTTTTGCTGCGTCCCATAGGTTTTGGGTCATTGTGTTTTCATTGTCATTTGTTTCTAGGTATATTTTGATTTCCTCTTTGATTTCTTCAGTGAACTCTTGATTATTAAGTAGTGCATTGTTTAGCCTCCGTGTGTTTGTATTTTTTACAGATTTTTTTCCTCTTTTGATATCTAGTCTCATAGTGTTGTGGTCAGAAAAGATACTTTATACAATTTCAGTTTTCTTAAATTTACCAAGGCTTGATTTGTGACCCAAGATATGATCTATCCTGGAGAATGTTCCATGAGCACTTGAGAAGAAAGGTATTCTGTTGTTTTTGGATGGAATGTCCTATAAACATCAGTTGAGTTCATCTTGTTTAATGTATCATTTAAAGCTTGTATTTTCTTATTTATTTTCGTTTTGGATGATCTGTCCATTGGTGAAAGTAGGGTGTTAAAGTCCACTACTATGATTGTGTTACTGTCAATTTCCCCTTTTATGGCTGTTAGTGTTTGCCTTATATATTGAGGTGCTCTTATGTTGGATGCATATATACTTGTAATTGTTTTATCTTCTTCTTGGATTGATCCCTTGATCATTATGTAGTGTCCTTCCTTGTCTCTTGTAACATTCTTTATTTTAAACATTTAACATTCTTTATTCTCTATTTTATCTGATATGAGTATTGCTACTCCAGCTTTCTTTTGATTTCCATTTGCATGGAATATCTTTTTCCATCCCCTCACTTTCAGTCTGTATGTGTCCCTAGGTCTAAAGTGGGTCTCTTGTAGACAGCATATATACAGGTCTTGTTTTTTATCTGTTCTGCCAGTCTGTGTCTTTTGGTTGGAGCATTTAATCCATTTACATTTAAGGTAATTATTGATATGTATGTTCCTATTACCATTTTCTTAATTGTTGTGGGTTTAGTATTGTAGGTCTTTTTCTTCTCTTGTGTTTCCTGCCTAGAGAAGTTCCTTTAGCATTTGTTGTAAAGCTGGTTTTGTGGTGCTGAATTCTCTTAGCTTTTGCTTGTCTGTAAAGCTTTTATTTCTCCATCAAATCTGAATGAGATCCTTGCTGGGTAATCTTGGTTGTAGGTTTTCCTTTTCATCACTTTAAATACATCCTGCCACTCACTTCTGTCTTGCAGAGTTTCTGCTGAAAGATCAGCTGTTAACCTTATGGGGATTTCCTTGTGTGTTATTTGTTGTTTTTCCCTTGCTGCTTTTAATATTTTTTCTTTGTATTTAATTTTTGATAGTTTGATTAATATGTGTCTTGGCATGTTTCTGCTTCGACTTATCCTGTTTGGGACTCTCTGCGCTTCCTGGACTTGATTAACTATTTCCTTTCCCATATTAGGGAAGTTTTCAACTATAATCTCTTCAAATATTTTCTCAGTCCATTTCTTTTTCTCTTCTTCTTCTGGCACCCCTATAATTCGAATGTTGGTGCATTTAATATTGTCCCAGAGGTCTCTTGAGACTGTCCTCAATTCTTTTTATTCTTTTTTCTGTTCTGCAGTAGTTATTTCCACTATTTTATCTTCCAGGTCACATATCCGTTCTTCTGCCTCAGTTATTCTGCTGTTGATCCCTTCTAGAGAATTTTTAATTTCATTTATTGTGTTGTTCATAATTGTTTGTTTGCCATTTAGTTCTTCTAGTTCCTTGTTAAACGTTTATTGTATTTTGTCCATTCTATTTCCAAGATTTTGGATCATCTTTACTATCAGTACTCTGAATTCTTTTTCAGGTAGACTGCCTATTTTCTCTTCGTGTGTTTGGTCTGGTGGGTTTTTACCTTGCTCCTTCATCTGCTGTGTGTTTGTCTTCTCATTTTGCTTAACTTACTGTGTTTGGGGTGTCCTTTTCTCAGGCTGCAGGTTCATAGTTCCCGTTGTTTTTGGTGTCTGCCCCCAGTGGCTAAGGTTTGTTCAGTGGGTTGTGTAGGCTTCCTGGTGGAGGGGACTAGTGCCTGTGTTCTGGTGGATGAGGCTGGATCTTGTCTTTCTGGTGGGCAGGTCCACATCTGGTGGTGTGTTTTGGGGTGTCTGTGACCTGTTTATGATTTTTGGCAGCCTCTGTGCTAATTGGTGGGGTTGTGTTCCTGTCTTGCTAGTTGTTTGGCATAGGGTGTCCTGCAGTGTAGCTTGCTGGTCGGTGAGTGAAGCTGGGTCTTGGCGCTGAGATGGAGATCTCTGGGAGATTTTCACCGTTTGATGTTACGTGGAGCTGGGAGGTCTGTGGTGGACCAATGTCCTGAACTTTGCTCTCTCAGCTCAGAGGCACAGCCCTGATGCCTGGCTGGAGAAGCAAGAGCCTGTGATCCACATTGCTCAGAACAAAAGGGAGAAAAAAAAAGAGAAAAAGATAAAATAAAATAAAATAGGTATTACAATAAAAACCAAAAAAATATTTAAAAATTTTCTTTCACTGATTATAAAGAAAGAGAGAGGGCTTCCCTGGTGGCGCAGTGGTTGAGAGTCCGCCTGCCGATGCAGGGGACACGGTTTCGTGCCCCAGTCTGGGAAGATCCCACATGCCACGGAGCAGCTGGGCCCGTGAGCCATGGCCGCTGGGCCTGCGCGTCCGGAGCCTGTGCTCCGCAATGGGAGAGGCCACAACAGGGAGAGGCCACAACATTGAGAGGCCCGCGTACCGCAAAAAAAAAAAAAAAAAGAAAAAGAGAGAACAACCAAACCAAAAAACAAATCCACCAATGATAAGCACTGAAAACTATAGTAAAAAACAAACAAACAAAAAAATGGACAGACAGAGCCCTAGGACAAATGGTAAAAGCAAAGCTCTACAGATAAAATCCCACACAGAAGCATACACATACACACTCACAAAAAGAGAAAAAGGGAAAAATATATATATATCGTTGCTCCCAAAGTCCACCTCCTCAATTTGGGATGTTTTGTTGTCTATTCAGGTATTCCACAGATGCAGGTATATCAGGTTGACTGTAGAGATTTAATCCGCTGCTCCTGAGGCTGCTGGGGGAGATTTCCCTTTCTCTTCTTTTTTCCGCACAGCTCCTGGGATTCAGCTTTGGATTTGGACCCGCCTCTGCATGTAGGTCGCAGGAGGGCGTCTGTTCTTCGCTCAGACAGGACGGGGTTAAAGGAGCAGCTGATTCTGGGGCTCTGGCTCACTCAGGCCGGGGGGAGGGAGGGGTATGGAATCTGGGGCGGGCCTGCGGCGGCAGAGGCCAGCGTGCCATTGCAGTAGCTGAGGTGCGCTGTGTGTTCTCCCAGGGAAGTTGTCCCTGGCAGTGGCGGGCTGCACAGGCTCCTGGGAGGGGAGGTGGGGATAGTGACCTGTGCTCGCACACAGGCTTCTTGGTGGCGGCAGCAGCAGCCTTAGCGTCTCAGGTCCGCGCTGATAGCCGTGGCTCGCGTCCCTCTCTGAAGCTGGTTTAAGTGGCGCTCTTAGTCCCCTCTCCTTGTGCTCCAGGAATAAAGAGGCAAGAAAAGGTCTCTTGCCTCTTAGGCAGCTCCAGACTTTTTCCCTACTCCCTCCCGGCTTCCCGTGGCGCACTAGCCCCCTTCAGGCTGTGTTCACGCCGCCAACCCCAGTCCTCTTCGTGGAATCCGACCGAAGCCTGAGACTCAGCTCCCAGCCCCCGCCCGCCCCTGCGGGTGAGCAGACAAGCCTCTCGGGCTGGTGAGGCCTGGTCAGCACTGATCCTCCATGCGGGAACCTCTCCGCTTTGCCCTCTGCACCCCTGTTGCTGCGCTCTCCTCTGTGGCTCCGAAGCTTCCCCCCCTCCGCCACCTGCAGTCTCTGCCTGCGAAGGGGCTTCCTACTGTGTGGAAACCTTTCCTCCTTCACAGCTCCCTCCCACTGGTGCAGGTTCCGTCCCTATTGTTTTGTCTGTTTTTTCTTTTTTCTTTTACCCTACCCAGGTACGTGGGGAGTTTCTTGCCTTTTGGGAGTTTTGAGGTTTTCTGCCAGCATTCAGTAGGTGATCTGTAGGAGCTGTTTCCACTTACAGATGTATTTCTCATGTATTTGTGGAGAGGAAGGTGATCTCCACGTCTTAGTCTTCTGCCATCTTGAAGCTCCTCCTCCATCTTGAGTCAATTTTTGTATGTGGTGTGATTGAAGTACATCTTTTGGCATGTGAATATCCAATTGTTCCAGCATCATTTGTTGAACAGACTGCCCTCCATTGACTTGTCTTTGTATCTTTATTGAAAACCAAATATGTGGGTCTATTTCTGGACTTTGTTCATTTGATCTTTGTGTCCATTGTTTTGTCAATAACATGCTCTCTTGATTAGTGTAGTAAAGATAGTAAGTCTTGAAAGCAATTAGTATGAGTTCTCCAAGGTTGTTTTCCATTTTCAAAATTGTTTTGGCAGCTCTAGTCTTTGATTTTTCAGATGAATATTAATGTCAGCTTGTCAGATTCTAATTAAATCTTGCTGGGATTAAATCAAGCATGTTTGTTCTGTTGAAATCTTTTAATTCCTAACTGATTTTTGAGTGATTTATCTATTGCTGAGAGAAGTGTGTTAAAAATCTTGACAGTTTCTTTCTATAGATCTGCCCATTTTGCTTTTTAAAAATGTGCTTTGAGACTGTTCTGAAGTGTACGTAGGTAGAGAATTATCTTCCTGGTGTCCCTCATACTATTATTTAGGGACTGAATTTATTACTAATGCATTTTGACTTAAAAGTCTATTTTGTTTATTGTTACTAACTACATGCACTTTCTTTCAGTTAATTTTTGCCTGATAAATAGTTTTCTGTTTTTTTTTTTTTTGCGGTACACGGGCCTCTCACTGTTGGGGCCTCTCCCGTTGCGGAGCACAGACTCCGGACGCGCAGGCTCAGCGGCCATGGCTCACGGGCCTAGCTGCTTAGCAGCCTGTGGGATCTTCCTGGACCGGGGCACGAACCCGTGTCCCCTGCATCGGCAGGTGGACTCTCAACCACTGCGCCACCAGGGAAGCCCTAGTTTCCTGTTTTTAAATTTTCTGTGTGTTTGTTTTTTAGGTATTTCTTTTTTAAGTAGCTTGTGGTTTGATTTTTACGTCCACCATTACAGTTTGTCTTCTACTGAAGCTTTTAGTCCATTTGTGCTTATTGTAATTACTTACATATTTCAGTTCATTTCTGACATCTTATTTTGAGATTTCTGTTTGTCCTTCCCATTTCTTTTTCTTTTTCTGTTCTTTCTTGGCTTTTTTCATGTTGATTATATTTTGTCCTTCAGTTTTTCCCCTCTACTAGTGTGCAAATTGTACACATTCTGTTCTTTTTGAAGATACCTTAGGAATTTTTTAACACGTATACTTATGAAATTCTTAGTACACTTGACGTCTGTTTATTACTTTCCTGGCTTATATAAATATCATTATCATGAATTTAAGTTCTACTTCGTTGTTTGTAACTCACTAGAAATTTTTAAAATTTAGATTTATCATGCGATCTTGCATATTAGACCTTCCAGGTGAGATAATTTTTCGGAATCTTTAGAATTTACATTAGTGAAGGTGTGTTGGTAGCTGACTCTCTCAGGCTTTGTTTGTTTGATATGCCTTCATTCTAGGTCAATAGATTTTATCATGTTGATGGTATCATTCTACTGTCCATTGGCATTCTTTGTTGTTGAAATAATCTGTTATTCTTATTATCATTCCTGACCACAGTTTCAGTATAATTTGTGTAGATTTTTGTTTCTTATTATGCTACTTGGGATTTGTTGGGTTTCTGGATTCTGTGGGCTGATGTCTTTCATCAGTTGTAGAAAATTCTCTTCAAATTTTGCATTTGCCCCCTTGTTTTCTTTCAGAATTCTAAGTAGAAATCTGTTTTCCTCACTCTTCCATGTTTTTTTATGATAACCTGTCTTTCATGAATCCATTTTTTCCCTTTGTATTTAGCACTAAAGAGATTATCTGGAATTATCTTCATGTTTGTTAATTATCTCTTCATACAGTCAGGTATTCCTACCATTCCCTTCTTTCTCTCTTTCTGTCTGTGTGTTTGTGTGTGTGTGTGTGTGTGTGTGTGTGTTCCTTTTAGCTTACCCACTGAGAATGTTCAAGTTGGGGTTTCTGCTACTGTGTATAATCCTTCATCTGTGGGTGCTACCTTGTGTAGATTATAGAAACTGTCTCTCTTTCAGTGCTAGATTACTTCTCTGGATTTTTCCTTTCTTTCTGCTGTGCTCAAAATATTTCCTTAATTTTCTGTGGTTGCAGACATATACTTAAAATACTATTTTTGGAGTTTATCATTTTTAGGTGTTTAATAATAGAAAGCCTTCTCTGGACTTACAGTCTGCTGTATTGCCAGAGACAGACTTTATGTTTTCCTTCCCACCCCCACCCTAGTATTTAATTTGCTATTTCTTTCTTTTATGATTCTTATATTCCACTCTTTCCAGTACTAAGGAGAGTTAAGTATGTCCAGCTTGCCTTCCTCTCTTCTTTTTTTCTTTATGGTTTAGTTTGCTGTGCATTTTAAACCACTCACATACTTATATTTCATACCTACAAGAAGATAAAAAGGATAACATAATGAACACTGTGCCTACTATATAAGCTAAGCAGTAGAACATTACCAGTGCGGTTTGCTCCCTGTACTGGTTGCCTCCTCTCTTGTACCATACTTCATACTTAATTCTTCAGTTGTTTTGGGGGAAGTGAAGTAGGGTGAGCTCCCCCAACCAAGAGTTTTTAAAATATGTACTAGAGTTTTAATTTGATGGAATTTGAGAGTTGGGTTAGAGATTAATTCCTAGTCTAGTGCCATTTTCCTTTTCTCAGTTATTTCAATTTAAGAAAAAAGTTTATTCTGTAGCTTTCAGGTGATTTTGTCCTTTTTTTCTTTCACCTGCTTTCCACCTCTGGTAGATAATGAATTGCTTACTCAAACATACTGTTCACCTTTTTAAGTAGTATTTGTTTAGAGTTTACTAACAAATTAATTTTTCACCCATCACTTTAAATTTTTTTGCAACTAAATCCTTGTGAAACAGGCCTATTTAAAATAATAATCCTTTTACTTAGCTCCTTTTCTAACTGGAGAATACATTTAAAATAGATGTTTATGGTGCCTTTTTTTTTTTTTTTTACACGGACCTCTCACTGTTGGGGCCTCTCCCATTGCAGACCACAGGCTCCGGATGCACAGGCACAGCGGCCATGGCTTATGGGCCCAGCCGCTCCGCGGCATGTGGGATCCTCGCGGAATGGGGCACGAACCCGTTTCCCCTGCAACGTCAGACAGACTCTCAACCGCTGCGCCACCAGGGATGCCCTATGGTGCCTTTTTATTTTTAAGTTTTAAATAACTATTTCTGTTTTGTTTTTGGTGGTTTTCTTGACGTTTATTCTTTTGACCTGTTTGACCTCAAGGTGAAATTGGAGGTAACTTTTAGTGCTAGGTAGTACCCTGGTAATTCTAAATTTAGCACCAGTATCGGAAGACTGTTCATCCTCTAGATGCTGTTTCACTCTGACTCTTGGTGTCTTGGGCAGAAACTGAGTCGCTGATTTTCTCAAAGAATCTTAATGATGCCCCCACACATACATAAGAGGAGGGTTGGCTTTGGGGCATGTCTGCCTGCTGTGGGTATCTGAGTAAGATTACCAACTTTTTTCTGCTGATTTATATGGATTTGAAAAAGATCGTAATGAGTGATGGCTTTTATTTTCAGGAGTGTTTAAACTCTTAGAAGTGTATGAGTTTTCCCAGGGGAAAATTCAGAGTTACCAATTGTTTTTTGAGTAATGCAGTTTTGTTTAAGGCATGACAGCTTTTTGTTCTTATTTATTTTTTTAAATCTTTATTTTATATTGGAACCTAGTTGATTAACAATGTTGTGTTAGTTTCAGGTATACAGCAGAGTGATTCAGTTATTTGTGTACATGTATCTGTTCTTTTTCAAATTCTTTTCCCATTTAGGTTATTACAGAATATTGAACAGAGTTCTCTGGGTTATACAGTAGGTCCTTGTTGGTTATCTATTTTAAACATAGCAGTGTGTACATGTCAGTCCCAAACTCCCAATCTGTCCCTCCCCGCTGGTAACTGTTTTCTAAGTCTGTGTGTCCGTTTGTTTTGTAAATAAGTTCATTTGTATCATTTTTTATTTTTAGATTTTACATATAAGCAATATCATAAGGTACTTGTTTTTCTGTATGTGGCTTACTTCACTTAGTATGATAATCTCCAAGTCCATCCATGTTTCTGTGAATTACATTATTTCATTCTTTTTAATGGCTGAGTAATATTCTATTATATATATGTACCAAATCTTTATCCATTCATCTGTTGATAGACATTTAGGTTGCTTCCATGTCTTGGCTATTGTAAACAGTGCTACAGTGAACACTGGGATGCATTCATTCTTTTGAACCATGTTTTTCTCTGGGTATATGCCCAGGAATGGGATTGCTGGATCATATGGTATCTCTATTTTTAGTTTTTTAAGGAACCCCCATAATGTTCTCCATAGTGGCTGTACCAGTTTACATCCCAGCAACAGTGTAGGAGAGTTCCTTTTTTTTCACACCCTTTCTAGCATTGATTGTTTGTAGATTTTTTTTTTTTTTTTTTTTTTTTTTTTTTTGCTGTACGCGGGCCTCTCACTGCTGTGGCCTCTCCCGTTGCGGAGCACAGGCTCCGGACACACAGGCTCCGCGGCCATGGCTCGCGGGCCCAGCCGCTGCGCGGCATGTGGGATCTTCCGGGATAGGGGCACGAACCCGTGTCCCCTGCATCGGCAGGCGGACTCTCAACCACTGCGCCACCAGGGAAGCCCATTGTTTGTAGATTTTTTGATGATGGCCATTCTGACTGGTGTGAGGTATCACGTTGTAGTTTTGATTTGCATTTCTCTAATAATTACCAGTGTTGAGCATCTTTTCATGTGCCTATTGGCCATCTGTATGTCTTCTTTAGAGAAGTGTTTATTTAGGTCTTCTGCCCATTTTTTTTATTAAGGTTTTTTTTTTTTTGATATAGAGCTGCATGAGCTGTTTATAAATTTTGGAGACTAATCCATGGTTAGTCGCACTGTTTGCAAATATTTTCTCCCATTCTGTGGGTTGTATTTTTTGTTTTGTCTATGGTTTCCTTTGCTGTGCAAAAGCTTTTGAGTTTAATTAGGTTCATTTTGTTATTTTTGTTTTTATTTCCATTACTCTAGGAGATGGTCCAAAAAAGATATTGCTGTGATTTATGTCTAAGAGTGTTCTGCTTATGTTTTCCTCTAAGAGTTTTATAGTGTCCAGTCTTACATTTAGGTCTTTAATCCATTTTGAGTTTACTTTCGTGTATGGTGTTAAATAATGTTCTAATCTCTCTTTTTTTTTTTTTTTTTTTTTTTTTTTTACATGTAGCTGTCCGGTTTTCCCAGCACCATTTGTTGAAAAGGACTGTCTTTTTTCAGTTGTATCACCTTGCCTCCTTTGTCATAGATTAATTGACCATAGGTGCGAGGGTTTATTTCTGGGCTTTCTAGCCTGTTCCATTGATCTATATTTCTGTTTTTGTGCCAGTACCATACTGTTTTGATGACTGTAGCTGTGTAGTATAGTCTGAAGCCAGCAAGCCTGATTCCTCCAGGTCTGTTTTTGTTTCTCAAGATTGTTTTGGCTATTTGGAGTCTTTTGTGTCTCCATACAAATTTTAAGATTTTTTTGTTTTAGTTCTGTGAAAAATGCCATTAGTAATTTGATAGGGATTGCTTTGGATCTGTAGATTGCCTTGGGTAGTATACTCATTTTCACAATATTGATTTTTCCAGTCCAGGAACATGGTATATCTTTCCATCTGTTTGTGTCATCTTCAGTTTCTTTCATTAGCGTCTTAACAATTTTCAGAGTATGGGTGTTTTGTCTCCTTATGTAGGTTTATTCCTAGGTATTTTATTCCTTTTGATATGATGGTAAATGGGATCGTTTCTTTAATTTCTCTTTCTGACCTTTTGTTGTTAGTGTACAGGAATGAGATTTCTGTGTATTAATTTTGTATCCTGCAACTTTACTAAATTCATTGATGAGCTCTAGTAGTTTTCTGGTAGCATCTTTAGGATTTTCTGTGTATAGTATCATGTCATCTGCAAACAGTGACAGTTTTATCATGTCATCTGCAAACAGTGACAGTTTTACTTCTTTTCCAATTTGAATTCCTTTTATTTCTTTTTTTTTCCTAATTGCCATGGCTAGGACTTCCAAAAGTATGTTGAATGAAAGTGGCAAGAGTGGATGACAGCTTTTTAAATATTGATCTCTTACTGGACTGAACCTGCATGAAGGAAAAAGTAAAAAATCCTTAATTATTTAGAAAAACATTAGTTTTGTGATCTTTTCAGATTTATTTAGCATAGCTAAGGGTAGATGCAAGTCAACCAGTGTCAAAATAACACAATGTAAAGGTAACTATACTATTTATATTACCCATTTTGATGAAAATTTCTTGCTAGCCTAACATAATCCATCTTTTACCATTGTGGCAACATCTTCTAAACTGAAGACAAAAGTTTTTTAAGGATATTTATTATAATATTCTATATGTTTACGTCTTATAAGTAAAATGAGACCCCGTTGTGTGTAATATATTGAATGAATTAACAAATTAAAACCTCCAATGAAGAGTTGCCACCATATATATATAAAGAATTGGATGCCAAAAGCTTGCAAAGTTTTAGAAGAAATTTGAAAATTCATTTTATCCTCACATATTTTTGTATATTTATTCTTAGTAGAATTTTAAACAGTAATTGTGAACTTTCAAGTTACCATTTCTTAAATTATAAAACTTTTGAAAGAAATATGGAAGTGTGTGTGGGAAGGAATTCGTTTGGTACTTTGTTTACTTTTGTGGTCTTCCACAGCTTAAGGCGTGAGCACCAACTGAGGCTAATTATTAGCTAATATTTAGTGTCAGGTGGTTAATGATTTAAACACATTAACACCACCTGTACAGGAACAGAGTGCTGTGGATAAACAGGTGCTTGAGAAAGTCAGACTTCTCTTTACTCTTTCTAAACCCTGAGTGCACTAACATTCCTTTGGGAGCTTTTAGGCAATATTGATGCCTGGGCCCCAGTCCAGACCAATTTAATCCGAATTTCTGATGGAGTAACCCAAGTTACTGATATTTTTAATGAGTTTTTCAGGTCATTCTCAAATGCTGCCAGGGTTAAAAAAATGTATGCTTTAGGTGTTTCATGCTGTTGATGCTGCTGCTGTTGGTAGTGGTATTAATGTTGTTGTTACTTTTATTAGTGTGTTTTTGTGGGGAAGCGTGTGCATAATCTAAGAAACACTGCGCTTAAGGTAACTTGTATTAGTCCGTTTGGGCTTCTATAACAGTATACCATAACTGGTGGCTTATAAACAATAGAAATTTATTTCTCACAGTTCTGAAGGTTATGATGTCCAAGATCAAGGCACTGGCAGGTTTGGTGTCAGGGGAGGGCTTCCTTCCTAGTCGGCTGTTTTTTCACTGTAACTGCACATGGTAGAGGGGGCAAGGGAGCTTTCTTGGGCCTTTTAAATAAGGGTATTAATTCCATTCACGATGGCTCCACCCTCATGACCTAATCACCCCGGAGGCCATACCTCGTAATACCATCACCTTGGGAGTTAGGATTTCAACATATGATCTTGGGGGGCAAGGGAACATTCAGGCCATACCGTAACTGTTAATTATGTGTACAATTCTGGTTTCTGAATATTCAAGAACTGGTTATCTCATGGTCATTATGTATTGGTGATTATTGGATTTTGAAGTTATAATTGTGTAGATAAAGCAGACAGTTCAGTTGAATTTTCTTTTATGCCTCATTGTTTGTTTATGGTGACGTAAGTGTCATATTTTGATGTTAGGTTGGCTTTTCCATCTGTCACAAATTGTTCCCTTTATATCAGTTTTCATCAAGGTACTGTTTTAGGTAAGTGTACAGGTGGAAGGTCCAGGATGTGATTTGCCTGACAGTTTTCTGCCAGTCATTCTCATGAATGTTGACATTGGCCCTTAATGAGAGGAGTCACAGTAGATTGAGGGAAGAGTTGTGAGATTTTTTGAAACATGCCATTTCTAAGATAGCGGTGGGGGGGGTGGTCTAAGATATGAGGCTTTGTTGGGACAAGAGTTGAAGTGACTTTGTCTAAACTTTTAAGTGATGGTGTTTGGATCTAAAAATGTGTGTTAGTGTTCATAGTTATAAGCAATAGAAACCCTTCTACTTTAAACAGAAAAAATATTTTTAAAGAGGATGTTGGCTTACTTATAGAATTTCATAAATGGTAGAATTACCAAGCTTGGAATCTACATCCAGGGACTCTGCTACAAATCATACGACCGAGCTGGTCCGGTGAAGGCACCGCTGTTAGGTGGCATGCTTACCATTGTTTGTACTCTCTCACTGACATGAGGCAACAGATAATCCTTCAACTGCTGCCAGTGCTCCCTTGTAAAACTGGATTAAAGAAGGATGAATGAATGTAAACTGGACTTAATTCGCCTTTGCTGTTACCCCCAGCCTCAGCAGAATGGATTGCTGTGGTCCGTGCTGCTGCAGCTGTTGCTTCCTCCTCTCCTGCCCCTACCTCCCCCTTTACTTGGTGTGTCTGACTGGTAAGACCCAGATCTTATGCTCTTGTCGCAGTTGCAAGGAAGGTTTGGAAAGCAAATAGCTGGTGTTTTCAGTTTCTTTAGTTTCAGGTAAGTGGTTCTGTCTCATAAGGTGGAGGATTCTTCAACCATAGGAATGTAGTTTAGATGCTGGATAGCCCCCTAAAAGGCCAGCTATCCATGACAGAACATTTTGTAAGTGAATGGTCATAGGATTAGTCCATATTTTTTGCCATACTTTGAATACTGTATTTTTTTTTCTTTTTTTTTGCGGTACGTGGGCCTTTCACTTTTGTGGCCTCTCCCGTTGCGGAGCACAGGCACCGGATGCGCCGGCTCAGTGACCATGGCTCACGGGCCCAGCCGCTCTGCGGCATGTGGGATCTTCCCAGACCAGGGCACGAACCCGTGTCCCCTGCATCGGCAGGCGGACTCTCAACCACTGCGCCACCAGGGAAGCCCCTGAATACTGTATTTTTTTTCCTTTCTTATGTTGAAAGAATGAATGGAGTGTGATGATAGATATAAAAGAAGATAGTTAATAGAGATATAAATTTTATAACTGGAATGGGCCTTAGGAATGATCTAAGCCAATCTAAAGAAGAAAATACTGATTATAAGAGTAATGCCATTCGCTGAGAAATCATCTTTACTCCTGTTAGTGAATCCAATTTCTACCCCCCTTAGTCCTCATGAAGAAGCTGCTGTATAAAGTAGTGAACAGCACCCTTGTAGTATCATCAGTGACACATTTATTTTGTCTTTGTGCTGCAGTGTCAGGGCACAGTGCAGTTCAGTAGAAGCAGGTAAGATGAGCTAGAGACGTGAACTGAGTACTCAAGGGCAAGGGCAAGGGCAAGATTCTCCTCAAAAACTAATTTTGGGATTCCTGTAATGCATCAGACATGTAATTGAAGTCCTCACAGGGCACGACTGAAATAATTTTACCCTTATTCTCTTCACCAGGCCATTAAAGAAAAAGTCAGTGAAGCTCTATGTGTAGTTTTTAGGTTTGAGCAATGGGATATTCTAGTATATCCTCTGAGGTGACCTAATAACAAAATATGCATAGAATAGAGACTAATTATATATTTATTAGGTATAAGCCAGTTTTAAATTTAGGGAAATAATGTTGTATAATAAAGCTTTATAGGTATTGCTATGGGAATCTGTACAGTGGAGAGAGTTACCAGTTTTACTTGGGAGGCTATTTCAGGTTGGTGCTTTCTAGCTGAGCAGTTGTTGGCCAGAGGAACAAGGTATGGAAATGGGTAATAGCTTTTAGTCAGTAGGAATGATGTGTGCCAGACTCTATCCTGCCATTCATTGCACATTCAAGCAATAACAAATAGCTTGTAATTGGAGCACAGTATAGGAATAAGGGTATACATTAAAATAAAATTCTACCTGTATTTTTCAAGGATGTGGTCTCTGTAATAAGACCCACATACAAGATGGTCCAAGAGCAGGTGAATGCAGACCATTATTAAACATTGGAGTACTGACTATAAATATGCTTGCCATTTTATTAGATGGTTGTAAGATAGGAGATACAACTATGAATAAAACAAGGGCCTGGAATCTAGAGGGGTGGGAAACGTGTAAACAGTCCTGGTATCATATGTGTTTGAGATGTACAGAGCATTGGAGGAGCACAGAGGAGAGTGTGCTTGAGGGAGTCATTAAATGCTTGCACCAAGGTGTGGTGACACTTGAACTGTCCTGAAGAATCAGGATGTTTATGAGTGTTTAGAAGGAGGAGGGTGGCATTCCAGACAGTTAATATATCATTTTTATTATACTTAAAGGAGCTCAAAATGCATCACCTTGTTTTCTTCAGAAAGAGGAATGTGGATAACAGCAATTTGGCAAAATTGCTGTAGTTAACATTTTCTTTGGTAAGAGTAGGGAATTAAATTGATTTAGCGTACTGTTTATTTCAGGCTTATAAACTATATCTTCCAGTAGTGTTATATCAATGTTATTTCTGAATGAAATAATATTCTTAGTATTGTGTCCACTAACTCTTAAATTCATCAGCTAGACTGGGTGCCTAAGGATCATTTTTCTCCAGGATAATCAGTTTATACATGCACATGCAGAATTCCATTATGATGCATATTGTCAGAGCAAGGTTTTATTTAATAGAACCCATGTTCTTTCCTGTTCCTCAATAATAGAATCTTTTTTTTTGATTTGGTTACTGTATATTCCCCATAAAAACAAATCATCTAAAACAAATGCTTTCATTATCTTCCAGTAATCACCGCGTATAGTTAAAATATGATACTAACACAAATAATCAAGGAGAGGGAAAACACGGGAAGTATAGCAGATTTCTTCACAGTTTTTTTTTTCTCTTTGTATTGGGTTGGCTAAAAAGTTCGTTCAGGTTTCTCCGTAGGATGTTATGATAGTTCTATCAGGAAATAGATATTATTGAATTCTCCAACCTTTTCTTCACTTAAAAGCCTAATCTACTAACCAAAGTAAAACAGAACTGGTTCAGGGATGAGGAAGACGAAGGATGTGTGCATTCTGCATGACCCTTTTCTTTTCACTTTCATTAAGTAAGAATTTTTTTCACTGCCTTTAGTCCCAGTGATTTTAGAAACTTTCTCAAAACAAATTTTATGGCAAGAAAATGTTTTTGAGGACCCATGGCTCTTTATAGTTAGATTTTACCTTAACGTTTGTCGCATCATGTTCTTAGAATGTGGCATGACTCTTGCTTACACTTTGGGGTTGGCTTGGTTTCATATGCAACTGTTAATTGTAGTTTCTTTTGCCTTGTTACTCTAGTCCAACTGCATTGACTGGTAACATCCTTTTTATTTTATTTATTTTTCTGTCCAACTCTTCCTTCATTTTTACACTATTTTTTTTGTTACTCTTTTGGCTGGTTCTGTGGGTATAGAAGGAAGAACAGTGATGTCAGTGTGCTCATTTCATCTTTATCTGAACTCAGCATGTTGCCCCCTCTATCTCTATTCCGTATTTTGTTGAATGACACCAATATGGACTTACTCACATTTGCCAAATCTTGGGAGCCATCCTGGTCTGTCCTTTATCTTTCTTCTCCCTCATTGATCCATCTCTCAACTTTTATCTTCATCAGCTCTCATTTGGAATATCTGAGAAGTTTTGTGCCTTACTTCTCTTTCTCTAATTTCTTCCCCCTCTAGTCAGTCCTTCAGTATTATCAACAGTGATGTGTAAAAGGATAATCTTTTGTAATTTGTAAAAGGATAATAAGCACTTTACTTTTGTGCTTAATAGTCTTAAGTAACTTCTCATCCCTTATAGGCTATGCAGTCCAAGCTTCTTAGCACAGCAAAATAGATCCCATCTGTGGGACTTCTTTTGTTGCCTTGTGTTCTCCACAATACACAGTATCCTGCAGCTCTACTGATCTTGCTATTTCTCAAATATGTCATGACTTCTTATGTTCTTTGCATAGGCTGTGTCTTCTTCCTGGAACACTGTTTCCCATTTTGGCAACTGCCTAAATAAAAGTATTACTTCCTCTGGTGAGCTTTTATTGAGAACTCTTACATTCACTGGCTTGATTGGGTATCAATTCCCAGTACTCTTATAGCAGCCTGTTCATACCTCTCTTGATATAGTTAATCATTCCTTGCCTAGATTGCAAGTTTCATAAGGACAGTAGTTTTGCCTTGCTTATTTTTGTATTACCATGGTTAGCATGATGCTAAGCTCCTGATAGGTGGTCAGTACATTAAAAAAATTAAATAGTATCTTGGTAACTTATAAAATATTTGTGTTTTTCTGCTGCCTGTTCTTCTTTCCCTTTCTGTATTAAGTATGTATGTAATGAGTTTTTAATTCAAAGGTTAAATAACAAATGCAAATGTTCAGTATTTATAGATGAAATTTATTACTTTCAATTTTAAATATTTGAACAAATGAAAATACCAGCAAGCTTCAATTAAAAATTCTAAATTTTTATCAAACTCTCACCTGACAGATTTCTCAGTTTCATTTGTTGTAGTTGAAGCCTTTACCTGAGTGTGATCCGTGAAGTAACATGACATGATATATTTCTTAGGGTTGAGTACTGGAATAGTTATTTATTAGCTTTGAGCAGTGGCATACATATAATTTTATTTATTACTAAAATTCTTGTTGAGCTGACTAATTCATTTGTGACAACTTTTTATTACACCATAAACTAGACACTGAGTTCTTGTAAGTTTAGTGCTTCTTTAGACAAACTTAGTGGCAATTGTGAGACCTGTGTAAATTATATTATACAGGAAGGACAATGGCACTTATCTGTTATATCCATTTGATAGTGTACAAATTGCTTATGGTCAGCCCATATGAGTTCTTCATAATTTGTCTACAAACTGTGATAAGTATTATAGCACAGTGAAACAAGCTATAGGAGCACATAGGAGGGAGTAACTCTACTTTGTCTAGGCAAGCTAGGAAAGGCTTCTACAGAAAAGAAGCTACCTTTGCACTAACTTTAAAAATAGTCTCTTGATTCTTGTGTTATAAGCAACTTTTTTGAGATATAAGTTATATGCAAAAATATGTATATTTTAGTATTTATAGCTTGATGAGTTTTGATAAATGTGTGTATCTACCATTACCTCCAAAAAAACCCATTTTATCACATCACTCCAGAAAGCTGCCTTAGTCCCTTTCAAGTCAGCTCCTACTTTCACCACGATAACTACTGCTCTGACTTCTGTCATTATAGATTAGTTTTGCTGAATCTAAAACTTCAAATAGTGGAGTCATTCTGTAGGTACTCTTTTGAGTCTGGGTTCTTTCGTTTACCATTATTTAGAAAAATACATCCTTGTTGTTGAATATGTGAGTAGTTAGTTTTTTTACATTGTTGAGTAGTGTTCCATTTTATGAATATACCAGAGTTTGTTTATCATCCTATTGATGGGCATTTGATTTATTTCCAGTTTTTGGTTATTATGAATAAAACTTCCCGTGAACTTACATGTACAGATCATCGTGTGGGTATGTTTTTATTTCTCTTGAGTAAATACCTAGAACTAGAATTGCTGGGTCGTAGGGTTAAGTGTACATTTAATTTTGTAAGAAACTGCCAAACTATTTTCCAAAGTGATTATACTAGCAGTGTATGAGAGTTCCAGTTGCTGTATCCTCACCAGCACTTGGTATTGTTGGTCTTTTTAATGTTAGCCATTCTAGTGGGTGTGAAGTGATACCTTATTACTGATTTAATTTTCATTTCCCTGGTGATTGATGAGATTGAGCATCTTTTTATGTGCCAATTGGCCATTTATGTATCTTTTGTGAAGTATTAAATGATGCCTTCTACCCATTAAAAAAGTTAAAGTAAAATTTGCACACAGTAAATTTACACTTTTTTGGGTGGGCAGTTCTGAATTTAGACAAATATGTGTACATGTGGGTAATCACTACCATAATTAAAATATAGAATAATTCCACAACCCCCCAAAATATATTCTTGGCTTTTTGTTATCAACCTTTCCCTCCACCTGCAGCTCTAGGTAACCACTGATGTGTTTTCTGACTCTATACAGTTTTGTTTTTTCCAGAATGTAACATAAATGGAATCATGTCATGTAGTGTTTGAATCCAGCTTCTTTCTCTTACTGTAAAGCTTTTGAAGTTTATTGTGTATGTCAGTGGTTCTTTTTTTCCTAAAAATATAAACATTTATTAAATTATAACACAGATACAGAAAATGTGCAAATTATATATATATAAAGCAAATTAAGTTTATAAATGTGAACACACCAATGTGAGCAGCATATAGATAAGAAAACAGTACAATACCAGCATTCTAGAAGTCCCCTCATGCTGTACTCCTTCCCCCAGAAGTAACCATTATTCTGACTTCTAACAGCTAAAATAGTTTTCCTTTTTTTTGCACTTTTATTTTTATTACAGTTGTTCTTTTTATTAATGCTGAGAGTATTCCATTGTTCGAATGTACCATAGTTTGTTTATCCATTCCCCATTTGAAGAATATTCAGTAGTTTTTGGTGACTATGAATACATCTGCTATAGACATTTTCATACAGGTTTTTGTGTGAATACACATTTAATTTCTCTTGAGTAAATACCTGAGAGTGGGGTTACTAGATCTTATGGGAATATTTAATGTAAGAAACTGCCAAACGGTTCTCCAAAGTAGATGTGCCATTTTGCATTAATACTAGCAGTGTACAAGAGTTTCAGTTGCACTGTATCTTTGCTAGTATTTTGTATTGTCCATTTTTAAAAGTTTAGCCATCTTACTAGATCTGTAGTGATATCTCACTATAGTTTTAATTTTCATTTCCGTGATGAATAATTATGTTGACTATCTTTTTTGTATGCTTATTTGCCATTTGTATGTCTTTTGTTGATGTGTCTGTTCAGATCTTTTGCCCAGTTTTTAATAGGGTTGTTCTTTAATTGAGTTCTAGGAGTTCTTCATACATTATAGATATAAGTCCTTTGTCAGATATATATAATGTACTACAGCAGGTTGAACACAGAAAGCTCAGATTTTGTTAGTGGCAGCAAATTGAAGTGACAAGGTCATTTCATGTATTTCCAAGAAAGTATCTGCCTGACACCTGAGTTTTATTAACCATAGTTTGTCATTCATTTTTTTTTTTAAGTAAAAATGGTGTTCCATGAAAAAAGCAGCTAGCTCAGTTGGCCAAGTGCTTTTTCTCAAGACAACCATTCTACATTCATATGCAGCCAAACTACTTTCTCTGTAGATCCTATTTTGTCACACAGAATATTAAATGTGTAATCAAAGGTCAAGCTCTGATGAAATTAATAATTTTCTGCCTTAGCAATGTCAGTGTTCATTGAGACAGACTTTTCTTTTGTATGTGGTGAAGAATAAATATAGTGACTATTAGTACAGTTGGTCGCCACTCCCTGCAGTCTTACCCACCATTGCTTTTGGACTATCAGTGCAAATATCAGCACAGGTAGGTAGTTCAGGGTAATCTGTGCAATTCAAAAAAAGTTATTCAACACTTTGAATATTTCAGCACCACTTACATTTATTGTTGTAAACATTCACATAGAAGATCTTCGATGATTAGTTGGTACTGACACCTGATGAACAAACAAAACAATAAGTCTGGCCATGTCCTTAAATTTAGTCATATATAAGGCAAAAGCACAGTTTCTTAGATGACATTAACTTCCGTCTTCATGTTTGCAGCTAAATTTTAAATTTTGTGTTACTGTAGCTTTGGAAATTGGCGGCACTATGATTTCTTTTATTGGCTTTTCCTCTGGAGGAATTCAGTAATGTTAACTGGAGGAAGCTTTATGAGTCTCTGTTTTTGTGAGTTTCTCCAGCTGGAAAGCTGTAATAAACATTGTTTGGCTTTTAATGAGGTCATATTTACATTTAAACTATGCAATTCATTTTTCTTTAAACTCTGAATGATTGTCTCAATGCCTCAGCTTAACTGGAACCATAATACTATTCACAAAAAGATAACATGTATAAGCCAATGGAAAGATTGTTTTTGTAATACTTTTTCATTTACAGTTTTGCTCAGGGTCTTGGAGTGGGTTTCATCCCTTCTTAGAGTCAGAGAACTCTCTCTGATAGATCAGTATCATCTTTTTTAACATCTTTAAATGTAGACAGTATAGCTGTGGGTCGAAGAAGTGAGTTTTCTCATCTCTCCTTTTTAAGCCAATGGTCCATTCTTAAATACAAGACAAATACAAGTAAATTTTCTTTTATTTTAAAATAGAATAGTAGTAAATTTCAAAACAAAAACAGTTTAAAATAAAAACTTAAAGTTAAGAAATATTGTAAAACAAAGCAGTGTATTTGCTCCTTGATGTGTTTTTGCTCTGGGCACAGTAAAATTTCAAGACTTCAAAAGTAACAAGTTTTTAGATGATAATGAGGTACAGAGATGATAGCAGGTATAATCAAAGGTAGTAAGAATGCAAAAGTGCTGTGAACTGAGTTAATCTCGGAACATGTATATAGTTATTTCCAAAACCCTGCTACCTTAGAAGCTTATGGAAAATATAATAGGTATACATTCCGTGAGCCATCAGGGTGAAGTCATCACCACACCTTATATGTATCCATGAAAAACCTCCAGGATGAAAGTGAAAAAGGCTAAATAAATACATAAAACTTAGCAATATTATGAAAACAGTCTGGACCCAGTAGACCTCCTGAAAGAGTTCCTAAGATCTCCAGGGATCTTTTTTTTTTTTAACTTTATTTATTTATTTATGGTTGCGTTGGGTCTTCGTTGCTGCGCGCGGGCTTCTCATTGTGGTGGCTTCTCTTGTTGCGGAGCATGGGCTCTAGACGCACGGGCTTCAGTAGTTGTGGCATGCGGGCTCAGTAGTTGTGGTGCATGGGCTTAGTTGCTCCACGGCATGTGGGATCTTCCCGGACCAGGGCTTGAACCTGTGTCCCCTACATTGGCAGGCGGATTCTTAACCACTGAGCCACCAGGGAAGTCTGTCCAGGGATCTTTGGATCACACTTTGAGAAGCACTGCCCTAGGGTGTGGTCTGGATTCAGCCCTTTGAGGTGTCTCAGCTGAATGTCCAGGGTGGTGTTGATGCTCTTTACTCTGTCTTGGCAGAACATGTTAGACCACCCGCATTGCTTGACTTCTGGCATTTTAGTTCTGTTCTCAACCTGATAATCCTTGAGGATCATGTGCGTGCACAGCCTGGTTCTTGGTCCAAGGACTCATGGGGATCCCCCATGAGTCACCCCCCCCCCACCATTGTAACTTTCTCCTCTTTGGGGCCCTGCAGATTCCAGTCTTTTCTTTGCCCCAAATTCTCTCTGCCTCCTTAAGCTTGTTGAGACCACTGTTCCTAAGTTCAGTTTCAGCTTTCCACACTTTGGTTGGGGAGTTGTCACCAGGTTGAATCAGGGTGATTTTTGGAGCTCACCTGGTGAGTTTCCTTTGTCTCATGGTTTGTGGTCTCGTGCTGCCTTATTTTCAGTTCTTAGAACAGCTGCCTCATATATTTTGTTTAATTTTATGATTATTTGTAGCTATCTCAGTAGAAGTTAATGTGTAATAGCTGCAGTTTTGTGAGTTAATTATTGATGGTGGTTATTAGCTTTTTTTTTTTTTTTTTTTTGCGGTACGCGGGCCTCTCACTATTGTGGCCTCTCCCGTTGTGGAGCACAGGCTCCGGACGCGCAGGCTCTGCAGCCATGGCTCACGGGCCTAGCCGTTCCGCGGCATGTGGGGTCTTCCCGGACCGGGGCACGAACCCGTGTCCCCTGCATCGGCAGGCGGACTCTCAACCACTGTGCCACCAGGGTAGCCCGGTTATTAGCTTTTTAAATTAGGATGGAGTAAAATAGTATGTACGAAAACATAGGGACAAAAAACTCAGGGTGTCTTTTGGAAAGAGCTTGTAGTTGCTGTGTTTAGAGTAGGGTCAACAAAGGCAGGCCTGCATTAGCTCATTCCCCTGGGTTCTTAGTAGAAGTCATTGACTAAAAATCACTGAGTTTCCCCCCACAGCTCTAACTAGGCTTCACAGCCTTTATGAACAGAGTACCATACCGAGTCACTGATGGTTGGCTGTTAGGGGAAGGAAACAGTTTGTCAACTTGGGGCTCTAACTATAGGATTCAGGGTAGGGAACACGAGGTGATGAAACTAGGAATTTAGGCTAGGCCTAAAGAAAGGCCCTTACTCTTTATATAAATGAATATTTCTTTTATATTATTCTACTACCACTGTCCATTTGCTTTAGTTGTCTCCTCATCCTTTCTCACTTGGAAAAATTGAAATAGATTCCTAACTAGTATCTGTGTTTTTCTTCATTGAAGTCTAGTAAGCTGCCAGTGTGATCTGTGTAAAATGTACAAGTTTGACCATGTCATCCCTCCTCCGCTAAATCATCCAACTTAGCAGTGGTTTCCCAAATACCTCTAGTGTCAAGTTTAAGCTCCTGAGTACAGGTGTACGGCTCTTTGTGAGATTTGATGCCTTTGTTCTCTAGCCTGATCTCAAACCTTTCATTTTATGATGTAATAATATCGGAATGCATGTAGTACGCTCTACACACAGTCTGTAATATTTTCTCCTGATTTCTTATAAACCAACCTGCTCCTCCTCCAAGGTGCACCTCAGGTGTCTTTACGTCTGGTTGGACTCACAGCCCCTCTTCTGTTGCTGTCAGAGCAGTGAGGCCACGCTTACCTCTCTTGTGTCTCTTATACTGAACACTGTCTCTTCTGAAAACTCCTTGAATGCCAGAACCATACCTCAAGGGATGTTTGTCACTGGGTAGGCGCTCAGTGTTAGTCTAGCTGCATTGAAGTGAACTGCTGAAAATGAAATGATGGTTAATCCAAAAAAAAGCTTTTCCTGCGGAGGAAAATTGGACAAACACCAAAACGTGCAACACCATACAAAGCCATAACTGTACAAACCAATCTTAATAATTAGTATATAAATTACAGTCCTTTTGTGACGTTTAAAATTTTTTGTCACGACATTAAAAATTATTACTCTCTGCTGTAAATGTATAGGGAAATGGAGACACATAAAACTAGTATTTATTTATATACTGTACTTTGAAACATTGGAAATATTATTGAAAGTAGTTTGAGCCGAGTGTGCTGCTGTCTTCTTGTATAGCTTACTATACGGAACAAGCATCGTTTCTATGCCTTGGTGAATTGTTGTGTTCCTTTCTGTGTTTGGATCAAGCTTTCAGAATATTTAGGCTTTTTTGTTTTCAGTGTTGTGGATTACCTGAGGGAGTCCCTTCAGTGTGAAGTCTTTGCCGGCATCACTCTGGGGTGGCTTTATCCTTTTTGTCGCAACCACTTTCCTCGTTGATGTTGATAAGTTGGCCTTGACCGAGTTCTCCTGGCTGCATATCTGTGTGGAGTCTTGAATGGCAGTGGTGTCAGCGTTCCCATGGTCAGCTGTTTTTTCTATAACTCCATTTATGTTCAATTCAGATTTCATTTCCTGTGTTACTGCTGTTCATTTCTTTGCTGCACCTTCATCTTTCTTGGCCAATGTCCTTTCGATAATTCATTGTCATAAAATGTTACATGGCTTTATCAGTACAAGGAGGCAGCACAGCTATGCACTTTGCTGTCTGTGTGTGAGCTGAATAGCAGATGGGTGGAGGCCAGTCATAGACTTTGAAAGAAGGCTGTGCTTGATCACCGATCATCAAACACACCTGTCATTTACATAGTGATTTGTGGAGCTGGCAGTGAAATTTGTACTTTGTGTACTTGCAGTTCATATACCATGGTAAGTGAAATTTGACCATGTTGAGCGGGGACTGATGTTATTTAACTAAACTGTGGTAACTGAAGTTCACACGTATTGGAACCATGCAGAGCCATGACTGCCTGTACAAAATTAAAAACAAGATATTGGAAGGAACCTGCACAAGGGATTCTAAAGTTTGCTTATGCTTTATTTATGGTAAATGTGCTTCTGAGTTGCTACATGATATATGCATTTAACAATTAAAGATAGTTTGAGAAATTGTGTATCTTGGTAGAGATAGGGTTGCAATTTCAATTTTTTTTTGAAGAAAGCTTCTACATGATTTTGTCATTTTTAGGTGGTTCTTTGCCCATATGCATAAGACTACATCTCAACCAAGCACTTAATTTATGGGAATAATAGCTGATGGGGAAAAGATAAACACAGATACTCAGCTTATCTTCCCACCCCCTCTTTTTCCTACTCATTATAGAGATCCAAAACAGTGAAAGGACTCACAGTTAAAAGTGAAAAAATTTAGACCAGCACAAGCATCAAAAGCAATAATCAACAAGTGGGACTACATCATACTAAAATGTTTCTGCACAGCAAAGGAAACTGTCCCCCCAAAACAAAACAAAACAAAAAAATCTTACAGAATGGGAGAAAATATTTGCAAACCATATATTAGATAAGGGTTAATATCCACAATATATAAAGAACTCATACAACTTAAAAAAAATCCAATTTAAAAAAGTGGGCAGAGGACCTAAATAGATCTTTTCAAAAGAAATCATCTGAATGGCCACTAGCTACATGAAAAGGTGCTGCATATCACTAATCATCAGGGATGTGCAAAGCAAAACCACAATGAGATATCACCTCTCACCTGTTAGAATGGTTATCATCAAGAAGACAGGTAAGTGTTGGCGAGGGTGTGGAGGTAAGGGAATCCTTGTACGCTGTTGATGGGCATGTAAATTGGTTCAGTTACTATGGAAACCAGTATGGAGGTCTTCAAAAAATTAAAAATAGAACTGCCATATGATCCAGCAGTTCCACTTTTGTATATACAGTTGAGCCTTGAACAACACACAGGGGTTAGGGATGCCGACCCTCTGTGCAGTTGAAAATCCACATGTAACTTATAGTTGGCCCTCTGTACACATGTGGTTGCTCTGTATCCGAGGATCCACAGCCAAGGATTCAGCCGACCATGGATTGTGTGGTACTGTAGTGTTTATTGTTGAAAAAAAATTCGCATATATATGGACCTGTGCAGTTCCAACTTCTGTTGCTGGAAATGAAAACAGGAGTTTGAAGAGATACATGTAGTCCTATGTTCATTGCAACTTTATTCACAATAGCTAAGATACAGAAACAACCTAAGTGTTCTTCAATGGTGAATGGATAAAGAAGTTGTAGTATATATATACAATGGAATATTAGCCATTGAGAAAGAAGGAAATTTGCCATTTGTGGCAACATAGGGTGGCCTTGAGGGCATTATGCTAAGTGAGGTAAGTCAATCAAAGAAAGACAAATATTGTATAATACCACTTAGATGTGGGCTCTAAAAAAGCCAGACCTATAAAAGCGGAGTAGAATAGTGGTTACCAGAAGCTGGGGGCTGGAGGAATTGGAGATGTGTTGTTTAAGGGTACAAACTTAGAACTAGTAGATACATAAGTCCTTGAGATCTATTGTACAACATAGTGATTATAGTAAACAATACTATATTATAAACTTCAAAGTTGCTAAGAGACTAGATCTTAATTGTTCCCGCTGCACAAAAGAAATGATAATTATGTGATGTGGTAGGGGTGTTAGCTAATGCTATGGTGGTAATAATATTTCAGTATATAAATCTGTATCAAACCAGTATGTTGTACATCTTAAACATACGTGATGTTATATGTCAATTATACTTCAATATGAAAAAAGAAAAAAATTAGGCTAGGAAGACCTTGGACTTGGATTGTACAATAATAAAAGATCAAAAGGTGCATGGGTTGATTTAATATTTTGTCATTGACTGGTTGCTCTCTTTTTAAACCTCTTCTTGTGGTGAGAGATCTAAATTCTTATCATAAATTCATTCCAGCTTTCTTATTTTTAATGTTGTGAAAAATAAACCAGAGGTGAGCTGTTAGCTGGAACGTTGCTAAAATATTTACTGATAGAATGACCTGTAAACAGTTGGCACTCAGGCAACTGAGACATGACATTAGCATGTCAAACTACATAATGAAACGCTGCCACCAAATTCAGTCTGTGATCATTGGAAATCTCTAGTTACTCTGCCAACTTATTCTTCAAATGTATTATTTCTTTTCTGCTGGCTGTTGTAGACAAGAGTTCTTTCATGTAATATAGCATTATTAAGAATGAGGTATTTGTATGCCTTAGCAAAAGGAATACTTTACCAAATCAGAAGATGGAAAATTTATCCTTCATTTACTTTTAAAAATCTTGTCCTAATCCAGAAATTGCATGAAACATAAATGTGTAAGTTAGAGGTAATAAACAGTAAACATTAAGCAAATAATTATATTGATAGTTGTAATGCTATGAATATAAGGTAGTCTGAGAGCTTTTGAGGGACGGTATAACCTAATTTGGGATTTAAGGGAAGGCCTCGTAGAGGAAACATGATTTAAGCGGAACTCTGAAAGAGGAAGATAACAGGTAGAGAGAAAGCCCTGTACTGCCAGGGAGTGTGATACCTGGCATATAATAAATGAGGTGAAGAGTGGCATTAATTGAAACTGGAGAGATGGGTAGGAGCCAGATAGTACAGAGTTAAAGATTATGTTAGTGATTTTGCTCTTCATTCTAAAAGTGAGAAGCCACAAACAAGGGATTTATGACATAAACAGCAGTAGCTAAAGCATATATAGAGCTTCTACGTGCTTTGCATATATTAACTGCTTTAATTCTTGCAGAAACCCTATGAAGTAGATCTGTTTTTGAATCCTCATGTTATAAGGAATATGAGGGACAGAGAGGTGAAGTAGCTCCCTCAAGATCATGTGTCTGGGAAGTGGCAGAACTGAGCTCTGAAATCTGTGGTCTAAATCACTGCTACACTATCTTATAATCCAACTTTACCACACTTAAAGGACTTGTAATTATAAATTATACAATTTATAATTGAACAGTTACAACAAAAGAACATTTCTCTGTTATGGTGATATCCGAAATACGACATTCATACCAGTAGGTGGTATGTGGTTGAACATCTTTTATTTTAATAGCTGTGTATTTATTTTGATGTGTATTAATATTTACCTCTTTTAAGGCATCACTTTTTGGCCAGAGACCTAGAAATCATCCTCAGTTCCTGCTCTTCCCTCACTCCTCAAGCCAAGTCCTGTCAGTTTTTCCTTCCCAAATAGCTGTTGGCTTTGCCCTCTGACAATTTCTTTTTTGAATGGAATCTTTAATCCATTTATATTTTAATGTTGTTATTGAGTGTAGTCATGTCTGTCATTTTGTTTTCCTTACGTCTTGTTTTTCTTGTTACTTTGCTTCAACTTAACTGCCTCCATTTTTATTAAGCAGATGTTTTCTAGGGTATCATTTTAATTCCTTTGTTGAATTCTTAACTATAATTTCTTAGATATTTTCTTAGTATTTGTTGTAGGGATTATAATATCTATTTTAATCACAATGGACTTCAGATTAATGCTAATTTAATTCCAATAAAATATGGAAACTTTGCTCCAGTATTGATCTATGTTTTTCCTTGTCCGTTTTGCTTCTGTTGTCATATATTATGTTTCTGTATGTTATAAACATTAATACTGTGTCATAATAATCACTTTAAGCAGTCTTTTTTTTTTTTTTTTTGGCTGCATTGGGTCTTCATTGCTGGGCGCGGGCTTTCTCAAGTTGTGGTGAGCAGGGGCTACTCTTGGTTGCGGTGCACGGGTTTCTCATTGTGCTGGCTTCTCTTGTGGAGCACGGGCTCTAGGCATGTGAGCTTCAGTAGTCATGGCACACGGGCTCAGTAGGTGTGGCTCGCGGGCTGTAGAGCGCAGGCTCAGTAGTTAGTTGTGGCACATGGGCTTAGTTGCTCCGTGGCATGTGGGATCTTCCCGGACCAGGGCTAGAACCCATGTCCACTGCATTGGCAGGTGGATTCTTAACCACTGCGCCACCAGGGAAGTTCATTTTCTAGTCTTTAGTAAGGTTATTTTGTATATAAGACACTTTGGGAACTGGGAAGTCTTGCATTTTTTAAAGACGCTAAGGGAATAACAGAAAAAATGTATAAGCCTTTTATATTAACCTGCATATTACCATTTCTGGTACTCTTGATTTCTTCTTGTGACTTTAGTTTGTGCTGTAACTTGCCTCAATTTTGCTTCCCTTTTCCCTTCTTAATGCTACTATTTCCATATATATAACACCTTTATATGTTACAAGCCCAATAAAACAAGTTTTTAATTACTTTTTTGTGCAGTTGTCTTTTTAATCCACTAAGAGAAGAAAAGGGAAAAATATATTTGTACTGTCTTTTATAATTACCTACATAATTATCTGTATGAGTACTGTTTGCTTCTTCATGTGGATTTGAGTTAACATCTAGGTCACTTCTTTTTTGCCTGAAGAATATCCTTGGTATCTCTTGTAAGGCAGATCTACATGCCACAAATTCTCTCACTTTGTTTATCTGGGAATGTCTTTATTTCACCTTCATTTTGGAAAGATAGTTTTGCTGTATGTAGGATTCTTGGTTGACATTTTAATTTCTTTTAGCACTTTTAGTGTGTCATCCTACTGCTTTCTGCCCTGCATTGTTCTGATAAGAAATCAGCTCTTAGTTATATTGTGGTTTCTTTGCAAGTGATGAGTTGATTTTCTTAGTGCTCTCGATTTCTTTGTCTTTCAACAGTTTAACTGATGTGTATGGTTGTGTATCTCTGGGTTTATCATACTTGGAATTTATTTATTTTATTTTTTTTTTTCTTTTTGCGGTATGCGGGCCTCTCACTCTTGTGGCCTCTCCCGTTGCGGAGCACAGGCTCCGGATGCGCAGGCCCAGCGGCCATGGCTCACGGGCCCAGCCGCTCCGCGGCATATGGGATCCTCCCAGACCGGGGCACGAACCCGTATCCCCTGCATCGGCAGGCGGACTCTCAACCACTGCGCCACCAGGGAAGCCCTACTTGGAATTTATTAAACCTCATGGATGTATGGGCTAGTATTTTAAAAATCAAATTAGGGAAGTTTTTGGTCATGATTTATTTGAAATATCAGAACCAAAGTACAATGATCATATTTAGGAAATTAACATTAGTACATTTCTATTATAGAATTTGACATGCTGTCAAATTTTGCCGGGTTTCCCAATAATGTCTTTGTAGCATCTTCCCCAACTGATCAGTACAGAATCATACACTTTATATAGTTACTGTCTCTCTTTATTTATTTTTCTTTATTTTTTTTGGCTGCGTTGAGTCTTAGTTGCAGCACGTGGGATCTTTTTGTGGAGGCATGTGGGATCTTTTTCATTACCGCGTGGTCTGCTGGAGCTTCTCTCTAGTTGCGGCTTGTGGGTATTCTCTTCTCTAGTGGCACGTGGGCTCTGTAGTTTGTGGCATGTGGGCTTAGTTGCCCCGCAGCATGTGGGATCTTAGTTCCCCGACCAGGGATCGAACCCGCGTCACCTGCATTGGAAGGTGGATTCTTTACCACTGGACCACCAGGGAAGTCCATTACTGTGTCTCTTTATTTTCCTCCTACCTAGCTTAGTTCATCTGCCTTTCTTTGACTTTTATGACATTGATATTTTCAAAGGCAGTTGTTTTGTAGAATGTTGTTTAATTTGGTACTCTCTGTTTCCTTAATAATTTTATTCAGGTTATGCATTTTTGGGCAGAAATAATATGTAAGAGAATATACATAAAAGAGATGGTATGGGGGCTTCCCTGGTGGTGCAGTGGTTAAGAATCTGCCTGCCAATGCAGGAGACATGGGTTCGAGCCCTGGTCCGGGAAGATGCCACATGCCATGGAGCAACTAAGCCCATGCGCCACAACTACTGAGCCTGCACTCTAGAGCCCGCGAGCCACAACTACTGAGCCCGTGTGCCACAACTGCTGAAGCCCATGCACCTAGAGCCTGTGCTCCCAACAAGAGAACCCACCACAATGAGAAGCCCATGCACCACAACAGAGTAGCCCCTGCTCACCACAACCAGAGAATAGCCCGCGTGCAGCAATGAAGACCCAATGCAGCCAAAAATAAAATAAATAAATAAATTTATATATAAAAAAAGATGGAATGTTCTTCCCAGCATATCACATATATGATGCCAGTGTTGTTGATGATGATGATGTTAATTTAGATGATGTGGTTAAGGTGGTGTCCACCAAGTTTATTTTCTCAAAAGTTACCATTTTCCCCTTTGTCATTAATAAGTAATTTGTGGGGAGATACGTTGAGACAGTGTAAGGTATCCTTTTTGCCAAAGAAACTTTGATCAGATGATTCTTGCGTCCTGATGATGCTTGTCTTGAATCAGTTATTACCATCATGGTGGCAAAAAGATAGATGATTAAAATTTCGATAACAGTTTCCAGGAGTTTCAGTTTTAGTGTTCCTGAGAGAGCTTTCTTTATCCAATAGCGATAATTATAAGATACTTGGTGGTTAACCTGCTTATGTCATGGGTTTATTTTTCATGATTTTTAGGTTCATGTACTGGACAGACTGGGGAGAAGTACCAAAGATAGAACGTGCTGGAATGGATGGTTCAAGTCGCTTCATTATAATAAACACTGAAATTTACTGGCCAAATGGACTGACTTTGGATTATGAGGAACGGAAGCTTTATTGGGCAGACGCAAAACTTAATTTCATCCACAGATCAAATCTGGATGGAACAAATCGGTAAGATTGCCTTATAAATTTATTTTTAAACTTTAAGTCAACCCTGTGATATCTTGATGTAGTGATCAAATTATAAAACCTAATTTTATTAAGAAGTGAGCATATTATTGGCTTAACTGTCAAAGGGGAAGAAGAATAGATTTTTAGTTTGCTTTTTAAAAAGGTAACAACATTTCTCATCTATCTTGGTGGCACTTAGAATTTATGGGTTGTATTTTCTCCTTCTTTACTCTGAGCTAATTTAGTTTTGCAGTGGTTCTCAACCAGGGATAGTGCTTCCATTCTCTTCCAGAGTGTTTGGAAATGTGTGGAGAATTTTGGTTAACACCGGGATTGGGAGTACTACTAGCATTTTAGTTCCTGGGGGGCCAGGGATGCTAAACATCCTGTAATGTGCTGGGCACCTAATGTGACAAAGAGTCATCCTGTTCAGACTTACCTACCTCCCAGGTGCTGTTTGTGGAAGCTCATTTGATAAATCTGTAGACCAGGACAGGGTTGGCCAATTTTTTCTGTGCAGGGCCAGATCGTAAATATTTTAGGCTTTGTGGGCCATATCTCTGTTGCAACTATTTACTTCTGCTGTTATGGTGTGAAAGAAGCTATATATAATAGCTAAGGGAATGGGCAAGGTTGTGTTCCAGTAAAACTTTTTTTGAGCCAGTGGACTCTAGTTTGCTGACCCTAGACCAGGAGAAAACCTACTGCATGTATGCTATACCCCAGTATTCACAGAAGACAAAGTTATAGTACATAAACATGGAATTTCTATTCAGATCATGTTCAGATTTAAAAAAAAAATTTTGTTGAAGTATAGTTGATTTACAATGTTGTGTATGTTCAGATTTTTAAAAAATATTTATTTATTTAGGCTGCATGTGGTCTTTCTCTAGTTGTGGCGAGCGGGCTTATCATTGTGGTGGCTTCTCTTGTTGCAGAGCACGGGCTCTAGGCACGTGGGCTTCAGTAGTTGTGGCATGTGGGCTCAGTAGTTGTGGCACACAGGCTTAGTTGCTCCATGGCATGAGGGATCTTCCCGGACCAGGGCTCAAACCTGTGTCCCTAGCATTGGCAGGCCGATTCTTAACCACTGTGCCACCAGGGAAGTCCTGTTCAGATTTTTAAAAACACTTTATATTCTTGTGTTTGGAAGATTATTTAGGTTTCTAGTGGTCTCATTCTAAGACCTCAATAGAAGCAGGGAGCCTTAGGTAGTTGAAGGAATTTTTCAAAGTGTACACATTTGTAACTTATCTGAACTGTGAGTCAGGAATCATTTATAAGTGTTGAAAACCAGGAAAGATTTAAAGAGTATATTAAAGTGAACTTTTTAAAATCATGGAGTGAGAGAATTTTTTGCCTTGTTGCAAAAAAGAATGAAATGACTCACAACAGGATGGTTTAAAAATAATTAGAAATAAGTGTCAAAAAAGTGATAAGTATATGATGAATATAACAACATAATTGCTATGTTTGAACTTCAAATTTGTCTTTGAGAGGGATTCTAGGAAGTGAATATGGCCACTCCGTAGGTTTTTGACTCTGTCGGAATACCCACACAGAAACCAATGGAACAAGATAGCAAGTCTGAATACTTACCGTAAAGTTAACTTCAGGCATCCAGAAATGAAAGCAGGTAAGGGCAGACCACTAACAGCCACAAGACCTCCATAGTATTAGTGTCTGTGCAAGAGTAAGCTGAGAGAGTGAGTAAAGTATTTCACTGAACTTAAAAGCAGGGGACCTCCAAAATAGCCCCAGCTATTTACTAGACAGTGTAGTGGGCTATATTAAGAGCAGTAGCTGAAATGAGAGTGAGGGGTTGCCCACTCCAATATGAGGCAAGTGCAGTGTGTCCGTGGTAAAGACAGAAGAGGATAGAGCAGTCTGGCTCCAGAGAATTCTCAAAACAGACCTGCTAGAGTTCTCTACCAGGATGGCGTACTACAGAATAGAGACAAAGTTGAATAGAATAGCATCAAAATTCGGCACAGTAGGGGCTTCCCTGGTGGCGCAGTGGTTGAGAGTCCGCCTGCCAATGCAGGGGACGTGGGTTCGTGCCCCGGTCCGGGAAGATCTCACTTGCCGCAGAGCGGCTGGGCCCGTGAGCCACGACTGCTGAGCCTGCGCATCCGGTGCCTGTGCTCCGCAACGGGAGAGGCCACAGCAGTGAGAGGCCCGTGTATCGCAAAAAGAAAAAAAAAAAAAAATCGGCACAGTAGGGAAAATTAAGGAATGAAAGGAGAAGGAAAGAGAAGGTTCAGATAAGGATGGGCAGAGGAAGAGCTGGGATATCTCAGAAAGGGAGCTACCATATTTTTTAACATGTGAAAACAGAAGAGTGAATTCTGTAAAGTTAGAAAAACTACGCTGAACATCACTGTGTTCTAAAAGTTCAGGAAAACTAACTTCACATAAATAGAAACATAAAAGTTTCAAGGTATAAAATCCCATTTAAGGTTACTATGAAAAATATCTTATATTTATAACAGTATTTTAAGCTAATAATAACTAAACTTTAAATGCGTACTTAGGGACTTCCCTGGCAGTCCAGTGGTGAAGACTCCACGCTTCCACTGCAGGGGGCTCGGGTTGAATCCCTGGTTGGGGAACTAAGATCCTTCATGCTGTGTGGTGTGGCTAAAAAGAAAAACCAGAAAACAAACAAACAAACAAAAAAACCCGTGTACTTAAACTCTACATTTTTTCTCTGCACATTTAGTGTTTGTGATGTCACAATGCATATCTTTATACCTTGTATATCCATTAACACATTATTATAGTTAGTTATTTTTACTACTTTCGCTTTTAAGTGATTTGCTCACCACCATTACAGCATTAGAATATTCTGAATTAACCCTATATCTATCTTTACCAGTGAGATTTATACTTTCATATGTTTTCCTGTTACTAATTAGCACTCTTGTTTCATCTTGAAGGAAGTACCTTTAACGTTTCTTTTTTTTTTTTTTTTTTTTTTTTTTTGCGGTAGGCGGGCCTCTCACTGCCGTGGCCTCTCCCCCTGCAGAGCACAGGCTCCGGACGCGCAGGCCCAGCAGCCATGGCTCACGGGCCCAGCCGCTCTGCGGCATGTGGGATCTTCCCAGACCGGGGCACGAACCCGTGTCCCCTGCATCGGCAGGCGGACTCTCAACCACTGCGCCACCAGGGAAGCCCTAACGTTTCTTTTAAGGCTGATAACAGTGGTGATGAGCTCCTTCAGCTTTTGCTTGTATGGAAAACTCTTTATCTCTCTTTTCATTCTGAAGGACAGCTTTGCTGGGTAGAGTATTCTTGGTTGGCAGTTTTTTCTTTCAGCACTTTGACTGTATCATGTCACTCCCTTCTGGCCTGCAAGGTTTCTGCTGAAAAATCTACTGATAATCTTATGGGGGTTCCCTTGTGTGAGACAGCTGTTTTTCTCTTGCTACTTTCAAGACTCTCTCCTTGTCTTTAACTTCTGACATTTTATTTATAATGTGTCTTGGTGTGGGTCCTTTTGGATTCATCTTTTTTGGAAGTTTCTGGGCTTCCTGGATCTGGATGTCTGTTTATTTCCCCAGGTTGGGGAAGTTTTCAGCCATTATTTTGGGATAAGCTTTCTTCTCCTTTCTTTCTATCCTCTCCTTCGGGGACCACTGTCATGCAAATAGCAGTCCACTTGATGGTGTCTCATGAGTCCCTTAAGCTATTTTCACTTTCTTTTATTGTTTTTTCTTTTTGCTTCTCTGACTGTATGAATTCTACTGCCCTGTCTTTGAGTATGCTGACCCTTTCTTCCGCTTGATTTAGTGTACTCTTGTACCCCTCTATTGAATTCTTTATTTCAGTTACTGCTTTCTTTGGCTCTCTGATTTCTGTTTGGTACTTTGTTCTCTTTTTATTTTTGTTGTTGTTGTTGAAATTCTCACTTTGTTCATGCATTGTTCTCCTGACGTCAGTGAGCACATTTATGATTGTTGTTTTGAACTCTTAATCACGGAAATTATGTATCTTTGTTTCATTATGAAGTCTGTTTCTGGAGGGTTTTTTTTGGTTTGTTTGTTTGAAACATATTCCCTTGTTTCTTCATTTTCCTTGACTCTCTGTGTTGGTTTCTGTGCATTAGATAAAACAGCCACCTCTCCCAGTCTTGACAGAGGAGTCTTGTGTAGGATATGAACCTTAGCATTCAGCTTGGTGTGAGCTCTTGGTTGTCTCTCAAACCTTTGTGATTGTCCAAGCTGCCTTCTTTGTTCTTCTTGCTCCCAGTAGTTGAGTGTGTGCCAGGATTTGTCAAGGGTTCCATAGAGGAGGATTGCAGTCGGTACCTAGGTGAAGGCTGTTTGGAAGTCAGACCCCCAGGCAGCAGGGAATATACATGTAGTTTGAGCCCTTCTATGGAGAATCTTGGAGATAGGCCTTTTTTGCCTGCTCCTTCTGCTCTGGACCCAGCTTATAGCTGTGAAAGAGGTTCCTCCTGTACCCATTAAAAACTGCTTCATTGTTTGCCATAGTCCTGTGGGATTTGTCAGTGCAAGCCCTGTTGACTTTCAAAGCCAGGCAAGCCAGGGGCCCATTTCTTGAGTGGCATCCATGAAATCTGGGGTACCAGATGTGTGTACAAGCTGATTCTGTGTGGAAATACTGGAGATTTGGAGTGGGCTAGTGGGAGAAGGCAGAGGCGGTATCTGCTGGCTTCCCTGATCTCCTAGGAGGATTGCAGTTAGCCCCTGGATGTCTGCCAAGTTAGGAGCCTGAGCATTAGACAGCAGCTTTTAAAGTATGAAAATAGACCTCTTTTAGGGAAAGACTGGGAGATGAGCAATTCTGACTGCTCCCTCTGTGCTGAGCTCTGCTGGGCTCAACGTCTTATGTAAGATTACTATTAGGTAATCGAAAACAAAAACCTATCATAGATATACAAAAGATTAATAGAAAAATCATCAAATCACAAAGAGAGGAAGAGAAGAAGAGAAGAAGGGAACAATTGAAATACAAAACAGCCAGACAGCAACAAAATGGCAATAAGAAGCCTATACCTATCAATAATTACTTTATATGGAAATGGACTATATTCTGCAATGAAAACATGTAGAGTAGCTGAATGGATAAAACACAAGACTCACTGTATGTTGCCTGCAAGAGACTCACTTCAGCCTTAAGGAAACACACACTTTGAAAGTAAAGGGATAGAAAAATGTATTCCATATGGATGGAAACTGAAAGAAAGCAGGGAAGCTATACTTATATGAAACAAAATAGATTCTAAGCTGCAGACTGTAACAAGAGACAAAAAAAGGTCATTATATAATGATAATGGAGTCAGTCGAAGAAGATATAATTTTGTTTATACACCCAACATAGGAGCACCTCCATATGTGATGCAAATATTAACAGGCCTGGAGAGAGTAATAGACAACAATACAACAATAGTAGGGACTTCAGTACCCCACTTTCAGTAGTGGATAGATCACCCAGGCAAAAATCAGTAAGCAAATATTGGACTTAAACTACATATTAGAGTAGTCCACTAGGTGGACTTAAGAGATGTTTAAAAACATTCCATCTAACAGCTCCAGAATACACATTCTTCTAGAGCACACGTGGAACACTCTGGAGAATAGATTATATGTTAGGCCACAAAGAAACTCTTAATAAATTTAAGAAGGTTGAAATCATAACAGGTATCTTTTCTGACCACAGTGGTATGAAACTAGAAATCAGTTACAAGAAGAAAACTGGAAAATTATCACCTCATACCTGTTAGAGTGGCTTTTTTCAAAAAGACAAGAAATAACAAGTGTTGGTGAGGATGCAAAGAAAAGGGAACCCTTTTGCACTGTTGATGGGAATGTAAATTGGTGCAGCCACTGGGGAAAACAGTGTAGAAGTTCCTCAAAGAATTAAAAATAGAACTACCATATGATCCAGCCATTCCACTTCTAGGTATATTAAGAAAACAAAAACACTTAACTTGAAAAGATACATACACCCCTATGTTCACTGCAACATTATTTACAATCACCAAGATAAGGAAACAACCCAAGTGTCCATTGATGGTTGGATGGCTAAAGAAGATGTAGTATATATGTACAATGGAATATTATTCAGCCATAAAAAAGAATGAAGTATTGCTATTTGTGACAACATGAATGTATCTTGAAGGCATCATGCTAAGTGAAATAAGTCAGACAGAGAAAGAAATACCATATGATCTCACTTACATGTTGAATCTAAACAACAAACGAACAAAAAACCAAGCTCATAGATACAGAGAACAGATTGGTGGTTGCCATAGGCAGGGTATGGGGGTTAGTGAAATGGTTGAAGGGAGTCAAAAAATACAAACTTCCAGTTATAAAATAAGTAGGTCCTGGGGATGTAATACACAGCATTGTGACTATAGTTAATAATACTGTTTTACATATTTGAAAGTTACTAAAAGAGTAAATCTCAAAGGTTCTCATCACAAGAAAAAAATTATGTACTTTGTATGACAATGGACATTAACTAGACATGTGATCGTTATATGTTATATACCAATATCAAATCATTATGTTGTAAACCTGAAGCTAATATTATGTTGTATGTCAGTTATACCTCAATTAACAAGAGAAGAAAATTGGAAAATTCACAGATACATGGGGATTAAACAGGATTCTCCTGAACAACCTGTGGTTGAAGGAGAATGTCAGAAGGGAAATCAAAAATATCTGGAGACAAATAAAAATTGAAATACAACCTACCAAAACTTATGGGATGCAGGAAAAGGAAGTTCTAAAAATGAAATAGAGACTAAAAAGACAATAGAAAAGATCAGTGAAAGCAAGAGCTGTCTTTTTTGAAAAGACAAACAAAATAGACAAACCTTTAGCTAGACTTAATAAGAAATAGAGAAGACAGAAATAAAATCAGAAGGATGAGACATTCAACTGATACTACATAAAGAGAAAAGGATCATAAGAGACTACTGTAAACAATTACATGCCATCAAATTGAACAGCCTAGAAGAAATGGATCATGACTGAATCATGAAGAAATAGAAAATCTGAGCAAACCAGTTACTTATAAGGAGATTAAATCAGTAATCAAAAACTTCCCAGGGCTTCCCTGGTGGCGCAGTGGTTGAGAGTCCGCCTGCCGATGTAGGGCATGTGGGTTCGTGCCCCAGTCTGGGAGGATCCTACATACCGTGGAGTGGCTGGGCTCGTGAGCCATGGCTGCTGAGCCTGCACGTCCGGAGCCTGTGCTCCGCAACAGGAGAGGCCACAACAGCGAGAGGCCCACATACCGCAAAAAAAAAACACAACTTCCCAAAAAACAAAAGTTCAGAACCAGAAGGCTTCACTGGTGAATTCTACCAGACATTTGAAAAAGAATTAGTACCAGTCCTTCTCAAAGTCCCCCAAAAAATAGAAGAGGAGGGAACTCTTAACAAACTCATTTTAAGTGGCTAGTATTACCTTGATACCAAACCAAACAAGAAGCCTACAAGAAAAGAAAATTACAGGCAATATTCCTAATGAGTATAGACGCAAAGATCCTCAACAAAATACCAGCAAACTGAATTCAGCGGCACATTAAAAGGATCATATACCATCATCAAGTGGAGTTTATTCCAGGGATACAAGGATGGTTCAGTATATGCAAATCAATCAGTGTGATTCAGCACATTAACAAAATGAAGGGTAAAAGAGATGTGATGATTGTGTGATCATCTCAATAGGTGCAGAAAAAGCATGTGACAAAATTCAGCATCCATTCATGATTAACTCTCAACGAAGTAGGTATAGAGGGAACATACCTCAACACAGTGAAAGCTATATATGACAGACCCACAGCTAATATATTCAAAAGAGGAAAACTGAAAGTTTTTCCTCTAAGGTAAAAAAAAGACAAGGATGTCCACTCTTGCCACTTTTATTCAGCATAGTACTGGAGGTCCTAGCCAGAGCAGTTAGGCAAGGAAAAGAAGAAAAGGCATCTCAATAAAAAGGAAGAAGTAAAGCTGTATTTGCAGATGATCTGATGTTATATATAGAAAATTCTAGAAACCACCACAAAACTGTTAGAACTAAAAACAAATTCAGTAACATTGCAGGATACAAAATCAGTATACAACAGCAGGTATGTTCCTGTATGCTAATAATAAACTGTCAGCAAAATTAAGAAAATCTTATTTACTATATCATCAAAAAGAATAAAATACCTAATATTAAGTTTAACCAAGGAGGTAAAAGACCTGTACACTGAAAACTATGACACTGATGAAAGAAATTGAAGAAGACACAAATAAATTGAAAGATATTTTATACTCAGATTAGAAAAATTAATATGTTAAAACGTCTATACTACCCAAAGCCATCTACAGATGCAGTGCAGTCCATATCCAAGTTCCAGTGTCATTTTTCACAGAAGTAGAACAAACAATTCTAAAATTTGTGTGCAATTACAAAAGACCACAAAGAGCCAATGGAATCTTGAGAAAGAATAAAGCTGGAGGCATCATATTTTCTAACTTAAAACTGTATTACAAAGCTGTAGTAATCAAAATGGTATGGTATTGGCATAAAAACAGACACATAGATCAGTGCAACAGAATAGAGAGCCCAGAAACAAACCCATGCATAATTGGTTAATCAATTTATGACAGAGGAGCCAGAATATCCTGTGGGGAAAGGATAGTGTTTTCAATAAATGGTTTCGGAAAACAGGATATCCACATGCAAAAGGATGAAACTAGATCCCTATCTTATACCACACACAAAATCAACTCAAAGTGGCTTAAAAACTCCAGTATAAGACCTGAAACTAGTTTTTGTTTTCCTCTTTGATTTCTACAGTGATCTCTTGGTTATTTAGTAACGTACTGTTTAGCCTCCATGTGTTTCTGTTTTTTACGTTTTTTTCCCTGTAATTCATTTCTAATCTCATAGTGCTGTGGTCAGAAAAGATGCTTGATACGATTTCAATTTTCTTAAGTTTAATGAGGCTTGATTTGTGACCCAAGATGTGATCTATCCTGGAGAATGTTCCATGCGCACTTGAGAAGAAAGTGTAATCTGCAGTTTTTGCATGCAATGTCCTATAAATATTAATTAAATCTATCTGGTCTGTTGTGTCATTTAAAGCTTCTGTTTCCTTATTTACTTTCATTTTGGATGATCTGTCCATTGGTGTAAGTGAAGTGTTAAAGTCCCCCACTATTATTGTGTTAGTGTCAATTTCCTCTTTTATAGATGTTAGCAGTTGCCTTATGTATTGAGGTGCTCCTATGTTGGGTGCATACATATTTATAATTGTTATATCTTCTTCTTGGATTGATCCCTTGATCATTATGTCGTGTCCTTCCTTGTCTCTTGTAACATTCTTTATTTTAAAGTCTATTTTATCTGATATGAGTATTGCTACTCCACCTTTCTTTTGATTTCCATTTGCATGGAATATCTTTTGCCATCTCCTCACTTTCAGTCTGTATGTGTCCCTAGGTCTGAAGGGGGTCTCTTGTAGACAGCGTATATATGGGTCTTATTTTTTTTTTTTTTTTTTTTTGCGGTATGCGGGCCTCTCCCGTTGCGGAGCACAGGCTCCGGACGCGCAGGCTCAGCGGCCATGGCTCACGGGCCCAGCCGCTCTGCGGCATGTGGGATCTTCCCGGACCGGGGCACGAACCTGTGTCCCCTGCATCGGCAGGCGGACTCTCAAGCACTGCGCCACCAGGGAAGCCCGGGTCTTATTTTTGTATCCATTCAGTGAGCCTGTGTCTTTTGGTTGGAGCATTTAATACATTCACATTTCAGGTAATTATCAATATGTATGTTCCTGCGATCATTTTCTTAATTGTTTTGGGTTTGTTTTTGTAGGTCCTTTTCTTCTCTTGTGTTTCCCACTTAGAGAAGTTCCTTTAGCATTTGTTGTAGAGCTGGTTTGGTGGTGCTGAATTCTCTTAGCTTTTGCTTGTCTGTAAAGCTTTTGATTTCTCCATCAAATCTGAATGAGATCCTTGCCAGGTAGAGTAATCTTGGTTGTAGTTTCTTCCATTTCATCACTTTAAGTATATCATGCCACTCCCTTCTGGCTTGTAGTGTTTCTGCTGAGAAATCAGCTGTTAACCTTATGGGAGTTCCCTTGTATGTTATTTGTCGTTTTTCCCTTGCTGCTTTCAGTAATTTTTCTTTGTCTTTAATTTTTGCCAATTTGATTACTATGTGTCTTGGTGTGTTTCTCCTTGGGTTTATCCTGTATGGGACTCTCTGTGGTTCCTGGACTTGGGTGGCTATTTCCTTTCCCATGTTAGGGAAGTTTTCGACTATAATCTCTTCAGATATTTTCTCGGGTCCTTTCTCTCTCTCTTCTCCTTCTGGGACCCCTGTAATGCAAATGTTGTTGCGTTTAATGTTGTCCCAGATGTCTCTTAGGCTGTCTTCATTTCTTTTCATTCTTTTTTCTTTATTCTGTTCTGCAGCAGTGAATTCAGCCATTCTGTCTTCCAGGTCACTTATCCGTTCTTCTGCCTCAGTTATTCTGGTATTCATTTCTTCTAGTGTAGTTTTCATTTCAGTTATTGTATTGTTCATCTCTGTTTGTTCTTTAATTCTTCTAGGCCTTTGTTAAACATTTCTTGCATCTTCTCAATCTCTGCCTCCATTCTTTTTCCAAGGTCCTGGATCATCTTCACTATCATTATTCTGAATTCTTTTTCTGGAAGGTTGCCTATCACCACTTCATTTAGTTGTTTTTGTTGGGTTTTATCTTGTTCCTTCATCTGGTACCTAGCCCTCTGCCTTTTCATCTTGTTTATCTTTCTGTGAGTGTGGTTTTTGTTCCACAGGCTGCAGGATTGTAGTTCTTGCTTCTACTGTCTGCCCTCTGGTGGATGAGGCTATCTAAGAGGCTTGTGCTAGTTTTCTGATGGGAGGGACTGGTGGTGGGTAGAGCTGACTGTTGGTTTGCTGGGCAGAGCTCAGTAAAACTGTAATCTGCTTGACTGCTGATGGGTGGGGCTGGGTTCCCTCCCTGTTGGTTGTTTAGCCTGAGGCAGCCCAACACTGGAGCCTACCCGGGCTTTTGGTGGGGCTAATGGCAGCCTCTGGGAGGGCTCATGCCAAGAAGTACTTCCCAGAACTTCTGCTGCCAGTGTCCTTGTCCCCGCCTCTTCAGGAGACCCTCCAAGGCTAGCAGGTAGGTCTGGTTCAGTCTCCCCTGGAGTCACTTCTCCTTCCTCTGGGTCCCGAAGCACACACTACTTTGTGTGTGTCCTCCAAGAGTGGGGTCTCTGTTTCCCCCAGTCCTGTTCAAATCCCACTAGGCTTCAAAATCTGATTCTCTAGGAATTCCTCCTCCCGTTGCCGGACCCCCAGGTTGGGAAGCCTGACGTGGGGCTCAGAACCTTCACTCCAGTGGGTGGACTTCTGTGCTATAAGTGTTCTCCAGTCTGTGAGTCACCCACCCAGCAGTTATGGGATTTGATTTTACTGTGATTGTGCTCCTCCTTCCGTGTCATTGTGGCTTATCCTTTGTCTTTTGATGTGGGGTATCTTTTTTGCTTAGTTCTAGTGTCTTCCTGTCGATGATTGTCCAGCAGCTAGTTGTGATTCTGGTGTTCTCACAAGAGGGAGTGAAAGCACGTCCTTCTACTCCGCCATCTTGGTTCCTAGTCCCCAGTTCATTACTTGGAATGTTGGTAATAAAGAGAAGCAATTTATCTTCTCTTTTGTATATGAATCTACCAGTAGCTAACAAAGTAGTAGATATGAGAAAGTTATTCCAGCTAATAAGTGAAAGAAATAATATAATTAGAATATCAGCATTTTATAACTTCCAGTGAACTATTAGATCTAGGCATTGAACATCAATGGCTGCTAACATCACAAGGAAAAGAACAGACACTGCCACCTGAAGGAAGAAAAGAGCATCCTCTTTCATTTTGCCAAAAGGGTCAATTCATCAGGAATCTGATGAAACTTGGAATTTGCAGGAAATTTGTGGGAGAAATAAAGGAAAGAGAAACATCTTGAACTGCACCATGAGTATGCATCAGCAGATTCAGCCATACAGGTCACACATCCCAGGTCCTTGAACAGATAAACTGCAAAGAATGATGAGGGAACCTGTAGATTAAAACAGGCTTAGAAAAGAAACTTAGGGTTACTAAAGGCAAAGGGCGGGAGTAAGGATAAATTAGGAGTTTGGGATTAAAACATACATATTACTTTATATAAAATAGATAACCAGCAATGACCTACTGTATAGCGTAGGGAACTATACTCAATATTTTGTAATAACCTATGATAGGAAAGAATCTTAAGATATATATAAAACTGAATCACTTTGCTGTACACCCGAAACTAACACAGCATTGTAAATCAACTGTATTTATATTTCATTTTAAAAAGAGACTGAAAAGACAGTGTGAGCGGAGGGATGAATAGGCACAGAGGATTTACATTTAAAACGGTGAAAATACTTTGTATGAAACTATAATGATTCGTACATTACTCCAGACCCATAGAATGTACACCACCAAGAGTGATCTTTAAGGGTAAACTGTGGACTTTGGGTATGATGACTTTGCACTTGATTTCAAGGCTTCCCATAAAGCCAGAGTAGTTAAAACAGTGAGATACTAAATCTGAGCATAGATAGGTATCAGTGGGACAAAATAGGGTTCAGAAACTAGTGTACTAGTGTATATATGGTTAGTTGACTTTAACATAAGTATCAAGGATGTAAATATGCTCTTTTAACCTGCCTTGACAGGTACTGAAGTAAAATAATAAACTTTAAAAACTGGGAGGAATATAAAAGCCCTTTCTGTGAAAAAATTTAAATTCCTGATTAGTAGAGTCAGGTTTTCAAGTTAAGCTTATTAAAGTTATTATTAAGCTTATTAAAGAATGCTTTGGTTTGTCAGTGTTCCTGTTCAGCAGCAACTGGAAATGTGAGGAGTGGTTGGAGGCAAGTGTAGAGAGATGGCTAGGAGCCAGATCCAGCTGGGTCTAGTATTGTAAGATGCGGCATTTGAATTTTAGCCTGAAGTTATTGAGAGTCATTGGAAATTTTCAAGTGGCAAATTGATGCGGATGGATTTGCCTTTGAAATACCTTTGGTAGTTGTGTAGAAAATGGTTTGAAGACTAATTATTTCACTTCCATAAGTCTTCTAATTAATCGTCATGGTTCTCCAGTAAAGTACAGACTCTTCACTATAACTTACATGATCTAATTTATTTACCTCGTTTTAGACAAGTATTCTCACCACTTCCTCCCTTGCCTACTATGCCCCAATCCTAACAAACCACTTGCAGCTCCCTGATGGTGTCTATGATGACTCCTAGGTTTCTGCTTTTAATGGCTAGTTTGATGGAAGTGCCATTCAGTGAGACAGAAGATTCAGGAAAGGAGGATATATTCTTTTTCCTTTCTTTACTTCTTTCTTTCTTTTTTTGATGTAGAAAGAGAATGAGATTGAATTCAGCTTTGGACATGTTTGCGTTTGCATTTGAGTTGCTTACGGAAAACTATGGTGATAAAGTCTGGGGAGCTTTGGATATATGAGCCTGCAGCTCAGCAGAGCGGTCTCAGAGGGTGATTTTGATTCATAGCCATTATCAAGTTAATGGTTATTAAAGCCATGGACTATACTATAAACATAGGGGAATTTTACATCAGTGCTAGAGACTTAGGCAAAGATAACAACCACATACCAGAAACCTTGAAGAATTTCTTAAAGACTGAAGGATGTCCCAGTCTGACTGAGCTGTTGAATGATCAGGCAAATCAACATGGTTGGTCACCTACTGAGTTTGTGAAGAATCTGCTTCCCAAAGAAGCAAATTGAAGAGATTTACCCACATAAACAATCATAACCACAACTCTAGAGAAGGAGGGCTGAAAGGTGAGGGTCGAGAGGGAGGTAGGATAAGGTGGAAGGTAGGCCTCATCTGGATTCTGTTAGCACCTCTGGGAAATACACCAGGCACTAAAGGACACGTACCTTATGACAACCATACTTGACATGATTGAGCATCTTAGGCAAACATCAGAGGTGTAGTTAAAGCTGGCTCTGAATGAGTACAGTGGTGCCAGAGAATAAGCAGGGTCATGATATCAGCAGACTTCTTGGTGCTACCAGAAACATGCAAAAGAAACAGGAATATGCTGCTATTATTGCTAGCTTCAGATCCCACCGCCCTGTCCTCTGCACAGTATAATTTGATTTCCAAATTAAAATGAAGTTGTGATAAATCAGAAATGTATTTGCCTTCTCCCTTCTTGAGCCGAAAGCTTGGACCAAGAATTTTCAGGCTGCAACAGAATTAATCTCAACTTCCAATAATGTACAGTCTTCCCTCTGAAAGCCCTCCCTCCCTGTTAGAAAAAAACAACAGGGCACATAAGAAGATACTACAGTTCAAATGAATGATCCATGTTAAAGAATCAGAACAATGTCTTCCTGTAATTTCCTGTAAAATGTAGGATAAAAAATTATAGAAGTTCAAGAAGACACAGCATGTATGAAGACAGAGTAAATAGTATGAAAGAATGCATTAAAGACTGATGAAGACAGAATGATAATAAAGAGCATGATTGTTCAATTTAAAAGTTTAAGCAAAAAAAAAAAGTTTGAGCAGCATCAACCAGATAAATGACTGAAAAAAAAAATAAGTGAAATGGAAGGTAACCTTGAGAATTCTCCCACAAATTGTAGAAGTAGGGATGAAAACAATGGAATAAAAAGATCTGAGACATGGAGGTTGATCTAAGAGTTGTTCTGTTACTGCAACAGGAAGACATTATTATTAGATATGCAAGGAGTCAAAATATGCCATTTATATCACTCTTTCTGAAAAAGTTACTTGCTATACTTCAGAAGACTGATAGAGATGAAGTACAATGTAGAGCTCGAGTGAGGATATCGTATAATTAAATATTTGTGAAGAATGAAACCAGTTAAACATGGAGTTAAATCTAGTAATTACTGTTAAAGTACTTTTAAAACTTAATGTAACCGTGAGATATTTTGATCTCTCAAATACAAATGATAAAATGAAAGCATGTAATAGAGATCTAAAATTCCAGGTTTCATCAATTAAAAAATGAGACATGGTAGGCACTTCCCTGGTGGCGCAGTGGTTAAGAATCCGCCTGCCAGTGCAGGGGACACAGGTTCAAACCCTGATCTGGGAAGATCCCACATGCCGTGGAGCAACTAAGCCTGTGCGCCACAGCTACTGAGCCTGCGCTCTAGAGCCCAAGAGCCACAACTACTGAAGCCCGTGTGCCTAGAGCCCATGCTCTGCAAGAAGGGAAGCCACCGCAGTGAGAAGCACGCGCACCGCAATGAAGAGTAGCCCTGCTCGCTGCAACTAGAGAAAGCCTGCATGCAGCAACAAAGACCCAATGCGCCAAAAAATAAATAAATAAATAAATTTATTTTTTAAAAAAGAGAGATGGTAGTGGGATGGTTAGATGAGGAAGAAGAGCATGTTGACTTCTTACCTTGCACATGGGAGTGTCAGTAGATGCTGTCTTACTCTTGAAGTTTATTGTCTAAAGTAGGATCACATATGATTTTAAAACATAAAGATAATAAAATTGAATAAAACAGTTTGTATAGCTTCCAAATCCCTAGAGGCATTTTAAAAAGCGTATAAATCCAGTCTAGTAGGAAAAGTCCATGAAAAAATGGAGAGGTGGAGTATAAGGAAGAATAAAAAATGGAAGTTATAAGAAAAGAGTAAGGTCGAACAGCTATGCTGTTAAATATAAATGGAAGAAACAATCTGAATGTTGAACAATATTTTTTATAAACTTCCCTATTGTGAAATATTTAAGTTGTATTTTTTTACTTGTATAAATACTGATGGAATAAAGAGGAGCCTATATGAATCTGCATTTTTGATTACATCTTTAGAATTCATTACAAGAAGTAGGATTTGTATGTCAAGGTGCAGAGTTTTAAGGCCATTTTTTTTTTATATAATGGAATGATTTTACTAATTTCCACTGTCACACACAGTATATTTCTGCATATCTAACCTACCTTTTTTTTAATGTTAAGTTTAGCTAAGAAAAGATAATTTCATCCTTTTTGAAATTTAAAAATATATTTTATTTGTATTTGCATTTTTTTCTTTACTAGTTAGAGTGAATATTTTCCATAGTGTTAATTATAGTGGATTCTCATTATTCATGGTAGTTAATTTTATAAAGTTGTTGTGAACATGGAAATATAGTGAGCCCTGAACCATTGCTCTAAGGAGAAATACAGAATTAGTTTCCTGCTAGACCGTTGTCAAAAAATTTTCGTCAACTGATCATTACATAATTTCTAAAATATATGTTTATGTTTAAAAACACCTTATTTAATGTATAATGTTGAATGTTGGCAATATGGGTTTTTAAATTATAGCACAGCCATTCAGTGCAGTGTTATATAGCCTTTAAAATTAATGTGAAAGCAATATTTAATAATATGTTGAAAATCTTTACATTGTGAAATGAAGATGGGTCATTATGATACAGTAAATGCTGTGCATTTACAAAAGTTCACTTTTGTAAAAAAAATACAGTCAGGGGCTTCCCTGGTGGCGCAGTGGTTGAGAGTCCGCCTGCCGATGCAGGGAACATGGGTTCGTGCCCCGGTCCGGGAAGGTCCCACATGCCGCGGGGCGGCTGGGCCCGTGAGCCATGGCCGTTGAGCCTGTGCGTCCGGAGCCTGTGCTCCGCAACGGGAGACGCCACAACAGTGAGGGGCCCGCGTACCGCAAAAAAAAAACCAGTCAGATATTGTTTAAATAAGATGAGAGGATGAGTTGGAGTCTTTCACAATACATAAATTAACCATTTTTTCTCAGGGCATATTAACAGTTATTAAGATGCAACAAGGACCCTGGGACCTGCTGCATATATACCCAGTGAAGAAGCTCAGTAATTGTAGGTGGTAAATATGCTCTTTATTCCTGGTTTGGTGCAGGCGCCTCAGTTGTTTCTTGGTTTGGCTCAGCTGTTTTCCTTCGTCCTGTTGGGGGCTACGTTTTAGAACTAATGAATTTTTACTAGATTATTAATTCTAAATTCTAGTTGGTTTCCTGTTACGTCTTAGTTGGTTTCATGCTGCACCTTAACTGTTTATAAAAGAAACCAGGTTTTCCGTTCCTTGATCATTGGAAATTGCTTGTATTTGTGTATATGATGTACATATTGTACCCATGCACATAATAAAGGACTAGAAAGATATACTTTCTATTTCCACATTTTTCATAGTCAACATATGTGTATTCTTTATATTATCAGGAGAAAGTAATTACTTTGGAAAAAGTAAATGCCAGATTTTGCCGACATGGTTTAGGTCTCTTCATGCTTCTCTTTTGCCTCTGCTCCAGATACATTATTAACTTTACTTCAGTCTGTCCTGCCTGTAATCTTCTTGAATACAGTGTAGCTCAGTCTTCCTTCACATGAGGCTCAGGTGTTTAAGACACTATTCAGGTTAATTGCCCATTTTTAAATTGGGTTATTTTATTATTGAATTGTAAGAATTTTATGTATTCTAGATAACAAGTTCTTCATTGGATATATTATTTAGAAATAAAGTTCAAATTATTAGTTTTTGCTTTTGTTAAAGGTGGTTTTGATGTACTAAGAAATCTTTGCCTAACCCAAAGTCAAAAAGATTGACACTTATGTTTTCTTCTAAGAGTTTTATTGTTTTAATTCCTAACATTTAGATCTATGATCCATTTTGTGTATGATGTCTTACACTCTTTTATTAATTTATTTCCAAGTATTTGGTGTTTTTTATGGTGTTGTGAATGAATTATTTAATAAATTTCCATTTTTCTGTTTTCTCAGCACCATTTATTAAAGAAATTATCTTTTCTCCATTGTATATTCTTGGCTCCCTTGTTAAATATTAGTTGACTGTATCACTTTTTGTATTTTTCATTGCTAGTCTTTAGATATCAATTTATTTCTGTATATTGATCTTGTATCCTGCAACCTTGTTGAATTAATTACATCTGTGAGGCTTTTTTCTTTGAAATTCTTCAGTATTCTCTGCATACAGAATCGTGTCATCTGTGAATAATGACAGTTTTACTTCTTCCTTTCCCATCTGGATGCCTTTTATTCTTACTTGATAGTACTCACTAGGTCTTAGGCTGAATAGAAGACATCCTTGCCTTGTTCGTGATCTTTGGGGAAAATCATTAAAAAATTTTTTTTCTTTTTTTGCCGTTGAGCAGGATCTTAGCTATAGGTTTTCTGTAGAGACCTTTTAAATCAGGTTTAGGAAGTTCTCATCTATTCCTAGTATCTTCAGTTTTTACCATGATTGCGTATTGGATTTCGTCCAGTACTTTTTCTGCATCTGTTGAGATGATCATGGGGTTTTGTTTTTTATACACATGGTGCATTTCATTAATTGATTTTCAGTTGTTTAGCCAATCTTGCATTCTTGGAATATATCTCACTTGGTCATGTTTTAGAATCCTTTTTATTTATTTCTTTTTTTAAAAATAATATTTAAAAAAATTTATTTTGGGCTGTGTTGGGTCTTTGTTGCCACACGTGGGCTTTCTCCAGTTGTGGCGAGCGGAGGCTACTCTTCACTGCCGTGCGCAGGCTTCTCATTGCGGTGGCTTCTCGTTGCGGAGCATGGGCTCTAGGCATGCGGGCTTCAGTAGTTGTGGCATGTGGGCTCAGTAGTTGTGGCTCATGGGCTTAGTTGCTCCATGGCACGTGGGATCTTCCTGGACCAGGGCTTGAAGCTGTGTCCCCTGCATTGGCAGGCGGATTCTTAACCACTGTGCCACCAGGGAAGCCGTAGAATCCTTTTTAGATGTTTCTGGATTCAGTTTGCTAATATTCTGTTGAGGATTTTTATGTGTTTATTCATGAGAAATTGGTCTGTAGTTTATTTTCCTTGTGCTGTCTGGCTGGTTCGTATCAGTGTAATACGAGCCTCATAGAATGAGTTGGGAAGTGTTCCCTCTTCCTCTATTTTCTGGAAGAATATGTGATGGATTGATATTATTTCTTCTGCAATTTTTTTTTTTTTTTTTTTTTTTTGTGGTACGCGGGCCTCTCACTGTTGTGGTCTCTCCTGTTGCAGAGCACAGGCTCCGGACACACAGGCTCAGCAGCCATGGCTCACGGGCCTAGCTGCTCCGCGGCATGTGGGATCTTCCTGGCCTGGGGCACGAACCCGTGTTCCCTGCATCGGCAGGCGGACTCTCAACCACTGTGCCACCAGGGAAGCCTTCTTCTGCAAATATTTAATAGGAGTCATGAATGAAGCTATCTGGGCCTGGGGATTTCTTTATGGAAAGATTTTAAATTATTAAGTCAATTTCTTTAATTGTTCTAGGTCTTTACATTTAATTTCTTCTTGAGTGAGTTTTGGTAATTTGTTTGTTTCTAGGAATGTTTCCGTTTCATCTAAGTTTTCTATTTTGTTGGCATAAAATTGTTCATGGTATCTTATCCTTTTAATTTCTAAGGTCAGTAGTGATGTCCCTGTTTTATTCATAATTTTATTCACAAATTTCCCAATTTCTTTTTTTTGTCAGTGTAGTTAAAGGCTTGTCAAGTTTGTCAATCTTTTAATAGAACCCACATTTGGGTTTTTTTTTTTTTTTCTGCATTGTTTTTTCTATTTTATATTTCATTTGATTTCCACCCTAATATTTTAAAATTTTCTTGCTTTGGATTTAGTTTGCATCTCCCCACACCCCTCCAGTTTCTTAAGGTTGAAGCTTAGATTATAGATTTGAAGTCTTATCTTTTTCTTCTTTTTTTCTTTAATATTTATTTATTTATTCGCTTCGTCAGGTCTTAGTTGCGGCAGGCAGGTCTTTCATTGTGGCGTGTGGGCTCTTCACTTCGTTGCGGTGTGTGCAAGGGCTTCTCTCTAGTTGTGGCGCACGGGCTTAGTTACCCCGCTGCATGTGGGATCTTAGTTCCCTGACCAGGGATAGAACCGGCATCCCTGCATTGCAAGACAGATTCTTAACCCTGGACCACCAGGCAAGTCCCTATCTTCTTTTCTAATGCAGGCATTTAGGGATAAACTTATAGAATTTACCCTAAGCACTGCTCTGGCTGGTGACATCCCACAAATTTTTATATGTTGTATTTTCATTTTCTTTTAGCTCAAAATATATTTTTTAAATTTATTGGGATTTCTTCTTTGACCCATTGCCTACTTAGAAGACATTGAGGGAGGATTTAGAAAAATTTAACAATGAGAAAGTTCTCACTGTGGATTTCCCGAATTTTTCTGTTCTTGATATTCAGTGTGCTCAGAGAATACACTTTGTGTGACTTCAGTCTTTTAAAATTAATTGATACTTGTCCTAATGTTCGAATTTCCATATCCTTTATGGTTTCCTGTCTAGTTGTCCTACCTTTTAATGAGAATAGGATTTTGAGATGTCAGACTGTTATTGTTGAATTGTCTGTTTCTTCCTTCAGTTCTGTCAGGTTTGGCTTCATTTGTTTGGGGCTCTGTTTTTATTTGTGTATGTTTATAACTGTTACATCTTCCTGGTGATTTGACTTTTTGTCATTATAAAATGTGCTGCTTTATCTCTAGTAATATTTTTTGTGTTAAAATATATTTTGTCTGATAGAACCACTGCATCTCTCTTACGGTTACTGTTTGCTGTAACCTTTCAGTTTCAAAGAATTTGGATCTTTGAATATAAAGGGCGTCTCTTGTAGACAGCCTACAGTTGAGTCTTGTTTTGTTTTACCCGGTCTAACAACCTTTGCCATAGATATATGGTTTCTTTTTACAAAGAAAAACTGTATATATTTAAGGTGTTCAACCTTTTGTCTTTTAATTTGCTACATTTTAGTTTATTTATTTAGTTTATTTTTTTTTAGTTTATTTTTCATGTCTGTCTTTTTTTGTTCCTTTGGTTCTTCTGCCTTCTTTTGTATTAAGTAGATATTTTTTAGTGTATCGTTTTAATTCCTTTTATGTTTTTAAACAGTGTTTTGGAGAATAAAATATTCTTAGTGATTATTCTAGGGATTGCAATACTCCTTTTGTCAAAATCTGTATTATGGTAAAATACTAAGTTAATTCCTGTAAATTATAGACATTTTAGTCTAGTATATCTCCATTCCCTCTCCTCTCCTTTGTACTATTAGTGTCATTTATATTACATTTCTATTATAACCAATGGAATGTTATAATTATCACTTTATACAATCTTAGGTGTTTTTAAAAGGTTAAAGGAGAAAAAGAGAAAACATTATTCATAGAGTCTTTTGTATTAACCTACATATATGCCATTTCAGGTACCCTGTAATTCTTCCTGAGGGTTTGAGTTACTATTTGATGTCATTTCTTTGCTCCAAATTAGTTCTGTTCTCTTCCCTGTCCTTTGTGCTTCAAATCTTTATTTTTAAAAAATCTATTTTTCTGTTTCTTTTTGATCTTCAAACATTCCTCCTTAGGGATGTAATGTACAACATGATGACTGTAGTTAACACTGCTGGATGATACATAGAAACGTTATAGGAGAGTTAATCCTAAAGAGTTCCCATCCCAAGGAGAAAATTTTTTTTTCTTTTCTTTCTGTTATATCTGTATGAGATGATGGATGTTAGCTGAATTTATGTGGTAATCATTTCACAATATGTCTAATTCACACCATCATGCTGTATATTGTACTGTGATATATGTCAATTAGTTCTTAATAAAATGGGAAAAAATCATGAAAAAAGAAAAAACCTTCTTTTCACTGGCTGTTTCTGTTTCCTTATCTGTTATGTTTATTCACTCCTGTGTTTGTGTTATTTCTAGTTGATAATTCATTTCTTAAGTGACTTGTTCTTATACTTCTAATTCTTTCATTAGTTCTCTCACCTCAGTTTTGAGGTTTTAAATTGTAATTTGTGTTATTCTTTTACGGCTAGTATATGATTTTAGAGCATTTCAGGTTATTTTGCAATAGGTTGTAAACTATTTGTTTCAGGGCCATACTTTTCTCGCATATTTTATTATCTTTAGGAATGTTATTTTCTTTTTTCTTTTTTTTTAACATTGACTTTTTTAATGGACTTGATCTTAATTAATTTTTAAAATTTCACGTGAAATTGTTTTTTTGGAACTTGTTGAAGAAGGCAGAGTTTATCATAACTTTTGTAACTTCACAGAACTCTCGAGTGTGTGTGTGTGTTTAAAAAATTGGCAGCTTGCTTTCTGAGATTTCCTGGCTGTGTTTCCTTCTCCCACTTTTTTCTGTACCTTAGTTTTCCATTCTCTCTCTTGTACTATCATCCTCACTTTCATTCTACTCCCAGTAATGTATGGTCACTGTGGGCCTTTGTCTGGAAGGGAGCTCTGTTGGGTCAGTTGGAGAGTTCACTGTAGGTTAAAGTGCACCAGTCCCTTCAGTACCAGCCATCCACTCTTTGCATTCTCCGAGTGGACAGAACCGAACCAGTCCTTGGCAGCTGCTGTTCTCAGATTGGTTTCCCTGTCTTTCCGCTGCTGTCTATTTTGTGTCTTCTCCCGTTCCTGGATCTGCTGAATGCCCTATTTTTTCCTTCTGATTCCTCCTGCAGAAGTGCTGATGCCAATGAGATCTTATGGCTGTTGGTAGTTTTCCTTTTTGTGTCTTGGGTTTTGTGGTAGTAAAACCACAAAGCTTTTCATCTAGCTTTGTTGTAAATGTTGTCCAAGGGTTTTTTGGTTTTGCTACCTAGTTGTTCTGTTTTCATGTGGAAAACTTTTAGAGATTTTTCAAACACTGTACCACTACCACTGTTGTCATCTTTTTAGGTGTTATAAAGACCTCACTGTGATGTGGAGAAGCTCTCTTCCAAGGTTAGGTTCAGCTGTCAGAATTCATGGCAGTAGTGCTTTGGTGTGACTAAGTAGATTTATTACCCACACAGGTGGGGAGTTCTGAGTTGGGGGCAGAGGACAGCTTTCTGGGAAGAGGTCCAGAAACAGAAAGTGAATACAAGTGTGCAGGTGTTTTATAAAGGATAAGTCTGGTTGGTGCAGAATTTGACAGAGGCCTCTGTCAGGCATGGAATCTGAAAGAGGTGGTGAGTGCACTCCTGTACTTGGCGGTACTGGTGAGAGTGAGCGCTCAGGAAATGACAGACAGATGGAGGAGATGATGCTCAGAGGTTGCCAGCACTAAAGCAAAACATCAGTAGGGGTCTCGGTTTCTCTCCTTTGGTCTCTGTAGAAGAGATCAATTTTTCAAGTCCTGTTTTGGTTGTGGCATACTACTGAAGGACTAGGCTTTGACCTTGCCAGCCACATTTGTTCTCAGTATCCGTGATCAACTCCTCCTTGAAGTAACTCGAGTTTCCGGGGGGGGGTAATCCCAACCTGAGGGAAGAAAGGTGAAGACTGTGTTCACTAATCTGCAGTTTCAGAGCAAGTCACCATTGGCTGGACAAATCGGTAAGTCACCAAAGAATATGACAAGAATGAGTGATAGCCTTCTTAGCTCTGCTTTTTGTACAGTTCTGTTAATTACATATTTCATTTAAGGTATTTAATTTTATCAGGCGTTCACTGAGTGTCTAATAAGTCCACCTAATTTGTACATATTGTCATATTGTGTTGTGTGAGATCCTGTTAATATAAATAAGCCGGAGTCTAGTATTTACTTGATTCTGATAAGCTATTGGTTTTAAGAGCTTTTTATTGTGACTTAGAAACCAGCACATGAAATGTTCAGTTGTAAAATATTATCCCTGTGTCAGAAATATTAAACTATTGAAAACATACATCCTAAAATTGAGGAGTCATTTATGAAATGTTTATTAAGTACCAATCATAATGCTTAAATGCTTTTGCATATATTATGCTTTAGTCTTCACAGTAACTCAGTGTGGTTAGGTTATTATCTTCCAGTAACAGATGAGGAAAACAAAGCTTGTGGAAATAAGTAGTGTAAGTACAGGGGGACATTTGAACTCGGGCCTGTCTCGTTTCGTTTCAGTATATAAATGCTTTCAGTCAATATGTAAAATGAGTATATCTTTTAGGGAGGGGTTCTGGTTTTCCTATCTGTTTATTCTGCTGTGTTAAATTCATTAGAGTGAATTTTAACTTTTTATTTAATAATATACAAAGGACTTAGAAGACTTTTTTTCTCCCCAGAGTTTTTCAAAGATCTGGTTATATAATTTGTGATTCTTTAAGATGGTTAATGAAAACCTAAGTAATTTCATCTTCACTATTATTTATTTTTCAGTCATGTTTCTTGACTTTCTTGGCAGCTTCTCAGAACTCTCTCTTTATGTCTTACCATAATGAATTTTGGAAAACGTCAGTGTGAAATATGCAGGCCTATTTAAATTTGAACTTAAACTATGATATCACTCCTGTAATAGCATAATCATGTTAGTAAACTTAATAAAGCTGTTCATTTAAGAAGTGGAAGAAACCACTTCAGAAGTAGTCACTGTGACCGTTCTTATTGGGAAATGAGAGGGAGAGTAATCTGCTGGGGAAGCGAGAATTAAAAGAGAGGAGAAAACTGTGGTGATGTGGGCTGGCCTGGGTATGAGGTTTTAAACTAGAAAGTTTGATAAACTAGTCATGCTAATCTTGTATACAGTTATTTAAAAATCTGGCTCAGATTTAAAACATCTTAGGCTAAGACCATTCCATGTACAATAACAGATGCTAATTCTGCTTAGATGAAAACTTATCTTACTGCTCTTAAATTTAATTTAGTATACCTGTGATCTGTTAGATGTTAGAGATCAGATAACCTCAGGGACCTAAAAGTTGGATTATCTGTCAATGTGTTATCCTTTATTTCTTTTTAGTTGCTTACATTTTCCTCTTTCTCTCCTAGCTGAGTGATTTATGAAATTATTAGATTTGATAGTATGAAAATATCAAAGCATTTATTTTCTTGACTGTTATTGTGGCTTAAACGCAGTTTGTTTATTATTCAAGAATTATATTATTTACTAATTACATAACTCTCCATGACATTCTGCAAAGTTCTGTGCCTTCAGTACTAATCAGGCTCTCTACCTCTCCTTCCATATAGTTAGGATTGCTTGTGAAATTTGGGGATCTGCTTTGTCTCTTGAACACATTCTGCCAGTGGTTGGGCTTCCTTTTTGCTACCTGGCTTGTGGAGATTAAGTGACCATATAGCAGAAAGCCAACTGAGATGATCCTTTGCTGGACTGAGACTGGAGTCTGCAGAGAGAGAGCTCTACCAGAATGACTTTTTAGCCTCATGTGTATGTTTTTACTTTTCAGTTATCAAAGCCATAAGAAGTGATGGAAGAAACAGGCTCAGATTCTTTGTTCTTCCACATCGAGAAGGGAAAAACCTATTGCTGATTTAAAACTACTTCCCAGGGCCAACTCTACACCCTGGGATTTTTCTTTCTGCCAGCCTTTCTCTTTCCAGGGGCATGAATCACGTGGAAGGATGGAAGGTGTGAGTGCGGAGATGGGAGCTGAGAGCTGTGCTGACACTTGGGCCTTCGCTTTGTCTGCTGGCTTTTGTAGTGCACCCGGGGCCTGCTGCCAAGTTAGGAGCCCTTCTGAAGTGCTTGGCTGAGGATTTCGGGCACCATGATTTCAAAGACGTTTGAATTTCCTCCTTGTCTTATTTTTCATAGGTGTGTTATCCAGGATGTGTGTGTGTTAATGTGGACTGCAAGACCATTTTAATGGGAGAGAGGAAGTTTTGATTAAAGAAGAGAATTTAGAAATGTTTGAGTTTTTCTCTTTGTGTTTAATAGGCAGGCGGTGGTTAAAGGTTCCCTTCCACATCCTTTTGCCTTGACGTTATTTGAGGACACACTGTACTGGACTGACTGGAATACACACTCCATTTTGGCTTGCAACAAGTACACTGGCGAGGGTCTGCGTGAAATCCATTCTAACATCTTTTCTCCCATGGATATACATGCCTTCAGCCAGCAGAGGCAGCCAAATGGTAAGTGATCTTGATTTTTAAATTGCAGGTTGGAATAGCTTTGTAGCACTCTGATGTCTGGCTTTAGTGAGGGGCAAGAGGAGGGAGGATATATCCAAAGGTAGTGGGAAGAAATAAAAAACAGGGAAAATGTCAAAATATAATTCAGGGTAGACAACAGCGTAAACCATTTGTAGCTTGATATCTGTCACTACAGACCACCTCAGCCCTTTGTTTGAGTCTGGGGTTATGAGGGTAAAGAAGAGAGAAGTAAAATAAGAAATTGACTCAGCTCATATGCTAAGATGGAAACCTCTATTAATCTAACTGGTTAATTTAAGTACCTCAGGTTACTTAAATAAAATACTTGCTTATACCTTTTCTGTGCACATCCCCCCCCACACCTTTTTTTCTTAGTTTTGCTTCTATTTCTGGCCATCCTTTATAATGACTTGGGCTGTGGCTGCCGACAACAGTTTCTTGTAAGAGAGGACTAGAATTAGGTTTAAAAGAATATGAGAGTGTTAAGTGTTTGGCACTGGTGTGTAAATAAATGTTTGGCATGTGTCTGAGTGTATTTCAGATTGTATTCCATAGCCCAATATGCAGGGGTTTTGGATTATGCATTGCTTTGTATTAGTTCCTTCCATTTAGGGGGAGATAGTCAAATACTGAATGTGTCATATTGGAATCTGGTGATCATGAGTCCATAAAAATGTTTTAAAATGTTTGTGTTACTCTTTGTAGAAAAGAAAATGTTTAGTCACTTGCGTGAACTTTTTATTCTCAGTGTTGGCCCTCAGGAAAGAATTTCTTTGTTCTTGTTTTTTAAATGACACTGTTGATTCTTTATGTTTTACTAGTTTGAGAATTTGCAGTTATGTGTGATATTGCTTTTCTTTTATCTTTCATATTTTGTTGATCTCCATCTTTTGTTGATTTTTTTTGAGTATTATTTAAATCCATCCCTTTCTATATATAGTTTCTTCACATTTTCTAATTAATCTCTGCTTCCCAGTTTTCCCTTTTAAGTCCATTTTGTTTATCTTTTCCATGTAAATCGTTCCAAAGTGTGGCTTTTCTCGACTCTCGGTGCCTCCACCACACACAGACTTGCCCCTCCCTGTGCTCATTCAGCTTTAGTTCCTATTAGTCAAACCTTAATCTTCCGTTACACTGTTCACCTTATTATCTCACCCAGTGTACAGCCTCCAAGCCTTCATTCATGTGGTTTTACCATACTTGGATGGTCCCCTGTCTGTTCTTCCTACCTTTCAAGACTTCAGTCATGTCCTGAATCTTTCCTTAGTGATTTACTTTCCATTTGACTCTATACTGACTTTACAATCTAAATGTGCAGGATAGCAGTTTCATTGTTTTGTATTGTTTTCCAGTATTATTGTTCATTAATTTTGTCATACTGGCCAGATTGCAAGCTCTTTAGGGCAGGGACATCCTGCTTTATTTCTTGTATATTCCTCTTTGGATACAAAATGCTAAGTAAATTCTCACTGATTAATTCCCTTCCTTGCAGATGGTCTGGTAGTCAAGCACCTGGATGACATTTGGTAATAATTTGGTTTATCAGAGTTGCTCATGTTATGGTTGTTAACCTTTGTGTATCTAGAGTGGGGGAGGTCATCCATAATCATTGGTATTAATTACTGTGATTTATATTTGACAGCTACAAATCCATGTGGAATTGATAATGGTGGTTGTTCCCACTTGTGTTTGATGTCTCCAGTCAAGCCTTTTTATCAGTGTGCTTGCCCAACTGGGGTTAAACTCCTGGAGAATGGAAAAACCTGCAAAGATGGTAAGAAGTTGGTCTCCAAGAAGGAAGAATTTTAGACAGCAATTGAGATTTTTTATGATTTATTTTATTTCTCTATAATAAGCTCTACAAGTTACAGTGCTTTGGGAGACTAGTCACTTAATCTCTCAGTCTTCACAATTGGTTACATACTGGAGTGTTTTTTGGCAACTCTCGAATATTATTTTATAAATTATTTTAGTATTTAACTGAATTTTTAACATGCTATTTTGGAAAAAAAAATTAGGTGCCATTTCTTTTCTCTGTCAAATCTCATAGTCAGGGCTTCCCTGGTGGTGCAGTGGTTAAGAATCCGCCTGCCAGTGCAGGGGACACGGGTTTGAGCCCTGTCCCGGGAAGATCCCACATGCTGCGGAGCAACTAAGGCTGTGTGCCACAACTACTGAGCCTGCGCTCTAGAGCCCGCGAGCCACAACTACTGAATCCCACAAGCCACAGCTACTGAAGCCCGTGCGCCTAGAGCCCGTGCTCTGAAACAAGAGAAGCCACTGCAATGGGAAGCCCGCGCACTGCAACGAAGAGTAGTCCCCGCTCACTGCAACTAGAGAAAGCCCGCACACAGCAACGAAGACCCAACACAGCCATAAATAAATAAAAAAATTAAATTAAATTTAAAAATCTCATAGTCATTGATATCACAATTGATTCTTGTGGAAATGAGTATTCTCATAAAGAATACATTTTTAACAGTAGGTAGCATTTGTAAATAAAGAACTTCCGTGCAAGGAAAAGATGTTTATTAAACTTTTAACTATAAAGACTATCATGGGATAAACATATTTTCTAAAAAATGATTGAATGATGTTTTTAATTGCCTTTTAACAACAGAGAATTGCCTTCAGAAGAAGAAAAGAATTCCTTATTGTACTGTTTAAAGCAACTCTTTCTATACTTAACCACCACACTGCCTCTTCTCCTTACTCTTAATTCCCTATAGAGAGAGGGCATATTGGAGAAGTATTCTGATTTAGGACATTTCAAGGGACTTCTGGTTTGGGATAACACCAGTTCTTCTCTTTTTCTTCTTAATGAGAATGTTATTCTTCATTCTTACCCCTATGGATCACCATCTGGTTCTCTAGCCACCAGCAAGACCTGGTAAGAAAATTGTTATATTTAGCAGTGGCTTCTTTATCTAACTCTGAAAAGCAGAAGCCTTTATTTAGGAGTGGGTTAGAGTTCCTGGCAAGGGGGTCAGGGAGTCAGAGAGATGGAACTGAGTTGGTGTACAGGATATTTGTCATGACTTGGCATTGATAAATTATCCTCCTAGTCAAAGGTGAAGCTGGCTGACTCTTGTCAGACGGTTTTCATGGCAAACAATAATTTGGTTTCAGTTTAAAACAAAAGGTTTTTGTAATGTTGCCTTTTTGTTTAAAAACGTAGCCTGACTTTAAAACAGAGGATTTATTTTAGCAGTAGTGGTCTGTTTACACCCTATAGCACTGCAGATGTACAAGTTTAACTACTATTTTGAATTTCAGATATACATTTGGCATGTAATAGCCTTAAGTTAACTATTCTGTTTTGATCACCTTGCCAAATTGACAGCTTCACTTTCTATGACTTCTTTGTTTGCAGAGTTTAGGGCTGGCTTCTTTTGGTAGTTAGCAGAGGCAGTGAATTGTATAAAGTTACTCCTACTTGGTGCCTGCTGTGGCATTTAGGGCTGTATTCTCTCCAAGACAGAGTTCACTTATAATTAATCCATGAGTCAAAAAGCTGATGCTGAGAGCTTCTTCACTCCTCTTCTCAGTGTTTTCTAACTATAATTCCAGATTAATGCTTGAAGTTTAATGTCAGTATTTTCTTCCGGACTCATTTCTTTGGTTGGGAATCTTTTTTCGCTCTTTGAGATGTCAACCTGCTTACTATCTTTTTCTTTTTTTTTTTGCGGTACATGGGCCTCTCACTGTCGTGGCCTCTGCCGTTGTGGAGCACAGGCTCCGGACGCACAGGCTCAGTGGCCATGGCTCACGGGCCCAGCCGCTCCGCAGCATGTGGGATCTTCCCGGACTGGGCCACAAACCCGTGTCCCCTGCATCGGCAGGCGAACCCTCAACCACTCACTGCGCCACCAGGGAAGCCCTGCTTACTATCTTTTATTAGCTTTTATATAAAGTTAAATGGTTTTTTGCTAGTGGTTGACTTGAATATTTAAAATCAAAGCAAACAAAAAGATTAATATTCTCATTCACAGCAGTGTTTTTATTGAATACTGTTTTGGGTTAAAAGCATTTCATAAATCTGATATAAAACTCAATGAAATAAAAATTTGAAAGTTTATTTTCTAATGGTAATAATAATAATATATTAGCTAGTATTTATTGAATACATACATGTTTGGTACATTTCTGAGTTTTACATTTATCTCCTTGAAGTCTCACAGCAACCCTATAGAAACCAGGCTTAGAGAGATTCGGTGTTTTGCCCGAGTTTGTGTAACTGCTTGAATCCAGTTCTGTCAGATGAACAACTCTAACCCTTACCCACTGTGTCATATTTATCTGATTCCCTCTCTCTTCTGCTGCTGCTTCCTCCTCCATAGGTTCCTTTGTCCTTAATTCTGTCAGGCATTGCCCTGTAGTTCTTTTTGTCACAACAGCTTTACCGAGATGTAGTTTACCTATAAAATTCAACCATTTCAAATGTACAATTCAGTGATTTTTAGTAAATTTACAGAGTTGTGCAACCATCACAATACATCCAATTTTAGAACATTCTCGTTAATCACAAAAGATCCTTGTCCTAGATTCCTTTACCTTTTTGAACATCCTTCTTGAACAAAGGACCTATATCCTATACTTCCTTCCTCTAATATTCACCTGCTTAGCTTCTTAGTCATTACTTAGTTGCTATTCATTATACCTTTAAATAAATGTTATTAATTCCAGGGGCTATATAATGAATGAAGCCAGAGAGAGAATCATAACTTGATTTGGAGAATTCAGCCATTATAGAGCTTGACCTCATAGTCAAGCTACTTCTGTTTTACTGCATTACTTTCCATTTCCACCCTAAATAGACCCTAGTATCCTTTTTTTTTTTTTTTTTTTTTTTTTTTTTTGCGGTACGCGGGCCTCTCACTGTTGTGGCCTCTCCCGTCATGGAGCACAGGCTCCGGACGCACAGGCTCAGCGGCCATGGCTCACAGGCCCAGCCGCTCCGTGGCATGTGGGATCTTCCCGGACCGGGGCACAAACCCGCGTCCCCTGCATCGGCAGGCAGACTCTCAACCACTACGCCACCAGGGAAGCCCCTTAGTATCCTTTTATACTAATTGCTTTTCAATTCCTGAAGAAGTTCTGCATTCTTTATTTAGAGTAACTAAATTTTGCCTGTGGGTTTCAATTTTTTCTTCATTTTTTTCACTTTGTTGTTCTAGGTGCCACTGAATTACTGCTTCTAGCCCGAAGGACAGATTTGAGACGTATTTCTTTGGATACACCAGATTTCACAGACATTGTTCTACAGTTGGAAGACATCCGTCATGCCATTGCCATAGATTATGATCCTGTGGAAGGCTATATCTACTGGACTGATGATGAAGTGAGGGCCATACGCCGCTCATTCATAGATGGATCTGGCAGTCAGTTTGTGGTCACTGCTCAAATCGCCCATCCTGATGGTATTGCTGTTGATTGGGTTGCCCGAAATCTTTATTGGACAGACACTGGCACTGATCGGATAGAAGTGACAAGGCTCAACGGGACCATGAGGAAGATCTTGATTTCAGAGGACTTAGAGGAACCCCGGGCTATTGTGTTAGATCCCATGGTTGGGTAAGAGGCTCTCCTGATAGAAAATTTTGCCAGGTGTTTCTGTTTTTTTACAGGTTCCTAGAAACATTGCGAAAAACAATGTGAAGTGTATGTTGGTTTCCAATAAATAGCTCTTTAACGACTGTCCATTTTTAGAATATAGTGATTGGAATAAAATCTCAAGTTAAAGAATTGCTAGTTTTTTTCCTTGAATGTTTTGAATACTTTTTCTTTCTAAATTAAGTGCATGCTTGCTGACTTTGGGTGTTGGCTGTAGATTTTGCCGAGGTTGCATCATGACCATGAAAATTGTGCAAAGAAGTCGTTTTCAGAGCTCTTTCTCTTCCCCCCTAGAAAATTTAATTTCATCTCATTTTCAGTACTTCCAGAACTACTTGGTAAAGACTATGTCTTACTTTTTGTATGTCCCCAAACATATAAATGATTTGATTTCCAAAACTTGGTCAGGCCATGTAGCTTTATGCCTAGTCTTTTTTTTTTGGCTATAACACCCTGACGATGGTTCAGGGAAACACAGCTTTCTACATACTCAACAGTGTTGTTCGTTACTATGAGATTCATCCTGAGGGTGAACATAATGACAAATTATGACACCTCAGTGCATACCAATGCCTTCAAGCCCCTTAAATTCTCAGGAGCCTCAAGAATCACTTAGTGCTACAGGAAGAGTTAGTTATTTGGGGAAATCAGTTTGCCATCTGAATATTACTACTTGTTTAACCTTTTTGTGTCAGAGATGACAAGCCAGCAAGAAAGAGAGGACTGCTCCTGGGAGGGAGTACAAAATATTTTGAAAAAAACAACTGAAAGTAGAATATCATTATTGGGAGGCATTATCAGTTCTAGAAAACACTGTTTCATCTGAAAATTTTCTACAGGCCTACACACTGCTGTTGTAAATGTCTTAGACATACTCTTCATATGTTTGTCTTATGTTTTTTTTCTTTCTGTGGTGTTAACGGGTAATCAGTGTAAAAGAGGGGTTGATCTCACCTTTAGGATATCTGAAAGTTACAGTTTATTATCTGTTTTTAGCTCATATTCTGTGTACTCCTGTAGGTACATGTATTGGACTGACTGGGGAGAAATCCCGAAAATTGAGCGAGCAGCTCTGGATGGTTCTGATCGAGTAGTGTTGGTTAACACTTCTCTTGGTTGGCCAAATGGTTTAGCCTTGGATTATGATGAAGGCAAAATATACTGGGGAGATGCCAAAACAGACAAAATTGAGGTTTGTTTCTTGCTTTTTCATTTTGAGACCAGTTTTATAATGGTTTTTGAGTTAATGGTAATTTGATGCAGATATTCTTGCATCGTCACTGGGGTGCCAGAGGTATCTTGCATAGAAATTTTATTCAACCTTTAGGATTCTAGGAATTGCGTGTTTTCTTCCATCTAACCGTAAGCTTTCTGCGTTACACTGGCCTGAGAAATGGGTATTCATGTATTTCTAGTCTTAAAAGCTTACGTGAATGATTTTTCTCCTTATGGGTAAAACCGCTGCCTGAATTTCCTAGGGGCAGTTTGCACAAACCAAATATTGTATAAGCTCTAGACTGCAAGAGCTGATAGTCCTCGTCAGGAAAACAAAGCCCATATACACACATGCGTGTATACTTCGTGTTGGGGATGGTGTTGGGGCAGGTGGTGGCGTATGTTAACTATTAAGATGCTTACATGCAGACGGTTTTTTTTTTTTTTTTTTTTTTTTTTTTTTTTTGCGGTATGCGGGCCTCTCACTGTTGTGGCCTCTCCCGTTGCGGAGCACAGGCTCCGGACGCGCAGGCTCAGTGGCCATGGCTCGCGGGCCTAGCCGCTCCGCGGCATGTGGGATCTTCCCGGACCGGAGCACGAACCCGTGTCCCCTGCATCGGCAGGCGGACTCTCAACCACTGCACCACCAGGGAAGCCCTTGCAGACGGTTTTTAAATTGATTTATGAGCCGCGTGGGAGAAGAATTAATCAGCCAAAGCTTGGGGGAAATATTTTCCAAATGATAGAACTGAGGGCAGTCAGAACAGAAATACGGGGGAAACACCCACCATATGTGAATATGTGACTATTTTATCCCATTGTTTTGTGAAGAGCATATATCCTTGATAATGGATTGTGAGGTCTAACTTTACAACTTTGAATTGCTAGAGGTCTTGTGAATCACATACTTCAAACGGAGTTTTGATCACACTATTTCTTTGGAAAGCACATGACTTCTCATATAAGGAACAGCTTTGAATGGCCTTTCAAAGGCACAGCACACATCTCGCAATAGATAGATAATTTGGGCTCTAGAGCAGTTAGTTTAGAAAGGTGATTCTTAGGAATGTCAGGGACTCTGAGGGAATAGTGAGTTAAAGGGCCTTCCTTTAAGAATGGAATCTTGGAATAGAAAAAACCCATTAGTATTCCACCAGGCTTAAATACTGAAAACCATCTTCAACTCTTGCAGCTGGTTTCCATTAATAGAAAATTATGCATAGACTTGACTATATAAATTTTCTCCCTGTTGCTAGTGTTTCACTGCCCCCACCCCCTTTAAATCCAAGTTAGGTTTGAATCTAGCAGCTGGAGTGCAGTGCTAATGAGACAAAGGTTATGAGTTCACTTTTCAGACAGGCTATTAGCTTCACTTGGGTAGGCTTGAGTACAAATCTCACAACATTCCCATCCAGTTCACAAATGTGAATTGTTGATCAGCTGTGGACTACACATGAGTGTATAGGTATACTACTCTTAGAAAAATACTTTAAGTCCATGTGTCCCAGAGGAATGTCTGCACGTAAGGAAAGAGCACATAATTTACATCATGGAAGAACACATGATTTATTATTTTATAGGGATTTTAAAAATTCTGTATTTGATCTTTCTTAGCTTACTATGACTGACTGATTCGATTGTAAATAAAACATTTGTTTCTTTCTAGGAATTTTTCAAGTCTTATTATTTTCCCTACTGCAGGTCACTTTTAGCACTTTAGATACAGAAATTCATTCAAAATCACAAATAGTTCAGGAGGGATTCAGGTAGAGAAATGGGAATTTATGGAGGTTCTGAATGACAGTGTTTAAGAATAAAAATGAATACACATTATATAACAATATATAATATTCATTTTACAGGATTTATTTTCTTAGTTTGCAGGAAGTGCAGTAGGTCTTAAAATTAGTATTAGTTCTGGCCTTTTGAGCTGTGTATATGTATATAAGTGGTGTCATTTGCTTTCTCACTTCTTATTTCCTTCCTCCTTGACTTGTACCAGCATCCTTAAACTTACCTTTCAGATCTATTTCTCTTCTTCCAGGATTACTGGAACACAGCTGCTATTTGTTCTTTGTCCCCCTTTTGACAGATTATTTGAGGTTAGTGATACATCTACTTCCACCAAATTATACACCCAGTGACCTCCCCTCATTCTTTCCCCTGAGATTCTGATGAAGTTTCCCTAATTGAACATTCAGTGCTTTTGTAATTTTAATTACAGTTACAATGTAAAAAAAAAATTCTTTTGGGCTTCCCTGGTGGCGCAGTGGTTGAGAGTCCGCCTGCCGATGCAGGGGACACGGGTTTGTGCCCCGGTCTGGGAAGATCCCACATACCGCGGAGCGGCTGGGCCCGTGAGCCATGGCCGCTGAGCCTGCGCGTCCGGAGCCTGTGCTCTGCAACGGGAGAGGCCACAACAGTGAGAGGCCCGCGTACCGGAAAAAAAAAAAAAAAAAAAAAATTCTTTTTACAGACACATCTGGGAAATAAAGAGAGCAGATATTGTTATCTGTTACCCTCAAATTTACGATGATATGTAAAATTGCTGGTATATGGCAAACTAAGGAAAGAGCACAGCTCTTCATATTGCATAACTGAGGGAGAAAAACTGTTAGTTTCCCCTTCTGAGACTAGTAGTGATTATAGGAGCATCTGTAACCACCAGCTTTTTCATTTTGCTTTACTCAGTAGTAGGTCGACTAAAACTTTTGGGAAGACACAGAATTTTAAAATGCTTCTTTTTCTAGGATTACTTGCTAGCCTCTTGTTATGTATCAGCTGATCCTCGGTGCTGATCGGACCCTAGTCTAGGTCACATGCTCCTTGCTACTCCCCTTCTCTTAGGAAAGCTTCCCCGCTTTTGTCATGCCCAAGAATGAAAGGTACTTTTTCCTGGGACTATAAGAAAATATTAAATTATGGTTGTAGTGGCCTTATTCTCTTCTGAAAGACTTAGGATATATGTTTCCAGTACATTTGGGAAGAAAAGATAGGTATTTGACAAATTATGTCGTAGTGTAAGGCATAGTAAACTCTTGTGTTTTGAGTGGATCTTATGGGAAGAGCTTAAAATGTTCATTCGCTTATGCTCTCTGCTCCCTCAGTGGAGATTCCTTAGATCAGGTTCTCACTCGCTTTTTTTGCTAAGTGGTGATGTAACCAGATGGCTGAATATTGGGGAGCTGGGTCTGAGGATTGGGGAGACCAGAGAAAATTAATGGGGAGCTCTGGGTTTCAGACTCGACTTCTGTTGTACAGAGTTGCAAGAAAGAATAAATAGGTTTACCTGAGGTCTGTAACCAATTCCGCAGAGAGGGATGGTACATAGGGAATTGCTGATGATGTCACATTTTTTTAAAAAAAAGAAAGTCATCGTATTGGCTGGTGCTTTAATATAAGAATGTGTTTGTGAGGATATGTCTGATTTCCCTACTTTTCAACTGATAGTGACCACTTAACTGTAGGTGTTATTTAAAAGGTACTTCCTGGTACTTGTTTACGTTTCTTCATTATGCAGAAATCATTTCATCACCTTTTACATACGAGCTTCTAGTTCACTTGTCTACACTGGGATGCCCTCTACTCCCCACCCAAGTGTTACTATAATGTTTTGGGGCTTCCTGATAATAAATACTAAAGCATTAGCAGAAAGGATCGTTTTCTTTTTTCTGGTTGGGGAACATCAAACAAGCCTTTATTTCAACTTTATAAGACCCTGCAGTAGGCAGAAGCACATTGTGTCTTAACACTATTCTCATTTTTCTTGGTCCATTTTAACTGCCAGAAACATTGGTTGTACTCAGGGCCTGCAGTACTGCTTACCAATAGTGAAGACATATCATAGATAATTTATAAGTTAAAAACATTTTCAGTTAATGCGTGTTCAGTCCCTGGTTTTATTGAAAATAATAATATTGTCATAGCTGAAATTTTCTCACAGTTTACTTTCTCATTATATACTTTTTTTTTTTTTTTTTTTAAAGTTGGGAGATATTTAAATTTATTTTTACTTTCCCACATCACTAATCATGGGTATGAGTGTCTTGTATCTCCATCCGGAAAACATAGCACTATCAAGTTACTATTATATGCAGTGGAGAACTCAGTCTTTGGTCACAGCGTAAAGAGCTCCTGGATTTGGTCCCATCAGCCCTCTTTGAAATGACCTCATTATATACTTTTTATTCATTTTTTTCCCCTTTTCATTTCTGAGCTTATGCTGACAAATGCAGCAACACCTAGTGGTTGTAGGTAAAGAGAGAGGTTTTTCTTGTTTACTTCAAGGACATGTAGAATTATTTCACATCTCTTTTATTGTAAATTTCCCTATTTTAGAGAACAGTGTCCATAGGTAGTTTTGTCCAAATCTAATTATACCTGGCACAATTTTGTTGGGAAACAGAAACAGATGATTAGAACCTTGAGTACCAAGACATTTTTGAATAAAGATGGTATTATTGTGTAAGATGTGTGCTGAAAACTTCACATTTGGCGAATGTTCTATTTCATATTCTAAGCTTGAAACTGCAGGGCTGTATTTTCCTCTCATGACAACTTCCTGTGTTTAATCAGTACTCTTATAAAGAAATTTGTTTCCCAAGTATTCACATTTTTTTAAAAGTAATTTCTTTGGCGTCTTTAGCCTGTGTATTGTGAAAGTCTGTTAAAACACACAAGGACCCATTTATGATGGTTTTTCTTATTGTTTTTTTTTTAAGATTAATTCCTCCTTAAGAAATTATAATAATATAATCACCTGTTGTTGAGATAAAGCTCTCCTGAGTGTATGACAAGTACCAACAAGTTCTTCCTTTTGAATCTTTGCCAGTTTATAAGTGTTCCTTAAAATTGGTTTTACTTTTAGTTTTAGAGAAATGTTCAGGATAACTTAAATACCTGAATCTTTGCCCATTCCTAGTACTTTAGCACGCTATATGTATGTATATATATGAATATATATTTTTCCCCACATCTTCTTGACATATAATAATGGAAGAATGATTTTGATAAATTCCATTATCAGATTCCTCAGCTCAACAGAATACCTGGATTTGGAGCCTGTATTCACTGAGTTGTAAACATGGGCTCTCATCTTGTTTCTGATTGGGGTGTATCTTAATGATTTTATCTGTCTTTGAACTCCTATTTGAAGGTTACCTGTTGATGTACAATTCTAACAACATTGTTGAGCTTGTTATCATCTATAGCAGCCAGAGTAGTACATGGTCCAGTTGTATGCTCTGTCATCTCATTATCTACTCTACTTTGTCTGGCTCTAAAAAAATTATGGCACATATTTATAATGAGAGAAACTTGCTTGATGATAGGTATAATCATATTTTCCTGAACTGGCACAACAAACCCTGGAGCCTCACCAAACAAGATGCAGTTGCCTCAATTTGGAGTTAGTATAATTTTATCTGTGTAAATTAGGATAATCTGTTCATTTGGTACTTAGAAAGCATTTTAGTGACCAAGTTTGAACTTGCACTTGGATTATTTTTTTAATGTTCTGCTATTATACTTTTTGGCCTCATGTTTTAGTATAAAACCATTTAATATGTGGGGAGCTGGTCTTAGTTACAGTCTGATTATTTTAGAAGTACCTTTTTTATTCCTTTGGTTTTTGTACCCCTGAAGTAAGAGTGCTGATTTCAGTGTCCTACTTTCTTGAGAAGAGAGGTCATCCTCTTTACAGTGTTTATAACAGTGTTTTGTTTTTTGTTTTTTTTTTTTTGCGGTACGCGGGCCCCTCACTGTTGGGGCCTCTCCCGTTGCGGAGCACAGGCTCCGGACGCGCAGGCTCAGCGGCCATGGCTCACAGGCCTGGCCGCTCCGCAGCATGTGGGATCTTCCCGGACCGGGGCACGAACCCGTGTCCCCCGCATTGGCAGGCGGACTCTCAACCACTGCGCCACCGGGGGAGCCCTAGTGTTTAGTTTTTATCGAGGTAATCTCTAGATGTTTTGTTGAAACATTTTATAATGTTAGACCCTGATCTATGTCTTGTTTGATTTTGCCATTTAACTCGGTGACTTTAGATAATTCACATAATCTCTGGTCTTTGTATTTTGGCCAATGAGGTCATTTGAACCAGGTGATCTTTAGGTTCTTTCCAGTTATAACATTTTCTGATGTTTTTTATATTAACTGCGTGTCATAGGTTAAGAGCAAATAAAATACTTTGTTTGGGAGAGTTGCTAAAAGGGAATCTATATTGAAGATGACATGACTGTTTTCTTTTTTTCTTTAAATTTTTCCTTATTTACTGTGCCTTTAGTTCCTTTTTTTCTTTAAATGTTTCCTTATTTACTGTGCGTTTAATTCCTGTCACCTAAAGGAAACTTGCCTATTGGGGGTTCAATATCTTTAGTAACTCAGCTTTACTGATAGCGACTTCCGGTAAGCCATTCATTTAGATTTTGCATTGACCTGTATGCAGACTACTCCATTATTAATATGCATGGTGGGTTTAAATAAATGTTTAAAACTGTTGTTTGAAGCTCGCCAAACATGTAAATGTTAATGGAGCCCATGTAAAACATTATTTTTCAGGAGGTTATTTCCCTGTAGCTGGGAAACTACTATACTTTCAAAGGGGTCATAGAGATTTTATTTTTACTGTTTTTAGAAGGTTTCGAAAGGGTAAAAAATAATATAATGGCAAGAACCACAGTTTTCGGACTTCTTGGGAGGTAATTTGCAAAACATAGAGCAATGTTAACAATAACAAGTATTTTAACTTCTTGTTTCAACTTAATTTATCACCAGCTATTTAAGGATTCTGTGTAATAGTCATTGCTGAAGTTATCCATAACAAAGGATTCTCCTTCATTTTTTTTTCCACTTTAAGTGTAGCTTACAATTTTAAAATGTTGAGAATGTTATAATGCAGGCCCTGTAATTTTTTTGTTGAACTCTTAATAGATTTCCTAAACTCTTCATTCATTGTACTATGATTTTTTTTTTTGGTAGATTTGATCTGAAATAATAATCTGAGGGAAGGAGTTAGAATCCCTTTTATAGTGCTGAGATTTTCAATAGATTAGTATTTTGTTATTTCATTTATAATTTTGAGCTTCTGAGATCTGCCAGGCTTGTAGAGCTTGTAAGTAGGACTGAAATTAGAGGCTTTATGCTATTAATATAGCCCCTGTTCAGTTTTTTGTTTTTGTTGATTGATTGATTTTTTTTTACAGTTCTATGAGTTTTAATAAGCGCATAGAGTCATGTAACCACCACCACAATTAAGATACAGAACATTTCCATCAATCACAAAAACTGCCTTGTGCTGCCCCTTTATTTTCAACTCCCCACACCCACTCTCCGGCAACCTCTGCACCTAGATTTGCATAAATGGAATCATACAGTATGTTGCCTTATAAGTATGGCTTCTTTCACTTAGCTTTAGACATTTAAAAAGTTAAATGTTCATTTATTTTTGATTTTAGATTGATTTATGACTTGGTCTTTATGTCTGGTTGAGATTTATAACAGTACTATTGTGTTTTAGTTACAGTGTTATTCTTAAAATATGGGGAAAAAAATCCCAAACCCTTCTCTGCCACAGTAGATTTCATTAGTCTATAGATAATAAGCAAACAGAGTTTCATGGGTTTTCAAAGTGTTGTTGTCTTTGGGAAAAAAGCCATGTTCAGACGGTTTAGACATTATCAGATGGTTTCTAGGTAGTGTCATATACTTACACAAACATTTGTTCTTTCTATCCCAGGTTTCTCTTCCCAGAATTCAGCAGTGTTTGTTGCTTTTTGATTAGTTAGCTTCTTTTATTTGTCAAAGGTCATAGAACCTGCTATTTATGAAGAAAACAATGGAATTCATGTTTCCTGGTTCCTAATACAGAACTTTCTGTGTTGAGTTCTGCTGCCTCTGTTTTAGACTGTAGATTTTGAAATAATTTCAGACTTCAACAAAAAATTTGCAAGAGTAATAAAACTTTCACCCAGGTTCATTTTACATACTCATAGAGTAGTGATCAACACCAGGAAATGAACACTGATACCATTTCCATTGTTCCTGTTATATTAATTGGAAGTCTCCCATAAGGAAGAGGTGTCCCCTTTCGTATTTATTCAATTATTCATATATATATGTATGCACATATGTATGCATATGTATATATATGAGCCCATGGATGTTCAGTTTATTCTACGGGCTGTATTTCATTATCATCATTATATCATTGCAAAAAGTGTTCCAGACTTGGCATTAGGAGCACCTTCAAGGTGATTCCGTGTCCTTTTGACATGCCTTCATCTTTCTTTTTTTTAAATTGTGGTGAAAAACACATAACATAAAACCTACCATCTTAACCATTTTTAAGTGTCCAGTACTGCTAATTATATGCACATTGTTCTGCAAGATCTGTAGAACTTTTTCATCTTGCAAAATTGAATCTCCTTTCCTATTGAACAACTGCTTCCCCACCAGCCTCTGGCAACTGCCATTTTACTTTCTGTTTCTAAGAGTTTGATTACTTTAGATACCTCATATAAGTGGAATCATGCAGTATTATCTTTTTGTGACTGGCTTTATTTCATTTAGCGTATGTCCTCAGGGTTCATCTGAGTTGTGGTCTGTGACAGGATTCCTGTCTTCTTTAAGGCTGAATAATATTCCATTGCATGTATATACCATACTTTCTCTATCCATTCATCTGTTGATGGACATTTAAGTTGGTTCTACCTCTTGGCTATTGTGAATACTGCTGCAGTGAACATGAGTGTGCAGATATCTCTTTGGGATCCTGTTTTCAATTCTTTTGGGTATGTACCAGAAGTAGGATTGCTGAATCATATGGTAATTTCATTTTAATTTTGTAAGGAGCCCCCGTCATTTTTAAAACAGTTTTTGGAACAACAGCATATTCCAGCTTTCCCTTTATTTCCCATGCCAAGGAGGCATGGTTCTTTTTAATGAAGAATAGTATTTAAAAACCAATATCTGGGCATAAGGCCTGTTCATTGGTACTTGAGTAATTTGTCTTAATACTAAGATGTTAGAGTTGATTTTTTTTTTCCTACTAAGACTCCAAATATATGTTAGTTGTGCTTGGAAAGAATGAGAGGAAAGGGAGCATTTTTCCCTTTTTAATATGCTAATGTGTTTCCCTTAGGGTTTATTAAAGGCTCCCGGACAGTGGGGTTCTCACAAGTGTCTCATGAAGCATTTGAGTATTGACTAAGGTGGTGTTGGTTTTCATCATAGTGATACCTTCAGCTGAAAATCTGTTCTCAATTTTATAGTTTTCCTGAGTAATTCATGTTTTAGAATGCTTTGGTCACAATAGCAATTTGTAGCTCTGTCTGTAAAAGAGCATAGTAACTGCAAATGTTTAATATTCTAAGCACGGCTCCTTGAAAAAATATTATGAAACTACCTAGTGCAAGTTTGATACTTTTCCTTTCCATATTAAAAATCACTTGTATTTACTCAGACATAATATGTTTTGAAGTAGGTTAAAAGGCTTTAAATGCAGCACCGAATTTGCCGTTACTGCTCTCTTAAACAGGTGCATGGCGTCCCTTTGCTTCCCCTACTGGATGCAAAGCATTTCTCTTTCCTTTTCACCACAGTGAGATTCTGCATGACTGAAATGTTATTTCCATCGATACAGTTTTCAGAAATGCCATTTCTATGAAATTATACTTTATAAGCTATGAAGTATATGAAGCAGCCCCCAACGATACCTGTCTCTCATATATATATATATATGGATATTGGCTGGAACAGTATAAGAGGAATGGTTCATTTGCATTTCTTTTTTGGAACTTGATAGCATTCCCAGTTCATTTTATGATGGGTGCCTGGTTGTCCTGTTGTCATCTATTTCTTGAACATGTCCAGTCAAGTGAATTTGCATAGCAGCAACTTTGGTAGTAGACTGGCTGCATTCCAGGATTTCATGGGTAATCCTGCCTTGGCATTTAATGGGCTGATGAAACTGCTCAAAAAAACCGGATGTGATGTCTGCAGAAGGTTTGCCATTACCTCCTCTCTGTGAAGATAATGTTCTGGTTAACCCACATCTGTTTCCTGTTGTAGCCCGTATGCTCAGTGTGGTTTGCAGTATTTGGGAATGCCTCAGAATGTTAAATCCATACCACAATGTGGCTGAAGCAGCTGAAACCACTGGAGACTCTGGTTCAGATTTGGAGGTAGATTTTAGAAGTGACAGAAGCCTAATTTCAGTTTAATTAAACCACTCTGAGGTAATATGGTGAAACACACCCTCAAGAAGATTTAATTAGTGTTGGCTCAACTTTTGAAGCATAAGGGTTATCTTTTGGATTGGCCTAAAATGGTGCATTTGTTCTGGGTTCAGAATGTACAAGCAAGCTTTTACCAGGATTTGGGTTGTTATTTTAAACATAAAGGGGCTTAAAACTGTATTTACAAACCTAGTAACTTGTCCAAAACTGTTACTCCTTGGGTATGAGAAATGTAACAGTAATTTTCTTTGAGACAAAGCAACATGTTCTTGTTTCTCTATGTTGCTTCTGCCCAGTAGAGAGAGATTGTGTGGCTGACAAAAGAGAAGCATTTAGGGCAGAAGCCAATTTTCTAAGAAGTGTCAACTCTGCAAAAGTAATGGAAAGAAACACATTTCAGAAAGTAATCAGACTCTGTATAAAGGGAAATATGTAGTTCTCTAGAAGTAAAGTCTCACAATCAGATTTTGTTTAAGCTTTTGATCCCTTAATTTCTTCAGAAGAGTCTTATAAATTGCTTCCTACATCATATGAACAACAAAAATGATAACAGCATTTATTACTAACAACTATTATTCTTCAAGTGCCCTTGGACTTTTCCCTTATCTTTCCTCCCTTCATTTTTTTTTTTTTTTTTATTATGGAAAATTTCAGACATGTAGTAAAACAGAGTAAAGATACTCAGGAACTACCTGGCTTCAACCACTATCTGTCAGTCTAGAATGCTCTTAAGGGGAGAGCCAAGGAGATGGCAGATAGGGATTCTCTTATTAATATGAATGTGACTTTAATACTTTTATTTTGAGATAACCTAAAAGAAATGAAAGAATCAGGCCTTTGTCCTTACTCTTACAAATCTCAGCTAGTACTTTGAAATGTAAACTTACAAATGTGATAAAAGATGAAAAAAGTAGAGTTTTATTCTTTTCATGAGAAATCATTTTTTGAAGTAATTTTAACGCATATTAGAATTAAGTATAGCATAGCTGGGGAGGGAGGAAAGAGGAAATGGAAGACATTTGTTTGTGGCTTTCCTGAGCCTGATGAGTCTAGGGCAACCCTGAAGATGGCAGGTTTGAGAGGGGACAGAGGTCTAATCTAAAACAGGAGTAAATTAATTTTGTTGTGGGCTGTATAGTCACCACCATGAAATTCTAATCCTGCGCAGTCCACTAGGGTAGCCAGTAACCACATATGGCTATGGAGCACCTAAAATGTGGCTACTCTGAATTGAGATGCTTCAAGTGTAAAATGCATACTAAGAAGACCTAGTAAGAAAAAACATAAAATCTCGCTAATAAATTTTTAAAGAGTGGTTACATGTTGAAATGAAATATTTTGGATATGTATGAATAGATTAAATATATTATTAAAATTACCTTTACCTGTTTTTTTTTTAAACTTTAAAAAATCTGGCTCCTAGAAAATTTTAAATTACGCACATGACTCACATTTGTAACTTGTATTCTTTTGGACAGCACTGTTCTAGACCCAACCCTGTTGTAAAAAGCTACTACAACAGTCAAGAATGGGAAGATAGGGAATTAAGGGAAGTAGTGTGCTTACAAACTTATATTTAAAGTATCTTAGCATATCTTAATTACATCGTTTAATTTGAAATAGATATGATATATCTAGCTTTAGTGTGCACTTTATTTACTCCACTACCCACCCCCCCAAAAAAACCCCCAAAAAACCACTTAGTTTTTGCCTTTAAAGTGAGAGAACAAGGAATAGCTAGCTGGAAGGGACTAATACTTGTGCAAAGCTACAAAATCCTTAGCTGTGGCTTTTAGGGAGCTATATTTGAGTTCTTGGACTCTGTGCTATTCTAAAGATCTTCTTAAGACCTTCATTATCATTTGTTGTTGATTTGCCAGATGTTGCTAAAAATAACCTTATCTTTTTAACATGTCCTTTGCTTGTTTTTCTTCTTCCTGAGACCCTTGCTTGCACTTAGAGCAGCATTAGCACTGATCCAAGCCCCAGTTTTGTCGGGACCAGAGTGAAGATCACCAAAGCATTCCTAACCTACAGTCCTTTATGTGCAATTCTGAAATCCAAAAAGCTCTTGAAACCTTAAGTTATTTTTATTAATTCAATTGGTAGAGAGTCTGGCTTGAGGGACTTCCCTGGCCGTCCAGGCAGTGGGTGCGGGTTCCATCCCTGGTGGGGGAGCCCAAGAAAACCAAAACACAAAATGGAAGCAGTATTGTAACAAATTCAATAAAATTTAAAGGACCATTTAAAAATGGTCCACATCAAAAACACTTAAAAAAAAAAAAAGAGTCTGACTTGAAGCAGTGTAAGACTAATTGTAGTCTCTCTTTATCCCCCTTTGTGGGAATATGTATATGTCTTGCTGCAAAAATATCATCATGTTTGGCAATGAAGTGCTGCCCTGGACCCAGGTAGAGATGATACGCCATGTGCATTGTGTTAGCCTTTTGGTATTTCAGAGAAGTCCAAATTCTAAAATAGAGCAAGCCCAAAGACTTTCAGAAAGGGGATTTTTGGACCTCTATTATCCTCCCATAGAAATTGAAAATATTTTATTAACCATAATTCTATATTTAAGATAGTTATCTTAAGCACAATCTGGATGCAGTGATAGAGGTAAATGAGGTCTTCCTGAGATACAGCTTTGTTATGTCACTCTCACTAAAGTGCTTTCAGAAGTTTCTTGTTTTCTATAGTTTTTCTTACCTGGAATTTCATACCTCCTATAGGGTGCTGTCTCTCTGAGTCCCTTCTGTATTCTTTCACCTCAAAGCATCTCTTTCAAAGTCAGTCAAACAAGACATCCATGACTGTGTCTTAACGTGTGTTACTTCTTTTATTCTGAAAAATCATTTTCTCTTTTTCTTTGTCAAAATTCTTCTAATTCTTGAAGGTGGATTTGAACTCCTGCTCCTTCCTAAAGTTTTTCCTGATGAGCTGTACGCCAGAGAAGGGTGTATGTGTATGGGTTTAATGTAAATGTAGTTTACGTCCTCAACCAGATTGTAATCCCTTAGCTAGAAGAGGCCCTGTTGTAAACTTCTTAGCATTCATCATGCTTTTCATGTGATTTGCATTTAGTAGATATGTTTATTAATGTTGTTTGGTTTGGGGTGGGGAGTGGAGTTGAGGGTCTGGTAGAGCAGCAAAAAGTATATTCCAGTCAAATTGTGAAACTGCTCCATTTTGTTTACTGTTTTAGTTACTGTGCATCTAAGTCGCATAAGCAAACAATAAAAATGGGGGTTGGAAATGGGAATAAGGCTGCAGCCCTGCAGTTTTCCACTAGTTGCCAGGATCCAGAAAAGTCTGTGCTGTTTTTATTCAGCTTAAAAACTGTGTGGTTGTTTGGCCTTTTACATCCACATATCCTTTTATATTTATGTATTAATTTTTATTTTGAAGCACTATATTTTACTAAATTAATTAAATATAGCCATTTAAGTATAGCTGTTTACTTCTAGGGACTAAAGCATTTTACTAAAACAATAAAGGGCAAGAACCAGCATTTACTGAGCATCTACTAATCTGATACTGTGCTATATAAGTAAACATTCTTTTCTTTAATTCTTAAATAATTCAGTAATGTAAGTGCTCTCTCCCTATTTTACTTGTGAGAAATTTCCTTAAGGGTATTTAATGAGTGATAGAGCTTATATTTGTCTAATTCTGCCAGAGTATTGTTTGCTAATCATAAGAGATTTTTAGAGAGCAGAAGAATGAAGAATAAATGCTAAATAAGAAAATGCTGAGTTGTGTAAACCAGGAGAATCTTTTGGAATTATCTTTTTGTTATTTTTCTCACTGTGGTTTTCAGTTTCATTCTTTGCCCATTATCTAAATTCATAGCTAATCAGGTATCTTTGTTTAAGTTGTTAATTTCTCAAAATGAACAAACAAGAATGTTGCAGGACACATAACTGAAAGAGGAGAGTTGGTTGATACTGTAATATTTTTGAAGTAGAAATTTAGATTTTATTCTTAAAAAGAAGTTCAGTATTAGGTAACTAGTGTATGCTTTTAGATCAGCAAATAAATTTTAATAGGAAGGCCAATATTGGGGCATAGTAATCAGCAAAATTAGTATTAATTTATTAAATGTAAGATAATTGATTTAAGATAATACTGAAACGAGGAATAAGGTAAAAGCAGACACGTTTTACTATACCATACGCTTGTAAGAAAGTATTATTTTAGAGTTCTGTAATACAGAGTGTTTAGCCCTCTGTGTTAGATGCTCTCTGATAGGATGATGAGCTCCTCCCCCTAATGGAGAAGATAGGCTTCCTGTTAAGTGTCTGACATTTTAGATGAGGTAACAGTTCATTTTCTGGGAGATGCAGTGGGAAATATTGCAGTAGAAACTGATGAGACTTTAGACTAGAACTTTACGTATTTGTAATTTTTCTGCGTAAGGTAATATTAAAGCCTTAAGACTTGATGGGCTTGTTGAAAGGTGTTTTATAGACAGAACAACTGAGGAAATCTTGGAACATATCCAGCCAGGTTTGAAAAAGGGAAGAGGAACCAGTGAGATGAAGAGATAGAAAGTAGATTGTGCAGAAGAGCACAAGAGCAGAGAAGAACAGAAAAGTAGTCACTGATCATTTTCAGTAGTCGTTTGAGCCGAGTCACACATTGTCAGCCAGGTGTAGGGAGGTGAGGGAGTGAACGGTAAGAGGTGGAGGCAGCAGCTACAGGTCATTCAGAGAACATGGCAGCAAAAACAGAATCATTCAGCTTTTAAACAGGGTCTCTCTAAAATGGTGGAAACTGTGTTAAAGGCAGAAAAGAAGTGGCTTCCCTTCTTGTGGAGAGGGAGAAATTGGAGATCCTGGGAAGGAAGGACCTAGTATTGGGAGGAAATTCTTGCAGGGAGGGTAGAGGAAGATACCAGAGTCAAGAGAGAATCTCCATATTAGGGTAGAGGCAGAAAGACAGATTTTGTTTTGTTTTGTTTTTTGCGGTACGCGGGCCTCTCACTGCCGTGGCCTCTCCTGCTGCGGAGCACAGGCTCCGGACGCGCAGGCTCAGCGGCCATGGCTCACGGGCCCAGCCGCTCCACTGCGTGTGGGATCCTCCCGGACCGGGGCACGAACCCATGTCGCCTGCGTCGGCAGGCAGGCTCCCAACCACTGCGCCACCAGGGAAGCCTGTTTCCATTTTTAATAAGGTTTCTTGACTGTCGTAGGTCTTAGGAAACCTGTCTCCTTTTAAAGGTTTTTTGTTTTTTTTTTAAATAAATAAATTTATTTATTTATTTATTTATTTATTTTTGGCTGCGTTGCGTCTCTGTTGCTGCGCGTGGACTTTCTCTAGTTGTGGCGAGCGGGGGCTATGCTGAGTTGCGGCGCTCGAGCTTCTCATTGCGGTGGCTTCTCTTGTTGAGCACGGGCTCTAGGCACACGGGCTCGGTAGTTTTGGCTTGTGGGCTCTAGAGCGCAGGCTCAGTAGTTGTGGCGCACAGGCTTAGTTGTTCCGCGGCATGTGGGATCTTCCCGGACCAGGGCTCGAACCCATGTCCCCTGCATTGGCAGGCGGATTCTTAGCCACTGTGCCACCAGGGACGTCCCTCCTTTTTAAAATTATTTAACAAATACTTATTGAGTTCTCTGCCAGGCTCTTTAATAGTAGCTGTGAAAGACATAAATAGATGAATTAGGTTCCTGTTTCTAGAGATTATATCCTAGTTATATATGAAAACAGATTATCAACCCTTTTTCTCTGCTTAGTCATTTTACTCTTAAACACCAAAGTAACTTTAAGATAAACCGTAGACATCATAAAATATATCCAGGAATGGTCTGTTGCAAGAAAATATGAATATAAAAAATCTAAACTCATGTCTCAAGCAGAAATTATTAACTTTAGAAAGTATGTAATGTTAGGAGTTGGAGTAGTATTTAATTCTTTTTAACTATGTTTTTGACTTTTAAAAAACATTATATTTAAATATAGATTTATTCAGTTGGCTTAATAGAAGTCCTCTTGTATCTAATATGGACAGATACACATCCAACTAATATAATCTCTCTTCCATCAGATATAAATCAGATATTTATTGATATTCGCAAGTGAAGATACAAGAATGTGGCACAGTTTTGCTCAATTTTTAAGTATTTTGTTTCCAAGGTTTGGATGTTTGGGGAAGGTCAGCAAGTGTTTTAAAATTTTTAGAGAGGAGAGATAAAGATATTTGCTTGTCATTCCATCTGGGCCTCACAGTATTGACTTACATAGAATATAATTTATGAATAAAAAATTAATACTTGTATAAGATTATGCCTGATACTTCTTTTTAGGTGGGTGTTTGCATGTACATGTTATTAGTAACAATAACATTTCTGAAGGCTGATTTGCCTGGTACACAGGCCACTTTAAATGATAGAAATGTTCTCAGATGAGGACTTGGAAGTTGGTGCTTTAGAATATACTTCCTCTGTCTTTTAGAACAGAAGATTAGTACATGTTTCTGCAACGTCAGAGACAGATAAGACGCCTTTGCCACTTCTAGGGAAATTGCTGATGTTTACAATGAAAATGTCAGAATGAATTTAATAATGTTGCTATAGCAGGGGTCCCCATCCCCGGGCCATGAACCAATAGTGGTCCGTGGTCTGTTAGGAACCGGGTTGCACAGTAGGAGGTGAGCCAAGCGAAGCTCCATCTGTATTTACAGCTGCTCCCCATTGGTCGCATTACTGCCTGAGCTCCGCCTCCTGTCAGATCAGCGGTGGCATTAGATTCTCATAGGAGCGTGAACCCTACTGTGAACTGCACGTGTGAGGGCTCTAGGTCGCAAATACAGATTATCATTAGCAGAGAGGTCTGACTGCACAGAGACCATAATAAATCAGTTGCTTGCAGGCTCATTCCAAAACCCTGTCAGTGAGTGGCAAGTGAAAACAAGCTCAGGGCTCCCACTGATTCTGCATTATGGTGAGCTGTATAATTATTTCATTATATATTTCATATTATATTACAATGTAATAGTAATAGAAATAAAGAGCACAATAAATGTAATGTGCTTGAATCATCCTGAAACCATCCTCCTCCACCCGGTCCGTGGAAAAATTGTCTTCCACGAAACTGGTCCCTGGTGCCAGAAAGGTTGGGGACCGCTGTGCTATAGGGTGGTTGAAAAGAGCTGATACACCCTAGTTACTTGAAACTTAGTTGCAGAGAGAGTATCTAGAGTGTTTGTTTGTTTGTTTATTTTTTAAACAAAAACAATGAAATAAAAAATACACTAAATAGAAGGAGTCCTAAAAAAGACATCAACTCTGTTTACAAGCTGTGTAACCTTATTTGAATCTTAGTTTCCCTTAGATGTCAAACAGGCAAAACTCTCAGGATAAAATAAAATATGTTATAGAACACAATACGTAATAAAATAATATGTGCAAAGGTACACTATAATTTGAAAACAAATGTACAAGCAAACTTAAGGTGATAATATTGTACTTTTAATTTTTACACAGTCACTTAATAGAGGAGGTGCATACTAAATCTAATGTTACCAGAATTTTTAGAAGGAAGGGTAATAAAAGACTGGGGAAATAGAGGTAAAATATGAGCCTACATTGAGTCTTTGAAATCATTCTCATTAAATCACCGTGTTGTCATTTTGTGAAAGCATTGTAATAGGAGTAACTAAGATGACACTTGGATTTTGATGTAGGCACAGTTGGTTTTGTCATTTTTACATACATTTGAAGAATAAGTACATCTTTTCCTCTTCCTTCTCTTTAAACTTAAACTTGAAGGTCATGAATACCGATGGGACTGGGAGACGAGTGCTAGTGGAAGACAAAATTCCCCACATATTTGGGTTTACTTTGTTGGGTGACTATGTTTACTGGACTGACTGGCAGAGGCGTAGCATCGAAAGAGTACACAAACGAAGTGCAGAGCGGGAAATCATCATAGACCAGCTCCCTGACCTCATGGGCCTGAAGGCCACAAATGTTCATCGAGTCATTGGTAAGTAATTCCACAATTCTCTTAGAGATTGAACCAGGAATGAGAAAAGATAGAGAGAGTCAGCGGCTTGTAAAGTCAGCAGTGTAAATTGTTGATGTTTTGAGGGGATACACGTAAATTCTTTGTGGTACAAGTACGTTTTTCTCAAAGTCTGATACCTTTTACATCATATCCCATGGTGTCTTACAGTGGCTGAGGAAGACAGTGAACAGCTTTTAGACAATTATCTTCTTTCTCAGGGACTATCATTCCATTTCCTTCCACCTCCCTACTGTCAAACCCTAAATGTAAGAACCAGAGAAATTAAATAAATGTCCCAGGGAAAATACTCCAAATCACTTTCTTCTTTTAGTTCCTGAAACCTCCAAACATATTTTCAGCATATCACCAAGTTCAGTGATATTTGGGGATGACCTAGTGCTGGGCACCATGTAGATGGTCCATGAATAATTTTGGAATCGAGAACTTTCTTTAAAGTTGTTTATGTGGAAACAAATGAGAACTTCAAGTTATCAGATTGATTGGCAGGAATAACCTTTTAAATGTCAGCTTAGTACTCTGCCTGCATAGTTTGAATCGAAGGGCTAAACTTAACACACACACACCCCCGTTCATGAAAAGAGTTTCTACGGTCTGAGTAATGCAGTTTACTTAAAGTTTACTGTGGGTACAAAGGAAAGTGTTTTTGTCATACCTTTATTCCCAGTTGATCAACCTGGGCCAGTTCACCACTCCTTAGGCAACCTGGTAGTCCCCACTCCTGGGATGTCACCATACTGATGCCAGCTTAATCGGATACCCAATCAGCATAGAGCATTACCGATCAAAACTCTTGTTGGGCTCAAGGCATCCTGCTTCCGAGTAGCTGGGACTGTAGGCCTGCACAACTGTGCCTGGCCTTTTATTCCCTGTTCACCCTCATAGTGCATGTTTATGAGATTACAGTTGAAACTCTAGATTTGGGAGCAAATATAATCCTTGGTCTTTGCGAAACAAATGCTTAGTCATTTTAAATTGAAAATGTGTTGATTGTGTCAATGCGTGTGTCCTTCTGTGCCCTTTTATAATTCGAGGTTCCAACCCCTGCGCTGAGGAGAATGGGGGATGTAGCCACCTCTGCCTCTATAGACCTCAGGGCCCTCGCTGTGCCTGCCCCATTGGCTTTGAACTCATCAGTGACATGAAGACCTGCATCGTCCCAGAGGCTTTCCTTTTGTTTTCACGGAGGGCAGATATCAGGAGAATTTCTTTGGAAACTAACAATAATAACGTGGCCATCCCGCTCACGGGTGTCAAGGAAGCCTCCGCTTTGGATTTTGATGTGGCAGACAACCGCATTTACTGGACGGACATATCGCTCAAGGTTAGCAAACGAGCTGGCACATTAAAGCGGGCCTGAGAGGGAGAGCGCCTAGGATGTCCCAGTCTTTACTAGGCAGAGTTCTACAGACACACTTAACTTCTTAAAGGGAGTCGAGGGAAAGGCCCATTCACGATATTGTATGAAGTATCTGTTAGTGCAAGATACGTCGCTTGAGTGTTGTAAATCTGCAAGACATAATCTTCCCCTCCTTGGTTCTGTTTGAATATGATGAGTGACATTTTCTTCACTTAGAGAGTAAGCAATTGTATGCTTCATATAAATGGCTTATAGAGACTTGACTCTAAAGTTATTCAAAGAAATTGGGGGGGCGCCTGACCGAGGTAGAAAATGCTGATTATGAGTTCTAGCATACCTTTTTTTCTCCCCCTAGAATAAATATTGAAAAGCACATTGAGTCGATAAGGAGGAGCTCTTAACCAGAAAATCTGGAGACTAAGCTTTCCTTCTTCCACATTGTTTTGGACTTGTTTTAGATAAAATTTTGTCTCATGTGCAAAAATCATGGAATGTTAGAGCCAGAGTTGGATTCTAATGGTGTTCAGGAATATCTGTTAAATGAGTGAATAAGTGCTTTATCTTCGCTTTGATTGTGTGGGCTTGTAAGTGTCCTCATCTTGAAAATAGTGATAATGTCTATCTGGCAGGGCTGTTGTGAGGATTAAATGAGAAAATATATGTACACAAAGTACTTAGGATAGTATGTGCCATGAAGTAGCAGCTATTATTAATAGCTTGAATTGTGACGGTTTTAATTTTTAGGGGATTCAAAGCTACAGTGGTAATGGTATGGTAATAGTCATCTGCACTTCTGTAAGGTATCAGTATAAGGTTGTTCAGATCTTCAGTTGACACAGTGACATGGCCTACTCTCAAGTACCTTCAGGAAGCTGACTACCAGTTAAAAGTCTACAACATTCTGGTCACGTCTTTTTCACTTGATTACTAATAAATTTTACAAGAATAGTCATTCCACTGTTTTACTGGAATAAATTTCTGGTCCTTAAAAATTTCAAAACTTTCTCCCTGAATTGGCAAGAAAACTAGAGGTCACAGTTGCATTTATTAGAGATTGACATCATTTTTTTTTTCTTTGCTCATAAAATATGTGAATTGTATTGAGAAACTATGCCTCTGGCCCTTCTGGATCCTCCCACCCAAGGAAAACCAAACCATACATTCCTTCTGGATGGTGTTTTGTACTTAAGCCCTGTGACTTTTTTGTTAATCTTATTTTTGCAGACCATCAGCAGAGCCTTTATGAATGGCAGTGCACTGGAACATGTGGTAGAATTTGGCTTAGATTATCCAGAAGGCATGGCAGTAGACTGGCTTGGGAAGAACTTGTACTGGGCAGACACAGGAACAAATCGAATTGAGGTATCAAAGTTGGACGGGCAGCACCGACAGGTTTTGGTGTGGAAAGACCTAGATAGTCCCAGAGCTCTTGCCTTGGACCCCGCTGAAGGGTAAACAGCTTTTTGTGTGCATTCTTTGCAACTGCATTGTTCATGGCCAAGTTACGGATTATATTCTTGATGTCTTAAATAATGCTTATTAGGAATTTGACAAGTCAACCACAGAGAGGCTTTATCTTAAAACCATTAGTTGAGATTTCACTGATTTAGAATTAATAATTATTAGCTAAATTTGACTTTTGTCATCATTAACATTGGGTGAAAAAGATTAGTGAAATGGATTAATAATTAAATAGTAATGATCCTACTTACATACTAAGTAGACAGCCTTTTTAAAGGTGTCATCAAGTCTGTATTTGCTTGCACTCTCTCCCAAGTGACACCAGATTCCAAACCTATGAAAGTAAACCCACTGAAATAATGTGTGCTAGGAAATAACTGCATTTTACAAGCTCCATTCTAGAATGTTTGTTAATTCAAAAATGGACAATTAGTTTTATTATTATTATAAACTTGGGGAAACTTTGATATTAAACAGTGAACTTTCTGACAAACTATTTATTTACAACGTGACATGTTTTTCAGTGGTAGATGATCCTTCTTGCATGATTTAGCAAGTTTTAAAAAGCCAGCATCTAAGAAATCTGAAATTTGAAGAATAACTCCATTTTAAAAAGCAGAAGTTAACAATGTGAACATACAAACATATTTACTATAGCCGTAATGAAAAATAGTTTCCCTGAATCAGTGAGTTCCATGGTTAGCTTGTTAGCCATGTAGTTAAGAAGGTCGTACTAAAAGCACCCTCTCTGTGCTGACATGTTGTGATTGGGTTATGGTCATTTTTATTCTAAACATTAGTTACCAGACAGATATATTTAGTAGTTGGGATGAAGTACTCTAGTTTATGTGGCTGCTGGCAACTGTGAAATTTCTCCCACAGTTGTTTTCTCTTGGGCTCTTGGGGTGTGCACGTGCCTGTCAGCTGACAAGTGCAAATGCAAACAAAGACCGAGACAACTTCAGTTTTCAGAAAAGCATGCTCATACATTGCTACCAAATCAACCATCAGCTAACAGGCTGATGAGTGAATGTCTCCCATGGGCATTTGATGAGACCTGGCATGTGGAGAACATTCCTAGTCCCAGTATTCAGAGTGTCTTGAAACTAGCACTGCTAGTTCAGCTGAAAGGGCATTTGGCTAAGGATTAGCTTCTAGTTCTAGCTCTGCCATATGACTGGCTTGAAGACATTAGACAAATCAGTCACACTTTTAGTGCCTTGGCCTCCTCATGTGTAAAAAGCCTATACTGTTGAGCCACTCTAAGGTTAAGGTGAAAAACTCAAAAGAGTACAATAAAAGCAAAAGAGTGTTCTAAAATTTCACAGGGGTTGTAGTAATAGTGTTCACTGACCAGCTGACACATTAGGGGTGGTTCGTTGCTCTTACTACACGTAGCAGTATGTTACCTTGGACCATGTGACCAAATACATTTTCAAACTTTGCTTTTAAATTTCAGTTAAAGGGTATTAATTTTTACCCTTGATGTACTGCTGCAACTTAGTTTGGGGGAGAGTTGATGACACAAATTGAAAAGAAGTTTAAAAATTAAAAAATTCTAATTACTTGTATTCAGAAATACATATATTTTGTTCTGAAGTGAATCAGGTTCTGAGACCAGAGCTTTAATTCTTTGCTAACTTCTTGAATATTAGTTTTATAAATGCAAGTGCTGCAATAAGGGAATCATTGGTTTGTTTCCAGTTCCTAGGTTTTGGATGGAACAAATTCATTGGAAAGACTAAGGAAAGCTGACTCACTTCCTTTTTAGGATATGAGAAAAAATATTTAGTTGAGGCTGCCAATATTCTTGAAAAAAAATTATAGCTATGATTTTGCTTTACCAATTTCCTTGACTTAATGTATATTTTCTTTAAATTGATTCAGTTACTATGCATGAATATGATCCTCTCTCCCAAATAGTCAAAAATGAAATGTTAAATATCCACTGTTTTGAATTTAGATTTATGTATTGGACTGAATGGGGTGGAAAGCCTAAGATAGACAGAGCTGCCATGGATGGAAGTGAACGTACTACATTAGTTCCAAATGTGGGGCGAGCAAATGGCCTAACTATTGATTATGCGAAAAGGAGGCTTTATTGGACAGACCTGGACACCAACTTAATAGAATCTTCAAATATGCTTGGTAAGCTGTACTCCTTTTTGTTCAGACAGATAGTATATAATCCTTTCTGTGTAAAAATCAGTGGCTGCTATTTACCGTAGGTTAGATACTATTAATAAAACTTCATATGAATGTCTAGGTTCTTCCTCTGCCTCACACTGTATTTATGTATTTATTATTTATTTATGTAATAAATATATGTACTATTTATTAATAGTGGGCCAAGTACTTGGATTCATATTCCTTTAATATGTGGAAATTTCATTACTCTTTGGCTTATAATGGAATTTATAACACCCTGGATATTCCTGAAGTGACTTTTTTTACCGGTAAAATACAATATATGCATTTCCATCCTTTTATGGAAGGAAAAATAGTTGAACTATAGACCTTTATGGAGGGAAAATAAGACCACAGTGAAAATAGACCATTTACAGGAGTTTAAACAAACTCAGTGATCTGTAGCAAGAATATTAGTTTGAGGCATGGGGTCAGACTGCAGGTGGGTTGATTTCAGAGGACCAGTCTGGTTTAAGAATTGCTTTTAAAGGAATTCTTCTGTTTTAAATTGCTTACAAAAGTAATGTTTTATATGTTAACATTTTATTTTATTTTTGCCAACAAGACTCTTACATTCTCACATATTTCATCTCTGCTTCTCCCCTTTCTACTGCCTTTCTGAAAACAGGACTCAACCGTGAGGTTATAGCAGATGACTTGCCTCATCCTTTTGGCTTAACTCAGTACCAAGATTACATCTACTGGACGGACTGGAGCCGACGCAGCATCGAGCGTGCCAACAAAACCAGTGGCCAAAACCGCACCATCATTCAGGGCCATTTGGATTATGTGATGGACATCCTCGTGTTTCACTCCTCTCGGCAGGCAGGGTGGAATGAGTGTGCTTCCAGCAATGGGCACTGCTCCCACCTCTGCTTGGCAGTGCCAGTTGGAGGTTTTGTTTGTGGATGCCCTGCCCACTACTCTCTTAATGCTGACAACAGGACTTGTAGTGGTAAGCTGCATTTCCCCCCCAAAGCAATCTAGAATTAGAGGAGAAAGCAGGATTTTGAAAACACTGTAGTTCATGTTCTTTCTAGAGTAAAAAGTTGTAGAGGTCCAGAGTTGATCATTTGTTTAATAAAAGGGAAGGACTAAACGTGGAAAAGTGCAAGTTTTTGTTACTTTTATTTGTTTGGTGCTAACTAGTTGACGTTATGGAAAAATTGATACTATAGAAAAAGTAAGTCTTTTATCCTTGGGGATTAAATATGTATTGAAAAATTTGCATAGTTTCCTTGAGAGAGACAGCACATACGTGTGCTATACATATTTATTCATGATAAAGGAAGGGGAGAACAGTACAAAGAGAATCTACAAAATACAATCTCCTTGTCCTTTGAAGTTCGTAGAATAGGCTAAAGATGAAGAATTTAAGTGTGTAAGAGGCCAGGCAGAAAATGCTATGAGTAAATTTAGTCCAGTATGAAACAATAGTAAATAGATGGGGAGGGAAAACTAGAGAGCACATGCTCTGAACATAGTGAGTGGTCACCACTTACTTCTAGCTTCTGTTACCAGCTCTTCTCAGATTCACATGCACACGGAGACACACACACATACAGTGCTAAGAACACCAAAACACAGTGTGTAACAAAACATTGTTGGCTTGGGGAGTCCTGATTTATGATTCAGTTGTGCATGAACGCCCATGTCTTGGTGGATAGACAAGAACAAATTGGCAGATATGATAAAGAAATCGATCAGAAAAAATAGATCCAGGGGAGAGAAGTAGGGTATGGTTCACTAAGTTAGAAGGTAACAAAATTGCTGTAGGATATTGGATATAGTGAACTATTGAAATTACCTTATTCTGTGCCTGAAAGTATAGGAGGTCACATAGGAAAGGATTTAGTCTGTTCTGACACAAGACTTCAGTTCTGAAAAAGAAAGAACATCAGTTTATAGTTTAATGATTTGGCATCTCTGTCACACGTTCGTTTTGTGTTTTACCAAAGCAAGTCACATAAATTTCTTAAGCCTTAGTTTTTCTCATTTGTACAATGGGAATAACAATAGTAACTAACTTGTAGGGTTGCTATGAAAATTGAATAAGATATACTAACATGACTTGATTGCTGTGGAGAATGGCTTTGAGGAGGAAACGAAGTGGTTGCAGGGCAGTCAGACTCTTGTGATGATGCAGGTCGACGTAGGCGGGGCTGGTGGCAGTCGTGATGGAGAGACATCGACGGGTTCCAGGTATATTGTGAAACTAGAATGAACAGAACCTGTTGATGAGCTGTATATGAGGAAGAATAAGAGGGAGGAAGCAAGGATGACTCCTAGAGTTTTGGTTTGAGCAGTTAAGTGGATCGTAAATGGGGAGGGTTCATTTTCAAAAAGAATTAAAAAATAATTTTAGGTTTGTATTGATTTTCCTATGGGAAATAGAAATATTAAATAGGTGATTGTAGGGACTTCCCTGGTGGCGCAGTGGTTAAGAATCCGCCTGCCAATGCATGGGACATGGGTTCGAGCCCTGGGCCGGGAAGATCCCACATGCCGCGGAGCAACTAAGCCTGTGCACCACAGCTATTGAGCCTGTGCTCTAGAGCCGGCGTGCCTAAAGCCCGTGCTCCGCAACAAGAGAGGCCACCGCAATGAGAAGCCTGCGCACTGCAACGAACAGTAGCCCTCACTCACTGCAACTAAAGAAAGCCCGCGTGCAGCAACGGAGACCCAGCGCAGCCATAGATAGATAGATAGATAGATAGATAGATAGATAGATAGATAGATAGATAGATAGATAGATAGATAGATAGATAGATAGATAGATAGAAAGAAAGAAAGAAAGAAAGAAAGAAAGAAAGAAATTGTTTAGAAGAATCCATAGCTCAGAGAGAGAGATGATGTTAGAGGTATTAATTTTAGAAATGCCAGCATGTATTTAAAATAGGTACTTAGGGAGAAGGTATAGACCTGGGGTCAGCAAACTCTTTCTTTAAAGAGCCAGAGAGTAAATATTGAGGCTTTGTGAATCCTATAGTCTCTCACACCTATTCAGCTCTGTACACTGCAGTGTGATAGCAGCCATAGATGTTACATTTTTAAAATGTGGCTCAATTCTGATAAACTTTATTATAAAAACAGGCAGCAGGCCAGATTTACCTTGTGGGCCATAGTTTGCCAACTCTAGTGTGGCGAAAAGAAGGGGTCTGGTAACCTCGGGAACTCTGGTTGAGGAGAGAAAGCTCACAGTGGACACAGAAAAGCAGCAGCGAGAAAGGCCAGAGGAGAACCAGGAGAAGATAGTGACACAGAAGACAAGAGAGAAGATTGTTTGAAAATAGAACTGTGTTAGTGCTGTTGACAGGTTGAGTAAGGTGAGGCCTAAAATAGTATCCACTGGATATTTGGATGAGGTGGTTATTAGTAACCCTGAAAAAAGTAATTTCATGGGGGTAATGGTGAAAGATGGGAATAGATCAGCAAGTGAATGGAGAAAAGGAGGGGCTGGTAGTGTGTGTGTTATGTAGACGTCTTTTTTAAGAAGTTTAACTTTGGAAGGAGAAAACGAGGATAATAAGTGATGGAGGATAAAGACAGAAGAATATGGAAAGACCTTTTGAGGTCATTATGGTTTGGGCTGATTTTACCAGTGTGTGCTAGTTGGTGAGTGAAGGTCTTGAGAAATCAGTGCTGAGCGTCCCTAATGTCTGTCTTTGGCTCCTTCTGAGATGATTGGCAGTGTTTCAAGAGGCTTCCTGTTGCGTGTTCTTTTTATAATGAGTCCTATTTAATATTTGTGCACAGATATATCAGATTCCAAAGCAGATTACAAGAGAAGTTTAACACAAAGTACTTGCCCTCAAAAAGTTTTCTATCATTGTGTAATTTACTCCTAGACCTGTGTTTCAAAAGCTAAATCAGATCATGTTGTTACTCTGCTCAAAACCTCCCATTTCACACAGAGTGAAAACTTAGTTCTTATAATGGCCTACAAGTTCCTGCATGATCTGTACCCCACACTTTGCACCGCCACCCCCGCCCCTTGCTTCTCTAACCTCAGCTTTTACCATTCTCTCTCTTGCTCTCTCCATGGCAGCCACACCAGCCTCATTGCTGTTTCCAAATATGCCAGTTACTCCTACTTCAGGACTGTTGTACTGCTTATTTCCTCTACTTGGAATGTTCTTCCTGCAAATATTTGCATGGATATACTTCACCTCCAAGTCTTTGCTTAATTGTGACCTCCACAGTGAGACCTGATCTGCCCGATTTAAAATTGCAAGTCATCCTTCCACCCTGTCTAACATTGCCAGTGCCCCTTACCTGCCATTTTTCTTTTTCCTGTGACACTTAATCACTCTCTGATATACTGTATAATTTATATACTATAGCCTCTTTATTATGCTTATTACTTGTTATCTGTTTACTGGAATATAAACTCCATGAAGCAGCATTTTTTTCCTGTTTTTCCACTGATGTATCTTAGGTGCCTAAAAAAGTGTTCGGTAAATAGTAGTCATTCAAGAAATCATTGTTAAATAGAAGAATGAAGAAGCAGGACAGGATTTGGGAAAACATGTGCTCTTCCATTCAGCAGCAGCTTTGTGACCTGGGAAAAATTACTTAACCTTTCTGAGCCTTTCTTTAGAAATTACTTAACCGTTCTGAATTTGCTCACCTGTAAAATGGAGTAATTTGGGGGATTGGATGACATCTGGTATGATGTGTGACATCTTGGAATTCCTAAATAAATGCTTGTTTCTTTTCTTTCCCAGTTTTCTGAAATAATTTTATTTCCTTATTTTCAAAATCATGGCTACAGGGCTGTCCTTAGTTATCATCATCTCATGCTTGTTTTTTCATTTGTTTACTCATTTATTCTTTCAATGAATATTTACTGAACACCTAATCCACACTGGGCATCATTTGAGCCAGTGAAGAATGTAGCACTGAATAAAATAGACATTAATCCCTGCCCTCATGGAGCTTACATTTCAGTGGGACAGATAATGAACTAAATAAGTAAACTCTGTCATGAGTTAGATGGAGATGAGTGTTATGGAGAAAATTAAGAGCAAGAAAGAGTGGGTAAGAGGATCACAGTGTTAAATAGGGTCATGAGAGAAGTCCTGACTGTAAAAGTGACACTATGTCCGGAACTGAAGGAGGTGAGGAAATGAGCTATGCTGGATATCTGGGAGAAGACCTGCCAAGCAAAAGGGAATAGCAGATGCAGAGGCCCTAGGGGGAAGCATGTCCGGCATATTAGAGGAACACCTAGGAGGCCGGTGTCTCTGGAACACAGTGAATAGAAATTAAGTCAAAGAGGAAACAGGAGGCCAAATTGTGTAATCCCTTGTTCAGTACTGAAGTGGTTGGCCTCTATGGGACCTTTGTGCAAATTGGGAGATGTTTCCTCTGGGCAGATGCAGCTGCATAGGTGCTTGACTTGGCTAATGAAGTGTGGACTGGACTTCAGTCCCTACTTGGTGCCTTTGGCACAATGCACAAATGGCACAGTCAGACATGGTGGGCTTGGCCTTGTCATTTATGCTGTTCTTACACCAGAGTAATACCTTTCTTTAAGCTTTGGGTGAACACTTGTGTCTTCAAAGGAGAGCTGAAGAGCTTCCTCCTACCTCATCCTCCAACTTCTGCATGTGGCTGGCTGTCTTCGTTGTGGGAATGCAAAACAGAGACAACCTCATAGGACAGTTTTGAAAGCATTCTGCAGGAGATGAGGGAGTGGTGGTTAGAGGTTACATAAATTAGGATGGATTTAGGCTTACAAAATTGCATATTCTTTGTCACTTTTGTAAATAAGTCAAAACATCAGCTTCCTCTTAGAAATATTTAGCCAGCTGTAATTATTAATGTCATCCATAGACTTTTTGAAATAAGCATTTATTTGGAGCCGTATTTGGCTTTGTCTTAATCTACATTTCTAGAGCACCTAATCGTGGAATCTTATTAAAGGTTAAAACTTGACTCAAAAAAAAAAAAAAACTACCCAGTGAAACATACTTGGAGCCAAATATTCCAAGCTAGGTGTGGACTTTTAGCCAGTGAGGAACTCAAAGCCTAACTTCAGTGTTGTGAATACCAAGTTTCTTTGTGAGAACCAGTGAATTTCTTTGGGATTTAAGCCAGTATACATTTGGGTGTAAATGTAAAGTGAACCAGGGAACCACAGATAACGGAGCTGTGAAGAATGGGGTTTAAGGGGAAATAAAGCAGGGGGTTCTGTCTTGGCCATTTATGTTTATATCCCTGAGAAGGACAAAATTCTCCTGGATTTAGGTGGTGACTGAGCAACAAGAGTATAATTACAGAATTTTTACATATATTTTAAATGAAGATTTAAAAAATGCTATTAGACTTTGAAGTTTTTGGTAGCACTGCCAGATGCTCTCCTTTTCTAGATTAGAGATGTAGAGGCCTAGTCCCTGGGAAAGGGAAATGTTGTCTCTGTTGCATTTTCCCATTTCATAAATTTAGGGCATCAGCTTAAGTGTGGGTTTTTTTTTTTTTTTTTACTGGCTCCCTCTCCTTGCAACCCACTATGCAAAATATTAAGCCTATATCTGCAACCAGTGAGGGTTGGTTTGAATCCTACTAATACCAAGTTTATTACTGCTACTATTGATAATAATAAACAGTAGTTATTTTTACTTGACATTTACATAATGCCTTACAGTTTTTAAAGTATTTTCACATATGTTGTAAAATTTTTATAGCAACTCAAATGAGCAGGACAACATAGCTATGACCTTATTTTAGAGTTGAGTAGATTTTGACCCAGAGAGGTTTAGGGCCTTAGTTAAGATCAAGTGACTAAATAGTGTGAGAAGTGAGACTAAAACCAATCTTGAAGTTTCTTCTTTGACCTATGGAGACCCAGGCTTCCTTCCACCTACAAGAATTGGTTATGGAGGAGTTAGGATTATTTACTTGGTAGACAGGAGAATTTTGTCTATCTTTATTAAATGCTTCATTAAAATCAAGTGTCCTATGATACCACTGTGGACAAGACAGAGAAAAAATGGCTAGTTGGCTGTTATCATGGGGTAAATTCATAACTGGTTTGGTAACCAGAGTGCCGATCAGTGTTACCTCTAAGAGAGTTTCTGGAGGCATTCCAAAGGGTTTTGTCTCAACCTTACCTTTTCAACATACATGTCTGTTTTGTATGAGATACAGACAACAGGCTGATCAAATCTTTGAGTGATACAAGACTTAGGGTAACTGTGCTTCCTGTTTGCTTTTTTCTTTCTTTAAGCTCCAACTACTTTCCTGCTCTTCAGTCAAAAGAGCGCCATCAACCGCATGGTGATTGATGAACAGCAGAGCCCTGACATCATCCTTCCTATCCACAGCCTTCGGAATGTCCGGGCCATTGACTATGATCCACTGGACAAGCAACTCTATTGGATTGACTCACGACAAAACATGATCCGAAAAGCGCAAGAAGATGGCAGCCAGGTAATTCAGGGCTGCGTTCAAAATCCAGTTCTTCTGCCTAGTAATTGGACCAGCCAACCATCCTATTTTACTTAAGTCTTGACTCTGCTTGTGTTTGTGTATGTGTGTGTGTGTGTGTGTGTGTGTGTGTGTGTAAAACTGAAATTCTGAACCTAGCAGCTTTTTTCCCTCCTAATGATCTTTGAGTAAACGATTGTTTGATAATTCTATTAGAATGAAGATTGTGTTGTATTAAAATAACTTATGCTCATATATTAGTATGACTGTCAGTGCCACCCGTATCATTTATATAGTTGGGTTTTTTTAATTCCATTTACATGGAGTGTTGGAAACTTTGAAATCAAATAAACCCTTGGTTCTGATCTCAGCTTTGTCACTCACTAGGATTCTTATGAACTTTTTAGCTGAAAGGAATGTAAAAGCACATAGCCCATTACCTGTTAAATAGTGGGCACTCAATAAATAATAGTTCTATTACTAGTTAACTATTATTTAAAATGTTCAGAGGATGGGAAACATAAACACAGTCTCAGTAATCTGGGATATGTTATCATTAGTCTAATTTTTTTGTTTGTTTTGGTAACTATTATTTGGTGACTATGGGATAGGAATGAAAATATTATCAACACATCTTATCTGTGCTTACATTCTAGTCATGATTTACATACCACTGTCCATAATTATTTGCTTTCTTTCTGTGTCCAGGCAGTATTAGACCGGGACTACTATAAATAATTATTTGTCATTTTCCTTTTAACAGTAATGTTAAGTTGGATTTTTAATGCATTAAAATTCAGAGAGATTAGATTACTTATTTTTCCTATGTCTTGTCCGACAAGAAAGAGCAAGGAGATAGTGTATTTAAGGCTGCCGAGGATCATTTAGGGGTATAGTTGTAGCCGTATACTACAGATGCGCTTTACACGGTGTAGGCCAGGACCAGTAGGCTGATAACTAGTTGATAGAAACTATAGCTGTTGTTATACAGCCGAGGACATAGCAAATAAATGAGATAGCCTTATTAAGGAGTGTTACCTCAGAGATGCCGAGTAAATAAAATATAATTTATTCAGATAAAACAGATGAACAAAGCCTCTCTTTTTGCTTGCCTTTGTTTAAAAAAAATTTGGGGGGGCTGTAGATTTGAGGATCAGAGAAGGACATGACTGATAGATGTGGTTTGTAGCCCTGACTAATTGCTATTGTCTCTAGAGCAGAGTTTCGCAACTTCCGCACTGTTGATATTTTTGGCTGGATAATTCTGTGTGGAGGTCTGACGTGTACGTTGTAGGATGTTTCGCAGCATCCTTGGCCTCTCCCCACTAGAAGCCAGTTACACTCTCATAGGCGTGACAATCAAAAATGTCTCCAGGGCTTCCCTGGTGGCGCAGTGGTTGAGAGTCCGCCTGCCGATGCAGGGGACACGGGTTCGTGCCCCTATCCCGGAAGATCCCACATGCCGCGCAGCGGCTGGGCCCGCGAGCCATGGCCGCGGAGCCTGTGTGTCCGGAGCCTGTGCTCCGCAGCGGGAGAGGCCACAACAGTGAGAGGCCCGCGTACAGCAAAAAAAAAAAAAAAAATGTCTCCAGACATTGGCCAGTGCCCCTGGTGGAGGCGTTTGCAAATGCAGAATCGCCCCTGGTTGAACACCACTGCTTTAGAGGTATTTCTAGAGTGTGGTTCTAGCCTCAGTTGTCTCTAGTTTACCGGGACAGCGGCCACCTTCTCACTCTCATTTCTGATCAGTGCACTATCAGCTTCTTAGAGCAACTAATATGGCCTCAGCTTGCTCTACTGCTTTATGTCGTCATAACCAAAGGGAACATTTGAAATGTTCACTAAGAAGTGTCACTTGAGACTTGAGAGTTCCTTCTCAGGTGTGTGACCACGTAAGTGTAAGTATTGTGAGTGATCTCCTCGGAGCTATCTGGCTTGGAATCCAATTTTCTGTGTGTGTTTCTTTTTCTTTCCTTAGGGCTTCACTGTGGTTGTGAGCTCAGTTCCGAATCAGAACCTAGAAATACAGCCCTATGACCTCAGCATTGATATTTATAGCCGCTACATCTATTGGACTTGCGAGGCCACCAATGTCATTAATGTAACAAGATTAGATGGGAGATCGATTGGAGTGGTGTTAAAAGGCGAGCAAGACAGACCTCGAGCCATTGTGGTAAACCCAGAAAAAGGGTATGTTACTAAGGTGGCATCTGAAACCCTCATCAGCCTTCCTTTTCAGCCCATGTATATTCTTGCTTTCTCTGATTTTACTGTCTAGAATTTCCTTCCTTAGTCACCACTGCTTTAATTCTAATTTCTACCCATACCTCCAGGACTGTTTGAACTGTAACATCCTCCGTGAAGTTTCCCTTGATCTGCCCCACCCCCAGCCAGATGTGACGTTCTCCTCTCTCAAATACCCACCACTCTATGTCTGTACCTCTCTAGTTATACTTAGTCCTTTCCAATTTACCTTATACTTAATTGTTTTTCAGTCTTGCGTTTTCTACTAGATTTTAGGTTCTTTTATGATAAGAACTAATATGCCTTCTTTCATTTAACATAGAGCTTTGCACTTAATAAATTGTACTTACTTGAATCTGAATGGATGATAAGGAATTCAGCAGGGAAAGTAGCTTACTTCAAAGGAGTTACAGGAAAGAGATGAACTATAGAAGTTAAATATAAGAAATAATTCATATACGACATTTTCAGTTATGAAGTAGACTAATAGAGAAGAAATTTAAAATTTTGAGTCCAGATCTCTCTGATTACTACTATTTTCTTTTATTTATTGTATTGTATTATTCCAAAAGCATAAGGCTGCCTGTATCTAACACTTTATTAATTCCTTAAAGTTAACTCCCTAAGAACTTCTGTGTACCCTTTGTTACTATTACTGAAATTAATATATCCCATGACCTTCAAAAAAATATGTTCTAAAACATTTAAAAATAAGATTTAAAAATATTATTTTACTTCCTTTTGTCTTAATCAATAGCAATATTCTCATTTTGTGTGATTTCTTACTTTGGTAAACTTATAGTTTCCTCCTTTCTCTTCAGGTATATGTATTTTACCAATCTTCAGGAAAGGTCTCCCAAAATTGAACGAGCTGCTTTAGATGGAACAGAACGGGAGGTCCTCTTTTTCAGTGGCTTAAGTAAACCAATTGCTTTAGCTCTTGATAGCAGACTGGGCAAACTCTTCTGGGCTGATTCAGATCTCCGGCGAATTGAAAGCAGTGATCTCTCAGGTACCCAAGAAATGTGTTTCCTTATTTTGATTTGAGTTACTGAGATGATTCACCAAGAGCATTTGTATTTTCCTTCTATTGTATTATTTTTGTACACATTTCTTTACAGTTTTATTCATAACAATAGTCAGCATCAAGTTGGTTGGGAAGTACTTTTTCTTTAACCATCAACATGATTACTCCATTTTTATCTAATAACTTGCCAGTTTTCTTTTCTTTTTTTTTTTTTTTTCTGTACGTGGGCCTCCCACTGCTGCGGCCTCTCCCATTGTGGAGCACAGGCTCCAGACGCGCAGGCTCAGTGGCCATGGCTCACGGACCCAGCTGCTCTGCGGCATGTGGGATCCTCCCGGACCGGGGCACGAACCCGCGTCCCCTGCATCGGCAGGCAGACCCTCAACCACTGCACCACCAGGGAAGCCCATTGCCAGTTTTCTTGATTTGGGCTCCGTAAATAATGTTTCTAGTGCATCTCTTCTCCTTTTGTAATTCTTCCGCTCTACTTTGTCTTATCTCTGGCCTGAATTCTAGCCTATGATTAGTCTCCTGCCTGCTGATTTTTCCCCCCTGAAAGTTTACACACTGTTCCTAAATTAATTTTCTGAAGCATGGTTTCTAATCATGTCACTAACTATACTAAAAAAAAAAACCCTTCAGGGTACTCTTATAACCTGAAGAAAAAAAGTCTGGTTGAATGCTTAAGTTGGTATTTTCCTTTCACAAACTCATCCTCAAACTCAAATGATCTTAACATTCCTGGTGTGTGTTTTTTTGTTTGTTTGTTTTGTTTTTTGCGGTACGCGGGCCTCTCACTGTTGTGGCCTCTCCCATTGCGGAGCACAGGCTCCGGACGCGCAGGCCCAGCAGCCAAGGCTCACGGGCCCAGCCGCTCTGCGGCATGTGGGATCTTCCTGGACCGGGGCACGAACCCATGTCCCCTGCATCGGCAGGCGGACTCTCAACCACTGCGCCACCAGGGAAGCCCCCTGGTGTGTTTTAATGAAATTAAATAATTTGTTTGTCTTCAAATATACTTTTTACTTTCTCATTTCTCTGTGGTCCTCTCTTTAGAATCATGTTTATTCCCCTACCCCCAATTTCTGAAGTCCAAATACTCTGTGGTCTCACTAGTGATCAGGGAAATGAAATTAAAATAATACACTATTTATATCTATCACAGTCATAAAATACGATGTTGATTATTCCCAACATTGGCCGGAATGGTAGAAAATGGCATGCTCTCATACACTTTTGTAGAAGTGGAAATTGGTAGAACCTTTTTGGAGGGCCATTTGCTGGTAAAGTTTTCTTTCAGATAGCTGTCTTACAGAACCACTGACCCCGTTGTACAACGGTGTTTGCTGAGCATTATTTGTAATAGTCTATCACAGAGAAATACATTCTAGTATATCAAGGGTATGAAATACTACAATCATTCAGTAATTATTACAGTCATTCAGTAGATCTGTGTGTACTGACATAGAAGGATGATTTTTAAAATTAAGCTGTATAGTAAGGTTTATTAAGATTTAGTTTTATTTAAAACTTAAAACTATATTATACACACACACACACACATATAAATACACATACACACACACACTATATACTATATATACTGGCAAATTGCCTCCAAAAATGTATGTACTACTACACACACACACATACAGATACATACACATACAATATGTATACTATTAATAAATATATAGTTAGGTATTTTTGTATATTCCTTGAGAAATGTGCGAACAAATAAACCTTGAGAAAGGCGTGGAAGGTTAGCATACTAATATGTTAAGAGTATTTATTTCTGTATCATTTAAGTTTTATATTTTTGCATATATGTGTAACTTGTTTAAAAATTTAAGAAATTCTGTCCTTTCAGGTTCAAATGCCTCCCTTCCATTATGCCTTCTTTAACTCCAAACAGTCATGCACTCATTTTGCGTGTGTATGCACACACCTGGCATAGTATATTCTTTCCCTTACCTGATCACCTGTATCTCTTATATCCCCTCTCATTTGTATAATAGTTATTTATATCAGTGTTATAACTCTTCCTGGTATTTAAGGTGGGATTTCCCCCTTCATTCCTTTTCTCTTTTCTCTTCGTTTATGATGTTTATTTTTTGTTATAAAAGCGGCACATGTTTACTAAAGACAGTTTAGCAAATAAAAAAAGAAAATCCAAAACAATATCATTATTTATTTATTTTTAAAACATCTTTATTGGAGTATAATTGCTTTACAATGGTGTGTTAGTTTCTGCTTTATAACAAAGTGAAGCCAGTTATACATATACATATGTCCCCATATCTCTTCCCTCTTGCATCTCTCTCCCTCCCACCCTCCCTATCCCACCCCTCTAGGTGGTCACAAAGCACGGAGCTGATCTCCCTGTGCTATGCAGCTGCTTCCCACTAGCTACCTATTTTACATTTGGTAGTGTATATATGTCCATGCCACTCTCTCACTTCGTCCCAGTTTACTCTTCCCCCTCCCCATGTCCTCAAGTCCATTCTCTACATTGGTGTCATTATTCCTGTTCTGCCCCTAGGTTCTTCAGAACCTGTTTTTTGTTTTTTGTTTTTTTTTAGATTCCATATATATGTGTTACCATACAATATTTGTTTTTCTCTTTCTAACTTACTTCACTCTCTATGAGAGACTTTAGGTCCATCCACCTCACTACAAATAACTCAATTTCGTTTCTTTTTATGGCTGAGTAATATTCCATTGTATATATGTGCCACATCTTCTTTATCCATTCATCTGTCGATGGACACTTAGGTTGATTCCATGTCCTGGCTATTGTAAATAGAGCTGCAGTGAACATTGTGGTACATGTCTCTTTTTGATTTATGGTTTTCTCAGGGTATATGCCCAGGAGTGGGATTGCTGGGTCATATGGTAGTTCTATATTTAGTTTTTTAAGGAACCTCCACGCTGTTCTCCATAGTGGCTGTATCAATTTACATTCCCACCAACAGTGCAAGAGGGTTCCCTTTTCTCCACACCGTCTCCAGCATTAATTGTTTGTAGATTTTTTTGATGATGGCCATTCTGACTGGTGTGAGGTGATACCTCGTAGTTTTGATTGGCATTTCTCTAATGATTGGTGATGTTGGGCATTCTTTCATGTGTTTGTTGGCTGTCTGTATATCTTCTTTGGAGAAATGTCTATTTAGGTCTTCTGCCCAGCTTTGGATTGGGTTGTTTGTTGTTTTGATACTGACCTGCGTGAGCTGCTTGTAAACAAAAGACTATCGTTATTAATGCTTCTTTTTTTGTCTATGCATGTTTTATTGTTTGGTTTTCCACCCTTAATTATGAAATGGTTCCAACATAACAGAAAGTATAGAATTTCTGCCATCCAGCTTTGTCAGATCTTAGTGTTTGAACAAATAACACATGAGGGAATCCCCATAAGGTTAACAGCTGATCTTTCAGCAGAAACTCTGCAAGCCAGAAGGGAGTGGCAGGACATATTTAAAATGATGATGGAGAAAAACCTACAACCAAGATTACTCTATCCAGCAAGGATCTCATTCAGATTTGATGGAGAAATTAAAAGCTTTACAGACAAGCAGAAGCTAAGAGAATTCAGCACCACCAAACAAGCTTTACAACAAATGCTAAAGGAACTTCTCTAGGCAGGAAACACAAGAGAAGGAAAAGACCTACAATAACGAACCCAAAACAGTTAAGAAAATGGGAATAGGAACATACATATTGATAATTACCTTAAATGTAAATGGATTAAATGCTCCAACCAAAAGACACAGACTGGCGGAATGGATACAAAGACAAGACCCGTATATATGCTGTCTACGAGAGACCCACTTCAGACCTAGGGACATATACAGACTGAAAGTGAGGGGATGGAAAAAGGTATTCCATGCAAATGGAAATCAGAAGAAAGCTAGAGTAGCAATTCTCCTATCAGACAAAACAGACTTTAAAACAAAGACTATTACAAGAGACAAAGAAGGACACTACATAATGATCAAGGGATCAATCCAAAAAGAAGATATAACTAACAATTGTAAATATTTACGCACCCAACATAGGAGCACCTCAATACATAAGAACAAATACTAACAGCCATAAAAGGGGAAATCGACAATAGCACAATCATACTAGGGGACTTTAACACCCTACTTTGACCAATGGACAGATCATCCAAAATAAAAATAAATAAGAAAACACAAGCTTTAAATGATACATTAAACAAGGTAGACTTAATTGATATTTATAGGACATTCCATCCAAAAACAACAGAATACACATTCTTCTCAAGTGCTCGTGGAACATTGTCCAGGATAGATCATATCCTGGGTCACAAATCAAGCCTTGGTAAATTTAAGAAAATTGAAATCGTATCAAGTATCTTTTCCGACCACAACGCTGTGAGACTAGATACCAATTACAGAAAATAATCTGTAAGAAATACAAACACATGGAGGCTAAACAACACACTACTTAATAACCAAGAGATCACTGAAGAAATCAAAGAGGAAATCAAAAAATACCTAGAAACAAATGACAATGAAAACACAATGACCCAAAACCTATGGGATGCAGCAAAAGCAGTCCTAAGAAGGAAGTTTATGACAATACAGTCCTACCTTGAGAAACAAGAAACATCTCAAATAAACAACCTAACCTTACACCTAAAGCAATTAGAGAAAGAAGAACAAAAAACCCCAAAGTTAGCAGAAGGAAATAAATCATAAAGATCAGATCAGAAATAAATTAAAAAGAAATGAAGGAAATGATAGCAAAGATCAATAAAACTAAAAGCTGGTTCTTTGAGAAGATAAACAAAATTGATAAACCATTAGCCAGACTTACCAAGAAAAAAAGGGAGAAGACTCAAATCAATACAACTAGAAATGAGAAAGAAGTAACAACTGACACTGCAGAAATACAAAGGATCATGAGAGATTACTACAGGCAACTCTATGCCAGTAAAATGGGCAACCTAGAAGAAATGGATGAATTCTTAGGAATGCACAACATTCTGAGCCTGAACCAGGAAAAAATAGAAAATATGAACAGACCAATCACAAGCACTGAAATTGAAACTGTGATTAAAAATCTTACAGCAAACAGAGCTTCCCTGCTGGCTCAGTGGTTGAGAGTCTGCCTGCCGATTCAGGGGTCGCGGGTTCGTACCCCGGTCTCGGAGGATCCCACATGCCGCGGAGCAGCTGGGCCCATGAGCCATGGCTGCTGAGCCTGCACGTCAGGAGCCTGTGCTCCGCAATGGGAGAGGCCACAACAGTGAGAGGCCCGCGTACCACACAAAAAAAAAAAAAAAAAAAAAATCTTCCAACAAACAAAAGCCCAGGACCAGATTGCTTCACAGGTGAATTCTGTCAAACATTAGACAAGAGCTAAGACCTATCCTTCTCAAACTCTTCTAAAATATAGCAGAGGGAGGAACACTCCCAAACTCATTCTGCGAGGCCACCATCACCCTGATACCAAAACAAGACAAAGATGTCACAAAGAAAGAAAACTACAGGCCAGTATCACTGATGAACATAGATGCAAAAATCCTTAACAAAATACTAGCAGACAGAATCCAACAGCACATTAAACGGATCATGAACTATGATCAAGTGGGTTTATCCCAGGATGCAAGGATTCTTCAGTATACGCAAATCAATCAACGTGATACACCATATTAACAAATTGAAGGAGGAAAACCATATGATCGTCTCAATAGATGGAGAGAAAGCTTTTGACAAAATTCAACACCCATTTATGATAAAAACCCTGCAGAAAGTAGGCATAGAGGGAACTTTCCTCAACATAATAAAGGCCATATATGACAAACCCACAGCCAACATCATCCTCAGTGGTGAAAAAATGTAACCATTTCCACTAAGATCAGGAACAAGACAAGGTTGCCCAGTCTCACCACTATTACTCAACATACTTTTGGAAGTTTTAGCCACAGCAGTCAGAGAAGAAAAAGATATAAAAGGAATCCAAATTGGAAAAGAAGAAGTAAAGCTGTCACTGTTTGCAGATGACATGATACCAAACATAGAGAATCCTGAAGATGCTACCAGAAAACTACTAGAGCTAACCAATGAATTTGGTAAAGTAGCAGGATACAAAATTAATGCACAGAAATATTTTGCATTCCTGTACACTAATGATGAAAAATCTGAAGTTGAAATTAAGAAAACACTCCCATTTACCACTACAACAAAAAGAATAAAATACCTAGGAATAAACCTACCTAAGGAGACAAAAGATCTGTATGCAGAAAATTATAAGACACTGATGAAAGGAATTAAAGATGATAAAAATAGATGGAGAGACATACCATGTTCTTGGATTGGAAGAGTCAACATTGTGAAAATGACTCTACTACCCAAAACAATCTACAGATTCAGTGCAATCCCTATCAAACTACAACTGGCATTTTTCACAGAAGTAGAACAAAAAATTTCACAATTTGTATGGAAACACAAAAGACCCCGAATAGCCAAAGCAATCTTGAGAAAGAAAATCGGAGCTGGAGGAATCAGGCTCCCTGACTTCAGAGTATGCTACAAAGCTACAGTAATCAAGACAGTATGGTACTGGCACAGAAACAGAAATATAGATCAATGGAACAGGATAGAAAGCCCAGAGATAAACCCATGCACATATGGTCACCTTATGTTTGATAAAGGAGGCAAGAATATACAGTGAAGAAACGACAGTCTCTTCAATAAGTGGTGCTGGGAAAACTGGACAGCTACATGTAAAAGAATGAAATTAGAACACTCCCTAACACCATACACAAAAATAAACTCAAAATGGATTGAAGACCTAAATGTATACCAGACACCGTCAAACTCTTAGGGGAAAATGTAGGCAGGACACTCTGTGACATAAATCACAGCAAGATCCCTTTTGACCCACCTCCTAGAGAAATGGAAATAAAAATAAACAAATGGGACCTAGTGAAAATTAACAGATTTTGCACAGCAAAGGAAACCATAAACAAGACAAAGAGACAACTCTCAGAATGGGAGAAAATGTGTGCAAACGAAGCAACTGACAAAGGATTAATCTCCAAAACATACAAGCACCTCATGCAGCTCAATATCAAAAAAACCCAAACAACCCAATCCAAAAATGGGCAGAAGACCTAAATAGACGTTTCTCCAAAGAAGATATACAGGTTGCCAACAAACACATGAAAGAATGCTCAACATCATTAATCGTTAGAGAAATGCAGATCAAAATGAGATACCATCTCACACCAGTCAGAATGGCCATCAAAAAAATCTACAAACAATAAATGCTGGAGCCGGTGTGGAGAAAAGGGAACCCTCTTGCACTGTTGGTGGGGATGTAAATTGATACAGCCACTATGGAGAACAGCGTGGAGGTTCCTTAAGAAACTAAAAATAGAACTACCATACGACCCTGCAATTCTATTACTGGGCATATACCCTGAGAAAACCATAATTCAAAAAGATTCATGTACCACAATGTTCATTGTAGCTCTATTAACAATAGCCAGGACATGGAATCAACCTAAGTGTCCATCGACAGATGAATGGATAAAGAAGATGTGGCACATATATACAATGGAATATTACTCAGCCATAAAAAGAAACGAAATTGAGTTATTTGTAGTGAGGTGGATGGACCTAGAGACTGTCATAAGAGTGAAGTAAGTCAGAAAGAGAAAAACAAATATCGTATGCTAACACATATATATGGAATCTAAAAAAAAAAAGAAAAAAATGGTCAGAAGAACCTAGGGGCAAGACAGAAATAAAGATGCTGACCTACTAGAGAATGGACTTGAGGTTACATTGAGGGAGAAGGGTAAGCTGGGACAAAGTGAGAGAGTGGCATGGACATATATGCACTACCAAACGTAAAATAGATAGCTAGTGGGAAGCAGCCGCATAGCACAGCAAGATGAGCTCAGTGCTTTGTGACCACCTAGAGGGGTGGGATAGGGAGGGTGGGAGGGAGAGAGATGCAAGAGGGAAGAGATATGGGGACATATGTATAACTGGCTTCACTTTGTTATAAAGCAGAAACTAACACACCATTGTAAAGCAATTATACTCCAATAAAGATGTTAAAAAACAATCTTAGTGTTTGGCCATATTTGCTTTTTTTTTTTTTTTTTTTTTTTTTTTTTTTTTTGCTGTACGCGGGCCTCTCACTGCTGTGGCCTCTCCCGTTGCGGAGCACAGGCTCCGGACACACAGGCTCCGCGGCCATGGCTCGCGGGCCCAGCCGCTGCGCGGCATGTGGGATCTTCCGGGATAGGGGCACGAACCCGTGTCCCCTGCATCGGCAGGCGGACTCTCAACCACTGCGCCACCAGGGAAGCCCTCCATATTTGCTTTTGAACCTCCCTTCCTCCTTCTCTCTCGTGAAAAAAAAATACTAGGGAGAATTTGAAGCCCTTTTGTATCCCTCCCCAATTCTGTTTTCTTCCCTCTTTCTTCAGAGGTAACTTTTGATGTGTTTCTTTGTCATGCATGTTTTGCTTTCTCTCTCTCCCTCCCTCCCTCTCTCCCTCTCCCTCTCCCTCCCTCTCTCCCTCCCTCTCTCTCTCCCTCTCTCTCCCTCTCTCTCTCCCTCTCTCTTTGTGTATTTTTTACCACGTACACTCGCACTTTTAAACTTTTTTTCACTTTTTAAAGTTAGTGTAAATAGTCTCATGTATTCTTTTGTCGCTTGCATTTTTCAGATCTATCACGGTTTTGAGATGATCCCTGTTGATCCACAAATCTCTGTCAGTTATTTTCGATGCTAGATAGTATTTCATTATATGGTCATTCTACAGTTTCTCTATTCTGCTATCTAAACTGCTATTTCCAATTTTTTGCCATTAAAAGCAGTGCTGCACTGTATATTCTTTTTTTTTTTTTTTTTTTTTTGTGGTACGCGGGCCTCTCACTGCTGTGGCCTCTCCCGTTGTGGAGCACAGGCTCCGGATGCGCAGGGTCAGTGGCCATGGCTCACGGGCCTAGCCGCTCCACGGCATGTGGGATCTTCCCGGACTGGGGCAAGAGCCCGTGTCCCCTGCATCGGCAGGTGGACTCTCAACCACTGCGTCACCAGGGAAGCCCTGCAGTGTATATTCTTATGTACATATTTGAATATTTCTTGTGGCCTAAACTTAGTAGTGGGATTGCTATGTAATGTGGTATGTATATATTCAACTTGAATATATCTATTCAGATTGCTCTCCAAAGTGATTATATCAGTTTAGAATACCCACCAGAAGTATATGAGTTTCTCCTCCAGTACTTGGTAGTTTTAGACTTGTGAGTTTTTACCATTCCAATAGTTTTAAAGGTACATCTCATTATTAATAAAATATGCATTTCTCTATTTGAATTTGAGGTTAATTTATTGGTCATTCATGTTCACCTGTGAATTGCAATTCGTAGTTTTTGCCCATTTTTCTATTTCTCATTTCTAGAAATTCTTTATTCAGGATGTTAATCCATTATCAAGTTACATACATATTGGAGGAGAATTGTTATGTTTAAGGAATTCAGCCTTTTCATTCATGACTGTGGGGTATCCTTCCATTTATAAGTCTTCTTTAATAATTTTTGGTATGCCTTCATACTTTCCTTTATAGAGAAAGATATGTATTATATAAATCTTTCAGTTTGTGATTTACCTTTTCACTCTCCCAGTGGTGTCTTTAGATGAAAACGAAGTTATTTTTATTGTAGTAAAGTTTATTAATTTTTCCCTTTATGATTAATGCCTTTTATGTTATATTTAAGAAATCTTTGACTTCTTCATAGTCACAAAGATATTTTCTTGTGTTTTTTCCTAAAATGTTTTTGTTTAACTTTTCTTATTTTAGATCTCTAATCCATTTGGAATTTATTTTTGTGTATGGTGTGAGACGGGTTAAGTTTTATTTTATTTTCCACATTACTGTTTGATTCAACACTGTTTCTTTTGAGAAGACCATCCTTTCCCCACTGTTCTCTCCTGTCACCTTTGTTATAAATGAAGTGATTATATTAGTGTAACTTTGTGTCTGGACTCTAATCTTCCCTTGGTCACTTTGTCTTACATAATATTATATTGTTTTCATTATTAAAACTTTATAACAAATTTATCTGGCAGTGTACATCTTTAGTATTTCTTGAAGATTACCGTGGCTAGTGTTGACACTTTGCATTTCCATATACATTTTAGAATCAGCCTCTGAGTTTCCACCAAAAAGCAAAAACCTACTAGAACTCTATCTGGTTTGCTCTGAATTTATAGATAATTTAGGGAATTGTTATCTTTATAATATTAGTGTAGATTCTAAACCATGAACATGGTATATCCCTCATTTATTTAGAACTTTAATTTCCCTCAGCGTTTTGTAGTTTTCTATGTAGAGGTCTTGCCTGTGTTTCATTGGAATTATTCCTTGGTATTTAATGCTTTTGAATGCTAATGGTGAAGAGTAGTCTAAATATTTAATATTTCATTTTCTGGTTGTGGCTGGAATATAGAAATACAGTTTTTCCCTTCTTCCCCAGTCTGGTACATTGTGCTTGTTCCCAGGGACCTTGCTAAATTAGAATTTTCTGTGTTAGAGAATCATTTGTCTAAAAATGAGGAGAGTTTTATTTTTTCTTTTCCAGTCCTTTTTCTTTGTTGCCTTATTATACTGACTGGGACCCCCCAGTACAATATTGAATAAAATAATAGAATCCTTAGATTTTTTTGTTTCATTTTGTTTTTGTTTTTCATGATTTGGGGGAAGCATTCAATACTTCTTGATTAGGTTTTATGTTTGCTATGGTTTTTCTGTAGATAACTTTTAAAAAGCAGATTAAGGAAATTCTCTTCTGTTCTTAGTTTGGTAGAATAAATCAAACTTGATATGATACATTATCCCTTTTATATATTGCTGGATTTGATTTGCTAATGTTTTGTTTAAGATGTTTACATCTGTGTTCATGAGAAAGATTACCCGATAATTTTCCTTTCTTACAATGTACTTGTTGGCGTCTTGCCATCAAGGTTACATTGGCCTCATAAAAAGAAATGTTTCCTTTTTTTACGTTTTCTGAAAAAGATTAGTATAATGTTGGTAGGTTTTTTTTTCCCCCTTCCTTATATATTCACAGATAATCATATACTTTTTTCATGGGTTATCTTTCTACTTAGTATTTCTAGCCTCCTACAGAGCTTTTATACTGGACTGCGTTTAGTATATGCTTAGATTGTTGAGTAAGTATGTCTTTCATTGCTGATTCCAGAGTTTTATAACTGCCATCAGAGTAAATCAGTAGATCTGGGATCGTCCAGCAACACTGCTGACCTCTTATTTTCCCCAGTTGTCCAATTGAGGCCATCCTTCTGCTACCACCAACTCACCTTTTTTTAATCCCTCTCAGTGTTACAGTTTAAATTTAATTTTCATCAAAGTAATACCTGTAGATACAGAAATCAAGTGGTTCCAGTTGGCCTACAAAGACCAGGTCTCCTGCTCTCCTCCTTCCTCCTCTCAGTTCCTACCCTCAGAGGCATCTCTGATAGTTTAAAATCACTTGTTTAAAACTGCTGCTCCATGATTTTTAATTTTTAGATACCACAATTTGACTTCTTTTAATGGAAGATAATGATTTTGCTGTCTTAAACCATGTATCCCTAACATATCTATATGAACTCTCCTCCCATCCTCCCAGCTTAGTTATATCGTAATTTTTAAGTTTATAATTATTTGTTATTTATGGCTGTGAAAATATTACCATGAGCTACATTTCCTTCTGTAGCTTTATTTCTCTCTGAAATTAATCTTATCTAATGTAAATATTGTTTCAGTATATGCAGATGCATCAAGCAATCCGTCTTCTTTTCTTTTTAACTGAAGACGTACCTCCTGAATTTCTTTGTCATCTTTCTGGATGTGTCTGGATTTGCTTGCTTTCCAGGCCAGCTTTCTTTCACCGTTATCCTGGGAATGTACTTGCCCGTCTCCTTGGTGCTGAACGTGCTGTTTCCCAGATTCCGTTTCTTTCATTAATTCCCTTTTCGTGATAGATCACATCCTCTGTTAGCTTCTTGAAAGGAGATTCATAGGAGGCTAAAATTCTTGATCTGTTGTCTGTCTGTTCTCCAACTTGTAAATTTTATATCGCTTCTCTACTCTTCTGTCCCATTTGTCCTTATGGGTTTATGCCTTCATTTTATTTTATTATTATTATTATTTTTTTTTTTTTTGCGGTACGCGGGCCTCTCACTGTTGTGGCCTCTCCCGTTGCGGAGCACAGGCTCCGGACGCGCAGGCTCAGCGGCCATGGCTTACGGGCCCAGCCGCTCCGCGCCATGTGGGATCATTCCCGGACCGGGGCACGAACCCGTGTCCCCTGCGTCGGCAGGCGGAGTCTCAACCACTGCGCCACCAGGGAAGCCCTACGCCTTCATTTTTTACCATCGTTTTAGTAGATTTTTAGGAGGAAGCTTAAGTAGACTTGTGTTTAACCCACCATGAATCTGAATGTTGACTTAGGCAGTGCCTTCTCATCTGTAATATCTCCCCACTTTTCTCCATTTATTAAAACTTAGCTTTATGCTTGCCTCTTTCCTGGAACTTTCCCTGATATTTCCAAAGTATTAAGCTAATGTCTTTCTTTGATCAAACACTTAAGGACCAGGGAAAAGTTCTATAGATATTTGAAGGATGATTAGGAGGAAGAGGGAAGGAATTAATGTATTTTATTCTTTTTGAATGAGGGAGAAGCTATGGGGGTGGGCAGTGGGGCACAGATTTCAGCACACTATGTGAAAGAACTTTTTCCTAGTTCAGCAGTAGAATAGGCTGCCTCTTCAGAGTCTGGATGGCTCTGTGTCTGGGGTGTTGTAGAAATCTTATTTTGAGGTGAAGCTTGAACCAGGTAGCCTTTGAATCCTTTTTCCTGTGTTCTGAGTGGCCCAGTGGGTGAGGGTGGTGGTCTTCACAGACGCCTTGGGTGTGCTCGGCAGGTGGGGGAAGCCGAGAACACAGAGTTCTCGGCCCACCGCCACTGCTTCATCCAGAGAAGTACTGTTTTTGTGCGTTATACATGTTAGAGAGTTTCATAAGACTAAATTTGAAAGATGGACTGTGCTTTAAAAAATGTTTGAAAGCGACTCAAGTGCTTTTCTACATTTCTATGAACTTAGTATCTACTATGTATTGGGTGCTTATTTTGCTCTTGATTGCACTTGGATATCTAATCTGTTACCTGTTTTCTGGTATATATATATATATCTTCTCAGAATGATTTTCAAGCTTTCTGGTAGAGAGCTTATCATATTTTCCTTTTCAGTACTTTAAAAATCTAACCAGGGCTTCCCTGGTGGCGCAGTGGTTGAGAGTCCGCCTGCCGATGCAGGGGACACGGGTTCGTGCCCCGGTCTGGGAGGATGCCACATGCCACGGAGCGGCTGGGCCCGTGAGCCATGGCCGCTGAGCCTGCGCGTCCGGAGCCTGTGCTCCGTAACGGGAGAGGCCACAGCAGTGAGAGGCCCGCGTACAGCCAAAAAAAAAAAAAAAAAAAAAACTAACTGGTTTTCAGTAAATAGCTGTTGAATGTATGACTTGACCCACATGCATCATTTCTGTTGAATGTTCTCCTTTCCAAGGTGCCAACCGGATAGTATTAGAAGACTCCAACATTCTGCAGCCTGTGGGACTAACTGTGTTTGAAAACTGGCTATATTGGATTGATAAGCAGCAGCAGATGATTGAAAAAATTGACATGACAGGTCGAGAGGGTAGAACCAAAGTCCAGGCTCGAATTGCCCAGCTTAGTGACATTCATGCAGTAAAGGAGCTGAATCTTCAGGAATATAGTAAGTGTTGGTGGTGTACACTGCTAATCGCAAGATTCATGTTGTAAGAAATGATATAAAATTAAGATGTTGTTTTGTGTCTTCTTATTTCTTTATCTTTAAGATTTTCATACACTTTTAGTTTTGCCTTTTTTTTTTTTTTTTTAACTCTTCATGTTTTTAAAGCCTTACATTCACCTGGGAGCTTTTTCATATGAAATACCTTTTCCTCATGAAACAGGAGTGGGGGAAAGGAATGGTATTGCTCATTTTCAAAAATTTCCCCAGGTATAGCAAGGACTCTGTTTGTCATGTTTTTTTTTTCCTCTCCTTCAGCCCTTTTAAGAATATTGACATACAGCATATATTTCTTTTGTTCCATGTACATCCCCATGGTTTCAACAAAAACAAAAGTTACATTTATATAATGATGACTTTAGTTATCATGGAAATAAACCTATTCTTTTTTTTTTTTTTTTTTTTTTTTTTCTTTTTGCGGTATGCGGGCCTCTCACTGTTGTGGCCTCTCCCGTTGCGGAGCACAGGCTCCGGACGCGCAGGCCCAGCGGCCATGGCTCACGGGCCCAGCCGCTCCGCGGCACATGGGATCCTCCCAGACCGGGGCACGAACCCGCATCCCCTGCATCGGCAGGCGGACTCCCAACCACTGCGCCACCAGGGAGGCCCCCAAAATAAACCTATTCTTAAGCGAAAGCAAAACAAACTAAAAATTAGTGTGTAAACTTAGAGAAGACTGTGTTTAATAAGAGCTTGTTTTTTCCCCTCTTGGATAAGTTTTTCAATTCTAGCTTAGGAAAGTGGCCATAAATTATTTTTTTTATCTTACTGAAAACTTTTGAAAATGACTAGTCATCTTGGCCTAGTTAACGTGTGTTTATGTAATACTGTTAACTCTTGTTAATGTGTCTGTCATCAAATGTGCCTTCCTAGCAATCACTACTATAGGTCTTATACAGTATATCAGGAATGCAAATGTTAAATGGAGGACTAATGAGAGAAGTACTGAAACTCCTTAACTTCTTGGCACAATGCTTCAGAAATGAATTGGAGTATGAAAGGAGGGGAGAGGAATGAGAGCACCGTAGCTTGTTCAAGTCTTCATTGTGTTGTCACTGTTCCTGAACTTAGAAGTTAAGTTAGGAGGTATTTGAGATTTAGAAAGTTAGAGTTGTTGTCATCCTATGTTACGACATATAATTCATGCTGAATATTTAACAGAAATAAGGTAGAGATGATATAATGGCTAAGTTATTTATTCAGTTGATATGAACATTTTATTGCAGAAGAATCTCAATGAAGGTTTTCAGAATTTCGGGGGGAATATCTTTAAAATTCAACATTTAAATATGGTTTTATATTTAGAAAAACGTTTTTTTCAAATTTCTAATAACATTAAAGAAAATGGGATTGCTGTTTATGAAAAGTGTCATGAATTTAAAAGTTTGAGAAAGTGCTATATAGGTTGTACATCGTAATACAAGGACTGGGGTGTCTGCTTTGTGTGATACTACACATATGTGTAGTATCACACATCTGCTCATTCGTACAGAGCTGGCTCCCTCAATCTCATCAACACACACTGAAGAAGGACTGATGTGTTACTGAGAAAAGAGTCATAATAAATGGGTGGCCACTGGGATGACAGCTGTCAAGTTGCTTTTGACACAAGCTAAGTAGAGAAGTCAAAACAATGATTTCATTAAATACAACGTATGAGACAGACTTTGAAATGTGCCTGACAGTGTATTTATTTAATTTAACCCAAATATGAGGAAATTAAACATTTGTAACATTGCAAGTTCTTTTGCAGTTGACCAGGCAAATAATTTTGATTGTCTCTGGGTGGTTAGATTCATGTGAACTTGTTTTTTTCTTCTAACAACTCTAATTTTCAGCAAATTCCTCATTGGAGTATACTTTTTGAGTGAAATCATCTTATCTCTCAGAAAGGTAGAATTTCAGAGTTAAAAATCTTTAGAAGAGTTTTTATATTTTAAAGAGAATAATATCCAAGTTTCAGCATTCTCCCTAGCAATTTTTTTAGCTTGAATAATCAGCTTTTCTTATTTACAAAAATTAACGTGAGCTGTACCATTACCTTACTTTAAATACTGTAAAATATTTTATGTATAAATATGTAAAGACAGTGGTTAGATATAAGTATTTTGTGTTTTAAATTGTTGTCCTCCTTTTCTTGTAGACTGTGTAGGGATGGGGTGAGAAATTATATTGTGTGGAAATAAAATTCAAAGGGATTTTACATTTGGTTTTGTTGGTAACTCAAAAATAATTGATTTTGGCTGGGCTGTTCTTCCTTCTTCCTCCCTCCCTTCCTTTTCTTTTTCTGTTCTTTCTTTTTCTTTCCTTCCTTTTTTCTCTTCTCTGTTCTTCTTCTCTTCTCTTATCTCTTCTCTCTTCTCTTTGCAGGACAGCACCCTTGTACTCAGGATAATGGTGGCTGTTCACATATTTGTCTTGTAAAGGGAGATGGTACTACAAGGTGCTCCTGCCCCATGCACTTGGTTCTGCTTCAAGATGAGCTACTATGTGGAGGTAAATATGTTACTATTTCTTTTCTGTAAGTCTAAATGCCAATCATGTTCCAAAACTTAGTCTAGCATTCTTTGATTTGACAGTGAAATTGCTTTCTCCTAACTTGATTGCTCACTTATATTTCAGTTTCTGCACTATACTAGGCTTTTGGATTATTCTAAGAGTGAATTCATCATGACAAGTGATAGGTGTAACCTAACCCTGGGACTAAGGCAAAAGGGGAAACTCATAACTGTGAATGAGTCTATTTCCTAATTAAAAAGTAGCTTTTCCCACCCCAAAGTGTAACAAGGTGAATTAATTCTACCTACTATAGTCTCCATCCACTGAATCCTAGATTCTATCAGTTTATATGTCATTGCTGGGAGTGTATCCAGTGAAAAGAATACTCTTTTGTTCAGTTCTATCAGCAGTTCCCTGTTGTTTCTCTTCCTTACCTAGCCAAAAAAAAAAAAATTTTTTTTTTTAAAGATATCACTGAGTAGTAATAATGTTGTAGTGAAATTGGTTCAGTTATTCATGGGACCATGACAGATTGGTATATTCCTTTGTTAAAGCAAAGTATGGTAGCTTCAAATGCCATTATAATATTTATTCCCTTAATTCAGAAATTCTCCTCTCGGGGATAATTCTAAATTAATTCAACTGAAGGAAAAAGACTATTCTCTACAGTGACAGAAGTTTTAAAACAATTTCCAATGATAGGAAAGTTAGTAAAATAACTGAGTTTATATAGCTATTAAACATTGTGAGCATAAGCTGATGTAAAAATGTAGCCAAAATTTGGTGCAAGTGGAAAAAAAATATTAAAATTGCGTTTTCTACTGTGATGAGAATTACGTAAAAAACGTATTTCTGAGAACAAAGATTGAAAGGGCTTACACTCAAAATATAAAAATTATTGATAAGAGGGTACACTCAAAATATAAAAAGTATTGATAAGATGGTATTATAAGAATATTTTATTCTTCTAACTTTCCTTTAAGTTTTTAAAAATAAATAAATAACATGTATTGAGTAGCAGCTATGAGGCACTCTGTTTGGACTGCAGAAGATTTGCAGATCTTTGACACAGATCATACAGTTTAGTCGGGGAGATCAGATATGTGCATAGTAAAAGTTAAGCTCTGGTACTTGAAGTATCTCTCCCCAAAATAACAGGCATTACACAACAGTGTGAATATATTTAATGCCACTGAACTGTATATTTTAAAATGGCTAAAGTGGTAAACTTGTTACATATATTTTACCACAATTAAAAAAAAAAAAAAGCAAGTGTTTCCATGTCAGGGTGCCAGATTATTGCTCTAATAAGGCAAATCCTAGAAAAATATGCCTTTATGTAATGATAACGTAGGTAAAACTGAATCAAAGATACTGCCTTTCATTTAGAAAATGTCCTGTAAAAGACCAGTGTTTTCTCCCTTCACATTTAGTGATTGTTTTTAATGTATATATTAAATGCATAGTTTTATTAAATGCATTGTTTTTAACAAATGTGTACAATGGTGTTACCAACACCCAAATCTAGACATACGGTGTTTTCATTAAGAAAAGTTCCCTGTGTCCTAGCAGCCAGTTCCCTTCCAGAAGTAACCATTTTTTGGATTTTCATCCTCATAGTTTAGCTTTGCCTGTTCTTGAACTTTATATAAGGAATCATGACGTATGTACTGTATGTCTGGATTCTCTTGCTTAATATAATATTTCTGAGATTCATCCTTATAGTGGAGTATAGCAATCATTTTTATCTTTTTATTGCTACATAGTATGCTTCATTATATAAATAAGCCACAGTTTATTATTCTTGTGTTGAGGGACATTTCAATTGTTTTCAGTTTTTGTTATTAAGAGTGAAACTGCAGTGAATGTTTTTATACAAGATTTTTCTTGTGACTTAACATTGATTTTACAGTGGAGGTAAATGAAATACAGAATCTTAATTCCTCTGCTTGACCTTCAAGATGTGTTTCCATTTCAGCCTATTTTACCAACCCATCTCATTTGTATTTCTGCCCAGTCTGCTCCCTTTATTTTTGTGTGGCTGTTTGGAGTTTGACATCACTGTGGCATGTTCTGTTTTGTTTTGCTTCTGTGGATTTTCTTGTGGTATTTCAGGGATGTATCTTTCTCCTTGCCTGCGCATCCTCAATCTCTCATTTTCAAGGTGCAGCTGATGAGTCTTCCTCATGATCTTTGAAACCTTCACCAGCTGTTACTGTTGTCCCTTTTTCTGAATTGTAGCACTTGTTAGCACCATGCAGCTCAGGGTTACATAATCATTTGTTTTATATTCATTAGTGTGTTCCTAGCCCCAACCAAATTAAAAGCTCTTTAAGGACATGGGCCATATTTTATCTATTTTTATTCTCCATATGATCTGTTACCGTGCTCTATACATAATGGGCTCAAACTTCCTCTAAAAAGTCCCTCAAATTCTCCATGTAAAATGTCCCCTTGTAATCTCTATTCTCTGTCCAATATTCTCTATTTTAAGGATAAAAGGTTTTCTGATCCATAGTCATATAATGAAGTTCTGTTCTTTAGAGAATTTAGTTTTTAAAAGGAGTCAGTGGGCCTGTGATACAGTTGTAAAGGCAATGGGCTAAAAGTAAGGAGACTGCCCTTCTAGTCCTCTTTTTTTTTTTTTTTTAAATCACTCTTGTTCATAGGAAGCTCTTTGACCTTGGTGATCACTTAGCCTCTCTGGACCTCAGTTTCTTCATTTGCAAAACAAAGAAATTCGGACTGAATGACAGTTCTCAAACTGGTCTCAGCATATTTTTACATTTTAAAGAACTGCTGAGGAGAGCTTTTGTTTGCATAGGTTATATTTATCTGTATTTACCATAGTAGGATTTGAAACCAAGAACTTTAAAAACTATTTGTTAAAAAATAACAATAATAAACCTTTACATGTTCTCAAGTTAAAACTGTTAAGAAAATTAACTGTATTTTCTAAAGCAAAATAATTTTAGTGAGAAATATGGCATTATTTTTATATTTTCGTAAATCTCTAATGTTGGGCCAGATTCTAATGTCTACTTCTGCATTCAGTCTGTTGTAGTACGTAGTTTTGTTGAAGTACGTGAAGAAATTTGGCCTCATACAGATATGAGGAAAATGGAGGACTATAATATAGCCTTTTCAAATAATTATGTACATTTATCTTGAACTCTACACCAAATCTTGACAAGTGGTCATTTTCTATAGGTTTAGTTGTAATGTGAAATTTGAAACCATATCAGTTCACTTTTCGTAGTCTCATGTTGAAATCTGTTAATTGATCTTGTGCTCAGAACGGATATTTTACCCATGCACTATTTTGTAACCTTATACCTTGGTCATTTGGAAATATTAGAATGCCACTCAGAAATTCCCAGATCTTCAGATTTTGATGCATTTCATTATACAGTATCGGAAAAAATAACATTAATATTACCACCAATCTCATCATAAAAATATTTAAGTACTAGGAGTCTGTCAAGTTTAGTTTTGGATATAGGTCTTCCAAGATTATAATTTCTGATTGAAAGTTCCAGTGTTACACTTTGCCACAGAAGTACAGTGCTCTTGTTTTCCTTGAAATAATTGACTCACTCACTGGTTCATGTTTTTAAAACTTCCTGTCAAATACCCAAAAGTGCAGATATCGATAGTTTATCTGTCAGTTGTTCTTTCACATCAGAAGGGTGTCCCACTTGAGGTTGCGTTTATAGCTCAGAATGCTTTCCCTGAAGAAACCGTCATGCTGAGGTATACAACACGAGCTTTATACATGCTTCCCATTTTGTCAGACAGTATTGAGGAGACATGTACTCAAAGAATTGATTTTAATGTAATTAATATTTTTACGGATTCATCAAGAACATTCTTAAATGAAACTGGCTTCCCCAATGCCCCCCACCCCGTATGTGTGTGACTATGTAGAATGCAGCGACTGCTCGTACAGTTCGGTGCCATTGCCTTGAATCTGCTAAGGTGCCAAGAGTTTTACCCACCATTCCTTTTGTGGCACCAGTGCAAGTCACATGTTAATATTATTATAAAATAGTTTTTTTCAATACCCTGAAAGAGGTCGCATGTTAGGAACCCCCAGGGGTTTGTGGACCATTAGTTGAGAACCTCAGGGCTAGAAAAGTTAAGAATTCTAAGGTAACTTTAAAATATTTGGAGGTCGATGATTATAGTGATGATTCCTAGGTTATGTGTGAGATTATAACGGATTGCAAATACAGTAATCCTACTTGAAATATAGTATATGAGAAAACTTCTGCCTTATAGTTTTGCAAGTTAGTGAATCTAAATGAAGTACTGTAAAAATTATATTTCTTCTCTGTGTGACACTTTACAGATTTTATCTATGATAAAGTGTTTTGTACATGCTAATTATTAAATGGGCTTCACTCAGGTGTAAATGTTTGTACCTCTGTGTGACTATGATTGTGTTTTTGTCACTCCCCTCCCCCTTGTTCATTTGAAGAACCCCCAACATGTTCTCCTCAGCAGTTTACTTGTTTCACGGGAGAAATTGACTGTATCCCTGTGGCTTGGCGGTGCGATGGGTTTACTGAATGTGAAGATCACAGTGATGAGCTCAATTGTCCTGTGTGCTCAGAGTCCCAGTTCCAGTGTGCCAGTGGGCAGTGTATTGATGGTGCCCTGAGATGCAATGGAGATGCCAACTGCCAGGATAAGTCAGATGAGAAGAACTGTGAAGGTATCCGAAATTCCTAGGCCTGGTTATGGAGTCCTTTTTCAATTAAGTTGTTTGAAATTCAGAGTATTGCTTTGGCTCATTCAGTGGTAGATTTGGGGTTTTTCAAGTGTATTTGACTTTATTATTTCTAAACATAGTAGCATGTTCTAAATTGTTTTAATTCACTTAACATGCATAAGGTTTATACACGCTAATAAGCTTTGCAAGTTGAGAAATGAGGCCAAAACATTAGACCTTCAGTATGTAAAACCTAGTCCTTGTTTCCAATGAGCTCTCAGTGGATTTATTTATTACAACGTAAAATAATTTCATATTTTCTTCTTTTATCTGCTAACCTTTAACACAGTAAAAAAAAAACAACCACGACAAAAACAAGAAAAACAAACAAATTCTCTGGAAATTTTTAGTGTCCAGAAATGCATGTAGAATTCTTTAATTCTTGACAAATTATTAGTGAAAGATGAAATTTAGCATAAAGAACAAAATAGGAAATTTTGTGCTGGATTCCTTTGCCTCCTCTTTTCTCTCGACCAGTTGAAATCCCCAGAGAATAATTTGTAAGTTTTCTCTAAAAGTCTGATTTATTTTTCATTTGCGCCCAGAAAGCACTTTTTGATTTTTGCCAGAGTTTACCTTTACATGGTAGCAAAAATAAGGAAACTATTTGCATTTTTTTCCTCAGTGCTTTGTTTAATTGATCAATTCCGCTGCGCCAATGGTCAGTGCATTGGAAAACACAAGAAATGTGATCATAATTTAGATTGCAGCGACAAATCAGATGAACTGGATTGTTGTAAGTATGACTAAAACCTTGTTTATTACTCTTAAGGGAGAATTTTTAAAGTACTTTTCCTTTTCTTTATGTGTGAGGTTCACTTACAACCAATATTTCCTTATTAAGAAACAAGTTATTAAGTTAGTTATTTGTACCAGGGATTTCTTACATTTTATACTTAATAATTTCTTAAAGACAGTAGTTTTCTTATGTACAAAAGTCTTCACAGAAACATTTTGTAAAGCATCAGAAAAGAATATTGTTTTGCCAAAACTAAAGTTAGGAAATTCTCAGTTTAGATATGTAGAAATCAATCAGTGGTCTAAGCTTAAGAGTTTCTGAACATTGGTCCGTGTTTAAAATCTCCCATTTTTTTTCTGGGTAATTTTCTACCAGTCTCTCAGTGACTTTAAGAGCTTCCTTAAAATGCAGCCTGAGGATACTTGAGCCACCATACACCCCTAGGTCTAGAGACCTTAGGCTAAATAACCTGTATTTCTTCAGGGTTCATAACTATTGACTAATGTCCTAACATAAAATATATCCCAAGTTGACAAACAGTTCTGAATGGAATTCAGCACAAGCCAGGTCTACCTACCCTGGTTTTGTGGAGTTTAGACAGAACTCATTTTAAAGCTCTTTAATCTTATCAAAGACTTTAAGCTGGTATTTTTACAAAATTCAAATGGGAGACTCACTAAAATTTTTGGAAACTGTTCATTTATTCAGCAAACATATGCTGAATACCTGCTGTGTGCTGAGGATGCATGGTACCTGTACCAGGGTTCTCAAAGCCCTCTGTGGTGGGAGGTAATAGTAAGAAGAGGGATTTTAAAGCCAGGCAGAGATGGATTTGAATTCTAACTTCACCGCTTACCAGCAGTTACTTGCTCTTGTTAGGCCTCAGTTCCTCCATCTTTAAAATGAAGATAATATTTAGCATGGCTTTTGTGAGAAAATTAAATGATTTAATGTATGTAAAACATACAGCTTGGCTCATAGTAGGTACTTGGTAAAGGAGTGTGGTAAATGATATTAAATGTGCTGTAATAGAGATCTATACAAGGATTAGCACAAAGAAGAGAGTAGTCACATCTTTAGGAATGAAGATGGGGTTCATCAGGGAAAACGTCTTAGAAAAATCGTGCATAAGGTTGGTGGGTGTTGGTCAGTGAATAGCGTTACTTATGCGGATAAGTGGAGAGATTGCATTCCAGGCAGAGGGACTGTCCTGTCCTGTCCTGCTCAAAACCAGAGTGAAACAGGCACCTTTGAGAAGTTACATGTCAATTGGACTGCCAAAATTACAGGCTCCTGTCTTGAGGGGTGTCAGCTGGAGATAGCATATGTAAAGGTGAGATCACGAAGGGTTTTGCTTTTCCTCTAAAGAGTCTAGACAGTATTCCAGAATAATGGCGAGCCATTGAAAAACTTAAGTGAAGGACTGGCATGGCTACATAATTGTGAAAGCTGTAAAGCAGATGCATTGGAGGTGATAAGATTATGGCAGGGGACTTTTTTAGATTGGTTTTAGATTTGAAAATTTTTTGACCACATCAAGAGGAATACAAAGATGTGAGTACACACAATTGAAAGTGTCTACAACAGTATTTACCTGTATTGTGTGGAACGCATTCTGAAGTTTTCTGTTTCAAAATGCTGGTTTCAACCCACTAAGTTGTTTTTACCATCTAATGCCTTGCAGCCTATGATTTTAAAATGCTTTGGAGGCTATTGTAGTTCCAGCAGAAGACGGTGGAGGTCTAAATCAAGGGGAGCACTGGTGGTGGAAAGGAGGGAGGGGATAGATTTCAAAGTTATTCCAGAAATAGAATAAAAAGAGTTTGGTAACCACTTAGAGTTGATAAGTCTAGGTTGACTCACAGGTTACCTCACTGAGTGACTGGAGTCATAAACTAGAGTATATGGCAGAGACCAAGAACCCAAGTATCCTTTTGTATCTTGACTGTGGATGTCATGTTTAGCTGATGTAGATTTTTAATTAGTTTATTTTTGTTTTAAATTTAATTTAAATTCCTTTAATTTGCTACAGGTGCCATCATTTATTTATGATCTGCCTTACCCCTGGAATCTAGGAAACATTGACAAATGATGGTGACTATGAGTCCAGTTTGGATTATGTTGCATTAAAGTTGCCCATTGGGTATCTTATTGTAGCTATTCAGAAAGTTAACTATATGGGTCTGTAGCTCAAGAGGGAGAGATGGGCTTTTTAGTTTATTAATGTTAGTTACAGCTGAGGCAGTAGACGAACTCTCCCAGGGAGAGTAAGCGGCGGAGGAAAATAGCAGGTGGCAGACAGAACTCCGGGAAGCACCTGCACTTGAGGCAGACAGAAGAGAAGGAAGCCAACCGGAGGAAACAGAACAAATAATCAGATGGTAAAACTGAGAGAGTGGCATCTTGGAAGGATCAGGCATCTTTGAGAAGAAACCAGGAGTCAGCAATATCGAATGGATAGAAATGTCAGTGAGAAGAAGAGTTTATTGACTATGGCAAATGGGAGAACTTTGACCTTTGCAGACTAGTTTCATTGTGGTAGTGAGGACAGAAGTCTAATTTCAGTGAGTTAAGATGTGACCCAGAGACTAAGAACTGGAGATGGTGAGTGTAAACTGTTCTTTCTTGAAGGTTGGCGTTAGAAAGGAATGCCAGTGCACTGAAAAAGAATGAGAAAGATGGGCTGTTGCTCACAAGAACTAAGGAGTCTGTGCCTCAGAGTCCCTAGGTGATAATATGGGACTGGCAGCCCCTACATATTGTGTAACTTAGTGATGTTGTTTTTTCTCATTTCTTGGATTTAATCATAGGGTGAGTTAGCTATGTGGATGGGTTCTTTTGAGGCAAGATGAAGCAGAAGGAAGGTTTTTAAAGGATCTGCAGTTGTGAAATATAGTCTGACTATTCAGAATGGAAGGCTTTTTCCTTCTGAATAGAAGGGTAATGCTCTGAATCTGATGAGCCCTTTTGCTATTTTCCTCTACCTCTAATATTGATGCCCTCTGCTTCTAAAGCCTCGGATAGCTCAGGGATTCCATGAATATAGATGCCATGGGCATCTCATGCTCTGGCTTTTCTTTCTGAGTCCTCGGGTACTCAAGTATCAGAGACTTTATATTCCTTGCCCTCAGGCAACTAGACTCCCCCTTAAGGCAGCAGTATATTGGGCCTGAGAGCTAATGCTCATCTGTAGCTTCTACTTTCTCTTCACCAGGCCTAAAGGTCACTTTTCAGACCTAAAATCAAGCTCAGAGCTGATTTTGGCTTCTTTACCATTCCAGGTAAAACATTTGATGACTCTTCCAGGTCCATCCCTTCTGATCCTAAAATTTTCTCTGAAATTCCAAAGTAACCTTATTGATTTTTATGATATACAGAATGAACTAGGATAGATTTTATCTATGTATGTGGTTTTAAGCTTCTTAATGGTGTTTAAATCTATAATGAACACTTTTGTTATTGATTTACAATTATACTTCCCAATGTATTGTTCTATGTCTGTTTTCACTTAAGGACAATTCGTTTTGATTCCTAACAATGATGTTTATGTATATATCCATGGGGCATGATGTATATGTATTCATAAAAGAGAAAAGTGTTTATGAGTTGTCTTCACTAGCCTCACATTCTGCTTGCAAGCCCTCTTTTTCATTACTATTTGGAACCTACAGTTGTTTTTCCATTGTATAATTGTACTGCATTCCCGTTTTAGATCCCACTGAGGAGCCAGCACCACAGGCCACCAATACAGTTGGTTCAGTTATTGGAGTCATTGTTACCATTTTTGTGTCTGGAACCATATACTTTATTTGCCAGAGGATGTTGTGTCCACGTATGAAGGGCGATGGGGAAACCATGACTAATGACTATGTAGTTCATGGACCAGCTTCTGTGCCCCTTGGTTATGTGCCACACCCAAGCTCTTTGTCAGGATCCCTTCCAGGTGAGCTGAGACTGATCCATTGAGAATCAAGTCTTGGGTCCTGGCAAGATTGCCACGTTTCCATTATGGAAACAGAATACTGCCTACAGTCTATGGCCACGTAGACCGCTTTGGGTTTAAACAATTATAAGAACAAATGTTCTCTTTTACTTTTAGCACCTTCTCTTTACACAGAAGTCCTTAGGTATGGTTTGGTAGAAATTGCCAAAGGATATAAAGCAAATATATGTACATACAAGCATTTATATATAATACATTTACTGCATATACTGGTTTTCTGGATGTGCTCTACTGAAAATGAATCAACTGGTCATTTGGTGAAAAGAGTCATAAACCACAGTTCTTTAGGTTCACTACCAAGAGACCTCAGTACTACTGAGCCCAGGAATTAAACGAGGCCAAGAAATGGATGAAGATTCCTTTTCAGCAGAGATTTAGAAATACCTGAGTGATAGCAGGGAGGTATATATCATCTTATGTTTTCTCCTAACATAGGTGATGACAGTGGGAGTAGGTTTTGTTCAAACATAGCCAAGTTGCCAGATGTTCGATACTTGGGAGAGACCATATTGCTCTAGGGACGTACAGCTTTCTTTTCTTTTTTTAAAAAAATAAATTTATTTATCTATTTATTTATTTTTGGCTCCGTTGGGTCTTCGTTGCTGCGAGTGGGCTTTCTCTAGTTGTGGCGAGCGGGGGCCCCTCTTCGTTCCTGTGCGCGGGCTTCTCATTGCGGTGGCCTCTCCCGCTGTGGAGCACGGGCTCTAGGCGCGCGGGCTTCAGTAGTTGTGGCTCGCGGACTCCAGAGCACAGGCTCAGTAGGTGTGATGCACAGGCCTATCTGCTCCGCGGCATGTGGGATCCTCCCAGCCCAGGGCTCGAGCCCGTGTCCCCTGCATTGGCAGGCGGATTCTCAACCACTGCACCACCAGGGAAGCCCCAGCTTTCTTTTCAATGCATTTTGGTACCCTCAGTGAAAAGAAGCCTTTCTTGTGATGAATATGGAGAAAGAGATACCAGGCCAAGAGCCCTGTGAAAATAAGAACTTATTCTGGCTGTTAACTCAAAGGAAACATGTGATTTTTAAAACTGTTAATGATTCCTTGTTACCATACCTAACTTTGTTAGTGGAATTTGGGAAGTCACTTTGAAAAAATGGAATTTCTTCTTTAGCATTGTAGTTGTGATTCCAGCAACATTTGCATCCAGTAGATAAAGCAATAATCTTCCATACAGTGAGTTTATGCCCTTAAAAATGGGTTTAGTTTTCCTTTGAGCAGATCTATTACTTAGTCTGCCCTGCTTTGCAGCCTCCACTCTCCACAGTTCTTTCTTTCTCAGATCCTCTAAGAGGTTGAAAACCTCTCAGTTTGAAGAGCTCTGCTTCCATTCTGGGGAAGAGGAAGGGCTGGGAGCTATTCTTGTCCTTGTTCTAGGCCAGCTCTCAGTGGAAGTGTCCACTTCTAGGGAACATTTGTTTCTCTTTTCCTTTAAGTGTTTTCAATTATTATTGGGGAAAGAGGGCATAAATTGTTTTAAAGCCAAACTATTTGACTATTGGTATTTGTAATTCTAGTACTGAATAAAATTATTTCATGCATTTTTATAGACCTTATTCAACTTCAGTATTATCCTCCTTCATTTTAGGAATGTCTCGAGGTAAATCAATGATAAGCTCCCTCAGTATCATGGGGGGAAGCAGTGGACCCCCTTATGACCGAGCTCATGTCACAGGAGCATCGTCAAGTAGTTCTTCAAGCACCAAAGGCACTTACTTCCCTGCAGTAAGCAGTCTGTTTTCCTTTGTTCACTTTGAATACTAAGATAAACAGGATCTTAGATTTTTAACTTATTTAAATGTGGGTACTCAGTGATGGTAATATAAAAAGTTTTTTAGTATAGAATTTAGGTATATAAGGCTCAAAGGATTTACTACCACGTGAGCACTTAGAAATCTTTCTTTAAGTTCACTGTGTAGCAACCAGCATATTTGAAAACACTGACATTAATTTCATATACTGGGTAAAAGTAGAACTATTGAATAGTACCTCCTGAGAGGCTAAGGACCTTCATTCCATGACCTCCCAAGAGAAGAAGCACACGTGGTATTTCTCCTAAGTCAGTAATTTTTCTCTAAACATTTATAATTTTAAAAACTCAGAACCCAGTTGTGCTATACTTAAACCAGTGACTTGTAGATTACAGATTTCCTTCTCATCACCTTGTGCTATTCAGCCATAATGAAATTGTGTCTTGGGGGGTGGAGAGCCACAGTCCTGAAGTACTATTTTAGGTCAAATCTTTGAAACAGGATTGTGCTACTCTTGTAATGGAAAGGAATATGAACAGAGATGAAGGAAAAGAAGTTGAAAAAAGGCTAATAGTCTCTGTCTGGAATAGACTATTCTTATTTCAATAATTTGATTATTTTTCCTTTTAGATTTTGAACCCTCCGCCATCCCCGGCCACAGAGCGATCACATTACACTATGGAATTTGGTTATTCTTCAAACAGTCCTTCCACTCATAGGTCCTACAGGTAATACACATCCTCCTCCAGTATAAATCGAAGTATTTATTAGAAGCAAGTATTCTAGTTGTGAGTTTGCTGTAGCCCTGAATGAATAGATGATGGTCACCAAGAGAGAACAGGCATCTTGTCTTGGTAATGCTGATATTGCCCCTACCACAAATCCTTTTCTTTCAGGGCATTATACTTTTTTAAAATTGAAGTATAGTTGATGTACAATACTATATAAGTTACAGGTGTACAGTATAGTGATTCACAATTTTTAGGGGTTATACTCCATTTATAGTTATTATAAAATATTGGCTATTCCCTGTGTTGTACAGTATATCCTTGTAGCTTATTTTATACCTAAAAGATGATACCTCTTATTCCCCTGCCCCTAAATTGCCCCTCCCCACTTCTCTCTCCCCAGTAGTAACCACTAGTTTGTTCTCTATATCTGTGGGCCTGCTTCTTTTTTGTTATATTCACTAGTTTGTTGTATTTTTTAAATTCCACATATAATTGATATCATACAGTATTTGTCTTTCTCTGTCTGACTTATTTCACTTAGCTCAATACCCTCCAAGTCCATCCATGTTATTGCAAATGGCAAAATGTCTTTCTTTTTTATGGCTGGATAGTATTCCGTTGTGTGTGTGTGTGTGTGTGTGTGTGTGTGTGTACCACATCTTTATCCATTCATGTGTTGATGGACACTTAGGTTGCTTCCGTATCTTGGCAAATGTAATAATGCTGCTGGGAACATTGGGGTGCACATATCTTTTCGAATTAGTGTTTCCATTTTTTCAGATATATACCCAGGAGTGGGATTGCTGGGTCATATGATAGTTCTATTTTAGTTCTTTGAGAAACCTCCATACTGTTTTCCACAGTGGCTGCATCAATTTGCATTCCCACTAACAGTGTACAAGGGTTCCCTTTTCTCTGCATCCTGCCCACATTTGTTATTTGTGTTCTTCCTGATGACGGCCCTTCCGACAGGTGTGACGTGATGGCTCATTGTGGTTTTGATTTGAATTTTGCTGATGACTAGCAACGTCAGGCATCGTTTCATGTGCCTGCAGGCCATCTGCATTTCCTCTTCGGAGAAACGTCTGTTTGGGTCTTCAGGGCACTATACATTTTTTAAAGAGCGTCAAAAATGCTGTCTTTTAAAGTATTAAGGTAGAGCCCCCAGGCTTCGGCAGTATTCTAAGGAAGTTACCCCCAAAGTGACTTGATTGCAAAATAGGTTACTGCTGAGGTTAGGCTTGATTGATAGTCTTCAGTGGAATATTGGGATAAAACTAAGGTTGGGAGCGTTTCGAGAACTCTAAAACAGCAGGAGTATTAAGGGAACAGAATTTGAGAAAAGTTGAGAGAAGCTTAAGTTCACCTCTTGCTTACATATGTTATTACAATCTAGAATGAAAAGTTTCTCATATAGTTGCATGGAATAAATCATGACTCACTAAAATAACTGAAATGTATTCGTAAGCCAGAAATGGGGGGATTATGCCTTTGTGCTGATTCGTGAAGTTGTAGAGCATAGGGACGAGCAAGTTAAGTCCTAGTGTGTCATCTTCCGTCTTATTCGAGAGGCCAGCGGAAAGTCCAGAACTTACACTCTCTCGTCACTTAGTGCCCAGTGTTTATTGGCATCCCTCAAGCGCCTGTTGTCTTCGAGATCAGGTGTTTCCTAGCATTCCAGTCAGATTGCCCTGATATATAACCTTGTAGATGCGTAGAAGGCAAGTGGAAATTGTTTATAGTATCTCATTCACAATCCTCATTTCAGTTTATGGATGAGATAGGCTTGGCTCTGAACCGATTGTTTTTATGTTTTATTGTAAATGTTGCTTTCCCTACCACAGGTTTGTTCTAAAAAGCCAAATAGAAAGGCAGAAAATTGAAAAAACAAAAGGAAAGACCTAAAATTTTACTTTTAAAAAATTAATTTCCTTAAATTGAATAAAACACTGTTTGGTTCAAGTAAACATAATTGCATCAAAAACAATTCTTATTTAACCATTTCCCACATCTCAAATTAAGCCCAGTTTATTTCTTCAGAGTGAAACTTTTTATCATTTGTTGAAACTTTTGTCTAACTTAAAGTTTGTGGAACTTAAAAGAATTTTGTTAATTCTGTTTCCTTTCGTTCTCTCCTCTTTTTGTTTTTCTCCCATGAAAATGGAATTTGGGCCTTTTAAATGTAGAGCCAAGAAATTTCTCCAAGGCTCGCCACCTGATTGGACAGAAAGATAAGACCTAAAAAATACTATGACATCATGTCAGTACTGGTAGTAAAAATGCTTGAGAACCTGCTTGGCAGGTCATGTAACTTTTGGTCTTTTGCAGCCATTTCTTTTCATACCACTGAGGGCTTACCTCACATGGCTTTTATCCTGAGGTGTTATCTGGCACTCTGTATCGCTAGGTATTTTATAAATCGTTACTTCAGTTTTACACTTGCTCTTGCCCTACTCTTACAGTCATTCTGTCTGATGGGAAAGCATATAAATCTTGATTGAGATAAATATGAAATAAGAGCAGCTTTACTATATTTAGACTATGAATGGTATAAGAAGTTATAGATAGAAGTAGAAATGATAGAAAAGCCAGCAGTTTGTCAGCTCTTATTTTCACTAGTACACTTCTCTCTTTCCAGTGCCTTTTTCTTTAGTTAGCCACGCTACAGACTTGACTTAACAGCTATAGATTACTTGAAAAGGTAGCTTAAAAGGTGTAAAAAATAAATTAGGACTCTGAAATACATATTAGAAAATTCACTGGTCCTGTATGGATACCTAGAATTTATCATTTTGATGTTCAGTTAGAGCCACTCTTATGACAATATGCTTGTCTACATACAGGGAATCAACAATCCTTCCCCCAACCCACAGCAATTTCCCTTTGCTGATAGTAATAATAATGGGATAGATAAGCTCCTTAGGCTGTCTACCAAAATTCAGCCTGGTTTGTACAGTATTTGAGTTGTAAAGAGAGAGTGAAGTCTTCAGACATCATTAAATTATTCATCAGGTAAATCATAGATCGTTTAAGGAGTATTGAGAGAATGCTAACGTGTTTGAGTAATCTAAGACAATAAAGACCCATTCTTCTCACAGAACATGGAGAGCCAGAAATTGGTGAGGTCCACTATATAGACTAAATCCAAAATGTATAACTGAGAGATTTTCCAAAGATGACCATTAAATACAACTTTGAATAGTTCTTTTTTATTCTATGATACAGGGTAACTTAAAGATACAAGCGCCCACCCAGAGGCTAGAGTGGGTTCACCTCTGCATTCCCATTCTATCCACTTTTAATTGCTTCTAATCACATTTTCTCTACAAATATGAAACACATGCTATCCTCCTCCTCCAATCTGCCATGGAAAACTGCCTCTTGGTTGGTGCAGCCTTAAATTGTAGTAGCTTATCGTCTTGCAGGTGAGGTTTGCGCTTAATACTTCTGTATTCTGATAGAGAAAACCACCTCTCCAGAAGTTTGACTCAGCCTCTCCTGATTTTCTCCCTATGCCAGCTACAGGCCGCACAGTTACCGGCACTTTGCACCGCCCACCACACCCTGCAGCACAGATGTTTGTGACAGTGACTACGCTCCCAGTCGGAGAATAATGACCTCAGTGGCCACAGCCAAGGGCTACACTAGTGACTTGAACTATGACTCAGAGCCTGTGCCTCCGCCTCCCACGCCCCGAAGCCAGTACTTGTCGGCAGAAGAGAACTATGAAAGCTGCCCACCTTCTCCATACACAGAGAGGAGCTACTCTCATCACCTCTACCCACCGCCGCCCTCTCCCTGTACAGACTCCTCCTGAGGAGGGGCCCTCCTCCTCTGACTGCCTCCCACACGAAAGTGTAAACACGAATTCGGTTGAGATCTGGAGGGGGGGAGGGAGCTCTTCGAGAAGGGTGAGGCAGACCATGTACAGATAAAAATTATAAATGGGGTAGGGCATACTGGAGATATTTGTACAGAAGGAAAAGATATTTATATATTTTCTTAAAACAGCACATTTGCTGCTTGTGCCATAAAAATTTGTATAAAAAATAAATTTGTACTAAAAGTTTTATTTTTGCAAACTAAATACACAAAGCATGCCTTAAACCCAGTGAAGTGACTGAGTACAAAGGAAACAGGAATAATAAAGGCATCACTGACCAGGAATGTCTGGGCTTTATTGATACCAAAAAAAAAGAAGAAGAAAAGAAGAAAAAAATTAAAGTCCATCTCAGAGCAGCAAACTATAGATACTTGGAAGTAGCCAAATGGCCTTCATGTTAACTAACATTTGAAGGCCAGCAGATTTAAGAAATGAAAGGAAAAAAAAATTAATACTAACTTTGGATAAAGGGCTTTGTTTTCTCTAGGAATCCAACAATTTTATCGAGGAAGATAGATATTTATAAAAATCCATTTGGGGTGCTGCTGTTGTGGGAGAGATCAGCTGTCTGGTAAGATGCTATGGGGCCGTTGGTTGTGCAAGTCTTCCGTCCCTACCTTAAAACTCACCCCTCTGTCATATATTAATTTTTTCCCCTGGGTGTTTTCACCTTGCTTCCTCCCCTAGCAGTATTGTAGGGTATTTTGCCAAAATACCATAATTTATTCACAGTTTTTTATCTGAGGATTAATAAAATGGAATTTTCTAAATTAAGGTTTCATTTTAATATTTCTACTAGCTCCATACCCCCGTCAGCTTAGCTCTTCATTTGGACTGCTGTGTTCGCATAATGATCAAAGGTTAGACATGTTATTGCTCCTCTTTACTTCCAAGATTGTTTTAATGCTCATTAAAATGTCTTTTTACAACACATATAGAAAATGTTTAAGAGTTAAGAGTTACAAATTTAACCATTAAGTTTTTGTTGTAAATTAATCATATATCCTTGCAGTACTTTCAGCATATAATATCACAGTATGAAATCATTTTTATATGTATCTTTCCTAGTAAAACATTTAAATATGTTCCGGTTAGAGACAATCTATTTAAAAAGAGAATTTTTTGTTATCGTTGGGTTTTCCCTTTATTAACTGTTGGTGACATTTTCATGTTCTTTAGGCCAATTTTTCTCAGAATGATCTCTACATACATACCTCTTCTAATGTGTGACATGAGTTTAATATCTTTCTGTTACCTAATGTGAATGTTAGATTTTTTTCAAATTATCCATGAATTATTCTTATAATCACCTCATATATTTTTTATGTGTCTTCTCTCTGATTCCATGATGGATTAAGACGATTTCACAACTTTAACAGTATGGATTCCATGAGAAGGCAAACTGTTAGCTTCTCAGCTGTCAGAACTTGGGTGGAGGGGACTATTGGAAGGCTCTTATGTAACCTGCCTGACCTGTGTGGTGCTGGGGCTGCTTCATCTTCAGCTATATCAGGGCTGACCTGTGGAATGAGTCCGGCACGGCTCTGCCACCTGGCCAGAAGCTGGTTTCCTGCTTTTTACATGTTTCCGAAATGTCTCTGCCAAAGTTGAATGTGTCTTTAAACTAACATATTTTTACCTTAACAGATGTTGGTCAGTTGTTATCGAATGATTTTTTTTTTTTTTTAATTCTGTTTTGTTGAGGCCTCTCTGGATTTCAGGACCGAAGAGAAAACAGTGGAAGAAGGGATTCAGAATTTTGGTGGAGGTGAACTAACTGTTTAAGCAATTTAAAAATATACCTAAGTAAGCTTTTTAAAGAGAAAAAAACACGGTTTCAGAGTAATGCTTAGATTATTGGGAGTACCTTATATGAATCAGGTGCACTTGATTTTGCATATAAATAAATGGTAATCCGTTAGTATCTTGCATTTCAGTCAGACGAGTGTTAACTCTTCCTGTTGATGGAACAGAGTGCTCAAGTTCTAACAAAATGGACATTGAAGTTGCGTTCTGTGACACACAAGGGCGCTTGATGCTCAAATGAAGATGGAAAGGTTTAGCAATAACTGGGTATCACTTAGAATTTGAGAATTCTATATGTTTACATTTTTTAATGTGCATCTTTATCTGGTGGGCTTCCCATGTGGAAACTTGCACTATAATGAAATAAGAAGAATATTGCCTTGTTATATCTCAGTTCAAGTGCTTGTACTGCGATGGCAATGGCCTCTTCTTGCAAAATACTAATTTGTGTGCCAATTTGTTTGAAATTATTTGAAGGCAGTTCAGCTGAATCTCAGAATCCTCTTTCTTGGTATTTGAGATGGATTCTTAACATTTTGGGGAGTACCTTTCAATGAGAATTGTCAAAATTCAGGAAAGATTTATTGACCCTCAGATTATATGGACAGTTAAGCTTAAAAGTAGACTATCTTGATTATTAAACACAAGATCTTTAATTGGAAGATAAAAAATTAATATATGAGGGCACAAATCAGGGGAAAAAGGGAAAAAGTGTTTTGAATTTGGAGTATTGCTAGATTCATTATCCATGCTGGGGGGCAATGAATAAAATTTCATTATATTCCTTAAATGCAAAAGTATTCATTGTGATTGTATGGCGTGAAGTACGCCCATTACTGATGTCATTAAAATTATCTGAGAATTGAACTTCAGCATAGCATGCCTTCTGTGCCCTGTAGTAAGCTATTCTTCACTGAAGTGGTCTTTTATAATTCTGAACTTTTATAATCTTGAACTTGGCTCCTGCTGAGCCCTGGTTTTCTGAACAGTGGCCCAAAGGATTTTGTTGCTTATATCAGATAATGGCATATTCACAACGTAAAAAACAGTTAAGGCATAGAATTTTCTCAATATTAATTTTTCTTTCAGGAAATTTTGTTATGCCTCTGACACTTGCTGTAACTCTTCTAACTAGCATATCATGAGATATTATATGTTTAGCAGAAATTATCATTATTTTAATTTTAATATAAAAATACTTTGTGATGTACCACCAAGAGCTTATCTGACCCTTCAATAAGTTTGAGAACAGATATTCTAAAGGGTTGATATGTATTTAGAAATGAAGTCTTTACAGTACATTTTCATCTAATGTAGGCCAGTAATTGGGGGTGGGAGGTTTTGAGCAGTAAAATTTTAAGATGATTGAGGACTGACTGTATGTTTTCATCATTTAAAAATACTCCAAAGTCAATCATTTGTATACAACCAACTCATTCGATATTAAGACATTGTTAAGGTATAAAAATAGCCACCATCCTTGTTAGGTAGCAGTTAGTTTGGAGGGCAAATTTTTTTGTTTTGCTGTAAAAGCTCATTAATGAAGAATACTTCACATAGGGTTAGTAACGTGACTGAATCTGTTAATGAACTGTATATATTTATGTGACCTGATGGCAGTAATCATAGTATAGAGACGACTTACTTTTGGTACAAAAGAAAGGCTTGCCTTAAGCAAGCAAACCTGCCTCTGCGATAGGTCTGCTGCTGCTGCTGTTGTTTCTCTGTCAAGTCCTGTGCCTCGACTAGATCCTTAAAAGTGTAGTTTTTGTTTTTTGTTTTTTTGCTTTTGCGGTACGCGGGCCTCTCCCTGTTGTGGCCTCTCCCGTTGCGGAGCACGGGCTCTGGACCTGCAGGCTCAGCGACCATGGCCCGCAGGCCCAGCCGCTCCGCGACATGTGGGGTCCTCCCGGACCGGGGCATGAACCCGTGTCCCCTGCATCGGCAGGCGGACTCTCAACCACTGCGCCACGAGGGAAGCCCAAAAGTGTAGTTTTCAAAATTGCTTTATCTCTTGCAGGGGGAAACTTGTCACTTCATTGATTTGCATGCCATAAAAGCAGCATGTTGCTTATTACCATTACACGTCTAACAAGATTCAGAAACAGAAATCTTGGCCTCTTCACGCCCCCCAAGTATGTCAAACTTTTAATAAGCGCAGTACTTCATTCTGAATAATGACATGAATAGTATGTCTGGAGTGTGGGTATGAGTATGTGATTATCAGATGGCTGACAAATGTTTGAGCATCAGTAAATGAGACTGTACACTAAGTGTAGACATGGACTGAGTCTTAAAGAAGTTCATAATCAAGCATTGTTTAAAACATGTTCTCAGAATTCTTAAACTCAAGAAATTTAATTTTATTTGGTACCCCTTTCCTTATCCCAAACCTAAAACGAACCAAGAGAAATAACAGATGATTTTACAAAGTACTAGTAGCATATGGTTGGTTTCTGACTTCTGGGATTGCATCATTTCACAATAGGCTCAAAATTTAGCTTTTGAAATTCTCAAACTTTTAAAGGACTTTGGACCCTAAAGCATAACATTTTACTGTTATAATTTTAAAAGATTTTTTAAATTGTGAACCATATACTCAGGATATTTGTTTGATTGGATTCTGCCTTTTGTTAAACTAAGCCTATACCTGAGCGGAGAGGGAGGTAGATTTTTCGGTTAATCTAGATGATTTAGAATGAAATTACTGACCTCATCCTTCTTCAGTCAAGGTACACGTTATGGTGTTTTGTTTTTGGTGGTTTTTTTTTCATAAGGCATTCTTAAACCATTCTTAAGTTATTGCTGAAAAAAATCATCATGACTCTACAGGTAGAATTATAAACTAAATGATATCTTGTACTCAGAAGTGGAATATAGCCTAACAAAAACTAACTTTTAGATTTCCCATTACTTAGGGTTTGCCCAGTAGTTAACACCAAAGAATTCTACAATGTGCTTTTGCTTAACTGTCCATTCTTTTTTAAAAAGAAAGAATTTTTTTAAATTATTAACAAAATTTTTAAAATCAAATATAAGGGCAGGGATATAGATAAATATTTAGATAGATAGGGAGATGTATATATCTCTCTAAATATCAATGCCTAAATATGAATATTAAAAAGAAAATAAAGCAAAGAAAGTCTAATTAAACCTAACATTACATGAAATTAAGTATCTGGGCTTAGTTGGGGACATTTTATTATAATAAGAGTAAAGAGGATACTGAGATGCTTAAGCTGGACTAGCCTTATTTGCAAGTGAAGGATCTGGTGCTGCTTTCAGATGTTTTATCCTCTGTGTTTTTAAATTTTTTCTTAAGCTTTAATCTTCGTCATTGTCTTAAAGTCAGCTGGTGTTTCTTGTTCATGGACTTTGGTACGATGGTGCTTTGCAAGGATGTATTTATATTTTAATGACCAACATTTGGTCAGCCCTTGTCCACTATTCACTTCCCCCTTTTTGTAAAATAAGTGCTTTAATTTTAAACTGTATAAAAATACCTTGTATAAATCCCCTTTTTGATTATTACAATAAGTTGAGTTGTAACAAATGAAATGTTGATTTTTATAATAAAACAGTGGAAAATACAAGTGTCATTTCTTCAGCAAGAAATTAAAACAGTTGATTGTGCTTTGCTATGATATATGAATGTTGTGTTTCAGACACAACAAAACCCACCTTTATTGTTTGCATTTCAAATAAAATACAACTTTGGAAGAGAGGTTTGAGAACGGCTGTTGCTTAGTGCAATGCTGACAATACCTGTGATTGGGAACAGAATAAGGAAAAGTTGGGTCTGCTTACCCACTGCACAGCAAAGCCAATCTACTGTTACTGGGTTGTGGTGAAGGAAAGTACAGCATTTATTTGCAGGGTGCCAAGCAAGAAGAATGGGCAGTTTGTGCTCAAAAGACCCAAACTCCCTGATAGCTTTCAGGAAAGAGTTTTTTTAAAGGCAGCATTTGGGGTAAGAGCTGCAAGGTGCATGACTTTCTTCTGATTGGTTGGTGGTAAGGTAACAGAGTGGTGTTTCAGGAATCTTTATCATTAACCTTGTGGTTCTAGCCAGTCTGGGTTCTACATGCTTGTGGTTAGCATGTAGTCACCATTCTCTACTTGGGTTGGGGGGCTGGGAATCTTAGTTTCTATGAACAGCTCAAAGATACGCATCAGGTTGTTAGGTATATCCCCTGAGAAGGAACTAGGATTCTGTTTTACCACTGAACTATTATCATTGCTTTTCTTGCTTAACTGCTTTTCCTTTGTTTCTGAATTCCCTCTCTTCCCTAATTAGTAGGAACTCTGGGAAGGCATAGGAGACTACAGCCTTTTTCCACAAACAAGAAACAGGAGACAGGAGGGCTTTTGTGCTCAGGAGAGCCCCACAGGGTCCTGCTCAGTTTCACAATTTGTGCTTCTGATTGCTCTTGTTTTTTTTTGCGGTACGAAGGCCCTTCACTGTTGGGGCCTCTCCTATTGCCAAGCACAGGCTCCGGACGCGCAGGCTCAGCGGCCATGGCTCATGGGCCCAGCCGCTCCGCGGCATGTGGGATCCTCCCGGACCAGGGCACGAACCTGTGTCCCCTGCATTGGCAGGAGGACTCTCAACCACTGCGCCACCAGGGAAGCCCTCCTCTTGTTTTTATAAACTCCTGGAAGGAGTCCTGATGTGGCCTCTGAGCCACCCCCTTCTCCTCCTCCTAATTATCTTAAAAAATGAACTTGCTTTTCCTGGTGCAGAGCACAGTATTATATGATGATATCGAAGGGTAGCAGAATATACCACTGCAAAATATGCCACTTTGGCATCTTGATTGTTTTGATCTGTACGTACTTAAAAACCAGCAAATGCAGAGAAAAGCTGTCTCTGGATTCCCCATATCTGCCTAAAGACAGATCATGTAAAAGCAACACAATTGTCATGAATCATAAGTCCCTTCCCCGAGAGTTTTATCAACCAGGGAAGATTGACGTCACAGGAGAGGAGACTAGAAGTGGACACATTGGCCAAATGTCACAAACTATCATATCTCCTATGTATTCTCTTAAAGGCCTATTCATCTTTCCTAATAATCCCTTAAGAGGCCTACATCCTCACTCCCCTTTCCCTGTTAAAATGGTGTTTAAGCCTGAATTCTAAACCACCTTAAGGGAGTTACTCATTTTTCTCTGGGTATCTCCTATGTATACCTAAGATATACATGTTAATAAACTTCTGGTCTTTTTTTTATTCCCCCTTATAAATCTGTCTTTTATTGTAAGAGTCTCATCTAAGAACTCAGAAGGGTGGATGGAAAAACCATTGAGAACTCAGAACTACTGGATCCCTGCTTTAGTCTGAGATTACTGTTTGATAGGAAGAGGAAGCAGCTTTTTTATTAGGCAGTAGTTGAGTTCAAACATCAGGTGGTTAAATGGAAACCAAGTGTTTTTTTGTTTTGTTTTTCCTTAATCAGTATATTTTAAAATTGAAGTATGGTTGATTTACAGTGTTGTGTTAATTTCTGCTGTACAGCAAAGTGATTATATTCCTTTTTTTTAGAATTCTTTTCCATTATGATTTATCATAGGATATTGAATATAGTTCTACGTGGTATACAGTAGGACCTTGTTGTTTTTTCTGTTTGTTTGTTTTCATTTATTTAATTTTTTATTTTTGGCTGTGTTGGGTCTTCGTTGCTGTGCACAGGCTTTCTCTAGTTTCGGCGAGTGGGGGCTACTCTTTGTTGCAGTGCGTGGGCTTCTCATTACGGTGGCTTCTCTTGCTGAGGAGGATGGGCTCTAGGCACGTGGACTTCAGTAGTTGTGGCTCGCTGGCTCTAGAGCACAGGCTCAGTAGTTGTGGCGCACAGGCTTAGTTGCTCCGCGGCACGTGGGATCTTCCCGGACCAGGGATCAAACCCATGTCCCCTGCATTGGCAGGCGGATTCTTAACCACTGCGCCACCAGGGAAGCCCAGGACCTTATTGTTTATCCATTCTGTATATAAAAGCCTACATCTGCTCACCCCAACCTCCCACTCGATCCTTCCCCCAACCCCCTCCCCCCGGCAACCACCAATCTGTTCTCTATGTCCATGATTCTGTTTCTGTTTCATAGATAGGTTCATTTGTGTCATATTTTAGATTCCATATATAAGGGATATCATATGGCATTTGTCTTTCTCTCTCTGACTTACATTACTTAGTATGATAATCTTTAGTTGCATCCATGTTGCTGCAAATGGCATTATTTTGTTCTTTTTTATGGCTGAGTAGTATTCCACTGTATATATGTACCACATCTTCTTTATCCGTTCATCTGTCGATGGACATTTAGGTTGTTTCCATGTCTTGGCTATTGTGAATAGTGCCACTGTGAACATAGAGGTGCATGTATCTTTTTGAATTACAGTTTTTTCTGGATATATGCCCAGGAGTGGGATTGCTGGATCATATGGTAATTCTACCTTTAGTGGAAACCTAGTTTTAATGTAAAAGTCTTTCTTTACTAGATGCTTTTGAAGAAATGAGCTTACCTTGGCTTCTTTGCTGACCCCTAGCATTCTTTCTCTGGAGGGGAAACAAAAATCATGTGAGTTGTGCTGTTGCCAGTTGAGTCAAAGAAAGGAAAGGCAGAACTATGGTTGGTTTGCCTGATTTTAAAGGTGTGCTGTAGAATAAGGAAGACAGTGAAAAGACTAATTCAAAAAGACACATACAGCCCAGTGTTCATAGCAGCATTATTTACAGTAGCCAAGATAAGAAAGCAGCATAAGTTTCCAACAAGTGAATGGATAAAGAAGATGTAGTGTGTGTAGACACACACAGACAGACACACACAAGGGAATATTACTCAGCCAGACAACACAATGAAATTTTGCCATTTGCAACAATATGGATGGACCTGGAGGGAAGGTATTAATTATGCTTAGAGAGTGACAAATAATGTATGCTATAACTTATATGTGGGAATCTAAAATATGAAACAAATGAATATAACAAAAAAAAAGAAACAGATTTACAGATACAGAGAACAAACTAGTGGTTACCAGTAGAGAGAGGGAAAGGGGGAGGGGCAAGGTAGGGGGAGGGGATTAAGGGATACACATCACTATGTATAAAATAAAGAAGCTGCAAGGATATATTGTATAGCACAGGGAATATAGCCAATATTCTATAATAACTTTAAATGGGTTATAATTTTAAAAATATTTCATCACTATGTTGTACACCTGAAACTAATATAATATTGTAAATCGACTATACTTCCATTAAAAAAATGAATAGGGAATACAGTGAGTTGTTTTGGGTTCTTCTTTCCCCACATAGGTTTTCAGCTAAGGTTTTACAATCTTTTTAATTTTAATTCTTTGCCTTATATGTGATTGCATTATTTCTGTAAATTTAAATCAAAGGATGAATCAGTATTCACAGGGTTCAGGACACACTACCCCAAAATATGGCACCTTGGCACGTTGAATATTTTAAGCTGAAGGAATTTGAAAAATGGGATGTTGAGGAAGGACTCTCTGACCTTCCTGTAAAGCAGGTATAAACCATCATGTGAAAGGTACCCTCCCTTTACCCGGAAGAAAGACACACTGAGGAATCTGGACAGGCATTGCCGAGTTCTCCCAGTTTACTACGCTTAGCTCATACTCTGCCCTATCATATCTTTCCATGACTTTCCACTCTTCATCAAACCCAGTGAAAGAACAGGTTTAACCATCTTTTGGATCTTCATTTCCTTATGAGGGCTCCCATGTCATGTAAAACAAACACATTTTTATGCTTTTCTATTCTTAATCTCTTTTGTTACAGCGGTCCCAGTAGAGAACTTAGAAGATACTTTTCATCCCCTATACTGGTGTCAGACCTCTGGATCTATTCATTTGTACCATCGTGCAGTCTGCACAATCCATCTTCCACCCCAGAAAAATTTCTACCTGAGATTTGCACTTGTAAATTCAGATTTAATTACCATATAAAGCCAGTCTTCCCCAATAAAGAGGCTAAAAATAAAGGATAACATTTGTTAACATTTAACCGGCATTTACTGTGCACCAGCTGCTGTGGGAAGTATCCCATTTTTTTCCATAAAATAATCAACTGATTAATGACCAACCTTGACAGGAGTGCCCAATTGGAGTATGAAAATTCTAGTGTAAAATTTTGATCAGAGACAGTTGGCAGTGGATGCAGGGAAAAGGACACTGAATTGAGATTTAGACTGTAATCTCTGTTCCATTTTAATTAATTGCCAAGACATGTCTGAAGTCATTTATTCTCTGTATTTGTTGGTATTCATCTCTAATAGTTTTCTGAACCTTGACTCTTCAATCAGCCAGTTCTACCACCTGTTCCAGAGAGCTACTTGTACATAAAGCATTCTAGGCAATAAATAGTATTACAGGAAGGCCAAACAGCTATGTAGCATCCTGTTCTGTGTAGATCCCTGTTTAATGCCTCCTTCCTCCTGGCCCCTTCTCTGGTCTTGCTCTGCATTCCAAAGGAATTTATAGCTCTCAAAAGAGAGACAACACAAGGCCTATCATAACCGTAAAAGCTGTGTGGCAGACAAAAGTGATTATCTTTTGATAATCAAAGGGAGCTTTTTGACTTGATTATTCTACCAAAAGCTTCTGCGATACGATTACCTAGTTGTATGGTCCTCAAGATGCTTGCGTTTTGTCCAGTAATTATAAAACCAAGTTCCCCTGCCGAGTTCGATTAACCTCTCTATCTAAAACGTTATTCCCTTTCTTGTCTTGCCCCGTTCTCCTCAGGATTGACGAGTGTCAAAGAAAAGGCGGGATTGAAACTGAGCAGAACCCTGCAGGGCCTTCCCAGGTACCAAAGCCCCTTCCGTGTTCTCTGTTTCTTGTTTGTAGCAAAAGGCTTTAGTCACCTAGGCCTTCCCTGAGTTCCAAAAAGTGGGCACAAGTAGTTAACTAGGGAAGTGAGGGCATACAGAAACAAAGGTAAAGCAAACAAGAAAAGTAATGATAGTTTAAACAGTAGTTCAGTGATAAAAGTCCTAGCTCCTCCTCAAAGGATATACATAACAATCTGATACATACCTTTGAGTTGTTCAGCAAAACTAAGATACCCTTCCCTGCCTGGAGGATGGTGACAACATGCAGACCACAAGTATGTACCTCAGAAGGTTGGAATCAGAAGGTTGATGATTAAGATTTCTGAGACACGACTCTTACCTCACCATCCACTAATTAGAACAAATCATGCACCTTGCATCTTTCATCCCAAATGTTGCCTTTAGTAACCCTTCCCTGAAAGCCATCAGGGAGTTTGGATCTTTTGAGCATGAACTGCCTGTTCTCCTTGCTCGATACCCTTCAAATAAATGCTGTACTTTCCTTCACCACAACCCCGTGTCAGTAGATGGGCTTTACCAGCAGACCCTAGTTGGATTTGGTGACCACAAAGGGACTCATCGTCCCACGTGGGTGTCTCACCTGTGGCACATCAAACCCTGGCTTGTGGTGGCTCTCATTCTGCCCAGCAGCTGCCTGAGCACATTTGTCTCAAGGACAGCCCTGAGGCTTGCCACTGACTGGGTGTCGTTGATGCACAGCACCTTTAATATTTGTGGTAAAGGAAACGAGGCATTTGAAGGTTGAGGTACCTGGTAAGTAGAGGAGGAGTCTTAGGCGTGATGATACCCGGGTATTTTTCCCTATTGTGTTACCTTGACTGGAAGTTTCCATTTGGGCTTGGGACTTGGCCATTTGACTCCAGTGTCTGAGCAGAGAGAGCACTGCTTTAATTGGGTTTTCCCTTTTGGACTGAGGAGTCTCTCTGGCCATTTAGCACCACCTGGGGCTGTACCTGGGAATCTCCCGTTTGGACCAGGACTCATGCACCACCATCTGAGACAGTAAGAGGAGGCTTCTCACTCTCAAGTTAGGGAAGTGTGACCCTAAGGGACCCCATTGCATTGGTTTGTTTCTTTTGGCACACAGCCTGGGGAATGTCTGACAGGACCAGCCATGGATAGTTTATGATGGGTAACCAGAACTCTATTATATCTTGTAGACCCTTAGGGTCTGTTTTGCAAAACTGGGAGATCTTCAGTTATGCATCCATGAAAGAAAAAAGTGTTTCATTTTAATACTGCTTGGCCTCATTGCTCCTTAGGATCTGGAGAACCATGGGCCCTAATGGCTCTCTAATTTATAACATAATCTTTCAAGTAGAACTGTTTTGTAAAAGGAAAGAAAAATGGTATGAAATTCCTTATGCAAAGCCTTTTTATACTGTTGTATCAAAATAAGCCTTTTGGAATGGGTTTGGCTTTGAGCCTTTTGGAACTGGTTTGGCTTATATTTTGAGGGTGTGTGTGTGAGTGTATATTGGTGTTAAAGAAGGTGCAGTGTTTCGATTGGTGGACATGAGAAACAAAAGTTCATTTCCTAAAAATAGCCCTTTAGGATGCATCCTACAAAATTAGACCACCCTCAGTTCTGGTGGCCATGGTGTTCTTTAGACTCCAGAGAAAAATGATGAGGATGGAGCTCTTTTGACATTCTAAGTTTTTTTTTTTTTTTTTTCATATCCTGTGAGAGGAAGCAATCTTTCTAAGAGGAACTTGCATTTCTCTCCCTGTGCCTTTGAGATATAAACGTTCTAATTGGGCTCTCAGAAACTTTTATCTGACCATCTCCAATTCCTGAGACTAAAGGGAAAAAAAAAAAAAAAAGAAAAAGAAGGATTTTTAACTCAAGCAGGAAACAATGAGATCTGTGTTTATATGGATGTATGTATGGCTATGTATATTATAGAGATGATATGTTTTTACCTCTGGATGATAGTACCAAAATTAATTTGTAAATTATCTCTATTTAATTGGCTTAAAGGAAAGTAAGCACTTACATAAATTTTCAGACTTAGAAACTAACCTGATGAATTTTAGGTTCACATGATCTGGGAAATATTTAGTATTAAATTAATTTTTGGTATTAAAGTTCATTGGTTTAATATAGGCATGTCTTTTGAGTCATCAACATTAAGTAGAATACTTTTATTATACCTAGGTTTACTGAGAGTAAGATTTTGTTATTCCTGTTACAAAATTTGTCAGGAAAGAACACTTGGTATGAAATTTGTCAGTACGTGTAAATGAGGTAGTGGTTGTTTTGGATCAACTCTTTGGGAAGAATTATGTTTTGCGATTTGTCCACTTAAAAATCATCTCTCCAGGTGTTGGTAACTTAAAACTCTTTATAGAGTTTTGCTAAATTAAGTTAAATGATGGAAATTTATTGAATATCTAGGTCATTTCAAATAAGATAAAATACTGGAACGTTAATTGTTAAGTCTAAGTTTACGTACTTTTGTCTTCGTGTGAGAGAAAAACTAAAGATGTTTGGGTTTATTAGACACATGTCTTGTACCACAATGAGGAAAGAAATTATAATATGAGGAGATGTATATTTCTAGAGGTTATAGAATATATTCATAAGTTGGCCAGTCAGGAAATTCTGGTATGTTCACAATTGCTTACTTCTTGTTTTTCACTAGAGATTAAGGTTTTTGATGGTTAAAATTTGTAATATATATGTATATAAAGGTACTAAAATAATAAGGGAAACATTTCAGTATGCAAGGAAAGTAAGAGGTGTGTTTTCAGTAAAAGAATGTATGAGAAATTGAAATGCATTTTTTAAGGGAAAAGAAAGTAATTTTGTCCTCAAGCTGATTATTTCCCAATGGGAAAGAAAATAGGGGATAAACTAATATTGATACAGAAAGTTGTAGATTTATGAAAAAAAAATCTTTAAAAGGAATTCTATGTGTGGTCAGGACTAAGATTAGAATGAATTTAACTGAGTAAAGTTTAAGATTGAAGGTAAAGCGGTATAAAACTTGAATTGGGTTTTCTCTTTCTGTTAAGAGAACAAAGTTTTATTGGAATATTGATCTGCTTTTGATAATAGATTGTAAAGTTTCTTAACTTTTTTTTTTTTTTTTTTTTTTTTTGCGGTATGCGGGCCTCTCACTGTTGTGGCCTCTCCCGTTGCGGAGCACAGGCTCCGGACGCGCAGGCCCAGCGGCCATGGCTCATGGGCCCAGCCGCTCCGCGGCATGTGGGATCCTCCCAGACCGGGGCACGAACCCGTGTCCCCTGCATCGGCAGGCGGACTCTCAACCACTGCGCCACCAGGGAAACCCTCTTAACTTTTTGAGTAATTTATACTTTCTGTATTTGCTCTTAAAATCTCTTATTGTCACTTTGGTTAAGTAAGTAAGTATTGTTTCACAGTGACCTATGATCCTATTTGACCAGGTGTTTTGAAACTTTTTTATATTTTTGACAAACTTTTCTAATATCAAATTCTAATTAAAGTACTTTTGATCTCCAGCTAATTTTGGCATGCTTCAGAGAAGCCCTAAGGCATCTCAGAGAGCAATATTAAAATAATTAGGATTATTTGGTGTGTTAAATTACTTGGGAAACCTTGTCAAGTGATTGGTAATAAATTTTCTTAGTTTATAGTGTATGGGTAAATGCCCTTAATATAAAGGTTTTCGAAGTTATACGACATTTTAAGAATCTGGTATGTTCTGGCATAATGTCCTCAGTCATAATTCTAGTTATCTTGAAACGTTGTCTGTCACAGCAGTAACCGAGTTTCTTTGTCCATTGCAATGTGATCATGTGTTTAACCGTGCCTTTTCAGGTCTTTTGCCATTCATAGACAGTTATCGTCCTCTGATGCTTTTACCAAAAAAAAAAAAAAAAAAACGCTTCATCTTCAAGAAGATTCATAGAGAGGACTTTTTAACAAGTACAGGTGTTTGATAATGTTCAGGTCATACTGCTGAACTGGGTAAGAAATTAAAGAATTCTAATGGAAAATGTGATGGCTTCATAAAACTGTTAACACAAGGATTAGTTACGTAGGACTGAATGATCTGGTGAACATGGTTATAATTTTTATGGGTTTTGTCTGAAATATTACTGGCTTTTAATCTGTGTTTCCCAGATATAAGGAAACCTTTCCCCTCAAACTAATTATGGCTTGTAATAACTTGGTAAATTATACCTTTGTAAGTAGGATTGAAATGTTTATCTTTTTTCTTTTCTTTTCTACCTGATTTCATCTTTTCTCTCTACCTGAATTCTTCAGAAATTGGAAACTTGTAGTTTCCAAGCAGCCTTATCAGATGAATAAGGAAGGCCACCTCCTGACTGATGCAGGAATCTCAAGATATTTTGGGAACTTCAAGAAGAGAGGGATTCACCCAAATCTATCGATACCATAGGTGGAATCTGACAAGCCCTTGGCACAGGTTTTCTGGCCTTGAGAGACCTTTTAAAGTCCCAGCACAGTCAATTAAAAAAACCCAATGTGATCAATTATAGCTATGTAAATAATCAGACCAAGTGTATAGAAACCAGACTTATTTTGCAGACACATTTTTTTTTAGTGAGAAAAAGATTATGTTTCTGTAGATACTAAATTCTGGTTTTGTTCATTGAGGTCTGTATTCACTGTCTAAGACTCACCTCCCAGATAGTTTCTTGTTGTTACGTTACATAATTGTGAAGTTTAACTGAATTATTTAAAGGCCACTTTGTTTCTGAAGCTTATCACAACATTCTATCTTTGGATGAAGATCAGATGCCCCATGACCTGCAACAAGGAGATTATAAATACTGAAAAAGGCATCATTTAAAGGACTGTCTCCTAGATAAAAGTACCTGGTACCATTCATTACCAGGTACTCTTAACTAGCTAATGCACAGCAAAACTAAAGAGAATGTCTCCTGAATTCATGTTTTTCCCATTTACGAAGGGCCTCTGCATTGGACTCGTCTATAGAAAGGACTGCTGACCCCAGAACCCAAACCCACACCAGGATGAGAAGAAGACAATGGCAATGGTAGGCAGCTGACCCAACAATCTGGACCAGGCCTGTAAGACCAATTCCACTAATTTAATTGAACTCTTGACCAGGTGTGTGTCTCTTTATCAACATTGAAAGTTACTGTTTTACTTCTAACCATACTGTTGCCCTCAGTGTTTAGAATGGTAAGAAAATTATCTAGTGAAGTTGTCACAGAGTATAACTACTCAAGACTTGTTTCACTGCAAGTCTGCTAAAAGCACGTGTACAATGTTTGTGTTATAATTCATTATAATTGAAAAAAAGTATAGCCTATAAAATGTTTTTCCATGTTTTGCTGTTTCACTATGTGTGATTAATTTTCCCCCAATGTGGATAACTAGGCGTGTGTGTGTGTGTGTGTGTGTGTGTGTTTGTATGTGTGTATGTATATATATTTATAGAGGAGACCTAGCCCTGAGGGACATTATGAACCCAGGGCAGGCAGCAACCACCCTGGCACTGAGGGACAAATGTTTTGATCTATCAAAAGATTTGCAAACAAAAGGGGAAACGATGGAAGAAATCTTCACATATTGAGGTATGGGAGTCATTCTGGCTTATACATGATTCAACTTGAACTTTATGCTGACCAGAGTGGCCTGTTTTATGGCCTGTCAAGCATGCATTGTACATCTGCTTTGGCCATTGAGAAGGGGAATTCATTTGAAAGTCAAAATGGTGTGGTTGTGGTTCAGGCATCCAAGGTAGAGCTGGGTGGCCCTTTTGGGTGTGATTGCAGACAGGTTCCTGTATTGATGAGAACTTGAATTTTCTGAACTGTGTTGGACTTGGGGATGCCACTAACCATTCTCAAAACAGTGTCTGCTGGGAGCTTCCACTTGCAACCTTACGGTCTCAAAAGTTCTCCTCTTATAATAAAATTTTTCTTACTTTGGGAATAGTAACAAATGAGACAGCTCAAGCTGTAGCCTCCCAGCAGAAAGCACTAGATTCTTTAGCCAGAATAGTACTGGACAATAAAATTGCTTTAGATTTGATTTTAGCAGAAAAGGGAGATGTATAATTGCCAATCAGAAGTTAAAACTTACTTAGATAAAACTAGGCAACTGGCTCCCTGGCTGTAAGTCTCCCCAGAAGTGCCAGATCCAGACTGGTTTTGGGAGTTATTCTCCTGAATTCTTGAGGGAATGCAATCTATTTTCCAAGGTTTATTAAAATTTGAATTGTTACTCCTCCTCCTACTTCTAATTGTGTCTGTTGCCCCAAAATGGTGGACCAAGGGACTAAGACGTTAATCATGCAAGATTTAAATCCCAAACCTGGGACTTGGGAATATTTCCAATTTGCTGTCCATTCCCCAAATTGAGGCAGGACCAAACCCTGTTTCATCAGGAAGTAGCCAGAGGAGTCATCACACCATTCCCTCAAAGCTTTGGGGAAAGTTAGAACAAGAGTGGGGATTAAAACCAAGTTCCCCTAAAACCGAGTTCCCCTGCTGAGTTTATGATTAACCTCTCTATCCAAAACTTCATCTGCATTCTTGTCCTGCCCCTGTTCTCCTCAGGATTAAGGAGTATCAAAGAAAAGGGGGGGTTGAAACCAAGCAGGACCCTGCGGGGCCTTCCCAGGTATTTACAAAAGCCCCTCTGTGTCCCCTGTTTCTTGTTTGTAGAAAAAGGCTGTGGTCACCTAGGGCTTCCCTGAGTTCCAAAGAGCAGACTCAACTAGTTAACTAATTAAGGAAGTGAAGGAATGCAGAAACAAAGGAAAAGCAGTCAAACAAGAAAGTAATGATAGCATAAACAATAGTTCAGTGATAAAACTGTGTCTTTCAAAGGAATTTGTCTTTTTTAATTGTTGTCAGTTTATCGGCATAAAGTGCATCCCTTATCCTTTTAATGTCTGTTTTCACTTCTGACATTGATATTTGTATCCTATCTTGGTCAAAGTGAAGATTTCAAAAAAATCAGCTCTTGTTCTAATTTATTTTTCTCTATGTCCATTTTCTATTTTACTGTTTTTTACTCATAATTTCCTTCCTTTTACTTACTTGGGTGAAGCTTGCTAGCTGCTTAAGATGGAAACCTAAATCACTGATTTTAGACCTTTCTTTTCTGATACAAGTATTTAAAGCTATATATTTCCCTCTAAGTATGCATTAACTGCACCCCACAAATTTTGATACATTCATTATCATTCATTTCAAAACATTTTCCAGTTTTGCTTGTGATTTCTTCTTTGAACCACGGATTACATAAAAGTGTGTTTAATTTATAAATATTTGGGAATTTTCCAGATTTTTTTTTTAGATTTAATTCCATAGTGGTCATAGATACTCTGTATGATTTTAATCCTTCTAAATTTATTGAGACATAGTCAGTAGGCCAGATTATCTATAATACTGAATGTTTTATGGATGCTTAAGTAGTAGTCGTCGGTTGTTGGATGCAGTTTTCTATAAAGGTCAATTAGGTCAGTTTGGTTTATATTGTTGTTCAAGTCTTTTATGTCTTTACTGATTTTCTATCTATTTCAGTTACCAAGAGAAGAGTGTTGAAATCTACAACTATAATTGTTTTGTCAGTTTTTACTTTATTATGAGTTCTGTATAATTTAGGATTATTATATCTTCTTAATCTTAATAAAAAATTTTAAAATAATTTTATTATTACATAATGTCCCTCTCTGTCCCTATATTCCTTGATCTGAAGTCTACATTAACTGATATTAATATACACATTCCAGCTTTCGTATTAGTTTTGCATATATTTTTCTGTTCTTTTAACTTCTCTTTCATGTTTAGACATAAAACAGTACAGTTGGGTCTTCATTTTTTTGTTGTAGTTTTTTTGCAGTACGCGGGCCTCTCACTGTTGTGGCCTCTCCCGTTGTGGAGCACAGGCTCCAGACGTGCAGGCTCAGCGGCCATGGCTCACGGGCCCAGCCGCTCTGTGGCATGTGGGATCTTCCCGGACTGGGGCACAAACCCGTGTCCCCTGCATTGGCAGGCGGGCTCTCAACCACTGTGCCACCAGGGAAGCCCGGGTCTTCATTTTTATTGATTCTATTTTTCCCTTTGATTTGGAGTGTTTAGCTATTTCCATAAATGTAATCATTGCTGTGATTGGGTTCATCTACCATCTTACTATTTTCTTTTTGTTGCAACTGTTCTTTATTCTCTTCTCTTGAGTATCTTTTAGTATTCCATTTTATTTCCACTATTGACTTGTTAGCTTTGCTCCTATATGGTCATTGCTGTATGATTTACAGTATGCCTCTTTACCTTAAGTCTAGCTTGAAATTTTACACCATTTTGCATATAAGAACCTTACAACAGTCTATTTCCTTCTCCCCTTCCAGTCCTTTGTGTTTTTATTATCACGTATTTTGCTTCTGAATGTTACGTCATGATACATCGAGGGTTTTTTTTTTTGTCTTGTTTCTTTGCTTTAAACAGTTACCTTTTTTAAAAATTTAAAGATGAGAAAAAATATTTTAACTTACCCACATATTTATTGTTTTTTGGTGCTCTTTATTCCTTTGTATATGTCTTGAGTTTCTGTTTGGTATAATTTTCCTGCAAGCTGAAGAATTTCCTTTGGTATATCTTATACTGTTTGTCTGCTCATAACAATCCTACTTTTGATTGAAAATGTTTTCATTTTGCCTTCATTTAAAAAAATTATAACAGCTTTATTGAGGTATAATTGGCATACAATAAACTGCATGTATTTAAAGTATACAGTGACAAGGTAATGAATAGTTCCATCACCCCCAAACACTCACGTCTCTTTGTAATTCCTTTTTTCCCTCCCTCCCTGTTTCCAAGCAACCAGTGATCTGCTTTCTGTCACAATAGATTAGTTTGCACTTTGTAGAATTTTTTATGAATAAGCCTATACACTATGTGGTGGGCTCCACAACCCCTGGCTTTGGTCTAACATCTTTCACTTAGAGATTCATCCATGTTACAGGATATACCAATAGTTCATTATGTTTTTAATTGAATAGTATCCCATTTTATGGATACACCACAATTTGTTTATCCATTCATCTGTTGATGAACATTTGGGTTGTCTTCTCTTTAGAGCTTTCACAAATAGTTAGTTACTTCATTTGGTACAAGTTTTGGACCAAATTCATTTGCTTTGAGTAAATTCCTAAGACTGAAATGGTTGGGTCATCTCATAGATGTTTGTTTAGCTTTTTAAGAAACTGCCAAAATGTTTTCCATTTTGGAAATGTAAAGTTTTACATTCTGTTTTTCTTGAGTGAACTTTGGTAGTTTCTGTCTTTCAAGAAAGTTGTCCATTTCATGTAAGTTGTCAGATTCTTGGCATAAAGTTTTGTATCATATTCTTATTTTCCTTTTAATATCTGTAGAACCTATAATGATGTCACCTCTCTTGTTCCTGATATTGGTAATTTGTGCCTCTTCTCCTGATCAGTCAGATTAGAGGTTTTATTGTACTGCTCAACAAACCACTTTTTGGTTTCGTAGATTTTCCACTGTTTTTCTGTTTTCTATTTGATTCCCCTCCCCACTTACACCTATTCTGAATTTGCTTTTTGTAACTTAAGGTACAGGCTGAAGTCATCAGTTAATGACCATTCCTTTGAATATAGGTGTTTAGTGCTATAAATTTCCCCCTAAGGAGTACATTAGTGGCTCTCATAAATTCTGGTATGTTGTGCTTTTATTTTCTTTAAGTTTAGATTTCTTCTTTGAGCCATGGGTGATTTAGACATCGCTTATTTAGTTTCCAAACATTTGAGGGGTTTTCTAGATATTTTTCTGTTATAGATTTATAATTTAATTTCATTGTGATCAGCAAACGTATTTTGTATGATCTGAATCCTTTTAAATGTATTAAGATTTGTTTTATGACCCGCAATATAGTTTTACTTTGTAAATGTTCCATTTGCAGCTGAAAAGAATGTGCTTTCTACTATTGCTGGGTGTGATGGCTGTGATGTCAGTTAGATTTTATTTATTTATCTATCTATCTATTTATTTATGGCTGTATTGGGTCTTTGTTGCTGTGCTCAGTCTTTCTCTAGTTGCAGCTAGCAGGGGCTACTCTTAGTTGTGGTGTGAGGGCTTCTCACTGCGATGGCTTCTTTTGTTGAGGAGCACGGGCTCTAGGCTCATGGGCTTCAGTAGTTGTGGCTCACAGGCTCTAGAGCTCAGGCTCAGTAGTTGTGGCCCATGGGCTTAGTTGCTCCATGGCATGTGGCATCTTCCCGGACCAGGTCTCCAACCTGTGTCCCTTTCATTGGCAGGCGGATTCTTAACCACTGTGTCACCAGGGAAGCCCTGTGATGTCAGTTAGATCAAGTGGGTTGGTAGTGTTGAAGTCTACCATATCCTTACTGATTTTCTGTTTGTTCTATTAACTATTGAGAGCGATTGAAATCCCCAACTATAATTGTGAATTTGTCTATAGCTCCTTGGAATTCTATCAGTTTTTGCTTTGTGTATTTTGAAGTTGTTTAATACTGTGATTTGCTTTGTGTATTTGAAGCTGTGATATTGTGATTTATAATAATAAATATATATTTGATCTTTGTCCCTGTTCCTGGTACAGAGCTTCTAAAATCTTTGGAATATTCTTAGTGGTGAGAGCTATAAAGGTATCTTTTTGTTAATATGGTTAACTTTGGAAAGCCCCTAGGTAACCTTGGATGGGGGCTGGTTTTCAGGGGAACCATCTATCTGGTTAGAGGGGTGGGACTGAAAGTTCCAACCCTTGACCTCCAGGAAGAGGAGGGGGGCTGGAAGTTGAATCAGTTGCTAATGACCAGTGATTCAATCAATCGTGACTCTGTAATGAAGCCTCCATAAAAACCCAAAAGGACAGGGTTGAGAGAGCTTCTGGTTGATGAACATATGAAAGTACTGGGAGAGTGATGCTCCAGGAGAGGGCATGGAAGCTCTGCAGCCGTTCCTAGCCCTATGCATCTTTTCATCTGGCTTATATCCTGAGTTATATCCTTTTATAATAAACTAGTAATCTAGTAAGTAGAATGTTTCTCAGAGCTCTGTGAGCTGTTCTAGCAAATTAATTGAACCCAAGGAGGGAGTCATAGAAACTTCTGATTATAGCTTGTTGGTCAGAAGCCCAGGTGACAGTCTGGACTTGAGATTGGCATCTGAAGTGTGTGTTGTTGGGGAGCCAGTCTCCTGGAGCTGAACCCTTAACCTGTGGGATCTGACGCAGGTAGATAGTGTCAGAATTGAGTTGAATTGTAGGATACCCAGCTGGTGTCTGAGAATTCTTGGTGGTGTGGGGAAAAAACACACACACTAGAAGATACATAAACATTACAGTTGTTAGGTCCTCTTGATGAATTGACCCCTTTATTATTATTAAATTGCATTAATACTAATTAACACTAATATTAACATTCTTTGCTCTGAAATCTACTTTGACTGATATTAATATAGTCATTCCATCTTTCTTTTGATTAGGGCTATCACAGTATTTCTTTTTACCTTCTTTTACTTTTAACATAATCATGTCTTTGTATTTAAAGCTGTTTTATGTAGGCTGCATATAGCTAGGTCTGGATTTTTTATCTAATCTAGTAATCTCTGCCTTTTAATTGGGATGTTTAGACCATTTTCATTTATTGTGATTATTGATATGGTTTGGTTTAATATTCCGACACCTGCTATTTGTTTTCTTTTTGTCTTATTTGTCCTTCATTCCCTTTTTCCTCCTTTTCTGCTTTATTTTTGGATTATTTTTTATGATTACATATCATCACCTTTGTCAGCTTATTAGCTGTGAGTCTTGTGTAAGTGTATATGTGTGTATATGTTTTAGTGATTTTTTTTAGTTGTATAGTATGTATTTTAAAATTACCACAGTCTACTTTCAAGTGAAATTATACACATATAGTATGGAATCTTAAAATTATACTTCCATCTCTCTCTTCCCAGCCCTGTACTTATTGTCACACATTTTATTCTACATATTATAAACCCTACAATTATTTTTCCTTTAAGTGGTCCATTATCTTTTAAAGAGATTCAAATAAGAAGAGTATTTATTGTATTTATCATTTCCAGTGCTCACTCTTTTCTGTAGATATAAATGTCTATTTGATATAATTTTCCTTCTGCCTGAAGGACTTCCTTTAACATTTTTTATAGTTCAGTTCTGCTGGTGAGGAATTCTTTTTTTTTTGGTACTTCTCAAAAAAATTTTTATTTCACCTTCCTTTTTAAAATCATCTTTTTGTTCAGTATAGAATTCTGTGCTGACAGGTTATTTTTTCTTTTCATACTTTAAAGTTAATACTCTTCTTCTGTCTTATATTGTTTCCCAAGAAAAGTTTGCTGCCATTTTTATTTTTGTTTCTCTGTATGTAATGTGCCTTTTTCTCTAGCTACTTTTAAGATTTTTTTCATCATCACTGCTTTTGAGCAATTTATGATGTGCCTTAGTTTTCTACATGTTTTTGTGTTCGGCATTCATTGAGTTTCTTGGTTCTGTAGATTTATAGTTTTCATCAAATTTGGAAAATTTTCACTCCAATTACACATATATTAGGCTGGTAGAAGTCATTTCCCGAGTCACTGTTGCTCTGTTGTTTTTTCCCCCAGTCTTATTTCTCTGTGTTTTATTTTGAATCTATTGGTATGTCTTCAGGTTTACTTATCTATTCTTCTACAATGTCTTGTCTGCTGTTAATCCGATCTAGTATATTTTTCATCTCAGAGTTATAGATTTCTTTTCTAGGAGTTTGATTTGAGTCATATTTATAATTTCTATGTGAGGTTCTATGTACTTCACACGTTCAGTCTTTCCTCTGGCTCATTGAATATACGGAATACAATAAAGATGGTTTCAATGTCCTTGTAGAATAAGTATATCAGCTGTATCATCTCTGGTTTTTTTTTTAATTTTCTCATTATGGGTCTAATTTTCCTGCTTCTTTACACGCCTTGTAATTCTTTTTATTGGATGCTGTGAATGTTACCTGTTGGGTGTTGGATAGTCTTGTGATCCTTTAAAGATTCTTGAGCTTTGTTCTGGAACACAGCTTAAATTACTTGATAACAGCTTAGTCCTTTTGGTACTTGCTTTTTGCTTTTGTTGGAGAGAACCAGAAGTATGTTTAGTCTAGGGCTAATTTTTTCCCACTACTGAGGCAAAATTCTTTTGTGTATTCTGCCTATTGCCATGTGGATTTTGAGGTTTTTCCATTCTGGTTAGTGGAAATAGGCACTGCTCCCAGCCCTGTGTGAGCCTGGAAGAGTATGCCACTTAATATTTTCAAGCGTTTCTTTCCCAAGCCTTGGGTAACTTCTCGATATGCACAGGTTGATGAGTATTCATCTGAAAACTTGAGGGGAACTGTCTGCAAATCTCTGGAGCTTGATGTGCCATTTTCTTCTCTCTATTTGCCCTACAAACTTTAGCTGCCTTGGCCTTCCTGGACTCCCAGGCTGTATCTCCTCTCTTCAGGGAGAGTGCTGAGCCCTGTGTGGGCTCTCTTCCTTGCAGTGTGGCCTGGGAACTCTACCTGCAGTAATCTACGGCAATCATTAGGCTCACTTTTTTTCTCATCTCTCAGGGACCAGTCCCTCATTACCTGATGCACAATGTGTTGATAACTGTTTTTTTTATATATATATTTCATCTTTTTCAGTTGTTTTTAGCAGGAGATTAAATTCAGTTACTAGTACTTCATCTTGGCTAGAAGCTGCAGATGATATTGGAACACTTGGAGAGCTTGTTAAAACTACACATACCTTGGGCCATGCTCCAACCTTACTGATTTACAGGTTATAGCAGTGAGGCTAGGGTGTGATTCTGCAAATGTGCACTAAAATTATGCCAGGCATTAGGTATACAAAGTTAAATTAGACATAGTAGTTGTTTACAAAATAATTTATAATCCAGTGCAAAAGACTTATTTTTATGATATAATGTATTAGGTATAATGTCTCTCTACAGGGTGATATGGAACATCCTTATGAGGAAAGGCATCCAAATATAGTCTCATGGTGGCCCAGGGAGGGTTAGCAAATGCTTTCTGGAGAAAATGAAGGAATGGATTTGCAAAAACAGGCTAGAATTAGTTGGATTAGGGAAAACGGGGGAAAGAGGACCGACAGATAAGAATAGTCCAAGTGGGGAAAATGTTATCAGGCTCAGAGGTACAAGGTTACATAATACATTTGGGGAACTGCAAATAGTTTGGAATGGAGAGGAGGTGGTCTCTAGTGTCTCCATCTGTAAAAGGAAACTCCTTTAGCCCTAAAATTTGTGAGTTTCAATGAAGGGGGAAGAAGGTAAAAGAGAATAACTCATTTTAATCCAGAGTAGAGTAGTGAAGCATGTGATAACAGATAGCTCCAACTTTCCCTTGAAGCTGAAAATATGTCTGATGAACTCATTCATTTATTTGTTCATCAAAGGTCTATTAAACTCCTACTTTACATCAGGCTACGTGCTGGGTGCTAGGGAGCCAGAAATTTGTAAAACTAATTTGATAGGTTTTTTTTTTTTGCAGTACGCGGGCCTCTCACTGCTGTGGTCTCTCCCATTGCGGAGCACAGGCTCTGGACGCGCAGGCTCAGCAGCCATGGCTCATGGGCCCAGCTGCTCCGTGGCCTGGTGGCCTGTGCCACCAGGGAAGAAGCCCTGATAGTATTTTTAAAAATTGTTTTGTGTCTTAAACACCTACTGTGGAATATACTTCACTTACTAAAAAGCCTCATTCTGAACAGTATCAGTTTCAGAAAAACTATCAGTGACTGCTTTGAAAGCAGAGGAAGTTTTCAGCTTAGCTGAGGGCAGCACATAATAGTGGACATAAGTGAATACGGCACTAAATACCAAGCACTGTTCTAAGCGCTTGATATAAATTAACTTATATGATCCTCACAGAAATCTTATAATCTTACTTACTGTTTATTTTAACCATAAACATACTCTTTTGACTGCTATCTTTCTGCATATTTATTTTACCAACCACTAATCATTACCACAAAAAATAACAAAGGCCTAGAAACCTCGAGAAGTAGAGGTGGGGTCACTGAGATAGTTGAGGGTGACAGGAATAGTCGTTTTCTGCCAAATGGAAGTTTTTCAAACTGCCAAAGAATTCTCCAAGAGAAGTGAGTCAAAAAGCAGATACGGGGCTTCCCTGGTGGCACAGTGGTTGAGAGTCCGCCTGCCGATGCAGGGGACATGGGTTCGAGCCCCGGTCCGGGAGGACCCCACATGCCGCGGAGCGGCTGGGCCCGTGAGCCATGGCCGCTGAGCCTGCACGTCCGGAGCCTGTGCTCCACAACGGGAGAGGCCACAACAGTGAGAGGCCCGCGTACTGAAAAAAAAAAAGAAAAAGCAGATACAGCAGTCTCTCCCCAGGCTAGTGGATACAGCAGTAAACTCAGGAGTCTCAGCTCTGTCTACCAACACGAACAGCCACATCGGCCTAAAGGTAGGCTTGAAACAATGTCATTATCAGGCCATCTCAAGTGAAGTTTGAAAAATAAGTAGTACTGGAATCCAAAGAGTAAGCAAATGCACCGTTTATCATTTCACCCTCATGAGGTCAACAAACATCTGTCACACACTTTCACTAAAGTGGCCAGCAGAGGCAGGGTGATGGCTTCTGTTCTAAGCATTTGAATGGAAAATTACCACTTGTCTTTCTAGACTTCCTTACACACTCAGTGGAGACCTGAAAACATGGATGCCGAGGGCCATGCTACTAGATTCTATGAGCCGGAGATTTCAAGGCCTCTCCTGATGCCTCTTGATTTGCAGGAATAATGGTTTTGCAGATTTTGATGGTCCATCTGCCTTGTCCATTTTTGTTTTCTCCCATAGTCTGTGTTAAGACTGATGTACACAAGATCAGAGTTGGACCATGAGTATTCCAGATTACAGATCCTCTGATGTTTCAGTCTACTTCTTCATGTGATATCCCAAGTACTTTTTCCTAGAGGGGGGGAAGAAGAGAAATAGATTCTTAAAATTCCAAGTTGGATTCACTGTTGAAGTGGAAACATATGCCTCTTAACTCTGCTTTCTTATCCCAGGCATGACCCAAGGCTTGGAGACCATGTTAAGGTTGGGGGAGGGTTTGGAAAGGTGATTGGCATCCTTGGTATGCCTGAAAGGAAAACTTTATCAGATAAGGACTTAGGTTACACACCCAGGGCTAACCGAATAGATGGGAAAAGTCTTTGATTCTGGGGTTAAATTCAAAAGAGTAGGTACTGAAAGGTTGATGACTATGGAGGTTGCAAACCTCTTCTTTCAAAGTGCTGTAGAAGGGGTGAGGTTGCCGGACCACAGGGTAATGACGTGAATGGTGCGTCAAGTAAAGCAAAAAGGCCGAGGAATAAATTAAAATCAAATGGTGGCTTGTGTGGCATGCTTTGTGGATAGAGTCGCTATTCATTCATTTGATCGACTCATTATCCTACAAGTCTTGGCTGAACATCTATGACATATGTAAAAGTAATGGAAACTATGAGAGAGAAAAAGGGGCATGAAATACATACTTCTGCCCTCACAGATTTGCAGTTTCGTTGGGAAGATAAGATGCACTCCTATGAAATGTGGATGACTAAGATAATTAGGAACCCTGAGCTCCTGGAAAATGTGTGCCTAGGAATAGTTTTTCTCCTTCCGCACCACACTACGAGGACACTCCAGAGACCCACTAAAATCCCTGGGGCAATGGAAGGCTTGCCGCCCAGATTCATCTCTTTCCTCTTCAGGGAGACGGAGCACCCGTCTCAATGCACATCTCCTCCACACTTTCATAGTTCGTATCAACTCATAAGTATTCTTTCAGCAGCATCCTTTATTTTTTGCAACTCTGTCTCTGCAACTTCGGAAAAAATTAGTCCTTTCCCCTCTTATTCTTTTTCTTCCCTCTCCTCATTTCTAGCTACGTGCTCCAAATTAAACCTAACTGTGGCCAAGACTTAAGATTAAGATTTATGATGACCTGGAAAAGTAAACTAATAAATTTTGAGTTGAAAATACAAGTGCTAAAGAACTAGTGCCACAAAATTCTAAAGGCTTTGAAAATTCCCTTTATCATTTCTACCCCAAAAAAATCCATCTGTTTTCTCTGATTGGAACTGTTTTTCTCTCTAGCACTAGCAGCCAAATTAAAAACTAATAAAACTTTTTATATTCTTTTTTCTTTCCTCTTTTTATTTGCTTACTAGAATTAGAACCACTGTTTTTCATAACAGATTTTTTGAAATTACCATAAAACTCACCTCTTAAAGTATATAATTCAGTGGCTTTTAGTATATTCACGAAGTTGTGCAGCCATCACTTCTACCTGATTTTAGAACATTTTCATCACCACAGAAAGAACCTCTGTGTCTGTCAGCAGTCACACCCCATTCTCTCTCCCCAAAGCCCTAGGAAACCACTGTCTCTATGAATTTGTCTATTCTGGACATTTCATATAAATGGAGTCATACAATATATGGCCCTTCTGTCTGACTTCTTTCACTGTGCGTAATGTTTTCAAGGTTCATCCAGCTGTCCATACTTCATTCCTTTTTATGGCTAAATATTATTCTTCTGTATGGATATTCCACATTTGGTTTTTCCATTCATTATTCATCATGGATAAACTTCTTTGTTTCCACTTTTGGGCCATTATGACTAATGATGCTGCTGTGAACATTCATGTACAAGTTTTTATGTGAACACTTGTTTTCAGTTTTCTTGGGTATAGACCTTTTGGGGAACTGCCAAATTGTTTTCTAAAGGGGCCAGACCATTTTAGAGTGCAACCAGCAATGTATAAAGGATTCAAATTTCTCCACATCCTCACTGACACTTGTCTTTTTTATTTTAGCCATGCTAGTGGGTATCTCATTGTGGTTTTGATTTGCATTTCCCTAATGTTGAAATGAAGATGGCAAGCAAGGATCTTTTCATGTGCTCACTGGCCATTTGTATATCTTCTTTGAAGAAATGTCTATTCAAATCGATTGCCCATTTTAAAAATTGTGGCGTTTTTTGTCTTTTATTGTTGAGTTGTAAGAATTTATTACATATTCTGAATACAAGTCCCTTATCAGATATATAATTTGCAAATATTTTTTCCCATTCTCTGGGTTTTCTCTTTACCTTCTTTTTTTTTTTTTTTTTTGCGGTACATGGGCCTCCCACCGTTGTGGCCTCTCCCGTTGCGGAGCACAGGCTCCGGACGCACAAGCTCAGCAGCCATGGCTCACGGGCCCAGCCGCTCCGTGGCATGTGGGATCCTCCTGGACCGGGGCACGAACCCGCGTCCCCCGCATCGGCAGGCGGACTCCCAACCACTGCGCCACCAGAGAAGCCCTCTCTTTACCTTCTTGATGGTATCCTTTGAAGCAGAAATATTTTTAATTTTGATGTAGTCCAGTTTATTTTTTCTTTTGTTGCTTCTGCTTTTGGTGTAGAAACAGTTTTTCATAGAACACTTTTGGCATTTCAGCTACATTAATTAACTAATAGACTTTTGAGAATGGGCCTGTAAGCCCAATTGATCCTTATAATCTCGCTGGAAAAATATATTAAGACCAACAATGATGGTAATTTCCTGTATATAATCATAATGCAAACGTGAAGTGTTGTAAAAGGTCAGAGGCTGGTAAGAGTCTTGAGCCGGAGTAGTCAGGAAGGGCTCTGGGGCAGAAGAGGGACTTGAGGGGGTCCTGGAAGGAAGAGCAGTTAAAGCTGAAGTGATCAAGGATTCTGTCTTCCTCTTAGCGTGAGTTAAGGCAGCTTGAATTTAGAACACCTAAGAGCCTTGTTCAGATTAGCCGCTTAAGGGCTATCATGTCTGGTGCAAAAGTGGAAAATAGGAAAGAACAGAAGTCTGGGTTGCTTGATGGGTAGCCACTGGAGACCATGGCGGGCACTTCACTCCTTAGGCATGATCAGCTGTACTTTCCGTCTGGTAGCCAAGACACTAAGCCTGTTTGGAGGCCCCAGGGCCATGTCCAGAGCAGACTCAAACCTTCTCCTGGCCCCTGGACCACTCTAGTGGAAAGAGGACTAATGATAGTGTATGTCCTCCTAAGAAGGGCTTGAACAGACAAAAATGCCCTAGGCCTACAGTAAGTCCCCTACACACGAACCTTCAAGTTGCGAACTTTCAAAGATGCAAACGTGCATCTGGTTCCAGCAAGGAACCAGAACCTGTGCCATCGATGTCGGGCATGAGTGAAAGTGCAGCTTGCCCTCCGTCTCCTACTGCTGACGATCCTTCAGCTCTCCCTCCTCCAGTCAGTAACTCTTCTTGCCTGTTCACTCGATGCCAGCCCCTGTATGCCAGCTGTTATACTGTATTACTGTACTTTTCAAGGTATTGTACTGTAAGATTCAAAATGCTTTCTTGATTTTTTATGTCATGTATTATTTGTGTGAAAAGTATTATAAACCTATTACAGTACAGTACTATATAGCTGATTGTGTTAGCTGGGTACCTAGGCTAACTTTGTTGGACTTATGAACACACTCTCAGAACTCGTTCATACATAGGGCACTTAACTGTGTTGAGATTTAGAGCTCTGGATGGGGTAAAGCTTTTTGAAAAGGTTACTCTTATGAGGCCATTTGAACATGGCAGTTTTAAGGAAATCTCAAGGGAAAAGGATGGGAGAGGGGTTGAGGTGAGGGATCGGGGTAGAGAGGTCTGTTTTGCCTGATAGCAGGTAATTAAAAACATGAAAATTTAACTGCTCTTCAGTTATCAAAATGTCCCTGTCAAAATGGCTGGGTCCAAGCAGCAATGGCAAAATGTCATAAGCCCTGAACCTCTGCGTGAGAATTACACCCACACCCCATCAGCATCTGAGAGAATAAGGAACTATCTGCCTCTCCTTGTCTCACTGCTAGACTTCCGTTGCCTGCAAAATTTGCGAAAACAGAAATTATGTCTATCTAAACATTTTATATCAACATCTTTTCATTTCCTGTTATATCTGACCAGTCCCTCTCCCCCCACACACTTACCCCACATACCCTTTGGAAGCTCAGTAAATATTTATTGATAATGAAGATAATCACTAAAAAATATGTTCCCATCAATGGGATAAATCTCTTGCCACTCAAGTGTCCGAAACCCATGAGAACCGCTTCAAAGATGTGTTCCCTTCACTTAAAAAAAACAAAAAACAAACCAAAAAAACCCCTTTCCATCCCATCTCCTCTGAGTTCTGGGAAGATTTATTTTTAAATAGGATGCACTTACCCAGCCACCGTGCTGCTGGATCCAGGGCGAAAAGTTCTCCTTCAGGTACTTGGTTCCAAAGCCCAGCACCCTGTTCATGGGATGGCTGTCGATGCCTGTAAGCTTGGCCGTGACGTCTATTGCAAGAGCAGCCTTAAAGCCCTGAGCTTTGACCTCTGATTCTCCCCTGGTGTCCACACCCCTTAGGAACTGGTCTGTGATGGTCTTGAAAACAGGGTAGGACAGCCCGTCCTGGAAGCTGTTCATCAAAGCCTTGTCTCTCTTCAACTGTGTGCAAGAGGAGAAGCACTCAGTATAGCAGCCTGGCCTGGGCAGGCAAACTCTCCCACTCAACACTGGGCAACTGAAACACCCAATGGAAAACCCTCAATTCTGGTGTCAGTCATGGTGCCATGTCCTGCAGGACCGGATTGGACATGGACCTTCTCTGTGAATTCCTTTCATGGGGACAAATACAAACTGAACAGCCCATTCATTCGACATTCAACAGATGTTTCCTGAACGCTGAGTACCCAAGAGGTGGTACTGTGGACGATTAAGACTCAGCCCCTCACTCAAAGGGCTCGCAGTCTACTGATGGTTGTAACCCAGTGCAAAGTGCTTTGTTAGTGGTTGTGTAATGGGCAGAATCTGAAGCCTGGAAATCACTGTCTTGGGGCTCAAACCCTCCTGCTACACCTCTTACTAGTTGTGCAATCTTGGAGAACTTAACCTCTCGGTTTCAGTTTTGTCATCTCTATACTGGGATGACAGTACCTGTACTACAGGGTAATTGAGTAAAACACTTTGTGTTGTGCTCAACATGGCGGAAAGTGCTCTCAAAGTGTTAGCATTTGTCCAGGATGCTTCAAGATGCGAGATGCTTTTCTTTTTGGCCATGCCGCAAGGCATGCGGGATCTTGGTTCCCCGACCAGGGATCGAACCCGTGCCCCCTGCAGTGGAAATGCAGAGTCCTAACCACTGGACCACCAGGGAAGTCCCTGCCTCTGCTTGTGAAAAATCAAGGCTTGTGTCATAAAGCATACATCATCCTCATCTAAGGCCCTCCTTGCAATGTCTGTAAAGTGATGGTTGTCATGTGAAAACAAATTTCTCAGTGATCAGGGACTATATGTTTATTTGAAAATCAACTAGTTCTGTCCTTGAGGAATGATAAGCTGAGCAGGTTTTCAACCAAGATGGTTTCTAAAAGGGGTATCTGGGCATGAGTCAGATGCGACAGAAAGATTTGTAGTGGAGCCGTGTCCTTTATCTGAGCCCAGCCCACCTCCTCCCAACTTCCAGGAGACACAGGGGCCTATTGGAATTATAAATCTGAAGCAGGAACATCCTCGACACCAAGAATGGATTCCTCTTAGTCATGACCCAGTGGAAGAAGGTAGGCTCGAAACCTCCAGTGGGCAGCTGGAATCCAGGACCATGCCAGCACAGTAAAAGAATGAAACGCCAGAAAGAAACCCCTTCCACAGGGTACCCACTCTGCCCCCCCTGCCCCTTGGGGTTGCACCTGGCTTTCTGGCATCTCGGAGGTGCGGGAGGGGCCCGCAAGTGCCCTCGGGGATCAGTGGCTTTGCAAACCCTCTGCAGACATGGCAGGTCCCCTCCTCCTTGTCACTGTCCCATTCTGTGGGGAACTTACACCCACAGAGCACGAACAGAGCTTCTGTGTGTTCCCACCAGAGTCCTCTACTGGGGAACCACATAAAGAGAACCACCACCATGTTTTCTACATAAATAACGTAAATGATTGCCCCCAAATCATCAAGAGAGTGCATCAGGCAAAGTGAGGTTTTTAAAGTGGTAATTTGTGGGGTGAAAGGGAAAGCATCTCTCTTCATAACCAGAAGGGTCCACCTTCATACCACGCCCTCATCCCTGGCCTCCCTGACCTACTGCAAGTCCCTGCCCCGGCGGGGGGAGGCCGGGAAGGGGACGGCCGTGAGAGCCACAGCAACTTTGGGCTGCAAGGAATCCTTGAGCACGCCTGGCAGATCCTTCCTAGCTCAAGTACTGAACTGTGGGCTGGTTAGTGGCATCTACTTGGAATTCTTCTAGAGACAGGAAGATCATTTCTTCACAAGGCAGCCCTTGGCTTCGATGGACAGCACTGAGTGCTGGCAAGTTCATTCTTAAAGTGGGGAGAAATCAATTGCCCTGTAACTCCTATCTGTTGATGTTAGTTCTGGAGAAACACAGGGGTGTCCTTAAACCATGTGCCCTCTTCTGTTTTCTGCACCCCTGTCCACCCCGTAGTGTGGCCCTGAAACTCCCATACCCCCTTCTCTTTTCTTTGGTCTGACACCCCCGGTTTCCTCAGTGTTTCTCATTCTGCACCACCTCATCTGCCCTTCCCCGTCCTGGTCACCATCCTCTGGGCACACCTGTGACAAAGGTGTTGAGCCACAGAGCATGCTGAGACTGGGCTGGCTGGCTGGCCAGTGAGTGCTGTTTCCCCCTCCTGCAGAGTCCCCACAGACCTGACTTCTTCCCCATGGATCCTGGCCAAACAAAGGAATGGGTCCACAGGCCAGCCCCTGAAGCACAGATGCTGGACACTATGCAGCCATCAGTGGGTGGCAGACACGGACAAGATCCCCTGAGAAGCCCTGACTACAGGGGGGCCTGCTCACTACCTCTTTACCTGAAGGCAACTCCTACACGTTCCTGATGGGAATGACTGGTCTCAACTTCTAAATGGCGGGAAACTCAAAGTTCTCCGAGTTAACACTAACCTGCCCCCTGGCCGAATTGCTGAGAGAGAACAGTCCTGCCTTTCTAGGGGGAGATTTCAGACAAGACTCCAGACTTGGAGCAGCTGTGGGACACAGATATCCAGGCTGCAGGGCAAATGCAAGAGCCTAAACTTCCCTGAGGATCAGTTACATGGGGAACTAGATTCATAATTCTATTCAGCAAATTTTAATTTATTGGTGTCTTTTTCCTGCAAAAACAAAGTTACTTTTTTCATTTCCAAAAATTCCAAGGAGGCTCCAGAAGGTTTACTTAATGTTTTCCAAAGTGATTCATTTTTGAGATGCTGCCAGCATGAAGAGTTTTGAGTCCAAGGGAAATAAAATTTAGGACTAAGTGGAAACCAGAACTTTGAAAAGGAGTACAAGCAGCAGTACAGTTCCATTCTTGGGTACCAGCGCGCGGACACAGAAAGAAAACTCGTTAGTTCAAGAAGCTCCCTACCTCTCTTTCCAACTGATCCCCCGAATATTTCAGCAGCTCGACGATTCTGGCTATTATTTGGTCTTCTCTGTCTGCCAGGGGAAAATTCCAGTTATTTCTTTTAAGAAAAAACAATCTTAAATGTTTCCAGGGACGATGCTTGTAGCCTGGTTAGGGATTGAGGAAGACATGCCCTTCATAATTCTCAACAAAGTAAATCTTACCTTGCCTCTTCTGATCAGGCCCAAACCATTCCAGATACCCTTTCCCACAGTGCCCCCCTTTCCTCTCTTTCTTCCCCTATCACTCCCACAGTTCTCACCGTGAAACTCATCACTTTATTTACTGTACAAATGTTGCTGAAGATACATGAGCTTATCTCTAAAGATATCTAGGAGCAGTTTCTCTCGGCCTTTGGGTTTGTCCTGAGCAGATGGTGCTTTTTCCATATAGACACCATAAATCCCTACTGGATCATCTTACCCCTTTGTGTTAGCTGCTAGGAAGTGCTATAGTTTAGTGACAACTGACCCAGTCTGATCACTACTTCTCAGTTCTGCTTCACGTTTTGCCCCAGGCCTGGTACCTGACAACCCCCTGCTTTTTCACAGGAGCCCAAGGCAATATCATAAATCCCCGGGCGATGCTGCACCTATACCCTGTGCACTTGCTCAAGTACACTTGTCCTTGGCCATGGCTAACATGATGAAATCTAACATGCATTTCCCCCTGTGGACAAGGTTGAGTGCACGCTTTGTACTTCCTCCTGCCCCTCAGTAGGAGACTTCTCTTTGGACTTAGCAGTGAGTTTGGCCTGTTGCTTCCAGCTGCTGGCACACTCGCCTTGGCTTGGGCTGGTCTCTCAAGCTAAAGGTCAGTGCCTCCAGCATGTTGCTGTCGTGCCCTGAGGCCAGCTTAGCAGAGATTCTTAAGTTGCAGAGCCCTGAGCTGAATAAGTACATAAATGCTGTAGACCTCTGCCTGGCAGACAGGCAGCCCAGTGCAAACACTCAGAAGGGAAGTTTACCTCTCTTCCCACCTGCAGCTTCAGGCTGGAAGCCCTGGTACTGGGGACCCTGGCGTGCCACAGTCGTTCTGGACTTGAAGCTTCCTCCCTGGCTGTGGATCTCTTCTGGCGGCGGCCAGGAATAAACGATTTCAGCAACTCGGTTGGCAATGGAAACAACTTTGGGGTCCACGGCTGAAACAAGACAAAATGGTGCTGACAGGCCCTTCCCAGAACTTCGTCTAGCTCATTGGTATGCACAGTTGCCCGAAATGAAAACACCAGCCTGGAGCGAAAGGAAGTGGCTGGGAGTGTGTGTGGAGGGGAGTCCATTCTTCAGAAAGCGCTGGCAGTTGCCTGGCAGAGGCTGGGACGGAGGAGGAGTGCACAGGGGAATGATTGCCACCTCGAAACAATTGCACCCTCTTTTTGAAGTCTTGCAAAATTAGGGTCCCCTTGCCCCTTTGCAAGGGAGGAAACACAAAAGGGAGTGCTTAGTTCTTTGCTTGAGGGAATGCTCATTATGCTTTTATTTTTATTCTGTTTTTTTTTGGACATCCTTTATATCTTGGAGAGCTGGCCCCTATGTACATAGGAGGGCATTCAGCAGTGTGACAAGCCTTTGGGGGTTGTCACGGAGGAAAGAGAAATATCCCTGCTCTCAGGCCATATCCATGACTCATTATCAAGTGAACACTGCACTCCCCTTGCTTGCGTGGTCACGTGTCTTATCTCTCCTCCCTGTCTAGTGGGAAACATGTGAAAGATGCTGATAGGTAAACAAGGATGCATAAAGTCGAACCCACGACCTTCAAGAGTTTATAATCCAGGAGAAGCCTTATGTCATGAATTTGCACACGTAACTAGAGGGTAAAGCATTTGGGGACATGAAGGTTTAAATGGCACTGGCCCCCTGAATGTCATAGCCTGTGAAGGACAAGTCGACTTTGCCCCTGGTAGGGGATGGGGTCGGGTTGGGAGGGCAGGCAGTACTGCTGAGTTATTTGGGAGTAAAATTTACATTGTTAATCCATCCCTAAGTTCTTAACTTTTAGAAGCTTGTACAAGTTCTGCCTTTGATACGGAGAGGTCGTATCATGCAATGTTTCAGAACAACAGTATTTAATTCATAAGACTTGACGAAAGTAACAGAGTGGGGTTTTAGCCAGAAGGTTGGTGTGCCCAGGGGAACACCCGGACCTTGTCAATCAGGACAGATAAGAGAGGCAAGGCCTGGGTCCGGGGAGGGATTGTGTCACATGAAAAGCAGGGTTTGACCTCCTAAGGAGCTGCCAAGGTGGTTCCTGATCCTCTCTCCCTGGATTCGCCCATCACATGGAGCTCTGGGGCTTTCCCTTCACCCCCCCAGGGCATCCACTGAAAGGCCATGGGAACTGACACTCTGTCCACAATGCCTTCCTTTAAAAAAAGGCCTAATGGCTTCCTTAAGAAGCCACATTTTTCGTGATGCTCCATCCATAGGGTTCAAAACCAGATCAGGAGTGGATTAGAGAGAGGATAATTGGAGAGGTCAAGGAGAGAAGGATCAATGCTTTTCCTTCCCATTTTAATAACCCAACCAAAAGTACTTTCCACTTTTTTTTGTTTTTGTTTTTGTTTTGCGGTACGCGGACCTCTCACTGCTGTGGCCTCTCCCGTTGTGGAGCACAGGCTCCGGACGCGCAGGCCCAGCGGCCATGGCTCACGGGCCCAGCTGCTCCGCGGCATGTGGGATCTTCCCGGACCGGGGCACGGACCCGTGTCCCCTGCATCGGCAGGCGGACTCTCAACCACTGCGCCACCAGGGAAGCCCCCTTTCCACTTTTAAATCACCTTACTGCAGCCCAACCGGCTTGCTTGTGAATGCTGGCCACCCACCGAAGGAGGTGGCAAGAGGCTGGATCCCAACACCAGTGGGAGCCTCTTCCCTTGTGTCCACAGGAGCCGGGAGAGGAGAGCTCCCACGTGCTTCCCTCTCTGCAACCTTGTGCAGCCTGCAGGGTGATTAACATGGTCTCTTCCACGGACGTCACACTGCGCCCACCTTGCCCTCAAAGGAGGCAGATGAGGGCCCCCAAGGTTGTCCCTCCCCATCCCCCAGCCCCCGCCATGTGGCAGGGCAATCACAGGACCCCCAGCAGACGTGGAGGTGCCCAAGCTGACTAACCTGTGTATGTGTATCTGTTTCTGCGGATTGGAGGGATGCAGGTGAAATATGTGCAGGAAAAACTATAAGCAACCTCATTTTGACTCAGATGAATTAGCTCTAGTTAGGATTCCCATTCTAATACCTTCATTTTAAAAACTGGAAAAAAAAATTCCCTTCTCATCAGAGTTGGTCCCATCTGATAGGCAAGGGAACATTGGATGGGCGTGGAGAGAGAACAGCAAGGCTGCCCATCCTTTTGAGTTTATTCTGGGGGCTCACTGTGGGATTAAGGAGAGCAGGAGAGCGGGGTTGGGAAGGCATTTGGCTTGAGGCATGTGTCTTAAAGAGAAGAGGCGGGGCGTTTGGGAGAGAATTCCATATGGTGGAGACTGCCGTTTCCTACCCAGCATCCATTTTCTTTTTCTTCCTTAGTAACAGATCCCTGAAGTGCCAGGGGAAGCTGACAGCCCTACATTCCCCAGCCTCGTCTGCAGTGAGGAGCAGCCGCTGAGACGTAAGAAGTTGGGCACAGTCTTAAGAAAGCTCTGAAATGGAGCTGAAGTATCTAGGAAGGAGATACCCTTTTGTCCTTCCCTTGCTTCCTCTTTCTTCCTGCTTGGAATGTAGACATGATGGCTGGAATCCCAACAGCCACCTTGGGTTTTAAGGTGACTTTGAGGTTGGAAGCAACTAGCTGAGGGATGGCAGAATAGGAATCCTTAAAGACTGTGGAACGGGGAGGTCAAGCCTGGGCTGCCAAACTGTGGTTTTCTTTTATGGGAGAGAAAAATAATCTCTATGTTATTGAAGTTGTAGCGAATCATAGCTGTGGAGGAAAAAAGATTCACAAAAAAACCCGGGTTGGTGTTACTAAAATTGGTATTGACATTCATTTTTCTACATTCCAAGGCCTCTTACTGTGAGACTTTGGTCTTGGGACATAACCTCATAGGTCTCACTCCAGCCTGGTGTCTGAGCCCTGGAAATGGCAGCGCAGGCTAAATTGAGAGCTTTAGTTAAAAGAACCCAGGGGAAGCTAACTGCTGAGCTCTGATTTACATGTGGCAGAATAGAAATAGAACGTGAGTCCCTGTTGGGTCACACCCAACATAAAACCAACTAACTACCCACGTAATTAACTAAACAAGAAAGCAAGGAGAGAGGAAGGTGAGAAGGGAGGAACAACTCTACTTAAATCCTTAAAGCTAAGCCTCCTTAGGAGGTAACCGTTTCTACTTTTGTAGGGATATCTATATATCTACACAGAGATCTGGAAATTTTAGAAAATAAAAAAGGTCAAATGACACTTCACTAATATTGAAATACAGAACGTCATTTTTCTCAGGAAAGCCAGAAGGTTAAAGTCTGTAAAATCTTCTGTTTCCTGGCAAACTCCAAAGAACAGGACAAGCAGAAAAGCCTATTGAGGTGCCTCCAAACTGTTGTGTTTGCTCCAGAGCTCAGATACCACCCCCAGTAGAAGAAGCCTGCTGTACCCCTGTGGGAAGGAGGAGTTCCCCAGGTAATCCCGACCCTAACTTCCCCTCTCCTAAAATTCTATAAATCTGATAGGAAATGGAAGTTTCCTTGATCACAGTGAATGATCTAAAGCTGTCATTCTGCGGGCTGATTCTCCAAGGAAGCCAGCCATCACAATGTTTAAAAATTGAGACATTACTGCCACCTGTTGACTAATTATTGACAAGTTACACAGGCCAATCAGCCCAGCAGGAGGGGGGTTTCTTTTAAAATCTGGGCATTGGGCACAAGGTATTGTTGGAGGGGAAGAAGATGGTTATGCCAGGGTTTGTGGATCAAGGGCAATTTTGATAAAGCCTTTCATGAAAATGTTTTGTTCAGTACAATGTGTTTCATACCAATGAAGGAAGATTTTGTCAAAATTCTTCTTGGTTGTTTTTTGAGTGGCTTGTACTTTGAAAAGTATTTTTGTGTACAGCTATCTGATCTTTCCATGCACCTCCAGAGGCCAATGTACAGATGGAAACGCAGAGGCCCAGAGAGGGGAGTTGACTTCCCTCAGGAAGAAGAGCAGCCTGAGCCCAGCTGGGGCTATTTCTCTTCTATTGGTCTCTGGCACTGAGAATTAGGAATTTGGGCAGCAAGTTTAATTATAGACGGTGGAGCCAGAAAACCAGTCCCGTCACCCTTCCCGGCCACCCTCTTCCTTCCTTCTCAGTCTTGAGAAAAGCAGGGAAATTAGAATGAGTATTACTAGGTTGGGAAGCTGAGGTTCAACGAGTGCCCTACCTAAGGCCCCATTACCACCTGGGAGGAGGTGAACCCCCAGGTGCACAAAGAAGGGAAAGACATGACCGCGGGAGAGAAAGAATCCCCAAAAGCCTACCTTCACGCTCTAAGCGCTGTTCCACATTGGAGAAGGACCTCGGCCATTGCGGACCGTGAGGACCACTCTGAGGTCCCTCCGAACGGAACTCCAGAGGCGAGCTCTGAGAGTCCTCCTCCTTCTCTGCTACTCCAAAGAGTGTTCTCCAAGATGACTTTTTCTTGGCAAGATTTATGGCCTTCTCCGTGGATTGGGAATCTCTGCAAGTCCACGGTCCCTGTGTCCATGCTTTCCTTGCCGGTCCTGTCTGGGACAAACTTCTTGTTCTCGGGAGCTTTCGTGAGAGGACAGCAGAGGTGTTCTTGAAGACGTGGTGTTTGACATAGAACTCCAGGATTTTGAATTCCATGTTGTCTGGGTCATCATCCTCCAGGGGGACCTCCTCCAGGTCGCAGGCGCTAGTGGTGCACATGGCAGGGCTGCAACGACAAAGTCCTCACGCATCCATCTACCTGGGAGCCACCTACTCTTTGTAGGTCGGGAGAGATGGGGTGAAACTCAATAAGCATTTATTCAGTACCTATTCTCTTTGTGCTGGGGGGCAGGGGGTCATCAGAGATGGAAAAGCCAAGGTTTGTTCTGAAAGTTCAGTCTTACAGAGATGAGACTTGTACATAGATAACTCCAGACAAAGAGGGCGAGCTAGGAGCTCGAACAGAGATGCAGGAGCCAGCGTGGGAGGTGAGGAGGAAAGACAGCTGCGAATAGGGGGCGAGTGCAGGCTCCTTGAAGGAAAGAAAGTGTTTGGATGGGTGGCTGGCTACTGGGCCTTAGAACAGGCTGGGCAGAGGGCAGGCTGTGGCTGAATTTAGGATGTGTTTGAAGAGTGGAAAGAGATCTGGTGGCGCATAAGCCTGTGCTTTGTGGAGAGCTGGGGCTATAGGGATGTGGAGGGACCACGGGGAAGTGGCAGTCAGGGCCAGGCGATCAGGGCCTTGGAAGGTCAGGCTGAAAGCTTTTTCTCATGTCGGTAGATCAGTACATTTCAGAAGGGGCCCTAGACTGTGGAGGGCAGTTAAAAGTCTTCTTGGGAGAGGGTAGCTGGGCAAGGGGAGAGGCCAGGTCAGGGGAGGGAACTGTCTGGGGTCGCTGGCCCTCCCCGGCCTCTCTCCATTCTTCCTTTACTCACTGCTTTAGCTTGGAAAGGTTTGCTTCTATTCCTTGCCATATTTAGCATTCCATGTAAGATTTTATCTGAAGAAAAATATCCTTTAAAAAAATTTTTTTTTTATAAGTTTGAAGTACACTGATGGAGGCAATGGAGAGCTTTTCAAAGTCTGGAGCGGGAGAGAGATGTGACCACAGACATGTTTTAGAAAGATCAATACAAGCACTAAAATGACGGGATGGAAGTTTCATCTTTATTTCCATATGAATAACCAGATAGATGTAATTAACTGATTGTGTTCAATTTAAGCTTTCATGAAATAATTCCTTAAATGGTTGTCTGCTAGGAAATCATTACTTTCTGATCTACTTTGCTTTCTTTGGTTGTATCTTAAGGACTATGGTTTCCTTTTTGTCCCAGATGCCAGAGAGCCCAGATCTACAAACCGTCATTGGATTAAAATTTCACAGACAGTGCGTGTGCTGGAAACCAGCTTGGGCTTCTCAGTCTAACAGTCCTGAGTTCAAATCCTGGCCATACCACCGACTAGCTGTGTGACCTGGGGCAAGTTACTTCACCTCTCTGAACCTGAGCTTCCTTCAGGTAAATTGAAAATAATAATAGTCATCTTGCAGGGGTATTGTGAGGGTACAATATAATGCATGAGAAGCCCCAACACAGAACCTGGCTCAAAAAAGGTAGCTATTTTTTTTTTTTAGTACAACTGTCACCCCAGGCCCTCTGACGCTGTCCTTGATGTGGCTCTTAATCATGGACCCCTCCCTTAATGGTCCAACTTTAAGAGTGTCTTTTGGCCTGTGAGCTGGTGTGATAATAAATAGCTGCAGTGATATTAATGGGATCGGCTGGCATGTCTCTCCTTTTCTTTCCACTGCCCCCTCTCACACCAGGACCAACGGATAAAGAATTGGGACAGTGACCGCAGATGGGGTTTGAGGCAGTGTGACGTGGTTCAGATCAATTTGACTGTGTGTCTGGAGGCCGATGGTCCAGGGTTGGCTCAGTTTATAACTTGCAAAGTGCTTGGTCAAGTCTCTCAATTCTTTTGGTCCTCTGATTTCACAGCAAATGTTCTCTAACTTTCCCCTCTGATTCTATTACTATTTGAAGGAGGTGTGAGGGCTGAGACATCTCCCCTGCAGGCCTGCCGATGCTTCCTGTTTCTATCATCATTTCCTATCTTTTTTTGGAAGAGCCTCACACTGGATGATAGGACGCTGTTCATCCAGGAAGTGCTCTGTGGCCAGGCCTCGAGAAAGCAGTTCTGATGGAAGTGATGTCAGGAGGGAGATGCAGGGGCTGTGCCAGAGCATCAGGTGCAGATGGAGGGGGCAGAAGTGATCTGCCAGGGTGGCCAAGGGCAGGGCTGCAAAACCTGAGACACCTACTGCACACACAGATACATCTGCACGACTCCAAAGCCCCGCAGGCCTGCCTCGGGTAACTGAGCGTGAGCAGTGCTTGAGGGGCGTGGTATAGACTGGGGGTCACCACCACTGGGTCCTCCTCCCTCCCTTTCGTCGCACGCCTGTCCTATTCCGGGGCTTGGACTCTCTTCCTTCCCTCACCTACTCCCGATTTCACGCGCCCATTATGCACCGCAGGGAACTTTCTGCTGTGTGGAATCACTTCCGCATCTCCGCCCTCACCTCGCTCTGCATGCACCCCCCTCCTCGCCCCATTCTCACAGGTCAACCATTCCTCCTCTCTTGGGGCCCAGTTTCAGTCACACCCGTGAGGATCCTTCCCAGGTCTTCCAATTTATCTAGACTTCATTCTCTTTTCCACAATGGAATGTAAGTGCCGGAGGACAGGCATGTTCATGTGCTGTGTTCTCTCTGCTGGGTGCCCAGCTCCTACAGTAATGCCTGGGGCAGAAAGGCACTTGGCAATGAACTGTGGACTTTTTCCTATTCTGAGACAGACTGTCTGGGTTCCAACCCTGGCTCTGCCGTTAGCAGTTATGTGACATACTCTCCAGGCTTCAGTTTCCTCATGTTTAAAATGGGGACGAAGGGACTTCACTGGCAGTCCAGTGGTTAAGATTTCGCCTTCCAAGGCAGGGGGGTACAGGTTCGATCCCTGGTCAGGGAGCTAAGACCCCACATGCCTCGTGGCCAAAAAAAACAAAACATAGAAACAACAGAAGCAATATTGTAGCAAATTCAGTAGACTTTGAAAATGGTCCACATCAAAAAAAACTTTAAAAAAAATAATAAAATGGGGATGAGAATAGTACCTGTTTCCTTCTGTTACAAAGATGAAATGAGTTAATATTTGTAAAGCATTTAGAATAGCAGTTAAGTGTTTGAACAAGTATTTGATTAAAAAAATATTTATGAAACCCACTTACGGCCGGACACACTGTTCTAGAGAAGCTGCAGGGGGTTTTCGGGTGGCGTAACGGGGAGAGTGTAGCATGTGGGGTGAAAAGGCAGTTGAAGAGCTGCTTTTCATACTTATTGGCAAGGGGGCTGAGGCAAGTCATGTAGCCTCCAACGAGGTGTAGTTTTTCCATTCACAAGATGCGATTCATATCGTCTACCTTGAGACGGATAACCTAGTTCAAATCCTGGGTCATCGGCTTACTAGCTGTGTGACTGGCTACATACCTTAATTTATTTCTGCCTTCATTTTTTTCATCTGTAAAATGGGGTAAAACAAAACAAAACAAAACAACCACCCTGGCAGGATATCAGCCAAGATGGTGGAGTACAAAGACCCTGAGGTCACCTCCTCTCATGGGCACACCAAAATCACAACGATGTGCCAAACAACCATCGATAAAAAAGACCAGAACCTACCAGAAAAGATCTTCAACAACTAAAGATAGAAAGAAGGGACCACAGCAAAACGAGCCGGAGGGGCAAAGTTGCCATAAAGTCAAGTCCCATACCTCTGGGTGGGTGGCCCACAAATGGGAGAATAATTACAGCTGCAGAGGTTCTCCAAAGGCGTGAGAGGTCTTGGGCCTTCCCGCCTGGGGGCCCTGTGCTGAGAAGAGGAGTCCCCAGAGCATTTGGCTTTGAAGGCCGAGGGGCTTACTTCCGGGAGAGCCAGCCGGCTGCGGCAAACAGAGACTTTGCTCTTAAAGGGCACGCACAAAATCTCACACGCTCTGGGACCCAGAGCAGAAGCTGTCATTTGAAAGGAGCCTGGGTCAGATGTACCTACTGACTTTGGAGAGTCTCCTGGAGAGGCAGGAGGTGTCTGCTGCTCACCCTGGGGACGTGGGCACTGGTGGCAGCCATGCTTGGGAGTTCCTTCTACTATCTGCATGCTGGTGCTGGCCCGCCCCATTCTGGAATCCTCCCTCTAGCTTATTAGCCTTGAGGATTAGCCTCCCAGCGGTCCAGCACCCTGTAGGCGCCAGGGCTGGGACACCTCAGGCAGAGCAACTAAGTGGGCATACAGCGCCATCCATCAGCAGACAGGCTGCCTTAAGACCCCCTGAGTCCACAGCTGCCCCTGGACACAGCCCTGCCCACCAGAGGGCTCAGGACTCCGCCCCATACACCAGTGTGCAGGCACTAGACCCAGGACCCCCAGGGCTTTCCAGCCAGAGACCCCACAACCCACTGGGCCCTGACCCTACCCTCCAGCAAGCCTGCTCTAACCTCAGGACCAGCCTCACCCGCCAGTGGGCAGACAACAGCCACAACACAACCGCAGCCTTGCAGCCTGTGGACACAGCCCACACACTAGCAGGCCAGCACCAGCCCTGGAACTAGCTGGGCCCTGGCCCTACCCACTAACAGGCCAATGCAAGCTTTGGGACACCCCGGACCCTGCAGCCAACTGTGTCAGGAACTGGGCCCATCCACCAGGTCTAGGACCCCTGGGCCCTACAACCAGACCCCAGGACTTGACTCTGCCTACAAGTAGGCCGGCACTAGCCCCAGGACATTGTTTCACCCACCAATGGGAAAGCAATAGCCCCAGGGTCTCCTGGACCCTGATTCCATCCTCCAGTAATTCAGCCTTAGCCCTGCCCCCTCCCCACCCTGGGGTTCTGCAGTCAGCCACCTTGTGACCTGGCCCTGCCAACCAGCAGCTGGCAGCCTCTGCACAAGGCAGGGCCCGGCATCCAACTGGACCAGGGGCCAGCCAAGCCTACAAGACCACCCACAGTAGTCAGCCCACACAACAGAAGGGCCCATGCAACCCACACAGGGGGCACCCCTGGAGCATATAGCTCTAGTGATGAAAAGGGAGTGCACTGATGGGATGTGGAGGACGTCTCCTTCACAAGTCCACTTCTCCAATATCAGGAAATGTAACCAACCTACCAGATACAGAGAAATAAAAACAGCAAGTTAGGCAAACTGAGGCAACAGAGGAACATTTTCCAAACAAAGGAATGATAAAGTCCCAGAAGAACCAAGTGACGTGGAGATAGGCAATCTACCCAAGAAAGAGTTCATGGTAGTGATCATAAAGATGGTTAAAGAACTCGGGAGAAGAATGAATGGAGAGTGAGAAGTTAGAAGTTTTTAACAAAGAGAAAATATAAAGACCCAAACAGAGATGAAGAATACAATAATTGAAATGAAAAATACACTAGAAGGGACCAACAGTAGACTAGATGACACAGAGGAATGGATCAGCAAGCTGGAAGATGGAGTAGTGGAAATCACTGATGCTGAACAGAAGAAAAGAAGAATGAAAAGAAATGAGGACAGTTTAAGAGACCTCTGGGATAGCATCAAGCACACAAGTCTTTTCATTATAGGGGTCCCCGTTGGAGAAGAGAGAGAGAAAGGGGCTGAGAAAGTATTTGAAGGCATAATAGTTGAAAACTTTCCTACTCTGGGAAAGGTAACAGACATCCTAGTCCAGGAAGTGCAGAGAGTCCCATATAGGATTAACAGCTCATTTCAACTCAATATCAAAAAAACAAACAACCCAATTAAAAAGTGGACAGAAGACCTGAATAGACATTTTTCCAAAGAAGAAATACAGATGGCCAACAGGCACAGGAAAAGATGCTCAGCATCGTTATCATCAGAGAAATGCAAATCAAAACCACAATGAGATATGACCTCTTACCTGTCAGAGTGGCTATCTTCAAAAAGTCTACAAATAACATAAGTTAGCAAGGATGTCAAGAAAAGGGAACTCTCATACACTATTGGTGTGAATGTAAATTGGTGCAGCCACTGTGGAAAACAGTATGGAGGTTTCTCAAAAGACTAAAAATAGATCTACCATATGACCCAGCAACTGCCTTGCTGGGTATATATCTGAAAAAAACCAAAAACACTAATTCAAAAAGATACACGCACCACAATGTTCATAGCAGCATTATTTACAATTGCCAAGATATGGAAGCAAACTAAGTGTCCATCAACAGATGAATGGATAAATGTATGTGTACTACATAAATGTATGTGTACTACACATACCCCCCCCACACACATACACAATGGAATACTACTCAGTCATAAAAAAGGATGAAATCTGGCCATTTGCAACAGCAGGGAGGATATTATGCTAAGTGAAATAAGTCAGAGAAAGACAAATAGTGTATGATACCACTTATATGTGGAATCTTAAAAATGCAACAAACTAATGAATATAACAAAAAAGGAACAGACTCACAAATATAGAGAAGAAACTAGTGGCTACCAGTGGGGAGGGGAAAAGGGGAAGGGGCAAGATTGGGGTAGGGGATTAAGAGGTACAAACTATTAGGTATAAAATAAATAAGCTACAAGGATATATTGTACAGCACAAGGAGTATAGCCAGTATTTTATAATAACTATAACTGGAGTATAACCTTTAAAAATTGTGAATAACTATGTTATACATCTGAAGCTTATGTAATATTATACATCAACTATACCTCAATAAAAATTTTTTTAAAAACCCATAAAACAGCCCCTCCCCCCCATCACATAGGTATGTGGGCAAAAAAAAAAATTAGCACGTGTAAATCACTTAAAGTAGTGCATGGTAGATGTTAAATGCTCAATAAACATTAGCGTCTTTATTCATTAAAATAGGGGACTTCTGGGCTTCCCTGGTGGCGCAGTGGTTGAGAGTCCGCCTGCCGATGCAGGAGACATGGGTTCGTGCCCTGGTCCGGGAAGATCCCACATGTCGCGGAGCGGCTGGGCCCGTGAGCCATGGCCGCTGAGCCTGCGCGTCCGGAGCCTGTGCTCCACAACGGGAGAGGCCACAACAGTGAAAGGCCCGCGTACTGCAAAAAAAAAAAAAAAAATAGGGGACTTATCTGGTATTCCAGTGGTGAGTACTCTGCGCCTCCACTGTAGGGGGCGCGGGTTGATCCCTGGTTGGGGAACTAAGATCCCGCATGCCATCCTGCAGCACAGCCAAAAACAAAAAAACAAAAAAACCACAACTATTTTAATAGGTTGTCTTTTTTGTAAGGTTTAATATGTTTATAAAAGAAAATTCATCAAAAGCAGCAATTAAGAAAACTAATGACATGCAAATATTTGGTTTAGCACAAAATTCACACTTGTTTCCTGTAGTTTCCTATAGTCATATATATACGACTATAATAAACATATATATGTCAAATATATATATGACTATAGGAAACTATATATATATATTTATATATATATATATATAGAGAGAGAGAGAGAGAGAGTATGTGTGAATGGGTGTGTGTGCATAAAGTATACATACTTGTAAGATATGAAGCCTGGGACTTGGCTGGCTTTCCCAGCACCTCGTATAATGCCTGACACCTGATAAGCTCTCGGGAAATATTTGATGAATGAAAGAAACATGATATAGAGCTGCCAGATAAAATATGGGACAGCTAGTCAATTTGAATGTCAGGTATTTTAGTATAAGTGTGTCCCAAGTATTGTATGGGGCATGCTGACACTAAAACACAGTATCTGTTGTTTATCTGAAAGTCATACCGAACAGGTAGGGCCGCTTGTATTTTTATGCATATCTGGCAACTCGGTGAATAAAAGGTGCTGCTTAGAAAAACTGAGACCTCAGGTTCTTGGAAGCGAGGAAAGTGGCCCGAGGGTGGAGCCTGAGCGACCTGAGTCACGCGAGAGAAAGAACGGGACACGGGGTCGGGACTCGGGCGCCGCCGAGGCGGGGCGGAAGTGGCCGAGCCCAGGTCGAGAGCAGCGCTGGAAGGCGCCGGGAGGGTGTTTAGGTGGGTTTTAATTCCGAGCATCCTTTTGAGTTGGGCAGCTCAGGGCGCCCCGTAGGCAGGAGGTACCCGCGGCTCCTCCAGGAGCCGTTGCATTGGTAGCGGGGGAGCCCTCTCCCAGCCACAGGACTACGCTCCGAAGAAACCGTGTCAAAGCCAACCAAACCAACCAAACCTTTCTAATGCAGTGTGAAGACTTGAAAATTGTGTGTGTATGGGTGTGTGTGTGTGTATGGGTGTGTGTGTGGGGGGGCGCTGCTCTTGGAGAGAGAGGAAGGGTCTGACTTCTTTAAGAAACGAGTTTGCTAATTGCTGATTCAGGAGCAACATCCGAAAAGGGGGGAAAGCAGAGGTCAAGATGGAGCACACAGCTTCCACTTCGTGAAAGAAGAGGTTTTTGCCGTCTCCCAGGCTAGAAAGGAGCTGAGGGCCCAACCAGGAGGCAAGGCCAAGGGCGAGAGAGATGAAGAGGGCAGGGCAGTGCTCAGGCAGCCCCCGGGACCGAGGGGACCTTGACCAGCCCCGGCTAGCGCTTGTAGCTGCGTCAAAGGATGAGTTCAGACACTTTCAAGGCACTTGACAAGCGGAGGGTCTTTTTCCTACTCATCCTCCCTGGGAATGACGGGAGAGCTGTTAAGCTGATAACGAAGTCTCATTTTAAAGCAGCCGTGAGTTACTTTATTACCGCTGCAGCCCTTCTGCTCTCAGCTGTTCCGGTTCAAAGTAGAAGCAGCCCAACTTCTGGGTTAATGGAAATGTACAGGTAAGTTTTATGTTTATGTTGATGGAAAGGAAGCCCTGGGTGAGGCCCCAGAATGTCGGTTCAGAGCCTGGAGTGGAAAATTAGCTCCAGAATAAGCCCTGTGAGGCTCGTTGTAATTCAGTGACTCTGCACACAGCCCTGCCCTTTGGATCCAGTATTTACATACCCTCTTGCGTATCTACAGCAAACTCTCACAGACCTACTCCCCGAAAGCAAGGTTTCACAGTGTCTTTTGTTGGCCTCTCTTCCCTCTCGAAGGGTTCCTTCCCCCCAGCCCCCTAAATGGCCAAAGTCCTCCGAGTCCCCGGTGGCTAGTCTCCTGGGAGCACCGCAGAGCAGCATGTGACCTCCAAGATCACAGGACACACTTTAGGGATTTTTCTAGTTCTGGATTCATTGGTCGAGGTTAGATTTTCCTTCCCTTCCTGTGGCAGGTCACGGAGCAAACAGCCCTCATGCATGCACAGAGCCTGTGGCCACCAGGGCCCCAGGAAGCTGGACGGAACTCTACTCCGGCCTGTCCCGGAGGTGAGGGGTGTGGAGGACCCCTTAGCCACAGGCTCTGCCAGAGAGCTGACTTCCATCACTCTGGACACACAGACAAGGCCCGAGTGTAAGACATGGGTGAGGACACTCATCCCGGAGGGCTGTTCCCAGGCCAGATGATGAGCTGAGTTTCGTCTGGTTGCCCTGGGCCTCTCTTTCTGCACCATCTTCCTCCTTACGCCCTGCAGAGGCGGTCCACCCTTCCCCTTCCTTCCCTGAACTTCACCTTATGGTGTCTTCATCTGTCCTCCCCTGCGGTTTTTAATCCTAAGGGTGAAATGAGGAATGAGGTAAAATGTCTTAAATTCCTACAATAGAAGCTAAACAGAGAGAGCCTCAGGTTTTATTAATTAAACACAAAGACTCAGGCTCTGATGATTATAGAACAGAGCAGGCAGGGAACTCAGGAGGGAGCCTCCTAGGAGGGGGTATTCCCCATTTCACCAGCGCCCTGTACTCAAGGAAGTCTCCAGGGGGTCTGCCGGGACTAGATCTTGTGCCCAAGTGCCCACAGGTACTCAGGGCTCAAAGCCAGGGACTCTTGTCCTCAGCCCATTTCTGCTCTGGGGGAGGAAGCTGGCATTTCCATGGGCTTCTGTCACACTATCACATACCTTGCTACATACTCAATGAGACAGACCTTCATAATGTTAACAATGATTCGACCAGTTAAGTGTTCTTAACTCTCCCAAACCTTCAGGAGCAAAGGAGAAATGAAAGGGAAACCTAAATACTTCTCCCTTTTCTGGAAACCCCTAATAAAGTAGATGCTAGCTTTCAGTTTTAGATTAGTTTTGCTTCCTGAGACGTACATGATCAGAACTTTTAAATAAATGCAGTAAATGTTAGGTTTACTAACCCCCAGTTAGATTGCCTCATTAGCAAAACCAGGACTGAAGTCCCCTGTGTCCTGCTGGAAAGGCTGAACATGAAGACTGGTGTCTCCTAGTATTACCTGGTCTCCAAGCTGTCAGCAGTTTCTCCAGCTTCGGGTCAGGTGGCAGTAAGGATATTTCTATACCTGAGTCTCTCTCCACGAAACTTAAGAGGAAACTTTGGCCAAGTCTTCTTGGCTTCTCATTTTGGAAGGCTCTTGTAAGACTCCACACGGGTGTAGCCTCTTCAGGTTGGGACTAAGGCTGGAAGGAGGCTTAGGGAAGGGAGTCACTTCCTTGTTAAGCCCCGCCCCCAGCTTTTTAACTGAAGGAGGGGCTGACCTTTGCCCAAGTAATTTGCCTGTAAAAGGAGTTCTGCATCCTTTACCAAGGACTCTCACTGCCCTTTGGGACAGGGACAATTATGAGGGTGTTTTCCTGATAGTACTTTACTTTCTTTCCCTTTCATCAGTTTAGCGAATGTTTACTAATCACCTCTGTGACAGGTATGGCACACATGTTTAATCTTCACATCAAGAGGCAGGTGTTATGATTGCCATTTTCCATACAAGGAAACTGAGGCTCAGAGAGGTAAGGTATCGGTGCGGAAGTGGTCCCCCCATCAGTTGAGCTGAGATCCAAATCTTAGTCTTTCTGGCTTCACACTATATCAATGTTACCTCTCCCATGAGATTCAAAGATTGTATTCAGATGGAACCACGGGAAAAGCTTTCAAAACGGAATGTAACCCCAGCCATAGTAAAAGCCACAAAAACTCATTTAAAGACCATATGTCACAATTTTAGGGATAGAATTCCCTATGTATAGGAAAGAAGAAACATATGATTTTGCGGTCTATCCAGATTCTTAACTGAGATAGATACTTACGCTCATAAAACCATGAGCGCTGGCTAGTCAAAATGTGAAGATGAAGGAAGTGTGCATGGTGAAAGGGGAATTAAGGCTAATTTCATAAAAGTGGGGGAAGAACTGGCCATTTAAATATTAGGTAAACAGATCCATGAGAGACAAATAATGGCAGTTATGGGAAAGTTTGTTCTTTGGTGACTTGAAGTGAATTTTAACCAGCAAACTCATATTTATTGCTCAGAACGAATACCAGTCTAGTCAACTTGAGGGATATTAAAGAAATATTAAGACTGTTTTGTCTTCAAAAAAAACTTACAGTCTTTTTTTGGAAGAAGAGATACATTCATTTGAAACAATTTAAGAACCAACAAATATATATAATCACAGCTAAATCACATAGTTTGGACGACAGTTGTTACTGGAGTTCAGAGCTACATAACTTAATGACACTGGGGGCAGAAACCATTTAGAATCTCGCGAGATCTTGGCAGGTAAGTATAAACACAAGAAAGGGGCAGTCGGCACAAGTAGTCAGGCTCACTGAAGACAGAGAATGTACATTAATCATTCAGCTTTGCATCTCCCACACCCAACAAGCTGGCACATAACAGAGACAGGACTCAATACATGTTATATATTAAAAGACAAAACAAAACCTACTTTTCTCCTGATCCTAAAAATACACATTGTGGGAATTCCCTGGCGGTCCAGTGGTTGGGACTGCATGTTTTCACTGTCAAAGGCATGGTGAGTTCAATCCCTGGTCGGGGAACTAAGATCCCACAAGCCACGTGGTGCAGCCAAAAACTAAATAAAAACTAAAAAAATTAAAATACACATTGTGTTTTAGAAAATTTATAAAACATAAAATAGCATACATAAAATAAAGACCATGATGATCCAGTCATCCAGTGATAAATGTTGTTAAAAATTTGGTGTATTTCCTTCCTTCCATGACAGTAATACCTTGCTACCCTTCAGGTGTCTGCCCGGCCCACTGCCCTTTTGCTTCACGCTGTCCCCAATCATGCATCTACCAGGATGCACCCCTGCAGTCAGGTGGACCAAACGACCTCTGCCCCTTGTTAAAAAGGAAACAACAGGCCCCGGATGGAGTCACTTGTGGTCCCATGGCAGCAGACCAAGACTTGATGCCCAAGCTAATTACAGTTTCAACCTTCCCCAGGAATGTGATTCCAGCTAACCTGGGATTTCCTGGTCAGTCCTGGGAAATCTGTGGACAGACCCTTCCGTTCCCTTCAGGAGGGTGGCCTTGCCTAGAACAATGCATCTTTGCAAATAATTTCCTTTTTTTTCTGCTCCCTCTCTGCCTTTAAAAACCTTTCCTTTTCTTCAGCTCAGCAAAGTTCCTCTTCACTTGCTAGATGGGATGCTGTCCGATTCATGAATCATTCAATAAAGCCAATTAGATCTTTAAGATTTACTCAGTTGAGTTTTTGTTATTTAACAGGTTTGGTGGCAGCTGAGGGACTGAAGGAGACTTCTGATGGCTTCGGGGACAATGAAAAACACAGGTGATGTACCCATGAGCCCCTTTTTGAATTCACTGTCTTTCTTGCCCTTTCCAAGGGCTGTGGGTAATAAGTTCCCTCTTGGTTCTGAACTTTCTTTGCATCGAGCTCCCGATCTATTTGGCTTACAGGGCGGGTCAGCTTATGCTGGTAGATTGTTCTGCTCAGAGCCAACTGAGCTAAGCCCTTAGCCTTTCAGACAATTCCCAGGTTTTAAATAGAAAAACCCCAGCCCTAGGGCTTCCCTGGTGGCGCAGTGGTTGAGAGTCCGCCTGCCGATGCAGGGGACACGGGTTCGTGCCCCAGTCTGGGAAGATCCCACATGCCGCGGAGTGGCTGGGCTCATGAGCCATGGCCGCTGAGCCTGCGCGTCCGGAGCCTGTGCTCCGCAACGGGAGAGGCCACAACAGTGAGAGGCCCGCGTACCTCAAAAAAACCCACAAAAAACAAAAACCAAAACCCCAGCCCTTGATTCTGTTCATATAGAGCCCCCAGGCCACAGCCTGCACTCGTTGAGTCCCCACTGTTCGTTCCTTTCCCCAGGCCAAGCTTCCACAGAAATTGTTGGGATGCACAGGCCTTCTCTTGGCCAGGTCACAGTAGCATCTCTTGGTCACTGCTGGTGTGTCAAAGTGCACCTTTGTCTCGTTTTACGTAAATAAAGGCTATTGCTAGCGGGGATCTCAGAAGCCAAAAAGCTGCAAAAATTGGTGGCTGCAGGTTAAGCATATAAAGGCTGTTAGAGTGATCGACAGCTAAATCAAAGACTCCAGTGTTGAGACAAGTTGACCACGGAACAGGTTAGATCGACAGTAGGTAACCCTCCAACCTCAAGAAAACTTCCGTGCAACAAGGTGCACTGCAAAACACGCACAATCCCCAGCCCAGCAGTGCTTCCCTTTAGGTTTAAAAAACCCAAAGGCTTAGTTTAGGGGATTCTTAAATTCTAAAGAGTCAAGCACGCCACCTTCTGGCACATCTGCTTATTTTATGTTTAAAAACTATGGTCCCCGAAGCTATCTTCAAAAATGGCAAAATCTTACTAAAAACAACCCAGGATTACAATGGCCAGTCTGGGGAATGTTCCAATTAGTCATGGTCCTTCATTTAAGAAGTGTGCTTGAAACTATGGTTTTCTGAATTAAACAGAACAGGATACTTGCTTTAATTGGTCTGCAGAGCTCCCCAAAGGCTTCAAGATTCCAAAATAGCTTCATTAGAAAACTTGTTACGGAAGGCTTAGGAAAAATAAATGACACAAGAGGTACGTACGAGGTACCCCAAACAATAGACTGTAAGACTGATGCATGCTTCCCACTTCTCCCCTCTGTTCTTTGTTATGTGAAAACTCATCTTTTCCTGCTGAACACTTTGAAAGGACTTTGGACCAACATCATAAAGGTCCTTCAATCTATGGCCTTACAGCTACAATAGCTCCAAGGCCAGAGACCTAAAATAATACCTGGTTTCCCCACACTGCACCTTCCTAGGGGTCCACCATCAAAACATGGCCCAAGGATTGACGTTTCCTTTGTAATCAACTGGGGCACTGGAAAAAAAATGGTCCTCAAAGATCCTATGCAAATTCCTAAATGTCCACTCAAATGCCCCCAAGGGAGGGCCCCCATATGGCCACTCCCAGGATTGATGCAGCTCTGAGGGACCCTCAGGTAAATTGCTACCCTTAAATAGCCAAGAGGAAATTAAAATGAAAATTAATGGAAAATCTTACCAAATTCTGGTAGATACCAGGGCTATACTTTCTACTTTAAATCCCACTCTCAGAAATCTCTTAGAATGAAAAAAAGGTTTCCATAGATGGGGTATCTAATAAAGTTCAGGAAGAATTTCTATCTCAACCAGTACAAATGGCTCTGGGACCTTTTACTGAAAAGCATTCTTTTTTGCTATGTGACCCAGCCCCAGTGAATATATTAGGCAGAGATCTCCTTTCTAAATTAAAAGAGCTAATATGCTTTGCTCACCTTAGAATTTCCTGGTCAACCCAAACTTGATCTCTGATGTTTTTTACAATCTGTCTTTGATATAGAAGAAGAATTCCAACAAAGATCCCCTAATGTAACCGAGGTGCCTGAAAATCAGTAGGCTACTTCTAATACTGACACCGGGAAAATAAAAAATGCAGAGCCTATAAAAATTCAGATAAATGTGACTAAACCTCTTCGTAAATGGCCTCAATATCCATTAAAGCCTGAAGCCATACAAGGCCTCACATCAATAATAAAAGACCTAATTGCCCAGGAATTAGTCTTTCCCTGTACCCTGTAACGCACTGATCTCGCCAGTCCGGAAACCTGGTGGGAGGGCATGGTGATTTATCAAAGACTTAAGAGCTAGTAACAAGGCAGTCATTCCCTGTTTCCCAGTTGTTCCAAACCCTTTGACACAAGCTCTGCCAGATTTAAGATGGTTCAGTGCTATAGACTTCTGTTCAGCCTTTGTCAGCATCCTTGGAGACCCTGCAGTCAATATTTATTCACCTTTACTTGGAATAATCAACAATATACCTGGACAGTCATGCCCCAAAGGTTCACTGAGGCCCCTTCTCACTTCTCCCAAGTACTCCGTCAAGGTCTAAGCACCCTCCAGTTCCCCCAGGAAATTGACCCTTTTACGATATGTGGGTGACCTCTTGACGCGCTCAGTTACCAAAGAGGCACCCGTAAGAGTCCATTTATTTGCTGTAACACTTAGCTGAAAAAGGACATAAAGTCTCTAAACAGAATTCCAATTATTTTTGGACACTGTTCATGACATAGGTCAGAACCTAAGCGCTGAAGACATCCAGGTATCTCCAGAAAGAATTAAGTTAATTGAAGAATTTCCTAGGCCTACAACTAAGAAAGAGCTTTGTGGATTTCTAGACCTAGTTTGACTTAAAAAAAATTTTTTTTAGATTCCATATATAAGTGATACCATGCAGGGCTTCCTTGCTGGTGCAGTGGTTAAGAATCCGCCTGCCAATGCGGGGGACACGGGTTCGAGCCCTGGTCCGGGAAGATCCCACATGACGCGGAGCAACTAAGCCCGTGCGCCACAGCTACTGAGCCTGCGCTCTAGAGCCCGCGAACCACGATTACTGAGCCCGCGTGCCACAACTACTGAAGCCTGCACGCCTAGAGCCCGTGCTCCCAACGAGAGGCCACTGCAATGAGAAGCCCATGCACGCAACTAGAGAAAAGCCTGCGTGCAGCAATGAAGACCCAATGCAGCCAAAAATAAATAAAATAAGATAAATTTATTTTTAAAAAAAGTGATACCATGCAGTATAAAAAGTGATACTATGCAGTATTTGTCTTTGTCTGGCTTATTTCGGTTAATATAATGCCCTTTAGTTTCATCCATGTTGTTGCAAATGGCAAGATTTTCTCTTTTTTTTTCATTTTTGAGTCTGAAAATATTCTATTCTCTCCCTTTCTCTCTCTCTCTATATATATATCTATATCTATTCCTATCTATCTATGTATCTATCTACTAAAGGTTTTCTTTTTTGGATGACGTTAATTCTTTTTCTGGCCTAATCACTCTGACGAGGACTTTGAGTATTATGTTGGATCAAAGTGGTAAGAGTGGGCATCCTTGTCTTGCTCTTGATCGTTTAGCTTTTTACTGTTGAGTATGTTAACTGTGGGCTTGTCATATATGGCTTTAGATAATACATGTTTTTTAATACCCAGTTTGTTGAGAGTTTTTATCACAAAAGGATGTTGAATTTGTTGAATGCTTCAGACACATTTATTGAGATGATCATACAATTTCTACTCTTCATTTTGTTAATATGGTATATCACATTGATTGACTTGTGTATGTTGAACCATCTTGTATTCCAGGGCTAAATCTCATGTGATCATGGTATGATCCTTTTAATGTACTGTTTAATTCAGTTTTCTTTCTTGAGTACTTTACATCTATGTTCATCAGGAATATTGGCCTATAATTTTCTTTTCTTGTAGGTTCTTTATCTGGCTTTGATATCAGGGTAGTGCAGCCTTGTAAAATGATTTTGAAAATGTTCCTTCCTCTTCATTTTTTGGGGAGAATTTGAGAAGTGTTGGTATTAATTTTTCTTTAAATGTTTGGAAGAATTTACCAGTAAAGCCATCCAGTCCTGGACTTTTGTTTGTTGGGAGGTTTTCTAGTACTGATTCAATCTCTGTACTAGTAATTATGCTATTCAGATTTTCTATTTCTTCATAATTCTGCGTTGGTAGGTTGTATGTTTCTAGGAATATATCTGTTTCTTCTAGCTTATCCAATCTGTTGGTGTATAATTGTTCATAGTATTTTCTTATGATTCTTAGTATTTCTGCATTTTCAGTTGTAATGCCTCCTCTTTCATTTCTGTTTTCATTTATTTGAGTCTTCTGTATTTTTTTTCTTAGTCTCACTAAAGGTTTGTCAATTTTGTTTTTACCTTTTCAAAAAACCAGCTCTTAGTTCCTATGATCCTTTCTATTGTCTTTCTGGACTCTGTTTCATTTCTTTCTGCTCGAACTTTGTTATTCCTTCCTTCTACTAACTTTGGGCTTAGTTTGTTCCTTTTCTAGTTCCTTGAGGTGTAAAGTTAGGTTGTTTATTTGAAGTCTTTCTTATTTCTTAATATAGGCACTTATCACTATAATATTCCTTCCAAGCACTGCTTTTGCTACATTTCTTAAGTTTTGGTATGTTGTGTTTCCACACAAGTTTTTTTTTTTTAATTGAGGTATAGTTTATTTACAATGTTGTGCTAATTTCTGCTATACAGCAAAATGATTCAGTTATACATATTTATACATTCTTTTTTTATATTCTTTTCCATTATGGTTTATCATGGGATACTAAATATAGTTCCCTGTGTGCTATACAGTAGGACCTTGTTGTTTATCCATTCTATATATAAAAGCTTACATCTGCTAACCCCAACCTCCCACTCCATCCCTCCCCCAACCCCCTCCCCCTTGGCAACCACTAGTCTGTTCTCTACGTCCGTGATTCTATTTCTGTTTCGTAGATAGGTTCATTTGTGTCATATTTTAGATTCCACATATAAGTGATATCATATGGCATTTGTCTTTCTCTCTCTGACTTAAATTACTTAGTATGATAATCTTTAGTTGCATCCATGTTGCTGCAAATGGTATTATTTCATTCTTTTAACGGCTGAGTAGTATTCCATTGTATGTATGTACCTCATCTCCTTTATCAATTCATCTGTCAGTGGACATTTAGGTTATTTCCATGTCTTGGCTATTGTGAATAGTGCTGCTATGAACATAGGGGTGCATATATCTTTTTGAATTATAGTTTTGCCTGGGTATATGCCCAGGAGTGAGTGGGATTGCTGGGTCATATGGTAATTCTATTTTTAGTTTTCTGAGGAAACTTTGTACTGTTTTGCACAGTGGCTGCACTGACTTACATTCCCACGAACAGTGTAGGAGGGTTCCCTTTTCTGCACACCCTCTCCAGCATGTGTTATTTGTAGACTTTTTAATAATGGCCATTCTGACTGGTGTGAGGTGGTACCTCATTGTAGTTTTGATTTGCATTTCTCTAATGATTAGCGATGTTGAGCATCTTTTCATGTGCCTGTTGGCCACCTATAACCACACAAGACATTTTCTTTCTTTTTTTTTTTTTTTTTTTTGTGCGGTACGCGGGCCTCTCACTGCCGTGGCCTCTCCTGTTGCGGAGCACAGGCTCCAGATGCGCAGGCCCAGCGGCCATGGCTCACGGGCCCAGCCGCTCCGCGGCATGTGGGATCCTCCCGGACCGGGGCACGAACCCCTGTCCCCTGCATCGGCAGGTGGACTCTCAACCACTGCACCACCAGGGAAGCCCGCCACACAAGACATTTTCTGATTTCCCTTTTGATTTCTTCTTTGACTCATTGGTTGTTCAGGAGCATGTTGTTTAATCTCCACATATTTGTGAATTTTCCAGTTTTCTTCTTGTAATTGATTTCTAGTTTCATGTAATTGTGGTTGGAAAAAGATGCTGGATATGATTTCAGTCTTCTTAAATTTATTAAGACTTGTTTTGTGACCTAATATATGATCTGTCCTGGAGAATGTTCCATGTGCTCTTGAGAAGAATGTATATTTTGCTGCTTTTGGATGGAATGTTTTATATATATGTCTGTTAAGTTCACCTGATCTAATGCAAAGTCCAAAGTTTTCATACTGATTTTCTGTCAGGATAATCTAGTCATTGTTGAAAGTGGGGTATTGAAGTCCTCTACCATTACTGTATTGCTGTCTATTTCTTCCTTCAGATCTGTTAATATTTACTTTATGTATTAGGCCCTCCGATATTGGGTTCATAAATATTCACAATTGCTATATCCTCTTGATGAATTGACCCCTTTATCATTATATAATGACCTTTTTATCTCTAGCTACAGTTTTTGGCTTAAAGTCCATTTTGTCTTATATAGGTATAGTTACCTCTGCTTTCTTTTGGTTTCTATTTGCTTGGAATATCTTTTCCTATTCCTTTACTTTAAATCTGTGTGTGCCCTTAAAGCTAAAATGAGTCTTGTAGGCAGAATATAGTTAGGTCTTGTTTATTTAATCCTTTCAGGCACTCTGTGTCTTTTGATTCAAGAATTTAAAGAATTATTGATAGGTATGGACTTATTATTACCATTTTGTTCATTGTTTTCTGTTTTTTAGTTCTTTGTTCATTTATTTCTCGCTTTGTCTCTTCCATTGTAATTTGATGGTTTCCTGTAATGGTATGCTTTGATTCCTTTCTCTTTATTTTTTTTTTGTATCTACTATAGGTTTTTGATTTGTGGTTACCATGAGGTTTTATAAAACATCTTATAGTTATAACAGTCTGTATTAATCTGGTAACAACTTTTGATTTTCTGAGCCTACTTTTACTGCTATTTGACCTTGATGTGGGGAAAAACCAGAATGTTTGGAAATGGGCAAAAGGGATTACTGGATATCCTTTCAATGAAATCCTGGAACCCTTGGGGATTACTTGATTTTATAGAAATGTGCACCTTTGTCAGCTTTTGATTGGGCTCTTTTACAAGTCTATACAGGCAGAAACTGGATTATAAGAAACGGATAGTAATGCAAATAATTCCTTTCATAAAAATGCAAATTGTCTCTTGTGAATGCAACTGTTTATTGTCCTGTGGGTATGGACTAGTTTTTCCAGTTTTGCCTGTATTCATAAAATGATTTCAGCATTTCTTACCTGCCTATAAGTGTGCAGTAGTTTCAGTTCTCCTTTGAGCAGTTGTAATATTATACTGGTTCTACTATTAATTAATGAGTTAGATAAAATGTTTGACACATGTTCCTTTTTATTATCTGACAGTTGTCAAAGATTCTCTCCTTGATCAAACTCTAGCTGTGCCCCTCTGAGCCCTTTCATGACTAGGCTCAACCTTGTCCTTTAAAGACTTGAGCAAAACACTAACAGCCCACAGCTACCTCCCTAGGCTGACCCAACCCAACGCCCGGCCCCCACACATACATCTTAAAGTGCCTGCCTGAGAAAACTCAAGACTGCCAACATAATTTACTGTTTGTTCCAGCCAACACCTGAATATAGGGTCCCTGTTCCCAGTCTCTGTAGGAGGAGAGAAGCCCAACAAACCCAGATGGTTTCAGGCAGACCAACCTCCCCTTCCTGCTTTTTGTAATTTATCCCTCCCCTGACTCTACTGAGTCCCCAGTCACTCCTTCCTTATTCCCTCATTCTCCCTGCAAAGTGCACAAATCCAAATTCAGTTCATGCCGGACACTTTTCTTTATTGCAGTAGTATATTACTGATTAAAATCTGTCCTTACTACTTTAACTAGCTTTGCTTATCTTTGACAGAGTCATCACTTTACCTTTAAAGAAATTATCTCCTAACACTGATTAAATTACCTAACATCTCTGGACTTCATGTTCCCTTCAGGCTCTTCTTTGATTGTCTGCTTAATTGAGAGGCAGGTGGGTAGAGATCTCAAGGTTCTGTTAGTGGTTGTGTTTGTTTTTTTAATTTAATTTAATTTAATTTATTTATTTTTGGCTGCGTTAGGTCTTCGTTGCTCTGTGCGGGCTTTCTCTAGTTGTGCGGGCTTCTCACTGTGGTGGCTTCACTTGTTGCAGAGCACGGGCTCTAGGCGTGCAGGCTTCAGTAGTTGTGGCTCGTGGGCTCTCGAGCGCAGGCTCAGTAGTTGTGGCGCACGGGCTTAGTTGCTCCATGGCATGTGGGATCTTCCCGGACCAGGGCCCGAATCCATGTCCCCTGCATTGGCAGGCAGATTCTTAACCACTGCACCACCAGGGAAGTCCCAGTGGTTGTGTTTTAATCAATGACTTAGTTATTAACACATTTGCAGATAATATAGGTATAATATAGCACAGTAGTTAAAGGCTTAGGCTCCAAAGGCAGTTTGGAGTTGAATACTGATTCTGCCTCATACTAAATGAAGGGTAGGAGAGAGTGATCTGAAGAAGGAAACAAAAAAAGCACTTGATTTTGAGGCTAAAAGGAAGTTCTTGGCTTAAAAGTACATGTGCAAAAGATGTCCCAAGGAGGTGTAAAAGAAAAACTTATTTTGTCACTTGTTAAAACGCTAAGGCACTACTGTGATCAGGACTGTTGTGATAGGTATGGGGACTCCTTCAGTGGGGCTTCGCAGTAGAAGAGAGAGACTTGGCTTAGCTGTGAGTACAGTAAGGAAAAGTGGGAATTCATAGCCAAGGAGCAGGGGAGGGGAGGGGATGGAAAATTACTAAGGGAGCTTTAGGGGTAAGCGGGGATTCTGCAAAACTGGCCTGATAGGATTCTTGCTGAAGGCAAGCCAGGTGACCAGATATTACCTGAGGAATTATTGGGGATGAAGAATTTGATCAGACATCAGGGTGGGAGATTCTGTCTAAATGAACTTGGCAGGATTCTTGCTAAAACTGGGCTCTTGGATAATATGCCCAAGGATGGGAACCTGGCTGGGCTCAGAGGGGCCTGACTAAAGTTTGGTCAAGGAGAGTCTTTGTCAAAGACTGTGACAAAAAGCAAATACACAGAAATAGAGTAGGTCTCGAGTAAATGTCAGACTGAGCTGAGGTTCTTGAAAATGTAAATGACAAAAAAAGGGATTTTTCAGATTCAGTTACAACAACAGAAGGCAGAAAGAAAACAGAGCCACTCTGATTCAATTTGAGTCCTCTCTTCTGTACCAAGGAAAACAGTCTCAGCTGGAAGTGACAGTGGGAAGCTGGAGCTTTAGATAAAGAGACAGCAGACGTGTGTTGAGCAGCTTTAAGTAAATCTCAGGTTCTGGGTAGGGAGACCCAGAACCACCATTGTAACAGAGAAGAACAGATCTGACTCCATATTGGATCCATTCCTTTAGTTCTAACCCTTGTGCTCTGTTGCCTGTGCTTAGTCATGCTGACTCTGTACCCTTGTAAAAAAAATGTTGCCTAGAGCCTGAAATATACATAACAGCCCTGTTCTCAAGGCTCTGACCTTTAAAGATATACACTTTTCCATTCATATAGAGATAAAAAGTTGCAGAACAGAGAATAACATTTGTCTTGTTGGAGGTTTATAGGAACAGTGAGAGCAGACCTCTAAGGACAGCTGCAAGAGCAAAGGATTCCAGGGAGTCAGAACACACCTGCAGAGCTGGGGTCAGTTCTGCCCTTGTGTTTTTATTGAAGAAGTAAAGCGGGAAGCCAGAGTGCAAGAGTTCAAATCCCAGCTCTGCCGTAAGACTAGCTCTATGAACTTGGGTAAGTTGTCTAACCTCTCTGTGCTTCTGCTTTCTCACCTGTAAAATGGGAATAATAAAATTTGTACCTATCTCTTAGGGCTGTTATGAGGATTCAGTGGGATGTCAATGTAAATACGTAAAGTGATTCTAAAGAAGTCTGGCTCATAGTAATCGCCAAAGAAGTGTTGTTGTTGTTGTTGGTGGTGATGGTGGTGGTGGCGATGGCAGTGGTGGTGGCATCATCACCATTCTAAGAAGGGCATTGTCAGTTTCCCAAAATGACGTGAGCAGAATGGTGCTGGGTGCTGCATCAGTGCACTGGGCAGAATATTGAATGAATTATCCTCCTCCTCTCCCCCCCTCCCCCAAACACAAGTTCCACTCCCTTGATACAGGAGGGGCTTCAGGACACTTCTGGACTCTTGCCTAAACTGGAATGCTCAAACTCATACCCTTTTGGGTCTCTACTACTAGAATTTAGAGATCAGTGCGTTCAGTGCCCTCATTTTAAATATGCTCAAGGTCAAACAGGAAGTTAAGGACCAAGCCCCTCAAGTCCATATCCTGTGCTCTGTATGCTCACCACCTACCTCCTTCCCCACCTCTGCTGTCGAAGTCTTTCAGACTCTAACTCAAACCCCACCTCTTCTTAGAAGCCTTTCCAGATCCCCCCAAATCGAATTAGTCTCCTCTCTCCCCTTAGCTACACCATAGCAAGTTCTGAGCATTGATTATAGTATTTACCCGTCTTCTTGTATTAGAGTCCATTGTCCATGCCTCTGTCTTCACCCTGTTTGCCTGAAGAACAAGGAGATGTTTATTCACTTTAGGATCCCACCTAGCACACGTGGTGCTTTGCATACATTAGGCCATCCTGAAATGATCTTTGACTTGGTTATTAAGGTTGTGTAATGTATAGCCTTGGAGCTCTAGTTCTTATATCTGTTCTGGCCGTTCCACTTCATTTTCATTTTTTTTTTCTTTCATTTTTTTCCCTTGTGGCTGCATGCGGCTTGCAGAATCTTAGTTCCCCAACCAGTGATCGAACCTGGGCCCCTGGCAGTGGAAGCACAGAGTCCTAACAACTGGACTGCCAGGGAATTCCCTGCATTTCATTTTCAAATGATGGGTTTCGCTATTCTTTTTCTGTTTGGATTCTAAATATATTCCTATAAGTTTCTGGTTAAAACCTTTCTTTTTTCACAGTCTCCCCACCAACAAGTTTATACCGACCCCTCTGGCATTGCTCTCAAGACCCTGTTTTCTGTTTTCGAGGCTCCTTTCCAAGACATCTCCACAGCCTCTGTATGTCCAGGTATAGATTGTGACCTCCCATTATCCGACCCCATCCCCAGGGTCCACCTAGTTTTCTTCACAACACGGTTTTGCTTCTCACCCTTGGCCCTGAGCATCTCTGCCGTCTGGCCCCATTCCTAAGGATCTTGCTCAGAGAGATCAGGTCAGCAGACAGTCTACCCTTCATCAGCCTGACAAATTGACAGTCTCTAAAGCACCTTTCTTCACAACATTCAGTTCTAGACAACACCAAACTTAAGAGTGGTTTCTATTTCAAGAGTTCATTTGTAAGGGACTTATTTAGAACTCACCTTTTTCTCTTACAGTAATGTTCTTCATGGTGGTTAGTTTTGCCAGGCCAGTCCAGGAGAGCCCATTTAACTTACAGGATTAAGCTGAAGCACTGGCACCATGGAATCCTTAGGAGTGATAATTGTGGTGTAGAATACCATCACAGTATAGAACAGTGTTTCTATAGGAAAATATTCTCAGAGTTCCAACTTGGAATGCTTGGTTTCCTGTAACTGTCTGCAGTTAGACTGAGCGTGCCTCCCCACCTCCATATTAAAACAAAAAAACAAAAAACACAGTACACTTTATTGAGGGATTACTATGCACCAGGCAGTGTAAACTCATTACGTGAGTTCAATTGTTTCATCCTCACGTGGACACTGTGATGGAGCAGTGTAGGTACTGCTGTTATCCACCCTTTACAGATGAGAACATGGAGACCAAAAGAACTGATCTCAGTGACTTTGGACAGAGATCTAATAAAATAAAGTCTGGTGAGTGCCAGGAAAGAAACTTCAATCTAGAAGATTGAAGGGGTGAGAAGAGAATCAGAGATGGGGCAGCAGTGGAATAAAGACTGGGTCAGGTCTGGGGCAGGTGGTGACAAGGAGCAGTAGGGCAGCCTAGAGGCAGCTTGGCTCAGTGTAGGAAATTGTTAGACATCATATATTTCTTCCCTTGTGACTCGTCTTCGGCAAAGGAACACTTAGATCCTGTGGTATGATCCTTGAAACAGTGGAGAATAACCACAGCCTGCCTCTGAGAAGGAAGAGTAGCAGTAGGTGTTTTTAATCCTCGAGGTGATCGAGGATGGTGAGGTCGGGTCCATCACAGCCCCAGCCTTTCACTGCTCCCTGTGTCCATGCCTGTAACTCGGCAGCACCCTCCCATGAGTAGTAGAATGATCTGCTCTGTCCCTGGAGTCTGGGCTCAGTCATGGGACTTGCTTCAGTCATGATGCAAAAGCCATGACTGAAGCCCAGGCTTCAGAGAGGTGTATCCATTAGAGCTTGCTTTCTTGTGCATCTCTGCAGTAGCCAGGGGAACTTGTCCAGGCCTGCCTTCTAAGGATGAGGGCTACATGGATCAGAGCCAAGTTCCCCAGTTGACTCAGAGGGACCCAGCCTAGGTCATTTGAACCCCATGCACATGAGTGAGGCCAGCCAAGATCAACAGAGCCACCTGGCCTGTGTCAGCTGAACGTTGCATATTTGTGAAAAATAAGGTGTTGTGGTTTTTTTGGTATGTCATGAGTTTTTAAAAATTAAACTTTTTATTTTGAGATAATTGTAGATTCACATACACTTGTAAGAAATAACAAAAAGAGATCTTGTACACCCTTTATCCAGTTTTCCTCTATGGTAACATCATGTAAAACTGTAGTACAGTATCATTACCAGGATATTAACATTGATACAATCAATTAATATGATCATGTGATTTTTCCTCTGTAGCCTGTTAATATGATTGATTAAATTGATTGATTTTGAATATTAAAACAGCCTTGCATCCCTGGAATAAGCCCTACTTGGTCACGGTGTATAATTCTTTTTGTGTATCGCTGAATTCAATTTGCTGATATTTTGTTAAGGATTTTTGTATCTGTACTCAAGGGGGATATTGCTCTGTAGTTTTCTGCCTTTGTCTGGTTTGGTATAAATCAAATGAATTGGGAAGTGTTCCCTTCTCTTTGTTCTAGAAGAGATTATGTAGAATTGATATTATTAATTCTTTAAATATTTGGTAGATTGTCTAGTGAAAACATTTGGGCCTGGAGATTTCTTCTTTGGGAGTTTTAAAATGATGAATTTAATTTTCTTAATAGTCATAAAGCTATTCAAATGACCTATTTCATATTGGGTGAATTGCAGTTGTTTGTCTGTTTATTTGTTTGTTTACAGGATTTGTTCCATTTCATCTGTGTTTTCAAATTTATGGGTGTAGAGTTGCTTGTAGAATTCCTTCATTATTCTTGATGTCTGCAGGATCTGTGGTGATATCCCCTGTCTCATTAATTGGTAATTTGTGTCTTCTCCCTCTTTTTCTTTGTTAGCTTTGCTAGAGGTCTGTCAATTTTGGTTTGACATTTTCGTTTTGTTTTCTGCTTTTTGTTTCTCTGTTTACTTTTTCCTGCCTTCCTTTGGGTTAAACATTTTACAATTTGATTTACCTATAGTGTGGTGTTTTTTTGTTGTTTTGGTTTTTTTTTTTGCGGTATGCAGGCCTCTCACTGTTGTGGCCTCTCCCGTTGCAGAGCGCAGGCTCCGGACGCGCAGGCTCAGTGGCCATGGCTCACGGGCCCAGCTGCTCCGCGGCATGTGGGATCTTTCCGGACCGGGGCACGAACCCGTGTCCCCTGCATCGGCAGGCGGACTCTCAACCACTGCGCCACCAGGGAAGCCCCCCTGTAGTGTTTTTAAATGTATCTCTTTGTATAGCTTTTTTAGTGGTTGCTCTAGGTATTACATTATATATATGTAACATATCATAGTCAACTGGTATCATTATTTTATCAGTTTTTGTGAAGCATAGAAACCTTTCCCTCCTTTATATCTCTTTATCTTCCCTGTTTATAGTATAATTGTTTTAAATGTTTCCTCAAGCACATTGAGAACTACATCAGATAGTGTTAAGTGTTATAAATAAATTTTGCTTCAATCATCAAACATAATTTTGAAAAAGAGAAGGAAAATCTATTGTATTTGCCCATATTTTTGCTTACTGTGTATGCTCTTCCTTGCTTCATGATATTCCAAGTTTCTTTCTCTTATCATTTCCTTACCATTTGGAGAACTTCCTTTAGCCATTCTTTTAGGCTAACAAATTCTCTTAGTTTTCTGGTAACAGATTCTTTTAGTTTTTCTTCATCTGAGAATATCTTGATTTCCCCTTATTTTTGGAAGTATTTTTTTCCGGGTATAAGATTCTGGGTTGACAGTACTTTTCTTCCATCACTTGAAAGATATTTTGCCACTTCCTTTCAGCATCCATGGTTTCTGATGAGAAATCTACTCCATTCTAATTGTTTTGTCCCTGTTTTTCTCTGACCGATTTCAAGAGTTTCTTTGTCTTCAGTTTTTGGAAACTTAACTGTGCTATATCTTGGTGTGGATTTCTTTGGGTTTATTCTGTTTGAGTTTCACTCAGTTTTTTGAAAGCTAGCTTTATGTCTTTTGGGAAATTTGGAAAGTTTTCAACCATTATTTCTGTGATAATACTGTTTTAGCTCTGCCTTCTTTCTTCTCTCCTTCTGGGACTCCAATGACGTGAATATTAGGTCTTTTATTATCGTCCCATGGGTCCTTGACATTCTGTAGAGCCTCCACAGATACCATGGTGGACGTGGTCTCATAACCTTTGGGCAGTGGTAAAATTCCTGACTCTTCACTAGGCCTCCTCTGATATGAGCAGGGAAGGGAGAGGCTCCTCTTTTTGCCAGGTGCAGGAGGAAGCCCCAGCTCCTCACATGGTCTGTACCAGGGATTTATTCAGTCTATAAAGAGGTCAGTGTGGTTTCCAAACACCAGGCAGAGAGTCGGAGAGACGGAGCACCCACAGCCCTGAGGCACTGCTGTTCAATGGGTCTTGCACAGCCCAGTGAGACCTCACTCATTGCTGTACCATAAACCCTGCTGGTGCTGAACTCAGGCCCTCCCTTGGCCGCCCAGGTTTACTGTCCTTTGGTTTATACTCATGATTCAGGTATCATTCCTGGGGCCACCGGACCTCTGGGTCTTATGAGCCTTATTGAAGGATCTATAGGATGTTTCCATTTTGTGTTATTATTTAAAATACTCCAAAATAAACATCCTTGAATGACTATAATTGAACACTTGGTCAACCGTCTCTGTAAAACAAATCCCCAGAATTAGATTTGTTGGATCAAAAGGTATGCTTCACAAGCCGTTCTTAGGAGGTAAGCCCTAGGTGCATTAATATTCTCCATATAGTTCACCTAGCTCTTTTTTCCTCTGTGTATCTTAGCTTCTGAAAATGCATTTTCTTTTGTTTAATTATCTTGAAGTTGTTCATAAAATTTCACAGTTTGTTTTCACAGTTTGGAAATCACATTTTTAATAGGTGTTCGGCTATTTCTGTGATGTACAAGCCTAGCTCACTTTATCCTGTAATATTGGAAGATCTGAGTTTGCTTCTCAAAACCCACTCTACCTTTGACTTATAAAACAGAAACACAATCTGGATTTGTTTCCTCTTCTTCCTTTTTTTAAAATTAAATTAAATTTTTTTATTTTAAAAAAATTTATTTTATTATATTTTATTTTTGGCTGCGTTGGGTCTTCATTGCTGAGCACGGGCTTTCTCTAGTTGCGGCGAGTGGGGGCTGCTCTTCATTGCAGTACGTGGGCTTCTCATTGTGGTGGCTTCTCTTGTTGCAGAGCACGGGCTCTAGGCACACGTGCTTCAGTAGTTGCAGCACGTGGACTCAGTAGTTGTGGCTTGTGGGCTCTAGAGCACAGTCTCAGTAGTTGCGGTGCACGGGCTTAGTTGCTCCATGGCATGTGGGTTCTTCCTGGACCAGGGATTGAACCCGTGAATTGGCAGGCGGATTCTTAACCAATGCGCCACCAGGGAAGTCCCTCCTCTTCTTCCTCTTTAACAAATTATTTACTTTGGAGAATCCAGAGAGATTACTAACCAAATGTAGTTTTCAGAATAGTGTTGGTCAAACTTTTTCAGTCTCGTATAAACCTATAAACATGCTAAGGCATAGTAGACTGGAGGCAGGTGCCACATTCATAATAAATAGTTATATGGTTTTTTAAAAACGTGCTATGAAATTGGAGAAACTAAAAAATATATATATATTCAGACTTCCAGTTAAGCATGGCAGATTAAACACGTGCATATATCTGAGCTCTACCTTCCCTCCCCTTACCCCATCCAAAATTATAGTGAAGGAATAAAAGGCATAAATGCATAAGGACAAAGAGAATTGGAGGGGAGATAAGAGTAGGGAAGAGATGTGATCACATCTGAGAGATGAAAAGTGTTTTGAAGGATGGTAACTGACTTAGAGCAGAGGTGGCTAAAACCCAAGTGCCTGTGGAAAGGAAGACTGATGAACAGCAAATTTGTTCACCAGAACCCCTGAAAACTTCAGGAATTGGAGACACTATGACAGTGGAGGGGACAACGGTTAGTCATGGGGCTGAGGAGAGGGAGATGGTTTTAAAGTTTCTCTAAGGACCTCTTATACCTCTGACCCACACCAGTATGGGATAACCTCTCCCTAATCGGTGTAGAACACAGAGTTCCTTTTCAGGAGAAACTGACCAGAGTCTCTGGCTCTGGGACATGCTAGCTGGTGTGCTCCCATAAGCCTCCCTGCTCTGACTATGGCGCCAGGCTTATTACTCAGACCCAGTTCCCCAGCTCCATCAAACTGGAGAAGACCAGAGTGAAGTCTATGGAAAAATTCTATTGCCTCAGGGGAAATACTCATACATAATGACAATTGGGAGGGGGTGTGTCCCCCAAATGACAGGGTGGCTCAACACCTGATCGCTCTGCAGGCTGCCAGGTGACAATTTTGACTAATTACACAGGCTCTCCAAACAACTTCTTTGTGTCTGATTTTTGAGCATAAATCAATAGCCAAGGATCATCAGAGTCTTGGGAGATACCACCAAAATAAAAGACAGAGATCAAAGTGTGTGTGTGTGGAAACTATCAGTTTAAAGAGAAGGAAAATATCGTAAGGAAGAGGAAAAGCATTTAAAGAAAAAGTGTAAGTATCTTTAGAGAGATGAGAAGATACTGCAGCCATGAAATGAGAATGGATGCCATTAAAACAACAAAATAAAGGAATGTCAGAAAACAAGAAAGAGCTTCTGGAAACTATAATGATTAGAGTAGAAATAAAAAATTTAACAGTATGGAAGATGAAATTGAGGAATTCTTGTATAAAGTAGTAAAAAAGAAAAGACTGGAAAATGGGATACTAGGTTGGTACATTTCTCCTTTACAACCCCCCTTTCTTTTTTCTACCCTCACTGTTGGGGGTGGGATACTAAACTTCCCTTTCTAGACGACCCTATAATTAGATTTGGCTTTTGACGCATTTCTGCTCAATGAGTCAAAAGTTGAAGTCTGCAGGGGATGGATTTCTGGAAAGCCGTTAGTTCCTTGCTACAGGTGCAACACTTTCTGCTTCTTTCTGCTTCCTCCTTATTCCTTATAAACATGGATGTGATAGCTGGAGCTGCAGCAGTTATCTTGTGGCCGTGAGTGAGAGGCCAAGAGAGTTCCAGAGATCTTTGCTGCTCTGACATTCTTGAGCCTCTGAAATAATACCAACCCAGCTACCTCTTGACTTCTTGTGTGGGGAAAAACCAAACAAATGCAATTTGTTTGTTACCTTTTAATTGGATAGTCTTCTATACCTAGCTGAACCATATTCCCTAATACAAAGAGAAAAGTTAAAAAACTAGAGTATCTATTCAAGTGGTCCAATATTCAACTGTTAGGAATTTCAGAAAGAGAAAACAGAGATAACAGTGCAAAAAATTATCAAAGGAATAATAGAAGAAAATATTCCAGAACTGAGCTTTCATATCTTGAAATAACACATGAACCCAAGTAACTAAAAATCAGCAGGATATAGAATGGAAGTACTTCACAGTTTGTTTTCAGATAAATGGACTGGAGGTCAGGAAACTGGCTTTACTACAATAAACAATTGTATAGTGGAAAGAATTAACCTTGTGTAGATATTCAAGAGGTTTGTCACTAAATGCTAAACCAGAAATGTTCCATTTTAAGAAGACGGGAACTTGTGGAAACATAGTAATACCTATAGGGTATCCATTCAACAAAGTGGTTTAAGTTGGGGCTGTTGGTTCGTACTTCAGAATTGCCATGTTTTATTTTAAAAGTTGGCTATTTCAAAAGGTTGTGTGCTCTGAAATCATACATACCTGGTTCTGATCCCAGTTGTATGGTGCAGGCAATTTGACTTCTCTGTGCTTATTTCCTCATCTGCATGGCTACTTTAGAGGTTATTTTGGGGACCAATGAGCATTCTGTATTGAAAAATGGCACAGAGCTGGTATTGCTTAAATGTCAACTCCTTGTAATGATGTTTCTTAAATCAGGATGCTACCTGTACACACACACCACAGTCTTCCATTCTTCCCTTGTATTAGTTCATAAGAACTCAAGTTACCTTCAAGATTATCCAGTGTTGGTTCCTAAATTGGGATTCCTCAGCCTTTAGGGCCTGGGAAAGTTATAACTAAGGTCTGTGAGTTAGTTTCAATATTCTAAAAGCCTAAAAGAAATCATACATGTACCAGGGATCAGGATAAGGAGGCATCTAGTGTCTTCACTTCTGTCTGAGATGTAAAGTTATTACGGTAACTCTGGTTGCTTTATGATGATCAGAAGCTCCTGTCAACATTTATACATCTGATTATTAAAGATAGAAGAGTTACTAATTACTTTTTTAGAGGTGCATTTTGGAAGGCAACATCTTTTAAAATCATGGGGAAAAAGTGAGGAGGGTAACAAGTCTGGGACACTAAGCTTCCAGATAGCTTAAGTATCCTGTGCAAAGTCACACAGTGGATTAGCAGCAGTGCCAAGACTAGGACTGATTTCTCCTGATGCCTATTTGTCTGCAAGTTCCACTACCTACAATAGCTCTACAGACCATCTTTCCCTCCCTGCCCCAAATAGTGCTTCAGTCACCAAACACCATACTATATGTGGTGCCGGATGTTAACTAGACTTATTGTGATCATTTTGCTGTGTATACAAATATTGAAGCATTATGTTGTACACCTGAAACTAGTATAATGTTATATGTAAATTATACCTCAATTAAAAAAAAACATATATTGCTTCAGAAACTTGAAATCCGGATAGTGTAGTGTCAAGGGTACTTCAGCTTTCCTTTTTGCTGGGACCCCAGGAATCATGATGAGGGAGAAAGTATCCCTGAAAGCCTGTCATGATTTATAGGTACAGCCAGAAATTTCTTTCTTGCTTTCATTTGTCAATCAGTTAATTTGTACCTTAGAAGACTTAAAATACTTGAGAGAGAAAACTCTGTTGCTTGTTTATGTTGTTTTGTGTCTGTGAAAAGACAGGAGATTTTCAGCCAAGGTTGAAATTCCCACGGGAAAGTAGGCCAGGCATGAGATCTGAATGTATACCTGTCTGGAAGCTGTAGCCTTTATAGAAACAACAGAACCAGGAAGAAAACTGTTTTGATAAGTAGTGGTCACCAGGTGGCGCTACACACTCGCTGTCAAACCTAACAATTTTTTTTTTTTTCCCCAGTCTGGGGAATTTGATTTACCCAAGCAGGAAAAAAAAAAGTACAGGTAGTTCCAGTACTTCAGCTTGGGACAGAAGAGCTGAAAGGAGATGGTCAAAACCCCCAAAGCACTTGCCCTCTTTAATTGTGTGGCAGAGAATCCACTAGTGTTCTTTGAATTCACTGAGTAAACGAGAAGCTGGCTGACTTCTCAAGGCTCCAGCAGCAAGAAAGCCTGGGGTTGTTTTGCGAGGTGTACCTTTAAGTCTGACTGTCTGACCTTAAGGGGAAAGGCAATTTCCATTTCTGTACGGAAAACTCATTTCCTTTGTTGCTTCCTTTATTTTATTTTCCTCCCAGGAATTGTGAATTCTCAGCCGGGTTAGGGGTTGGGAGGCGGGCAAAGACGAAGCAGAGAAGCAGCCGTGTCCTTTCTTCCTTCCCACCCCTCCGCCTCATAAGACCTTCCAACACCTTAACCTACCGCTTTCCTCCAAAGGAAAAATGCATATGGTAAATCCATGCCCATCGACATCATGGGTTTTCTTGCCAGTCCTGATTTAACATATCTTGAAAGTTCGCTTACACGGGGCCACTTTGTATTAAAAGAAGAAAATAAGCAAACCCCCATGCCTCCCTACCCTAAAGCCTTTTCCTGGTACCACAGAAAACAACTGGCTATCCACCCTCTGGCCCCTTCGACTCCAGGCCTCTGTGATGGCGCCCAGGTCAGCTCCCAGCATCCCTGCTGATTAAGCAGAGACTCCACCAGGTTCTGGGGGCATAGCCCCGACACCTGCAGAACCACACCTAGATGCTGCCTGGCTGCAGCTTTGGAAGAATCAGTGTTCCAGAGCAGTGGTTCTCACACTTAGCACGCATCAGAACCACCTGGGGGGCTTATGAAGCCAGATTGCTGGGCCCCCCTTTCTGGTTTAGTCAGTCTCAGGGGCAGTCAGAAACGTGGCATTTTTACCGGCCTCCCCTGGGAGGCTGATGCTGGTCTGGGGACCACACTTCGAGAACCTCTTTTTCAGAGCAAAGAGCTGGTGGGGGGAAGGGAGCAGCAGGAGGAAGCCCGTGGCTGTGGTTTGGCTGGTCTTTCTTCGCGGGGGCCGGGGGGAGGGTATGTGCCAGGGCTGGGTGGTGGGGGGCACCAGGAGGGCCTGACCTCCAGGGATGCTGCAAATCTTTCTGTCTTCTTTCTAAACTAGTGATTCTGAAACTTGGCGGCATGTTGAATCACGTTGGGAGCTTTGAAAAAATCCCCATGACTGGCTCCCAGCCCGAGATCTTGATTTAATTGGTTTGGAAGGTGGTTAGGGCACTCCCCAGGTGTTTCTGATGAGCAGCCCAGGTTGGAAACCCATTGTTCTAGGCTCTCCTCTCATTGTGTTCTTTTACCTAATCCCCAGTGAGTGGAAGTACTGATCACCCATCCTAGAACACTTCTAGCTCTCTCTCACATCTCCCTCCCTCTGCTCATCTTCAGGCTGGAACAACACTCTTGCATGTCACTGACTACTAAACTCCTGTGTTTCCCTCAAAGCCCAGTTCAAATATTCCTTCCATAGTGGAAACTTCCTGGCTTCCCCTGACAGTGAATTGATCCTTTCTCTGTCTCCTAAAGTACTTTGCACGCACTTGAATTTTAACCTTTATTTCACTGTATTGTAATTATTTGCTTTCATATCTTCCCTCCCCACTTGTGGGTGTACCCCTCAGGGGGCTTAATAAAACTGTGATGGAGTGAATCCCATAGTTGGAGGTAAGGTTTAGAATGCAAAAGATCTGGATAAGGAAGTTTATTAATTTTGATTCTGTTCAGCTGAGTGCCTTCTGTGAGTCAGACACTGGTGGGTGCCTGGGAAGCACAGCTGAGTGAGGTATGACCCTGCCCTTGAGGAATTTCTCTTGAAGCCGGGCTCTCTGAGGCTAGCTGTGCTCTCATTACATTCAGCTTGGTACCTGCTTTCCTGGAGCACAGCTCGAACCCTGGGCCTCCCTTTCACACCGTCCGTGGCACTCACCTTCCCCAGGATAAGGTGAGTTTCTCGGCATGTCTTTCATGAACTTGCCCTTGTCTACCTCTCCAGACATGCAATTTGCTGACCATTTAAAGCTTGGATTGTAGTTCCGTGCAACACAGTCATGCTTCCGCGTTTCAGTTCTCACCCTTGTTTGCCTGGCTAACAGCCAAGGTCTGTGGGTCTTACCCGACCCCAGGCTGGGGGCCATCTCTTTGTACTCTCTTAGCATTTTATGCATCCCTCTATCACTGTGTTGAAATAATGCTAACTAGTTTTTTTATGAACCTGGCACACAGTAGGATCTTTGTAAGTATTGAATTGAATTAGATGCTTACACAGTGATTCTCAAAGTTTATTTTACCCATGGACCCTTCTCATTCCTTCTCAGGAATAGGTGGACATCTTCTCCTGGGGGGAATCAGGATACTGAGGAGGATGAGGCCTTTCCTTGACACCACATTCTAACATGTGTCCTGCTTTCAAGTTGAGTCGTTGAATTACTATAGGCCAGGCAGTGCGCTAGGCGCTTTCTAACTCATGGACACAATGATCTTCACAACAGTCTGGCCTGGTAGGTATTATTATCCCCATTTTATGGATGAGAAAACTGAGGTTAAGTGATTTGGCCACAGCCACACAGCTGTTAAGTGGCAGAGGGTTACAAGGACCAAGGCCGCACTACCGTTAGATTGGTTTCTATGTGTCTTTCCCCCCGAGAGCTGGGTATTTCTTGAAGGCAGGGACATGGCCTTAGTAATCTTTGTCCGCCAGCTCCTGGCACACAACAGCCTGGTGTCGGAAAGTCCTCAGTAAATGCGTGAACTATGCTGAATCACACTTGGCCACATCTCTTTGCTGATTACCTACAAGCACTGAAATGACACATTTAGTTGAGATGTGGTTGTGTCTCCATTTCTAGAGCCTTCATGAGTGAAATAACCCACCGTTTGTCCACATATGAGCCCCGTTTTAATTGCTCTTTTGCCTATCATACACCTTGTCAAATTCTAATTTTACAGCTACACGCTTCCCATGTCACGTGTTTGCTTATCGTTTTTCTCCCTAGATCTGCTGCCTTTGTTCTCTTCTGCCATCTTTTTACGCAATGTTTTCAGTGGACAGAGCCTTTTCCTTTTCTCTCCAGCAGGGCGCTCTCATCCCACTAGCTGTTCGTTCGAGCAGGTAGATTTAGACCCTTGTCTCCTGCTTTCTGTACCCCTCCAGCAAGGGCCCTGCAGACCAGCTCAGCTTCCCCTCCCACGGGGGTAGATCCCAAGCCAAGTTCATGCCACTGTCCCGTAAAGCCATGAAAATGGCACCCAATCAGTGGTTCATGGCTGTGTGTGTCCAGAAAAATCAGTGTGAGAAGTAGCACGGCCACTTAGAGCCTGCTGCTTCTTCTTTTAGAGTTTTCACATCCCCAGGCCTACTTTTCTACTTCCTTTATTGTTACCCTCCTCCCCTCCATCCCAGAGCCCGCTGTTGAAACCTCATATTTGTTATGAGGGCAGCTTGATGCCGAGTTCCACTTTCATGCTTCCATTTTATTTTCACAACAGATCTGCAAATTAGGTTCAGTCTAATTCTACCATGTTGCCATTTGTTGTTGATTGTATCCATCTATTTTTTGTTCCTTTCTCCCTCTCTCCTGTCTCCTTTTGGATTAATGAAGTATTTGTTAGTATTCCGTTTTATCGCCTCTATTGGCTTTTTAGTTATGACTGTTTTGTTGACTTAAGTGATTGCTGAAAATATGCATCGTTAGTTTGTCGTAGTCTGACTTGGATTAATGAGACTTCACGTGAAATATAAGAACCTTGCAACAGTGTGCTTTCGTTTGTCCCTCTCCTGTCCTCTGTGATATTGTTATTATATCTTTTACTTCCACATATATTATAAACCCAGAAGCACATTGTCATTATTTTTGCTTTAAACAGTCAGTGTATTTTAAATAAATCATAAAAGGAGAAAAAAAGCATTTTATATCTACCCTGTGTATTTGCTATTTTCAGCACTCTCTTTTTGGAGATTGTGTTTTTTGTAGATTGTGTATTGTAGATGTGCATTTCTACCTGGTATCATTTCTCTTTGGCCCGAAGGACTCCCTGTAACATTTTTTTTTAAATGTTTGTTTTTTTGTTCTTTTTTTGTTTTGGCCTCGCGGCATGGCTTGTGGGATCTTAGTTCCCCGACCAGGGATTGAGACAGGCCACAGCAGTGAAAGCACCAAGTCCTAACCACTGGACCACCAGAGAATTCTCTCCCTTTAACGTTTTTTATTGTGCAGTTCTGCTGGTGATAAATTCTTTTAGTTTTTGTTTATCTGAACATGTCTTTATTTTGCCTTCATTTTTGGAAGGTATTTCCACTGGATATAGAATTCCAGATTAACAGATTTTACCTTCTCAGAGCTTTAAAATATCCTCCCACTGTCTTCTGGCTTGCACTGATGCTGATGAGAAGTCGGTAATAATTCTTATTATTGTTCCCCTGTAGTAAGGTGGGGTTTTTTTTTCTGTCCCCAGGATGCTTTTAAGATTTTCTCTTTATCTTTGTTTTCCAGCAGTTTGACTATGACATGCTTAGATGTGGTTTTCTTAGTTTGTCTCACTGAAGATACATTGAGATTCTTGGATCTGTGGATTGGCGTTTTTCATCACATTTGGAAGTCATTCCTTTTGTGAAATATTTATTCTGCCCCAATTCCTCATTTCTTCTTTGCTTTCCTTCTGAGACTTCATGTGTGCATGTGTGTGTACGTGTGTGTGTGTATATATATATACACACATGTATATATAAACTGATTAATATTGTCCCACATATAACTGAAGCTCTGTTCTTTTTTCACTTCTTTTTTCTCTGTGTGCTTCAAACTGGATACTTCCTATTATTCTGTCTTCAAGTTTACTGATCTTTTCTTTTGTAGTGTCCAATCTGCTGTTAAGCCTATCCTGTGAGTTGTTGCAGTTATTGTATATTTTTGAATTTTATAGTTCCCATTTGGTTCTTTTTCATAGTTTCTATTCTCTGATAAGATTATCCATCTATTCATTCCTTATGTCTATTTTTTCCCTTGAAATTCTTGAACATATTTATCCTATTCATTTTAAAGTCCTTGTCTGCTAATTCCATCTGTATCACCTCCAGGACTCCTTCTATTGACTGCTTTCTTTCCTCTTTGTGACATGTCATAATTTTCGATTGGATTTTATTATCATCCTTTCAAGAGTATTGATTTATTTTGGTGGCAGCTGATTCATTGGTGGGTCAGCTTGATACTGCTGAGTGTCAGCCTTTGGCTTTGTTATGATGGGTCCAGTGCAGCCCCTCTCCAGGGCCAGGTGGCCCAACTCCTAGTGGCCTTTCCTGGATCTCAGTTGAATGTCCAAAGTGTTCTGTTCATCAAATTCTCTCCCTTATGGCCACTGAGAACATCAGTGTCTCCCCCACCACGTGGTCTCTGGAGTCTCTGTTCAGGACCTATTCTCTCCCAGGCCCTAGCATTTCACCCTGCACATGTGCAGCTTTGTTTGTGGCGAAAGACTCAGGATTTCTTCTCTGTGCAGCTCCCTCCTCTAGTACCATCCTTGCTAATTTCAGCCCCTTTGTAGCCCTAACACTTGGTCTCCTTTTCCTCCTGCCTTGGTTTGGGTTCTACTTCCCTGTGCTGTGGTTTAGAAAGCCCCCAGGCAGAAGGCCAGAGTAAATGTGGATTTCACCTCTTCTGTTTTTCTTCTCTCAAGGTTCCCATCCCTCCACCATCTGTAGTTTTGCACCTGAAAACAATTGTTTCATATATTTTGTCCAGTTTTATTGTTGTTTATGGTGGGAGGGTAAGCCCGATATCCTTACTCTGTCATGGTAACGCTGGAAGTTACTCTGTAGTTAGACATAATTAGTCTCTTTTAGAGTCAAGCAACCAGAGGCTTAGAGTCCATAGGCGACCTTGCTTAAGGTCACACCAGAGCTAGCTGGGTAAGGGCTGGGACTCAGATCAGAGCCCATGCTTGCCTGGTTCTAGAGCAGGGCTCTCCACATCAGTTCCCCTTTTTGTATCACTTTTTCTTTTCCTTTTTTCTCCTCTTTAAAGAGACTATACAGCAGTCTCTTGTCTACCTTTACATCTTCAGTTCTATCATTTCACACTGTCTTTCATTTTCATGGCTTTCAACTTTGCTCCACCTTATCTAGCAAATTCTATATCTTAAATATCCATTCTCCCCTTTCTGCTTCTATTGATGTCAGAATATCTAGTCATGGTTCTTATTTATTCTTGTAGTTTCTCTGTATCAAGCAGTATATAGACATCTCTTTATAAATTTTGACTGAACCAAAGGAGAAATGAGTTTCTTTTCATTCATCTTTTCACCCTCTCCCCACATGCCATTGAAAACAGGTGCTCAAGGAGGTCCAGGTGAGTAGCCCAAGTCCTTAGGAGTCAGAGGGAGGAGCCCGAGTCTGAGGGAGGAGCCCGAGTCAGAGGGAGGAGCCCGAGTCTGAGGGAGGCCGCAGAGCCTGGCTGTGTCTCCAGGCAGTGCTTGAACATGGTTCTTGTTGGATATGCGTTGTTGGCTGATGATTCATGCATTTCTTTATTATTCTTGGCATACTGGAATAAGCCCACTGCCTTTTCTTTCTGTACCTTTCTTCTCCTGGAAACAATTTCATAAAGATCCCCTTTTTATCCATTTCAATCATGCCACTAAAATCTATTCAATTCACTCTCTTCGTTTTACCATTACTCTTTTTTCCCTTCCCTTTCCAGCACACTCTAGAATTTTGCATGCAGTTTCTTTACTTTTTGTTGTATCTTTCTCTGTTTTTCCTCATTTCCTGCTTGGTACAAACTCCTCTAGAAACCTCTCTGTGGTACTTTAAATGTCATCATTTCGATTTCAGTTGCTTCATCCTGGCCTCTCTGTTTACTGCTTCTACTTGAGGGAGTTGGTTTTCTCTTTAAAACCCTTGGTTTCATGGCCATTGTCCTTGAGCATTTCCTCGTATCCTATCATTTTTTAACACACCCACCACTGCCAGCCTGGGAAGATCAGAGGCCTGCCCTCTCCTTGATCGCTCCTTGTTTGTTTTTAATCTCTTCTTGTTCCATCAGGAATTTACCGCCTTCTTTATGCCTCTGCCAAACTTCTAGTTTTTGAGAAGCAGAGTTTGCCTATTACCTTCTCAAAATAAAAATGGGAGCATTAGTCACGTTACATGTCACCACCTCTGTTCTTTCTTGTGCACAAATAATGTCAACCCACCTGGCTCAGTTTCTGTTTTGGTAATCATGTGGCCAACTGTGGAAGAGTGTGTTTAAACAAACATCTTTCAATTCTATGCACTTAACAACCTGGGTTATTTGGTTTGTTGGGGCACTTTTCTTAGCTCTCTCATTTCATTCTTTTCTCAAGAATCGGTAGAAATCTTCCTTTCCTCCCCTCCGGCACCATACTCTTCTTGTGGTGTTTAGAAATGAGTGATGTTTTATGTATGGCTTTTCTTTTTCACATTTCTTTGGGGGGGGTTATGGATTTCTTTTGGGGGAGATATGCATATCCATGAAGCAAACTGAATGCTTCTTTAATTAAAAAGCATCATTATGTATCATCAGATCCAGATCTTACAAATCTTTGGAAAGTTCCCATTATAAACTATAAATTAAAACCTCACTCTCTTCAACTGTCTGGTAAGGAAACTCACAGATCCGGTTCTTCTCCATATTCCTGGAGAATAATCTGCTCCAAACAGGTAATATCCGGACTACTTCCTGCACAAGTTTATGCCCAGTTTATCTTTCCCTAGAGCCTGTTAAGTGGTAACTCTTGCCTTCTTTTTAGTGGTAATTTTATGCGTTTACATTGAATTATTTACTGTCCTCTTTTGGTGAAAATTTAATTAGCCTTCACAGCCTCCTTCTAAATTTCTTTTCCTTTGTCTCCTGTTTCTCTGCCCATTCCTCCAGGACTTGGGGTCCATCCCCAGTGAGCTGGCCAGGCTTCTCTGTCTCTTTCAATAGCTCTTTCTCCTCCTCTATTTCCTCTTTCATACACTTCACAGAACTTTTCCCCTGGAGTTAGGCTTATCCACTTAGGCACCTCTTCTCATTAGAAGCTGTCTTTTCCTAGATGTCTTCTCAGGGTGCCGATCACCACACCCTGGCTTCTTTCTTGGTTCTCCTTTCCCCCTTTTTCTCCATCACCAGCTGAAATCAGTCCTCTTCGTTTCCCCCCTTTCTTCTGGAAGCTCTACTAACCTCCTTCCCTTCCCTCCCAGTCCCAGGTAGCTTTCTTGAATCTGTTTGAGCAGGTGTTCCCAGCTCACCTTTCATTTTGCACCTTTGAACCCAGCCCAGATGGTCCAGCCTCCATGTTTTTATGACCTGCTCCTGGACAGTCTGCCTAGCCATTCTTCAACAAAGGCCACACATTAGGTAGTGATAGTTGTATTCTCAACACCTGGAGAATACACCTTCCCATGACACTCAAGTGATTTCTTGAGCTTCTTCTTTTGCGGGTCTTTACCCTATACAAAAAGCCTAGGAAAATATCTCACACTTTTCTGATAGCAGCTCAATTTCATACTTCCCCAGTCTAAGCCCTATAATGGTCAACTATTATTAGCTCTACAAGATGGTTAATAACTCACCAAGTCTCATTAACTGAGTCATAATGTATTTGTGAACAAGGCCTTGAGATGGGACCTGCCCAGTGGAAGCACCAGAAAGTTCCTATAGTACCCTGACCCCTTTTTACTGAAAAAGTCTCTAAAATAAATCAGAGTTCTCTGGTGATCTGAACTTACTTCACACTTCTTACCATTCATTTCTAGGAAGGTCTGCAAGTCTGTACTTTGGGTTCATCCAAAACGAATTGAAAATCAGTTTCTCTGCCACAGGTCTCAGACCACAGGAGACTTTATAAAGCACAACCTGACTGCTGTTGCCAGAGTCTGGGCAGCCTTGGTGAACCTCTGATTATGTCCAGTTCCCTATGTTATGTGGATGAAAGCTGAGACTTTGGCACATGGGTATGTGCCCCCATTTCTGATTCAGAATTTCTTTAAGTTTGGGGGCCTCATCTTTTCAGTCTCCAGACCCATGGGATTGGGACTTATTGTTTACATTTATGGTTGGTTTTACGGTCAGCAGAACTGGTGACTGTCTAATTGGTGTCATGAGAGGCTCCCACGTTTCAAACCCACTGGGTTCTCTGTATGATTGCGTCAGCCATTGCTGGCTATGGCCCGCCCCTCAGAGCATTGTTGGCTGGGTTGTTAGGCTCTGGTTTTAAGACACTGCTGTTAAAAGGCAAATATTCCTGAAACTGCTTATTAGATCATTTCTTAGGGAGCACCCCGGTTATGTCACTGCCTTTGGAGTCCGACGAACACGGATTCTCATTCTGGCTCTTCTGCTTAGTAGCTGAATGATCCATAAAGTCTTTGAACCTCCGTGTCCTCATCTGTAAAAAATGAGTATAATAATACTTACTGCATTGGATTGTTCTCATAACTCATTGAGGGCTTTGGGAGGCTATTGTTATGACAGAGTGCTATGTAAATGGTAGTAATTGAAGCTCCTTTTTGTTTCTTCCTCTTGCCTTAACTGACTTGGTGGGTGGGGGGCAGGGATGAATGGCATCCAGGACATTCCATAGACAGTGATAAAGAATGATTATAAGGGCTTCCCTGGTGGCGCAGTGGTTGAGAGTCCACCTGCCGATGCAGAGGACATGGGTTCGAGCCCTGGTCTGGGAAGATCCCACATGCCGCGGAGCGACTGGCCCCGTGAGCCACAATTGCTGAGCCTGTGCGTCTGGAGCCTGTGCTCCGCAACGGGAGAGGCCGCGATAGTCAGAGGCCTGCGCACCGCGATGAGGAGTGGCCCCCACTTGCCGCAACTAGAGAAAGCCCTCGCACAGAAACGAAGAGCCAACACAGCCATAAATAAATAAATAAAAACAACACTGATTAAAAAAAAAAAAAAGAATGATTATAGCAATAAAGGACTCAGGGCAGGTGGAAAAGTTCTACCCTGTGGTAGACAGGGCAGCACAGGACAGAAGGGTGAGAACTATGTCTAAAGAAGTAAAGGAAATACATATGTCAAGTGGGAGGGGTACCTGTTTCTTGACCCTTTTGTGGAGCGATGCATGTCAGCCCTTGGTTTGTGGCAGGAGGTAGGGAGGGGATCTAATTTAAAGCTTTTTGATGGAAGTGTTTTCTTTTGGAAGGGCAAGGCCAGCATTAAGACAATGAAGAGTGTTAGGAATAGTCGTGAAATTGTGGACAAGAGGTAGGAGGACTCACTGAAGGTGGCTACACCCACACACCAGCTTTGCTTAGGACGGACCTCGTTTTCCCGAGTTGATGTTGAGCGTATTCACATTAGTCACCCAGCCTGGGGATGGAATCAGTCTGAATGCAGTTTGATGGGTCTGAGCCAAAGGGACATGAATGTTAACCATGGGCTGTGTCATACCCAGGGGGTAAGCTGTGGGGCTCTGATGTGAGGCCCTAGTTGTAGCCCCTCGCTCTCAGGGGTCTGCTCGGAGGAATGAGCTTGACTCTGGTTGGGGTACCTCCTACCCACATAACCTTGTGTATGTTTCCCAACCTCTCTCCGCACCTCAGTTTTCCAATATTACCTAATATTACTACTCTGTCACTTATTACAACATTATGTCTAACTTTACTACGTATGTTTTTTTGTGTGATGATTAAGTGAAAGGTGTTTGGTCATTTTTAAAGTTCCACATAAACCTTATTTTTCTCTAAAATTTGTATGGAACTGTACTGTTTTAAAGTCCAACCATAGGTATGTAACAGAAAAGGAAGCTAGTCGAGAGAGGTTAAATGGGGCTTGAAGGCGATTTAGCAGCAGGAAGGAAGGGAACCCGGGGCTCCCGTCTCCCAGGCAGGGAGCGGGGGGCGCTCGGAGGATTGTGTGAGTGTCTCTGGACTGATGATTAGGTGCTGAAAGCGAGGGGCAGGGAACTGGCCGGGAGGGCTTCTTTGTGGGTGTCAGACGCTGGGTGAGGAGAGGGGAGCACAGAATAGAATCTTTCATAAGTGAGTTACTGTTTGGTCCTAATCCCAGAATTCCCATTAAACTGAAACTGCCCAAGGGAAGGGGCCTCCATTTATCCACAAATCCTTGGATACTCTTAGCAACTGAGTTTGTGTGGATTGTAGGGAAGTCTAAGGAGCTGGAGGAGGTCAGGTTTTCCTCCGTCAACCCAGAAGAAGTGTACTGGGTGAGACTTGTAGGCAGGGAGGCGGGGGGCGGGCTGGGGGGGTTGCAGCCGTCGGGGCACTGGGGCGGGCAGCATGATTCCATCTGTCGTGGAACCTGGGCCTGGCCAGGGAGACAGAGTGGCCCCAGTGTTCAGGGGACAGAGGCTGCGATGTCAGCCACCATCTCTTCTTAGTACCTTCTGAAAGCAGGGAGCCTGTCTTCCCTGAAGGGATCTGGGGTGGCTGCTTCCTCACATCCTTTAGTAAGACTTTCCCTGGAAAGTGATGGACTGAGACGGAGACATACTCAGGAAACAGGAAGAGGAGGTGGCTACATCCCTCCCCGTTTTCTATATTTATACGTGTGGACCACACAGAGGTTGGTGCCTCTGCAGCTCCTAACGCTTTTCCCAGCTCCCTCACTCCCTCCTCCCTGTGGGCATTTGGGGGCCTCTACTTAGCCAGCCCCTCCTGCCCCCACCAGAGTCCCTCCACTGTGATGTGCTTCAGGCTCAGAAAGCCTGGGCTTCACCACGGATTCCCAGTTCATTGTGATACCTGGGCAGACTGTTCTGATTCTTGCTCTTTCCTTGGACTCCGATGGGCTAGGGGCAGTGGTGGACTGGAGCTGGTTCATTCCAGCATGCAGGGGCTGAACGTTCATCTTCAGAAGTTTTGTGAGCCACTGCACATCACACTGGCAATTTTGAGATTGGCCAAGATGGGAGTATTTACACCATGCGAATTGGCAACTGTTGTAAATCAGGGCCTTTTTTTCCCTGGATAGCTGATTGTTAAGCTTTTACCATCACACTGCTAGCTAAGGGGAATGCAGGCGTCAGTGGAGTTCTTTGGAGGGGCTTCTATTCAAGTTCGTAGAGGCCCCTAGAGCTTCTTGAGAAGATCTAGTGACCTAATACCTAATTCAGGGTCTCCACCCACTTTCAGCGTTGGATGCCCTGGGAGGGAGTAGCAGAGGGAGCCAATGCTGAGTGCTTCTCTGGGCTGGATAGTGCCCAGGCCCTGGGCCATTGTTACCTGGCATGACCAGAGGGAACTGCTTCAGCAGAATGGCCACGTTCTTTAATGTGATGGCAGGGACAGGCCCAGGGCTGCATACCAGGACTCCCGCATTTCCCTTCCGAATCTTTAGATGGCAATTGCACAAGACCCAGATGGCCAACTGTTGCTAATTTCCTATCTGAGGCATCTGGTGTTTGGCAGGCCCCGAGGCATCTGACTCTATGACTGTGAGCCACCTTGACCTTCTCTGTATGACCCTGGAGGTACTGTACGAGGGCTCTGCTTTTTCTCCCCCAAGAAAACATTCTCTCTTGATCCTCCATCTCCAACTCCTCAGGAAAACAAATCACAACACAACAAAAACTAAGAAACCAACCAAACAATGTCAACAAAAACCAAACCAAATCCCCCTTTAAAAGAGGAAACCCCAAATGTCATTCTCACCAGCCACCCCCAGGGAAGCCAACTTTCTGTCTTCCAGAAAATGAAAGAAACATACTCTTCAGAAAGCATTCCACGCATGAATCACGTAGCCTCCCATGGCTTCATCTGCACGAAAATAGACACTTCATCTGCTTCCATTTCGAGTTTTCCTGCCCAGCAGTCATTATTCTTTGGTGACATAGAACCCGTGGCTCCAACGGTTGCTGGTGAGGGCGGCAGGCAGCGCCAACTGGTAGGGTGCCAGGTATCCCGGCACTGAAACGTCCCAGGACAGGGAGAGGCTGAGAGCCGGGCTGGGATGTGGGACGGAGGACGGCTGGCAGGGAACACGCTCTCAGAGATGACCGCACTGAGTTCCCGTGTTTGCACTTTCCGTTAGGGTCCAGGGAGGGGGGTTGACCTGCCCCAAGTTAGCCCGTGAAGGAGTATAGAAACGGGACAGAGGCGGAGCCTGTCATGTCCAGAAGTTCTCACCAGGTGTGACAGCAAGCAGGGTGGGGCCAGGCTGCCACCCTTGCAGTAGAGGCACTTGGTGTTCGAGGGAAGGGAGGCAGATGGAACATCGTTCTTCAGGGACAGGGCACAACAGGGGAGTCACATATGTGGATTCTCATCTTACGCTGCCCTGCAGTCATGTCTCAGGAGAGGCTTGGCCTAGGGCAGGGATTGTCAAACTGTGGCTCAAAGGCTAAATCCAGCTCACTGCTTGTTCTTATGAACTAAGAATGGCTTTTACGTTTTTAAATAGTTGAAAACAATTTTTTTAAAGACAAACAGTTTCATGACATGTGAAAATTATCTGAAATTAAAAATTCGGTGTCCCTAAGTAAACACAGAACACAACCGTGTCCATTCCTTTACTATTGTCTGTGGCTGCTTTGGTGTTTCATGGCGGAGTGAGCAGTTGTGGCAGAGCCACACGTGGCCCGCAAGGTCCAGAGTGTCTACTCTCTGGACTTTTATAGAAGAGTTTGCTAGTCCCTCGACCAGATGACTCTGGAAGGTCCTTGTGGCTCTCACATTTTAGACACGGCAATGCCTTTGCCTACGGGGTCTTCCCACCTCCTCCTCAGCATCAGTTCTCCACGCGAATTCTCCGTCTGGTCCTTCCCCTTGCTGTCTGGGTGGATTCAGTCACAGGGAAGTGTATTCAAGGAGGGTGTGGCTTGAAACCCTGGGCTCTCAGGAAAGGTGCCTCAGCAGAGGGCAGGGAAAGTGGGAGGAAGGTGGCACAGGACATGGAACAGAAAACCATTTCTGTTAGCTATCTTTTTTAAAAAATTAAGTATAGTTGATTTACGATGATGTGTTAGTTTCCAGTATATGGAAAAGTGATTCAGTTACACATATATACGTTCTTTTTCATATTCTTTTCCATTATGGCTTATGACAGGATATTGAATATAGTTCCCTGTGTTATATAGGAGGTCCTCGTTGTTTATCTGTTTTGTACAGGGTAGTTTGTGTCTGCTAATCCCAAGCTCCGAATTCAGCCCTCTCCTACCCACTTTCCCTTTTGGTAACCATAAGTTTGTTTTCTATGTCTGTGAGTCAGTTTCTGTTTTGTAAATAAGTTCATTTGTATCATATTTTCATATTTTATTTATTTATTTATTTGGCTGAGCCAGGTCTTAGTTGTGGCACAAGGGATCTTCGTTGTCGCGTGCAGGATCTTTAGTTGTGGCATGCAGGCTCCTAGTTGCGGTGTGTGGGACCTAGTTCCCCAACCAGGGATTGCACCCTGGCCCCCTGCATTGGAGCTCAGAGTCTTAACCACTGGACCACCAGAGAAGTCCCTTGGATCATATTTTAGATTCCACATATAAGTGATATCATATAATATTTTGTCTTGCTCTTTATGACTTACTTCACTTAGTATGATATCTCTAGGTCTATCCATGTTGCTGCAAATGGCAGTATTTCATTCTTCTTTATGGCTGAGTAGTATTCCATTGTATATATGTACCACATCTTCTTTATCCATTCCTCTGTCAGTGGACACTCAGGTTGCTTCCATGTCTTGGCTGTTGTAAATACTGCTGCTATGAACATTGGGGTGCGTGTATCTTTTTGAATTAGAGCAGAAAACCTTTTCTTAGTCGTCATGATTACATTTTGATCAACCAAGAGTTGAGCCAGCACATTTTTGTAGTCACCTTTGAGTCTGTAAAAGCTCAGGCTCGCGGCAGATTTTCTTGTGGGTTTGGGACAAGGACCAACCTCTGGGAAGGGTCTTAGTAGACTTTTAGCAGGGGAAAGGCCATGTTCTCCCGAGTCCCCTCTTCTGCTCTTGGCCTTCATGTGTTAGACCAGATTCAGGAGTTTAGGCCCGCAGCCTGGAACAGAGTGCTGGATAAGGTGCTGGCCCCGTGGGGAGAGGGGTCCTGTCACCGAACTCCTCCCAGCCCTGGTGCTCAGGTCTCTGACTTGGACCCCAGCCTTGCCCCTTGGTTCCCACTGTCCTGTGACTATGATCTGTGCCTGGTGCCTGTTTACTCCAGGACAAGCCTCTCCACCTTGGGCTGTTTCTTTAACCACAGAAGCCAAGCAGCTGTGAAAATGATTCCAACTATAACTTGTGGGCACATGGCTGCTGCTCAGTATTCACTCTTGAAGGAAGATAACCCCCCCAGATAGCTTTTGAGGACCGACAGCATATAAGATACGGGGATGGAGGGATGGTGCGAGTGTGTGTAATGGGCACAGGGCACTGTCTCTACCCCCCAAGGAGCAGCCAGTCCAAAACACACAGATTTTAGGACTATTTGGACCAGCTTTCTACCCATCCAGGAATCTCCTCTCCGCCTCCCCTGACAGGTGACATTGAGTCTCGGTACTTCCCTCCTGTCCTTGGTCACTGCTGCCATCTTCCCCTCATGCCCCACCCGGCCCGGCACGCATGCCCGGATTTCTCCAGGCTGAGCATCCAATTTTCAAGATTTCTAGACCCTCCACACTCAGCTTGCCCTTTTGGGGACCTCCTCCAAGAGGCATCTTGGTGAAATAGAAGGAACACAAGCTCTGCCAGTGGTTTGAATCCTGGGCCTTTAGCTGTGTGACTGGGGAGAAATTACTTAAGCTTGCTGAGTCTCTGTTTCCTTGGACGTCAAGGGAATGTAATAATTACTTTATAGCATAATTGTGATGGTTAAATGACATGAATGTGTACTATGCCTGGCACCAAGTTAACTCCCCAAATATTATTTATATGTCACCCCGCCACATGGGCTTTCCTTTCTGCTTTTCTTTGATGGCACTTCCAGAACGTATGACCGATTGCAGATATGGCTTGAACAATGAAGAGTGCAGTAGGGCCCTTTCATCCTTATTTAGGACAACCATCTTCTACTGCAGCCTAACGTGACCTTGCCTTGTGTTGTTGCTGTTTGGGACAGTCACACTACCGGGAGAGCAATACTAGGTTGGGAGTCAAGACATCCGGGCTCTTCTCCAGCTCTTTCCTTTGTTTTCCCAGCAAGTGTCCACTCCCACCGTGTACCATGCACGGGGGTCACGGTGAGCAAAGCAGACAACGGCCCTCCGGCGAGGAGGCAGGGGATGAACAAACAGGCAAATGGATAACACAGTGCCAGGGAGGGACACAAACAGATAAAAAATAAAACGAAAATAAAGCCGGCTGAGGGATTGAAGGAGTTCAGACACTAACTAGCTGTGTACAATTTACCAAGTCTCTACTTTTGAGCAAAGAGACCGATTCGGATCAGTTGTCCCAAACAGTGCTCAGCAGAGCTCAGAATCTTGGGAAGGTGCCTCAGGGGCCTTGATAAGGTGAGGGCGAGAGGTGACTGCCTACTTGTCTACTCCTCCTCAGAGAGGTACCTTTGAAACATTTCTTTCCTTGGCCTCTGTGTGACATTCTAACTGACGACAACGTCCTATTATTTAAAAAAAAAACCTTGAGAGCCTCCATATTGGATCGTCGCTGGGTTCTCTTCTAGCTCAAAGCCTGTGAGAATCGCTGGAAGTTTTTCATCTGAGCCGCTGCTAAAGCAGATCCCCATCATCGACTGGTGCATAGGGTCACTACCAAGGTAGCATTTACACTTATTTGTGGGAATTTTCATCTTCTTAGTTTTGGTCTATTGACCTAGTAAGCCGAGATAATTTTGCAACATTAATTCTAACATCCTACATATTAGTGGTACCTCCCAGCATTGGTTTCTCTGCTAATCTGTTTCAAATCCTTTTATATCTTCACCCAGGATGTTTATAAAAACGTTGGTTAGGATGGGGCTCAGGGTAGAGTGACATCTTTGGGTCTCTAATAGAGACTACCAGGTTGATCTCACCATGATCAGGAGCCGTCGAATTTTATATGTTCAAATGGTTATACATCCACCTAAGTATAATAAGAGCACCCAGACAATATTTTCCCTTCTTACCTCCGACCATCTCATCTTCTATACTTATTATTATTTTAAAATTTTATTTATTTTATTTTTGGCTGCATTGGGTCTTCGTTGTTGCATGTGGGCTTTTCTCTGGTTGCGGTGAGCAGGGGCTACTCTTCGCTGTGGTGCGCAGGCTTCTTATCGTAGTGGCTTCTCTTGTTGGGAGCATGGGCTCTAGGCGCGCGGGCTTCAGTAGTTGTGGCATGTGGGCTCAGTAGTTGTGGCACGCGGGCTTAGTTGCTCTGTGGCATGTGGCATCTTCCCGGACCAGGGCTCGAACCCATGTCTCCTGCATTGGCAGGTGGATTCTTAACCACTGCGCTACCAGGGAAGCCCCCCTTCTATACTTATTTAATGGCTACTATCTATCAAGGTCTGGGATCGACCCTGGGGAAACAAGATAAATAAGACACCAGGGGTTCATAGCTAGTAGACAAGATGGAAATATAAACCGGTAATTGCAGCAACATGATGAGGGCTCAAGGCCGATATGAAGGAACCAGGATGCTGGGAGGAAGGGTTCAACTTTGCTTGGAAACATCAGGGAGATTTTCTGTCGAGACGACATTGCAGGTGATCTTATTTTAAAAAGTGCCCATGAGAAATGTTGTCCAGAGTCATATGAAATCCATATAAGTGACATCGATGGCATCCTTCTGATCTAGGTACTCAAGAAATATTTCTCGAATTTAATTTTTAAAAAAAGGGGAGGGCTTCCCTGGTGGCACAGTGGTTGAGGGTCCACCTGCCGATGCAGGGGACACGGGTTCGTGCCCCGGTCCGGAAAGATCCCACATGCTGCGGAGCAGCTGGGCCCGTGAGCCATGGCCGCTGAGCCTGCGCATCCAGAGCCTGTGCTCCACAACGGGAGAGGCCACAGCAGTGAGAGGCCCACGTACTGCAGAAGAAAAAAAATAATAAAAGGGGAGGCAACATCGAACAGGTCAGGGAGCAGATGAAATTGAAGCTGGGGGGACGGAGTGGGTAGCTGAGGGACGTGGGAAGCTGAGCCTGGGCAGCAGCGGCGGGAGTAGAGAGGCGAGAAAGTAGGTGGGAGGAAATCAGGGCTTGTTGAAAACACGGAGAGTGGGACTGAGACGGAGCGAGGAGACAGTCAGCACTCTGTTCTGTATCTTGAGCACCTGGGAGTGACGGTGCTGTTACCCAAGATGACGAGAAGGAAGATAGGTTTGAGTTTCCCAGACTTGCAGGAACTTTGGTGGAATATATTTTGCCTCACCATCTTTCCCCTTCCAGTTCTGACTTTGATTTCAGATTTCCACTGATAACTGCTGAATTAGGAGAGGGTGTCTTCTAGGATGTGCTGGGCGGCAGTAGTGGGGGAGCAGTGCCCATGTCATTTTCCCCAAAGAACTCGTACACTGTGACGCCCCTCTTCCATTTGACCTGGCTGGATCCCTTTCTAAATGTTTAGCTTCAGCTTGGAAGCAGAAGGTCTATTTGCCTGTCACACACTTGTCTCTTGGGGTGGCCAACTCATTCCAGTTCGCCAGGGACTTTCCTAGTTTTAATAACGAAAGTCCTCCTCCTCTGAATCCCTTTAGTCCCAGGATGGATGTGAAGTGCTGGGAGTGCTTGGTGTGCGCACAGAACATTCTAGGTGGCATTGGGTAGGAAATGCATTTGCTGGAACAAAGTGTAACTCTTCAGTCTTTTCTGCCCAGACCGAGAGGGGTGCCTGTGGCCTGGAGGGCAGCAGGGAGGAGCCCAGGACAGCTTTGTGTGTTGTCCCCATGGAGGTCAGCCCAGGGCAGAAAAAATGCCCAGCAGAGTAGAGTGGCTTCGAGCAAAGCTGTGGGTTGTCCAGCCACGTCTTTGTGGGGCTGAGCCGGGCCTCCCCTGCTTTACTTTCCCTGCACTTAACTCACTGAATGGAGAAGCTGATGGAGAAATCCAAGAAGGTACAACAAAGGATCAAGCTGGGCTCTCCATCCCTAAGACCACTGCTGCTCATATGCAGAAGTATCCTGGGAGCACTGCTCTTCCCTGGGATGCTGGGATGCTTCCTTGTCACCAGATGCTGCTGCAGGAAGCTGGGGAAGCAAATAGCCAGAGCCACAGTCCTCCACAAAAACATCGGGTGGAAAAGACCAAACAACCGTGGATCTCCTGAGAGAGAGGTGGGCACGGAAGGCCCATGGAAGATTTTTACTTCCGGCTTCTCCCGCTTTCCCCGAGCCCTCGCTCACTCCCTGGGGAGGGATGTAGGCTGGTGAACTCATGCCTTGCTTCACTTCCTGTATGTAGCACAAGGAAGTTTTTGGCGAATCTAATCTGAAATTTATTGCTCAGGCCAAATCCAGCAACCCCCTCCTGTCCCCCTCGTGTATCACCACCCTCCGCTCCCCCTCCACACCCCGCAAAGGTTAAACAGTTCCCACAGGGCACAAGAAAGGGTTATTGAAAACAGCAGGTTTTTTTTTTTTCCTTAGCTTCAGCACTTCTGGTAAATCTCTGATCCAGCATCTAGTGGTTAACCACTGATCCAGGAAATGACATTTAACGTTTTTATCACTCAGCCAGAAATGGAAGAACAAGGCAAGTCTGTATTTAGGGAAGATGGATGGCTGCCTACCGCCTTCATCTTAAAGGCGCACGCTCTCTTTTCCTGATTGCCTCAGTTGTTGGAGGCTCACGTCCCACCTCGGTCTGCTTGCTTCCCTGCCGGCCGACCGTGAACAGGAATGGCAGGAGAACGTTCAGGGTCTTGCTGCTCAGAATGGGAACCCAACTGTTGTCAAGTGTGGAAAGGATTCTGGACAGCCCTTGGTTCCCCTTTTTCAGGAGCCATTGCGTGTGGGGACAGGCAGGCAGGAAATGAGTGTGGATGCCCACGGTCCCAGGCGCTCTGAGCCACAGCATCAGCCGGGGGCGGCTGAGCCTGGGGCCACCTGGGCGGGGTGAGACTTGAAATGGAGCCCCGCCTGTTGCTAAGGGGAGGATGGTCCTCAGAGGGTCATTGACCTCCGCACAGGCAATCAGCGAAGCAAGAGCCTTCCACACCACAGACCACAGGGAGACATTGCGTTTGGTTTCACTTGCAGTTTCCCTAAGTCACTGGGTTCTTCTCCATTTTTATTGGTGGTGTTGCCCTTTTGATACGAGGGGTTTTCAGTGCAGCTGCAAAGTGGATTCCTTGTGAAAACAGAAATAACAGCAACAACAACAGTAATAAACGCTGACATTGTTGAGTGGTAAATAGTCCAGATTCATGATCTTTACTTGCTCAAGGTCTAGAGCTGGTCAGGGCCATAGCCAGGCAGGATTTGGACCCAGGTGTGTCGTTGCCAAAGCCATCCTGCCCTAGGATGGCTAGTCATCTAGTCGTAAGCACGGCCCTGGTGCCACCTGCTTGCCCAGCCTCTGCCGTACCCGTTGAGCAGGGAATCAGATGCCCCAGGATCCTAACTGTGGCCCCCCCGCCCCCCGTCGGGTAGGGTGGAGGAGACCAGTCAGTGTGTTGTTGGCCAGGACGCCTGTCTTCCCATATTAATTAGGGCCCCAGGGTCTCCGATAAAACCTCCAGGTGCCTCCCTTCTCTTAGGAGGAAGCAACAGCATCGTGTTTTTATGAAGAGTCACTCAGGTGCAAAGTCCTCTCCCTCCTCCAGCTCTCTGCCGCCTTCCGCGTAGATTCCTGCCCTGCAGATGTGTCTCCATCACCACCAGGAGGCTGGACAGCACACTGGATGGCCCTGCTTTGGGAGACAGGAAGGTCGGGCTCTGTGCCCCCGCCATGGAACTGAGGGCTCTTGGCAAGTCACCTGTTAATTTCTGCTCTGCATTGTTCTAGAGAGGATGGCGGTGAGGGCCACTCAGCCTCGGAGCTTCAGTTCACCCATCTGTGTACTTGCTCTGAAGAGGTAATGAAATCTAAAGAGCTCTGAAAAGTAAATCTGTCCCTCCAAATGCGCACTTCCCTCCGTGCAGGGAAATAAGTTGCCTTTTGACCTCAAAGCCTTCCTCATGGGACAGACTTGCCTATGAGTGTTACACCCCCAGGAGCCATAGCCGCAACTCCAGCTGTGTGATTTTGTACCAGAACGAGCCGAAGAGACTGCTTTCCACCCAGGCTCACTTGAGGGTGAGACTCCCTCCGATCTTCCCCAGGGGAAGGTTCTCCTCCAAGACCCATCTCTTCTTCTCCATGCCCTCTCAGCAGAGCTCTCACCCTGCAGACCAAAGTGGAGTGATCAGAGATTCGTTTAGGTGACAAATACTGAGAGCTGTCTCCTCTGCTGGACGCTGGCGAGCAGAGATGGATCCTGTCATGTTCTCTGAGCTCAGGGGACTGCAGTCTTCTCAGTGATGCTTACCTACTGATGTCTGCTCTGGTGCGTGCTACCTGCTAGAATTATTTGGGGGAAACTTAACGAAACACCTACGTCCAGACCCACCTTAAGAGCTTCTTGTTTAATTGGCATTCGTGATTTTTGTTTTTATAAGGTCCCTAGGTGATTTTAACATGCAGTCCGAGCAGAGAGCCACTGATCTAGATGGAGATACACATAAGCTAAAAAAACCTCGACAACACAGAGCATTATATGCTCTGATTTTGGCAAATACAAGTAACTATGGGAGCACACAGATAGGGCAACTTAAGCAGCCCAGAAAGAGTTGGGGAGATTTTGTGAAGTGGGAAACATCACAGCTACAGCTGAGATGTCAAGAGTAGGAATTAACCAGGTGAGATCAGGACTGAGTGGCAGTGTGGTTAAGAGGAAAGCAAGAAGCGGTTTTCGAGTCTGGGAGCGAAAAAGAGCAAGGCGCTCAGGTGGGATTCAAGTAGTTCAGTATGGCCGCAAAAGCCGGGTGCGAGGCCCAGTCCTGGAGCTGGAGGTGGGACCAGAGGGCAGCTCACCAAGGGTACGGAAGGCAATATTGGGACGTTTGGACTTTATCCTGAGGGTCAAAGGAGCTCCCGAAGAGCCAGAGGAGGGGCTGTGATCAGTTTTGCAATATGAGAAACATGGGAAGGGAACTAGATGGATGGCGGGAGGACATTTGAATGTGCTTCAGTGCCAGTTTCCTGAACTATGTTAGAGGTCGGGGGCATAGTGAGAGGTGGGTGGATTTGAGGGATGTAAGAGCATAGAATCAATTTGACGTGGGGGGAAAATGAGAGAAAAGTCAAGGGTGACGTCCTGGTGTTTGCCATGGGCCATGGGCTGTAAAGTTGAGCTGTTCTCTGGGCCAGCCGTGCAGGAGTGAGTAGGCCTGCCTCCATGCCAGGCAGGACTGGGTGGGCCTCTGCTGGCAGCCTGGGCTCCGGGTTCTACTCAAGTCTTCCACAAGTGGCTCAGAGCTCCTGGGAGCATCAGGGGAGGGCGTGTATCTCAGTGAAATGAGTCGGGCATTTATTGTCTACTTTGCAGCTTGCCAAGCCTGTTCAGATTCTGTTGTATCCTCTTCCCCCCACCTCCCTCCCTGCCCACACACACTCAGGGTGCTCATTTCCCCAACTAGCCCATCCCCAGATGCTGGCGGAATCCCTAAGACAAACAATAATAAGTAATTCCCATTTTCTGTGACCTATTACCTAATCTCCATTTTATAACTCTAAGTAAAACCTTCCAGCCCACATCTACCCATATAAGAAATCTTTTAATGGCATGCACACCTAAAAATATCTTTTACGTTCCTCTTGACAAGTTCGTGTCCCTGTAGGCGCCCTACAGGCTCTTTATCTTTCCTGCCCCAGGGACTTGCCCCCTCTGAAGACGCCTACTCATTTCTTATCCCACACAGGTGTCTCCACCCGGTACAACTCATTGATGCCAACTTCAAATATCACCGCCCTCTCTTCCCTGCTTTGTGGGCTGTCTTAGTTCAGGCTGCTATAACAAATTATACCATAGACTAGGTGGCTTAAACAATGAACGTTTATTTCTCACAGTTCTGGAGGCTGGAAGTCCAAGATCAGGGTGCCAGCTTGATCGGGTTCTGGTGAGAGCCTGATTCTGGATTCCAGACTGTAGCCGTCCCTCTGTGTTCTCAAAGGGCAGAAAGAGGGAGAGAGAGCTCTCTGAGGTCCCTTTTATAAGTGCACTAACCTCATTCATGAGGGTCCACCCTCATGACCTAACTATCTCCCAAAGACTCCACTTACTAATAATGTCACATTGGGGGTTAGGATTTCAACCTAAGAATTTCAAGGGGACACAAACATTCAGTCCACTGCGTGGGCCATTCCTGCATGACTCATAGGTTATATCCTTTCTCCTGTTACCACTCCTTTCGATTCTTTGTCTTCTGATCTCCCTCCCTGTACCTCTGCCATCTACTTTTCTTGCCTTCTGGGGGTCTCTTTTCTGCCTTACCTGTCATATAGTTATTCCACAAATATATCCAGAAATTATTCTGTAAAGATGTCAAAGTCATCTACGACTTTAATCTTGATTATTAGGGTTGTTTAGTGTAAAATATAACAGTGTAAGGGAAAATGCTTTGTAAGTGGTAAATCATCAAATAAATGTTAGATAATGTTAGTAACAGGCTTCAAAGGTCTCTTTTTGTTTAAAGAATTAGGTGTAAATTACACCTAGAGACAGAGGTTGCAAAATGATGAGATTACATCCTTAAACTCTCTTGGAAATTCAGCGTCTGCTGAGCTGATTGTTCAGAATTCAGATTCTAAACTGAGATGAAACACTGGAAGGTTTATAGAAAGTTTGGTTTGCCTCCCTTGCTCTTCTTGTTGTTCAGAAAAGTTTGTCCTGCAGGCCATGTGCCTCTTTTTTTCCTTTAGTCTTGTCCCCCCTGCTTAGAATTTTTCAATCCAACACGCATACGTTGGGTCATCATATTCATTCGTTCACTTAGGCCTTCACCTTACATTTGTTGAGTCCTACGATATGATAGACAATATACCAAAAGTTCTAGAGATCACATGGTGGGCAAAGATAGGTAAGATTCATGCCCTCGTGAATTTACATCTTCAGGTCAAGTGTGGGTGAAACACAGTAAAATGGCCAGACAAATAACTGTAAAATACCAGCTACGCTGAGTGCTGTGATGGGGAAGTCCACAGCACCATGGGGCCTTATAATGGGTGGATTCGACCTAGGCTGGGGGTGGGTGGCAGGAAGACTTCCCCAAGGAAGCGATGCTTCTGCTCAGATCTCAAGGATGAGCCGGGGTTAATTAGATGAGGCAGGGGGTGGGGAATGAGGGGATTTCAGGCAGAGGCAAAGGTGTGGGGTTTGAAGGCTGGAGGTGGCCAGATTTTGTGGGCTTTGTAGGTGTGTTAAGGATTTTGTTTTTGTTTTTAATCTTAAGGAGTAGAAGTCCTTGGAAATATTTTAATCAAAATAGTATTAGGGCTTCCCTGGTGGTGCAGTGGTTGAGAGTCCGCCTGCCGATGCAGGGGACGCAGGTTCGTGCCCCGGTCCGGGAAGATCCCACGTGCCGCGGAGCGGCTGGGCCCGTGAGCCATGGCGGCTGAGCCTGCATGTCCGGAGCCTGTGCTCCGCAACGGGAGAGGCCACAACAGTGAGAGGCCCGTGTACCAAAAAAAAAAGAAAAAATAGTATTAGATTTGAATAAATGTAAAAAAAAATCACGGACCCATCTCCATCCTCTCTCCTCAGGAGATCTTGGTTTATGGAAAACATCAAATTCATGAGCCAGTATGAAGCAGTGAGTTCATTACCCCGATAGTACTATATACAGACTGCTAGGGAAGCGTAAGGAAGAGAGAGATTTTTCTGGGTGAGGGGTGGTCAGGAAAAGCATCAAAAAAGAGGAAATATTTAGGTTGGGTGTTGAAAAATAGTAGGAATCTTCCAGGTAATCAGAAGTGTGAGAAGCGGTGAAGAAATAAGGAGAAGCAGCTCATTCTGAGAAGAAGAAATTGCAAATCCAAACACACAGGCATGAGAGAGCTTAGCAGGTTTTCATGAAGACCAGTCATTTCATGTGCATGGAGACCAGTGTTCTCTGGTAGTCACCAGGTATACTTAGCAGTAGCCCAACTCTCATTCCTTCTGGGCATGTGATGGCTTTGCACTTCCACCAGGCCCAGATGGATGCTGCACCCAGTGGGTGTGTGTCACAGCTGAGTAACCTCAAGCTTAGGAAACCCCAGTCTTTTATAGTGGACTGTAAGCCAACCTGCCCAAAATGTGTCCTGGAGGTAGATAATATCTTTACTCTGCTGGAAAGCAAACAGACTTTCCCTCCATTCTGGAGAGAGTCACTCTCTATTTTCCAAAGCTGCTCACTGTACAAACATTCTTGGAAAGATACTCTGAGACAAAATTTGTGAGTGCCTCTGTTTGCAAGAAGTACAGAAATGTCAAAGACCCATGGAGAGCTGTCTCCAGCAATATCTTTGGGTAAGTGGAGAAAATGGGTGATGGATGGCATTTGGAGCCCGATTAGGGAGGATTTGTAGGCCATGTCAGGGAGACTGGACTTTATCTAGTAGGCAGTGGGGAGCCATCGATAGTTATAAGATGTGCTATAGAGGATAGAGGACAGATTGGAGAAGGAGAAAAATAGAGCTAGGAGAAAGGTTAGGGTTAAATATGTAGGTTTGGGAATTTTAACATCTGAACGGAGCTGAAACCACTGCATTTGATCTCTAGTTGGATAGACTCTATAACCTTCAAAGCTCAGATCAAAGGGCATCTTGTTTTCGTAATTTTAAAAATTTATTTTTCGAAAGAGAAGATTTTTGTCAAAGAAGTCTAATGCAGACTTCCAACGGAGAAATCAGATGGAAGGAGATATACTTGGGTTGAAGCAACAGTGGGAGCCCCGGAGCCCTGGCCCTCATCCCCTCACTGTCCCAGTAGACACACAGAGCTCTTGGAAGCCACAAAGCTCACTTTGAATCCACTTCTCTTTTCCCAGCTGGCCCAGACAGCATTAATTGTTCCTTCCTGTCTGTTCTCTCAACATTTTGATCTTATCACCAGAGCAGCATTTATCACCTTGAGGCATGTTTGCAGAAAGCATCCTTAACCTTCATCTCTGTATTCCCAGGGCCCAGGTGGTACCTGACCTACTGGAAGGCTCGCAAGCAGTGTTTGCTGACTTGAACTGAATTGATGTGAAAAACACGTCAATGAAATAATTATAAAATTACATCTTGGGGGTAAAGCTTCGTATTTTTATTTTAATGAAATAGACAATTCCTAAGATGTAACCATAGGCAAACAAGAATCAAGGAAATAATGAAATTAAAGGATAACTCTATTGTAGTTAAGCAGTCTTAGTTTTAGTTTGTTTTGGTTTGTCTAATGTATTAACAAATGCTTGTTCAAGACGCAAAGAGCTTTTTCTTAGAAAGGAGACTACAGTCCAAATAAATAACATCTTTCAAATTAGAGTGAGAAGATTGCCAGGCCTTCCTCAAGTATGTAAATCCATTGTGTCACCTGTGTTTTCATCAGGCAGGGAATGTGTCTACTCTGCTTACTTATGCCAGCGAAATATTTGCTTTTGAAAAAACTGAATAATTTTAAAAATAGCTTTTTTTCCTATCTAGCTGTTATATCTGTGTGGCATTCATAGGTGATTTGGTGAAAACAGCAGTCCCTGGAATCTTGAGTACAGCGCTCTGCATTTTCATGGGGCTTTCTGCTTATTAGTGAATGAATCTGTCTGACTTTTAAGGAGAACACAGCTGGTAGAATTTCTATCCATCCTGCTCCGGTTCTCTCCTGGCCACTGGCTGTCTGGAAGAGGGTCAGCCCTGAGTTACAGTGAGGAGGGAGGGGCACATCTAAGATCTCATTGTGAGGATGGATCCAGCGTTTGTAGGGCTGAGACTCTGACAATTTTTGGAGCCCTCTTTAAGTAAAAGAATGCAGAATTAGGTATGAAAAGTGAATATTTATTTATAATGAGAACAGAAATCATGATATATTATTTTTATTAGCTAACTCCTGAGCACACCTTTATAACATTTTTTTTTTAAGGCAAAGTTATTTTATTTTTATTTTTTTCTGGCCACGTGCAGCATGTGGGATCTTAGTTCCCCGACCAGGGATCGAACCCGTGTCCCCTGCAGTGGAAGCGGGGATTCTTAAGCACTGGACCACCAGGGAAGTCCCGACATTATTTTAAAAGTTATTTTAGCAACATACTGTTTGATTGTAGTTTTATCTGACAGCAGTTTTGTGATATTTTCTGTAGAAAGAATAGATTATTCAGTTATTTACCTAGCATAGTTGATGAAATATTTATTTTTATTAGAGAATTTAGGAAATTTTTTTCCAGCTTCATAATTGGTAATGCCAGGAAAATGTTTAGAATTGTCAAATCTAATCAAACCACTGTCATGTTTGTTTCATAGAGGAGCTCTAAGATTTCAGGAGGTTTGAGATTTTCTTGTGAATTCTATCTTAAATACTCTTTGAATTGATGACACCCATGTCCTCATTCTCCTGGCATGTTATGAATTTTATGTTACCTTCATCCATCACAGTACTTTCTGTCAGATCAGCAAGAAATTTACATCTTTTCTCAATGTATTCCTGTGATTCACTTCTCCTCATTAATTGGATTATCAGATGATCTAAAAGCTTATTACTTATTACTTCTATTTGAAATGTATCCCTTCTCTTCCTCTTAATGAATTAATTACTGCCTTTGGTGTGATCTAATTTTATTTATTTATTTTTTCATTATAATTTGCTTCTTGGTGGTAGGATGATACCTATTGATTTTATTACTCATCTTTACTGTTTTTATTTTATATTTCATTATTGTTTTAGTCTGAATGTTCTCATAGTTCTCTAAAAATTTATTAAACTTTCATCAGAAGGCTATAATTTCTCATTTGTTTTATTAAAACATTCCAAAACATCTTTGACTGTTGGAGGGAGGCAGGAAACTGGTTGAATTATGACTTTAACCAAGCTCCCAGATTGAGCCAGCATGTACCTTGGGAAGGTCTGTCGAGGGCAGGTGGGATTTGGTGGGTATTGCTGATAAATGTGAAGATTTAATGGAGGTGGGGGCAGCTAATTTGGGTTGCAGTTGCTACTACCTTGTCAAACCTGCCCAAGGACAGGGAGTATCAGGATGGGAAACCCAACATGAGGAAGACAGAGCCACAACAGGAACAAGGTGGATTCTCCTTAGAGAGTAATAAAGATGCTTTGGAGAAGAGGCAGATACCATGGAAAAGACCAGCTGGTCAGGAAGTCATGGGGGAATGCAGGAACCACAAGAGGCTGGTTAGGCTGGAGTATATTCATGGTGGGGGCAGGACCAGGATTCCTCCTGCAGCTGCACGTGGGGCTGACAGCATTGCAGTCAGTGTGGTCTTGACTGATTGATTGGCCACGTTGGCTCTTCCTTACTGCGTGCGGGCTTTCTCTAGTTGCGGCGAGCGGGGGCTACTCTTTGATGCGGCATGAGGGCTTCTCATTGTCGTGGCTCCTCTTGTTGCGGACCATGGGCTCTAGGCATGTGGGCTCAGTAGTTGTGGCTCTCGGACTCTAGAGCGCAAGCTCAGTAGTTGTGGCTCACGGGCTCTAGAGCACAGGCTCAGTAGATGTGGCGCACGGGCTTAGATGCTCTGCGGCATGTGGGATCTTCCTGGACCAGGGATCGAACCCGTGTCCCCTGCATTGGCAAGTGGATTCTTAACCACTGTGCCACCAGGGAAGTCCCTAGTGCAGTCTTGTTGATGGTTGGTGGGGAGCCCCCGCTGAGAGAAGACTCCTTCCTTCTTCAAGGGACCATCGGTAATGGGGCTGGGTTATTCTCAAGCAGATTGAAACATTTTGAAAAGAGGCAGCATTGTATTGCTGACCATGAATTTTGGAGTCAGAAAGGCCTGGGTTTGAATTGGCCATGGAACTTCTGATCACTAATTTCCCTCTCAACAAAAATGGGGATAGTAGTACATGTTTTTTGGATAGATATTACATAAATCTTATAAAATAATATGAAGAGCATAATAAATTCCATATTTGTGTAATCCAGAATATTTGTGGTTGTTAAAAATGTTTTGGTTTTAAAAAACATCAGATATATTTTCATACTTTTGCTGTGTTTTGTTAATTTAATCATTATTTTCCAAATGAAAAAAAAATGATGTAAGATTCACTTATCTCAGACTGATCTCAGAATTCTCAATTTCTACCTTGGCCTGTTTGCTTGTATTGCCAATGCTGTATGTCTCTCTCTCTCTCTCTCTCTCTCTCTCTCTCTCTCTCTCTCACACACACACACACACACACACACACACACACACACATTAATGGACATCACCAAGAAATAGAGCCAGAGTCCTTGAACTGATTTTAGAGTTTAAAGAGAATATCTTAGTTCTGATCCCCTCAAAGTTTTTTTTAACAAGAAGATATATTTTACTGATACAATGGGTCCTGATTTTGGAAAGGAGTCTGTTTTAGTTCTCTGTGTATTGATGCTCACTGGCTCTAATTTCTTGGATTGTTTTGTTAGTATTTCTTTGATTATTTTCCTTTATGTCATTTTTTGGGATTCATTCTTTTGATGTGCTGTCCTGGAGGGTGATCACAAGTTCAACTGCAAGCCATCCTCTCACAGGAAGAGGTGAGTTGGACCCATCAGAGCACACTCTTCTGCAGTTAAAGCTGGTAGGATGCACTGGGACCAGGTGGGAAAGAACCTGGTATCTCTTTTCATCGTCCCGTTGTGCATCCTCACCTTCCATCCTGCCAGTGCCTGTGAGATCTCTTTAAGCTCTGTTTGCGATTGTCTCACCTTGAGAAGTAAGGGGGAAGGAACACAAGTATCAGTTTGGGGGGGTTTAGATATGTGAGACCTGGAATTTCCCACAAAATATTGTTATTAGACTTCTGCCCTTGGAGAAGGGTGAGGGGAAAGCCACCTTGATCATGTTTGATGTTGATAGGAAGTAAGATCTGGTTTTGACATTAATGGTGGCTCATTTAGCAGTTAATTTGTCCTACTTACTGAGACCCCAGTCCTCCAAAAATCTTCTTCCGGAAGATATAGGAACCTTGGTACAGTGTAGCCAATCACAGTTAGTTCTCAATTCCTCTGATTGAATGTTAAGAAGAAACCAGCCAAAAAAAAAAAAAAAAAAAGAAGAAGAAACCAGCCAATGAAAGGCCAGCCCCCATTCTGATATGATGGTCATGGAGAGAGGGATCCTCCAGAAGCTGGCCATCTCTTAGCTGCTAGGATGGGGTAGGAGCTCCCTGTGAGCCCTGGTCAGGTGAGTGCTTAGGTGCACATCGTGTTTTGGTTGGATGATACTTTAAGACCCAACTTGATGTTTATAACTTCCTCCATAAAAAAAGGCAGGCAAGCAAAAAAATAAAGAAATGAAAATAGAGGCCTGTCAATAGCCAAGTCATAATTTGAGAGGCGCCATTAACAACTTCATGCCTCATTTATCCTGAGCGAGGAACACTAGTTTGGAAGAATATCCTGCCTTGGGACCTGGAATGAGAGAATAGAGTGATACTTTTTCTCTATTTCCCCCTTTTGTTTATAATACTCCATATCCTACCTTTCAAATGTGGCCAATTTAATTAAACCACATAGGAGGACTGGGGAGGATTTGGATAAACTATTGTGCAAGAGTGTGTCATTGTCACCGTGGGGCCATAGGAGGATGTGGATGACTCAGCAAAATGCTCTACTTCCTGCCAGTGTTGGATCAGCGGAATCAGAGCTGAATATTGAGAGAGACATTGTAATTACTGTTAATAAGGATAAAATTAAAGTGACAGTAAGCAACGCTTTTGACTTCCCACCAGCATTTCTTGTTCAGGACAATAAATGTCTCCTGCAGCAGGTTTAACCAAAGTGGAAGGAACCCCTTTGCCAGGTGAGAACGTCACACCTTCCGCAGGTGTGTGAAGAGTAAGCACAATGAGTGGGAGTTTAAAATGCAACAAAGGGATCACGTGGCTGTCCTCATATTGACCCGGGCTCTTTGCCACCTCATGTCTGGTGAGCCAGGATGCTTCTGTTGCAAGTGGCAAAGACAGTCATACCCCAAATGGCTTAAGCAAAAAGGGAATTTATTACCAATGTGATAGTCCCAGGCTTAAGGGGCGTCTTGCTGTCACACTCCTGTCATCACACCCCCTTGCTCCCTGTGTACGCTCTGAATCTGCCCACCTTCATCAGACCTCACGCTCAGAGGCCCTCCCTTCGGGGACATGATGGCTGTGCAGCTCCAGACCTCACCTCTTCTCACCTTCAAATCTCGGGAAAAGCCGTCAGGCCCCTTTTCTAGAGTCCCAGCCAAAGTCCCATTTCATCTCAGGGGTGCTGTTGGATTTTATGTTCATTGTGGCCAGAGAATGCAATGCTTTGATTGACTAAGAGTGAAGGAGAGCTGGGTCCCCCAACAAAAACTCGGGGCTGTTGCAGAAAGGGAAATGAATGTTAGGGGTGCAAACCACAGCTGTCCACTTTGCATGTGAATGCATTCTAGGCCCCTGCTGTCCTCTGGGCCCTCTGAGTTTCTTGTCTAAGTTCAGAGTACCTGGGGTAGAAGGGGGTGTATGGGGTGCCTCCCGAAGGCTGGTTGGCACCCGGGCTGACTCCACCCTCCCTCTCCTCTCTTCAGGAGACACTGCCCAGAGGAGAGAGTTGGTATAAACAGCAATTTTATATGCACTGCCGAAACTTGGGGAAAGTATGGGCCCCAGGATCTTCCCAAACTATCAGGCATGTAAGAAAAATTAGTGTTCAAATGATCTTCGCCTCCCAGCAGGGGCTTGGTGGCCCATCAGAGGCCCCTAGTTTAGCATCTGACCATTCCCAGACCAGTAGAGGTCTGCGCCTTTTCTTCTCTCTGTCTCTGTCCCCAGAGGAAAGGCATGGGAGCCACAGCACAGTTGACTTTATCAACTAGAAATCTGGCAATGGTCCCCGTCTTCAGCTATCAGAATGCCTCAGGCCATTTGATTTGGTTGTTATTGAAAAGCAGAGGAAAGTAATTTTTGGTACTTACTCCCAAGAAAGGAACAAGTAGAAGAACGTCACTGTTTTTCCCCAAGATACCATAGTTTTGTTTTGTTTTGTTTTGTTTTGCGGTACGCGGGCCTCTCACTGTTGCGGCCTCTCCCGTTGCGGAGCACAGGCTCCGGACACGCAGGCTCAGCGGCCATGGCTCACGGGCCCAGCCACTCCGCGGCATGTGGGATCTTCCCAGACCGGGGCACGAACCCGTGCCCCTGCATCGGCAGGCACACCCTCAACAACTGCACCACCAGGGAAGCCCAGATACCATAGTTTTGAGAGAGGTTTGACCCACATATTTTTTTCACATAAAGACTGGGCAGGCTGCAATTAGAGTTTCTCTTCATTGATTATCTTTTTTTTTTAATTAAAAAAAATTTTTTTAATAAATTTATTTACTTTGGCTGCATTGGGTCTTCATTGGTGCGCGCGGGCTTTCTCTAGTTGCGACGAGCAGGGCTACTCTTCGTTGAGGTGCGCGGGCTTCTCATTGCAGTGGCTTCTCTTGGTGCGGAGCACCGACTGTAGGCGTGCGGGCTGGGTAGTTGTGGCTCGTGGGCTTTAGATCGTGGGTTTTAGATCACGAGCTCAGTAGTTCTGGCACATGGGCTTAGTTGCTCCGAGGCATGTGGGATCTTCCCGGACCAGGGCTTGAACCCGTGTTCCCTGCATTAGCAGGCAGATTGTTAACCACTGTGCCACGAGGGAAGTCCCGAATCTTTTTTTTTTTTTAATTGAAGTATAGTTGATTAACAATGTTGCGTTAATATCTGCTGTACAGCAAAGTGATTCAGTTATACCCATATATACATTCTTTTTTTATATTATTTTCCATTACGGCTTATCACCGGATATTGACTATAGTTTCCTGTGCTATACAGTAGGACCTCATTGCTTATCCATTCTATATATAAAAGCTTACATCTGCTAACCCCAACCTCACACTCCATCCCTCCACCAACCCCCTACCCCTTGGCAACCACCAGTCTGTTCTCTATGTCCATGAGTCTGTTTCGTAGATAAGTTCATTTGTGTAATATATTAGAGTCCATGTACAAGTTATATCATATGGTATTTGTCTTTCTCTTTCTGACTTACTTCACTTAGTATGATAATCTCTAGTTGCATCCGTGTTACTGCAAATGGCATTATTTTGTTCTTTTTTATGGCTGAGTAGTATTCCATTGTGTGTGTGTATGTGTATATATATATATATATATATATATATATATATATACGCACCACATCTTCTTTATCCATTCATCTGTTGATGGACATTTAGGTTGTTTCCATGTCTTGGCTATTGTGAATAGTGCTGCTATGAACATAGGGGTGCACGTGTCTTTTTGAATTATAGTTTTGTCTGGATATATGCCCAGGAGTGGGATTGCTGGATTGATTGATTATGTCTTAATTAGTTTCTTGATGTCAAGTTCCACTGGATGGTTATGACAGCTGTCAGGGCCTTTCCCACTAATGGGCACATGGTGGCGGTTGGCATCTTCAGAAGAGCTGTGCAGAAGCACAGCCGACAAACATGGGTAACACTTTAAATCCTTATCAATTGTACAGCTGTCTGATTCAACTGAACTACAGTGGTGGCTAATGTAAACAAGGAGAGTGGGGCTGGAATGAGGGGAACCAAAGAGATCCTATTTGAATGGGTCTCAGATCTTCGTCCCATGTTCACTTTCAGGAACATCCCCTACTTCTTGCCATGGATCCCTTCTCACGGAACCATAAAACACCATTCCTGGAATTATTGGGATGCATATGATGCCATAGTATGATTTAGGCAGGTATGCTATGTCCAGTTAGCCTCATGATGGAGTGACTACACTACCACTTTTTTCAATAAATAGAAGTGTAAAACTATTCATACATCAAAAGATCAACCAGAGAATCAGGCTACCTGAGGAGACATATGGGCTATAATCATTCCAGTGGAGGATGAATTCATTCTGTCACTTGGAGGGAGACCTAATCCTGAGTCTGTCGTTCCAGAGAGATAAGAATGCATGGTGCATATTCTTCAATTTTTAAAATCTCTCATTAAATTCCGTTTCTAAAAATAGAGAATTCACATATGTTCTCTGTAACAAGTAAAATAATATGAAGAAAGAAGGAAAAAGAAGTAGACATCTTTCTCATGATTTCTGCATTCCTATGTCTTTTTCCTCTAGGGTATCCAAGGATAATGACCTATTGTGTATCTTTTCACATCTTTCCCAAGTTAATGCAAATAGATATTATTTTGACTTTTAAAAATTGGACTCACACTGTATACAGTTTTATGCAAACTGTTTTTCTCACATAACAATTTTCTATGGATATCTCTCCAGATCAAAATAGCTAAGTCATTCTTTTTAATAGCTTCACAGTATCCCATGGTATAGATGTACCAAAATCTATTTAATGTCCATTTGATGGATATTCAGAAAGTTTCCAGGTTTTCACCTTTAGGAATAATGCTGCAATAAATACTCTTTAAGTGTATCATTATGAACTAGGGCTTTTTCCCCCATAGGACCTATTCCTTGAAATGGGGTTACTGGGTCAAAGGTTATGTGTATTTGAATTTTTAGTAGCTATGGCCAGCCTGCTTTCCAAGAAAGTGTAGCAGTTCCTGTTCTAATAGCAATGTGTGAGAGTGCTTGATAGCACAGAATGCTATAGGTTTTGAATTTAAAAATGTTAAAAATTTTTTTTGTCAATCTGAGGAGTAGGAAAAAATGGCATCTCCTTACTGCTTTAATTTGCATTTCCTTACCTACCAGTGAGGATGAGCATCTTTTCATATGTTCATTGGCCATTTGGATTTCCTCTTGTGTGAATTGTCCATTCTGTTGTATTGAGTTGGATATTAGTTGTTATGTGTTGCAGATATTCATTCCCAGCTATCATTTGATTTTGATTTTGTTTACCTTTATCTTTTGTCAAAAGATAGTTTAAAAAATTATGTTCCAGATAATTTAAAAATTACCCAGATAATATTAGTTTTTTATAGACCATTATTAAATACAGTAAACCAAAAGAAGACTATACAAATCACCCATTTCACACCACTCATAGACACCCACCCACAGATAACTATTTATATTTTGGGGGATATGCTTCCCGACTGTCTTCTACTCATATTTTACTCCTTGTTTTAAAATATCACCACTAAAGGAGAGAACTCTAAATGGGTATACTGATCAGAAGAGAAAGGGAAATTCAAATGTGGGATCCTCTTCAGAGCTATGAAAGGCATATAGAAAGATGCATATAACAGATGAAGGAGTGATGGGTAGTACTCCTCAGGAGGGAAATTTAATGTTCATATTGTGGTGATTCTAAAATGCACATTTCCACTGTAAAGCAATTATACTCCAATAAAGATGTTAAAAAAATAAGTAAGATGCACATTTTGGGGCTCAACTTAACCTCCCTGACATCAGCAAGGGTTTCGTAAGCAATGGTGTCTCACAAACACCGCCTGCCAGGCAGCAGCCAGAATGTTGTTGTCTACACGTGTGAGCTTGTTCATAACTTTTCACAATGTCCCCACTTCACTTGGGTTATGCTCACTCTTCGGAGTACAGATGTTGAATTTAATTGCTATTTAAAATGTCTTCAGAAAGATTTACACTGTGACTACAGTATTGCACACTAAACAATGCAGCCTAAGGCAGGAGGAGTAGGCAAATCCCAGATTTTGAGATAACAAGAGGCTGTGTGAACATGACTGTTCTTAATACATTATGTATATGTTACGGTACTAAAATAATGGTGCATCTTATGATTGACGGTGTCTTAAATTTGATGTATGTGGTATTAAATTGTTTGGTTAAGTAATATATACGGAAAATGTGTTTTTCAAGAGGTCCTATAACATGGCTATGCCCATTTGGGACTATTTCACATATTATGCTTTTGGTACAAATAAGATAAAATGAGTGAAATTAGGGAAATATGACCTGATCAATAAAAACATTCAAGATACTTGGAGAAACAGAGTGATAAAAGAGGTAAAGATTGCAAAGTTGCGTAAAGATTGCTTGTGACCCTAGAGAAATGTGGGCACTGGATGGACTTTGGGGGGAGTTTTGTGTTGGAGCCAGTGATGTAGATTGCATGGGACAGTGTTCAAGTCATGGCTGAAAGGAGGTGTTGCACTGATCTTGCAGACTCAGCAGCTTCTTGGATGTGGTGTATGTGGTTATTTCTCCTGTTAGTGTGAGTGAAGCCGCACAGATAATCCAGAAAGCCATGTCACTCCATCTGTCCTGCCTGTCAGCATGGCAGCTTGGAAGCAATCCTGGTCTAGGAGATGGTAGTAGTCACTTTCCTGGTGGTTTTGCTCAGTCACTAGCTTTTGCGTGTGGAAGCCTGTTGCTTTGCTTGCTCGTCCTGCCCCTTAATTCAACCAAAGAGGAGCAAACCCGCCCAGATTGGATGTGGGTGGTTAGGTAGTGGGAAGAGAAGTAAGGAGTTACTGTACACAACCCTCCTTCATAACCTACCCTAGCATCTAACAATATGGTGCCTGTCCATCTAATGGGATTTGAAACTTTCCTTAAGAAAAACAGGACAGGGCTTCCCTGGTGGCGCAGTGGTTGAGAGTCCGCCTGCCGATGCAGGGGACACGGGTTCGTGCCCCGGTCCGGGAAGATCCCACATGCCGTGGAGTGGCTGGGCCCGTGAGCCATGGCCGCTGAGCCTGCGCGTCCGGAGCCTGTGCTCTGCAACGGGAGAGGCCACAGCAGTGAGAGGCCCGCGTACTGCAAAAACAAACAAACAAACAAAACAGGACATAAGCATGAATATCCTAATATAAAAATAATTCAAATAATGTTCATCTCTGTCTATAGTTTATATTGACTCTTGTTTTTTTTCTGGCTTTATCAGGAACTTGCTAGAACAAATTTTTCTAAAGTGGTTGATTCCGTTAGGGATACACCTTAGCACTTTTCACGGCTTCAACTTGCCACAAAAAAGAATGGAGGCAAAGCATTTAGATACATCTCCTTTCTGGTAGACACAAGTTAGTTTCATGCATTGTTGCCCTAGCAGCATATTCTTTTCATTTGAGCAACCCTGAGATTATTTTTAAGCCCACTGAATGAATTCTTAATTTCAGATATTAATATTTATTTACTCATTTCCAGCCTTTCCACTTGGTTCTTTTAAAAAAAAATTTCATCTCTCTGCTGAAATTCCCCAACTGTTCACTCTTGTTGCCCAACTTTCCTGCAACATCCCTTAATATATTGTCATAATTCTTTTGATGTCCATGTCTGACCATTCCAACATCTGGGAATCCACCTCTGGGTCTGTTTCTTTTGACTATTTCCTCTCCTGACCATGGGTCACATTTTCTTGTCTCTTCACAAGTCTTATAAATTTTAATTGTACACTGGACTTTGTGTGCCAAAGAGCAGTAGGTGAAAATAAATGATATTTACCTCCAGAAAAAGGTACACACTTTTTTTTTTGGTCACACCACTAGAGGGGCTGAGTGGATCTGCTCTGTGGCTGAACTGGGGCTAGGCTTTGTTGTAGTTGTAGTTACTTTGTTGTAGTCTTAGTTAGACTCAAGTCACCATTACCTTCAGGATCAGAGCAGGAACAGGACTTTCCTTTCAGAGATGCTTGGGCTGTAAACACTGGTAGATTCCTGTTCTTCTCATATTTTATAGCCAGCTACCAACTTTTGGCATGTCTGGGAGTTTTCTTTGCTCTCTAGTCCTCTGGCTTCCTCAGGAGCTCTGTCTCTACCCGACTCCCTTCCCCATGGCAGTGCAAGCAGTGAAGACTCAGAGTATTTTGCAAGGGTTCCTCTCAGCTCTCCTGTGCTTCCCCGGCCTCTGGAAGGCTACTGAGGTATAGTTGGTAAGACTCAGGTGCCTCTGAGGGATTCCTTTCTGCTGTCCTCCTGTCCCAGCCTTTGAGAGACTCTGCCTTACAGTCAGCGAAGGCCTGGAGAACTCAGGAGGGGTCTCTTCCCACTCTCTAGCCTCACCTTCAGCCTTGAGAGAGTTGCTGCCCTCAGAGCTCTTGGTGAAGTGGCTTGGGTGCCTTCCCTCAGCTCTCCAGCTCTGCTCTCAGCCTTTAGCAGGTGCTGCCTTGCGCTAGGAGAAGGCTCTGTGCGTCTTGCTGGGGAAGGAGGTCGGGCTGGTGTGTGGATCTTGCTCAGGTCTGGTGCCTTGCCTCCAGCAATTTTTTTTTTTTTTTTTGCCGCACCGCACGGCTCATGGGATCTTAGTTCCCTGGCCAGGCATTGAACCCCGGCCCCCAGCAGTAAAAGCACCGAGTCTTAACCACTGGACCTCCAGGGAAGTCCCATTGCCTCCAGCTTTTTGCCTATCGCCAGGCACTCAGCGAAGACCTGTGGAGAACAGGGTGTCAACTTGCCCCGTGGCTGGAGCTCATTGGTATTCTAATCTGTCATGCTCGTCCACACAGAACTAGGAGTTTATGAAAAGTTTGGCTGGTTTCTCCCTATCTGTCTATTCCTCCTTTTCACTCTGCCAGGGATGCAAGCAGCCATAGTCTCTTCTCTCCTATGAAGTGTTTATCACTTTCTGGAATTTACTTTGTTTAGATTTCTTCATGTCCTCAGCATTCAGATGAGTTTTAAAATGATGATTAGTAGCTTCTCTAGCTTGTTCTCAGCATTAGTGGGGAACAATGATCTCGTGAACTTCTACATTCTGAATGGAAGCATAATACCTGGGAATATTTTAAAATATGGAGCTGCCAGACCCTGTGTCTTGCTACTACTTTTACCATTTTTATGGTTTTGTAATAGAAGTATAATTTTAACAAGAAATACCAAATAACTGCCGTTAAGTCAGGAAATGGCACATGGAAGCTGAAATTCCAGTCTTCGGGAGGCCCATCACCTCTACCCACAAAGGTGGGTCATCTTCTAAGCTGGCATTGGCCCTGGTCTCAGTGGCGCACCCAGCAGTGTGGCACTCCTGCCCCTCATTTTCTCAGTGGCTTCCATGTGAGCATCTCTGTCTGTAGGCTGTGTTGTTGACTCATTAAGTAACTTTGAAATCAGCCATTAGATCTGAAAACTTTGATGGAAGGAGAAGAAGAAAAATAGTATATCCTCTGTTGCGAATTATCGTCTACACTTCCTCGTGTACGCTGGCTCCTCTTCCTTTATTTTTCTTTGTATTTTTTTTTTTTTTACTGGGCAGAGAGTCAGCTCTTGGAAGCTCTTTCCAGTCAAGCCATAGACACCCTCTGAGAGAGCACGTCATACCCTATGTGTCCCTCCCCACCATCGCCCGTGGAAGTAGCAAGTGCTGGGGGAGTTCTCAGCTTGCAAGGTCATGTCTAATTATACTCTGTTCTGCTTCAGTAACAAAACTACTTGAATAAGGTTGAGGACAGAGCAACAGACTATCTGTTAGGATTAGCTTTGGCTGTGGGTGACAGAAAACCCAGAGTAACAGTGGTTTAAACACAATAGCTGTTGATTTCTCTTTTAGACATAAAAATCTCAGTCCAGGATATTCCTAGATGTCAGGGATCCAGAATCCCTCTACCTTGTTTCTCAGCCATGTGTGTCCTTGGGCTCATAGTCTAAGATGGTTGCATTCAGATTCTAGGAAAAGGAATAAAAGAAATAGAAAGAAGCTGGACAAAGGGTGCAGGTATGCTACCTCTTAGGGAAGGTTCTTAAAGCCTGTCCAATACATTCCTACTCGTTCCGTTGACAAGAACTTCTTCACATGGCAACACTTAGCTGCCTGAGAGGCTGAGGAACATAGCCTTTATTGTAGGCAACTGTTTGTCCAGCTGAAAATCAGGGGTTCTGTTGCCATGGAGGAAGACAAGAATGTATATTGAGGGTCAATCAGCAGTCTTGGTCACCAATCAGCTTTCTGGGGAAGAATATTACAGAGTTCCAGTCTAGTCCTGGACCTTGAAACTGTTTTTGAAGGGGGAGCATTTAATAGGTCAGTCGCCTCCATTCCAATAACTGCTCCCCTTGCTTTCCTGTTAGCTATGTGGGTCTTTAGAACCAGAGCACTGATATGATAACGTCCAAGATAACAAAGGAACTAAAAAAATCATATGGAACAGCTGAAGAAACTTGAGGATCTTTAGATTAGGGGAAAGAAGAGTTGATGATGACACAATTTGAAGTTCTATCTTGTGAAGTCTGGATGGACCAGAAGGGCAGAATCCAGCCAGTGAGTTAAAGATATAAGGAGAGTAATACAAGGTCAGTATAAACAGGGAAACTCTAATAGTAAGAGCTGTCTCAGGAGATAGCACACATTTACTGCTATCTTCCTATCTCTTCCTATCTTCTGTTGAGGACAGAAGAGTCAGCAAGAACTTTTGGTTCCTGCCAGGATGACACCTCCTTCTAGTGAGGAAGACAGAAGTTGATCAGATAATCACACACATGTAAATGCAGATCATAAAGTATAACAACTAGGTCTTGGACCGTTGACAATGGGAGAAGCGAGGAACAGTCACCATTTGTAGACCTCATATAGAGAGGATGTGTGCTCATGTCAGGTCTAAACTAAATGACTTATGGTCTCTCCTGCTCCTTTCTAGAAATGTGCTCTGGGTAGTGCTGCAGTAGAAAGAAGAGAGGAGATTTGCCTTGGAGGGCAAAGTGAATTCCAAATTTGTGGGACTTCTAAAATGGACTTTCTGAAGTTCCACGATAGTTCACCATCATTAAACCAGGTTGTGCTAATCTCTTGCCTGGATAGAGGAAGTTGGTTAAACACATGTGATTTCAACAACTTGAGAACTTAAAAGACTTGAACTAGTCGATTTAGGAGAAGTAAAGACCCTCTAAAATCTGTAAATTTTCTGAAAAGTTTCTGAAAATTCTGAAAAGTTTTCCCACTGAGGACTTAAAAAAACCCATAACTCCCTTTTGCCCAAGAAAACAACCAGGAAAGAAATGATAAAAACTCTTTTTTCAGTTCTCTCGATGTCTAAATATATCAATATACAAAACATGGTAATTTTATGAGTGAAACAAGTTATACATAATGCATTTTTATGTTCCTAAACGAACAGCATGACTTTATATCTGTAAAGGGCCCTAAAAATAAGCTTTGCATGTATTTCAATCCCCTGCCCCCAAATTTTCTTTGAAGAAAAAAATTTTTTTGTTCTTCCGTGGCTTAACATTTCTGAAAAATCTATGTATCTGGCCTGTTCCTTTTGTTCTTGCTGCCTTGTAGCTTGTGTTCTATTCCTGTAAAGTTGATGGGTTGAAATTAAATTGTTCTTTTATCCTAACTGATAAATGAGATTTAACTCTCTGTAGTTTACCTGCTAGGGTGTCTAGAGAGCTAAGGATTGGGAATGTGTGTTCTGTCAGTGGTTTTTGCCAAGGTGGGCTGCTTCATTTCTTCCCAGCTTTACTTTCCATGGGGGCCTGCCAGGCACACTGACATGCAGCAAGTTTATCCAAAGGACTCAAGAACCTTACAGCCAGAGAGTAATTCGTCTTCATGACACACCCAGGAGGCATTCGGGCAAAAAAGGCTGTTACCACTGTGAGGCATTGGCGAGAGAATCATCTTGGCGTCTGGACAGAGTGGTTGGGGGCCAAGACTCTTGGGCGCTGCCACCAACTCTGTGGGGTCATAGGAAGGTCCCTCCCCCTCTCTGAGGCCTTCACCAAAGGATGAGGGTATTGGACAAAACCTCTGTGGTCCTCATAAGTTCTAACATTCTATAAATCTATTAGTTTGAGCCCACATTTCAAAATACGAAAGTCACAGCATTGATCTAAGGTTATAAAATACACTCATGGGAGAGTTGGGCTTTCTTGTCTCTGAATGGCACTGCAATCTTTTGAATAAACATGTGTATTCACGTAGACCTGCTGGACAATCTTGGTTTACCCTGGGAAGGGTGACAATAACTCTGGGGGAAAGCAGGGTTGAGGGAAAAGAATAAATCCTCCTGGTGCCTCCAAACTCTTTGCCATGGCGGTAATAATTTCAACGCCTACTTCAGACTGTGTCACCTTGAGAGCTCTTGGGGAGTAGAATTGGAGAAGAAATGTTCCCTCACTTTCTGATGCTGTTTTGTTGGCTTATTTCCTTCCAAAGTCTTCCCTTGAATGCCCGACTTTGCTTGTAATCAGCCAGCTTTATCCTGGCTTTGAGTTATTCCTGACCAATGTACTAATGACCAGGCTACTCTGCCCTGCTAGTGTGATGGAGATGGGCTGAGGGCTGGGTGACGTTGCTGTGCTCATGGCCCAAGAGTCCATGGGGCTCCTTTGCCCTTCCAGAAATGACTCCAAGGGCAGGATTGCCAGAAGGCAGCCAGAAAGCTTGGCCTTGTTTTGTCTCCAGACTGGTGGGCAGACCCAAGAGGCTGAGATGAACATCTGAATTTAGGAGTGCTCAACGCTGATTCAAAACTTAAGCTGCCCTCTAAACTTTTGAGTGGATTGCCATCAATATGTGACATATACATATGTGCTCTTTCAAAAATGACTAATCTGCACTCAGCCACGCTATTTCCTTCCTTACTGCCCACATTCTAACACCCCCAAGGGTGGTTTCTATTTATTGTCAATAAAGGCACTTCTTAGATTGCTTAGATCTGAAAATGAAAATAAATGCCTTAATTTGTATATGAAGTGATGTGGGTTATTATGCATGCAGAAAGTAATTCTGAAAAATTGGAAATAACCTAAATCTCCATCAATGGAGATTACTATAAATTATCAAATTTATAGTAATTCACAAGTGAAATATAAGGCAGCATTTAAAACCATAATGGAAAAGAATACAAAAAAGAATGTACACATATGTATAACTGAATCACTTTGCTGTACAGCAGAAACTAACACAACATTGTAAATCAACTATACTTCATTAAAAAAACATAAAATGATGATGTAGATACATCTTTGTTGATATGAAAAACTATTCTGATATGTGAAACGGGTTAAAACTATATGTTAGATGACCCTGTTTTTGCAAAGAAAAAATGAAGAGAGGATTCACCTAGGCATGTGTAGTTGGGGGAATAAGAAGAATTTCTGGTGTCCATGTGGCCTGGACCCAGGGCCTTAATATTTTCACCACATTTTTTCTGTATTGTCACCTTGGTTTCCAATGCTCTGTACTTGTCCATGTATAAAAAATTTGAACAGTGGCCAACCATGGGTGATGGAAATATGGATGATTGTGTTTTCTGCTCGGCAAACAGATTTTTTCCCACAATGAACATTTATTGCTTCTGTGATAAAATAGCAAAAATAGGAAAAAGGGATTCAGGAGAACCTCCTTTTCTTGGGATGTTTCGGTTGAAATTAATTTGAACTTCATTTCTAGTTCAAATTGCTGAATCTGCTTCTTCCCCTTACTCTTTTTTGGCTCTAAGTTCTCTCTATTCTGTTATTTTGCATATTCGTGTCCCTTTCCAATCACGAAGCTATCTTGACACATGGCAGGTTGGGCAGAACCTTCCAAAAGGCAAGTTGGCGCTTTGCCATTTGGGTGGATAATCCTGACCTTTTGGAAATTTGGCTCACCTGTAGGGGTGCAGACATTGCCTGGGAAACTAGAGGAGAAAACCAGCAGTAGCCAGAGGAGGAAGAGCTGATTGATATGTGGAGATCTAATCACCACTGTGGAACATCAAATTACTGTTCTCAATTCTTCACAGCACTCAAAGAGAGTTATTCATCAACGCCCTTGTTATGGCCTCATGGTGGGTGGAATATACGTCCTGCCCCTCAACTTTGGGTTTGGCCAAAGAGAATATTAGTGGATGGGGGATGACATAGGCTTGAAAAGAGCCTGTGCATTCGGGCTGCAATTTTGGTACATCCGTGACCCACCATGAGAAGAGCTTCCTCCAGGCAGCTGTTGCCCCATCAGCCAGGGCCCCAGAATAAACATACATGCCTATAGCCCTGTGTGCAGTCTGGAGCCAAGTGCAGCTGAACTGCCACCCGAAGCGGAGCTCCCCAACTTGGACTAGCCAAAGCATAATCAATCTTGCAGGCTCATGAGTAGGAGACTAAACCCTAGTTGTTTGAAGCCACTGAGTTTGGGGGTGGTTTATTATGTAACTTTACTGGGACTATTTTTGGTTGTTACACTCATCTAAGTCTGCTGAGCAGACCCACCTGAGTCCCTGCTGGCTGAAAAGGGATTTCTGGCTGCTTGCACATAAGTATGCCCAAACCATCCACAGATGTCGTGGTGATAACCTGGAAAGAAGAGAATATGGGTAATCCGACTTCCCATCCAGGGCAAATATAGCATTCCCTACCTGATTATAAATGCATTCCAGCATCATTTGAGCTCCTTAAATTAAGGAATACGTTACTAACATTCTATCCCAAGGTCCAGAGAAATTCAGTTTGCTGTCAATGCCTGACTGGTGAGTGAGTCATTATGAACAGCTTACAGGCCAGGAAGTCCAGACTACACCATTGACTCTGGACTTATTGTCAACCCTACTGTATTTTGGAGGACTTTGTTCCTTTCATTTTAACTTTGCTCTAACATCCAGCAGGCTGCTGGACAAGTCAGAGGTCGTGGGAGGAAATGGTATTGGGAAACTCACAGACACGGTGGCAGGGATATTGGATGTACTTTGCTTTCTGTCGGACAGTTTTGCAATCTGGGGGATTTCATTGAAGACAGGATTGTGTTTAGATTCCAAAGTGCAAGCGTTATCCAGATTCACCTTCTCCTTCTGTGCTTGGCAAGAAACGCAGAACTTGCTTGGATGCTTGCCTCGTGTGCAATCAGTTGTTAATGCCCGTTAGATGGCTGGAACACGGTCCCAGGGAGTGCTCTCGAGGATGCAGACTCGGAAAGAGCACGCGGAAGTCATCAGTCTGCTCCCTGTAATAACGAGGAAATGAGGTCTCAGCACAAAGCACACCCAGGAAACAGTAGGGCTTTAGCTAGAAACCAGAGCAGCGAGACCTCTCCCCACTGGCTTTCAATGGTACACATAGATTTTTTGCCCTTTCTGCCTTTTCTCTGCAGGATACACACTGAACGTGAATTTACTTATGGGGCTAATGTTTTAAATCAATGAACTTTAAAAAATTATAAAAATAATACATTGTCAGTTTTAGGTAGTTTGGAAAATGTAGAAATGTACAAACAAACAAAATCACCTGTGATCCCACAAACCAGACATAGTCACTGCTGGTGTGCTTTTGTATTACCTGACCTCACCAACAATTTGATATTTGGCATACATGTCATTTCATTTAAAAATTTTTGTAGAAATCACTTTTCTTTGCCATTTCATATTCTTTGAAAACACTGGATTTTAATTACTGAAAAATGATCCACCATGATCTATTTAACTTTTCCACTGTTGTTGGATATTTGTTTTTCCTCCAATTTTCGCTATCATCAATAATGCTGTGATGAGAATTCTTTCCTAGAAAGGGAATGTGAGTTACTTTTTAAAGTCCTCATACTGTGTAGTGAGATGGGCTTGTTAACACACTGCTGTTTATAGATTAGTTTATGTTACACTTTTGATAAGTACTGTGAGAGTCATTAAACAGTTTCACACCTTTTGACTATAAAATTGTATATATTCCAGGGAAATAATTTGAAATATGGCCAAAAATCTATGCTCCAAATTTCCTTTGCTTCATTTTGTTTTTAACAATAATATAAGATTGAAAAGATAAATTTCTCGTATTAGGAAATTAGTTACATAAATGACAGTTCATTCTCCTGATTGAAAGTGATACGGGAGTTTTAAATAATGGAAATGTTGATTGTAAATGTAAAATAAGGATACAAAATTCTAGGTATTGTATCACTTTGACTCTGTGAAGCAACATGCATAGGAGAGAATCTACCAAATATCAGTACAAGATCGAGTGATCTTTTTCTCTCTCTGTACTTTTTCTACTATCTTAAATATATTACTTTTACCATCAGGAAAAAGAGTGTGTTGTTGTTCTGTATAGTCACATAGTAGAGGTGAGGTCACTTCCAGGGAAGGAAGGCATGACTGTCTGTGTGGGTTCCATTTCCTTCCTAACGAGAGTTATTCAGAGAACGGTCAAAGCCATATCCCTGTGCTCTCACCCCTTTAAACAAGATCAGTGCCTTCCTTTGCTCGGCTTAACATAATCTGAACTCTGGTTTCATTTTCCTGAGCATATTTTTCCCTAATTCAATTTTCTAGCTTTCAGACATTTTGATGCTTTTTCAAGAATGAATAAAATCCTATATGTTGGGTCACACCCCTCTATTTTTCTCTTAAATTTTTTTGTTTCAAATCTTAGGTAAAGTAGTTCTTCAAGTTGGGTGTGTATGTATATGTACACGTCACCCTGCCCTAGGTAACCCATTAATCTACTTTCTGTCTCTGTAGATTTGCCTACTCTGGATATTTCATATAAATTAACTCACTCAATGTGTAGCTTTTGTGACTGGCTTCTTTAAGTCAGTGTATTTTTTTAAATTAATTAATTAACTAATTTTTGGCTGTGTTGGGTCTTCGTTGCTGTGTGCCGGCCTTCTCTAGTTGCGGTGAGCGAGGCTACTCTTCGTTGTGGTGCGTGGGCTTCTCATTGTGCTGGCTTTTCTTGTTGCAGAGGATGGGCTCAAGGCGCGCGGGCCTCGGTAGTTGTGGCACATGGGCTCATTAGTTGTGACTGGCAGGCTCTAGAGCACAGGATCGTAGTTGTGGTGCACGGGCTTAGTTGCTCTGTGGCATATGGAATCTTCCTGGATCAGGGCTCGAAGCTGTGTTCCCTGCATTGGCAGGTGGATTCTTAACCACTGCACCACCAGGGAAGTCCTGAGTCAGTGTGTTTTCAAGTTTCATCCATGTGGTAGCAGGTACCATTACTTCAGTCTTTTCATTGCCATATAATATTCTATTGTATAGATTTACCACATTTTATTTATCTATTCATCAGTTGATGGACATTTGGATTGTTTCCACTTTTTGGCTATTATAAATAATGCTGCTGTGAACATTGTGTACAAGTTTTTGTGTGAATGTATGTTTTCATTTCTCTTGGGTAGGTACCTAGGAGTGAAATTGCTGGTTCATATGATAACTCTGTGTTTAACTTTTTGAGGAACTGCTGGACTGTTTTCGAAAGTAACTGCACCATTCTATATCCCTGTCAGTCATGTATGAAGGTTCTGATTTCTCCACATTGTAGCCAACACTTGTTATTATCCATCTTTCTAACTGTAGCCATCCTAGTGGATATGAGATGGTATCTCATAGTGGTTTTCATTTGCATTTTCCTGTTTAGTGATAAGGAACATTTTTTTCACCTGCTTCTTGGCCATTTTTGTGACTTCTTTGGAGAAATGTCTGTTTAGATCCTTTGTCTATATTTTAATTGGGTTATTTGCCTTTTTATTACTGAGTTGTGAGAGTTCTTTATACATGTATCTTCTTTGGAGAAATGTCTATTTAGATTCTTTGCCTATGTTTTAATTGGGTTATTTGCCTTTTTATTATTGAGTTATGAGAGTTCTTTATATGTTCTAGATACAAGTCTCTTATCAGGTATATGATTTGCAAATGTCTCTCTCATTTTGTGGGCTGTCTTTTCACTGTTTTGATGGTGTCCATTGCACAAAAGTTTTAAATTTTGATGTAGTCCCATGTATCTATTTTTTTCTTTTGTCACTTGTCCTTTTGGTGTCATTTCTAAGAAGTTTTTTTTCTAACTTGAGGTCATAAAGATTTATTCCTATATTTTCTTCTGAAAGTTTTGTAGTTTTGCTCTTACACTTAGGTCTCTGATCTATTTTGAATTCATTTTTGTGTACAGTGTGAGGAAGGGGTTTTAATGGACTGAATTTTGTCCCCCCCACCCCCAATTCATATGTTGAAGCCCTAACCCCCAATCTGGAGATAGGGTCTTTAGGAGGTAATTAAGGTTAAATGAAGTTATAAGGGTGGGGCCCTAGTCCAGTAGGACTGTGGCCTTATAAGAAGAGGGAGAGACATCTCTCTCTCTCTCCTCTTTACTCACTATGTGAGGACACAGTGAGAAGGCAGCCTTCTGCAAGCCAGGAAAAGAGCTCTCACCAGAATTCGACCACGAAGGCATCCTGATCTTGGACTTCTAGCCTCCAAAATGGAAAATATATTTCTGTGGTTCGAGCCACCCAGTCTTGGTATTTTGTCATGGTGGCCTGAGTTGACTAATATAGGGGTCCAACTTCATTCTTTTGCATGAGGATATCCAGTTGTCCCAGTGTCATTTGGTGAAAGGACTATTCTTTCACACTGAATTGTCTCAGCTCCATTTACTCTTTTTTTTTTTTTTTTTTTTTTTTTTTTTTGCGGTATGCGGGCCTCTCACTGTTGTGGCCTCTCCCGTGCGGGGCACAGGCTCCAGACGCGCAGGCTCAGCAGCCATGGCTCACAGGCCCAGCCGCTCCGCGGCATGTGGGATCTTCCCGGACCGGGGCATGAACCCATGTCCCCTGCATCGGCAGGCGGACTCTCAACCACTGCGCCACCAGGGAAGCCCTCCATTTACTCTTAAACTAGCTCAGGGCTGAGAGTAGAATCTACCCAAATTGTCTGTGAGCAGAGAAGAAATAGTGAAATAAACAACTCTGCTTCCTTCCTCAATTCATAAGTAGATCAGGGCATTCTAGAATTTTGATGTGAAGCTTTGTTCATGTTATATGTGAACTTTTGAATCTCCCTTTCTTTGCCAGCATTTGATAGAACCTCAATAACCTTGCCTCTGTTTCTATTGGCAAGATAATCAAGCTAGGTTAGGCACGTAATACTTTAGCACCTTATTAATAAAGGCTGTTCTAGTGTCCTGGAGCTTGGCTGGTGTTGCTGTGAGGAGTTAGGGGAGGGAAGCAGGAAGGAGGATTGAAAGAGTACATGTGTATAAGTGAATACATACTTAGTAACCATTTTAGTTATAAACCTATAGATTTTTATGGAAATCTAAATCTCAACCAAAGAAAGAGAAGCTTTGTCTCTCCATTTCTTTTTCCTCATAGCCCATGGCCAAGTTTAATTCCTGCTCCAAACCAGCATCAAAAGAGAAAAAAAAAGCAACAACAACAAAAACCCTTTTGCTCTCTGAAGCACACAGCAGACTCATTGATCTGAGAATAAGTTAGTTCCATTGCTTGCTTTACCTTGCTGCTGGGACAAAACAAAAACCTCGTATAAAAACATGGCTTGTGGGAAAAGGTGGGGTTACCCTAAAAAGCTTTTCTTTGTTTCTGAAGACACTCTATTCTACAGAGCTTGAGTTGTATAGTGATCAGGACATGGAGATCATTCCTGGCTAAGCCATTGATACAGCCCATGGCTTGGGCATACCCACAAGGCCTCTCAGGTTCCTCATAGGAAACATGGAGACAGCACAGTGGTTACTCCGTAAGGCCATGCTCTTAGATTTCCATCTTCAGCTTTCAAGGGGACCACTGTGACCCGCCTGTAGACACAAAGAGGAGGAATCTTCCCTCTACTCCCTTCTCTACTCTTTGGATTGGACAGAGGACTGAAAACCAAACCAGCGACGCCGACACCTCTGTGCATGCGTCAGTTAGCAATGCGGCCAGCTGTCCCCAGTTAGAGGGGTAGGTCTAGGGTGGATTTTCTGTTCACATGTTCAAAGCTGAGATAAAGTTTGCACAGACCCTTATTTCCAGGTATGGAATGCCATGGGCATGTTTCAGGTTTTCGGATTCTGTTACATGCACTAGCATCTTCAAGAAGTAAGTAAGGAAAATGTACAATAGATGGCTAGTGGGAAGCACAGGGAGATCAGCTCGGTGCTTTGTGACCACCTAGAGGGGTGGGATAGGGAGGGTGGGAGGGAGATACAAGAGGGAGGAGATATGGGGATCATGTATAACTGATTCACTATGTTATAAAGCAGAAACTAACACACCATTGTAAAGCAATTATACTCCAATAAAGATGTTAAATTAAAAAAAAAAAGTAGGGAAGGAAAGTGACCGAGGCCACCCTGGTAAGTTCTGTCTCCTCTTCTTGGTGGTGGGGATCCTGCACTTGCTCCTTCCCTGCGCTGTCCACATTGCACTTCTGGCAGCTGCTGTGGCTTTGGGCCACAGCCTGCTACAAGAATCACCTTTTTTGGTAGAGTTCAGTAGAGCTGGGTGATGTTTTTTCCCCTTACTTCTTTATTAACTCAGATATAACTAGATGTTAAATTCAACTCTCTTGTTGCTTAGGAGATGGGCAGAGTCCCTAAAGTCTGAGAGTATTACAATAGGTGCTAAGTAACTCCATGTTGTAAAAGAATATGAAGTTGTATCCCTTTTCAAGACATGCTGAGAAATGGTAAAGCCAGGTCCACTAGCATAAATAGTCACCCACCTGCAACCTTTAAAACGAGTAGAAATGGAGAGCCTGGAGTGAGGATTCCTCTGGAGGCAGCTGTTAGAGTGCTATGCCCCCTCCCACCACAGTGGGGAGGAATGGGGGCCTTCCTTTTCACTTTAGGCAAGTGAGAGGGGCCTCAGGGCAGCTTCTGTATAGCCTCTGGAGTGGGAGGAGTGTGAAGACATGTGGGGGAAGGGATAGTCAGTCCTGAGGTGGGAGAGAAATGACAACAGAGAAAGGGAGCTGCAGTAGTTGTGAGCTGCATTTCTTAGACCACGTGAGAAAGGGGATCCATTTCCGTGGACACCAGATGTGAGCCATGTGGGTGGCGAGCCAGCCTGGAGATTTCTTGAAAGGACTTTGTCCACAGTTCTCCCTGGAGGGATATAGTGACCAGTAGAGTGGACTGCTGGGAGCCTACAGGTCAGGGGGAAGTTGAAATGTGCCCATTTGTGTTAAGTAGGATGATTATTTAACTTTTTATCAAAACGGGGCCACTTTTTGAGAAAGAAAGAGGGTGCTATTACCCAAGATGCTGGGGCAACAGGCTTGAACTGGAACTGTCCCTGCAAACAGGACATATGGCCACCGTGGTGTTAAGGTAACTGAGTGGGAGATTCCCTTAGCCACCTGCAATGGCCGCCCACACAGGGGTCAGCTTTGCATGTGTGCCAGGCCCCGTGGCCCTGACCCCAGGTCATGCTAGTCCCAGCCATATAAGACAGATGCTCTTTTCCTCCAATCCCCGCCTTCCCCGAATCTGACCGGAAGGGGTCAAAGCAGCAGCTGGTCAAAGCAGCAGCGGGTCCAGGGGGGAGACAGGGAGGAAGATGTCCATGCAGCCCTCCCTGCCTGTAGGCAAACACTCAGTGCCCTGAAGTACTGCCCTGCTGGAAGGGGAGAGACTCTAATATAGATAAAAGTTCAGTATTTTGATTATTACCATGGCCTGGATATTTTAATACGGAAGTGAGGCTGTTTTGTGACTGGAAATGACCCATATGCCTAGGAAGGACCAGAAGAGCTCCTAGATCTGTCTGAAATCTCAACTAGTGCCAGAGAAAGAACCCACTTACGGAGGGACAGTGGGAGAAAGAAGAAAGTTGCTTTATGACTGTAACCTTTTGAACCTATTTCATTCGTTAAGATATGACTAAAAGAGGACTTGAGGATTTCATCTATATGGGGCTCAAGCAAGTATGACTAGTGTGGGGTTTTGAGAAGTTCCCCAAGATGCTGAACAGAACCATTTTTCATGCCCTGAAGTGTAACAGGTATAAAACTCATCTGCTTCCGTTGAATTCAATTCAGAAGTCGTGTATCTAGGGTTCCACCAGAGAGGAATGCAGCCAAGCCCTTCCCACATTCCTGACCCACCAACATGCAAGAGACTAACAGGCTCTGTGGCTCCTGGATTCATCAGGAAGAAGAGATTTCAGTTCCTTCCTTAAACGGAAATGAGAATTGAGCCAACTCCCTTCTAGAATGTGAAACCATGGAGAATTTTTGCAGAAGACCATTCCATTGCAAAATGGAAAGAATATGGATCCCTGTGTCACTAATTGGAAGAGAGTGATCGAGAAAGCTACCCATCCAGAAACATCCACATTGGGTTTTGTTATGAACAATAAATACATACTTTATTAAGCCCCTGAAAAAAAATTCCTGGCACCTGAGAATCATCAAGGAATACCAGCTAGTGTAATGATTTACTTAGCATCTACTATGTGTCAGAGTCATGCATGATCTCATTTATACTTAAAACAACCCTATAAGGTTCAAGATCTAAGGTCTAGTTGTAAAGTTTGGATTCCATCCTAGGTTTCTTTCTGCTATAGCTTGCTGCCATTCCAGGAGTTACCTATATTCTTCTTAACAGAGGGAAGAAAATATACTTTACTAATTTTGTGGACTGCTTAGGAGTCAAGTATGGTGGTCAAGAGTAGGGACCTTGAAGCAGATGGCCTGCGTTCAAATCCTGCCCTGAGCCTTGCACACTGTGACCTTGAGAGAGATAGCCAAACTTTCTGTGTTCTATAAAGGGGAGTGATAATGTATCTATTTCATACCATTATTGGGAGGTTTAAATGAGTTAATACATACAAAAGGCTCAAGAAGATTCTAGTACATGTTTTAAAACGTTGACTGTTATTATTAATATGCTGTGATGATCTCATTTCCTAGATGCTTGGAGCCAGGACTCTCTATGGCCCATGGGAGGCATAGAGAGTTCTGGCTCCATCCTGGCACTACGGGGCGGTGATCAGCCCCTGCCGGGCTGATTCTATACTGTTCTCTCTGGTTGGCCATGTGTCCTCACTACTCCTCTCGGAGGTCAGGCTCACCCCATATTGAGCCTTGGCTCATGCCTACCCACCGCCTTTCACCCCCGCCTCCCCTCTCTGTGTATTTAAGACTAGGTTCTTTCCAGCATATTTTATCCCAGAGATTAGATCTGTATCTGTGATGACCAATCTTTTGTCTCATTGCTTCTCTCCCTTTTCATGTTATTTACTTTTCTTAACAAAGGAAACTTGCAACTTCAGTTCAAATTTCCTTCAGCAAAATTTTCCCCAAAGATAAAGTCCTTCTCAGGAGGCTACTTGGAACAGGAATCTGGAAGCTTCCTTTTTCCTTTTGTTTGTGGGTAGAGTTTCCTGTTTGCCTATAAGGTTGATCTGGCCTATCCCCCAATCATTCTGGGAGGAAAGGACCCTCCAGGGGGCCTCCCCCCAACTTTGTTAGCAGTGCTTCTGGTGAACTCTCAGTGGCCAAGTCTGAGGAGCTGCAGGCACGCCCCCCCCCCCTTTTTTTTTTTTTGCATTTCAGCTTATATCACCAGACTCAGTATTGGTTCCACCACCAGGCTAGAAATCACAAGCAGAGAAATAACCTCCTCACAGAGGCTTATCTATCTTCTCAGTACACCCCACTCTGTGGTAGACAAAGTCTATATTAAGGGTGCTAAATATGACAGTGGCTTCAAGAAAGCTGGCTTCAAAGTGGGCCAAGAGTTCTCGTTAGGCAGCCAGACAACAGGCGACAATGTTTGAAGTTGTACCAAGTGTCTGGTCAAAGCAGAGATGGTAAGATAAGAAAAAATTGCCTTAGAAACTGGGAACTCTCAGAAGCTAGAATGTATGCCCTGCTGAGCAGCACATAGAGGCGATTAAACTGGTCTGAAGGAAGGTGAACTGACCAGGGGTGAAAGGCTAGCAAGCAGGAAGCAGGTCCAGATGGAGCGTCACCCAGGTGGGGAGGGGAATGGAAGACAGCTGGGAAAGTGGTGCCAGAGAAGAATCTGGTAGAGCAGGAAACTGGATCCCCTGGCTGCAAAGAGGACTCTCAAGTGGAAATGCAGAGGTTATGCCTGAAGCATACCAAGAACGAGGACTTGTTCAAAAAAGGCCGTAGAGCATGGGGGACAGAAATTGAGTTGGAGTCTCAGATCAACAATTTATTAGCTGGTGGCCTTAGTCAAATTACTTAGTCTTTCTGTGTCTTGGTTTCTTCGATTTTGAAATGGGGCCGATAGTAGTTCCTGTATCTTAGGCTGTGGCAAGTGAACTGATTTACAAAACACAAGCAGAGTCACGGATGTAGAAAACAAGCTGACGGTTACCAGGGGGTAAGGCGGGGGAGGGATAGGGTAGTAGATTGGGACTGACAGTTAGCCACTACTGTATATAAAATAGATAGCTAATAAGGACCTGCTGTACAGCACAGGGAACTCTACACCGTGCTCTGTAATGGCCTCTATGGGAAAGGAATCTAAAAAAGAGTGGCTATATGTGTATGTGTGACTGATTCACTTTGCTGTATCCCTGCAACTAACACAACATTGGAAATCAACTATACTCCAATCAAAATTAAAAAAAAAAACAAAACGAATGAATCGAGATAAAGCATTTCAAGTGCTTAGCGGGGGACCTGGCATGGAGGAGTACTCAATCAGTAAACACTGGCCGGTGGCGGTAGTCGGAGCTGCGTCTCTGGGGTAGTGTCTAGAATGAGCTGTTAGTCTCCTGAGGGTTGGGTTGTGCTGACAAAGGAAACTTGATACCAAGTTGGATTCAATAGCTAAGCTGCGATTTCCCTCTTCCTGAGTAGCTAGTGTCCTGGAATTCCTTGCAGGATGGGAATACACATTTCCACACTAAACAATTAACCGATTGGTCTGATAACGAATCTGGGGTAGCCAACTGAGATGGCGGTCAAGTTTAGAGTCTAGAGTGAAGTGTAACCTTTCATTCCTTGGAAACAGCTAGGTGGAGAAGTGAAAACAATCTGTTTTTCTGGATGATTCCCCCAAGGTGATTTTTTTGCACATGGGTAGCAGGAACGTGGGGGTGAGCATAGGTTAAGGTTACACGCTTTAAGCAAAGGTTCTCGGTCGTTAGTGTTATTAGCGTCACCTCACGGGCTTTGCTAGAACACAGATTGCTGGGCCTGACCCCCTCACCCATACACCATTTCCGATTCAGTGGGTCTGTGATGAGTTCCCGGGAGGTGCTGCTGCTGGTCCAGGGCCGACACTTTGAGAACCACAGCTATACAGTCAGATGGACTTGGTTTTAAATTTCCACCATTAGCTACTTTTATAACCTTAGGCAAGTGATACAACCTGTGTGAGCTTCAGTTTTCTCGTCTGTAAATAGAATAATGACACTTCTTGGACTTGTTTTGAATGTCGGTTTAAAAAATATATGACAAGTGCTCAGCACTTAAAAGGAGTAACTTAAGGAGTAGACGTTAGGGATGTAGCAGGAATAGGAGGCTTAACAATCTGGAAAAACTGTAATTAAAAAAGATGGACCTAGAGTCTGTCATACAGAGTGAAGTAAGTCAGAAAGAAAAAGACAAATACCGTATGCTAACATATATATATGGAATTTAAGGGAAAAAAAATGTCATGAAGAACCTAGGGGTAAGACAGGAATAAAGACACAGACCTACTAGAGAATGGACTTGAGGATATGGGGAGGGGGAAGGGTAAGCTGGGACAAAGCGAGAGAGAGGCATGGACATATATACACTACCAAATGTAAAACAGATAGCTAGTGGGAAGCAGCCGCGTAGCACAGGGAGATCAGCTCGGTGCTTTGTGACCAGCTAGAGGGGTGGAATGGGAGGGTGGGAGGGAGATGCAAGAGGGAAGAGATATGGGAACATATGTATGTGTATAGCTGATTCACTTTGTTATAAAGCAGAAACTAACACACCATTGTAAAGCAGTTATACTCCAATAAAGACGTAAAAAAAGAAGGAAAGAAAGAAAGAAAGAAATGGAGTATTCATAGGCTAACACAATGCCCAACACAGAGTACGTGTTCAATAAACATTTGTATAAGAAAAGGAGAAAGAGAATAAAAGGACAAAGAAGAGTAAAGTAAAAAAAAAAAAAAAAAAAGAGGTACTAAAAAGCAGAGCAGAGAAACTAAGCTGATGTCCCTCTGGCTCCTCTCTGCTATCCCATGTCATGACCCTGGGAAGGGATGGGAGTTCGTGTAGGGCAGAGACACCACAGGCAGCTCTGGAGAAGCTGGTGGAGGCGGAGGGAGGGGGCCTTGGCTATTTTTAGCAAAATAGCTATTTTTGGATGTTTTCTCAGGTTAGTAATTCAAGGCAAAAATCGTATCTCAGAAGCGTTTTGAAGGCAGAGAGGAAACTTTCACTGAGGTGTCATCCCCTTCCACCCAGTCCCAGGGCTGGACTTGGCTTCTCAGAAGATCACTGAGTGTCCAGGCCTCTCTGGGATGGGGCTCAGGCCATCTCCTCTCGTCAGAATATTCTTCTTCTCTGGCCTCATCTCAGGAAGTGGAATTTACCTTTTAAATTTCTTCATCTCTGTGAAGCCTGTGGCCCTTCCACAGGCTCATTCTATTTTTAGCTTGTTTTTGTTTTGAGACTTTGAATACCTCAACAGTATGACCTATAACTTATCTTTATATACCTTTTGTGCTCTCTAGCAAAGGTCCAGCTCAGTGTTTGGTAAATTATGAAGGAAGAAAGGAAGGAAGGGAGAGAGGAAGGAACGGAGAGAGGGAGGAAGGAAGGAAGGAAGGGATTTGCATGTAAAACTGAAGTTTCTAGAAGGCAGGATGGGTATCCTACTCTTTAAGGGCATCTTCCACACTTAGCTCAGCACCCTGAATACATCAGACATTCAGTAAATACTTTTCAAAAACTTTCAGTTAGGATTTGCACCATCTGAGTGTGGGTTTAAAGAGTACTTCTAACTTCTTTGAGTTTTCTCCTTTCCCTCTGAATGTTTTCTTCACTCTTTCACCTGTTCAAGGCTTTCTTTCACTTTCTCCTTTTCCAAGAATAAATTAACATATTGAGCACATAGCTAGGGTATGATAACTTTCTATTTAAATTGTGCCTTATTTCCCATTCTTATATTTTGTAATTACACCATTGAATTATTTTAAGACTCTGCCTCTGGTGGGGATCTCTTCTCTCCCCATGTTCTTTCTCTACCCATAAAGGAAAAAGCTCCCACTAACAATATCTGGGGACCTGCTGGGGACCTGCTCTGCCTTGTGTATCTGTCAGCTCGGGCTACCATAACAAAACACTAGACTGTGCAGCTTAAACAACAGAAATTCATCTTCTCCCAGTTCTGGAGGCTGGAAGTCCTTGATCCAGCTGTTGGCTGATTCGGTTCCTGGGGAGAACTCTCTTCCTGGCTTGTAGACGGCTGCCCTCTTGTTGAGGCCTTTTCTCTGCGGTGTATGGGAGGGGGAAGAGAACTCTTGTGTCTTTTCCTCTTCTTATAAGGGCATCATTTCTATCGGATAACCCCCCTCCCCCCATGACCTCACGTAACCACCCCCATCTCCAAATACAGTCACACTGGCGGTAGGGGCTTCAACATGACTATTAGGGGGACACAATTCAGTCCATAACACCTTGGTTGCACCTCTCTTCCAGAGGATGAGTTAACTGAATGGCCGCGAGCCTGACACACCCGTTGAGCTGATGTGTAGGGGCCAAGGCATGATGTAAAGATGAGGGCCTTGTGCCCCACCTCCCGCTTTCCTGGCCCTCTCCTCCAAGGCTCAGAGGCTGGCATTGTGCAGCCACTCGCAGTGAGCAGGACGGCAAGGGGCCTTAGGCTGCCCCAGCTGGACCCCTGCTCGGTCCCTTCCTGTTTTCAGCTGCTGCGCGGTGGGTACATACGGCCAGCGCTGTGCCCAGATGTCTGTTTGCAACTCAGAGAAGGAGTGAGATGCCCCCCTGAACTTTGATCCAAGCGCTGTTCTCCAATCAGACTTTATGAGAAAGCCCAGTCCTTTGAGCTTTTGAGCTACCTGAGCACATATTTTAAATTGCACCTCCCCTCGCCCCCCATCCTAGCTTCTTCCACCTCCTTTACTCCGCTCTTTTATTTTTTTCTCCACGGCACTTTTTGTCTTCTACCATTTCTCCAGTCTATCCATAAGAATCTTTTAATACACTTTCAAGTGGCTTTCTGAAAAAAGAGACATTAACTGAAGCATCTGAATGTTATTCTGTTGAGGAAGGTGGCGTTATATTTAACTGAGGGAAAATGCTTTTTTAGGCACAGCTGGGGGAGAGTACATGAACTGTTATCAAATATCTAAAACATGGTTTTGGAGCAGAGGCATGACAAGCAAGCTCTGGAACTTCAGCTGGTGGAAGCTCTTAGGGAAATGGGGATGGAGATGATGGTGCACATTTACATATATATATAATTATTTTTTCTTTCTTTGGCCGTGTTGGGGCTTTGTTGCTGTGCATGGGCTTTCTCTAATTGTGGCGAGTGGCGGCTACTCTTTGTTGCGGTGCGCAGGCTTCTGTTTGTGGTGGCTTCTCTTGTTGTGGAGCACGGGCTCTAGGTCAAGCGGGCTTCAGCAGTTGTGGCACGCGGGCTCAGTAGCTGTGGCTCGCGGGCTTAGTTGCTCCGCGGCATGTGGGATCTTCCCGGACCCGGGCTCGAACACGTGTCCCCTGCATTGGCAGGCAGATTCTTAACCATTGCACCACCAGGGAAGTCCCGATGTACATTTATTGAATCCTTTAATGTGTCAGATAGAATGCTAAGTGCTTAATGTGCGTCTTCACTTCTAAGTATCCCTGTGGTGTAGCTAACACCATTTATCCCATTTTATAGTCAAGGAAGCTGAGGACCAATGAGGTTAAGTGACTCATCCTGAAGTCCAGCTGAGGCCTGGCTCATCCCAGGGCCTTTGTGCATGTCACTTAGCTTAAGAAAAGAACATTCTAACAATTCGAGCTGGCCAGCGATGGGATGGCAACGATTACCATGTGGTCTCTGCTCTGAGCCTGATCCAGGAGAGGCTGGGTGACCATCTGTTAGGCCTGCTGCAGAAGGGAGATGCATTTAGACTACTTCTGAGTCTCTTTCCAACTGTAAGATCTTATGAAAACTTCACCGGGCGGTCCTGTGGGAGAGGAATTAGACTGGTTCTTTGTAGCTCTGCTCAATAGAGCAGCATGTCTCAGGCTCTTCCATCTAGAAATTCCCAATGTAAAAGACAAGTGAATAGATACTCCTGAGGGGTCTGGGGCAGACCTGCCAGAAGCAAAATTTTGTGTCAGATCTGAAAAAGAAATTATTTGAACTTTATATGTATCCACAAAAATATGCTTGTTGGTTTGAATGAAAAGTATTTTAGTTAGAAAATCTTTTAAAATGCAAAGACATTTAAGGTAAAGTTTAAAATCCACCCCCCCACCCCCCGCATGTCTTCATTTCAATTTGGTTCATCAGGAAAACATGCCATATTTACTGTATGGGTTTACACATCCCCAACCCATCACCAAGTCTCATGGGGGAACATTTATCTTAGTATGAGAAGCAAGGTAGTAGCGTTAAGACCAACAGGAGGGGACCTTCCTGGCGGTCCAGTAGTTAGGACTCGGTGCTTTCACTGCTGAGGGCCCAGGTTCAATCCCTGGCTAAAAAAAAAAAGGACCAACAAGGAGAGGCTACGGAGAGGCAGATCAGATGTTATCCCAATGCCAGAGGGATCTTTCTAAGTAGTGCAGTTATCCAGCAGTGGAAGGGACCCTCTAAAGAAGTAGTAAGTAAGCAGCCCCTGAAAAGTTTCCAAGCAGAGGTGGGTCACAGGCCTGGGAAAGTTAATAGAGGATTCTACTTTGGGAGTGCTGGTGCCAGAGCAAATTTACGGCCACGATCAAAGGAATAGGTCAGAGCCAGGCTCTCCCCCAGTCGAAGAAGGCTTGGAGAGAAGCCACTACCAGAGTAATAACAACTAACATCCTGCTCACTGTGTGCCAGGCCCTCTTCCCAAAGCTTTAATGTGTCATTCTGTCCTTAGAGTGACCCCTATTATCATCAGCCCACTTTCCAGATAAGGAAATAGAGGCACAGGGAAATTAAGTAAATGGACCCAACGTCTCACAGCCTCTAAGAAGCGGAGCTGGATTTTTGAACCCAGACTGTTGGAGTTTGGGCTGGAACTGGCTATCTTGGTGCCCTCCCTGCCCTTTCTGCCTGTCCCCCAACCTGCGATGCCATTCCTGGGTTCCCTGGTCTGACCTAGAAGGGATTTTGTCCAGGGGAAGGAGGACTGGTGGTGAGTGGTCAGGACACCTGGACTCTGGTCCACACTCCACCACTAACCAGACCTTGGGAGGGTCACTTACCATTTCTGTTTTTTTCACATACTGACCCATTATTTCTGAGCCTGCCATGGAGGCCATCATTTTTAACACGTCTTTTACTAAAACTCAGGGAAATTGTGCCCCATCATGTAAAAGTCCTACTCAGCGACCAGTAGAACTGAATTATAGTAAAACAAAATAGAACAAAGCAAACAACCTAAAAAAAAAAAAAAAAAGGCAAAAAATCTACTGGGAAGCGCCTCTCTCTCCCTTGGGTTTACTTTTCTAGCCGGCGGCATCCTTTCCCCCAGGATGCTGGACTCTGTAGACAGTGTGTCTTTCTCTAGATCAGGGAATGTCTATCAAGAGGGGTACTCTGCATGGCTCCCAGCACCAACATTATAGTAGGATTTTACTGGACTCCTCTTACAGTGTATTTACAACTTCACAAAAATGTGGATGGGTTGTATCCAGGTGGCTGTCTGGTTTCCAGTTTAAATGGCCATGAAATGTATTGATCTGGGACAGTGGCTTCAGCTGTGAATCATTTCTGGGTTCCCATCAGCTATAGTGAGAGGATGAGGAATCTTCTAGGTCTCCCAGGGAATCTCTGCTCTAATGTTCCCCCTCCCAAAACAGTGGGGACAAAAGAGACTCACAGCATGGACCACCAGGAGCTTGATCTTATCATAGCCTGGGATGGGTGAGGCAAGTGCCACGTAATTCTTTCTAGAATGCTTTTTAAGTCACCAGAGGATCTCACAGGGAAATTGGGTCCTTGGAAGAATCTCACCCCTCATCTCCATTTTATCTTCAGAAGAGACTCGCCTTCACATGAGGGTCAAATGCAGGCTTGGTGTTTTCGATCTGGAAAATATGCCTCAGTGACCTGAGGGTCTTACATACTTTGGGTTTTGTAGGTGGCAAGCGAAAACAGCATTGATCTGGTGTCCCTGGAAGTTCTTCCAAGTGACCTAGCAAGACCAGAACAGCTCAGAAGAAGTAGCCTGCTCGCTCAATCATCCCGTAAGCGTGTCTAAGTACCTACTAGGTGGAGATACATACATTAATATATGTAGTTATCTACCTACCTACCTCTCTCTCTCTCTCTCTCTCTATCAGTCTGTGTCTGTCTGTCTATCTATCTATCGAGATCTATCTGTCTTGATCTATATATAGATATACTGCTTACAATATGGGTAAGAAGTGTATTTCATAAACAAACTTGGCAATACAAAGAGACAAGTGCAGTATCAGAGGTGGGTTTAAAGAGCCATGGAGAGAGGACTGATTGTCTTGAGTCAGACAACGAGAGGAGAAGGGCATTCCAGGAAAAGAGCACAAAGGAAGTAAGGACAGAGAAACAAACGCAAAAGAGCTGCCATCACTGGGACCTGGGAAGAGTTCTGTGTGGTCAGCGCGGAGGATGTTTATAGAGCGAGGGAAGTATCTGGGGCTGGAAAGATAGATTGAGAAAGATTGTGAAGGGACTTGTTGGCCTGGTTCAAAGAAGTGGGAATGAAAGCAGGGACGAGGTGGGAGGCTGAAGGCAGACGGAGTGGGTGAGGGGTCAAGGGGGGTTAAAATGGGAGGAAATGAATACTGAGAAATTTATGAAGGGAGTATTAATAATATTACCCGCTGACATGTATTGAATATGTTCTATGTGCCAGGCAATGTGCTTCATTCAATCTAATGGTCATAGCTACCCACAAAGATGGGTGCTGTCATCATCTTTATTTATTTTATTTTATTTTATTATTTTTTGCGGTACGCGGGCCTCTCACCGTTGTGGCCTCTCCCGTTGTGGAGCACAGGCTCCGGACGTGCAGGCTCAGCAGCCATGGCTCACGGGCCCAGCCGCTCCACGGCATGTGGGATCTTCCCGGACCGGGGCACGAACCCGTGTCCCCTGCATCGGCAGGCGGACTCTCAACCACTGCGCCACCAGGGAAGCCCTGTAATTGTCTTTTATTTTACAGATAACAAGGCTGAGTCTTATGGAGGTAAAATAAATTGCCCAAGGTCACAGATAGTGAGAGAGCCAAGAGTCAAACCCTGGCTGTCTTACCCAAGGGAGAAATAACTCAAGACAAGAAATGTCAAGAAAGGAGAAGAAAGCCAATTTACTGGTCTTGAATTATTTCTCTGATTATTTAATTATGCAATCCCCACTTTTAAAGTGTTTTATTTGTCCCCAGTAACCCTTCTTTCCGAAATCTTTGGTTTCAATAGTTCTTTGTCTATGTACCTCTTGTTGTTTTCCTCTCTCCGCAATCCTTACCACATTTACACTGTTCATGGTAAAAATCTTTTTAGGGTGCGTTGTATGAAAAGCATAATGCAAAACAAAAATTAGTCTATGAAATATATTGGCAGGATAAGCAGCATCTATTTGCAGTTTTCTCTGCACAGGTAATTTGTTTCTTAGAGCTGGGGTTTGGTGAGAATATTTATAATGTCCGTTTTGTTTTTCTATAGCGTTTCCTGATCAGGACACTGGGACTTTGGGAACTCATGCATATCCACCCCTATCTCAGTATAAATTGAGATGCAAAGTAATTGAACGGGACCAAAAAAAAAAAGAAAAAGAGAATGAAATTGCCTTGTCAGCACCCTGAGTCTGACTAGTGCATCTGAGCAATTTATAAGTATAGTTAGGCTTCTTGGTGTATGAGTCCACCTTTCTCCACAAGTGGGGTGGGCAGAGGAGGTCGTGGTAGCATATGCATGGATGATAAAGGTGTCCTTTCACAGGTGAGATGCTCTGAGAACAGTGCCTCCTTGCTCCTTCGTGAGCTCCTATAGTCCTCTTCCTGAGGGGGATCTAAGCCTGCATTCATGGACCCTTACTGCAAACTGCAACAAAGTATGTTTTCAGGAATGGAAGAGGTGGGCTGAAAATGCTTCTTGGCCCACCTGTGGGCCTCTATCTTACCAGCCACTAGGGGCCTTCGCTGGTTGCCTGAGTGGAAGTCAAGAGCCATGGAAGGTAGGGGGTCCTGGAGAGAGGCTCTTTGTCCATCTGTCACGTGACAGTGTCCACAAGGGAAGAAAAAACTCAATGTTTCTGCATGTCCTTAGAAGCTGTCAGAATGGACTTCTAGATTCAGCATCTTCACGTGTGCAGTGTTCTGAAGACTATCACACAGCGGCAGAGGCAGCAGAATTGCCGTCACCTCTTGAGGTGAGCCAGTCTGTGAGGGTGCTTGGCCCCAGGTCCTAAAGTTCCAGACGGAGAAGCTGAAGAAGGTTCTCTAAAGCCATGGGGCCACTACAGAAGCCACCGCCAGGAGCTGAGACATGAGGCTTCTTTCTTGTTGGCCGTTCATGAAGCAATGCAGCCACTCTAGAGAGGAAGGATTTTTAGCTGTCACACCCAGGTCTTTTGCTAGTGGAGTCGAGGGGGCCCTGACTGCAGTGGGTTGGGAGAGTTTGAGAGAAAACTTAGAGTCCGCGAGTATAGACAACACTTTCAGGGAATTTTATTGCCAAAAGGGTGAAGAGAGCAAAACACAGGGAAGCCAAGTGGCTGGCAAAGTCAATGAAAGTTTTCTTTTTTAAAGATAGAAATAGTAGCAGTTGGGATGTATGATTCAGAGTTTCAGGGACTGTTATGCATGTATCTCAAAAGCATAATGAGCAGTGAAAAAAGTAAGTACAGAATAGAACATACAGTATGATATAATTTTATTTTTTTAAGAAATATGTCTTTTTTTAAATAAATTTGTTTATTTTTGGCTGCATTGGGTCTTCATTGCTGCACACGGGCTTTCTCTAGTTGCGGCGAGCAGGGGCTACTCTTCGTTGTGGTGCGCAGGCTTCTCATTGCGGTGGCTTCTCTTGTTGCGGAGCACAGGCTCTAGGCGCGCGGGCTCAGTAGTTGTGGCTCTGGGGCTTAGTTGCTCCACGGCATGTGGGATCTTCCCAGACCAGGGCTTGAACCCGTGTCCCCTGCATTGGCAGGCAGATTCTTAACCACTGCGCCACAGGGAAGTCCATGATATAATTTTATTAAAAATGTAAAATATCCCCCCAAATCCTATCATTGCTTTATGAGTATAAATGCAGTAAATATTTTTTTAAAGTCTTCATGGGACTGATACCATTCACCTCAGGCCAAGGGTCACCTGCTAGAGTGGAAGGAGGTACGTGGGATCAGGGAAGAACATTCACAGAGCATTATGTGTATCTAAATGCTTCCTGTTTTTAAACGATTTTTAATTTTTTAAATTTATTTATTTTCCTTATTTTTTTGGCTGCGTTGGGTCTTCGTCGTGCCGCATGGGTTCTTCATTGCGGCACATGGGTTTCTCTCTAGTTGTGGCGTGCAGGGTTTTTGTCTCTCTCTAGTTGTGGCACGCAGGCTCCAGAGTGCGTGGGCTCTGTAGTTTGTGGCATGTGGGCTCTCGCGTTGAGGCGCCCAAGCTCCGTAGTTGCGGTGCGCGGACTTAGTTGCTCTGCAGCATATGGGATCCTAATTCCCTGACCAGGGATCAAACCTGTGTCCCCTGCATTGGAAGGTGGATTCTTTACCACTGGACCACCAGGGAAGTCCCTAAATGCTTTCTTCCCTTATTAGAAAAACTTGAACAAAATATGGTAAATTGTTAGTAATGTGAAAGCTAGGTGGTGGATACACAGATATTTGATTTATTATAGTCTGCACTTCGCTCTTTACGTTGAAATACCAGATCATGTAAAATGAGCCAACACAAAAATATCATCATCAACAACAATAAAAGAATTCTCTCCCACTTGGAAGATATCAAATATAGAGCTACCAGAATATATGGGGGATAGGTTATGATTTCTTAAGGTCTTTTTTTCCCCCCAGTCCCTTAATCAAAACAAAAAGTTCATTCCATGCAAATATGTGGAGTGAAAGGATTATGAACTAGTTACTGTTTGGCTCTCTGCCATCTCCCTTCCCACCGTGGGGGAGTGTTGTGGCAGATGGAGGTGATCATGAGAAGAGGGGGTGATTTTCTGATGACAGTTCACGTCCATAGCGTATACCCCTACCTTTAGAGCAACGTTGACACGTTGGCACAAATAATTTTGGAGAGAAGCTAAAGCTGTAAGCTGTTGCCTGGATTGAGCCACATGAACCCACCACTGGGAAATGGAAGGTTTATCAATGTGGGTTTTATTTTGGCCCTAATAAGCATTGAGAAGCAGCCACAGCTGTCTTTCTTCGATGTTCACAGTCACTTACGTTGGCCTCTGCCTCGAGTTTTCTGTAGTGTCCATGGGCTGGATACTGCACTGATAGGAGGATTATGTGACTCCCAGGGGATCAGATGAGGGGGCCCCGGAAAAGCAGTGCCCTGGGGAAAGTCGTTTATAATCGATCAAGATGTGAGTCAGAGGACCTGACTTTTCAAAACAAGTCAGGAAACAGACTAGAACATCTCCGTGGGGTAGGTGAGGAGGAGGAGGATCTGCAAGGGAGAGTAGAGGTACCTCTCCCTCTCTCTGGGCCGCTTGTATTTTCTGAAGGTCTGATATAAACGTGGTATCTCTATTGGACCAGTGGCAGTTGTAGAGAAGCTGGCCTGAGTCCACGTGGAAGGTTGGAGTATTTTGCTTGAGGATTGCTCAGGATGGAGCCCTTTGGAGCGATTCCAGCCAGATGTCCAGGCCCATTCAGATGGTGGGACGGCAGCTGCTTTGTTGTTCTGTGAGATGAGGCATCGTTCCGAGCTGTGGAGCTCAGTGGTCAAACACAGTCGTTCAGACACAGCGTCAGGGCAGAGTCACAGGAGGATGGCAGCTCCTGGACGTCAGAGGAGTGTAGGTAAATACTTCAGCATTTCTTTCCTTTTTTAAATTGAAGTATAGTTGATTTATAATGTTGTGTTAATTTCTGCTGTACGGCAAAGTGACTCAGTTATACATATATACATTCGTTTTTTATATTCTTTACATTAATATATATATATTTTTAAACATCTTTATTGGAGTATAATTGCTTTACAATGTTGTGTTAGTTGCTGCTGTATAACAAAGTGTATCAGCTATACATATACATATATCCCCATATCCCCTCCCTCTTGCGTCTCCCTCCCTCCCACCCTCCCTATCCCACCCCTCTAGGTGGTTGCAAAGCACCGAGCTGATCTCCCTGTGCTATGCGGCTGCTTCCCACTAGCTATCTATTTTACGTTTGGTAGTGTATCTTATTCTTTATATTCTCTTTCTTTCCCACTATGGTTTATTGTAGAATACTGAATACAGTTCCCTGTGCTATACAGTAGGACCTTGTTGTTTATCCATTCTCTATATAATCACTTACATCTGCTAATCCCAACCTTCTACTCCATCCCTCCCCCAACCCCCTCCCCCTTGGCAACCACTAGTCTGTTCTCTATGTCCATGAGTCTGTTTCTGTTTTGTACATCGGATCATTTGTGTCATATTTTAGATTCCGCATACAAGTGTTATCATATGGTATTTGTCTTTCCCTTTCTGACTTCCTTCACTTAGTATGATAAGCTCTAGATGCATCCATGTTGCTGTAAATGGCATTATTTCATTCTTTTTTTTTTTTTTTTTTTTTTTTTGTGTGTGGTACACAGGCCTCTCACTGTTGCATCCTCTCCCGTTGTGGAGCACAGGCTCCAGACGCACAGGCTCAGTGGCCATGGTTCACAGGCCCAGCCGCTCTGCAGCATGTGGGATCTTCCCGGACCGGAGCACAAACCCGTGTCCTCCACATCGGCAGGCAGACTCTCAACCACTGTGCCACCAGGGAAGCCCTATTTCATTCTTTTTTATGGCCGAGTAGTATTCCATTGTATATACTTCAGCATTGCTAACAAAAGTTTTAGAAATTCCTCCTCTCCCCACCTGACTCTTTGTTAATTACAACCACCCACACTTCCAGCATGTGTTACGTGGATCTATGCCCAAGAAGAGGTGCAAGGAAGGAGCTGGCCTGGAAAGATGCCTCATATTTCTGGCCCTTCTGCAACCGCTCCCCGTGGAGTCGACACTCCCTCCTGCTACAGGGGAGCAGTTTGGAATATTTGAAGGTGGTATTTGATGAAGCCCCACAGATAGCTGAGAACACAAACTGTCCTGGGTTTGATGAGCAGAAACATAAAGTGATAATAAAAGTGAACTTTTATTTAGTATTATTTCCCAGGCCCTTTTGGACTATGTCTCACCAGCCCCTCTCTACTCAACAATATCCCCATTTACAAACACGGCAACTGATTTTAGCGGGTGAGGGGCGGACAGGAGGTCACAGGCCTAGTAATGGTGAAGCCAGAACTGGACTTCAGGGCTTCCCTGGTGGTGCAGTGGTTGAGAGTACGCCTGCCACTGCAGGGGACACGGGTTTGTGCCCCGGTCCGGGAGGATCCCACATGCCGCGGAGCGGCTGGGCCCGTGAGCCATGGCCGCTGAGCCTGCACGTCCGGAGCCTGTGCTCCGCAATGGGAGAGGCCACAACAGTGAGAGGCCCGCGTACCGCAAAAAAAAAAAAAGAACTGGACTTCAAATCCCTGTTCTGTCCATTTCCATGCTGGCCTGCCTGCTCTCTGCCAGTTTCTGGATGCTCATGTCTGGTGGGGGCTGTTTGGGTGGTAGCTGCATCCATGGACACCTACTAGCAATAAGGGTTCACCACCAAGAGCTAGTGAGGGGACGGCAAGGTCTCCAGCACTGGGTCTGTGCCACACACATGGCCCTCGCCTCATGGTTGCTCCCAAGGACAGGGCTTCATCTCTCTCCTTTACGGATCCCCAGCGCTTTGAACAAAGGAACCCAACACATACTTGTTGAATTACTCTGTTGCACTCTCAACTCTCCTAGTAGATTATAAGGGAAAGGGACCATGTTAAATGTAGGTGGTGCATCTGCACATGAACTACGAAGAAGGAGAATAGTGTAGTGAATGTTTTGATGGCTTTTAAGAGATAAATAAGCTTCTTATCGTGGCTCTATGCATTGGTAGCCTTGGGACCTTGGTCTTGTTACCTAAGCCCCTCTGAGCCTTAGTTTCATTCTGTGTTGTGAGGATTAAAGGAGATCACGTATAGTCAGTGTTCAGCTTTTATACGTTTAACAAAAATAGCCCCTTCTGCCCATGGTCACTTCCCACTGTGTGAATATATTGGTGGATGCGTGGATTCTACAGGCACTCTCTCATAAATATAATGAGCAGTTAGTGGTCCCCCTTTAAGTGTTCTGTCCTGTTGACAAACTAGAGAAAGATAAAATGCCATTTAACAACTAGAGGGGTTTATTTACCTTTTTTAATGCATTTAAGTTGAACCCTATAGAATTCCACTGATAATTTCATATCCAATCCAAATACTACAGATTTTCTTTTCCATTATTTCTGAATCCTGATTCACTCAACCTATCCCACCTCTTACGCTGATTGGACTCAGCTGCCTTTAATGCTGGTTTTTAAGCTAATTACTTGCATTTGCTGTCTTTATAATCACCAAATACTCCCATTAACACTACCTTGTTAAACCCTCAGGATAACACAAGGAGTAAGTAGTATTATCCCCATTTATAGATACAGAAAGGGAGGTTTGTGGTGGTTAAGTGAGTTTGCCCAAGGTCACAGGCAAGAAGTAGCCAAGTCAGAACTGGGGTGTGCTGACTCCAGAGTTCAGTATGTCTCCCATTATACTCCAGCTGTGCCCTCTCCACCATCATCAAAGTCTTCATCCTTGGCTATGATATAACAGTATTTGTATAGCTGAGTTATTACCTATGTCTCTTTATCTCTGTTGCCTCCTGGTTTCCTCTCCAGCTCTTCCAGCCATTTGCATGCCCAAGTCCTGCTCCAGCTGATTTATCTTATTAGATTCTGAAAAGGAGTATAAAGGAAGAGAGTGTGTGGGTCTGCTTCACTTATAACTTTTCCTAAGATCCCAACCATGTTAAACACAACAATGACTATGATTTCAGGACCCGGAAGGTACTCTTTCGTTACCTGCGTTTCCCCTGGCAGCTGACAGACCATGTGGGCAGAGTGCTTCTCACTCAAGTGTAATAAAAAATTCAATTATTCATCAGTACAGTTGCTGTTAGACAAATGCCCAATTGTTACTCATCCATAGCTAAGTAACCTCCTGCTCTTTTTTGGAGTTGTGACAGACCCAGCCCTTCCAGAACTGGCAGAGGGTTCAGATCAGAGAGCGCTCTGTGTCTTGTTTCAACCAGGAAAGGAAAGGTGAGCCAGAGCTCCCTGCTTGAGCCTGGGCCTCCTCCCCCACCTGCTGCCCAGTGCCACTTGGCCCGAGAACCTGGAGTTAGGAAAGCTGTTGTGGGGAGCTTCGTTCTGCAGCCATCGGGCCGGCAGCTGGGAGGCATCCCGCACCCCCAGTTCACCTGGCAGAGGCTCTCTGGGCGGAACAGCTGCACGAGGCCTTTTGCCAAAGGAAAAACTGAATTGCAAATGAAGCTCTGGAGAGTGGTCCTTGATTAGATGACCCTGGCTTTTCTCCTCCACAATCTGTGGCCTCCTCCCTGCGTGTCCCCGGCTGGCCCAGGTCACTGGGAGGGCGAAGCCGGCGAGGAGGAAGTGTCCCAGGTTGCAGCCTTTCACTTCCCCCTTTCCCTTCCTGGCTCAGCATCTCTCTCCCCCGAGCTCTTCCTCCCTGCTCACCAGCCATCACGGGGTTGGGGGGGATTTTCCTGGGCTGAACAGCTTTCCAGGTTTCCTTTTTTCCTACTTCCCACCTCCCCAAATTGACCACGAGATAGATCTCGGCCAGACAGTCTCTTGCACTCCTCCTGCGACCGAGGGCACCATCCTGCCCGTTTGGGAGGCCTCCCCCCTCCCCATGTCCCCCCAGACATCCTGAAGCCTTGTGAGAACTGCTCCTGGTGGCTTCCATGTTCTACCACAGCCCATCTCCACAGGGCAGTCCTTTCTGCCCTCCGCAGACCCCGGGTGTCTCCCTGGGGCTCCTACTCCTGGCCCCATCCTGCCTCAAAGCATCTCAGTCTGCTGCTCCCTCTCACTCCTTTGATCCTGGGTATCCCAGGCATCTTTCCTCCTCTGCCCTCTCTCTCATGTCTCTGCTGCCCTGTGCTTCCTCACCCGCCCCTCCCCACCTCTGAGTCCACTGGACCCTGTGAACCCTCACCCCTGGGTGCTCAGCCCTCTCCAACCACTCTTCCTCCACCCCCTCTCTTCCTTGCAACCTGCCTTTCCTCTAAGGAACACTACACATGTAACTTTCTCCACTGTAGGTTTTCCACTCTCCCATTTCTGGATCGTATCACTTTTCTACTCATTAACCTATGGTGGCTTTCCAGCTCACTCAGAGTAAAAGCTGAAGTCCTCACAGGGTCCCTATGTGATTTGCCTCCATTATACTCCAACGACAATAAACCCTATCATTGTCCTCTTTTTCCCTCTCTCCTCTCCATTTTCTTGAGTCAAACCTGGTCCTGCCTCAGGACCTTTGCACTTGCTGCTCCCACAGGTTATAATGCTCTTCTGCCAGATACTCAACATCTCACTCCCTTCTTCTTCCATATCTGCTCTATACACTGTAACACCCTGGCTCTCCCTCTCCCCACTGAACTAACTTTTTTGTAGCACTAGTACCCTAACATTATATATATATACATATATATATATATATATATATATATATTTGTTTGTTTATTGTCTGCCTTCCTCCATGAGTATGTAAATTCCATGAGGATAGGGACTTTGTTCACAAATAGTGGAGTGCTATGGACTGAGTTGTGTCCCCCCTAAATGGATATACTGAAGCCCTAACCCCCAGTATAATGGATTAGGAGGCGGGATCTTTCACAGGTGATCAGGGTTAGGTGAGGTCATGAGGTGAGGCCCTCGTGAGGGGATTAGCATCCTCATAAGAGACACCTGAGAGCCTCTCCCGTCTCCCTCCACCATAAAAGGAAGCAGGGAGAAGGCAGGCGTCTGCAAGCCAGGAGTGGGGCTCTCTCCGGAACCTGACCACGCTGGCTCCTTGATCGTGGACTTGCAGCCGGACCTCCAGAACTGTAAGTAGTAAGTTTCTGTTGTTTAAGCCACCCAGTCTGGGGTATTTTGTTATGGCGGCCGGAGCTGACTAAGACGTGGAAATTCACTAAGTGTTTGCTTAAATGAATGCGTAGGGGGCGAGGAGAGGAAAGCTGGGATTTTTGTGTTGGTTTGTTTGCTCCCTGCTGCAGCTTCTGCCCTTGCGTGAAGGCCTTCCTGTTGAGGCCACTGCTGGTTGCTGTCAGCCGCTGTCTCCCTGTACCTCTCTCACAGAGACTGTGGAATCTGATTTCCCTCTTCTTCCTCCAACCCGTTTTTTTTTTTTTGCCGTAGGTGGGCCTCTCCCGCTGCGGAGCACAGGCTCCGGACACGCAGGCTCAGCGGCCATGGCTCACGGGCCCAGCCGTTTTTTAACGTCCGCACAGATGCTCTGTCAAACAGCTTCCTCGGTGTCAAGGTCTCCTTAGCTCCCCTGCACTTCACCTCCCTCAGGAACTTGTTATTCCTACACTGAGAACTCCCCGACTCCTGTGTTTCATGCTGTGACCATAACGCCCATCCCTCCGGCCCCCTGTAACCTCCTTCCCACTACACACGCGCTTTGACTTGGTGGAGACTCCTTGGCTCCTGTAAGATTTCTCCTGAGTCAGTAAGCCCCAGGGTTGTCACAAACAGTTGTGTCCTTTGCATTCTGCACAGAATCTGCCACCTGAGGAGGCCGGGGTGGCGATGGAGGTGGGTGGGGGAGGAGGGCTGAAGCCCAGCCCCTACTTGCCCTGGAAGCTGTGCCCGGGCGGTACGCGGGCCTCTCACTGCTGTGGCCTCTCCCGCTGCGGAGCACAGGCTCTGGACGCGCAGGCTCAGCAGCCATGGCTCACGGGCCCAGCCGCTCCGCGGCATGTGGGATCTTCCCGGCCCGGGGCACGAACCCGTGTCCCCTGCATCGGCAGACAGACTCTCAACCACTGTGCCACCAGGGAAGCCCTGAACTAACGTTTTTATAGCACTACTACCCTAACATAATATGTATTTATTTTTTTGTTTATTGTCTGCCTTCCTCCATGAGTATGTAAACTCCATGAGGATAGGGACTTTGTTCACAAATAGGGGAGTGCTGTGGACTGAGTTGTGTCCCCCCTAAATGGATATACTGAAGCCCTAACCCCAGTATGATGGATTAGGAGGCGGGATCTTTCACAGGTGATCAGGGTTAGGTGAGGTCATGAGGTGAGGCCCTCGTGAGGGGATTAGTATCCTCATAAGAGACACCTGAGAGCCTCTCCCGTCTCCCTCCACCATAAAAGGAAGCAGGGAGAAGGCAGGCGTCTGCAAGCCAGGAGTGGGGCTCTCTCCGGAACCTGACCACGCTGGCTCCTTGATCGTGGACTTGCAGCCGGACCTCCAGAACTGTAAGTAGTAAGTTTCTGTTGTTTAAGCCACCCAGTCTGGGGTATTTTGTTATGGCGGCCGGAGCTGACTAAGACGTGGAAATTCACTAAGTGTTTGCTTAAATGAATGCGTAGGGGGCGAGGAGAGGAAAGCTGGGATTTTTGTGTTGGTTTGTTTGCTCCCTGCTGCAGCTTCTGCCCTTGCGTGAAGGCCTTCCTGTTGAGGCCACTGCTGGTTGCTGTCAGCCGCTGTCTCCCTGTACCTCTCTCACAGAGACTGTGGAATCTGATTTCCCTCTTCTTCCTCCAACCCGTTTTTTTTTTTTTTGCCGTAGGTGGGCCTCTCCCGCTGCGGAGCACAGGCTCCGGACACGCAGGCTCAGCGGCCATGGCTCACGGGCCCAGCCGTTTTTTAACGTCCGCACAGATGCTCTGTCAAACAGCTTCCTCGGTGTCAAGGTCTCCTTAGCTCCCCTGCACTTCACCTCCCTCAGGAACTTGTTACTCCTACACTGAGAACTCCCCGACTCCTGTGTTTCATGCTGTGACCATAACGCCCATCCCTCCGGCCCCCTGTAACCTCCTTCCCACTACACACGCGCTTTGACTTGGTGGAGACTCCTTGGCTCCTGTAAGATTTCTCCTGAGTCAGTAGGCCCAGGGTTGTCACAAACAGTTGTGTCCTTTGCATTCTGCACAGAATCTGCCACCTGAGGAGGCCGGGGTGGCGATGGAGGTGGGTGGGGGAGGAGGGCTGAAGCCCAGCCTCTACTTTGCTCTGGAAGCCGTTTTTTGTTTTTTGTTTTTTTTTTTGCGGTACGCGGGCCTCTCCCTGTTGTGGCCTCTCCCGTTGCGGAGCACAGGCTCCGGACGCGCAGGCTCAGCGGCCATGGCTCACGGGCCCAGCCGCTCCGCGGTATGTGGGATCTTCCCAGACTGGGGGCACGAACCCGTGTCCCCTGCATCGGCAGGCGGACTCTTAACCACTGCGCCACCAGGGAAGCCCCTTCCTATATTTCTTGCATGCTTTCTCCACGTTGCAAATACCAACTTTGCAACGGGGGGATGTGGAGGGAGAAAAAACACAGAGTTAAGTTCTCAGCCTCCCTTGTTTCCAGGGGCAGATACATGGTTTAGTTCCACCAACTTAATGCATCTGCAAGAGACTTTGACTCAAAACTGAGTTATACAGAGATGGTCAGGCAGGAGCCTCTGTCTTCCTGGGAGCAGGACAGCTGAGGGCGTTTAGTTGTATAGCTGGCAGCTGTGGTGGCGGAGCTAAAGCCTTGTGATTACGGCAGAGGCTCGGCCCCTCTGATGGACCAGTCCTGGGGTGTGTTGGAGAGGCTCATTCCTGGACGCCCAGCCAGAGGCTGTTTCTGGACACCACTCAGGTGATTTCCTGAGCTGTCTACATGGCTCTCTGTTTAAGCCAGCTGAAGCGGATTCCCTTCTAACTAGAGCACTGCCCACCCTAGGTATCCTCTTTGTCTCTCGCCCTTCCCTTCCCAAGTCCTGTCATTATCTGAGCTTCTCTCCTTTTGATGACCTTGCCTCCCCCCACCATCTTTCCTCTGCACCCACCCAACAAAATACCTGCCCCACTTTCCTTTCTCCCTACACCTGGGTAGCTCAGCACTTTGTGGGAGGAAATCACAGAGCTGTGCAAACTGTCATTTGTGTCTCAATCTCAGCTGGGTCACTGTGGATATCCAGCAGTCCTTTTCTTTCTCCTGTCCTGTCCATCTCCCGTTCTCTTCAATAGCAATTTAAAACTTTTACCATCCCCTACATATGTGGCCTCTTCACTCTTAGCAGACAGCCCTTTAGCTTTCTGTTCTATTCACCCTCACCCCCTCCACACCGCCGGCCAACCTTATGCACCCTCCCTACATTTCCATAAGGGTCAGAATGTGGGGCACCCCTTTTACTTACAGGCAACCCCACGCGGTACCTCTGACCCAGTCTCCTCCTGCCTTCTCTCTACCTTGCTTCATCATCATCACCATTTGCTCCTGCATCTTCTTTCTTTCCCTTCTTAAAAAATAACTCAACATTTAGTTAGTTTGCATGTTGATTATTTCATATGTGACTTGGTTGCTCATATGTTCTCAAGCTGAAGTAAGGATTTAGATGTGAGTAGGGGGGTGAGGAAACACTATGGACTGTCTGTACACAGTAAACCTTGCCTGCATTTTTTTTTTTTTTTTTTTTTTTTTGGTGTCAGCAGGGCTATATCCCTTTCTGGTAGCTCTGGGGAAGAATATGTTTCATTGCCTTTTTCATAAGCCCTGCCTTCCCTGGCTCTTAGCCTCATTCTCCCATCTTCAAAGGCATCAGTGTTGCATCTCTCTGTGCCTTTATTCAGTAGTCAGGACTTCCTCTGACCACAGCCGGGAAATGTTCTCTCTGATTGATTGATTCATTGATTGATTTATGGCTGTGTTGGGTCTTGGTTTCTGTGCAAGGGCTTCCTCTGGTTGTGGCAAGTGGGGGCCACTCTTCATCACAGTGTGCGGGCCTCTCACTGTCACGGCCTCTCTTGTTGCGGAGCACAGGCTCAGTAGTTGTGGCTCACAGACTTAGTTGCTCCGCGACATGTGGGATCCTCCCAGACCAGGGCTCGAGCCCGTGTCCCCGGCATTGGCAGGCAGATTCTCAACCACTGCACCACCAGGGAAGCCCCTTGCCTGCACTTTTGTTGGGGGTAAACGCATTAGCTGGCAGCCAACAAAGATGGCCAGTCCGGGCCTCTTGTCCTTGAACAGGTCAAAGAGGGAAATCAAAGAAAACAATTTCAGTTGGTTATGGATTCTTGAGAAAACCTTGAGTCTGGATGAAGAGCACAGTTACAGACTCTCTCTCTATAACGGCTCCTCGTGTCCGTCAATCAGCTCCTCCACCCCGTTACCACTCCTCACTCCCCACTGGATCCTTCCCCTGAACCCGCTCCTAATACTCTAGTGTTTCCATCTTGGAAGAATGTACCCTCCCTTCACCCTCCCCTGCTAGCACATTCAGACTCCTCTGAAAACTCCCCTCTCGGTCTCTGCTTCCTCACCTCCTTTTGCCCTTTATTCCACCTCAGTCTGTCTTCCAAACCCCATCAAGCTACCAAAACTCTTGTGCTAAGATAAATCATGACCTACGTATCAAACATAAGGACCAATATTTTTTTATTGAAGGATAGTTGATGTACGATATGTTAGTATCAAGTGTACAGCAAAGTGATTTAGTTATATATATTTATATACTTTTTTCAGATTCTTTTTCATTAGAGGTTTTTACAAGATATTGAATATAGTTCCCTGGGCTATACAGTGACTCCTTGCTGTTGGTTTTATATGTAGTGGCGTGTATCTGTTAATCCCGTACTCCTAATTTATCCCCCCACTGATTTATCCATGATTTTGTTTTCTGTTTCTGTTTTTGTAAATAAATTCATCTGTATTATTTTTTTAGATTCCACATATAAGTGATATCATATGATATTTGTCTGTCTTTGTCTGACTTAGTAAAATTTCTAGGTCTATCCATGTTGCTGCAAAGGCAATATTTCGTTTTTTTTATGGCTGAATAATAGTCCATCATGTGTATGTATGTGTGTGTGTATGTGTGTGTGTATGTATGTGTATACATATGTGTATATATATATACACACACACACCAGTGGTCCCCAACCTTTTTGGCACCAGGGACCAGTTTCGTGGAAGACAATTCTTCATGGACGGGGAGGGGGGAATGGTTCAGGTGGTAATGTGAGCAATGGGGAGCGGCAGATGAAGCTTAGCTCGCTCGCCCGCCGCTCACCTCCTGCCGTGTGGCCCAGTTCCTAACAGGCCGTGAACCGGTACCTGTCTGTGGCCCAGAGGTTGGGGACCCCTGATATACACCAGACTTCTCCATCCATCCGTCGATGGACATTTAGGTTGCTTCCATGCCTTGGCTATTGTAAACAGTGCTGCAGTGAACACTGGGGTGCATTTATCCTTTTGAACCATGTTTTTCTCCAGATATATGCCTAGGAGTGGGACTGCTGGATCATGTGGTAGTTTGCTGGATCACGTGGCAGCTCTATTTTTAGTTTAAGGATCCTCCATACTGTTTTCCATAGTGGTGCACCACTTTATATTCCCACCTACAGTGTGGAAGGATTCCTTAAGGGTCATTTTGTTTTGTCTTCTTCCTGGATTTTCCTGCTACCTCTGACCCTTTGGGACTCCCAGGATACCTGGTTACTGAAGTCCTGGTTCTTTATGGAGGCCCCTGATCATGTCGAGTTCATGGGCTCCTCTTTGCATCCCACCCTTACGTGTCGGTATCCCCAGGGTTTGTCTAGGCCAGTTCTCTTCCCTCTGGATTCTAAGTAGCACCCACTGTCGTTTTCACAGCTAATGACTATGTGCTGGTGACTCACAAAGCTGCCGAGTACTGCTGGAAAATTATACAGAAGAAAAGTACAGTCTAGGGGTAAGGGAGTGGGTTTGTTTTATCCTGAGACAGAAATGCGAAACTTTACTGAACTCCTGCTGTTTATTACTCACCTTTCACTGGGGAGTTACACCACTTTCCCTGAATGGCTCCTCCTTTCCTGGGGCAGAGACTTCAAAGTGAGGGCTGGGAAGTGGCCAGTTTTTTTTTTTTTTAATAAATTTATTGATTTAATTATTTTTGGCTGCGTTGGGTCTTCGTTGCTGCGCGCGGGCTTTTCTCTAGTTGCAGCGAGCGGGGACTACTCTTCATTGTGGTGAGCAGGCTTGTCATTGCGGTGGCTTCTCATTGCGGAGCACGGGCTCTAGGCGTGTGGGCTTCAGTAGTTGCAGCACATGGGCCCAGTAGTTGTGGCTTGCGGGCTCTAGAGCGCAGGCTCAGTAGATGTGGCACACAGGCTTAGTTGCTCTGCGACATGTGGGATCTTCCTGGACCAGGGCTTGAACCAGTGTCCCCTGCATTGGCAGGCAGATTCTTAACCACTGTGCCACTAGGGAAGTCTAAAGTGGCTACTTTTTGGTTCTATCCATCCATATGTTGTCCCTTGAGTTACTCTGCAAATACTGACACTCGTGAGACCCATTATAGTCATGGGGAATGTCCTGTGTCCATGGAGGGCTGCCAGCACTCAGATGGGAGGCTATGCCTTGGGAATGGCAGCTGTGTCTTATGTCCATAATCTACTGGCCCAGTCAGGCCACCCATGGGCCATGTGTCTGCTGAAGCATAATCAGGGTGCCCCATTGTGCAGCATCAGATAAAGAGACTCCTGAGTGGCTGTTGTTGCAGTTTATGATTTTTTTTTTACACCAGAATTTGTCTGGGAGCACTGGCAGGGCTCCACGGAGACAGCTAGAGGGACCTGATGCTTTAAGGAGGGCATCCGCCCCTCATGGCACCATCACTCCCCTCAAACTCTCTTCTCCCAGCACAGATGATCTCTCCCATACATTTGGGCATTAATCACCCCTTGGTTTGGCATTTTCTTGTCCCCCACCATCTTGTGCCCATGACTTTCTCCTTGAAGGCAGAGGCCATGGGGGTGACACATGACATATATGACACACTGCTACTGTGCAAAGGCACGGAAAAGTGAGTCCAGACCACGAAACAGGAAAAGCATGAACTCTGAGTCAGACCAACCTCGATGTGAGCTCTGCTTGGTTGTTCACAGATTGTGTGACCTTGCGGGTGATTATTTATCTGAGACCGCACTTGGTTAACTATCATAGAGCAATAGCAATTCACTTGATCACACAATGGTGGCAAAGTTAAATGAGGGAGCACAGATGAAGCAGTTGGCATTTATTAAATGCCCCCAAATGGTAGCCATTAGCAGCGTCATTAGTAGATAGACACTTAATAAGTATTTCCTGCTTCTCTTTCTTTCTTCTCTCTCCCTGGAGAACTCCCTCGGCCCTGTGACTTACCTGTCAGATCTGCACAGTGCATGTCTCCCCCGCTCTCTGCTGCTTGCATCACACACTTGAGCATCTTGATGAACACTGATGCATACGTTTCTTCTGTTTATGATTTGTGTCATAAACCCTAGTGTAAGATTCCTGAAGTAACGATCTTATTTTATAGCTTTGACATTTCACCTTAGACTATAGTCAGACACATGTTGGGGTAAAAACAAAAATACTCCCTTACCCTTCACTCTATGTTCTTCTCCTGCCCGTGCTCTCCACGTTCCCTTATACGGCCCTCGCTCCACCCAGACTGGGGCCGGCTCTGGTAGCCTAGGCTGGAACAGATTGCTGTGCACATACTTGGCAAAGTAATAATCTATTTGTGGATAAGCAGAAATTGGCTATATTCTCAGTAGAGTTATGAACTGTCACTATTAACACCCATGAGTCACTAACATCACGGTGGGCCGAGTGATTTTTCTGCAGGCTTATAGGGCATGTTATACTAAAAATGCCACCGTCCATCTGTCTAATTACTGTCTGTTCCATTGATGTCAGAGGTATTCAAATGAGCTTCTTTCTTCATGCCAAAACACACAGGGGCTTTATGTAATCCCCAGATTCCACATGTGGGTGAGGTTGGGGTATCCAATAGTGGTGGCTTTTTTTCTTTTTATGGTTTCCAGGACAGTGTATAGTATGATGAGAGAAGTTAAGGAGGAAACTTACAAAACCAAACGAATCCTCTACTTGTGCTCCCTGAGACAGATCATTGGCCTCACATCCTAGAAACGGAAGCGATGAGGATTAGATGGAGGAGCACATGGGTTGAATGGCCCTTAACCCAGCAGTATTTCAACCCTAAAAAACCCCCAGCATTTCATTGACTGTGCTGCTGCATGTCCACCTTCTAAATCACTCACAAATTTCTCTTGTGACCAGCTCTATTCCAGGACATATAGGAAGGGAATTCTGGGGAATGTGGCTCCGGCTTAGCTAAACAGACACGGTACAAAGCCACCACAGATAGTAAGTTTGCTTAGCATCCTAGAAAAAGAAAACCCTAGAGGAGAGAAAAGAAACTATCAATCATATCTTTCAATTGCAGAAGTACCCCCTCTTTGTAATTATTAAGCAATCTGTGGGTAATACTTTGAGATGATGTGGATATCCTGGTGGTTTCAGCATCTACTGATAATCCCTGTCCTTACGGCAAGACTATGTTTAGCTTTGTAAGAAGCTGCCACATTATCTTCCAAAGCGATCATACCATTTTGCATTCCCACCGCCAGTGAATGAGAGCTCCCACTGCTCTGCATCCTTGCCACTGTTTGGCGTTATCAGGGTTTTGGATTTTGTCTCTTCTAGTAAGTGTGTACGGGTATCTCGTTGTTTTAATATGCAATTCTCTCATGATATGTTGAACATCTTTTTAAAATTATTTTATATTGGAGTATAGTTGATTAACAACGTAGTGTTAGTTTCAGGTATACAGTATAAGTGATTCAGTTATACATATATCTATTCTTTTTCAAATTGCTTTCCCATTTAGGTTATGAGAATATTGAGCAGAGTTCCCTGTGCTATATAGTAGGTCCTTGTTGGTTATCTGTTATTTTAAATATAGCAGTGTGTACATGTCAGTCCCCACCTCCCAATCTATCCCTCCCTACCACCTGTCCCCCCACCAGGTAACCATAAGTTCCTTCTCTAAGTGTGTGAGTCTGTTTCTGTTTTGTAAATAAGTTCATTTGTATCATTCCTTTTTTTTTTTTAGATTCCACATATAAGTGGTATCATATATATTTGTCTTTCTCTGTCTGACTTATGTCATTTCGTATGGTAGTTTCCAGGTCCATCCATGCTGCTGCAAATGACATTATTTCTTTTTTTATGGTTGAGTAATATTCCATTGTATATATGTATCACATCTTCTTTATCCATTTGTCTGTCGATGGACATTTAGGTTGCTTCCATGTCTTGGCTATTGTAAACAGTTCTGCAATGAACACTGGGGTGCATTTATCCTTTTGAACCATGTTTTTCTCCAGATATATGCCCAGGAGTGGGATTGCTGAATCATATGGTAGCTCTATTTTTACTTTTTAAAGGAACCTCCATACTGTTCTCCATAGTGGTGGCTGTACCAACTTACATTCCCACCAACAATGTAGGAGGGTTCCCTTTTCTCCACACCCTCTCCAGCATTTATTGTTTGTAGATTTTTTTAAAAGGAATTTTGCCTTTTTAAAAAAAATTATTTATTTATTTATTTATTTATGGCTGTGTCGGCTCTTCGTTTCTGTGCGAGGGCTTTCTCTAGTTGTGGCAAGTGGGGGCCACTCCTCATCGCGGTGCGCGGGCCTCTCACTATCGCGGCCTCTCTTGCTGCGGAGCACAGGCTCCAGACGCGCAGGCCCAGTAATTGTGACTCACGGGGCTAGTTGCTCTGCGGCATGTGGGATCTTCCCAGACCAGTGCTCGAACCTGTGTCCCCTGCATTGGCAGGCAGATTCTCAACCACTGCACCACCAGGGAAGCCCTGTTTGTAGATTTTTTGATGATAGTCATTCTGACTGGTGTGAGGTGATATCTCACTGTAGGTTTGATTTGTATTTCTCTAATAATTAGGGATGTTGAAAATCTTCTCACGTGCCTCTTCGCCATCTGTATATCTTCTTTGAGAAATGTCTATTTAAGTCTTCTCCTCCTTTGTCATAGAGTGATTGACCATAGGTACATGGGTTTATTTCTGGGCTTTCTGTCCTGTTCCATTGATCTTTATTTCTGTTTTCATATGCTTATTTGCCATCTATATATCTTCTTCAGTGAGGTGTCTGTTCAAGTCTTTTTCGCATTTTAAAATCAAGTTGTTTTCCTATTGTTGAATTTTTAAAGTTCTTTGTATATTTTGGATAACAGTCTTTTTTTAGAGGTGTCTTTTGCAAACATTTTCTCCCAGTCTGTGACTTGTCTTCTCACTCTCTTGACATTTTTTTTGCAGAGAAGAATTTTTTAATATTAATGAAGTCCAACTTATTCTTTCATGGGTCATGCCTTTGGTGCTGTCTAAAAAGTCATCATCGTACCTAAGGTCATCCAGGTTTTCTCTTATGTTATCTTCTAAGAGTTTTATAGTTTTGTGTTTTACATTTATATCTGTGATCTATATTGAGTTAGTTTTCATGAAGGGTGTAAGGTTTATGTCTAGATTCTTTTTTCTTTTTTTTTCTCTCCCATGAGGATGTTTAGTTGTTCCAGCACTGTTTGTTGAAAAAACTATTATTGCTCCATTGTATTGCCTTTGCTTCTTTTAAAGATCAATTGCCTAAGGCTTTCCTGGTGGCGCAGTGGTTGAGAGTCCGCCTGCCAATGCAGGGGACACGGGTCCGTGCCCCGGTCCGGGAAGATCCCACATGCCGCGGAGCGGCTGGACCCGTGAGCCATGGCCGCTGAGCCTGCGCGTCCAGAGCCTGTGCTTCGCAACGGGAGAGGCTGCAGTGGTGAGAGGCCCGTGTACCACACACAAAAAAGATCAATTGCCTAATTATGTGGGTCAGTTTCTGGGCTCTCTATTCTATTCCATTGATCTATTCCATTGATCTAACTAAGATTTCTTTTTTGGAATGTGCTAATAAAAATGGTAATGCACTTTTAATATCAAATTCTACTATGTTCATTGCATAGAAAATGGATTGACTTTTTAATGTTAACCTTGTATCCTGCAACCTTGCTGTAATCACTTGTTAGTTCCAGAAGTTTTTTGTTGATTCTTCTGGATTTTCTACATAGATGATCTTGTTATCTGTGAGCAAAGACAGTTTAATTTCTTCCTTTCAAATATGTCTATCTTTTCTTCCTTGTCTTATTGCATTAGCTAAACTTCCAGAATTATGTTGAAAAACAATGGTGAGAGGGACATCCTTTCCTTATTCCTAAGGTTACTTTGTGATATTTGCATTCAATTTTAGGCTTTACTTTAAAAAAATCTCTATGCCTATCACTCTTATTCTTAATACCTTATACTTCATTCTATTCCACTCTTTCTTGGTAACCATTTGCATTTATTGCTGATTTATATTTTTGTGTTTCTTTTTTGTAAAAATAAGCAAATATGTATACTCACTTTTATTTTCCCTTCATTCTTAAACAATATGTGGCATAGTAGGTCTGCTTTCCCATGGCTTCACCAACTGCGTGTGTTCTCAGGAATTTGAATTTTTGCCATGAGAAATGGTACTCATTGTGAGTTTAGTTTGAAGTTACAGAAGTTTGAATTTCTCTCATTATAGTGAAGTTGAGCTTCTTTTCATGTGCTAAGGCAGGCCCTTCTTTTCTTTTTTTAAAAAATTGCAGTATAGTTGACTTACAGTGTATATTAATTTCAGGTGTAAAAAAGTGATTCAGTATTTTTATAGATTATACTCCATTTAAAGTTATTATAAAATATTGGCTCTATTCCCTGTGCTATACAATATATTCTTGTAGCTTCTTTATGTTACACATAATAGTTTGTATCTCTTAATCCCCTCCCCCTTTCTTGCCTCTCTGCCTTCCCTCTCCCCACTGGTAACCACTAGTTTTTCTCTGTATCTGTGAGTCTGTTTCTATTTTGTTATATTCATTCATTTGTTTTATTTTTTAGATTCCACACGTAAGTGATAATATACAGCATTTGTCTTTCTGTGTTTGACTTATTTCACTGAGCATAATACCCTCTGGGTCCATCCATGTTGTTACAAATGGCAGAATTTCATTCTTTTTAATGACTGAGTAATATTCTGTTTTGTGTGTGTGTGTCTGTGTATCTTGCATCTTCTTCATTCTCTCATCTGTTGATGGACACTTAGTTTGCTTCCATATCTTGGCTATTGTAAATAATGCTGCTATGAACATTGGGGTGCATGTAGCTTTTCAAATTAGTGTTTTCATTTTCTTTGCATATATATACCCTGGAGTGGAATTGCTGGATTGTATACTAGTTCTGTTTTTAGTTTTTTGGGAAACCTCCATACTGTTTTCCATAGTGGCTACACCAACTTGCATTTGTACCAGCAGTGTACTAAGGTTCCCTTTTCTTCACAACCTTGCCGACATTTGTTATTTCTGTTCTTTTTGATGATAGCCATTCTGAAAGGTATGAGGTGATATCAAATTGTGGTTTTGGTTTTCATTTCTCTGATTAGTGATGTTGAGCATCTTTTCTTGTGACTGCTGGCTGTCGTCTTCTTTAGAAAAATGTCTATTCAACTCTTCTTCCCATTTTTAAATTGGGTTGTTTTTTTCTTTGATATTGAATTGTATGAGATGTTCATATATTTTGGATATTAACCCCTTCTCGGTCATATCATTTGCAAATATTTTCTCCTGTATAATAGGTGTCTTTTCGTTTTGTTGATGCCTTCCTTTGCTGTGCAAAAGCTTTAAATTAGGTCCCATTTGTTTATTTTGTTTCCTTTGCCTGAGGAGACTGATCTAAAGAAATATTGCTATTATTTATGTCAAAGAGCATACAGCTTATGTTTTCTTCTGGGATTTTTATGGTTTCTGGTCTTACATTTAGGTCTTTAATCCATTTTGAGTTTATTTTTAGATGGTGTGAGAAAATGTTCTAATTCATTCTTTTACAGGTGGCTCTTGAGTTTTCCCAGCACTACTTATTGAAGAGACTGTTTTTTCCATTGTGTACTTCTGCCTCTTTTGTTGTAGATTAATTGACCATAGGTGTGTGGGTTTATTTGTGGACTATCTATTCTGTTCCATTAATATGCGTCTGTTCTTGTGCCAGTACCATACTGTTTTTATTACTGTAGCTTTGTAGTATAGTGGGAAGACTTGGGAGAGTGATACCTCCAGCTTTGTTCTTTTTTCTCAAGATTGCTTTAGCAATTCAGGGTCTTTTGTGGTTCCATATGAATTTTAGGATTATTTTTTCTACTTCTAGAAAAATATGTCATGGGTATTTTGATAAGGATTGCATTAAATCTGTAGGTTACTTTAGGAAGTATGGCCATTTTTACAGTATTTTTTTTTTTTTTTTTTTTTTTGTGGTACGTGGGCCTCTCACTGCTGTGGCCTCTCCCGTTGCGGAGCACAGGCTCCGGACGCGCAGGCTCAGCGGCCATAGCTCACGGGCCCAGCCACTCCACGGCACGTGGGATCTTCCCAGACCGGGGCACGAACCCGTGTCCTCTGCATCGGCAGGCGGACTCTCAACCACTGCGCCACCAGGGAAGCCCTTTACAGTATTTTTAAGTCCAAGAACATGGGGTATCTTTCCATTTCTTTATACTGTAATCAGTTTCTTTCATCAGTGTCTTATAGTTTTCAGAGTATAGGTCTCTCACCTCCTTAGTAAAGTTTATTCCTAGGTATTTTATTCTTTTTGATATGATTTTAAATGAGATTGTTTTCTTGCTTTCTCTTTCTGATAGTTCATTATTAGTATATAGAAAAGCAACATATTTCTTTATATTAATCTTTTTTTAAACATCTTTATTGGAGTATAATTGCTTTACAATGGTGTGTTAGTTTCTGCTTTATAACAATGTGAAGCAGTTATACATATGTCCCCATATCTCTTCCCTCTTGCGTCTCCCTCCCTCCCACCCTCCCTATCCCACCCTTCTAAGTGGTCACAAAGCACCGAGCTGATGTCCCTGTGCTATGTGGCTGCTTCCCACTAGCTATCTATTTTATGTTTGGTAGTGTATATATGTCCATGCCACTCTCTCACTTTGTCCCAGCTTACCCTTCCCCCTCCCCATATCCTCAAGTCCATTCTCTAGTAGGTCTGTGTCTTTATCCATCCACCTCACTACAAATAACTCAATTTCATTTCTTTTTATGGCTGAGTAATATTCCATTGTATATGTGTGCCACATCTTCTTTATCCATTCATCTGTTGATGGGCACTTAGGTTGCTTCCATGTCCTGGCTATTGTAAATAGAGCTGCAGTGAACCTTGTGGTATGTGACTCTTTTTGAATTATGGTTTTCTCAGGGTATATGCCCAGTAGTGGGATTGCTGGGTCGTATGGTAGTTCTATTTTTAGTTTTTTAAGGAACCTCCATACTGTTCTCCATAGTGTCTGTATCAATTTACATTCCCACCAACAGTGCAAATGGGTTCCCTTTTCTCCACACCCTCTCCAGCATTTATTGTTTGTAGATTTTTGTTTGTTTGTTTCACACACACACACACACACACACTGTATTTTATTTTTACAAGAGATAAATAGACTGACACCAAGCATTGTAAATGGATGACCACAACAAAAGCAACAATGATTGCAATTACCAAACACGAAACATACTCATACTATGTCATTATATTGACATTCAGTCCAGTAATCCTCCACTGTAACAGCTCCTTTACTTTGCAGTGAAAATTGATTTGTATTTTTTTTGCCTCTGAGTCCTTGTGGGTTTTTTTTTTATTCAGACAGAAAGTCACAAAAATTAAATCATCCTCATCAGTTCACTCAGTCCCATGTAATTAATTTTTTCATCTTGATCTTTTGTTAGCACTTTTATGAGTTCATCAGTTTTCCATTAGAGTTCTGAAAATGCTTATTCATTCAGTTCAGCAGTATAGTCAGTTACCAGAAACCTGTACTTGTCAGTCTTTTCCATGAATTCCTTGAAGATGAAACCCACTTATAGGAACATACTTGCAAAAGCATCAGAGTACACCCAGAACTGTCAGTAAATGACAAAAGACTTAAAAATTACCACGGTTAAAGATTGGATGAAAGTTCATAATAATGCAATTCACAAGGAAATTTAGTTATTTCTGAGATATACATTTTAAAGTAATAACTAGAATTATGACTTATAACATTATACCAGAACATATAAGATTTTTAGAAATTTCATGTAATGTCTGAAACATTTATATTAACATATTTCCATACAAATAACCCAAAGAAAGTTTAGTATTAGTTGTTTTTTTGTTTGTTTATACTGCATGTTCTTATTAGTCATCAACTTTATACACATCAGTGTATATATATCAATCCCAATTGCCCAATTCAGCACACCACCATCCCCACCCCACTGTGGTTTTCCCCCCTTGGTGTCCATACGTTTGTTCTCTACATGTGTGTCTCAACTTCTGCCCTGCAAACCGGTTCATCTGTACCATTTTTCTAGGTTCCGCATACATGTGTTAATATACGATATTTGTTTTTCTCTTTCTGACTGACTTCACTCTGTATGACGGTCTCTAGATCCATCCACATCTCAACAAATGACCGAATTTCGTTCCTTTTTATGGCTGAGTAATATTCCATTGTATATATGTACCACAACTTCTTTATCCATTCATCTGTTGCTGGGCATTTAGGTTGCTTCCATGACCTGGCTATTGTAAATAGTGCTGCAATGAACATTGGGGTGCATGTGTCCTTTTGAATTATGGTTTTCTCTGGGTATATGCCCAGTAGTGGGATTGCGGGATCATATGGTAATTCTATTTTTAGTTTTTTAAGGAACCTCCATACTGTTCTCTATAGTGACTGTATCAGTTTACATTCCCACCAACAGTGCAAGAGGGTTCCCTTTTCTCTGCACCCTCTCCAGCATTCATTGTTTGTAGATTTTCTGATGATGCCCATTCTAACTGGTGTGAGGTGATACCTCATTGTAGTTTTGATTTGCATTTCTCTAACCATTAGTGATGTTGAGTAGCTTTTCATGTGCTTCTTGGCCATCTGTATGTCTTCTTTGGAGAAATGTCTATTTAGGTCTTCTGCCCATTTTTGGATTGGGCTGTTTGTTTTTTTAATATTGAGCTGCAAGAGCTGTTTATATATTTTGGAGATTAATCCTTTGTCCGTTGATTCGTTTGCAAATATTTTCTCGCATTCTGAGGGTTGTCTTTTCGTCTTGTTTATGGTTTCCTTTGCTGTGCAAAAGCTTTGAACTTCCATTAGGTCCCATTTGTTTATTTTTGTTTTTATTTCCATTATTCTAGGAGGTGGATCAAAAAAGATCTTGCTGTGGGCTTCCCTGGTGGCGCAGTGGTTGAGAGTCTGCCTGCCGATGCAGGGGACATGGGTTCATGCCCCAGTCTGCAAGGATCCCACATGCCACGGAGCAGCTGGGCCCGTGAGCCATGGCCACTGAGCCTGTGTGTCCGGAGCCTGTGCTCTGCAACGGGAGAGACCACAGCAGTGAGAGGCCCGCGTACCTCAAAAAAAAAAATTTCTTGCTGTGATTTATGTCAAAGAGTGTTCTTCCTATGTTTTCCTCTAAGAGTTTTATAGTGTCCGGTCTTACATTTAGGTCTCGAATCCATTTTAAGTTTATTTTTGTGTATGGTGTTAGGGAGTGTTCTTATTTCATTCTTTTACATGTAGCTGTCCACTTTTCCCAGCACCACTTATTAAAGAGACTGCCTTTTCTCCATTGTATATCTTTGCCTCCTTTGTCATAGATTAGTTGACCATAGGTGTGTGGGTTTATCTCTGGGCTTTCTATCTTGTTCCATTGATCTATGTTTCTGTTTTTGTGCCACTACCATATTGTCTTGATTACTGTAGCTTTGTAGTATAGTCTGAAGTCAGGGAGTCTGATTCCTCCAGCTCCGTTTTTTTCCCTCAAGACTGCTTTGGCTATTTGGGGTCTTTTGTGTCTCCATACAAATTTCAAGATGATTTGTTCTAGTTCTGCAAAAAATGCCATTGGTAATTTGATAGGGATTGTGTTGAATCTGTAGATTGCTTTGGGTAGTACAGTCATTTTCACAATGTTGATTCTTCCAATCCAAGAACATGGTATATCTCTCCATCTATTTGTATCATCTTTAATTTCTTTTATCAGTGTCTTATAATTTTCTGCATACAGGTCTTTTGTCTCCTTTGGTAGGTTTAGATATTTTATTCTTTTTGTTGCAGTGGTAAATGGGAGTGTTTTCTTAATTTCACTTTCAGATTTTTCATCATTAGTGTATAGGAATGCAAGAGATTTCTGTGCATTAATTTTGTATCCTGCTGCTTTACCAAATTCATTGATTAGCTCTGGTAGTTTTCTGGTAGCATCTTTAGGATTCTCTATGTATAGTATCATGTCATCTGCAAACAGTGACAGCTTTACTTCTTCTTTTCCAGTTTGGAGTCCTTTTATTTCTTTTTCTTCTCTGACTGCTGTGGCTAAAACTTCCAAAACTATGTTGAATAATAGTGGTGAGACTGGGCAACCTTGTCTTGTTCCTGATCTTAGTGGAAATGGTTTCAGTTTTTCACCACTGAGAACGATGTTGCCTGTGGGTTTGTCATATATAGCCTTTATTATGTTGAGGAAAGTTCCTTCTGTGCCTACTTTCTGGAGGGTTTTTATCATAAATGGGTGTTGAATTTTGTCTAAAGCTTTTTCTGCATCTATTGAGATGATCATATGGTTTTTATTCCTTGATTTGTTAATATGGTGTATCACGTTGATTGATTTGCGCATACTGAAGAGTCCTTCCATTCCTGGGATAAACCCCACTTGATCATGGTGTATGATCCTTTTAATGTGCTGTTGGATTCTGTTTGCTAGTATTTTGTTGAGGATTTTTGCATCTATGTTCATCAGTGATATTGGCCTGTAGTTTTCTTTCTTTGGGACATCTTTGTCTGATTGTGGTATCAGGGTGACGATGGCCTCATAGAATGAGTTTGGGAGGGTTCCTCCCTGTGCTATATTTTGGAAGAGTTTGAGAAGGATAAGTGTTAGCTCTTCTCTAAATGTTTGATAGAATTTGCCTGTGAAGCCATCTGGTCCTGGGCTTTTGTTTGTTGGAAGATTTTTAATCACAGTTTCAATTTCAGTGCTTGTGATTGGCCTGTTAATATTTTCTATTTCTTCCTGGTTCAGTCTCGGAAGGTTGTGCATTTCTAAGAATTTGTCCATTTCTTCCAGGTTGTCCATTTTATTGGCATAGAGTTGTTTGTAGTAATCTCTCATGATCCTTTGTATCTCTGCAGTGTCAGTTGTTACTTCTCCTTTTTCATTTCTAATTCTATTTGAGTCTTCTCCCTTTTTTTCTTGATGAGTCTGGCTAATCGTTTATCAATTTTGTTTATCTTCTGAAAGAACCAGCTTTTAGTTTTATTGATCTTTGCTTTCATTTCCTTCATTTCTTTTTCATTTATTTCTGATCTGATCTTTATGATTTCTTTCCTTCTGCTAACTTTGGGGTTTTTTGTTCTTCTTTCTCTAATTGCTTTAGGTGTAAGGTTAGGTTGTCTATTTGAGATATTTCTTGTTTCTTAAAGTAGGATTGTATTGCTATAAACTTCCCTCTTAGAACTGCTTTTGCTGCATCCCATAGGCTTTGGGTCATTGTGTTTTCATTGTCATTTGTTTCTAGGTATTTTTTAATTTCCTGTTTGATTTCTTCAGTGATCTTTTGGTTATTAAGTAATGTATTGTTTAGCCTCCATGTGTTTGTATTTTTTACAGATCTTTTCCTGTAATTGATATCTAGTCTCATAGCGCTGTGATTGGAAAAGATACTTGATACGATTTCAATTTTCTTAAATTTACCAAGGCTAGATTTGTGACCCAAGATATGATCTATCCTGGAGAATGTTCCATGAGTGCTTGAGAAGAATGTATATTCTGTTGTTTTTGGATGGAATGTCCTATAAATATCAATTAAGTCCACCTTGTTTAATGTATCATTTAAAGCTTGTGTTTCCTTATTTATTTGCATTTTGGATGACCTGTCCATTGGTGAAAGTGGGGTATTAAAGTCCCCTACTCTGATTGTGTTACTGTTGATTTCCCCTTTTATGGCTGTTAGTGTTTGCCTTATGTATTGAGGTGCTCCTATGTTGGGTGCATAAATATTTACAATTGTTATATCTTCTTCTTGGATTGATCCCTTGATCATTATATAGTGTCCTTCTTTGTCTCTTGCAATAGTCTTTGTTTTAAAGTCTATTTTGTCTGATATGAGAATTGCTACTCCAGCTTTCTTTTGATTTCCATTTGCATGGAATATCTTTTTCCATCCCCTCACTTTCAGTCTGTATGTGTCCCTAGGTCTGAGGTGGGTCTCTTGTAGACAGCATATATATGGGTCTTGTTTTTGTATCCATTCAGCCAGTCTGTGTCTTTTGGATGGAGCATTTAATCCATTTACAGTTAAGGTAATTATCAATATGTATGTTCCTATTACCATTTTCTTAATTGTTTTGGATTTGTTATTGTGGGTCTTTTCCTTCTCTTGTGTTTCCTGCCTAGAGAAGTTCCTTTAGCATTTGTTGTAAAGCTCGTATGGTGATGCTGAATTCTCTTAGCTTTTGCTTGTCTGTAAAGGTTTTAATTTCTCCATCAAATCTGAATTGAGATCCTTGCTGGGTAGAGTAATCTTGATTGTAGGGTTTTCTCCTTCATCACTTTAAATATGTCCTGCCACTCCCTTCTGGCCTGTAGAGTTTCTGCTGAAAGATCAGCTCTTAACCTTATGGGATACCCTTGTGTGTTATCTGTTGTTTTTCCCTTGCTGATTTTAATATTTTTCTTTCTATTTAATTTTTGATAGTTTGATTAATATGTGTCTTGGCGTGTTTCTCCTTGGATTTATCCTGTATGGGGCTCTCTGTGCTTCCTGGACTTCATTGACTATTTCCTTTCCCATATTAGGGAAGTTTTCAACTATAATCTCTTCAAATATTTTCTCACTCCCTTTCTTCTTCTCTTCTTCTCTGGGGCCCCTATGATTCGAATGTTGGTGCATTTAAAGTTGTCCCAGAGGTCTCTGAGACTGTCCTCAATTCTTTTCATTGTTTTTTCTTTATTCTGTTCTGCAGTGGTTATTTCCACTATTTTATCTTCCAGGTTATTTATCTGTTCTTCTGCCTCAGTTATTCTGCTATTGATCTCTTCTAGAGAATTTTTAATTTCATTTATTGTTCATCACTGTTTGTTTGCTCTTTAGTTCTTCTAGGTCCTTGTTAAACGTTTCTTGTATTTTCTCCATTCTGTTTCCAAGATTTTGGATCATCTTTACTATCATTATTCTGAATTCTTTTTCAGGTAGACTGCCTATTTCCTCTTCATCTGTTAGGTCTGGTGGGTTTTTGCCTTGCTCCTTCATGTGCTCTGTGTTTCTCTGTCTTATCATTTTGCTTAACTTACTGTGTTTGGGGTCTCCTTTTTGCAGGCTGTAGGTTTGTAGTTCCCGTTGTTTTTGGTGTCTGTCCCCAGTGGCTAAGGTTGGTTCAGCGGGTTGTGTAAGGTTCCTGGTGGAGGGGACTAGTGCTTGTGCTCTGGTGGATGAGCCTGGATCTTGTCTTTCTCATGGGCAGGTCCATGTCTGGTGGTGTGTTTTGGGGTGTCTGTGGCCTTATGATTTTAGGCAGCCTCTGTGCTAATGGATGGGGTTGTGTTCCTGTCTTCCTAGTTGATTGGCATAGGGTGTCCAGTACTGTACCTTGCTGGTCACTGAGTGAAGCTGGGTTTTGGCATTGAGATGGAGATCTCTGGGAGGTTTTCACCATTTGATATTACGTGGAGCTGGGAGGTCTCTTGTGGACCAGCGTCCTGAACCTGGCTGTCCCACCTCAGAAGCACAGCCCTGATGCCTGGCTGAAGCACCAGGAGCCTGGCTCTGAATCTTGACTGTGCCCTTTACAAGCTTTGTGACTTTGGACAAGTTTTGTAACTTCACCAAGCCTCAGTTTCCTCATCTGTACTCAGTGAGGTGTCTGACCATGGCTGGCTCACCAATATTCCGACCTATGGATGTGGATCAAAATCTTGGGTTGCAACAGCAGCTGCACTGGCCTTCTTCTCTGGAAGTTGTTTAAGACCCAAATCTGCTGCTCCCCCCAACCAACTCCAGTGCCACTGCCTCTACCTTGGGCGCCAGTAGCCCTATATTAATCTTGAATTTTGTCAAATGCTTTTTCTGTGTCTCTTGATGATCATGTGACTTTTATCCTTCTGTTAGTGTATATCACATTGATTTTGAGGATATTGAACCATCCTTGCATCCCTGGGATAAATCCCACTTGATCATGGTATATGATCCTTTTTATATATTCTTGAATTTGGTTTGCTAATATTTTGTTGAGAATTTTTGTATCTATATTCATCAGTGATATTGGCCTGTATATTTCCTTTTGTGTGTGTGTGTGTGTGTGTGTCTTTATCTGGTTTTAGTATCCAGACAAAGGGTAATGGTGGCCTTGTAGAATGAATACAGGAGTGTTCCCTCCTCTTCAATTCTTCAGAACAGTTTAAGAAGGATACATAATAGCTCTTCTTTTTATGTTTGGTAGTATTCCTCCATGAAGGCATCCAGTCCTGGACTTTTGTTTGCTGGGAGTTTTTTGATTACTAATTCAATTTCACTACTAGTAATTTGTCTGTTCAAACTGTCTATTTCTTCCTGACTTAGTCTTGGAAGATAGTATGTTTTTAGAAATTTATCCATTTCTTCTGGATTTTCCAATTTGTTTAAATATAACTGTTCATAATATTATGATTTTTTTTGTAAGGGTTGTAATTTCTCCTCTTTCAATTCTTACTTTGTTTGGGTCCTCTCTTGTCTTTTTCTTAATGAGCCTGGCTAAAGACATATCAATTTCATTTATTTTTTCAAAAACTGGCTCTTGGTTTCATTGATCTTTTCTATTGTTTTCTTGGTCTCTGTTTTATTTTCTTCTCTGATCATTATTATTTCCTTCCTTCTGCTGTTGTTGGGTTTATTTGTTCTTTTTTTTCTGATTCCTTTAGATGGTAGGTTAGGTTGCTTACTTGAGATTTTTCTTTTTTCTTGAGGAAAGCCTGTATTGCTGTATACTTCCCTCTTAGAACTGCTTTTGTGGCATCCCACAGTTTTTGGAAAGCTGTGTTTTTATTTTCAGTTGTCTCAAGATGTTTTCTGATTTCCTCTTTGATTTCTTCATTGACCCATTGTGGGTTTTTTTGTTTTTTAAGTATCATGTTGTTTAGTCTGCAGGTGTGTGTTCTTTTCCCGTTTTTTTCTATAGTTGATTTCTAGTTTCATACTGTTGTGGCTGGAAAAAAATGCTTGATATAATTTCTCTTCTCTTATTTGTTGGGACTTGTGGCCTAGCATATAATCTATCCTGAAGAATGTTCCATGTGAACTTGAAAAGAAATGTGTATTCTGCTGTTTTTGGATGGAATGTTCTATAGACATCTATTAAGTCCAACTTGCTTAAGACCACTGTTTCCTTATTGATTTTCTGTCTGGATGATCTGTCCATTGATGCAAGTGGGGTGTTAAAATCCCCTACTATTATCATATTGTTGTCAATTTCTCCCTTTGCTTTATATATTTAGGACCTCCTATATTAGGTCCATATATGTTAACAAATGTTACATTCTCTTGTACTGACCCCTTTATTATTATATAATGCCCTTATTTGTCTTTTGTTATAGGCTTTGTTTTAAAGTCTACCTTATCTGAATATTGCTACCCCTGTTTCCTTATTTCTATTTGCATGAACTGTCTTTTTCCATACCCTCATTCAATTTCAGCCTGTGTATCTTTAGCTCTGAAGTAAGTTTCTTATACACAGCATATAGATTGGCTTTGTTTTTTTTAATCCAATCAGTTACCCTGTGTCTCTTGATTGGAGCATTTAGTCCGTTGACATTTAAAGTGATTATTGATGGGTATGTATTCATTGCCATTTTGTTACTTGTTTTCTGGTTGTTTTTGTAGTTCTTCTCTATTCTTCTTTCTAGTTTCCTCCCTGGTGGTTTGATGATTTTCTTTAGTGATATGCTTGTGTTCCTTTCTATTTTTTGTGTATCTATTATAGGTTTTTGATTTGTGCTTACCATGGGGTTCATATATGTTGACTTCTATATCCACTTGTTTTAAACTGATAGTCATTTAAGCCCAAACACATTCTAAATGAGCTCCATTTTTACTCCCCTCCCCCACATTTTGTGTTTTTGACATATTTTACATCATGTTTGTCCCTCAACTGTCTAGTATAGTTAATTTTACAATTTTTGTCCTTTAATTTTTTTTTTTTGTTTTGTTTTTTTTTTTTTTTTGGTACACAGGCCTCTCACTGTTGGGGCCTCTCCCGTTGCGGAGCACAGGCTCTGGACGCGCAGGCTCAGCGGCCATGGCTCACGGGCCCAGTCGCTCCGCGGCATGTGGGATCTTCCCGGACCGGGGCACGAACCCGTGTCCCCTGCATCGGCAGGCGAACTCTCAACCACTGCGCCACCAGGGAAGCCCTGTCCTTTAATTTTTGATCTAGCTTATTAAGTGGTTGATCCCTAGCCTTTACCATATATTTGCCTTTACTACTGGGAATTTTTCCTTCTCTGTAAATTTTTACTTCTTGTTATAGCCTTTCTCTTCCACTTGCAGAAGACACTCTAACACTTTTTTTAGGGTCAGTTTAGCATTGATGAATTGTTTTAGTGTTTGCTTGTCTGAGAAGTTCTTTATCTCTCTTTCAATTCTAAATGATAATGTTGCTGGGTAGAATATTGAGTTAAGAGGTTTTTCCCTTTCAGCACTTTAAATATATCATGCTACTCCCTCTGGCCTGGTAGGCCCTTATTTCTTTCTTTTTTTTTTTTTTTTTGTGATACGCGGGCCTCTCACTGTTGTGGCCTCTCCCGTTGCAGAGCACAGTCTCCGGACGCACAGGCTCAGTGGCCATGGCTCACGAGCCCAGCGGCTCCGCGGCATGTGAGATCTTCCCAGACTGGGACACGAACCTGTGTCCCCTGCATCGGCAGGCGGACTCCCAACCACTGCGCCACCAGGGAAGCCCTGGCCCTTATTTCTTGACTAGACTATTACAGTGGCCTCCTGACTGCTTTCCTTGACTTTGTTCTCTTTTAATTTTCTACAGTCCTACTAGGAATTTCTTTTAACAAGGGCAATCTGATCATGAAGTGCTCCTGGTAAAAGTCATTCAATCATATACACTATAGGAAAAATGTAAGATTTTAGCATGTCATACAAAATCCTTAATGATCAGTTCCCTGTTTGCATTGATTTTAGTCTCATATCCCTATGCACCCCTGCTCTACTCACTCCAAATATTTCCTTTTTCCTTTTCTATCATGCTCTTTCATGTCTACACTTTTGTTTTCAATTCCTTCTTTTTGGAATCCCCTTTTCCATCTTCATGAGAAAACTTCTACTCATCCTTCAAAGCCCAGTTCAAATATCATCTCCTTAATAAAGTCTTTCTTCTCTTCCTCAATAGAGCTACTCATCCCTCTGGGTTCCTATAGCATTTTGCAGCTCGGATGCCAACAATTAGCATTCACCAGATTGTGCTACAATTGTTTACTTTTGAGTCTATCTCCACTACTCTTAGAGCATATGGACTTAAAAAAAATGTATCTGCCCCTCATTTCACACACTGTGCCCGTTATATAGTGAGTGCTAAAAGAAGTTTTGCTTAATGAGCAAATAAATGATAAGTAGAATTTCATTCCTTCTGGTTTCTGCTGATAGAAAATTTGATATTTTTTCCTCTGACTTTTTCTAGGATGCTAATGTATAAATTTAGCAGCTCAGTAGTTATGACCAAGCTTATGAGAGTTTCACTGCTTACCACCATCCAGTCTCCTAAGCTAATTTCCTTCAGCAAATCATGAATCATACAATTATTGAATCTTAGAGCTGGAAGGGATGTTGAGGAATCATTTGATCCTTCTTTTCCCCTCAAGGTAGCACATGAGCTGCTGCCCCGTGGTAAGTAGGACAGAAGATTGTGTGATTTCAGATTTCAACATCAGCAGAGAGTATACATCTCTCTTTTCAAGTGTGTGTCCATAGTGCCTGAAATAAGTCACCATGATTTTGCACAGGATGGGTTACAGGGGTGACATGGTTTTTATTTTAAGGTAAAAAAGTAGAAATTTCTTTCCAAGTTAGACAGAGTACAAACATCTTGTCACCAGCACTATCCTAAGTGCAGATCTTTTTGATGAAGATATGGTTTAGATATAACTAAAAATGTCTGAAGAGCACAGTTGAGGGTAATTCACCTATCTATCCCTTTTCATCATCTGGGTTCCTGGTCTCCTAATAAATAACAAAATCACATTATTACAATTTTAATAGTCATCATAAATACTAAGCTGTCATGTCACCCATACTAATGTGACTTGAATGAAAATCAGCATTTGACTCCCACTCCCCAAAGCCCTTCAAGATAGGGGCTCCTCCCTATTATCTAAGAAAGATTTATTGAGCCATTAAAAAAAAATAGTACTCTCCCCACCCCTGAATCAATTGGTCCACGTCAAAAAAAAATCTTAAAAGAAATTGAAGGAAAGGAAAATAGTGAGGCTGGAGCTTAATGAACAAGGAAGAGAGTGGAACAAAGCAAGCTGTAGATGAAGAGGAAGGCAGGGGTCAGATCAAGCAGCCTTTGGGGTTACTGTTGGAATTTGTATTCCATTCTGAGGGTAATGGGAAGACATTGTTGGGTTTTATGTGACCTGTGACCTTTTAAGAAGATCACTTTTAGTTCCCTGAGGAGAATAAATTAGAGGGGGGCAGGGTTGGAAAAGAGACCAGTAAAGAACTGTGTGTAACTGGGGACAGGTAGTGGTGGCTTGTTTGAGGATGGTGGTGACAAAGATGGAAAGAAACAAGTGGGATCGAGAGCTACTTAGGATGTGAAGTAGATGGGTGTTAGTGATAGAATAAATATTATGGGAGGAGATCAAGACAGGAATCAGAGATAATTTCTAGACTTCTCCAGTCTTGAGCAGCTAGGTAGGTGGTGGTACTCCTGTTTTCTTTTTTTAAATTATTTTTATTAAAATATACACATTTAAAAATCAAACAATACTAAAAAAAGAAAAAAAAAAGTACAACTGAAAGTGCCAGTCTCCTCCTGTTTCAGTTTTGCTCCCCAGAGGAAACCATCTTTAACTCTCTTAGCTATTTTCTTGGTGTTATCTCTAAATTTCTAGATAATATTGGTGCATTGCTATTTTCTTTAAATGCCTGTTGATCCTTGGCTGTTTATTGACATTCAAGAGAGAGACCCCAGTGCATGGATTAAAGCTTCGTGTGCATGGCTGCTTTGTTCTTGGTGACTAGGAGGCCCTCTCAGGAGAGGAAACAGACAGTGAACTGGCCCAGTATCAGTGTCTGAGGATTGTTTCTGTGGGGCCTTTCAGTTTCTCTAGGGAAGAAGATGCCAGTCCCTTTGACTCTTATTGTTCTGGGAGCATGGCAGGGGGAAGGGGGCTGGGTCTGCTTCCTACCATAGCACATACAGACTTTCTCGTAATTACCTTATTTTGAGATCTGAATCTTACTCTCGCCCTCCTCTGTGGCTGGTGTCCTGAGGTGGCAAGCTTTAGTTTCTCTGAAGGCTAAACCTCTAGTCTCCTGGCTGATCTACAGAAGGGTTCTGGTCACTTTTGTCCTGAGGATGGAGGGGTGAGGAAAAATCAAGAAATCCAGTTTGGAACACATGATGAGATATGCATAAATGATGAGCTATGCATAAATAGAGCTGTGAGGTAGGGAGGTGGGTGGAAGGTTTGGGGCTCTGAGAGAAGTTTCACTGGGACAGATATGCCTGAAGTCATCAGCACTAGAGGGTATTTCAGACCGTGGGACTAGATGCTGTCATTTGGGAGAGTATAGAAAGAGGTGAGAGGAGGGCACAGGACCCCATTCTGTGGCGCCCCAGCAGGGGTGCAGGGAGCCTGAGGACCAGGAATGAAGGATCTGCAGAGGGGAGGGTATCCTCACTTTGTCTGGAAAAAACTGATTGCTGAGAACCCAAGTGTCCACCGAGAGATGAATGGATAAACCAAACACAGTATGTACCAACGATGGAATATTATGTGGCCTTGAGAAGGAAAGAGATCCTGATACGTGCTACAACACGGATCCACTTTGAAGACATTATGCTAAATGAAGCAAGCCAGACACAAATAGGACAGTTGCCATATAATTCCACTTATATGAAATACCTAGCACAGTCAAATTCGTAGATACCGAAAGTAGGAAAGGGTAGTTGCCAGGGGCAGGGAGTGAGGTACGGGGAGTTCGTGTTTAATGGGCACAGAGTTTGTTTTGGATGATGAAAAAGTTCCAGATATGGATGTTGGTGATGGTTGCACAACCATGTGAATGCACTAAAATGCCACTGAACTATACACTTCAAAATGGTTAACGTGGTACCTTTCATGGTATATGTATTTCACCACAATAAAAAAAACAGAGGAAATTAGAAAGTATCAGGTAAGACCTCGGATGAAATAAAACAGAGTGATATGGGGAAAAAAAAACAACCCACCCAAAACAGGTAGCTGAGATAAGGTGACAGAGCCCTGTAAACGTGTGCTTTGTTGATTGAGGCTGTTTTCCCCTTTCCCCTCCACTGCCTTGCCTGCCCTTACATGGGGTCTTTGTCTAGTCCTTATGAAGGTGGGTGTGGTGTGGGGAGAAAAGGAGAGGGTAGAGAGGGCTGGAGAGGGAATAGATGAAAGAAAAAAAAACATCTAGGGAAGGTGCATGTGTGGGGAGGGAAGGAAGAAGAAATATAGAAGGAGAGGCAGGGGGAGAAAAGCTGCTTCTAAAGGTGTGACAGCCAGGCAAGAGGACAAAGGCAGGCCAGCCCCTTGTTGTCCTGGCTTGCTTCACACCCATGTGACAAGGACTTGGGATGTCGGTCCCGCAGAGCCATGCCCCACAGCTGGATAAGGTCCAGATAAAGTCCATTGAAACTGTCTTTCTGTGCCTGCGTAACTTGATTCTGCAAAGTGAACATGCTACCAATGAATAAAATGTATTCGCTCATGTGGTCGTATGTAACTATAACGCTTCTTAGGTGATGCATCCTGGTGTAGAGAGAGTTTATGGAAAATATGTATGGAGGTATCCCTGTACTTTGTCACTACTTCAAACTCACAAGGAAAATGCATGGGAAATATGGTTTTGCTGTACCACACACAAGAGAGTCTTAAAATAGATCCGTGATTTTTCTAAAACACTTAGAACACAGGTAGTACTTGCTTATTTAAAGAAATTAGGAAATAAAGGTAGACAACAAGAAGAAAATTTAAAACTCCCCTAAATTCTGCTCCCTAGAGATAACTACTATTATCAGGTGATGTTCTTCAATTTCTGTATCCCTGCTTCTTGAATCTGAGCAGGTTTGTAACTGCTTCAACCAGTAGAGGACAGTGGATATGATTTTGGAGGCTAGTCATAAAGGCCATTCAGCGTGTGCCTTGCTTGTTGGAACACTTGCTCATGGAGCCCTGAGTTGCCACATAGGAGGTCTAATTACTCTGAGGCTGCCATGCTGTGAGGAAGCTACAGTCACTTGGAGAGATTGCTTGTAGGCACACCCTGGTTCACAATGCCAGCTGAGTCATGGCAGCCTGAGTGCCAGACAGGGGAGTGAAGAGTCTTCAGGTGTGTCAGGCTCCGGCCGTTTGAGTCACATGCTGCCAATCAGTTCTTCACAGCTGGAGCTCCAGACATCAGTGACCGGAGATAAGTCGCCCCCATCCCCTGCACTGTGCCCTAGCCAAATTCTTGACCCACAGAATCTGTGAGTGTGATAAAATAGATGTGGTTTTGTGCTGCTAAGCTTTAGGTTATAGATAACTGGAACACCCAGCTATTCTGTTCTCCTTCTCAGAGACAACCACCATTACCAGTTTCTTGTGTGTTCTATCAAAGGTATTTTATGAATATAAAATCACATATTTAAAATATACTTTTAGTATAAATGGTTGTACACCACACACTTGTTCTGCACTTTGATTTTTGTCATTTAACGGCATATCTCGAAGATCCTTCAACTATACATATAGAGTTTCTTCATTCCTTTATGAGGATGCATACTGTTTTATTATATAAATATTTCATAATTTAATGAGTTCTCTTGATGGACATTTAAATTGTTTTCAGTCCTTTAGTTTTATAAACAAGTAGCAATTGCTGGAGTGACATTTGTAATTTTTGTGACATTGACTAATTGCTCTCCATGGGGGTTATTCTGTTTTCCTCTCCTAATAGAAATTTAGTTTCCTCAAAAATACCTTGTTTCGTCAAACTTTGTTTTAAATCTCTGCCAAATAAATTGATAAGAATGACATGTTACTGCAGTTTAAATTATTTTATTATTTATTTTTCTTTTTCCAGTTTTGAGAGAGAACTGACATACAGCACTGTGATAAGTTTAAGCTGTACAGCATAATGATTTGACTTACATCATGAAATGATGTAATTTAGGGAACATCCATCATCTTACATAGATGAAAAATTAAAGAAATTGAACATTTGTTTTCTTGTGATGAGAGAACTTTTAGAATTTACTCCAACAACTTTCACATATGACATACGGTGATGTTAAGTATATTTATCATGTTGTTCATTACATCCGTAGTATTTATTTCTCTTGTAACTGGAAAGTTGTACCTTTTGACTGCCTTCATCCAATTACCCCTATCCCACCCTACGCCTCTGGTAACCACAAATCTGATCTCTGTTTCTATGAGTTGGTTTGTTTTATTGTTTTTGAAGTATAATTGATCTATAACACTATATTAGTTCCTGTTACACAGCATAGTGATGTGGTATTTCTATACTTATCAAAATGATCACCGCAATAAGTCTTGGGATAGGTCTAGCTACAATATGTCACCATGCAAAGATATTACATAATTATTGACTGTATTTCCCACACTGTACATTTCATACCCATGACTCATTTATTTTGCTGCTGGAAGTTTGTATCTCAACCTCTCTCACCTGTTTCCCCACCCCCTACCTCCCCTCTGGCAACCACCTGTTTGTTCTCTGTAACTACAACTCTGTTTGTTATGCTTCTTCAATTGTTCTGTTTTTAGATTCCACATGTAAGTGAACTCTTAACAATATTTGTCTTTCTCTGTCTGATTTATTTCACCTAGCATAATACACTCTTAAGTCCATACATGTTGTTATAAATGGCAAGATTTCATTTTTATGGCTGAGTAATATTCCACTGTTGTGTGTGTATGTGTACACATACATACATCTTCTTTATCCATTCATCTCTTGATGGGCACTTGGGTTGCTTTCATAATGTGGCTATTGTAAATAATGCTACAATGAACATAGGGGTGCATATAACTTTTCTAATTAGTGTTTTGTTTCCTTTAGATAAAACCCAGGAGTAGAATTGCTGGATCATATGATAGTTCTATTTTAAATTTTTTGAAGAGCCTCCATACTGTTTTTCACAGTGACTGTACCAATTTACATTCTCACTGAGAGTGCGTGAGGGTTCCTTTTTCTCCACATCCTCACCAACACTTGTTGTTTATTGTCTTTTTGTTAATAGCTATTCTGACAGGTGTAAGGTGATATCTCATTGTAGTTTTGGTTTGCATTTCCCTGATGATTAGTGATGTTGAACATCTTTTCATGTGCCCATTGGCTATCTTTGTGTGTTCTTTGGAAAACTGTCTCTTCAGATCCTCTGCCCATGTTTTCACTGAGTTTTTCTTCTTACTTTTTCGATGTTGAGTTGTATGAGTTATTTGTGTATTTTGAATATTAACCGTTTATCAGATAGATCCATTTGCAAATATCTTCTCTCATTCAGTAGGTGGCCTTTTCATTTTGTTGGTAGTTTCCTTCATAGTGCAGAAGCTTCTTAGTTTGACGTGGTCCCATTTGTCTTTGCTTTTATTTCCCTTGCCTGAGGAGACATGTCCCACAATTAAGAACAATATCAAAGAGTGTACTGCCTATGTTTTTTTCGAGAAATTGTATGGTTTCTGGTCTTACATTTATGTCTTTAACCCATTTTGAATTTATTTTTGTGCATGATTTGATAGAGTCGTCCAGTTTGATTCTTTTGCATGCAGTTCTCTGATTTCCCCAACAGCATTCATAGAAGAGGTTATTTTTTTCCCCATTATATATTCTTGCCTCCTTTGTCATAGATTGTGTCCATATAAGTATGGTTCATTTCTGGGCTCTCTGTTCTGTTCCACTGATATATGTGTCTGTTTTTGTGTCAGGACCATGCTATTTTTGATGATTGTAGCTTTGCAGTATAGTCTGAAGTTAGGGAGCATGATACCTCCAGCTTTATTCTTCTTTCTCAAGATTGTTTTGGCTATTTGGGATCTTTTATATTTCCATACAAATTTTGGAATATTTTGTTCTAGTTCTGTGGAAAATGCCATTGGTGTTTTTTTTGGTCACACCATGTGACATGCAGGATCTTAGTTCCCTGACCAGGGATCGAACTTGCACCCCCTGCAGTGGAAGTGCAGGGTCTCAGTGGCCAGGGAAGCCCTGCCATTGGAATTTTGATAGGGATTGCACTGAATCTGTAGATTGCCTTGGGTGTAGTATGGTAATTTTAACTATCAATCCTTGCAATCCATGAGCATGGTAAATATTTCCATCTATTTGTGTCATTTTCAGTTTCTTTCATCAGTGTCTTATAGTTTTCTGAGAACAGGTCTTTTACCTCCTCAGTCAGATTTATTCCTAGGTATTTTATTCTTTTCGATGCAATTGTAAAGGGGATTGTTTTCTTAATTTCTCTGATAGCTTATTGTTAGTGTATAGAATTGCAGATTTATGTATATTAATTTTGTGTCCTGCAACTTTTTCAAATTCATTGATGAGCTCTAGTAGTTGTTTGGTGGCATCTTGAGGATTTTCTATGTGCAGTATCATGTCACCTGTAAACAGTGACAGTTTTACTTCCTCTCTTCCAAATTGGATTCCTTTTATTTCTTGATTGCTGTGGCTAGGATTTCCAATACTATGATGAATAAAAGTGGCAAGTATGCTGTTAAGTGTGGTCTTACCATGTATGACCTTTATTATGTTGAGGTATGGTCCCTCTATACCCACTTTGTGGAGAGGTTTTTCTTTTTATCATAAATGGATGTTGAATTTTGTCAAGCTTTTTCTGTATATATTGAGATGATCATATGATTTTTATTCTTCAGTTTGTTAATAGGGTGTCTCACATTGAGTTGTGGATATTGAACCATCCCGTCTCCCTGGGAGACTTGCTCATGGTGTATGATCCTTTTAATGTACTGTTGGATTCAGTTTGCTAATATTTTATAGAGGATTACTGTATCTATGTCCATCAGTGATAATTGGCCTTTAATATTTTGTGATATCTTTGTCTGGTTTTGGTATAAGGGTGATGCTGGTCTCATAGAATGAGATCAGAAGTGTTCCTTCCTCTGCCATTTTTGGGAATAGTTTCAGAAGGATAGGTGTTAACTGTCCTCTAAATGTTTGGTAGAATTCACCTGCAAAGCCATCTTGTCCTGGGGTTGGTTTGTTGGGAGTTTTTAAAAATTGCTGATTTGATTACATTCCTGATATTTCCCTGTTCATATTCTTCTTCCTGGTTCAGTCTTTGGAGATTGTACATTTCTAGGAATTTATCCGTTTCTTCTAGGTTGTCCATTTTATTGGCATATAACTGTTTGTAGTAGTCACTTACTATCCTTTGTATTTCTGTAGTGTTGGTTGTAACTTTTTAAAATTTCTTATTATATTTATTTGGGTCCTCTTTTTTAAAAAAACATGAGTCTGGCTAAAGGTTTATCAATTTTGTTTATCTTTTCAAAGAACCAACTCTTAATTTTGTTGATCTTTTCTATTATTTGTTGTACTCTCTATTTCATTTATTTCTGCTCTAATCTTTGATTTCTTTTCTTCTACTAACTGGGTATTGCTTGTTCTTCTTTTTCCTAGTACCTTTAGGTTTAAGGTTAGTTTGTTTATTTGAGACCTTTCTTGTTTCCTGAGGTAGGCTTGTATTGCTATAAACTTCCCTCTTAGGACTGCTTTTGCTACATCCTATTGATTTGGGGATCATTCTGTTTACATTTTCATTTGTTTCTAGCTGTTTTTAAATTCCTTCTTTGATTTCTTCAGTAATTCATTGGTTGTTTCATAGCATATTTAGCCTCCATGTGTTTGTATTTTTTTTGCAGTTTTCTCCGTTTAATTCATTTCTAGTCTCATAGTGTTGTGGTTGGAGAAGATGCTTGATATGATTCCAGTTTTCTTAAATTTACTGAGACTTCTTTTGTGGTCTAGCATGTTCTCTATCTTGGAGAATGTTCCATGTGAACTTGAATGTGTATTCTTCTGCTTTTTTAAACAACATTTTATTTTATATTGGAGTATAGTTGATTAACAATGTTGTGATAGTTTCAGGTGTACAGCAAAGTGATTCAGTTATACATGTATCTATTCTTTTTCAAATTCCTTTCCCATTTAGGTTGTTACATAATATTGAGCAGAGTTCTCTGTGCTATACAGTAGATCCTTGTTGGTTATCTGTTCTAAATATAGCAGTGTGTACATGTCAGTCCCAAACTCTGAATCTATCCCTCCCCCCCATAACCATAAATTCAATCTCTAAGTCTGTGAGTCTGTTTCTGTTTTGTAAATAAGTTCATTTGTATAATTTTTATTTGTAGATTCCACATATACACAATATCATATGATATTTGTCTTTGTCTGACTTACTTCACTTAGCCTGATAATCTCCAGATCCGTCCATGTTGCTGCAAATGGCATTATTTCATTCCTTTCAATGGCTGAGTAATATTCCATTGTATATATATACCAAATCTTCTTTATCCATTTGTCTGTTGCTGGACATTTAGGTTGCTTCCATGTCTTGGCTATTGTAAACAGTGCTACAGTGAACACTGGGGTGCATTTATCCTTTTGAACCATGTTTTTCTCCAAATATATGCCCAGGATTGGGATTGCTGGATAATATAGTATCTCTATTTTTAGTTTTTAAAGGAACCTCCATACTGTTCTCCATAGTGCCTGTACCAATTTACATTCCCACCAACAGTGTAGGAGGATTCCCTTCACTCCACACCCTCTCCAGCATTTGTTGTTTGTAGATTTTTTGATGATAGCCATTCTGACTGGTGTGAGGTGATATCTCATTGTAGTTTTGATTTGCATTTGTCTAATAATTAGCAGTGTCGAACATCTTTTCATGTGCTTCTTGGCCATCTGGTATGTCTTCTTTAGAGAAATGTCTATTTAGGTCTTCTGCCCATTTTTTGATTGTTTTTTTTTTTTTTTTTTTTTTTTTTTTGCGGTACGCAGGCCTCTCACTGTTGTTGCCTCTCCCACTGTGGAGCACAGGCTCCGGGCGCACAGGCTCAGCGGCCATGGCTCACGGGCCCAGCTGCTCCACGGCACGTGGGATCTTCCCGGACTGGGGCACGAACCCGTGTCCCCTGCATCGGCAAGCGGACTCTCAACCACTGTGCCACCAGGGAAGCCCGGGTTGTTTGTTTTAATGATATTAAGCCACATGAGCTGTTTGTAAATTTTGGAGATTAATCTCATGTTGGTCACACTTGCAAATATTTTCTCCCAATCTGTGGGTTGTCTTTTTGTTTTGTTTATGGTTTCCTTTGTGGTGCAAAAGCTTTTGAGTTTAATTAGGTCCTCTTTGTTTATTTTTTGTTTTTATTTCCATTACTATGGGAGATGGATCGAAAAAGATATTGCCGTGATTTATGTCAGAGAGTGTTCTGCTTATGTTCTCCTCTAAGAGTTATAAGGTGTCCAGTCTCACATTTAGGTCTTTAATCCATCTTAGTTTGTTTTTGTGTATGGTATTAAAGGATGTTCTAATTTCATTTTTTAACATGTCGCTGTCCAGTTTTCCCAGCACCATTCATTGAAGAGACTGTCTTTCTTCCATTGTATAGTCTTGCCTCCTTTGTCATAGATTAATCTACCATAGGTGTGTGGGTTTATTTCTGGGCTTTCTATCCTGTTCCATTGATCTATATGTCTGTTTTTGTGCCAGTATCATACTGTTTTGATGACTATAGCTTTGTAGTATAGTCTGAAGTCAGGGAGCCTGATTCCTCCAGCTCCATTTTTCTTTCTCAAGATTGCTTTGGCTATTCAGGGTCTTTTGTGTCTCCATACAAATTTTAAGTTTTTTTTGTTCTAGTTCTGTGAAAAATGCCATAGGTAATTTGACAGGGATTGCATTGAATCTGTAGATTGCCTTGGGTAGTATAGTCATTGATTCTTCCAATCCAAGAACATGGTATATCATCCCATCTCTTTGTGTCATCTTCGATTTCTTTCATCAACATCTTACAGTTTTTGGAGTACAGGTCTTTTGTCTCCTTAGGTAGGTTTATTCCTAGGTATTTTATTCTTTTTGATGTGATGGTAAATGGGATTGTTTCTTGAATTTTTCTTTCTGATCTTTTGTTGTTAGTGTATAGAAATGCAACAGATTTCTATGTATTAATTTTGTAAGCCTCAGCTTTACCAAATTCATGGATGAGCTCTAGTTTCCTAGTAGCATCTTTAGGATTTTCTATGTATAGTATCATGTCATCTGCAAAGAGTGACAGTTTAACTTCTTTTCCAACTTGGATTCCTTTTATTTCTTTTTCTTCTCTGATTGCTGTAGCTAGGACTTCCAAAACTATGTTGAATAAAAGTGGCGAGAGTGGACATCCTTGTCTCATTCCTGATCTTAGAGGAAATGCTTTTAGCTTTTCACTGTTAAGTATGATGTTAGCTGTGGGTTTGTCATATATGGCCTTTATTATGTTGAGGTAGTTTCCCTCTATGCCCACTTTCTGTAGAGTTTTTATCATAAATAGGTGTTGAATTTTGTCAAAAGCTTATTCTGCATCTATTGAGATAATCATATGATTTTTATTCTTCAGTTTGTTGATGTGTATCACACTGTTTGATTTGTGGATATTGAAATATCCCTGCATCTCTGGGATAAATCCCACTTGATCATGGTTTATGATCCTTTTAATGTATTGTTGGATTCGATTGATAGTATTTTGCAGAGGATTTTTGCCTTTGTGCTCATCAGTGATATTGGCCTGTCATTTTCTTTTTTTGTGACATCTTTGTCTGGTTTTGGTATCAGGGTGATGGTGGCCTCATAGAATAAGTTTAGGAGTTTTCCTCCCTCTGAAAATTTTTTGGAACAGTTTCAGAAGGATAGGTGTTTGCCCTTCTCTAAATGTTTGATAGAATTCACCTGTGAAGCCAACAGGTCCTAGGCTTTGTTTGTTGGGAGTTTTTTAATCACAGTTTCAATTTCAGCACTTATGGTTGGTTTATTCATATTTTCTATTTCTTCCTGGTTCAGTCTCAGAAGATTGTGCATTTCTAAGAATTTGTCCATTTCTTCCAGGTTGTCCATTTTATTGGCATACAGTTGCTTGTAGTAGTCTCTTAATAATCCTTTGTATTTCTGTGGTGTCAGTTGTAAGTTCTCTGTTTGCATTTCTAATTTTATTGATTTGAGTCCTGTCCCTTTTTTTCTTCATGAGTCTTGCTAAAGGTTTATCAATTTTGTTTATCTTTTCAAAGAACCAGCTTTTACTTTCATTGATCTTTGCTATTGTCTTCTTTGTCTCTATTTCATTTATTTCTGCTCTGATCTTTATGATTTCTTTCTTTCTACTAACTGTAGGTTTTATTTGTTCTTCTTTCTCTTGTTGCTTTAGGTGTAAGGTCAGGTTGTTTGAGATTTTTCTTGTTTCCTGAGTTAAGATTTTATTGCTATAAACTTCCCTCTTAGAACTGCTTTTGCTGCATCCCATAGGTTTTGGATCATCGTGCTATCATTTTCATTTGTCTCTTGGCATTTTTTGATTTCCTCTTTGATTTCTTCAGTGATCCATTGGTTGTTTAGTAGCATATTATTTAGCCTCCACGTGTTTGTGTTTTTTTACAGTTTTTTTCTTGTAGTTTATTTCTAATCTTACAGTGTTGTGGTTGGAAAAGATGCCTGATATGATTTCAGATTTCTTAAATTTACTAAGGCTTGCTTTGTATCCCAGCAAGTGGTCAATCCTGGAGAATGTTCCGTGTGCACTTGAGAAGAATGTGTACTCTGCTCTTTTGGGATGGAATGCTCTATAAATGTCAATTAAGTCCATCTGGTTTAATGTGTCATTTAAGGCCTGTGTTTCCTTATTGATTTTCTGTCTGGATGATCTGTCCATTGATGAAAGTGGGGTGTTAAAGTCCCCCACTATTATTGTGTTACTGTTTGTTTCTTTCTTTATGGCTGTTAGTATTTGCCTTATATATTGAGGTGCTGTTATGTTGGGTGTATATATATTTACAATTCTTATATCTTCTTCTTGGATTGATCCCTTGATCATTATGCAGTGTCCTTCTTTGTCTCTTAAACAGTCTTTATTTTAAAGTCTATTTTGTCTGATAGGAGTATTGCTACTCCAGCTTTTTTTTTTTTTTTTTTTAAACCAAACCAAATATTTATTTGTATTGATATAAAATATAACATGGAACAAAGACATAGTATAGATCATTTTGCACTGTAAAATATGGCATCTATAAGAAGCCCTCAGAAATACAAGGAGATGTAGACAGAAAAATAGTAGTAGTTAGAAACTTTAACATGCCTCCTTCAGTTCTTTTTTTTGTTTTGTTTTGTTTTTTTCTTTTATTTATTTATTTATTTATTTATTTTGTTTCTGCTTTATAACAAAGTTCCAGCTTTCTTTTGATTTCCATTTGCATGGAATACCTTCTTCCATCCCCTCACTTTCAGTCTGTATGTGTTCCTAGATCTGAAGTGAGTCTCTTGTAGACAGCATATATATGGGTCTTGTTTTTGTATCCATTCAGCCAGTCTGTGTCTTTTGGTTGGGGCATTTAAACCATTTACATTTAAGGTAATTATCAATATGTATGTTTCTGTTGCCATTTTCTTAATTGTTTTGGGTTTGTTTTTGTAGGTCTTTTTTCTTTCCTTCCTCTTTTGTTCTCTTGTCTTGTTTGATGACCATCTTTAGTGTTGTGTTTGGGTTGCTTTGCTTTTTCCTTTTTGTGTATCTATTGTCATTTTGGGATTTGATATTCCCAAGAGGTTTTGATAGAGCAATTTATATATGTACAAGGTTGTTTTAAGTTGCTGGTCTCTTTCCTGCCAAGAGGAGTTCTTCTAGCATTTGTTGCAAAGCTGGTCTGGTAGTGCTGTATTCTCTTAGCTTTTGCTTGTCTGTAAAGCTTTTGATTTCTCCATCAAATCTGAAGCCTCACTGGGTAAAGCATTCTTGATAGTAAGCTTTTCCCATTCATCACTTTAATATATTGTACCACTCCCTTTTGGCCTGTAGAATTTCTGCTGAAAAGTCAGCTAATAGCCTCATGGGAGTTCCCTTGTATGTCACTTGTTGCTTTTCCATTGCTGCTTTTAATACTCTCTATCTTTAAATTTCGCCATTTTAATTACAGGGTGTCTTGGTGTGATCCTCTCTGGGTTGATTCTGTTTGGGACTCTCTGTGCTTCCTGTACCTGGATGTTGTTTCCTGTCCCAGGTTAGAGAAGTTTTCAGCTACTATGTCTTCTCTGCCCCTTTCGCTCTCTCTTCTCCTTCTGGTACCCGTATCATGAGAATGTTAGTATGCTTGATGTTGTCCCCGAGGTCTCTTAAACTATCCTCATTTCTTTTTATTTTTTCTCTCTGTTCAGCTTCAATGATTTCCACTACTCTGTCTTCTAGCTCACTGATTCATTCCTCTGTATCATCGAATTTACTGTTGATTCCTTCTAGCATATGTTTATTTCAGTTATTGTATTCTTTAGCTCTGTTCGATTTTTCTTAACTCTTTGGTAAACTTCTCTGTGTTCATCCATTCTTCTCCCAGGTTCTTTGAGCATTGTTATGATCATTGCCTTGAATTCTTTATTGGATAGATTACTTATTTCCACTTGAGCTAGTTCTTCTGGGATTTTATCTTGTTCTTTCATTTGGAACATATTCCTCTTTTGCCTCATTTTGCCTAATTTTCTGTTTTTATTTCTATGTATTCAGTTGGTTGGTTACATTTCCTGACCTTGGAGAAGTAGTCCTTTGTATCAGATGTCCTGTGCATTCCAGCAGCACACTCCCCTCTGGTCACTAGAGCTATATGCTCTATTGGTGCCTTCTATGAGAGCTGCATGGGTCTTTCTGTTGTGATGGGCTGACTACTGTGGGTGGTCTGGTAGGCATGGGTGGTCCCCAGTCTAGCTGGTTGCCAGGCCCTGCCTTGTACAGAAGCTGTCAGCCACTGGATGGTAGGGCTGGGTCATGAGGTGGCTAGCTGTGGAGCCCAGGGAAGACCTGGGGCTAATGCTGCCCTGCTGGTGGTTGTGGGACTAGTTCCTGACATGACTGGCTGTGGGGTTTGAGGTATCCCAAAGCTGATGCTGGCCCATTGGTAAGTGGGACTGGTGTTGACCTCCTTGTTGGTGGGGCCAGGGCCCCAGGGGGTCCCATGGCTGCTGGCAACCTGCTGGTGGGCTAGGTCAGGGCACAGGTGTTCCTGGGGTTAGTGCTTACCTACTGGTGGGCAGAGCTGTGTCCTGGCTACAAGGCCCTGCAGTTTCCAGGAATGGTGTCGGCCCTCTTGTGTACAGGCTGGTTTCTGACGGCTTGCTGTAGGGTTTAGGGTATCCCAAAGCTCATATTGGTCCACTGGTGGGTGGTGGGTTTGGATCCCAGGGCTGCTGGCTGAGGGGCCCAAGGTTTCACTGAGCTGGGTGTTGGCCTGCTGGTTGGTAGGGCTGGGGCCTAGGGGATCCTGGGGCTGGTGCCAGCCTGCTGGTGGGTTGGCTATATTCTGACAAGGCAGGCTGCAGGGCTGTGCTGGCCTGAGGCTGGTGCCTGCCTGCTGGTGGATGAAGCCAAGTTCTGGGGCTAGTGCCAGTCTACTGGTGGAAGTAATCAGGTCCTGGGGTTGCTGGCTAAAGGGCCTGGGAGTCCCAGAGCTGGTGTCTGTCTGCTGGTGGGTGGGGCTGAAGCCCAGGAGGTCCTGGGGTTAGTGCCAATGCACTGGTGTGAGGGGCCGGGTCTTGGACCCTCTCATGGACAGGGCTGGGTCCCGGAGCAGCTGTGGGCTCAGGGGGCCTCAAGGTAGCAGGCCTGCTGGTGGATAGGGCTGTGTCTCTGCTTGGCTAGTTGATTGGCCTGAGGTATCTCAGTACTAGTGCTGACAGGCTTTGTTCAGGGCTGGGTCCTAGGAGGATTCCAAAATGACACTTGACAACACTGGTGTCCATGTGGTAGCATGAGCTCCCAGAAATGGCTGCTGCCAGAGTCTGTGTACCCAAGGTGAGTTCCAGTTGCCTCCTGCCTCTCTGGGAGGCTTTCCAAGGTCAGCAGGTACATCTGACCCAGGCTCCTTTCATATTACTCCTTCTTCCCTGGGTCCCAGAGTGTGTGAAGTTTTGTGTGTGTGTCCTTTAAGAGTAGAGTCTCTATTTCCCTCTGACTCTCCTGAAAGTAAGCCTCATTGTCCTTAAAACTGAGCATTCCGGGGCTTGTCTTCCTGCTGCAGGAGCCCAATGTGGGGCTGGGACCTCTCTCTCCTTGGAGAGAATCTCTGCAATTGTAATTATCCTACTGTTTGTGGGTCAACCACCCAGGGGTATGGGATTTGACTTTACTGTGTCTCCACTCCTCCTACCAGTCTCATTGTGGTTCCTTCTTATATCTTTTGTTGTAGAAGATCTTTTCTGCCAGTGTTCTGGTCTTTCTCATCAATAGTTGTTCTGGGGCCTCCCTGGTGGCACAGTGGTTGAGAGTCCGCCTGCCGATGCAGGGGATACGGGTTCGTGCCCCGGTCCGGGAGGATCCCATATGCCGTGGAGCGGCTGGGCCTGTGAGCCATGGCCGCTGGGCCTGCGCGTCCGGAGCCTGTGCTCCACAACGGGAGAGGCCACAACAGTGAGAGGCCTGCATACCGCAAAAAAAAAAAAAAAAAAAAAAAAGTTGCTCTGTAAATAGTTTTAATTATGGTGTGCCCACGGGAGGAGGTGAGCTCAGCATCTTCCTGCTCCACCATCTTGGCCACGTCCTCACAACTGTAGAGCCACAGCTGTGGCAAGTTCTAAGTCCATAAGGCAGGTGAACAGTCTGGAAACTCATGCAGGGCTTCTGTGTTATAGTCTTGAGGTAGAATTCTTTTTCCTATTATTAAATTTCTATTATTTTATTATGAGTGAAGTTGAAGATCTTTTCATATGATTAAGACCATGTGTATTCCTTTTTTTTTTTTTTTTTTTTTTTTCTGTACATGGGCCTCTCACTGTTGTGGCCTCTCCCATGGCCCCTCTGGCCATGGCTCACGGGCCCAGCTGCTCTGCGGCATGTGGGATCTTCCCGGACTGGGGAACGAACCCATGTCCCCTGCATCAGCAGGCGGACTCTCAACCACTGCGCCACCAGGGAAGCCCCTGTATTCCTTTTTTGATGAACACTTTCTATCTTTTGCCCATTTTCCTACTGGACAATGGTGTTTTTATTTGTTGACCCCTTTATATAGTAAAGATATTAACCCTTGGACTGTAAAGTTAAAATCTCATCACAGTATTTTTTTTTTCTTTTGGTATTTTTTTTTCAAAGAATTTTAATATTTGCATGTTGTCAAATTGCTCAGGCTTTACCTTACGGTTTCTGAGTTTCATGGCATTCTTAGCATGTCAGTTAGGATTGCAAGTATCGCACAACTGCAGGAAACCCAAATCTAAATACAGTGGCTCAAGTAAATAGGGTGTGTGTGTGTGTCTCATGGTGAGAAGTCTAGAGGTATAGATGGTTGTTAGCATTGGTTCAGCTGTTCAACCTTTTCAGGGCCAATGTCTCTTATTTTACTTTCTTGGTCTTTCCCTTCCGGTCCCAAGATGATCTCTTTAGGGTGCCAGAATGTTTTATTTTTATTGGGAAAACAAGAACATTTCCCAGCAGATTTTCATTTAAGTCTCAATGACCAGAACCAAGTCACACAACCCCTACGGCTGTAAGGGAGTCTGGGGGAGTGGAGAACAAGACTGCCATCATGACCCATCTTTGGGAGTGGAGACTACCGCCACCCTGAAAAGAACTGGGGTTTTACTTACCTGGGAAGAAGTGGGGGAATGGATAATGGATATGATGGACAAATGATTCACACCATTTGGCACGTTAGAAAAGGCTTTCCTCACTTCAAGATTATAAAAAACTATTTCCCCATGTTTTCTTCTAATGCTTTTAGGGCTTAACAGCCTTTCAATCTTTGATTCATTTGGTTTTTATTTTACTAATTTTGGAATACATGTATAATTTTTTCGTGAGATTACAACTCGGTTGTCTTAACACTATTTACTGAAATATCATTTTGCTTTCACTGGTTTAAAGTTCTACCTTTATCTTATACAAAATTCCTATATGAATTTGAGTCAGGTTCTTGATTTTCTAGTCTATTTTATTGATGTAGTTATGTACCAGTACCATAATATTTTAATTAGCTAAAATTTGGGAGAATAGATTTCTTTCACTATTTTTTCCTCCAGAGTTATCCTAGCAGCTCTTGTGTGTTTATTCTCCAAATGAACATTAGAATCACTTTGTATAGTTCAAAAAAATTTCTGTTGATTTTACGAGGATGACATACAGTTTAGATTAATTTAGGAAGAATTGACATCTTTATGATGTTGAGTCTTCCTAAGAACACATCACTTCTTATTTATGTAAGATTTGGGGGATTCCCTCAGTAGCATTTTAAAATTTTCTTGCTAATTTTTTAAGAGTTATTCGTAGGTGTGTTATCTTTTGCTTCCATTGCGAGGGAAATCATTTCTTCCATTATAAATTCTAAGCAGATGTTGTTTATATACAGACTTTGCTTTTAAAATTTTAATTTTGTATGTAGACAGCTTTAATTTCTTATTTTTTTAATAGATCTTTATTGGAGTATAATTGCTTCACAATACTGAGTTAGTTTCTGTTGCACAGCAGAGCGAATCAGCCATACGCGTACACATGTCCCCATATCCCCTCCCTCTCGAGCCTCCCCCCCATCCTCCCTATCCCACCCCTCTAGGTGGTCACAAAGCACCAAGCTGATCTCCCTGTGCTATGCTGCTGCTTCCCACCAGCTATCTATTTTACATTCGGTCGTGTATATATGTCAATGCTACTCTCTCTTCGCCCCAGCTTCGCCCTCCCACCCCATGTCCTCAAGTCCATTTTCTATGTCTACCTTTTTATTTCTGCCCTGCAACTAGGTTCTTCAGTACCATTTTTTTTTTTAGATTCCATATACATGCGTTAGCATATGGTATTTGTTTTTCTGACTTACTTCACTCTGTATGACAGACTCTATTAGGTCCATCCACCTCACTACAACTAACTCAATTTCCTTTCTTTTTTATGGCTGAGTAATATTCCATTGTCTATATGTGCCACATCTTCTTTATCCATTCATCTATCGATGGACATTTAGGTTGGTTCCATGTCCTGGCTATTGTAAATAGTGCTGCAATGAACATTGTGGTAAATGTCTCTTTGAGTTATGGTTTTCTCTGGGTATATGCCCAGTAGTGGGATTGCTGGGTCATATGGTAGTTCTATTTTTAGTTTTTTAAGGAACCTCCATACTGTTTTCCATAGTGGTTGTATCAATTTACATTCCCACCAACAGTGCAGGAGGGTTCCCTTTCACCACACCCTTTCCAGCATTTATTGTTTCTAGATTTTTTGATAATGGCCATTCTGACCAGCGTGAGGTGATACCTCATTGTAGTTTTGATTTGCATTTCTCTAATGATTAGTGATGTTGAGCATCTTTTCATGTGCCTCTTGGCCATCTGTATGTCTTCCTTGGTGAAATGTCTATTTAGGTCTTCTGCCCATTTTTTAACTGGATTGTTTGGTTTTTTTTTTATATTGAGCTCCATGAGCTGTTTGTATATTTTGTAGATTAATCCTTTGTCTTTTGTTTCATTTGCAAATATTTTCTCCCATTCTGAGGGTTGTCTTTTTGCCTTGTTTATGGTTTCCTTTGCTGTGCAAAAGCTTTTAAGTTTAATTAAGTCCCATTTGTTCATTTTTGGTTTTATTTCTGTTACTCTAGCAGGTGGGTCAAAAAAGATCTTGCTGTGGTTTATGTCAAAGAGTGTTTTCCCTATGTTTTCCTCTAAGAGTTTTATAGTATCTGATCTTACATTTAAGTCTTTAATTCATTTGGAGTTTTTTTTGTGTGTGTATGGTGTTAGGTAGTGTTCTAATTTCATTCTTTTATGTGTAACTGTCCAGTTTTCCCAGCATCACTTACTGAAGAGGCTATCTTTTCTCCATTGTATGTTCTTGCCTCCTTTCTCATAAATTAGGTGCCCATATGTGTGTTGGTTTATCTCTGGCATTCTATCCTGTACCATTTATCTATATTTCTTTTCTTTTTTTTTTTTTTTTTTTTTTTGTGGTACGTGGGCCTCTCATTGTTGTGGCGTCTCCCGTTGTGGAGCACAGGCTCCGGACGTGCAGGCTCAGCGGCCATGGCTCACGGGCCCAGCTGCTCCGCAGCATGTGGGATCTTCCCAGACCAGGTCACGAACCCATGTCCCCTGCATCGGCAGGCGGACTCTCAACCACTGCGCCACCAGGGAAGCCCTATCTATATTTCTGTTTTTGTGCCAGTACCATACTGTCTTGATTACTGTAGCTTTGTGGTATAGTTTGAAGTCAGGGAGCCTGATTCTTCCCACTCCGTTTTTCTTTCTCAAGATTGCTTTGACTATTTGGGGTCTTTTGTGTTTCCATACAAATTGTAAAATTTTTTGTTCTAATTCTGTGAAGAGTGCCATTGGTAGTTTGATAGAGATTGCATTGAATCTGTAGATTGCTTTGGGTAGTTTAGTCATTTTCACAATATTGATTCTTCCAATCCAAGAACATGGTATATTTCTCCATCTGTTTATGTCATCTTTGATTTCTTTCATCAGTGTTTTATAGTTTTCTGAGTACAAGTCTTTTGCTTCCTTAGGCAGGTTTATTCCCAGGTATTTTATTCTTTTTGTTGCAGTGGTAAATGGGAGTGTTTCCTTAATTTCTCTGATTTTTTGTTGTTGGTGTATAGGAATGCCAGAGATTTCTGTGCATTAATTTTGCATGCTGCAACGTTACCAAATTCATTGATGAGTTCTAGTAGTTTTCTGGTGGCATCTTTAGGATTTTCTATGTAAAGTATCATGTCATCTGCAAACAGTGACAGTTTTACTTCTTCTTTTCCAATTTCCTTTTTGTTTTTCTTTTATTTCTTTTTCTTCTCTGATTGCTGTGGCTAGGACTTCTGAAACTATGTTGAATAAGAGTGGCAAGAGTGGACATCCTTGTCTTGTTCCTGATCTTAGTGGAAATGTTTTCAGTTTTTCACCATTGAGTCTGATGCTTGCTGTGGGTTTGTCATATATGACCTTTATTATGTTGAGGTAGGTTCCCTCTATGCCCATTTTCTGGAGACTTTTTATCATAGATGGATGTTGAATTTTGTCAGAAGCTTTTTCTGCATCTATTGAGATGACCATATGGTTTTTATTCCTTGATTTGTTAATGTGGTATATCACATTGATTGATTTGCATATATTGAAGAATCTTTGCATCCCTAGGATAAATCCCACTTGATCATGTTGTATGATCCTTTTAATGTGCTGTTGGATTCTGTTTGCTAGTATTTTGTTCAGGATTTTTGCATGTATGTTCATCAGTGATATTGGTCTATAATTTTCTTTTTTTGTGATATCTTTTTCTGGTTTTGGTATCAGGGTGATGGTGGCTTTGTAGAATGAATTTGGGAGTGTTTCTACCTCTGCAATGTTTTGGAAGAGTTGGAGAAGGATAGGTGTTAGCTCTTCTCTGAATGTTTGATAGAATTCGCCTGTGAAGCCATCTGGTCCTGGACTTTTGTTTGTTGGAAGATTTTTAGTTATGGTTTCAATTTCATTATTTGTAATAGGTCTGTATATATTTTCTAATTCTTCCTGGTTCAGTCTTGGAAAATTGTATCTTTCCAAGAATTTGTCCATTTCTTCATGGTTATCCATTTTATTGGCATATAGTTGTTTGTAGTAGTCTCTTATAATCCTTTGTATTTCTGCCATGTCAGTTGTGATTTCTCCTTTTTCATTTCTAATTTTATTGATTTGCATCCTCTCCCCTTTTTTCTTGATGAGTCTGGCCAAGGGTTTATCAATTTTGTTTATCTTCTCAAAGAACCAGGTTTTAGCTTTATTGATCTTTGCTATTGTTTTCTTCATTTCTATTTCATTTATTTCTGCTCTGGTCTTTATGATTTCTTTCCTTCTACTGACTTTGGGTTTTCTTTGTTCTTCTTTCTCTAGTTGTTTTAAGTGTGTAGGGTTAGATTGTTTATTTGAGATTTTTCTTGTTTCTTGAGGTGAGATTGTATTGCTATAAACTTCCCTCTTAGAATTGCTTTTGGTGCAGCACATAGGTTTTGGGTTATTGTGTTTTCATTGTAATTTGTTTCTATGTATTTTTTTATTTCTTCTTTGATTTTTTTCAGTGATCTCTTGGTTTTAGTAGTGCACTGTTTAGCCTCCATGTATTTGTGTTTTTTAGTTTTTTTTTCCTGTAATTGATTTCCAGTCTCATAGTGTTGTGGTCAGAAAAGTTGCTTGATACGATTTCAATTTTCTTAAATTTCCGAAGCTTGATTTGTGACCCAAGATGTGATCTATTCTGGAAAATGTTCCATGTGCATTTGAGAAGAAAGTGTATTCTGCCACTTTTGGGTGGGAGGTTCAATAAATACCAGTTAAATCTATCTGGTCTGTTGTATCATTTAAAGCTTGTGTTTCCTTATTTATTTTCTGTTTGGATGATCTGTCCATTGGTGTAAGTGGGCTGTTAAAGTCCCCTACTATTTTTGTGTTAACTGTCGATTTCCTCTTCATGGTTGTTAGCATTTGCCTTATGTATTGAGGTGCTCCTTTTTTGGGTGTATAACATTTATAATTGTTATATCTTCTTCTTGGATTGATCCCTTGATCATTATGTAGTGTCCCTCCTTATCTCTTGTAACAGTCTTTATTTTAAACTCTATCTTATCTGATACGAGGATTGCTACTCCAGCTTTCTTTTGATTTCCGTGTGCATGGAATGTCTTTTTCCATCCCTTCACTTTCAGTCCGTATGTGTCCCTAGGTCTGAAGTGGGTCTCTCGTAGACAGCATATATATGGGTCTTGTTTTTGTATCCATTCAGCCAGTCTGTGTCTTTTGGTTGGGGCATTTAATCCATTTACATTCAAGGTTATTATTCGATGTGTATGTTCCTATTACCATTTTCTAAATTGTTTTGGGTTTGTTTTTGTGGGTCTTCTCTTCTCTTGTGTTTCCTGCTTAGAGAAGTTTCTTTAGCATTTGTTGTAAAGCTCGTATGGTGGTGCTGAATTCTCTTAGCTTTTGCTTGTCTGAAAAGTTTTGACTTCTCCATCAAATCTGAATGAGATTGTTGCTGGGTAGAGTAATCTTGGTTGTAGGTTTTCTCCTTCATCACTTTAAGTATATCCTGCCACTCCCTCTGGCCTGCAGAGTTTCCACTGAAAAATCAGCTGATAACCTTATGGGGATTCCTTTGTATGTTATTTTTTGTTTTTCCCTTGCTGCTTTTAATATTTTTTCTTTGAATTTAATTTTTGTTTGTTGGATTAATATGTGTCTTGGTGTGTTTTTCCTAGGGTTTATCCTGTATGGGACTCTCTGTGCTTCCTGGACTTGGGTGACTATTTCCTTTCCCATGTTAGGGAAGTGTTCAACTATAATCTCTTCAAGTATTTTCTCAGACCCTTTCTTTTTCTCTCCTTCTTCTGGGACCCCTATAATTTGAATATTGGTGCGCTTAGTGTTGTTCCAGATGTCTCTGAGATGTCTTCAATTCTTTTCATTCTTTTTTCTTTATTCTGCTCCTTGGCAGTTATTTCCACCATTTTGTTTTCCAGCTCACTTATTCATTCTTCTGCCTCAGTTACTCTGTTATTGATTCCTTCTAGTGTATTTTTGATTTCAGTTATTGTGTTGTTCATCTCTGTTTGTTTGTTCTTTAGTTCTTCTAGATCTTTGTTAAACATTTCTTGTATTTACTCAACCTGTGCCTCCATTGTATTTCTGAGATTCTGGATCATCTTTACTATCATTACTCTGAATTCTTTTTTGGGTAGATTGCCTATTTCCTCTTCATTTATTTGGTCTTGTAGGTTTTTACCTTGCTCCTTCATCTGTGACATTTTTTTGCTGTCTCTTTTTTTTTTTTTTTTTTTTGAGTGTGATTGTTTTCTTGTCTTACTGGTTGTTTGGCCTGAGGCTTCTAACACTGGAGTTTGTAGGCTATTGAGTAGAGCTGGGTCTTGGTGCTGAGATGAGGAACTCTGTGAGACCTCACTCTCATGAATATTCCCTGGGATCTGAGGTTCTCTGTTAGTCCAGTGATTTGGACTCGGAGCCCCCACTGCAGGAGCTTTGGCCTGACCCTGGGCTTGTGAACCAGGATCCTGCAAGCTGCCGGTTCACTTTGGGGTTCCTCCCGTCTCCTTGGGGGTCATAGTCCTGCACCAGTGGCCGGCAGGTGCCCTAGTTGTTGGGAGACGCTAACTCTACATCTTCCCACACCACCATCTTGACCAATTTCTTATTGTTTATAATAATTTTCAGTGAATTTTTGTGTGTTCTCCAAGAAAACATCGTAGTATCACCAAAGGTTACACTTGTCATTTTTTCTTCTTGTCTAATTCATTTGAATGATACTTAGAGTTATGTTAAACAGAAATAGAAATAGTGATAGACAGCCTTGTCTCGTTTATGAATTTATCAGAGACCATATATAAACATATATGTATGTATGTAATGTGTTTACACTTGTTCTATATATATGTAATGTGTGTGTGTATATATTCATATGTAATGTCAAGGAAGTATCCATCTATTCCTATTATAAGAGTTTTTGATGGATGCCTTTTTAGAAATCTTATTTTAGAAAATTAAGATAAGTCCCTGAATTTTAGATTTAGTGACCAGATGGGAGATATTCCAAGCAGTATGGGGGATAGATTAGTGAGACAAAAAATCTTATCCAGACAGTAGTGTGACTATTAAGTTTATAAGAGGGTCAGGGGAATGTTTTCAGAATGGAGCATGTTGCAGTAAAACATGTTTTATTTACTGGCAAATGGAATGTATTGTTGTATTGCTCTGGTACTTAATCGTCACACTGAATTGCTGCTTATAATTAAAGGTTAAATCCAACATGGTACATTTTGAAATAACTCCATATTCTTCCGCATACCTGCACTGTTCAGATCTTCCTGGAAAGGAATACATTTTGTTTAAAGAAAAAAAAAAGTAACGTTTCCATTCATGTTTGCTTTTTTGGTTAACATCCTTAACTGTAGACACTTTTGTAAAGCCTCCTTTTTGATGTGAAAAATAATAAAACTCCTGATTTGAAATTAGTGAAGGAAAAGAATGTGGAGAATCTAGAGAAAATATTAGTGTTTTTCTTTCTGGGGCAGGTTAAAGTAGATGCAGTAATGCTACCTGAAGACCAAGGCCTCTTTTGATGGTTTTAAGTTTGCAGAATCAATGTGTACTGTCTTTGATCTGGTATTTGGAAAGAGATCGAGCTCATGTTAAACCTCCCAAGTTGTGCTTTGACACTTTGGAGGCTGACACAGGTTTTTACATTATTTTCTACTTCCTGGAATGAGCTTTTTAATGGACTTGATACAGACAGCAGCAGCAAAGAATGAATGACTGAACCAAGTTGAGTGACTGTGCCCAGGTAACAAAGATGGGAGAGGAGGACCCAAGAGAGTTAATGCTGGTAAGGATCCCACATGCTTTACTGTTGCTTAAGCTCTCCAGGGAGTTCAAAGGATGTTACAGTATGGTCTGATTACCTCTCCCAGCAACTCTGGACCATAGGTAATAAGTAGAAAGGAAGCTCTCATCTTTGGTAGTTAAATGCTGGAATTGGAACAATGAGAGCCCTGTTCCTCTAGCATTCCCCAAACACTGTACAATGGAAACCCCAGTCTTCTCTGGATTCCCTCTCCAGGTGAGGTGACACTGGCCAGGACTCCTCTTGCCCTCCTCTTAGTTGAGTCAGCTTTGGTTTCCCCCTTGTGTTAGAGAAAGTGAATCCCACACTTCTTTTAATCACAATTGACAATACTGGCTTTGTGGATTCAGCTGTCTCTCCAGTGCCTACTCTTGATGAAGGGTGAAAAGTGATAAGCTAGAAACTGGATTCATTGAGCTGGTTTGGCTACAACTCAATGACCCCAGGCAAACAAGTCTTATCAACTTTCATTAGATCAATTCTAATCCCTGAACTGTGTAATTCTTCCCAAGCTACAGTCCTTCCCATATCTCTAGATGCAAAGAAACTTTGAAAAGTAACCTGCAGGTGTCTGGATGGGGGATTTGGGGAGGAATGTATCACTGACAGATGCAGGTTTTGGTGACTGTTCATAGTGGCATCTATTATATAATTTTAAAGTTTCTGAGAGAGCTCATGTTGCTTATTTTTGAAAAAGTGAAGTGAGGAAAAGGGGAAGGGATAAGAAAAAATTCCCAGAATTGAGTTTTTGAAAAAGAAAGATGAACTTAGTATTTACCTGTAAATTATACTTGTCGTTATTATAGTTGTATCAGAATAGTGACTCACATCTTGAGATAAGGATTCAGGGTACTGTGGCAGCCCAGATCAGGCTTCTGAATCTAGAGCTTCTGCGGGAGAGAAATTCACTCCACAGAAGGAACACAAAGTTCCTCTCAGCACCTCTCAGACCATTCATCATAAAATTGAGTGTAAAACATAGTTCCTGTGGAAACCTCAATTTATGCCCACATAACAGGTGGTATTGAATATGAAGGAGAAAGTATGGATGGGAACTGAAGGGATGAGAAACAGAGTAGAGGTTATGGAAATAGCAGAATGACCAAAGAATAATGTAATCTGGCGTCATTTTGTATGTGGGCAAACAATAACACACATGTTCTTGAGTCAGCAAAAAATTAAACTGTCTAAACATTTAATAAACCAAGGAGCTATAACAGTGATAAAACTTCTATCCAAAAAAATAAAGACTTAAAGTTTATTAAAGTCATTCAGCCAATGCAATATTGAAGAAGAAAGTCGGAGGACTGATACTACCTGACTTCAAGACATACTATAAAGGTACAATAATCATGATAGTGTGTTAGGACTTCCCTGGTGGCACAGTGGTTAAGAATCTGCCTGCCAATGGAGGGAACACGTGTTCGAGCCCTGTCTGGGAAGATCCCACATGCCGCGGAGCAACTAAGCCCATGCGCCACAACTACTGAGCCTGCGCTCTAGAACCCGTGCTCCACAACAAGAAAAGCCACTGCAATGAGAGGCCCATGCACTGCAACGAAGAGTAGCCCCTGCTCACCGCAACTAGAGAAAGCCCGCAGGCAGTAACGAAGACCCACTGCAGCCAAAAATAAATAAACAAATAAATTTATTTTAAAAAAAAGGTAGTGTGTTATTGGCAAAAGAACAAATAGGTCAGTGGAACAGAATAGAGAGCCCAGAAATAGACCCACATAATATAGTCAACTGATCTTTACAGAGGAGCAAAGGCAATGTAATGGAGCAAAGATAGGCTTTTGAACAAATGGTGCTGAAACAACTGGACATCCACATGCAAAAAGAAAAAAATGCATCTAAACAGACCTTACATGCTTCACAAAAATTAACCCAAAATGGATCATATACCTAAATGTAAGATGCAAAACTATAAAACTTCTAGAAGATGACACAGGAGAAAATCTAACACAGGTTGACCTTGGGTTTGGTGATGACTTTTTAGATACAATACCAAAAGCACAATCCATGAAAGGAGGAATTGATAAGTTGGACTACTTAAAATTAAATTCCATCTTATGAAAGACAGTGTCAACAGAATAAAAAGACAACCCACAGAGTAGGAGAAAACATTTGCAAAAGTTATATCCGATAAAGGACTGTTCTCCAAAATATGCAAATAACTCTTAAAACTCAACAATGAGAAAACAGCTCAATTAAAACAATGAGTCAAGGGCTTCCCTGGTGGTGCAGTGGTTGAGAGTCCGCCTGCTGATGCAGGGGACGCAGGTTCGTGCCCCGGTCCAGGATGATCCCACATGCCGTGGAGCGACTGGGCCCGTGGGCCACGGCTGCTGAGCCTGCGTGTCTGGAGCCTGTGCTCCGCAACGGGAGAGACCACAACAGTGAGAAGCCCGCGTACCAAAAAAGAAAAGAAAAACAGTCAAATCCAGTGGTTAGGACACCACACATTCACTGCCGAGGGCTTGGGTTCCATCCCTGGTCAGGGAACTAAGATTCCACAAGCTGTATGGTGCAGCCAAAAAAAAAAAAAAAAAAGAATATGCAGATGACAAGCACATGAAAAGATGCTCCACAGCATATGTCATTAGGGAAGTGCAATTAAAACAATAATGAAGTATCACTACACACCCATTACAATGGCCAGAATCCAGACCACTAACAACAGAATGCTGACAAGGATATGGAGCAGTAGGAACTCTCATTCATTGCTGAGGAACATGGGCATACAAAATGGTACAGCTACTTTGCACAACAGATTGGCAGTGTCTTACAAAACCAAACATAGTCTTACCATACGATCCAGCAGTCATGCTTCACAATATTTACCCAAATGAATGGAAAACTTATGTCCACACAAAAACTTGCATACAGATGTTTATAGCAGCTTTATTCATAATTGCCAAAACTTGGAAGCAACCAAGATGTTCTCCAGTAAGTGAATGGATAAACTGTTTCGTCCAGACAATGGAATATTATTCAGCACTGAAAATGATTTATCAAGCCATGAAAAGACATGGTGAAACCTTAAATGCATATTACCAAGTGAAAAGGCTATGTACTGTATGATTCCAACTACATAACATTCTGGGAAAGACAAAACTATGGAGACAGTAAAAAGGTCAGTGGTTGCCAGGGGTTATAGGGAGGAAGGGATGAATAGACCGAGCACAGAGATTTTTTAGGGCAGTGAAACTATTCTGTGTGATGTTGTAATGGTGGCTACATGTCCTGATATATTTGTCCAAAATATCATAGAATGTGCAACACCAAGAGTGAATCATAATGTAAACTAGGGACTTCGGGTGATAATGAAGTGTCAGTATCAATTCATCAGTTGTGGCAAATGTACCACTCTTGTGGGGCATGTGGATCATTGGGAGGCTGTGGATGTGTAGAGGCAGGGGGTGTGCGGGAAATCTCTGTATCTTCTGCTCAGTTTTGCTGTGAACCTAAAATGGCTCTTAAAAAATAAAGTTTATTAAAACAAAGACAAAAATAGGTTATTCAGGTCTTAAAATAGTAATTTCATTTTCTGAAACTTGTATTTACATTTCATATCACCAATATGCCTGACAAATGAATTATTTCTTGATTAAACAAAATTTTGAATTCTAAAAATATTGAAAATTGGATAAGGTTGGGGATTTTGTTAAATATAGGGAATATATGTCTAGAAGAAAGAAGCACATTCTCTGATCTTCTACTTCCTAGAAATCCCTCTGTCACAGATTTATATTTTGGCAAAGGTGAGAATGGGCTGGCTACCCTGACAGCTAAACTTTAATTGGTGATTTGCGTGAAGGAGCAAAGCCCTTGCCTGCCTATTGGAAGATGAAATTACCGCAAAGAACTTCAGAGGGGCTGCATTTAGATACAGCTCATTATATCTTTTAATTTTTTATTTATTTTTAAAATTTTATTTAATTCATTTATTTTTGGCTGTGTTGGGTCTTTGTTGCTGTGCGTGGGCTTTCTCTAGTTGCAGCGAGCGGGAGCTACTCTTCGTCGCAGTGCACGGGCTTCTCATTGCACTGGGTTCTCTTGCTGTGGAGCACGGGCTCTAGGCGCGCAGACTTCAGTAGTTGTAGCTCGCGGGCTCTAGAGCACAGGCTCAGTAGTTGTGGCACACAGGCTTAGCTGCTCTGTGGCATGTGGGATCTTCCCGGACTAGGAATCGAACCCGTGTTCCCTGCATTAGCTGGCGGATTCTTAACCCTGTGCCTCCAGGGAAGTCCCTCTTTTTTATTTTTATTGCCTGGGGAGTGTCTCAGCTGAGGGCTTGGGTGGAATCTGGGCTGAGTCTCTGTGTAGTTGGGGCTAGGAATTTTGCCCCACTGGCAAGGGTAAAGCTTGGCAGAGGCTGGGGGTTACCCCAAAGGAAGACTGGTTGCAAGGAGTCAGACCCCAGGAGCAAGTAGAGAAGCAAGGTGGAGTCTGAAAGGAGATTCCAGTAGGTGACTCATAGTAAAAGTCCTAGGTTAGTTTCAGAGGCAGAGACTGGCCAAACCATGCACAGATGTTTCCTCAAAACTGGATAGATTATTGCCACTTGAGCTGGATTCCATCATAGCATTTATACCTGTTACTCTATCTCTGTTTTTAAAGGGGGATAAAAGGATATAGTTTATGACAGGAAGAAACAAAGATGGCTGTGGGGTTACAGGTTCTACCAAGCTAGTAGGACTGACTCTAGTCATTACTAAGCCAGTCAGTCTAACAAGTGTCTGGGCAACTTGAATGGATGGGGTACAACCAGGAAAAGGTCAAAATTGTTTAGAATGCATTGTCAACTCTTTGCCTATTTTTTAGGTACCACACAGGTGAATCTTGCCAATGGAAAGCCCAAGGAACTCTTAGATGGATCAAGGAATGACAAAAGTATCTTTAAAAGCGATGTGTTTACATCTGATCTCTTCAATCTTTTGAATATTTATTGTTTCACTAAGAGATGGTCTTGGGTCTAATGGGATCTCTTTACTTTGTTGGGGCTGATTTTGTTTTCCCATTTCCTCAAACTGCTGGCTGTTCCCTTCTTCCAACCAGGCAGGACTGCCTTAAAAATAGGGCTACAGCAGGAATCCTGTGGTGGTTGGAAGAGCCTGAATCTTCTGAGAGCCCCACTCAGCTTTCCCATCTTGAGGCGCTTCCCCTCTACTCAACTCCCTCCATCCCAGTTCTTGGCTTTGGAGGACCAGATCAGCCTTTCTGCCCCAGTTCACTCTCCAGAGCTCCCACAGGGACCGCTTGGTCTTGATCCTTCTTCCCTGAGAATATTTCCCAGCTACAAGAGTAATAAAGCATAGATAACATGACTCAGTTATGTTTCTGCCTTCCTGGAGCTTAAGAAATTTGGGGTGGGATGGGCAGGAGCAAAGATATGCATAAATAATTACACATCAAGTCAGAATCCAAAAAATCATTATTGGAAACCAGTATATTCATGTAGTTAGTCAACCAATCACTATTTATCAGAGCTAATTTTGGGCTAGTTGTGGTTTGGAATCTAGTTTCTGGATGTGCTTTTTTTTTTTTTTTAAAGATAGTCTTCTTTCTGGCTGATGCACTTTTACGGAGTGCCCAATATAGTGGAAAGAGCTATAAGAAGAGATGGGGTGATAGCTTTCTGTGAGGTGATATACACCTTATCCCTGTAATGGACTCTCATGATGAATGCCTTAGCTATTCCAGATGCTTCCAAGTCACTCTCTTTCCCCCTCACTACAGAATTGAACATAGAGAGCTTGACATGGAGGGTTCACAAAGTGTCAGTATACTTTATTTAGTTGTGAAATAGGACAGAGCTCCTCCTTTTGAGTAGAGAAATCTGGTTCTGCTTTTGGATACTACCTGTCTGACTCTGAACTTGGAACTCCTAAGATGTCAACTGTTAGATGGCTTTGGTGTGGACTTATTGATACTCACTTAGATGGACCAAGGAATGGCAGAGATATCCTTTAAAAGCAATATGTTTACATTTGATTCATTTAATCTAATAAATTTTATTGAGTCATTAAGAGAAGGGATGTAATGAGATCATTTGTTGGATATAAGTAGCTACGATTTGTAAAAGAGGTTGTTTATAGGTGAGAAAAAGGACTGACCAAAGGCAATTCATACTGTTTGGGAATAAATAAAATTAAGCCCTTAATTAATACTTTACCCTCAAAGTATGGTTCATAATCTGGTTGATTTATTGCTCTTTGTGTAACTTGTTGAGATTTTATATCAGGGGCAGTATTTCCCATCATCCCTCTCTGTGCTCCTGAAAAAATCAGCCATCCTAGAACACAGAGCAAAACCTTCATTCTACAAAAAAAAAAAAAAAAAAAAATTGAATTCCTACTATTTTCCAAGTGCTATAGTAGACATCTACCATTCATTATTTCATTTAGTCATATCACAACAACTAAAGGAACTGGGTATTACCATTATTTTATAGAGAGTTTATACAGCTAGTGAATAGCTTACCCCAACCCCAAAGCCTTTCCCCAGAGGGAAAGGTAGTAGGACCATTCAAGGTGAGATCATCTGCTAAGGGTGGGGAAAGGAACAGAGTAGGTTCCAAAGGCAAAATTTACCTATTTACAAATTTGCATAGGACCAATTCTCTCCTGCAGTATAAAACCTGAAAGCTGGGTATCTCCAGGACCATAAGTGCTGCCCATCATAAATTTGTTTGCATCTCAGTCCGGTGTAAATATTTTAGTATTATGAAGAGCAACAGTGTATTGTTTTGCTCTTTTTCGAAGTGTGATGGTTTGGACTATTTCATAATACCTTCCAGAGCCTATATAAGTGTTAATATTATTATTTGCTGGATTTGGGATTTTTATATCTATCTGATGAGTGAGATTGTTCCATAATTTCCATTTTTGTATCATCCTTATATGGTTTTGGTATCAAGGTTATGTTAGTCTTTTGAGTACATCTTGTACTTTGACCTTTTTGACTCTTTAGTTCTATAGTCAGCAAACTAATGCCTATTTTCAGAAGTTCCCATTTTGTTTATCTCCAGTAATACTATTGATATTTGCCTTAAAGTCTACTTTGTCTAATATTAACATAGCCACTTCAGCCTTCTTATGCTTGCTGTTTGCATGGCATATTTTTCTATCCACTTATTTTTAACCTGCCTATGTCCTTTATATTTCAAGTGTGTTTCTTATAGGCAGCATATACTTGAGTCTTGCCTTTTTAGCCATTCTGACAATCTCTGTCTTTTATTTGGAGTGTTTAGTCCTTTCATATTTAGTGTGATTATCAGTTTGATTGTCTATTCTTCGTTTTCTGTTTGTCACATCTGTTCTATTACTGGTTTCTTTTGGGTTAAATGAATATTTTTAACAATTCCATTTTAATTAATCTATTAGCCTATTAGCATTTTAAAGTGATTGCTTAGACATTACAATATTTATCCCTAACTTTTTTAGAGTCCTAGAGTTACTATTGTATTGCTTCGTGTAAAATGTAAGAACCTGGTAACCATATAGGTACATTTATCACCTTCCCTGCTATCATTCTTGCTTTAGTTGTCATGTGTATTACATTTCTGTATGTTACCCCACACCACGACACTAAAACTTTTGCTCTAACCTCAATTCATTCAAAGTTTTGCCATTTTGGCCACTAGTCTACCTAACAGTTTCTGGAACAAGAATGAAAATCAAGGCCTAGTTTATAGCCTCAGTGGACTCCTTGTTTCTGAAACTGTCCAGGTGTATTTATAAATTGCTGAGAAGCCTACAGGAAGCCACTTTATTGGAACACCCAATTGCAAACTTTCAGCTAATAAACTAGGTTTATGCATCCTCTTTTTAAACTTAAATTGCAGTTAGCATCCAAGCCTCTTTCCTCCCACACAAACCAGTTCCTTGTATTTCTTCATGCAAAATCAAATACTTCTGCCATGCACTTTATTATAACACTTTGGCACCAAGCTGTCCATAAAATTAATATTTTTTATGGTTTTTTTTTTGCATTTCCTTCTGAAACAATATCTTATGTTTTTTCTGCTTTCAGAATCTGTTTTTCCTAAGACTAAATTGTCTTCTCAAGTATGGGACTTTTCATATCTGATGTGTGCTTTCCAGAAAATTTTCCTCTCTTCTTTTGCCTTCATGTTTATGCTGTTGGTTGGTAGCTTTTGAGGACTGTTTTTTTTTTTTTTTTTTTAATTCCTTGCCTAGGTGTTTTCCTGACTCTTTGTGCCAAAGCCAGTGAACCATACAGAAGCATGCTAGCTATGCCACTGTGTAGCTATGTGACTTCAGGTCAGTCATTAATTCCTTTGAGCTCCAATTTACATAAAATTATGTAAGATTCCTTCTAGTTCTACTATTCTATTGATATGTTCCTGTGACTCAAACTGTACTTTTAGTGACATATAAACACTAGTGGGAGGGGGGTTTGGAACTGCTATAGCAATATTATCAGTTGTTGACACACACACACACATAAGCACATGCAAGTACATATAAACACACACATACAACCCTCCTCTCTTATTATCCTCTGACACATATGGTTTTGAGCATCCTTACCTTTAGAAGCCGCTTCTGTATATCTCCTGATTCTCACCCCATATCCAGCTACCTGCTCCTTGCTATTCAAATACCCTCAGTGCTTATATTCTTGAATTGGGCTTTTACCCCTTTCAGCTACCCGGGTGATGCACACAGCTCTGATCCTGGCCTTGTACTCCACCTCTGCCTGCTGAGTTCACCAGGGTTTTCCTCCTTAATCCCTTCACCACACCCTCTCCTTCCTGAGAAAAGGCCATGGAAAAAGTTGGTGAAGTTTGTGAAGTCAGGATAGTGAAAAAGAGAGCTGAGGCTGGCCCAAGGTGAAATGACGACTTAGAGGAAGTTTATTTTCAGTATTCTTCCCTAAGTCCTTCAGATCCATTTCCTTTCCTTGGTGCCCCACATCCAGTGTTCTCATACTATTCCTTGCTGCCTCAACAGACACCAGAGGCACCTTCACTGAGTTCTCAGGACTCCAAATTCTACGTCACGGCCATGTCCAACTCTTCCCTCCAGCTAGACTTACTTGTCCTGTGTTCACTCCTTAAGAGTTCTCTAATAGCCAAATCAAGAGGGATCTGTGTCAAAGGCTGACAGTGGTTTGAAGAGTTTTCTTTCCTGGATAACATAGAACATGAAAAAACAAATCGGAAGATCTTGGTTTGAAACCAAGCTCTCCTGCATCAATCTATGTGAACTTCACCAAGTAACCCACCATCTCTTGAGTTTGTTTCCCTTTCCTTAAAGTGAGAGAGAATATCTTTTTCATGGGTTTGTAATAAGGATTTATAGATACAGCACATGCAAACAGTTCTTGTAAGTTCTAGGGTAAGTATAAAGATTTTTACTTGGGAATCAAAAACGCTTCTCAGCCTCACCATATACATTGTTAATTGGGAAAGAGGTCAGCTCATTTGGAAAAAGATAGATCTAGAACAGCCTCCATACTGAAGTTGTTTCTTATAAATGTTTTTCCCTTGATGAATGAGTGGAAAAAAGAATAAAATATGAAGAGAAAAGGTAGGTATGATTTGATGCGTGGAAGATAAGACTTTTGGACAGAAGACTGCATATCTATCTACCTCTCCATCCACCTTCTGTAGAAAGGACCCACCCAGCTGAATAATTGTATCATTTATTGAACACCTACAATGTACCAGGCACTTTTTACATACATTTTCCCTACATTTCAAAGAAACCCTTCAGAACTGTAGAAAAGGCAATGGCTACTCAAAGAAAATGAGTAATTTTTACAGGGTCACATTGCTGCAGAGGGTAGAGCTAGGTTCCAAACTCGGCTCTGTCTGATACCAAAGCCTGTGCTCTTTTCAGGAGACCACCCTGATCTTACTTTTTTGAAGAAGCTTATTGATCCATCTCAGAAGCTACATACCACCCGAGGAACCTGGAGCTCCTTCAAAAACGTTCCAAAACAAAGAGCAGGCATTTTTCAAAATAATTTGAAGTTGACTGGCCTGAGGCTTTTGGGCTGGAACTGTTAGAACTATGCCTGAGCAGTCTCCCAAGAACAGGGTTCCTCTATGGAGCACCCAGTAGGGGGTGTGCTTTGGCAAGTCCGAGCCCATCCAAAGGTTGGCACCCAAAATTATAAAGGGAGGGACACTCAAGGAGCTGCTACATCATGATACCGTATCATTATTTTACATTGGTGTAATTCCTGCTTGACTGCTGGTTAAGCCACCTTACGTGTCTGAAATGGAAGAAGCCTTTGTAGGTAAGCATAGAACTGAACTGGGTATTCTTTTATTTTCCCTTTTTAAAAAAAATTTTTTATTTTTTTTCTGTTCCATTATGGTTTATTACAGGATATTGAATATACTTCCCTGTGCTATACAGTAAGACCTTGTTGTTTATCCATTCTCTATATAATAGTTTGCACCTCCTAATCCCAAACTCCCAATCCATCCCTCCCCTGCCCCCTCCCCCTTGGCAACCACAAGTTGTTCTCTGTGTCTGTGAGTCTGTTTCTGTTTTGTAGATAAGTTCATTTGTGTCATATTTTAGATTCCACATATAAGTGATATCATATGGTATCTGTCTTTTTCTGACTTACTTTGTTTAGTATGATAATCTCTAGGTCCATCCATGTTGCTGCAGATGGCATTATTTCATTCTTTTTTATGGCTGAGTACTAGTCCATTGTATGTATATGTGTGTATATACACACACACACACACACACCCCACATCTTCTTTATCCGTTCATCTATCGATGGACATTTAGGTTGTGTCATTGAACTGGGTATTCTTCATGGCCAACTTCTCAGCCAAGTGCCAGGACAAGGTGCAGGAGTCCCTAAAGTTGCACCTCTTCCTACATTCATGTTGAATGAGTCAGTCCACACCCTTCATGGGAAGGGACTCAGTGGTCCTCAAGGGTGGCTTTCCCTTGCACGTGGCCAGGTGCCATGTCATCATGGGCACTGGGGCAATATTTGAAGAAGACCATGGTGTTGAACACTGGCAGCAGAAGGAGAGAATGAAGCATCTCCCAACAAGGGAGCTATATTTGAGTGTCTAAAACCCTGATTACACCTAAGTAGGCTAAACCAAAACCCAAATTTCCCTTTCAATAGAAAATCTTTCTATCTGGGGGGACGGACTCGGAGAAAGCCATCACTGGCGTTTTCCATCTTCTCCTGGGTTTTTCTCAGGCAGGGAACTGGATTGGGGGCTATTAGAGAAAGGAAAGGAAAGAGCTCCAAACTGAATTGCCCAAAGCAGATTTCAAATTGCTTGGAGAGTTTGTATTCATCTGCTGATTTGACTAAGCTGCTCCAAGCGGATGCAAATGGTCTCTGCAGGATTTTACTGGAAGAGGAAGAGGCTGGGGGAGCGGAGGATCTTGCAGATTTCTAGTCCTGGGGGAGGCTTCTCCTTTAGGAGGCTGGCAGGGGAAGGATGTCTGACTTCCCAGGTTGTGTTGCAAGGTAATCTACCTCATTTTGGTGAAGGTCTTGACTTAGGGCCCTGTGTGTCTCGAAAGGGGGACATGGTAATTCAGTTGACTAGAAACTAAAGGTCTAACATCCCTCAGTGGTCGTCATTGGGTGATTTTCCCACATGCAATTCTATAGAATCAGAATTACAGACATTTAATGCTTGCAGGGCAGTGTGTACGTGGGTCGAGGGGAGGGTTTGGCAGGCAGGAAAGTGAGAAGGGAACTAACACGGACGTGCCAGGATCGTTACACATCTTCTTCATCGAATCACTGCAGTGGTGCATTGAGGAAAATAACTCTTCAGCAAACAAAGGCTCAAACCTTCAGTGAATTGCTTGAGATAGTGGTTAGGTGGCCCCAGTACAGCTGCTGTTCCTCCTATTTTTCCACACGTCTCTGGAAAGAGGAGATTCTCACCTGGTCACGTGCATGTTTCCCCTTTCGAACAGAAAAGCAGGAGTCCAGCCGTGAGCAAGATAGTCTGGGTGTCTCACAGCTGGATCTCCGGAACACCCAGACTTCTAGGGCTTTGTGACGTGGCTTTCCCCGTGTTCGGGGCTCTCCTCAAAAGTACTGTTCTAATTTCCCAGTCCCCAGACTGAACCCAAACAGCATGTTTTGTGCACATGTGGGCTGAGTAGAGACTTCCTTAACAAGAAGGAGAAAACAAAATCAAGGAACCTCACAAAGTAATCTAAGATAGAACAAAACCTACATGTATCCTACAGCTATTGAACTGGAACAAAACCAGATCAAAATGCCCTCAGTAATCCCGAACTGAGGGAGTATTTCCCTTGAGTCGAGTCCAACGCCACAAATAAGTTTCCCCGAGTGCTCAGGGGCTCTGTGAGGCTGAGAACATGGTCCACAGAGGATGCTGGGCTGCGGACCCTGGTTCAGACACCCCCGGGTCATGAGGGGCTCCGGCAGCCCGTCACCTGGCTAGGCTCGGACCCCTCCTCTGTATAAGTGATGGGGTTGTACTTGTTCCACGGTCTCCAAAGTCAAACGAAACGAGCGGTGGAAACTTTTTCAGGAGGTGTCCTTTTGGGGAATCCTGACGTGTAGAACTGATAAAAGCAGAGGCGCTCGGGGTGAGCTGCTGTTGGTAGCTCAGTAGATCCAGAGTGAAGTACAAAAATAATAACAGGTAATATTTAATGTGCCACGTATGGGACTTTTCTGAGCCCTTTCCGTGATAACTCATGTACTGCGCACGGCCATCCTTTTGAAGTGGGTGCTGCTATGATCATCATCCCCATTTCACATGTGAGGACACAGAGGCACAGCGACGTTAAGCCAATTGCCCGAGGTCAGATAGCAAGTGAGAGGAAGCGTGGGATTAAAGGCAGGCATTCCGACTGCACTTGTTTCAACACTCTGCTCTGTGACTCTCTCCAGCCAGCTGTGCTGGGGACCAGTCTACGTAAGGGATACAAAATAAGAACGGACTCAATCAGAAACTTGGTACCAATGAACCCAGGTATCTATCTAGAATTCCTGATGTGACTGGCAAGATGAAGGTTGGGCACTGACGTCCAAGTAGACAGGAGCCTCAGGTGGACAAAACCAACATCTTTGCTGGTAATGCCCTATCTCTGATGTTGTTTTGCTCCTGGCACAGCTGGTCACTCCTTGATGATTTCGCAGGCTGTTCCTGCAGCCCTGAGGCCCACTGTCTAGAAATATCTCTTTGCCTATAATTGCAATAGGCTCAAGTTCTGAGACCAAAGATTCAGTGCGTAATGCTGTTTACCAGGAATGAGGAATTTATTTTATTAACTCATTTTAAAGCCCTTTAATATGCCTTCCAAGAGGCTGCCTATTTCAGAGATTTGCAAAAGGAAAGCGAAGAGGGAATATGAGTTACAGAACAGTGAAAAGTGTTTTGCCAACATGACAGACAGAAGAAATAATTTTAAAACACGTTTGGAAGATGGTTTCATTTCAGTAGACATGTAATATATCTCTGTCTTTTATGTGTGAGTGACTAACACTACCTGGTTATGAATGGAAAGATAACTGTCTTTTAAGGTAGCTTTAGATAAAGTAAAAATGTTGATATGTTCAATGCATGCAGTGAATCTATTTTGTATGCAAGAGTCGTGTTTTCTCCCAGTCTGTAGCTTGTCTTTTCATTTTCTTTTCACTTAACGGTGACTTTCTTTTTTTAATTTATTTATTTATTTTTGGCTGTGCTGGGTCTTCGCTGCTGCTCACAGGCTTTCTCTAGTTGCAGCGAGCGGGGGCTACTCTTTGTTGCAGTGCGCGGCTTCTCATTGTGGTGGCTTCTCTTGTTGTGGAGCATGGGCTCTAGGCATGTGGGCTCAGTAGTTGTGGCTCGCGGGCTCTAGAGTGCAGGCTCAGTAGTTGTGGCGCACGGGCTTTCTCTAGTTGCAGCGAGCGGGGGCTACTCTCCGTTGTGGTGCGCGGGCTTCTCATTGCGGTGGCTTCTCTTGTTGTGGAACACGGGCTCTAGGCACGTGGGCTTCAGTAGTTGTGGCGCGCCTGCTCTAGAGCGCAGGCTCAGTAGTTGTGGCGCACGGGCTTAGTTGCTTCGCGGCATGTGGGATCTTCCCGGTCCAGGGCTTGAACCCGTGTTCCCTGCATTGGCAGGCAGACTCTTAACTACTGCACCACCAGGGAAGTCCCTTAACGGTGACTTTTGAAGAGCAAGTTTTAATTTTGATAAAGTCCAATTTGTCAACAATTTTTTCTTTCTTGAATTGTGTTTTTGGGGTCATATCTAAGAAATTTTTGTCTAACTCAAGTGAACTCTTTGACTTTACTCCCGCATTCAAAACACTTATTCAGGTACACATGTACCAGGCACCACGCGAAGGGCTGGTCTTATAAAAGCACATAAAACACTCTCTTCCCCTCTGAGAGCTCTAGTAGGGACAGGGGCAATGAGCAATCCATGGCAGACAGGCATCTAGTTGGATTTACAGAGTGCTTGCCATTGGGACACCAAGGAGGGAGTGTGTCGTGCTCCCAGGCCATGGAAGGAGGCAAAGGCCAACTCAGGTGGTCTGATGTGTGGGATCTCATAACCAAAACTGGTTGAGGGGACAGGCACAGCGACCCTCAGAAGACTCTAGAAGAGTGTTGCTAAGAGGGTTTGGGGAGAGAGAGAGAGCAGTCTTCTACTGCCTTCAAAGAGATTTGGCAGAATTTATGTGTTGGCTTTTACTAGCAGAGATCTACCTCGTCAATCTAGCAGGAATGAGGTCCTTAAAAAAAGGTGAATCTGTAAGTACTGACCGTGAGGACACTGCCCCAAGATTGTCTGCTTTTAATGTCAGTGTCTTGGGCAGTTTGAGTAGAGGGTCTTTTGGAACAAGAATGGCATCATCAGCTTTCTGTCTGCTCATACTTCTCAAGATTGGTCTTTCCAGAGGCTCAAAGAGGCAGTGATGCCAGGAATTCTTCCCTCCCATCATGATGGTGACCATGAAGCATCTGGTTACGTGCCCCTGTGTTAAGGTCCAGTATGTGAATAGTTATCCCTTCACTCAGCAGAGACTTTTGCTCATGGTGTTTACTGTTGTTGCTGCCGTAAAAGGAGAACAAGCAGACTTTCTTGCAGAGCAGGACTGGCCCTGGGGACGATTCTAGGGGAGGAGTTGGCAAAGGAGCACACCGGAGAGAGAGGCTAGCTCAGTGTCGCCTTAGGTTCAGAATCTCAGGGCTGACAGATCATTGGTCTCTTGCGACTCAAAGTGTGGTCTGAGGACCAGAAGCATCAGCATCACTGGGGAGCTTTTGGTAAACATGCCGAATCTCAAGCCTCGCCTGGAGAGGAGAGTAGAAGGGTAGATCTGCCCCTGTTTCCTAAGATGGTGACCTTACTGGCAAAATCTGCTTTGTACCCAGACCCCCAGGTGATTCAAAGCACTTTCAGGTTTGAGAAGCGCCGGTCTGGTCCAGTGGTTCTGAAGTCTCTTGCAAAAACCCCGGCTAAGTGGTCACCTGGGCTCTGCTTAATAATTCCAGTAACAGACAGCCAAGGGCGGTGAGAATGATCCTTTTCTTTTTCGATTAGGCTAGTTAGGCAGATAAGTGGATAGAAGGGAATGAATTGCCCGTGCTCTGATTTACAAGGGCAGGCCAGCTGTTAGAGTTACCTTGAAAATAGCTCATCTTTATAGCAAACAGACTGCTTAAAAGGTTTGGAGGAAGCAAGAAGAGGACTTTGTTATGGGATTCTGTCCATTCAGCCTCCTTCCACAGTATGTCTAGTATTAGGGAAAATGCAGCATATTATGAGTAACATTAATGCAAATTAGTTGTCATCGATTACTTTGTGTATTTACTTTAAATCACCACACACTTTTTTTCATACTATGATGAACAAATGGATGCTAGCAGTGGCTCCCAGACTTCAGCATGCATCAGAATCACCCGGAGAGCTTGGTAGATGAGATTACTAAGCCCCACTCCCAAAGTTTTTGATTCAGTTGATGGAGTGGGAACTTTTATTTGCATTTCTAGCAGTTCCCAGGGGATACTGATGCTGGTTATACAAATAGTAGCTTCAGGTGCATTATTAGCACCTTAGGAAATACCTAAACCCCTATTACTCGACACTGTGCTCTGACGATACAGAATAGAGGGCCAAGTTTCAGTAAGTCAAGGTCATGGGCGACAGAATACCTGGGACAACTTAAATATAGAAATAATCTCACAACACTCTCGGAGACCACTGGTTCCAAACTTCTGCTTCCCAAACCTATATCGGAGTTGCTTACAAGCAAAATAAATTGCTTCCTTTTCCATTCTCCTCTTAGTTTCTACCCACCACTGATGGCAGGTAGATAGTTCTGGTTGACTGCAGGACGCTTCATGTTGGGATCGTAAGTGCCTACTGATGGGCAGGTGACTCCACTGGCTAGTGTGGCTGAGACATTTTGAGTGCGGGGCTGGCTCTGAGCTGTGTGATGGATGACCTTCCAGATCATTATAGGCCTGGGTGTAGTCACATTCATGCCCTCATCACCTATACGCGCACACCCATGATTTCAGCACAGTTGAGGGGCAGTTCTATTGTGGGAAGACCTAGGGTCCTTTAACTCTTCGAGTCAGGTGAGTCCGCAGCAAACTGATCATCTTCGGCACAGCACAGGACCCAAGCCGTCTCTGACTGAGGTTCCTGCTGGCAAATTTCTCCACTTGCGGCAGCTGCTCAGATTTGAACTGTTTGCTCTGACCTTTCTGGTGCCACTTGTCAAAGATTGCCTGCAGACTGCTCTGTGACAGAGGCTTCCTGTCAGTGAAAAACCATGACTGCACTTTACACTGTAATTGAGTGGAGACAGGATTTACTTCATTGGACCACCCTGCCTGTCTGACTCCATTTCATATTATTAAAAACAGAGACTTGGATTTTTTTTTATAAAAAATTTATTGAGATGATGCAATTATAGGCTTTTCTTTAAAAATTATTTGCAATTCACTGGCCCTGAGAAAAGGCTTTTTTTTTTGTCTGTTTTTCTTTTTTGTTACATTCATTTGATTCAGTCCCTTATAAACCCCACACCTCATAAACAACAAGAGATTAGAAATTAAAAAAAAAAATTCTAGATTCGTCCTGGTTTGCAGGCGGTTGCAGTCACAAAGGGAAATCTTCAAGAATGTTCCCTTGGCGTGTATGAGAGATTCGGGGAGTTTGTCGTTGTTTAGTGTTGATGCAGATGGGGCCCAAAGGGTACCAGGTTAGTCTTCTGTGGTGTTTAGGCAGGCAGGGACCATTGTCACCCCCCCCTTCCCACCCACCCCTCCTGGCTCCTTGGATTAGTCCCTTCCTTACTGCTCAGAAGAGGAACAGGCTGAGTGGGTGAAAACTAACTAGCACCGAATACTTGGGCAGAGAAACTGCCTTTTGTTCTGTGTGTATTTCCCCCCATGTTTATCTTCAGCTTCCTGGGTGGGAAAGGGTCAGATCGGGGTACGGCCAGGCTGGGTCCCAATCCTCATGCTGTCCCTGGCATGCCGTCTGCTCCTAGGACAAGTCACAGGACCTGACACTCAGATTCCCCTTCCTCAAAAGGGGAGCTAACGTTTCAGACATGTATTCAGAGTTGGATCCTAGGCAGTGAATGGCGGAGGAGGTGTGGTTCCTTAGGCATTTAGGTCCATCCCGTCAAAGCCATTTAAGTTTCTGCTAAATCTACATTCCCACTTGGACAAGGTGTCAGTGTAAGAAGGTGATGGAGCAGGGGGTTCCAAACATACTGCTGAAAAGAGAAAAAAATCCATCGGTTGTTACTCCTCTTTTCCTGTGGGGATACCCCCGCCCCCCAAAGGGTGTGGAACATCGGTGACGCTACCTTAGGCAAGACAAAGTTGCCTCGGAACAGAAAGATCTTAGAGATAGCATTACTTCCACGTAGCCCGTCCAGCCAATTGCCACTGCTTTCTTCTGATGGAGAGGAAGCACCCTGGTTACCTCAAGGTGCAGAGAAGAGTAGACGCTAGAGAATTTCAAGGTACAAGCGAGACTGTCTGCCTCGGACCCAGCTGGAGGCATGTTTGCTCCCCTGCAGCATTCTTCTGAGTTCTCCTTTCTCAGTTTCTCATTTTGCAAGCCAAGACCTCCCACGATGGCAACAGGGAAAGGCCAACTACTCAGATCATGGACGTACTTTTAGTTTGGTCCCAGGTGAAATTTTCGTCACCCCTAATGCTTAGTGCTGAAGTGAGAAATTTCATGCTAGATAGATTCTGTAGGTAGGAGATACACTCTCGGAGGGCAAGGATTGTGCCTGATGCTTGGGAATCTCTCGGGGTGTCTAGCAGGTGCTCCATCAAAGTTGCCTAAATTGAACCTGAAATCTTTTAGGTCTGCAGTGTGTAAATGCTGTATCCCCGGCATCAGCATCACTCAGGTATCCTCTCAAAGAACCAATGAGAAGAACCTTTGCCATTAAGGGAGTGAACAGAAAACCAATAACGGTAATACCTGGATGGACAGTGAAGACTACATTGGAATTGCCACCTTCTGTTTCTTCAAGTGGCCGAAGGTGTCAGCCTAAGTCTTACAGACTCTTACAGGATATTGCTTTAAATACAGAAATCCTGGGGGCAAAGGGGAATTTCCCCTCCATAACTCAACTGTAAGACTCTTTGGACAATAAGAGCCCGAGTCCTTAAGCCTGGGTGAACGGAATGAGATGCTCTAATCTTAGGGAAGAGTGACATCATGCCCGGGTCTCTGGTTTTATGTCACACAAAGAGAGCCTCAGTAAAGATCCACCCTTTCTCTCCAGCCCTGCAACTCAACGGCTTCACAACACACCAGGTATTTGGCTTAATCTCGCCATTGGAGAGCCAACATCAGTCATCTTAGAGGCTGGAAGATGATCACTGTGTGCTATGGAATGCTCTTGAAAGACATCTGTAGTATGCTGGGATCCAGCTGGATTTCATCCCCGTTCGAGCAGACTGAACCCAAATCCTTCATCAGGGGACAGGTAGAAGGTCCCTGACCTCACCGCAAACCCGACCTTTTGGAAGGTAAGAGTGGAGGGAGTGTGTGAGGGTGGGAGGAGGCCGGCCACCCCTGCGCATCTATCTGTGGTCGGATGAGAGGCGGGAGCATTTCCAGTGTCCTTGAGCGATAGTAAGACTATTTGTCCCTCCCTCCCCGCAGGCTGGTGTCCTCGTCAGTGAGGCTGGGGCTGGGGGAGGGGTGGAGAATTCCTCCTGCCCGTGTGACCACAACCCCTGCCTGCCTGACTCACTCAGAAATGGCCTGAGGATGATGTGCCTGGGCATCTGGTGGCTTCATCCAGAAGGGCTGCTGACAGTGCAGACACGTACCCGGGGGGCCATGAGATGCTCACCCAACTGAGCAGAGGAAGCGGAGAGAAACGAGGACGGGGTGCTTTGTACGGGAGGTCTAATCTTCGTGAGTAAAAAAAGACTGCACTCCTAATGTTGGATTCCGAGCCTGTATTGGAAGAGTTGATTTAGATGGCTATTGAAAAGGAAAAAAAAAAACCCCAAACTGCAACAGCTTTCTAAAAATATGTTATCATCGACAGTACTAAGGGGTGGCCCCTTCCTCGTTTTATAAGATACTGTTGACCTTATTTTGAGGTGAAAAAGAGCCACACATGGGTCCATTCTGAAACACAGCTAGGAAAGAAGAGGGGAAAAGTAAGGTATCTGAGGAATTTCCCGTCTGCCCAGGCGTGGCAAACACCAGTAACAACTGAGACTACACACTCCAGGGTCCTCCCTCTCAAATGCCCTGTGTCCTGTGGGGACCAGGAAACTTAAAAAAAAAAAAAAAGGCTGGGAATTGAAAAAAATGTAGGTGAGGGTATGAAACTGACTGCACGATGGCCTCTGGGATGCAGCAGAGATGACCCTCCATAACCCACTTTGGAATAATTCATACCCCACTGCAGAAGATCTGTCACCTGGACCGTCAGGCCTGTGTGATTTTTTTTTTTTCATTTTTTTCCCACTTCGCAGCACTTACAAACTAATCCCAAGATGCTGGGGCTTCCAAATAACCTGGACAGCCTTCCAGGCTTATCTTACGCTCTGTGGAACCACCAAGCCCCGCAGTTCTCCCAGCTGGGTCAGGGGCAGCCTGCCGGACTAGCGTTCATCTTTCCGGAAGGCAGCAGCCTCCGTGATGTTTCTGGCCGCCCTCCGATAGGTAGCCAAATGCTGGGATGTGGGTTTGATTTTTGTGGTGCCGGCTATAAAGCACCCAGACCACTGATTGCGTTTAGGTGCCAGCAATTCCCAAGACTCTCCAAAGAGGCTGAACTCTGCTAAAAGGCATCTGAAGTTCCACAACAGGCGAGGGGGGAGGACGGGACGGGGCAGGGAAGGAAAGAGAGCCAGAGAGAGAAGAAGAGAGCTCTCCTTTTCACTTTATCTTTTTTAAAAGCATCTTTTTTTTTTTCTTTTTTCTTTTTTTTTCCAGCCAAGACCCAACAGCAACAGGAACAAACCTGATCCACGTGGCAGGATCAAGAGAACCTGAACCCTTTTGCAAGTGTTCTCTCTCCTGACCAGTTGGGCTTCTGCACTTTGTGAGATTTGCAAAAAATATATATATATATAATAGATATATATTTCCATAGGAAAACAACCTCGATGTCTTCCCCTATATGAATGATGAAAAGTCAAACTGCATGGTCTTAAAAAAGAACAAAACCAAAAACACCATGAAACTTAACAACAGGTGGAACGGGGTGGGGGAGGAGTTACAGACAGAGATTCCAAACGAGAAGGAACCATGAAGATGAGTCCCAGGCTGGTGCCCTTGGCCAGAATTCCAGCGCCGCCTTTGCCGAGTGGTTTGTCTAAGGTGCTCCGGGATCCCTCACGCTGGGCGAGAGAAGTGTCACTGCCATGTCCGGGTCTCTTCCCTTCCGCTCCGTCACGCCCCAGCCATCCTGGCGGGCAGGGCGCCCTTGGCTACCGGCCCGCTGAGCCGGGGGCTGGTTCCTTCAACACTCATCTTCTTGGTATATTTGTTCATCCAGCTCCTGGGACTCAAGATGCTCCAGACGGTCTGTTCGGCCACTCATGATTTCATCCGGGGTTTTCATAAACCTTTGGAAGAGGAAATGGTGGCGTGAAGAGGTTACAATTTCCTAAAGCTGTCTTTACCTTGAACTCTAAAAAGAGAGTTCCCATCACCTTCACACAGCTGGAGAGCTACTGAACCTGGTCATAATGCTAACTTAGCACAAATTAGAAAAAGTTACCCCTTCCTCTGACTGCCTGAAAGTTGGCAAAACAATGATAAACAGAAGTCTAGGATGACTGTAAAGAAGACGGAGCCGTGTGATGCATTCCTGCGTGACCAGGTGAGGGGGCCCTGGGACAGCACACGTGTCTGCATCTCTGATTTTCAGAGGGTTAGATTTTACAAAGACCTGTGAGCGCTGTATGTCCATTTCCATCCCAGACTGTGAGCCCGAGGAATGGTATTCAAAACTTGAATCTAATGCGAAGGATACAATTAAATGCTAGGTGGAAAAGCTGGGGAATAGGGCAAGATGGTGGAGCTTCTGGAAATTAGAAAGGCCAAAAGAAAGAATCTTTCTCAATGTTATCACCACTCCACCCCAAATGCTAGCCATTCATCCCCTTTATTCTGTCTTCCTTTGCAGCTAGGTGCATACAGCAAGCCTCATCTTCTTGGTCGCTGGGGTCATTTGGAAATTACATCAGTGCCGTGTTTTGACCATGATTTACATGGTTCAGGAAGGCTGCCTGGCTGCAAACGTTCCGTCCTTACGGTGGGAGGGCCCTTTCCACAGCCTACACACCGTTCCCTTCCTCTGCTCGGTACCACATGACCTGTCTTAAAACAGACATTTTCTCTCATCACTTCATGTTCAAAAGCCTATGATGAGGGCCTTCCCTGGTGGTCCAGTGGTTAAGACTCTGCACTTCCAATGCAGGGTGCATGGGTTTGATCCCTGGTTGGGGCACTAAGATCCCACATGCCTTGTGGCACGGCCAAAAAAAAAAAAAAAAAAATCCTGTGACGACCACTTATCAAGTCAAGGATCCACTCTTTGGGCCCCTCGGTCATCTCAACCTGGAAACTCTCTTGTCTTCTACTGTTTACTAGCATGAACCTTTCACTCCAGTCTCGCCAGTTCTTTTTCTATAAATCACAGCTCCTGCCACCCTCCAAACCTTTAGCTTTGCCCTTATTTGGAACCCTCTTGACTCCTTCCACTCTCTGAGCCCTACTCACTGTCTGGGCTCTTGTCTCATCATCCACACCGAAATCTCCAAGAGCCCCTCCAGTTTAACACTTCACTTGATTACACACCGGGTTTTATACCGAGAAGCCTTCATTTTGGGGCGAGTCTGGCTTCCGACATTCATTTCCTCAAAAATGACTGATCTCTCCTCACAAATGGCACTCTTCTTTCCTTTTATCTTGTTGCAATCACTGTTGGAAGCCTGTGAACCTTCCACCTACGACTACTTTTCTGCCCATTATTGCCGATTTTTTTTTTTTTTTTTTCGGTACGCGGGCCTCTCACTGTTGTGGCCTCTCCCGTTGCGGAGCACAGGCTCCGGACGCACAGGCTCAGCAGCCATGGCTCACGGGCCCAGCTGTTCCGCGGCATGTGGGATCCTCCTGGACCGGGGCACGAACCCGTGTCCCCTGCATCAGCAGGCGGACTCTCAACCACTGCGCCACCAGGGAAACCCCTATTGCTGATTTTTTTCAAGCAGTCTGTTGCGTAGCATCTGCAGCCTGTCTTCCACTTTTATCCTGGAGCTAACACTTCTCCCTCAACATCTGGAGTCACTAATAATCCCCTCCAGTCCGAGTCCACAGATGTGCTATATTTGGCCCTCTGAAGCACCCCTATCCTCTTTTGACGGCTTTTGCATATTAAGTTTCTGATATTCCACACCAGGCTTGCCCAGAAACATTTATCAAAAGCCTCCATAAGGTATAAAACAGAACTATATATATAAAATATAACCCTCTACCTTCTAGGAGCTTATGACCTACTTGTTGGGGAGAAGGACTTCATATATACAACTACTAAAAATGTAAATCACGATGTGGTTTAGGGCCAAGGAAACCCAACATGATGGAAGAAGGTATCTGTGCGTGTCTCAGCAGTTGAAGAAGGTGTCATAAAGGGTAGTAGACTTGAGGCAGACCTGGGGGTATATATGTTAAAAAAGCAAAGGTTAAAGTGATGCACATTTCTGGCACAGGGAACCCTATTAGTGTTGGAGGGCAGCTGGCAGTGTGTATTATGAATTTGGGAGGCAGGAGAATGGACCAGAGGCAGAGATTGCTGAATTAATCTAGGTATCAGTCATGAAGTCTAGACATCAGCCTCCACTGCCAGGGAAGCAATAATAATGCTTCTGCTTTGCTTTCATCTTCCAGGTCTCGTGAGAGTACTTGCTATCGGTAGATTCCAACCTGGAGCCTGCTGGTAAGAAATCTTGGGAAATGTGGTTCCCAGGCTTCTAGCCCCTGAAACATAGACTGGAGCGGGAATGGTGCTGAAGAGCCAATGGACTGTCCAGCACAATGATGACTCAGATGTAAGAAGAGTCAAAGATAACTCTAGTGTCAAGGTTGGTTACTTCAACAATGGTGATGCCACTGTTGATGTAACATTTATTCTGGGGGTGGGGAGATTTCCAGTATGGGAAGAAGGCCTGTCTTGAACATTTCATGTCTGAGATATTAATGTGATATTTAAGAGGACATGTCCTATAAGAAGCTCTTGGAAATGAAGATTTGGAATTTCAGGGAGATTTTAGAGCTGCATGTAGGGATCTGAGAGCCCATTCACGGAGGTGATAACTGAAGCTGTGTCACGGGATCCATCCGTCCAGGGAAAAAGTATAGCGTGCGAAGAACAGAAGCCCAGGACTAAGGTTAGGGTGAAGGATGAAAAGAAGGCATCAGCAGAGCCCGAGAAAGGAGGCTTCTTTTTCCACTTTATTCTACTCTGTTTCCAGCTCTTGAAAAGCCTTCTCTGTTTCTTTTGAAGGTCGCAGCTGTTTTTTTTTTTTTACTGCTCCTACATTACCACACGTTACCAATGCTCAGGCCCAGGTTCTCTGCTCTTTCCAGTAAGTACTTATCCCAGTGAGCTCGTCTGCTCATACACAGTGTCATTTTGTCATTTTCGACCCAAATCCACATCTCTAGCCCCATCTGTAATTCTCCTCTGTCCCACTTGCCAAAACGCAGAACCTGAGGTCGTGTTTGTCAATCCTACCTTCTCCCAAGCTTCATTTGGTCTCACCACGTCAATTACCACCAGTGTCAGAGGGCTATGTCTCCCTCTCCTGATTGGTCCTTTAGATCCCTTCTTTTTCCTCTTCTAATTGTTTCTCCTCTCTTGCCTAGGAATCACAATCTATGTGGTAGGTTAAATGGTTGGAACTCATTAGCTGGGAGGAATTCTGGAAAGAGGAATGTCTACTGCAGCAGCTTTCAGACTTTTACAAGGCACTGTCATAAATATATTTTACATCATGACACACACACACACCCCTGAATCACAGTTTTCATGAATCAACAGTCACTCTTAATTCATGTGATACAGTCTGATATTTTCAACTCTATCCTTTCCTATTCAATTGTTCTATTTCATTAAAAAAATTAGAATCATTAAATCTATTTCATGATTCACTAACGGGCAGGGTTGGCAACCTGGAGGCCTAGGTTTGTTTAGTTCCCTGCTTTGCCATCGGCTCCTCTGATTGCTCCCTTTAACTACCATAGATATAAATGCCAGATAATACTGTTTGATCATCGCATTATTTGAAAGGTGAGTCAGATTGTGTTTATTTAGTTTTGGCTTTACTCTAGGTTAGACATAAGTGGAAAAGAAAAAAATTTTTTTTTCTTAAATTCTAACAAACCACCACCTGGTATCGAATGTGTAGCAGTGATGGCTTTGAGGATCAGATAGGCAGGTAGAGATCGTAACAGTCTCCCTCCTCCCTCTTATTTGAAGAAAACAATATCCTCCCAGAAGAAGGAAAGGAGAAAACGGAAGTGCTACCTGAACAAAAGCCTTTGTCCTGGCTCCTTCCTGATGATGTTTAGTTTGTAGTAGTGGCGCAGGGCTCTGGACATTTTCTCATAGGTCATGTTTGTTCTGTTCTGTTTGTTCAAAGGCGGAAGAGGGAAAAAAAGCACAAAGACACAATGAAATGAACCTCAGAAAAGACGCTGCAGGAGCTATTCAAATCCAGCTCTTCAGCTACTTCTGTGGCCCTGCCAGTTGGGAAAGCCACCTGCTAATCTGCTCCCTGCCACGCCCACCCCTGGGCTTTTTTCACAGACGTCCTCGCTGAGGTTTCTCCTAAGGTGAGTCTAGCTAACAAAGCACATCTCGCAGTGGCCTCCCGGACTTCCTCTCCCAGGCCTGCGCTCTGCTGTGCCCGAGGAATTTCCTGCAGTTCCCCCTGTCTGGGGGGTCATCCTTCACCTTCTGACCCACAGAGAATTTCTCTTCCTTTTTTCCTTTTTAAAAAAAATTTAAAAAATTTTTACAGTGACCTTTCTCAAGCTTGTGTTTCTGGTTTGTCATTTTTAAGGAAGAGATTTTTTTGTTTAAATTCCTGTCATGGAAGCAAGAATACAGTGGTTCCGAGCCCTGGGGTGAGGGCACCCTGTGCGAGCTGCAGAGCGATTTTTCTCAGTGACTCACAGGGTGGATGGTGTCAGTGGGGTCTGGCCATATTTGGTCACGACAGCCTCTGGTAGGTCCTCCTCAGCGGGGCCAGAGCACGGGCTGCCATCCTCCAAGGCTGCAGCCAGGGCAGAGCTCAGCGGTGTCTGCCCTGTGGCCTGCCTCTCCTTCGGCGGATCTGGAGTTGGGCCTTCCTGGTGCCTTGCCACCTCTGCCCCACTGCTACCTGTCTGTGGTCAGGCCTGGATCTTGCTGACTCATTTTTTTTTTCAAGTAGGAATACAGATTTATCTTAATTTTCTTTTCTTTTTTTTTTTTTTTTGGCAGGGGAACTCTCTGCGTATTTTACTTTATTTTACTGTGATAAGAACACTGACCATGAGATTTACCCTCTTAAACTTTTAAATGCATAATACAGCACCTAATACAGGGTTAACTACAGGTACAGTGTCCTACAGCAGATCTCTAGAACTTACTCCTCTTGTTTAATGGAAACTTTATGCCCCTTGATCAGTAACTCCCCATCTCCCCCGTTTCCCCAATCCCTGGCAACACCAGTCCACTCCTGGACTCAATGAATTTGCTTATTTTAGATCTAACTTTGAGTAAGTGGAATCAGGCAGTATTTGTCTTTCTGTGACTGGCTTCTTTTCACTCAGCATCATGTCTTCAAGGTTCATCCATGTTGCCACACGCTGCAGAATCTCCTTTTTTTTTTTTTTTTCTCAGGCTGAAGGATATTCCATTGTGTGTATATAGCGTGGTTTCCTTATCCATTCATCCATCAGTGGATGTAAAGGTTGTTTTACCCACTTTTTACATCTATGCACTTTAATGGTTTTCCTAACTATAAAAGACTTTATCTTTTAAATTCGATTCCCTCTTCCCAAGGTGGAACACTGTAGGGGCAATCAGACTTCTTGCACTGTTTGCTTTTCAAGGAGATGCTTTAAAGTCAGAGGATAAAGCATTTTCCATGTAGAACTGGGCTTTTGCGACCATGGAAGTTTCTAACCCAGCGGAACAGAAGCGACGCTTCCCAAAGCCCCCTTGTGAGTCACAGAGTGCCACAGTGCATCCCTGGCACCCAGTGCCTAACGATGGCGTGGGTGGCAGGACCGGGCCGAGGCAGGGGAGTGACGGTTACTCGTAATGAGGCCTATCAGACCGGGAGACTTAACTGGCACAAGGCACAAATGGAAAGGGGCATCTTTAATTATTTCCTCCCCTTTGCAACTAATTGTTTGTCCAGTGAGGAATAAACTAAATAATCATGGGCAGACAGGAAGCAGAAGACAGACAATTATCCTCCAACCCAGGGATGAAGACTAGATTTTGGCCCTACTTTATAGAACGAATATCTGGTGCCCTTTTACCTTATGGTTTCCCCACAGTCGAGCCAGTCCATTGGGATCCACTATCCGGAATATTTTGGATTCTTTGTCCTCCCATCGGATGAAGTTTTCGTACCGGCTGTCAGAAAGCAACTGATAGACGTAATCCCAAAGCAGTCTACAGTCTACAGAGGAAAAGGGCAAGAAAACACTGTTGACAAGGTTGCTTGATGAAGTACTAAGGGCAAGAATCAGAAAATAATCGAGTAACCGCTTTTGCCTCCTTTGGATGGATGGTCTAACTTCCTCGTTTTGGGAATTCCCTGGTGGTCCAGGGGTTAGGATGCCGCGCTTTCACTGCTGAGGGGCTTGGGTTTGATCCCTGGTTGGGGAAGTAAGATCCCGCAAGCCACTCGGCCAAAACTAAAACAAAAACACATTCTCGTTTTATAGTGAGGGGAGCAAGGCACAGAGAGACCTGTGAGGTGGCAACCTGTGGCCTGTGGAGGCCTTCAGGGCTGTCCGGGCCCAGAACTTCCCCCCTCAGGTGAGGACACAGAGACCCAGAGGGAGGAAGGGACTGGTCCACGGTCATGACCAATGACCTGAACTTGAGCAGAGCCCACAGAAGGGACGGAACAAGCTCTAACTGCAAATGAATTGGTTCTGGAAAGGGGCTGAAGACAGGCTGGCAGGTAAAAGGGCAAAGCGTGTGCTCGTGTTCAGAGGAGCAATGTGGTGTCAATGGTGGCGCTAAAGGTTACTTTGGAGGGTGAGACTCAGCGGATAAAGACGTGACGATTGGGGTCGGCTGAAAAGTGGCAGAAAAAGAAGCACGATGCATGAAAAGCTGTGGGAGAAGAAAACCCCTGTGGTTTGGGGGCTACGACTGTGGGAACCATGGCCAGCATGGTCTTTAGAAAGAATATGGATAGTCTCCTTATAGCTACTTCGGAGGTTTTAAAAATCGTTTTATTATAATGGAATCAGTGTAGAAAGGAACCCAGTGCAGAAAATCCCTTTCTCCACGTGCAAAACCAATGTTGGATCACTTGGTCAGGCAACAGATCTTTCTTTGTACAGGCCAGGCGCTGGGCTAGACCTTGACTTTTGGCTGTGGATTGGCAAATTGAAAGAGAAGATGCAGGCTGTGCACCTTTGCCCTGTTCTAGTGCTTTCGGGATTGGTGCCAGAACCGGGGGTGGCTTGGCCCCTAACACAGCCTTGATAGGCGGATGGGAGCAGATGTGGACTTTCTAAGTCTAGCTGATGCAGGACTGGCCTCCAGATGAGAATAAGAGACCCCCCCGGTGTGCAGTGTTGCTTCTGGGAGCTTTGATGAGCACTAGCCAGCATGGCTGGTCGTAAACGATTAATTTTGTTGGACGCCGTGTATGTGTCCTGCACTTTGCAAGCATTATTTCTAATCCTCACTTTACACACTGCATCCTGTCTAATCCTCTCGTGCCCGAGGTCACTGGGATTTGAACTCTGGGGCTCCTGCACCGCAAGGTGCAGATTTCCTTACTTCCTTATGTTGGGTGAGGCCTGGCACACCTGCGTGGGGAATGTCCAGTCCCCAACCTGGGCTATTTCAGAGCGAGCCAAACATTCACCTCCCGGAGAATGCAACACACCCTCCTCTGGCACATATTTACAAGAGGAAACGAGTCAGGTCGCCTTGGGCAAGTTGCTTAAATCTCCCTGAGGTTCCGTTTCCTCCTTCATGAAAGGGGAATAATAACGTCAACTCTCTCCAGGATTACTGAGTGAAGAGAAAGTAAGGAAAACAATAACAACAGCGGTTACTGGGTGCTATTTGCAGGCACCGGGCTGTGTGTTCTACCAGCCAGCTTGCCTCTGACCCTTAGGGCACCTGAGGAGGCCAGTGCTGTTGCTATTCCTAGTTTACGGCCAAGGAAGCTGGGGCTTAGCGGGTTTGGTCATTGGCTCAAAGGCACAGCTCGTGAGTGACACAGGTTGGAGTCTGGAGCCCGTGCTGTGCCACACGTCCTGCTGAGACGTCTATTCTCAGAGGAGAGGGTTAACAGGTAACTGTTAGTCAAGGACTTTTCCAAGCAAGCTTTAACTCTGCGTGTGTCCTTCATGCAGTCCAGCTTTCTCACTGAACAGCAGAAGGAACTGGGCTAAAATGTGGCATTTTCCAGGAGGCTTAATCTTTTAAGGAACTACCATGAAACTTAAAATGACATCTTCAGTACCCCTTACTGTATCTTTTTTTCCCCCGATGGATCTGTGTCTAAAAATTAATGTGACGTGTGGTTTCTTGTTTCAGAAAAGGACCCGTGGTGTCCTTCTCAGAAGGATGACTCCTGGAGTTTGAACCCTACGCTAAGAGAAGCTGACCAGAGATTCTGTTACCACCCCTGCCTGCCGCTGCCCTCCTGGTCGCCAGCAGGGGGCGCCGAGGAGCAGGGAGACAGCAAGGGGCCCAGTCCCAGCATCAGGAAGCACCTTGAGAGGTGAGTGCCACACGCCATCGCACACTGAGAATAATCGAGCTCATTTTTAAGGCACTTGTAAGAGGGCGACTGTAGGCAAAGCAGTGACGTAGGCAGTGTCTTTCTCCCTCTCTGCCACCTCCTTGTCTTACATCGTTTTTAGCACAGGTGGAAAAATAGAGAACTGAGATGCGGTTTAATTGTCCAGTTTTTGTCTTAGCATCAAATGGCAGATGCATTTTAATTTCCCACAAGCTCTTCCAAGTAGAAACCATCTGGCAAGACCAAATATTATCACACAAAATGCCAGCCTACTAGGAGGAACAAAGGTGTAACAGCTTCTCCATGTTTCCTGACAGGGTTACAATCATTTTTACCACCGAGAGGCTTCATGACACCTTTTGGATGCATCTGAATTGGCAATGTGATTCTCTAGAGTGAATCATTTGAACACAATTTAATAGTTAAAAAGACTGATCTGGTTGTCTTTTGCAGTTTGACGGAAGAAACTTCTGCCCACCGGAAGGTGAGCAATATATTGGCAGTCCCTCACCTCTAAGACTTCCTGGAGCTAAAATGTAAAGTGAGTGTTGTCTTAACACCATCTGCTGAGGGGTTTTCACTTTCATTGTTTCTGTAGCTTCTCTTTTACTGCTTTGGACATTCTGTGTCTCATAAAATGGTGAAGTGCGAACCATTTTCCGTTGGTTCGCACTTAAAAAATGGTTTCCATTTAAAACCATTTTACCGTTTCTCAAAGGAAGGGCTTAACCAGCGCTGGGTACCTACCATGCTGGTTCTTCAGAGGCATCGAACTGAGACCTTTATGTTGTAAATCATTTACTGAAAAAAATCTAGAATGTGATCTGTGTTTGTTTGGCTGGTAAATGAAGGGCAGGGCTTACCGCAGAACAGACCTTACCTATGAGTTGCAGGAACACGTGTATCTTGCAAACTTTTCCCTTTCATCAGTGTGAAAATAACCCCAAACAAGGGGCCAATTGATCATTTTAAATGACACTTAATCCAGCGAAGCCAACTTTAGCTGAGTAATAAAAATATATTGACATTCAAGACATACTGAATTACTCAGTCACTAACAGAGGCAGCAACAGGAATTTTGTGGCATAAAGTAGTTGTTTCAAGCTCAGAGTATAAGTGGCTTTTTATAACACTATTGATTCTTTTGTTTCTTTAGTTAAAAATTGTGCCAGACGATAAAAAAAAAAATTGCCTGACCACGCAACTTTTTTTAACAATCGAAGTTCAAGCCATCTGAGTTACTTTTGTTTTTTAAGATTTTAGTTAAATAAAAGGCAGATGCTTTTTAGTTCCTAGGTCCTCTGGAGGCTGTTGCCATGACCCACCAGCAGTTTTTCAGCTTTGTCAAAATCCATGTGTCTGCACAGATACAGTGTTTTCTGATCATTGATAAAAATGCTTCATACTATATGATACAATGCACCAAAAGTTCATCCCATTACAAAACACTTGAACATGCATGTGAAAAATATATCACAAGGTCTTCACTAATTTTAGCTGCATGTGTCTTAAACTAAAGGGCCTTCTCTGTCAAGGCATGTGGGAATTTTAAACAAATGTTCATGATTTGGATTGTCTCTTCCATGAGAGGAAGCTCATGAAAGGGTTTAGCTCAAGTGAAGTGTTATTTTCCAATTGCAGAAAGAGAGTTCTCTCTCTTTCCTGCTGGGTGAGGTACCCTGGGCATCCACAGTTAAAAGGCATTGTTAAATAAAAAAATATATATCCCTTCCTGTGGTTAGGGAGAAATATTTTCCCTCCCCTACCAGTCTCTTACCAGAGACTCATTGTACAAGCTTATTGAGCAGAGACTGTAAAAAGATGGGCAATTCACACATAACCAACATGGTTTCTAAAGGAAAAAAAAAACAACCTAGAAAACCAAGCTAGACAAAACTGATGTTTAAAAGATCTGAGTGGGCAAGTCGAGTTATTGACAAGTTATTTGAATTTCCCGAAATTCAAATTTCAGGAAAGCATCTAAGAAAGTAATTTTATGTTGTTTTAACTGCCCAAATGGAATTTTAAATGAAGGTCTGTAAACTGGAGTTCTGTGGATATAATCACCAACAAGGAGAGGCCTAGCGTTCCTGTTTCATTGCTTTAAATTTATTATGAAAAACTAATAAATTTATTTCAGACTCAGCAACAAAATGGGTCAGTAACACCCAAAATAAAAAGTTGCTTCTCTGCTTTATAGCAATGGTTCTAAACGAGGGGCAATCTTGCCTCCTAGGTGGTATTCTACAATGTCTGTGACAATTTTGGTTGTCACAACTGGGGTGGAGATAGCATCCAGTGAGTAGAGGCCAGGGATGCTGCTAAAAATCTTATAATGCACAAAAGAACTCCTCCCCGGCGATGAAGAATTATTTGGCCCAAATATCAAGAGCGCCCAGCTTGAGAAACCCTGCTTATGGAAGCACGGGTTTTACAACATGCAGGGGGGCTATCTGCAGGGTTTTTTTGTTTTCCTCCTCAATTCTAGATCAGCCATTACCTAGAAGCAGAAAGCTGATAAATCCAGTGCAGCCAACCCTGTGTTGATACGCAGAGGTGTGTTTACAATGGGTGCTTGCTGGTGCTTTGCTGTGGCTTAGGAAAACAGAAGCCATATGTGCACAGCAGCAAGCTGGGAGAGGGAGAAGCCGAGGCAGAGAATACAGATCTATGCTTCCTGGCTTCATCGGGGCAGAGGGACCCGCAGCTGCAAACAAACACCGCTGAACCTTTCCACCTTTGGTTGCAGCGGGTGTGGAGTGAGGCTGGGAAATGCAGAGATCAAGCCCCCAGCTAAAACCCAGTAAGACGTACCCCTCCTCCCTCAGGCATGGAGGCAGCCTGGGAGTTTGCAGCCAGGGACTGCTGGGACATAGGGACGCTGTTACAGAAATGCACGCCCTTAAGCAAACTGGAATTTCCAGTCTCCTCAATCCCCTTCTATTATTTTCTACCCAGTCACTGTGCTGGTCCTGTTTTATCTTTTAAAAAAGCTGTACTGAAACTTTCCTTCTCTTCTTGATTTCTCAGTGGCTCACAATGAAAAATAAAGTGCAGTGACTCAGCCAGAGTGTGAGGAGTCTGGCACCTCGGGATATTCCTGCCGGGGTGAAGGACTCTGTTCTCTCCAAGGGTCTCCTCCATCTCCTCCAAATACAGACAGCGGGCAAAGCCTCAGAGGAGGTAAGAGGGAGTGAAGAAGTTCATCTCCAAGGAAACTAGGGTTCCCTGAAGGGGTGCACTTTTCAGGCCAACATCACTTAGAACAAACGCCCAGACACAGGCCTTCTGGGTTAAGGCCCTGCACCCGCTCCGGTGGGCAGTGGTGCTGGCCATAACCACTGCTCTCGTCTCTGCAGCCCTGGAGCGGAGCAAAGAGAAATGGCACAGAGGAGGGACACTGACTGACCCTTAGAAGTTACCCTGCTTGGGCTAATGTTGGCATATTGTCTCTTCAGTGCTCAAAAGTGCCCAGAAATGAGTAGTAGTATAATCCTTATTATGGATAAAGAAACCAGGCTTCAGGGACCTTAAATACCTCTGCTTGGGAGACAAGGGCTAGATTCTAATCCTGTTGACTCCGGAGTCCATGCTTTTCCACAGGCCCACCGTGCAACCCCAGCAACCCTCCCACCGGCTGTGGATGAAGGCCCTGGGCCGGGAGCCATAGAGGGTTCTCTGCCCGAGGTAGCATGGGAGGGCACAGCTCTGCCAGCTGGTACTAAAACCCCGAGCCCCCTTGGCTTATGGAGGCATCCCACGATCCTGTCCTTTTTTCCAAACATAATATTTACACACGTGCGTGTGTGTGCAGAGGCACACACGCACACCACCACACCTTACTGCAAAGGCCTGGGGATGACACAGCCCTCCAGCACTTTCACACAGTCTGATTAGGCTTCTTTTCTCTTTTATGATGTCGTCTTCCCTTCAGGGCTGCTCCTGAGGCTCATTTATACAAGAAAATAAAAGTCCACGTGCCTCACTGGAAACAATGTCACCAGCAGATACCACTGGGGAAGAAGCAGAGATGGAAACAAGAGGGCAGGGTGCAGTGTGACCTCCCCCTGCCTGGGAGCCCTGAGGATGAGCCCCTAAGCTGCTGGCCCTGGAGTCTCAGGCTTAGGTGCCTTCATCTGATGTCAGATCAGAGGCTCCCAGGATTGAATTTCTGTGCACACAGAACTCATCCAGTCAATAAAACCAAATCAAGAGAGTACAGTGCTCTAGGCAGGTGACAAATAAGTGATACGGGAGATTCAGTGTCTCTTTGAGGAGAATCCTTTTGTTTCTATTAAAAATGTAACCCTGAGAGATAATACACATATATTTTTTTTAAGTCTCTCTGAGAATCTGAAAGATTGCCAGGCCAAGTGTGATCAGAGGGTTGCAAGTGAAGGGTACAGGGTCTGGGGGTGGGGTTCTCTGTTTTATCTGCTTTAAGATCAACTCACCAATGATATCCTCACAGACCGTGAAGAAGTTCACGTTTGCAAAGAAAATTAAGAGACTTAGGCAAAAGTAGTGAGATGAGCACAAGAAAAGAATTACTCTCTTTTTGGATGGTCCATGGACTCTGAACAACCAAATCTGTACAGACCTCTTAAAGTCCGCACTTCTGTGGAGCAGGGGAATGGTTACGAATGGATTACAAACCAGGTTGCCAATGAATCTTCCTCCCTTTAGCAGATTTTTGGATTAAGTCCAAGGAAAGGGACACGCAGATAGGAAGTCCGGTAACTCAGGTTTTCATGGAATTGAAGTTTAAGAGAAAGCCAAAATGACTTCAATTTTTTTCTTTTAAAACTGAGCTGTTGGGCTTCCCTGGTGGCGCAGTGGTTGAGAGTCTGCCTGCCGATACAGGGGACACGGGTTCGAGCCCTGGTCTGGGAGGATCCCACATGCCACGGAGCAACTAGGCCCGTGAGCCACAACTACTGAGCCTGCGCATCTGGAGCCTGTGCTCCACAAGAGAGGCCGCGACAGTGAGAGGCCCATGCACCGCGATGAAGAGTGGTCCCTGCTCGCCGCAACTAGAGAAAGCCCTCACACAGAAATGAAGACCCAAGACAGCCAAAATAAATAAATTAATAAACTCCTACCCCCAATATCTTCTTTAAAAAAACAAACAAAACAAAACTGAGCTGTCTCTAGTTAAAACCAAAGCAGAGAGCTTAGTTTGTCTGATGGCATAAAGTAAGAGGGATTATTGTCTTATGCCAGCAAAGACACAACCTTTGGCATTTAGAGACGCTGCGCCCCATCACCTAGAAAAATGCCCGGCACACAGAGATACGTGTGACTTTTTGAATGAATAATCTTTACATAGCTCAAGTGTGCAGAGCTACACTATTTTCCTCGGCTGTATTTTACTTATGTTAATGACGTTACTGTAACTACTCTGGGCTACTCGGCCATCAGCCTGCCTTCTACAGCTTAGCTCCTTCCCTACATTACTTGCCCTCGTCCCCTCCACGTCTTAGGCGCGCCTCATTCCCTGAGGTGTGAGGCATTCCTTGAGCGCAGGGACGGCATTTTCTACACCCGTGACTCCAAAGCATCCCGAACATAGAAGCGGACAGTCGCGTAGAACAGGGAGCGGTGGACTTTTTCTGCAAAAGGCCAATCAGTCAATATTTTAGTCCAATCTCTGCTGCAACTCCTCAACCCTGCCAAGGCAGCCACAGACAATACTGAGTGAGTGGGTGTGGCCGTGGGCCAGTGAAATTGGATTTACAAAAACAGGCGGTGGCTGATTTGGCCCACAGGCCTGCATTTCCAGTCCCCAGTCCCAAGGAAACAAGTGTGCTGGAGAGAACAGTGGTTGAAGCTGGAGGCTGAACACTGGACGTGCCTTCATCTGTAAAAGATGGGTCTGTAACAGACCCTTCTAGCTTTGAAGTCACCGAGTTCTAAGAGTTATTTTCAATATATACTGAAAACACAGCATCCCCTGGGCTACGCTTCTTCAATTTACGGCGCTCACTGCCAGTACCACTCTTTGGCTATGAAACAGGTTGGCGAGACACAGGCCAGTAAAACGTTTGTGGGCTGAGAAAGTGTTAGGAGGTGACAGAGGCTCCCCCGTCCCCCTGCCACCAAGCAGTCCTTTCCTGAGGACAATAAATAGCAAACAGCACAGAAAGAAGCAACTTGCTCCGTGTTGCACATACCACTGGCTGTTCAATAAAAAACCAGAACCCAGGCATCTTCTCTCACTCTCTCCTATGTTAAACTCTCTCCCACAAATGCCAGCCCTTCCAACTTGTTAAACTCAACCACAGTCCTTCCTATTCTTTGAAAAATAAGCAACACCTTTCAAAGTAAGCTATATGTGTCTATTTCAATTGATCTAATTTGTGGTTTGTATTTAAACTGTCCACTACCTCCTGGATTTCTTTTATTGAAGATTTTAGTTTTTCCACCAGGTAAATACCTAAGTGAACTATCATAACTTTGCGTGGGACCTCTTAATTGTGTGATGCCTCCCAATTTCATAGATATTAAAGTGTGAAAAAAAGAAAGAATTGCTAAACTATGGTGGATTTTTTTTTAATGAACCTGGATTCTTGAGTTTACATTTCTATCTGAAATAGAACAAATATACTAGGCCTTACGTTGTTTTGGGGTTTTCTCCATCTGGAATGACCTCTTTTTCTTTAATCTCCACTTGTCCATATTCTAAGCACTCATCTAAGCCCAGCTAAAAGCCAGCCCCTCCAGGAAGCCTTCCTGACACCTCTCCTCCAACCTCCTACAGCCACTTAATGGGAGTCCTTGGAAGACACCACAAGCTGCACTTGTAGCTCACTGTCTTCAGGTCTCTCATGACAAAGATCGTGTCTTACACCTCCTGGAACGCTCCACCCCCATGAATGCAGAACAGTGCTGTAAACACACAAGGGGTCCAAAGGCATACACCCAGGAGTGCCTGAGCAAATGATACGTGATTTACTTTTTGATCCACACACATAAGTCGTGCTCTTATCCATATCCTCCAACTATGGTATTTGTCAGTGTGACACACAGCAGCACCTTCAGTGCCCTCTGGGCTCATTTGAAAAGCGACGTCTTCCCATATAAAAGCTGCTTTATAGAGATCTGAAGGACTTTTATGGCTGTCCAGTAATGACAGAACTTTACATTGTACATATGACTCACCCAATGAATTTGACTTCCAGTAAATGAAGAATCATTTCTACGAGGATCTGAGTAGTCCAAAAAGACACCCAAAGGGTTGGCGTGGAGAGACAGGGACACCCCAAATGAGAAACAAAGAAGCCTGGGACTGTGATGAGCACTGTTCAGAGGGTCACAGGCTCAAGACTAAATGTTAGATCGTAGACTTCTCTCTCGTTTCACCCTTGAGAAAAACAGTGCCTTTGGGTTACATTAGCTAATCCTGGATCTGGTTAAATTAGTGAATACAGACATATGGAGATTACGGAACTTTTGAATATACCAACAGAGTAGCACAGTTTTTAAGAGAGCCATATTAAAAAGTTTCCAGACCTACTAAACAAGGGAAAAACAGCTCTAAGCCTAAACAATTTAACTTGATACATGGGGCTTCTCTTGGATTCCTAAGAAGTCTGTGGCAAAGACGGCGTCACAGAGGAGGTGGACAAGACAGACGGTGATTAGGAACGCAGGGGTAGCAAGGGCAGCCCAAGAGGCAGCGTAGCCAACGGCGCGGCAAGGGCTGTGTCGCAGCCTCGTCCGCCAGCCCCGATGGGACCTCTGCTTCTCTGCCGTGCAGTGTCCTCTGTGGTTTCCCCTGTAAACGACCCTTCCATATACAATGAACAGAGCAATGATAGGCTACCTCGAAGAGCTATCCTGAGGATTATAAACAAGTAGAAAGTATCCACAAAATGTCCAGAACTGTTGCACAGACCGTGCGAGAAACAAGACAAGCAGGGCAAACACAGACAAGAAGGAAAGCCTAGCAAGTCCAAGACAGGTCATTTACATCATTCCCAGGAATATACTGACCCCTCCCTCTTTCTCCAGTTATCCGGGGAAATTCACAGGCTTTGCCAAATAAGCTCGTTGCTACCTTATCCCCGTCCTTTCTTTTCATAGTTTCTCTTTTTTCCATTATTAAAAAAACCTTTATGTAAAAGCAGACGGAACAATAATGTAAACCCCGGTGCACCCAACGCCCAGCCACACAGCCATCAGCTTGTGACTAATCTTATTTTATGTACACCCCACCCGTTCCTCACTCCCAACCCTGTGGGATGCTTTTGGATCCCATTCCAAGCGTACATCATTTAATTTTTCATAGTGTTTTTGAACCACGTCATAGTTCTTGGCCATTTGATTTTCTTGATTCAGCATCCCTTATGTAAATTATTTATAATGATAAAATTGAGGTGACATTGGAGGTGCCCTTGGGACCAGAGAAGAATTTAGAGACAAATGACTTAACTAAAAAAGGGACGAGTCAAAGCAGAAGTAAAGCAGCCTCAGGGCCCGTGTCGTCATGGTGTCGTGAGCACTGCTCCGTCCCGAGCTTCAGCTGGACCTCGCGCCTGCGGCATCGGCCCAAGGAGGAAGAGGCACCTCTCACCTTTCCCTGAACAGTTCCGACCTCTCCCCTGTCTCCGTGTCTCCCTCCCGTTACTGGACCCATAATCACCCTCAGCATCGAGCTACCACCCTTCCTCAGTTCCTCCAGTCAAAACACCCCTTTTCTCTCTGCGCTGCTTCCACAGCACTGAATTATCCTCGCATACAGTAAGTACTCAATAAATGCTCTATCCTCGCATACAGTAAGTACTCAATAAATGCTCGTGCATTGACTGGGCGGGGCAGAGGGCTTACGTCCTTCTGCCTTGGAGCTTAGTGGTTTTCACGTCTGTCTCTCCTCGTAAAATCTAAATCCCTTGAGGGAATAATAAGTGTTCTATCAGCTCCGTGTCCCCTACTTCCCAGTGCATTTGTCTGTGCACAGCAGGTGCTCCAAAAATGTCTCGTGAATGGAGAGAAGCTCTAGGAAAAGAGTTAACTTTGCCAAGAGGTTAGAGGATTATAAGCTTCTGGAGAATGACTTCATGTAAATTATGGGCGGGCTAGCAAAAATACAATGTGGTGATTTTTTTCACTGGTTTCCACTGGTTTCTCATTTTAGGGGAGTAAATTTGGGCTTGTCAGCATAGAAGGGAAAGAATTCGGGAGTGGTTTCCTCTGTCCAAATGACACAGCAGCACCAGACTCCAACACCCTAATCCTGCTTTTCTCTCCTACCCCCTCCCAAGGTGAAGGCTATGTGGAGTTGCTGTGCAGAGGATGGAATTACAAGCCTGAATCTGAGACAAAGGTTCTTTATGCTGCGCCTGCTCGTTAATTAGCTGCTGGAAACTTCGGGACAGGGCCATTGACATGCTCATAAACCTTTGATTTCAAATGTTTTTTTGCTCAGCCACGATTCTGTTGTGACTCTCCTTGTAAGCTGGATGGAGGACATTTGTTTCTTAACACTTCGGAGGCTCATAACTCCTCCAGCCCCATGGCTCATTAACTCGCCCATTAAGGATTTAGCCTCCTGCAGGCAGAAGCCTCCACGTGGCCTCCCAGAGCCTCGGAGGGCACCTAATTGGGACCGTGTGAGGCTCCAAGGAAGCCCGAGGCTGGAGTGTGGCAAGGGCAGCGCTCACTTACCTGCTATCCTCCCGATGGGCATGGCGTGCTCCTCAGGCGGGGAGACGGAGACCATGATGTGGTTCATGTACGCCAGGTCTTCCCGATGGGAGAGGTTGATGGGTTTCCCTTCCCGGTGCAGCCCGTCCTCAGAGAGCCGGGACTGCTTGAAATCCACGGAGTGCCGGGGGTTCAGAATCAGAGGGTGCATGATGGGACTGGGCATCAGCTGGATCACCCGCGTGCTCTCCTGCCGGGGGCTGGAGGGCTTCTGGTGGGGCTCGGAGGACGGTGGGCAGTGATTATTCTCCATGGGAGACACTGACAGGGGGTAGGACTCCTGGTGGTTGTTCTCCTGGTGGAGCCTCGGTCCCTGGGCCCTCTCGGCCGGGGAGAGGCGGCGGATCATGTTGTCCAGGGGGGACCGGAGGGGCCGCTGCTCGGGGTCGGGAGAAGGCCGGTGGTTTGTCGTGATGGGTGACCTGGAACGGTGCAACAGTTCAATAGTGGGAGGGTTGTGGTGTACATTCTCCACCGACGGCCTCGGGGTCCTCTGGACACAGTTATCTGTGGAGCAGAGGGAAGGACAATCAGAGACCCTGATGGATGGTCAGGGGACGGACCTCACCACGGTCCTAAAGGCGGCAACCGTGGCGCACATGAGCTTGCAGGAGCACCTTTCTTCCTGGGATGCGGGGTCTTTTTCACCGCTTTAAAAAAATTAAAGTGCACATACTCGAAATTCTTCTCCTGCCAATGGACAAGCAGAAAATGTCTACAAACATTCCATTAATCACCTACTAGTGGCTTATAAACACATGGAAGCCACACGTTCATTCTTTATCGTTTTGTTACTCGACTCTTCGACGTGGCTTTTGGGGTCTAAATGCTTTCACTGACTTTTCATAACCCAACTTTCATATTCTCTACCTCCAGGAGTTGCTGGTATTAATGATAATGATGATGATAATAATAAAGCGATTACTATATATCCTACGTACTGGATTATATTGTTTAAAATTTATAACACACCTAAGCAGAAGATACTAACTACTATTACTCCTATTTAACAGGAGAGAAAATGGAGGCATAAAGAAGTTAAGCAACTCACCCAAGGTCACCCAGCCAGTTAGACTCCAGTAAGATTCTAGAACCTTATGTACCCATTAGAATATCTACTTCTCTGCTATGTAGAAACTAGGGGGGAAAGTCACATCAGAACCTGCTCTAGGGCTCCCCTGGTGGCGCAGTGGTTGAGAGCCCGCCTGCCGATGCAGGGACACGGGTTCGTGCCCCAATCCGGGAAGATCCCACGTGCCGCGGAGCGGCTGGGCCCATGAGCCATGGCCGCTGAGCCTGCGCGTCTGGAGCCTGTGCTCCGCAACGGGAGAGGCCACAACAGTGAGAGGCCCGCGTACCGCAAAAAAACCCCAAAAAACCTGCTCTAAGCATGCACAGTGGGCCTAATTTACATAATAACAATCTTGTACTTGAGAGAACATTGAGGATCATTTTGTTTCTGAGTGCACAGTCAGACAGGTAGAGTTAAGTAAGAAGAAGGAGGGATGGACCCCTGACAATACCTCCACCCCATCCCACCTGAACTTTCAAGCTGGAGACATCTGAGGAAGGACGACATCAGAAGTGTACACAGCTCAGGGACTTCCCTGGTGGCACAGTGGTTAAGAACCCGCCTGCCAATGCAGGGGACACGGGTTCGATCCCTGATCCTGGAAGATCCCACATGCCGTGGAGCAACTAAGCCCGCGAGCCACAACTACTGAGCCTGTGTGCCACAACTACTGAAGCCTGCACACCTAGAGCCCATGCTCTGCAACAAGAGAAGCCACCGCAATGAGAAGCACGTGCACCGCAATGAAGAGTAGCCCCTGCTCTCTGCAACTAGAGAAAGCTTGTGTGAGCCAAAAATAAATAAAATAAATAAATTTATATATATAAAAAATGTGTACACAGCTCAGCAGCAGAAGTAGCTCCATGGGCTGGGTTGAGGGAGGGACCAGCACGTATGTGGCCTTAGGCCCTTCCTGCTAAGGGTTGGAAGAACAAAAATCTGCCTACAAAAATGGAGTTTTCTCCAGGGCCTCACACACATCTTAATGAGGTTTCTCTAGCCACATCTGTTCCCAGAGCTGTCTCACCAAAAGGATGTGCATACTTGCAGGTCCCTGTTCTGGTCAAAGACTTGTCCATGGTTCTAAGTAAAGCAAGTCAAAGATACCTCCTTTATCCATTACGACAACATCTATATGAAGAACATATAAAGGGGATCTGGGAATCTGATAGGGTTAGTACACAGAGACAAAGGTGGTGGTTTCTTAAAGTTTTATATAGGGTTAACAGGAAAATGGGGACTCCACTAGATCTCACAAATCATATGAGACAGTGAACAAAAGAAATACTGTTCATGATAATTAAAAGATCATCTGCCTGAAGGCAAAGGGCTTATTTTGTAACCACTATATAACATGCTGCCATGAATTTAAAAGTGCTTAAACATTGGAATAGCTATCAATAGGAGACTGGTTTAATAAATGACGGTATATCTCTAAATGATGGAGGACTACGCAGCTATAAAATGGAATGAGGAATAACTAAATATTTTGCTAAGGACTGATCTCTAGGCTCTATGGCTAGATGAGCAAAAGCAAGGTGAAGTATTTATGGTATGCTACCATTTTTCTCAAAGGAGAAGGGAATTCCAGTTTCAGTAATGGCAGAGTGGCTTGTATCAGACTAACTTTCCTACATATAGCAATGATAGAATCTGGATAAAATATACTTATAAAAGTTATTGAGGGCTTCCCTGGTGGTGCAGTGGTTGCGAGTCCGCCTGCCGGTGCAGGGGACACGGGTTCGTGCCCCGGTCCGGGAAGATCCCACATGCCACGGAGCAGCTGGGCCCGTGAGCCATGGCCGCTGAGCCTGCGCGTCCGCAGCCTGTGCTCCGCAACGGGAGAGGCCACAGCAGTGAGAGACCCGCGTACCGCAAAAAAAAAAAAAAAAAAAAAAAAAAAAGTTATTGAGGGTACTGGAAACTGAACGGGATTTTACTCTTGCAAGAAAGGAACTGCCCAGAGTAAGATCCAAATTCATACAGCTGTCACTCTGAGGGTCCTTCCCAGTCCAGGTAGTGTGAGGCAGCTAGAAAAAGAACAGAAAGTTGCTTGAGATGCCAGGGAGTGGAGTATGAAGCTGCCAGAAGGGCAAAAAAATTGAGAAAACAAAGTCCATAAAGGAGGGACCCTCAGAGGGAGGAGCCACTAACTGGCAATAAAATCCCCTCAAATCCTTAACACGTGCTCCTGAACTGCAATGTGCAGGGGGAACTCCAAGGAGTTCAGTGAAAGGTAACAGCTGTACAATTCAAAGACACGAAATCTCAGCTGCTGGCCATGGTATTGGAGACAGAGTTCAGAGTTGGGGCTCTATCAAGGAAGGCTCTGAAAACACCTCAGGCTGCTTATTACCCCAGAATGGCCACACCTTAGGAGTAAGGACTATGCTCTAGGACAAAGGGATTTGCCTGAGGGCTAAAGGCAAAACTGAAATAAATCTTCCCTGACCAAATATAAGACCAAGCCTCCACAAATTCAGAGTGACTGGCTAGTTATTTAACTGCTTGCTAGCAGAAAAATCAACACTCTTCAGAGGAATATAACATAATCCAGAGTCTCTACAATATGTTATATGTAATATTCAGTGTCCAATAAAGACATTCTAGACATGTGAAGGAACAGAAAAATGTGACCCATATTCAAGAGGGATGGCAGTCAATAGAAGTAGACTCTTGAGATAATCTAGATGTTAGAATGAGCAAAAAAGAACTTAAAAGTAGCTATTATAAATAAGTTCAAGCACTTAAAGAAAATGATGGTCATAATGAGTGATAACAGATGGAGACTATCAGAAAAGAAATGGAAACGTTCAAAAAGGGTTTTGAACTGAAAAATACAGTACTTGAAATATTGGACTGGAGAGACTTAATAGCAGATGGGAGATAATAGAAGAAAGGGTTAGTAAATTTGAAAACAGATCAATAAAAATTAAAAACAAAGAAATAGATCTTCAGTGACCTGTGGAACAATATTAAATTGTCTAAAAGAAATGTAATTGGAGTTTGAGAAAGTGAAAACTTTTTTTTTTATACAGGTAGGTTGGTATCCCCCCCACACTCTCAACACACATTTTTAAAAACTGAATTATTTAAAAGCAAATTAGAGATTGTGATACCCTATCCTAAGTACTTGTGTGGTCATCTAAGAAAATAAGATGATTTTCCTGCACAGTCACTATAACATTGTAAAAGAGGAGAAAACAGAAAGAATGGGGCCAAAACAAAACAAAACAAAATTGAAGAAATAATGGCCAAATTGTCCTCAAATTTGTTAACAACAACAGCAACAACAATATACAAACTTAAAGATCCAAGAAGCTCGGCAAATTCCAAGCAGGATAAATACAATGAAAGCTACATTCAGGCACAGAGTCAAACTGCTGAAAACCAAGAATAAACAGAAAATTTTGAAAGCAGCCAAAGGGGAAAGAAAAGTTACACCACATACAGGGGAAAAGTTATACTAATTATGGCTAACTTCTTTTTCAAACACCTAGAGAGTGTGCAAGCATGTACACAAAAAAGATATGAATGGAGATCTGTAGAGACTGAAAGGGACTTAAGAGACACATCAACCATTTGTGAAGTAGAGACAGACCCTTGCTTGGATTATGATTCGAACAAACTGCAAACACATTTACGAGGGCTTCCCTGGTGGCGCAGTGGTTAAGAATCCACCTGCCAATGCAGGGGACACGGGTTTGAGCCCTCGTCCAGGAAGATCCCACATGCCACGCAGCAACTAAGCCCGTGCGCCACAACTACTGAGCCTGAGCTCTAGAGCCCGCGAGCTACAACTACTGAAGCCCGCGCACCTAGAGCCTGTGCTCCACAACAAGAGAAGCCACCGCAATGAGAAGCCCGTGCACCGCAGCAAAGAGTAGTCCCTGCTCACCCCAACTAGAGAAAGTCCACGTGCTGCAACAAAGACCCAACACAGCCATAAATAAATAAATAAATAAATAAATAAATAAATAAATAAAAACATTTATGAGATAGCTGGAAAAATGTAAACAGTAATAAAATATCTGATAATATTGAGGAACTATTAGTTTTCAGGTGATGTGATGGCTACGTGATTATGATTTTATAACGGAATTAAAGTGCTTAATCAACCTTGCAGAGATACGGGTTGGGATGACGAGTCAACTTCCTCACTTTAACCTCAATGCAACTAATGCTTACAGGATACTGATGAGGCCCATGGGGTTAACTTTAACGGCCGGAATTATTAGTATGATAGAAATGATCTACAATCTTTCGGGGATGAGGCAAGTTTTCTTTTCATAGCTAATACAGATCTCAATTCTGCCATCCACAAAAATGAATTTATCTTTTGTCCACGGTTCACTTTTTATGTCACAGAACATGATCATTATAAGCGATATTTAAGACAGTGGCATTCTGAAGTTTCACGTATTTTCTTCTAAATGCCATTTACAGAATACCTCCCTTTCCTTAAAAGCTTATTAAGGATTAAAAATACTTCAGGATGATGAAGACCATGTACTGAGAAATCCTATTTCCTGAATCCATTTCCCTTCTTACAAACTTTAAAACAGACACAGGCGTTGGCCAGTAGCCTGGTTACCTGCAGGTTTTCTTTGATGTCCTGGGCGTCAAGGCTCAGGGGATGGGTGTGCACTCAGGGCAAGCCTTAGGAAGTCTGGGAGAACTATGAGAGGAAGAACTTTTGTGCCAAGGGTAAAAGAGGAACTGATGTAATGTCCTGGAGAGATTTCACTCTCTGTTCCTGCCCAGATTTGGGGAACAATGAAGGAGGGAGACAGTGCTCTGGATGATCCAACTCAGATTTTACTTTTGACTCCGGATCTGGGCAGGAACAGGACTTGGATGGGCTTGATTTATTTATTTCTCTGCAGACACCACTGAAGGAGGAAGTACTTGATGAAGCTGATAACGTTAATGGTGGAGAACTGGAACTGAGGGTATTTAATTCCAGGCTCCTGGTGGTCTGGGCACACCACTGTCAAGGCTGAAAGGTCTGCAACGCGCCCTTCCAAGCTTTGCTTCAGTTTGCGAAGCATGTGCTCACGTACGGAGTGGGCTCTGACGTTGCTACCCTGCTGTCTGCCGCCTCTGTTATTATAAGTTGGCAGCACGGTATGGAAACTTATGAGACCAGAGCCGACAGGCAGAGAAGCTCCGGACACAGGAAATGCACTAAGCGGACAGTGGGTGCATTAAATCCCCCAGATGTAGGAGTCTTCTGTCTAAAACAAGAAGATGTTTTTTTGGTCTGGCCTTGATGTCTGGGTTTGTTCTTGGTGAACTGCCCAGCTGGAAAACTGGGAAATTATCCACATTGCCCTTGGTCTGAAGGTCTTGCTATGGGAGGGAAACGCACAAGGAAGAGAGAGGAAAAGCCAGTGTGGGCTTGGAGGGGGGGTGGGGAAGGTACCCAGGAGTGGTAGGGACCTTGTTCTGGTTGAAAGTACTTTCTGATCCCAAACCTTTCTCTTTGTAGATCTCCTTTAGACACAAAGAATCCCTTCTTCTCACTACCAAACAGCCCCCGATAAATTAGGACTTTAAATGTGAGGATCACAAAAAAAGGTCTGATTTCTTTTCTCATCCTCTTTCCTTTTACTTATTATGAAAGCTTCTCTATTTCGAATTCATTAGAATTCAACCCAATTTAATCACGTTATATAATGAATAACTAGTAGAAAAAACCTAAAAAACACAGCAAAACTCTGCCTTTGGTTAAAGTCTTGGTTTCTGACTAGGAAATTTCCAGGGTAGAGCAAAGGCTAAGATCAAGTTTACGTCTCACACACCAGGATCACACTTCCCCATCGTGCTTCCCCTAAGGCCATGGATGATAATAAGAGATGGAGATGCAATTCAACAGGCCCAGCAGATAACCCTCACTCATCATCCTCAGCACACTGTGATCCACATTTTTCCCCATGAAAACCCCATTTCCCAGCACAATTTTGTAAAAGATTAGTAGGAGCCATGAATGATATAAAGACCTATACAAAAATTAAAAGCTCTAGACCTTGAGACGGAATTCAAAATAGATTTCATATCCATACTCCTGTTCTGTCACTCCCTGTTATGAGTTGACCTGTGTGCCCGCCGCCCCAAAATTCATATGTTGAAGTCCCAATCCCCAGGACCTCAGAATATGATCTCATTTGGGAAAAGGGTCATTGCAGATGTAATTAGGTAAGGTAAGGTCATATCGGAATAGCATGGGCCTCTATTCCAATATGACTGGTGCCCTTGTGAACAGGGGAATTTGGACACACAGACATGCACACGCTGCACAACCGGAGAGGACTGTTTTGTCACACGGTCATTACAATATGAATTGAAGCAAAGAACTTTCAGCGATGCCAGCCATATGTGAAGTAGTGTCTCAGATGCAGAATATGCAGAGTAAGGAAACGCAGTCCCTGCTCTCAAGGGTACCATGGTCTAATGGAGAAGGCAGACATATCAAAAAACGACAAAAGGCTGTAGGTGCTGAATTAAGAGTCAAGGCATGCAGGGGCAGGCCACGCAAGATCTACAAGCTGAGGCTCTCCAAAGATTGCCAGCAAACCACCAGAAGCTGGGAGAGAAACCTAGCAGAGATTTTCCCTCATGGCCTCAGAAGGAACCCATCCTGCCCAGACCTTGATCTTGGACTTCCAGCCTCCAGAACTGTGAGACAATACATTTCTGTTGTTTATGCCACCCAGTGTGTGGCAGCCCTAGAAAACTATCCCTACTACCGCCTTTCCAAGAGGTTCAGCCAAGACTTTCAGCCAAGACTTTCCACTGACCCTTTGCCTGCCCATTTCAGTGTTTCCATCTCACTCAACTCCCTTGTCACATTCAGTAGTCACTGAATTCCCTTGCAGGGCCTGAGAAGAAAACTGCCCTAGCTTGGAGTGTAGGACTCACAGACGTCTGAGGTCGTACACAATAAATCCTAAGGAAGCATCTAGAATTTTATAAGCATTTGGGTGAAAGGGGCTGAAAGCAACAAAACAGGTGACTTTCAGGATCACTGTGGGCAGGACAGCCTCCAACAGGCCACCTCTGCCGGTGGTTTAGTGCAGACGGCGTGGGCAAGTCTACACCAGCCATTGACACGAGGCTTCGGGCTCCCGGCCGGACGCTGGCTCTGCTCTTCCCAGGTGGTGGAGGAGTCTCCCTCAGTCTCAGGAAAGGCCCACAAGAGAAGCGAATGAAGAAATCAAGGGATGAGGTTGCAGATGAGCCAATCTGCCCTTTGGAGGTAAACGCTGTGCATCATTTATAGGCAGGGGGCCAGGGCGGCACAACGGGAAGGCAGAGGAAGGCAGGGGAGGGGGAGAGTGGAGGGCTTCCTTCTCTGGAGTTGAACCCCCCCCCAACCCCCAGCCCTCTTATCTCAGAGGAATCAGGTGGCATTTCCTGAGGGCTAAGAGGAAATTTCTTGAAGACTTCCTGGTTACCTTGGGAGCCTTGGGAGAATTATTCATGTCTATTACGGACCTCTTGCCCCTAAGACTTTTAGCTCAATGGAGCAAGCTAGCCCCTGGACGAAGGGCAGCCTCCACACCCCTGGAGGAAGCCAGAGGAGGCAAGGAAGGTGCACGGGTCCCCCCAGAAGGAGGCTGATGACCCCGATGAAAAGTGGCTCCATGCGCCATCCCGGGCCTCCGTGTGCTCCCACACAACCAAACGCTCTGAACCAGGTCAGAGGGTGAAAGGTCATGCTGCCCTAGACCACGACATATAGGAGGCAAAGCAGGAAGAAGAGGCCCTGGAGAGGAGAGGAGGGGAAAGAAGAGGGGAATGAGGCCGAGTGCGGGGGAAAGTGCCAGCTGGTGCTCGGGGGCTCTGACACTGCGGACAACAGGAGGTTCTGGTGGGACCTCGTGACCTCCTGCCAGATTCAAGAGTCACGGGGATGAAAGGGGCATAAGAAGGTTAATCTTAGAGTTCTTAAGGGTGAGAGGAGACGGCCAGATTAATAGAAAGGTTCCAAAGGGTTGTGGAGGACCCATCATGTGCCAGGTACTGCAGGTAACACAAAGTGTAGGCACTGCTTATTTTTCAAACAGGCTGTATCCTGAATTAAGGTTTGCCCTTTAAATGTATTTTCCCATAGAAATCATGCAACAGATGGTGCCCGGTTAACCCATGAAGAAGCCCTAGGATAATGGCACGGGTGGACAACAGGCTTTTCCTACATCCGGATGCAGAAACCTGGTGTTTGCACAAAGCACATGCCATTGCAGTAACGGGACTGCTTAAGAAAATTGGAATTGGAATAGCACAGGGAACTATATTCAATATTTTGTAATAACCTATATGGGAAGAGAATCTGGAAAAGAATATATATATGTGTGTATTGATATATAACTGAATCACTTTGCTGTACAACTGAAGCTAACACAATATTGTATATCAACTATACTTCAATAAAAAATAATTAAAAACCAGAAAATTGGAGGTAAGAAAAAAAAACCATTGCACAACAATGTGAATATACCTAACACTACTGAATTGTACACCTACAAATGGTTAAGATGATAAATGTTATGTGTATTTTATCACAATTCAGCTTTTTTTAAGTTTAAAGAAAAGAAAAAACCTGAACCAAATAGTGCTAAGAAACAGCAAATAGTAATAATGAATAGCATTTATCGAGCGCTTGCTATGTGACAGATGCTGCTCTGAGGGCATTTCCCATATGAACTTGACCCTTTCTTACATCAATCGTCTTCAAAAGGTACTGCTATTCTACTTTTACAGATGAAAACAGAGATACAAGGAGGCTAAGGAACTTGCCTCAAGTCACATAGCTGGTGAACTGGGAGCTGGAATTGGAACCCAGGTGGTCTGGATCCACACACGCACCATCACGCTCTCTGGCTCTACCATGTGCTACACGGTTAACGAGTATAACAAAGATGTCAAACCCGGGCCAATGGCCTCCTTGACACTTCAGTCATGAACACGATTCCAGCAAGACTAGAAAACCGGGGTGGTTTTTACAACAACGGGTAATAGGATGTGGCCTGAGCAGCTGGAAGCCTCATCTACCCTGATGCCTGCTCAGCAGCTGTCCTGGGGGATCAGCTCTCAAGCAGCCACCACAGGAGGGGCTGGTCCAGGGGTACGAGAGCCAGGGCTTCTGTTCTCAGAGGCCACTGCCTGACTCAGAACCCACGTTTCTCCCAGGCCGGGAGTTTTTGTCCCGCTAATAAGTCCATTCATCCTGGGGCAGTCAATGATCCAGCCAGGTTAATTCAGTCCAATTTAGTATGAGTTTTTAATATCATTAACTGAAGACATACACTGGGGTCTCAAAAGTTATCTCTGACATTTTTTGGTTTTCATTTGACAGTTTCAAGTACAGATGGTCCCCGACTTACGATGGTTCGACTTAGCGATTTTTCGACTTTACAGTGGTGGCAAAGTGATACGCATTAGGTAGAAATGGTACTTCAGATTTTGAATTTCGATCTTTTTCTGGGGCTAGTGAAATGCAGGACGATACTCCTTGTGATGCTGGGCAGCGGCAGTGAGTACAGCTCCCGGTCAGCCACGCGATCACGAGGGTGAGCAACTGATACCATCCTGTACCCAGACAACCATCCTGTCTTTCACTTGCCGCACGGTGTTCAATAAATTACATGAGATATTCAACACTTCATTATAAAATTGGCTTTGCGTTAGATGATTTCGCCCAACTGCAGGCTAATGTAAGTGTTCTGAGCATGTTTAAGGTAGGTAGGCTAAGCCGTGCTGTTTGGTAGGTTAGGGGTATTAAATGCATTTTCAACTTATAAGGATATTTTCAACTTAAGACAGATTTATCTGGCTGTATCCCCATCCTAAGTCTGGGAAGATCTGTACTATGAAGCAGAAACATTATAAGCAGGAGTGCAGGGACCACCTGCCAGTATATTGGACCTGTCTTGGCATCCTAATCTCCATGGTTCTTCTACTCATCGTTTAATCATTTGCCCTATTTTCAGGGTTGCAAACACACAAAATTAATAAAAATGCTATTTTGGTCTGCTCATTCATGCTGCAGTGGAATGAACACCGAACCAAGTGGACCTGGGTTAGGTCTTAGCTTTGCCACTACGTAGTTATGTGATTTGGAGGCAGGGTACTTTACTGCTCTTAGCCTCAATTTCCTCATCTATAAAGTGGAAATAATATTACCTTCTTTATGGGGTGGTTGTGAAGATTCAATGATTTAAACATGTAAAAGCTTAGAACAGGGCCTGGAACACAATGAGGACACCATAAATGTTAGCTCTTATTTTGTTATTATGAGGTAGATTCATGTACCTCATCTCGTTGAATTATCTCACTAAAATTGTATAAGATTGGGCTTCCCTGGTGGCGCAGTGGTTGAGAGTCTGCCTGCCAATGCAGGGGACGCGGGTTCGTGCCCCAGTCCAGGAGGATCCCACATGCTGCGGAGCGGCTGGGCCCGTGAGCCATGGCCACTGAGCCTGCGCATCCGGAGCCTGTGCTCCGCGACAGGAGAGGCCACAACAGTGAGAGGTCCGCGTACCGCAAAAAAAAAAAAAAAAAAAAAATTGTATACGATTTCCTTCCTCCGAAGTAGTCTCTGGCACTTGGATTTGGTGGGCAGGGGGAGGGAGCAGGGGAAATACTTCCCCCAGTAAAGCAACCATATAAATAAAATTTCTGTGGGCCATCCCAAAATACAGGCCACCCTCCCCACCCCCCATGAAGAAATGACTTCCCTCTACTGTCTGGGCCATGACCATGGGCCAGCTGTGAGGAGAGCTGAGAATGACAGCATTTCCACACCTGAAATTTCTCGTCCTCACTTCCAATCTCCATATCCACCTGGTGACAGAGAGCTGCCCCAGAGCAGAACTGTCACCTTAGAACTGTGTCTACTGCTGCAGAAACAATCACAGCACAGCATGTGCGGATAGTTTCAAATTCAAGTGATGAAAAATCACCTCCCAATTCCCTGGCGGTCCAGTGGTTAGGACTCAGCGCTTTCACTGCTGGGGCCCGGGTTCGATCCCTGGTCAGGGAACTAAGATCCCGCAAGCCAGGTGGCATGGCCAAAGAAAAAAAGAAAAAAGAAAAAATCACCCCCCCAGTCTCTTAGATGGGGGCATAAGAGAGGGTGGACTGGGGCTTCCCTGGTGGCGCAGTGGTTGAGAGTCCGCCTGCCAAAGCAGGGGACACGGGTTCGAGCCCTGGTCTGGGAGGATCCCACATGCTGCGGAGCGACTGGGCCCGTGAGCCACAATTACTGAGCCTGCGCATCTGGAGCCTGTGCTCCGCAACAAGAGAGGCCGCGATAGTGAGAGGCCCGCGCACCACGATGAGGAGTGGCCCACGCTTGCCACAGCTGGAGAAAGCCCTCACACAGAAACGAAGACCCAACACAGCCATTAATTAATTAATTAATTAATTGAAAAAAAAAAAAAAAAGAGAGGGTGGACTGAAGGGTCGAAATTATAGGCGGGTCCCCCAAAGAGATCATGGGATGAGGACATTTGAGAAACACAGATCCTGTTCCTCCTCCCTGGAGACTTGTGCATGTCCAGTCCAACAGGGAGTTGACTCTGCAACGCTGACCCCATTTGGAGACCAGCCTAGACTAGAAGCATATTTTAATTGCTCAATGAACTTTTAGGGAATCACTCATTCAAGTTGTTCTAACACCAAAGGACCAGTGGCAATCGAATATATACTTTGGCACCAAGCTTTTCTTCTTAAATATTCCATGGGAGCCAAAAGTCACTCACTTCGGAACCCAAAGTATCAAAAGAAGTTGATATCACAACTGCGTGTGACAAAATAAATTTATTTTATAACCATCTACTGGTCTGAAATTTCTAAAGATGTTTTGCCTCCTGGTTTTGGTGAAAGAAGTAGTCTCCTTCCTACATAGCTATCTACGTTATACCTAACTAATTCATAACATGCAGATAAAATGGGTAATCAATAACCAAAGAAAAGGACTCTATTTAAAATGAGATTTTCACTGTGAAACAAGTGAATGATGCTACTCTTGGTTTGACTACTAAGAGGGGTAATGTATAAGGTGAGATAAACGAGAATAGATGTTCAACTTTTCTGAGCATCACCAGACAGGACACTGCTGTACTTTTGTGGATTTTAGTTGCCTGAAAGTAGAGAATGTGTCTTATTCATCTTCATATCACCCAGGGAGACTCAGTCCTTAGGATTTAAGAGCTCTAAGATCTGATACCATTTGGTGGTATTTCCTGTCTTATAACTGGGGTGACTAAGGGCCAGAGAAATGAGACACTGAGTCCTTATGACTGTTCTGGCAGAAGAGAGGATTAGAACCTGGTTTCCTGATGTCCAGATCCCACTCTTTTAAGACATTTAATCTAAGCTGACCATGTGCCCCAGTTTGTCAGGGATGGTCCTGGTTGATGCCTATTGTCCTAGCTCACTTACTAGAGTCCCATTTCACTAGCATAAGTATCTGGGTATGGATGAAAAGTTATAAGGTTATCGTAATTATATAATATTGCCTTCCCCTCCCATAACTAAGTAAGGGAAGAGTAGAAATGCTGGTTCTCCTAGACGTAGGTGGTAATCTGAGTACTGCTTCACCCAAGGCATGACACACTTTTAGAGATAATGAATGCTTACAAAATAAAGGGTTTGAATTAGTGTGATCACCCTCCTCTCCCATCAGAGCCTGGAAGGGAGCCTCTGAGCTAACAATGACCTCCAAGCTTCTGGCACTGCCACGTGGCTGCCAGTACGGAAGGTGAGGTTTCAATGTAATGTACTCATAGGGGATATTTGCAGGCAACTGTTGCTGGATTACACAAGATATGTTTGTCCTGTGATATAAATTCCCATTGTGAAATTATGAATGTCTGAATTGGTCAAGTCGGTGGCAGTGATGAGGTGAAGTCACGGGGCGTTGAATGAAGCTTTGTGTTTGTACGTCACTCTGCACGCCTCCCTGTGCCAGCCTGCTGAGGGGCTGAGTGGGCCCTCTCTGGAATGGCCCATTCTCCTTCCATTCTGAGCTCTGGGCCAAGTCAAGAGCGACATACTCTTACATTGTACTGTATCCCCAATTATGTAGCATAAATCACTGGGGATGTAATACTGGATGTTTATAATTTCACTTAACAAACCTTTCCCCTCCCCCCCCCCAGGACCAGATCTCTCTGTATATTAACAAATGCCCACATTAATGTGTTACCATTCACGATATAACCGTATTGATCCTAGAGATAATTCATGTTAAGCTGTAAATATATTCTTTTTGATGGAGGAGAAGGGAAAGGTGGTTGGAGGTCGGGACCTCATACTGATCCATCCACCTCTCTAGTTGGTCCCTTTGTCACCAAAGGCACCCATATATCTGGAGGTCTGGGGGCCAGCAGACTCTTCATATCACCTCCGTGCCCAGCACAGCTCTTCTCACATGATCCCACCTGACAAAGACCCATGCTCCCTTCTGTGTGCCCACCTGCTCATGTGAGAACAGGCAGAAGATCAAGGGCACATACCAGGACGGTGTTTCCTGGCTGACAGCTTGAAGGAACCGTCTCTGAGAACACGCTACTTTTAAGAGCAGGTCTGAAGCAGAGCTACCTGATCTGCAGGGTGACGCAGCCCTTGACCTTGGCCTCATTAGCTCCATCCTTTTACCTACTGAGCTCACCACAGCCAACAACATAGCACTTGAGAGCGCAGCTCGTTAGGGTGTTGGTGGTGGCGCATGTGTATCTGCTCGGTGGGAGGGGGCTCTGAGGGTGGCCAGAGTTTTCTGCTGAGTCGCTCCTGCCCATGAGGACGACAACAAACACACCTACTTGGGAGTCAGATCAGGCCAAGGGGAGAGAAGGAAGGAGCTGTCACGAGATGAGACCAGCAGCCTCCCATCACAGCTGAGGATAAACGGGGAAATAGAAATTCCAAATGGGATTTTTTTTTTTTTTAATAATGAGTAAAAGAGAGAGAGTGAAAAACAAAACGAAACAGCCCATCACACGCCTTTTGTGTGTGAAGAGGCAGGCTAGGCAATCTAATTCCTGCCCTCATCCTAAAGCTTCAGTAAACCCACCTCCTCCTCTCTGGAGTAGCTGTTGGCTATTACGCAAACAGGAAACGCACAGGGCAGGAAGGGTGAAAGAACGGAGAAACCCAACTGGGATGGGGGGCAGCTGCTAAATTCAGCAGAGGTAAAGCTAGAGGAAGACGGGATGAGATGCACAGGTGGGGAGACTGCAAGAAGCACTTGCTTCCTCTCCATCACGGAGGCAAGGGGACCTGCTGTGAGCTGGGCACCGGGAGTAGATGCCGGTCAGGTGCCTGAAGCCAGGCTCTGCTCTGTGACGTGTTAATGAGGGAAACACGTAACGTCTCATTCTTAAATCTGCCAACAATAAAACAAAAATAGTCCTGCTATGGGGCATGTTCAATCAGTTGAAGGAAATGCCCCTGAAAAAACCCCAGGGCTGTAGGCCCCTCATAATCTGGTCTGAAGGACAAGTTTAAAAGAATTACGTTGTGGGGCTTCCCTGGTGGCGCAGTGGTTGGGAGTCTGCCTGCCCTTGCAGGGGACAGAGGTTCGTGCCCCGGTCCGGGAGGATCCCACATGCCGTGGAGCGGCTGGGCCCGTGAGCCATGGCTGCTGAGCCTGCGCGTCCGGAGCCTGTGCTCCGCAACGGGAGAGGCCACAGCGGTGAGAGGCCTGCGTACCGCAAAAAAACAAGAAAAAAAAAAAGAATTACATTGTGTCCCCAATCTGGGCAGAAGGATGTGGACGAAATGCTCCCCAGAGGCACGGTGCATCGCTGTTCAAGAGAACAGGAGCAAAGTAAGCTTCTTATACCCTATTTCTGTACCCAAGCACCTGCTGTGGAACTCTGCCCGGGGCCACAATTCGATTCTGGTCTTTTGTTGTGTTTTCTGCCAACGCTTTGATTAGGACCAGTGTAACTCACCAGAGCACAGCAGTGCATGGCACACCTGAACTAAGCACTCACAGTGAGCACCCTGCAAGACACTGCCTCCAGTGCACGAACACTAGACCTCCTTGGTCCCCCGCAGAGTTCACAGCGTTTGGGTCTCTTTTCTTCCTCCAGCTTAGGTTACCCTCTGCTCAAAAATCTTCACTCCCCACTGTTTCCCTCCATAGCCCGGAAATCAAAGTCCTCCACGTCCTGATTCTAATCTTACCTCCTTGGACTAGTTCTGCAACAGCAAAATGGTGATCATTGTTTGTTTGTTTTTGAATTTTTGGTTGTGCCCCATGGCATGTGGGACCTTAGTTCCCCGACCAGGGCTCGAACCCGCGCCCCCTGCATTGGAAGGTGGAGTCTTAACCACTGGACCTCCGGGGAAGTCCCTGTTGATCACTGTTGAAGTAGGGGGAGGGGATGGATCACAGGGCTTTAGTTAGTTTATTCTATTTGGGGTCTGTTTGAAATTTTTCATCATCAAAGGTAGGGGGAAAAGAAACGTAAGCTCTATAACCCAAGTCATGGGTTGCTCTCTATTCCAAGGACTCCCTCCATCCTGGGTCCTCCTGGGACGTTCTCCACTTCATTCCTGCTTATCAGACCTTCACAGAATCCTACAGAGTCACCTCCTTCATGAAGCTGAGCCTGCTGCCTGTACTGGCTGTAATCTCCCCTTCCACTGTCTCTTTATAGCACCTGTTATAATTATTCTTTGATACTTACATGTGTATCTATCCCATTTCCTCTCCTAGATTGTGAGTTGCAGAGAACCAGGTCTTATTCATCTCAGCATTTCCCCCAGGGTCTCAAACAAAATCAGTACCCCACAAATGCTCGTTGAATGAAAAATGAATCACATGAATAAGAAAGACTTATCAAAGGAACAGTGGAACCTCTGGGATTTGGCTATGTCTCAAGCAAAGAGAGAGAAGCCTCCTGGGTACCTTCTTCGTGGTTCTGATGCAGGATGACTTCCGGCTGCGTGTGTATCGAGTTTCCAGGGTGGAAGAACGGTGAGAAAAGAATCCGAGGTTTCCTCTGCTTCAGAATATGCTGAAGGAGTTCATAGAGCACATCACCTGGATAGAAAAAGGAAAGAAAAATAGGGAAATGGCAGTGTTTTGTTCAACAACTATTTGCTGAGCTTTGACTTTGCGCCTGGCACTGTCCTAAAGACACAATGGTGAGGAAGACAGGTCTGCCACCTATCCACGTGGAGCTTATAGGGGACAGGATGTGGCACTGAAACTCAGGTCAGAGCCATGCAGGTTTTATTTTTTTTTGAACTTTTTTGATTATGAAAGTCATATACAAAAATTAGTATAAAAATGCAAGAAGATAGAAAGAAACAAAAATCACCTATAATCCTATCCCTAAGAGACACAAGCCTGTTAATACTATCTACAGTATTATATGGTTATAGAATTAGAATCAGGCTTATCATAGTTTAGTATCTCTCTTTTTCCCTCCACATTATTTAACTGCTTTAGTAGCTGCATTATAACAGCCTGTCACAGGGATGTACCAGACTTTATTAGAAACTTAAATTGTCCCAATTTATTTGCTACTATTTTTATAAAAAACATCCTTTTCACATCTGTATTTGCATTTCAGATTATTCAAAGAAGAATTACAAAGTCATTAAGGATGAAAAGTTTTAATGTTTCAATGACAACTCATGGATTCTTCATAGAAATCTTCCCAATAGAGAAAAACGTGCCTTTCTGATCCACCCCAATCCCAGGCAGGAAAAGAATAAACGTGAAAAAGAAATTCACAAGTCCAGTCAGAGGTGCTAACTATTAAAGATACCCTATAAGGAACTGGCATGTTCTGGGATGCTTCCCTCTAAAAATACACACAGGCACTGCTCCAAGGTTCCACAGTCTCTAGAAAATCATCTTTAGATGTCAGCACCTCGCAGAGGATGGTAGGGGCTGGTCTGAACTGGGGGCCTTCTGTTCTCTTTGGTATTGGAAGTGTCCACTGAGTTGTTAATTAGCCAAAAAAGCTGTCATGGTCTTGTCCCTCCCCTTTGACTTAGATCCAAGTTAAAAAATGCAGGTGGGTGCCTCAAAACCCCTTAGGGGTGGGTGATTAATCTTTAAAATACCACAGGCTTTTCTAACTGTCCCCCACACCCTTCCACATACAGATACGCAGTCAACAATTGTACCAAACAGTGGGCTTTTGTCTCTAATTTTAGACACTTTTAACAGATACTTTAATTAACAACTTAATTTAACTGCATATTTTGGGCTATTGCTAAATTATTTTTTTTTCCTCTTCAACTCAGCCTGAATCTGAGAAACACTCCAAATGAATTCCTTTGTTTCTGCAAACTTCTGCACCTTTTCTATTGGTACCAAATATAAGTTCCACGATACCCCGTCCTAAGTGATTCCTGAGATGCCCTGGTGTCTTTCCTTTGATTTTGTTCCTTCCTCTACCTTTGCATTTTGGTCATTATTAATATAACTTACTGCCACTGTTTACTACTGTGATCAAATAGAGCAAAAGACTTCTAAGAACTGAAGACCCCATGTCACTTGGGTATTTCCTCTTAGTGAAACGGGCGAGGAACCGCAGAGGTGTTCTGAACCCGACTTAAAAACGTTCTGTGTAAGGTAGACCCGTGACACATGACTGCCTTTGGAGCTGCGAAGGCTTTGGAGCTCATCTAATTCAAATCCAGTAGTCATGGTGATGTTGTCTCTGATGAGACAAGGATACAGAGCCTGAAATACAGTCCTATTTTAATGATTCATATTTTAATCGCTTACAAAAATAAGTCCCTAATCAACATTTTGTGTCTTGGTTTAGTGTAAATGTCTTCCTGAACTTTTCCGAATTTACCCGGCCTCACAACGCTGGGTTCTATCCTGTGGGTTTGAGCAATGCTTTATACCGGTAGTAGCTGAAGAGAAAAATGAAAACACTGAAAAAAGAAGTGTTCCTGATGATACTAACAAAAATGGTCAGTTTTTAGTGTACCCACGTTGGAAGGGGAGGCCCGGAAGTACAGACGCAGTGTGTGTGTGGGTGCTGGACTCTGCTGGTTTGGATGCGGGCTGGTGTGAGGGGAGGGCCCGGCAGCCAGGGCTGGAGCCCCAGCTCCTGTTGTGCATCAGGCAACCTTGAGCAGGTCCCTGAACTTCTCTGCGAAATGCAAACACCTCCCTCAGAAGAGGATGTCGTGAAGCAGGGCCTGGTGCACGTCACACGTGGTCCCTCCTTGGAGGTCACGTGGTGGGGGGCTGGAGGAGCTCTGGGTATGGTGGCTGCAGAGTGGGCAGGTCACTTTCTCTCCCGTCTCCATTTCTCTACGTGCACAGAGAAAGCGAGGCAACAAAGTGGATGCCTTTTACCTTCTCCAGGCCTCAGTTCCTCATCTGGAAAATGGCGATATTGGCAGTCTCTACCTCCCGGGATGCCTGTGAGGACCGGATGAGGTAAGTGTGTAATAAGCGCATCACAGCACCGGGCAGTGAGAACTCAGCAAACACCAGCTGTTGCGTGACCACTGCTGTTCCTGCTATTATTATGGATTTCATTCAAGTGCTTTAGGACAGACCGGTAGACCCCGAAGGAGGTCTCAGGAGAACAGAGGAAGACTGTCTGGGTCATGGTCAGTGTTATGTTCCCCCTCCAGAAAGGGCAAAGTGAAGTGAGGCCGTTCCCCCACTGGGCTAAGCCTGCAGCGGGGCTGATACGTGCTCTGCCCTGTCCTCTCCCAGGCCTTCTGAACTGCCTCTCCCCAGCCTCTCATCCCAAAGCTGGCGAAGGGAGCCCAGCAGAGAAGGCTCGTCTCTGAGTGAGGAGGAGAGAGCTGGCGAGGGGCCGGTCAGGCAGAGCCCTGCCAGTTCTTTAACTCAACCACAAGAACTAGTAAGGTAACACTCGTAAGTGGCACCTGTGATAGCTGGCTAGAGGGTGGAAGCCTGGGCCCAAGGTCCTGGGCCAAGAAAAAACTTAATTCTAAGACTGCAGAGTATGGCTACCATTGGACCAGTCCATCCACAGACGTGTTTCCGCAGCAACCAGGAACTCACTTGGGGAATGTGGCTGGATTAGCACAAACGCATCGCTACTCTGGGGGAAAAACCAACCCGCCGTGCGTGCCATGTGTGTATGATTGGCAGGAATAGTGTGTGCCTGGTAATGGCTTGGAATCTTAGACTTAGAGAGGGTGCTATAGGTTTCCTAGATGGACTCAAACTTGTGATCAGTAAAAGTCGCCTGCCTCCTCTTCCCCTGCCAAGAAGTAGCTTTGGCTGAGTACTTCTGTGATGGGTAGCCGGCCACAACGTAAGCAAACCATTTCTGGACAGCTCTAGTCGACAGAAAGTTCTTCTGTTGAGTTGGAATCTGGCCTCCTCTGCAATCTCATGTACCTCGGTTCTTAGTTTTCGTCTCTGGAGCAGCACAGAACATGCGCCCCATCTACAACAGTTTCCTAAATAAATAAAGACGCTCCCCCCCTCCATCCTCTCCCATCTCCAATGGCCCCCGATTCCTCCGATACCCAGTCAGTTTTCTTGCTACATTCTTAAAATCTCCTTATACACAGGAGATCACATCTCAAAAGTGATCTCAACAAAAAGATCTCTGGAATAAAGAACAGATTTAAAAAGAAGTTATGGGGCTTCCCTGGTGGTGCAGTGGTTGAGAACCCACCTGCCAATGCAGGGGACATGGGTTCGAGCCCTGGTCTGGGAGGATCCCACATGCCATGGAGCAACTAAGCCCGTGAGCCACAACTACTGAGCCTGCGGCGCGTCTGGAGCCTGTGCTCCGCAACAAGAGAGGCCGCGATAGTGAGAGGCCCGGAAGAGTGGCCTGTGCTCCGCGACAAGAGAGGCTGCGATAGTGAGAGGCCCGTGCACCGCGATGAAGAGTGGCCCCCGCTCGCCGCAACTACAGAAAGCCCTTGCACAGAAACGAAGACCCAACACAGCCAAAAATAAATAAATAAATAATTTTAAAAAGAGAAAAGTTATATTTGTTTGCCTGCTGTATAAAAAGCATGAGCCATAGCACTATATATCTAACTAAGCTAATGACCACTGGCCTGAATTCAAAGGCACTGTTCAAAAAACTCTGGGCCTGTTCGACTCTTGATAAATCTTCTCTGTCTTCCCAGAAAAGAAATAACTAGTTCTAACCATAAAAGATGCTCCTATTGTACTAAGCAATGAAATCAAGGCTATTGCCTAAGGGATAACAGCTTTTGTTGGTTTCTCCATATATCTTCAGGCATACACACATGGTTCATGTACCCACAGGTACATGCACAAGTGGATTTGCCTCGAAGCTACTGAATTTCAGGGACCTTTATTTGTATAGTCCCATGAAAGGAAACCTAGAACTATGTGCTCTCAAATTATAAATTTCAGGTCCCCAAAACCCTAGATATACTCCTAGGTGCACACACACACACACACACACACACACACACAAGAGAAATCCACAAACTAAACACACATACAATTTTGCATCAGTGATCTTGATGTTAAAAGCCAGGCAACTACTTCCAGAATCCTAAATTCTATTATTTTATTTGCAATTTATTTAAAACGAACAGGAGCGAGAGTGAATAAAACTGCTGCAAGTTGCCTTAGCAAAGACTAGTGTCTGAAGACCAAGAACATAAAGATGCTGTTTAGGGGGTTAAACATACCTAAGTTTCTTTACTTTTTTTTTTTTTTAACATCTTTATTGGGGTATAATTGCTTTACAATGGTGTGTTAGTTTCTGCTTTATAACAAAGTTTCTTTACTTTCAGAAGAAAGAGCTTGGGCTCTGGAGCAAGGAAGTCCCAGGTTTGAATCCTGGTTCCTCTATTCAACAGCTGCATGCCCTGAGGCAAACTACTTTTCCCTTTGAGCCTTAGTTCAAGGCTTAGTTAAATATTCTTTTGTCTCAAATGAGAAAAATGCCCAGACTCGGCAGGGCTGTTAAGAGGATTAAATGAGATAATGTGAACAAGTGCCAGCCACACGTCTGCCCTCCTGTGCGCTCAGGAGATGGTACCCCTTGTGATTATGATAATTATTAACAGATGTGTCTCCAAAAAGTCTGGAAACTATTTGTTCTGCTTCGATATTTTTGTCTTTAAAGGACATGCAGAAGTTTCATAAAGTCACATTCATAAGAATGGAATTTTTTTCCAGTTGGCATCATTTCATACAGATATTTCTAGTTCATGGTTTCTTTCTCTTTCCTTCTAGTTCACAATGTACCTTCAACTTCTTTCTATAGGGTTCTTTCCTTTAGCATTTAAGCAGCTTCAAGTGTTTCCTGTCTTCTACACACACACATACACACTGTCCTCATCTTCCCCTCCAGGTGCTGCTCCTGTTTCTCTCCTCCCATCGCAGCCAAACTCCCTGAGGAGCTGTCCAACTCTTATCACCACACCCCTCTCCGTCCACTCCTCGGGGCCCTTGGTCTCCACTCCAACCCTCTCTCCAAAGCGCTCTTGCTGAGGTCACCTCCCTGTCATCAAACCCAAAGGGCAATGGTACCTGGGGACTCGCTGCCTCTCAGCAACATCCTCACCACTAGTCACTGCCCACCCCCCAACCCTTAGAACACCCCTCGGCTTCAGACATTCCTCCGTCTCCTGGTTTTCTGCTCTCCCTCCTTACCCAGCCTTTAAGGCTCCCAGATCTCCCATCGTCTTTCTCCCTGGGTCATCTCATCCCCTCCTGTGGCTGCAATCAGCTTGTCTATGCTAAATCTACTCCAGCCAGACCTACCTCCTCAACTCCAGAACCTTCACTTACCTCCTACATACGTCCTCTCGCATGTCACCCGGGCACCGCGCATCTTATGTGTTCGACACAAACGCCTTTACAACCCACGTGGTGTTTCCTAGCGCAGTAAACGCCCAGCTGACTGGGCCAGAAACTCGGCACTCGTCCTTAATGCCTCTCTCCCTCTTATACGACACCTAATCGGTCACCAAGACTTATAGACTCTGCCTTCTAAATACTGCTTCAATCACCCCCTTTTCTCTGCTGGTCCATCTTAGTTTAAGTCACCGCCATTGCGCCTACCTGCCGGCCAAGCCGACGGCCCTACATCTCACCTCCGCGCTTCATTATGCCGGTCTCTGCTTCAGACCCTGAATGGCTTCTACCTGTCTTTAAAATAACATGTAGGGCTTCCCTGGTGGCGCAGTGGTTGAGAGTCCGCCTGCCGATGCAGGGGACACGGGTTCGTGCCCCGGTCCGGGAAGATCCCACAAGCCACGGAGCGGCTGGGCCCGTGAGCCATGGCCGCTGAGCCTGCACATCCGGAGCCTGTGCTCCGCAACGGGAGAGGCCACAACAGTGAGAGGCCCGCGTACCGCAAAAAAAAAATTAAATAAAATAACATGTAAAGTGATGAACGTGATCTGCAAGGCCCTGTACGATCTACTGAAGAAATAATAAGTGACTCAATGAATGGCCGTAAAGCTACAGTGTATTCCTCTATATTTATATTCTCCTCATTTTTTTTTAGCAAGTCTCCTATCGGGGGTGGCTTGGGCATTTCCAGTTTTTACCATTATAAATAGAATTGCTAAGGGCATCTTTTTTGTCCCTCTATTGGATTGTTTCCTTCAAATATTTTCCTAAAACGGTGTTATCAGTGAAAGCGTATGATTAGTTTTCAAGTTCTTATTATACACTGCTTGTTCTCCAGAAGGCTGGGACCAGTGCAGAGTGTCATCTTCAAGACTACCCAGAGCCTCTCCCCCAGGCATTTCACATCGTTTAACTTCTTGGGTTCAGTAGGTTTAAAGTAGAATCGTCACATTATTGAAAATTTGCATTTTTCTGGTGATGATTTACTATGTACACCTCCTCCTACGAAGATTATCTAAAGTAATGCATCCTTATATTTGCAAACTGTTCTCTTTTCTCTTTCTCTCTCTTCCGTTTTTATTCAGAGATTTTAGTTTCCTTCTGACCAATTCTTTAAAAAAAAAAAAATATATAAATGAAAGCATGCACAGTGTGGGAGGGATACTTTTCAGATTTGTCAGAAAACTCTCTGCTGGTCCTCTCTGCCTGTGATAGGTTCAAAATGAAGTCCGAGGCCTCGGCTCCTTCAGTTTCATCATAAATTCCACAGTGAAAACACCAACGCAGACACAGGCCTGGGGGATCCCACTGGTGGCCTAACAAACATTCCCATCATGGGATGGCTTGGCTTTCCAACTCTGCTCTATCTTAGTTTCCAAGCATTCCATTCAATCCATTTTTGTAGGCTGCCTGAATTACAAACATTTTAATTTAATGCGGAGTGCCTTCTGTGACCGTAAAAATAAACCTACTCTTTTACTTAGGAACAAATATGTGAAATTCAGTTGATATCTATGTCTTGGACACAGAGATCCTGGGGGAAAAAAGGGAGCAGGTTGTGCGAAAATTTGAATATTATATTTAAGAGGAGAATAAATCATTTAGAAAAGACATCTAGTAAGACAACTGCCTTTACCTGGATACAGAATATAAGGTAAGATAAAGCAAAGAATAAGCTTGTGAGAAAATGCAAATACCGTGACATAAGTATGCACTGTTAATTAAAGGACGTGTTGTATGTTTTACATGTTAAAATATGACTCTGTACAGCAGAAAGATCAGTTATCACCACCATTTCACTGACGGGATAACCTAAGTGCTAAGAAATTCAGTGACTTTCCTGTAATTGACTTATCTAAGCATTTCTCCGATGGGTAATACACATTATTTTTGGCTTGTTTTGCTCAAAGACACAGCAAGGGAAGAAAGAAGCCACTCTGGGTGTCTTCAGTCAAGGTCATGTCTGCTGGAACTCCCACACTTCAGGGCTAACATTCCCCTCTGTGACCCACGCCCTCAGACCCTGTGACTTGAGTCTAAAACAGCCAGTTGATTCAGCTACTCAATTCAGCAAACCACCCACCATTGCTTAATAGAGATTAATAGGCAAGTTGTTTTCCAAGGAACTATATGTAGATAAAGACTGGTATTTTCAGTTTAAAGAAATTTCAAAGAAATTTTACTATATTTGAAGATCACAAGCAAAGCATATTTCCAAAGTCAAAGGTTCTGGTGGGTGGGAGAGGTTTGTAACATCACACCGCAGTACGGTAAAAACTGATTTACTTAGTAAAACCCCAATTCACTTTTTGCTGAATTGACTTGAAGGAACTTTGAAAATATGTTTGTTTTGCTTTTCGCTTTTTTTTTTTTTAGCATTGATAGAAAGTCTAACATGAATTAAATTAATAACTTTTTGTTCATTTAAATAATGGACACATAAATACGTTCCACCTGAATACCTCTAAATAAAAGTTAGTATCAGGGCTAACTTGCCTGTTCCGTCTTATTAATGTTTTCACAGTCTCAAAGTGGTCAAGAAACACATTAGAGTTATTCATTGTAAGACATTCATTGAATTCATAAAATTCAATGAAATTCCTTTGAATTTAAATCATCTCAGACCATTTAATATGGTAACTACCTAGTCGCTCAAGGGCTAGGTACAATTACCCTGTCCAGGTGACATTTTATAAAGCTGAGATTCCTTTACATTTTTTCCTTAACTTTGAGAATGTCATAAATATGTCATCCTGTTGTATCCTCTGATTGAGAGATTATTTCAAAAAATAGATCCCATTTATTTTCAACCTTGACATCTTCTGTTTGGAGATGATATTTTAAAGTACATTCTAGTACATTCCCTATTTTATTCTAGTGGTTGAAAAGGGAGGACCTTTGTCCTGGAGGTGGACAGGGTAAATGTAGTTTGTTAAATTGGTCAAAGAATGCGGAGTTCAGAGAGGCTACCATATTTGACTTAAGGTATCTCAATAGTTCAAGTAATTATAATTCATTGAGCTCCCGTTCTCCCCTCTCTACATTTGGAATGAGTAGTGTCAAGGAATGTTATTTTCCAAAGAAAGCAGAAGTCTGGGTGAGGCCAGGCAGGAAACGTGGCTGGGAGGAATCTATAAACATCCATTCATGGTGATGGGCCGGCCACCAGGTACTTTTGCTTCATTCTAGCAGCCCCATGACTAGTGAGAAGCTGCTGCTTTGTCGTAGGCAGCAAAAAAGATCCAAGGAAAGACAGGAAAAAACCGGGTGAAGTCTAGGTTTTACAAGGTATACAGGTCGAAGGAGACCAAGTTCTTGAATATTTATTTACTGCCTGTAGGTGGGAAGTTGTAAGGTTTATTGGAAGCTTAACACTTTCAGTGGTCGAAGTTGGGTTGACTTGCTCAGAGTTGAAGGGAGTTTAGGATCCCCTTGCTGAAAATCCCATTTTATGGATGAGGAAAATAAGGGCAAACGAGGTGATGTGATCTGCGGAAGAGCCACGTGTAGAACCTGGGCCTCACGACATCTACACCAAAGGCAAAAGCAAAGCCCGTGTCAGAAGAAGCAGTACCAAATGTTACACCAAAGAGAGAAACAGGTTTTCTATTTATACCTTGTCTCTACCTAAGGAGAATGTGAGCAGGTGTATCACGCCCTCGTCACCCTGCTGGCTGGCTACTTCATGGGAAGGGTCTTCTCAACTCCTGCTTAGTTCTGTCTTCCAAACCCTCTGACAATCCTCCCCTGTTTGTGGTAAGTTTTCTTATGGCCCCTACTGGCAGAATACCACCTTGATATTCTGTCCATGGCTTTCTGGTTGATGCCTTAATTAAATTACCTACGGTGTAAATTTATCTTTATGCTCAGCTTGATGTAATGGGGATGATACTCAAAATGATTATTCTCAGCTTGGCCTGGTTCCTGTCTCAGATTCTGCAGAACAGGACGCATCTTCCTGGATGTCCTGGCATCGCTTGGCCAAAATGCCGGAAGTATTATTATTTTGGTGTCACTGAACCTATTCTGGATGTCAGCATCTTGCATGAGGACCATAGCAATAGCACTGTATCTTGCTTCCCTGCTTTTAGCGACCCAGTAAATCCACCCTATGCACTGATGGCAAATGTCTATACCAAAGGGAGAGCTCCAATCATATCATTCTCCTGATCAAAACCTTTCAGTGGTTTCCCATTACCTGCAAAATAACACCCAATCTCCTTAACCTGGGCTATAAGGTACTTTCAGGTTGGGCCATAATTCAACCAGTATCTATTGAGTGCTGACTGAATGCTGCGCTAGATGCTGGAGACATGGCAGCTTAACGGGACACAGCCCTGTCCACACTGAACTCTCTACTCTGGGAGAGGATACGGAATAGAAACCAATGACATGTAACACAGTGTGTTACTCGGGGGGTGTGTGTGCGCGTGTGTGTGTGCACGCGTGTGTGTGTGTCAGGGACCATGACAGAATTACGAAATGCTCTGAGATAAAAGAGGACCAGCACGTCACCCAGACTGAGGCGGGGAGAGGTGGAGGAAAGGAAGGTGGGGTGGAATCAGGGATGCAGGGATGGGAGCCAGGGAAAACATTCCTGGAGAAAGTAGCAGAACTTGAGACATGAAGAGGCAAGCAGACAGGTGAGGGGGGCGGTGACGAGTGACGATGAACAGTGTCTAGCTCATGTGGCCTCCTCTCTGGGTTCCTCCTCCACACAAACTGGCCTCAACACCTTTCCTTACCTACCTCTTGCTCACCCTTCAAAGTCCGGCTCCACTACCACACCACTGAGCCTCACTGGACAACCCAACTGGAAATCATCTCTCTATCCCTCAAGTCCTTCAGCCCAAACTTCCATCCTCTGATGTGGAGCTGCCCAGGGAACATTCACGGAATGAATTCCTACTGCCTGGTCCTAACCGTGGCTACGGCACCACGTCCCGACTATCGCACCAGCCTTATGCTGCCTCTTCCATCCGTAGGGGGGCTTCCTCACCGCCACCCAAACACACCAAAAATTAATGCTGCTCCAGTGACCCACCCACTCAGCTCCATCCTTCACGTCCCAGACCAACTTCACTCCTGCTTTCCGGAGACCCACCCGACTCCGCTCTCTCTTTCCCCAGCTCCCTGTGCCTTCAGGTTCAGGGCAATCCTGGCTCCAACTGGGCAGCAGGCTCCTGTCCAGCTTTCCACGTGGCCCACCCGGTAAAGACCTGGCAAAATGGCAAGGGCGTACTGACAGGTTTTGTGTATCTTCGCTCCCAGCTTTGAGCAGAGAGAACCTAGTTTCACAAGGAAAGTTGAGAGGTCACTGGAGAGAAAAATAAACCAGCAACAAAAAGGAACACCTGAGAGGTGGTGGGGGGAAGGCAGATTTACAAAGACTCTGGGAGGAAAGCGTGCCCAAGGTCTAAGTCAAATCAAGTTAAAACACATCACTGGGTTTTCCTCTGTTTGCCTGACATGAGTAATTTCTCCGGAACCCTAAAGTGTTAGAGCTGTTTTCCTCCAGATAGGTAACTTTGCCCCTTTGAGTATAATCTGTGAGTTTCCACTGGAACAGAAAAGGGAAGTGTTATTGCATTAAATTAAAAGGAACTATTGAGGTTCCTTTTAGGGTAGTTTTATTTACTTATTTATATCATTGTTTTACGGTTTTCTTATTCTGAGGCTACAGAAAGAATCAATGATTGAAGACCGAATGTTTCAGGTAGGTTTGTGTCCCTTATAAAACCATAGCAATGATCTGTTTTTCAGCCTTAATTTAAGTTTTCAAGTTTCCATTAACATCTATACTTCTGGGGGAACCTTCCCCTTTATCATTTCCTCATATAAACGGTTCTGCTGCAATTGGGAAAAGCTGGAGCGATACTGTTCCATACACACCCTTATCTTACCCTCTGTGATGGGGCTGTTTCCTCGTGGCGGTTAGCTAGTGTATTAACTCCCAGCCAGCCTCCAGGAGTAAATCGGGGTGAGCGTAGCTGGGCACTATGGCAGGACCCCTGCCCTCAGTCAAGAAGACACGGTCTCTGCCAGACAAGTTGCATCCAAGTGGGGCTGGCGGTGAGACTTGACAGAGGGAGGGCCCATCAGTCCTTGAATAACTGCCCTCAAGAGGCAGAAACCTGAGACCAAAGTTTCCCTTGGACATATGGAGTTCCCAAATCTCTACTTCAAAATATCCATCAAGTGTGGGAAATGAAGTTGGAAAGTATATTTGAAAGCTTAACCCACGTCAGGAATACACTTTGCAGGTACAAAAGTCCCTTGCTGAATGAAACCTTCCCATGTGGGTTCAGGAGCCCTTATTTTGACCAATCTTTCTAGTTAGATGCGTTGCTTGTATTTTTCAGGGGTTCTACAGGCTGCAAGATGCATTACTTCAAAGAATTCAGTACTTCTAAAGGAAATCACTTGAAGCCCTGGGCATTTGTTTCTAAACTTGCCTGGGCTACTAGGATCTCCACCTCTCCCAGCCCTTCTCTCTTGTTCCCTTGATTCTTCCTTCCTTTCTACTCCTCCTACCTCAGCAGTGCTCATTCCCCTTCCTCTGCTGTCTTTTGTTATTTTGTTTTTGTTTTTGTTTTTTGTTTTCTTTGGCTGCACCATGCGGCATGTGGGATCTTAGTTCCCTGACCAGGGATCAAACCCGCATCCCCTGCATTGGGAGTGCGGAGTCTTAACCACTGGACCACCAGGGAAGTCTTCCTGTCTTTGTTTATAACTGAGCAGTTTGCAATCTACACTCACGCTCAAGCATCTCTTGTAAAGTCTTCAGAATCAGAAGCCAGGCAGAGAGAGAGGGCCAGAACGCATTTTCTTCCTTATTTGGTGGTGTAATGAGATCCCTTAAGTTCCAGGGTCTATAGGTCCGAACTGGGTTCCTTCTCCTAACCTTAAAAGTCTCCCCCGGACCTGGAAATTCTTCCTCTTCTCCCTCAAACTGGCCTATGTCAGCAGGATCTGTCCTCTCCTAAGCTGGGTCACTGTCCTTGCGTTCACAGTGACTTGATGTGGAGATGTCTTGGGAGGCTAAGTGGTGACAATGGCCAACTCTGGCTACCAGACATTCCAGGCTGAGCCCGCGTCCGGAGTCCAGACCCTCACCTGAATGAGGAGACCGGTAGCGAAAGTCCTCTTTGGTCAGGAGCAGGAGAGCTTTGCCATTCATCTCAAACGTGTTGCTGTCAATCGGCCTTAGAGAAAACTCATTTTCAGCCCACTTGAGCCACTGGGCTACGTCATCTCTGCTCCAGTACATTGGCTGCAAGCCTGTTGGAGAGACAGCAAGGCAGAAAGAAAAGAGAGAGAGAGAAAAAAAAAGGTCTTGTCAGTTAGACAGCTGAAATAAAGGGCAAAGATTTCCAAATGGTTAATGAAATTGAGTCTCCGTATCTGAAGAGCCCTTAGGTTCCACTCTGAATCCCAGGTAAAACTCAAGCTTCATGAGTGGCAAAGTGCGATAGCAAATGAACTTTTTACTGAGAGGCAAAATGGGGGAAAAATCCCTTTTTATGTTTTTAAGGAACCGTAGGTCTCACAGCCCTGTCCTTCCTTGGCCGGCTCCAGCTCCAGGGGTGTCTGGATTCCTGGTCTGCCCTGAAGGTGCAGCTGTGGAGTGGGCCTGAAGCACCTGAGGGGGCTCAGAGTCATGACAAATGCCAGTGGGCTTTGGAGGTGACTCCAGAATCAGAGCTGGGGTGGGAGGGAGGGAGGGAGACGCAAGAGGGAGGAGATATGGGGATATATGTATATGTATAACTGATTCACTTTGTTATAAAGCAGAAACTAACACACCATTGTAAAGCAATTATACTGCAATAAAGATGTTAAAAAAAAAAAAAAAAAAGAATCAGAGCTGCTCTGATTGTAGCCCAGGGTCCTTTCAAAGTGAGAATGTTCCAGAGCGGGGCTTGACCTTCCAGAGATGCCAAATAATGAAGTGTTCCCTGAAACTTCTTCCAGGAAGAGCAACTCACTCGCCTCTGGGAAGCGATCAGGCTAGTCTCTGGGAATGAGAGGGCAAGGTAAGGATAAAAGGTCTTTCGCCTGTTTACTGTACTTGCTGATGTCAGAACTTCCTGGTAGGGGTGGTACTTGAAGTCTGAGTAGGACCAGGAGCGGGTGAAAGGGAGGGCAGCCACTGAGGCTGAGAGGATGGCTCGGGCTGGGTCTCTGCCTGGAAGCCTGACCGTGAATCTATGTTTTATGTGATTTTGCAGTTGTGGGAAAGCTTAGACACATCATTCAAGCGGTTTAGAACAGTCGTTACCAAAGTGTGATCCAGGGACCCTTCAGGGTTCCCAAGACCTTTTCAGGGTGTCTACGAAGTCAAAACTCTTTTCATAACAATATTAAGGGGTTATCTGCCTTTTTCACGCTCATTCCTTCATGAGCATATGGTGGAATTTTCTAGAGGCTACACAGCATGTGATATGACGGCAGACATGAGAATCCATCCATTTTCTATGAAGCTAGACGTTAAAGAGACTTGCAAAACTGTAAAACAATGAATGCCACTCTTTAATTTTGTTTGGTTTTGGAAAATATATTCAGAAATATATATTTATGTTAACATATACTTGGCTTATGTTTCAGTGAGTTAACCAATATTTTTATATATATTATAACCAATATTTAAAATTTTCAGTTTTAATTTCCAATATGGTAAATATAGATAGATATAAGCCACATGAGCAAAGCTCTTTGGGGTCTTCAATAATTTTAAAGAATCAAAAGAAATCTTGAAACCAAGCTGTTTGAGAACGGAGGGCTTAGAAGAAGCTAGATGCTCAAGAGTGCTTTATTCTCTAAAATATCGTATGAATTAATAGTTCAAATACAACAGAATCAGGGTTTGCTGAGAGGAGCGTCAGCCTCTCTATTGAGTTACTTCAGCTTGCTAAGGAGACTCCAAGTGTGTGCTCTGACAATGTCCTTCAGTTTCATCCTGGAAAGAAGCACCTTTCATCCTTATGTCAGGCATGACAAAGAACTGTCTGGTCTATGTGGATGGGCTGCTTTTCCTCCCAGGTGGACTGGGGAATGGAATGGCTCAGATGCCCTTGAGAAGATCCAGGGCCTCTGGGCATGACAACTGGCTCTGTCTTCCAGGTGGCTTCTTTGCAAAGTCTAGTTTTAAAGAATGGCAACTGGCTTCCTTGGACTCTGGGGGAGTCTCTTTGAAACTGGTCCACTGTGTAGGGCACCGATAAAGCACTATGGGCACTGAAATAATTAGAGATGGGCATTGAGAGCTTTCTCCTTGGTTTTTAAGTTTTTTGATTTTTTTTTCACGTGAAAAAAGGGGCATTGTAAAATAATAACGTGTAGTATGTTACTGCTCTATGATCTTTAGAATAAACACAGCCACTAAAGAATTCAAGGTTTTGCTTTGGACTCTTGACTGGGCCAAGAAGCAATGCCTATTAAAAATGGTCCTCGGCTTCCCTGGTGGTGCAGTGGTTAAGAATCCACCTGCCAATGCAGGGGACACGGGTTCGAGCCCTGGTCCAGGAAGATCCCATGTGCCGCGGAGCAACTAAGCCCAGGCGCCACAACTACTGAGCCTGCGCTCTAGAGCCCGCGAGCCACAACTACTGAGCCCGTGAGCCACAACTACTGGGACCGCGAGCCACAACTACTGAGCCCACATGCCACAGCTACTGAAGCCTGCGTGCCTAGAGCCCGTGCTCCACAACAAGAGAAGCCACCGCAATGAGAAGCCCATGCACTGCACCGAAGAGTAGCCCCCGGTCGCCTCAACTAGAGAAAGCCTGCCCGCAGCAACAAAGACCCAACGTAGCCAAAAATAAAATAACATTAAAAAAAAAAAAAAGGTCCTTGGGACATAGATGGACTTGGAGGGTCTTATGCTAAGTGAAATAAGGTAGAGAAAGACAAATACTGAATGATATCACTTATATGTGGCATCTCAAACATACAACAAACTAGTGAATATAACAAAAGAGAAGCAGACTCACAGATATAGAGAACAAACTAGGGGTTACCACTGGTGGGGGGATGTAATATAGGGGTCGGGGGGTGGGAGGTACAAACTACTGGGTGTAAGAGAGGCTCAAGGATGTATTGTACAACATGGGGAATATAGGCAATATTTGGTAATAACTGTAACCTTTAAGAATTGCATTGTTAGGGACTTCCCTGATGGTACAGTAGATGGGACTCCACGCTCCCAATGCAGGGGGTCCGGGTTCGGCCCCTGGTCAGGGAACTAGATCCCACATGCATGCTGCAACTGAGGAGGCCGCGTGCCACAACTAAGGAGCCCGTGAGCCGCAACTAAGAAGCCCATCTGCTACAACTAAGACCTGGTGCAACCAAAAAAATAATACATTAAAAAAAATTGCATTTTTAAAAAGTTAAAAAAAAAAAGGTCCTTGGAGATAGGAGGTAACCCAGCTCTTCCCAATGACCTTGAAAATGCACATCTGGGATCACAGTGAGGTGTGTGTGTGGGGTGTGTGTGAAAATGGTTCAGCAAGACCTCGAGTTCTGAACTAGTTAAAAAAAACCAACACAAACCCTTAGAGTTGACGTCCTGCACTCCATGGTGTCACCTCTGGACGGGAACAGCAGAGTGATTAGTTATTAGGACTTTTCCCTTCTTTGCCTTCACACAAGGGGCAAGAGCACAGCCAGCCTTTAGGGGATGAATGTGAGGACCAGGCAAGCGTGGCCTAAGGAACTGCCTTGGGGCAAGAGGGCCGCAGGGCAGAAGATGCTTGGTCAGAAACAGGAAAAAGGACGGGGTAGCTTATTGGAAGAGGGAGTGCCAAAGCAAATACAGAACCGAATCCCGCTCAGGAGGGGAAATGAAAGTAAAATGCTGAAGTTTCTGCAGAGGAGACACTGAAGCAAGGGAGGCGGGTGAGAAGGGGGCGGGTACACAAGTAGTAATTTGAGGTTCTTTATATTCTATGGAAGAAAATACGCATGAGTAATCTTTTCCCTAAATACAAGAAGAGTCGCACACTCCAAACAGCCCTGCCGGTTAAGAACCACTGTTTCTCTTTTCACTTCCCATTAATCTCTCCCACAGCCCAGCCCCCGAAGCAAGCGGAGCCATCACGTGGAAACCCCCTCACCGGGGACCCACTGAATGCTTATGGGCTAAGGGGACCCGGCAAGTCTCAGTCCGTCCCGGGAGCACCATGGCAATCTTAGCAGTTTGACAAAAGTGACCCCGACAGACTAGGCTACCTGCTGGAGGCCAGGCAATAAACTGATCAGAATCACTGCTCTTCCAAAGAGAGAATGCGGACACGTTCACCGAGCCGGAAAGAGGTTTGATAAACTTTGGGGTTCAAAGTCAAGTCCCACTGCTATACCCTTTTCAATTCAACAGAAGAAAAAGGTCCTGGTGTAGGATGCGCTCTGCCATTCTAACTGAGGAAAAAGAAGCTTCCTTTCCTCAAACCTCAGGGCCCTAAGGCCTGGGTGTTACAGCCTTGGACGGAGAAGACACTCCCATTGCATCAGGACCATTTAATTCACTTAACAGTCACCCAGCACCATTTTGAGCACTTGATAAATATCAGTTCATTTGACTGCACGCTCACAGTAACCTATGAGAGAGGGTTTCAGGTGGCGCAACTAAGGCCCAGTGCATTTAAGGGATTTGCCCAAAGGCACACGACCCCAGGGACCAAAAAAACAAGAGGAGCTGAGATTTCGAACCCAGGGCACCGGGTTTCCGAGTCTGTGCTCTTACCCACCACATTCTGCTGGCCCATGTATTTCCCATCCAGATTCATAACGCAGATTGATTTTCAACATCTACTGGGGATTCCGAAAAGACTGAGTGAACTGAATCCTCCACCTCCGAGACTTTGATCCTGGGAGGTTTCTCAAGTTATCGACAGACTAAAAATAGAGCAAAAAAAACCCCTGTAGATCCCTGGAGAAATAGATTTATACATGGGAAGAAGAGGGAGGTGTAGGCGAGACTCTGCTTTTAATGCATCCAGGGATAAGGCTCTACCGTCACTAGCTACTTGCTCACAGGCACTTGCTGTGCACACACCGATCCTGCGTAGACAGTTGCTAGTGTAACAGAACACGGGCAAGACCAGGGAGGAACGCATCACATGTAACTTGTTTTACAGTTACGTCTTGCAACGTTAGCTCAACAAAGTTGGAGAATATACACGTTAGTGATCACTAGTAAAAAGAAAAGAGAGGGAGACCATTATTCCACACCTACATTATGCTACCCCCCTGTGCACATAACAAGCCTGTGAAAGCCACCCTAAGACCCGCATTTTTAACGCCAATTAATTTCAGAGCATAGTTGAGAAGGACTTTGCACAGAAGAAATGAACTGCTATGATTAAGAAAATTACTAAGAGTTCCACCGCACTTTTTTTCCCAAGTGGGTCAAGTCAAGTTCATGGGGCTGTAGCCTCCAATGACATACCCAGACCCTTAAACTTCCTTGTGATAGTTCTCCAATTCCATGTTCAAAGAAGCAGCCACATTCATCAGTACACTCTTAGCCTCGATTCAGACTTTTTGAGTTATGTTTAAACTAACGACGGAAAGCATGCTGAGAGATAGGAGCCTGGATTTTATTCCCAGATCTGCCATTAATTAACATGTGATGCTGGGACAGCCACTCAGTTTCTCTTTGGTTCAGTGGCTTCATCTGTAAAACGAGGGGCTTAGAGTATGTGATCTCTCTTCCCTTCTGGGTTTAATACGGTCAAGACGCTCCCATTTAACTTGTATCCTAAAACCCAAAGAATACAAGCAGCCGGGACCCTTTTTCTACAGAGCTACTCCGTGCTCACGACAATGACCCTGAGATTTTGTAACTTCCTGAAGGCTCTTCTGAATCACAGATTCAGGAAAACAGATTAAGTTACTTTAAATAGAGTTCGGTGCTTACGAGTATTTTTTTATATTCTAATTCTTGGAAAAGTTATAACCTGGTTACGGCAAGAATAAACAACATTTTAAGAAGGTGTTTTCACGTGTATGACCTCAGGTAATTCTCCAAAAAGCCCTGTGAAACCCACTGTGGTCTCATTTCAGTTTAACAGATGAGGAAACAGGGGCTCAGAGCCATTAGAGGATGTCGCTGGTTTGCGTAATACTCAACTCAAGCTCTTTTGCTATAGTAAACATTCATCAAAAACACCCTTTATCCTAAATGTTCTGTGTACACAGGAACTGGCTGCAGATTCTGTGGCTTAGAGGACAGGATCATAGAAGACAACTCCCACTGCCTCCTATTCATTAGGCAACTGAAGCTGGGAAAAGTGAAGAGATGGAATCAGGATCAAGCTGCCCCAGGTTCCCTGACTCTTTCCAACCTCCCACAGTGTCTCATAACTAGATTCGATGACACCGAACAGTTCCGTAACCCTTGACACAGTGAGGAAGGTTATCACTTCCTTGCTTAGTCATCTTGCCTTAAGATTAAACATCCTTCATTGGTCCAAACAGAAGTTCTGTACTGCCTTTTCTAGAGCCTTACAGGCCTGCCTGCCTCCTCTGGAGATGCTATTTGGCTGCCATTCCTAAAAGTAGTACCAGAAGCAGGACTAGAACCTTTCTATCTCTGGACAATGTTTTTGTTCATCCTAATAGCTAACAATTATTGAGCATTTACATGAGTCTTCACTACGACGATTACTCCTTCTCGTTGTGTAGAGGAGAAAACTGCCACACACAGTAAATGGAAATGGTGGTGCTGGGGTTGAAAACCAGGCCCCAACTCTTAACACCCCACCATATGGATTCTCCAGTTGCCCCCTCCGTATCGAGGTTCCACATCCAACCAACTGCAGATCAAAAATACTCAGAAAAAAAATTCCAGAAAGTTCCCAAAAGCAAAACTTGAATTTGCTGTGTGCTGGCAACTATTTTCATAGTGTTTACATTGTAGTCACAATAAATGACATAGCATTTGCAGTGTGTTAGGTATTGTAAGTAATCTAGAGATGACTGAAAGTAGATGGGAGGATGTGCATAGGTAGGGGATATGCAAATACTACACGAGTTCCTATAAGGGACTTGAGCATCTGTGGATTTTGGTATCTGAGGGGGTCCTGGAACCAATCCCCCCATGCAGATACCCAGGGATGTCTGTAACAGCAAACACTTACCAGCATTTACTGTGTGAAAGGCACTGTTCTAAATGCCTTCTCTATGCAACTCATTTAATCTCCACAGCAATCCTGTACAATAGAAACATTCACTATCCTCATTTACACAGGAGAAAACTGGAGCACTGAGAAGTTAAGTGATGCAGCCAAAGTCACATACCCAGTGGAAGAGCCACCATTTGAACCCAGTTGGTCTAGCCCGAAGTCCATATTTATTGACTCCTTGCCTCTCTGTCTAAGGTTATTTGGTGTTTTGGCAGGACATCAAGTTAAATTCAGGATTTAAAAAGAGAGAGAGAGAGAGAGAGAGAGAGAGAGAGGGAGAGAAAAGTTTCAGTGACTGTGTGAACTTTCACGTGGTTAAACATGTAGGCCCAGAGCACCAGCACGGAAACTCTGCTTCCCAGCTGTGTGATCTCGGACAAGTTTCTTAACCTCTCTGTGTCTCACTTGCCTCAACTGGAGAATGGGGACAACTTTCAACTTGTGAAGCAAGTGCCACTGAATCATAGATGACATGCTTGTCAAATTGGCAGATGACATAAAGCTAGGATAGAGTAAGATGATACAAATGATGATATAAAATACAAAGGACAGTATTTGGCATAGAGCAAAAGCACTTAATAGTTATTTACCATTATCATTTTTATAATCTCCCTACCCTGCACATAGATGGCTGCTGTTTGGAACCCAACTGTAAGAAGGTGTATTAATCAGTATTAGATTTCATCTTGCTATTGTCCATCATCATTCCAGCCTGCAGCAGTCCCTCCAGATTTGGACCTATCTCTAGTATCATCAATACTTTGTAGCTTCCTGTCAACTGTGGCTTTGATTAGCATCTGTCACCTCAACAGGTTACTGACAAAGTGCTGATTAGGTGAGGGCTGACAGGAGGACACTCTGGTGACACACTAGCCACCTTCTTTCAGATGGAGACTGAGCCAGTTATTGGCTCCGTTTGGGTACAGGTGTTCAATTATCAACACATGTAAATACTCTGATATTTGGACTACATCTTTCCAGTTCAGCCATAAGTGGAACCATCTGAAATTCAAATAAAATGCTCTCCTGATGTCCAGAAATACAATAACTACAAAAGTTACAGCAACCTTACTGAAGAAGATGAAGAGCAGCAGGTGGTTCGTTCCTAAGGGATGACTTTTTCCTAAGTGCTTATAACATGTATGTTTGAAACTCTCTCCTGAGTTCCATCTGAAAGTTATAACAGGTTAGCTGTTTGTAGTCTGTACATACAGCCTTTTTTCCTTCTTCTGCTCTGAGTGTCAGGTAAACAATGGCTCATATTCTTTCTTTTAGTGCCTCTTCCATTTCCCACAATGCTTAGTGGCCTTTCAGTGTCAGTGGCCTTTCACCCTTGTAAGTTCTTTATTCTGGGATGTCATTTGTCTGGGCCAAGAGCCTTGAACTTATTTAGAACAACTTAGATTCACTTTTACAATCAATCCACCCATCTTGGGCTTCAATTCCCTCATGTCAGTTTGTACTACCTGTTTCAGTCTGACAATCACCCTCCTTGATGGAAGAGAGGGAAGAAAGAGAGAAGTTGCCCAGTTTTGTTTTCTGTTTGCCACCCAACCCAACCTGCATGCAGATACCGTGCTTATTCTTTTACTGCCCCTCCAAACACAGTTTTCTTAAGCATCTCCCATACTTTTTAGCTCACTTAGTTTTAACATTCTAGATCTAAAAATCTCTCCTTTATATGTTAAATTGTTTTGTTGTTGAGACACAGTTGACGTATAATATTATATACGTTATAGGTATATAGTAATCCACAATTTTCAAAGATTATACTCCACTTACAGTTGTTATAAAATATTGGCTATATTCCTTGTGCTGTACAATATATCCTTGTAGCTTATTTATTTTACACATAGTAGTTTGTATCCCTTCTTCCCACACCCTTACATTTCTCCTCCCCCCTCCCCTCTCCCCACTGGCAACCACTGGTTTGCTCTCTATATTTGTGAGTCTGCTTCTTTTTTATTATATTCACTAGTTTGTTGTATTTTTTAGATTCCACATATAAGTGATATCATACAGTGTTTGTCTTTCTCTGTCTGACTTGTTTCACTTAGCATAAGGCCCTCCAGGTACATCATGCTGTTGTAAATGACAAAATTTCATTTTTTGTTTTTTAAAAAATTTCATTTTCATTACCTTGTTCTTTCATCCACTATATACATCTTTTTAAAAATCTGAGCTCATTAGACTGGCACACAGAAAACAGTGGTAAGGTAAATTGGCATGATCTTTCTAGTAACTAACTTGGTGAGAGTTTAAGAGCCCTGTAAATGTTAACTTCTGAGAATCTATCTTAAGAAAATAATTGAGGATACAGAGAAATCGTTCATGCACAAAGATGTTCATTGCAGTGTTATTTTTAATAGTGAAAAACTGGGAACATCAATAAGGAAATAGTTAAGTAAACTGTGAACAACATCTCTGGTAGAAAATTATACAGCCAATAACATAGTATTTATAAAGAGTATCTATTCATATGGAAAATCACAAAATAGCATGTGTGCATATATACTATAATCTCAAACAACTTATAGAAAAATATTATAATGCAACATAAAAATATTAACAGCAACTGTCACTCAACTGAGTTACAGATGATGTTTACTATCTCCTTTTCATTTTTTATTTCCCAATTCTATTAAGCATGTGCTACTTTCATATTTAAAAGGATCTATTTAAAAATTGAGATCATCAGAGAAGGTCCCCTCATCAGCCTCATCCAATTCTTTTTTTTTTTTTTTTTTTTTTTTTTTTTTGCTGTACGCGGGCCTCTCACTGCTGTGGCCTCTCCCGTTGCGGAGCACAGGCTCCGGACACACAGGCTCCGCGGCCATGGCTCGCGGGCCCAGCCGCTGCGCGGCATGTGGGATCTTCCGGGATAGGGGCACGAACCCGTGTCCCCTGCATCGGCAGGCGGACTCTCAACCACTGCGCCACCAGGGAAGCCCCTCATCCAATTCTTTAGTTGTCCTCCTCCCTTCTCATGCCCTGTGCAGTTGATATGTCAGAATTTCATTTTCCAGAGCACCCTGATTCTCTAGACTTGGTTTTAGCCCCTTTCAGATCATGGGCCCATAGGTAGTTTTCCCCTCAATTTAAGTCATTTCCCTTCTTCAAGTCAAGAAGACACATCTGCTCGTGCCTTTCAATTCCCTACCCAATTCCAGGATGATGTTTTCATTCTCACCAAAATTTCCATCATTTCTACTTCGCCAGCCAATTCCTCCTCATTTGTCAGACATGTGTCCAAATTAGCAGTGCCCCTCATTGCTGCTTCTACCTTCTGGGAGATCAGACTGCTAACTGGTAGGCACATGTGTTAAGAGTTAAAACGTGCATGTGTGTAGCTGAAGGCGATTTCAGCGCTTCTCACATCGTGCTTGGCACACGACGGTCCCCTGGTAATGCCAGACTGTTTGGCCAAAGAACCCCAATGCTAGCACCCCACCTTGGGCCAGCTCTGCAGCCTGTCACTGCCACCCTGTCCTACCAACATTCTCACCAGGTGGGACACTTCTGATCTGTGCAGTTCACTGCCATTACCAGATGCTTCTCAGACAGGTTGGGACCTGGGACCCACTGCTGCAGTGCTTGCACCTGGAGAAGCTCTCAGGGAGCAACAAAATACAAAGAAACTATAAGGGACTAAAAATAACTGCGTGCATGTGCAGTTGGGGTAAATTATGGACAGTAAGATACAAAAAGACCAGAGAGCCTAACTGCCACTTCTGAGGAGCCGGGAGCAAAAGCAAGGTGTCCCGAGCAAAAGCAGGGTACTGCACGCACCCCCTGCACTCAACACCACAAAGGGGTGGGCAAACGATCTAAGCCACCCCTCCGGCCCGACCCCCTGGACACACCCCTACCCTCACCCCATAGAAGGAACTAGCTTAGCCCCCCAGTCAGGGAGCGAGCAAGCAAGGGAAAATGTTACTTTTTCTCACTCCCCACTGCTGCAGCAGGGGCCCCAGTAAAGCCTTGCCTGAATTTCTTGTCTGGTCTCTTATCAATTTCTATTGATTAAGGAGGCCAAGAACCCTGGTGGTGACACTTCCACATTCATGGCATCCCAGCAACTATTCTGTGAGGGAGCTAAGGTTGGCACAACTGTATTTGCAGAAGAAACTGAAGCTCAGAGAGGTTGAGGGACTTTCCCAAGGTCACAATGGGCCTCAGACCAGAACTCCAGCTCCTGGTCCTTTGTATATGTCCAGTGAACTTCCTCTGGGTCAAAGGAAATAAAGGATATAAAAGACCCTTGCACTTTAATGCACCATAAAAGGCACTCTAAAAATGCAAAAGAATTAGGAATAATAAATCATAACTCAACTGGGGCAGGTTGAGTTGCAGGTCTGGTTTAGCTGCAGATCCAGAATGCCGAGCCCTTTCTGACCTCTGCAAAGGGGGTGCAGTGGGAAGGGTTTCTTAGGATAAATAAACACTCCAAAATAAAACAAAGTTATCATCAGAGGCTGTTAAGCTGCTGCTTCCCAGAGCACTTCGCAGGGGTCTTTTCTGACTCCTAACCCTTCCCCACAGGCTGAGTGCCCCCAGCCCACACTGCAGTCCTGGGTAGATTCTGACAAGCTCGGGCATTCCCGTTCCTCTGGGTCTGCCTCTAACTCTGGATGTGTTATTTGCTCAAGACTGCTCTCAGCACACAAATTCTGTCACTAGGGGACGTTCCAAAACATTTCCTGTTTTTTGTCCTCCAGGTTACCCTGTATCTCAGCACTCAGTTTCCAAGTGGAGGTTGGAAGGTTATTCTGGTGTCTTTTCAGCTAAAACCCCAAGAGCAAGAATACTACACATTCACGTTTAGATCCAAAGTCCTATTCTGTTCCCTGGAAAAAATCTTTCCTTACAAACTTCATTTTGTGGATTTTTCTGGCTTTCACTCAGTTTTAGCCACAAAGGGGTTTTTATCAGCAAACCTGTTGACAGCAAAACTGGCCCAGGGCCTCCTACTCATGCTTACAAACATGAGTGAGACCATTCCTCCTCATTTGTGCCTTTGGGCAGCAAGCCCAATGCGGAGAGAGGCATGGAATATTTTAGATAAAAACCTGGGTTTGGGAGTCAAACAGTCCTGAGTTCAAATACTGGTTCTGTTACACCTCTGAACCTCAGCTTCCCCAGCAGTCAAATGGGGCCAAGAATAGAACTTACCTCCTAGGGCAAATTTAAATATGGAGTGAGATAACCCAAATAAAGATTCTGCACCCTGCCTGGTAAACGGGAAGTGCTCAGTGCATTTTGGGCGGTTGGGCAGGGCAGATTTGTTGTATTTTGTCACGTCTTCAGGAGACTGAAATACCTTCTGCAGCTCACTGGAGCCTCAGAAGCTGGAGCAAGGGTTCTTGGGAGCCATGTGAAGGGTCTAGCAAGAGCTACGAGCCCAGCACAGGGCTTTAAGGAGGGGGTTGGCGTTATCCCTGTGCAGGCTGGGAAGCAGGCGAGAGGCTGGAGGAAGGAAGGCTGGGTTAAGAGCTCACTCAGGTCTGGGATTAGGGTAAGGCAAGTGAGGCACTCACTTCGGATGTAACATTTAAGGTAGTGACAGAAAACTCAGGAATCACAAAAAATAATGATAGTTTAATGCATTACTTTATTATTATTATTATTTTTTTTTGCGGTACGCAGGCCTCTCACTGTTGTGGCCTCTCCCGTTGCGGAGCACAGGCTCCGGACGCGCAGGCTCAGTGGCCATGGCTCACGGGCCCAGCCGCTCCGCGGCATATGGGATCTTCCCGGACCGGGGCATGAACCCGTGTCCCCTGCATCAGCAGGCGGACTCTCAACCACTGTGCCACCAGGGAAGCCCTAATGCATTATTTTAAAATCAAAATAAATGCAAACATTCACAATGAACAATTACCAACATTTTACCTAAAGTCACATTGAAAGGAGAGATGATGGGGATGGTGTCCTGATAAAGGAGAATAGGGCAGTTGGGAGCAGTACTTCTTAAGTTCAGGAGGTAACGGACCCCTTTGAGAATTCAGTGGGAGCTACCGACCCTCTTTGGAAATGCATAGACCCACGCACACCGATATTCGCCTGCCATTTCCAAGTGGGTGGACTAGCTGAAGTTTATCTATGGACGCTTAGAGGATCCGTTTAGAACTGATTTTAGCCTCGTGCATGCAAGTGGGTCTGATGAGATGGTCTAGGGATATCATGCAAAAACCCAGTTAGGTCTGAGGAGAGAAACACACACACATGTCTTCTGATATTGGGGGGAGAGAAGAGCAGAGAGAGGCAGGCAGGCTGCCCTCCGCTAACTCTGGAATTGGCGGGGGAAGGGGTGGCATGGGCAATGAAATGATGAAAGCCAACCTGGGGGTCATTTCCTTGTGAAAGGCGCACACCTGACCTTAAATACAAAATGTCCCCTCTTCAGGTACTTTAGGACTCATGGCTAACATACTGCACGTTTTCATTCATACTGGTGAAGGTTAATCGCTGCAAATTAATTTATGAATGTGAGGCAACTGGGCTGACCTAGCGAGAGACCCTTGAAAGACGAATTTCTAAAGGAAGGAGGCAATTAAGGGCAGAATTTCTCAAACTGCAGGGCAGAGAGCTACGTTTTTATTTTCAACTTTACTGATATTTATGCACACAAAAAAGCCCAATTTTAAGAAGAAATAAGTATGTAGGAAAAATAGATATGAAGAGAGTTGAAATGTTCCTCAAATAGATTTAGCAAGCAAATGGAAACTGGCTGTGGAAAGCTGGTGCAAGAAGGTTTTTTAATCCTCCATAGAAATGGATGGGGTACAGAGAATCTAAAGATCTTGTTGGATTTGCACGATCCACAGAACACAGACGATATACTACGGATGTCCGTATAAACGGGAACGAGCATCCTTTCTGTCCCCTTTGGCTCTGAAACAGCACGGGATCGTCTCCTGTGCCTGCCAGTCTGCAGAACATTCCTCTGCAAAGTGTAACAAGAGCAGAACTCATTCTCGTTCTGGACGGGCAGGGACTCTCCCGTGTGTGGTTCAGCTGCGCTTGGTCCCTTCCCTCCCGGATTCTCTTTCTTCCAAGGAAACTAAAAAGCAGGCTGCCTTTTCTCAGGATGGAGAGTCCTTATGCTCACTGCATCCTCTGAGGAGACCAGGAGGCTGGAGGTGGAGGGGAGACTCTAAGAAGCATTTACCTTTCACCATGCTAACTCCACAGACCTCAGCAACATGTCCAGGGCCCAAAAGGCAGACTGCACCAGGGGTTCAAGCAACCTAACACACTTGTGTCAATAAAGCAATGCTTTTCTGGAAAATGCCTTCTTTGAATCCTTCTTTTCTTCCCTGACTCTTTGGGGAGGGATTCCAGTGTTTTTGAAGGCCCTGAGGCTGTCCGAGCAGATGCTGATTCCGCAGGAGGAAGGACAGGTGGCCTGTGAGCACAGGCAGGATGAAATCACTTCAACGGCCTCGCGGAGGCCTCGTGAAATGAAAAACATCAAACTTGGGGCTTCCCTGGTGGCGCAGTGGTTGAGAGTCCGCCTGCCGATGCAGGGGACATGGGTTCATGCCCCGGTCCGGGAAGATCCCACATGCCGCGGAGCGGCTGGGCCCGTGAGCCATGGCCGCTGAGCCTGCGCGTCCGGAGCCTGTGCTCTGCCACGGGAGAGGCCACAACAGTGAAAGGCCCGCGTATCGCAAAAAACAAACAAACAAAAAAACCCATCAAACTTGGAGAAGCAACTTCTGTTTCAATATAATTGTGTGTGTGAGTGTGCGTGTACGTGTGTGTCAAGATTGCTCTCCACGCCTCATCCCCTCGTTCCTTCTTTACCGAGAGGATTCACGGGGAAACGTGAATCTACTTTCAGAGATGGATTCACCTAAAAGGCTGTCGTCTTTTTTTCTCACCTGTTATATTCCCCAGTATCAGAGTTGTGAAGGTTAGTAATCCCTGGATTTCCAGGCTTAAGACGATCACTTGGAGTCAGGAAGATCTAAAAACCAAACCAAACCAAGCCCTTGCCCCCTAACAGAGCAGCGGACACACAGACAGAGGCAGGGACACACACCTTCCGCTTTACCCGCGGCCCCAGATGCTGGGAGGTGGGGTGACTGGGCCAGCTCAGGGGTCAAAGGGGCACCGAGGGCCCCTCCCTGGCCACAAAATGTCTTTTTCTTCGGCTCTGTCATCCGGTCTGAAGTTATATATTATTCCCTCCTTTGGATGAAGGCACGGAGACCTTTGTGGGAAGGAACGCTGGTAAAAGGAACACATGGAATCAATATCATCCTTCACACTTCAGCTTTGTTACATAGTCGGATGAATGAGTCAGAGGAATGATCGTTTTAAGGCTAGTGGGGGTCGCCACAGCCCAGGGGCAGGATGCTAGAGGCACCAAAAGGAACGAGACTTGCACACTTTCACCGGCAGGGGTTACGGCTTCTGACTCTCCAAGAGATCTGCCCTAGACAAGGTGTGAGCGCTACAATAGAGACGTGAGCGTCCTGAGCTCCGGAGAGGCCTGGGTCCCCACTGTGAACAGAACGAGAGGCACCTCCCTCACGACACCAGGAATGTTCACTCACAAAGTGCACACGTGCTTCTGAGACGCTGGGCAGAGGGGGGGGCGGCAGGGCAAGGTCTCCAGGTGCTCACAGGCTGACCTCCGACTGTCCTGCGATTTATAAAGCATGCCGCCTCCTTTAGTTTCTTGGCAGGAATTGCTAATTTGCTGGAAATATTAAAATTGTCCTTTCGCAACTTGATTATAAAATGAGATTCAAATCCTGTTTCTGGCACCTGCTAGCTCAGCAACTACAGAGGGTTGAAAGGTGGCCCTCAAAAGACGTTGTCTGTGTTCTAACCCCTAGAACCTGGGAATGTGGCCTTGCTTGAAAAAAGACCTTTGCAGATGTAATTACGGATCGCGAGATGAGATCATCCTGGATTGCTTGGGGGCCTTAAGTCTAATGACAAGGGTCCTCATGAGAGAACACGGAGGAGAGACACAGAAGAGGAGACAGCCGTGTGAAGACAGAGGCAGAGATCGGAGTGGTGCAGACCCAAGCTTGCTTATTAGTTTTTCTTCTTCACAGGCTCCTATTAATCACATACTGAAATTCCTCTGCCCATCTTCAATATCTGTCCCTTTCTCTTGAAATGTATCTTTTTTTTTTTTTTTCCGGTAGGCGGGCCTCTCACTGCTGTGGCCTCTCCCGTTGCGGAGCACAGTCTCCGGACGCGCAGGCTCAGCGGCCATGGCTCACGGGCCCAGCCGCTCCGTGGCATGTGGGATCTTCCCGGACCGGGGCACGAACCCGTGTCCCCTGCATCGGCAGGTGGACTCTCAACCACTGCGCCACCAGGGAAGCCCTGTATCTCTTTTTTACTTTTAAAATGTTTGCTTTTCTCCTTCCATTTCTCTTAAAAATTACCTTTTGTATATGTTCATCTTGTATTCTTACTAGTTTACTTTTCATTTTTTTCATTTAAAATTCTTTCCTGAGTTCCGTCATCTCATTTCTAAGTTTTCCTAATTCTGATTTATGTTGGGTTTTTCCCCCCATGTTTTATATCATTTTCTTAATGTCTTTCAGCTCATTTGGACATAGGTCACAGTTCTGAATTTTTCCAAAGCCATGTCTTTTTGGCATGCTTTCTTTAGAAATATTATTCTGCTTCTGATTTTCTTTTATCTTATAAAAACTTTGTATGGGATTTGAACTCACTGCTTTTCTATTGCTTGTTTCCCTGTGAAATTAGTTTTCCTGAACTTTTAGAACGTGGCCTCATTCTAACTATACAAAGCTCTCTCTTCCATTACATTCATGTCATGTTCAAATATACCACTGCTGAAATTTCCTGGTTCTGTTTCCTTATGGGGACTTTTTCCCCTAAGTTTCTGTTGTTCCCACCCTGTCCAATTTGATTCCACTCCGGGCAGCTTCTCACTGTAGGATCGTTCTGGAGGAGGACCTGGTTGCTTAGTTCCAGAGCTCACAGTGGCTGAAAAGCTCTAGATCCTTCAGACCTCCCTTCAGGCTACCTGTACTCATCCCTCTTGGAATCAGTGAAAGGACCCCCACTTTCAGCTATTCCTCTCAGACTGACCCTCTATGCTTTCCTGTACTATTTGGGGCTTTTCCTGTTCTAACATCTAAAAGCCCCATTGTATCTTGGGAATATCCTGTCACCTAGTTTTGTCACTGTTCATGGGTTTGAAGTTTTGCTATTGAGTTACTCTGCTCTTACCTGGGGGTTCGAAGAGATTAAAAACTATGCTGCTGCCCGTGCTGTCATCCCAGACTCTGTCCCAGAATACTTTCTATTGGCAGGGACAGCATCCCTCTGGTGTCTCATAAAAAAGAGCACCGATCTTCTCGTGTCTCTTGGTGAACTGTTGCTGGGTTTTGTAGCAGTAAGCAAAAATGTGATAATTAATGTGAGGCGTCTCTCATACAGAAGGCTAAAAAGCACATGAAAAGATGCTCAACATCACTAATTATTAGGGAAATGCAAATCAAAACTACGATGAGGTATCACCTCACACTGGTCAGAATGGCCATCATCAAAAAATCTACAAACAATAAATGCTGGAGAGGGTGTGGAGAAAAGAGAATCTTCCTACACTGTTGGTGGGAATGTAAATTGGTACAGCCACTATGGAGAATAGTATGGAGGCTCCTTAAAAAACTAAAAACAGGGCTTCCCTGGTGGCGCAGTGGTTGAGAGTCCACCTGCCGATGCAGGGGATACGGGTTCGTGCCCCGGTCCAGGAGGATCCCACATGCCGCAGAGCGGCTGGGCCTGTGAGCCATGGCCGCTGAGCCTGCGCGTCTGGAGCCTGTGCTCTGCAATGGGACAGGCCACAGCAGTGAGAGGCCCGCGTACCGCAAAAACAAAAACAAAACCAAAAAAACTAAAAACAGAACTACCGTGTGATCCAGAAATCCCACTCTTGGGCATATACCTGGAGAAAACCATAATTCAAAAAGATACATGCACCCCAATGTTCACTGCAGCACTATTTACAATAGCCAGGACATGGAAGCAACCTAAATGTCCATCAACAGAGGAATGGATAAAGAAGGCGTGGTACATATATACAATGGAATATTACTCAGCCATAAAAAATGAGATAATGCCATTTGCAGCAACATGGATGGACCTAGAGATCGTCATACTGAGTGAAGTAAATCAGACAGAGAAAGACAAATATCATATGATATCGCTTATATGTGGAATCTAAAAAAAGGCTACGAATGAACTTATCTATAAAACAGAAAGAGAGTTACAGATGTAGAAAACGAACTTATGGTTACCAGGGGGTAAGAGGGGAGGGATAAACTGGGAGACTGGGGTGGACATATATACACTACTATATATAAAATAGATAAATAACAAGGACCTATTGTATTGCACAGGGAACTCTATTCGGTACTCTTTAATGGCCTATATGGGAATAGAATCTAAAAAAGAGTGGATATATGTATACGTATAGCTGATGCACTTTGCTGTACACCTGAAACTAACACAGCAGTGTAAATCAACTAGACTCCAATAAAATTTTTTTTAAATGTGAGGGGCCTCTGACCACACCAAAGGGGGTAATAGCCCTAAGTGCAAGAAGCACAGACACAACACCAGAGGGAAGACACAATGTAAAATGTCCGTGAGCCTCAATGGGCATCGACGTCAAGGCAGGGAACACACGGCTTCCCTAAGCGAAAGGACTAAGAAACTATTCTAGTGAAGATAAAACTTCCAAAGGGAAGGAATTTCTAGTGGGGATTAAAACAATAGCAACAATGACAACAATACAGACAGCTGACCTTTCACTGTCTTTCCACACTTCTTCTCATGAAAAAGTCAAGGGTGTCAGATGTCAAAAACTGCAGACTTTCTAAAAATTCACAAAGATCTGAGTGACTCAGCCTGCAGGCTAGACATCTCAGAAGTCCTAGATAACGGTGAAGATCTCCCCCAAATGAGTCTTTCTCCGGCTCCGTGACAAACTGCAGCTCAAAGAAAGATGGAGTTCTGTGTTCGACACAGATTTCCCACAGAAGCCCAAGGAGGAGCAAGTCATCTGCTCATCTCAGAAGGAGCCCCGCAAAGCAACGAGCCGCGGGATGCCAGAGGCTCTGCAGGTGTGGTCCGTTTGCCGTCCGCCCTCACTTAGCTTTCATGCTTTTTAAAAACCTTCTTTCTCATTAGAGTCTGGTCAGTTTAGAAGACCCGACTCAACCCTGACAGGCAGGTCTCATCAGGCTGCAGCCGCAAAAATGATCATTTTTTTAAAAATGGCTTTTTTACTGCAGCCCTTGGAAACTTTGCAAGAAATGGATCGATTTGAGATACTCAAGCTGAAGTGTCACGCTTTGGCCAAGGGGAATAAATCTTTCCCATTCTCCATGCCTGTTGCCAAATGCCGCTTCCAGGAAGCAATGACTGTCCTTTCGGGAAGGGAAACAAAGCTCAAATGTTCTAGCGCCTTCCCTTCCCTTCACCCGCTTCTCTTGTCTCTGCTGGCAATTCACTGACAAAAGCACTTTGCAGTCATTGCTCATTTGTATGAATAGGCATCTGAGTTAGTGATGTCCAAATTAGTGATGCCTGGCCGGGGCAGCTTCCTAAATAATGACGCCTGATCGTTTTGGCAGAGCCGGGGGCCCGCGGGAAGCAGGCTCGCGGCCCGTCGTCAGGTTAAACACTCTTCCGGTTTCATAACAAAATCTCCCCTACAGACCTGGCTGTGTAAAGTAGAAGGTATATATGGCCACTGAGGCTTTCGGTTAATGAGATCGGGACTCAGGACCAGGGCAGGAGGGTGGGGAGGGTGCGGGAAAGAGGGACCCACGCTGGAGTGTTCTAACGCAGACGAGAACACAGAAAGTCAGGATTAACACAGAAACTTCCTGACATCTGCTGTTTCTTTCATTTCAGTCTGGGGCGATGTCACCTGGCACAGTTCCAGGGGAATTCCCATCATTCCCATTAAAACACAGTTTGTCTAACTGTGCTGAGGGCTCCTCTGTCCATCTGTCTCCCTATTCCTCCACTCACCCAGCCATCTAACAAATTAGGCCTCCCCCCCCAACCCCGTGCACTGCATCTTGTGTCAGGTGTGGGGTACACCAAGGTGAATGACACACAGATGCTGGTAGGAAGAAAGGAATGTAAAGAGACGTTGACACGTCTGTGCATTAGTGCAAGACCGGGAAAGACTTACTGAACTGAAGGATCAGGGGACAGCTTTCCTGGCAGAGGGAACGGGGGATACAAGAACCTGGACATGCGAGAGAGCAAAGCCAGTTTGGGAAACTCTGAGTAGTTCAGTGGGACAAAACACGAGGTGTTCGTGAATATGTGTTTAAAGGAGGGGAGGGGGCAATACAGCAGCTCCATGTTGATGCCTAAGAGGCATCTTAGACTTAATATGTCCCAAACTGCCCCCTTGCTGTCCCCCATCTAAATCTGCTGTACCCAGTCTTTCCCATCTCAGAGAATGCCAAGTCTACTCTTCCTGTCGCCGACGCCCCATACCCTGCAGTCATCCATTCCGGCAGCAACTGCTGTTGGCTCTGCCTTCAAAATGTATCCAGAATCTGGGACTTCCCTGGTGGTCCAGTGGTTAGGACTCCACACTCCCAATGCAGGGGGCCTGGGTTCAATCCGTGGTTAGGGAGCTAGATCCCGCGTGCTGCAAGTAACAATCCCGCAAGCCGCAACAAAGATCCCGCGTGCCACTACTAAGACCTGGCGCGGCCAAATAAATCAATAAATATATATTTTTAAAAAGTATCCAGAATCTGACCACTCTCATCACCTCTGCTGCTGCTACTTTAGTGCCACCCACCATCACCTCTCACCTGGATTATTGTTACTGGTCCCTAAGCCGTCCCCCAGCTTCCACCCTTGTTCCCCTACAGTCCATTCTCAATATACCAGCCAGAAGGATCCATTTAAAACATGTCACTGCTCTGCTTGAAATCCCCCAGTGCCCCCCCCCCTTCTCAAGCAGAGTTAAGCTCAAAATCCTTAAAATGACCTTTGGGCTCCACATGATCTAACCCCTGTCTAAACCCGCTTCCTCCCACCTTTCCCCTCCCTCATCCTGCTCAACCCACCCTGACCCCTTTGCTTTTCCTCACACATACCAGGCACATTCCTACCTCAGGGCCCTTGTACTTGCTGTGTGTTTAGCTGGCGTATTCTTCTCCCAGACATCCCCACTTCCTTCAAGTCCTCCCTAGACATTCCACATAAAACTACAAATCTCTGTTCTCTCACTCTTCCTTATCATCTTCCCTGCTTTATTTTCTCCATAGCATTTATCACTATCAAATCTATATATTTTACTATTTATCTTGTTTACTCTTCATTTTATTCACTAGAACGTAAATGGATTTTTTTCAACCTGCTTTGCTATTTATCTTTTTGGTGTTCACTGGATTGAAGAATATGCACATTTAAAAATCTTTTAAATGCAATTTTATACTCTGGAAAACTAAATGAAGCAAATATTACTACCATGAAAGTTATTTTATCTTGACATCCAGTCTCTGAATATGCTTGCAAAACTCCTTTGTTATGACTCCAAGGTAGACTCCTGATTAGATATTTTGATCTTTACTGTAATTAGTTACAAGAATCTAAGATAGCAGTGAAAGAACTGTTCTAATTACTGCTATATCCCCGATGCTTCAAGGAGTTTCTGGCACACTGCAGGTGATCAATATTTTTGAATGAACGAGAAGCTATGCCCTGTGAAGAAAAGATGGTGTATCACAGTGTGGGTTTAAATCTTGGCTCCCCAACTTACTGTGTGACGTTGGGCAAGATCACACAGTTTCCTCAACTGTAAAACTGGGATAGTAAACAGGACGCACATAGGGGAGTTGTGAGCACTCAGAATGTTGAGACGTGTGTAACGCTCTTAGAACAGTGCCTGGCATTGATGAGGCACTTGATAAATGTTAGCCATTTTTAGAAAGGGCCTGTTGTACTAAGGAGTTTAGACTTTATCCTAAGGCTGCTTGGAGTCATTGAAGGATTTTAAACAAGGGAGTAACATAATCAGATCTTGTTTTCCAATGGTCACTCCAGCTGCAGAGTGGAGGATGAATGCGAACAGGGCGAGACTGGTACAAGATCAGTCTGAAGGCTGCTGCAGAAATGGACATGACAGATCATGTTAGCCTGAACTAAAGCAGAAGGAATGGAGCAAGAATGGGCTCAAGATATCAACGGAGGTAGAACTGTCAGAACTTGGAGATGAACTCAGTGTGGAGGAAGCAGTCCACAACAAAATCCAGGCTTCTGATCCCTGCCGCCAGACAGTGGTGTCCATCCATCCCAGGCCGCAGAGGATTGATGGGGAGAAAGTGTATTTTGTTTCATGTGAGGTGACTGTGGGCTAGCTAGGTGGAGACGTGCAGTCCCACACAGTTGTATACGTGCGCCTGGTACTTAAGAGAAACATCTAGGTGAGATATAGAACATATCTGGGAGTCATCATCATACTGGAGATTCTTTTTTTTTTTTTAATTTTTTTTTTTTTTTTTTTTAAATTTATGGCTGTGTTGGGTCTTCATTTCCGTGCGAGGGCTTTCTCTAGTTGCGGCAAGTGGGGGCCACTCCTCATCGCGGTGCGCGGGCCTCTCATTATCGTGGCCTCTCTTGTTGCGGAGCACAGGCTCCAGACGCGCAGGCTCAGTAACTGTGGCTCACGGGGCTAGCTGCTCCGCGGCATGTGGGATCTTCCCAGACCAGGGCTCGAACCCATGTCCCCTGCATTGGCAGGCAGACTCTCAACCACTGCACCACCAGGGAAGCCCCAAATATTGACTAGGCTTTTTTTTTTTTTTTTTTTTTTTTTGCGGTACACGGGCCTCTCACCGTTGTGGCCTCTCCCGTTGCGGAGCACAGGCTCCGGACGCGCAGGCTCAGCGGCCATGGCTCACGGGCCCAGCCGCTCCACGGCATGGGGGATCTTCCCGGACCGGGGCACGAACCCACATACTGGAGATTCTTGAAGCTACTGGAGTAGATGAAATTTAAGGAAAACACTTAAGGAGCAAAGTGTTTTAAAAAGGTGTACGTACCCTTGAAGGGGCAGCAGGAGACAAGCCAGGGGAGAGTGGCACCTCGCGGGCCAAGACGGAGCGAGTCTCAGGAGGTAGTCAGACTCACGATGAGAGGCAGGATAAGGAGGACCAAGGCATGTCCAGTGCATTTAGCATCAGGTGATTCTAGCCAGAGCGGAGGTGTAAGGGGGGTGGAAACCAGCTCGCAGTGGGTTGAGGCATGCATGGAAGGTAAGGAAATGAGGAGTATATGTAGACAATCCTTTCACAAACTCGGCTGGGAGGCGGAACAAAGAGATGGGGTGGTCGCGAAGAGTGATGTCCAATCCAGGCAGATTTCTTTCAAGATGGAAGGGAACGAGATGCAAATGAGAAAGAGGCTGAGAGCAGAGAAGGGAGACGATCCCCAACTGGGGAGGCTGGGGCACAGGAGCTGAGCTCGGGGGAAAGTGCCCTGCGTGCAGCGAGGGGAGACTTTTCGTGCTGTGACTGGAGTGAGCAGTGAGCTGGGCCTGAGTGCAGACAGGCTGGGGTAATGGGGTGGGAGGGGAGAGGGGGAGGGAGAGAAGCGGGAGGAGGGGGAGGGGTTGTAGGTTAGGAACTGCGGGGCCTGAGTGCATATCAGCTGCAGGGAACGGGAGAGCACTGACTGGGGACAGTCTAAGGCTCGAAGAGCAGCATCCCGTGGAGGAAACACACCGACCCAGTCTTTTCTGGAAACGCAGATTGTAGGCTCAGAGACAGCAAGCTCCAGATCACAATTGGTATAAAGCCAAAACCACAACAAATATGCCATCAGACTATACAGTATTCCCAGAGAAATCCTCCTCAAGGACCATCCCCATTGCTTCTTTGATTAAACAGCTTCAAGGCTCCCCATCAAATACATACAGAATAAAATCACTCTCTTCACAAAGGCGTTCACCACCCTAATGTGGTTCCCACCCAAGCCCTTTCACCTGACATCCTCTCCTGCCTGCCCTGGTCCAGCCACTCCCTGCGCCCCTCTGCTCATGGCCTTGCTGCTTCTGACCCGACCCTGCTTTCCCTCCGGCTTTACCTGCTGGAACGCACCTCTCCTTTAAGGCCTGGCACTAAAGTCATTCTTTCCCTGATGCCTTCTTCCAAAAATGTCTTTTCTCCTGTCTTTTTGCTTCCAGAGCACTCTGAAGCTGGAGAGGGGACTTCCAGAAGCTGTGTTAAGTTAGGTTTATCCATGCTTATGCTTCTTCCCCACTGGGCAATAAGCTCCGAATGCAAAGCTTACTTGTGTCTGATGTGGTACCACCCTCTCCACCATGGAACCCAGCCTGGTTGTGTTCATGCACTTGACCTGGCATGGCGCCAGGCTGAGGTGTGCCTTTTGTGGCCACAGAAAGAGCGAGAAGCCTTTTGACAAGTAATAATGATTTGTGTATTAATATTGAGTATACCCTATGAGTGCTGTCTTTCTGGCTAGAAAATCCTACTATTGGCTGGGTAGGCATTGAGCTAGAAATTAGATCTAGGGGTTAGAATACTAGGCCAGTGTATAGGACATTTGGGGCCCTAGTCAGTTGAGTTATTCATTGGCTCTTCTCCCTTCCTAAGGGTCTCTTCTGTTTGCTTCTAAGAGAATAATTACTGAAAACTTCTGGCATGGAAAGGAAAAGCATAAATTGAGATTTTACTATATACCTGGTGCTTTGGAGATTCTATCTGTTTGATCCGTACAGCAGCTCTGGAAGGTGGATGTTACTGTCCTCATTTTTTTCAGAGGAGAAAACGCAGACACGGAAGAGGGGTTAAATGACTTACAAAGATCCTGTGCCCAGTGAGTGGTGGGACCAGGACTCACAGCCCAGGCCGCTTGACTCCCGAGTTCAGATCCCCACACCCCCAGTTCACAGCACATCACCAGGTGGCTCGAAAGCCTGGAGCGTATAACCCTAATAGCACATGCTGTCCGTGGCTGGGGACTGTGAACGTCTGAATTCTGCGTGGGCTGTGCGTCCAATGGAAGGATGGAAAGAAGCTGGTGTCTGATTAAAGTTTCCATTTGCTCCAGAGAAATATCAAGGAAAAGCAGGAGATGGTTTAATCTGAGTGACTTAATGCTAGCAAATTATCCACTGTGGTATGGACCCTCCAGCTGACCGACTCCTTTCCAGCCTTCCTTACCAAGCTCGGGGCTCCCTGGCACCCCTGCATCCTTTGGCTTAGACAGAGGAAGATGGCTGAGTGTGGGCTCATGGAGAGAGGGGGCCAGGGAAGCCGAGAAGACTTCAGGCGCCCTGTCCAGTATCTCTGCACACCTTGAGATCTGCCCTCTATCCAATAAAACTAAAAGGGTCAGGTAGCTGAGCACTGGGTTTGAGGCAGTGGTCTTTTTAAAACACAGAGCTGTGTTACTCCTTTGCTTAAACATTTTCAGAAGCCTCCTCGGGCCTCCTCAGCCCCTGCCTAACTCACCATGTCGCATGGATCTGCTTGCGATTCCCAGAGGCGCCACATTCTCTGGCCTTTGCACGGGCCATCCCGTCTGCCTGGGATGGGCCGCTGCTGTTTTTGGCCGAGTGAACCACGCATGCTTCAAAATATGCTAAGATTTCTCAAGGGTCACCTTCTTGGTGAAGGCTTTTATAAATTACCACCCCAGGAAGGATTTGACGTGTCTCATGTCATCCTCAGAGGCGGTGAATAGTGCAAAAAACAAACAAACAAAACTGTGATGGAATTGCCTTTTGCATAATTTTTGAATTTCAAATCCTACAATGATTGCCAGTTCCAGGCATTTCTACTATACCCAGAATACTGTTCTTTGCCCCCAGTCCAATGAATCTGTTTGTTGCATCCTGTCCACAAATACCCTCAAACCTAAGTCATCACACCCTTTACCTGGATGCCCTTTTCCTCTGAGTCAAATCATGGGAAATGGAGACGTGAGCTTACATCTGGCAACAAAGGGCTTTCAAAGGCTACACCTCATCTGGCCTTCACAACAGCCAGGTGGGTCAGTGGTACAGACATTATTGTTCTCATTTCCAGCTGAGCATGCAGAAGGGAAGGAGGCCGACCGGCTTGCTCTAAGTCGCCCAACTAGTTCAAGGTTAGGGCCAGGATTAGCAGTGAGGACGCAGGCTCTCGGTCCAGAGTTCGTCTAATACACTGAACTCTGAAAGTAGAGGTGGCCCTGTGGGTCAGTGTCCTCAAAGGTACTCTCCACACTCGTCCACCTGTTTACAACCAGGCCCTGGGGAACCAGTCACCTTAAAGCGTGACCCTACTCTATCAGGGGATTATGGGCATCAGGGAATTGTGGATAAGGTATCGGAAGACTTGTGCTCTGGTTCTGGCTTTGTCACCTTCCTTGTTTGGATAGGACTTAGCTAAGGCATCACTGCCTTTGGAAATGTTTTCTTCTCTGTAACATGGGGTGACTCTTTCTATCATGCCTACCTCGCAGGGCTGTTGTGAGATCACACGAGGCAATGGACACGAAGGTCGTCCTTCGACATTATGACATGGCTGCATTCAACGATAAGCAGATACCCTATTCGCGGGATGCTTCGACTTCTCCAGCCAAGTGTGTGAACTGCTGGACCACAGGAGAGTGGGGTATATCCTTTTCTGTTGCTTTAGGGCCTCTGTTTCCTTCTCCTTTAGCTCTTGTTCGGTGCCAGCTCCCAGCTTTCTGAGCTGAACCTGCAGAAACAGCAGCCAGGTCCCTGCCCCTGTACCAGGGCTACCCTGGTGGCAGTTGGCATCACGCTGGATGCAAGGCAGAGGTAGTGGGGGAGTGGCACTCTGCTCACATCTCTTCCCCTGGGGTGGCTTTTTTAAGAAAATAAATTTATTTATTTTATTTATTTTTGGCTTCACTGGGTCTTCGTTGTTGTGAGCAGGGGCTACTCTTCGTTGCGGTGCAAGGGCTTCTCACTGCGGTGGCTTCTCTTGTTGTGGAGCGGGGGTTCTAGGTGCGTGGGCTTCAGTAGTTGTGGAACGTGGGCTCAGTAGTTGTGGCTCGTGGGCTCTAGAGCGCAGGCTCAGTAGTTGTGGTGCACGGGCTTAGTTGCTCCGCAGCACGTGGGATCTTCCCGGACCAGGGCTCGAACCCGTGTCCCTTGCATTGGCAGGCGGATTCTTAACCACTGCGCAACCAGGGAAGACCCTTGGGGTGCCTTTTGTCATTATTAACCCCTTTCCTAGATGCCTGTAGAATTCTAATTTCTTAAAGTCTCCTCATTGTTTATCGCACTTGTCTTTCTATATAAGGTTTCCTTCGAGGAAAATGATACAAACCACATCTCACAACAAAGCCTGAGAGAGAGGTGCAGAGCTCAGGAAGGAGGGCCATGGATCTGAGCCACTGTGATGTGGAGGCAAAACTACTGTCAGTCTCTGCAGGATGGTGTCAAACCCTGGCACGCCTCAGAACACCTAGCAGAGATGGGCTAAGATATCAGAGAGTAATGGTGGGGACAGTTTGGGATGATCTCTCCCATACTTGGGTGACAATATTTATGATACTTCATATCTGCTATACCTGCTCTGAAAAAGAAATTTTGTTTCCTGGTCAGATTTGAGCTGTCATCACCTGTAGCTTGAACCCAAAACATTGAAATCTTTTTTTTTTTAAACAAGTTTGGTTTATAATGCCAGGAAAGGATAAAATATTTAAAATTGGTACTACTCTGGGAATTCACGGTTGACTTGGATCCCCTTAAAAAAGATCTGAATATAATAAAATAGATACAACATAACAAACTCTACTGAATACAATTTCATTTTCTTTGATTTCTGAGTGGGTAATGCAGGATCTTACAGAAGTTCAGGGTCACTATTACAAATATCAGCTGTCATTGTACTGGTGAAATATATAACGTGCCAGTTAATAATAGCTTTACAAAGTCACAGAAGATCAGATAATAGAGGTTTTACTGTAACTGGGTTCATGATGGTTAAGAGAATCAATACATTTTCCAAAAGAGCCTAAATCACTTCTAGGAAATATCTCATGCTCTGTGAGAATAGAACAGGATTTACAAGGAAGTGCTTGGTACTCCCTGGAAGAAAGGTGCTATATAATTGTAACTTGTGCCTTCTGTGCCCAAGGCCCTATCCACTAACCATACAGGCTCTCCTTAAATGGAGTGGAAGATTTCTCCAGTCTTTTCCTAAATCCAAGGAACAACATGCAGCTCGGGATGGGCACATCACACGAAGAAATCTTTTAAGGTCATGTTCAGAAGGACCCTTTGCTTAAAGGAATTTGGACTGGAATTAGAGGTCTCAGCTCTGACTTGAAGAAAGAGAGAGAGAGAGCCGGGAATGAAGGAGAGACGGAGGGGGAGGGAGAGAGAGAGAGTCACACCACACACCACTTAGCCACCAAGGACAGAGTTTCTGCGCTGTTTCATTAGAACACGAAACCTATTCTGTTGACTACGAGTCCTCTGTGAGCCGAAATGAAGTTAGTTCACTTCCTCAGCGTCTGGGGTCCCATCATTCTGAGTCATGGCCACATTAACTCTGCTACTGAAAAAGCAAGAGCGTGGCAGCATGGCCAAGCCCACGGCACCACCAGGCAGGGAAGGTTCCCCCCCCCCCCACAAGCACAACAGCGGAACGGGGTGCCCTGGTGGTGGGCTGCAGAGAGAAGGGGAGGGGAGGACACTTTCCTTTCAATACTCGCCACTTGCTCTGTAGAATTCAGTTCTCCCTGCCTGGGGAGGATGGACATTTCTGATTTCCTGTATCTCTTCTAACACAATGAATCTCACCATCCCGGGAGGGCAGCTTAGCTGTGGCTCTGGCGGGACAGAACTGGCCTGGCTGGGGAGCCACTCAGCAAAGGGAGGACATTCACCCTGGGCTTCCTGGGGTCTCATGAATGTCAGGGAGCCCCGTGGCAGGGAATCACTAAGTGATAAGGATAAAGACCAGTCGGGGTCCCTGTGCAGCTTTAGGGCAGATTTCTATTTCCCCTTATGGTGGAGAAGCAGATTCCAAACTGCATTCAAACACAATACGGTCTCCAGCAAGGAAGAAATGAAACCCTTTAAATCTTCAGCCCTTCGTGTGGTGCCCTCCCCTGCTGCTCTAGGGCTCACAGAAGCCTTTTGTTATAGTCCTAGGAATGTGTACTTAATAGAGAAAGCGTGGTTTTGTGGTTGCTGTGAAAGAATACCGAGCGGGGTGGAATAGACCTGCCTCTCAAAGCCTGATGGTGGCCTGTGTCAGGGAAACAGGGAAATTCACCAGAGACCGTGTTTCCCCAGCGCTCTCCCAAAAATGCAGGAGTGAGGGGCACGAAATAATCCCAGACGAGCATTAAATGTCCTCAGGTGAGTGAGTGTCAGCGACAGGGGAGCTCAAGGAGGTTTGCTGCATTGCTGGCTGTGACTAATGTGGTGGGTACCTGAGAAGTATTCCCGTATCCTCCCCTAAGGGACTTGTGCAGAAAACAGGCAGTCCGCTTACTGTGACTGAGTCTGACAGCACGCAGCCAAAATACTGCAAGGAATTAGAGGTGGAGGGGACCTCAGAGCTGATTGTCACCAGCCTTCTGGTAATCAGGCAAGATTCGTGCAAGATTCACATGAGGAGTGTGAATACTGTCCATTTCTCCAAAATGGGGACACTAGCTATGATAATGAATAAGGAAATGATAAACAGCACTCTGATCAAGTGGAGAAAGGTCCCTGATGAACACATACCTCATTCCACATAAAACATTTTACAGTGTTATATAAATTTTAGGTAAAGCCAAGGCGTGGAATCAGTCAGCATTAGGACATTTTTACTGCCACGTGCATCTGATTTCAAAGTGATGCTTTTAGACAAGGTCAGCCTTATGCAAAATTCTGAAGCAGGCAAATTCCATCTCGGCTCCCCACTTCTTTGCCCTTTTCCTTTCAATGACAGCACAAGGTATCATGGAATAAGGAGAAGCACAGGCTTTGGGTCAGGCAGCTCTGGTTTAAGTTCCAGCCCTGTCCCTGACTAGCCTATGACCTGGGCAGGACACTTCATCTCCTGTCTTCATTTCCTCATCTGTAAAAAGTAGATCTCAACTCACAGAGATTGCTGTGAAAATTACACGTGTGAAAGTGCTGGGTCCTCAGCAGGCGCTCAGAAATGTCACCTTCTTTTCTTCTTTCCTCCCTTCCCACCCCCCCACCCAAACCTGTGTCTAGTGATGTACACATCCCCCCATCCATTAAAACACACTTCCAGGAAGAGATCTAAAAATGATTAATGTTCTAGTGAAATGACCACCCAGTGCTTAATGAGCCATCTCCCTAGTCTATGGGCTTTTTTAAACAAAAATCCACATTCAAGGGGTAAAAGGCTAAGAGTAGAAATCCAGGCACTAAAGGAAGGGCCAGGAAGTATTCCAAAGGCAGCAAGTCTTTTATGGAAACTCTGAAGCCAGACAGATAAGCAGATAACTACAGTGGCAGGGTCACCATGGAATGTTCCAAAAGACACTGCTTCTTGGAATTATCACCGGCCTTTGCTAAACCGTCTTTCCTTTTCCTATCGGCTGCCAAACATTACATTTATGGAAACAGAGGATTTCTCAATTTTTAGTTAGATTCTAAATGAGTCCAGTAATCTAGATACCACCAGAGTGTGAAGTAAAAGATTGGTTGAGGTTGAGATCCTGTTATAAACAGTATCTGGGTGACAAGCAGAGAAGAAAAAAACATAGAGGACCAATTATTTGCTGTACCACTGCTATGTGTGGTGGTATCAGCCTTGCTTTAATAAATGTCATGCAACTAAGAGTTTAAAGAACTTTCTGACTGTTGGCATTGCTTCAAAATGGCAAGACTGCCTGTGAGACATTGAGGTCCCACTCTCAGAAGTGTCCTGGCAGAAGGTGGATGGTCATCACCCAATGAAGCCACAGGTGGAATACCCATACCGGGCAGGGGTAGACCAGATGACCTGGAATGTTCATCTAAGCCCAGGAATCCTACTTTAAAGCTATAAAAGCAGCCGCAAAGAAAAAAGAAAACAGTAAGTTTGAATCTTCCAGAAGGTGTAGGTTATGATTAAAGATGGACCCAATTCAGCTTTCCAGGTTAATCCTAATCAGAAACAGAGTAAAATCGGATATGTGGCTCTTGCTAATGTTGATAGGCATCCATGTTTTAGATTGGCTCTTGCCAGCTGGAACCTCAAGACACAACAGGTATTTCTGTCTTAGTATGGCTTCTCTTATACTAATTCACACTTAAATTTTAAAAGAAACCGTGGATTGTGGCACACAGATGCTGGATTCTGAGCTGTAGGGCCTCTGACAAAGACACAGATACTCACGCATGCACCCCCTTCACCCCTCCCCCCATACCTACACCCAGCTCTTTCTAGGTCTTCAAAAATGCATTTGAATTATTAGTCTGCACTCTTTCTGGAGTACAGATGTGTTTTTCCTCATGGGTTTATATTCAGGGGTTTTCTATTTGAAACTTGGTGCTATTGTGGTCCCCTCAACCCCTCTGTGAATTCTCACTCTGGAGCATCATAGCCCAGAAGGACTCAGGAGAAAAGGGGGTTGGGGTTCATGACCCATGCTCAGGGTCAGCTCACAGAAGTCTTTAAGTGAAATGCTCTATTTCTTCCCCAGATTCCTGAGATGAGTTTTATGGAGCCTCAGTATAGCCCAAGGGACATCTGCAGACACCGATCCCTCCCAAAGGAGGATGCAGGAAGGCAGGAAACTGAAGATAAGGAGCTGGTGCTACTTAATCAACCATGCATCGCATGCCTTCCCTGTTTTATTTAAAAATTTAAAAATACACACACAGACAAATATATAGTTCAATGAAATTATAAAAATGTACACTAAGTCCAAACGTAATGATGGTTTGGAAATGACCCATTATTTTGGATTATCCATATCATTCTCCTCTTCTTAGAACAGAAAGTCAATAGTTGAGTAAACACTTCTCCTGTTTTACTTGTTTATTTTCATTCCTCCCCTCTTACGTCTTCTTTCCTCCTTTTCCTTCACATCTCTTCAGGTTCTTTCCTATATTCATTTTGTGTCTTTCCTTTGCTGTGTCTTTACTGTACTCTTTTCTCTTTCTTATCCTTTCCTTCCTCCCACTTCCTATCATTATAAATAGGTCGCCCAGGTATCCCTGATTCCCTGAAGTCACATTTGTCTACTCAGCCTTCCTCTTCCAAGCACTCCTTTATTTTTCCTAGGTACACCTTTTGGGTTCCACGACCCAATTCCAATGTGTGGGGTTTGTTTGGGGGCGGGCAGGGCACTTGCCACACAACACCAAGCAATTCTCAGACACCAGCATAGTGTCCTACAATTCAGCAATTCTGACACTATCTCCCTGGAGAAAGCATCCGATTCCACAGGTTGAGGGCTCAGTCTCACAGGACTGCCTCCCTCTCCCACAACCTCAGACGCCAGATGCAAGGCCACACTGACATCCGTGCTTCTTTTTTTTTTTTTTTTTTTTTTTTTTTGCGGTACACGGGCCTCTCACTGTTGTGGCTTCTCCCGTTGCGGAGCACAGGCTCCGGATGCGCAGGCTCAGCGGCCATGGCTCACGGGCCCAGCCGCTCCGTGGCATATGGGATCCTCCCAGACCGGGGCACGAACCCGTGTCCCCTGAATCGGCAGGCGGACTCTCAACCACTGCGCCACCAGGGAGGCCCGACACCCGTGCTTCTAACCAACAAACGATAAATCAGAAGTCCCCACCACTTCCTCCTTCCTGGGTTCGATTAATATGCTATAGCGGCTCACTGAACTCAAGAAACATTTCACTTACTAGATCACTGATTTATTATAAAAGGATATTATAACTCAGGAACAGCCAAATGGAAGAGGTGCAGAGGGCAAGGTGCGGGCAAAGGGCGGGAGCTTCCATGCCCTCTCCCAGCTCACCATTCTCCCAGTACCTCCACAAGGTCACCATCCCAGCACCGTCTCTGAATCCAGTCCTTCTGGATTTTTATGGAGGCTTTATTACATAGGCATGATTGATTCTATCATTGGTCATCGGTGACTGATTTCAATCTCCGCCTCTCTCCCCTCCCGGGGATGGGGGTGGGTGGGACTGAAAGTTCCAACCCTCTAATCACATGACTGGTTCCCCTGGCAACCTGCCTGCATCCTCAGGTGCCTCCAGAAGTCACCTCCTTAACATAACAAAAGATAACGGTGCCACTTCGGGCACTTAGGAAATTCCAAGAGTTTTAGGTCTGTGCCAGAAATGGGGATGAAGACCACATACTTATTTCTTATTATAAATCGCAATATCACACCTACTGTCTTTTACTATTTTTCTCTTAGTGCTTTGTTGCCTGGTACCATCCCCTTCAATGTAGTTTTCTAGGATACCTTGTCAGGTACTTTTTTCTTCTTATTGTATCTTATGGAGAAAATGGGTGGTGGATGGATGGAAGTGGTGTGGCCACAATTGTGGAGAAAAATACAAAATTCACGTTAAAGCTAGAGTTGCTTGCATGGCAACAATAGTTTGTGGGGTCCAAGCCCATAGTTGAGATTTTGGACTAAGCTACGTATGCCGCCCTTGCTGTCAAATGTTTGAAAACTTTGCTGACAAAAGAAATGGTCTATTCTGAAAATTCTAGGAATGTCTTGTAGGTATTCTTTTTCAAGTGAATTTTATGTTTCTCTTTCATGACCCTTTCACTGATTTATGGGTGGGTATATTGCTGATGATCACGGGAGAAGACGGCTGCAGGGCAGGAAGGAGAAAAATATAGGCTCCTATTACTTAAGAAGAATGTGCTAAGGTACCTTTGGTCAAATAACGGGTTCAAGAAGTAATTCCTATTTTTTGCAAAACTTCTTGGGGCGAGAGTAAAGGTGATAGGATCCCACCTATCATTCTTCTCTTCCCAAAAGGAAATAAAATCTGTGAGTCCAATCAAACAGCCATGGCTCTAGCAACAAAGGCACCTCTGGCCAGATGCATCGTGTTTCACTGGGAAGGTGGCTAGTTTACATAGATACATGCAGGTATCTAGGTATTTAAAGCCTCCCCTCTTTAAATATATGTTCCTGCCTGGCAGTGAGTAAAACCTAAAGTGGATTACTTGCTTAGTCTTTACCTATTATTTTATTGTGAGACTATTCTTTTCTTTCTCATCCACCTTTCAACAGGCTCAGAAATGAAAAAAACTTTCATATCTGAGGTTTCACAGCACAGCTGTCAACCTGATAGCCTCGGGCCCCACCTGCTCATGACTAACGAGCCCTGCAAACTTAAGAGACTCCAGCCCAGAGCCACTGTTTCCTAAGCGGAAGCCTGGCCACGCACGTGTTCCTTAAAAGCCCCTGTGAATCTGTACTTTTCTTCACTCTACCAATTTTCCCTGCTACTAGTACACATTCCTGCATGTGCTTCATAAAAAGTAATGTGTGAAATGTACTATCAAAATCTACCTAGTCTCCAATGTGCATTTATTTTCTTTGACATTCTTTAAGATCAAAATTGAGTAGATGCCTGTTTCTACTACAATTTACAACTGCAAGTCATTTCTACTGAGCTGTAAAAAGCCATACAATTACAGCAGTTGCATGAGAACCAGATTGCCTATTTCTAGATAACTTTACAGCCTAAGCTTACCTGGAGATTTGAAACTGGTGGGCCTCAGACTCTGCCTGCATCTTTAAAACCCAGAAAGAATTCTACAAAACCAAGACCATTCGTCAGTGTGACAATTCTGCTTGTTGACTTGAATGGGAAGGGACACCACCAAATGACTATTAAAAGTCACTGTTTTCCTTTAAGGAATATTCAGCCTGTTCAGAAATGTCAGGTCTTGAGTGAAGGCTGATTCCCGGGCTCAAAGGATGAGCTCCTAGAGTTGAGCTCATCAGCTTCTTTGGTGCTGGAAGAATGAACACCACATACGTGTGCCCTGAAGTTCAAAGGTCTGAAACTTGCCAATTTATCCCTGCACTGAAAGTGCAACTCTTTGGCCAGTTCTTTAAAATAGCAATTATCTTATAACTCAAATAAAAATATATTAAAGATTAAAAGTTCCCTGAGGACAAGGGCCCCCGCTTTAATATTTTACTGTCTGTTGTCTAAAGCATTTAGCATGTTGCCAGGCGCACTGTCAGGAAACTTTTTTACATGAAAACCTAGGATGACTGTTTCATTATCAACTTACATTGACTGCCCAGGACAAAGGGGTATAGAGCTACCCATCTTTCTTTGGTGTCTGCTTCCTTAATAGTTCCCAGCTACTAATTGATAAACTTCTTTTTTTTTAAATGTATTTTTTGAAGCATAGTGATTTACAGTGTTGAGTTAATCTCTGCTGTACAGCAAAGTGACTCAGTTCTACATATGTATATATTCTTTTTCATATTCTTTCCCATTATGGTTTATCACAGGATATTGAATGTAGTTCCCTGTGCTCTACAGTAGGACCTTGTTGTTTATCCATCCTCTATATACTAGTTCACATCTGCTAATCCCAAACTCCCAATCCTTCCCTCCCCCACCTCTCCTCCCCGTTGGCAAATACAAGTCTATTCTCTATGTCTGTGAGCCTGTTTTATTTTTTTAATAAATAAATAAATTTATTTATTTATTTTTGGCTGTGTTGGGTCTTCATTGCTACGCACAGGCTTTTCTCTAGTTGTGGCGAGCTGGGGCTACTCTTCGTTGTGGTGCATGGGTTTCTCACTGCAGTGGCTTCTCTTGCTGCGGAGCACAGGCTCTAGGCACACGGGCTTCAGTAGCTGTGGCACGTGGGCTCAGTAGTTGTGGCTCGCGGGCTCTAGAGCGCAGGCTCAGTAGTTGTGGTGCATGGGCTTAGTTGCTCTGTGGCAGGTGGGATCTTCCCGGACCAGGGATCGAACCCGTGTCCCCTGCATTGGCAGGCGGATTCCTAACCACTGTGCCACCAGGGAAGTCCCTGTGAGTCTGTTTTGTAGATAACTTCATTTGTGATTTTATTTTAGATTCCACATACAGGTGACATCATATGGTATCTGTCTTTCTCTTTAATTGGTAAGCTTCTTAATCAATCTTCCTGCAGTATTTGTCTTGCAATATAATTGGAATACCATCAAATTCTTATCCTTTAACCTTTCCACCATCTTCCAAGTCTACCTTCGTCGGAGGTGTGGACAACAGAGACTTCCTTTTTATTAGACTTTTGGGTCCCAGAATGATGTCTCTCAATTATTTCTTACTTTACACCTTTCACTTACTTGATTTCAAGGATTATTCGTCAACTTGATATCTTGATTATACTGTTCTACTGAGCGGCTACAGCGACTCGTCACTGTCCCAAAAGATCACTGTAGCCCCTCGGTAGAACAGTTAATACATGATATCATTTAATGCTCATAACTCTGTGAGGTAAAGTGTCTGGTTTACAAGAGAAGATCCAAGATTTTGCGAGGTCTAAGGTTACTCAAGTAACACAGCCATGGCTACTCACTGCTTGTAGGACAAAGACCAAAATCTTTAACATGACGTTGCCTCACTCACCCTCACCATCCTCACCCCTCGCAGTTCTGGTTTCCCACGGCAAATCCGCCAAATGTCAGTTGGCTGGTCTTACTATTCCTTGAAGACCAAATCCTCTTCTGGGCTCAGGGCTTTCTGCTCCCCTACCCAGAAATAATCCCGCCTCCTCTACCCGATTAACTCCTGCTAAGCTTTTAAGTCTCCTCCTAAACGTATGTCATGGACTAGGCCAAGTTCCCATGCTTTGTGCTTTCAAAGCCTCCTGCAGGGCTGCATCGATACAGTTACCCTCGAGTGTAACTATCCAAGTCATACCTGTATCCATCCCTGCCCCTGTCCAAGGTCCCACTAAACTGCAGCAGAAGCATAAAAAAGGTACGAACCCGTGAAGAGACAGAATGGGAGAAGCAACAATGGTAGTTGAGAGGGGTATGCAGCACTTTAGAGGATGGAAAACAGATGGACAATTGGTATCCGACTCAGCAGAGTGGGACAGCTGAACCCTACCTGCCTGCGAGGGGACATGCCAGCAAGACACAAGCTGGTTTCCCTGACAGAGCCCCCCCAAACCTCAGAAACTAGAGGTGCCAAGTGCCTGTGAAGGCAGGACAGAGCAGGGGAGGTGCTGTGGGCATCTGTACTCCGTCCCTCCTCCCCCGCCACGCCAGCCCAGCAGCTACCCCTCCTGGTAGATGACAAAACGTTTGCTGGCTGGAATCAGGTTGAGTCAGAGGATGAGAAGGTCCTGGAGAGAGCAAGCCTGAGAACACAGGGGAATTCAGTGGAAATCCGCATAATGAGTGATAAAAGCTCAAGCCCCTCCCCAGCTTGGCTCCTTCCAAGCAAGAGACCACAGGATTTCTTCCGGGGCAAACTCACTTGCCCCAAAGACTTGTGGAGTCTGCCATGAGACAGCCAGATTTCCACCCAATTGGACCATTACAGTTGGACCCGCCAGGCATCAAAAGCCCCACCTGTGCACACACAACTGCCAATCGTCTTTTTGAACAGACACCTAAGAGTCACCATCCAAATTAAAAAAACAAACAAATGACACATCAAGTGGTGAAAAGTGCTATGAAGGAAAACAGTGCAGGGTAAAGGGGATGGGGAGCGGAGCGGGATGCCATTTTGGACAAAGCTGTCAGGGAAGTTTCTCTAAGGAGGTGATATTTGAGCAGAGACTGTGCCATGGGAATAACTGGAGGAACAGCCTTCTAGACAGACAGAGAGCAAGTGCAAAGGCCCTGAGGTGGGAGCACAGGCAGAGTGCTCTAAGAAGAGCAAGAAGACCAGTATGGCTGAAGAGGAACGAGCACAACAAAAGGTGATACAGACTGAGACTGGCGAGGCGTACAGGGTTTATCGGGGCCAGATCACACAGGGCCCGGCAGTCCATACTCAGTGTTCCTAAATGTAACTGGAAGCCAGTGGAGGTTTTGCAGCAGTGAAATGACACAATTTGATTTCCATTTTACAGCGGATTACTCTAATCGCTGTGCAGGAAATGGCTGGTTTAATTCCTGGGGAAGCATCAATCTCCCCCACTATACTGTAAGCAACATGAAGGCAGGGGCTGTATCTGTCTTGGTCACTGATATATACCTAGCACATCACAGTAGACAGCAGTCACCCGGTAAATCATCTGTTGAAAGAATGAATAGAACAGCAAAAGTAGAACTAAAATTAGTTCTGAGAATCCAAAGCCTGTGGTCCTTCTAACACACTAAAAGATAAAGACACACGAAAAGACTTCCAGAAAAGATAAGGCTAGCAGAGAGTCCTGTGGTACTTTAATACGATTTTGGTGAAGACCATCACATAATAAAAATATCTTGGTTCGGTCTACAGCTATTGTGACATCACTGTGATCTATTTTAAAGTAAGAATACATTGAAAATGACAATTATCCTTATGTAGGCAAATTGTGCTAATTAGTGTTTACAATGACAGTCACTATTTATAACATATTCCAGTTAATCCCAGTCTATAATATGAAATCATACATAATACCAGCTGTAAGTAACACTGCAAACAGGCCCTATTCTTCTTCTTTTTCCAAGTGCCCCCGACTAAATCACTGTTTTGCATTTCCATATTTAAAGCTTATCCCAAGGCATTTTTACAAAGATATTTTTCCTTGCCTTTGTAAGTACATTACACGCAGCATCATCAATGAGAATTCACCATTTTGAAAATCAATACTCAGTTCATGAAGGAAGTTTATCCTTACAAATAAGTTGAAAAAATTCACAACTTTTACACATTCTAGAAACAAAGTCCGAAACCCTGCTCCCTTTTTACTTTTATGATTCATTCATTCAACAAACATGTATGACACTACATGCCAAAAAATGAAAAATATCATGTATAGAAAGATAAACAACGGTCTCTGTCTTCGAGGAGTCTAACAAGCAGACTTCTTATCAGCCAACAAATTTCTTCCTGGTTAATTATAATTTCTTTCATGCTTCCCTAATTTGCACGAATATAACCACAAAACGCCACCTATAAATAGTCCAGTTCATTGATTTCCTCTGATGCTGGAATGATCATTTCCTATAAAGAAAGCAAGAAAGAACCCCAGCTTGTGGCAGAAGTTGGGGAGGTGGGACTCATAGAAGCTTCCACTGAATCTAGGACATTCAAGAAAGGAAGGCCACAATACCCCCTGAACCAGGAAATAACACCTATTAAGAAACTTGTAGAGAAGCGAACTTGGCTTGGGGCAAATCAAGTGATTAAGAGACATCCTTCCAGTAACTGTCTAACCATATGGAAATAGCTAGAAAGAGGACAGGGGGTCAATTATTTTTATTATATGACAAGGGCAGGGCAAGTAGTAATGAGGCTACGGGTCACCAGGGAAAATTCAGGCTAATTAGGAGACCAAGCTTTTAAACTATGAGCTGGGCTATGAGAGTTGCTAAGGGAACCTACAGAATTCTCAACACTGGAGATATTCAAAGTTCAGTTCAATCCCAAGGGATGAGTTAGGAATAATTAACTTTGCCCAAATGATAACAAACAACAAAATAATCCACCAGAGGTCCAGAGCAGGTCAAATGAACATAAAGCCTATCGGAGAACTTTGTGCTATGGTTCAAGGTTGGTTATCGTGTGGTTTATACCCCAGACAATTCACACTTGGTGTTAAGAGAGCCATGTCACATGCCTAGTCAACTGTGTCTGCCGATGACAAGCATCAGCCAAAATTCCCAGTCTCTATGCGATGGCTGAAAAGAAATGCTTGTAGTACTCATGAACCCATAACACTGAAGAATCGTAGGCATGTATCTAAACATGGGTTGAAAGAATCAGATCCAGAACCTTGAGACATGTTCCAGAGCCCTCTCAATGCTTCCAGACAGAAGGTCCCTGCAGATACCAGTCTATGTAGAAATCTAAGCAGTCCTTTTAACTATGAGGGCTGATCTTTTAGGAGAACTTGCTGATCGTAAGTTTGAGCTTCTGGAAAATGCCGCCCAAGTGAGACTCTTGAGGCTTCTGTACACTTGCACTTTCTTGCCCTCTTAGACTTAGAGAAAGTGGAGACAGACCTTCCCAGCCTCCTGGGCAGCTGAGGTTTGGAGGCTTAAGTGGTTCGTGTTATCAGACCCCTGCAGTGTCCTAACCAACAGGAAGTTTCCCCAGAGTTTCCATCGCAGGAAATTTCCTGTGAGGAAGCCCTTACTGCACAAACAAAGAGTTCTTCAGCCCCCCTGCCCCCCAGAACCTGCAGAGGCAGCTGAAGCAGTGTGGGCAGACGGGGGTGGGTGTGTAACGGGCGTAGAAGGCAGCAGGGGGTGAAGGGAAGACAGCACGCAGCATGGGAAGAAATGGAGGGGAACAAAGTAGTTCTTTTACTTCCGCTTACTAACTGACACGTGTTGGCTTTCACCTCCGGGTCAGCAGCTTCATCCCTGGCCAGACTGAACATGGAGAGAAAAGACCGAAGCAGAGAGAAGGTCCTGCTGGTCGAACTCCATCCTTAACCTCTGAGTCTGTTTCCCCATCTGTACAGCAAGGGGGCTTGTGACAACTAAACCAGATAGTTTAATCCATACATTAATACTAGTCAACTATGAGGTACCATATAAATATAAGATAGTACTAGCTTTACCATAACAATATCTTCACTACAGCAAATGCCTGGATGAGAGTATGTTATCTGCGGAATAGCGGGGTCTCTCCCTGGGATGACCATTCTTTATCCTAGTCTCCGTCAAGGCCATCGAAATGACACAGAGCACCAGCTGTGGAAAGGGAGCCTTCGATTACATACCTGAATGTTTGGGTGACATCAAGAGTCATTAAACCAGCTTTTATTTTCCCAACTGTAAGGAACATTTTTAAAATGTAGGAAATCGGCCTAATTGCTCTAGGCCACAAGCCGAGAGTGGTCTCTTGAACTAAATCAGATAACTCTGTAGAAAAATTTTGCCTTTTTCTTCTAAAGGCCAAGGTCAGAGTTTTAAAAAGAAAGGTCAGTCGAGAGGTCTCTTTTGCTCTCTTCCAGTTAATTCATGTTTCTCTGTTCCCATATTTGCCATTCTGGTGTGGGGAATCTCCTCAGAATAATGTAAAACAAAAACCACTCATCCCACATGATGCGGACAACTTTTTCAATGAATGCAGCTCATTTTTTGTTTCATCTGTATTTTTGCTTTTATTTTTGAAACCGTGACATACTTGTGTTACTTCAGAGGGCAGACTCAACACTCAGATGACGTTTGCCATGCAATATTCTGGCTTTTTAATTCTTTCTGGTGAACATCTGGCCACAGACTCTTGAAGAACATTTTAAAATTTGACCCTCGTGTTTCAAGATAATTCTGGGGGTTCATTCTGTCAAGGGTCAATACCACTGCCTTTTGTTTACAGACCTGTTGCAAAAACAGGCCTGCATTTGAAGCTTCTGGAGTAAAAAGAGGGGAACCCCCCCCCAAAAGAGAGAGAGACAGAGAGAGAGACAGAGAGAGAGAGAGAGAAAACACATAATTTCAGAAGGAAGGGGGCAATGAAAATAGAAACTAAAAATGTGACAATGGAGCCTGCAGGTCAAAGGACAAGAGAGGACAACACATACAGATAGTCAGCAGAGCACACAGACACATATTTTTAATAATAACAAAGGACATTCAGCCTGGTTGGTATTTCATGACGTATTATCACCAGCGTCTTTCGTTTAAGCCCCATCGTTAAGGCCTCCCTGGAACCTGCCCCTAAAATCGAACGGATTCCACTTCACAAGCCTTTATTAAGCACAAACCCTGTGGCAGACGTGGCTGCTGTCCTCGAGGAGTCACCCTCCAGCAGGGGATGTGGACACACAACTAAGCAGAATACAATAATGAATTCCTGTCCAGCGACCAGCCCTGGACAGTAATAGGGGCTGTGCCCGTCAGGACAGGGTGAGAGGGATGGACGGCGAGACACACAGGTGATGCACAGAGGACAGGATACTTCTACGTGACCCAGAACACGGCGTGGGCTGCTTTTCAGTCCTTAGCTAGTCACTCCCCTCCCCCATGCCGGCTGGAGCTCCCCGAGGACATGAGCCACCACCAGGCTGTGACTCTGATTCTGAGACTGGAACATAGCCCTGCCCTTCAGAGGTGGGCTCCAAACGGTGGTGAATGGAGGCTGTAAAGAAGTAACAGGCACTTGGGTGCAAGGCAGAAGCTCTAGGAAAAACTTCCTTGAAGGCAAATCACCGGAGCTGAGGCTGAGAGGCCCCTCCAAGCCTTTCCTCTGCCTTGAGCCAGAACCAAAGCTGAGTAATTTCCAGGTTGTAATGATGAGAGACTTGAGGGAAAAATCCGTCTATCACTCTCACTATCATCCGCTTTGGGTTAGGCACTTTTCGATCCATGATTTAATTCTCACACCAATCCTGAGAGAGGGGAAAGTTTTTTTTTATTTATTTTGTTTTGTTTTTTTAATTTCCCAGGTTAGACAAAGAAGCTGCAATGCAGAGAGGTAAAGTGTCTTGCCCTTTTTTACAGCTAGGGACTAGGGAGCTAGTCACAGCCCTGTCAGCCTTGAAGCTCCAAGGCCTACCCTACCTCTGCAGGGCCACAGAAACTTCCCTGCCGGTGGCATCCAGCACTGCCACGCAGCCCACTCAGGGGGCTGAGAAGTCTGGCCACGAGGCGTTCTTCAGAACTTCGTACCTGAATGAACCAACCAAAACGCAGGGTTCTCCTGCTGGTTTTGGTTGCGCTTATAAACTGGATTTATTTATCCAGTCTTTCACTATAATTCCGTGACATTTCTTTAACGTCTTCTTAATCAAATAGAAGTCAGCCCAAGAACCAAGTTTCTCGTCTTGTCTCTTCCAATACTTGGGATGAACAAACATCACCAGCTCCAAGGCTTGGACACCAGCAGCCATGAAGGGGCCCTGAGGCTGATGAGGGGATTCCAACTAGTTCGTGGGGCTCAAGAGGAGGTAGACATTGCATGCAGGCTTACCAGGGGCGGGGGAACGGGAGGACACGCATGGATAACAGACCAGTGCTTTTTGGGGGGACCCTAAGGAAGCGTCTGGGATGGGTGGCCATGAAGGGGTTCTCTTGGCAAGTTTCAAAGCTGTATGCACCCATTCTCTCCTCAGGCTCCATGGATAAAAATGTCTGTGGGTAGCTGTCTCCTCTTCTTCCTCTCCCCCGGCCCCGCCCCGCCTTTAGTTAATTGCAGCTGTGGTCAAGGGCCTGCAGCCAGAAGTCCCACAATGCACTTCTCCACAGGAAGTTCCCAAGATCTCTTCCTGAACAGGAAATTTCCTGTGGTCCAACAGACATTCCTCTCAGCGTTTATCACTCACATACATTTGTTTTGGCAGATACTGGGTCTTGGGTAAGAACAACAAGAAACCGTTGGAGGGAAAGCTACCCCAGGGGGGGCGGGGGGGGGAAGCAGTTATTGTCAGGAGAAGAAAGTGTGACAGGATTGACTCCTATCTCAAAGGAAAACAAATAACTAGCAAAATGAACTCAAGAGATCTGAAATGTGCGAGCATGTAAATACGACTTCCACCGCTATGTACCACTTGAATTTTAACTTGTAACTCAGAGTGAAGGTAAGCTGGCTTTTGGGGGTGGCGAGAGGGGACCAGTTTCAAAGCACTTTGCAGAATTTTACTGGGGTAAAATCTGGGTGCTTATAATGAGCATGGCTACAAAGTGATTTAGATTTTAAACATTTTTGCAATCTCCTTACCTATGTGCCCTAATATAACTTATTTCCTCATTTCAGAATCCTTCCGACCTCCCCCACATCTAGGGCCCCAGTCTACCCTTTCCTGAGTGGCTCACAAGCCAGGATTTCACATTTGTCTTACTTCTCTGGAGCTGAGTCCACATGTTTGGAAGCTCCAATGGGCGGTAAGAGGAACGTGCAAGTTCTTGAGAATTATCAGCATCATTCTCCCTCCTAACTGGCCTTTCTGACTCCTGTCTTAGAATCCATCATCCTTCGCATAGTTCCCAAAGTAGTTTTTCTAAACACACACAAAGGAGCACATCCCTCCCTTAACTAAACTCCTTCAATGGTGGCCCCCAGTTTTGGCAGTAAAGCTTAATTCTTCCACTAAGCACTGTAGGCCCCTTTGGCCTATCTTCCCAGTTTTATTTTCTACCACTCCCCTGCCCTCCAGTCACCAGCTTCTGGTAGTTTCTAGAGCCAGTCGTGCCTCTTCACTTCTATTTGCCTTCCCCAAACCTGTCTTTACCTTTACTTTCCTTCATGACCCCATCTTAACCCCTTTTTCCTTTCCTAAGTCACTTGCTTCTCCTCTGTGAGCCAATGACAGGAAATGCATCCCCAATCACCCTATATTCTAATTTGTTGGTTAGTTATCTGTCTTCTGCAGAGACAAATTCTTTGAGGGAACGAACTATCTTATTTGTTTTTGGAATCACAGTACAAAGGGCGTGTGCCTGACACATAGTAGTTGATAGGTATTTGTTGGGAAGAGAATCTAAAAGCTTAGCCTCGTGTGGGAAGAAACACTAGGGGAGGGTTCTTTTGTTTCTATTAAAAATAAATAAACAAATAAACAGACTACACAAAGCTATCTTGTGTCACAAGCATTCAAGCCATCTTGTACTTTAGTCTACGAGACGCACAGAACTGAAATCCTTTCCTTCAAGTCATGCACTCTTGGAATGTCCATTTTCTCCTGTGCATAACATCAGTCCTATTTATTTTACTTGGGTTTTGGCTGTAGTGAGATGCTTGGCGGTCTGCCTCAGTGGCCCTATAACCTTTCCAGCTGGGCTTACTTAACCCCCTCTCTGTAAGTTCAACTCCACCCAGACTCCAGGCCCAAACCTGCCATTTATCAAGAGGAAGCTTGAGCCCAGTGGTTCAAGGAATTAGCACCCCAACTGCTGGTTTTATTGGTGCTTGCTGTCTCTCAGAAAAAAAGTCTTTCCTGTAACGGGGTCCTTCATCTTGGTTTCCCACCCAGCTTTATATCCTACTCCTTCTCCAGGACAGTGTCCTAGGACCAAATCCCACTTTCTATGGCTGAGTTTCTACCATCTGCTCTTGGACCCCTTTTCCAAAGTTAATGTTAGACCCCAGCTCCCAGCTACGAGCTGGCCTGCCTACCAAACTCACCAACGACTGTCGGGCCTGCCTTCCTCCCACTGATACTGAAACTTCCCCACTTGCCCTGACTCTGTGGGCACAGCTGAGGTTTGGAAACTGAATTTCTGAAATAGAATATCCTTTCATTTCTACATTCCCAGTGCGTGGACTAGTGCTAGGCATTTGTATGAATAAAAATACTAGTGTCTGAAAGAATGAACAGGCTCTCAAAAAGTTTTAAGCTTTATGTATGGAATGAGCTGGATTTGCTGGAAACATCAGAGTGGAGGACCAACCAACGATTTCTAGGTTCTTCCAGGAGAGAGGATCTTTCACTAAAGAAAGGATGTCTAAATGTTTCTCAAGAAGAAGAAGGAGATAAAGCCCTACTTCAAGGATTTATCCCTCAGTGCTGTTCAATTCCTTAAAACAAAAGAGAGAGAAAAAGGAAGTCTGCAGAGAGAAAGCCTATCAATGCACAGCCTCGGTGTCCTTGGTGGGTTCCATGCACGGACAGTACACAGCAAGAGCTCTGCTTCGATGGTAAGTGATGCAACTCTGTGAATATACTAAAAGCCACTGAACTGCACACTCTCAATAGGTGCATTGCATGGTTTGTCCATAAAGCTGTGGGTCGGCTGACCTCGTCTAACTGCAGGCCTCCAGCGCCATCAGCCTTCACTGTGGGCGTCTCCAGCATGCCTTTCGCACAGCGCTTCTCAGTTATCAGCAGGTTAGGGGTCAAATCTGAGGTCACACAGTGGTTCTTAATCTAACAGTAATTTACGGGATTGCTGTTGGCTTCATTAGGGGAGGTACCTAAAAATGGCCTTTACTGAGCCAGGCAAATTAATAAACTGGGTCAGACTTTATTTTCTGGAAAAAAAAAATGGTAAGTGATGGATAAGAAAAAAAAAAAAAGGTAAGTGATGGATAAGAAAAAAAAAAGGTAAGTGATGGATAAGAATCCGTGCTGCCTTTAAGATGATCAGGACCTTTAATGCCTGTGATCACTCTGGGAGGTGTGGACAGTTGTTTCCACTCTTCTATTCCTACCTCATCGGGCTGGGAATCAGGTGTGGGTTCCAATCCTCATGCTGTCCTTCACTAGCTCGATGACCCCGGACAAGTCGTCTACCTTGTTCACCAAGTCTCGGTTTCCTCATCTGTAGGCTGTGGATAACACCACCCAGCTTGTGGGCAGTCGTGAGGGCTAAGGAAAATGACAAATGTCATGGGGCTGGCACGTGACAGGTGAATGGGAATCTCGGCCAAGAAGCAGAAGATGCTATTAGTCAGTGTGTTTCTCTCCTTTCCTTTGTGCTCTGTGCAGAAAAGCCTCAAACTCAATGTACCCTCTTGTCTCAAATGTATAACTAGTTCTTTACACGTGAGTTTCACTCGCAACGTCTTTCCTTCTTTACAGGACAGCAGCTGAACTGGAGGCTGAGGTGTCTGCATTTTATTTGTGCAAAGAGTAGTCTTCATTCAGAGGCCAAGGGAAAATATCTGAAGAATGTGGCCGAGGTCACCTGATCATCATGGACTTGCTGTGGCCGCTCAGATCAAGTCCATCGCTTGATCTTCCTGGGCTTTCTGAAGTTGAGCTAACAGATAAGGCTGGGGGGCCTCTTTGCATCTTAGCCAACATTTATTGGGTCCTCCCTATATGCCAGGCACTGTACTAAGTGAATGGTTTTTAGGAAATCAGCTCTGTATAACCTGCAATGGCTCCCGATTGTAACTCAAGACGTTCACTTTGGCTCTGAGAAGTCCCCATGTCGTGGCCTGATTTCATTGGAGAGTGCCCCTCCTCCTTGAGTCACTACCAAGGCTGGAACAGCTGGTGCTCTTGCCAACAGGGCTCCGGTTCCAAGGATGGGGAATTGCAGGCAAGAGGTTTCGTGAGGCAGGTCCTGCCCTGAGGCACGCCGGCCACCAGCAGATGGACAGAGGCCCTGCTCTTCAACTTCAGGGCCGCCTCCAATTTAATCCATGCTTAAATTTACCTTTTAAATATATCCTGCTTTAACGACTCCTGCTTTATTTTTACAAATATTACACTCTGAGGTTCAATTTGAAGGAAGCAATTGTAGATATTAAAGGAAAAAAAAAGCATTGATGCAGCTCATATCCAATGAAACACTTACACATACACACACACATACACATGCTGATTTACTCTTAGAGGACTTGTGAACACAGAACCTCAAACAATGGAAGGTTAGGCAAACAACATAGTATTTATGCCATCTTCCAGAGGAGTGCCATGGACATTCAAGAAAGGTTGCTTTGGTCAATTCAACGGTCACAAAACACGTTAAGATGTGTAAGATGATTCATTAAGTTTTGAGGGCAGTTACAGCGAACGTAGGGAACGTGGCTCTTTCCTTTCAAGTATTCATCGCCAAATGGGAAAGAGAAAACAAATAAATGGATGCATCCATAGCAAATACCACTGATGTCTGCATGGGAAGATAACGAGGCACCATTTGTTTCTGGGAACCACCAAGTAAAACAATGGCCCTCTCCTGCCAAAATCCAGACTCCTAAGGATACTGATACCCACCAATCTAAGATGACTGTTTAATCTTGCACAGGCCCCACAAAGGGGCAAGGGTATCGCATAAAACTAAAACAATTTCAAGAGATTAAACACGTAGGTGCAATGAAACCCACAGGTATGAGAGGCAGGTGCCTTGAGTATGCTGACCTCTCTGCTCACTGAGTATCTTCTTCAATTCCACAGCTAGCACCAGGAGGCTATTTTTAATCCCCAGGCTGTAGACAGCTGAGTTTGGTTAGAATAAGATATCTAAGTACCCAGGCAGCAGCGAGACGCCAAATGCCCGGAGCTCACCCTATAAAACTTGCTTGTACCCAAGTGGTGGAGAAAAGAACGTGCTTCCGGAGATCCCTGGGCCAGAATGGTTGAAAGCGTCCTGAGCTTAAGGGTCAGACAGGGGCCGGTTTTAGAGGTAGCATCTCCCCTGTCTTTGAGCTTAGCCAGTGTGCAGGTCCAAGAGCTATTTTAAGTGCACCTTGGAGCCGTTTCTATCCGCACACCCACACCGATGTCCAGGATGGAGAGAGAAAAAGAGGGAACGGGAGGGAGGCTGACTGACTGACTGGGCTTTACTGCTCCTTCCCCGACTTCCGTGGGCTCCCATTGTGCTTCTAAGAAAGCAGGATTCAGCGGGCGTCAGTGCTGCGGGCTATATTTATCGCCTTCCAGCTGCCCAGTTGCTGAGCTTTTCACAATTACAAACAGCGGGAGAACAAGACGCCTTCCAGAGAGGCCATTTTCTCATGGTATTTATTCTAGATTTCTCTGGGATGATCTCAGCATTCATATCTTTTTGATAAAGGAAAAAAAGAAAAGGGGAGAAGGAAAAAACCCAGAGGTGGTGGGCACAGTCCTCTGAAGCCACTGCAAAAGAGGGTTATTTCTTCTAGACACAAAAGGACGGTGCCTTCCCGTGCTTTATTTACCGTGCATCCAGGTTGATACCTGAGAAATCGCCTGAAGAGTCATACAGTGCTACACAATGTAATTGTGAGTCGAGGTAGCCACTCACCCCTGGCTTTCTTTTCTGCCTCCTGAGAGGCAAACTGGAGCAAAAGGTATTAACAGGGGCAGGGAGGTAGGCCACTGGCTTTGGAATCCGACTTGGACGGAATCCTGGCTGCCACCGTCCATCTGTGTGACCCTGAGTAATGTCCTTGAGTTCTCTGAGGTCACCGGCCCTAATAGTCCCTTAAGAACGTGACCGCTGGTTGTGAATGAGATGGCATGTGGAAGGAAGAGTGGGCATCCGCTGGCTTCCTTTGGCGTTTTCTACAACACCTTCTACAGCCCTGCCCAGCCCAGGCTGCAGCACAGTGTCCTCTGGGGCAGGCACCTGGGGTGAGCAGCCCAAAGCAGTACGGCACAGTGGTATCCAAAGAGGATCCAACAAGTGAGCAGATGTACAGTGCTCAGAGCCGTGCCTGGCACGTAGCCAGCATGCAGTAAGTGCTACCTGTTTTTATTTTACCCACCCAAAGCTCTGCTATTATTCTCCACTGTTCCAACACGAGAATATAGAATTTCAAGATACATTTTTGGGTAGTTTTTTTTTTCTTTTTTTTTTTTTTTTTTGCGGTACGCAGGCCTCTTACTGTTGTGGCCTCTCCTGTTGAGGAGCACAGGCTCCGGATGCACAGGCTCAGCAGCCATGGCTCACGGGCCCAGCCGCTCCGCAGCATGTGGGATCTTCCCAGACCGGGGCACGAACCCGTGTCCCCTGCATCAGCAGGCGGACTCTCAACCACTGCGCCACCAGGGAAGCCCTTGGATAGATTTTAAAGGAATATTCCTTAGAGTCAAACAATAAAAATTTTATAAACTTAAAAATTTAGTGGATATGAATTTGGTTATTCTGCAATTTTGCACTCTCCATCCCAGCCTCCAACTATGGTTTCTATTAATTATTCTATAATTATATAGTATAGTTCTATAATTCTATTTATTATTCTATAAATTATTCTTGCAACACTGACTGCTTTCGTTAAACAAAGGGTCCCTATTAATTCTCAAATAAAATAACCGTTTTAGAGCTTTCTGAGTCACTTAGGTGGAAATAAAACTAAGGCTTTTTAATTTCCTCCCTTCTCTCCCTCAGCTGCACATAAGGGTTATTTGGTTTTACAGTAGATGAATGAAAATTGAACCCCATTAGCAGATGAGACCTGACTCTGAACAAGGATTAATTTAAATGTAATCCATCAGAATCGCGTGGGTTCCCTCAGGAGTGTGGATTTTGTCTAAAGTAAAGGCTTAGCTGACTCTTGCCAACACTTCAAAAGTGTCTGCCACTGGGAGAGCAGGAATAAATGCACATTTATCCACAAGAACCTCTTCTAATTCTTTCCAGGTATAATCTGATTTAAACAAAGGGATGAAACAGCATAAAGAAAGGGGCCAACACACTATGTAAATGTTCTGTACAGAAGGAGAACCAAAGGCCCAAGACTTTGGTTTTCAAGCTCTGTGTGCATGTGTGTATGTATTTACTGTATAAACACACACACACACACACACACACACATACATTTATTTGTTGTACAAATTTATTTGTTTGTTGTGTATACAGTACTTTGTTTCTAGTCTCAGTTCTCAGAACGGGCTCCTTTGCTGTCTTCTTAAACTACCCTCGACATGATAAGTGCCGTCGATGATATGCTGGTTCCTCCTTTCCCCCAGGGTGGTTCTTAAAATGTCTCACTTCTCTCTTCCCCAGAAAACTGGAGTCCTATTTTGTTATGTACTTGGAACCCACACCTGAAGATTCTAATTCAGTAGGTCTGAGGTGGGAAATGAAATCTTTTTAAAAAGATCATCAGGTGAATCAGCTGTGCAGCTAGATGTGAGGACCACTGGCTATGACTATTTGAGAATGTAAAAGTATTATCAAAGTATATCAAAATAACAGTAGAAATTAACACTTACATGGTGCTGTGTGCTAGTCATGGTTCTAAGAGCTTTACATATGCTAATTAGTTTATTATTAATTTGTATATTGATTTCTTTATTGAATTAAAGGGCGCTGGTGTAAAAACAGAACAAAAATCTAACTAACTGGGTTTTAACCAGATTATTCCTTTGATTTCTTATAACAAAGGAGACGTAACAATTTGTGCCCATTAACTGGACATAGGAATACAAAGAGACAACTACCTGTCCCTTAAGTAACACCTTAGAAAAATTCTACACAAGCAACATCTGTGATACAAGTTGTACTTGTCACGGTTTTAAAAAAATTATCCATAGTAGTAATAATTTCAGTTGACAGTGGTTTCTTTCTGAGAAGGTTTAGTGTGATATATACAAGAACACATGTATTTTAGACATCTCCCTATGGCAGAGAGATTGAACGAATTTATCTGAGTTTGAAGACGTTAATTTTAGCTCTTTTCTCTTTCCCCAAACTCCTCTAAAATAACAGCAAAGAGATTTTTAAGAAGGCACAAGGACAAAGACACCAGGAAGAGGAGATAAGAGCAGGAAGGAAAGGGGGGTGGGAGTGGAGTACAAAACAGAAAAACAAGCCAGAAACTTGAAAGCAGATGAACCAATGGTCATTTACTTAGAAGAGACAAGAAAGTGGAATTCTAAACTCATAGTAGAGAAAGCTGTGAAATAACCAGATGTACAGGGCAGAACCCTGGAACTGGTAGAACTGGTTACATCTGAAATCCTGGACCATCCTGTTGCTGCTTCTCCTCTAACCTGGCAGAAGATTACAAGTTCATGCACTAGAGTCAGTAATATACAGTGACATCCAAAAGAGCTGACACCAAAATGACTAAGTGGAATTAACTGAAAGTTTATATATGGAGGATTAAAAGAATGCATGTATGTTGACCACTGAGACCTCCCCTCATCCCTTCTCCCAGTGCACTCCAGGGATGTTGGCAGCTAGACTTATTCTCTCTAGGATGGCTACCGAAGCATCGTCCATCTCTGGGGAATCTGAGCAACCAAAGACAAAAAACCTGGAGATACTGACACCAAAGGCATCTCAAGGAAATGCCCAGGCTGGTTCTTCTTGTGGACGAGCCCACCCATGGATGTAGAATTTCCAATCAGTGTGCCATTAACTCTTCAGTATGAGCAGACAAGCAGAGATGACCAGATGTCTGAGGATAAAAGAGAGCAAAACACAACCAACCAGCAAACAAGCAGAAAAAGGCAACGTGGAGAAAACAGAGACAACGCAGGGAAGAGAAAAACTAAGTAGAATAATTATTATGCTTCGATAAGAGAAGATATTGCAACTCTGAAGCGAGGACAACACGCTATAATGAGGAACGTGTCCAGAAAAACAAACAACAAAAAACCCAGTGGTGTATTAAAGGGGTGACGTCAGGAATAAAAGTTCAATAGAAGTAGTGGGAAATAAAGTGGATGGATCTCCCAAAGAGGAGCTTAAAATATAAGCAGGTGGAAAATAAAAGAGAAAAGAGGAGAAAAAGTACAGGGCCAACATCCTCATAATGGGAGTTCCAGGGAGAGGGCTAAGAAAACAGAAGTGGAAATTTCCCAGAAGAGAAGGAAATGAACATGCAGATTGAAGTGACACGAACGGATTAACACAGACCCACACCAAGGCACCTGACAGGGAAATTTCAGAACTTGGAGGATAAAAATGCTCCCAGAGTGGGGCCTCCCTGGTGGCGCAGTGGCCTGCCGATGGAGGGGACACGGGTTCGTGCCCCGGTCTGGGAAGATACCACATGCCGCGGAGCGGCTGGGCCCGTGAGCCGTGGCCACTGAGCCTGCGCGTCCGGAGCCTGTGCTCCGCAACGGGAGAGGCCACAACAGTGAGAGGCACGCGTACCGCAAAAAAAAAAAAAAAAAATGCTCCCAGAGGACAAACAGGCAAATAAAAATAGTTCCACACAAAGGACTAAGAATCAGAATGGCGTGTTCTTCTCAACAGTAGCGCTGAAGGGCCATACAATGGAGCAATGCCTTCAAAATTCTGGGGGAAAATTATTTCCTGCCTGGAACTGTATACTCAGTCAAATGATCAAGGATAGGGAAAAAATAAAGATATTTTCAGACAGCCAAGGTCTCAAAAAATGTACTGGCCACCCTCCACTTTCAAGAAGCTATTGGAAATGGTCCTCCATTAAAACAGGGAATAAACTAAAACAGGGAAAAAGCATGGCATTCAGGAAACGAAATCAAACTCAAAGAAGAGGTAAAGTGAAGAAAGGTCCAGATGGCAGCTGGGCACCAAGCTAAGCCAAGACCAGAGCAGGTGGAAGGCTCTGAGAGGCTCTGCTTCAGGATTTGTAACACCTACTGCATCCGAATTAGCCGAGAGAGAGGTGAGGCAGAGAGTTTGAATTACCAACAAGCACATAAAAAACGAAGTAGTATGTACGTGGTAAAGACACCATAGTTATTAACCCCAGGGAAAACTGAAAGTTACAGGAAAGGAAAAGTAATCCTTATAGGCTCTATGAGTCAGATGCAAATAGCATTGATATAATCGTAAGATGTAAACACTAAATACTGATCTATCCGAAATTATGATTACTTGGATGAAATTATCCAAAATTATGATTACATAGTGGGGGGCTGGGGTAGGGGACAAAAAGGATAAACTGTCATCTTCCACGATGAGATAACATTGGATAATGTCTAGAAATGAAAAATAAAGAAGTACAATAGATACATGTATATGTAAAACTGAATCACTTTGCTGTCCACCTGCAACCATCACAACATTGTTAATCAAATATACTCCAATATAAAATAAAAGTTAAAAAAAAAGAAACAGCAACATGAGCAAGTGATTTAAGAATTGGAGGTAAATGACAAAAGAAGCAGTTAAAACATTTGAAAGTGTTTCCCTCTGGTGAGCAGGAAATCGAGTGGCAACAGTGAAGTGGGTGGCATGGAAGATTTTTGTAACTAACCTTATAGAATTGTTAGCTGTTTAAACTCCATACATAACAATATTGGTAACCAGAAAAACCAAATAAAGTTATCAGAAGAGAAATGATGGCTCCCGGGAGAAGGGACCCAGAACAAACCACACAAGATGCTAAGTTTCCTTTTCATCCAACGACAATTCCTCAAGTGCCCATGATGTTGCTACACTTCATGGACCACTTTGTACAATCTTTTTTTTAAAGACAGTATTACTGGGTTTGGTTGCACACCATGGAGGGAAAAAAGAAGACTCCATTTGTGGGCGAAATAATCACATTAAAGTCTTATTAGTTTGGTACTTTAAAAAATTATTTCAAAACTTTTCAGAGTATCACTAGGTAGTATTAACATAGCCTCATGCTAAACACGTATCGTTGGGGTCCCTAATCCTGAGGAAATTATGTCAAAAAAACCACCTGGGGTCCAAAACAATTTATTCTTGGTCAGCCTTAATCTCTTAATGGGTATTTGTTGAAGGGATTTTTGCTGTGTTGAAGGGAAAAGCATGATGAATGAAGCCTGGACTCCTTATAAATGTTTTCTTAGTGCGGTTTTCTTCAGCAATTAATGTTCCATGCCAGGGTGTTCGGGTAAAAGAAATCTGCTCAAGAAGGAAAACTGGGATTTCTCACTGAGTCCTTTAAGGGAAAGCTTTTCCTTTTCCTTTTCTTATTTCTTCTTTTCTCTTTCATTCATTTTTGATTGGATTTGATACTGGAGGGATACAACTTAGGGCTTGTGCTTTGGAAAACTGCTAATAATCTATATAAGAGCCTTGGTTTTTATTCAAAGCAGCAATTTTAGCCTCCAGGTAAAACAAATCACTGTGATCCCTTAGACTGTTTTTGGTAATGGAAAACATACTGACCTAATCCTAGCTTAGCTACCAACTCACTGCGTGATCTTGAACAAGTGGTCTAACCTCTCTGATCTCACTTTGCACGGGGGCAGAATGAAGACCGCGTCCCGGCCTTTTCACCACCCAGAAGTCTCTCACCAACGCTTCCAACAAAAATATAATGTGAACCAAACCACATGATGTAATTTTCAATGTTGTAGTCCCCACAGTAAAAAGAAGTACGAAGAAATAGCTGACATTACTTTTAATAAAATATTTCATTTAACCCTATATATATGTAAAATATTATCATTTAAACATGCAACCAGTATAAAAAGTAATGAGACATTTCAGGTTTTTATATTGAGTTTTGGATGTCTGGAGTGCATTTACACTTAGAGCAAAGCTCAAGAAGATGAGCCGTGTTTCAGGTGCTCGACGGCCACGTGTGGCCAGCGGCTACCTGGACTGCACGTCACAGCTACAGGCACTGTGTTTGAAAGATTTTGTGTACCCAACAGCAGTTACAAGGAATAACTGATTTACTCTCATGTTCGTAACTCCGGCCAAAAGCAGAGCAATCTCGTGCTTCCCTAGCTTGACTAACCTTACAATACTGTTGTCAAATATAGAATTACCATGGGGCATGTGGAATATCAAAACTGCCTCATGGACACACCCCCATTACCCTTTTCAGACTCTTTGGGGTCTGGAGGCCATCATTGGACTAGATAATATAATACCTTAGGGTCTCCCCCAGCAAGACCCTTTGGTAATTTCAGCGTTTGATCACTGGCAACAGTATCAATTATGCAGGTGCTTATCAGTGACGTCAGTATTCAGGGGTTTTAATAGGGAACGGGTCATCTGCCCGGGGAGAGCACTGGAGGGGGCTGGCATCTGCTCTCGTGATACGAGCCAGTTCTCCAAGGTCACAGCGCTCCTGACGGCTCTCATCAACCCCAGATGCTGCAAAGGGAAACAGGAGGCATGCACAATGCATGCAAAGAATTTCTGTACTTTCACGATGGAAAAGTCTTTAGAAGTCACAGAGTTCAGGGCTCTCTGTGCACCTCTGTTCTCCAGGAGACTTGCCCAAGATCACATATTTGTTCAGGGCTAGAACGACTGTCCTGACTCTTGATACAATGCTCTTTTCACTTACAACTTAAATTCCACACATTGAAAACAAAACACACAACCGTAAGACCTCTCCTCTAGAAATGAGCTGAGTGTTCTCAAGAAGAATCATATTTGTGCATTCAGAAATATAGAAATCCCTCCGTTTGAGGAAAGCATCCTAGGAACTTGCTTGGAACACAGGATTTCTGAAGAGTGTACCAACGATTCTGCCTCTACACTGACTTTCCAGCCCATGGTTCCGATCTACAGCTCCTGGACTGGAGCTGCAATATCCATCTCGATTTCCAGCCTCCTGCCCACCCTACTTGCTTCAGACTGGCCCTCACAACTCTAACTGGCATGAGCCCATCCCCTGACATCTCTCCCAATGCTACCGTTCGTCCTGCCATCAGAAATCCGGTGGTTTTTCTATACTGACAAACTCCTTAGTTTGTGTCAAGTCTGAAGTCAAGGGGAGATTCTGTGAGCAACCAAGGGCTCTCAGTTCAGTCCTGAATGGGTTTTTCCAATTGCTTGTCTTGTCGCTATAGTCTACTTGTGCCATTAAATGTGCAAAGGTATACAGAGTTATACCACACCCTAGATTATCTGTTTAATATAAAAGGTATACAGGGCTTCCCTGGTGGCGCAGTGGTTGAGAATCCACCTGCCAATGCAGGGGATACGGGTTCGTGTCCCGGTCTGGGAAGATCCCACATGCCGCGGAGCGGCTGGGCCCATGAGCCATGGCCGCTGAGCCTGTGCTCCACAGTGGGAGAGGCCACAACAGTGATAGGCCCGTGTACCGCAAAAAAAAAAAAAAAAAAAAAAAAAAAAAAAATATATATATATATATATAAAAGGTATACAGAGTTATACCACACCCTAGATTATCTAACTGTTTAATATATTGTACCATGTTTAATACAGTGCTCCTTTAAAGCTGTCCATTTACCTTTACTTCAAAAATCTGAACATAGGGCCAGTATATAGTTATGCTCAGTATTTAATGGTGAAATTTAAATGGAAGTAAAATAAATCGTGAAAATAGTATCTCCCCCCAAAATGTATGCATGTATGTATGTATGTATATATATCAGAAATCCTATTATTGACTCACAACGAGAGTATAAGGATTCAATCTACAAATTATTTGCTTTATTTTGGAATGGTGTCAATTACATGTGCTATTTTCAATTATTTCATACTTATCAGAAGTTCTGGATAGCAGTTTATAGAGCATGTCTTTCATTAGGGAAAAGTGAGAAAACAAATTAAGTTGTACTTAATTGATACAGATTTTGTAGGAGAGGAAACTATGCAAAACATGGGATTCAGGCACAAAAGATATAACAAACATGGAGACTTGGTAGAAAGGACCACGAAAAACAGCATCGTACCGTACTCCCCAGAGGAAGTGATGGTCGATAAGCCCACGAGTACTGGAAATGCAGGTACATTTTTAAAAACAAAGACCCTTGCCTATCCTCTGAATCCCAAGACAGCTTCCATCCTGTGCTTCCAAATCCTCTTTTCCCGCCCGGATATGTGGTCACTTTTTGTAGCCAATGGCTGAATTATGCAATCAAACCTGCTAAAAACAAGTGCCAGAATTAGATGCCAAGCACAGAAGGCATGCTATTGGCAGCATCCTTCATCTGGTTCTCAAGTTCCCAGCTAATTCCAATGTCCAGAGTTACTCAAGAGTTTGAGCTGGAGGATTCTGAAGAGTGTGAGTGACGGGACTAAAAAAGGATGCAAAGACTGGCACCAGCCAAAGGCAAGGCTGTTTGCTACACGAGGAGCCAAGAAGCCAGCCCCGTGGCGTCGTGGCATCCTTCTACTCTGCAGAGGAAGATACGTGAAGCTTGATGTATCACGTCTTTCCAACAAGGGAGCCAGAGTAAGGGAAGAATAACATGAGCACTGCCATTAGCCCTGCTGATTATAATGGTGGAGGTGGTACTGGGTAGGTGGGGTGAGGGGGTGAGTGGGGGCTGCTATGAAGGCCTCACATTTAAGCAGACATCTGAAGGAGGGGGCGTGGTGGATGGACCATGGGAATATCTGGGAGAAGAGCAGCCCAGACACAGAGAACAGGAAGTGCAAAGGCCCTGAGGTAGGAACATGCTGGGACTGGCTTTCCATCATGTCTTGCCAAACTTATGGTTAACCAGCTCCTAATGTGCCTCTCTGCTTTCACAGCCCTCCCTCCTTCTACTTTCCCTCCTCTTATCCCTACAGCAGCTAGAATGACCCTTTAAAAATCAAAGTCAGACTACGTCAGTCCTCTGCTTAAAATTCTCATTGGCAAATTAAAAGCCAAACCCATTATAATGGCCTAGAGGGTCCCCTCCCACATCATCCTGCTCCCAGCCCTCCTTCCTGACTCAGGCGTCCCTCACCTGTCACACATCACTTCAGACACACTTGCTTCCCTGCATTCCTTTTTTTTTTTTTTTTTTTGTGGTACGCGGGCCTCTCACTGTTGTGGCCTCTCCCGTTGCGGAGCACAGGCTCTGGACGCGCAGGCTCAGCAGTCATGGCTCACGGGCCCAGCCGCTCTGCGGCATGTGGGATCTTCCCGGACCGGGGCACAAACCCGTGTCCCCTGCATCGGCAGGCGGACTCTCAATCACTGCGCCACCAGGGAAGCCCCCTGCATTCCTTTTAATACACCAAACACAGTCCTCCCTCGAGGCCTTTACTGCTCTCTGTGCCTGGAATGCATTGACCCCGGAAAGCACGTGGGCTCGCTCGCTCCCTCACTTCTCTGTATTGTTAACTGCGGCCTCTCCTATGGCAGGTACTCAGCATTTACTGCGAGAATGAGTCTTACCATGTCCTGCCTGCCCTCCAACACCACGGTGTTGAACGGCACAGGGAAGACCACACAGACAGACAGACAGACTGGTACCAACACGGAGCCTCGGTCACCCAGTCGGAGGCAATGCCGGGACCCCGACCTGCCCAGACATCTGCCCCTGGCTCCACTAGCCACTCTCCCGTTTCCTTCACTACCACCCCCTCCATCTAAATCGTCTCAGGAAACAAAATGGAATTTTTGTGGGGAATTCCCATCAATTGAGCCTGCTCTCATTCCAACAATTATCCTATATTTATACCCACTTTTCTTCTAGTTCCACTGGAATGAATAGCCATCCACCTACTGAACCCTAAAGAATCCCTACCTCCATTTTTGTTTTGTATCTTTTTTTCCCCACTTCTGCAAGACCCAGTTCCATAAATTACCCCTTACTTCTCCTGTATTTTCAACTCTCACCAACAATTCTTCACGGCCAAATACCTTCCATTAAACAAACAAAGAAAACATCAAGGGAAGCCTCCTACACTGTTGGTGGGAATGTAAACTGGTACAGCCACTATGGAGAACAGTATGGAGGTTCCTTAAAAAACTAAAAATAGAACTAGCATATGATCCAGCAATCCCACTCCTGGGCATATATCTGGAGAAAACCATAATTCGAAAAGATACATGCACCCCAATGTTCACTGCAGCACTATTTACAATAGCCAGGTCATGGAAGCAACCTAAATGTCCATCAACAGATGAGTGGATAAAGAAGATGTGGTACCTATATACAATGGAATATTACTCAGCCATAAAAAAGAATGAAATAATGCCATTTGCAGCAACATGGATGGACCTAGAGATTGTCATACTGAATGAAGTCAGACAGAAAGTTATCATATGATATCGCTTACATGGCATCTAAAAATAAAGCTATAAATGAACTTATCTACAAAACAGAAATAGAGTTACAGATGTAGAAAACAAACTTATGGTTAACAGGGGGTAAAGGGGGGATAAATTGGGAGATTGGGATGGACATATATACACTACTATATATAAAATAGATAACGAATAAGAACCTGCTGTATAGCACAGGGAACTCTACTCAATACTCTGTGATAGCCTATATGGGAAAAGAATTTAAAAAGAGTGGATATATGTATATGCATAACTGATGCACTTTTCTGTACACCTGAAACTAACACAAGAGTGTAAATCATCTATACTCCAATAACAAAGTTAAAAAAAGGAAAATATCAAATGAAACACTCCTTTACCCACTGTTGCCTTCCAGCTTCTCTCTTATCGATTCCAATCCATGGTCCATCAAAGAGACATCTATAATTACCTTTTTCCACATTAACCACAGCAATAAGGTTTCTTCCCAGCTCTCCCCACCTCAAAAACTGTCTTGCCTGGGTCACTGATGACTTCCCTACTTGTAAAAGCCAAGGACACCTTCAATCCTCATTTTACCGGACTTCTCCGCAGCATATGGTTCTGGAGGGTCATTCTTTCCCTCTTGAAATTGCCTTTCTTTGGTCTTTCCGTGCTTTTCCTCCTGCCTCTCGGGGAGCCCATTTGACAGCATCTTCCTTCACATCTTGCCACCCAAGATAATGGGCTCCCCAAAGAGTCATCTTTTCTGCTTCCTTCCCTTACTCTCCTCATCTGATCTGTCCCTAAACCTGGCTCACTGAACACACTTAATATCACTTGACTATTTCCCATTCACAACATCCTCCCTCCCGAAGTTGCTTTAGTTTGGACTCGCATTTTTTCTCACCTGGATCACTGCCGCAGCTTCTTACCTCATCCCATGCTCTGTGTTACTGCCTATGAAAGCTTTTAGACATAAATCTGGTCACTCCTCTCTCCTCTTTAAATCCCTTGAACGGTACTTTATGACTTTCAGGGTAAAATCTAAACTCCTTAGCATGTTATACCTTTAGCTCCTCAAAAACTAGCCCCTACCTCCTTCTTCAGCCAGTCAATAGATTTGTAGTTATTGTTTTACATATATGTATACTTCTCATATTTTTAAAAAGTATTTATTTATCTACCTGTTTATTTGGCTGCATTGGGTCTTAGCTGTGGCATGCGGGATCTTTTGTTGCGGCACGTGGGCTCTTTGTTGCAGCCTGTAGGCTTCTCTCTAGTTGTGGCACGTGGGCTCTAGAGAGTGCGGGCTTAGTTGCCCCGTGGCATGTGGGATCTTAGTTCCCCAACCAGGGATTGAACCTGTGTCCCCTGCATTGGAAGGCAGATTCTTAACCACTGGATCAACAGGGAAGTCCCAATACTTTCCATATTTTTCTTATACATGGAAATAATGTAATTGAATTTCTTGCATCAACACACCTGAGGTTACACTATATATCATTTTATACTTAAACAAACCAAGGTGGCATATTCTCTTGATATTATAGTTGTAAGTTAATGTTTGGAGAATTTTCTGAAAAGGTATTTAGAGAGAAATAGCACAGAAGTGAGAAAAGCTGTCTCCTTCTAAACTTGTTACCATAAACATCTACATAATGGATTGTTTCCAAATCTTTCCAATGATCCTCAAATCCCTGTTTTTCCATAACATTAGTGAACATTCCACAGAGTCAATTTTAAGATGAAAAATAAAGTATAAAACCTCATAATTGTTCAATGGGAGAAAACACAAATATACACATAGTCATGAGTAAAGAATAAAAGACACTTTCACTCAATAGATTTCAGATACATTTTAGCTGTTTTACCAGTTTAAAAACTCTCACACAAAACTACAATTCTTCTTTTTCTCTCTTGAAAGCACACAGTATGTAAATTGATTAACCATCTGTTTATTACCACTGACCCAAGAAGATCTTTTCCCTAAGTCTAACTATAAGGTTTTAGGTTCACCATGAATAGGATTAGCAAAATGAAAGAGGGTACTTGAGAAAGATTTTTCAGGAGAGCCAAGGAGGACATCTTGACTTCAGCAAATAATCTGACAGTCTGTCTTGACATTTTCTTATGGGTTAAACTGAAATGTAGTACCACTGTACATATTTGCAAAAATGATGATGTGTCATTTACAGTATATATGGTACGTGGCATATAAAACAAGAGATGTATATGCCATAAAATACTACACAACCACAACATACTTGTTACTTATAAAGACTGTCAGTGCCTAGGTAGAAGGCAGTCTCTAGTGAAATGCCACAGGGCTCTTTCACTGATCCTGTCCCATTCAATTTTTTTGCTTCCAAATAATTAATATAAAGACCTATAGGGAGGGACTTCTCTGGTGGTCCAGTGGGTAAGACTCCATGCTCCCAATGTAGGGGGCCCGGGTTCGATCCCCGGTCAGGAACAAGATCCCACATGCATGCCACAACTAAGAAGTCCACATGCCGCAATGAAAAGATCCCGGGTGCCACAACTAAGACCTGATGCAACCTAAATAAATAAATAAATGTTAAAAAAAAAAAAAAAAAGAACTATAGGGAATACTCTTCTAACCTGGATGACATAAAGTAGAAAAGAAGCAATTCTATAGTAGGATGAAGACATAAGATCAAAATTACCTCAGCCAATTTAAATAAAATTTAACAGGATTAAATGTAAAGGCAGGGCTTCCCTGGTGGCACAGTGGTTAAGAATCTGCCTGCCAATGCAGGGGACACGGGTTCGAGTCCTGGTCTGGGAAGATCCCACATGCCGCGGAGCAACTAAGCCTCTGCACCACAACTGCTGAAGCCTGCGCTCTAGAGCCCGCAAGCCACAACTATTGAGCCCATGTGCTTCAGCTACTGAAGCCCGTGCTCTGCAACGAAGAGTAGCCCCCGCTCACCACAACTAGAGAAAGCCCATGCGCAGCAATGAAGACCCAACACAGCCAAAACTAAATAAATTAGTTAATTAATTTTTTTAAAAAAGTAAAGGCATATATTTAACTTAAAAAAAGACTCACAAAAGCATAAGGGAGGAGAACTCTGACTTTGGCTACAGTCCAAATAAAAATGATCAACGTGAGTATAACACAGATACTAAAGTGCTAACATAACTTTATGTCACACTGATAAAATAATTGCCTACTTGTTCATTCAACAATTAGTTTGCACATACTGGAAGAAAAATACTGATAGAGGAATAGTCCCATTCCCTTAGCCCAGTGAGTATGCAGACCGCACCATCACATTAATAAAATTGGGGGAGCAGGGACTGAGGGAGCTCGGGAGGAAGACGAGAATGGTAGGTTACTCGGGAGGGATCCTCTCAAGTGAGAAGAGGTTTAACACAGAAAACAGAAGCCTGAAGGGACAAGAGAATCACCTTCAAGTGTATGACCACTAATAAGGAGGATGGTTAGCATTTCTAGAGGATCTGCTAAGGGCCAGGCACAGGGTAAGGTCCTCTCTATTATATTTTAATCCCTGCAAAGTAGGTACTACTTTTCTTATTTTACCAATGAGGAAACAGCATTTCAAAAAAGATTACATATCTGCCTAAAATTCATCCAGCTGGTAAATGGCAAAGGGGGGAACCAAATCCATACCTGATTCTAAAGTTTTGTCTGTTTCTAGAATTAACATAGATGAAACATGTCCCACCTGGTCTCACAAGACAAAACTAGCACCAAAGAGCGAAGTGAGGGCTTCCCTGGTGGCGCAGTGGTTGGGAGTCTGCCTGCCGATGCAGGGGACGCGGTTTCGTGCCCTGGTCCGGTAAGATCCCACATGCCGCGGAGCGGCTGGGCCCGTGGGCCATGGCCGCTGGGCCTGCGTGTCCAGAGCCTGTGCTCCACGATGGGAGGGGCCGCAACGGTGAGAGGCCCGTGTACCGCAAAAAAAAAAAAAAAAAAAAAAAAAAAGAGCAAAGTGACAGGGGAATTTCAGAAAAGCCTTATCCTGTCTGGGGACCTCCAAGAACAGGACAGGAAAGGGGAAGGGACGTGCACCTCGCTGACCGTGTCCAGGCAGAAGGCGAATGTCCTGCTCTACCCAGGATGCTGGAGAGACATTTGTGGCTTTGGTGACAAGTTGAAAAAAATGTCATCTCTGAGGCCCTTTACAGCTCAGGTTCATTGGTATGTAGCAGAAATTGCTAAAAGCCAGTTTTTAAAAAGTAAATAGACACTTCCACAGAGTTGCCCGAGTTAAAAAGCCAGGCCCACCTTTTTCTTGCAGTCGGGCTTTGCCACTGTTTCCTGGTAGAGGCCAGCTTCTCAGCACCCAGGGGACGCGGAAACCAAAGCTCCTTGGGATTTGCCTAATTTGCTAATGCCTCATACATGAAAGTGGAGGAGAGCCAACAGAGAAGACAATCCACTGACGGTCTGTGTGCTGACCTGGGGAATGCCAATGTGGACCCCCTTAACTTTGCCGTGAATAAAGAGCCCGCAGGACATGAAACGGGACGAAGCCCACTGCTATGCACTCATTTATTTTTATTTTTATTTGTTCAAATTCTGAGACTGTGTTTTCTTTCTGTGCTGATTTTATTTTTATTTAAAAAAATTTTGGGGGGGTACAGTTGATTTACAATCTTGTGTTAGTTTCAGGTGTACAGCAAAGAGTGAAGTAAGTCAGAGAAAGACAAATATCGTATAACGTCGCTTATATGTAGAATCTAAAAAAGGCTACAAATGAACTTATCTACAAAACAGAAACAGAGTTACAGATGTAGAATAAATTTATGGTTACCAGGCTGTAAGGGGGGGAGGGATAAATTGGAAGACTGGGATGGACATACACACACTATGTATAAAATAGATAACTAATAAGGACCTACCGTATAGCACAAGGAATTCTACTCAATACTCTGTAATGGCCTATATTGGAAAAGAATCTAAAAAAGAGTGGATATATTTATGTGCATAACAGATTCACTCTGAAAAGAGTGGAGATATATTTATGTGTATAACAGATTCACTTTGCTGCGCACTCATTTACAATCTCACACTAGACTTCTATACTTTCATCTGTTCAGTGTCCACAAACTCCTTCTGTTTCGGGGAATCCCAAGATTGGCAGGGCTTTCTTACCTGTTCTCTGGAACATAGCCTGGGACAATCAGAGGCACTTGCCCCGGTGTTTGAATCTGAAGGGAATGACCAATCCCCCAGGATGGCAAGAGAGTATTCATAGCAGGGCCATCAGTCTCATAAATTCACGTGTCCACTGGCAGCCATGTGCGGTGGCATTCTAAGAGGACTGTCCCCAGGGCATGATCTTGTCTGAGCTCCTGGCGACTGAGCCTACCTTGGTTTCTGCCACTTTTTTTTTTTTTTTCCAGTCACGCCAATGACTTACCTAATATCTTTCCAATAAAAATTTTTCTGATTAGGTTACACATAATTTTTGTTGTTGTTGTTATTTGCAGGTTAGAATACTTCTAACAGTGTTCTATCACAGAATGAGTTTGGATGAATATTTACTCTTGTCCTCGTGTAGTTAAAAAAAGGATAGAGGCTACTAAATCTAAAAACTACCTCTAACATAAACCTAGATGTTTGTTCTTCTCAAAAGCTGGCAACCTGGTGACAGAGAAAATCCCAACTTAAAAAAAAAAAATCTGTTCATTTATTAAATTATAGGAGATAACAATTACACTTCCATTAATCAACTGTGTGATAAATGATGACTCACCCACTGGTTCATTCATCTGGCACGTATTTATTGAAAGCCTTCTCTGTGCCAGGAAGAGGCAAAAGGAGTGATTCCTTAGGAACCCTTTCGTTTTGGGGGCATCTATGTAAGCACGGGCAGAGAAGGCTGAAGGTAGAACGTTTGTATGTTACAGACACACAAAAAAATACTATGGGAAAAACCTTTGAAAAAGTCATGCCAGGGGCTTCCCTGGTGGCGCAGTGGTTGAGAGTCCGCCTGCCGATGCAGGGGACACGGGTTTGTGCCCCGGTCCGGGAAGATCCCACATGCCGCGGAGCGGCTGGGCCCATGAGCCACGGCCGCTGAGCCTGCGCGTCCGGAGCCTGTGCTCCACAACGGGAGAGTCCACAACAGTGAAAGGCCCGCGTACCACACACACACACAAAAAGTCATGCCATTTGTTCGATACTGCATAAGACTATTTCGTACAGACTTTATCCACTCATTTAATTATCCAGCACACTAGGCAAACACAGAGGGGGAATAACTGGTCACTCTCTGCAATTCTCCTTACACGTTTTACCTCCATGAAGGATTCTCATCAGGTACTGAACTGTAATCGTGAGAACTGCTATGCAACCATGTTTTGAGTAAAAACCTGGCTCGCTGGAAAATTTGAGATATGAACGATGCTAAAGCTCCAAGTTTTCAGGGTATCATGCTAGTAAGCACCCAAGGTTACCTCAATGATTATTTTACCAACTCTGGGGAAATTCTTCAACGTGATAGTATATATTTTCCTTTTGGCAGAAAAGAGAAAAATAGCAGAGAGTCAAATGGTTGCATCACTTGAACTATGCCATTTCCATCCTGGAAATGTTTCTGTCTTGGTTCCCTAGGTAGAAAAGAAAGTGGGCTTTCTTGTGGGAGCTGTTTTTAGCACCTGATTTCTTTTTTGAGAAATTCGTTCCTTTCTTAATGTGAATGATTAACAAGACTAGCTTTCAAGTACAGTTTTAGATCAGAAGCGAGCACATCACGGGAAAAGTCAAAGGAATTTTAAGGTTTTAAGATGGGAACTCAGCAGATTTGGCCCCGAGTTCTGGGGAAGGGTTTGTGTGCTAGGTTTCTGTTGCAGTGATCCTCCAAGAACCAGAAAAAGTACAGGCTGCGAAACAGCAAATCATTTCCCAAGTGATAAAAAGTTGAATTTTGAAGAAGGATCTATTCAGGAAAGCACGCACGGACCAACGCAGTGACGTGTGTGTGCAGATACACAGAGGGGAGTCGACAGGCCTGTTTCCAGGTTTGCTTGAAGCCTAAATCTGTGAAAATACACAGCAAAGTACTGGATCTAGTTCTTAAGTATTTGGGGCCCAGCTACAGGAAGGACAAAAACCACACTAATATCTACTTCCGATGTAAATCTGGTTCTGGTTGTTTGGGAGATAAAATAACTACCAGCCCCAGTCTGACAGTTTGGCGACGTTCAAGAAGCTACAATAAGCGACAGCCCTAGGGCTGTATGGCTTGAACAAACAGTTTTATAAAAGAACCATGTGTCCGAGCCTCCAAGACCTTTTACCTGAAATGACCCACATGTAGGGCTCTCCAACCTCAGAGAAAGAACTTGGCTTTTATACCGTGCAATTCAAACCCAGTGGACACAACGCGGCTGGTTGAAAGGTGTTTGAAAGAAGAGTGACTTTCAGAAAGGGAACAATAAGAGCTCTTGGGCCCCAGAGGGGAGCTCCCTCTTTCTCTCCTTCCAGGCAGGCGTCAAGCAGCTGCAGGCTGAGGGCACAGTGATTTGCCTCCATGAGAGGGTGAAAGGTGGACATGTAGGTGTCGCTCAGAACTTCAGTCCGGTTCCGTCAATTCAGCCCAAATACACACGGGGCACTGTGCGGCACCCTAGAAATCTAACACGGCCCTAGGGTTCAGGAGGAACACTGACCAGACCTCATTTTCTGGGGGGAGAAAAGGTTTCTCGGGGGGAAACCTCTCCTCAAATGACTTACAATAGACAAGGTCGTATCAAAACCAGGCGTGCACCAGGCCTGCTGCCTAGGATGACAGTTTCATTTACTGAGCACCTGCCACACACCACACGATGACTCCCAGAAGCTCACCACCCTTGCGTCCAACAGGTCCTGAGATCATCCTCCCAGGGATGAGGAAAACGCGACCCTGTGACATTCAGTCTGTAGGGCTCCAAAGCCTATGCCTCTACTGGGCATGGCTCGTCCTGAGAACAGAAGTTCCAGTCCGACCAGAGGAGATCTAGCCACTCATTGATACTTAAGAAGCATCTATGGGGGGCTGAGCTCTTGCTGCATTCTGGGGAAAGAAGGGGTGACCCAGGCGGCACAGTCCCAGCCCTCATGGACCCTCTGGTTTGGGGGGAGGATAGACCGGGCACCCATGTTCTAAGCAGGGAAGCTGAGAGCATGCTGGAAGCACAGTCGGGGTGTTGGCAAGTCCTCAGGGAAGCTCAGCCTCAGTAAGTGACCTAAGCTGAGGCCTAAAGACCTACTAGAATGATACTGAATTTATCTTGCTAAGTTAGGGGTAGGTGGTGGTGCAGGGGAAGGGCTCAGTATAGAGAAGAGAGTGGCAACCAGAAGGAAGAGGAGGGAGAATGTGATCTGTACAGGAAACAGGAGAAGGCCCGGTGTGGCTGGGGAGAGAGCCAAGAGGCAAGTGGGACCCAGAGCCCTCAGGGCCTTGCAGGCTGCTGCATCCATGCCACGTGTAGCAGGAAGCTCCTGAGAGGGATGCAAAGAACACAAGCCCAGATTTGCATTTTAATACAATTAATCTAGGGGCAAAGCGGCCAGCTGGAGACAGAAGTGACCGCACTTTCATAGGCCTCTGTGGACAATAATGCTGGACAATGCTAGAAAAAATTATAGTACAGAAGGAGAGAAAAATTCTTCCCACAATCCTTTCACCTAGAGTAACCAGAGTTAACTATTTCCCTGCATTTCCTTCTGGTCTATTTTTATATATTAAAAAAGGGAGGGGGGATTATTTTCAGGAGAGAGATCTGTATCCTGCCTTTTCAAAAACCTGATTTTTTTTTTTTTTTTTGCGGTACGCAGGCCTTTCATTGCTGTGGCCTCTCCCGTTGCAGAGCACAGGCTCCGGACGCGCAGGCGCAGCGGCCATGGCTCACGGGCCCAGCCGCTCCGCGGCATGTGGGGTCCTCCCGGACGGGGGCACGAACCCGTGTCCCCTGCATCGGCAGGCGGACTCTCAACCACTGCGGCCACCAGGGAAGCCCCAAAAACCTGATTTTTAACTGCTGTATAATATTCTAGCCTGGGGACCTGCCCTAATTTACTGAAGCGATTCCTTGTTGCTAGCGACTGCCGCTCTACTCGTCCACACGTACGAATCTTTGTCGGCATCTGAGTTTGTTTCCTAGTGATGGGTTTTTAGAAAAGAATTACTGAGCCAATGAGTATAAAGCTGTTTAAAGGTTCTTTATCCATGTGGTCAAAGTGGTCAAAGGCTATGCTCCCTGTATTATATTTTTGTTCTCATGCCACTGCTGTTGTTTTTTTGTTTGTTCGTTTCACTTGTATATGGAGGCCTCTTGTGTGAGTTGCTGAAAGTCTGGGGTAACCAGCTGTGTCAGGTACAAATAAACATCTCTGTCTCCCCACAACTCCACCTAAATTGAGAATTAACGTTAAAAAAAAAAAACCTGGGCTTCCCTGGTGGCGCAGTGGTTGAGAGTCCGCCTGCCGATGCAGGGGACACGGGTTTATGACCCGGTCTGGGAAGATCCCACATGCCGCGGAGTGGCTGGGCCCGTGAGCCATGGCCGCTGAGCCTGCGCGTTCGGAGCCTGTGCTCCGCAATGGGAGAGGCCACAACAGGGAGAGGCCCACATACCACAGAACAAAACAAAACAAAACCCTGCCAGTTAAAAAAAATACAAATTGGTATTTTATTATTTTTGTGTGTGTGTGTGTGTATTTATTTATTTTTTGGTGACTTATTTAATCTTAGTGCTCAATCGCATAAAAAGATGCTCAATATCGTTAATCATCAGAGAAACACAAATTAAAACCATAATGAGATATCACCTCACACCTGCCAGAATGGCTATCATCAAAAAGAACACAAATAAGAAATGTTGGTGAGGATGTGGAAAAAAGGGAAGCCTTGTACACTGTTTTTTTTTTTTTTCCCTTGTGCACTCTTGGTGGGAATGTAAATTGGTGCAGCCACTGTGGAAAACAGTATTGAGGTTTCTAAAAAAATCTAAAAGTAGAACTACTGTATGATCCAGCAATTCTGCTCCTGTGTATATATTAAAAAAAAAAAAAAAGAAAACACTAATATGAAAAAATACATGCACTCCAATGTTCCCAGCAGCATTATTTACAATTGCCAAGGTATGGAAGTAACCTAAGTGTCCATCAACACATGAATAGATTAAGAAGATGTGATACACACACACGCACACACACACACACACACACACACTGGAATACTACTCAACCATAAAAAAGAATGAAATTTTGCTGTTCGCAATGACATAGACGGACTTGGATGGTATTATGCTAAGTGAAATAAGTCAGACAAAGACAAATACTGCATGAAAACACTTATCTGTGGAATCTAAAAAGCAAAACTAGTGAATGTAACAAAAAAGAAATAGACTCACAGATCTAGAGAACAAATTAATGGTTACCAGTGGGGAGAGGGAAGGAGGAGGGGCAAGATAGGGGGAGGGGATTAAGAGGTACAAACTACTATGTATAAAATAAATAAGCTACAAGGACATACTGTACAGCACAGGGAACATAGCCAGTATTTTCTAATAACTATAAATGGAGTATAACCTTTAAAAATCATGAATCACTATGTTGTAAACCTGAAACTTACTGTATGTCAACTATACCTAAATAAAAAAATTTTATAAAAATGGGCTTAATCAGTTAAAATTTTTTTAATGCTCAATCGAACATAGAAGTCAGGACCCCACTGACTGGGACTTTTTAATGCCACTGTGATGCAAGGACTTAGTCCTGGCATGCCCGTCTCCACCTCACTGGAGATTCACTTTGAAATAAGAAATCAATTTCCATCACCCCATAACTCCCTGGGTGTGGTCCTAAGCTCCTTCTCTCACACCACTCTGAGCTCCCCGGCTGAGCTCTGACAACTCCATCACTGGTAAACTGGTTTGCACACCCAGTACTGTTGATAATTATCCCCTTCAGCATCACCAACAAAGGCAGTTAGCAGGCTTGGTGCCCTGTGCTGCAGCAGATGGGGCAGAAAGTGGATTAAACAGTTCCCCACACTCCGGAAAACTTCGGTCGAAAACAGATCATAGTAGCTTGGACAGACCTGAAGGACTACAAGAAACAGAAACAGATCAGTACAATCAAGCAGTCGATGGCACGTCGACATGGACACGACACGACCACAACGCTTGGGGCAGGGAACTCCTGTTGCTACACTAGCGGCTCACTGACCATTTCTTGGACGTGATGCTTGTGTGGTGCTTTATCGGGTGCCACAGCAGGAATGTTTATAAACGTAGACAGAATCAACACGGGGAGTGACCTGATGAGGACTCATAACTAGGGTGGTGAGGGTGTCTTCTGTTCGCATCTGGTGGGTGGGTGTCTCCCCTCTTGGGTTGTAAATGCCACGAATAAACAGGGAAATCCATCTGCTCCTGTTCACCACGGTTTCCGCAGTGCCTATCATCTGCCTGGCACGTGAGGTGCTCAGCTAATATTTGTGAACACAAACTTTCGGAAAGACATTTTAACAAGTCATAAAGAGAGGAGTGTCTATATTTTATTCACAGGATAACCTCAGCCCTCACCATGGGGCCTGCCACAAAAAAAAGTCTGGTAAACGTTTGCTGTGAATGGCTAAGCTTTCTTCTACAACCCCTTTGCGGGGGGATTAGAACTGGCGCGAGGAAGACCGTCGCACACTTGTCAGTCTCCCGGGCTCTGCCGTCGTTTCTGTCACCACCTTCCAAGGTTCATAGTCACGGGAACATCGGCCTTACCCTTCCAGATCCCAGCATCTTCCTTGACTGTCCATCAGTAACAGCTGAGCTCTAAAACCACAGTTCTGACTCGAGGAAACAAATGACCCTCAGGTGCAAGGTGACACGACCATACACGGGTAGAGAGTTAGGGACACAGCACACAGTGAAGGCACCTAACCGTGCCCAAATCTGCAGAGATCATGTCTTTATACATGGAGCTGCTAAGCAGAGACACTCCGTAGAGACCTACACGTAGGAAGAGGGAGGACTAAGTCCCTAGCCTGCCCCGTGGGGCCTCCGTCCTCTAATGCATAATCCAGAATTCCCAGGGGCTGTCTAAAGCAGCGCCTTCCCTCAGTCAGAGGTTACTTAACACGTTACCAGTTGTTCATCTTCCCCCCAAGTTCCTTCGAGGGGCAGGGTGGCGGTTATGGTGTGCTCTTCAGTGTACTGGGCATGTATTTCACCAGATAAATTATGCTTGAAAAGGTGGTGAGTCAAAACAGGTCTTACCAGTATTATATTTCAGATAGGTTAGAGTTATATGGGCTTTTGTGAGATAAACGGACATCTGAACACCATTTATTTACATTCGTTTATTTGTCGTGGGGTGGGGAGGGGACATGCTCCAAGTGCCAATAAAGTTTTGGGACGCCCATCCTAAGATGCAGATTGACCCTGTGATTTCCGAAGTGCTAGGACAGGTGTGCAGGACACTCTGATGATACAGCGTCCGTAATCTCTTCACCCAAATCCAGCCCTTGACTTTCTGAGTTCCATCTGCACGAGCCCCCGGGTTCTGATTGTAAACTCTCTGGGGTGGTTAAAACGCAAGCTCTCCATGCAGTTTCCCAGGTGGTAGGCTCTGCTTCAGGCCCAGATGAAACAAGGTAGTTTACTGACTAGGAAGAACATCCCTCAACCCTGGACACGAACCTGCCCAGAACTTTCCAACTCACCCTCCTTCCTCATTTAACTCTCCCTCTTTCATTAAGAGCAAAAACAAAACAACCAACAAAAACACCTCTCCTTTTCCTTCCCATTCTTCTTCCATCGGCCATGCAGTTGGGTCCTGCTCCCAAAGCCCTTCCCCTCTGCTGTCAGGGCTCCAGACCTGCCCTCCTTCCCATGACGGCAGCCGTCCATCCCCGCTTTCTTCACTTTCTCTCTCGTTCTCAGTGGCAGCACCAGAAGACGGAGGAGGACACACGTCAACACAGCAGCAGGCCGCTCCCTTTCCCAACTTTCAGGTCAAATACATCCTACTGCACCCCCAGAAACAGGGGTGTTTGCACGTAGCCACGGGGGAGGGTGCTCCAGAGAAACCTTACCTGACAGGATTTCCTTCCCACACCTGGGCTTGAGATTCTGGGGTTTGTTTATCTGTTCTTTTGAGGGAACGAAGTATGCTCTCCTTATAAATACATGCTCTGTTTTCCTCAACTGCCATTCTTTTTCTATTAGAAACTTTTCTTCTGAAAGCCCTAGTAGCCAGAGCTTATGGAAAGGCGCTTTGAGTATAGGCTTAGCGGGATGGATCCGTGTAAAAGTCTCCTTCAAAAGGGAGTATGGGGCCTCCCTGGTGGCGCAGTGGTTGAGAGTCCGCCTGCCGATGCAGGGGATACGGGTTCGTGCCCCGGTCTGGGAGGATCCCATATGCCGCGGAGCGGCTGGGCCCGTGAGCCATGGCCGCTGGGCCTGCGCGTCCGGAGCCTGTGCTCCGCAACGGGAGAGGCCACAGCAGTGAGAGGCCCGCATACCACAAAAAAAAAAAAAAAAAAAAAAAAGGGAGTATGACCCTCAATTATCTCTAAGTAGGATAAAAAATATGAACTAACATCAATAAAATAATGCAGATTTACATTTGAACAGGGACAGCTAATGTTCTAGAATAGGAATTGTATAATAAAGAAACCATGCTCTAAAATTCTAACTCCATCCTGTTCATTCTGATGTCACTTCAAGAATGTTTCCATTTTCGAATACTACTCAGCCATAAAAAAGAACAAAATAATGCCATTTGCAGCAACATGGATGCAACTAGAGATTATCATACTAAGTGAAGTTAAGTCAGAAAGAGAAAGACAAATACCATATGATATCACTTTTACGTGGATCTAAAATATGGCACAAATGAACCTACCTATGAAACAGAAACAGACTCATGGACATAGAGAACAGACTTGTGGTTGCCAAGGTGGGGGCGATGGAGAGGGATGGATTGGGAATTTGGGGTTGGTAGATGCGAACTATTATGTTTAGAATGGATAAACAAGGTCCTACTGTATGGCGCAAGGAATGATATCCAATCTCCTGGGAGAAACCATAATGGAAAAGAATATTAAAAAAAGAATGTATATATGTGTAAAAAATTTTTTTTTCCATTTTCAACAGATCAGACTCAGCACAGTTGATTCTCAGGCAAAAAGACCTTTACTAATATACATAAATACAGACATATATACATGCATGCATATACATATATAGACATATATACATGCATGCATATATATATATACACACTCATATATATATATATATATATATATGGCTGTTTTAGCTCTTGCTGAACTAAATAAAAATTGTTTTTATGTCAACGAAGTAAACTTAAGACAAAGAAGTGACAAGGAAAATGGTAAGATCAAGATTTTTTATACTTAAATCCTGATCATGGCACTTCCTAAAACCAATCTTGGAAGTAGCATTACAATGTGGACAATTTACAGCTCTTCCAATATTATGAATCTAAAATAAAAATTTTAGATTTTTGTTGGTTAAAGATAGACCAGAGGGAATCACAAGACAAGTTTAAACTGAGCGCTACCATTATTAGTTGTTCTTTTTAACCTTGCAAAGTGTGGTAAAGAACTATTCTGACTTGGTGGTAGAAGGGAGCTGCCGCCTTGTTTTGGTTAACATCAAGTTCATTAGTTGCCTTATAAAGGAAATATGCACTTGCTTCCTTGACTCACAGTGGGTTTAATTCCCCATAGCCCTAGGAATAAATTACTTAGAAATTTCCCTTTGGGGGAAAAATTGGTCCCCTTTAAATGTGTATGACAGAAACCATCCCCCCAAATCACCCATCACCCAACTGCTCTGTGGTCTTGGCCACAAAGGATCTCACTTCAGAGCAGGCCCAAGCGCAGCGATGGGCACAGACCTGATCACAGAGAACTATCTTCACTGCTCTGACACCTTTGATCACTGAGTCCTAAGATTCCCCAGGGAAGAAATTATTGAATTACATAATTGTTCTTCCAAACTCACAAGCGTTCTCTCTTGTGGCTTAAGAGAAGTGACTGATTGCCAATTCTTTCTTCAAACTAATTACCTTTAGTAACCAAGGCTCCAGAAAAACAAACTCTTCTGTTGGCTGCCCAGACTCCAGATTTTGGTTGTTCGTTTCAGAGATGAATGTTTAATAGAGATGAATCCCACCTTACATCTTCCAGGTGTTTGAAAGTTTCCATGCATATCATCCCAACATCATCACAGTTTTGATGGTGATGGGGATGGCACACTGTATTACATTAATCAGCTATCTTTTTTGACTGCCAATGTATCATACTAGGGGCTTTCAGTATAGTTGGATGATTGACTATTAGAACTGGTGGGGGGCTTCCCTGGTGGCGCAGTGGTTGAGAGTCCGCCTGCTGATGCAGGGGACACGGGTTCGTGCCCCGGTCCGGGAAGATCCCACGTGCAGCGGAGCGGCTGGGCCTGTGAGCCACGGCCGCTGAGCCTGCGCTCCGCAGCGGGAGAGGCCACAACAGTGAGAGGCCCGCATACCGCCAAAAAACAAACAAACAAACAAAAAAAACTGGTGGGAACTCAAGAATCTAGAAAGTAAGGACCTGCAGGTAAAGTCAGAGCTGGGTCCAGAGGCCAGGCTTCCTGACTCTAGGTCATACTCTCATTCCACTGCAACATAGTTCTTTGCTGTGAAAGCCTGTTTAAACCTTGTGTAAGTTCAGTTGCAATTCAGGAGAACACCATGCATTCTATGAAGAGTCTTGGTTTACTTAGAGGAACCCAAGTGGTTAAATAGGACATGTCATTGGTTATTTCAATTGAAACTGCATGATCAGAACTCTGTAAGGAAGGGAATCGTACATCCATACTTCTTGATTTCTTCCCCTCTATTTGCTGTGAGGATCCACTTTCTCATGGGAACTTTAAGCTCTGAGTGTAGAGCTGTCACTGACGCCATGTTGATCTGTTACCATGGAGATCACTCTGGTAACAAACAAACCTGCCACAGTCCAGACACACAAGTGTCTCATTCTGACTCCCAGAAGGATTATTCTACCCCCAACTTCCCCCAGTTTAAAGTTCATCTCTGCTAGGATTTAGCTCTAAAGTTGTGGAGATTGACTTTTAAATGTCATTAAAAGTATAAATACTCAGAGACAAGAAGTAAGGCAAGGGTGTCTCAAGACTTGAACACAACAAAGTTCACACACAGCAACTGCTCCCTAGGTTGGAGTTATGGACTCAGTTATTACATTACTTGACAAGGAACCAAAAGTAAAATGTGGTGGTGGGGGAGGACACCATTGGAATTCCCACCTAACACTTACTGATCATCAGCAATGCACTGTTTCCACAGTATCTACTCATTCCTGTGAGCTGTGAACTGTTAAAGCACTACTAAGAGTTAATCCCTACCTTTTCAGAAACTGGAGTTCTCTCCTAGACGGTGCAGGTCGATGGCAATGCTGTCACCGTCGGTCTCTAACGCAAAGACAAAGAGACTTGATGTCTCTCATCAGTTAAAGCCTTGTCAGCATCGCTCTGAGTCTTGTGCAAGTGCCCTGGACCAACCAGGAGGGTGGAACAGAGCCACTGCTTATTCTTTATTCACAGAAGTCAAAAAGGCTTTCTTTCTCTAGTGTAGAAAAAAGTGAAAAAAAAAAAAAAAAAGCTACATTTGTGCCTGAGACCTTGGTACCTTTCCAGAAGGTCTATTTTAATTTCCCCTAAATCTTAAGGTTACTGGCGGGCAGGCAGAGAGAGCAGGGGCTGTGGTGCATCAGGCTGACCGTGGACAGATAGGACCTCCCTGTTAGGATTCCTAGGAGTTACAGAAGGGAGAGGGAGGCTGGGACTGCCAGGCTCGTGTTCAGAAGCTCAGGCTTCAAGCTGGGCCGGGACCACATGCAGACATGAAGTTCTCTGACTGCATTTATGATGGGCAGAGGCAACTCCAGCTCCCGACAGCGTGAGGTGAACAAAGGAGGTGAAGCTTCCTTGCTCTGCACAACTAGAGCTGAACCCGGGCCACTGCCTCGGTCCCCTGGGGGCCTGATGGTCAGTGCAACTGTTAAGCACGTGGTTAGACACTGTCAACTGCCAACATCCAAGGCCGGGCGGGCCACTTGGGGAGCTCAAGCCCAGTGGCTTCGGTTCTTTCTCCCCACAGCTGCTCACTGACATTTTTCTGATCTGAAGGGCAGGGAATATTAAACAGAGGCTAGAACTGGAACTTATTAATTAGCAACTTTCTTTCCGTTTTCATTTGAACGGAAAGGATATTGAATTTCATCCACCTGTCAGTCATCTCGCTCCCTGCAGCACCTCTTCAGCTCCTGCAACTCCTGTGTTAATATGATCTGCCTCGGGGCTTCCCTGGTGGCACAGTGGTTGCGAATCTGCCTGCTAATGCAGGGGACACGGGTTTGAGCCCTTGTCTGGGAGGATCCCACATGCCGCGGAGCAACTAGGCCCGTGAGCCACAACTTGAGCCTGCGCGTCTGGAGCCCAAGAGAGGCCGTGATAGTGAGAGGCCCGCGCACCGCAATGAAGAGTGGCCCCCGCTTGCCACAACTAGAGAAAGACCTCGCACAGAAACGAAGACCCAACACATCAAAAATAAATAAATTAATTAATAAACTCCTACCCCCAACATCTTCTTAAAAAAAAAAAAAAAAAAGATCTTCCTCCTAGTGGATTCACCCCTTGCGATGCTGCCAGGTAAGAAAAACATCCAAGGAATCATCCCATCCAAGTGACTGGGATGCAGGAGAGTGCACACTAGCTCTTACGCTAAACCTGCCCCGCCTCCCTGCTTCTCATGTCCAAACAAAATAAAAAATCAACAAAATAAATAATCAATCAATCAGTCTCTTCCACACCCCCCAACTTCCTCACCAGAGGAGCAAAGGAGCATAGTGCAGATTCGGTCACAGCATTTCAACAGTACTTTCTTTTCTTCCACCTTAAGCCCAAATGCGGAATATAGTGTAATGAAAAAAAGGAACTTTTTTTGAAAGAGCCCACTGGCAGCTAGAGGCCAACGAAAGATTAATATGAGAGACTGCATTTCTCTGCAGGAGAAGTGACACCGTTTCTCCCCTTACTGTGAACTCCATACGACACCTACTTAAGTGTTTTGCTACATTTGCCAATGTACTCTGAGTCTTTTATAATTAGACACCATCAAAATCGTATGTTTCTCTCAGATTTTCTCCAGGATATTATCTGTGTTTTAATTATAAATGAATTTTTACCAATAAAGATGTTAAAAATATATATATATATATATATACATATATATATAAATGAATTTTTAAAAATATTGTGGCCTTTATTGAAAAATAATTTTGAAAGTCTATATTCTTTGGGGAAGAAAAGTGAGATTAAGAATGGGAATGAGGGGCTTCCCTGGTGGTGCAGTGGTTGAGAGTCCGCCTGCCAATGCAGGGGACACGGGTTCGTGCCCCGGTCCGGGAGGATCCCACATGCCGCGGAGCAGCTGGGCCCGTGAGCCATGGCCGCTGAGCCTGCGCGTCCGGAGCCTGTGCTCCGCAACGGGAGAGGCCACAATAGTGAGAGGCCCGCGTACCACACACACAAAAAAAGAATGGGAATGAGGAGGAGAAATTCCGGAGCTATTTTCATGATAGTCAAACAAGTAAAAAATAATAAAACAACGTTGGGCTATAAACAATAGGGCACACACTGAAAGGTTACTTGTACAGAGGAAATTTAATAAAATCAAGCAGAATCAAGACAAAACATGTTCTTTCTGTAGAGACTTAAAACATGTCCTTGGATGGAAGTTTTTTAGATATTTATTTATCTCTTATAATTACCATTTACTGGCACAGTAGGAGCTCAGTAATTACTGGTTTTGTTGAATGATTATCCAAGTTTTTTCTTTCTTAGACTGATTTCCTACCTTGCTCATCTTTGTATTCCTAGCACTGAGCATAGTGTTTCTTCAAATCAATGCTTCTCGAATAGAACCAGATTTGAATTTTCTTCCGAACAAGCCCAGATAGCCACAAACAATATTTCCAAGGAATTTCACAAGGAAAAGGATGCAATCTGGCACCGGGCACTGTTCTTACCCACCTGAAACATGGCCAGCAGACTTCTGTCCTATTTTGCAAGGTGTGGCCAGAGCTGGCCAGTGAGGTTCCAGGCCAATTTGGCCCCAGGATGAACCCAAACAGGTTCTCTTCCAGAGGCAAAGGGCAGGGCTATATTTGCTCAGTTTATGCACAGGTATATGATTTTCCACACTGGAAAGCTGCAGGCTTTTCTGCCATTACAAGAGCCTGATGACTACGAGGTTAGTTTTGTTTCTTTTCAGGGACCCGGTATAGGTTAACTCCACTTCTACGCACTGAGTTCAATTTCGTAACAATGGACAACACAGATGAGATGCACGGAAGAACACAGGTTTGGGAGCAGACAGACCTGCGCTCAGATTCTGACTCTACCACTGACCAGTTCTGTGTCCTGGAGCCAATTACTTAACGTTTCAAAGCCCTAGTTTCTGTCTGTGTGAAGTGAAGATAGTATCACCTACCTCTCAGACTCGCCGGGAGAAAAACATTAATGAGACAATTTATTAAAGCACCAGTAACACACAGTACACACCCCAAAAACATAAGCTGTTTTGTTTGGGGACTTCCCTGGCGGTCCAGTGGTTAAGACTTCGCCTTCCAATGCAGGGGGTACGGGTTCAATCCCTGGTTGGGGAGCTAACATCCCATATGCCTTGCAGCCAAAAAAACAAAACATAAAACAGAAGCAATATAGTAACAAATTCAATACAGACTTTGAAAATGGTCCACATCAAAAACAAAAGAAGGGGCTTCCCTGGTGGCGCAGTGGATGAGAGTCCGCCTGCCGATGCAGGGGACACGGGTTCGTGCCCCGGTCCGGGAGGATCCCACGTGCCGCGGAGCGGCTGGGCCCATGAGCCATGGTCGCTGAGCCTGTGCGTCCGGAGCCTGTGCTCCGCAACGGGAGAGGCCACAACAGTGAGAGGCCCGCGTACCACACACACACACACACACACACACACACACACACACACACAACAAAAGAAAACAAAGCATCAGCTGTTTTGACTCAAGGCTAGACTTGTCACCATTTTGCATCTGTGACCTTCTAAACGGTATCTAATTTTTCTAGCTCTTTGGTTTCATCAAATCAAAAATGGGTGCTGACAAGACTGTTTTGAGGCAAAATTAGTAATAGTCCTTCACTTATACAAACGGAAGATGAGGCAAAGAATAATGTGGCAGTCCTAAAATTACATATTAGCACACAATAAAACCTAACTGGCAGGACCAGTCAGCATCATGCCCTCTATCTTGGAAGCCTATTTGGACAAGGATACCCACGATGGGAACAGCTTAAATAAACAACCACTTGGAAACATACTGAGTATCCCCTGGAGCAGCTGGAAGAAGGTAAACCAAAATACTGGGACAAGTTCTCTTAAGGAAACTGCCATGTTCAACCCATGACCCTAATAATTTTCAAGTCAGCACTCACTCAGAAACACCCCAAAACAAATTGCTGTTGCTGACATATCTGGCAAGCCTCAATTTTTTCCTGTTTACATCAGATATACTAATTAAAAGTATCTAGCTTTCTGATGCAAGTTGCTTCATCAGACAAGCTGTTATACAGGGGATATTTCTTCCTTACTCTTCAGAATAAATCCTGTAAGCAAAAGGCAGGGACCTCTTAAAATTGATTATACAATGTCAGAGTTGAACAGAACTTATTAAAGTCAAAGAGTTGGACTTTCCCCAATTTTACAGATGAGCAACTGAGGCTCAAAAAGGTTAAATAGCTCACCCTCATCTACAGAGCTACTGAATGACAGCCAGGATTGAACCCTGGCCTCCTGACCCTAAGTCCAAGATTCTTTCTGCCACACCATGTGACCCCTCTAAAACTTCACACTGTTATTTTCCCCTTCAGAGCCCAAGCATGCCGCACACATATAAAATCTCTAATAAACATCTGCCAAACTGACCTACAAATTCTACAATTCTGCTGTTTCAACCTAATATGGTATTTCAATCCCCAAAGATCCCAATAGTGACTACAGAAACAGTGCTATTTGGCCAAGGCTTTAGAGGAGTGTATGAAGTGTTTTTGAAATCATAATCTAATTTCCTCACGACAATGTGAAACAGGTGTTGCTGCACCCATTTTAGAGATAAGGAAACCGAGACCAAGAAGTTAAGTGACTCGCCCAAGGTGACACTGCTAGTTTGATACTGTTAGAGCTGGCACTTGAACTGAGACATCTGATTCCAAAACCTGTGCCTCTTCTACTTCATTAGCTTAAGCCTAATTAACACTGACCCCAAATAACACTTCCACCGTTCCTTCTCCCGGTCTGCTCCATAAAAAAGGAATTTAATTCCTAAGGCATCTTCAGGTCAAGTTAAAAAAAATCAGGCCGACTAAACTACATAAAATTATAAGTTCAGGTATAAGGACATCATCCGCCCAGCGCAGACCCTCATTTTCTTCGACAAACCAGAGTTCAGACCCAGCTCCCAAGACCAGAAGGGCACTTACATTTACTGTCTACAAGATTTTTAAAGGCCAGCCTGAGGAAATGGCTGCATTTTTTTTTTTTTTTTTACCCCATTGCTGAAAACATCTTCAATCATTGCTTTGTGTCAGAGGGGGAAAGAAAGAGGTCATTTCTGTGGGTCTTGGCAGCATGGGGCTCTCACAGAACCTATAAGGCCTCCGTGTAGGTCAGGATTGGGTGAAGCCACAAAGAAAGGCAGCGAGAGAGATGCTCCCAGCCTCCCTGCCGGCTGCTCCGAGAGCAGTTAAAGATAGAGATGGTGGCTTCTAATGGCAGGGGTGGGAGGGAGGGGGATGCAGGGGGCTGCGAGGGAAGGTGTGGGGGGATGGATAGAATCCAGCATTCAGAAACCTGTCAGGATGGGATTTATTTTTGTTCTGTGAGGGAGTATAATAGGGCTTTGCCTGCACTCTCAATAGCTGTTTTGAAGTGAACCCGGCTGGTATGTCTTTAATTTGTCATTTCATTATGAAACTGTTTCCCTTCCAAGAAGCCTTCAAGTCAGGAAGCTCTGTCTGCCCACACAGGAAATTCCTTTGCTTCAACTTCCCCAAAAAGGAAATTTCCCTCAGAAGTGAGCCCAGCATATGCCTTTGAGCAGAGCTGTTTCAAGAAACTTTGGCAGCTGAGTCCTGAAAACACCCCTGGCTTGCTGGCTCCGACTGGGATGCTGGGATAAACAGTGTGGCTCTCTCCCCCCAGGGGATGGGGACCCCATTGAAATGGTCCCTGGCCCCCCTCGTCCTCCCTCTCCTTCATTCTCCTGAGCCCTTGTGCCAGCCAGCTCCCACCATCCTGAGCTTTAATTCTCCAAGTCACACCCAGAGCTTTAACTCTCCAAGAGGTAATCCGTACCTGTCACTTTCATCAAGAAATAGGCATCCCTGATTATTTTTAACTGTAAGTTCTGCAGAATCATTTAACTTTTTAAACTCTATACATGCATAACTTTGATTTAAAAATTTTAGTGTTAGGGGGCTCATCTGAAGAGGGAACAGAGCTTGCACTGTTTGCACAGGATTATTTAAAGCAGAATTTGAGGTAATTGTGTGTATTAATCTGCTTCTTCCAAAAGGCACAGACTCCAAAAAAAAAAAGAAGAAGAAAAAGAAGAAAAAGAAACAGGCATCTCCGAAGACATACCTACATCATACACGGGCACTTCGACACTTCTTTCTGGTAGAAAGACTGCAGAATTTCAAACGAAGAGGGTGCACAAAAATAAAACAGCCAGTTATAGTTCCCAAAGCACTTATATGGCCAAATGACCTTTTATCAAGGGTGGTGGGTTTTTTCTACACAAACTTTCCCGGTGAGGATCTGAAGTAAAACATGGACAGGGAGAAAATATCCCAAACCACAGCCTTATAAAAATTAATCTCTCAGACATACTGTGAATGACTAAGTGGGTGAGAGCCCAGAGCAGCTGTGCTGAAGTGAAGAATAATATATAATATTTTATGACGCTTCTTAGTACAGAGACATTAGCAGAAAACTGCCAGACTCACAGTTAAGTTTTTAATTTTCCATTTCAAATCACTTCATTAAAAAAAAAAAAGTTGTGAAAAGGAAACGACGCAGAAACCTAAAGCACAAAACGAAGGAGTGATACTGAACTTCACACGCTGTATCACAAGCGATGAGACAAAGAGAGACACAGACAGATGAGGAACTAAGGCAGCCCTGGATTTTCACCCTGTACTTAAGACTGAACTTGAACGGCAGAGCGATAGGGTCCGATCTCATTACGCTATTCGTGTGCCAGGACTCAGAAGGGATATTATTTACCAGGGAGCAGAGAGATATTTAAGGGCCTAGCAAGACTCCTATAGCCCACTGAAATCTGAATATAGTAACACTGAGATTTGGGGTTGTGGTGGATGCTTTTTTGTGCAATGGATTTATGATTTGAGTTTAGCGAATTATTATGTTTTTCTAAAATTTATGAGGTTTTAACCACAGTTGGATCGCAGAGGGGGATGCAACACTATTTTTCAGGTTCTTAAAGAGAATGGTCCAGGGACTAGCTCTTTGGCTCAGCCTGGGAAGAAAGGTGTAGAGTGGAGGGTCTGACCTGCTCGGCCACCTACTAGCTCTGTGACTTTGGCCAAGTTCCTTAACCTCTTTAAACCTGACCTTTCATCAGTAAAGTGAGGATAATAAAACTCAGTTCATAGCTCTGCTGTGAGGATTCAATGATATAATCCATGTGAAAAGTCCCTACCGTAAGCACCGAATACATGGAAGTTATTGCTCCATACGGAGAGCTCTGAGGAATCTTCCTCCCGAGACCACATACCCGCCCCTCATACAAGCCACCCACCCCCAGCCAGCCCCTTCAATTTCCACACAAGCCAAGATGTTCCTGGCCACTTCAGCTTGAGACCTGGATTAACAGCTCCCTTTATACCTGTGCAATCAAACAATTAGTCATCCCCAAGGTAGGGACATTTTGGTAGGAATGGTTGAAAAGCTTAAGGATTCAGATTTACACCCCCAAGTTCACCACTCCTCTCAAGAAAATGCAGATGACTTACACATTCTCATGTTGACAGTGAGCTAGAGAGGTCCAACATTGTTTGGCCAATACGGATTCTGGCAACGTCTTGAGACCAACAGCCAGGCATAGTAAGTATCAGATTATTCATCCTGGTCTCACAGGTCCAGGTTCACAATGCTTTGTCTACATCGAGGGGTCTGGATTTTCCATCTAATCTTATGTCTGTCTCCTCCAAGGGGAAGCCAGCCCCCAGCAAAATCATGGAGTTTATTTCCAACTCAGCCCCCTCCCTTGACCTTCCATGCTGACCACGGATCTTCTACTTCAAAAGATTTGATTTGATAAACTAATTTTCATTAAGATATTAAGGGGCTTCCCTGGTGGCACAGTGGTTGAGAATCTGCCTGCCAATGCAGGGGACACGGGTTCGAGCCCTGGTCTGGGAAGATCCCACATGCCGCGGAGCAACTAGCCCCGTGAGCCACAATTACTGAGCCTGTGCGTCTGGAGCCTGTGCTCCGCAACAAGAAAGGCCGTGATAGTCAGAGGCCTGCGCACTGCGATGAGGAGTGGCCCCCACTTGCCGCAAGTAGAGAAAGCCCTCGCACAGAAACGAAGAGCCAACACAGCCATAAATAAATAAAATTTTTTTAAAAAAAGGCAAAATTCCTTAAAAAAAAAAGACATTAAGACATTCAGGGACATAAGGTATTCATTATCTCTATCCAAGGTATCCTCTGCTATCATGACTATTTACTTTTAAAAGTGGAGCCAGGTGGAAACAATGCCTGATCCAAATGGAATGTATCTGAGGAGAATTTCAGGTACCATGGTAGTTCACCGTGGGAAATATTCAAGTGCGGGGCACTCTTGTATCACGGCAGCTGAGTGACCACACACTCTGCTGAAGCATAACATGGGCCCTGTTCACGGACAACGATAAGCCCTCTGTCCTGGACCCAGAGTGGCACTGTCTGGACAATACAAGTGCAGAAGCTAGCCACTTTCTGGATCTCAATACTCCTTCAGCAAACAAAGAAGCACCAGACGAGAGATGGCTACATGGCTGAATGTACAATGCCAACCCTACGATACCCAGTTGTTCTTCTTCAGCTTCATTCCCTGGATCAGTTTGGGTGGGAGGAGTCATCACAGAAGCTCCATGGAGCAGATGTCTGGAGTAATAGCTCTGAGACAGTCCCAACCAAGTTCCCCACCCTACACACACCCAAACATACATGCACACTCGTTTGGATTTATCTGAAGTAGAATTTTTCTTTGCCCAGGAATCGAAAGAAAAAACTTCTTCTTTTATAAGGCCCAAACACATTTTACCTCTGTATAGAGTTCTGTGGGTCTCTGAAGTACCTCTCAGCATGACCAGAGAACTACAGGAGAGTTTAAAAGGGCGTTTATAACCCATGACTCTCAAGTGGAGACTACCTCTCTCAGGGAATTTCTACTTTTGTGTTCTTAAAAGCCCTCTAAGTAAAACCCCAAATATCTGGATGAAGAGTTGAATCATGGCCAGACTGTAAGACCAGCAAGAAGCCCACACCACGCTTGACGGAACTGCAAAGAGGGGAACACGAACCGTCTGTCCAGGGTGGGGATTTTGTGAAGCAGCTTCACTGCCACATTGCAGGAGAAGTGAAAAGAGTAAGTGTGAGGGTACAGTGCTGTGAGAACAGCGGTGTGGAAGGAATCAGAGTGAAAAAGAAAGGGAAGAAGTTTCTCCCTGGCTTTGCTGACATCTAATAGGAGAATATGCCCAAGACAGAGAAACCCTCCAACACATCAGAATAACAGGTTTGTGAACCTGCCTGGCCGTAGGGCTGCTTCCTGGATTCAGGCTCCCGAGGAGAAAGAGTCATTTCATTTCCCCAAGAGGGTTGGCGCCAAATCACTGGCTCATATTTGTTTCCCTACAAAGAGCTCCTGATATTGGCGACCCAAGAGCTACTTAAGGAGGTAAAATAAAACCCCTCATCAGCTTTGTTCACAAATCACTGCTGCTTTGGGCGATTCTTTTCTCCCTAACCCTACACCCCCTTTTCGCAGCTTTTGGCAATAAGTGGATGATTCGAGTAACTAGCTCAGGGCCTCTACTTAGAAATCGTTCCTTGGGTGTGAGCTTTCATGCCCAGGGGATGGTATAAGTGTCACGGATTCTCTCTGCTGGCTGCGCGGATGGAAATGTACTTTAAAGCGCAGCATCAAAGCTTTCACTTTAGAAGCTGAAAGGCTTCATTCCCTTGCCCACTGGGCTTTTTTCCCCCCCATCATTAATTAATGCAGTATTAATTGTGCATGTGCGATGGGGCCGGCGGAATGAGGGGAGTGTGGCCCATCCATGCAGATCAGCTGGCTCTGTAAAGCCCGAAACCCAGTGCACACCACCTACAGACGGAGCAAAATGCAGACTGTCATTTTTTACAGGTTACAGGAAAGGTAGACAAGCCCCCAGCTGCTGAGGGGATTCCCACACATCATGCAGTTGGGGTCAAGGAGGTAGTTACCAGAAGTCACACCTGTGCATCATGCACTAGGCAAAGAGCCAAACTTACAGACGATTCTCAGGCCAGAAGGGGGGCTTGGAAAACGGGGGAGCAGGCCTGCGGTTCTGCTGTGAGGTCCTGGGACCCAGGGGAAGATGCGAGCGGCTGAGGCAGCCTTCAGGAGACCTGCCAGGCGGAGCAGCTGGCTCGGGTTCCCAGCCCACAAAAGCATTAACCGATCTCAATCACGGGCAGCATAGGGAAGCACCCAACGGCGGCGGCGGGGCGTTGAATTGCCGTATTTCCTTGCAGGAGGGCATCCTCACAAAACAATCACAGCTAAAGTCGGGGACGATTGCCTGCGTCATTAAAATACCACAATCTGCACTAAAATGTGATGCTGAGTGCTCGAAATCAAGTGAATGATCACCATCCTTAGCATTTACAGATAATGCTCCACTGCTGCTGTGCCTTGTATTTCTCTACTGGAATTAGAGAACAAGAAAATGTCTGAGCGGGGAAGAGCCAGTGATTTTACACACTCAGGCCACTTCGCTTCATAGGCGAGGAAACCACAACCCTGGGAGGAAGAACAAGGTGTCTGAGACTACCCCACCCACCACGGACCACGCTGGGTCAACTCTCCGAGGAACGACCCCAGACAAGAGTGTCCGCTGCTCTGTGACCCTGCAGTAGAGTTTCCCAGAACACAGGTCAGATGGGTAAACCAAGGCAGCAACACATGCGACAATTTTTCCGAAGAAGCGTGTCAGATTAACAAAAAGCATTACGCAGTGAAATGGTTTAATTTGTGAACCCAATAATACAACCATCATTCGAACACATCACCTTTCCTACTGTTTAGTAATAATCTGGGAGGTAGATTATCTCTTTAAAAAGATGGAAAATCGTGGACAACAGGCACCTCTTTTCACTTCATTTGATTTTGTTTCTAACACACCAGCATTTATAGATACCTGAAAATAAGTTGCAGACATCAGTCTCCAAAGATGATTGAATTTGAAAATTTATCTTCCTGTAATATTTCTTAAGATAGACCTCTCCACACTCACCTAGGTACCTTTTTTAAAAAAAGTGATTGTTACCTCTCTCCTTGCAAACCTTCCCCCTCCTCTTTAAAGCGGACCACTTTAGTGAAAGTCCCCAGACCAGAAAAGAGAATTCAGCCCTAGCCGAACTGGTGAAACAACATGTTCCCCGCACAGCCCTGCACGGATGAGAATTTTCCTCCCAGGCATCCCATCTACACCCCCCCACACACACACACACAGAGCTCTTTATCTAGGGTCTACATCTGCAGTCTGCATTTCTATTACTGAAATCTTAGCACCCCATTTGAGGCTATTTTTATCCAAGATATAGAGGAAGCAGAAATAGAGAATAATTTCAGAAGAATGGGGTTTGGTCCACCTACCAAAGATGGAGGCAGTAACTATCAGGGCGGGGTGACTAATTATTCTTAGGAATTTACAGTCAGCATGTGGTCAGACACAGGGACCATTTAAGTCTCTCAAATCCTGCCCCACCTCGCTTCTGAAGAGAGCAGAAAAAACAGCTACCCTACCCCAAAACACACATAGATGGTTCAGGCGACTGAATCAGAATCTTCTGATGGCAACGGTGAAATCAGCAACACGCGAAGGTCCGAGGTAACACTGACCTCTGGAAATACATAAAGATGAAGCGGGTAAAGTCATGCCTGTCAGAAACTCCAAGAGTCTGAGCTCCTTTGAACTCAGGCATGCAGCAAAATGGGAGAAACTATCTGTTATTTGAAGATGGAAACTTGCTCACCTTTGTAGAGACTCAGCCCAATCAATATGCTTTGTGATAATGGGGAGGTCGTGGGGAGGAAGCTAGGGAAGCACAGTTCGAGTCAACGTCGTGTTGAATCTTTATCACACCAGCCAGCGAGTGTTACAGAGATACGTGTGAGGCTGGCCACTCAACTGATGGACGGGGAGTCCCCAGTCTGCAGAACCCTAATATGCCAAGAGAAAGACCACAGCGGTACTGATGGTGGGGAAAATCCAAGGGGAGACAGGAGAGAGGACAAGGAAGAAACGGAAATATCATTTCTTATTTCCTGTTGTTCAAGTCTATTCATAGAATGAGCTGGTTCCCATCGACCTTTCTTCTTAAATGGATCTTTCGCTTTATCTGTCATAAAACTTCAACACTGGGTGTAGAATGGAGCCGGGTATCTCCAGGCTCATGTAAATATCCCACAGCACCAGGTAGGGACAACCCATAGCCAGTGGCTTCCAAATGTCTACTTCGGAATTCCAAGGAAAGCGAGAGCCTTCCCCCCAACTCCCTGCAGGACCGCAGCCACTTTGTCAGAGCATTTGTCAGAGGAACTGCCTTAAATGTACACGGAGTGCACGGCACAAAATGTGAAGTGAAAGAAAAGGTCAATTGACCTCTGGTTATATATTTTTTTTCTTAAAAAAAAAAAAGACATCTATAAATAGCTGCATTTATTGAAGCTGCTTCCTTATCAGGAAGCATGCAGCTAGGAATTAACGTCTGCCTGCATCGGAAATTCTTGCAGACAGCAAACCCAAAAAGGAAATTTCCCTTCCAAAGCATCCTGGCTGTTCTGTTGTGGCCTGTTTTTTCTCTTCGAGCTCTTTGAAGCAGCTACCCAGGGCCCTGTGCGGCTGGAAAAGCAGAAAGCCTTTGAACACTTGAAAGTAAAAAGTGAAGGACCCCTAAGGAAGGCATGAGGGGCACAAAAGAGAAAATGCTGGTGGCTGGCCATCGTTGTTAGAAGTCACGACTGCTTTGTCAAGATACTGAGAAGGAAGTCTCCTTCTCCATGTCCTTGCCTCAACTCTGCTGGTGATGTCACCGTATGTCACAGGCAGCTGTGTGAGGAGGAGCCATTTGGGGAGGCCTGATAATGGCTGAGGATGGGGGAGCATCTGTCAGGTCTGAGGAGGTGGGCAGGGAAGGTTGAAGAAGGAGATGGCAGATTTGGGCAAGGCCAGGGAAGAAAGTTGTTCTAGACAGAGGTACAGGTACGGTGAGGGAGGTAAAGGCCCCGGGAAGGAGTGCCCCAGAGCAGAACCAAGCTCACGGAAATCACAGAGTCAGAAAATAAAGCTTACTTCCATTGTGACCTAGGGAAATCAGTCTCAATATGTGCAGACAGAGCTCCAGGCCCTTTCTTTAATGAAACAAGCAAGCACATCCATGCTTCTCTTGGCCCTTGAAAGGGAAGATGCACCTCCTCAACACAGAATTTACCAGTTGTGGAAACTGAAATAGAGCCCTCATGAGTTCCTGGCCACTGTTCACCATGCACTGTGCAAGATGCCACATACAAATTAGCTCTGATACTTATAAGAAAACCTCATCAACTATATTTCAATGAATTTTTTTAAAAAAACCCACAGAAAAAACAAAACAGACCAAAAAAAAGTTGCTAAAAGAGTAGATCTTAAAAGTTCTTATCACAAGAGCAAGAACTGTAACTATGTGTGATGACAGATCTTAACTATGATTGTCTCCAGGCTCATGTAAATATCCCACAGCACCAGGTAGGGACAATGATCATTTCACAGTACATACATATATTGAACCGTTATGTTGTACATCTGAAATTACTGTGTTATATTTCAAAAAAATTTTCCGTATTTTGATAATCATTGTGATTATGTAAGAGAATATCCTTGTTCTTAGAAAAATACACAGAAATATTTACAGGTAAAGGTAAAAAAAGAAAAGAAACCACCATCAGTAGGTGTTTTATGAAATTAGAGCCTTGGAGAGGTGAACTCATCTCTCTAATAGAGAGAGGCAGCCCTGGGATGCCGGCCCGTTCAGGTCTGTCCGAACTCAAGTCCTTCATATTGCTGTGCTTTTTCAACCAGAAACTCCGAAACAGCAGTGGGCCCTGTTCCCAAGAGGTCATTCCTGATGAAATGCCAGGGAATGTGGGGACTTGGGTGGGCCCTTTGTGGCCAGCGCTGTCCTGCTGGTGGCAGAGAGATACTGGATTTCAAGCTCAGCTCACTAAAGAGGGAGGCGCAGGAGGAATGGGTGAGCAAAACTGAAATAATGATCCATTGAGACAGGCCAGCCCGTTGGGAGGCTCAGCACAAATGAACGGCCAAGCGCATTACTGGAGCCCTAGCTGTTCCCAGTCCCCGCATCCACGGCTACCCAGACGCCAACAGTCAGCACTGCCTCTGCTTTCAAGTCTGAGAGACTCTGCCATTATGTTTTCTCCTAAGAAGGCTAAATGGTGACTTCTGAAATAGAAATCACGTTAGATTCTTCATGTGCCACGTGAATGTGAACAATTCAGTGTTACTATCTGAGCCATGGTCATCGCATCAATAAAATAGGATTAGTAACACCTAGCACTGCTGCATGATTAAATGAAACCACATATATGAACACATTTTGTTACTTATAATAATATAGAATACTAACTAAGATTATACTTAATTCCCATTTTTTGCCTCTTCTTTGGGAACGGAAAGAACTCGAACGTATATAAAATTGTTGGCTGCTCCACTCAACAGCAGAGAGAAGCACTGCACCTCTTTTCAATCTCCTGGCTCTAACCGAGCTTTGCTTGTCTCGTGACTGTCTTACACTCGGTCACTCTGCTGAGACTGCAAAATCGCCCAAGGGGGTGAGCCACGAGGTAACGTTTCCAAAGGAAGGCATTAAATTAAATTATTAAACACACGAGCAGGAGCAGTAATGTAAGAATTCTGAAAGATTCACAAGGAAAGGAAGGAGAGCCAAGGTGTTCCAACTCTAGAAAACTCTGCGCAGCTATTACCGCTATTTATGAACCCGCAACGTCATAAACCGTAACCCTATTAAATGTGATGAATGAGTCCTGGGTTCCGATTTTTAAATATCAGTTCACAGGAATTGCAGAAGAGCAAACTGGCACCGCAAACGGCAAAGGCTTCAGGCAGGCGGCATCACGTCAGCCTGTGATTAGAAGCAATTCTGTCGACTAAATGCGAGATGATTCTGTTAAAAGGAATTTAATAAGGAAAAGGCGTTCAGTGATTTAAATTCTGCCCCGTGCATCTGAAATACACGCACTGTGGTCACGTGGGCGGCCCGGGGCATCGCGATTTGAGGCTGAGTATTTCACAGGGCTGGCATCAGCTCATAAGGCACCTTTTGCTGCCCCCTTGGCACCCACCGGCCATGAGTTTAGAAAAAGTGGTCCCTGGGCAGACAAACTAGAGAGAGTCTCTCCTTCACACTAGGAGGGCCCAGTGAGGCCGTTCACCGCTCAGAGAATCAAGAGTGAACTTCTCCAGGCACTCTCGGGGCTCCACGGTCCTGCAACTGTTCTCAAGGTACCATGAAAGGTTTACGTTCCCTTTAAAGAATGGAAATTTTCTGGACTTCCCTGGCGGTCCAGTATCTAGGACTCCATGCTTCCAAAGCAGGCAGCGCAGGTTTCATCACCGGTGGGGGAAATAAGATCCCACATGCCGCGCGCAGCCAAAAAATAAATTAATTAATAAATTCAAAGAATGGAACTTTTCATTTTCACCTACCTGCTGTAATTGTCACACTTCAGCTCTTCTAGCCTCAAGCTTTAAACAAAAATTTAGTACCCTACATGGAAGGAAGGAGGAAAAAAACCCTTTCTATCTTCTCAATAAACAAACTTGTGTCTGCTCTCCTGGTGCAACAAGCAAGTTCCAGGAAGCTGCCACAGGACTCCGGGGGGTGGGGAGGGCAGGGAGGAGGCCTGACCAGGATGGTACGGGGCTGGTCCCCCCTCCTCTCCTTGGCCCCGACTGCCCCTGCCTGTGCCTTTCAAGTCCTCTAGAATCACCGCTTTGGGCTTGCCCCAGTTATCACTTTGTTGTTTTTGCTTTTTTTTTTTAATCAGAGGCAAGTAAGAGGAAAAGCCATGACTTTCTACTTCTCAACAGCTTCCTAAGTTGTCACACTGTGTCTTCAGCTTGCCCTGTGTTGGCAGGACAAAATGGTGAGAAACCTGCAGTACGAGAACCTTAAATATTATGATCCCTGCCTTCCGCCCTAACCAGGAAAGGCTATCTATTGATTTAAGAAGAAAAGGAGAAGAAGAAAGGGTTAAGAGAGAAAGGGTTTATCTGGAGATCCATGAGGACAGGGGGTGAAAAGAAGCCACTCGGAGGCATACCAGTCTGGTGAGTATCTCTTTAAAACAAGCGGCTAAAAATGCTTTCAACCCAGCAATACCATAAATGTCCTGCTGCCGTCTTGGCTTTCGGATTCTTCCCCGTACTTTCCATGAGCATTCCGCTGGGAATTGTCTGGAATCCCAGATTCAAACAGCAATAACCCAATTCCCTTGTTAGAATATTTATTTTCTTTTCGGTTTGGAAACCCAGCTGGGATGCATCCTCAAGTATACGACATGGCCTCAACCATCCTAGGCACTCCAGGAGATGTTTCTCAAACAGCACAATGGGCAGCAGAGTGCTGGAACAGGACAGGGAGGCCAGCAGCTCAGTCTCCTGTGGAAAGTCCCAGCTGAGGACAAACAGCAAGGGCCTGGGAACCTCCACTTTCAGAGGATTCATTCCAGATGTGGGAACAAATGGTGCTACCATAGGGCTGATGCAGATTCCAAGGAGGGCTCTAAAGTCAGGCTGCCAGACAGGAGCATTCAGGCAAAATCATCACCATGACCTGAATCCCTAACCTAACAACTGATTATGTTCTAAGGCCAGCAGTAATGTGCTATATAGTTCTATATCTGATAATTCTCTAGGTGGGCATCCATCCACCCATCCATCCATCCATCCAAGGGAGATATGCAAACTATTTAACAACTGATCCACCAGTTAGAACAGATTCCAGCCAGAAACCAACCCTCTGGCCACATTAGTGAATAGTGGCTAACTGTCAACCCTGAATTCATCCATCCATCCAAGAAGTACCTATTAAACACACATCATGGCCTAACAGATAAAAGCCCAGGCTCTGGAGTCACACAGAACTGAGTTTGAACTCTGACTCTATCTCCTACTGACTGTGTGACCTTGGCAGGTTACTTACATTCTCTAAGCCCTAAATTCCTTATGTGTGACATGGATATAACAAAAATACCTACAAGGATCGCTGTGAGAATTAAATAAAATAATTTCCATAAAGGACTTCCCATCGTGTCTGGTACAGAGGCATCCCACAATAGCTATTAGCTACTATGACTGTGTGCTAGGCACATGGCAGGGCCTGACAAAACAGTGGTAAAGCAGCACCGCTGTGACCCAATGAGGAAACTGTCTACCCAAGAAAAAAATTGAAGTGTTGGTATGGAAGAAACAGTTCCAAGTAGTGAAAATGATGTCTTAGGTGAGATCATAATATTTTCAAGTTAAGAGGGCTGTTGAATATTCTCCTGTCCAATCACAATTTTGTATGGTAGGAAAACTGAGTGTTAGGAGGACTGACTCACAGTCAAACAGCTAGTCTAACAGCAGAACTAGTTAAGAATTACAATCTCCTGACGGTCAGTTCGTTGTGTTTGTTAGTTCGTTTTACCATAGTAACTTTTTACGGAGAGGCAGTTCTACCGTAAAAGAGCTTACATATGTGAAGTCGTCCAGAGACAAACCAAGAGTTAGGGTCTTTTTGGGGGCTGGGGGATGGGTTGTGTCAAAGTACAGGAAGAAAAAGTCATGAAACCTCAGCCTATTTGGGACAGGAGTTCATTATTTCTTTTTCTCTCTTTATGGAGACTTCAGGCTCCATAAGGGCAAGGAGTTGGGTCTGCTTTGTTCATTTCTGTATCCTGGCATCCAGAAGAGTGCCTGGCACAGTGCAGGTAATCAGTAACTATTTGTCGAACGAATAAATGAAAGAGATTAGGTAGTAGGCGTGCTTTCTCTGCATGGCCTGAGTATGTTCCACCCCAAAGTGAACGGTCCTGAAGTGAATAGCTTGGTCATAGAACAGCTTGGGGAGGAAAAAAAGGCTAGCAGTGGTCTCTTTCCCAGGCTGTCTGCTCACACCACTCACTGGTGCCACAAAACTCCGTTTTGCTGAGTATAGCCGTGCCCTCGATCATGACCATGGCACCTTCATAGCCCCAATCTCTTCTTTAAAAGTTCAGTGTGGAGAAGAGAGTAGACTGAAGCTGGAGTGTGCTGACCCTAGTATATACCAACTTTGTAAACACTGATGGATGCAGCAAGCTGGAGGAGGGGAAGGGTTCTCATGGCCCCCAACTCCCTTCAAGGATCCCAGCCACCACCCTCACGGTCGGGGAGAAGGGGTACGCCAGCAATGCACGCGAGTACCTCCCAGCATCACAGTCATGTGATCTGCTGGATGAGCACACAGAGAGGAAAGAGAAGCCTGCATCCTCTCTTGCTGTTCCCCACTCTCAGCGGCAACCTTCTGCTTTCTGAGGAGGGATGGGCCAGGCGGAGCAGAATAACCTGGGAAGCACAAGCACGCCCGAAAAAGACAGCAGGTACCACTGGGCCACCATTCAAGTCATGAGGAATCAACTAGGGAAGGGCCAAGGTGACCGCCCCCCACCACGCCGTGTCGTGTCCTCCATAACCTGGACTCGTGCCCTGAGGCTAACAGTCTAGCCAGAGAACCTGGCATTTTCTTGGACACCGCGACCAGGGTGGCAATCAGGTGATGCATTCTCCCCAGCTGCGCTCGGCATGCTGGATCATCGGGGCTGGGTGGCAGCTCAAGAAACAAAGACAAAAAGGAAAGGACAGGTGCTGGGTGCTTTGGAGCCTGGCCCCAGCGGCACAAGTGTGGAGGCCCCGACGCCCTGCTGAGCTGCAGCGCGGGTAGTATGTCATAGTCAGACACGAAATGAACACGCAGAGAAACGACAGCCAGGAAGCGCAAGCTTTTCAAAGCCATTTGCAGGTGGGAGGGCGCGAACGATGCCAAAGCAGCTTCGGGAGGTCGTGGGAAAACCATCTCAGAGCGCGCCCCTGCCCGGCTTGCAGCCCCGCCTCCCCGCCACCCCCGCCCACAGCGGTCGATCCTTCTGTCCGGCTGTCGGTCTGTCCGTCCCGTCCAATCCCCCCCCACCGCCCCGCCCATCCCGAGGCGCGCGAACACTCACGCAGGTGCGCAGGCAGGCGGATCGAGTCTTCCTCCATCCTGAGCGCTCGGGGCACTGGCACATGAAGTGGCGTCGAGGAAGTGTAACTGGGCACCGGGCTCTCGGGGGGTGTATATGAAATCCGTTCCTGCTGTTAAAAAGAAGCAGCAAGAGGGGAGGGGGGAAAAAGACAGTGAAAGCCTGGAACTGAGGGCTGACCTCCGCGAGGGGGCGGGTTCGGGGCATCTCTAGACACTGGTCCCCTCTCTAGGCACTCTGTGCAGCTGTCTTTCAGATCGCCAGCATCAGGGATTTGTAACAAAACGCGGGAAAAGTTTAAAATCGGGCTTTTCCTTTGCACTCGGCTAAATAGGTGTCCTTTTTTTTCTCTCTGTACTAGTTATTTGTTCCAGTAAAAAGAGGGGAAGCAAGACCAAGGGAATGAAACAATATGTCTAAAAGAATGGCGTTAAAGACTCCTCTCTCAAAAATTACTCTTCCGGTCCCATAATTAATGTCACCAATACATTAAAACCACCTTCCCTCTTCTCTGGCAATATCCCCATCTTCTAATCAAAGTAGGATTCCACACTCAGATCCAATGAGAGGTGAGCCCAAAAGGATGGCTTGTAAGTTCGAGATTTTAGTTAATAAATCTGCGAGCAAGATTTGTCTATCACCTACCTATCTCATGACACAGCTAGCACCACCAAAAATCTCCAGTGTTTCATTTTTCCCTTCATCGCAGGGAATTATCTGCTACATCAACAGTTATCTCCTTGTCCCCTTATGCTCCATCTTAGAATCAATAATTCCTTTCCTTCTGAAGCATTTCAGGGCTCATGCAAAGAATAACCTGCATTTAAGGAAGTATGGTTTAATCGAAGATTCTCACTCAACTGACAAGGAAAGGGGGAGGGGAGACCCAGCACATCCACTGTTTAAATTCAAACAGGCGGCGTTTGTTAGATCAATTAAAATAACTGGATGGGATGGGAAGGATTAGTTTTAAGTTAAAAATGTGCCAACTAATGGCCAGAAACCAACGATGGTGTACAGCGGGGAGAGCAGTGCAATTTGCATCTTAGATCGACAAATACCAACTAGTCTGACTTGCAGTCCATACATAAACCACAGAAACTAACATAAGTTGCGTTTAACAGGACAAAGTGAAGTGGGACACACATGGTCCAAAAATAAGATGGGGCGAGAGGAGATCGGTAAGATGCCGTTGGGAAAACAAAAATCGAGCAAAAGAAAAATCACAGATTCAAATAAAACGAAAGGGGTGTTTACGTATTGGAAACAGTTCTCTAACATTTTAAACTCCATCAAATATGCAAAGGGAAGCAGGGGAGTCCCCAGCCCTGTAACCAAACCGAAGCTTCTCTTCTGCTCATAACCTGGAAAGTTTGGCAGCTGTGGCAGGAAGTTTCGACTTTAAATGAATATATACATATTTTTGTAATTTCCGAATGGAATCACAATACCTTCCCTGAGGCATCTTCAACCTGCAACTAGGGCCTTTGGAATATTTCTGTTTAAACATACATCCTAAAGTTTCCTGGTGAATTTCTTAATTAAGGGCAGACACATACACCCTAGATTTCATTTCTGGATCAGTGGAGACGTCCTGCGAAAGGTCACCCAGAGGCAAAACCTTCAACTTCACTTTTCTTGAACTTTACCAAACATCACACATATTCTGAGCAACTCTAACTTAAGGAGGAGTTATATTTGTGGTGTTTGGCTTGGGGTTTTTGAGGTGAAAAAGTCAAAGACATAAACACACATATGGGAAACATACGAAATCTGCTGAGGGGTTTTTCAAGGTGAGATAGGCTTTTTAAAACATTTTAAACAGTCTGTTTTTCTAGTTTAACAAATTCTCCATACACTTCACCCCTTGAATAACACCCCACTGCCACCCCAGTCCCAATATATGTCTCGCTATCTTATCTACCATTACTTTATTCCCAGAAATAGCTTTCTGTTTTGTTAGGGTTTTTGCAGAACTGAAACTGTTGATGAAGAAAACACGGTGCAGCCAGACAGCTTTCAAATGGCATGGTATGAGTGTGAGAAAAAAAGAAGATGGCATTTCCTAAGACGGTGACTTTCTCTTAAAGCAAGGAGAAACTTACAAGATCCTATAACTAGTCCACATGCGTGAGAGGCCACCTCTTCATGCTCCCTCACCCTCACCAACTCCATCAAGGATGGAGCCCTCAAGGCAGATTTTACTTTCTTGGGGAAATATACCTCCAGCCTGCTGATAAAAGAGTCAAGCTAGGTATCACCTTTAAAATGTATATATTCTGACTTGCTAAATTATCGTTGTGTTGTACCTTCTTTTCACTGTACTTTCTTTGGAGGCAGCCCCCTGGTGTGTTCACATTTGTGTGTGGTTCCCGGTCCTTCCTGGTACACTGAACGCCACACTTCAGGGCTTGCCCTTGGATTTTTTTTTTTTTTTTGCGGTATGCGGGCCTCTCACTGTTGTGGCCTCTCCCATTGCGGAGCACAGGCTCCAGCCGCACAGGCTCAGCGGCCATGGCTCACGGGCCCAGCCGCTCCGCGGCATGTGGGATCTTCCCGAACCGGGGCACGAGCCCGTGTCCCCTGCAACGGCAGGCGGACTCTCAACCACTGCGCCACCAGGGAAGCCCCATTGCCCTCGCATTTTTCTGCCACACCCCCACACGTCCAAACAATTCCAGATGAAGACAACCTTGCTATTTCATGATGAAACCTATAAGGAGAAGGGCGGACACCGAGTGATTGTGGAACTTGAATGCCTCTCACTCCCGATGATGGATTCCACCCAGCAACATTGCGACACCCTAAGCCTGGGATGGGAAGCTCTTTTCAAAGGTTTCAATGAAGAGATTTGTCAGTAACAAAAGAAAGGGTGGGTATCTTGACCAAGAGGGGGAAAAGCAAAATGTGCTTCTAGGGTCTTGAGCAATTTGCTAGCGGCTGTTACACTACCGTGACCCTGGGTTTAGCAGCCAGCACAGCACTCAGGGGACCCCGGAAAGGATGCCGCCCAGTGTGTGGGCTCATTCCGAGGAGAAGCAAGCACACACCTGGGCATCCCCCACCAGACTTATGTCCCTTGTCTCTCTGTCAATCTCTAGGGTGACTCATGTGGTCCTCATTTTAAAATCTGTTATTCTAACCATGCACTTAACATCTACCGGGGCACAATCAGTAGACTATCAGCAGTTAGAAATATGAAACAAACACTGCTATCTCCGAGGGAGACATCCAGGCAGAGGGGCTTAAAGAGACTAACATCCGATTCCCCCGATAACGGAGACCTCTTTATTCTCAGAACTGCCTCTCTGGTCCAACCCCAAGGAAGGGAGGGGGAACCCGCTTACAGCGCTTTCACCTCGAGAGCAAATTGTCAGTCGGATGAAAACCAGAAGTGTTTTATTTTAACATTACAGAGGGGAATAACGATTTCCCCAAGAGGATTATAACCACTGCTCTAATTAAATTAAAATGCTGCCGACAGTGACATTAATGCATTCAAGCGTTGGAGGGGGATACACTGCCAGCAGAGGTCAATGATGTGACTAAAAATGCCGTGATGTGGTTACATTATTGTTTAGATACTGAAAAAGGAAACATGCTGCTCTCAAATGTGCAGACACAACCTATCAAACCAACGGGCCGAACAAAAGGGAGCACTGCCATTTCTAAGGCCAATTGTAATACCTCTGAGTAGGGAGGTTGGAAGAGCAGCACAAAGCTCTGGAAGGAGAAAATAAGGCTAAAAATAGTTTTAGGCAAAGGATGAAATGTAAATGTTACTAACCATCATAGAAAGCTTTCAAAACATTAAATGGAATGCGGAGTTAGGGTTGCTACAAGCACACTATTGAAAGTGAGCTCTATCCCCAACCATGAAGGGTCACAAGGTGACCCTTCAAGAGGCAGTTCTGAGAATAAAGAGGTTTCCATTACTGGGGGGAATCAGATGTTAGTGTCTTTAAGCCCCTCTGCCTGGATGTCTCCATCGGATATAGCAGTGTTTGTTTCAAGGTGACCCATCTAATGCTGCTCATTTAAAAAAAATTTTTATTAAAGTATAGTTGATTTACACTGTTGTTAATTTCTGCTGTACAGCAAAGTGATTCAGTTATACATATATATACATTCTTTTTCATATTCTTTTCCATGATGGTTTATCACAGGATACTGAATATAGTTCTGTGTGCTATATAGTAGGACCTTGTTGTTTATCCATTCTATATATAATAGTTTTTGCAACTGCTAATCCCAAACTCCCAATCCATCCTTCCCCCACCCCCCTCCGCAACCAGAAGTCTGTTCTCTGTGTCTGTGACTCTGTTTCTGTTTCGTAGATAAGTTCATTTGTGTCATATTTTAGATTCCACATATGAGTGATATCACACGGTATTTGTCTTTCTCTTTCTGACTTACTTCACTTAGCACGATAATCACTAGGTCCATCCATGTTGCTGCAAATGACATTATTTCATTCTTTTTTATGGCTGAGTAATATTCCATTGTATATATGTACCACATCTTCTTTATCCATTCATCTGTCAGTGGACACTTAGGTTGCTTCCATGTCTTGGCTATTGTGAATAGTGCTGCTATGAACGTAGGGGTGCATGTATCTTTTTGAATTATAGTTTTGTCCAGGAGTATATGCCCAGAAGTGGCACTGTTGGATCATATGGCAACTGTATTTTTAGTTTTCTGAGGAACCTCCATACTGTTCTCCATAGTGGCTGCACCAATTTACATTCCCACCAACAGTGCAGCAGGGTTCCCTTTTCTCCACGCCCTCTCTAGCATTTGTTATTTGTAGATTTTTTAATGATGGCCGTTCTGACCTGTGTGAGGTGGTATCTCATTGTAGTTTTGATTTGCATTTCTCTAGTAATACTTAATAATTCTGCTCATTTTTAAACCAACTGCTTAGAACCTGTGACTACTGCATAAACCAAGCTTATATGTCTTGTGTTCAGTAGGAGAGTGATGTTTATCCTTCCTCCATGCCTACCCCATGGCTGTCTTTTATGGACAAGAGATAAAATCTGAATATTATTATCACCAAAAAAGGCTTTCCTTTTCAAAATTATTTAATATAGAGCTTCTATAAATCATGGGGATCCCCCAGCGCATTTACACATTTGTTTTTACATCACTAACTCTTTGAAAAAGCTGAAAGGCTGAGAAATTTAGAGCTTACTGACCATTAAATACTAACCTTCTGGAAATAAAGATAAGGCATTTCTGTAACAGAGAAAAACAGAAATAAAGTCTGGTTGTACAGTCCACCGTCCCAAATCTGGGGATTCACCAACTATGGACTGAAAACATGCAGGGGAAAACAAATTTCAGAAAGTTCCAGAATGCAAAACTTGAATTTGCCATGTGCTGGCAACTATTTACATAGCATTTACATTGTATAAGTAATAAAGAGATGATTTAAAGTATGTGGGAGGATGTGTACAGATTATATGCAAATACTACACCATTTTATTTTATATAAGGGACTTAGGCATCTGTGGATTTCGGTATCCTCAGGGGTCATGGAATCAAACCCCCCTGCAGATACCGAGGGACAACAGTACTTGCAAAGAGACGGTTTAGAGGTAATTTCAAAGATTTCTTAACTGTAGAGCTAAGATGCCCTTGATTTAGGAACTTTTTCCAGAAATAGCCCCCGTCCCCATTATGACTGCCAGGATTACACCAAAGATGATTTCTAAAGCCTGTGTAAAGTCTTGCGGACAAAGAGTGTCATGGAAACAGTGGTGCCCATGGACCATTTCCCAAGGAAATACAGTAAAAATGCTGCAGGTGCACTTTTCATCCTGCTACACTTAGGTGTCCCTTCACTGCACTGAAAACCAGCAACACAGACAAGAGGGGAAACGGTAGGTACCACAGGTACAGTGGTAGTGCTAGTAATATTCAATATTTTGAGGGAAGGATTTCCTTCTCTTTTCCACCCTGCAGATTCTTAGGAAAGCTGCCTGGGAAAGCTGATGCTTCTACTACAGTCATCTTCTATAGACTAAAAGAAGAAATCTCTCCTATGGGAAACTATTTATTGAGATTTACTCAACTGAAGTCTGAATACACAATTATTTAACTACACCCTTCTGGCTGCAGAATAATTCAAAGTGGTGGCTTTGGCTTTCATTAAATAAGCTTTCATTAATAAGCAAAAGCAACACATCACCAAAAAACTGAATATGACTGAATTCTGAGCTGCACAGTTTTCTAGGTTTTTGATGCCAGGGGTGCAAACAGAATACACAACAACCTAAACTAACACACTCTTGATTGCCAAGTTCTTTCACTTGAAAAACTACACTGAATATTTTGTTCACCCCCAAATTTAGCAAGATCAACTTAAAGGACTTGTGGAAAGATGCAAACATCACTCTTCTTTGCTAAATTTACACACAGCCACAGTCCACGATATCTTTCGCAGCTTTCGAGAAAGAAGCAGTGTACTTTAGGATCTGGGGTGAGAATGGTATACCTTAGGATGTGAGGAGTTCAAATAAGAAGTGCAAAGTAGAAAACCAGGTCCATCAAATCACAGCAGTGAAGTTGCGATGCTGTCTTTCCCTCCCACAGGGGCTCCAGGAGATGCCTAAACAAGTGACCCGAGCCGGTTCCCCCCTTAGTGCCCGGCTCCTCTCCTGAGGGAAACAGCCCTCTTGGTGCTGAGTCATCAGATTTTTACACCCCAATTGGTCTTTGGCTTTCAACATGCTTGCAGTCATTTCCAGCAAGAAAAATGGGAGTACCCCATGAAAACAGAATGGGCAGGAGCTACACTCCTGGTCTCTGGAGCTATCTCCCTTGGTCACCCAGACACCCATTCAGCCCTTGGTGGGGAGGGTACGCCCCACAATCTACATTCACACTGACGTGGGGATCTTCTGAGGAGCCCGGCTTCACCCGTCCAAGGAGTGCTCTTGCTTTGGGCACTGAAGAAGATGGTTCGGGACCTGGACTATGTAAATTCCTACATGCTTAGAACTGAAATAGACAGTCCTTTTCCTCCCCTTCTTAAGGCTACTCTACCCTACATGAGAAGACAGCATATTGTGTCTATCAAACAGATATAAGTCAAAGCACCTTAAGTCTTTCTTTTGCCCAGAACTAAGTTATCGATGCACAATTGGATGACAGAAAAGAAGCATTAGCGGGCTTCTCTGGTGGCGCAGTAGTTGAGAGTCCGCCTGCCGATGCAGGGGACACGGGTTCGTGCCCCGGTCCAGGAGGATCCCACATGCCGCGGAGCGGCTGGGCCCGTGAGCCATGGCCGCTGAGCCTGCGCGTCCGGAGCCTGTGCTCCGCAACGGGAGAGGCCACAGCAGTGAGAGGCCCGCGTAACGCAAAAAAAAAAAGAAAAAAAAAGAAGCATTAGCAATAGGCCATGCAATCAAGCACTGCTGTAAAAGGCCATTAAGGTTTTGTTCTCCCTGTGATTGCGATGAAATCTTTCAGCGTTCATCAAGCATCCACTAGCAGCCAAGGCCTGTACCAGGCATTACGAATTCTACCACCATTAAGTCCTAGAATTTCTACGATGGCCCCAATATTAAAAATTCCGGCCAGGACATGGAAGCAACCTAAATGTCCATTGACAGAGAATAGATAAAGAAGATGTGGTACATATATACAATGGAATATTACTCAGCCATAAAAAAGAATGGAATAATGCCATTTGCAGCAACATGGATGGACCTGGAGCTTATCATACTAGGTGAGATGGAGAAGGACAAATATCATATGATATCACTTACATGTGGAATCTTAAAAAAATGGTAACAATGAACCTATTTGAAAACAAAACAGAAATAGTGTCACAGATGTAGAAAACAAACTTATGGTTACCAAGGGGGAAAGGGCGGGGGACGGATAAAGTGGGAGACTGGGATTGACATATACTCACTACTATATATAAAATAGATAACTAATAAGAACCTACTGTATAGCACAGGGAACTCTACTCAATACTCTGTAAGGACCTATATGGGAACAGAATCTAAAAAAAAGAGTGGATATATGTATATGTATAACTGACTCACTTTGCTGTAGAGCAGAAACTAACACAACATTGTAAGTCAACTATACTCCAATAAAAATTAATTTTAAAAATTCTGCATCACTTTACCCATAAATACATATGGGTACTCATACATAAACACTTATACTCCTCAGAACATATGTCCCAATCTTGGTTGAAAAATATATTCATTGCGACAACCAGGGAGGGAAGCTAGCATTAATGGAGCGCTTGGAATATACTTCCCATGAAGCCTTCATTTTATTTCAGACTCACAATAACCCTGTAAGGAAGGCACCATGACCCCCATTCCACATGATGCGCCTGATTTGAAGATGGCAGGGGAGAAGCAATCTGTTCAAGTCACCAGCTCGGGAGATGGTACAGCTGGTAAAAAGAGGAGACATAAGAAATTACACTGAAGTAGGGCCAGCCCATCCACAGTGGCTTCACAACTAATGGTGACTCCCACGAGGTAAGTTCAAGCTTGTAAGAACAGCTGCAGCTTTGGAATATTTCATTGCTTTTGTGCCCTCACTCCTCAGAGAATTCCAGGGGGGTCCCCGAGGGTCGCTCCACAGGGGCCCCGAGCCAGGGTGCTGACTGTCTTAAGCCTGTTGCTTCTGCTACTGGGAACCAAGATGGCAGGCGTAAGTGCCTTTACCTGAAGGAAGGGGACTAAATGCAACGTGCGAGGGGAGTTCTCCTGGCATGACAGGAGAGACACTAGAATCATCCAGGGATGCGTGTTACCTGTGGGACTCCATCAGCAGAGCCGTCAGGGCATTTACAGATGGCTGGCGCCTCTGAGGACTCCACCTCGTACTGAAAGCTCATCCTAGGGGATTTTTAAATGAAACCATGTTCCTTTTCTCTCTAACAGTTTCTTCGACAACCACAAAAGCCATTTCCCTTACTCAACACCTTTCCATTTATCCAAGAGCAGCAGATCTGAACATACAGGTGAGACGAACAGGAGCCGTGAGGAGGAAAGGCCCCGTCAACATTTATCCGGGGCCTGTTCGTGGGCAGAGCTCTGAACCCAGGAGGAGCGAGTCTGCCTCTGGGAATCACAGTGGCTGCCATCTAACGACGCTGGTCCACGGGTCTGAAGATGCACCCTCCCCTTCTCGCAAATGAGGAAGGGGTGATGGAGGCACTAAGGGGGCTTGTGGGGGGGAAAGACTGAAAGGATCCAAATAGATGTCTTCAAATTCGGAAGGGCTAGTATAAAGGCAGAGCGAAGGCTTCCCCTTAGCCCCCCAGAGGGCAGGGCTGGCCACACACACCTGTGCCCTAGGAATGTGTGTCTGATTACTGCTCCCCTTAAAGCCAATTTAAGATGAGGCTGAAAGGTGACTCTGAAAGGTGTTCCTGCGCTGGGAATTAACTCAAGGAGAACTTGAAGGGGCCTTGTAACTAAGTCCAAGATGCTGCTTCTGCGTGATCTTCTATCTCCTGGCGAGTCAATGCTTATTAATTACATTGTGGGCAGAACAGAGCCAAACAAAACAGGAAGACCATGGTCCCCCTTCTCCATCAACCAGTCCCCAGAGGCCCCTCACACCATCCGAGGGGTCTACCCAATATAATTAGAAAAATTACTAGTATCTACAACTTGGAGCAACCCTTTCGAAGACAAGCACCAAAGACAAAAACTCAAATAGATTTCTCTATTGTCCTAATTTTAAAACATTTTAATTAAGATCCTTTCCAACCCTGAGACGCTATAAATCTTTTTTTTTTTTTTTCTCTTCTGAACTTCCTAAATATTTCTGACATGAGTAGTAGTAAGCAGAATCTCAAGCTGTGATTCCTTTTCATGCCAGGTTGTGGTTTCCAGGGAGGTCTGTGTGTAAAGGATGCCTAGCTCATTTGGCTGGAACCCAGTGCTGACGGAGGCAAGGTCACAGGCTTTAGACCTGGATGGGAAAATGAAATGCACGCCACCCCATGGCCCAGATTACACCCCTAATCCCTGCCAGGATACAGATGACTTCTTTTAAGGTGGAGATTAGGTGAGCTCGGCAACAAACATCACCCCTACTGGAAACCCCAGAAGCGCATGTCCTACTGACAGTGGGGTCACTTCAGTATAAGAAAGGTGGTGTGACTTCATACAGAACCAGCTGGTGTCACCTCTGGGAAAAATACCGTCTTGCTGTGGGATTTATTCACAAATGCCCCTAAGCTTTTGATCCACCTTTTGAGAAAGGGTCACAGAATCCTTTCGTCCTAACTAATTCTAACAGCAGAAGAAACAGGTACTCAAATGAACAGCAGCTTATATCCTGGCCATAACCAAGTGAGGCCAAGTTCGGCTCTGGATTAGCTGCTTTCTCCTCCATTAATGCTGTTCCCTCTAATGATCTGGCTATTGCAATTAGCCAATCTGCAGTGTCCCTGCCTGGGGCTAACAAGTAATGAACTGCGAGTGTTACTATTTAGTTGTATCAAGGGCGCCATTAGAGAGAGCTTCTCAATTTCTCCCCGCAAAGGAGAGATACCTTCCAGGCATGTTCTACCTGCCCGTGGGGCTGCTTTCCCACTGCACTCACAGTGCCCCTGGGTACGAGCTCCCGGGGGACTCATGGGACCTTAAGATTGGACAGAGGAAAGGATGAGGGTCAGGCTTCTGTGGAGACCAGAGGTGGAAGCAGCAGAAGAGCCCCAAAGAGGTGCTTTGAACCTGCACATTAACCACTGATTCCTCCCTCCCTCTTCACCTGCCTTCTCCTGCCTCATAAACATTCTCCCCAGCCCCAAGCAGCTTTCCTCTCTCTGTTACAGCATCACTGGGCTTAGTCCATCTTCATTTCTTTCGTGAATGACTGCACCTGAAAGTCTTACAAAAGGAAGAGAGAGAAAGAGAAGCTTTTAAACTCACACCCTCAGCTGATTGCTGGAGGTGACTGGAGGGGAGGCAGCTCAGACCCCCTTTACAATTGAAAAGACTTTTTGTCCTGTGATGTATCTTTACAAAATGTCGACAGCTGAAATGGACCACACACGGAATGAGAAATGTGAGGCTTTAAAAACAGGCTACCAGAGCAAGATTGGCCTTCTAGTTCAAACGAGGGTAATCCAGAGAAATGCTGAAGAAAGTCTCTAAAAGAACAGCCCCACTGAAGTCTGTGTGAAGTCCCGCAAGGCCCTAACTAGATGCTGCCCATTTCCAGTGAAATAGGAGACAACCCGCCCCCACCCCCCCCCCCCCGACACACCTCAATCAGGAAAGGAGAAGGCTGGGTTACAACCACTGCCAGGGTCAAGATGAACAAATTCCCTTGCTCTACATATATCAGAAAATGCCTGGGTTGCATCAGGCTGACAAAGAAATAGAAATAGAAAAAGCCCTGTAAACTATACCTAGAGTAACAAGTGCAAACGAGGTCTGGTACAGATTCATGTCTCTGGGAAAATGTTTCCTACCAATATAATTTTCAACAAAACCCTATTAAGAACACTATACTTGAAAAGCACCATAAAAGACATGTCAACAACTCCTCAGCATATGCCGTCTGAGGAACGGGCATTAAAATACCCAACCTTTACCATCACATAATGTTATTTTAAAGGTAAGTCACATGAAGCTTGTGAAATATTACGCGTTTCTTGAAACAACGCATCATTACAATGAGAAATTTGTATTACAATGAGAAATGTGTAAAGTCCCAAATAAAGCACTACTTTTTATGCATGCCGTAAGAATTAAACGTGCCTTCATGGTGCAGAGTGGGAAATTAACTGAAGCCACAACTGAAGACGGGCCGTGACTTCATATATGACTGACTGAAGAATCAGGGAAGAATTTATCTGCCTGCCCAACCTGCAGCCTCTGTAACTCAGAAGTAACCTATACACCATCTTGAACATTGATTAAGAGGGTCACGCACCTGCATCTCCTCTTTTAGAAAAACTTTTCCAGAAGTAATAACCATCCTGGCAAGTAATTTCTTATAAACTTTGTCAGAAACCATAGACGTTCCCTGATCTTTAGACACATGACTCCTTACAGGGACTCAGAAAAGGCATCCTTCCCTCCACTGTGGTCGTGGTTAGAAAGACCTGGGAGTTTGGATTTTTTTTGACAACTGATGACTGAAAACAAGTTCTGCTGCCAAGGTGAATATTATTATGAGAAATGCTACCAGCATTAGTAGCATTCTAAAAACTTAATGACAGGAATGAGAATGAAATATAGAAGCCTGTGTGTGTATGTGATGACAAGTCATTAACAGAATATGAAGCGGCTTGAAATAATAAAGAAACTCATGCGCTGCACTCTTGTAGCCCTGTTGTTAAGGCTGATCATTTATTTTACATAAGATCCTGTGCCTTTGTTACAACTACTGTGCTTGACAGTACATGAAAAATATGCTTGAGTTTCCACATACTTCAGGGACTCAGGATCATCTAATCATTTGGGAAATATACATTTTTTAAATCAGGTATTCTGAATCTTGGCTGCACATCAGAATCATCTGGAGAAGCTTTAAAAAAAAATCCCAGTTATCAATTAGCAGAGGCAAACTATCGATATTATACATAGGATGGATAAACAACAAGGTCCTATTGTATAGCACAGGGAACTATATTCAATATCCTGTAACAAACCATAATGGAAAAGAATATGAAAAAGAATATAAAAAATTAAAAGATTGTCTTTAATTGCCCCCCCCCCAAAATCCCAGTACCCAAGTCAACCAGCCAGGTATCAATATAGATATATATATATATATATATTTTTTTTTTGCAGTACGCGGGCCTCTCACTGTTGTGGCCTCTCCCATTGCGGAGCACAGGCTCCGGACGCGCAGGCTCAGTGGCCATGGCTCACGGGCCCAGCCGCTCTGCGGCATGTGGGATCTTCCCAGACCAGGGCACGGACCCGTGTCCCCTGCATCGGCAGGCAGACTCTCAACCACTGCGCCACCAGGGAATCCCCAGGTATCAATATTTTTAAAGCTCTTCGTGGGATTCCAATATGCAGAGAGGTAAGGCTGAGAATCAGTATCTTCAATCAAGACGTAAATAGAGTAAATCCAGACACATGCTAAATGATTATCTTTCACAGTAGTTTTTTAGAAACCTTATTAACCCATTTGCTAATTGTCCTTCCCTCCTGAGTAAATTGCTACTGTTCTGCCTTTAACCATAAAATAGACATTATCGGTGTAATACAGGAAGTTCCCGCCTGATGACTACCTGGCCCACAAAGGAACAAGTGCCCCAGAAAGGTGTGTCTGCAGTGGTTCCTCTTCCCTCCCAACTGCCTCTGGAGTTCCCCCAGCCCCACCCCCAGGGGGGCTGCTCAGCTTCACTTTCTGGAGCTCCACCTGGAGCCCATGTTCTCAGCACCGGCTGCACTTGACGTGGGTAGCAGGACCAAGACAAGGGTAACGATGGAGACGCCAGAGGGAACGAAAACCCATTCCACTTCCGGAATGCCCTCCCTCTCCCTACCCACACCCAGAAGGGTCTGTCTGTCTTCATGTGTTCAGGCCCCAGACCCCCTCTTTCTGGCTCAAGAATCCAGCAGCTTGGGGTCCAGGGGGCCTCTTTTCCCCAGGTTGAGATGCATGATCCCCATGATGGCTGCCAGGGCTGCCTGTGTGCCACTCGAAAATGGCGAGTGGGATACATCATTTCCCCAAAGTAACCTTGCTACTTGTGATTAGGTCTTTATTTTTGCACATGAACTGTCAACTCTAACCTGGGGGAAGGTCTTGACCTCCAAGCAGCTGACTTCTTAAAAAAATCTTGGGGCTTCCCTGGTGGTGCAGTGGTTGGGAGTCCGCCTGCCGATGCAGGGGACGTGGGTTCGTGCCCCGGTCCGGGAGGATCCCACATGCCGCGGAGCGGCTGGGCCCGTGAGCCGTGGCCGCTGAGCCTGCGTGTCCGGAGCCTGTGCTCCACAACGGGAGAGGCCACAACAGTGAGAGGCCCGTGAACCGCAAAACAAACAAACAAACAAACAAAATCTTGGAACCCTAAACGAGTAAAAATCTCCAGCCCGCTAAGGTCTTCACCAAGATGGTTGAAAGTCCTTCCATGACATGCTGTTATGTCCTCCTAACACCCCTAGGAGTCATATCACCAAAACCAGCACAAAACCTACTTGACAGATGTAGGAACTGAGGTGGAAGGATTGACAAGATTCTTGAATGAATCCCATAACTGCTCTGGAGGGTGCAGAGTCCTAAACCCAAAGATGTCATCTTTCTCTGGAGTTACCTTCTGTCTCTAGTGTTGTTTAAACTCTTGGTCATCATGATAAAGTCTGTGTATAAAGTGGCCCTTAAGGGGAAGCGTAGCTCACTTGAGAACCTAGCTGATTTATTCATTCATTCCTTGATAAAAATCATTCTCCAAAGAAGCCACTGGAAACCGAAGTCCTTCCAATAAAACAAAATTTTCAACAGTTTCCAAGCATCTTGATGTTATTAGTATTTTATCTCTTCTTCCTTTAAGCAAAATACAATTCTAAAACAGTGATAGAACTGTGGCATGAAGATGGCTTTATCATCTGAAATTCACTCAGGTGCTGAAAGTCCTAGAGTGGGCAGTAATTCTCTTTGCGTCTTTCAGAAGCAACTTGCAAGCTACCCTGTGAAAGCCGGCTACAGCATCGCTAGCCAAGCCTCACCAGCAGTGTCAACAGTTCTGACATGGAGATGCCAACAACTGAAACCTATCAACAGGAAGATCTGGAAAGTTTAACCAAAAGTTGAAATACAGACTCTACAAATCACTTGGAGCTTGTAGGGTTGAAACAGGAGCTTAGAAAAAGGCTAATATTTCCTTTATTGCTATGGAATTCCTCTCTAGTTGTATTACTTTATATTCCTTGCCACAAGCCAATCAAATCTATGCTGACGGGGCTTCCCTGGTGGCGCAGTGGTTGACAGTCCGCCTGCTGATGCAGGGGACACGGGTTTGTGCCCCAGTCCGGGAGGGTCCCACGTGCTGCGGAGCGGCTGGGCCCATGAGCCATGGCCGCTGGGCCTGCGCGTCCGGAGCCTGTGCTCTGCAACGGGAGAGGCCAGAACAGTGAGAGGCCCGCGTACCGCAAAAAAAAAAAAAAAAAAAAAAATCTATGCTGACAATCCCCAAGATTTCTGCCTGAAGAAAAGGTGAATGAACCAGGCAGACACAAATGACAAAGCACTGATGTAGTATACAGTTCTTTGTTCTCATGAGAATCTGTGGTTTCTGAGTGGGTGAAAAGCATTTGAAAATCATTCTGATGAACAGAAGAAAACTATCTTCTCAATGAACTTACTCTTATTAAAACCCATTTTCCGGGCTTCCCTGGTGGCACAGTGGTTGAGAGTCTGCCTGCTGATGCAGGGGACACGGGTTCGTGCCCCGGTCCGGGAGGATCCCACATGCCGCGGAGCGGCTGGGCCCGTGAGCCATGGCTGCTGAGCCTGCGTGTCCGGAGACTGTGCTCCAAAACGGGAGAGGCCACAACAGTGAGAGGCCCACATACCGCAAAACAAAAAACAACAACAACAACAAAAAAACCATTTTCCAACTGTCAACTGTCATAAATCCATCCATATAAAAGACCACCGTAACACAACGGGGAAAATGTGTCTCTAACTTTTGAAGTCTAGCAACTTCCCATAGGAAGTCCTAATCACACTTCCAATGGATGCCCTAAGGCATTATCTAGACAAGCACGTTTGACAGAAATATAATGCAAGCCATATGTGTAATTTAACATTTTCTAGTTGACGCAGAAGAGACAGATGAAATTAGTTTAAATAATATATTACATTTAACCCAACATATCCAAAGTATTCTTTCAACGTATAACCAAGATATAAAGCTATTGAGATATATTACTTTTTTTATACTAAGTCCTTGAAATTTACTGTCTAGTTTAAATGACAGTTCAAATCAGACACTAAATTTTCACTGCAAATACCTGATCTGTCTTTACAGTTCACGGAATTTACAGCCGAAAAGGTAAATTCGCACACCCAACGCTGTTCCAAATAAATTTTTAAAGATTTTTAATAACTGACTCAAGTACATTTTAAAATTCAAATTGATTACAACTAAATAGGCCAAGAATTCAGTTTCTCTACTGCACTAGCCACTTCCAGTGCTCACAGCCTCATGGAGCTGCTAGTGACCCTAGTGTACACGGCAGGTTAGATCCTGGGGCAGCGAGCACCGCACGGGGGGGAATGGAGGACGAGGTGGGACGCAATCGCACATCCCTTCAGAAACATCCTCAAGTCTGGACGGACGAGGGCTACAGATGACCCATGTTCCTTGTCCTTCATTTCTCCAACTGCAGTAGTCAGTCATTACAGTCACCCAGACTGCCAGCCATTTACAGAGCAGGACGAAGGGGCTAGAGGTCCTTCCTGCCCCTGTACTCAGAGACAGTGAGCTCTCAGCACTCAGCAAAAATACACAGGAGTTTAGGCTCCATCAGGTCAAGTCTTTTACTGTCTTCTCCTCTCTCCTTCTGTCTTTCTCTCTCTCTCCTTCTCCCTTTAACTACCCGACCAATTTCCCTGGGAGCTGAAAAACGAGTTCGTGCAGGACGTCACCCTGCAGAGTTTCAGCTCTCCTCCCCGACACGAACAGTCACTGTGCATTGCAACCTTTCCTCATCTGGGTCATTCCTGAACTTGGCCACAATCCTTAGGAGATGCCCAGAAATATAAGCCAGCTGTAACTCCTAAAGCTCTGGGGCACGTGGTTGAATACTGATTGGTTCTCCCATCTAGAACTCTGAACCACAAAATCGAGGTTTAGACTTCTCAAAAGATAGTGTGCCCTCATCAGAGGAAATGTGTATCTAATTAGACGAAAACAGAATTAAAGCAGAAAGAAAGCTCCCTAAGGAGTAAAAGACATGATTCAACATCCCTTGAGAGCAAGTCTGGTTCAGACCCGCCCTCACCTGCCTGACCTGACTCCACGCAACAGGTACAGCAGATGTTGAAAAGGAACACAGGCTCCCTAGGCTGTGACTGACGTTCCACCTGAAGGACCTTCTTGAAAGCAAGAATGTTCCATAAGGACCTTTGATAAGGCACATCCCCCTCCCCCAAATACTCAACCTCTTACTAAAATTAACCTTACAGTTTTAACGAAACTTGTACGTATCCTTTTACCAATGCTAACCGTCTTTATCTGCTTTCCCCTACTGGCAAGACTAGAAAACAACATAAGTAGAAGCCTGAACAAACAGTCCTCCATATCCTCCGCACTGATTCTTCCCTCTAAAACTACAAAAACTACAAAAAGGGGGGAGGTGCAGACCTGAACCTCAGTTTTCTCAGCTACAAAAATGGAGACAATTGTGCTCACTGATTGATAAGGTTCTGAGTAAAGTGATTCAGTTAAAATAGGTAAAAAGGCCATGCCATGGGCTTCCCTGGTGGTGCAGTGGTTGAGAGTCCACCTGCCGATGCAGGGGACACGGGTTTGTGCCCCGGTCTGGGAGGATCCCACATGCCGCGGAGCGGCTGGGCCCGTAAGCCATGGCCACTGAGCCTGCGCGTCCGGAGCCTGTGCTCCGCAACGGGAGAGGCCACAACAGTGAGAGGTCCGCGTACAGCAAAAAAAAAAAAAAAAAGGCCATGCCAACTATGATGCTATTATTCTTATGCCATGGTTTCCAGAGCTTTCAGACCAAGGTCCAAAGACTTGTGCTGATTCACTTGCCCATTCCTTTCACCCAGAGCAAAAAAAAAAGAAAAAAATTAATATGCACTGTCTCACTATATTATACCCTTTTATGTACGAACATTAGAAATTAGATCATTGGGAAGAGAAGAACGGGTACAATTTTCCTCAGTTCAGACTAGAAAACTACATCAGTCTAATTTCTAGAGGCTGGCCTCGAGTGTGTTACATCCAGATTACAGGACAAACACTGGTAAATTGGGAATCTCTGAATGGCCCTGAGTATCCTACGACCTAAACAAAAATCCCACTTAGTTCAAACCACTGTCAATACGCACCTTCTAGTTCAATAAGGGTGTTTAGAAAACTTTTTATAGCTGACTGTAGGTTTTTTACTCTACCGTCCCGACCCAGAGCTTTTAGCATTTCCTCCCCATCCAGAGACTCAGCTGTAGGTCCCCCTTTGGGACTTCCCATCCTGCCTTGTGCCAGGTCAAGTCTCTCCAGCCCATGTTTGCCTGACGTCCTCAGCAGACCTTGCCCTTGACTTTGGATCTGGGTCTCCTCCTTCACAGTTCCTCGTTTTCAGGTCGATGATTTGCTACAGCCTGGACTTTCATTCTCCTGTGTCCATGTCCATGGCTGGGGGTCTACCTCACCTTCACGTGCTTCTCAGACCCCCACACCACACTGGAGCCCCAGGCCCTCCCTCTCACCCAGACGGGAAGGTTGTCATTGGCAGAAAACTTGGCCTGAGCAGGGGGCCTTGCCTGTCCTGCTCACCACCATGTCCCTCACACCCAGGGCAGTGCCTGTTGGCTCATAGCGGCCCTCGTTACATATTTACTGAATGAATGAATAAGCCTTATTAGACAATCTCACTCAGTGCATTTCTCGATGCCAACACAAACTCACCTCTTGTCCCGTGTTTTCCCCTAGGGCCATCTAGTGACTTTTGGACACAGTTTTAAGTCCAACTGTCTACATAAAAATCTTGCTACAAGCTGCCAGCACTGCCCTTCTCCTTTTCTTCTCCTCTCCAGGAGACACGTTCCCTGCCCTATTACCCAGTTAATGTGACTTGTTCTTAGGCCTTATTCCGGGTCGGTCCATGTTCCTGGACACCTTCCCTCCAAGGATCCCATCTCATCAACGCTGCCTCTCGAGAGACTTAATAATGAACCTATACTCATCCCAATGCGGCCATCATTCCTCAAAAATACTTTAAAGACACCTCTTTCGGGACGTTCAGAAGCAACTACAGGTACCATTTTATTGCTATTTCTTGGATCTGACCAAGAACAGTTTCAAGTATAGCTTGGAAGCCTTACTCATTGGACTTGATGACAAATGCTTACAGCTATGTCCACAATTTAACTCCCACCTCAAGGACCGAAGCTGTTCATTGCTCTAAGTATCTGTGAAATGTTTCTCTCCCAGCTCGACTAGAAAAGAGCGGGGACACAGACCGTGTCTGTGCTGTTAAGTGAATTCCTCCGTGCATGGCGCCTGATACCCTGTACGTACACGACTAACGACTGGTGAGTCAATGAACAAATGATCTGAAGGCCTTTCTGAAAGATTCTTCTTTGATTCAACAAATACATGTCTGGTACTACTAGATGCTGAGAATATGGAGATGAATAAGAAAAAAAAAAAACCTCTGTCTTCTTTAGGAACTTAATGTCCAAAGGGGAAAAGATGACTTAAGGGGAAAGGAAAAGAAAGTATTATTTACTGTCAACCCTTATGTAACAGACACGTATCACATTTCACTGAAATTTCCCCGTAATCAAATAAGCATGACATTTAAATCCCTATTTTAAAAAGACTTAAAAAAAATGGGATTCAGCAACGCTGCATAACTTACATAATGGTAATAAGTTACAAGCCAGTCTTTGAACCCAGAGCCTACGGACAGCAAAACCTAGATCCTTTCTTCCTTGGCGCAAGCAAGGGGTGTACAATTCAAGGAAATGTTTTGTCTTTTAAGTGACTACTTTTGAAACTCTGAAGGAGACACATTTACATGGACATCTGGGTGCTGGTATGGGTCTACCCTTTTTTAGCCTTACCCCATCCATACTATAGGTGATTTAAGTCTTACCCCATCCATACTATTTTTAGCCTTACCCCATCCATACTATTCTAGAAATCACATTAGGTGACCAACCAACTCTGATCTCCCTAAGAAGTACTCCAGGGACTTCCCTGGTGGCGCACTGGGTAAGACTCCACACTCCCAGTGCAGGGGATCCCGGGTTTGATCCCTGGTCAGTGAACTAGATCCCACACGCATGCCGCAACTAAGAGTCTGCATGCCGCAACTAAGGAGCTGTAGAGCCACAACTAAGGAGCCCAGGAGCCACAACTAAGGATCCCGATAGCTGCAACAAAGGAGCCTACCTGCCACAATTAAAGAGCCCACCTACTACAACTAAGACCTGGTGCAACCAAATAAATAAATAAATATTAAAAAAAAAATACTCCGAAGACCATCTCCCTTAGCTCTAGCTTACACGGGCATCAAGAAGCCTGAGGCTTATTCACTCAGAGGTCCATGACCCCCGATCTGTGCCAATGTTGGGGTGAAGGTTCTTTTAGTAGAAGTTGCCATGTGAATATAGGTGGGCCTACGAACACCCACGGAGGGGCAGGTAGACTAGGCAGCAGATAAACATTGGTACACAAGGAGCTGGAAGGAAGGAGGAGGCTTGGAAGCAGAAACCAGTGTCACTACAAGGGGCCAACTTTGGGACAAACATCACAAATGACCAAGACATCTGCTCATTCTTACTAAGTAGAAGATGAAAAATGGAGTCTGTCAAGTTTCATTTCAACGACATTTGAAAGAGACGAAAGATGTCGTATGGTTATCACAAAAGACATTAAAATCTAGGGACCGTGTTTTCCCTTCCCTTAGATTTCTCCATTCAGTTCTAAAACTATTTTTGAGCCTACACAGTGGTGGTGAAGAGCTATAGCTTGGAGATACTCAGGCTTGTTTTGAATCTTGGCTCCTGCACTTACTGCATGACTCTGGACAAGTGACTTAAGCTCCCCAAACCTCAGTTTCTTCATCTATAAAATGGGATAATGATAACACTGGTTCTATCTATCTCAAAAGGTTGTAAAGGAGAAAATACATTAGAACTCAGCACAGGGCCTAGCACATAAAAAGCTTAACAAGCATCCATGACAAGAACACGTGCCAGCGTGGTGGTAAATCTTTAGGACATACGGATACGCACACATACAAAGACGGTCATTTTTGAGGTGGCTTAGGGTCTCCATCTGTGGTAGGCTCAAGATATCACATAATTACACAGAGGACTGTGTGATGAAAGACACAAACGGTCATGTAAAACTACTGTCCATGAGAGAGCTTAAGTCACTATCAAGTGCCTTTGCAAACCATCTGTTTTCAAGCAGGAAAAAATAGGGAAAAAGGAAATCAAAAGACTCGATTCCAATAAAGATGCTGCAATAAGCGGAAGTGGCCACTGCTAGGTCTACGTGTCCTAGGACGATCAGACAATCCCTGTCTCTGGATTGGGTAGATACTCGAGGAGAGAGAACTCAGTGTACTTTCTGTGACACTGTTACCTACGCTCTGCCCAAAGAGAAAACGTGCCTTTGCTTCTTTGGAGGAGCATGTGAGTGGCTACAGCTGGAGCATCAAGCCGAGCGGTCTGCTGAGCAGAGGTTTCCCAGCCGTCTGCCGTGAGGATCAGGGCAGGCGGCCGCCTCTCAGCATCAGCTACACCTGGATTTGCGGATCAACTCTTCAGTATCCCGGAGCACAGGGCGGGTGGTGTGGGAGGCGCCTGTGTTGCTCTAATAATGAGCACATTTCGTTCCTTGCGTGGAGGTAACTGGTTCTTGCTAATGACACCTCTTTCCCAGTTGGTTGCATAAACACTCAGGGGTGGTGTAGCCCAGTGTGAGTCGTCAGGAGGAGGGCCTGAGGTACTTACTCAACCAGCGTGCACTCACTCTACCTGTAACACACACCTTTTCTGTAACCTCTGAAATTAAACAGAAGGGAATGGGAACGAGGTGAGGTGTCAGGGAGCATATGGTGCAGGAGGAGGGGCTAAGGGAAAATGAAGAGGCCAAGCAAATACATTCAGCACCTTCTATGCGCCAGATGCATAAGATATGATACCTTTCTGTTTCATAAATGAAGACAGCAAGTCTCAGTGAGCTAAAAGAACCTGGTTTTTCCAATGTCACACAACGAAGTGGGGCTAGAATCGGAATCAAGGGAGGTCAAATTCCAAAGCCATGATTCTACATTTTCTCCCCCAAAATGAGGCGTAAGGATCTTTGGCAAAATGAAAAGTGGTACCATGGACTCAGGGAAGAGAAGATGGTAAAAAATAGATTAGAAAGTTTCTGAAAGTTCTAGGGGTTCACAAGGCGATTGAAAACCTGGAGCCGAGCAATTTAAATAGAAAAGAGCATATTCTGACATCTGGGATAATGCATTTAGGCCCAGGGGCGGGGTGTTGGGAGAACAAGAGTCGCTTTAGATCGCCCAGAGGCAGGGAAGGGGAAGGGATGTCTGTGCGTCGGGTACAGCCAGAGAAACAGGGCAGCGGCCCACGCCTGAGAAAGCAGCACATTCGAAGGACGGATGAAGAAGACGAAGGGGTGGAGAGATTGATACTGAAAGGAAACTGTCCTGCTTGTGAGCAGAGCTTAGTGAAGGACATGGAGTCCATTTTCTTTCTGGCCTCTCCGGCCTCCTACTTCCTGCTTCTTTCCTCACAGCAAGTTTGAGCAGAAAGGGACCCTAGCAATCGAGACCAGCATCCTCATTTTTCAGATGGAAAATCTGAGACCAACAGAAGTATCTGCAATCACACTTCTTGTTTCAGAAATCAGGTAGTGATCAGTTCTTGTTTTTGTTTTTCACCATATTCTGTTGTAAAGAGAAAAAGGGTAGACAGGAGGAAAAAAACAAAACAAAAAACAAACCACAACCAAGAAACCAGAATTTTTAACTTGTAGACACAAAGATATCCCTACTTATCGCGACCTTCCCTGATTCCATGGCCGTGTGCTTTGAACCTTCTACCAAGTGGCATTAAAGGTGTGCACTGCACTGCTCACACAGTACCTTCTAGGTCATTTCTAAGGCACCAGGCCAAGCTGAAGGTTAGGACGGCAAGGCCGAAGGATGTCTCTTTACGCAGGGTGACCCTCATGGTTGCTTTCTTGGATGATGCACCATCCTGGCTGACCTGGGGTGGAGGTGATCCCTGGGATGTGGGATTTCAAGGCTAAAACCAGGAAAGTCCCAGAGAAACCAGGACGAATTGGTCTCCCTATTGCCTTAAGGAGGGCCACATTCTCAACCGAGCTCATGGACCCATGTAGATAAAATGCATTTAGCTGGACGTTTTAGCTGGTATGACACCAGCTAAGCGGTAGTTCACATTTCAAGTTTTTACAAAAAGAGGCGAAATGAAGATTAATGACTGTAAAAAGCCTTGAGCCCTGGGGGAGGAAGGTATTCTCAAAGTAGGAAGTGTTAAGTCCATAAAAGAAACAATATGAGAATGCAGTGGGGCTTTTTCATACCTAACAAGTATGACTAAATCTCTAAACACTTCCTGTTCCGTCCCATGTTTTTCTGAAATTTGCTTTTCCTTATTGGCCAAGAAGATAGAAAGAAAAAAACAAAACCGTTCTTTCTTCTCATAAGAATAACAGTGGGGAATTTCAAAACCTCCAAAGACTTCTAAAGTTTAGCTCACTCTTGCTGTCAGATAGAAATATTGTGGAGAAACAAACAGCCCTCATTTTTTCTCCATAGGCATCCTAAAATTCTTTGTACGTATAATTTTGGGCAAGTAGAAAACCATCTGATTACAAAAGACAAATACTTACACTTAAGTAGCACCCATGCATTCAGCCATCTAGTTGTATTTTCAATAAAAAAGTTTCTGTTGTCGTTAAACACTCTGACAGGTGCTGAGAATACAATGCTGAATAAGGAGAATACATTTTCATTTTAGTTTTCACAGTCACCCGAAGATCAAAAGCTGGGTTTTGGGACTTAATCCTGATTCTTCTTATTGCAATGGAGAAAGCAAGCCACCCTAACATAAAACCTCACATTTCAATCATTTCTCCAGGGCAGTCCTTCCCAATCACAAAGTGCAGCAGTGCCCCAAAGGCAGCCCCACTTTCTCCTTTTCTGGGTCACCAAATACACAGGACGCACTCAGCCTAGAATGAAAGGGTGTAAGTCAAGGAAGGGGTTACACCAGGGAGCATGTCAATGGTTTCCCCTGCTCACAAGGACAGCTTAAAGCTGCCCTCTACTCACATTTGAGAAAGGAGCTCTTCCACCTCTTCTAATCTCCTAGAAGCATGATTTGAATATAAAGTAATTTTCTAGGCAAGGCCAAATGGTAGCCCACAGAGGACCCTTGGGGGAGGCTTTCTCTCTGTCCACTTCCACTCTAATGCGCTGACTGCCATACCCTCCAAAGCAAAGGGGGGAAATGGAACCAAGCACACAAGTCCCGCCACGTTCTTGAGTAGAGAGAACTGCCGACACCAGTATCTGCACCCTAGGATGAAGTCTAGAGGACTTGACATGAAGGGTCATGGGAAGCAGAGCCCGAACACTGTCAGACGTCCACCCAGCAACACGGCCCGTCCAGGTAATAATGCCACCTCACCAAAGAGTCCACGGTCACTGAGCTCAGCTCTCCCCCTGTGCTGCGATGGACCTTCAGGCCCTAGAACCCTGGGTCCTTCCTGCATGGGGGCCTCCTGGGAGCCTTAGTGACTTGTACTTTTGTACACAGTACGTTGGCCTCTTTGAGTTTAGCAATTCCAGACCAGGAGCCTTATTGGACTTCCTCTGTTTATATAAGACTCATCAAGCAGGTTATGCTGCTTTTCTGCCACTTTTCCTTCCAGACACCTCCCAAATGCCAAGGTATCAGGAAGCAAGAGAGGGGTAGGGTTTTCTCACCACAATCCCAAAGGCCTACAAAGGCATGTGGAAGCCACAGGCTTTGCCAAAAGCCTGCTGCCGAGCCCTTCAGTGGTGGAGTATGTTTTTCAGGATGGTAAGGGAAGGGTTGTCAGGTAAGGTCAAAGTCAAATGTACGGTTTCTGTCGTTACTGCTGGTCTCTTTCCAGAGAGAGTAAAATGCACCCCTTGAAGCTGGCAGCAAGTCCTGTGCTTGCATCAATACTCATTTTCACTTGCATGGAAAAATCCCCCCGCCCCATAGCACATAATAGGTTCATGAAATCCCCTCTTTATTTTGCAGATCTAGAAAAGGTGGGAGAGAGAAATTAAATGCCTTTGTGAATCAGCAAAACAAACAAACAAACACCTAGGGATAGAACCTAGGACAGCTAGTCTTCCAGCCTGGACCCTCACATCTGGCACACCACAGGGAAAATGGTTATTTTTTCACTACAAAAGAGATGACCTTCAACTTCAGGCATGTAAGGTACAAAAAAAATCTTGAAAGACACCAGTTATTTTGTGGAGAGGAGAATCAATAAAACAGTAGCCCAGGGCACAGTTCTTTCCAGAGGTCAAGATGGTATCTAACCAAGGTCAAGACTGTAGGAACCAGAGGTCAGAGGCCACTAGCTAACCCCTGGTATGAGTCAGTCCTATTGAGACTGCCTCAAGGTCAAGGAGAGAATCCTCAGACTGCAAGCAATCTCCCCAAATAGGAATTGGAAACTAGCTATTCCTGTCGACCTCCTTTTCATTCATAGTAAAGGTTGCCATGGAGCAACCAGCTTAGATGCTGGGTGAGTCCCTTTATGAGGCATGAACCCAAACCTACCACTCTGCAATCCCACCCCCATCTGTTCCAAGATGGCAGAAGGAGTCTGCGGTTAAAGGCACAAAGCCTTTGAACAGGTCTTTGATCCTAACACTCCCACCCACAGGAGCACACCCAGAGATCAGATAAAATCCGGAAAACACGGGCAAAGTTCAACCAACAGCTGCCCCTTCTAGGCCACGAACTGGCACACCTGGCCATCTGGCAACTGTTCCTTTAGCGGACCTTAACCTGCCTGAGCAGGAAGCACTGATAAGGCTAAAGGTAGTTTATGTTCATTGCTGTGGTTTCTCACACTTGAGCAGAGCTCAGTCTAGAAACAGAACCTTAAACTGCTGTCCATCAGATCCACGGAAGGTCAGAGCCAAAAAATTAACAGAGATAACGTACACCAAGTGTTCTGTAAACTATAAAGCCCTACATAACAATAGTCCATATAGTTATGTTGATATTAAAGTGCTAAAAGTAGAATATTAAATTGTAAATAAACATCGATAACAGCTACGGAACAAATGGTGAGCGTAGGGCTGAGGACCTGAAGAGGTCAGGTACAGGTGTTGGTTGCTATGTAAAAAGGCTCCCTTTCAAAAACCTTTTAAAGTGGTCCAAACATTTAATAAACGATAGATAAGTTTAAATGACTTCCTTCCATTATAAATGTCTATGGTCCAATTCAACAGTAAAATCAGTGTCATAATCGTAACTTGGGGGCATCTCCAGGTGGCCTCAACACTAGCCCCATCTCCTTTATCACCACAAAGGATAGGAATCCGATTTTGTAAGGTGTAGACTGTTCTCTTGTGAGACGTACCCGTTCTTGCTAGCGTACAATCCATCCTGAATGAACATCCAGCAGTAAGGAGGAATCAACAGGCAACAGAAGCCTTTACACGAGCCCCATTTACTGAACTACAGCTCACCGGGTCTCGTAACTGGAAATAGAGCCGCTTTCTCCTGCCAAGGTCAGCTCCCGTGGAGTATCTGAGGACCACCTGGTCAGAGCAGCCTGCACACAGCTGTGAACCACCAGGCCCGCGGGCTTCTCCCCCACGTGTGATGCAGCCTCTACAGAACGTTCAAGACACTGATTCCTTCACTTTTTATCACGATGTAAATCAGGTGTATTCCCCACACTTTTAATCACGCCTCGTAACTGGAAAGCCAGCTCCACTATACGCTGGAGGCTATATATCTTCTCAGCTCTTCTTATTCCTTATTTATTCTGAGTCTTTAGAATGATTATTCCTTTCAAGTGACTTCATGCGTGACATGGATGAGGGCGATGAGGAACACAGAGACGTAAAATGATCGAAGGGAACTTGGACACCACAGATAGAACAGGGAGCCCCCAGCTACACTGCCCCTAAGGGGAGAGGGCCCTAAAGGATGGGTGTATGGGATGCGGGCACGTTTGTGTCATACGAGGTTCCTTTCGTACCAGGCTCCCTGTTGGAAGAGTCAGACAAACGCCACGTTCAACAGCTTGTCATGCCGGTGGTGTTTATTTATTCTCCAGGGCAGGCTACCTCCTCAGGGCTCTGCCTGGTGTCCTTCCTTCCCCCGCTGCCCGTGCACGGTCTGCTTACCCTCCACACATCAGAGTCTGTCTCTTCCCCGACAACAAGCTGAAATCTTGGCACTGACATTTACGAGCTGTGTGACCCGGCACAAGGGACCCGGCCCCTGAATCTCAGTTTCCTTGTCTGTAAACTGGAGATAAAGATGCCAATCTTGGAAGGCTGTGCAGATTAAATGAAGTCGTGTGTGTGTGTGTGTGTGTGTCAAAGGCTTCCACCTCAGAATTACACAACGTCTGGCACACAGGAGGCATTGGCCTTCCTCTCTCTAGCCTGAACTGATCCTTACTTTCCAATTACTTTGTGTTCCTACATTGTCTCCCCACTTAGATTGTGAAGAATCATGCCGTTTTTATCTTTCCTACCCACCACCCGAGCCGTGTGCACAGTGGGTGCCCAACCTGACAACTGCGGCCCAGGGTACTGAACACGTAGATCACTTCTCCCACTTCTCGTCACAGCTGGTAATGTTTCCTGAGGAAACTACTGTGAGCACTGGATACGAATGATCTCCCCTGTGACCCACCAGGACCTCATGCCTCTTCTTCTAACACACCCCTTTGCCACCTGGAATGCCCTTAAGAACTCTCAGAAGCCAAGTTATCCATTCATTTGATCACTTCTTGAGTGCATTTCTCTCGAGGACACTTGGTGAGCCCATAACCATTTCCTGGGTACATACCATGTGCCAACGAGGGGCACTGTGGATCCACACTGGTACTCGGAAATGGTAAGACATGATATCCCCCCCTACCCTTGAGGCCACCGAAGTGACTCATAAGGATAGATAATACACACTCAGAATAACACAGAAAACCAGACACTAAGAGAAGCGTGTATATGTGAGTCCTGTGGGACAAAGAAGAGGAAGTTGTAATTCAGCCTGCAAACACTATTTTGGAATTTTAAAAATATATACTGCCTTTGAGATGGACCTTTCACACACGTAACCCGTTGAAATAGGAGGTCAAAAGGAAACCCCATAGTGGTCTATTACAAAACAGATCAACACGTAAGACAAATGTCACTCCAGAGAAGCTCTCAGGATTGCCAGGTCCTTGTCAGTACCTTCTCTAATGTTAGGCAATGTGCAATGCAAAACAAAAGAATTTTCCTGCAACTAAAACGTGGAATTCTGTCCAATCCATTCCACCCATATTCACAGCGTGGGATGTTAAGTATTTAGCACCAGACTAGGTATTGAGTAAAGAAAAGAAAAGAAATATAAGTCTTAAAAACTCTCTGCCGATTCCAGGCAGGAAATGGATGCTGGAGAAAAGATGTGCCCTGACAGTAGGTGAACCTGCTGGGGAAAATGGGCAGGAAGCAGGCGGCAGCCAGTTTACGATGGAAGAAATGCATGGCCATAAGACTCCAGTCTTCCCAGATGGAAAGTTGGAGAACCCAAGGGCAGGTGGACAAGGCCCACCTGTGTGGACACCGGAGTAGCCCCACCTGAAACCTTGGTGTCATACAATAAGGAGGGTCTCCCCTACCCAGATTCATGCTAACGCAAAGTGCCTGGTGAAAAGCAGTGTGGGAAGGCTGTGAAGGTCTCGTGCATGGACCACAGAGCCAGACAGGTTCCACGTCTAGCTACGCAACTACTACAAATGCCTTAATGAACTGGCTAAGCAGTTAAGACTTTCTTCCTACTTCCCTAAGGCTTATCATTATTTCTCAGGTCCCCCCCGCCAACTCTTTGTTCTTGTACCAACTTGACCCTCTGCTGATACACAGAGCAGAAGTAAAGGCGTCCTGAAGGGCAGGTCTTGCCCGTCTCTGTACCCTCCCCCCCCCCACTAGGATGTAGCAGAGGGCCCGGCACACAGTAGCTTCTCGATCAATGTTTCTGGAACACCCGCTCATGGGTCAAGCAAAGGGAAACAATGAGAAGACGGACCCCTGAAACATCACATAGTTTACGACTCTCCCCCGGGGGTAACTTCCCCCAGCGCTAACTTCCCCCAGCGCTGACTGGCACAGATCCACCCACGTGATCGGCTCCAAATACCGAAGATCCGCGAACATGCGTAGAAGGCTGTATGCGGAAACCTTAAACCCTGCCGTAAGCCCTGGCCACATCGACTGTGCAAAACTAGCCCCCATCAGGAGCCATCTGAGGGAAGGAAACCCAAGCTGCATGAGTAACCAGAGACCTGGGCGGCTGACCTGCTTGCGATCTGGAAGCGGTCCCAGTGTAATGGCAAGTTTAAACCAGCTGTAACCGGGCGACACCTGGCAACCCACTTCCCTACAAGACCAAGAGTCAGGCTGACCGGTGGCTGACCAGCAGCGGGGCGCGGGGAGCTGCTGTTGGGAAGCACCAGCCCCACTGGGTCAGGGAGCACAGGGTAGCTTCAGATGGCCAGCTCTCACTCCAGGGACCCTCGGGAGTGTGGGCTCCCCCTTCCCCAACCAGGGGTCCCACAGGCTTCCTGGAGGCTCTCAAGGACATCTTGCCTTATCCCAGGGAGGACCTGCTGAAAAACTTTCATTTCACTCCAGGTAGCAGCCAAGTAAAAGGGGAGCTTTGTAGACGGTTGGTGATACCACCACCTTGCCTGGGCGTACAGGGGCCTGCATTTGGGGGAAGAAAGGGCAGAGGCTAAACTCACCACTGTGTTGGTCAAGGAGAAGCAGGAGAGGATAGAAGGACCAGAAGGGAACCCTGATGGATCTGTAAGGATGATAGGATTCGTGTAATAAACGCTCACCAAACTCCTACTGTGTGCCTGGTACCACCCTGGGACACTGAGACAAAGAAGGGGGTGGTCCTCAGAGATTCAGACTCTGGGAGGTCACACTTGATGACAACAAATGTGTATTATTTTCTCTTGAGAATATTATTAATGTTGTTACAACACTGATTATGGAGATCACGAGAGAATGGGAGGCAGGTAGGAGGGGAAGGGATAATAGAAAGAAGGGAAGCGGGTAGCAGGAAGTGAGAAAAGGAGAGGCTTGTTGTGCACATTAAATGGGACAATCCTTGTACAGGGCTTAGTCAGGCTCTGGCATACAGTAAGTGCTCAATAAATGCTGGCCACTGTATTCATTGTCATAGGGACCTACAACTGCGTCGTGCTAGGCTACATTGAACATATACGATATGGCAGGCAATCATCTAAGTAAGGGCTTACCTTGTGTTAATTCATTTAATGTTCCAGCCTATGAGATAACAGTATTCCCATTTTATACATGAGGAAACGTAGATAAAGCGATTATGTCAGCTCCAACTACCCAGTCACACAACCGTCGGGTGAGAGTTGGCGGGGGGGGGGTCAGACCCAGGTGTCTGATTCCCGAGTTCATCTTCTCATCCACGACACCTGTGGTTCTCAAGGTGGAACCTGGGAACTTTTCAGATTTGCAAATTCTTGGTCCCAAGCAGACCCAGTAAGCCAGAAACTCTAGGGGAAGGGCCCAGCAGACTGTTTTTAAGAGGGCTCTAGGTGACTGTGATGAACACCAAAGTTGGAGCACCACGCCATTCATTACAGTATAGTGCTTCTCCTTACAGTGGCTAATTTAAGGCAGATAATAAAACACCTCTCCCTCACTGGGACTGGGCTCGCCTGGCAATGGGCAAAGGTCAAAATACTTGGGTCGTGCATTTCTCTCCGATTAGGGAGTACCCTGGGGTCGGGGCTTGGGAGAACAATCTCAATGGTCCTTATTTTCAGAGAAGTTGATTTGGTTTCTCTGATTCCATCCTGTGATGTAAAGAGGAGAGGCGAGGAGGGGGTGAGAATCCCTGGATATTCTTAGGATGGTTTAACTCCTTCACAGCGTGGGGTCCCGAAATATCTACCACTGGATTAAAAAGGGAACTTGAAAGCTTTGCCTCTAACGTGTTAATTTAGCTTCTGACAATGCACTGCAGGTGCATTGAGTTGTCTGTTCTTTTCTCTGAGAGTTAATTCAGTGACTCACACCGACCATCCAGTGGGTGGATTAGCGAAGCCTTGTGCTTCTCGTCCCCGGGAGCAGCCCAGCTTTTGGCCATTTCACTGTTCATTAGCACCTCTGCTGAGGATAGGCAAGGAAGAATGAAAGGTGAGGAGACTCAAGCTGGTCAATTTTTCTCCTTGTTAGCAGTTCTGGTGAAGACTTGGTGGGAGGAGAATTGTTATTGGCTAAAATGAGACACAGGGATGATCTACAGGCTCTGAATTTCCATGCCCGCCCCCCGACACGGTCAGGCTAGCCTAACTTTATATTGTAGCCCCATCGACAACTAAACAGAAGCATAACACTCAAATTCTAGAATTTCTACAAAGGTAGCCTGTGATATCTTCTGGCTTTAAATTATAGCTTTTGGGCTTCCCTGGTGGCGCAGTGGTTGAGAATCTGCCTGCTAATGCAGGGAACACGGATTCGAGCCCTGGTCTGGGAGGAGCCCACATGCCGCGGAGCAACTAGGCCCGTGAGCCACAAGTACTGAGCCTGCGCGTCTGGAGCCTGTGCTCTGCAACAGGAGAGGCCGCGATAGTGAGAGGCCCGCGCACCGCGATGAAGAGTGGCCCCCGCTTGCCACAACTAGAGAAAGCCCTCGCACAGAAACGAAAACCCAACACAGCAGAAATAAATAAATTAATTAATAAACTCCTACCCCCAACATCTTAAAAAATAAATAAATAAATAAGCTGAATGTTGGAAAAAAATTATAGCTCTTAAAAATGCCAAGGTCATGGACAATTTTGATGACAGCTGGAAAAGCTCAGAGAAGTGGTCACGTCTCCATAGATGCCATTTTCAACAGTTGACTTTTCCCACCTTTCTAACTTTCCCTGACCTAACTGAATACATGCATCTTCATGCTCATAAGAAAAAGAAACCAAACATGAATTAGGCAACCTACTATATTCTAGGGTGCCAGACCTTCTGCTGGCTACCTTAGAAACATTATCGCTTAATTCTAAAATGATTTGGCAAGAAATTTTTATCCTGACTTTATAGGGAAAACCAGAGAATTGAAGCTCCAGTAAGGGCCAGAGCTAAAATCTGAACACAGAGCTGTCTTCCCCGCCCCCAGAACCTATGCTCTTTCCACTATGTAAGTCAGCCTCTGTTAATCACAAACACCTACTGTACAGCACAGGGAACTCTATGCAATATCTTGTAATAACCTATAATGGAAAAGAATCTGAAAAATTAAATATATATATATAAAATGTAGCTGAATCACCTTGCTGTACACCTGAAATTAACACAACATTGTAAATCAAGTCTACCTCAATTAAAAAAAAAAACCAAGTCAGGCTCACGGATAAGATTTTTTACATCCACACAGAACAGTGCTCTCAAGGCTCATTTGAGGGATGCTTGTGCTAAGTGCCCCTTGTGACTAAAAAGATGAAGCCCGTACCTGAATGCCCTAATTGCATCCTCAGAAGCCCCTCATGATGTCTTCAGATATCTACCTTTCCCCTTCCATCAGCTCTAATAAATCCGCTTCCACCCCTTTACCCTATCTGTCCAGACAGGCACTGATCTCGTTCACAGCTTCAGGTTGGTAGCAGAGCAGGCATTTCCTGCACAGCAGAGGCCTGAGGCCACGGTGGGAGAGGACGTCAGAAAAGACGCCTTCACTTCCTGGATGACTCAGCGCCAGCAAGTGTGCCAGGATGCCCATGCAGCCAAAGCCATGCCCTCGGTGTCACCACCGGGCCGCTTCCCCTTTCAGGGAGGGAAGGACCTGAACCGTCCAGCGTGAAGGCAGACGGGCGAAAGGGGAAAGAGGCTCCGTTCACAGTCTCCATCCCTATCTTCCCTCCCCAGTGTCTGCTCCTAACCCAGTGCCCAGGTTTTAGCGCCTGAACTTGCCTTTCTCCTCCCCAAGGCTCGCCGGCCAGGCTGCCCTCTGCAACTCTGCCCCAGCGCCCCCAAAGAGCCACGGCACCTCAAGTCTCTCACTGGGAGAAGCTCCGAGGCCTCTGCGTGTTGGCCAGAGATAAATTCACCTTTATTCAGCATCCTGTAAACTCGCAAATGGGCCTGCTTCATCACTGGGCATCTGGTCCTTTCTGGCCTTCCCTGGTGAGTGACTTACTCTCAGTGCAGGAAATACGACAAAAGCTGGTCCTTCAGGAAAGAAAATCTCTTCCCTCCCCTGTCCACAGCACTCATTGTCTCCAGCACATTCTAGTCCGAGAAGATCAGTATCTTTCATGGGTCTCAAGTTTGTTGGGATTTTTATATGCATTACATTGCCCAAAGAGGTTGTAAAATAATCTGGGGCAAGGACCCTCTTTTCTTCACCAAAGAACATCCATAGGATGCTGGACGGCCAGGCAGGGCCTCCTAATTTGAGATGCAGGCCTCCTGCCTGGAGCAAATGGATCCCAGACTCCAGGGAAGTAGGTCCCCGTGGCCCCAGCTCAGCTTCCTCTCCCCGTGGGCTCACCAACAGGGCAGCAGCGTGGCCAGCCCTTGGGAAGCTTCAACATCCTTGAGTTCATCTGGTCTGCTGCCAGGTCTGGAGTTGCCAGAGGAATCACACTGACTGCCCTACCAGACTGGATGAAACACTAAACAAATGCACCCTGCCTGGCATCAACCGCTGCAGGAAAGAGAGGGAAGTGCAGACCCTCGGCAGTTCCCGTCTGAATGACTCTTTCTGAATCACAGGGCAGGGATCAGCCGAGGGCCCTCACATGACGGGGCTGGAGAGTCAGGTAGCCCCCAGAGAAATGCCTGCTAATTCCAAAGTACAATCCTGAGCACCAGGCTGGCTTCCCATGTGCAGTTCCAGAGGACCTGTGCTTGTCTGGGCCTGCCCGCGCCATCCTGAAATCCTTCATAACTTTCAAGCAAGGGACCCTGCATATTCCTTTCGCCCTAGGCCTCACGGGATAAGTAGCCAGTCCCGCCAAGCGCTTCAACTTCAGTCAAAGATGCACTGCAAAACACCCAGTAAGTCTGAGAAGCCGTGCCAGGAGAAGTAGGGTGTGACCAAGCAGGGTGTGAGTGAGGCTTCGGGCTGGCAGGGATGAGCTAGGAAGGATGACCGACCTGTAGAGAGGAGGGAGCACGGGGTGCCCGGGAGAAGACAACGCCACCTGCCGCGGTGGCGCCAGGAAGAGCTTCTCAAATACACATACTAAGTACTGCTCCCTTGGGAGCGCTATTTTTTGGAAACTCTCCCAATCCACCTCAAATCTTTGATTATGGGCCTCACTTTCTCACTCTGATTTCTACAAAGTCTGACTTTTCCCTGGTGTTTTAAAGAAGTAGCTCATTTTAAAAGCTGGCCTTCCATTGGTTTGTTCTTTTCTCCTCACCTGGAGAGAAATGTGCAGGAGGTGAGGGCTGTTGGGATGGAGAGGACTCCACTGCCAGGCTGTTAATCCTCGGCTGCACGTCCAGACTCTGTCAGCTACAGAGCTGGCAGCGGCCCTAAGCTGTACGGGGTCGAACACCACCACGTACCGGGACGTGGACCAGGACAACAGGGGGGAATATCAGGGCCCCCCACAGTCTAGGGTCTGGCTGGGCGCCAACTCCCCAATGATCATCAACAACATCAAACTACAGGAGGAGAGCCGTCCCCAAGGGTGTCCTCTACGAAGTGGCCTTGGGCGAGCTTTCCCAAGTTTTTCCAAAAGGAGCCAAAAGACAAAGACACTGCTTCTTTGAATGCTTCCACAGCTGTCTTGTGATCACCTGCAGCCATGAGGTTAAGCCTTTTATTAATGTTCTCAGACACGACAGCAAGAGACGGATGGATGCTCCTTACTCAACACCCACCCTGCCACCCCCATAGCATCACAGTATTACACTACAGGGGAAAGCAGCTATGTCCTTTTCAAAAGGGCAGTCGCTCTCTTTAGTAGAAGGAAACATTCCAGAGCACCCCTGCCTATCACTCCAGTCTGTCTTAATCCTCACACACGGCCTCTCCTCCTGAACCATGAGATCAGCAGGAAGCAGAGATGTTTTACGGGCTGTGTGTCACTCAGCGCTGCCGACTCGTCCTAACCGGTGATGAGATAAGGGACCCCAAGCAATCGCCATCAAGGCTGGAAATGGGGTACCCTGGGTTCCAGGTCTGTCCTTTTTCGGGAAAGCGGAGCTGGGTGCCTGCTTCTTGGCAAAAGGAAGAAAATGACGTTGGGCAGATGCTGCCATATTTGGACCAGGAGAATGTTAACGTGCAGCAGACGGGGACAGCAGGGACAGGCAAAAGAAAAGTTTTTCCCTGAGGCCCTGGGGAAGCCCTCACCTGTGCACTCTGAAGGCCGGAAGCGCCCGCGCCACCTTCTGAAACACCTGCTCAGATGACAGCCTGCTGCAAGCCACGCCGGCACTTTCATCAAAATCCACAGGATTATTCTAGATATAAGAGATAAGGAATCTGGACCTACACATAAGACGGGGCTCAGGGGCTGAGCCCTCTATGGACTTTGTGCCACTGCCTGAAAGCCACCAAGGTGTTCTCAGAACTGGACGGCACGGACAGGTGTTGAATTACTCAATACAGGAAGAAATAAGCAAAACCTAACAGCCGCTCTGATGGCTATTCTGCTCTGATGGCTCTCCCACTCAACTGCGTAAAAGGAAAATCCAAGAATCTTAGAGCTGGAAGGGAAGAGGGATCCTCCTGACTGGGTCCACTGTTTCACAGGTGGAGAAAGGGGATGTGGAAGGTAGGTAAGCTGGCATGATGAGTCTTCCTGAGCATCCTCAGAGCAGGCCCAGACAGGGCACAGAAGAGAGAAACCAGTTCTGCTCTGCCCAAGTCTACCAATTTCAGCCCCAGATGGACCAACTTCCACCCAACACTAACATAAATGCCAGTGTAGAAACTGAGGCAGTCTATCTGGAATGGAGACTACTTGTTCAGGGCAACTCATCTGGGTGGCATAAATCAGTACCGGTCACCAGATCACGGCCCTGAGCTCCCAGATCTCTACCTAATTGGGTCCAAATGGTCTTAAACACAAGGGTAATAAGCAAGCTGTTGCTTTCTTCAACTTTTCAGTATCAGACCCAGAGTGTTCAGCAAATTCTCTTTGACCAAGATTGCAGGCTTAAGACAGCTAGGTCAAGGGTCACTGTTCTTCCCTGGGCTCTCCTATTTATGTGAAGAAAGAACTGCTGAATATTTATTATTAGAAGAAAGCTAATAAAGAAACCCGATAAAAATTCTCTGATCTAGGTTCGTTTTCCCCTCTTACACGTCAGATTTTTTAAGGAACTCAAAGCCTTTAGTACTTCCAAAAGTCATGTTTTGTGACTGTGACCAAAGTTAGAGAATCAGCTGTCACAAATCCCCAATTCATGATCATCAGAGAGAACAAACCCTTGTCCAAAAATAAGAGCAATGGCTGACCTTCCTTTAAAAGATCAGCTCATCGTCAGGAGTGGGAGAGAGCACTGACTCAGGAGCCGGCGGGGCACAGCAGTGAAGAACACAGCTTAGATGGGACAGACCGACCTCCAAATCCCAGGTGTGCCTCTTATGAGCTGTGAGTTAACCACGGGGTCACTTAACTCGCTGGGGTGAGTTACATAATCTCTGAGTCTTGGCTTTCTCATCTTTAATATATTTTTTAAATTAATTAATTTGTTTTTGGCTGCGTTGGGTCTTTGTTGCTGCTCAGGCTTTCTCTAGTTGCAGCAAGCAGGGGCTACTCTTCGTTGCGGTGCACAGGCTTCTCATTGCGGTGGCTTCTCTTGTTGCAGAGCACGGGCTCTAGGCACGCGGGCTCAATAGCTGTGGCTCGCTGGCTCTAGAGCGCAGACTCAGTAGCTGTGGCGAAAGGGCTTAGCTGCTCCGCGGCATGTGGGATCTTCCCGGGCCAGGGCTCGAACCCACGTTCCCTATGTTGGCAGGCAGATTCTTAACCACTGCACCACGAGGGAAGCCCCGCTTTCTTATCTTCAAAATGAAAATACCAGGGCTTCCCTGGTGGCGCAGTGGTTGAGAGTCCGCCTGCCGATGCAGGGGACGCGGGTTCGTGCCCGGTCCGGGAAGATCCCATATGCCGCGGAGCGGCTGGGCCCGTGAGTCATGGCCGGTGAGCCTGCGCGTCCGGAGCCTGTGCTCCGCAACGGGAGAGGCCACAACAGTGATAGGCCCACATACCGCAAAAAAAAAAAAAAAAACCTAAGTGAAATAAGTCAGAGAAAGACAAATACTGTACAGTCTCACATATATGTGGACTCTAAAAAAAAACATAACTCATAGGTACGGAGAACAAACTGATGGCTGCCAGAGGCAAGGGAGGGAGGGAGGGTGAGGATAGGGGGAGAAATGCGTGAAGGTAGTAAGAAAAACAAATGTCCTGTCATGAGTTAAGTAAGTCCTGGGGCTATAATGCACAGCACGGTAACTATAGTTCACAGTACCATATTGTACTGAAAGTTGCTAAGAGAACAGATCTTAAAAGTTCTCATCCCAAGAAAAAAAGAAAAGTTTGTAATTGTGTGTGGCGAGGGCTGTTAACGTATGGTGGTGATCGTTTTGCAGTATCTATATATACCAAATCATTATGTTGTACACCTAGAACGAATACAATGTGACATGTCAATTTCATCTCAATTAAGAAATAAAAATGTAAATAGAATGAAAATAGCACCATGTACTTCATAGGACTGTTGTGAGGATGGAAGGAGGAAATTCAGACAGTGTGTCTACAGACCCCCTGGTACTCAAAGTATGTCCAAGAATGGGGAGCTGAGCTCCAGTCCTGGCTCTGATGGTCCCCTAATAGCTCGGTCTCTTCCTCTTTATTTTCAAAATAAGTAATCATTAGGATCTATCTTAACTGGAAGCTCTAAGACAAGGAGGATGCTCAACTCTATCTGATCCAGTCTATCTTGGCCAATGAAAGAAATGACTTTCAATAATTATCTAACATGGTACAGTCTTCAAAGCACATGCTCAGAAAATTACCAAATGTTGTCACCCCAAGAATTCCTACTGGCTTGCATTAAATAACAAAGACAGACATCATCTTCCACCTCTGAAAAGCCTCTCAAAACTATCTCTACATTTTACGTCCGCCTGCCACTGCCCAAGATCAGGGCCTTGGCACGTAACCTGGAGCATATCTGTAACCATCTCTGCATTGGTTCTGATGCTGCCATGGTCCCCTTCCTCCAGTCAAATCCACAGCCATCAGTGTTCCAACACCTTCACTGCTTTCCAGATGCCTTCGCTGTAGCCCAACCTCAGGAGCACGCCTCCCTTACCCTGTGTTCCAACCACTCACTTTCCCAACGCAAAGGTCCCCTGTCCCCTCTACCAGGAAGTCTACTCCGATCCCCTAATCTGAAATAATCACTTCCTCCTGACCTTCCACAATATTCTGTCTACATGTCTACATGTGTCTTACACCACTGACCATTTTTTGCCTCAAGTTATAATTACTCACCTCAGTGCCTATCTCTACTGCTGGACCCGAAGTCGTGTCTTTTCCATCTTTGGTTCTTAGCCTCCTGAGCCATGTCAAGCCAGCCACGCATGTAATAGGTAGTCCATAAAGTCTTACAGAATTATTACTTAATTGGTTAATTGGTTTCAGCAGGCTCCTAATCAAATCTATGCTTGAAGAGAAGCAGCAGGGCTGGGTAGTTAGGCAATTCATTATCACAACATCTTTTCCATCACCTTGGAAAGCACAGAAAGCTGGAGGCAAGCCCATGAGACAGTAAGCAGGAGGCTGGTTAAGTTTTCACTGGGAGCACAGAGCAGGGAAGAGCAGCCCTGATGATACCTGTGCTCAGGAAACATGGGCAGGCAGAGCTCTCTTCTCTGCCTTCCCTTCCTTCTCTTTCCCTGTCCTCTCTCCCGTATCTCCTCCATCTCCCTCTGACCTCTGATCCACTGTTCACTCAATAAGTATTTAGTGAGTGCTTACTATGTGTAAGGCATTGTTCTGGCACTAGGAATGCCACAAAATGAGGCCACTAGCTTACATTCCAGGGCAATGTATTTCCAACTTGTGTCATCTGAATTATCCGGGGGTCTTGCCAAACAGAACTGGACTCAGGGGGTCTGGGGTGGGCCCAAGCACCTGCATTTCTAATAAGCTTCTGGGTGATGCTGATGCCACCAGTCCATATTCTCTGTAGAAAGGTTCTAGACTAGAGCAGTGGTTCTCAACCTTGGCTGCACACCGGGAAATCACCTGGAAAGTTTTATAAAATACTGACGCCTGGGCTTCTTCCCCAGAGTTCTGATTTAATTGTTCTGGAGTGTATTAGGATTGTAAAAAAAAAAACTCCCATGGTGATTATAATGAACGTCCAAGATTAAGAACCACTAGTGAGAGGTATAGATAGAAAATATGTATTTATTTCAGACAGTACTGTGATGGAAAAAAAAGTAAGGTAAACACAACTGAAAGTGAGAGATTATATTAGTATATGAGGTGATCAGGAAACACCTTTCTGAGGAGGTGACATTTGAGCAGATACCTGAAAAATGTGCAAGAACAAGCCATGCCATTGTCTAAGGGAAGGGCTACAGGTAGAGGAGACAGCACGTGTAAAGGCCCTGAGGTCACCGTGTGGTTGGCGTGTTTGAGAAACAGCAAAGGAGACTAACATACAAATACAGGCCCTAGGAGGCTTCACTGAAACAATAATTTACAATCATTGTAAAATGGTCAATCCTAATGGGAAGTCTAGGCACACGAGACCTGAAGGAGTTCAACATGGGTAATGCTTTAAATCTAAAAAACACTCTGAGACGGGCAAATATCTGAAAACAAGGGAAATGCACGTGGATCTGTTAGGTCACTTACTCATCCCCAAGAAATGTATCCAGTAAATATTATTATCCCCATTTTAGAGATAAGTGACCAGAGGCTCAGAAGGGCACACTCACGTGCCCATGACCGTAAAAGGGCGAGATTAACTCCAGTCTGAATGACCTCAAGGTCTGCTCTCTTTCCATGATAAATTCATCCCACACTGGGTTGCTCACCTTTACTCTCACTTCACACGTGCTCCCACCTTGGGCAGACTGGGAGTTGGGTGGCGGGGGAAGCAGGAGGGAAGGGGAGAAAAGTTCAGGAGGTAAAGGAGGCCCAGAGAGAGAAGCTGGAAGGACAGCGGCCTCCCCCCACACGCCTTCAGCTCCTGACTATTCACGGCTGATGCTCGTAAAAGCCCTGGGAGCTCGTGAGGGTGAATTTTACAGGTTGATATGGCCGGGCCACGGCACCCAGCTACGTGGGCGAATAGCAGTCTACACGTTGCTGTGAAGACAATATTTTAGATGAGATGAAATGTAAATCAGTGGACTATGAGTAAGGCAGATTATCCTCTTGCATATTGGGTGGGTCTCATCCAATCAGTTGAAGCCCTTAATTAAAAACAGACTGGCAGAAACTAACACACCATTGTGAAGCAATTATACTCCAATAAAGTTGTAAAAAAAAAAAACAAAAAAAACAGACTGAGGTCCTCCAGGAGGAGGGAATTCAGCCTCCTATTGTCTTCGGAGTTGCAACATCAACTCTTCCCTGGGTCTGGCCATAGAGATTTTGGACTTGGCAGCCTCCACAAGTGCATGGGCTCATTCCTTAAAATAACTCAAGTCTGTCTGCCTGTCTGTCTGTCTCTCTATACTTACACACACACACCCTATTGGTTCTGTTTCTCTGGAGAACCCTGATTGATACAGATGGCACGGCCAGTAACATCATTCCCATTTCGGATGAGAGGATGCATCTCTGAGAGGCTTCCCGAGGTCACACTTCTAGGAAATGAAGGACTGAGACTGGGGTCCAGGTCCTTTACACCCCTCACAGACCACTTCTATAGCTGGCATTTCACCTTAAGTCTCAGACCAGATTAAAATGCTACAACTCTGACCATACACGGAATGTTTTTAATAGCATTTTTATCCCTTAAAACAGATTGGGTGGATGAAACAGGGAATAAGGCAAATAAAAGGAAAGCACTTCACTTTGCCTACAGCTGGTACGATCACTATCCTTCTGACTCCTGGGATTGCTAAAAAAGTGAGACAGGAGGGTGCCTGTTTACCACAGTTTAAACCTTCACCTGAGGATTAACCAAAGTGCTTTGTTTTTAGGAGGCTTCCTTGATGGGCTGGAAAATAATGATGGGAAATTAACACAATCACAGATGCCACACTAAAATTTCAGGACTGAAAAACACCCAAAAGGGGTTGGGGTTTGCTGGAGCCTTGACAAAACAGGAGACAGAAAGTGGAAAAAAACAGAGAAAAGTGATTCAGTGATGCAATTCCACCCACGGCGGGTAAGGTTGGGAAATACCGCACAATTCTTCCTCAAAAAATGTTGATCAAAATACTTGTTCAAAAATAATGATGTTGAAGAAAACAAGGAAATGACATATAAATCATGACTTCAGATGAGTATTCCTCTATTTTTTACTCATTTTTGAGTACTTATGAGCATGTCCCTAAAAGAACCCAAAAACCATTGTGAACCTTGTATGACCGGTGTTTTGAAAATACTTTAGGGAGAAATGTTTGGGAAGTCAAGAATGCAGCAAGGATGTCCCACAGAAAACAATGGCATCCACAAACATTCTCTCTCCCTTGAAAAAGGAATTTGGGATCAGAAACAGTATCCCTTCTCTCCCTGAGAGTCCAGGACAGAGGGAACCAGGATATATGAAGGAAAAAGAAGGGAGGTATTTTAAAAACAGTATTTCTGACATATACACACTATTAGATATAAAATAGATGACTAATAAGGATCTACTATATAGCACAGCGACGTCTACTCAATACTCTGTAATGACCTATATGGGAAAGGAATCTAAAAAAGAGTGGATATATGTATATGTATAACTGATTCACTTTGCTGTACAGCAGAAACTAACACAACATTGTAAATCAACTATACTCCAATAAGAATTAATTAAAAAAATAAAGTTGGGGCTTCCCTGGTGGCACAGTGGTTGAGAGTCCGCCTGCCGATGCAGGGGACACGGGTTCATGCCCCAGTCTGGGAAGATCCCACATGCTGCGGAGCGGCAGGGCCCGTGAGCCATGGCCGCTGAGCCTGCGCTTCCAGAGCCTGTGCTTCGCAACGGGAGAGGCCACAACAGTGAGAGGCCCACGTACCACACACAAAAATAAATAAATAAATAAATAAATAAATAAATAAATAAATAAATAAATAAATAAATAAAGTTGTGCAAATATATAGCAAAAAAAATAAAGTTCCCAAATAAAACAATATTTTATACAGTTAAAAGAAAAAGAATATTTCTACACTTAAATGGAGTAACTTCTGCTGCTTCTGCAATTAGGATGAAGAAACGAACCTCGCAGGTAGAGAGACTCCTAGGACTCCTGGTGGATGATGTCCTTCTCTCGAGGCACTGCTATCGCTGAAAAACTGAATGAGTCTCCACAAAAGGGTGGAACGGACTCCTTGAGAACCCGTTTTGGAAACTGAGTTGTGTTGGACCATTTCACTTCTTACCAGACGGGAAAGAAAGTTAAAAACACTGAAGGAACAAGAATAATAGGTGGAGCCAGTGTGGGAAAGCTGGGGGATACAGTTGGGAACAAAAAAGAGAAAGGAGGGGCAAGACTGAGGCCAGGCTCCGCTCTCCGGGGTCACCCAGATCCCCGGCAGGGTGGGCAAAGCTTTCATACGACTTGCCCAGCTTGATCAGTTAGCAGCGGTTATCCGGAAGGGCACCGTGGTCATTAGCCACATTTGCCATGGTGCTGGGAGGGAGAGGAAGTGCCAAGTATCTGCTAGGCCTGGCTGCGGCCTCGGACCCTCCAAGCTAAGGGGTCCTCACCTGAGTCAAGTGAGGGGTCGCCTGCTTTCAAGGGGCCGCACTACAGTCTTGGGACCTGTTTAAACACAAAGTAGGGGTGGCTTTCTTGGTGTGACCTCAGGAGAGGCTCAAGACCCCACCCGCCCCTCATCATCCTAAAGGCCCCTACAGAACTTCTCCTAGGGGCTCAGGAATTGCGGCCACAAGAAGGCTGCTGTCAAAGGACCAGAGCTTTCCAGGAAGGGCAATAAATTCCTACCAATGAGCTCATTAGCGTGGATCAGCTCCTCAAATGCCCAAGCTATCAACGCGCAGAGCACAGGGCCCCAAGGCAGTGGGCGTATTTTGACAATAGCTCTATTTTATATTTTCAGAGTACTTACCAATTATAATGTGTTTAAAAGGCGGTAGGAGCGGGACCTCTGAGCTCAGACTGCCTGGATCTAAGTCTCACTTCTATGACCTTCCTGCTATTTTCCCACTACAGAGTGAGCACGACGACAGCACCTACCACCTGGGATTGTTGCTGGGAGGATAACATGGGCTAAACAGGTCAACAGTCACCTCGATCAGTAGCTGGCACAGGGCGACACATCATAAATACAGACTGACCACTGCCCCCAACCCTCGGAGAGGTGAAGAGGTGGGCTCAGAGAACTTAAGTGTCTTTTCTGGTGACAAGCAGAACAAGATTTCACGTAGAAGCTACGGAAACATGCAGGTACGGTTTGCACGTGTGCTGGGAAGGGATGGATGTACTTGGGGTTGGGGGAGGAGGGTAGAAGAGAGTATCTGAGTGACCAGAGAAGGCCAGCAGACTTCAGAAGGGGACACAGCACTAAAGAGGAGACAAGGGACTTCCCTGGCAGTCCAGTGGTTAAGACTCCACGCTTCCACTGCAGGGGCCATGGGTTCGATCCCTGGTCAGGGAACTAAGATCCCACATGCCACACAGCATGGCCAAAAAAAAAAAAAAAAAAAGCTAAAGAGGACAAAAGAGTACTCCAAAATCAAGGTTTCTCTTCCATGGCCTAGGTCGGAATCAGACAAATGCTTTCCCAGCGTGTGACTAATATACTGCGGCTTTCCTGACATAAGAATACTCTGCTCGGGCTTCCCTGGTGGCGCAGTGGTTGAGAGTCCGCCTGCCGATGCAGGGGACACGGGTTCATGCCCCAGTCCGGGAAGATTCCACAGGCTGCGGAGCAGCTGGACCTGTGGGCTATGGCCGCTGAGCCTGAGCGTCCGGAGCCTGTGCTCCACAACGGGAGAGGCCACAGCAATGAGAGGCCCGCGTACCGCAAAAAAAAAAAAAAGAATACTCTGCTCATCAATTCTGTAAGGCTACCGACGTGGCATGTGGAGAAGTGTGATGTGCTGTATTCGTCAGGGCTTTCCAGAGAAACAAAACCAGTGGCATGTGTGTATGCACATAGGAAGAGATTTATTTTAAGGAACTGGTTCATGTGTTCAGAGGCTGGCAAGTCCAAAATCTGCAGAGGGGTGCTGGAGACCCAGGCAGGAGCCTATGCTAGAGTTCAAGTTCACAGGCTGTCTGCTGAATCCCCTCCTCCTTGGGGGAGACCCAGCTGATTGGATGAGGCCCACCCACATTATGAAAGGCAACCTACTTTACTGAGTCTACCAGTTTAAGTGTTAAGCTCATCCATTAACACCTTCACAGAAACATCCAGAATAACGTTTGACCACATATCTGAGCAGTGTGGCCCAGCCAAATTGAAACATAATATGAACCATCACGTATGCCCTTGTTGCCTTCAGAGATTCTGTCTCACAGAAAATTATGAGATGTCCGATGAAAACATATGAGTTCTACAAAGACTTTCACAAGAAGTTTTTTTCAGAAGAAGGGCAGGAATAAAACCGACCAAATTAAAGATGGTTAGTAACTCGGGTGGGAAGGCAGGAGGGTTCATTTTATCGCTCTGCTTTGGAACTCACATATCTTCTTGTGTATATAGCAAATAGTACATAGAAGAGAAAGGGAGAAGAACCAAGCCTTCCGGCCATGTAGTGAGGCCCGCACCTCAATCCAGCCACCTGACCCCTCCTGAACAGCACTCTCGCCTTCTCTGATCATTCTGTCTCCTCCATCCATGGGCTGATATTCTAGATGACTCTTCATGTGCTTAGCCCTTTCCTTCTCAAATGGATTTTAAGTCCCTGAAGTTCTGGGGCAGTTTCTCACAACATCTTGTTATTCTCCCAGGGAGTCTAGCCGAATGTCTGAGTAACTCAATAAAAACTCACTGAGGGCTGCAAAACAAGGCAGGCGGGGCAAGCGTAACAAAAATAAGCCAGCGGAAGAGCAGGGCTGCTTGAAGGGTGCCCGGTTCCAGCTGTACAGAAGGTGTTAACAGCTCCACAAGTTGGCGGGAGGGTCACATGCATGATTTTTACATGCCTAGAAGGTATGTAACATGCCCACCCCACGTGGTATTCCACAAATGGTACCCGTGTTAATCAGGATAACACAACAAGGCTTGTAGATGGGGATACACACAAGACAGGTGGGGCCTCTGAGATGTCCAGATCGCGAGCAACCAGTGGGAAACACCTCCCAGGGATGTGGAACCGCAGCCCCAAGTGTCCTTAAGAAACATACTATGGCACCATAGCCAAGTGCCCAAGCAAATTTCCGATCTTTCAGCAAGCTTCCTGCCTAGTCCAGTCAGTAGCTGGGAGGCAAAAGGACTCCCCGAAGAGCCAGCAGTAGGAGTGTGCTTTCTTCAATCCCTAGTCCACACACTTAATTTTTCTCGTCAGGACTCCGCAACCCTGAACTCCAGCTGCCCCCACTTGTCCCATGAACCCCAGCTCTGGCTTACTCCGATTTTGGTTAAAGGAGATCAAGGCTGTGTGTGGTGGTGAGCGCCCCCCCATGTGGGAACCAAATGTTAGCCTGGAGAAGAAGTATAGCTTTCCGTGTGTGCTCACCGCAGAGCTGGATGGGGATGCTTTCTCTACTCACTGAACTCTAGGGGATCAGGTTGGGAGAATCATAAATACAGCTGCTGAGAGAGGATTGGATAGACTTCAAGTAGCTTATAAATGGATCCTGTTCAAAGGTCACTGAATATGCTATAATTTAGATGGAGAGAAGCCTGAGATTAAAATTCCCGTAGCCGTGGTCTAAGTCCAGTGTCATCAATGAACAGGCGAATATGGCCCTGGGAGGTGACACAAGCAGCTTTGTGCCACATCAGCTCACCGGCAGGGTAAGAACCAGATCCAGGTCCCTCCCCTCCATGACCAATTCTCTTTCCACCATGCTGGACTCTAGGATAGCTCATTTTGGCCACCTGCCACAAATAGGACTTGGAGTTTGTGTAAACCGGCACTGAATCAAAAAAAAGGTCCAGATTAGATCGCACAAATCTATATGAAGGAGGCTGAAGGTCAGTAATTGAGGGGAAAAGAAGTCTCGCCTGACACTCAGAGAAGGAACCTCGTCAGGGCCAACCCAAACCGAGACCCTTTCGTGGACCCACCCCTAGGACCTACGCATTGGTTCCAACGATCCCCAAACTTCTCACGTTTAGAAGAAAACCCTCCTTCAAGATGACAGAATTCTCAACATCAGCCTGCTGCCTGGAACCAGAGGGAACAAACGAGGGCATGAAAGGGACTGTTGGAAATGCAGGGCACAACTGGAACCAAACGTCTGTGTCCAGCTCCCGTGGGGAAATCCTGCAGCTCAGAGAGGGCGTGATTCCCAGGGACGCAGAGCTCTGGGCTCAGGAAGCCACTTCTCAAGGGTGAGCTGCCCGCTGGCAACCCCCCTCATGGAGAACCAGGCCCCACAGCAGGATTTCTTTCTTTCGCTTAAGACTACCCTTTCGAGAAGCAGGGGACGAGAATTTTTGTTTTTCCTCAGCAGCACATTTTTTTTTTCACCTCCAGCCTCTTGGACACCATGGCTCTTCTTCTGGAATCTGAAATTGAGCACTCTTGTTTACTTTCTTACTAGTTCCCTGAGGTTTGATTGTTGATGTCTCACAAGTTGCTGATTAGCATTCTGACCTCAGTTCCCTCTTCAGAGTCGGCCAAAGGAGCCCGAGAAGTTAGCCGCAAGCGCTCCCTGGGAACAATAGGCCCTTTCTACAAAATACAGGTTTGTCTTCCTTTTCAGACACACAGGAGTTGGTCCCTTGGCGGACGGGCCTCCCAGACTGTGCAAAGTGTTCGCTGGAGAGCCGAGGGCTCCCGAAACAAGAGAAACCAACTTGCAGACCCCGTGTCCGACGGGGTCAAGGTGTCACCTCGATTCCATGTATAGAACTCGAAAGGTAAAACATGTGCCCCATCAGAAAGCAAAGAGGTACAGCCCCGGATGCAGTCGACCTGGAAACACCTGGGTCCTAGCAGTCTGGGCCTGGAAGCGCAGCTGGGCTGCGGGAAGCACGCCTGACAGGCAACCCTGCCACCTGCACACCCTGTCAGTGTAAGAACTCCTCTGAGCTCAGTCCACGTCAGACTCACTCCCTCGTCTGGCCTGCTCTCAAAAGACCCTGCTGTTTCTCTAGCACTTAAACTTTAGGTCAATAGAAAACAGTGCCCGTCTAGGTGAGGCCTGGGCAGCCTAGAAGGTACCGAGGCCTCTCCACCACCGAGACCCAGAGGACACGGATTCCCTATGTTACTAATAAGGAAGAATGAAAACTCATTCGCCTCTAAAAGCTAAAGTTCACAGCATCAGTTCTCTACGCTTTTTTATTTGTCTTTGGGACCGCTTCACAAGAGCCCATCTTGCACTGCGTCTGCCTTTGCGGTGAAAAAACGCGGAGTCTGGTCCCTGCTCTGCCCTTTACCAAACCGGGCGACTTAACCTCTTTGTGCATCAGCTTCCCCGTGTGTGCACAAGGACAAGAAGAACGCCACCCTGCTTTTCTCACACGGTTACTATCAGGATGGAACCAGATAACAAAAGCAAATATTTTAGAAGCAGCTTGACAAATGAAAGGCGCTGTTATTCTCATTCCAAGGGCTCAGACGCAGGCGCTTCGGCAGAAAGAACACTTGCTCCTTGCCGTCCCTGTTCTAAAGAGGTCTTGGCAGGGGACCTCAGAGCCACTGCAGCCCAATGCCATCCAAGGATGTGTGAAACCATGGGAGATCAGGGATGGCTTCAAAACATTGGAGCCCCAATGCTTAAGTCTCTCAGAATGATTCTGGAAAAACCCACAGGCTCAAGGCTCTCGTTGCATTTCTCTGTGCTTCTATGGTTATTAAAAGCACTTAACACTGGTCAGAATGGCCATCATCCAAACGCCTACAAATAATAAATGCTGGAGAGGGTGTGGAGAAAAGGGAACCCTCCTACACTGTTGGTGGAAATGTAAATTGGTGCAGTCACTACGGAGAACAGTATGGAGGTTCCTTAAAAAACTAAAAATAGGGACTTCCCTGGTGGCACAGTGGTTAAGAATCTGCCTGCCAATGCAGGGGACACGGGTTCAAGCCCTGGTCCGGGAAGATCCCACATGCTGCAGAGCAACTAAGCCCGTGCACCACAACTACTGAGCCTGCGCTCTAGAGCCCGCGAGCCACAACTACTGAAGCCTGCACACCTAGAGCTTGTGCTCCGCAACGAGAAGCCACTGCAATGAGAAGCCCGCGCACCACAACGAAGAGTAGCACCCACTCGCCACAACTAGAGAAAGCCCGCGCACAGCAACGAAGACCCAATGCAGCCAAAAATAAATAAATAAATAAATAAATAAAAATAGAGCTACCATATGATCCAGCAATCCCACTCCTGGGCTTATACCCAGCCAAAACTATAATTCAAAAAGATACATGCACCTCAATGTTCATAGCAGCACTATTCACAATAGCCAAGACACGGAAGCATCCTAAATGTCCATCGACAGATGATGAATGGATAAAGAAGATGTGGTACATACATACAATGGAATATTATTCAGCCATAAAAAAGAATGAAATATTACCATTTGCAGCAACATGGATAGACCTAGAGATTATCATACTAAGTGAAGTAAGTCAGAGAAAGACATATTATATGATATCACTGATATGTGGAATCTAAAAAAATAACACAAATCAACTTATTTACAAAACAGAAATGGGCTCACAGATATAGAAAACAAAACTTATGGTTTCCAAAGTGGAAGGGGGGGAGGGATAAATTAGGAGTATGGGATTAACAAATACACATCACTATATATAAACTAGATAAACAACAAGAATTTACTGTAGAGCACAGGAAACTATATTCAATATCTTCTAATAACCTATAACGAAATTTGAAGCTGTATACCTGAAACTAATGCAATATTGTAAATCAACTATAGTTAAATTAAAAAAAATTTTTTTTTTAAAGCACTGAAATGCAGGCAGCTGAACAGACTCCCAGCCTGTCTTCTCATGGTGAAGAGAGCACAGAGGTAGCAACAGTGTGGTAGGCTGACGGGGGTTAGAATTGTCTCTTGTGGCCTTCTACTCTTCCCCTTGGAATATTCTTCTGGCTAGGAGGGAACGCCCGTGGTTCAAAATAATTTCCCTGGAAAGCTCCATCAGCACAGGACAGGTGGTAAGGCGAATTATTTGGATGTGGGTGGGACTATTTGTTTGTTTGAGAAGAGGTGATTTATTTTCCCCTTGTTTTAATTTTATTTTGTTTTGCCCTTTTGTTAATATGTGAATGGTTTAAGTGAAGCATCCCAAGATCTGGGACTTCGTGTCCTTAAGTTAGACCACAACAGACCAGACCAGACTAAATCAAGATTTTTTTTTGGCTACTCAGGACAAGAAGTGTTGAACAGTCCAAAGCATAGAGGCAGTTCACCACAAAATCACTCCATTAGCTCAGTGCAGATAATCTAATCTAGAGTGGCTCAGAAAACATCTGAAGGCCAGGGGCAGAGAATATAAATACAGGACTCAGATGCCTGAAACACACACACACACACACACTCCCAGATGACTACAAACCAGAAAAACTAGGTTTTTAGAGAGCCTTTGGCTGTTTTCGAAAAAATTTAGACTTTATCAGTGGCATGTCACTGTGAATTGCTTCCCAGAGTTAGTGTCTGGGCACTAGCCCATGTTGTCTCCTGTTTTGTACGGTCACTATATGTCTCCCTGTTTTAGCACATTCTTACCTAACGCAGACGCAACAACAGGAGAAAAGGCCTTGTGAACTCACTCTCCTTCCCCGTTCCTTCCACTCTCATCCCCCTCTCCCTTCTCTTTAACCCCAGGCGAGCATCCCTTTCAGGAGACCATTACCCACTGACTGGTCTTTGTAGCACTTTTCTCCCCTCGTCACCCCTCTTCTCCCCGGGGCACACCCTCAACTCGTTCATTCATTCAACCACTATTCTTTCTTTTTTTAATTTTTATTTTATATTGGAGTACAGTTGATTAACAATGTTGTGCTAGTTTCAGGTGTACAGCAAAGTGATTCAGTTATACATATACATGTATCTATTCTTTTTCAAATTCTGTTCCCATTTAGTCAACCACTATTCTTGAGTACCTACCACGTGTCAACATTGTGCTTGATGCTAGAAAAACAGTAAAAAACAAAACAGACACGGTCCCTGTCCTCCTGGTGTTTACCTTGTAAGGGTGAGACAGACAAAGGAATGAGGGGGAAAAAGAAGGAATATTTGCAAGTTGTAATCATTGTTAAGAAGGACACAAACAAGAGTGAGATTAAAAACTACAGAAGGATACAAATGAACTTACTTACAAAACAGAAACAGATTTAGACTTCGAAAACAAATTTATGGTTTACCAAAGGGGCAAGGTTGGGGGAAAGGATAAATTAGGAGTTTGGGATTAACACACACACACTACTATATATAAAATAATCAACAAGGACCTATTGTATAGCACAGGGAACTCTACTCAGTATTCTGTAATAACCTAAATGGGAAAAGACTCTGAAAAAGAACAGATACATGTATATGCATAATTGAATCACTTTGCTGTATACCTGAAACTAACACAACATTGTAAATCTTCCAATATAAAATAAAAATAAATTTAAAAAATGAAAATACTACAGAAGGAGAACCTGAATATCCTTTGGGATGACCAAGACAGCTTTTCTTTTTTTAATGTTCAAAACCTTAGAAATACACATTTATTTTGGGTGTTGACACTTATACTCACAGGGCAGTCAATGACCCATCTAACCCTAAACTCTCCTTCTAATCTTAAAATGGAAAGGAATTACATAATTGAGATCCTTCAGTCCAAATCCATCAGGAAGCTCTCCAGCTCAGCCCTCCTAGCCTCCAGGAAGGAAACTCATCACCTCCCAGTGGGTGGTTACAAGGCATCCTGCTAGGCTCTGTGGATCATTCAACATAACTCCCACAACTTAACATGCATTTCCTTCCATTTAGTGCTTCTTCGGAACTTAAAAAATTTTTCTTTGATTAGTCAACTGCACAGTGAAAATCTGGCCACTGGATTAAACCCTCCAGAGGGCAGAGTGTATGGTTTAAACGTCTTGGTATCATTCACACAGGTTTGCCTGTAAATAGTCTTTCATTTTTTTTATATTGAAGACAACTATGTCGGCCCGTTTTGATCCCACAAATTTCTCTAAACTTATCTCTTAAAATCCATCTCCTACATCTTTTTAAAAAATTTTTATAAATTTCTTTCTTTATTTTTTGCTGCATTGGGTCTTCGTTGCTGCACGCGGGCTTTCTCTAGTTGTGGCGAGCTGGGGCTACTCTTCGTCGTGGTGCGCGGGCTTCTCACTGCGGTGGATTCTCTTGTGTGGAGCGTGGGCTCTAGGCACGTGGGCTTCAATCGTTGTGGCTCGTGGGCTCTAGAGCGCAGGCTCAGTAGTTGTGGCACATGGGCTTAGTTGCTCTGCAGCATGTGGGATCTTCCCGGACCAGGGCTCGAACCTGTGTCCCCTGCATTGGCGGGCGGATTCCCAACCACTGTGCCACCAGGGAAGCCCCTGTCCTACATCTTAAGTTGTTTTAATCTCACTCCTCTTGATTCTCTATATTTATACACACTTTTAAAGCAGTGACTAAAACAGGAAAAAATATTCTAATAAGGAACTGACTAATGCAAAGGTTAGCAAAAGGGTAATTTTCCTTGAAACTCATTTTATTTTTAGTATATTTCAGCACTTTTTCCTCAATCAGCTTTTAGTCAACTAATGACTCTGGGTATTTTCTTTCAGTACTTGTACCAAGAGGTATTTTCCCTTTCTGTATGTGAATGTTTGGGGCCCTCCTGACATATCACTCTTTAAGAGTACTGACTGCTGAATTCCATTTTCTTTAATTTTCCAGAGTAACTGTTGCCATTTTATGACTTAGAATATACACTGCATATGGGCAGGGACTATGTCTTTTCCTGTTACGCTGGCTTTCAAAGCACTTCGTGAAGAGCTGAGTTTTTTGCGGACCATTAGAGAAGCTCTGATGGCCGTGCCACTGATTTTTTTTTTTTTTTTTTTTTTTTTTTTTTTTTTTTCTTTTTGTGGTATGCGGGCCTCTCACTGTTGTGGCCTCTCCCGTTGCGGAGCACAGGCTCCGGACGCGCAGGCCCAGCGGCCACGGCTCACGGGCCCAGCCGCTCCGCGGCATATGGGATCCTCCCAGACCGGGGCACGAACCCGTATCCCCTGCATCGGCAGGCGGACTCTCAACCACTGCGCCACCAGGGAGGCCCCGTGCCACTGATTTTTGAGCTTTGTTCTTCAAAGTTTCAGTTTATTCACTCATAAGAAAGCTTGAGTTCTTCAGTTACCAAGACATCACAGGGTGAGCAGAGAGCATTCCCCATGCAGCTTGGCCCATCTGTTCTAATTAAGGTTATATTCCAACTATTCTGTGTGTATTACATACAATCTTAACAATTGTATCTTTCTAGGTGTTAGAGCCCATGTGGCTAAAACTACGCCCCCCCCAAAAAAAAAAACCTACGCCCCAAAGTGCATTACTGAGTAGCAAGCCTGGAGGTCGGAACCTGTCCAGTTGTCCTTTATAAATCAATCTCTTCTTGCCACTCTGGTTACAATAAGAACTCTAATGGAAATTTGACAAAAACAAAACTCTCAATTGGAGTTGAAATGATAAGAATTTCAGAATATTAAAAATGGCTAGCTAGCTAGGTGGGGCTGGTCCTACGAACTCTGATGTCAACAAACCCGACGCTACTGACCACAAGCAAACTCTTGTCTGTGGCTGCCTTGGTCCAGGCCCTCAGCATCCCTTGCCTAAAACGTTGCAACCACCTTGCTACCCCACTCCTCATGCCCACAACACACACACTGCTCTCCAATCCCCACCTCTCCTACTCAGATCCATCTACCGCTCTGTCAACCCACGGATCCAATCGGGTCAGTCTAACTACATGAAGGGGCCAACTGTTCCCCCGAACCAAACTCCTCAGCATGGTGTTCAAGCTCCTCTAAGTCCCCCACCATCCTCCCACCCCCTCTGCTTTCTACATCCATAGCCCTTGGCTATTCTTCCAACCAACCACACGTTTTCACTTGCCTTGGTTCAGGCTATTCGTGGAATGCCATCCCTTATTTCTCTGTCTTGAACACCTATTCCTCCTTCAAGGCCCATTTGAAATATCACCCTTCTTTGAACTTTTCTTAAATTTCACTCACAGCCCTCAGCAGATGAGCGGATCCCTTGTGGTACCTTTTCTAGCACTTAGCACATGATACTGTAGTTAGCAGAGTATAGAGTTGTCTCCTCCAGAAGACTGTGCAATCCATCTCTGGTCAGGGGACTTCCCTGGTGGTCCAGTGGTTAAGACTTCACCTTCCAATGCAGGGGGTACGGGTTCGATCCCTGGTCAGGGAGCTAGGATCCCACATGCCACGCGCAGCCAAAAAACCAAAACATAAAACAGAAGCAAGATTGTAACAAATTCAATAAAAGACTTTAAAAATGGTCCACATCAAAAATATATATATATTAAAAAAAACCAAAACTCTGGTCAGAAGTAGAGCCTCTGGGCTTCCCTGGTGGCGCAGTGGTTGAGAGTCCGCCTGCCGATGCAGCGGACGCGGGTTCGTGTCCCGGTACGGGAAGATCCCACATGCCACAGAGCAGCTGGGCCCATGAGCCATGGCCGCTAAGCCTGCGCGTCCGGAGCCTGTGCTCTGCAACGGGAGAGGCCACAACAGTGAGAGGCCCGCGTACCGCCAAATAAAAAAAAAAAAAAAAAAAGAGCCTCTGACACCTAGTAGGTGCTCATTTGTTGCTCTGACATTAATTGCCTCAGTTTTGCTACTCAGCTCCCCAGAAGAATATCATTCAGGAAGAACAGGGCATGCTCTTAGGAATGTCATTCTAGGAAAACACCAAGGATAGATCTGGGAGAAAAATCTGCTTCTGGCTGCAAAAAATAAAAACACTGAAACTCTCAAGTCTTAAAAAGACAACGGCTGACTTAACGGAATGAAATTCTGACACACTACAACATGATGAACCTTAAAACGATGCTAAGTGAAATAAGTCAGTCACAGTATGATTCTACTTATATGAGGCACCTAGAATACTCAAATCCATAGAGACGGAAGGTAGAATGCTGGTTACCAGGGACGCGAGGGAGGGAAGAAGGGGACATTCTTTTTATTTTAATTTTTTAAATTTTTTATTGGAGTACATTTGATTTATAATGCTGTGTTAGTTTCTGCTGTACAGCAAAGTGAGTCAGTGATATATATACATATGTATATATTTATATATATCCTTTATCATATCCTTTTCCATTATGGTTTATTTCAGGATATTGAATACAGTTCCCTATGCTATAGAGTCGGACCTTGCTGTTTATCTATTTTATACATAGTAGCTTTTATCTGCTAATCCCCAACCCTTGATTTATCCCTTCCCGACCCCCTTTCCTCTTTGGTTACCGTAAGTTTGTTTTCTGTGTCTGAGTCTGTTCCTGTTTCATAGATAAGTTCATTTGTGTCATATTTTAGATTCCACATATAAGTGATATCATATGGTTTTTGTCTTTGTCTGACTTACTTCACTTAGTATGCTAATCTCCAGGTCCATCCATGTTGCTGCAAATGGCATTATTTCATTCTTTTTTATGGCTGTGTAGTATTCCATTGTATGTGTATAAGGAAGGGGCATTCTTGTTTAACTGGTACTGAGTTTCGGTTGGAGAAGATGAAAAAATTCTGGAGATGGATAGTGGAGACTGTTGCATAACAATGTGAATGTAGCTAGTGACACTAAATTGTACACATAAAAATGGTTAAAATGGTAAATTTTATGTTACATATATTTTACCACACTTCTAAGTGGGGTGGGGCAGAGACAATAGCTGAGAGCCAAGATAATTAAAATGTAAAAAACATAGACACATGAAGGATAGTAGATACAGTAGATTTGAATCTGTTCACAAACTCTGAGATTCCAGGAATGAGGGCATCCCCCTCAGAGCCTTAAAATGTAAGTTTTAGAAATAATGGTTGGAAGCCCTGAGTTCCACAGTAAGAGTATATGGAATGTACTTTATACCTTTCACTCAATTCAATCAATATATTTTGAGCACCTCCAGTGTTCCAGGCCTCATGCTAGTAGGTGCTGAAAGATAGCCAAGGTTTATAAAAAGAAAGACAAATGTAGTCTAGGAGAAAGTCAGTTCACGGAAGGTTTCCAACAAGGGTTCAGGGAAGGCAACTTCATAAGCATTTAATGAAGGAAGTTGGATGCTGACCCTGGTCCATTTACACCTTTGCATCCCCACCAGGAAGTGAGGAGGGGGCACTTGGTATGCTCCAAGTCCTTCCAGCTGAAGGACTCTGCCATCCTCCATGCTATGGATATATATATATATATATATATATATATATATATATATATATATATATATATACTCTATAGCATAGAATATAGAATATGTATTCTATAGCATATGTATGTTTTATATATATATGTGTATATATATATATATAAAACAATATGTAATGCATGCTATATGACATGAGGGTGGCCACAACACTTTGGATGTTTGGCTAGATCTGACCCAGTGTGACATTTTTCCCTCCTCTTGACCTCTATCTGCAGCTGCTCCATTCTGCAACTCATGAAAAAAGCTCAATAATCAACAAACCTTCTCTGTATTTTATTTCCCCTTGGTATTTATAGATTTTACAGTATCTTGCAGGATAACTCTCTAGTTTCCAGAAATACAGAAGAAATACACACGCAACTGGATATTTTTACCCTACATTTCAGTTTCTAATACTCCAGTCAAACCTTGCCCATCTCCCAGCAAGATCCATCTACATAAATAGTTTTACAGGGTGAAGAAACAGACCTATTCTGCCTTTTCTAGATTATTGGTGTTTTATGGAATAATAAAATGCAAAATGCTGAACTAAAATGAATGTTTTAAATGACTTAATATGAACAAGCTGTAGTCTATCAGCTTTGAGGAGTTCGTAAGTTTGGTTTTTTGGATGTGTATGCAGCAAAAGTGTTATTAGTACGCACAAATCCCACTAAATTCTGGTTTCCTTCAATTTGTCCCATATGTCTTCAGGAAAATGAGAAAGCCTGGTTCAAGTAGAAAAGAACGAACATTGTCCCTCCGTTTTATTAATGCATTCTTAAAGAAACCCCCTATTCCAAGTATCCCTTTGCAATACTGCAGTGATTTAAGTATCTGATAAAGGAGAGGGAGAATTCTGAACATGAGTAGCATTATGTTCTAATGCAAAGATCTTCAAAGTAGTAGTACTATGGCAGGAATCCTCCTGCCTATGTTCCCACCTAGGTATTTTCTGTCTGCAAACCTTAGGCAGGTTATACAACCCCTAATCCTCAATTCCCCTACCTGTTAAATAGTTTAGTAATAGTTAGTTAACCTAACTCAGAAGGTTGTGCTGAGAACTGAACGAGCCTGTGGGGGGGTAAGCTCTGAGCACATATCTGGTGGGCAGTAATTGTATAGAAAATGTTAGTTTTGGTTATCAATCACATTGTATTCTTACTCTAATGCAACCACTGGCTGCTCTGCAAATTTCTGGAGCTTCTTAGTTCTCCCTGCTCCTACCTTCCCTTACAAGGGTAACAGGGGGGAAACTGAGATTACATCCATAATGAAATTTGAACTGTAGGAAAACATCAACTCCCTTGCTAGTTTTGAAGGGACAAGTTGCCATGTGTGGGGTGCCTGTGTTGGGAGGCCCACAAGATAAGGAGCTGAGGGCAACCTCCAGCCAACAGCCAACAAGAAACTGACACCCTCTGTCCTATAACCGCAAGGTACCAACCTGCAAACAGAGGCAGATTCTTCCCTAGTCAAGCCTCAGATGAGACCACAGCCCTGGCTGACACATGAATTGTGGCCTTGTGAGACCCTAAGCAGACAATCCAGATAAGCTGTGTCCAGATTCCTGCCCCACAGAAACTGTGAGATAGTAAATGTGTGTTGTTTTAAACCACTAAGTTTGTGGTGATGTATTATGCAACAATAGAAAACTAATATTAATATGGGGATTGGGAATGCCAGCAGATACACACAGTACAAAACACATACACACACAAACACACACACACACACACACACACAAGGATTCCTATGATTTAATGTCACTGCTGCAGTGATTTAGCTTATTGGAACACTATGGTAGGAAAGGACAGTAAACCAAGGTATTTAGGAGCGAATGGGAACAATCTTCTCCACAGAGATGGGGTATGGAAAAAAAAATTACAGCTTTCTGTGGCATTTCACCAAACGAGTAACAACCAAAAGGTTTTGTTTTCAATTTACTTTCAAATTAGGTAAGTCAGCCTTTCTGGAAACCAAATTGGGCAAGAGATTTTGTCAAGGTCCAAATCCTCTTGCCAAATTACATTACCTTATAGGCATGATTGGAATCTCTGGGGACTTAGTTATGGGAAAGGCCCACAAGTCAGATGCCCGGATCCGAGAGCCAACATGCAACTTAGTTCACGTTGAATAAATGGACCCAAACCAGGAAATCAGAAAAGCCTTCTGTTAAGATGTGGGTTCTGATTCATTTTCTAGTTAAGTACTGAAATTTCCCAGTTCCTCTTGCAAAAAGACACAATCCGCCGCTTGCTACTTGCCCAATGCTCCTACGGTAACAACCCCTTCCATCTTATCAGTATCTCCATTTAAACCTCTGACCTTTGTTTAATTTGTTAATTAACTTTATTTTTGGAACAGTTTTAGATTTACAGAAAACTTGAGACCATAGTACAGAGTTTCCACATACCCTCTTGCACAGTTTCCCCTTCTGTTAACGTATTACCTTGTTATAGTACATTCGTTAGGATTAATGAGCCAATAATGATACATTATTATTAATTAAAGCCTCTGACCTTAAATTCTTAACCAGTCTGAAGCCTTCTGAAATATTCTGCACAGAATCAGGAAATTCAACAGGTAAGATGGTTCACTGGAGATCACCTAGTCCTAGTCTCTAATTTTACTGGAAAAACTGTGAGGCCCGTGGAATTCAAATGACTGGCTCAAGTTTAAAAGCAGAATCTTTGTATCAGTACAGACTTTAAACTCTTTCTTGAAAACAGAGAGGAGGAGCTTGTTTCTCTCTTAACGTTGCCTTTTGTCTTTCCTGCATCTGTCTGTTCAGATGCCTGCAGCCTCTGCTAGGCAGCCCCCCTTGCCAGGGAAGCATTTCTGTGAAGTACCAACTATGAATGCAAGGAGATCTCAAGTAACTGCTGGGGATCAAACAGGCTGGGGTGATATCCATCACCCACCAAGGTTCTGCCATTGCTGTCAATCCCTGAGAAATTCCAGTCAAGTCACAACAACAAAAATAAATCACTGGCTCCACTGCTTAAGTGATAATAAATTACTGGCTCCACTGCTTAAGTGATGAGCTAAGGTAGATCATAATCATACTCCTTCCACACAGATTCACCAACTGCAGCTTGGGGGAAAAGACAGCAAAAAAAAAAAAAAAACCCAAAAACAAAAAAAAAACCTATTCATTCAAATGGAACAAACATTTACAGAGCCACTGCCTACAATTTCTCTATAATTTATCTATCTAACAAACACTGAATATCAATCATGTGTTTCACCACATCACTACCAGAAATGAAAAGATGACGTAAGAAACAGTCTCTGCCTTCAAGGAGTTCGCAGTCTTGCAAAGAAGTCAAATATTTAGCCATTATTATAACAACAGAGACCCTTTATTGAGCATTTACTATAGGCCAGGGTGGTTCTAAGTGTTTTAGGTGGATGAACTCCCTCAATGTTCATTGCAGCTCGACGAGGTAGCCTTTATTTTTAATCCCTAATTGACTCACATACACACACACACACACAAGGCATGGAAGGTTGAGTTACCTGCCCAAAGTTCACACACTCAGTGTTTTAGCAAAGATTTGCCTGCTGTGTTATACACACTGCTCTGGGTGCAGGGGCGACAGGAGCAAACAAGAGAGATGAAAATCCTGTTCCCGTGGAGTTTCTGTATTAGTGGAAGGAGAAAAATATTAAGTAAAAAATAAGTAGAATCAATGTCAGAGAGTGACAGGTGCTAAAGAGAAAACAAAGCGGGGAAGGGGAACTAAAGGGTGTGTGGAGGGGGTCGGGCAGGTGCTATTTTAGAAAGGTGGCCTAGAAGGGTTTCCAGCAGAGACCTGAGGGGGTCCCGAAGCAGCAGAGTGAGGACTCGTGCAGGCGGCTGTGCTGCATCCTGACACTTACAGCCCTGCCACCATATACAGGGTCAAAAGGGCTAGGGAGAGAAGCTCTGACTTTCCCTCTATTCATCTCCTTAAAAGAGCTCTTTTTTCTCTTCTGATTATAAAAGTAAAGTGCCCTTCTTGACAAAAAAAATTGATTTAAAAGTGGGTTTTCATGTAGAATCTAAAAAAATTGATACAAATGAACTTCTATACAAAACAGAAATAGACCCACAGACATGGAAAACAAACTTATGGTTACCAAAGGGGAAGCGGGCAAGGATAAATCAGGAGGTTGGGACTAACATATACACACTACTATATATAAAACAGATAACCAACAAGAACCTACCATATAGCACAGGGAACTCTGCTCTATATTTTGTAATAACCTATAAAGGAAAAGAACCTGAAAAAGAATATATATGTACATCTATATGCATATATACATTATATATATTATATATATGACTGAATCACTTTGCTTTACACCTGAAACTAACACAACATTGTAAAACAACTCGTAAATCAACATTGTAATCAATTTTTAAAAAAGTGGCTTTTCACAGAAACTTCTATCCCATGGAGGCTTGGCTGAAATCCTTAGAGGGGTTCTCCACATCTGCCATGCAAAGGGCAAGGGAGAGAGGGCGTCATTTAATGGAAGCAGCCCTGGACGGGGATTCCAAAAGCCCAGATCTGGTCCTAGCTCTGCTTCTAACCAAAACGTGCTTCTGAAACCAGAGAGAACCCAGGGCAACTCCAGCATCCAGCCGGAAGAATTCTAACATCCCACGAAAGACACCCCGTGAAAGAGACCCAATCGCTTGAAAGCATGGCCCCTGTGGCTGCTGGTCCTTCCCTCCCTCCCCTCATCACTATTCCTCAGCCTCCTTTCTCCATCCTGTTCTACCCTTGTTGGTCCATATCCCCCACTTCAATATTTAAATCCCATACGGTCGAGAAATCCGTACTTCCATTTATTAGAATCTGTTCGAATCACAATGATTTCCTTTGAATTGGGGTTAGATTTGGTAACGTCCTGAAAAGAAAGGACAATGTACCTTCAGTTCACGACAGATCAGTTTGACAAGTAAGAAAATGCCAGAAAACAAAATGTCTCAGATGGGCCTGTCTTCCATATCTTTTGGCAGATTTCAGTAATATCCAGTATACAGAAGTTACACATGCCGTACGCTAGGGGCGGTACACCATCCTTACCCCACCGTTCCCCCATTTTATTTTTTTAATCACATGGTGATCTAAGGGAAGAAAAACACAGTGATACACGGACACAAAATGAATGTCGAGCGGAACTGTCTCCCAGCTCCTTGAGGAGAGGGAAAATAACATTTCCGTGGGGAAGGAAAAGAATATTTTATTCCATGGACCAGCAGGAATAGATCTTCTAAAGAGAGAGATGGGACAAACACACACCAAAGTACATGTGGATAAATTGTTACGACTTTGAAGCCCTAAACATATGAGAGCAGAGAGAAGGCTGTAACAAACACAGAGACAATAACCAGGTGGAAAAAGAGTTTTCACTGGGAAAAGTTCCTTAGGGGAGGAGATTTTTCAAGCACAGTTTTGAAATTGAGGGACAGCCACGTTTAGGTAGACATGCCCACTCTGTCTGTTTATAATCAATCTCCTTTTTAACCTCGGCACTGAATAATATTAAAAATGTATTAAACATTACAGAAAACAGTCCACTTGGTTTCAAAAATGGGCATCTGACTGGCACAGCTTAAAAGGACGGACTGAATCTTCTTATGAAAGCAACATATGGGCCGAGGCATTGGTGGAACAGTGGTTAGCGTAGCTGGCTTCCAAAGCAACATATGGGTCCAAAATTCAAATCATTCCATAAAGAAACCACTGTAATATATTTTGTGTGCATTACCTCTCATATAACCCTCACAATAACCCAGTGTAGGAGCCAAGTATTAGTGGCCCATTTTTCAGCTGAGGAAACTGAGCCTCGGAGGTTAAATAATACGCCCAAGGTCACAGAGCTAAAAAGTGGCAGAGATGGAGTTCAAACACAGGCAGGTCCATCAAACTTTAAAAGCTGTGTTCTTAACCAGTGTGCTAGGTGAGTACACAAACACAAAGAAATTACAGCTCTAACAAGGCAAACCTAAAATAAAGACTTCCCCCAAAGCATCCAAACTATGACACTACATTGTGCCGTAGCATAATAAAAGGTGTTTCTCTACCACCATGCAGTCAAATAAAAATTTTATTTGGTACAACTCCATCCACCCTCCCCAAGTGTGTGTGTGTGTGTGTGTGTGTGTGTGTGTGTGTGTGTGCTCGTGCACTGGGGCTGGATAATCTCTCTAGTTAGAGGGAGAACTGGTCATAGAGGACTAGCTGTTTTCTCTGAGAAGAGACCCCTGCTGTCCGTCAGTCCCCTCTGGTGCTCCTCCTTCCCCCCAAATCACCGTTCCCTCTGCTTGTCAGTCTTCGAGGACAGGGGGTCAGTGATGGCCACGAGTAAGCCCAGTGTTTCATCACTAGAAAGCAAGTATGTGAAAGCAGCCGGGGGCAGAGAGAGAGTCCTGGGGCTAAAAGCTACCGGAAGTAGTTGACTGACTCCCCAGCATGTGCTTCTGTTACCCCTACAATGGAGTTATCTTGGGCTAATCCCTGGAGAGAAAAACACTACTCCATAACCCCAGACTGGTACTGAATGCTACCGTAGGTGAAACCTGCTGTCCAAGCAAACAGGCTGAGTGGGACCAGAGGTCAGTGGGATCTTCCCCCTTCCCTGGGCACATGCCCAGGCCTGCCCTCTTAGCCAACCGGATACGCCATGAGGGGAAGGGTGACGGACATCACTAAGTACCAAAGACCCAGCTGACTGGCATGGGGGTGGGGTGGAGCGTGGCCGTGAGTGGAAATGACCTGGCTCTATCTCCAATTCTTGAAGCTGAAGACACTCCCCAAACACAAGCACGTTTGATTTCTCACCTGCCTCTGCTTAACTGAGCGGGGCATGTTCTAGTCAAAGCCAACCGCTTGCCAGGGCCCGAGTGTGCCACATCCTCCAGGCCTCTAACTTCCCTGAAATAGTCCACCCCTCCCTCCTTCCCAGTCTACCCTGTGAACTCTTGCTCATTTCCCAAATATCAGATCCAACACTCTCTCTCCCTCCCGCCACCGGAAGCCTTCTCTCCTAGGGAGAGGTGAGCTCCCTTCCTCTATGACCTACGTGTTACGGCACATGCCATAATGCATTAAAATGCTCAGTTTAGAAACATCCTCTCCCCACTAGATAAGAAGTTCTTTAAGGGCAAGAACCATGCCTTATTTATTAAGATGGAGCCTGCCTGGTTGGTGGCAGGTGCTAAATAAAACAATGCAAAGAACTGACTTGAGTAGACACATGGAAGCACCAAAAAAGACTGGTCTCAGAGGGATATGGTTTTACCTCCAAAGAGTTTAAAATAAGACAAAGTCAGCAAGCATTGACTGCATCGAAGCCACGTATAAAGAAAGCGCCTGCCGGGCGCCCAGAGTCGTTCCAAGCCTCGGGGTGGGACCGGGAAGATGGTCGGAGGAACAATGTAGAAATAAGACGGTGTCTTGTCTCTAAGTTCATATGCTACTTCTTCACACCAAACTGATATAAAAAGCACAGGGGACTTCTCTTCCCACAAATGTTCCTCCAGCTCACAGTACTGCTGGTTTCAAAACAATGAAGTCAGATACACAAAGTAATCCCTTGCACAGGGACAACTGATTACATGTACAAGAATATTTATAGCAAACATGTTCGAGGTAGCCAAAATCCCAGCACCAACCTGTGTGTCCATCAACGGGAGACTGAATGACTAAATGGTGTATCATCACACGATGGAACATTCTAGAGCAGACAAAGCAATGACCTACACTGACATGGAGCAATGCAGATGAACAACAGCAGTAAAAACATTAAGTTAAAAAGTCCCCAAAGAGCTTCCCTGGTGGTGCAGTGGTTGAGAGTCCGCCTGCCGATGCAGGGGACACGGGTTCGTGCCCCGGTCCGGAAAGATCCCACGTGCCGCACAGCGGCTGGGCCCGTGAGCCATGGCCGCTGAGCCTGCGCGTCCGGAGCCTGTGCTCCGCAACGGGAGAGGCCACAACAGTGAGAGGCCCGCGTACCGCAAAAAAACAAAACAAACAAAGTCCCCAAAGATTATATATAATCTGATACCCTTTTTATCAAGTTAACAGACAACTAAAATGAGATACACTTCTGAATCGATACATACTTTTTGTATGTTTCGTGTAGTCCTTTTCAGGACTCATATAGTTGAAAGAGACTGTACAGAAAGGAAATGACGCACACAGAATTCAGGTGATGGGTTACCTGGGGGAGGGAAAGGAGCGGGACTAAGATGTGGGGAGGACCATCATCCAGTTACATGTAGGTTATTTTCAAGAGCTTAGCTTTTGTTTCAGGAGATGGGTTTATGGTTACTTATTTAATTTAAATAAGTTAAAATATAATGTGTCATGAAGTAAGGATTATGATTAATCCAATTCTTTGCATATAAAGCCCATGAACAGAACAAAAAATGAAGTTACAGGAATATCGTAGCACGGTGCCTGAATCTATGCAAAATGCACAGGTGTACTGTTAAGGGGGTGAGGAGGGCAGAGAGGCCAGCTCACGCCCCACTCTGCACGAGCTGACTTCCCGCAGCCAGTCTGTGTTCCCAGCCTAGGTCATCAATTGAAAAGAGGCAAGAAATCTGCATCTACACGTCCCACTGTCAGTCCTCGGAGCCCTCTGTTTCCTCCGGGCATTTGCAGGAGGAACTCAAGCCCTGGAGAACACCAGATACACTTGGGTTACCTCAGCACCACACAGCACTTATGGACCGGCATTAATCTCATCTTTGAATATTCTGACCCTTTCCCAATTGCATCATAAATTCATGTTTGTGACACTGAGTACACGGAACTTCTGGCAAGAACATCACCATATTTGTGCATGAAAATCAATCAGTTCTGTCTTCTTCCAGAAGTTTATACTAAGCAGACAAAGCTCTCGGATGGTTTGGCCCGCATGCCCTGGAGAAAGGGTGCAGCGGAGTCTGAGAAACAAGCCGAGGAGGAAGGGAAGAGTCTCCCCGTGGGAGACAAATGATTCTGGGGAGGACGCGCCCCGGGGGAAAACGTGGTCAGCCAGGACACTGATACGCATCCAATGTCCACAAAAAACATGGCAAAGAACGCCTGCTGCTCTGAACTCCCTCCTACCACGCCCCTAACCTGAAATTTCAGTTGCTGGCAGTTTATTTTGTTCTTTTATAAAAAGCTAGGCTGTGAAACATTGAAACCAGAGGCAAATCTTCTCTGCTCACCTAAGCCTGCCCATTAGCATAACTGTGGACATTTCTATGCCAGGATGATGGCAAACAATCAAAGTTTTCTTCCTGGAGGAGACTGGAGAAGAGCTAGCCATGGTTTAAAAAAAAATAAAACAGGAAAGTAAATGTACTGTGCTGTGCCTCTAAATATTCAAAGCACGGCTAACCATCCCCCGCTCCCCACCACTGCAGTCCATTCCCTAAATTTCAAGCAGGTCCCTTCCTCTATTTATTTTGGCTTTTGGGGGGGATCCTTTAATAGCACGAAACCGTACTAGGGTACCCCTCACCCTCCAGACACAGATGTTCTCACTACTTCCACACTTTAGAATGTTCTTCCACACCCCCAGCAAACACTCCACATTTCCCTGAGTCTTGGGCCTCCTTCCCAGTAAATAATCTCAGTGATATCTTGCCAAAACATTTTTTAAAATTAATTAATTTATTTATTCATTTATTTTTGGCTGCGTTGGGTCTTTGCTGCTGCGCACAGGCTTTTCTCTAGTTGCGGCGAGCAGGGGCTACTCTTCGTTGCGGTGTGTGGGCTTCTCATGGCGGTTGGCTTCTCTTTCTTGCCGAGCACGGGCTCTAGGCGTGCGGGCTTCAGTAGTTGTGGCACGTGGGCTCAGTAGTTGTGGCACGTGGGCTCAGCAGTTGTGGCTCGCGGGCTGTAGAGCGCAGGCTCAGTAGTTGTGGCTTGCGGGCTCTAGAGCACAGGCTCAGTAGTTGTGGCTCGTGGGCTCTAGAGTGCAGGCTCAGTAGTTGTGGTGCACAGGCTTAGTTACTCCGCGGCATGTGGGATCTTCCCGGACCAGGGCTCGAACCCGTGTCCCCTGCATTGGCAGGTGGATTCTTAACCACTGCGCCACCAGGGAAGTCCCACCAAAACATTTCTTAATCACATATTTTCTTTGTCTAAAAAGAATGACAGATGGAGTAAGTAACCTTTGTTCCCCGTCCTTCCCACATTTCCAGGGGCCCCACGGCATCTAACGGGAACTTGGTTTGCTTGGAGCCTGTGTTTAAATCCTAGATTCATCAGCATGGCAGAGAAAATTGTGGCTACTCCCTGTAACCTTGCTCTGTAAATGTCCACAGTCCTGAGCAGGTGATCACAAAGGATTCCTCTAATTAGCCCTTGGGGACCCAGAGCCAGGCTTGGAGGGGCAGCTGGGGCTGCAGTTATTCTAGAAGGTCCTCCGTGTGCCCACACCGTCCTCCTGAGTTTCTAAGGCTGCTCTGAAATGTGGTTTTGCATTCTTTGGCCCAAAATCCAGAAAAGAGTCAAGGGATCCCAGAGGGGGAGTGACACCACCTGGGGCTTTCCCTTCTTCCAGGTAAGTAGGCAGGTCACCCTCCAGCACTTAGCCCTTGTGCGAGCTGCTGGCAAGACAAGTGGGACACGGAGCTCACAGCGCCTGATGACCGAGATCTGGTAGTTATTGATCCTTCAAGGCCAAGGGAGAAAGGCCTCATGGAAAATCAAATAAACCACTGGACAGTCACAAGACTGAAGCAGAAATGATCAGAAAGCCAGACTCCAACCATAATAGTTGCCCTGTGACACACCCAGGGTTCACTGTGAGCCATCCTCCCAGGGTGCTGGCTGATCATGTTATTTTCTTGATAAGTTCATTCACTGGTTCTCTAACTGCTTTTCCCATCAAGTCCAAATGCTTTTCACTTGCATTGAAGGCCTTTTAAATATGCCTCTGAAACCTCATCTTGCACTCTTTCCCTGCCTACACCGGCTGCTTCCGTGAGGTGGTCTGCTTCCTTTGCCTAAAAGGTGCCCCCTTCATCAGGCATCCCTAGACCACCCCGGTATGGATAAGACTGTGGCTGTGGAGTGAAGCAGCCCAGAATCTTAATGGGGGTCCCACCATCCCCTTGGCCTGTGAGCCAGGCCAGTTGGCAAACGTGCCTCAGTTTCCTGACCTGTAGAACAGGAGTGAGAATAGAAATGCCCATCTCACATGGCTGACATGAAGACTAAGTGAGTGAATGCCTGTAAAATCCTCAAACAGTACTGAGTACATGGTAAGCACTCAATAAATGTTGCCTGCTGTCATTATTATCATTATTCTAGTTCTACTGCAATGAACTCTCTCCCTCTTTTAAACCCCTTTAGCGCACATCTGCAATTGGCATTGATGACATACTACTGCTTTTTGAGTCTACTTATCTTCTTATACATATGTCTTATCTCCATTAGGCTACAAGTTCCTTGAAGGTAAAGACTGCAGCTCATGTGCTTTTCTTTCCCTACAATGTTTGAAAGTGTCTTAAATGCAGGAACACAATAAATGCTGGCTATTTAACAACACACTCATACTGATTAAGCCCTACTTTGGCTATAACTGTACTAAGTTCTTCACATGCATTAGCTCACTTAATTTGCTGATTTCTCATACTCCGTGAACTTGACTGAGTGTTGAACTCCCAGAGACGTGTCTACCCAATTTCTTATTCAAAAAAAAAATTGCCGGGCTTCCCTGGTGGCGCAGTGGTTGAGAATCCGCCTGCCGATGCAGGGGACACAGGTTCGTGCCCCGGTCTGGGAAGATCCCACATGCCGCAGAGCGGCTGGGCCCGTGAGCCATGGCCGCTGAGCCTGTGCGTCCGGAGCCTGTGCTCCGCAACGGGAGAGGCCACAACAGTGAGAGGCCCGCATACCGCAAAAAAAAAAAAAAAAAAAAAAAAAAAAAAAATTGCCAAGCAAACTTAAATTTTACGAAAACAGATACTACAGAGCATTGAGAATCACAGCAGATGAAGTTGTTGATATACAATCTAGGTACCACTCCAAATATCAATACATCCTGGACCTCTCTTGATGATCAAGGTGTGCAGAATGGTTTCTGAAGGGCATGAAAGCTCATACAAGAGAGAATGAGGAATGTCTGACACATGTAAACAATAATTTCCTGGTTTGCCTTTGACAGCTCCAGGCCCTGGAAGAGTGGTTGAGTACATAAAGACAAACTAAATCTACCATAAACTCTCTAACTCAGTACGGGTACCCCACGTCCTGGGCAGAAAAATCCAATAGTTAGTCCCCAGGGAACACAAGGGCACTGGTGTTTGGCAGAAGATAAATTAGGATGAGTAGCAAGTTCATATATTGCAAAACTATCCACAGACGTGAATGTGGCTGATGGTTCAACCTAAGATACCAGAAACTTTTTCAGGAGTGAAGGCGACAGAATTTTCTAGATTAAATCGAAAATAACATTTTAAGCTGTTTTACAACACAATGGAATTTTACTTTGGGTTACATTCAGTGATGAATACTAACCTTGAAGCTTTTCTTGTACAAAGAAAATATGTGAATCAACAAATATCTCCTCTGTGGACTAAATGAAACGTCTACCAATGTTTAGTCTGACTGCGGCTAGCTGTGTTTGAAGAAAAGGCTGACAAACTCTTTGTGTGTGTATGTAAAGAATGTTTCTTTCAAACCCTTCTTTTAATGGCTGAGAAGAAAAATGCTAAAATCATCCACTTTTGTTCAATCATATGAACATAATACCTCATTTTATCTTTGTTACAGAAAAGAATAAGACAAGAATGTACCCTAATTTGCTATTACATTTAAATCAAGTTTGACAAAGACCATCTTCCCTCTGCATCCTTTCCCTCCTCCATATTACCCACGTACATATTCACATGCACATGAAAATACACACGTGTGTATGTGTATTGTTGGTTTCTATACATTCATTTCCCACTTCCTGGTTTTTACCCAGATAAGAAGTATTAAAAAGTCACAAGAAAAAAAAAGTCGTCACTTTTACTTTACCCAGAATCAGGAAGTGCCCCCAAATCTCAAGAGGGAACCTGCCCTGCAGAAATTAGAGCTCTACTATTATAGAGATAAGAATTTGAGCCCTTAGGACCTTATGTATTTCAAAGGGTCTTTAAGTAGCCTGAATTTTCAGTTTCTTTTTTTTTCTGGAAGGTCAAGAGGCAACTAAGCATAACTGACAAACAAATCAGCCAAAAATTATCACGAAGTTCAATATCAGTGCAGTCTGGGTGGTTCTTTCTATTTATCTTGCCAAGAAGGGAAACACTGAAAAGTTACATATTACAGATGATGACAACTAAAGCCAGCATTAATGGTGAAAAAAGTCTGCTTGGTTGGCTGAGCTTGCACAGGCCCCACCACTCTTAGCGCGCTGACTGCACACCCTCTGCCCTGAAGGCTGTTCCCAGCTCCTGCTACCCACCTGTCTCGGCTCCCAGGACGCCTCCCCAGGGCTCCCCTGACCACCGTGCCTGAAGCCCCCCGCCCTCCACCTGGGCCACTTTCTGTCCTATTACCCAGCACTCAGCATTCACAGAAATTATCTTTTTATTTTACTCATTTTGTGTCTGTTTCCTCACACTAGAATATTGCCTCAGGGATATTAAAACCTTCTAGTCCTTCCCTTTACAGGCTGTATGCTCAGTGCCTAGAACACGAGGTATCACATTTGAACTCCAGATATTCGATAACTTGAAGGAATTACCGTTAGCTTTGTTAGGTGTGATGATGACATTTTGTTTATTAAAAAAAAAAACCCTGTTAAAGACGCACACTTAAGTATTTATAGGTGACGTTACGGGAGAATTTATACTTCAAAATAATAGGGTGGGAAAGAGGTGAGAAGGGTGGCCATAGGATACAGAAAGAACAAGATTAGTCATGCATTGATCAGTGTTGAAACTGAGCGATGCACATATACAGTTCATTGGCCTGTTCTCTTAACCTTGGAATATGTGTGAAAATTTCGTTAATAAAATCTTAAAGTTTAATGGAAACATGAAACAGGTCGTCTTCTGTATATTTAACCGAATATTTATTTGATCTTAGGGTAGAGAAAGCCTAAGTAAAATATCAAAGGAAAAAAAAAAACGCAAAGAATTTTTTTAAAGCTAAATAAAATTAGATGCTCATTTAGTTTATCAAATTAGCAACGAGTCAAATCAAACCACAGATGAGAATCCATCTATGACGCACTGATTTATCTACCACTAAGAAAAAAAAAGAATGTATCACAATTACTTTGTACTTATTGAAAGAACTCTTAGATATACACGAGGTTTACATTCATCTTGGGCAAAATACTAATAGGAAAATAAGTGAAATTAACTGGTCATGCTGTCCCTAAAACTTCGTACATGCAGGGCCAACTCCCTTGAATCACTGTGACTCCACTGTCAATGTCCGTGACAAATGACCATCCTAATTCTCTGTCCATGTAGCAATATGCATCTGAGGAATTAATTATCAATTAATTTTGCAACACAGTGTTTAGGAAGGTCAGGCTTTCTTTATGCCCATGTTTGCACAGTAATGAATCAAACGCCTCTTCCAAGAGAGGAACTAAACACGGAAGTTTGGGAGGCAACTTTATGAAGTACATACTATTATATGGAATCCTACAAGAAAACCGGTAACATCAGGGAAAAAGTAACAATAGTTCCTGAGGGAATTTCTCTGTGGGCAGTCTGTTTCTGAGTTTACATTCTGATGACATTTCTAGGATAACAAACTCGGGATCATGGTTTGCCCTCAGTTCTTTGACACATGAGAGTTACAGAGAGGAACAGCCAGACTTAAAAAGAAGTCTGAAGGGAAAGCTGATCCCCCTTTCCTCTTTCCATTTCTAGTATTCTGAACCTATATATAAATGAGCCAGTGATAGTCTACTGGTATATGCATCATGGCTAAAAATAGATCAATAAATGAATTAATAAATGAATAAATGAATTTCTCGAGAAAGGATGAGTAAATTCATTTATTAGTGTTCCTTTTACATTTTTATTTTACTTTAGTTGCATTGTAATTTAAATATCTTATTTATCATGTAGGCATTAGTACGAAAAGTGTGGCTAAGTCTGTGTGTTATCTGTGAAATGTGAAGTGAAAACGGTCTGGTAGAAAGTCAAACAAATTTCATGAGTTTATGTCTAGTAAATTGAGCCTAATCAAGGCAGAATCTTTAAATTAAAAGTGCTAGCCTTGACGATCAATGCAAAAAATGTACATATAGGGCTTCCCTGGTGGCGCAGTGGTTGAGAGTCCGCCTGCCGATGCACGAGACACGGGTTCATGTCCCGGTCCGCGAAGATCCCACATGCCACGGAGCGGCTGGGCCCGTGAGCCATGGCCGCTGAGCCTGCACGTCTGGAGCCTGTGCTCCGCAACAGGAGAGGCCACAACAGTGAGAGGCCCGCGTACCGCAAAAAAAAAAAAAAAAAAGTATATATGCTGTATAGATTTGCTCACTGAACTATGGCCTGAAGCCTTTACCCAGTGGTGAGAATGAACACCACACTTACAGTCAGGAACTTCATTCCTAACTTCAGTCTTACCTCTTGATTTTCAGCATCATCCCATGCAAGTCACTGGACTTTGAGGTTTATGATGTGTGAAAACAAAAAAATACCAGAAATCCACCAGAAAGGGGCATAAAGTTGGCTAAAAAGTGTTAACAGCTAACTTGAACAATGTAAATAGCTATCTAAGGCCCAGAAGCCAAATCTTTAGCACACTGTAACAGAAAGAAAAGGGGGGACCATGTCTGCTCCTCAATACATGAGCCAAACGAAAATTATCCTGAAAAACAAAGAAACCCAATGGACTTGGTGGTGCTTCAGCTGCTATGAACCCAGATGCACGTGACTTAGAGCTGCCTCAGCACGACAGAGATCACCCTTATCCTCTTTCCATGTGGAAAGCACACCAGCCACATTACAAAGCAATGAAGTCTAGACTCAGTGGGATGCAGAGAAGAGAGGCTGGCCCAGTGGGCTTCCAGAGAAAAGGTCAGCTCGCTCCTGTGCCTCCAGGAAGTGTGGACCAGAACCAGAGGACCTTGAAATCTCCTAACTCTCTATATATGATATTAATGACGATGCCCATTTTCCTTGTCCGCCCTGGGATCCAAAAGGAAAGATGCGGAAAGGAGCATCACAGAGGACTGAAAAATCTTCTTAAACAACAAGCCTAAAATAAAAGGTCTCAGAGTCACTTGAAGGAATGGGCCTCTCTCCACCTTCTCCTCCTCGAGGGAGATGGGCTGAAAGATGGAGAGATTGGCGCCCGGTCGACAGATGGGTCCTGACACAGGCAGGACTGTCTAGGAGACCCCGGGAGTGTTCAAATTACAGCCAGGAGAAGAAGTGGATCATCAACACCGTTGGGGAAATGCTCTAATTAGTTTCCAGGTAGATTGCTTTGCTGCCGGAAGGCGAAATAGGGACAGTCCATCATTTTAACAAATACTTTGCTATCTGTCCTTCCCCTCATGTGAGTCTTCCATGTAGGGAGTTAATCCCTGGCTGCAAGAAAATCAAGGTGTTCAGCTGAGTCAAATTATATGCGAGGTGATTGCCCTGATGCAGTCCCTGGCTCAGCTGGACATGAACTTGGACTTTTGGGATGAGGTCAGCTTTAGCCTTAGCATCAGCACTAAGGGGGACAGGGGTCTGCAATAAAAAACAAAGGACGCAAAATACTCCACTATCAGAAGTCATTTAGAAATAAGGAAAATGTCAACACTGAGGATGTTAAATAATAGGCATGGGTCAACTTTGCAATTTGGTTTCTAGACTTTTATCAATAGAGCTGGAATACACTGATTGCCCCCAACAGCTGTAGGGTTTTTATTTTTAGCAGCTACCACCTGAAGGGGCCAGAAGAATTCCCTTTGTTTCTCATGGGAACACAGATTTTTTGAATCACTCACATGGCTGAGCAAAATGCTCCCAGAAAGCATAAGATATGAAAGATTGAAATCCCGCCTGCATCCTTTCAGCGTTCAGAAGCTATCAAGCTGGATGTCTCAACTTCTACAGAGGAAAAAACTACCAACCAGAAACGTTGAGTGTCTGATCCAAAGACACAGCTCGTCCTAATTCCCAGCCAAGTGCTAGTCCCACTACATCGTGATGGCAAATGAAAATGAAATCAAGAGATCTGTAAACTCAAGAAGAGTAATATGATGAGAAGCGCTGTGTGAGACCCAGAGGATGTCACAGTGATGGATGCCAGTCGGAGCGTTGATTCCTCCCCTAGACCCTAGAACTAGCATGCTTGAAAGTATGGAACTGCCTGTTCCTCTGCCTCTGCTATCCGGAGAGAGACAATGGTCTATGAAAGACACAAATCACTGAATGTTACCAATGAGGGAAATTCTTCCTAAGTGTGCCAGTTCCCTGTGAATGGAGAGAAGAATGAGAGAGCGACAAAAATAAATACAGTCAAATCCCGTGATGGCCCCATTTTAAAAAAAGGTTTATTTATAGACTGGAGAGACATCAAGATCATTTAACATCCCCTAAGTGAATTTTGCAGCAGCCCTGCAAAGAGTGAAAGATCACTCTATGGCCCCAGTTTGCAGAAACCAGGGAAGGGATGGAAGGAGACTGGGGAGAATAACCAAGCTTTCCTCAAGAAGGAAGGAATGTTCTTAAAAACATGTCCGTCTGTCCGTCCGTCCATCCGTCCATCAATCGCTAAGAACGGATTCTACCTAGAACACTGTACACACTGCTGATTGGCTCTTCTTTTCACACAACCATTGGACCTTACCATGATTTCAATGCTGAGAGCCGAAGAGATGGGTAGAGAGAAAAAATAATCCTTCAAGACATGATCTTTTCCCAAACGTTCTTACCCCTTAATTTCCCGCACGTTCAGACTATGTTGAAGATTTTACACACATATCCCACAATGGAGAAGAACATTTTCTTTTCAACTCAAATGTTATTAATAATCATATTAATGCTCTAGCTTATATGGACAACAACAACAAAAAAAGAGGTATGGTCAGAGCGGAAAAAAGGCGACTTGGAGAAGAGAAACACACTTCTTTCTGCGAGATGAGAGGAAACTGGAGGAAGAAGGTGCCGGCATGTGAGCTGTGGAGAACATGGCATAAAAAGACCAAAACAGGGCCTCCCTGGTGGCGCAGTGGTTGAGAGTCCGCCTGCCGATGCAGGGGATACGGGTTCGTGCCCCGGTCTGGGAGGATCCCATATGCCGCGGAGCGGCTGGGCCCGTGAGCCATGGCCTCTGGGCCTGCGCGTCCGGAGCCTGTGCTCCGCAACGGGAGAGGCCACAACAGTGAGAGGCCCACATACCGCAAAAAGAAAAAAAAAAAAAAAAAAAAAAAGACCAAAACAAGCCTCTCCTCGTCAACCACCTAGATCTGTGAGTCTCGTTAGCTAGTGAAGCCATGTGGCTAACCTGCAGGTTAAGCACTCAGTACACTTCCGCTGTAACCTCAGGGGGTTTCTTTACCTTGATGTCTGATCAAACATCAGCATCCATGGTAGAAAGCATCACACATTTACAACCTTGTAATAACAGTGGGTAGGCCAGGCTCTCCTTTCAATTCTCCAGGGCCTCAAAGCATTCTCCCTTTTTGTTCTATTTTCTTGCCCAAAGTTCTTTTAATCATAATATGATATGTGTGGTACTTGGTCATTCATAAGCTTTGTTCTTTAATTTATTCAGCAGCAAACACACATCAAGTACCATGTGCTACTATTTACAATAGCCAAGACATGGAAACAACCTAAATGTCCATCAACAGGTGAATAGATAAAGATGTGGGATATATATACAATGGAATATTACTCAGCCATAAAAAAAGAACAAAATACTGCCATTTGCAGCAACATGGATGGACCTAGAGATTATCATACTAAGTCAGAAAGAGAAAGACAAATACCATATGATATCACTTATATGTGGAATCTAAAACATGACACAAATGAACTTACCTACGAAACAGACGCACAGACATAGAAAACAGACCAGTGGTTGCCAAGGGGGAGGGAGGGATGGTTGGGAGTTTGGGGTTAGCAGATGCAAACTAGTATATATAGAACAGATAAACAACAAGGCCCTACTGTAGAGCACAGGGAACTATATTCAATATCCTGTGATAAACCATAATGGAAAAGAATATGAAAAAATATATATATATATTTATATATATAAAACATACACACACTATATATATAAGATAGATAACCAACAAGGACCTACTGTATAGCACAGGGAACTATATTCAATACCCTGTGATAAACCATAATGGAAAAGAATATGAAAAACAATATATATATATATATATATGTAAAACATACACACACACTATATATAAGATAGATAACCAACAAGGACCTTCTGTATAGCACAGGGAACTCAACCCAATATTCTGGGATAACCTATATGAGAAAAGAATCTAAAAAAGAATGAATATATGTACATGTATAACTGAGTCACTCTGCTGTACACCAGAAACTAACACAACATTGTAAATCAACTATATTTCAATAAAATAAAAAAAATTTTTTAAGTGCCATGTGCTAGACACCCCGAGGCCCCTGGATTATAGAGATGGGTACAATGCAGCCCTTCATCCAGAAGAGTCTGGCCCAGGTGCAGGCACCAAAGCAAAGGATGCCATAGCGAGGGGTTAAGTGCCACAGCTGCCTGCTCGAGGGAGCAGGGAGAACTGGAGCACAAAGCTCTGCCACGGGAGGTCGGAGGGCCTGAGAGACGTCGAGGATGAACAGGGGCTTGTCAGGTGGGATGTGACCAACGTTAACGCAGCAGATGCTCTTGGCAGCCCTATAAAGCAGGTGCTACTCTCCTCACAGCACCCCTAGGTAGGTGCTACCACCCTCATTTTACAGTGAAGGAACGGGAAGTTTAAAGAGGATAAATGATTTGTCCCCTAAAGTTACAAAGTGGCACTAGCTTGACCCCATTACACACCCAGCCTGTTGAATCGGAGGCCTGTTTTCTTCACCATGGCAACTCCAATAGTATCCTGGCTATCACAGGTGCTCAGTTCGTATTTGTCCAGTTAGTCCATGTCATTGGACCCTATCTCTCATGTTATTTTAGCTATATCCCAATAAACCAAGAAAGATTCACATAAACATCACATAGCAGGCCAACTGCTTAGGAAACAAGGTCAGGTCTTCACATAGGGCCATCATGTCAGGCCAAAGGCTGTGCGTGTGTATGTATGTATGTGTGTGTGTGTGTGCATGTATGCGTGTATGTATGTAAGTATATTTCCAAAGAGTCCTGATATGCACGTGCTATCTATATGGTCTTATTCAGAGTCAGGAAAGAACTTGGATTCTCAGCAGGAGTTCAGTTCAGCTTTGTAATTAGTGGCAGAGAGAGAGAGAGAGAGAGAGAGGGAGGGAGGGAGGGAGGGAGGGAGAGGGGAAAGGTTCCTCAAAAGCCAGACCCATCTACCTTCCTCACCTTTTCCAGAGGCAGCAACTAGAATTGATCTGTGAAGGCTTTTCCTGTCTCACAGGAACATCCAGAGAACCGCAGTGTCTTTGCAGGAAGGAGCAAATGATAAGGGAGACCTTCCTTTAGATGATTTGGTTTGGATTTAACGGTAAGCAGAGAGTCCATTTAAAAAAAAACCACCACAGCTCATGTATAACTCAAGATTCTGAATTCACAACTAAAAATAAAAAACTCCATGTTGTCCTCTGCATAAACAAACTTGTAACGACCTGACTACATCTGACAATACTGCAGATCCGCTCAGCGAACAGTCCTGCAGAGCCTGAGAGGAAGTATCGGGACCTGAAGAGCATCAGACACTGAGCTACATACAGAATTAAGCAAAGATCATATTCTGTTTTCCACACGTCCCTTCAGTCAACAAGTATGTACGGGGACCAACTCAATATCCAGCACTGTGGTCACAGACACAAAACCAGGGTGGGCCCTGACTTAATGGGCTTATTGTCAAGTGATGGATATAAAGGCAATTCCAAGACCAGGTGACAGAAATTTCAAAATGGGTGTACTGAGCAGGACATCTCACCCAGACTCCAGGGGCCAGGAGGAGTCTCCTGGAGGTGAGACCTGAGGATGAGTAGTCAGTTGGGAGAAGAAAGATGGGAGGAGTGTTTCCGGAAGATGAATGGCATGTGCAAAGGCCAGGAGAGGAGAGGATGGTATCTGTGTAGAATCCTCAGGAGCCGGTGTGGGTAAAGCAAGTCTCAGAAAAGAGGGGAGGGGCGGGGACACACCGCACGGGTGGGCGTCGCAGACCAAGAAAAAGGCATAAAGCTTGCGTGCCCCATCACTGCCTCACTTGGCAGCTCCCAGCCCCAGCGACTGTTTGCCATCATCTCCAGAACCATCGCCCAGCCTGGGTCCCTTCCAAACTAACGAGGAAAGTGAGTGACACGAACAAGCAAGTAGTGGCCATAGACTGTGGCCAGAAACACAGCGCAAGGAACAAGATAGGAACATTCCACTCGCCTTCAATGGCTTTTTCTTTACAGTACTGTTTCATTTACCAATTTCTAGGTACACTTAACTCCTCCTTAAGTATGTTTTTCCGGGAGGGGGAGGGGAAAGCCCATGTCTGAGCTTCAAATTGACATTTCCTCTGAATGTACACTATGCACCGACTTTAAGGGCCGTATCATGAAGTTTGAGAGAGTGCATTTTCCAAAGGACTGACTGTTATAGACGCCCCTGCTCGGTGACATATAATAGTTTTCAAATACATATTAGCATCACTAAAGGACTTCCAAGGGCTTTTTTTGTTGGATCACTTGCTTCATTTTTGCCCTTTGTAGCAGAAGTACAAATGGCAATCTCTACAAGGTCCTTGCTGAATGCTTTCTGGGTAATTCTGAGATCAAGCCAAAAATACCCAGGAGCTACAGGTGCTTTGGGGCAACAGGATACCTTAAGAAAACATTCCTGTGTTCTTGTTCCTTATAGTAATAAACTTGCGTGGGGTGGAGAACTAGGCTCACCTCTGTGGCTACTGCTAGGTCTGTAACTGTTAAATAAATATGCGCCCACAGAGAGGCAAGTCCTGCCCCAGGAGCTGGAGGGGGCACTGGGGGGACCTACACAGCCCAGGATGCATTCGATTCCTTCGATAAGTGTTGACCGAGGGGCTGCAGCTTCCCTCCAACATTCGTCGGGCCGTGGCCTCCATCACACCACCGCCAGGCTCTGTATGGCCCTCGGCAAGGCGAGGATGCAGCCCCCGGCCTCCTGAGCCCCAGCACCCCGTTCTCAGCTCCTGGAGGACAGGGGAGCAGTGAGAGAGCAGAGGCAGAGCTGTCTCCCTCCTCACCCCTCGCCTCTATCATCAGGCCGCGAGATGGACACTGACGCTCTCCTGGAAAAGAGGAGCAGGAAGCAGCTGCCTCCGAAGGGCAGGGTTGCACAACCCAGTCACCGTGGGGAAAACACCAGAAACAAACCCCCCAAAATCCCCTAAGTCCTGAGCCACAGGACACATTTTAGCAGGGCCCCAGATGGTGCCGAGCCAAGGGTGTTTCCATTTTCTGTTTTCTGCACATCTTCATGACACGAAAGAGACGGTCACCTCTTGGAATCGTAAACCCTTGAGGACAGGCACGCTACGACCCACAGCTTTTGGAATTTTCCAACATGGAGCTATGGTGCTACTTAATGAAAATCACTCGTGAAACAAAGTATTACTTTTTCTTTTTCCACTTTAAAAGCCTGAGCTTCCCTTCTTGGGTCACCGGCCGGCCATCTGCTCTCTGGCCCAGAATTCCTGCTTTCCCTCTTCCTCCACACGCCCATTTGCACATCCTCTGGCATTTTACATCGCTGTGTCCCAGGGCCTGTGCAACTCGCAAGCACAAGGACTTCCCAAAAATCTAGGCAAAAAAAGGAAGGAAGCTAACGATCCGGCCACGCGAGCTCAAGCCCTTTATTGTTTGCTGGATTCCGCACATTGTCCTGCCTGGGGGGCGGTGGGGACGTCTGCTGTCCCCAAGGTCAAAGCCAGCCAACGCGTCACATGTGCGTTACCGTTACCTTGTACCTTTCAGAGGAAGCGGGTACGGAGGTCATTCTTTCTGAGTAAAGGAAAAGTCTCTGGGATACATTTGCATTGGCAGAGGAATAAAAATGACACCTGCTCCAACCAAATTCCATGAGCCAGCCGCTCCATTCCTGAGCTTTATTACTGAACTGCACTCACAACAGTCGTGAATCACTGCCAAAGCCCGGTTTGGAGACCACGGGCCAGAGTCTGACCAGGCTGGTCGGGGGAGAGCAAAGATCACTGCGACAACAGTCACTGGCAATTTCGGGCCAGGATCAAACGCGGGACCATTAGGCACGAAAACAACTGAAAACGGAATCCGGCCATAAACATGAGACCAGCCCTCTTATGTAAGAGCTAAAACCGATGTATTTGGAACAACTATAAAATGGGGAGGGCTTGGGAGGACAAAACGCTGATTTGTGAAGGAATGCGATCTTTTATCCAACATCACTGCTCCTCAGACACCTCCTATGTGAACTCTGTATGACTAACAAGTTCAAGGTTTAGACCTGGCTTTGCTGCCTTTTCACACGTAGAACTCTTCTGAGCTGTCCCTCAGTTACTCAGGCAGCAAAAGGTTTAATGCCTTGATTGCTCTCCTCTGGATGCTACGAGAGTCTTTCTTTCATTCCGCTTGCACTACGGCCTCTCCCCTCCTGCCCCAGCCCACTCCCTGGAGCCATCCAGTTCTCACAGACGTCCCCACACTGTTTCTCGCAGAAGAAAGCCACACACACCCCCTCCTCGCTCAGCCCTCCCACCGCCTCAGAGCGCTGCCCCCTCGCAGCCTGGCCCACGCCCTCAGAACACCCAGGCCTGGCGCCACCAGGGCCACGAATGGGCCGCGGGAGAGCCGCTCACAAGTACCAGCTCCAGCAGCTGAGATGCTCTCCCTTCCCTTCTGCTACTCAATGTTCAAGTTCCAGGTTAGTGAGGAAGGCCGAGTTTTAGAGCCTGGAGCATCCCCCAAACAGGGAAAAGGCTGAGGGACTCGCAAAGGGCTTTCTCATCATCACGCGGTCTTCCCAGGCAGCGAGACGGCAACAGCATTCATCCCGGGAGGACCTGGGGTTTCCCACAAAGCAGGTGGGGGCTTCTGATGTTCCAGGACACTCGACTCAGCACCTGCCTTCCCTCACTCCAATCCGGGGCTCAGTACCGCTGGGTGGTCCCTTTCCGGAAGACGTGGCAACTCGGAAGAGCAAACATTTCATAGCGAGGACCCCAATTACACGGGGTGAGGGTCACCGAGGTTTCCGTAAGGTGGCCGTCCGCCACGGGTGGCATGGTGTGTGGGCTCTTCTGCTGAGCCCTCTTAAATTCTCCTTTAGCTCTGCCTTTCGGTGCGTAGCACTGTCTATCATATGCAAGCTTTGTTTCACCCCATGAACGGAGGACAACTGTATTAGCCATACGAGTCTGAGTTCCCGTGTTATTTAATTGCTACACTGCTGTGTTAACGAAGTTAGGAGGGGGGGTTGGCAAACACGTAGATCACCTTCACGTACAGATATTTGTGGTTTTATTTTTCCTTCTGCCAGCTTGCCTCTCTGTTTCAATTGCCTACCATCTGCCTTTGAACAATCTAAGTGCGAGCAGATAGGTTTTATTTGGAGGATGCAATGCTTTGAGCTCATCCTACAAAAGCATTTTCATAGAGTGGCGTTCAGAGTATGGGTTGCTTAATAGGATCTCGGAGGCCATTCAGTTTGGGCCGGGAGTTGGTTTCTTTTCACAGTCGAAGTACATTATAAAATTAAAAACTCATGATCACAGTTTTTTTTAGCGGAAGGAAACAGAGTGGTCAGGGGGCTGGAACCAACCTCTCACCTTAAAATGAGCCCTGAAACACCCAGCGGGAGTGCAGGCAGCCGGACAGGGGAGCAGATGGTGTGTTATGTATAAGGTCTATTTCCCACTCCACCGTCCTTAATCGCTTTGAGTTTTCTTGTTTTTTAATCCAAACATGAAGACCTTCTGAGTTTGTGGTTTTCTTCACATGACCAAAAACACCCAACTGAAAAGGAGACATATTCACTCTGTTCACCTGGTTGATTTTAAAAAGTTTTCCCACTAAGTAGAGTGATTTGACTTGAACTGATCTGTGATTTAGAAAATACTCCTAAAATAAAACCACCTACTGAGTTAGAAATCAGGAAGCTGCCAGGGAGTCAGAAGACCTGGGTTCTAGTTTGAGTCTTGTCTGAAACTCCTCAAAGCTGTAGCTCTAAGTGTCTAAATCGTAATTCTAATGACCATCTTCTGAATGACAAGTGCTCAGCAGTCAGAACATTTTTTTTTTTTTGGGTACACGGGCCTCTCACTGCCGTGGCCTCTCCCGTTGCGGAGCACAGGCTCCGGACGCGCAGGCTCAGCGGTCATGGCTCACGGGCCCAGCCGCTCTGCGGCATGTGGAATCTTCCCGGACTGGGGCACGAACCTGTGTCCCCTGCATCGGCAGGCAGAGTCTCAACCACTGCGCCACCAGGGAAGCCCCAGTCAGAACATTTTTAAACCCTACAAGGCAAGTTTCAAGGCGTTAATCCTTATGGCAGTGTCATGCCTTAAGTGGAAGGAAATTTCACCTACCACCAAACCATATTCAAACTTTACTTCTCATTTACAAAGAGGGAATTCGTATGTATAGCTGGCCTGGTCTTAAAACTGAGCCCATAAGCCACCTCCGTAAATCTTCTCCCCACTAGTTTTAGAAGAGTGAGAACTTCTCTGCTTTCATTACTAAAATGAGGCTGCTCTTCGGTGAGGTGTGACTCAAACTGAATTCCCTCAACTCTTTCCCTCTTCTCCCAGAACAGGGTATGTTGAAACTACGCTTATACCGAAAAATCTTACAAATGGGCAGTCATAAAATGTCAAAGAATACGGCTACTTCAGTAAAAGTCTGACGAGGAAAGCCCATTTAAGGAAATGCAGTTTTACTACTTATATGCAGTACATTGTGCACTTAAACTCTACTATAAAATGAGAAAATTATAATTCCCAATAGGCTAATACCCTACAGTGATGTATCACCAACATTAAAACTCCTAACGTACAAAAATTAATTATTAGCTGCTGAAATTAAAGCAATAATTGTAATAATTTCTAAGGCCATTAACTGAAAAACTCATACATTTAAACTGGGTTTCTTACCCAAACTGAATGAGATCCACATAAATTACAAAAAGAGTAACTTTCAAGCTTCTCCTCTGTAAGAATTACATGAACTATTTCTCAATTATTATAAATTTGGAATTATCACTGTACCAAAAGCTGCCAAAAACCTACTTTCCTTCCCCTGTTCCCAAAGGGCTTGCTTGATAGAAGTTCCAAATACTCACGATGATGTCCATTTAGCAAATTTAGGTAATGAAAACTGGTATAATAATCTCTAACTAATAGGAAGGAATACCAGCGTACCCCAAAGAATAAGACAAACTTGAAGGGAAAAAGGAAACAGTAAACTACAAAGTGCACAAACCAAGACGAACAAGTACTAAAACAGTAATTTGGGACAATAGACTTTCACCTCACGGCTGTCAAAGTGCCCACCATCAAAAAGAACACAAATAACAAATGTGGGCAGGGTGTGGAGAAAAGGTAACTCCTGTACACTGTTGGTGGGAATGTAAATGGATGCAGCCACTATGGAAAACAGTATGGAGGTGTCTCAAAGAACTAAAAATAGAACTACCATACCACCCAGCAATTCCGCTCCTGGATATACATGCGAAAAAAATGGAAATACTAACTCGAAAAGCTACGTGCACCCCAATGTTCCCAGCAGCATTATTTACAATTGCCAAGACAAGACATGGAAGCAGCCTAAGTGTCCATCAACAGATGCATGGATAAAGAAGATGTGGTGTGTACACACACACACACACACACACATACACACAATGGAATACTACTCAGTCATAAAGAGTAAAATTTTGCCATTTGCAGCAACATGGATGGACTTAGACGGCATTGTGCTAAGTGAAATAAGTCAGACAGAGAAAGATAAATACTGTACGATCTCTCTTATATGTGGAATCTAAAAAAATACAACGAACTAGTGAATATAACAAAAAAGCAATAGACTCACAGATATATAGAGAACAAACTAGTAGTGACCAGTGGGGAGAGGGAAGGGGGAGGGGCACAATAGGGGTAGGGGACTCAGAGGTACAACCTATTAGATATAAAGTAAGTTACAAGGATATATTGTACAGCATGGGGAATATAGCAAATATTTTACAATAACTATAAATGAAATATAAGTCTCTAAAAATTGTGAATCACTATATTGTACACGTGTAACAATATTGTATAGCAGGGGGCTTCCCTGGTGGCGCAGTGGTTGAGAGTCCGCCTGCCGATGCAGGGGACACGGGTTCGTGCCCCGGTCTGGGAGGATCCCACATGCCGGGAGCGGCTGGGCCCGTGAGCCATGGCCGCTGAGCCTGTGTGTCCGGAGCCTGTGCTCCTCAATGGGAGAGGCCACAACAGTGAGAGGCCCGCGCACCGCAAAAAAAAAAAAAAAAAAAAAAAAAAAAAAATATATATATATATATATATATAGTATAGCAACTATATCTCAGCTTTAAAAAATAATAAAATAAATAAAACAGTAATTTGGGGAAGGAACAGGATTCGGGCAGAATCATCAAAGAACAAAGAGAAGGGTAAGAGAGAGTGAAGATAAGCCAGAGGCCACCAGGGGTGCCAGAGTGCCCAGTCCTGAGACGGAGCAAACCTGTTTTTGGAGAACTCAACGTCAGCACACACTGTTTGAAAGGTTCACAAACCACACATTATGTGCTGGAGGGTGAGGGTTTCTACTCTGGGAATATGAATGAACGCATGATAAAACGAAGGAGAAAATGTTCTCTTAATAAAGAAAAAGAAGACTCGCATCTGAACCGAACATGGGAAGTGCTCCCCAAAATAACTTTACAGGGAAAAGAAAGACTGGGGGAGGATGAGGAGGAACCCGGGAACTGAACGGGAAAGTTAAGTCAGCTAATAATAGAGACAGAAGGAAGTACTGCGCCCCAGGAGATAGAGACGCAAAGGAAGAAAACGCAGGCCGGCCAGCCTGGGAATCGCGGGTAATTACCCTATTGCACAAGAGGCTGTACGGCCGGGGCCTGACCAAAAAAAAAAAGAAAAAGTCCATCTCTCCCCACCCTCCAACTTCTTTTAGATCAGACTTCGAAGTCACTTACAGCACAAGCTTGAGATTGGCCCCTGCAAGCCTTAAAGAATTCAACTATTAACCGTGAACAGCATTTTGATGTTCTGGGAATGTGTGTGGGTTTGATGTGGTGTCAGAACCGAAGTAAAGCTCAGGAGAGGGGAAGTGAATTTATGCCAAACTCATTTTTTTTTTTTTTGCAAAACTCTTTAAAGATGAATGTGTGTGTGTGTGTGCGCGCGTGCGCATGCGTCCACGTGCACACGTGAGTGGGTGTGTATATACTTAGACCCAATTGGAAAGTGAGAGTTGCAAAGAGTTTTGGGGGTCTGAAGACACGGCCCTGAGGTCAGTCCAGTACAGCTGGAGGAAAGCCAAGTCCAAGAGCACCCAGGGCAGCTGCCTGCCATCTTAGAGCGCAGGACGTGCCAAAGGAAGCAGGCTGCTGGCCGAGGAGTCCAACGTCCTGCTCTGAGGATGGCCAGTAAGGAGGCGTGTGCTCCTGGGTGTGTATAACAGAGCGAGCACACCTGGCTGGGCAACTGTGCAATCTGATACCACAGGGGGGAAACTTCTTCCTGATCTCAGCGCGTGATCGGATTCTGCCCTGAAGCAGAAGGCTTAAGTGTCCTTGCAACTTTTATCCAGAAGAAAGGCAAACAGACTCACTCCTCCTTCTCAATACCAGCCAAGGGTCATAAAAAATGAAGGAAGTACAGAGGAGAACCACAGTGTGGTGTCTTCGGTCACGGAGTGTCACCTTGGCCACGCTGGAAGGCTGGCTGGCAGGAAAGCTATGCTGCAACAGGCCTGATCTCACGCAATTTTATTTTTGACAAGAGCTAAGTTGTTAAAATATAACAGCGCACCCTTTTGTAAACCTTGCCACATAAACGAAAAACACTGAGAAGTCCTTTATCAGGTGACGTGTCACAATTTAGGGTTCGGAAAACACGGTAGCTCCTGCTGGGGGATGGGGGATGCCCCCCTACACACAATTTCATGGGCACTTGTTACTTCATCCCTATTTCTATTTCAACAGCTCCTTAAGGAATGCGTCCTGAACGTTTCCTCGTAGGCAGGTCAACTTTTAAGCAACGCAAGTGAAACCAATGACAGACGGCCCTAATGTAGTCACAGAGGTTGGAAAATGTGTCCATAGGAGGCTGCTACAACTGGGACTGTAATCCTCGCAGGACTGAAAGGGAGGGAGTCCCAAGATTAGACTGTTTGTCCTGATGCTCAGGAACCCAGCGCCCACCAGGGCTAGGCCCAGGTTCCCCTGCTCCCGAAAGGGTAAGCTTACCCTTGGGTCTGGTAAGGCCGGAAGGGAGAGAGAGGAGGAAATGGCCCCTCCATCAACAGCCTTGGCAGTGGAGAGGCTGGGCCAGGGGAGTGACAGCGGGAGGGACGCTGGCGGCACCACGTCGTCCGGGTGTGAGGTGTATGAGTTGAGGGTTCTGAGGAAGGCACGCGCTTCGCGGCTACCTGCACCCCAGGAGCCTCATGAATGTGTCTTTTCACTGGGCACACACGGCCCTAGGCTTTGCTGCTGCCCAACGCGGCTCAGAGGAGCATCCCTGCAACAGCGCCCGGCCTGCCTGCCACACAACCCCTCGTGGAGCCTGTCTGGAAGGCAAGGGGAACCTAGGACACCCTGCGAGGACAGAAGGGCCTGGGGGTCAGGCACTGTGGAGACGGCCCCCCCTACAGCCAGGAAGAGCCCAAGGCCGGGAGGGCTGGCGGGCAGCTTTAAGGCAGCTCTGGGAAAGAGAGCCATTGGCAGATGACAGTTTGCGGGGAACCGTAAAAGAGCCCTGGCTGGGGTCTGGCTGGGTTAGGGAAGTTGCAAGTTTTCACCTACCCTGATGCCCCAAATCCCACCTGTCTCTCAATGGCAACAAGCGCAGGGCAAAAAGGAGTCACCTGGGCCCCTACGGAAGGCCCAGGAGTGTCTGCTCGTACCTGAAAATACCTGGCTTCTCCAGACTGGTCCATCTCACATGCGTCAGATTGTTCCTAACTCTGACACACTCCCCTGACAGTCCTGTCTTTAAGGACACAGCACTGAGTTCTCCACTGTAAATGGAAATCTTGAGGCTGTCATACCATCCATACGACAGGACCTGGGGCTGGTCTTCTAGTCCTCGCTGCTTTAGCCCCCAGGGCAGCCCACTGGGAGGGAACTAGAGCTCCAGAGCGATCATCCCCCAGCTAAGTGCGGAAGAGAACAGGGATCTGGAGAAGGAGGCTGAGGAGTTGACGGACGGAAGGGTCGGATCCCTCCCTTTGCCTGGAAGGGCAACCCTGGACTTCGCAGGAAGTTCGCAAGCCGCCCTGCTCTCGGGTCACCTCCGCCACCCAGTGAGCAGACGGGTGAGGCAGAGAGCAGGCGGTAGCCCCTCGTTCCCGGAGGATCGCAGCCAGCAGGGCCAGGACTGCACGCGCTGCAACTAACAGCCCCCAGCTCTCTCTCCCAGACCCGAGAGGCATCCTCAGCCAAGCAAAGAGGGTGGATTTCTGATAGGTTCACTCCTTTGGGGCTGTCCGTGCTTCATCCCGCACAACCGGCCTCAAGGTTCTCAAGCCTCGTCTCCAGCTGCCGATGCTCCTCTCTGGAATATGGGCGATCCAGATGGAAAGATCCAGCAGGTGCTGTGTGTGTACATGTCGGTTCAGGGATTGAGTCTCATGGGGGGACTTAGGTATTGGGATTAGTCCTGACACTGCAACAGAAATGAGGTCTCTCCCTTCCTTCCTCCCTCTACCTTCAAGGGGTATTTACTCAGGACTTCCACTGTGCAAGGTTTTCAACTTACACTTCTCTCATGTAGCACAGAGCCTAGCGCCCACCGAGCCCGTGAACAGAAGATTCATAAATACTTGCTGATTTAAAAAATTCCATTCAACTGAAGGACACTGGACCTTCTCTGTGCCGGGCACTGAGCTGGACACTGGAAATAGAAAACGAATCCATCTGACTCCAGCTAGAGGACGAGGCACAGGCAAACCATAACAGGATCACTGCCAGTAACGGAGACAAGTTCAGTGAGGCTGTAGGATGCCGTGCCTGACAGCACCGGGGAAGGCTTAAGAAACGGGATTCAGATGACAAGCTGGCTAGCAGGCAGGAGGAGGACCGGGGCAAGGTTCCAGGCATAAAAGTTCATAATGTGGTTTGGGAGAACGACAGGTACTGGTTGGACTACAACGTGGGGCAGGAGGGTGGAGATGATCCTAGCGATAGAAAGGCAGCCTGTCCAGGGCCTGGATGCCCTGATAGAGAGCTGGGTTCCATCCTGAACTGCAGTGTCAGAAAGGGCCTGGTGTGATCAATTTCTTGTTTGCCAAGAATCATTCTGGGCTGGTTGGGAAGGGGCGGGGAGTGCAGGGTGGAAGATCAGGTGGGAGACAGCTGAAGAGTCCGGGGCCAGGGGGAGACAGTGTTAGTCAGCACGGAGAAGAAAGAACAGCGTGAGAGACATGGGGTGTGGGCCGCACAGGATCCAGGAGCCCGGAGACGCAACCGTGGATGAGTCTGTGAGTGCCCCGTGGACCAGAGAACGGTCCTCACTCACCACCCTCGTCTTGGATGGCTTTTGTGGCCACACTGGCCTTTGGAGGAGAGAGAGGTGACTTGGCAGAACTATTATTACTGCCCCCCTTTTGGCTCCTCTCCCCCGTGATTCGTATCCTGAACAGTTTTCTGTAGCTCTATCTTTACGCCCTGAGACTCTGAGATTCTTTTAATAGAAACCTCCACCAAGGAAAGCTGCCATCCTCTCTCCCATTAATCCTCCTCATCAGCACCTCTTGGCAGTTATCTAACCCACATGGGACAAAAATAAATAAATAAGTAAACAATAATAGTAAGGCTCCGCCAGGCTAGCAAACTGATCCAGGCAGGGGATTATAAGAGACACCTGTTTTTCAACACAGCAGCTGCGAACACAGTAGAAGCGTGGCATCCTGGAAACAAGAAAGAGTTCTCATTAAAATCCAAGAGTAGCAGAACCTGCCATGGACCAGTTTTCAGCTATGTCACCTGAATGTGAAAAGAAGTTCAAATAGGACTAGACACATAAAAGGAGCTGTGCTTCACTGAACTTGGAATCTGAATGTTAGTTTGCTTATGGGGAGGTGATTCACCTATTCATCCAAGTATTCTAAATCCTTAAAGCAGCTATTATGCACTTAGGGTGTTATCATAAACATACTAAAGCTTTTTGAAGTCTGGTTGATCCATACCCGGTGCTGACCAAACACCTCTTCATTTAAACCAGAACACAGCCCAATGGAGAAAGTGGACACTGACATAGGAGCAAATAGACAATATTTAAAATTATCTTTTCAAGATACATGCACCCCAGCGTTCACAGCAGCACTATTTACAACAGCCGAGACATGGAAGCAACCTAAGTGTCCGTCGGCAGATGAATGGATAAAGAAGATGTGGTACATATATACAATGAAATATTACTCAGCCATAAAAAAGAATGAAATAATACCATTTGCAGCAACACAGACAGACCTAGAGATTATCTAAGTGAAGTCTGTCAGAAAGAAAAAGACAAATATTATATGATATTACTTATATGTGGAATCAAAAAAATAATACAAATTCTTAAAAAATTTACAGAACAGAAACAGATACAGACATATAAAACAAACTTACGGTTACCAAAGGGGAAGGGGGGTGAGGAATAAATTAGGAGTACAGATTTAACAGATACACACTACTAGATATAAATAGATAAACAATAAGGTTCTACTGTATAGCACAGGGAACTATATTCAATACCTTGTAATAAACTGTAATGGAAAAGAATATAGATAATATACACATATATGTATAACCAAAGCACTTTGCTATACACCTGAAACTAACACAATATTGTAAATCGACTATACTTAAATTTTAAAAATTATCTTTTCAGTTCATTCACCAGTGAAAATACACACACACACACACACATACACACACACACAATCTACCAACATATAAGCACCACAGGCAAACTGTTTCATAGCTGCAATATGTACACATTACCTTTTCAGACCAGACCAGGGAGATGCTCTTAGAAACAGCTTGTTAACAAGCCCCTCGCATTGCTGTTTAACAATCCGTTTATAGCCCATCAGGAAGTCAGCCCTCCAAGGAGATATATTTTACATCTACATGTAGGGTTTCTTTGCCACAAGGCTGGGTTTCATGAAATCTTTCACTCTATACACTGGAAAACAGATTATGCCATAACTGCTGGGACATATGATCCTATGAGCATGCAAAACATCTGCATATATACAGAGTCACAAGAACAAACCCTTGGAATAAAAGCAGAATGATGTCCAAGGAAGCACAAGCCACCCCATACAGTCCCGACTAGAACTAAAAATAGTGCAAAAAGGCCTGGTGTCAGCTACCCTCGCACTGTTCCCTCTAGAACACGCTACTTCTAACCTCCAGTGTTGGTTTTTAAGCTTGAGCCTTCAATAACTTTACTTAGAAACCTTTCCCTGACCCAAAGAAGCTACTTTCCAGGCTTTGGATTGTGGAGCAATAGTTCAACGCACTTCAATTATGAGGCCATTAATGTACACAAGATGCAAACAAAGAGCAAAGCTGAAATTGTGAATTTCCCCCAAAGCCTAACATGTGTGCCCCGGGGACACTAGGGCCGGCTGAGAGATTACCTTTCTGGCAAATGGAAACCCCTGAAGCTCTAAGTACCGTCAACTGCCCAAAGTGCAGCCAGCTGGACCAACGCTTGCCTCACCCCGCCTGGGGAAGCGTGAGGCCAAAACTTCCCCAAAGTGGCGCAACCCTGTCAACACAGCCCCAGGCGGAGTCCCAGAAGGATTAAGAGAGAAAAGCACCCTAAGTATATACAGGACCCCAAGAAGAATCACAGGCACCAATATGGGGGCCAGAGCTGTGAAGTGGATTTTTCCTAATAATCCATTTGGCATGTAGCCTGGCAGACCACAAACATGTGCATCGGGTAGGATAATGAGATTTGCCCAAACTAGGCTCTGCAGGTCATCCTAAAATGGACCCAAATAAGAAACAGGAGGTGTTGCGAACTCATTTTCACCTATAACCTAGGTAAAATTAACCAAGAGGTAAGAGGACAATACTCCCGTCCACCCACACCCCCGCCACGGCAAACCTTTAAACACCACAGCTGAAATGGAAACGTACCCAGAACCATCGTCCCCTTAAACGGGACTGTTCAACACCATGGCTAAGCACAAAAGCACGCGCAGGCATTCCCCCTACCTTACAGAAGCTCCATTTGGCCATTTCACCAAATTTTTCGAGACAGACAAATTCTCAGAAAAGCACGCTAAGGTTAACAGTGACTTGCATCCCAGGGCCCGGCTCGTCCCTCTGCTGGAATAACAGGGCCTTTTGGCGGGGTGCGCGTGGCTTTCTGCCTTTTCTTGCATTTTTAAGGTTCTTTTCCCTCCGAGGTCTCGTCCCACACATCTCCAAGCAGAGCCCACGACCTTGCACCCAGAAAATGAGAAATAAATCTGCCGTTGATGTCAGTGGTTCTTTATTCATTTTCTAGGGTAGGGAGCTTAGAAAAGCCAAGGTGCCAGCGAGGGTGGGAGCATGTAAGACGGGTATACTAATAGGTGCCCTACTTGAGATGTAACCCAACACCTAGGTCCCTGTGCCCATCTCCCTCCCATCTGGGTGAAAGTTAAAGATCCCCTTACAGCATGCTGAAAGAGATTAGAGGATCATCACTGCAGCCTTCCTGTGCTCTGCAGCATTCCCCCAGGATTCCATCGTATCCAAAAACTGCTTCTGACCTGCAGCTGACTTCTGCTTCCGAGAAGCGTGCCCTCACCACTCATGCACGGCCCCGCCAGGAGCACAGAGCCTCAGAGACGCAGAAGAGCAGAATGCCAGCTTCAGAGAGCGAGCCTTTGTTTCTCTGGGTCTGAGGGCAAAGACGCTTGCCTTCCCAACGGGTACGGTCTCCCGTTCCACCTCACCCTAAAGTGCTCAAGTCAGCAGACCCGGGGCAGGACTCCGGGGCACAGAGTCAAACACGGAGCTGGCAGCCTTCCAGGGGACGGACTTGAGATGTCGTCAGCCAAACTGGGTCATTCAGGTCTCCACATCCGGGAGGAGAGGAGACTCACCCAGACTGGGGACCTAGGCCACTCAGAGTTCACCCTTAAATGACAGTTCTCCCACCCAGTTCACCTCACTTCGGAGACAGGTCAGATCAAGAGGTGCAGAGTGAGAGTGACCCTGACCTGCTGTCCCCAGCCATCACTGGCCACGACCGTCAAGACCATTAGGGGAGCCACAGTCTCGACAGAGCGAGGCACCAGTCAAGTGAACTCAGGACCCGGATGTTTCAGATCTCCCAGGTCTCAAGTCAAAAGGAGGACACGGCAGCTACCAAATGCACCAGGGGGCCGATCGTTCAGATTGCCCAGTTCCCCAAACCAGATGTGCCAACCCCAGGGCAGGAATTTGGACACGCGAGTACACACAGAAGCCCAAAGAAATGAGAACTCACTTCTGTCCCTTTGGGTGCCCGGCCTGTGATCACAAACCTACACGCAAAAAGACAGCGCTGGACCAGATGGCTGAGTCAGGAGACACTACCATGTGGTCCGCTCTGGCAGGAGGCCGACGTGACGGTCAAAGATAGTGTCTGGGAAAGATATATGGTCTAGAACAATGAAGGAAGGAAGTAACATGGAAAAAAGTGGCCTTCCCTTGTCTGAGCTTCTGCAAAGCAGTCCAGAAAAGTACTCAGCAAACGCCTGCTCCCCTTTTATAAAGTCTCAGGTATGGTTTCTCTTGGCTACACCAGTGGCAGATCTATTTATCCGAGTACTAATTATGAGGCTTCAGACAATACTGGTCCCAAACTGTCTCTTGAGCTGGAGTCTTCGCCAGGGATGCCAGCACTGTTCTGGTCACACCATAGCCAGGCTGGCACACGCGAGGCCACCGCTGCACACCTAGACCCACACTTTCCCCAGAGACCCAGGGAAGTGTTAGGGACGCGGGTGACTTCAGAGACAGAAAGGCTGTTCTCTGGGGGGTGATTTTTTTTTTTTAATTACAATGCTGATTTCTATCTGTAGCTCATTTCTTCCAGGAAATACCTGAGAGTCAGTATCTCATCTTTGGTTGCTGCTTCCTCGTGTATAGGGGATGTGACCGGATCAGGCATTAGTGACCTCATGATACAGAGAAATCTTCAGAAAGATGAAGTCACCTGGCCTCATCATAACCCACCGGAGAGGGCTGCAAGACAGCTGAGCAGAAAAATCACCGAAGTTCTCTTGTGTTTTCCAGGGCGAAGGGAGAGGAACGGCTCTCCAGACCTAAGCTCTTTCCTCAACGGCCTAAAAGTGCCCACACCCGCTTCTGGGGACGGCGGCGGAGGCCGCGAACATTGTCTCCACTATTTCTCAAAAAGGGCTGTTTTCCAGGCCCCATTTCATCTTCTCATTTAACATGGATATCAATGGAAAACGCAGGAACGCACTGTAAGTCCACAGCAAAACACTGCTAACAAATACTTCAGCCCCCCTCTTAACATTTACTAAAAACAAAGGTTCCCTCATGCCCCAAAGTTACAAGTTTGGCTTCTTCAAACTCTTCCGTCTAAACCTCCACGAAGAGCCATCCACTACTGACGCTTGGAACTGGAAATTCACCACCCACAGCACACAGTGTCTGCTCTGTGGTCAGACAGACACGGGGCTGCACGCCACACAAAAGCGGACTGAAGAATGGATGCTCCCTCTCGAGTCTCAGCCCGGTCGCAAATAATAAGCGACTATATGAACAAGCAGATCCCTGAATAGCTTTGAATACTTGAGGGCTGAGTAATAATGCCCATCAGAGGCACTGTACGGTACTTCCAGGCTTCGGGTTTTTTCCTTTCTTTTCATCTCTGCAAACTTATTCAGAACCCTACTAGCTCCGCCCTCACCATTTTAAGATGCAAGAGGCATCTGTTCCTACCACGTAATTGCAGCTGGCTCCTTGCCCCTGTTAGTGGGGTCTGTATTCAATGAAAGTCAAAAGCGAGGCTTTGCTGAGCGCTGACTGAGCGACCCCAACCCCGGGAGAAACTCATGGCGACAGTGATTAAGAGCCCAGCCTGGGAGTTGGCCCACCTGCAAGGCCTGGAGTTTAGTTCAGGCGGTGCCACAAACCAGCCACGGGAGCTTGAGCAAGACCGTAACATCTCTGAGCTCCATTTTCTCAACGGTATAATGCAGGCACAGGACTAGAAAATCTCTCGCCCCTTCTAGATCCCTGTGATGGGAGGATATATAAAGTGGGAGAAGAACTAAGTTTGGGTGTTTTTAAAACAACGTAAGGCAGTGCCAACAGCCCCCAAAGATAGGTTTTTTTGTTTTGGGGTGGTTTTTTTTGGCGGTAGGTGGGCCTCTCACTGCTGTGGCCTCTCCTGTTGTGGAGCACAGGCTCCGGACATGCAGGCTCAGCGGCCATGGCTCACGGGCCCAGCCGCTCCGCAGCATGTGGGATCTTCCCGGACCGGGGCACGAACCCGCGTCCCCTGCATCAGCAGGCAGACTCTCAACCACTGCGCCACCAGGAAAGCCCAGATAGGTATTTTTATTACCACTTCAGATAACAGGTTCAAGCTTGAGATGAACAAGTTCAAGAAGCAGGATTCACACTCAGGTCTGTCTACTACAGGGTCCTTCCTTCCCCTAGAAGCTCTTCGCGGTATGGCAATGACTGGTCCCCTCTTCTCGGGAACTTACCATCCCCTTAAGGGAAATCAGTGTTACAGAGAAGAACCAATGAATAGCATTAGGCAGAATAAAGTGCAAATCAAACTCTGAAGCAGTGCTGATGGAACTACATGGGAGCAACAGTCACAGCACTGGGCGTACGCACCCACGGTGCTCACACCAGTGGGGCCGCACGCCCTTTTCAGGTCATTCAGGAAATGAGATCATTTTCCGTGTGTCTGACTCCCACATACAAAGGGAAAATACCCCCGAGGAACACACGAACTCCGGTGAGCGAGCAGATTTACTGGGCAGCTCTTTCCTGTCTTCTCTGGGGAGTAAGGTATTATTTTCATAAGTCACTCGTCCAGATAGCTGAAGTGTGGCCTTCTAAAAACGTAACATTATTTCTATGCCAACCATTTTCGTTGGATAGCTTTCCAAAATGCATGACACTATTTCCTCACTTCCTAAATCTCATAATTTACAGTTTGTCTTCAACTTGGACAAGGTCATAATGATGATCATTAATACTGTCGGTCATTGTGTGGTGCCAGGCAAAGGGGTTTCACTCTCTAGATATGAGTCCTCACGATGAAGCTATGCTTTCTGAGGTCTTGTCTGCTTTTTGCCAATTTTCCTGGTGTTAGTGGAACATGGTCCTGAGACAGAAAACCTGGATCCTGACTCCAGCTCAGCTATGAAGAGCACTGTGATCTCAGGCAGGCAATTTAAATGCTGCACGAGTCAGTTTCCTCATCTGTTTCATGAGAATTAGGGCTTAGGCTTTCTTAGTCCCTTCTTAACCCCCTCCATGCCATGTCTCTGTGTGCTTCCTTCTCTATGTCTGCTCTGAAGACAGGCTTCATTAAAGCTGTTCAAATCCAGAAATGTATAAAGTCAGAGGGCCCCAATTCTCCCTTCATTCTGGGAAATTAGAACAAGGCCAGTAGGGTCAGATATCAAGCTATCAAGAAAAAAGATAGGGCTTCCCTGGTGGCGCCTGCCAATGAGGGGGACACGGGTTTGAGCCCTGGTCCGGGAAGACCCCACATGCCGTGGAGCAACTAAGCCCGCGAGCCCCAACTACTGAGACCACAGGCCACAACTACTGAAGCCCACGCACCTAGAGACCATGCTCCGAAACAAAGAGAAGCCACCAGAATGAGAGGCCCGCGCACCGCAACCAAGAGTAGTCCCCGCTCGCTGCAACTAGAGAAAGCCCACGTGTAGCAACAAAGACCCACGGCAGCCAAAAATAAATAAATAAATGTATTTTTTAAAAAAAGAAAAAAGATGATTCCTTTGGTGGTGGCGGAAATCAGGGAACACCTGAAGAGACATCAAATAGATTCCTAGAATTCACACAGTATCTTCAGATGGACATGAGGGATGGTTTTTAAAAAGCATTGCATTCATGGATTGTGTAAAAAGTTTGAAATTGTGAAAAAAAAAAAAGCAGTGGAAGGAGAGAGACTGACCAGGGTGTGACCAAGGTGTCCAGCTCCGAGGGTGGGCAGGATGAGAGGACACAGCCCTGGCCTGTCACCCACCTCATCACCTGATGACGGGGTAAGGAGACACTGGGGGAAAGCAGAGCGAGGCAGAGAGGGAAAAGATTTGTGAGAAAAACATGAAAAGGGCACAAATGAACCCACCCGCAGACAAAGTATCACGAGAGGACATCAGGGATTGGTGTACAAATGGGAGATCTGGATGTCTATTCCAAGGTGGGTGGTGCGACGTGACCATCTGGCTACCCTGCCACGAGAGGGCCGGTTAGGGGGCACCCACCCAGAGAGGGAAGGAGCATCTCTGCCGGCTCTCTTCCCACCTCTCATCTTGGCCTGTGGGAAGCTCCCCCACATTACTCTTGGTTTCCTAACTTTCTTCATAAAGGTGGCTGTCCTTGAGTCTTGGGTCAGGAGAGAAAGTGCTTCGGAACTGTAGTCCCGAGATGTAGACTCGGTGAAGCTCGGGCCAGAGCACAGCCTGGGAGATCTTAGACCAATACATCGCTTCACGGCTATGGGCTTCAGGCTCCTCCTTTGCAAAACAGGGAGAAAACCTGCATCCCGGAGGGAGTAGTAAAGAGCAAATGAGATAATGTAGATAGAACGCTTAGGCCAAGGACCAGCGCACAGCAGCATCCGATAAACGACGGTGGTGATGATGGAGGAGAATAACCACCAAGGCAGCACACAAACCCTTTTAATTACCTAGACTTCACAAAGCTCCCAAAACGCAGGTGTTCCACAGTTTCCCATACGCTTAGTCCACAGGCCTGAGTGAGCAGTTAGCTCACCTGGGGCTCCACACCTAACAAACACAGGCTAATACCTTCCTTGTCACCACCCCACATACTCCCCAAATTCAAGGTCATTTAGCCAAAGACCAGGCTGAACTGTATACTTTCACTACCTAAAAACAAAGGGTGATCAAGCAAATTAACAGAGCAAGTAATATACTGACGGTACTATTTCGATGCAGGAGGTACGGTCTCCAGCACCCAGCAGCCCTCATTTCTCACCAGCTGATGGTGTGGACACAAGTCATTTCTGCCTGTTCACACGGAGGCTCAGCCTGAGACGCCCTGGAAAGCCACACTCTATTAGGCTGGTTCCTGTATGTTCAAAAATCAATGAAAATGTGTTTGTTTTTTAATAGGCTATCATTCTAACTTCTCACTAACTTTTCTCTTTCTCTCTCCAAATACTAGGCTTGGCAGCGAATGGTCTTTAAGCTGGGCCCCTTCTGGCGTGGGAACCCTGCGTCAACTTACACTCATGCTATTCAACAAATCCACACAGAGATTGGTTTCTACAACAAATACGGCAGTGAAGGACTCTGCCAGAAAACCAAAGCCAGTGCTTCTCCTAAAGTAGCATTCACAGAGACAAATACTTCATTTGTATACCCCACACCCTAGGGGGCTTCGTTTAGCACTGATTCACTCAGCCGGGAGATCCACACCACAGGGCAACTTTTCAACATCCGTAACAGAATGCACCTGCTCTTCAAGTTGGTCCCCACACCCCCTCCCCACCTGCCCCCAACCTGCCTCAGTGGCTCAACTCAGATACACAGTTTAGTTCTGCCTTCCTCTGGTGCCCATATTTGGGGTGTTTTTCCCCTTCACTTACCTATGCTAAAGAGGTAAGCTACTTCCCTAGGACCAGCTGCCATGTTTTTAGCTGATGCAGAGCCTACTGTGTATATTATTTTTTCATTTTTGTGGTACGCGGGCCTCTCACTGTTGCGGCCTCTCCCGCTGCGGAGCACAGGCTCCAGACACGCAGGCTCAGCAGCCATGGCTCACGGGCCCAGCCGCCCCGTGGCATGTAGGATCTTCCCGGACCGGGGCACGAACCCGTGTCCCCTGCATCGGCAGGCGGACGCTCAACCGCTGCACCACCAGGAAAGCCCCAGAGTCTACTGTGTATAAATTAAGGTGTATATTTGAGCCTAGGGCCCCCTCAAGGATTCCTCAGAAAAGGCCCTGCTAACAGGTCCAGCACCCCCAGCCCAAAACAGAAGTACCAGTCCCTCACATGGTATAAAAAAGTACCACTGCACCCCACCATCCCATCTTTGGGTATAAATCCAAAGAACTCAAAGCAGCATCTCAAAGAGGTATTTGTACATCCATGTTCACCACAGCATTATTCACAACACCTGTGAGATGAGAGTAACCCAGATGTCCATCAACAGATGAATGGATAAAGAAAATATGGCATATACATAAAATGGAATATTACGCAGCCTTGAAAAAGGGGAAATCCTGTCACATGCTGCAACATGGATGAGCCTCCAGGCCATTATGCTAAGTGAAATAAAGTATGATTCCACTCATATGAACTATTTAAAGTAGTCAAAATCATAGAAAGAAAATAGGAAGGTGGTTACAGAGGGCTGGGAGAAGGGGAGAGGGGACATGGGTGTTGAGTGAGTATAGAGTTTCAGTGTTGCAAGATGAAACAGTTCTAGAGATCAGTTGCACAACAACGTGAACAGACTTAACGTGACTGAACCGTACCCTTAAAACTGGTTAAGATGGTAAATTTAATGTTCCATGCTTTTTACCAGAATACAAACACTTGATTGCTGTAGATGGTGGTGCAAATACAAGTCCATGAAGCCCCTCTTCCCTCACCCCCCACTCCTACTCCTTCCTCTTCTCACGTCTAACAATATACCCTCTGGACCCAGGGCTCCCACACACACCACCTTCCTTGGCACGTACCTCTGTGCCCTCATACCAGCTGGCTTGCGATTAAAATGGACCAAGCTGGGAAGTGCCAGAGAGTATGCAGCCTATTGTATCGAATTTCCTTGGCCTCTTATAGGGATGCACCGTGAACCCAGCCAGTGAGGGACAGGGGTCTGAGAACCAGGGGGTCTGCCTTGCCCTAAACCTGGCTCAGTCACCGATCAGCTGAAGCAAACAATTTAGCTGTGTGGACCTCCTCTCCATAAAAATCAGACGTTGTAGGGACTTCCCTAGTGGCGCAGTGGTTAAGAATCCTCCTGCCGGGCTTCCCTGGTGGCGCAGTGGTTAAGAATTCGCCTGCCAATGCAGGGGACAGGGGTTCGATCCCTGGTCTGGGAAGATCCCACATGCCACGGAGCAACAAAGCCCGTGTGCCACAACTACTGAGCCTGTGCTCTAGAGCCTGCGAGCCACAACTACTGGAGCCCACATGCCACAACAACTGAAGCCCGCGTGCCTACAGCCTGTGCTCTGCCACAAGAGAAGCCACTGCAACGAGAAGCCCGCACAGTGTAACAAAGAGTAGGCCCCGCTCACCGCAGCTAGAGAAAGCCCGCACACGGCAACGAAGACCCAACACAGCCCAAAATAAATAAATAAATAAGAATCCGCCTGCCAATACAGGGGACATGGGTTCAAGCCCTGGTCCAGGAAGATCCCACATGCCACGGAGCAACTAAGCCCGTGCCCCTAGAGCCCGCGCTCCACAACAAGAGGAGCCACTGAAGTAAGAAGCCCGCGCCCCGCAATGGAGAGTAGCCCCCACTCACCGCAACTAGAAAAAGCCCGTGCGCAGCAACGAAGACCCAACACATCAAAAAAATCAAATCAAATCAGACGTTGGCCCAGGTGATCTTTATAGTCTCTCATCTCTTAGATTCTCAAAGTTCCCTGATTCACTTGCTAAAGACCCTGGGGAAAACTTAGAAGCCTGCTAATCTGAACCTTCTCCAGTGATTCCTCAAGCCCCTGTCTTGTATCTTTTACCCAGTTCCATGTTGTTGTTTGTTGAGACGCAAAAGCAGTTTTTGAAAATTTTATCAAAATAAGAAAACATTATTATTAGGCCAAAATTCTACCAGTGATCATTTTTAGGCAGACACCCAAGGGAGTGCGCTAGGCGTCCCCGTGACAGCACAGTGGCCCTAGTGACCACTTTGTGCAAGCCTGTGGGTGAAGTGTTAAGTCACTCCGAGCACACAGGACAGAGAGCGGAAAGGGCACTGACCTCCTTCCATGCTTCACTGCAAATCAGCAAACATTACTGACACACATTTCTGAGCCAGGTGCCAAGGCGGGCACCAGGACGCAAAGATCATCGCCATTAAACCCAAGGAGCTCAGAGTCCAGGAGGGGAAACCCAGAGACTCCCAGAAAGCAGCAAAATAGAGATTTCATTCCGCTAAAAAAGCCAACCAGTACGGAGGGCAGAGAAAGGAGGGGCCAGGGATGTTAGGCAACTATTTTTCTGTACTATCCTGGATGGTTCTCGCCGGCCGCCCAGCCGAGCCTTACGAAGGGCTGTGTCTGCTGGGCCATAGTTACTTTCAGCTGCAACTTGGCTGAAGTTAACACTGAACAGGTGACTTGAAGGTGAAGGCTGATGATGGAAAAGATAGCCTCTTGCTTTCTCCCGTACCCAGCAGTCAGCCACACGATCCTCCGAAGAAAATAATTTGACTTTTTACAGAGTTAGGTGACCCTGTCCTTACATTTGAACAACCCCAAATGGTCAGGAATGGAAGCATTTAATCTCTCACGATGAGAACGCCCAGTGCAGACAAACAGTGGGGCGCAGCCACAGTTTGTGTGACCTTGGGCTGGTCAACCTGTCTTCTGCTATAAACATGTGTCTGATATTAACTTCCCTGCAGTGCCCGGAACATGTTTATAAAGTGCAAAAGAAATGTAAAAGCCAATATCAGGCATTCATCAGCAACCACCACCATGAAAGTGATACATACAAAGATGTCACTGACTGAGTCAGAAACTTTCACCCTGGAAATTCCACCGAAATCGTACACTACTCTTTTCTAGCACAGAAGTAAACAGAGTACTTCCCTCTGTGGCTGCCTCTGGTCAGGCTCCTCTGTGCTCCATCACACCAGCTGCTGAGGAATTTACTGCCTGCTGACCAGCTGCTTGTAAGGAATGAGAGCCAGGGAGGAAGGTTTCAGGAGTAGACAGGAGGAGTGAAGGAAATCTCTCCACACAGAGAGCCTTCCGTGTCACATGTCCTCAGGATATCAGAGCCATCAGGTCATCCTTGAAAGCTCCTGACACTCATTCTCTGCTCCACAGAAAACTTTATTGTTTACTGGACTGTAGAAAAAAATCCCAGTTCTTGTGGGTTCCCAGCACACATTTTTTATTATTCAGTCACTGTACCACATCCCAAGGACTAAGGGAAACACCGCACACATCACCAGAGCATTTTCAGACAAGCTAGAATCATCCCAGTCCTTGATCTCCGGCGCTTCTTACTGGAACGTTGCAAACTAAACAAACTCCGTGGAAAAACGCACTTCACATATGTGCATTTAAACATATGCACAGTCCAAGCAAACAGTCATATTCTGGTTCCATAAAGAACAATCCAAAATAAAAGTGATACTTTCATTACTAGTAAAGACCATTAAATCTATTCTAATTACAGAGAAATACAGAGTGAGAAAAGAGGCTCCCGAAAAGAACTGAGGGGTAAACGATAAGGAAAAAAATGATATACAGACTACGGCTGCAATTTTTATGCCACATGTAAGACAGTGTGCTGTCTGGGTTTGGGAATGATTCCATCCGTGGGTGTGTAAGGAAAGGGCTGCTGTAGCCTCCCACTGGGGTACAATAAGATGAGCACCTGCAGCACCCAAACATAAGCCCCTCAGAACAGTGGGCATACGCAGTCTCTTTAGAAGAGACATCAAGAAAAGTCGCAGAAAGGCTTGTTTTTTGTTGTTTTCACCCTAAAATCACTATCTCATAGTTGGTCCAGGTTCTCCCCAGGTCAGACTTATTGCCATCGAGCTAAATACAATTTACTGACTTCATACCCTAGTATTTAGTTACCTCTGTTTGTGTTATGAAGTATCAGATAAATTAGATCAGGCATACCCTAGGATTTTCCTGAACTCGTAGAATCAAATTTATACAGAAAAAGAAATTGGTTTTGAAGTATAAACCTACCTAACATCTTTACTCTGACACCTCCCTGCCACCACAGACATACTGCCATCATCCCCAGATATGTACAAACACAGAAACCCGAAAGTTCCACTGGGCATTTTTTTGCGAGGCAAAAACAAAGAAACCCAACCCACCTTTTCAGTTCACATTAGCCCTAATTCAAACCCCCTGAGAATCTTTCCTGATAAGAGACACTAACACCTGAGTATAATTGTGAAACCCTAATAAGCAAACATGATAAAATACTGTTTCCTCTTAACAGATCCTATGGAAAAGCCGAGTTAAAGCAGGAAAGGTTTCTCGAATTCACCATAGATGAAGAAAACTGGTTACTTGTTCATTGTCTCTGCAGGGTCCCCTCAATGAACATTTAATGGGCCAAGCCACAAACAAACTTCAGGAGCTTCAGCCTCTCACAGAAGCAAAAGGCTTTTCCATCTGGGTACTGATGGAACAGTGAAATGGAAGTGCACACCAAATGCAAGGACGGGCAAAATAATTGGGGGAGATGGACAAATCAGTCTGCCTCCTCACGGTGGCAAACTTTACGACAACTTTCTAGAGGCAACAAACCGCAGCACCACTAGCCTTTGTAGACACACACACATATATAAATGTACACACACAACTACTTGAAAGGTAAATGCTGTGTTTGCAAACATCCTTCACCATCCTGCATTTACAATACTGAAAACCATGGCCAGAAAGCTGGGAGATTTCTACTCTTAGCTCTCCTCTCTGCACTGTCAAACTGGGAAGGTCATTTTGTCTGGTCACTTAGATAATTCTCCCTCTCTGCAACACGGGAGTTTTCTACTTTGGGATTGCTCAGCGTTCATATGCATCAGAGTAAAATAACCATTCAGCGACTTTATTCACCTTGGTTTAAAGGAAAAAAAGAGAAAGAAAAGAAATTCATTGTGCAATGCCCAGGAAAAGCTGACACGACGACTGTCTCTCTGACAAGCGCTTGCAATTACAATGCGGGGGTGGGGGGGAATCTGTCTGATCCGACTCTGTGAGCCCTTAAAAAAAAGAAATGATTCCAATCCCAATGGAGCCGGAGAACTTTTTTTTCTAAGGAGACCACCCCTCGGGAACAAAAGTTCCATTTCGGTCACATGTTGGGAGTAGGAGTAGGGACCAGGCTTTTTTTTTTAAAGGCGCACTAATTACGGGGGTGTTTTGCAGTCCTGGAGACCACTCGGGCTCCTCCAGACCGACGGTAACTGGCATTTCATTGTCAAAAAGCAAAGGGGTGAGGTGAGGGCGCAGGAGCCGACAGGGCGCTCGGCGGGAGGGGGGGGAGCAGCAAGGTTACACTAAAGGGTACGCTGCCGCCGCGAGCCGCGTCTCCTTCCCCGGCGCCCCAAATAATTTCCTGCGAACAGAGCGACTGCAACAGTCCCCTCGCAACTGAAGAGCCCAGTACGACTGGCCGGGCCGGTGCAGCTCAAGGTTTTCCACCCCGGAGAGGGAGGGGGAGAAGATCTTTACCTTAATGCTACACTGAGCAGGAGTCTCAGACATGTCTCACAGCGAGAGAGATCAGGAAGTTCTCAGTTTTTTTCCACTTTCCTTTCCTCTCCCCAACCCAGAAACGCTCCACGGCCGGCCGGACGCGGTCATTTAAGAAGTTTCTTGCAGCATCTCTCCCGGCGGCCGCCCCGGGGGGCCGCGAGCGCGCGGGGCGGGGCGGGCGCCGGCGGAGTCGCCGCGCGGGGCGGCGGGGGCGTGGGAGCCGGGCGGCGCGGCGGCGGGGTCTGCAGGTCGCGGTGCGGCGCGGCGACCCGGGACGCAGCCCGGCCGGCCTCCCGCTCTCTCCTCCCACCCGGGCCGGCGCCCCCGCCCCCCGCCCTCCCGCCGCTCTCCCTCGCTCTCTCTCTCGAATGTTTTCCTTCCTGGAAGAGAGAAACTGAAAGGCAGAACTGAGAAAGCTCTTTGCTCATTGATCTTGAGAGTTTCAGTGCAGAAACTGACGTGAATTCCCAGCACTGAGCTCTGCCTCTTAAAGGAGCCACCAGGAAATAAAAGATCGGGTTACAGCCCCGCATCGGAGAAATAAAAGCCGGGCCGGGGGTGGGGGAGGGGCGGCGGCGGGGGCGCGGGCGGAGGATCCCGGGGAGCGGGGCCGCGCGAGGCCGCGGCTGCTAACTAGGCGGGCGGCGCGGCCCCCGCCGGCCTGGCGCGGGGCGTCCTAGGCTCCGCTGGGCCGCCGCCTGGCTCGCGGAAGACACTCCGAGAAACGTTCCATCGGGGCCCCAGAAACCTCAGAACAGGTTTTATTAAACGCCTCCCCCTCCCCTAGCTCCGTCTCTTGGATACATTGAAAGGCACAGGGGGTTCCCCACCCCCCGCCGAGCGCAGACGCAATGAAAATAATTATATAGGAAGGGACATTCCGGTAAGGACGCGGAATCCGAAGGAGGAAGTAAAACAATAGCCTTTGTTCTGCTTCTCGACCGCGGCCTCTTTAAGAGAATCCACCAGGAAATGGGAGATCGGGTTACAGTCCGCACCGGGGTAAAGGGGCGAGCTAGCGAGCGAGCGAGCGAGCCGCGGAGCGCGACGTCGGAGACAAAGCGGGGCGGCCGCCGTTAGAAGCCCAGCCTGGCCGTGGGGGATTCCCCGCGAAGGTGGGCGCCCGGAAAAGAGGAGGCGCGCGCGCCCGCCAGGCCGGGGATGCGGGCGCTGCCCCAGCCGAGCACGCGTCCTGGAGAAGGAAAGGCTGTTGGGCGGTTATCAAAGGCAGTTGAGTTCCTTTTCCTGACCCCCCCCTTCCTCCCTGTTTCGAAATCCTCTTTTTAAAGCAATAGCGGCCGCTACCAACCGAAATAGGTGACTCGACTGCCAAGTTGACAGGACGTGTTCCTGAAGATAATACCCCTCCCCAGGACCGCTTCTCTGAAACCGTCATTGGCGATGGGACGACCCCGGGAGCCTGCCGGGGGACGAATATTTGGTTGGAAAAACAATTGAGAGGAGGTTAAAGCCTGTCGGGCTGAAGGTTCTAGCCTTGAGTACGTGCAGTCTGATCACTCTATTATTTTTATTGTTATTTATAGTCTCTGAAAATGCTCTGAAGTGTCCACTGCAGAAGGTTGAGAACATTATACTTATGTTTAAATTCTAAACCCTGCTAATACGTACGGCTTTAATGTATGGATGTGTAATAAATTACAAATATATAAATATATATGTATAATGTGTGTCTATAGTATATACAGATAAACCAGGACAGATTTCCCAGATCCTCCCCATCCTACGGATTTTTCCTACCCACTTGCCTTCATCTCTCCACATAATAAATTGTGTTCAGACTTCTTCACATGCTCATTCGAAGAACACTCTGAACCAGAATTTATTAAAGGGGTTGGAATGGGAAAAGAGTCCTGTTGCTGGGATGGTGGGAATAATGGGATTTTGTGAGTCTCCGAGGACCTCAGCAGTCCATGTCACCTGTCACAGGCCTTGTCCTTCTGGAGAGCGCTCATGTCCACACTAACTCTTCTGCCCTGGACCACCTGCTGCTCCCCACCTCAACCCACACACACGTGTCTGCCTTTGATCCCTCGGCTGGTGTTGCAGGCGTTGGTTCTGATGTCCCATGGCTGGGTTAAGTCTTGTAAACCTCTACATCCCTTATTTATCAGCATGATCTTTGGCAACTCACTCTCTCAGCTTGGGTAAAACGGGGTGGGGAATATTACCTATCTCCTAAGATTCCTGTGAGTATTTATTAAATGAGCAAATATATACAAAGAGATGAATTATCTGAGTTCTTATCACATACTTTATCTGCTCAGTGAACGTTAGCTACCATTATTTAACCTCAGGACTGAATTAACTCTCAACTTCGTTCTATCTCCTCGTTACCTTCTCCAGGTGACTCAACAAAAGTGGCATGTAAAGGAGACTGTGTGTGGTTCCAAAGCAAAATACGCAGTAGCAGCTGTGGAAAACACTGCATTTAGCCAGGGGTTGGTGATTTCTTTCTGTAAAGGGCCCAAGAGTAAATATTTTAGGCTTTGTGCCCCAAGAGACAAAATTGAGACTATGTAGATACTTATATAGCAATAGTGAAAACAGATATCCACAGTTTTTTTTATTGACAAAATATAAGGTGTAATAATAAGAGTTGTAATGAGAGGAATGGAACTTTTTTTTTTTTAAGGGGGATAACATTTCACTTAGTTAAACCCCAGTTTAAACTAAATGTTCTCTATCATCAAAATTGACTGCAAATGTTTATCTGCTAATGGTGATCTGTCATGAGATTTTACATATTTCATTTGGAAATATCTTTTCATCCAGATAGGATACTGCCAAATGTACGTCCATGAGCATATGGTTTTACTTGAGCATATTTATTGCTTATAAGGCATTTATACAATTTTATTGGAATTCTATAAATTCTCTTGATATTTCCCCTTTAGCGTGTTATTACATTGCAGATTAATCACTTCCAATTGAAAGTTAGGTAGAAGTGCCTGAACTGCACAGTGAAGTGGATTTTAAATATGAAAATATCCTTTTCACTTGCATCAAAATCCAAAAACCACTGTTGGAACTGTAGTTTGAGTTCAGAAAAATAGAACTGCTGCAAATTTGTGTTAGAATGGACATCTTGCTTCTTGTTTTAACTTTTGACAGCATAGGAAATGTATAAAGCAGCTTTATATTATTTGTGATGCAAACAATGTTAATCGTGTCAAAATGATTTAACTGCAGTATAAGCTTCACATATAGCTATATTTTGCCTTGTAGTTTTAGGTTTAATTCATGAAAAACAGACTTGATAAAGTCTGTAGCAAAACTAATTTCCAAAACCATTCAGTAATAGTAGTTAAGGGAAGTTGTTTTCATGCACTCATTCCCATTTGTCAGGTGTTTCTCTAGTCCTTGTTTCCTGACTTCTTTGGTGTAATTAGGTATTTTTTTCATATTCCATTTAAATTCCTAGATGGTCTTTCTAGTGTTTCTTTTTTACATTAAATATAGTGGTTGCTCTAGAAATTACAATTTGCATCTTTAATTACCACAGTCTATCTTCAAATAATATTATTCTATCTCATAAATATATAAGAAACTTACAACAGCATAATTTCATTTATCCCTCTCCCATCCTTTATGATATTGTCCTATATTTTATTTCTACCTGTGTTACGAAACCCACCATACATTGTAGGGGGTTTTGGTTTTTTTTAATATTGTAAATATGTGTGTATAATGAAGGTGCTAAAATATGTTTGTTTTGTTTTTTGTTTTTTTTTGCAGTATGCGGGCCTCTCACTGTTGTGGCGTCTCCCGTTGCGGAGCACAGGCTCCAGACGCGCAGGCTCAGCGGCCATAGCTCACGGGCCCAGCGGCTCCGCGGCATGTGGTATCTTCCCAGACCGGGGCACGAACCCGCGTCCCCTGCATCGGCAGGCGGACTCTCAACCACTGCGCCACCAGGGAAGCCCTAAAATATGTCTCTTTTTAATCTGTCCAGCTATTTATCCTTTCTGGTACTTTCTTATTCCTTCTTGCAGATCTAGTATCATTTCTATTTGGCCTCAGGAACTTCTTTGGCATTTCTTGTTGGAGATAAAGTCTCTCAGCTTTCTTTGTGTCAGAATGTCTTTATTTCACATTCATTTTTGAAGGATAATTTTCAACTGTGTATAAAATTTTAGGTTGACAGATTTTTTTTTTCTTTTTGGCACTTTAAACATTTCATTCCATCTCTGTCTCCATTATTTTTAAGAGTCATTTGTAGTTCATATTTTAGCTCCCTGTGTATAATGTCTTTTTTTCTCTGGCTGTCATTAAGATCTGGTCTCTAAATTTGGTTTTCAGAATTGTGACTAGGATGTGCCTACATGTGGGGTTTTTTTTTTGGTTTGTTTGTATTTATTCTTCTTGATGTTGGCTACAGTTCTTGGACCTGTAAGTTGGTATCTTGCATCAGTTTTGGAAAATTCTGATCTGTTATCTCTTTGAATATTGTTTCTGCCCATTCTTTCTACTTTTTTTTTTCTCCAATGATACAAGTGTTAGACCAACTGACATTGTTCAATAGACCCAAATACTCTACTGTATTTATCATTTTTTCTCTTTGACTTTCAATTTGGTTGCTTTCTATTTATCTCTTTTCCAAGTTTTTTTCCTCCATTATTGTCCAACTTACTGTTAAGCCTATCAAGTTCTTTACTTCTGATACTGTATTTATTTTTAGCATTTCCATTTTTTAATATTCTCCATCACTTTTCTGAAGTTGCTCATATCTTTATTTATGGGTTCTACCTTTTTTTAAAAGTCCTTTAGCATTTTTGTTATAATGTGATAATTCTCAAATGTGAGGTTTTCTTGGTTAACTTCAGTTGGTTTCCTTACTTGACCATAAGTTACATTTTCTTGCTCTTTTGTATGTGTGTCTTGATATTTTTTACTCCATGCTGGACATTTTATGTAAAACTACATACATTTTCTGTAAAAATACAGTAGACAATGAATTAAATATTTTCCTCCAAAAAGGGCCACACACATTCTCCTATAAGACCACTAGAATTGGAGCTGAGTAGATATAATCTATAGTTGAGCTAGATGTGGGCTTTGCTGTAATTTTTCAGTTTGATTCAATTCACCACGGGTTTCAAATATTTTGAAGGCAAGATCAGAACTTTTCCTATAAGCAAATACTGTCTTAGAGCTGTTATCTCAGCTGTTCTGCCTTGCCTGATGTCTTCATTAGCTATCAAGCCTTCAGGTAGGCTCTCCCTTCTCTCCTGCCCTGAGCCTCAATTTTTCTTAGCTGAAGGCCTGGAGTGCCATGAGTTTTCTCTCAGCTCTCCCACCCTCTACAAGTCCTTCTTAACTAAAAGCCCAATGTGTCTCTGAGAGTGTCTCTCAGCTCTTCTTCACTGCCCCTCTGTTTATGGCCCTACCCCAGTGGTTAGTGAATATCAATGGGAAAGAATAGTGAGGTAGTAGAGTTTCACTCTGTGCCTGTGATTCCTCTGGATTCTAATCTGTCATGTAAGCCCACCCACGGCCATTAAAATTTGTTAAAAGTTAGGCTGATGTCTCCTTGCCATCATCTATGGTGGAGTCCTATACTTCAGTCAGGGGTGAGAACCACTGTGGATCTTTTCTTACATTTGAAGGATTGTCGTTTTCTGAAACTTAATTCACTTAGGTTTCTTTGTGCTCTCATCTCTCTGATGGTTTTTTAAATTATAATTATGTAGACTATCTGGTTTGTTTTAGGTGTTAGGGAATGAATTATGGTCTCTTGTGACTTTCTACATACAAACTGGAAGAGGAACCTGAATGTCTAGTCTTTATCCTCCAAAAGAGTGATGAGGAGTGGCGAGAAGTGGGGAAGAATGAAGTTAAGAACCATGTGGAAGTGGATGTGCTTAATTTAAAAACACAGCCATTATTGTAGTATAATGTTATGTTTTTACAATGAAGATAATAACATTTAAAAAATATAAACTGCAAAAAAAACACCATCCACATATCTCTGCCAAATCAGAATTCCTTAACCTAATGGGCATGCTTCTGTAAGAAGGATCTGTCGTAACTGGTGGGGTGGGAAAGAAGAAGAGACATGTTTCTGCTTATCCAAAGAAGACATAGGTTTTTAAATCGTAAGAGTCACTGCCTTAAACTATATATTTTATTTACTATATCAGTCAGGGTGCATTCAGGCAGAATTACTCCGTGTGTGTGTTGTGGGAGTGTATTGTATATATATATATATATATATATAGAGAGAGAGAGAGAGAGAGAGATGATTGTTTTTTTGGTTTTTTTTTTTGCGGTACGCGGGCCTCTCACCGCCGCGGCCTCTCCCGCTGCGGAGCACAGGCTCCGGACACGCAGGCCCAGCGGCCATGGCCCACAGGCCCAGCCGCTCCGCGGCATGTGGGATCCTCTCGGACCGGGGCACGAACCCGTGTCCCCTGCAGCGGCAGATGGACTCTCAACCACTGCGCCACCAGGGAAGCCCCTGATTGTGTATTTCTGATGCCATGCTGACTGATATAGTAAAGGAAATATACATATATACAGCAGGCAGTTGGGAAGAGCAGATCTTCCAACTGGGTGAAACCAAGAAATGGGTGAAATCTATGCTCAACTATGGGTGAAATCAAGAAAAAGCTAGAACTCAAAAGCATGATCTGGAGCCCATGAGAATGGACTGAAACCCATGTCAATCTCATTGCCTCTGACCTTGATGCCCTGGGTGTCCTGCACAAGCTGGGGCCTGCCTGGCTCAGGAGTTGCAGAAGCTGAAGGAGGATCATGGTGAAGGCGGAGCAGTCAGTGGCTCAGCCACTGCCACACACCGATGAGGGAGGCAACAGATGAGTGACAACATGTGTGAGCTACAAAATGTCTGCTGCTTCATTTCTACCTTCCAAATCACTCCAGACTCTCTCCTGTGTCCCACGCTAACTGGAAACATACAGAGAAGGGAATTCTGAGAATGTATTTCAATCTAGCTAAGTTGTCACGTTACAGAGTCACTACGCAAAATGATCAGCTTCCCATAGCCCTCTCCTGCTGTTATATTTTTAGAATTTTTCAGTTCTCTGTCACATTATCCCCCACCTAACCTTCAAACTATTGTATTCCATATGCTTCTCCCTATGGCCTCCCCATCTCTCTTAATAATGCCATCATATTATCAACCCCCAAGTTAATGAACCTCAAAATAATTTTTGACATGCTGCTCTTTTTTATGCCATAAATATCGTCTCTTCCCAAATCTTTCTGTTTCATTCACAGATTCTCCTTTATCTTTCCAGAAGTGGCAACTCTAGTTTGGATTATTGCCACTTCCTTTTTCCACAGAACTTGTATAGTTTATCTATAATCACTACTGAACCTTTTATCTCTGCTCAAATCTCTTACTTCATTACTCCCATTGCTATCCTCAGGCCTTGTCCCGTATTACTCAAAACTCCACCCACACACACAAACTGAAACTATTTGTTTTCTGTCAGGTAGTACCTGAAAATCACCTCTTTCATAAATCCATCTCACACTATATAAATGGAAGGTATCCAAAAGATAAGGAGTTGGAATGCTGGAGTGGATTTATTATGTAAGAACTACCGCTCTCCCCTAATTATGACCTGGGAGGGTTCAGAAGACACTCCCTTCAACAAGGCTTTAAGTGGTGCATTGTTGAAGCAAACACCAGCACCCCTGCAGAGTTCTGTAGCAGCCATTCTCTAAGCCATTAATGCTGCCATTAGACTGGGCTCCCTGAATTCATTGGGGATGGTGGGATACTGGAGTGACAGGTGTCAAGTGACATTGCTTAACTCTTTTAACTACCAGAGATAAGAAAACATGGTTATCATAATGGATAGCAAAGCTAAAGTGATAATTAATCGCCGTGGTTTGATCTTTGGTATTGGCTAATTTATTGGGATCTCCCTAGGACTGAAATAAATAGACATCCTATTAAAGTCTTACTTGACTCGTATACACAGAAAAGCTCTAGGTCTAGAGTCAAAAATTCTGACTTGAGTCCCAATAACAGACAGTGCTGGATCCTCAACTGAATCCCAGACTTGATTCAATCCAGATGTAGATGCAGAGCCCCTTAAATTAAGGGGAGGCAGGTCTCCTTGTGGAAGAAACCTGCTACACTGCCAAAAATGTATGCTGTAAATCTTCTACCTACCTTTCCCCAAAGGCACATGTGGCCATCTACCAGTATGGTCTTGCATCAGGGAAGGGGGAACAATGAGAATTGGGGGTAGTTACTGCACACTGGCTCTGAATTAACACTGATTCCTAGAAACCCAATAGGTGGAGTTTTGACTTGAGCCCAATTCATAGTGGGCTTGGTGGATACCCAAACCCACCCCATGATTATTTTCCCAGTTCTGAAATGCAGAGTTGGAATTTACATATTCATCAAATGGCAGAATCCCTGCAATGTTCCCCAAATTATGAAGTGAGGGGTTTATGATAGAAGGCCAGAAAGAAGTCCCTAGAATGGCTTTTACTTGCTAAAATAGTAAACCAAAGGATATAGCATTCTTGGAGGAATTACAGAGATTAGTGCCACCATAAAGTTCTTAAAGGATGGAGAAGTGGTGATTTCTACTACATTCCCATTCATTTCACCTATTGGCCTGTGAATGAGAGATAGGTCTTGGACTTCCCTGGTGGCACAGTGGTTAAGAATCCGCCTGCCAATGCAGGGGACACGGGTTCAAGTCCTGGTCCAGGAAGATCCCACATGCCGTGGAGCAACTAAGCCTGTATGCCACAACTACTGAGCCTGCACTCTAGAGCCCACGAGCCACAGCTATTAAACCTGTGTGCCACAACTACTGATGCTTGCGTGCCTAGAGCCTGTGCTTTGCAACAAGAGACGCCACCACAATGAGAAGCCTGCTTGCCGCAACTAGGTAAAGCCTGCGAGCAGCAACGGAGACCCAATGGAGCCAAAAATAAATTAATTAATTAAGAAAAAAGAAAAAGAGATAGGTCTTGAAGAATGATGGTGGGTTATGGTGAACTTAATTAGGTCATAACTCCAAATGCATTTGCTACTCCAAATGAGATTTCCTTATTGGAGCACATCAATGCAATCCTTGGTACCTAGTGTGCAGCGCTTGATCTGGCGAATACTTTTCCTCTTAATTCCCATAGTAAAGACTACAAAAAGCAGTTAGCTTTCAACTGGTAGGGCTGGCAATACCCTTCACTGCCCTATCTCAAGCCTATATCAACTCTACAGCCTTCTATCATCATCTAGTCTGAAAAGAACTTGATTGCCTCTCCATTCCACAAAATATTGTTTTGGTCCATTACAGTAATGATAGCATGTTGACTGGACCTGATCAGCAGGAAGTAGCAACTGTCCAGAGGGTGAGAATAAATTTCACAAAAGCTTAGGGGCTTTCCACCTTAGTTACTGCCTCCTCTGATCTGCGGCATGGTCAAGGTATCTCTAGGAAGGTGAACAAGTTGCTGATCTAGGCCTTCCCACTGCAGAGAAAGCAGCACGACTTCTACAGCGCCTCCAGTTTTCAATGGGACCTCACGTAGGAGAAGACTCTGCAACAGGCCCAAGCTGTGTGACCGCTCCTCTGCCCGTTGAGCCCTTTGATCCAGAAGACCCACTGAGATTTGAAATGCCCATGACAGATGGGGATGTTGTAGGGGCCCTTGACAGGATTATGTGAATTACACCGCAGACCTTTAGGATTCTGGAGCAAAGCTACGCCATCTTCTAAAGGTAAACATTCTCCTTTTAAGAAACAGCTTCTGGTTTGCTACCAAACCCTAGAAGAGACTGAATGCTTGACTTTGGACTGCCACGTTGTCATGGAACCTGATCTGCCCATTCTGAATGCGGTGTTGTTTGACCCGGGAAGCCACTATGCTGGGCACACACAGCAGCGCTCCGACTTGAGTGGAAGTAATATACACGAGTTTGGGCTCACACAGGTCCTGAAGGCACGAGGACGTTGCCTGAGCCACTGGCTCAGATCCCTATGGCTCTTACTCCTGTTAAATCGCCTCCTCTCTGTCAACCCACACGTATGGCCTCATGGGAAGTTCTCTATGTCGAAAAAGTTATGCTAAGGACGAAAAAGTTCAGGCTTGATTGCAGATGGTTTCTCAGGCACCATGCTGGCACCATCTGAAAGTGGACAACTGTGGCAATACTGCCCCACTTAGGCGTGGCTCTAAAAGACGGTGGTTACGAAAAATCCCTCCAGCAGTCAGAACTGGTTATGGATTTGCCTTTTGTGTCTGCAATGCTTCTGGGAAAACCACCATTTGTGGACTTACAAAATGCCCTATTCGTCCTCAGAGTATTCCACACAGCGTCACTTGTGAACAGGAAATTGATTTTATACCAAGTAAAAGACAGCAATGGGCTCGTGCTTATGGAATTCACTGAGCTTATCATGTTCCCCATCATTTTGAAGCAGTTGGCTTGATAGGGTAGTGTGATAGCCCTTTGAAGACTCAATTGTGGTACCAGATGGGTGACAACACTTTGCAAGGCTGGAGTAACTTCTTCCAGGATGCAATAAATGCACTGAGCAAGCAACCGCCATATGGTTTCTTCTCTCATTTCCAAGAATCAGGGGGTGGAAATGGGATTGGCCCCTCTTATTCTGAACTCCAATGGTCCACTAGTAAAAATGATACTTCCTGTCCTCTGAACTGTGTGGTCTGTTGATTTAGAGATCTTAATTCCCAGAGGAAGAGTGTTTTCACTGGGGACACAGCAGTGTTTCTACCAAAGTGGAAGCTGAAACTGTAACCTGGACATTTTGAGCTTCTCGTGCCACTGAACCAACCAGCCAAAAAAAAAAAAAAAAAAAAGGCAGCTTAATATATTAGCTAGTGTGACTGATCCCAATCCTCAAGGGGAAACTGGGTTGCTACTACACAATGGGGGCAGGGTGGAGCAACTCTGGAATTCCACAGATCCTCTGGGGACACCTCTTCATATTCCTGTGTACTATGAAAAAAAGTTGACAGAGAACTACAACACCCCAATATAGCAGCACTGAAAATGCTACAGATCCTTTGGGAGTGAAGGTTTGGGTAACCCACCAGGAAAGCTGAAGTGCTTCCTGAGAGCAGAGAATACTAACTGGATAATGGGAAAAGGAGGTTAATGAACACCAACCATGATCAGCTGACCAATTGCAGAAATGGGGGTGGTAGTAGTTTTGAGTGTATTTTCTCCTTGGTATGAATGTGGGGGGGGCGGTGAGGTGGGCAGCTGTTGCCTCTGTCTGCAACACACACACACACACACACACACACACACACACCATTTTTTTCCCCTCTCCCATTTCTCTACCATCTAACATAAAACATTAACTGTATACATTAGTATTTAAGTTACAGGATATTAAAAGATGAGTGAGATCCAGCTGTAGGACAAATGGACGTCACTGAAAAACAGATCTCACGTGTGGATTGTTGTGGGTAGACGATCAGGGCCTTTTCAGTTGTATGAGGGGTAGTTACATCTTAAGTGGAAACATGATTTTGCTATTATCTGTATTTAGAAGTGGTTACAAGAAGATGTATAGCTGCCAAATTGGGAAACAGCAGACTACATTAAACTGTTCTGCTCTTTTCCAGAATTCCCTTTTCCTTATGGTTCTGAGTTACAGTCGGCCATAGAAAAGCCTGCGTGAAATCTGGAAGGCTGAACTGAAGAAGTGGCCACTGCTTTCAAAAGTTTGTTGCGGTCAGATATGGCGATGGTTGGATACAGAGGTCACCACTGGATTCCAGCGTGTCCTTGCTCTTAAATTCCATGATTTGCCCACAGAGGCAACAGCTTCCCACAGATTTCTCCACAAGCTCCCTTTTAGAGGCTCATTTGGGTATCTGGATATGATTGGCCTCTTGGGTTTCCCTGAAAGCTTCAACTTGTCCACCTGTGCCAGTGTTTCCAGCTGATTGATTATTGACTGCTTACGGGGATAGTCCACGTAGGAGAGACGTGATAAATGCTTAATTTAATTTTTTTTCTCTTTATTTACCTGTTCTCAAAATAATGAATGGTTCTCTATCATCTTCCCAAGGTGACCTACTAGCTTTTTCCCCAAGTGTCTAAACTCATAGATTTAAACATATTTGGCCTGTTTTAATGCCCTGCAATTAGTGCCTTTAGTGAGGTCCTAATTGTGCATCCTTGATCATCTATCAAGTTCTAATATATAACAGTTTCATTATCATTTATTACATAGTATTCTAAAATTTCCATTATTATTTCTCCTTTCACACATGCATTATTTAAAAGTGTGGTTTCCTTTCAAATTTTCAAAAGCATGGAATTTTTAAACTTGTCTTAATTTACTTTTATTGATAACTTAATTGCATTTCAGTTCAAAGATGGTTGTCGCCTGATACTGATATTTTGAAATTTGTTGAGATGCTTTATGTCCATGTACAGTGGCACAAACTTTTTCTATAAAAAGCCAGATAGTAAATACTTTAAGCTTTGTGAGCCATATTCTCTCTTCACCTTATCAATTTTTACTGTATGTAATTTGATGCTATTTTATTAGGTGCACATAAGTTTAGAATTTTTATGTCTTCCTGGTGAGTTGGGCTTTTAAAAAACTATTATGAGTGTCCTCCTTTATACTTATTTTTTTAATCTTAACGTCTATTATTTCTAATACAAATATAGCCATATCAGCTTTCTTTTCTTTGATATTTGCCTCTTTATCCTTTTTTGCCTTTTTATTTTTAAGCTTTATTTGTTCTAACATTTTTGATGGCTCTCTTCTGAACATCATATAAGTAGATTTAAAAAATCCCTTCTGACATTACCTGCTTTTTTACTTGTGAGTATATTCCATTTGTGTATTGTATTATAGATTTCTCTGGACTTGTTTATACCATGTTATTTTACATTCCTATTTGTCCCATTTATTTCTCTGTTTCTTTTTTCCTCCTTTTATGGTCATGATTGGCAAACATTCATTGCACTGCCCTATATGAACACTGCCCTATATGCCCTATAAGTTTAGGGGAGGCAACGTGAGAGTAATCCTGAGCAACAGGAATGAAAGTGACGTATCACCCTTTGTCAAAGCTGGAAACGGTCAGAGTTTTCCATGTGTTCTTTTACACTGTTGCAACAACTTACAACATGCCAGATGGCAAAGCCTTCATCCATCAAGCCCTTCAGTAGCTGCAGAGCAGGGTCTCCTACCAACCTGCGTTGCTGGGAAGTAGGAGAGAGAAGTCAGTTTCATCTGTGTTTTGTCATTGAGATAGTGAAGTTGATTCATCATCATAGCATAAAGTAGCCTATTGTGGCTAATATGTCATTGTAAAATCTTTGCAACGATTGTGTTTATTTATTTTTTCCTTTTTCAATTTTTTTCCCCTTGGTTTGGAATGTATTTGGTCTCTTTCTATTTATTTTGTATTTGTGTGTGTGTATGGGGCGGCAGTGCTGGAGATTTCCATTACTGCTTGGTAGCCCAGCTTGGCATTAAAAGTAGGTTTTATTCAGGATATAATTGTTTTTATTTGTACTGATGGATCCTTCAGAATGTCTGGGACACCACACCCCTGCAAGTGGAATCACATCCTTCTTGCAAATACACAGACGCTCACCACCAATCTCCTGTCACATATGACAGGCTCATAGCTCCTATGCCAAAATTCTTTGGCCAGATGTGTTTCTGAATTCAGATCTTTTGGATTTAGAAAGGTAATGTAGTATACCTCTGAATCAAACATTTAAAGAATTCAGCTGTCAAACATGTGAATATTCAGAATAAATAGGATAAATCCAGATAATCAAGTAGCCTCCAGTAGTTCACATCAGATTCTTCCACCAAATTAGTTATTAAAAAATTTGTATTTCATGGTTTTCTGGAATTACAAATAAGAGATTCTTGATTCATATTTCTTTAAATAGGTTACAAAGTAATTAACTTATCGTTTTGTTAGTGGCATTCTAAATAGTTCTAAGGATAAATTCTGGCCATTTTAGGTACAATTACTGTTTTCCAAGGCTCTTTGGCAACAATGCATTTTGTATTTTTGTTTGTTTTGTTTGTTTGTTTGCTTTTTGGCCGTGCCACGCAGCATGTGGGGTCTTAGTTCCTCAACCAGGGGTCGAACCCACGTCCCCTGCAATGGGAATGCAGAGTCTTAACCACTGGACCGCCAGGGAAGTCCCAAGGATGACTCTTTTCTCCTGTGATACGTTATTGCTGTGTTGTCAGAAACACTTAGCAAATTTATGGGACTTCCCTGGTGGTCCAGTGGTTAAGAATCCGCCTTCCAATGCGGGGGACACGGGTTCAATCCCTGGTCAGGGAACTAAGATCCCACATGCCACAGGGCAACTAAGCCTGCACACTCTAGAGCCCACGCACCACAACTAGAGAGCCTGTGTGCGGTGACTACTGAGCTTGCACACTCTGGAGCCTGCATGCCACAACTAGAGAGAAGCAAAAAACACTTAGCAAATTTAAATTTTTTAAAAAAGATTTAAAATTCTGTTAGCAAAAACAGATATAGTACAGTATACTTAAAGTTTCATGGAAGGGGGGCTTCCCTGGTGGCACAGTGGTTAAGAATCCGCCTGCCAGTGCAGGGGACACGGGTTCAATCCCTGGTACGGGAAGATCCCACATGCCGTGGAGCAACTAAGCCCATGCGCCACAGCTACTGAGCCTGTGTGCTGCAACTACTGAAGCCTATGCGCCTAGACTCTGCAACAGGAGTAGCTACCGCAATGAGAAACCCACACACCACAAACACCACAATGAAGAGTAGTCCCCGCTCACTGCAACTACAGAAAGCCCACGCACCAAAGACCCAACACAGCACCCCCCAAAAAAAATGTGGTTTAGGGACTTCTCTGGTGGTCCAGTGGGTAAGGCTCCTCGCTTCCCTGCAGAGGGCACGGGTTCCACTCCTGGTGGGGGAACTAAGATCCTACATGCCGTGCAGCATGGGCAAATCAAACAAACAAACAAAATGTGGTCTATACATACAGTGGAATATTATTCAGCCTTAAAGGAGGAGGAAATTATGACACAGTCTACAACATGGATGAACCTGAGGACATCATGCTTAGTGAAATAAGCCCATCACAAAAGGATTCCACTTATGTGAGGTACTTAGAGCAGTAAAAATCAGAGAGACAGAAAGTAGAATGGTGGTTGCCAGAGGCTGGGGGAGGGGGAATGGGGACTTACTGTTAAACAGGTATAGAGTTTCAATTTTATAAGATGAAAGGAGTTCTAGAGATGCATGGTGGTGATGGTGATGCAGGGGTTACTGGCATGGTTGTGGCTAGCTCATAGGGTACCTTTGTGTGAGTTACAAAAAGGCACCGCCTCCTGTAACACAGGGTTTGGTGAGGGAAGCATGGGCTAGACTTCAGCCTCCATCCACTCCCTCTGCATGGTGCCACATAAGTGAGCCCTTCTGTGTAGGGTACAACCTACACAATCAACACAGTGGCCCTGGCTCCGGGACAGAAAATGGATTATGATTAGGGGGATGGGAGAGGAGCTAATCTCTACTCATGCACAAAAAGATGGGGCAGAGAAGCAGGTAGGATGGAAAAGGTCTCACCTGTGGGGAAGGAAGTCTTCAGTCCTGGAAGAGACTCCATACAGATATTGTAATTACTGATACAGACGGTCTTGCCTAGCCAACCAGCAGATTTTCCTTCCTGTGGGAGAACATTCTTTAGCAAAGAGGCCAGTATAGTCTCTATTCATTTTACCACAGGCTCCTGGACTGCTCCCCCACTCCACCTCCCCTGCTACCCCACCTCCCCTGCTACTCCACCTCCCCTGCTACTCCACCTCCCCTGATACCTCACTTCCCCTGCTACTCCACCTCCCCTGATACCCCACTTCCCCTGCTACTCCACCTCCCCTGCTACTCCACCTCCCCTGCTACTCCACCTCCCTTGATACCCCACTTCCCCTGCTACTCCACCTCCCCTGCTACTCCACCTCCCCAGCTACTGCACCTCCCCCGCTACTCCACCTCCCCTGCTACTCCACCTCCCCTGATACCCCACTTCCCCTGTTACTCCACCTTCCCTGCTACCCCACCTCCCCTGCTACTCCACCTCCCCTGATACCCCATTTCCCCTGCTACTCCACCTCCCCTGCTACCCCACCTCCCCTGATACCCCACTTCCCCTGCTACTCCACCTCCCCTGCTACTCCACTTCCCCAGCTACTCCACCTCCCCCGCTACTCCACCTCCCCTGCTACTCCACCTCCCCCGATACCCCACTTCCCCTGCTACTCCACCTCCCCCGCTACTCCACCTCCCCTGATACCCCACTTCCCCTGCTACTCCACCTCCCCTGCTACTCCACTTCCCCAGCTACTCCACCTCCCCCGCTACTCCACCTCCCCTGCTACTCCACCTCCCCTGATACCCCACTTCCCCTGTTACTCCACCTTCCCTGCTACTCCACCTCCCCTGATACCCCACTTTCCCTGCTACTCCACCTCCCCTGCTACTCCACCTCCCCTGATACCCCACTTCCCCTGCTACTCCACCTCCCCTGCTACTCCGCCTCCCCTGCTACTCCGCCTCCCCTGCTACTCCACCTTCCCTGCTAACACTGCTCCCAATTACACTAAGATGATCACTAAATCAGATCAACTTTCAGAGATCTCCCTACTGACCTTGGAGGCTTTTCTGCTCCATTCAAAAATTTCCCTACCTATTAGGTGACACCTGTAGCTTCTTTCACAGATGACAGAACCTTTTATTCTAGAATTCATTATGAAAAACACAATGAAAATGCCTGGTTGACACAGCACATCATGAAGTTTACTCATACTTCAGTGTTAAGCGTCAGTGAATGAACCAGCATAAATGACTGACAAGGAAAAGAAATTAAAGAGCGGATCCCTGAAGGCAAAGAGGGAAGACCCAAAGGGGATGCTACGGAAAGCGAGCTGAACTCGCTCCGTTCTGCAGCCTTGTTCATCTTCAACTATGCTGGACAAAGGGAAGTTGATTATGGGGTTGGTTTTTCTTGTTTATTTTGCTTCTTTGCTTGTGTGTTTTCTTTTGTTTTGCTTTGCTTTTTGGTATTATAACTCAAAACCTTTGAGCCCTATGACACGTCTAAAACCTCCAATGAGGCTTTAAGATTTTATTTTTGTAAACACAAGCACCATTAATATAAGGAAGCTCATTATAAGGTAGTTTGTTAATTTTTTTTTAATGTAGAACTTCAACACTGAAAGGGAGGAACCCTTCTTCCCTTGTCTGAACACTAAGCCTGTGTGTGCGTATGTATGTACCCTCGTAGGGAGAATACTGCTGATGCATGTGTCTGTCCTTGTCTTGCCACCGGTGGTCTCTAACTTCGCTTCAACTCACTTAATTTCATGGTTGGAAAGCTCCTTGCCTGTGCATGATGTTCTCACATCTCACAAAACTGAATGGTTAACCAAATACTTGCATCATTCGAAACAAATAATCATGTCCTGTTCTACTGAATATCTTTTAAAAGACCTTTCATGCTAGCTACTAGGGTAACCCAGCTCTTTCTCCTCTTTTGCTTAGAATTAGAGTGTTTATAGCTATAAGGAACGTAGAGATCATCTGGCTGGTGGCTTTCTCAGTGGTTCTCAAACTCTACAGGTTTCTCAGCCAGAGGGCTTGTTACAACACAGACAGCAGAGCCTCAGGAAGTCTGGGATGAGCCCTAAGAACTTGTATTTCTTTTTTTGTTTTTTGCGGTACGCGGGCCTCACTGTTGTGGCCTCTCCCGTTGCGGAGCACAGGCTCCGGATGCGCAGGCTCAGCGGCCATGGCTCACAGGACCAGTCGCTCCACGGCATGTGGGATCCTCCTGGACCGGGGCACGAACCCGTGTCCCCTGCATCGGCAGGCGGACTCTCACCCACTGCGCCACCAGGGAAGCCCAAGAATGTGTATTTCTAACAAGTTCTCCCCGGCTGCTGCTGCTGCTGATCCAGGGAGAGCACTTTGAGAATCAGCCCAAGGCCCTCACTTCACAGCAGGGGAAGTGGAGCCTTAGACAACTGCAGTGTTTGGCCCAAAGTGACCCAGTCCATTAGTGGCAGAGCCAGGACCAGCACCAAATTCGCATGCTAATTACACACGTATTCTATTGTTTCTTTTTAAATCTTGGTTCATTTTTCTTTCAAGAAAAACTTTTGCTGAACCCTTAAACATCAACTTCTTTTTCTTGCAAAGCTTTATGCTTTCAGATAATTGTTTTGATCTCCTTCTGTTAATAATTTCTCAGGAAACCCTGAGAAGCTACCTCTGTTTTTCTTCACACATTTTTTTTTCAGATACATAAATCCGAAGAAGAAATCTCTTATAAATTCTAATTATTTTTTCTGATCATTAGGATTTTGGAGCCTGCTTTTGGCAGCCTCGTCCATTCTGTCAGCTGCTGCTTTCCGGAAATGTGAACATCTCTAGAAGAGCAGATCAGTTCGTTGCCTTCTTTGGTCTTTCGCCCCACGTTACCTTACCTCTTCAGGTATCCTTCTCTCGTTTGCTCTTATTCCACATAGAACGTCTCTGTTCCTGCACTCTCTCCCATCATTTCCTTTCGATATCTCTTGAGTTTCAGTTAGTGAGCTTCTAACTTATCCTCTGGCTGACATCACCTTTGTCCCTTTCTCAGACTGTGTGCTTCCTTGCCAAATCTCTTTGGGAAAAACCATGGGGATGGAGAAAGGAGTGCACGGAAACATCACCAACATATGTGTTATATTAGAAAAAGTGGTGTGGATGGATGAGTCACTTGGCTTCTCTGGTCTCACTTCCTCAGCTGCAAAAAACGAACAGGTTGGTCTAACAAGGGCTGCAAATGCAAAACTGCCAGCAGAGTCCAGGCAGGATGTGTAGATGGATTGAAGCAAGGCTGCCGGAAGCTGGGGAGTATGTCCAGTGTCCCAAGGGCATAATGGCCGCAAGCTCTAGTCACAGCCGTGGAGAAATGCTGGCTAGTCAGGGTTGCCAGATCTTCCGATTTTTCAAATCTAGATTTTTAAAGAAATAATGTGAACTCTCCTTATTTTAAATGTTGACAACTAATTCTGAGCCAAATAAAACACATTCCATTTGTGTGCCCTAGGCTGTCAGTTTGTGACCTTCAGATGAGATGGGATCTTTAAGTTCCTTGCAAGTCTAAAATTTCATGACTCTTCAGTAATACATTTTAAAACAAACTAGGTCTCCCTGGGAGATCCCTAAACTGTTTCCTTGACGTTTGTGTTTGGTTATAAGACTATTAGTCTCCAAAGTGAACACTCTGGAGTTTGCTGTAAGAGGAAGATACAATTCTTCCCCTGCCTCTAGCGTAAAGTAACCACATGTTTTGCTCCCAGATGCTTAGCATCAGAATCAGCTGAGTGCACGTGCTCTCCTACAATGCCTGACTATGGTGCACACGTTGGTCCTGGGCTAGGCAGCCTCTGTGAAGCAGAGCTTGTGCCTCTGTCACTTTGTCTGGAGGCAAGATTTTAGTCCTTCTGTACATCCTATGTAATGTACTACTACAGATCAGTCTTAACTAGGAGGAAGCTGAACAATCAAAGACTTGAGGGTCAGAAGCCCAGGAAATGAATGGAAGCTAACAGTAAAAAATGGAGACATTGCCTCAAGATGGCAAAGCTGAAGAATATTCACGAGATCCTGCCTTATCCTATTTCACATCTCCTTTAGAGATTTCCTGCAAGGAGAGCCTTTGGTGGGTCCCTGCAGGCCAGCCTCCCCTGGACTGGGACTCGTCTGTCAGAGCTCCTCTCTGTCTTACATACAAAAACTGGCACGTTTTTTCTAGTAAAATCCTGGCTGGCTGGCGTTACTTCTCTTGTCACCCTTGGTCATTCAAGAGTAGGACCCATTATATCTTCCCTGTAGCTGGCCCTTGAGAATCTTCACTTTTTGGTGTTTCAGCGGAACTACGTATGATGCTTTAAATGACCCACAAGATTAGAAAGAAAATAAGGCTCAAGGGCCAATGACATTAACAAGGAGGAAAACCCTTCTTAGCAAGTTAAGAGTTTCTGTGAAACAGTAGCAGAAAGTATTACAGCCTAAGTTAGGAATCCACGCATTATACAATAGGGAAATATTTCTCAAACCACAAGTTCTCTATAAGTATCTTTAATGTTAAAATTTTTGATTATAAATACCATATGTAATATGGTTTAAAAAGTATGTTTTGAATCATTTGATAACCTTTTAACCAAGGACTGGCACGTAGATTCAGGTAATTCATTTATATTTATGTTTATGATTATATTGTTACCAACTATCATCAGTAACTTCTAATTCAGTATTTCTCAGGCATTTCTTCAAGAAATCTTAAGGCTTTGTAAATTATAAGATGGAAAAATAATTGGTGTATGGGTAAGAAGAGGCATGTCTAGGTGTTATGTAACTCAGCAGGTGTTTACCATGTTGTGCGTGGAAGCTTAGGGAGGTTAAACACCTGCTGAGTTAAAATATGCTTGAAAAGTACTCAACACAGTGCCTGGCCTATAGAACCAATTATTTTAAAAAAAGCAGACTACTACTATATGGTTATTATTACCATTGCTAGCTACTTAAAAAAAAATTACCATCAATTCTTGCTCTTGATTTTATTTTCATAAACAAACTGCTTTTGGCAGCCTCCTCCATGGCACAGACTTAGAAAACAGGGTTGTGGATAGTGATATGTTATGATCTGAGGAACCCTCTGATGAACTCCTTAATTATATTATCTTCTATCTATCTACCTATCTATCTATCTATCTTATTCTGGGTGAAAAAAATGTTTCCATCAATTCTCTCCTTTCACAAAGCCTAGCTTTTTAAAATTTTAAATTTTTAAATTCAATTATTTAAGCTACACTAAAGAAACAAACAAACAAACCTAACAGTTCATTAATTTCTCCCAAGCCTCTGGCAACCACTGATCTGGATCTATGTGTTTAGTGTGGTTTCTTTGTTTGTTTGTTTGTTTGTATTTTTTGGCCACGCCACACGGCATGCAGGGATCTTAGTTCCCCGACTAGGGATTGAACTCATGCCCCTTGCAATGGAAGCACAGAGTCTTAACCACTGGAATGCCACGGAAGTCCCTGCTTCTGTTTTTATATTCCACATATAAGAGATATCAAATGGTATTTGTCTTTCTCTGACTTATTTCACTTAGCATAATGCCCTTGAGGTTCATCCATATTGTTGCAAATAGCAAAATTCCATTTTTTATGTCTGAAAAATATTCCATTGTACATATACCACATCTTCTTTATCCATCGGTGGATTTTTCCATCTCTTCATTTTCAGACTGTGTGTGCGCATAGATAATTAGTGTATAGAAATGCAACAGATTTTTGTGTATTGATTTTTGTATCCTGCAACTTTACTGAATTTGTTTATTATTGCTAACAGTCTTTTAATGGAGTCTTTAGGGTTTTCTATATACAATATGTCATCTGCAAATAATGACAGTTTTATTTCTCCCTTTCCAGTTAGATGCCTTTTATTTCTTTTTCTCGCCTAATTGCTGTGGCTAGGAATTCCAATAGTATGCTGAATAAAAGGGGTGAATGGGCATCCTTTTCTTGTTCCTGATTTCAGAGGAAAAGCTTTTCAGCTTTTCACCATTGAGTATGATGTTAGCTGTGGGTCTGTTATATGTGGCCTTATTATGCTGAGGTATGTTCCCTCTATACCTACTTTGCTGAGAGGTTTTATAAGTGGTTGTTGAATTTAGTCAAATTCTGCAAATTTTTCTGCATGTATTGAGATGATCATATGATTTTTATTCTTCTTTTTGTTAATGTGGTGTATCACATTGACTGACTTTTGGATGTTGAACCATCCTTTCATCCCTGGAATAAATCCCACTTGATTATGGTGTATGATCCTTTTAATGTATTTTTGAATTCAGAATTTGGTGTGCTAATATTTTGTTGAGGATTTTTGCAGTTATGTTCATTGGGGATTTTGGACTGTAATTTTTTTTTATTTTTTTTTTGGTAGCATCCTTGTCTGATTTTGGTATCAGGGTAATGCTGGCCTCATCAAATGAGTTCTGAAGAGTTCCATCCTCTTTTATTTCAGGAAAGAATTATGATATTAATTCTTCTTCAAATGTTTGGTAGAGTTTACAGTGAAGCCGTCTGGTCCTGGACTTTTGTTTCTTGGAAGGTTTTTGGTTGCTGATTCAATCTCCTTACTAATAGTCTGTTCAGATTTTCTGTTTCATCATGATTCAGTCTTGGTAGGTTGTATGCTACCAGGAATTTATCCATTTCTTCTAGGTTGTCCGATTTGTTGGCATATAACTGTTGACAGCAGTCTCTTATCATCCTTTGTATTTCTGTGGTATTAGCTGCAGTCACCTCTTTCATTTCTGATTGTATTTGAATCCTCTCTCTCTTTTCTTCTTGGTGGGTCTAGATAAAGGTTTGTTAATTTTGTTTATCTTTACAAAGAACCAGTTCTTAGCTTCACTGATCTTTCCTGTTGTGTTTTTAGTCTCTATTTTCTTTATTTCAGCTCTAATCTTTGTTATTTCCTTCCTTTATTAACTTCAGGTTTCATTTGTTCTTTTTCTAGTTCCTTGAGATGTACAGCTATTTATTTGAGACTTTTTTGTTTCTTGAGGTAGGCATTTTTTCCCTATACTTTCCTCTTAGAACTGCCTTTGCTGCAGCCCATACATTTTGGTATGTTACATTTCAATTTTCATATGTCTCGAGGTATATTTTGATCTTTCTTTTGATTTTTTCTCTGACTCACTGGTTGCTCAACAGCATTGTTTAATCTTCACATATTTGTGAATTTTCCAGTTTTTACTGTGTAACTGATTTCTAGTTTCATACAACTGTTATTTGGAAAAGATGCTTGATGTGGTCTTGATGCTCTTAAATTTATTAAGATTTGTTACATGGCCTAACATATGGTCTATCTTGGAAAATGTTTCATGTACACTTGAGAAGAATGTGTATTATGTTGCTTTTGGGTGGAATGTTCTGTAAATATCTGTTAAGTCCATCTGGTCTAATGTGTTCTTTAAGGCCAATATTTCCTTGTTGATTTTCTTCCTGGATGATCTGTCCATTGATGTCAAGTAGGGTATTAACATTCCCTACTATTATTGTGTCACTATCTGTTAATATTTGCTTTATATATTTAGGTGCTCCCATGCTGGGAGCATAAATATTTACAAATGTTATATCTTCTTGTTGGATTAATCCCTTTATCATTATGTAATACACTTGTCTCTTATTACAGTCTTTGTTTTAAAGTCTATTTTGTCTGATATAAGTATCACTACTCCAGCTTTCTTTTGGTTTCCTTTTGCATGGAATATCTTTTTCCATCTCTTCATTTTCAGTCTGTGTGTGCCCATAGATAATTTATCTAATATTTCAAAATAACACACAGGCACAGACTTAGAAGACAGAGTTGGTGGTTAGTGATATGTTATGATCTGAGGCACCCTGTGAGGAACTCCTTAATATAAGTATTTAAATCCCTTCCCTGCTAACAAACTTCTATTATTCAAGATTGAATCTTCATCTTTTTGTATCAGAAAAAAACTAGCTGTTTGTCAAAATTTGTGCTTGCCCTTCAGAGAATTTGAGTTGTCACTGGAAGCAGCTACCCAGACAAAGACCATATTTCCCCTTTCCTCCTGCACCTGGCATGGCCTTCCTTCTCATGTTAACTGGTGGAATGTGAGCAGAAGTGATGTGTGGCATTTTCAGGCCATGATTTAAGAAGTAGGTGCACTTTATCATCTTTCTCCTTCCACCAGATGAATTCATTTGAAGATGAGGCCTTAGGAGAAGACTGAACCACAAGATTGAAGGAGACTGGATCCTTGAATTACAGCATGGAGGAAAGGGACCCACCAACTGGGAACACTTACTGTAGGTGGTCAAATGAATGAGAAATAAACCTCTATTATGTTTATGCCACATATTCTGGGGTCTACTATTTATTGCCCCTAACATTACCCTAATTAACACAGGAATTAGCACTTTAAAGGAGGTGCTATAACAAAAACCTAAAGTAAGTATATTTGGCTGAACATGTGGGCAGCATACAGCAAAGAAACAGATGTTCAGTACTGGAAAGATGGAGACCCATGTTATGCATTGGCCAAGCATTTTTAAAACTATGTCTACGATAACTTCCAAAGCAGAATCCATTACTGCCAGGCACCCATGACTGCTATACATTCCTGATTCTTCTCTTTTTTGTTTTTTTACCATCGTTATCAGAGTATAATTGCTTTACAATGGTGTGTTAGTTTCTGCTTTATAACAAAGTGAATCAGTTAACTTCTCTTTCTTAATAGGAGTTTTTATTATGATTATCTTGTCTCTGTTTTACCATCATATAATGAGAAGTACAGATAACTTCTCTGTAGGTTTATTACCATGTGAGAAGAGCTTTAGATGGGAAGATATCATGCCACCCAAAGATGCTGGACTTCGAGTGGTTTACTGGGACTGGATTGGACTGTACTTGTTCTTGGAGTAAGAAAAGATGGGTGTGCATGAATACTTGGTGGAAAGAATGGCAGACCAAAGAAGGACCAAAATATCCACTTCCTCTTCCATATTCTACATCGAATCTCATCTAACCTAAGATTTCACTGGTCATCAAATACCCAATTTTATGTACTGCTAAGATATAAAAAACGCTTCCAACTAAATATGAATTTACACTGAATACTTGTTCTTGATTGAACACTGCACTCCTATCAAAGAGATGTTCAAGTGTGAAAAAAAATGTGTAGATTAGGAGTGGTGAAAAATAATATTTTTGAGAACTGACTGTCCTATTTGAGACAATATTTCCTAATCTTCTTTGCATCCTGCTGTTGCCTTGAGACTAGTTCTCACCAATAAAGTATGAGTGGGAGTGAGATAAGTCACTCTGGGCCAGACTGGGTACCTCGTCTGTACCCTTTTCCCTTCCATAGCTGAAAGCAGATGACTGTGGGATCTAGGAGAAGGCAAAGTCAAAAGGTGGGTGGCAGGGGTGGGGGAGACTAGTTTCCTGAGTCAAATGGGAGAAAGCCACCACCGATCAGGAACACCCATACCGGCTTGGGCTGTGAGAGAGAAATAAGCTTCAATTTTGTTTAAGGTATGTATTGTCTGCTTTTGTTTGTTACTGCCATTAATACACTCCTAATTAACACACTCTTTTACCTGGGTTGTTGTAAGGATTAAAGAAATTATTATATGTAAAGCTCTTAGAAGAGTGTCAGGCATATAAAAAGCGCTAAGTGGATGTCAACTATTATTATTATTTAGAATGCTCTTTAAAAATGCAAGTAGCCATGGAGGGGTGATCAACTTTTATCTTTGGAAGTTAGAAAGTTGTACTAGAAAACTACTTGAGTCAATTAATCCAAGCTCTGTCACTTTAGAGATAAGTAAATGAAGTCACTGAGAAGATGAATGGCTTGCTCTTAAGTTATTTTATTAGTCATAAGTACTTTTGTATGAATTAGTTGTGTTTCAGCCAAGAAAGAGCAGGCTGAAATTGGAATGAGACGGTGGATGGGGAGTAAGAGTGCAGATGCTTTTGGAGTTGGGTTATTACTTGTGAGGAAAAGCCTGGGATTGAGGCTTTTGGCAGCCACAGCAAGTAATAATGGGCTACTTGGTGACCAGGTTGGAAGAGTCAAGGAAGATCTAAACAGTAACATTTTTCATCTCATTACTAAACATAATGATTCATCCAAAGTTGCTTAGTAAAACATAATAAATATATTTTGGATACATTTTAGCACAAAGTCCCTTTCTTTGGAAATGACCCCCCAGAAAAGCCTCTGTGGAAGAGGTGGCACCTAGGTGGCCATGTTGATGCAATGTGTCCTGGTTCCTCTTCTTCCATGGCAGATTGGAACAGGGCTGTATGTACACCTCACCCAAGCTGAGACAATCAGCAGCTTCTCTGGAACCAATGTGGAATTGGCTCTCTGAGAGTCTGTGTTAGCTGAGGGGAGCCTATCTGTTATGTAGCATCATGCTTGGGGTGAGTTTTATGACCTACAAAAAGCCATGTGCAGGCGAATATCACAGAAAAGCAGAAATATTGAATAAGTGAAGGGATCTGGTCTGCAAAGATAAGAATGGGGGGAGATATTCAGGAAAAAAGCAAAGAAGAACAGCCATGGGGCTCCAGGATTTACAGAGCATGACTCCCAGGCTGACAGTTTACCAGTTCTCATCCTCAGCTCCCATGAGCTGGAATGAGTGGTGTTTACATGAATTCTCTCTGTCCTTAAAAATAAACCCACTTAAAAAAAATCTGAGCTGAGTTGGTTTCTGTTCTTTCAGTCAAGGAAATTGGTAATAACATAGTCAATAACTAAATCAATTAAAAATCTCCTAACCATACTTCATTACTTATTGTCAAGTAACAACAATAAAAGTTCACCTCTGCCAAGAAGGAAGGGTTATAAAAGCCACTGCTACTACAACAACTGTGTCCTCCAAATTCTACTTCTAAGGGTCTAGATTTGATGCTCTTCTGAATAGTCTCCTAGAGATCATCTTAGTAATGATTTGAGTTGATAGGATCAAAATTTTCATATTTCTACCACAATAGATCAAATAAACCAAATTTTTAGATGTTAATCTACTCAGAATTTTTGGAAGGCAGGGGATTTTTCTTCTTAACAATAATAATACATTTTCATTGTAGAAGATTTTGATACCGTAAATAGGTCAAAAAATTCTAAAAATTACAGTTTTACCATTAATAGACAACCATCAGTAATTTTTAGGATGAAATCCCAACAAAAATGAAAATGTAATCATACCAGTATCTTGAATTATCCTCAAGAATTCATGTAATTTTACTGGTTATATTTTTTCATGTGTTCATAGACTTTTTTTTCCAAAGAGTTCCCCAAGGATCAGAATTTGAATCACTGAGAAGTACTTTTGGCATCAGACTTCTTTATTTTTTTCTGATGAACAATAAATGCATTTACTTTATTCAGTTCCTTTGTTCTTTAGGAAATGAAAAGAAATCATCTAATTGAGATATCCTGTGTGTCATAGAGGCAAGGAGATTTAAACCATGTCCCTAGGCCTTTATATTCCGTCACCTGCTTTTTATCAACAATTTAATGGAAGCATGTTTTTTACTTCCTAGCTGTCCACTTGTGTTTCCTGTAAAAACACCAAATCTAAAATGACTTCAATTCCAGAAGGGTCTGCCTGGCAACTCTAGAATCAATCATGATCTGTCTTTTTCTCCTTATTTTGGGGTTTCATTGGGCTCACCTCTGTTCATTTTCTAATATCAGATATTTTATTTTATTCCCTCCTTGGGCTAATATTCATTATCTTTGCTCCTCTTGTTTTCCCTTGTTAGATTTAATTGACCCTCTCATTTTATTTACCATATTTAAAAATGAATTATCCTGATACCATGTTACTTATTTCTCACACCAAGGATTTATCGTCTTAGTAAAACCCTAGTCTTTTAACAATCAGAGTAGGAATATAGCTAAGAGTTTTAGAGGTGTTTTGCTTTCTTTCACACATATGATTTTTGCCAGTAGCCAAATTTACCTCTATTTTCCACTAATAAAGGAGATATTATTGAAATGCTAAGTTTTCTAAAATCTGGTAACTCTCCACTATGGTTTTGAGTTCTTTCCACTTTTTTAATTCCAAACATTTTTGGAGGGGCCATTTTAGGAGGATACCATTCTCTTGATTTGCCACCAAGGGCTTGTGTTCCCATTCTGCTTAATCATTATCATCTTTTTTAACCAGAGAACACTCATACTTTACTTGTTATGTGAAGATTTAGCTAAAGTTTTTTGGGGGGGACTGGAGGGTTATCTACTTAATCTGATTACCCTTGAACGGCAAGTATCATCACTGAATTTCAGAACTTTCAGTTATTCTCAGCATGTGGAAAAGGTGGAATATACAAAAGTCCATCAATATTCATATTCATTAAGTTAACAAATATTTATGGAATTTGTACTATGTGCTGGGCACTGTTCACCCATGAATAGGATGGACATGACCCCTGCTCTCAAGGACATCATGGTCTAGGAGGGAAGATAAACACGTATTGCAATACATGGTGTTAGCACCTGTGATTGGGGTAAGCACAGTGTTAGAGAACAGACCAGGTGGGCAATGACAGAGAGAGGATACGTGAGCTGACACTTGAAGGACGAGAAGAGGTGAGAAGAGGGAAGACTATTTTAGAAAGAGAAAAGAGCTGAAAAAAAATTTAGAGGCGTGAGAAGGGACACTGGGGAACTCCAAGAACTTGATGTAACTGGTGATGGTGTGTGTGCCTTGGCGGTGTGGATGGTATTGGGAAAGGGGGGGAAGATGTGATCAGATGATGAATGGCTTGTGTGCCATGCTGAAGGGTACATGTTAGCCTGGGGAAGCAGAGTCCCTGAAGAATTTTAGACAGACATACAATGATCAGAATTGTAATTTAAAAGGAGTGTTCTACTGAATAGCACAGGGAGATCAGCTCGGTGCTTTGTGACCACCTAGAGGGGTGGAATAGGGAGGGTGGGAGGGAGACGCAAGAGGCAGGAGATATGGGGATATTGTATACATATAGCTGATTCACTTTGTTACAAAGCATAAACCAACACAACCCTGTAAAGCGATTATACTCCAATAAAGATGTTAAAAATGAATGAATGAATGAATGAATGAATGAATGGAGTGCTCTAGCAGTGGGGGCCACTGACAGGGCTCAGAAGATCCTCTTTCACATGTATAGAGAGTGTTTCTCTCAAGAGCTGAGCCTAGCGTCTGTGAAAGTCAGAGGGGTTGGGACTATCAACCAACACCAGAACATTTACCCCTTTTTCTCCTTTCCTTCTTTTTCTTCCTTTTTTCTCCTTCTTCCTACCTCTTCAGCCTCCTCCTTCTCTCAAACATTCTGTTAAGAAGCTCTTAAAACTTAAACAGTTCATGGGACATGGGACGTCTTTAAAAAATATCAGTGAAAACTTTCCAATTTAGTTGTAAATGTCTTCTTTTACTCTGTGGTCAATGCTAAATTACCTACTGGCCGAATTTCCTTTCATGGATGATCAGATCTCCTGCTTTCCCTTTACTACCTATAATTCTTTATCACTATCCATCATCACTTTCAATGTGGTGGAGGGGAGGGGAAACAGAAATTCAAGGAAATTGATTTTACTATTGACTTGTGGTTCTTGTAGAGAGTTTATTAGTAGAATATGAAAGCTTCTGGTGACTTTAATGTTTTTCATAATGTTTTTTAAACTGTAGGCTGTGACCCATCTGTAGGTCATGAAATCAATTTAATGGGTCATAACCTGCATTTAAAAAAAAAGAAACAGGACCTAATCTAACAGAATAGAAAATATCAGAGTGCCTTGAATATACTAAGGGTCAATACTGTTTTATGAAACTTTTGTTTCACTTATAGGCATACATGTTTATTCATATAGATAGTATAAAATATGTCTTACTATGGGTGGTAATCAAAAAAGATTAAATTTTAAAAATAAAAAACTGTCAAAAAAGTTTGAAAAACACTACCCAATATCAACTTTTTTTTTTTCCATTCTGAAGTTCAAAAAAATTGAGAACCATAGAAGGTGACTGGTCCAAGTCCAAGAATCAGTTGCAAACGCAAAATCTGAACTCAGGTCTCCTAACAGTCAGATGTTCTTTGACCAAAAGTTGATTAATTGCCTAACATAAGGACTGGAGAGCATGGATTTCATTTACTTGATTTATCCTTGAGACCACATTGTGAAATGATCAAATGTCATAATGCTTCGTTATCTTAGTATTTATGAGAAAACACATCATGTTGGTCTTTTACTCTGCATCATAGATTGAGCATTCGACTTTGACAGATTGTCAGTTTGTGCCTTTATTATTCTTAAAAAAATTTTTTTGTGGACGACTTTGACACATATTCATACTTATGTTTTGAATAAAGATAATCTAGTTATTTTTGTTTTTCAGCTGAATGGCCGAATGATTATTTTGGTACTTTCTTTCATAGTCCTTAACCATCTTGAAAAACAAACATTCCAGAATATTTAGAGGTGTTTCTCCTGAAATCAGGGAAATATTACGTGCACCTCGGGACTCCTCCATCCTTATAGTTCAATTGCTTTTACCTTTGTGATCAGTCTTTATGGATTTCCTCTTCCTTTTTCCAGTAAATTAAACTTTTCTTTTTTCTTTGCACAGTATTTGACTTAATTTCAGGGAGGCATTGAGGCACAGCAAAGAATACAGGGTAGGGAATTGAGAGGCCCGAGTCCCACTCCTTTTTGTCACCTGATTGTTTGAACTTCATCAGGTCCCATAACATTTGGGGGCCTTGATTTCTTCATTTGAAAAATAGGAAGTGTGTCTAGATTATCTATAGTTGCTGTAATCAATTAGTGTTTCCTAACCACGTGGAGGTTATGGATTCATTTCCTAATATGAGAGAAACCATTGCCTAGAAATTTGCACTTGAATATAGAGAAACGTGTTTTTGTGTAAAATTGTGTAGGATTCCTGGATTTTTGTAACCCATTTATAGGTTCACAGTTTCAAAAACCTTCTTTACATAACCTCTTCTATGTCATACAATGTACCAGATTCTCTACATTTCCTTTCTTGAACTTCCTAAGGAATTCTTGATTTTGCTTCCTTCCTGCTTCCTTAATGATGTTCTCCATAGTTCAAAGACTCCTAGAGCTGGAAAAAAATTTGAGCAAGCTAGATCATCCATCTCATTTCCTTCTTGTCTATTACCTTCACTTATCAGTACTTCTCATTTGTCCATTTAGTAACTCAAATAGTGTTTTTACTTTGAATAATGACATGGACAATAGCCCCTTAAAATCCATTTCTCATGTAGGGACCCTTTATTCATTCATTCTACAATATTTACTGAGCATCTCCTTGGGTCAGGCACTGTGTTCCATGTTGAGGATATAATGGTGGGTAAGATAGACACTGCCCTTTCCTCAAGAGGCTTACTGGAGAGACTGACAAAAAAGAAGTTAACAAAGAGTTTAATAAGATTACTTCAAGCTCAATGAAATGGGTGGATTTTGAGGCCAGGCTGCCAGAGCTTGAATCCCATGTTTATTACTTACTATCTGTATATATCAGCCACTTCCTGTGAACTACTTCAGATACCCTGGCCTCACTCATCTCCAGGGTCTTTGGCTATGAGGGGAAAACCCATTTTTCCTCCTCTACCTTCCTAGGTTCACTGGCTGGGCTCTCCAATTACACTAATAAGAAACAGTTTAGAAAAAGAGAAGAAAAGAAAACCCCAAACAAACAGAATATGGTTATATACATAGACAGAGAGTTTTACAAGGAAAAGAAAACTCAAGGAGACAGCCAGATTGAGGCTTATATACCATCTTCAGCTAAACAAAAGACAAGAGTCTGGGCTTCTGGGTGGAGGAGGCGGGTTAAGGAAGGGGAGGGAGGAACCATAGGTAAATTAAGGGTTGTCTAGCTATGCAGATAAGTCTCTTGGGTGATAAGAGTTGTCTCTGGTGTAGCTCTTTCTCTGGTAAGAGACATAAGTAGAAATTGCCTTTTTAAATGTAAATTTCCTGCACAAAAGGGGAAATTTTACTCTATTTTTAGGCAGTTAGGGGGAGGTAAAGAGCTTTTCCTGCAACTGCTGGTTCTCAATCGCCTTTAGCTCAAAATAATTCATATTCCAAAGAGGCATATTTTGGCACCCTTCATTCTGCCCTTTGAAAATTCTTCCCCCACCCCGGGAAAAGGCATTACTGTTAAAACAAAACAAAACAAACAAAAACCCAAAGCTTCATGGGTGGAGCAAATTATAAACCCAGTTTTGAGGACCAGAGGAAAAGTCAGTCAAAAAGGTTTCTAGATGTTGGACTCAAAGCATCTTTAGATGGTGGAGAGAGGATGGCTGTGACAATCTAACTTCCAATTTCCTGATTTTCAGTTTGAATGTCTTTGGTGATGGCATGTATATCAGTGTCACAGTCATGGTTATTCTTCAGAGCAAAGCATGGAAGCATCTGGCAGTAGTTTGTAGAGCCCTTTTAGATAGTCCTAATGAGGATAGGGCAGTCAGGTTTTAGTTCTCAGTGGTGCCAAGTCAGAAAGGTGAGAGAAAAACTAGAAATGTTAATTACTGACAAAATGTACAAAACAGCCCACGAGGATGTGCTGTATTTTTTCACTGAAACAGAACTTCTCTCTCTATAATCACGCCAATTTCTATCAAAGGTAATCAAAGTAAGACTAATTTGCAAAAAAAATCGAGTCTCATTGAACTTGGCCTGATTATTTACATAAGTGCAGCAGGAATAAGTCACTGACCATTGAGGCTCTTTTAAGTCTGCTTTGCTGGAATTTTAAATAAGGGAACTCAGATTAGATTTTTAAAAGCCTCTTGAGGGTAGGAAGCCAAGCCAAGAACTTACCATCAGTCTTCATCTGAAGTACCTGTAGATTTGGGTGAATTCCTCCTTTCTCAAGGTTCCCAATATATTTTAAGGCTCCTGGGCCTTCCAGGAAGCAATTTTTCTTACCTGTAAGACCAGGAAAACTGTAAGGCAGGTATCGGATGGGTATTCCAAGAGGGCTTTATAAGCATTGGCTCTATACAGTGAACCTTAGTTCTCAAATACGCCATTCCAGTCAAAGCCTTGGTAATATAACCAGTATTTCAAATTGTGTCCTGTTAACAAGGACAACAGATTCTTTTTTTTTTTTTTTTTGCCCCTTGGCATGTGGGATCTTAGTTCCCCAACCAGGGATCAAATCTGTGCCCCCTGCAGTGGAAGCACAGAGTCCTAACCACTGGACAGCCAGGGAATTCCCAGGACAACAGATTCTTATTGAACAATGCAAATAATTATATTACTATGAAAACAAGAATATTCAATAAAAGCTTCCAAATTCTAGAGGGATCAGGTAGGGAGAAAAAGTAAATATTTCATCTTTATTCACAAAAGTATACTTTAACATATTTCTGTAAGTTATAGATAGCTTAAAAGAAAAGGGAAAAAGGATTCCTTAAATCTGAAAAATGAAACATTAAAGAACCAGTGACGTTTCGAACAAAAAGGCCAGAAAAATTATAATCATCCTTATCAGTTCATTCAGTCCCAGGAAATTAATTCTTGTTTTGCTTGATTTAGGGTTAGCAATTTTATAAATTCATCAGGTTCTTTGTTGGACTGCACCCCACAGGCCTACAAGAACTGCACTTGCCCAGCTTTAAGACCAAAGAAAGAGGACTTCCCTGGTGGCACAGTGGTTAAGAATCCGCCTGCCAATTCAGGGGACATGGGTTTGAGCCCTGGTTCGGGAAGATCCCACATGTCGTGGAGCCACTAAGCCCATGCGCCACAACTACTGAGCCTGCTCTCTAGAGCCCATGAGCCACAAGAACTGAGCCCAAGTGCCACAGCTACTGAAGCCTGCGTGCCTAGAGCCTGTGCTCCACAACAAGAGAAGCCACCGCAATGAGAAGCCCAGGCACCGCAATGAAGAGTAGCCCCTGCTCGCCTAGAGAAAGCCTATGCGCAGCAACAAAGACCCAACGCAGCCAAAAATAAATGAATAAAATAAATAAATGAATAAATAAATAAAAGACCGAAGAAAGAGCCCAGCATCAGCGACAGAGACATCAGTGGTTGAATGGCTGGGGGAGCTAACACGTCTGAAGCAAGGTCCTGGGACGACACCCTACCGTGTGCGGTGGAAGGCGGGCAGGACACGGCAGCAATCTTCGCTCCTGGCGGGGAAGGAGAGATTGCCACTTATAGGAGGAACTGACTTCAGGTTGGCTCATTAGTTACCAGCCGCGGGCACACCCCTCACTGCCCCTTTGATAAGGACCATCCTAGCTGGGGCCTGGGACAAGTCTGTAGGAAGGTCAGTTATGTGTGTAGGGTGTAGGTGAAGCAGGCACTGGTCGGGCAGGGGATGTACAAGAGATCAAGAGAACAGCCATCTTGAGTGGCCTGACCATACATTCTCCATTTGAGTTTTTGGAATTTTTACCCAGCCCAGTGGCATGATTTTTATGTTATCAGAAACCTGTACTCCAGAGTACTTGTCAGAGTCTTTTCTGTGAATCTCCCTGATGTGAAGCATTTTCCCCTGTAGTTGATTGCTACAACATTTCAGGAAGAATAGTGTAAAATATTAACTGTGTGTGAATGACAGACTTCAAAATGGTTAAAAATCTGATGAAAGTTCATTATGGCACACTTGACAAATTTGGTTATTTCTATGACATACAACATTTTATAATGACTGGAATTATGACTGATAACATTAAACAAGGACAAATGATGGACAGCAAAGATACTGACAAATTTCTAGGAACTTTATACAATTTCTGAAACATTTATATGAAAAACATGTATCCATACAAATATAACCTAAAGAAGGTTCAGAATCCCTTCTCATCTGACAATGTTTCCCATGTAATTTAACATTTCCAATAAACCTAATTAGTGTAACATCTCTATTTTACCAAGTGAAAGAACAAACACTGTGAGATTTTTCAGGTGCCCTCTGGGAATCTCAAAGTTATCCTGAGGTAAAAGAAGACTCCATTTAGAATTTTATTTGGGGAAATTTGTCGAAAATATCAAAAGGTTTGAACACCTGATTAAATAGGATCACAGGTCACTATGAAACAATACTTGGTTATCTATTTAACCAAAGTGACAATAAAAGATTTCAAAGGCAAATACAGAAGATCACATGACTATATAAAAAAAAAGCTTAGCACTTTCAATATTAAGAAGTTTGTTTTCTCAAGTAATCAAAAACATAATAAAGACAACACAAAGCACAGAAAGTTATTCTAAGACACGGAATCTTTGTTTTCTAGGCAGATTACTCAACAGGTAAAAAAAAAACTTTTTACGATATCACATTAAGAACAGACCATTAGGGGCTTCCCTGGTGGCGCAGTGGTTGAGAGTCTGCCTGCTAATGCAGGGAACATGGGTTCGAGCCCTGGTCTGGGAGGATCCCACATGCGGCGGAGCAACTAGGCCCGTGAGCCACAACTACTGAGGCTGCGCGTCTGGAGCCTGTGCTCCGCACGCAACAAGAGAGGCCGCGATAGTGAGAGGCCCGCGTGCCGCGATGAAGAGTGGCCCCCACTTGCTGCAACTAGAGAAAGCCCCCACACAGAAACGAAGACCCAACACAGCAAGAATAAATAAATTAATTAATAAACTCCTACCCCCAACATCTTCTTAAACAAACAAACAAAAAATCCTGCTGTGTCCATACAGCGTGATTCACTTAACAAAAAAAAAAAAAAAAAAAAAAGAACAGACCATTAATCCAAACTCCAGTTCTGTATCAGTACACTATTTATATCAAAATTCATTTTAAAACCTAATGATGAATATGTTTCATTTAGCCAGCTTGACCACAGGAGAAAAGGTTTTCTCTCTCTTTCCTTTTACAACTCCCTATATCTATCTAGGTTTTTGTCCTTTATTTTCCTCTTCCTCATCTGAAACAATTTTTAAATAACCTTAAACTACTTTAGGACAAAATTACTCTCCTTTTTCTTAACAAAAAAGCATCCTTCCTCTCTCACATCCTGCCTTATTTTCTTGCATACTTTGCAGACAATTTTTTCCTTCATTTTTATTATCCCTAATAGCTAAGCTACATACATTGATTAGAATTCTTAACCCTTGGTAACCTTAATTTCCAGTGAAAACAAGGAAATAAGCCATTGTGAACTGTGTGTTATATATATCAGCATTCTGTAGTAAATTAGAAAATTTATGAATATACCAATTTTATAATTTTTAGAGGCATCTTTTCTTCATAGTAAAATTTTTCAATATGATAAAATAATATGTTTATTAACAGAACTGAATATCTTTAGCCTGTCTGTAATAAGAGGCCAAAGTAGATATAATTAAACTTATGTTTAGCAATTAATGTTTTGGTATTTTATCTTATTTGGAGATGATCTAGATATTCAAAGAATGTCCATCATTTAACTTAACTTAGTATAGCTTTAAAGTTTTAAGATACCCAAAAGATTTTGGAAACTATTCTTAAGCAGAAAGGCTCATGTATAGACTGTTACCCACTTCCATTTAACCCACATATTCTTAACAGTTATGCTTTAATTGTTCATGAAAATTTCATCAGACATTAAACAAAACTAGCCATCATCTAAAGCTGTTTTCTTGTTAACAAATTTTGTAACATGCATGCTAGGAAAATATTAAAAGTCACAGAAGAAACCAACATGTCACCATGTGCCTTATAATAAATTTGTAATTTTATAATTTTAAACAACTAGAGATAACATAACAACAAGTAGAGATAACATAATCTCATTTGAACACTAAACCCAGGTAGAATAAAATTGTATGTCTGCATTATATTTAATGCCACCAACTTTCAGGAGATACCTATTTTTTTTTAACCAAAAATATTAAACTAGTTTTATTGACCAAACATTATCTGAGATCACATGGACTTAAAAAAAAAACTAATTTGGGTTAGTTTCTACTTTTCTGACAGTTTTAGGAATACATAACTTATATAAGTGTTTATTTCTTTCTAAACCAATTAAAGCAGAGCTCTTTCATGAATTTTGGCAATACCTTCCAGAGGTAGGAAAATATCACATATACAAAACATACATACGTAGACATAAACAGTCAGACAGTCACAAATAGAAATCACATAGCATTCATTTAAAAATGTTATCTGTGAATTAGATACAAATAATATAAAACTTACTAGTTTATATAAAATATTTGGATCCAAAATTGTGTTTCTGCCAGGTATAACAAGTTAAGGTTACCTACTGTACTAAGACTTTTTGACTTTTAGCCAACTAAAATATTGTATAATTTTACTGAAATGGGAAATCTTAAAAAAAATTATAAATATTTAAAAGACCTCGCAGATACACAGAACAGATTGGTGGTTGCCAGAGGTGGGAGGTGGGAGGGGTGGGTAAAATGGGTATAGGTGGTTAAAAGGTACAGACTTCCAGTTATAAGATACATAAGTCCTGGGATGTAAGGTACAGCATAGGGACTATAGTTAACAATACTTTATTGCATATTTGAAACTTGCTAAAAGAATAGATCTTTAAAGTTCTCATCACAAGAAAAAAAAATTCTATGTGTGGTAATGGATTTTAACTAAACTTCTTGTTGTAATCACTTTGCCTTATATACATATATCAAATTACTATGTTTTACAACAAAAAATAATAATGTTATATGTCAATTGTATTTCAATTAAGAAAATCCTTTTAGATATAAAGTCCAAATTTCCAAAAGTATCCCTATTCCAATGTGACTCGAAACTAGTAATCCTTTTTATGACTTAAACATGAACACAAGAAGCATCCCCAAAGAGGCTGAAAAAGATGCAGAGACAACCCTCCTTCCCTCTGCCCCAGGATCAAGAGTTACTCCCAAAGACAGCTTAAGAAATCAAAGACCTTCACTGTCACAAGCAGTAAGGAAACTCTGGTCCTCCACAAAAGTGTGACACCTTCAGTCATAGACCTGCTAACCTGTCCCACTGAATAGGCTATACTGGGATGAGACTTTTGCCTGAATGAAAAAGGAAATGAAATTATGGACTGAGACCTCTCATTGATACAAACTTCCATGGGAGCTGGTATAGTCAGATGGACAAGGTTACTTATGTGCTTTTGTGTGTTGGGTTTCCCAGCCTGACAGGTGCCACCAGATGTAGATCTGACAACCTGCACACCCCCTCCCCACAAGCTGTTGAGACCAAGAAGAGTATCCTCTCACTGGTTGCAAGCCAAGCTCTCAAGACCCAAAATGAAATGGAAAGACAATCTTATATGATTTTCCTCCTCGTGACAAACAATGCAAAAGACAGAAACAGAGGAAAACAATGACTTTTCCTGGGAGGCTAAGGATCAATAAACAATGAGTACTCCAAACCAAATTTATAAGAGTCATAATCCAAAGAACTAATTCCTACAACTGCTTTTCTTCTAGATTTGGAAAGAGAAAACAAAGACACTTTACCACCCTCATTCAATTAGACCATGCAGACAGAAATCAGGGAGGGTAACTTTGGTAAGAAATTTTACCTTTTGCCAGCTTTATCAGAGGGCCCAGACCTCAGCTTCAGCCTCTGTGCAAGTGGGGTTTCCCAGGCATCCTTCTGTGGTAGAGGGAGGAAAACTGTAGAGGAGGAAAAGCGTTCTTCCTTCTATTCTCCTAGGTTCACGGGTGGACCTCTGAATCAAACTGATAAGAAATAGATTAGCAAGGGAAAAAAAACAGATTTAAATACATACATACGTATGCAGGAGAGTTCAAAAAGAAATGAAAACTCAAGGAGAGGGCCCTATGACTGAGGCTTTTTTTTTTTTTTTTTTTTTTTTTTTTTTTGCAGTACGCGGGGCCTCTCACTGCTGTGGCCCCTCCCGTTGCTGAGCACAGGCTCCGGACGCGCAGGCTCAGCGGCCACGGCTCACGGGCCCAGCCGCTCTGCGGCATGTGGGATCTTCCTGGACGGGGGCACAAACCCGTGTCCCCTGCATCGGCAGGCGGACTCTCAACCACTGCGCCACCAGGGAAGCCCTGACTGAGGCTTTTATACCATCCTTGGCTAAGCAAAGGAAAAGGGGTGTGAGGCTTCTGGGCAGGGGAAACAAGTGCTGAGAAGAGGAGGGGAAGAATTGTCTGGTAAATAAGGGTTGTCCTGTTACGTAGATTGAGTTTTCCCTGGAAGTAACTCTCTTCCTGATAAGAGACACCTTTACAAATGAAAATGTCCTTTACACGTGGAAATTTCCTTTGCCAAAGAGGTGTATTTTGGGGTGCAATATTCTGGTACCCGTCAAGTACTTGTTTTGCTCTAGCCACCCATGTGGCAGGCAGCTCTGCCTGGGCCACGATAGCCTCCAGGTAGACCAATCTGAGAGCACCTTTCCTCTGCCCTCATCAGGCCCCAGTCATCTTGGGACCAGGTGCTTTCCTGCTGCTGCTAAGACTAAGCCAGGGACTCCCCGCCCCAGTGACCCTAAGACTAGCCTGTGGGCATGAGTGCAGCTGAGCTAATTAACGCTCCATATTGTAAACCTCCGACCAAAGAGACAGAGGCGCCCGTGAACATGGTCTTCCCCGCTTCCACCGGGTTGGAGTCCAGACACACATGTATTCATACAGCTTCTCAGAGTTGGTTAGGCAAGAGCGAGCCCTCCGGTGGACGTGAGAGCACGCAGTGGCCCCGTCACTTTGTGCTATTGCTCCTACTTCCTGAGATTGCCCTCCCTAATGAAGTCATGGTACAGATGCGTTTCCTGCAGTCTCCGCTCTCTGGGAAAACAAAGGCCTTTTGAAAAAATGACCTCTCCGTGCCTCAGTTTCCTCATTTGATACATATAAGTGCTGATAATCGTACCTGCCTCATAGGGTTGACTATAAAGCAAATTACTATATGCAGTGCTCTTAGTGGAGGGCCAGTATGCGTCACAGATGTATGCTGATTTATTCTAAGTGCAACGGGGTGTCACTGAGGAATTGTAAGGAGACTATCGTGGTCTGATCGACATTTTAGTGTTAAGTTCCCTCTTGTACCTATGTGGGAAATAGATTAGAGAGAGACAGATGCAAGTGGAGAAACACTGAGGAGGCTGTTGAAACGGTAATGCGGAGAGATTTTAGTAACCTATTCAAGAGAATAGAGTATTAGCAGTGGAAACCAGGAGAAGTGGACAGAACCAGGAAACGCTTTGGAAACAGTACCTACAGAGCTCAAAAAATGGATTGGATGGGGCAGTGAGCAAAAAAGAACAACTAAAAACTATACTGCCTGTCATGGCGTGTGCATGATAAATCCAGCCCTTTTTCTCAAGATATGAAGTCAATTCCTCCCCCATCCCTAGACCACGGATTTAATGCTCTCTTTTTACCTGGACTGTCTTTGCTGAAGTTCTTGCTTGCTCTTCAGTCTCACATCCTATGACTTAACAAAATGTTATTGTCCACCACCCAGTTTTCACCTGCCACTCCCTCCTGTGGCCCCAGTGATGGAAACCTACGACAGCACAATGCAAGTCTGCGTCTTGTGCTACTGCAGCTCCTTGACCCCTCCCAACTCCTCATCAGTCATGCCCTTTGTCCCCTTCTAGCAAGCTTGCTAGGTGGGCCCATCACCTACCCTCCTATTTTTGCACCTGTAGCTTCAATTTACTCTTGGAATGCCATTTTCATTTTAATTGGCTGTTTTCTTTCTCCATCTTTACTCATTAAATCCTAACTCCCTCACTTAACAGAATCAGAAGACAAGCAGAAAAATGATCCTTGACTTCTCCAACCAACACCACTCACCCCTACTCACCCTCGCCGCAGTAAAAGTCAGTTGGCCCTTCCAGCTGTCCAGGCTGAAACCTTTAGAGCCTTTCTGTACGCATGTCTTCCTCTTACACCACATCCGATTTGTCAGCAAATCCTGTTGGCCTTACCTTCAATATGTATTCCAAGTTCAACCACTTCGGACCAGCACTGGTTCCACCCTGATCCAAGTCTCTGTATCTCTCCTCTGGATTATTTCAGTCGTTTTCCGCTGGTCTCTCTGCTCCTGTCTTTGTTTCCCTGTAATCTATGCTCAACACAGTGGCCTGGGTGATCCTGTTAGAACATTCAGATCATGTTACTCTTCTGCTCAGCATCTTTCAGTGGCTTATCGTCCCACACAAAGTAAAATCCAGTGTCTTTCACAGCCCCCAGTATGTGGCCCACTTCCCTCTGATCCGCCCTTTTATTCACTCTTTCCCTCCCCCCATTCACTCCACTACAACCTCACGGACCACCTTGCTATCTCTCAAGCATAGCAGGCCTGCCCCCAACTCAGGCTCTTCCACTCATTGTCCCATCTGACGAGCATGTGGTTCCCCCAGATCTCCACATGGATGGTTCCCTCCCCTCCTGCAGGCCTTTGCTCAGATGCTACCTTCTCAGTGAGTCTTCCCGACCATCCTCCCTCCCCACCAACCATGGCCCTCACTATTTCCCTTCCCTGTGTTACTCTTCTCTAAGACACACCCTCTCATACTATGTATATTAACCCCAGCTGTAAAGCACTTGGCTTGCAGACTCTGTTCTCAGTTCTTAAGCAGCTGAAGTTCTTGTGTGCAGGGGGCAGAGTGGAGGTGGGAGGAGCTTGGAAGGGACCTCCTCCTTGTAATTGGGGTTTTTCTCAGTTCATTGTCTATCGATCGTGTATACAGTTTGTTTCATTATCTTTATATGATCAACTGAAAAGTATTATTCTACATTCATGTCACAATAATGGGACCCCAAATTTTACACAAGGGAATTTTTGCAGCCCTCTTTTGTTTTCACTAGTTTGCTTATCATCTATCCTGCTTGTGAGGACAGGACTTTTTACCTGTTCTTTTCACAGTGTATCTCCAGCACTTAAAACACTCTTGGCACCTAGTATGCCATTAATAAACATTTGAATTAGTGTTGAGTTAGTGAATGGCTCATCCTATCCACACATATGCTGTACACGACTCACCTGCTTTCAGAAACTAAGAGAAACCATTGCTCAATCATAATGTTTTCAAGACCATAACCTAAAATTCATGACACTTTACATTTATATATTAAATATATAAAATATATATTTAATAATATATTTAAATATATATATTAAATATATATATATATATTTTTTACACAGACCGTAAAATACTTTCACATACTTGATCTCATTTAATCCTCACAACAACTTTATATTCTGATTTTTCACAGGAAGCCGACCCTGAGAAAGAGTGTTTTGTTCAAGGTCACAGGAAACTGAATCATAGAGAGACTGAGTGATTTGCTCCAAGTCCACACTAGAGAATGGAGATTCGGACTCCTGTTGTCTTGACCACAAATCAGATGCAATTTTCACTCCAGTATCTCAGTTCTTTGATTCTGTGTTGGATCAGCTGCCTACATATTCTTCGACTCTGTATCAGCAACATCTGCCGACTCTCCTCAGCAAACCAGGCTCAGGACTCCCAGTCGAGCTAATCAGGTTTGCTTCGGTTTTTACTAACTGTGCTAACCCAGCAAAACTAGGGATGGCTGAGTGGCTCTGCCTGGTTGAAAAACCAGGATTAGGGATTCTGAAAACCAATGTTCTCAATACAGCTCATCTGCAAAAACTTCAGGCTCTAAACACCCAGAAACAAAGACTCTGTAAAACTTAGTTTATATAGAACTGCATGCAGGTAGGGGCTTAGCCAAGTTCCGGTCAAACCATTTAAAAATGTCACTCCATAGCTTTAAAATTACCATGTCCTTTTCAAAAGAATAATTTTCTTATTTCTTCCCAACTTGAAGAAAGCAAGCCCTCTTTTTAAGCCCCGTGCAGATCCTGCTATAAATGGCTGCTGAGCACCTAATAAGTGAACGGCACGGTGCTCTCCCCTTCCTGTTCATCCATAAGCCCGTTTCGCTTTCTCTGTAAACTTTCTTTGCCTTTAGTCATCCATCGTCCTTCTTCTTCCCTGACACCTTTCATGGCTCATTCCCACTCACAGAAACTTCATTATTATTATGGGTCCACTCTGGTTTTTCTTCTCTTGTGGCTTCACTACTTCAACTGTGGACTGTTTAGAGTTCAAAATCCATTTCTTTGTACTATCACAGATTGTAAATATTCAAAACCTGGTGACTTAGGAAAGGGAGAGGAGCCCCATTCATGATTTGAACCAGAGAAAGGAAGCAGCTGCTATCAGATGCCCCATTTTAATGGCATACAGATAACATGACTCAGACTGGTTCGGGTGCCGTCTGCGTACATCAGAGGGGGAGATGGAGTGCTGACTTGGTGAAGGAGTTGTAAATAAAAGCTGACTTTGGTTTGGCACCTATAATTACACCCAAGCCATAGCTTGCATTTTGATTGTCTCTTAGAAAGAAAGAAGAGGAAAAGAAAGAAAGACAGAAAGGAAGGAAGGAAGGAGAGAGGGCGGAAGGAGACAGGAAGATGAATTTGTTTTTTCATAATAGGATAGACTCAGACATTCAGTTTCCTTATGGAATTTATTTTATTTTTATTTATTTATTTATTTATTTAAACATTTAATTTAATTTTTATTTTTGGCTGCGTTGGGTCTTTGTTGCTGCACGCAGGCTCTCTCTAGTTGCGGTGAGTGGGGGCTACTCTTTGTTGTGGTGCACGGGCTTCTCATTGCGGTGGCTTCTCTTGTTGCAGAGCATGGGCTCTAGGCATGCAGGCTTCAGTAGTTGCAGCATGAGGGCTCAGTAGTTGTGGCACACGGGCTTAGTTGCTCCATGGCATGTGGGATCTTCCCAGACCAGGGATTGAACCCATGTCCCCTGCATTGGCAAGTGGATTCTTATCCACTGCGCCACCAGGGAAGCCCTGAAATTTATTTTAAATTGGGTCTTCTTTTGCAGAGAACATCCATGAGAATGGTAGAATAGAAAATGGTGTAATTATCTAGACTTTCATAATAATTGTCTCACAGATGCCATAGGAAGCATTAATTACAACACTGAATTAAAATTTTAAATACTTAAGAGGAGAAACAATCCCTCTGGCCACATCTACATGTCATATCTAGAGCATCACAGGTGTTTGTACATAATACAAAATACTATGTTGAGTAATGCAAGGGAGGAAAACCTTTTTTTCTCTACCCTCCTAGGTTTGCTGGCTGCCCACTCCTCCAATCAAATTGATAAGAAATAGATTAACAAGAGAACCACAAAAACCAGATTTCATTACATATGTATGCATAGGAGTTTCCAAAGAAATGAAAGCTCAAGGAAGTGGCCGGATGATTGAGGCTTATATACCATCTTAGGCTAAACAAAGGAAAAGGCGTTTTGAGCTTCTGGATGGAGGAGGCAAGTTGTAGAAAGGGGAGGGGAGGAAATGCCTGGTAAACACAGGTTATCATGTTGAGCAGATCAGAGTCTCTCAGGTGATGAGTTGTCTCTGGGAGTAACTCTCTTCCTGGTATGAGACAATTTTACAAGTGGAAATTTCCTTTATAAAGGTAAATTTCTGTTACAAAAGGGGAAAACTGTACTCTATTTATGGGCAGTTGGAGGAAGTAAAGGGCTTTTCCTGCATCTGCTGATTTTCCATTGCCTTTAGCTCAAAATAATCCATATGCCAAAGAGGCACATTTGGGAATGGCACCTTTTGGAACCCTTTAGTACTAAATGGTTAACACAGAAGAATTCCTGTCCTCAAAGAACTTTATAGCCTAAAAAGGAAAAGAGTATGTATGAAAATACTATAGCACAAAGCAAACGTGCTTTGGTAGAAGTATAAAGCGCCATGGAAGCCAAGAAAAGGTAGTTTTCTGCTGTGTGAGAGGTTTTAGGTTTTATGAAGAAGGTGACATTTGAAGAATGGGTAGGATTTGTATCTGTGATAACTGGAGAGAAAATGACAAGAAAAAAGGCAGGAAAGTTCAGAAAACATTTAGTGGTAGGTGAGTGGTCATGTTTGGTTGAAGGATATGTTAGGAGGGATGAAGCAAGAAAGAAAGCAAGTGACAAATTATAGGGTGTTTGAGGCTGTTTGAGCAGTTTCGTTTTTATTCTGTGAGTCCTAGGGAGCCACTGAAGGTTATGGAAGAGAATAACTTTTTTCTAGACAGTTCTTTGACAGCAATTGGAGGATGTTTAGACTGGAGTCTGGGAGTATAGTAAGGAAACCATTATATAACCTAGGACCTGAGTTAGGTGAAGGAAACGGGATACATATCAAGGATGGTTAAGAGGTGGAACCCGGAGCTTCCCTGGTGGCGCAGTGGTTGAGAATCTGCCTGCCGATGCAGGGGACACGGGTTCAAGCCCTGGTCTGGGAAGATCCCACATGCCGCGGAGCAACTGGACCCGTGAGCCACAACTACTGAGCCTGCGCGTCTGGAGCCTGTGCTCCTCAACAAGAGAGGCCGCGACAGTGAGAGGCCCGTGCACCGCGATGAAGAGTGGCCCCCACTCGCCGCAACTAGAGAAAGACCTTGCACAGAAACGAAGACCCAACACAGCCAAAATAAATAAATTAATTAATTAAATTTTAAAAAAAAAGAGGTGGAACCCACATGATTTGGCAACTGGTTAAATGCTTTCCTATGTGTTCAGGAGAAGGAGAAGCATGGGGTGAAAAGCAAAGATTTAAGTTGGGATTTTGTAAATGACAGAAGCCCAACTTGATTCACCTAAAAAGTAAAAAAGGGGAATTTATTTCTAAAATTCAATACTTGATTACTAACCTAACTTTAGGAAGGACAGCCATAGAGCCAGGTAGGGACAACTGAGTCAAGGTCTCGGCTGTCATTCTTCATCCATATCCTCTCTTTGAAGATAGCCTTTATTCTCTTCTACTATGAGAAGCACTTACATGCTTGAGGATCATCACCATACCTGGTTCTTCTAGCTAAGGGACTGAAGAAGAATGGGATCTCTCTCTGGGCCACTTTGAACTTTTCCGGAGATGGACACTGATGGATGGACTTGGGTCACACATCCATCTCTTGGGCCAGTCACTGGACCTGACATGTGAGGTCCTGTTTTTGGCACATCCCACTAGAAAATCATGGTTGGGGGTAAGGAAAGGTATCACAGGCGTGGCCATGGGGGAACCCTTTGTGAGCTGTGGTGCCATCTTGGCCTTCCCAACGGGGGCACAGTAAAGAGGACAGAGGAATATCAGTTGTGACTGGAGTTCTGGGCCACTATGTTTGGGAGGATGGTGACGCCTTTAAGAGATGGAAGAATGGGTTTGGGTAAAGTGATGAATTTTATTTTAGACATCTTACTTTTTTTTTTTTTTTTTTTTTTTTTGCGGTACGCGGGCCTCTCGCTGTTGTGGCCTCTCCCATTGTGGAGCACAGGCTCCAGACGCGCAGGCCCAGCGGTCACGGCTCACGGGCCCAGCTGCTCCGTGGCATGTGGGATCTTCCCGGACCAGGGCACAAACCCGCGTCCCCTGCATCGGCAGGCGGGCTCTCAACCACTGCGCCACCAGGGAAGCCCCTAGACATCTTACTTTTGAAGGCGTATCAGGCCATCTGTGTGGCATTGCATGGGAGGCCCTAAGTAATTGGGGTCTTCAGTTCTTAGGAGAAGTCGGTTTAAAAACTATAGATTTGGGAGTCATTAGCATATACATCATGATGAAATTAATGGAGAAGGTTGCTCAGGGAGGAAGTACTCAGAGAGGAGGATGGAGGGCAGAATCTAGGAAATTTCCATCATTTGAATGGAGGCCTACAAGGATAAAACAATGTAGACTGAGAAGGAGCTACCAAACAACTATATCCAAGAGAGGGAAATGCGTAAGGAAGTGTCCAAAACTCACTGAGAGTGCTGCAGATTCCTTTTTATCTTCTTCATCAAATCAACAATTCTCTCTGGAGTAGGTATTAGGATCGTTGCACTTTGATAGGGCACAAGGGAGACAGAAAAGAGTAGAAGACAGATCTTTCCCTGAAGCGAAGAAAACTTGCAAACTCTCAAGAATGGGGTAAGGTAGTGGCGGGCTTTTGAGCGTGTGCTCAGGTAGGGACCAGAATGGCTTTGGCTGGCCAGCATGCCGATAATATCTGGCCCACCTGCCACCTTGGGCATATGTGCCAGACATTGCGAGAAGAGAATGAGGGGAAGGACTGAATGTGAGAACCTGTGGGAGCATTGCTTGTTAGTTGGTTGTAATAGAAAACTGTATATGGGACATAGTGCCTCATGAATAAATGTGTGATTTCAAAGGGTGATTACCTTCCTGGATCAAACAAGGCTAGGCTTAAAAATATCATATGATGGGGCTTCCCTGGTGGCGCAGTGGTTGAGAGTCCGCCTGCCGATGCAGGGGTCACAGGGGTCACGGGGTCGTGCCCCGGTCTGGGAGGATCCCACATACCGTGGAGTGGCTGGGCCTGTGAGCCTTGGCCACTGAGCCTGCGCGTCCGGAGCCTGTGCTCCACAACGGGAGAAGTCGCAACAGTGAGAGGCCCGCGTAGAGCAAAAAAGAAAAAATAAATCATATAATAATTGTCATTATTTTAAAGAAAATAATCTCTTTCGTTTGGGCAATTTTTTTTTTGTTTATATTTTCTTTTTTCCAGTTGAGTTTCTTTAGTAAATGATAACAGATTAGTAAGAGGTGTCATAACATGGTGGAAGAATCACTGTATAAGAAGGTAAGACAACCTAGATGCTCATCAACAGATGAAGAATAAAGAAGATGTGGTACATATATACAATGGAATATTACTCAGCCCTTAAAAGGAATGAAATAATGCCATTTGCAGCAACATGGATGGACCCAGAGATTGTCATATTAAGCGAAGTAAGTCAGAAAGAGAAAGACAAATACCACATGATATCACGTATGTGGAATCTAAAATATGACACAAATGAACATATCTATGAAACAAAAACAGACTCACAGATACATAGAACAGACTTGTGGTTACCAAGGTGTGGGGGGAGAGAATGATTGGGAGTTTGGGATTAGCAGATGCAAACTATTATATATAGGATGGATAAACAACAAGGTCCTACTATAGAGCACAGGGAACTATATTCAATATCCTGTGATAAACCATAATGGAAAAGAATATGAAAAAGAATATATATATATGTATAACTGAGGCACTTTGGTGTACAGCAGAAATTAAACACAACATTGTAAATCAACTATACTTCAATAGAATTTTTTAAAAAAGTAGGAAACCAGGATTTTAGTTATGACTACCACTCTCTCCTCTCCCCACCTCTACCCAATCACACATACAAACCCCTATGCTCCAGGTTTGCAACCTTAAATCAGTCACTTAATCTCTAATAAAATGAAAATGATAATACCTCATTGACCCCAAGGGCACAGACTATATGGAAGATTTCTTGAGTTTCCGTCTGCTGTGATTATGATCATTCATTCATGGGACACATGTGCAAGGAATACAAAGCTGAAAGGATAGGTTGCTGCCTCCAAAGTGCCTACTGTCTGGTCTGGGGAAACAGGAAACATACAATTACAATTTAACATAAAAATGCTGTAGTGGAGGCAGATGATACACACAGAGGACACAGAAGGACCAGGAGCCCCACATCAGTCCAGGGAAGTTAGGGAACTTCCTTAGGGGAAGTAACACTTGAGCTGAGCCTGAAGGGAGTTCCCATGCCAGCAAAGAGAACAGGGGTTCCAGGCGGGGAGAACTGAACATGTTTTAAAAAGGAGACATGTCCTTACGGATACCGGTGTTGGGGTGGGGGTGGGGGAGGAAGGGTGGGATGAATTGGGAGACTGGGATTGACATATGTACAGTACGATGTATAAAACAGATAGCTAATGAGAACCTACTGTACAGCACGGGGAACTCTACTCAGTGCTCTGTGGTGACCTAAAGGGGAAGGAAATCCAAAAGAGAGGGGAGGTATGTATACATAGAGCTGATTCACTTTGCTGTACAGCAGAAACTAATGCAACATTGTAAAGCAACTATACTCCAATAAAAAATCAATTAAAAAAAGAAAAGGAGACACGTCTTGAGGAAGAGCTAAAAGTTGATATGAATGGGATATAGCGAACAGGGCATGAAGTAGTGAAAATCTGGGGCTGGAGAGGTGGTCAGATATTACTCAAGATAATTATCAAGCACTTAGTGGTGGAAGGGCAGTGTATGCCAGATGCTGGCTGATTAGGAATTGCAAGAGTCTAAGGACTTACTTTAGAAGGCTTCAAACCAGAGTTAGAAAGACCAGTAATAAAGCTACTAAGAGAATCCAGGGAAGACATAATAAAAGTCTATTAAAGACGATGGTTGTGGGGAAAGAGAGATATTTAGGCATTAGGATCAACCCTCAGTTTATGGAATGAGGTATAAGGAGAAGAGAAGACTAAAGGATCACTTTCAACTTTCTGGCTTTGGGAAGTTGGGTGGATAATGATGGCGTTCACTGAGGTGGGAGGTTGGTGGAGAAACGTCAAGTTTTGACACTCGTATCTTTTATCCTGCCTTTGTTTTTGTTTTTTGTTTTTTTTTAATTGCAGTACACGGGCCTCTCACTGCTGTGGCCTCTCCCCGTTGCGGAGCACATGCTCCGGACACACAGGCTCAGTGGCCATGGCTCACGGGCCCAGCCGCTCCGCAGCATGTGGGATCCTCCCGGACCGGGGCACGAACCCATGTCCCCTGCATCGGCAGCCGGACTCCCAACCACTGTGCCACCAGGGAAGCCCTTGACACTCATATCTTTTATCCTGCCTTTGTTTTATGGATGCAATATCATTCCTAATATTTCTGAATTTACCGACGTACTTTTGTTTTCTGCTCGTTTCTCATTCTCTTGCCTTCTGTAGAGTTTGGAGTCTGCAAGTTGAGAGTGTTTCTGGGTTTATTCCAGGCAGATTGACTACTTCCTTGGCTGCGGTCTCGTTCTCAGGGGTCCTGGGCTGCAGCTCACTCTGCTCTGAGCATCACTTACCCCTCTTCAACCATCTCCTGACTTCCAGAACTTTGTGGGAATCTCTACCCCTCTGCTTCTCTCCCTTTCTCTTTGTTGGATGGGGTCGGGGGTGTCCACATCTTTTTTATTTCTTTACTATGATTTTAATGTAGTTTTTGGGGAAAAAAAAGATAAATGGATATGCTCAATCTACCATCCTAAACCAGAATCTCCTGAATTTGATCTTTGATAGGATGTGTTTGAGGTAGCTATGGTATGTCTAGGTAGAGATTTATAGTAGGCCATCAGCTGTATGTATGAACTTGGAATTCAGGAGACAAACCTAAATTACAGGTAAAGGTCAGGAGTTACCGGTACAGAAATGATGGGTGGGGATGAGATTGCCTAGGGAAAGCATGCAGCATGGGAAGAGAACAGGAATTAGCTTGACACTGGGGACCATCACTATTTAAGATAATTGTTTTTAGGATACAATATTCCTCTAGAGTTAGGGAGAGTAATGATAACTTAGAACTTCACCCTATGGATAAAAAGGACTCAAATGGGCTCTTTGAGTTCAAGAAAGTTGCATTTAATATATAACAAAGGTGTAAAAGCAATAGCAAAATGATTAGGTATAACAAAGTTGAACAGGGTGAGGATAGGAGTTCCTAACATGGGAGAGATAATCAAGGGTGCCATTGTTCCCAGATGATGCTATCTAAATTTTTTGGTTCTGGGCCCATTCTTATGAGTCAGCTGAATGATGGCTCCCGTGATCTGCTCTAGTATTTTTTTCTTCAGCTGAGAACATGGCTCTGATTCAAGTATCATTGTTCAGTGTGGTTTGTCCCTGGACCACCAGGGAAGCCCCCAGAAGTTTTTTTAAGAGTAAAACTTAAAGTAAGTATAGTTGGCAAACAAGTCGCTGGTTAAAAAAAAAATTCAACTGGACTTCCCTGGTGGCATAGTGGTTAAGAACCCGCCTGCCAATGCAGGGGACACGGGTTCAAGCCCTGGTCCGGGAAGATCCCACAAGCCGTGGAGCAACTAAGCCCATGTGCCACAACTACTGAGCCTGTGCTCTAGAGCCTGCAAGCCACAACTACTGAGCCCGCGTGCCTAGAGCCCGTGCTCCGCAACAATAGAAGCCACGGCAATGAGAAGCCCGCGCACCACAATGAAGAGTAGCCCCCGCTTGTTGCAACTAGAGAAAGCCCGTGCGCAGCAAAAAGACCCAGCACAGCCAAAATTAAATACAAAAACAAAACAAAACGACAAAAATAGCTTATAAAAACTACAACTAATCAACGAATGATTGTTTATTGCCTTCCTTATAAATCTCAGGGTTTTTTTTAAAACCCCATGATTTTTTTTAAAGTCTCTGAAAGAGACAGGAAAAAAAAATTTTTTTAACATCTTTATTGGAGTATCATTGCTTTACAATGGTGTGTTACTTTCTGCTTTATAATAAAGTGAATCAGCTATACACACACATATATCCCCATCTCTCCTCCCTCTTGGAGACAGGGAAAATTTAATTAAGTAGGGAATAAGGATGTACGTTGGCCCAAGGGTGAGTAGAGAATTAATCTAGTATGGGGCTTTATTATTATTATTGCTAAAACTAATTAAATTTGTAATTAACATGACAGGAGTAGTGATGGGATAAGAAGAAAGGAGTAGGGCCACTTCAAATGACGACTTTTTTCTAGTTTAGGGGAATTTTAAAATTTTGTTTATTGAAAAAGAAATAATTGATTACTTGATCCACTCAATCAACAGATACACGCAGAATGTGCCAGGCACGGTGCTAGGTTCTGGAAACACAAAAATGAACTCAATGCTCACTTCTTTGTAGGGGGCTATTCACTGATGGCTGAATGAAATCCCACCGAGAAAGGCACAGCACGGCGTACGCCGGAGGAAGTCTTTGCCTCACAGCCTTGGTTTACTGCAGTTATCTGGTGCTGCCACCTGCTGGGCATTTTCTTTTTCACAGGGTTTAACCCTAGGCATGGATGGAGAAACCAGAAATCCCCTGGTGGAGAAGGCCATTTCCTTTTTTGCACTCCGGACCATGACCTTTTTCTTGAGGAGTAAACCTTCCTCTTCCTCTCCACCAGCCCCATGGTAGCACGAACCCCAGCTCCTCCAGAATCACCAGCTCCTCTCTGGCAGGCGTGCTGAGTCACGTGCCCGTAAGCCCAGGGTAATTGCCTCATTTCTCTCCCTCCAACACTTTTGCTACTGAGCTTCTGTTTGGAGGCTTTGGCCTTCTTTGGTCTTCTTCCAGCTCTTGTGAGAGAGTTTCTTGCCAGGACACTAGTAGTGTGTGCCTGAGTTGCTTAACATGGGCAGGAAGAGGCCAAAGGCCTTTGCAGCAAACCCTTCCACCCAATTTTGACGTTACTCTCACTTCTGTATAGGGGGGCCGTGTCGTGGGTAGGGATAGTTTACTTACTTCCTCAACGAGTCGTCTGGTTCAGGTCCTCTGGGCTGCTTCAGACTGCTGAGCAGAAGTCAGGGTGCAAGGATGTTAAATAGGTCATTGGCTTTGCAACATCAGTCCTTGAAGGGAGTTGAACACTTTCAGGGATGGTTTCATCATGAAAAAGGAGCCCAGTATAGGGGCAAGATGGGAATAAAGACACAGACCTACTAGAGAATGGACTTGAGGATATGGGGAGGGGGAAGGGTAAGCTGGGACAAAGTGAGAGAGCGGCATGGACATATATACACTACCAAACGTAACATAGCTAGTGGGAAGCAGCCGCATAGCACAGGGAGATCAGCTTGGTGCTTTGTTTCCACCTAGAGGGGTGGGATAGGGAGGGTGGGAGGGAGATGCAAGAGGGAGGAGATATGCGGATATGTGTATATGTATAGCTGATTCACTTTGTTATAAAGCAGAGACTAACACACCATCGTAAAGCAATTATACTCCAATAAAGATGTTAAAAAATAAAAATTTTTTTTTAAATTAAAAAACGAAATTCGAACAAGGAAAAAAGAAAAAAGGAGCCCAGTAGTACTACTGAGTCCACCACTGATTGCAAGGTCTCCTGCCTCATTTAATCCTGCTTCAAGTCAAGGGCTTCCCACGAATTGCTAATATTTCACCCAGAAAATATTTACTTACCTGGTTATTAGACTACTCGGTTAGGCACAGAATCACGGAGACCCCCTTCTTCCGTTACTTGTCATCACATCAAAAATTATTCTGGGTTTAGTAGGTAAAAATGACTGTTGGAATATAAAATATGCTTTCCTGAGAAATGCACTGCTTACTTTATGTCTTTAATCCTAAATTAAATCATGAAGTGAAAAATGTTTTTCTGTCTGGTGGACCCCCAGCCCCCAAAAGCTCCAATTTAGGAACCTGAGTTTATTCTGCATGACTCTGAAACGGAAGAACATTTCCTGAGCTCAGTGACCTGCACCATGAGAAAGAGGGCCAGAGGCAGACACAGTGTTGAACAAATTAATCACCAAATCTCTTTTCTGATACTCTGCTTCTTGGTTCTCTTTCTTCCTCCTTTTAGCTTGACAGACCATTCTGTCACTTCTCCTCCCAATTCTGATCCTTTCTCAGGCTATAATTCACGTTCTCCTTTACTTTCCCTCCTTTGCTAAAATTACTGGCATTTACGGACTGCCTTCAGCACAGCCTGGAACCCTCCTACCTGAATTGTTGTTGGATGCAGCCCAGCCAACCCTCACCCTTACTTCATCCCATTTCTGGGGATGAAGTGATTTTCATGAAAAATGTTTGTGTGGTGCTCGGCATGGATTCCAGGTGTCCCCACTGGTGCTCATTCAATAGACTAGTGCTTCTCTCGACCAAGTTACGATGTCCAAGGTGTCCCGCAAGTGAGGGGGATGAGGAAGCCTGGAGGGGGGTGGCAATAAGAAGGTAAGAAAACGTCGCTAATTAATAGAGAAATGCAAATCAAAACTACAGTGAGGTATCACCTCACACCGGTCAGAATGGCCATCATCAAAAAATCTACAAACAATACATGCTGGAGAGGGTGTGGAGAAAAGGGAACCCTCTTGCACTGTTGGTGGGAATGTAAATGGATACAGCCACTATGGAGAACAGTACGGAGGTTCCTTAAAAAACTAAAAATAGAACTACCATACGACCCAGCAATCCCACTACTGGCCATATACCCTGAGGAAACCATAATTCAAAAAGAGACATGTACCAAAATGTTCACTGCAGCTCTATTTACAATAGCCCGGAGATGGAAACAACCTAAGTGTCCATCATCGGATGAATGGATAAAGAAGATGTGGCACATATATACAATGGAATATTACTCAGCCATAAGAAAGAACAAAATAATGATATTTGCAGCAACGTGGATGGACCTAGAGATTGTCATACTGAGTGAAGTAAGTTAGACAGAGAAAGACAAATATCATATGATATTGCTTATATGTGGAATCTAAAAAAAGGGTACAAATGAACTTATTTACAAAACAGAAGTAGAGTTACAGATGTAGAAAACAATCTTATGGTTACCAGGGGATGGTGGGAGAGGGATAAACTGGGAGACTGGGACTGACATATACACACTATAATATATAAAATAGATAGCTAATAAGGACCTGCTGTATAGCACAGGGAACTCTACTCAGTACTCTGTAATGGCCTATATGGGAAAAGAATCTAAATAAGAGTGGATATATGTATATGTATAACTGATTCGTTTTTCTGTATACCTGAAACTAACACAACATTGTAAATCAACTAGACTCCAATAAAAAATTAAAAAAAAAAAGAAGTTTGGTCAGAGGCAAGGAGGGCTGGGGCTGGAAGGTGGGTATCATGGGAACCAAGAAGACATGAAGCACAGGGCCCAGATAGAGTGGACGAGGAGAGGATCTCACAGGTGGGGGGTGCTAGCAGGCAAAGGGAGAACCAACTCCCCCAGAAAAACAGTCCTTAAAAATTAGGACTGGGCTTCCCTGGTGGCGCAGTGGTTGAGCGTCCGCCTGCCGATGCAGGGGACGCGGGTTCGTGCCCCGCTCCGGGAGGATCCCACATGCCGCGGAGCAGCTGGGCCCGTGAGCCGTGGCCGCTGAGCCTGCGCGTCCGGAGCCTGTGCTCCGCAACGGGAGAGGCCACAACAGTGAGAGGCCCACGTACCGCAAAAAAAAAAAAAAAAAAAAAATTAGGACTCAGGGGCTTCCCTGGTGGCGCAGTGGTTGAGAGTCCACCTGCCGATGCAGGGGACGCGGGTTCGTGCCCCGGTCCGGGAAGATCCCACGTGCCGTGGAGCGGCTGGGCCCGTGAGCCATGGCTGCTGAGCCTGCGCGTCCGGAGCCTGTGCTCCGCAACGGGAGAAGTCGCAACAGTGAGAGGCCCGCGTACCGCAAAAAAAAAAAAAAAAAAAAAAGAGCTAATGGTAACAGTTTGATGTATTTTTACATTCTTATAATAACATATATAAGGACCTTTCTCTCTTTTTTTAACAAAAGATGAGATAATATATACACTCACACTGTAACTTTTTTCATTTAATAACATATATCAACATATTAATATTTCAGCATATATTTCAATATTTCAGTATATTTCAGACAATGGATATACGGTTCTTTATTCACCCCATCCTCCACTGACAGATATTCAAGCTATTTCCAGTGTTTTGGCACTACAAATATTGTCAAAATAAAAATCTTTATACACATATCTTTGTATCCTGGCTCTTTTGCTTTTAAAGGATAGATTCTTAAAACTGGGGTTGTTGGGTAAAAGGGTCTGTGCATTTTTAGTTTTAGTGGCTACTGCCAGGTAACTTTCCCAAATAATTTGGGAATACAAACTGTGCATTATCACAAGATGGCTTATATTAAAAATTTAATGATTTCTCTATAATTGAACCCAGCTTAGCTTCTACTTTCATTTGTATCCTGATAACTTAATTTACTCTCAGTTTAAAACTCAGTTTCTTATGAGTAACTCAAATTACCCCTCCAACCCTACTGTTCTAGTTCTTTTGTTCCTGGCTGGCCTCTGAGTTTGGGAGATGCTTGTGAAATTGTGGCATCAGGGGTGGGCATGTGAGTTTGAACCATGGGTATCTCTGTCCATGCTGACATCTGTAACTCATCCTTCGGGCTTTGAGCATTGCTTTCTCTTCCTGCTGAGTCCTGCCATGGCCCCCAGTTATCACATCTAAATTCTGTGTCTTCCTCGTCCTAATCACAAAGACGCACCTGGTGCACACAGCTTGTCCCACGCCCTCTCAAGGAGCCTGGCGATTCCAGCTCCTGCACCTGCACCATGCCCAGCGGGCATAGGAGACTCTGGGAGAACCCCTCGGGCCCTGATACCCCAGCCCTGATCACTGCTGATCTTTCTCCTCAGGAAAACTCAGGCTGCTCTCTGAGGTTTACAGTCACTTAGGTTGTCTGTGAAGCCAGGCAATGGTTCTATTTGCTCTGGAATGCCTCAAACCTACCTAAGCTTATTTTGTTTTTCTGCAAAGACTTGACCTTGGAGGAGGGCGTAGCAGCCCTAAGCCCCACAAATGAGCCCTCAGCACACCCCCTACAGTCCTCACTTTCTTGCCTGCTGGTCAAGCTCTTATATCCTCTAGGCTCTTCTGACATCACATACTCCTCTCTGTGGTTATGGTGTAAATATTATGTTCTTGGTCCTCCAGGAATTGGCTCTGGATATTTAAAGCCAGACTTTGAGAATTTAAAAAACTATATTTCCCTCTCAATTACAGCTCTTGTAATCGAAAATATGGCTTTTAAGAACTTCTTGTCTGCTACAGACTTTACAAAATTATTTTCAAGAGCTTAACTGTTTAGGATTTAATTGTTCTCTCTGTATTGTCTCTGTATCTGCATCTTTAAAAATCCTAATACTCCTTGAATGGTGGGGAAAAAAACAAGTAAAAGGAATTTTTAAAAAACCCACATAGTGGGACTTCCCTGGTGGCACAGTGGTTAAGAATCCGCCTGCTAGGGCCTCCCTGGTGGCGCAGTGGTTGAGAGTCCTGATGCAGGCGACACGAGTTCGTGCCCCGGTCCGGGAAGATCCCACATGCTGCGGAGTGGCTGGGCCCGTGAGCCATGGCCACTGAGCCTGCGCATCTGGAGCCTGTGCTCCGCAAAGGGAGAGGCCACAACAGTGAGAGGCCCGTGTACCGCAAAAAAAAAAAAAAGAATCCGCCTGCCAGTGCAGGGGACACGGGTTCGAGCCCTGGTCCGGGAAGATGCCACATGCCACGGAGCAACTAAGCCTGCGTGCCACAACTACTGCAGCCCATGTGCCTAGAGCCCCCACTCGCTGCAACTAGAGAAAGCCCACGCTCAGCAATAAAGACCCAACGCAGCCAAAATTAAATAAATACATTGATTTAAAAAAAACCCCACGTAGTTAAGTATCAAATATTATTCCACTACGAGATCAAATATACTCATTGCCCAGTTAATTATGTGAGGTGATGAGACAGCTTTAATTCACAAGAATTCCATTTCGGGGGAGGGATTTGACTGGAAGAAAATGCTTGAATTGCCCTGGGGTAGGGCCATGTAATAACACATATCGTTGTCCAAACTGGTACACATAAGACGAAGGGAGGACTTTGTACCAGCGAAGGAGCGGGGAGGTTGAGGAGGAGATGGAAGGAGACAGAAGGTAGGAAAGATGGCGAGATGATGTGCTCTGCACAATGTGACATATCCTCTGCCTCTGACTAAATCTGCAGGCTAATTCCACGAAGCTACAGGAAAAATATTCAGTCTAAGTGGATACCAGTGAGCAGACGAACTTTGCACCCAGGGTGGTGCAGGGCTAACAAGACCAATACAAACAGATAGTGTCCAGTTACTGGCAAAAGTAAAGCCTGTTTACTTTTGCCAGCCAGAGTTACTGGCTCTTCCCCATTATTTAGTATCTTCCGTCACCCCCTCACCTTCTTTGCCTGTAGAGGTGCTATGTTTTCATACCTTTATGGAAGAGATCTGCCTTTCCTCTTTGGCATCAGATGAGCCTCAGAGAGCCACACACATCCACAAACCTGATTCCAGGAGCGGTTAAAAAAACAAACAAACAACCTTCTTAATATACCTCCAAGAGTCATTTTTTTCTCTTTCACGGCTAGCCTCAGCAAGCAAGGAGAGGTTGTACATGTGTTTGACCTAACTTACGTGTGATGCTTTCATACAGACACATGCACACGTGTGTGTATTTAATAAACGTAATATGATGCATAATACATGTCATGTCTCAAATGATATATGACCAGTGCATCTCCAGATATTGTATGTTATGTGTGTATGTATATGTGTGAGTTGTAAGTATTATATATTATATGTATAAACATCTTTCAAGTAATTATATTTATGTTTATACTTATAAATATTATGTATAAATAGACACATGGACATTAATTGGCTCTCTCATTAAGGCCATCCTCAGCCTGGGGTCACATTCAAAAGAAATACAAATTTCACTCCGAAATGCCTTTCAAAAATAGTGCTTCTGGGACTTCCCTGGTGGCGCAGTGGTTAAGAATCCGCCTGCTAATGCAGGGGACACGGGTTCGAGCCCTGGCCCTGGAAGATCCCACATACCGCGGAGCAACTAAGCCCGTGCGCCACAACTACTGAGCCTGTGCTCTAGAGCCCGCGAACCACAACTACTGAAGCCCACGCGCCTACAGCCCCTGCTTGCTGCAACTAGAGAAAGCCCGCGTGCAGCAACGAAGACCCAACGCAGCCAAAAATAAATACAAAACAAAAATAAATTTATATTAAAAAATAGTGTTTCTATTTAAATGTTTCTCAGAGACAGGAACTGGAGAAATGCATACATAACGCATGTCAAAACTTTAAAAAATCCTCTTTAGGCACCACCTGTTCCCCAAGTTTCATTCATCTTGCGAGCAGCTGGAATATCTCGGGTCCTTCCCTCTAGGAACTCTAGTCTCCTCCCTGCTTTCCTCTGCAGACCTCCTTCTCCTTCTCATCTGCCTCCTCTTGCTTCCAGGATCTTCCACACCACCCCCCAGCACTGCACATAGCTCCTATTCTATGTAGATAGACTCACTCCTTCTCAAAGCTTCTTTAATTCTCTGTCTATACCCCTCCTCTCAACTTAGGTCAACAAGTTTCCCTAGCTAGTAGCCAATCAGCCTCTTAGAGGCAGGAAAGGGAAAAATATTTTAAATTTTTATATTAAAAAAATACATAGATCTCTACAGCTAAGCTTGATCTTCTGCTGTATTACTTATCTTCTAGAGAGCTCTGATGAGTCAGTGCCCTTGCATGAGTGGCTGTTACCTCTGTTGTAACAGAGACAGAACAAACAATCTTTAATTTAAGAGCTTTGGAAAAAATTCTGATTAGGGAAGAGAACTGTCTTTATTAAGCATTTTGGTTGGGAAAAGTGAGCCCACAGATTTGCTGTACACCTGAAACTAACACAACATTGTAAATCAACTATACTCCAATAAACTTAAAATATTAAAAAAAAAAAAGTAAGCCCACAAGGCATGGCCCCAATTAACTAGCAGTGGGACAAAGACTAGCAAATTCCATTGCAAAAGAAAGGCAGAATTTTGAGTTTTAGAAGGCAATCCAAGAAATTGGGAACAGAGAGGAGAAAATCAAACTCAGCATCATGGCATTAGTCTGGGCATAATTATGTGCTAGGCCCTGTTCTAAATGTTTAACTTGGGACTTCTCTGGTGGCACAGTGGTTAAGAATCCGCCTGCCAATGCAGGGGACACGGGTTCAAGCCCTGATCTGGGAAGATCCCACATGCCACGGAGCAACTAAGCCCGCGTGCCACAACTACTGAAGCCCGCATGCCACAGCTGCTGAAGCCTCCATGCCTAGAGCCCGTGCTCTGCAACAAGAGAAGCCACCGCAATGAGAAGCCCGCGCACCGCAATGAAGAGTAGCCCCTGCTCGCCGCGGCTAGAGAAAGCCCGCACGCAGCAATGAAGACCCAACACAGCCAAAAATAAAATAAATAAATTTATAAAAAAATAAATAAATGTTTAACTTGTATTAGCTGACTCATTCCTTACAACACTACGAGTTAAGTACTGGCTTTTTTTCTTATATATATGGTTCCCTGTGCTGTACAGTAGGACCTTGCTGTTTATTCAAGACTCAAGTACTATTATTATTATTTTCCCCATTTTTGAATGTAAAAACTGAGGCACAGGGAAGTTAAGCCACCTTAACCAGGTATCAGCGAAAAGCCCCAACGTCACAGAGAATGGCAAAGAGTAGCAAGGCTGCAAAGGATAAGCCTAAGCCACAGCCCGGTGGACTCACCGTCACTTGACTGGTGGGCAAGTAGACAGTGAGACTGAAGGGGGCAAGCAAGATGGTCCACTACACACAGCACAGCAGGCACAAGGGCACAGCCACTCGGGTTCCCCTCCCCTAAGTCCCGCAGGGGCGTCAGCTACACACACTGTGGGTTGTGCAGCCTGTGAGGAACTGAGGGTCAGAGTCTCAGCATATTTTATAGCAAGCAGCAAACAGACCAGCCCCTCTCCCTGAGGAGTGAGTGATAATGTAGCTACACCATGGGCGCCTTGACCAACTTGACCGCTATGTGACTGGCTGCAGAACGGCTCAAGGTCAGGATGGTGAGATGCTGTGGCTTGGCGCACCCAGCAAGGACACGGCCAACTGCCTCTCCCAACACCAAGGTCAGAGCTGGTGAGTGAGGGAACCAGAGTCTGAACCTGGACCGTCTGGCTCAGAGTCCACACCCGCCACTTCCCGTAGTCACACTGCGCAGAGGCCCGGCACGGAGCTCATCGTCCTGGTTGTTGTGCTGTGCCCTGCCATGTGAGCTCCTCTTTTGCTGCCACAGGACTTTGTGGAGCATTCACACATGGCTTTAATCAGCAGTGTTTTGGAGGAGAGGGGTTTGGGGTGCTGTGTATCAGAGTGACAAATTGCCTCCAGGGAACAACACAAAGCCCAGAAGGTGAAATGCAGACTGGAGAGTAAGAACGCAGAGGGAGAAGCAACCAGGTCCAACAAAGGCTTCCCAGCTGTCAGGAAGGCTGTGGGGCATCCCACACGCAGTGTGACTGGGCTGTGACTCAATTCTTATTAAATCTGTTTTTTAAATTAATTATTACTGGACTACAGTTGCTTTACAGTGTTGTATTAGTTTCTACTGTACAGCAAAGTGAATCAGCTATATGTATACATATATCCCCTCTTTTTTGGATTTCCTTCCCATTTAGGTCACCACAGAGCACTGAGAAGAGTTCCCTGTGCTATTCAGTAGGTTCTCACTAGTTATCTATTTTATACATAGTATCAACAGTGTGTATATGTGAATCCCAATCTTCCAATTCATCCCTCCCTTCCCCCTTGGTATCCATACGTTTGTTCTCTCTGTTTGTGTCTCTATTTCTGCTTTACAAATAAGATCATCTATACCATTTTTCTAGATTCCACATATATGTGTTAATATACAATATTTGTTTTTCTCTTTCTGACTTACTTCACTCTGTATGACAGTCTCTAGGTCCATCCACAGTTTTTATTAAATCGTAAAGGGCAAGATGATCTTACAAAACTGGAGGACTTGGGTACACCCATGGGCTGACACCTGGTGGAGGGCTAGATAAATAAATCAATAGACATATGATAGACAGATAATAAATAGAGGAACAGAAAGAAGAAAGGAAGGGAGGGATGGAGGGAGGGAAGGAACTCATTCTGTCGGAGGCAGCAATCATCATCTCTGTAATCTCTGTTTTACCGAGGAAGGCACTAAAGTGCAGAGGTAACTTGCCCAACACCACGTAGAAATTGTCAAACCCAGAACTTTAACCCAGCCTTTCTAACTCTAAAATCCAGATTCTTTTCACTCAACTACACTGCCTGTTTCACTTGCGCAGGAAGGAAACTATGTAGAAACATAAGTAAAGGGTGAAGCCAGTCACACGAAAGCTAATCAGACACATCGGCCCCCCTACAGTGTGTGCCTGAACCACCTCCATTGGACTGGACCTGGAGGTTGGCAGTTTCATCAGACCCAGGGCCTGGCTCCTTTCCCTCACCCCTTTAGAAGACATACCAACCTCTGGATAAAAGATTGATGTACCCTCCAGGGTTATCTAACCATGGATGTCAGTGTAAGACTCTGTTTTATCAAATCTAAGGTGAAACAGAAGACGGTTTGAAATTTTATCCACCTGCACATTTTACTTTTTAAGAACCCTATAAAAAATAATGGCTAAACCATATTGCTCTTCATGGAAACTCAAATAACTGGACTCGTTGATTGATCATACATTTTCTGACCAGACTTGATGGTAAATATTTTCCTATATTATGCTTTCTGCGTCCTTAAAAACCGTTGGTCAATTTTAAGGTAGGTGGAGACACTGAGTCAGTTTCTATCAAAATTAAGTATGGGATCCTTTTTAAAAAAAAATTTTTTTTTTTTATTGGCCACAGCATGTGGCATGCGGAATCTTAGTTCCCTGACCAGGGATCGAACCCTTGCCCCCTGCAGTGGAAGCATTGAGTCTTAACTGCTGGACCACCAGGGGAGTTCATAGGATCCTTTTTTATATCAGGGATGATCTGTATTGTGGGTCACAACGTCTTTTGAGACATCCTTACATCCTTACAGGCTCTCTGTTCTTCTCATACAGCAGCTTCCATGCAGACAATGAACAATTACAATGCCCTTTAAATACCACCTTCTTATGCTTTGCAAGCACCCTACCCTCATATTCTTCTACAACACACTGGCAAAAACACAGCATTAAAAAATAGAATAATTCCTCAACGGCACGGCTTATAAGGCACCTTTATATATATATTACAACAGTCAGGTTTCCTTTACAACAGTGGTTTTCACTTGGGGATAATTCTGTCCCCCACCCTCCAGGGACGTTTGGCAATACTTGGAGACATTTTTGGTTGTCACAACTGGTGGTAGGGGGTGTAGCAGGGTGAATGCTCCTGGCATCTGGTGGGTAGAGGCCAGTGATACTACAGTGAACAAGACAGTCCTCCACCACAAAGAATGACTCAGCCCTAAATGTGCTGGTGTTGAGAAACTAGGCGTCATAGTTTCCTCATAATGTTCCAGGAAAACTTGAAGCTGATAAAGAATGCATGGGAATCAACTGGAGGTCGGGGAGAAAGATAGATACACCCAACTATTATGGTAGCAGGAAAGCCATCACTAAATATTTCAGTACTTTGCAGATTATAAGATAACAGAAATGAAGAGGAGTTAATCTTTATGGCTGGAGCAGATGTTAGTTGACCTAGGATTTGTACAGTGGAAGAAGAGTGAGGCTGTAAAAGTCTGAGACAGGCACAGCCGACCAAAAGCAGAGCTGCTCCCGGAAGCTGTGACTCCAGACGAGGTAAATTCGCCAAGGGAGGAAGTCAGCCTGGGAAGAAGACCGGAGATGTATAGGTGGAAAGATGCTGGCAGAATTACTGGCCACAGTTCACATCTGGCTGAGGTCACAGAGAGCACAGTGTGTTTTTCAAAGTGCTCTGTGACCTTTTCCTTCAAGAGAAAATGGTGGTGAAGGCTTAGAAGTTCGTACATTAGAGCAATTTAAAATTACTTCAAATTCTAGCAAGTCTAAATATTAATACATTCTAAAATAAATCAAAACCAGAAATGTGCATGACCCTTTTTCAATGATTCTTTCTCTCATGATTCATCATTTCATGTAGGTAGGTGTCAGCAGAATGCAGGATTTCAATAGGATCCATGAAGAGAGTAAGGAGGACCTGGGGCACCACCACATCTTAGCAGTAAAATCATTTCAGCTGGATTCTCTAAATTCCTCGGCATTCTGTATTCAGCTTTGTTGTTGATATTTAGTATCATTGTTTTCTTTGCTCTGGTGAGAACAAACTCCTACACTGTTCTTGGAAAGGACATCCTCGATTCTTGAAAGTCAGAGCATCTGACATTACGCTTGTGAAAGGTAGAGAAATCCCTAAATTCAGGAACAAATTACATGATGCCAAGGAGAGAGTATGGTGTGAGAATTGGTGTCACTAGGTACCTCTGGGCATGTATAACTTTGATAAAAATAAAATTATAAAATAATTATGTCTTTTAGGTTTTTTTGTTTGTTTGTTTTTGCGGTACACGGGCCTCTCACTGCCGTGGCTTCTCCCGCTGCCTCGGCTTCTCCCGCTGCCGTGGCCTCTCCCGCTGCGGAGCACAGGCTCCAGATGCGCAGGCTCAGCGGCCATGGCTCACGGGCCCAGGCGCTCCACGGCATGTGGGTTCTTCCCAGACCGGGGTACGAACCCGTGTCCCCTGCATCGGCAGGCGGACTCTCAACCACTGCGCCACCAGGGAAGCCCTGTCTTTTAGTTTTTAACAATGGGCTATAACCAGATGCCAAAACCATTGCTATTCAACCAATTTCCCACTAAAAAACTAAAAATGGGAGAAAATATAAAAACTTATACTAGTACTAATATTAAGAATTATATCCAATGATATCATTGTTTGTGACCTTTTTAGACACATAAGTATTTTTGCTTGTATTTAGTCAAATATTTCAGTGTTTTTCTTTTTGAATTATTGTTGCCATAATTAGAAAATCCTTCCCCACCCCAGGGTTTTGTGGTTTTCTGTAAGTATTCTCCATAGTTCCTCTAGTATTTATGGATGGATTGTTTATTCTTAAAACCTTAACCCGTCTGTATGATGTTGGCTGTTGGTTTGAGATAGCAATTGTTGAATCAAATTAAGAAAACAGGCTTTAGTTTTTGTTGAAAGACTTTATCAGGAGACCCTTAAAAAATAATCAAATAGGATACTTGACTATTGATTTACTCATAATCAGGCAGGAAAAAAAGTAATAATACCTATAAATGGAGTTTGGGGAAATTTGAATATAACAATTTTATGAAATTATTAATTTTTCTTAGGTGTGGTGATATTATTGGTTTTTCTGGAGAAGTCCTTATTCTCAGGAAATATAGGCTAAAGTATTTAGAGGCAAAGTGTCACAATGTCTGAGGTAATTTCAAATGATTCAGCAAATAAAAATGTATATATCTATAACTACCTTGATTTATCTTTATTTCATTTTTAGATTTATATATATGTAGATCATGTACAAATGTAGCAAAATATTACAATATATGAATTTAGGTGAAAGATATGTGGATATGCATTGTACTGTTTTTTAAAGTTCTCAAGATTTGAAAACCTTCAAGATAAAAACTCGGGAAAATTGCTCATCAGCAATATATGTTAAATGTTATCAAATGAATTTTCATCACCTATAACAATGATTACATAACATTTCTCCTTTGATTTGTAGAAGTGATCAATTATCTTTGAACATTTTCAAGTGCTGAATTATCCATACATTCCTAATGATTGATAGTACTTGCTCATAAAACTGTTTGGTATTGGATTTGTTTGGGTGTAGAATATTGATGGCCATTCATTTTTTAAATGTTACTGATTTATTTTGATCTTTCAGTTTATTCATAAGTTGATTTTAGTCATTGATATTGTCCTTGATAATCATCTACTTTAATCATACTTTCAAAATATTAAATTTATGGAATTGATTTATAATGCTAAAATGCCCATATCTCGGTTGTACCTTTTTCTCATTCCTAATATTTTATATTGGTGTTTTCTCAATTTTATGATTCAGTTTGCCAGAAATTCATCTAAATTCTTAGTCTTAAAAGAACTAGCCACAGGTTTCAAAGAGTCATACATTAGCTCTTTTATTCTTTCTTAATTTATTGATTGTTCCTTTGGTCTTTTACTCTGCTTTTTGCCTTCTTTCCTTTTGTTCATTTTTTCTCTCTGTTGGAGGATGTCGAGAATTAAGATTGTAAATTTTCAAATCTCCCACAAAACTGAAATGCTTCCTTGCACAAATCACTTCCCAGCCTAAGAAAACATGCCTTGAGGGCAAAGTAAAGCAAGTAACAAAGGCTGTGACTTCAGCTTCCCACACTAGTTCAGAACTGTGGTGAGCTAGTCTGAGTCTTGAGAATATCTTTCACCTAAACTAGGTTGACTTGAATAGCTCTCACAACAAAGGTGGCAGATAGGTTTCCCTTTATTCTCCAACTCTTATCAATTGGTAGTGGCTTCTTGAAGTTCTATCCCATCGAAGATTCTAAGACTGAAGGAGAATTCAGTGGAACAGTGTGTCATGCTATGTTAACAATGTCATGGGCTTGAGAATGGATTATGATAGCGATATCTGACATTTCCTAACCTAAAACCAAAGCAAGTCAAGAGGACTTTTCTATCTAATTCTATCCCAAAGATTGAACCCAAAATCTTACTACTTTGATGAGATGAAAGGCCATACTTATTATTTTAAATAAAAGCAGAGATTTCCAAGAAAGAGAGCAAGAATAGGACAATGTTTGTCCTAATGCCTATTTTGTACAATTCTTCTGCGACATTCTTGGTCACTTTCCACTTTATGGGACATATAAAGACCCCACCAAATGCAAATCAAAACTACAAGGAGATATCACCTCATGTGGAAACAGTATGGAGATTCCTCAAAAAATTAAAAATAGAACTACCATGTGATCCAGCAGTTCCACTTCTGTGTTTATACTCAAAGGAAATGAAAACAAGATCTCAGAGATATCTGCATTCCCATGTTCACTGCATCATTATTCACAATAGCCAAGATATGGAAACAACCTAAGTGTCCACTGACTGATGTATGGATAAAGAAGTTGTGGTAAATATATATATCTGTCTGTCTCATAGAATATTACTCAGCCATAAGAAAGAGAAACAATTCCATTTACAATAGTGTCAAGTAGAATAACATACTTAGGAATCAACTTAACAAAAGATGTACAAGATTTGTATGCTGAAAACCACAAAACATGAATGAAAGAAATTTAAAAAGACTTCAGTAAATGAAAAAAATTCTTAGGCTCATGGATTGGAAGACATAATATTGGTAAGATGGCAGGTTGGTAATATGTGTAAGCTGCTCTTAAAATTCATATGGAAATTCGAGGGACCCAGAATAATGAAAACCTTCTTGAAAGAGGAACAAATTCAGAGGATTCACACATATCAATTTCCAAAAAAAAAAAAATTAATAAAGAGCAACAATAATCAAGACAGTATGTTACTGGCTCAAGGATATACACATACACCAGAATTGAGAGTCTAGAAATAAACTCTTACATTTTTTGGTCAATTGATTTTTGACAAAGGGGTCCAAATCATCCAATAGGAAAAGAATAGTTTTTTTTTCAACAAACAGTGTTGGGATATATACCTGCAAAAGAATGAAGTTGGACTCTCCTCACACCATATATCAAAATTAACTCAAAATGGATCATAAGCACAAGTTTAAGAACTAAAACTATAAAACCCTCAGGAGAAAACATAGTGGTAAATATATGTGACCTTCGTTATTCAAAGCCTTCTTAGATATGACACCAAAAGCACCAGTGACAACAATAACAAAAAAATTGAACTTAATTAAAAATAAAAACTTTTCTGGACATACTGATGGCCAACAAGCACATGAAAAGATGTTCAATATCACTAATTATTAGAGAAATGCAAATCAAAACTACAGGGCCTCCCTGGTGGCGCAGTGGTTGAGAGTCCGCCTGCCGATGCAGGGGATACGGGTTCGTGCCCCGGTCTGGGAGGATCCCATATGCCGCGGAGCGGCTGGGCCCGTGAGCCATGGCCGCTAGGCCTGCGCGTCCGGAGCCTGTGCTCCGCAACGGGAGAGGCCACAACGGTGAGAGGCCCGCATACCGCAAAAAGAAAAAAAAAAAAAAAAAAAAAAAAAAAACTACAGTGAGGTACCATCTCACACCAGTCAGAATGGCCATCATTTAAAAGTCTACAAGTAATAAATGCTGGAGAGGGTGTGGAGAAAAGGGAACCCTCCTACACTGTTGGTGGGAATGTAAATTGGTGCAGCCACTATGGAGAAAAGTATGGAGGTTCCTTAAAAAAACTAAAAATACAGTTGCCATATGATCCTGCAATCCTACTCCTGGGCATATATCTGAAGAAAATCATAATTTGAAAAGATACATGCACCCCAATGTTCATAGCAGCACTATTTACAATAGCCAAGACATGGAAACAACCTAAATGTCCATCAACAGATGAATGGATAAAGATGTGGTACATATATGCAATGGAATACTACTCAGCCATTAAAAAAGAATGAAATAATGCAATTTGCAGCAACATGGATGGACCTAGAGATTATCATACTAAGTGAAGTAAGTCAGAAAGAGAAAGACAAATACCATATGATATCACTTATATGCGGAATCTAAAATATGACACAAATGAACTTATCTATGAAACAGAAACAGACTCACAAACATAGAGAACAGACTCGTGGTTGCCAAGAGAGAGTGTGGGCTGGGGGAGGGATGGATTGGGAGTTTGGGATTAGTAGATGTAAACTATTATGTATAGAATGGATATTGGGACTTCCCTGGTGGTGCAGAGGTTAAGACTCTGTGTTCCCAATGCAGGGGGCCCAGGTTCAATCCCTGGTCCGGGAACTAGATCCCACATGCATACTGCAGCTAAGAGTTTGCATGCCCCAACTAAGGAGCCCATGTGCTGCAACTAAGACACGATGCAACCAAATAAATAAATAAATATATACATATAAAAAGAATGGCTAAACAACAAGATCCTACTGTATAGCACAGGGAACTATATTCAATATCCTGTGATAAACCATAATGGAAAAGAATATGAAAAAGAGTGCATATGCATGTATAACTGAATCATTTTTCTGTATAGTAGAAAATAACACAACATTGTAAATCAACTATACTTCAATAAAATAAATTAAAAAAACATTTTCTATTTCAGAGGACACTATCAAGAAAGTGAAACCCCCCCCCACATTATGGGGGAAAATATTTGAAAACATGATAAGAGACTTGTATCCAGAATATATAAAAACCTCAAAACTCAATAATAAAATGGCAAAAAAACCCAGTAAAAATGGGCAAAGAATTTGAATAGACATTTCTCCAAAGATGTACACATCACCAGTAAGTACATGAAAAGAGCTCGACATGATTAGTCATTAAGGAAATGAAAATCAAAAACACAATGAGATATCACTTCATACCTCCAGGATAGCTGTATAATCAAAAAGATGGCAAATAACAAGTGCTGGGGAGGATGTAGAGAAGTTGGAACCCTCATACATTGCTGGTTGGAATGAAAAATGGTGCAGTTGCTTTGGAAAACTGTTTGGCTGTTCCTTGAAAAATTAAATATACAGTTACCATATGACCCAGCAATTTCAATCCTCGATATGTACCCAAGAGAACTGAAAATACATGTTCACACAAAAACGTGAGCACAAATGCTCATAGCAGCATTACACATGATTTTTTCAAGCCAAAGATTGGAAATAACCCAAATGTCCATCAACTGATAAATGGATAAACAAAATGTGATCTATACATGCAGTGAATTTCTTCTTTCACTCAAAAGATATTTTACAGAACTTTTAAACTTAAAGTTTAAAATTAGTTTCTCTTGCTTTATGCTGAGAGATCATGTTATGATCTGTTCAATGTATAATTTCTTCAACTTATCTTCTGGCAAAATATTAAATGATTATAAATACTTCAGGCACACTTAAAAAAAGGCATATTGTTTTGGAGCATACATAATTTTCTAAGTGTTGATTAAATCAAACATGCTAATTATACTACTCAGCTCTCTTAATATTCATGTATTGCTTATTTGACCTGAGAGTGACATATGTTAAATGTCCCAGTACATTTGTGTTTCTATAATTTTCCTCTTGTGTTTCTATTGTGTTTTGCTCTATATATGACTATATAGTGTTTATGAGTAAAATCACATGACTCATATGTGATTTTACTCATAAACACTACTTTATCATATGATAAAGGTGCACCTTTATCAATAAAATAGTGGTTTTGAACCTACTTACTGTTTTTTGCTTTAGGTTATATTTTGCCCAGGATTAACCCTTGTTTTCTTTTTCTTTTTATTTCTTGGTAGTTCTTTGCCTGTCATTTTGCTTTCAAGTTTTTTAGCCATTTTGGTTTGAGTACGTTTTATAAACAGCATGATTATGTGTATATGGGTGTGTGTGCATGGGTGCATGTGTGTTTAACCAGTTTGAGAACAACTGTCTTTTAATAGGGAAGTTTAAGAAGTTGAACCCATTTTCATTATTATTAATATACATGTGATACTATGCTAAATATATATGTTTTATTTTTATTCTTCATTGTTCTCTGTTTTACTATGTTTTGTTTTGTTTATATCTTCTTCAATAACTTTCAAAATTGTTAACTTCATTTCTCAATTTTTTGACTAAATAAATCACAGAAAAATGGTACTTTTAATCATAAACATAAAACCATATGTACACTGAAAAATATCATGAACAAACTAAAGGACGAACAACTAACTGGGCAAATATTTGCAGCAAACATGATATATATCTGCAATATGAAGAAGTCATAAAAAATGGGTATAATAGTCAAAATTGTGTTTAGCTACAAGAAACAGAAAAACCTACCAAAATAGCTTAACAAGTGAAAGAACTGTTTTATCCAGGTAAAAAAAGATGTCCCATGGGAATCGGTCCAGGGCTGATACATTGGCTCCAAACATCACCAACGTCCAAGGCATAAGCCTTTGGCTCAGATATTCTTAGCATGTAGCTTTTATATTTTTGTTTTCAAAATGACTACTGTATCTCCCAGTAGTTCGAGAAGGAAGAAGGCAGAACTTGGAGAATGCGCTAGAAGACTTATTTCTCACATCAACAAGGGAGAGTGGAAGTAAAAATTTAGCTTTTGCCCCACCCATAGTAGAGTCAAGTAAGGGAGGATGCAAATGAAGTTTGGATCTGCCAAAAGAGAGTGTCTGCCATACAGACATAGAGTAGAAACAGAAAATGCATACGTGAGAAATGAAAAGATATAAAAATCATATAAAAGTAATAAACCTCATTAAAGCAATTTATGAAAAGTTGTTTGGTAGTATTCAGAAAGTTCTTTACCCTTTGACCTGTCAGTTTTTATTCTAGGGCTCAACCCTAAGGAAATAACTTTAAACACAAAAATTTATCTTCTAGGCTGTTTATCACAGAGTTGTTTGTTTGTTTGTTTTTATTGGATACAACCTAAATATTTGTCTATGCCAGTTAGCTTCTTCCAGGTTGCAAGGAGCAGATACATCTTTAGGTTGTCTCAGCTGATGGTTTGTATGGTAAGAAGATACAAAAAACAGAGACAGATCAAAATAATCTCATAAGCCACAGAGCTGAGGAACAGGCCTCAGAGGCCTCAGTGAGCACTAGAAAGCTATTCTGATAAGAAGCAGCTCTTTCAATCCTGTTATCTTGTCTGTGGCTCTGCAATGCCCTGACATTATGATGATTCATGTTCTCTCTGCTTCCACTTCTCTTCCCACTGCCGTCTAAACTCAGAGTTTCTAGACCCACTATTAGTTCTCTACAGCCCTGTCTGCCTCACTGGTCTCCGCTCACTCTTACTGTTTGGTCTCCTGATAGGCTTCTGGTCATTAGGCACTCTGATTCAGGGCTAAATGCAGCCAGCATAATAAAGAGATTGAAATTAAACATGGACCACATCAAATTGCTTACAAAAGTGTTTGTTCGGTAAGTATTAATGTTCTTGAAAGTACTGCTCAGATTCTAGGCTACTGTCTTAAGGTCTTTAAATAATTTTATTTCAAGTTTTTGAAGAAGCAAGTGTCAAAAACCAAACTCTGTATAACGAATAAACCAAAGCAGAAGATGAGTTTATTGTAAGGTTTTCGACCTGCAAGCCGAGAAACTCAAGGCTATGGGAGCAGTTCTGAGTTGCTCACAGACTAAGGGATTTTTATGGGATAAATACGGAAGTTATTTGGCTTTTTCAGCTTGTTGGTTACCTAGTGGTCTCCTTTTTTATTTGGGTCAGGGTAGCTGAGTCAGGGGAACAGAAAAGACCAGAGATGGCATGCACAGATTTGGCATTTGGGAATTGGCTGGTGTCCTCTGCTGATTTCTGAGAAGAGCTGTAAATTCCTGTAAGGTTAGGTTAAATTTCCTTTATGTGCCTGCATTGACCATCTGCATTTTGCCCTTGATATAAGTGACTCCATTTTAGTTTGGTTCTACACACAGCATGCTAATTATAGAGCAGTTGGACATACAAAAAAATATAACAATAAATAACCCACAACCCCACAATCCAAAGAAAACTATCTTTGATAATGTGGTGTTTTCCTTAGGGTCCTTTTACCTGGAATAATTTTTTTCCTTTTCTCCCATAATCTGAGGGGGAACAATTCTGTTTTTTGAATAATCAAAGATCAGAGTATTCAAAAAGCAGAATTGTTCCTCCTCAGATTATGGGAGAAAAGGAAAAAAATTATTCCAGGTAAAAGGACCCTAAGGAAAACACCACATTATCAAAGATAGTTTTCTTTGGATTGTGGGGTTGTGGGCCGCGGAGTGGCTGGGCCCGTGAGCCATGGCCGCTGAGCCTGCAGAGCCTGTGCTCTGCAACGGAAGAGGCCACAAGAGTGAGAGGCCTGCGTACCGAAAAAAAAAAAAAAAAAAAAGATCAGAGTATTTATGGCCAAACAAAAAAAAAATGGACAAATTAAATTACACATTTTCTATAATGTGCAGCATGTGAAACCAAATATGGCCAAAAATGGGAGGCCAAATGCTGTTAGCGTCTTTCCATTTAAAGTACAACCTCGGGCATTCAGTGCCATCCATTTGTTTTCACATAGGCTGATGTGAACCTCACCTCTGCATTGCATATGAAAACAAAGTTTGCCAGGCGAAGTCATAATATAAATAAGATGACTTGGGACATGTCTGACCTGTGTAAGGGCTCTTAAGGATTTGTAAACACTTTAACAGCACTCGCAAGTGTTTACATACTCACTAACTACTAGTGTTCAATGATTCTTATCTGCTCATTAAAGTTCATCAAGTAGAGCAACGGATAGTGAATGAGGAAAAGAGGTTTATGTTCTGAGACATGCTTCTTAATCCAAAACCAAAACATGCTACCTAGTTTCTTCACTTTCCTTAATGGCCAAAATAGTGTCTACAGTTACTAAGTAAATATTTGTTTAGTGAAAAGAAACCACTGGATCTTGGAAGCCACACAAGATGGAGAATGTAACTGAAGGTTTAACTCTTTTGTTGGTTCCTTTGAAAAGCATTCTCTGACTTCCAACAAAGACTTATATTCCTTGACTGTATTTCTCATCACACATCACAGCCTATTATTTTGGTTTCTCTGTAAGTCTTCCTTAATAGATGCTAAGCTTTATTATTAGTGTGTTTTCAATTTCTAGCGTAATATTTAGTCCCTTATATTTTCTCAGTGAATGTTGGTTGGTTGAATGAATGCACAACACACAGTTTAGTGGATGCAGTAAAATTTTTAGATTTCTAAACTTTGAGATCACAGTCTTTCATTCTCAAATTTTTTAGGGCCTGCTGATCTGCTTCAGTGAGGTGATGATTTGACTAATAATGATTATCTAAATTCACTATATTGGGTGAAGCAAGGCATGAAAAGTGTCTTATCAGGAAGCTAAAGTAGTTTGCAAGAAAAACCATAGAGGTGAATCTGTTTGTGTGTGGGTAGGCTCTACAGTTTAGGGACTGTGTATAGGCACAAAACAAAACCACATTGTATCAACGTTATTGGGTAGAAAAAATTCATTTGGCCACAATTAAGCTATCTATCTTAAAAGATTCTGTAGGACAGACTTATTTTTAATTAGAAAACTTTTCAATCTCTTTCATTCTTTCCAAGTGATAAAGTCTTTATTAAGAATATAAATTTTTAGAGACTTCCCTGGTGGTTAAGACTCCGAGCTCCCAATGCAGGGGGCCTGGGTTTGATCCCTGGTCAGGGAACTAGATCCCACATGCATGCCGCAACTAAGAGTTCACATGCTGCAACTAAAAAAAAAAAAAAAAAAGATACCGCATGCCACAACTAAGACCCAGCCCAGCCAAAAAAAAAAAAGGAGTATAAATTTTTAACAATATCATTTTAACCTCAAGATCTAACATCTGATAAATGTTTTTCAAAATTCTTTTCCTAAATTCTCAATACATTTAAACTTCTTGTCACTTTTCACATTTATCAGTCAGTAAAGGGTGAATGTGTATGTTTCCCCACAGAAGAATGAACACTTGAGGGGCCAGAACCATTTTCTTACTCGTATGGTACCACCTTTATCTCTTCATACATTTCTCATAAAGGAGCATGGTAATTTTAACTGAACCAAAATTATCTTAATTCTTTACAGGAAATCACTATGTCAGAGAAGAAATTGATCCTCTACCTGCTTCAGGTTCTAATACTTTCTGAGATTCTACAGATGCTCACTTCCTTTCTTTTTAGATAAAGAGCAGATTATTTGAGATAATTTCATAGTGAGAAATGAATAAAATGAGGTGCTATGAGTGAGATACCCTGGATTCTAAGAACTCTTTTGACATTGACTCTCTGTGTGACCCTGGATAAAGCACTTAACACTTCTGGCCTTGTTTCCTTTTTTTTTTTTTTTAATTTATTTGTTTATTTTTGGCTGTGTTGGGTCTTCCTTGCTGCGCACGAGCGAGCTTTCTCTAGCTGCGGCGAGCGGGGGCGACTCTTCTTTGTGGTCCACAGGCTTCTCATTGCAGTGGTTCTCTTGTTGCGGAGCACGGGCTCTGGGTGCACGGGCTTCAGTAGTTGCAGCACACAGGCTCAGTAGCTGTGGCTCACGGGCTTAGTTGCTCCATGGCACGTGGGATCTTCCCGGACCAGGGCTCAAACCCATGTCCCCTGCATTGGCAGGCGGATTCTTAACCACTGCACCACCAAGGAAGCCCTGGCCTTGTTTCTTAATCTGTTAAAGTATTTGAATTAGTTGACATTTACCATTCCTTCTAGGTCATTCTATGTGAGCCGATCATTATCTACCTTCTTCAATTCATCTTTGCTCTTCTTACTTATCTTATGGAAACATGTTATTCTTGCCTCCTCCCATACTCAAGTACTATTTTTCTTGAGAAATACCCCTGAGTTCTCTGGTTCTATTACCTGTGAAACTTTCTCAGAGAAATGTTAAGCAAATCCCTCAAACTCTCTGGCCTGCAGTATCTTCATCTGTAAAAATACTGGAATGCTAGAGGATCTCCAGATTTCTCACAGCTCTGACAATCTCAGCAAGTAACCTTTGTTCCTACTTCCCCAAGAAGAGAGATGTTATCTGGTGATAAGGCTTTAACTTTCGGTTTCTGAGCTCATATATTTAGCTACATCAACTTAATCTCTGGAGTTAAACCTCTAGCTGGGTTCCACCAAAATAAATAGACAAATAAAACTGGAATGGAAAGGCATACAATTGTCATACAATCCAACAAATCCTTGTAGGATTGCAAAAAAGCAGCAAACACAAGGTGCGACCTTAGGACTCCAGCTAAATTCTAAGACTGTGTCCCCCAATGTCTTAAGAAGATCACACCCTTGGAGACACTACTGAAATTTAAATAAAATACAGTAATTGAGGAATGACTGCAGATAAATTATGTCAGTAAGCACATATTAATGGTTGTGATTAAGCATTTTTGTCCTAAGAAACCCCAGCTGCATGCCATTAGAACTGGCTATTCAGTACACAAATTAACAAAGAAATGATATGGTTGACTTGCTTTATGTTCTTTTTTGTAAGCTACCACACTGGAGCTCCAAATTAAGTAGACTTAAATGCTGTCTCACTTAGCAAAGCCATTTGTAGCTCAAAACAATATAACCACCCATCAAATTATCAGTTTTAAATAGCTGAATTATCATTCCACTGATTTTTGTGTATAGACCTTGTATGATATTTTGATTTAGATTAATAAATCTGTCAATCATTTAAATGATTAAACAAATTTAGAAAGGTTGCTAAGATCATTAAACAACAGCTCTGCTTTTTCTTAAGTATTCAAAACCACACTCACTGAATCACAGAATTTCAGAGCTGAAGGGCACATGTAAGGACCATTTACTGCTATTTCCTTGTTACACAGAAAAGAGAACTCAACTCCAGACTTACTCAAATGCACTGAACTACGCTTTCAGTCAAAGAAGTGAATCTGCTGAAGGAGAGTTGGGAAACCCTCTAGAATGATGCAAATCAAATTATCCCTGGGATGGTGGGTGAGAGGAACATAGCACACGGTGATTTGATGAGGATGTACATAACTCTCTCCAGGTAAAGAGACCGTGGAAAACACTCTCAAATGAGGCACTGGAAGAAGTGACAAAGAGGGAGGAGCTCCAGAGTCTGGCCATAAAGATGGACTGGGCAAGGGGTCTCCAGCTGTACTGCTAAAGTCAAGAGCATGGAGGAACAACTGGCAAATAGGCAATGAACAATGAGCGTACAGATGGAGAATCAATTACCACGTGGGGCCATGACTAAATGACATTGGTCAGTTTTAATTTAATTTTATTTTTTGGACTCGCGGTATTTGGAAACTCTTCTTCCATTTGGGTGTTTCTAATCATATGAATCTTGGTCTCCAGAAGCTGAAACGTCTAATTACTTTTTTCCCAGTCCTGTGGCTGTCAGGATGTGGATGCATGGCCCTGCTCTATTTGTATTGTTTTTAAAGTAAATCTCTTTGTAAAAGATATGTTAGCAAAACCTTGGGTTGAGAGTATAAATAGATGAGGGAGTTATCTTGTGCTTGCAAATGTGCTGTAATTCTTCACCTACTGCCAAGTTCTCCTTAAGTCATCTAAGGATTGAGCGAGTCACAGGCTTTCCGCGCTCCATGGAGGGATTTTCTCAAATAACACTTCCAGTCTCTCTCTCACCCCCCCCTGGCTCCTCCCCCAGGGGCTGAGTGTGTGGGCTCAGCCCCTTTCCCTCTTTTTTGGGGATGTGCTGTTCGCAGAGTGTGTGTGTTCTCACTAGCTCTTGGCCATGCAATGAACCTGTGGCCCAGTCTCTGTCTCTTTGGGTCTGGCTTGCTACTTTAGAAAGTTAATTCATTTCATTCAATTCAGAGGACCATTAGCAAGCCCACCTGGCTCATATTTAAGGCAAGTTCTCTAAATAACTTTATCAGTATTAAATGTGATACTTTGATGTCTATATGCCTTACTCTTATATCTTAATTAGTTTTGAGTTCAGATAGGTGTTGTGTACGACCCCACTAAAACCTCAACACATTGTACCATCTCCAATCATTTAAAGTTAGAACCCAGCATTGTTTACAAGGGCCAAGATATGGAAACAACCTAAGTGTCATGGATAGATGAATGGATAAAGCAGATGCGGTATGTATATATAGAATATATATATATGGAATATTACTCAGCCATAAAAAAATGAAATGTTGCCATTTGTGACAACATGGATAGATCTAGAGGGTAGTAAACTAAGTGAAATAAGTCGGACAGAGAAAGAAAAATATTGTATGATTTCACTTATATGTGGAATCTAAAAAACAACAAAACAAACGAATAAGACAAAAGAGAAACACTTAGAGATAAAGAGAACAAGCTGGTGGTCGCCAGAGGGCGGGGGGAGACGGGTGAAATAGGTGAAGGGGATTAAGAGGTACAATCTTCCAGTTATAAAATAAATAACTCACAGGGAGGTAATGTACATGATAAGGAATAAGGTCAATAATATTGTAATAACTTTGTATGGTGACAAATGGTTACTAGACTTATTGTGGTGATCATTTCATAATGTATTTATATGTCGAATCAATATGTTATATACCTGAAACTAACATAACACTGTGGTCAACTACATTTCAATTAAAAAATAAAGTTAGAACCTTACACAAAATGCCTTTAGGCATTAGGTGGCAGGCTTATTTTTCACTACCCTATGTGTTTCTCAGCCTGACCCGCAGGTGACAGCTTTAAGCCTCAAAGCTAGTCCCATTTTAAGTACACTCCAGCTTTGCTCACTGAAATGTGGTCTAGGAGAGAAGCACTACTGACATCTTGGAGAGCTTGTTAGAAAAGCAGAATCTCAGGTCTACAGGGTCAAAATCTGCATTTTCACAAGTCCCCCTGGTTGAGTTGTGTGTATGTTAAAGTGAAGACACACAGAATCATGGAACGCTTTGTGTGCCCTCTTCCATGCAGACTATTCACAGAGACCGATTCTCAGTCACTTCATCTCTGCATCAACCCCTCAGATAAACAACTGAGCAGTATTTGTAACATCTGTTGACTCATCCAGAGCCAAGGAAAACCACTCCAGTTGTTTGTCTTGTTTTTTAATTGATCATTGCTGTCGCTCCCAACACCTTCAACTCTGCCAGCAACTGTTGTCACCAAAAGGCTAATAGTCTTGAGGAAGTTTATTTTCTCTGGACACATTCCTTTGGCTGCTACAAACAAACACAAGTTAATTAATTTGCTGTTCGTGAATGGCTTTCCTTGCTTGGTTAACAAATGTGTCACTCAGAATCTTACTTTGATTGCAGTCCTATCTTCAGGGACTTTTGTGTGTGTGTGTGTGTGATAGAATCCTGCTAGATGAGAAATTCCCTTTAAAATTTAAATTTGTTCCCTGACCATTGCTCTCCTGTGAGTTGGAGATACTTCGATGAGAGCTTAATCTGATAATGTCCGTGTACAGTACATTCTTTTAGCACAGCTGTAATATCATCATAAACACAACAAAATAATCCTCACTTCACTGTGCCTTCAGAGTATGACATTTGAAGCCATGATTGTCCACCCTGGAATAGACCACTGAGTTTTACCTACAGGTGGTCTGGCAAGAATGGGAAGGGGGAAAGCCAGGTCTTTTCCCACCCTGTTGGAATTATGGTAAGACCAATAGAGGGACAGGAGGGAGGTGCCTGAGAGCAGACGTTGCGGTGTGATTTCCTGTCTCCTAGCTTTGGTCCACAGAAGTGAGATGCAATAGCTTAGAATGATGTCACCAAGGGCAGGGTAGGCTCCAGCCTCCCATCATCAGCCACTTGCCAGTTTTCACCTCACCCATCCTCACTTCCTCCTGTGTGAGGACACTGCCTTCCAGGCTGCCTTGTGCTGAACTGAGGGACAGCCATGCAAAGCAGACTTGTTGATCCAGCATGATCAGACAGAGGGGGCTCCTGAGGTTTCACTTCCCTGTACTGCCCTAAACCCCCATGTAGTGTGGATAGTATCAGCCAAGCCAAAAGAACACAGGGCACAAGTTCGCCAGCCACAGATCTCAGCATCAGGTCCCTGCAGGGAGCCCAGTGGCCAGAGGAAGAAGGATCAATGCCCTGGGGAGAAGCTGATGTCAGCCAGCACATGCCAAGGACCATCGCGAGACCAGGGGCCCTTCATGCCTCTCCCCAGAGCTATTTATAACTGAGAATTTTCTACAGGGATTGTGTAAGTTACTAGAACAAACTAAGCTTTAAATCAGAACCTGACTCCCCTATCCCTATTAATCAGGAGGCAGGGGTTTGTGAAGGGAACCAGAATAGATAAAACCAAATTAAATTATTATATTTCCTCTCAAGTGGTACTGTGATACAGGATATGTGACTTTGCTTATGGATTGTCTTCAACAGGCTGACACACCTGGGAGATTCCCTTTTTGATCCTTAAACAAAAAAGCTTGCCCATTGCCCCCCTCTGTTTAACAGAGCTTGTTGAAGCCCCGACTTTCCAAACATTCCTGACCTGCTCTCTCCGCCTGTATCTCAGTGGTGATTTATACTCTCAATATTACATGTGCAGGCTGTCCTGGCACCTTTGTCACTATAACAAGGACAAAAACACACAACTTCCCAGCAGTCGCATTCTTAGAGATTTACCCAAATTCAAAACTTATGTTCACACAAAAACCTATATGCAAATGTTTATTTCAGCTTTATTCATAATCTCCCAAACCAGGGAGCAACCAAAATGACCTTCAACAGGTTAATGGATAATCAAGTTGTGGTACCTCCATATAATGGAATACTATTCAGCTACGAAAAAGAATGAGCTATTTATTGATTCACACAACATAGATGGATTTTTTTTTTTTGCGGTACGTGGGCCTCTCACTCTTGTGGCCTCTCCCATTGCAGAGCACAGGCTCTGGATGCACAGGCTCAGCGGCCATGGCTCACGGGCACAGCCGCTCCGCGGCACGCGGGACCCTCCCAGACTGGGGCACGAACCCGCGTCCCCTGCATCGGCAGGCGCACTCTCAACCACTGCGCCACCAGGGAAGCCCAACATGGATGGATTTTAAATGTATTTTGCTAAGTGAAGGAAGCCAGACTACAAAGGCTACACGTTATATGATTCCATTTACATGACACTCTAAAAAAGGCAACACCACAAGGATAGAAAACAGATGCCAGAGGTTGACTACAAATAGAATTCATGGAGGAATTTTTAGGGTGATGGAACTGTTCAGTATGATTCTGAGTTGGTAGATAAATGACTGCATTTATCAAAATCCACAGAACTGTACATCACAAAGAGTGACCTTTATGTATACAATTATAAAGCATCCACCAGGATGTTGGGGATCCCAGGATGGAAAGCAGACTTGGATGAATGAATCCCACTGGATTACAAGTGGATTCGCTATGAAGGGAATGGGGGAGAAGGAGCTCACCTAAGTGACTTCGGAAACTGCTGCTCGGACTTGTAAGGCTGATAGCAAAAGGAGCTGTATGTAACCACTGTACTCCAGATGGTAAATCTGTTTCTCATGGAGGTGTGAGTTGGCAATTCTGAAACTGCTTTACATGTAAAGTAAGTAATAATAATGGACACAGGAGTAAATGGACGGTGGATAATGGGGCCAGGTTTTTCACCGTCTGAGAGGGAAGTTATAGATGAGCAAAGGGGGGACACCAGAAGGACCCCTGTGACACTAGAGTTAGGGGTATGAACTTGTATTTAACTTATATATTTGATATGTATATTCATATTTAAGTTATAAATACATATATAGGTTGTATATAGTGTATATGTATGATATATATATAGAAACAATAATGCATATGTGTATAAACATGGGTTAATATAGTTTATATATATTATTTATATGATATATATTATAATATAGAAATAATAGATGTGTCTCTATTATATAATAGATAAATGATAATAGATACGTGTATATGTATAAACATGGGTTAATATATTTTGTATGTATTATTTACATTTTATATATTATGCTTTTTACATACTATATGCATGCTATATTTCTATCCTGTAATTTTTTTATTATGTATATTCTAGCTCTGTTCCAGAGAAGGCCTAGAAGCAGTGACACCCAGTGTGCGATTGTCAGATAAAATACAGGATACTCAGTTAAATCTGAATTTCAGATAAACAATAAGTCCACATACATACAACCTATAACTGAGGAAAATATCTTTTGAAGGATGTACAAGGAAACTGAAGCTGGTGGTGGGCAGACTGGTGGGAGGAGAGTAGCCTTTTAATTATGCACGTGTTTCCCATTCACAAAATAAACAATTCTACAAAAATGTAACCAGCAAAACCTTGTTAGTAACTTAGTAAATAAATAAAATTGGAAAAAAATAGACTGCCTTACTAACTTTTAAAAATTTCACTGCTTCTTAGAGAAACCACTTAAGCCCTTGTATAACTGCTTTGTAAGTCCATCTTTCTCTTCCCCCGAGCAGGTCTTCTCTGCCCTTCTGCAGATGGGCTGGTGGTCTTGGGCAACGCAACATTTCCTTCCTGTACCCGCTTCTTCCCAGGGGAGTATAGGGGAAGGGTGGTGTGCTGACAATCGGGGGGCAGAGACAGGAGGAGGGCGTGCTCCCTGGGGTGATGGCTGTTTCTCACTTTAATCAATGCCTCCTCCTGAGTTAGAGAAGTGAGAATGTTATTCTCAGCTGTTGACACAGGAAAATCCTTTAATTAAACTCAGCCTGGCTACCCGTGCCAGTCATCACAGGCCAGCAACAAGGCAACATGCTTGAAACGATTTAGAGGAAATCTTCTTTTAATGGAGGGAATAATTAACCTGTGCAATTTACTGTTACAGAATCTCATAGAAACAAGGTAGCTTATTATAATGAAAAAAAGAAAGAAAGAAAGAAAGAAAGCTTTCAGCCCTGCTCTGGATAAGATGGCCTCCACAGTGACACTGCAAACCTGGGTGAAGCTTCCCAGGTCTCTAGAGGCATATGGTAATTGTCAGGAAGGAATGCTGAGGTCAAGGAGGAATTTCCTCGCACTGGGCCCGTGCAAAAGCCAGCAGACCAGAAACACTGCAGGAGGGGGTGGTCTGCCTTTTGCAGCAGTAGGCTGCATCCATAAAAGAGAGGAAATAGTGCAACAAAACTTCTCTTCTGGTTCAGACTTGCCACAATAACAAGACCAGCCAAGACTTGGTCAGCAGGCTAGGCTAACAGACCCTGTCTTAGCAGCTGCCCACGGAACTGAATGGGGTTGGAAAGTCATTAGGGAAATGGAGCGTAACAGCCCACCTCTCTCTTCTGCGTCCAGGTCAGCAAACATGGAGCGTGAACCAACTTTTCCTGCTGCTTAGACTGACGCTCTCCTCATGAGAGACTTCTACTTAGAGGCCAACGCCCTCAGTTTGACATGAAAGTTACAGGGCTGACGAGTACAGTTCATAATTCCTTTACTTCGGTCTTGTTTCCTGAACTGCAGGAAGTAAGGAAGAAAGATGTCTACTTTATGAGGCCTTAGGGGAAAATTTAGATATTCTCTGCATTCATGTCCCCCTCTTGGCTCTCTTAAGTGAAGGGAGAGCTTCCTAATTTAGTGTCAGATCTAGCTGCCTCGAGAAGGATTGGCTGGACTGCACATCCTGCACTAGCTTGTGGGCAAGAAGAAAAACACTTAGAGAAAATCCTCCCCCACGTAGCTCAGAGAATTCACTGTCTGCACCATCCCTTTAAAACATCATCATCAACAACAACAACAACAAGAAAACCAGGTCTCTGGTACTGTGGTGAGCTTCAGCCCGAGTCCCACGGGCACCTTTTCCTTCTCTGGCTTGGGCTGGGGACAATGGAGGTGACCATTCAGAAGCACTAGGGTGTTCCTTTAATTGCTATTTGTCCGTCAGCGCTTTTACACGATTTCCCCTCGTTTGCTGCTGACTCTTGAGGTTATGCAGCATTGTGCTGTTGAGTATCAGCAACCGTGTGTGCTCTGTGCCCTACAGCTTCCTCTTTGCTGGTGAGAAAAGAATAGTAATTGTAAATGGGAGAGCAGCTCTAACAAGCATGGAGGAAACTCTTCCACAGCTTCATGCTTACTCACCTGTGGGGGCTCTGCCTTCTGTGTTAAGACTTAGGTGATCAGTCATCCTCTCCACCTCGGGGTATTGGAAAGAACTGGGCTTGGCATCAAGAGACCTTGGTGTGCATCCTGGCTTTGCCACTTGTGTTATTAGCACAAATTACTTAACATCTCTAAGATTCTGTTTCACTCTCTATAAAATGTCATTAAAAATGGCTATCAGGGCTTCCCTGGTGGCACAGTGGTTGAGAGTCCGTCTGCCGATGCAGGGGACACGGGTTCGTGCCCCGGTCCAGGAGGATCCCACATGCTGCAGAGCGGCTGGGCCCGTGAGCCATGGCCGCTGAGCCTGCGCGTCCGGAGCCTGTGCTCCGCAGCAGGAGAGGCCACGGCAGTGAGATACCCGCGTACCACAAAAAAAAAAAAAAAAAAAAAAAAAAGGCTATCAACAAAGATATTGTGAGAAATAAAGGAATTAAAATTCCTGCGAAATACCATTTTCTCATTAAGTGCTTGTTGAATCTGAAGGATACTGCCTGAATCCCACCATCGTCAATTATCATTCTTAAGTATCTGGATCTGTTCTTCCCAAAGACAGAGTATCTGACCACTACAGGTGCACAGTGGAAGGGAATACCCCTCAACAGAGATGCTCAAGTCAGTTTACAAAGAGTTTTGAAATATTCATTAGGAAAGGTCAGTGATAAAAGAAAGGGATTATTCAGGGAGCACATAGTATGTCGCTTCTTATACATGTGACTTATAAACACTCAATAAGGAATCAGTTATACTACAGCATTTGATACTTCTACGTTCAAGTGTTAACAGAACATAGAACATTTTGTATTAGCATACAAAAATGACACAAAAGTTTTTCTATCTGCTTATAGCTTGATGTGTTTTTTTAATTCTCATCCATTTTGATCAATCTCATAGAAACTTTATTTTCAAATTCTAAAAAACCATTTCTCTTTAACATCCTTGAATGCCTTTGACATAAGTGATTAACATCCCCTTTCTCTCAAAACAATATTCATTTGAACACATTTGGCTAAAAACATGTGAAACTCTAAGTAAGTTTCACTTCAGATAACACAGAAAATCACACAGGATTTGCATACTTCATGTCAAAGGGCCTTGGAATTTAGTAAAGAGAATAAAAAATATTTGTGACTTTCACTTTAGCCTGCCTTCCTCTGATCTCTAATATCCTAACCCAGATGTTAAAGACACAGGAACACCATTGCCTGAGGGGGACAACTTCTCGTTCTTTCCCGGTGCCAGCCCGGTTGCATCAAGCACAGGGACATCTGTACCCATGCTTTTTGAGCTTTCTGCCCTCTCACCACCTCTCCTTGTAAAGCCTAAGCACGGACATGGGTTCATGGGCTCCATCTAGTGGTCACACCTCAAATCATCTAAAAGTTGAGAACATTTTGTCAGTGGATGAATGACATTTAATCCACCCCTCGTTTTGACATATGGGAAATCTAGACCTAAAGAGGTGAGGCAAAACATTCTCTTTTATTTTTATTTTTTTAGTTGTCATTTCTCTTTAATCTCCTTTAATCCAGACTAGTTCCCCCTGCCTTTTTTAATCATTTAAGATACACCTACCTTTAATTTATTTGTTTCAAATTTTGAATTTTAAGTTTTTTCCTGGGCTAGCAATACATGGTACAATAACCTCTCATAATGCTGGGCAGCAGCAGCCAGGCACAGCTCCCGGTCGGCCACATGATCACGAAGGTAAACAATCCATACATTTACAACCATTCTGTACCCGTGCAGTAGTGAATTAACCACAGGAAATAGTCAACACTTTACACCTTTATTTTAAACATCACTGAGAAAAAAGTGCTGCCATTTATAACTGTAAAATGCCATCAACTGTAAGATGAACCTTGCTAAATGCTGCATTTTTTAAAAATTGAAGTATAGTTGATGTACAATGCTGTGTTAGTTTCAGGTGGAGGCGAGGCATTCTTGGCACACAGCGGACAGCTGGTTAGTGGCGGCACTGGGGCTGGAGCCCCACGCCTGACCCCAGCCACATTCCCTGTGCTGCCCTCCTGCCCGCCCCCCCTCCCGACGGCACCGAGGTAGGCGTCGCACAGTACTGCTTAACAGTACGTATTCTCCAGGAACTTAAACATCTGACGTTCAGTTCTGATGTAAAAATAAGCCGGAAACATAAAAATGAATATTTGAAATGATTAGAAGTATAGCAATAGAAAAGACTGTATACTTCCACTGTATGAATTGTAAAGATTACTATGCTTTAAAATTCGACGATAAGATTTGTTGAATCAATGAAAGACAGATTTCAGTGAAGGAAGAGTCAATGGAGAAAATGGAATTCCATTAGCATCTTGATTATGGAGGAGTGGATAAGATGGAGGAAATTCCTGGGATAGGACATTCCAGGAATATTGGAAGAGCATGACCAAAAAAAGTTGGTTGGATTCCCAAGGCAGGAATCAGGAATTTTTAAAATAATTTTTTCTATTTTATTTATTAATAGAGTTTTAATGGGTGCAGTGTAGGTTTTGACATATGCTTACACCAAGGAAGTCATTACCACAATCAGGACAATGAACATATCTGTTACCCCCCAAAGTTTCCTTGTGTCTCTGTGTAATTCTAATTCTTTCCTCTGGCCCCTCCCCACTCAGACAACCAGTGATCTGCTTTCTGTCACTATAGATGAGTTTGCACTTTCTAGAATATTAATTCATTAAAATTTTTTTTGTTTTAAAATAATTGCAAATTTATAGAAAAATTGCAAGAATAGCATGAGAACTTCCATATATCCTTCATTCAAACTCCCCAGTTGTTAACATTTTACCTCATTTGTCTTACTGTTCCATCTGAGAGCAGCTGCAGACATGATATCCCATCACCCTTTATTAGTTCAGTATGTATTTCCTTAAAACAAGGACACCTATTTAACCAGAGTGAAACCATCGAGGCCAGGAAATAAATATTGCTGTAATACTGCCATCTGATCTATAGGCCCCATTCAAATTTCCACAGTCATCTCAATAATGTGCTTTATAATTTCAGAATCCAACCTAGGATCATGTGTCATACTTAGTCATTAAGTCTTTTTTAGTCTCCTTCAATCTGGAATATTTCCTCATGCTTCCCTTGTTTTTTACAACTTTGACATTTTTTAAAGAGGGCAGGCTAATTACTTTGTAGAATGTCCCTCATCTCGGGTTGATCTGATGTTTTCTCATGACTAGATTCGAGGCATGCAGTTTTGGCAGGAATTTCATGGAAGTAATGCTGTGTTTTCTCAGTTTATCGGGAGTAACTTAATGTCAATTTATCCTGTCACTGATAACCTTTTTTTATCACTTAAGATGGTGCTGGCTAAGTTTGTCCACTTTAAAGTTAATTAGTAAGTATTTTGTACTTTTAAATAATCAGGTAAATATTTGCGGGATCTGTTTTGAGACTATGTCCATATCCTCATCAAATGCTCCCTGGGAGTTTTAGCATCCAGTGATGATTCTACCTAAACTAGTTATTACTGTGATGGTTGCCAAGTAATGATTTTCTAATTACATCATTTCTTCTATACTTATTGGTTGGCATTCTGCTATAAGGTGGAGGTTTCTCTTCTCCCTCATATTTATTTATTTGTGTATTTATATCAGTATGAACTCATGAATTTTGACTTTTCTCCCTGATGGATTATATCAGTATCATTATTTATTTTGGGGTTCAAATCATCCCAGCTCTGGCCAGTGGGAATCCCGTTAGGCTGGCTCCTGTGTCCTTTGGGCATGTCCTCATAGTTCTCTGAGTGCTTCTTTACTTTCTGGAACAACATTTCCAGACTCATCATCTTGTTCTCTTCCTTCCTTAGCCCTGGAATCAGACATTTCTCCAAGAAGCCAGAAACTGAGATTTGGATGCTGGATTTCAGCACAACTGGGGTGTCATTGCTTCTAAGCCCTTTTGGTGCCCACAGCTACGAAATATAACACACCTATCTGTTCATACCTATTTCCATATCTATCTATCTATCTATCTACCTACCTACCTACCTACGTACCATCTATCATGTAATCTATCTTAAACCATGACTTCAAACTGGTATCTTCAATTCCAATCCAATACCACAGTTTCTCCTTTCCACATTCGTAATGCCTTTCCCCAACAGTGAGAAATTGCCCTGCTATGCCCCATGTATTTACTTACTTGCTTAATCCTCTTGCATGAAGCCATTCTCCCAGCTGCGCCAGTCTTGCCCCGAGCCCTAGTGCACCAGCTCTGAAGAGGGGATGGTGAAACACCAAATTTTCACTCTTTGCCCATTTTTCTCTTTTCAATATTACTCAGATCCATTCTCTCCCCTCAGTTCTACTTCCACTGCCCAAGTTCAAGGCTGTAACAAGTGCTATTATTTCTGTTTTTGCTCCTGAAGATCTAACCTGCGAATAGCAGTCCACATGATCTTTCAAAACATGACTATGTCTGGTATTCCTCTCCTTTAAACTCTCCTCATTGCCCACAGAGTTAAGTGAAGCTCTCCTACGTTACCGTGACCTGGTCCCTGTCTGCACCTCCACTCTCATGTTTGCCTCTCCCTCCCTCGTCCTTTCAGAAGAGATGAATTTTTGCAGTTGTTTGCACATACCATGTTCCATTACTATCATTTCTGCAGCATGCCCCAGCTGCTTTCCCCAATTCACCCTTATAAACCCTGCTCAGGTGCTCTTGCCTCTAAGAAACTTTTCTTGCCACCCTTTTTCAATAGTTAATTACTCCTTTCTACTAGTCCTATTTCTTGTACACACGTTTATTATTGCATGTGTGACTCTCCACTATTTTTATTTGTTTACGTGTCTGTTTGTCCTACCAGGTGACCAATCCAGAGGGCAGGAATAGACTCATTTGCCATTGTGGTTCCAGTACCTAGCATAGTTTCTGTCGTGTGCTGTACACTTACTATATGCTTATTGAACTGAAAGAGAAGTTTTGTTTTATTGGTCTAGGAAGAGTGGAGAAAATGATGTGCTTTAGTTATCATAACTAAACACCTGCATAACAAAATACCTTAAAATGTAGTGGCTTAACACAATTTCACATCACATGAAGTTTATTACTTCACATGATTCTGGGGGTTGCCTGGGCAGTTCTGCTTCGTGTGGTACCGGCTGGGGCACTGGGGTGGCTGGAAGGTTTTAATGGCCTCGCTTCTCTGGCTGGGTGTCAGTGCTTGTTGCTGGCTTGTCGCTCCGCTCAGCTGACGCCGTCAGTCAGGCATCTCAATCTTCTTCAACAAGGGCCTCTTCATGTGGCTGCTTGTGCTTGCTCCCAGCATGAGGCCTTGGTTTCAACAAGGAGCATTCCAAGGAGACAAGTCCCATACAAAAGCTTATCAAGAATCCATTGCATTTGGCAAGCGATGTCAACCTGAGAGGGGACCACACAAGGGCATCACACAGAGAGTGGCTCATTGGGGGAATCAAAGTAACAGTCTACTATGGGGAGATGTTAGATCCTTTTGAGTATCATAATAAAAGGCATTGAATTTCTGAGGAGGAGGGGGTTTTTTGGCTAAGCCACACAGCTTGTGGGATGTTAGTTTCCTGACCAGGGATCGAAACCGGGCCCCCTGGCAGTGAAAGCGCCAAGTCCTAACCACTGGACCGCCAGGGAATTCCCATGAGGAGGAGGATTTTAAATGTGAGAAAACAATGCAATGGGAACTCAATGCAATATCTTGAAGAGAGAATTACCTTGGGTCAAAAACAATGGAATCTCTGCAAATATGAAATCGGGCACCCAGACCTGACACTTTCCTTTCAATAGATTAAATTCATGATGCAGCAATTGGAGCCAGCAAACTGTAATCTATATTGGAAGTGAGTTATCTAACCCAGTATTTTTTTAAAAATTAGAGACAGAAGTATTATTTTGAATAGATGCTTATAAGAAAAATAAAACAGAAACAGGTAAGGCAAAACACTCAGGGTTATTTCATTTAAAGTTGGGGTGTTTGGGGTTCTCCCTATTTTCATGTATTTTTGGCCATTTTAATAATAAAAAATAAATAAAATACAATTAAAAATCCATTTTATAAAGTAAGACCCACAGAGAAAGGTTGCTGCGAGTCATTGTTTGAAGCTTTGCCCACTCCATCCTCTCTCACGACTGTCCGCCGCTACCCCTTCTGCTGGCATCCCCCAGAGACCTCCATGCTTCAGATACCTTCGAGGAATTCAGGGCAGCCACGGATCATATTTTGAAAACTGTTGACTAGACTGACTAGAAGATGCCCTAGAAGATGCAGGTCTGTACTCTGATCTGGTCCGTCTAATACTGATTTAAAAAACTAACTAGAATCAGTGCGCTGCTGCTCTGTGTCCTCTCTGCCCGCCCCCCGCCCCCAACCCGGCAGCCACCCAGGAGTCTACTGCTCTCTGCACTTACTGCTACCGTGAACACAGGAAACAGTCTGGGTACCTTCTGATTGCTGATTGAGGATGTGGGAAGTGATGCTGCAGGGATCAAAAGCAGAGAAGCTTCTAAGACATTTGCGAAACTGCATTCCCAAGACATTTGCTAAGTGGACTCCAGCAGAAACTGCAGCAGTAGCAGCAGCAGTGGCCCCCAGAAAAATCCAAAGACGTGTTAGTCTGTGCAATTTTTAAAAATAAATTTATTTTATTTATTTCTTTTTGTCTGCGTTGGGTCTTTGTTGCTGTGTGCGGGCTTTCTCTAGTTGCAGTGAGTGGGGGCTACTCGTCGTTGTGGTGTGCGGGCTTCTCATTGCGGTGGCTTCTCTTGTTGTGGAGCACGGGCTCTAGGCATGCGGGCTTCAGTAGTTATGGCGCACGGGCTCAGTAGTTGTGGCTTGCAGGCTCAGTAGTTGCGGAGCACGGGCTTAGTTGCTCCGCAGCATGTGGGATCTTGCCGGACCAGGGCTCGAACCTGTGTCCCCTGCATTGGCAGGTGGATTCTTAACCACTGCGCCACCAGGGAAGCCCAGTCTGTGCAATGTTAATGCCATTGTCCTGTGAATACTTTTGCAAAGAAGGCTGGAGTCAGGTGGCTCCCCACCAAGGGCACTAGCCGGGGGGGGGGGGAGCGGAAGGGTAGGAAGCTATGCATTTTGTACTGCAGGCTTATCAAGAGTTGTGATGTTTCCTGTGTTAAGGGAGCTGTGTGGTCTCCGTGGAGCATGAATAAGACTTTTTAAACTTCTTGATCATCACTGAGTTAATGCTAGTTCTAGTCATCTCATCATACATTTACTGTGTTCTTACTGTGTTCTGGGCTTCCTGCTTAATCTTTGGGAGCTCACAGAGAGGAGTAGGGATGCCTCTGTTCTGAAAATGCTCACAGGCTGCCGTGTGCTTGGGATCAAGGTTGGCTGAGTAAATACCCATTAAACATACGAAGCAGACACTTGGAAAACTAGAAAAGCAGAGAAACAAAGTTTTGTTTTGCTTAAAAGAATATGTTTTCCTCCCAAAGCATAAAAGCTCTAATTGTAGAAACTATGCATGTTATTATTTAATTTTTCAGAAAGCAAAATATTTTTTAAGATTTGTAGTTTTCAGGCTTCCCTGGTGACGCAGTGCTTAAGAATCCGCCTGCCAATGCAGGGGACACGGGTTCGAGCCCTGGTCCGGAACGATCCCACATGCTGCAGAGCAACTAAGCCCGTGCGCCACAACTACCGAGCCTGCGCTCTAGAGCCCATGAGCCACAACTACTGAGCCTGCGTGCCACGACTACTGAAGCCCACGTGCCTAGAGCCCGTGCTCCGCAACAAGAGAAGCCACCACAATGAGAAGCCCGCGCGCCATAACAAAAGAGTAGCCCCCGCTCACCGCAACTAGAGAAAGGCCGCATGCAGCAACGAAGACCCAACGCAGACAAAAATAAATTTAAAAAAAGTGAATCTGCATAAAAACATAAATCTACCATAAAAAAAAGATCTGTAGTTTTCAACATGTCTCTGTAGTGAGTGTGAAAAATATGCGCAGGAATAACTCTAACACAAGACAGCATGTGATGGATACCATAATGGAGCGCCAAAGTGCCAATGTATTCAGAGACAGAGGGACCACAAAGTCTTTATGGAGGAGGTGGTGTTTGAAGTGGACTTTGATGGGTAGATAGAAGGGGTTGGAGCACATGATCTCTAAATCCATTCAAATTCTTTACTGCTGATTTGTGTGGGTGTGGGTGGGATGGACAAGGATGCTCCAGGCAAAGGGACTACTTTGGGATCAGAGAGGCATGCTGGGGGATTATGAGCGCTCCCTGGTGCCTGGAGAAAAAGGCACATGGCGGGGTAAACGATCTCAGGGCTCAGCCTGGTTTAGTTTGGCTGCAGCAGGAAGGCTTCCTTCAACCTCCTTTACTCTCCTCAATCCCAGGCCCTACTTCCAACAAAAGTCTGGAGGGACTGCTTTTCTTTCCAAAGGGCAGTCTGCCCAGGGCCGAGGCTGGTGTGTCCAGCCTGCCTCTGTCCCTGCTCAGGGTACAGGGAAACCACTGTATGGCTTTCCTGTTTTAGGTGCGAGTGCTCAGCTCAGCTGTCTGTGTTCCTAGCCTGCTTCTGTGTACTCGGAGTTGACCTTCAGAGCATGACATTTGAGTGTCAGTGCTGAGCTTCCTGTGCAAAATACAATGAGTTTGTGACTGTGTCTAGAGCTACAGACATGCTCCTTTTCTGTGAGCTGCATGACCAATTTGGCCTCATTAAGAATGAAGTGGGCAAATGGGAATGTTTGCAAGGGCATCAACGGGTACTGCTCGGACAGAGGACAGCCACCAGGTAAACACACCCCAGGCTTCTTCCCAGTAAGGGCAGACCCCGAGTCACAACGTGGCCTTGTCCCCAGCACTTCCCACAATACCCTTTAGCATCCTGGTGCCACCCACACCCCGTCTCACTCCCGCGTGCCCCTTCGGCCACCTCTCCTACGAGCGCCCTTCTGGGGACTCTGTGGCTCCCCCTTGTGCCCCTACACGTGACTGAAACTTTCATGTGTATTTTATTCACAGAATTAGGATAGCTTCATCCTTTCCAAATTAATTTCTCCTTGATCTTGGTTCCTTCTCCCCTGTTTCCATCAAGGTTGAAAGCCAATGTTATTTTCAAAGGGAAACTGATAGTTCATTGAAGGATTCAGTTGTAGGAGCCATATGACCTGTTCACAGAAGTTCTGTGTAGTCACAGAAAGAGAGGGAGGTATGTAGAAAACATACCATAACTAACTTAACAGAGCAGTTTAAAGACAAAGATTAATGCTGCTACCATTTAGGAGTTCAAAGACAAAACATTTGCAAATTTAAAACATAATTACACATATATCCCTCTTGGGGACTTGGAGACATAGTTTTGCAAAATAACTTTGGCTGCTAGTTAGAGAATGAGAAAAGTGCTAGATGTTAAAAACTGTTAACTGTTCATGGACCCACATAAATTAAGGGTGTTTTGATATTTTCTGTTTCTTACTCCACTGCTCCCCTGCATATGCACATTTACTCTGGATTGATAATTGAGATTATCCAACACTTGTTGTACATGTATGCAAAGACTCGGGAAGAAAAGCTTGAGTTAGTAAAAAGCTAGCTAAGTGACCGTGGGCAAATTATTTGTCCTCTCTCCATACATCTTTCCTCGCTTTTAAAATGAGAAGGTTGGACTAAGCATTCTTCCATCTTTAACAATCCATGATTAACAAGAAAACACACTATAGAACAGTAGTGTCTTAGGATCCACTATTGCCTTTGATTCTTATAACTGTGTGATCTGAATAAAGTAGTTTCTTCTCCCCAGACCTCACTTCATCTGTAAAATGACAGAATTGGCCTCCCTATTCTTTATTGTCCCTTCGAGCTCTAATATTTTGCAGTTTTCCTCAGTTGGGGTGGGAGTCTCAGCTTTCTCTTCTTTGCATTCGGCTCTCATGTTGGGGGAGAGGGGAGGGAGAGGGGAGAGGCCTAATATTAATCATTATTATTTTCAGTCTCTCTGTTTCGTCTTCTCTCTTTCCTCTCTCTCTACTCCCCCCCACCTCCCAACTTTTTCTCCTATTGTTCTTCTAGAAAGCTGGGAAAGTTTCCTCATAATGAACATTGCAGACCCAGCTTTACTCAGTGAATCTTGAAGCCTAGGTCTGGGTTGGAGAAGAGGCGGAAGTCCTTACGGCTCTGCCTTGTTTGTTTTTAAGTCAGTTTATTGGAATCCCTGCAGGAGATTAAGCTCTTTAGACTATCAATACTGAACCCTGTATTGCTATAGTCTAAGGCTCTTGTGGCAGCTCTGAGCCAGGAAGTCCTCAGCACCTCAAGCTCCTTGGCCTACTTGCCCCACCATCCCCAGGCTGTAGCTCTCACCCTGTTGATCCAAGCCATATAATGAGGAGGGAAAACCAGGAAGAGGCTTGGGAACTGCCACACTGTGCTGCACCCCATTGGCCAGACATTGGTCACATGACCACACCCAACTGCAAGGGAGGCTGGGCATTGTAGACTCCCTTCTGGGTGGCCGTGGATCCAGGCAAAAAACTGAGGATTCCATTACCTTGGAAGGAGGTGAGAATGGATATTGGGAACAGAAAGCCATCTCTGCTACTATCTCCATTTGGCTAGTGAGCCTTGGATATGTTCTCTCTATAGTGAGAAATCATCAGGGAAGAGGGGTGAGTCCTAGGACCTCCAATACCCAGCACCCTTATTTCTCTTTATTCTCTCTTGTCCTAGAAGACTCCACTCTCACAAGACACTGCCATTTCCCAAGAACTCCAAATCATTCATGTTATTTACTCATCTACAAAGGTTTGTGGAAAATGCTCTGTAGTCAGCACCGTATTTGGCAAGGGGACCAGAAAGGCAGATGAGGTACAGTCCTTTCCCCAAGGAGTTTACAGTCTGGCAGATAGAAGCGGACATGTAAACCAATTGCCTGGAATCGTTATAGAATAGACACTTGAACTGGGTATGATGGGATGGGGTATAAGAAAAGAAGTAATAATTCTAACTTCACAGACAGACGGCAGAGGGGTAAGGAAATGCCTCATAAAGGAAGCCTCCGTTAAACTGAGTGTTTAAAGCCAAAGTCCTTGGATGGAAGGGACAGGGCAGGGTCTCTGCCTTTTTTCTCCTTTTTTTTCCCTTTCTTCTCCATGACTAACATGTTTTGTTTATAACCACCCGTATGTAAACAGATCAACTTGGCTGCTGTCCTCCTAAAAACACAGTGTCCCTGGCTAAGCTCAAATTACCAAATTGCATATTCATTTACGTGGCAATTCCTGTAACCCTGCCTCTTAAGAAAACTAGAAAAATGAAGTTAATTACCAAAGGAAATCAACGGCAAAAATATCCAAGCCCTAATTCTAGGTAAAGATGACAGAACATGGCACAATGTAAACTCTGGTGGGGGTCTGTCGAAGAGGTGAAGCAATTGTTTTTACATGGAGAAATTACCGGGTTCTGTACAAATGCAACTATAATCGTTAGCAAGATAATGGAATATGGCTTCACATTTACTAAACTGTTGAGCCATTATCTGCTCAACTACTAACATTCAGTTCAAAGAGTATTTTTCTCTAGTTATCATAAATGGAAGTAATGGTGAACCTGAGAAATTTATGAGCAATAACACTTGATGTTTAGGAGAATATAATTTATCATTCACAGCATACAATTTTGCAAGAAAACTGGGAAAGTTTTCTTTCCCCCAAATGTTCTTTCCCCCAAAATGTTCATTTTGCCACAAGAATTCAAGATTGCTTAGATTCTTTCAGTTAGATCACCCAAGGTGAACTTTCAAGTTCTTACAAATTTTTCTTCCCCATGAATTTTCATTGACTAAGTCAACAGGAAATTCTCCCTTTTATCTGAAGTTTCAAAATATGCACTTTTATTTCTCTATTTTTCTATGTATGAAGCTTATGAAGCATAAGCTTCATAAATGCTTTATTATTTTTACTTTATAAGTTTAAATTCCTTGGAGAATGCTTTAAATATAAAATTTAGGGCTTCCCTGGTGGCACAGTGGTTGAGAGTCTGCCTGCTGATGCAGGGGACATGGGTTCATGCCCTGGTCCGGGATGATCCCACATGCCGCGGAGCGGCTGGGCCCGTGAGCCATGGCCGCTAAGCCTGCGCGTCCGGAGCCTGTGCTCTGCAACAGGAGAGGCCACAACAGTGAGAGGCCCACGTACCGCAAAAAAAAAAAAAAAAAAAAAAAAAAAAAAAAAATATATATATATATATATATATATAAAATTTAATTTTATAAACATGTATTCATTATCTCATAAAGCAAGATGAACTGTGTAAAGCAGAGGTCCACACACTTTTCCAATAAAGGGCCAGAGAGTAAATATTTTAGATTTTGCAGGCCCCATACAGTCTTTGCTGCATATCCATCTTCGTTTATGTCTTTTTTTTCCTTAACAATGCTTAAAAATGTAAAAACCCTGTAGGCCGTACAGAAATGCTTCATTTGTCCCGTGGTCCTTAGTTTGCCAATCTCTGAAAAGCTTTGATTTCAAAATCTTACATGCACATGAATAACTATAATAAAAGGCAGATATGTAAGGCTATATAAGTACAAATGTGTAGATATGCAGCATTTGATCCTCTTCCAGGGTTCTTCCCAGCAATGGCATCATTATCTACACAATTATGAAGTCAGAGACCTTGGACTCATCCTTAACACAAATCTCTCCCTTTCCCTTGCCCCTTGTATTCATTTATTTATTTTTTGAATTTTATTTATTTTTTATACAGCAGGTTTTTATTAGCTATCCATATTAGTGTATATATGTCAATCCCAATCTCCCAATTCATCCCACCACCACCACCCTGTCCCACTTTCCCCCCTTGGTGTCAGCACATTTGTTCTCTACATCTGTGTCTCTATTTCTGCCTTGCAAACTGGTTCATCTGTACTATTTCTCTAGATTCCACATATATGCGTTAATATATGATATTTTTCTCTTTCTGATTTATTTCATTCTGTATGACAGTCTCTAGGTCCATCCATGTCTCTACAAATGATCCAATTTCATTCCTTTTCAAGGCTGAGTAATATTCCATTGTATATATGTGCCACATCTTCTTTATCCATTCCTCTGTTGATGGACGTTTCGGTTACTTCCATGTCCTGGCTGTTGTAAATAGTCCTGCAATGAACATCGGGGTGCATGTATCTTTTCGAATTATGGTTTTATCCAGATATATGCCCAGTAGTGGGATTGCTGCGTGGTATGGTAGTTCTATTTTTAGTTTTTTAAGGAACCTCCATACTGTTCTCCATAGTGGCTGTATCAATTTACATTCCCACCAACAGTGAAAGAGGGTTCCCTTTTCTCCACACCCTCCCCAGCATTTGTTGTTTGTAGATTTTCTGATGATGCCCATTCTAACTGGTGTGAGGTGATACCTCACTTAGTTTTGATTTACATTTCTCTAATAATTAGTGATGTTGAGCAGCTTTTCATGTGCCTCTTGGCCATCTGTACGTCTTCTTTGGAGAAATGTCTATTTAGGTCTTCTGCCCATTTTTGGATTGGGTTGTTTGTTTTTTTAATATTGAGCTGCATGAGCTGTTTATATATTTTGGAGATTGATCCTTTGTCCATTGATTCATTTGAAAATATTTTCTCCCATTCTGAGGGTTGTCTTTTCACCTTGTTTATAGTTTCCTTTGCCATGCAAAAGTGTTTAAGTTTCGTTAGGTCCCATTTGTTTATTTTTATTTCCATTACTCTAGGAGGTGGATCAAAAAAGATCTCGCTGTGATTTATGTCAAAGAGTGTTCTTCCTATGTTTTCCTCTAAGAGTTTTATAGTGTCTGGTCTTACATTTAGGTCTTTAATCCATTTTCAGTTTATTTTTGTGTATGGTGTTAGGGAGTGTTCTAATTTCACTCTTTTACCTATAGCTGTCCAGTTTTCCCAACACCACTTATTGAAGAGGCTATCTTTTCTCCATTGTATATTCTTGCCTCCTTTATCAAAGGTAAGGTGACCATATGTGCATGGGTTTATCTCTGGGCCTTCTATCCTGTTCCATCAATCTATATTTCTGTTTTTGTGCCAGTACCATACTGTCTTGATTACTGTAGCTTTATAGTATAGTCTGAAGTCAGGGAGCCTCCAGCTCCGTTTTTTTCCCCTCAAGATTGCTTTGGCTATTCAGGGTCTTTTGTGTCTCCATACAAATTTTTAACATTTTTTGTTCTAGTTCTGTAAAAAATGCCATTGGTAATTTGATAGGGATTGCACTGAATCTGTAGATTGCTTTGGGTAGTAGAGTCACTTTCACAATATTGATTCTTCCAACCCAAGAACATGCTATGTCTCTCCATCTGTTTGTGTCATCTTTGATTACTTTCATCAGTGTCTTATAGTTTTCTGAGTACAAGTCTTTTACCTCCTTAGGTATGTTTATTCCTAGGTATTTTATTCTTTTTGCTGCAATGGTGAATGGGATTGTTTCCTAAATTTCTCTTTCTGATCTTTCATTGTTAGTGTATAGGAATGCAAGAGATTTCTGTGCATTAATTTTGTATCCTGCAACTTTACCAAATTCATTGATTAGCTCCAGAAGTTTTCTGGTGGCATCTTTAGGATTCTCTATGAATGGTATCATGTCATCTTCAAACAGTGACAGTTTTACTTCTTCTTTTCCAATTTGTATTCCTTTTATTTCTTTTTCTTCTCTGATTGCCATGGTTAGGACTTCCAAAACTATGTTAAATAACAGTGGTGAGAGTGCCTGGTGACTCCAACTTCAACTAAATTAGTTTAGTGCACATCCTGAAACACACCTTGATTCCATTTATCCCAAACCTACCAGCTTGAGTCCACTTCTAGTTACCTCTCCCGTAAGCCAGTCACCCAATCGCTCCTTCATCTGAATTTCTTTGTTATTTACTGTGTTTCACAATCATCTGTCATAAGATTGGAAATTGAAAATTTAGGATCTTCTAAAACAAAACACACAAACGTTGTTTGTTTGCTGGTCTTGTTTCCGTTTGGTTATATCATTCTTACTCCATATTTTTTTTAATTGAAATATAGTTGATTTGCAATGTTGTGTTAGTTTCCAGTGTACAGCAAAGTGATACTTCATAGATCTTAACGTTTGGAGAAATGAAAGGCATTCTTAGAACTATCAAACTGTCATCATGCTTCCTTATCATTCACTATTCCTTCAATGAATAAACTGTTCTCATATAAAAAAAAATAGTGGCGAGAGTGGACATCCTTGTCTTGTTCCTGATCTTAGAGGAAATGCTTTCAGTTTTTCACCATTGAGAATGATGTTTGCCATGGGTTTGTCATATATGACTTTTATTATGTTGAGGTAGTTTCCCTCTATGCCCACTTTCTGGAGAGTTTTTTATCATAAATGGGTGTTGAATTTTGTCAAAAGCTTTCTCTGCATCTATTGAGATAATCATATGGTTTTTATTCTTCAATTTGTTAATATGGTGTATCATACTGATTGATTTGCATATATTGAACAATCCTTGTATCACTGGGATAAATCCCACTTGATCATGGTGTATGATCCTTTTAATTTGTTGGATTCTGTTTGCTAGTATTTTGTTGAGGGTTTTTGCATCTATATTCATCAGTGATATTGGTCTTTAATTTTCTTTTTTTGTAGTATCTCTGTCTGGTTTTGGTATCAGGATGATGGTGGCCTCATAGAATGAGTTTGGGAGTGTTCCTTCCTCTGCAATTTTTTGGAAGAGTTTGAGAAGGATGGGTGTTAGCTCTTCTCTAAATGTTTGATAGAATTCACCTGTGATGCCATCTGGTCCTGGACTTTTGTTTGGGAAATCTGGAAGATTTTTAATCACAGTTTCAATTTCATTATTTGTGATTGGTCTGTTCATATTTTCTGTTTCTTTCTGGTTCAGCCTTGGAAGGTTATACCTTTCTAAGAATTTGTCCATTTCTTCCAGGTTGTCCATTTTATTGGCATAGAATTGCTTGTAGTAGTCTCTTATGATGCTTTGTATTTCTGCAGTGTCCGTTGTTAACTTCTCCTTTTTCATTTCCAATTTGATTGATTTGAGTCCTCGCCCTCTTTTTCATGATGAGTCTGGCTAAATGTTTATCAATTTTGTTTATCTTCTCAAAGAACCAGCTTTTAGTTCTATTGATCCTTGCTATTGTTTTCTTTGTATTTATTTTAATTATTTCTGCTCTGATATTTATGATTTCTTTCCTTCTACTAACTTTGGGTTTTGTTTGTTCTTCTTTCTCTAGTTCCTTTAGGTGTAAGGTTAGATTGTTTATTTGAGATTTTTCTTGTTTCTTGAGGTAGGATTGTATTGCTATAAACTTTCCTCTTAGGACTGCTTTTGCAGCATTCCATTGGTTTTGGATCCTTGTGTTTTCGTTGTCATTTGTCTCTAGCTATTTTTTGATTTCCCCTTTGATTTCTTCAGTGATCTCTTGGTTATTTAGTAACGTACTGTTTAGCCTCCATGTATTTTGTTTTTTACATTTTTTCCCCTGTAATTGATTTCTAATCTCATAGCACTGTGGTTGGAAAAGATGCTTGATATGATTTCAATTTTCTTAAATTTACTGAGGCTTGATTTGTGACCCAAGATGTGATCTCTCCTGGAGAATGTTCCATGAGCACTTGAGAAGAAACTGTAATCTGCTGTTTTCAGATGGAATGTCCTATAAATATCAATTAAATCTGTCTGGTCTATTGTGTCATTTAAAGCTTGTGTTTCCTTATTAATTTTTTGTTTGGATGATCTGTCCATTGGTGTAAGTGAGGTGTTAAAGTACCCCACTATTATTGTATTACTGTTGATTTCCTCTTTTATAGCTGTTAGCATTTGCCTTATATATTCAGGTGCTCCTATGTTGGGTGCATATATATTTATAATTGTTATATCTTCTTCTTGGACTGATCCCTTGATCATTATGTAGTGTCTTTCCTTTTCTCTTGTGACATTCTTTATTTTAAAGCCTATTTTATCTGACATGAGTATTGCTACTCCAGCTGTCATCTGATTTCCATTTGCATAGAATATCTTTTTCCATCCCCTCATTTCAGTCCCTAGGTCTGAAGTGGGTCTCTTGTAGACAGCATATATATGGGCCTTGTTTTTGTATCCATTCAGTGAGCCTGTGTCTTTTGTTTGGAGCATTTAATCCATTCACATTTAAGGTAATTATCAATATGTATGTTCCTGTTACCATTTTCTTAATGTTTTGGGTTTGTTTTTGCAGGTCCTTTCCCCCCCTTGTGTTTCCCATTTAGAGAAGTTCCTTTAGCATTTGTTGTAGAGCTGGTTTGGTAGTGCTGAATTCTCTTAGCTTTTGCTTGTCTGTAAAGCTTTTGATTTCTCCGTCAAATCTGAAAGCAATCCTTGCTGAGTAGAGTAATCTTGGTTGTAGGTTCTTCCCTTTCATCACTTTAAATATATCATGCCACCCACTTCTGGCCTGTAGAGTGTCTGCTGAGAAATCAGATGTTAACCTTATGGGAGTTCCCTTGTATGTTATTTGTCATTTTTCCTTTGTTGCTTTTAATAATTTTTCTTTGATTTTTGTCAGTTTGATTACTATGTGTCTCAGCGTGTTTCTCCTTGGGTTTATCCTGCCTGGGACTCTCTGTGCTTCCTGAAATTGGGTGGCTATTTCTTTTCCGATGATAGGGAAGTTTTCAACTATAATCTCTTCAAGTATTTCCTCAGGTCCTTTCTCTCTCTCTTCTCCTTCTGGGACACCTATAATGAGAATGTTGTTGCTTTTAATGTTGTCCCAGAGGTCTCTTAGGCAGTCTTCATTTCTTTTCATTTTTCTTTCTTTATTCTGTTCCGTGGCAGTAAATTCCACCATTCTGTCTTCTAGGTCACTTATCTGTTCTTCTGCCTCAGTTATTCTGCTATTGATTCCTTCTAGTGTGGTTTTCATTTCAGTTATTGTATTGTTCATCTCTGTTTGTTTGCTCTTTAATTTTTCTAGGTGTTTGTTCTTTAATTCTTCTAGGTCATTGTTAAACATTTGTTGCATCTTCTCTATCTCTGCCTCCATTTGTTTTCCAAGGTCCTGGGTCATCTTCACTATCATTATTCTGAATTCCTTTTCTGGAATGCTGCCTATCTCCACTTCATTTAGTTGTTTTTCTTGGGTTATTATCTTGTTCCTTCATCTGGTACATAGTCCTCTGCCTTTTCATTTTGTCTTTCTGTGAATGTGGTTTTTGTTCCACAGCCTGCAGAATTGTAGTTCTTCTTGCTTCTGCTGTCTGCCCTCTCCTCTTGTATTTAATCTATCGTCAAATTCTATCCCTCTTACCTCCTAAATATCTCTCATATTGACCCACTTCTCTCCATCTCACTGTCACACTCCTATAAAACTGTCATCATCCCCGACTTGGAATGTAAGATTCCTAACTGGTGTTTCTAACCCACTCTCACCTATTTTGCTTCCCTATTCAATGTTTTATGTCTCCTTCCTATTTCTTTTCCCATTTCCTCTCTTTTTATCCTTCTTCTCACTTCTCCTCACCTTCCTTTCTCATCCCTTCCTAAAAAATTCAGTCCTAAACCACCTGCAGTGTGGGAGGAGGTGGGTACTTCAGTGGCCCAGTTGGGTTTCTGAGCCTAAACCAGGTGAAGCCTGTTCATGTGGTGCAGGAATGTGGCCTGATGTGGCGTGTCCAAGCCCAGGCAGGTTAAGGAAGACACCCTAAGGGAGGATGGCCTAGAATGCAGGCTCAGGGCTGGAGGGGGGAGGAATTGGCAGCAAAGATGGAAGAAAAGTTACATACACTGGTCAAATAGGTAAATATACTAGAAGCCAGGTTTTTCACTGCCTGAGATGGAAATTACACACAAAAAGAGGAAACTAGAATGATTCCAGTGATCCATGGTGTTAGGTTGGGATCAGTCAATTCATGGTTTTTAATATGTAGATACACAGGTAGACAAACAGATAGATAGGGAGATAGATAGGTATAGACGTAGATGTAAATGTGATTGTGTGTATGATTTTGTGCATATGTGTATTGTGTGTGTGTGTGTTCCTTAGCTCTGTCCACTGAAAAGGCCTGAGAGCAGTAACAGCCCAGTAGCAATGAGTCCATCTCATGTCCAGATCTTCACTTCTAAAGGCCATTTTCCAGTAAAAGACACCAGGACTCCTTGAAGCCTACTCCAAGTCAGGCTGGGTAGAGAAAGTACAAGATGAGCGGAGAACACCTTGTTGTGCCCCCAAACAAGGAAGTATTCAAACAAAAGACAATAACAAACAATGATAAAATGGCAAAAGAACATGAAGCCAGCTTGAATGGGCACCCACTGGCTAAATCTTTATGATGTAGCCCAGTGCTTCTCAGATTTTCTGTGTAATTATCAACAAAAATATATAATTAAAATACTGATTTATAAGCCCCAGTCCCCAAGTTTTAGATACATTGGTCTGGAATGGGGCCTAAGGCTGTATATTTTTCTCAAGCCCCCAGGTGTTTGATTCAAGTGGCCAATGGACTTCACTTTGAAGCCATGGACCGGGCCTCTGTCTTTCTCTTCTTTCTCTTGTCTCAGTGCTCATCACTTACTTTCCCTGTGCTTCAAGGGCTACAAAGGTTCTACTTTAGCTGAACAACTTCCAGATGATTAGGAAAGTCAAGAGTGAACTTTTTGCAGAGCATTTTTAATTGAGTAGGAATATGTGAAAAGCAGATTACAGGGGGCTGAAGAGAGGAAAGAGGAAGATTTTGTTCTTAAAAAGATAAAAAGGAAGGAAAATATGGGGAAACACATGGGGAAGGTTTGAGGTGGAAGGGAGGGACTTCCAGGGACTTGGAGTTGGAAGGTGCATGTGGTCAAAAAAGAAGGTAGTGGTGGATGTCCTGCCACTTGCAACAAAATGGCTGGACCTTGAGGGCATTATGCTAAGTGAGATATATCAGACAGGAACAAATACTGTACGGTCTCACTTACATATGGAATCTAAGAAAACAACTCATAGAAACAGAGAACAGATAGGTGCTTGCCAGGCGAGGGTGGTAGGGGGCGGGTAAAACGGGTGGAGGGGGTCAAAAGGTACAAACTTCCAGTTGTAAAATAAACAAGTCCTGGGTATATAATGTACAGCATGGTGTCTATAGCTAATAATAGTGTATTGTATATTTGAAAGTTTCTGAGAGAGTAAATCTTAAAAGTTCTCATCACAAGAAAAAAAACGTGTAACTGTGTGTGGTGATGGATGTTAACTAGACTTAATGTGGTGATCATTTCATGATACCCACATATATCGGATCACTGTTTGTACACCTAGAACTAATATAATGTTATAAGTCAATTATATCTCAATTAAAAGAAAAAGACAGCACTGTCATCTGTTGAGTATCGGGGAGGGATCAGACTGGCTGATTGAGGAGACTGAAGTAAAATTGTAACAACTGGGGTGGGAATTTCAGTAGTAAATCAGTCAGGGGCAAACAAAAAAAATGATTGAGGCTCTGGCTGCTTCAAACTCACAGTCTTAAAACTGGAGAAATAGAGGAGACAGATCAAACACGAAATTTGATGCTTTGATCCCCTCTGTGACGTGCCTGCCAATTGACGGGAAATTGTTATCCCTGTACCATCCCTTCACATTTTGGCCAGCTCAGACTGTTCTTTTCTGCAATTCCCCACTTTGTCTGTTTGTGCTCTGGGGGAGGCTGTGTCCACCTTCAACACCGGAGCCCTTGAAATGCTGGATGATGCCGAGCTATTGCCACCAACTCTTCTCCGAGGTCGGCGTCCCTAGCCTTTCTGACGATTCCTCAATTATTTCATGTCCAGCCTTTATTCCTCTTTCTCTCCTCAGATTGTATGATTCTTTGCACACCTTCCTCTTGTAGTTCTCATGGAATAGCTTGACCAGTGCAGAATAGAGCAGAACCATTATCTTTTAGAGTCTAGACATGGTAATTCTGCTAAGATAGCCTAGGATTACATTAGCTGTTGGGGCAGGAGAAGGGTATGGGAGGTAAAATGTTGTTGATTATTGACAATATCGAGTTTGCTGGCTGCTAAAATGTTCCTATCTTTTCTTCACATCCTTCTGCTAAGCCATAGTGCAACCAAACTATATGGAGCTGAGATGTTTTAGTGGCTCATTTGGTGTTTGTTTGCTCTGTTGACTTATTGTAAAACATCATGAACATGAAATAATGTCAAAGGCTTTCTTGTGCTAATGAGTGGCCAGGTGAAGACTGCTAGTGGTCCCCTCCATCCGTGGTTTCAAATTACATTGAGATTCTTCAATTTCAACCCTTAGCTTTCCTGTGTCTCCCACCCTAGGTTGCTCCCCAGCTGATTGCAAACTACTTCTGGGCCAATCCCTGCATTACCTATTTCCACATCTCCAACTCCCACCTATATGGTAGGTGCTCATAACTGCGTGACAGTCTAGTGAGCAAGCACAATGAAGGAACTGGCATGAAAGTGTACTCAGGCCATGGTTCTCAACGACTGGTAACACCAAAACAGAGAGCAAATCAGACATGAAGTGCCTCTTGAAGCAGAACACACCACTACCTATGGTGTAGTCTTAAAACACAAAAGAAATTGACCAGGAATCTAATCAAGCCCCTGGATATAACTACCAATTCACAGGAAATGGAACAGAAGAATGCATTAAATGGTCTTTCCGGTATACAGCTCAGCAAAATCTGGACTGTGGGGGAATTCTACAGAACAAACAATCAGTTTCTTCAATTAAAATAAAAAAGCAAGAAAAAACAGATGAAAGGGGGGCTATAGATAAAGAGAGACTTAGGAGATAGGTCAATTCATCATAAAGTTTGGGTCTTATTTTGATCACAATTCAAACAAACAAGTGGAAAAGCTATTTTAAGAAATCGGAGAAATGTGAACAATGACTACTTAATGAGACTAAGCAAGTATTAATATTCTAGGTGTGATAACAGCAAAAATCAAAGGGACCTTATTTTGTTCCACTGATCTATATTTTTACATTCATGTCAATATTATACTATATTCATTACTATAGCTTTATTTTATTTAACAACAAACACAAGGAATTTAAGTCTTTCTTTAAATTCTTAAATAGGATACAAAAAACATGAACTACAAAAGAAAAAAAGATAAGATAAATTAGACTTTATCAAAATAAAAAAACTTTGAGACAATGAAAAGGTAAGTTAGAGATCAAGAGAAAATATTTGTAAAACCCATATCTGAAAAAAAAGGGCTACTATCCAGAATATATGAAGAACTCTTACAACTTAATAAGACAATCAATTAAAAAATGGGGAAAAAATTTGAACAGACACTTAAAGGTGATAAACAAGTACATGAAAAGATACTCAACATTATTAGTCACCAAGGAAATAAAAGTTAAAGCCACAAGGGGATACCACTACATACTCACTTAATGAGTCACTCACTACAGTATCTGAAATTAAGAGGACAATACCAAGTGCTGTTGAGGAAGTGGAGAAACTGGAGCTCTTATGAATTTCTGGGGAGAATACAAAATGGTAGAGCTACTTTGGAAAACAGTTTTGTCGTCACTTTAAGTTAAGCATAAAGCTGTTCATAGCAATCCTACTCCCAGGGGAGATAAAACATAGATGTATCTCAAGGCTCCCACGAAAATGTTTATAGCAGATTCATTCATAATAGCCTCAAACCCAGAACAATCTAAATGTCCATCAACCGATCAAAGAATAAACAACTTGTACATCCATACAGTGGCACACTACTCAGTAATAAAAAGGAACATCTACAGATCCCTGCAACAACGTGAATAAATCTCACACACATTTCGTTAAGTGAAAACAGTCAGACACAGAAACTAAGTATGATGTGATTCCATTCTTATGACATTCTGGAAAAGGCAAAACCATAAAAACAGAAATCAGATTAATGGGAGACAGCAGCTGGGAATGGGTGGTGGGGACTGACTTTGAAGACAAGGGAACTCTTTGGGGTGATAAGATTTTTCTATATCTTAATTGTGATGGTGATTAAACAACTGTATTCAAGTGTCAGAACTCATCAATCTGTACATTTTAAAAAGGTAAATGTTACTATATAGAAATTATAATTCAATAAACCTGACTTTAAAAATTAATGAATAAAGTGGATCAGAGCACAGAAATTCTGTATTCTCCCAAAAACATTACTGGGACAGTTAATTTATGTGCTAATTATTCTTTATGAATAGGCTAAAACCTATTCATGTCTGCCTACAGTGTTTCACTGAGACCACAGCTATAATTTTACATGGTGAGGAAAAGGAAGCAGGGAGAAAAGATGAGTAATACTCCCGGGCTGGATATCTGGGATTAAAAAATGAGAACAGTTTATTTTACTCACACAAAGGACTCTGACCTGTTGAGCAACCTTCATGATGGGGAAACTTATGAGGACCCCACATGTTGCTGACTATATATTTATGAAGCAAAATTGATCCAGTTTGCTGTGGTGACCACTGTATACAAGTTTTTCAGATTCCACAGAGAATATAAGAGAGAAGTAGCTGAATAAACTGCAAATTGTAAGGCAGTGAATTCTTAAAGGACAGCCTTTATCTATAACACTCATCTCTTCTTCAGGGCTCTCTCTTCCTTTCCTCTCAGATAGGAAAAGGATTTGGAGAACACACCCACTGAAATATTGGAGCTTCATGGGATATTCCTCTAAGAAGGTGGGCTCCCCACTTCACAGCAGTGCTGTTTACAGTAGCCATGACATGAAAGAAACCTAAGTGGCCATTGACAGAGGACTGGATAAAGAAGATGTGGTATATATATACAATGGAATATTACTCAGCCATAAAAAAGAATGAAATAATGCCATTTGCAGCAACATGGGTGGACTTAGAGATTATCATACTAAGTGAAGTGAGACAGAGAAAGAAAAATGTCATATCACTTATATGTAGAATCTAAAAAAAATGATACAAATGAACTTATTTACAAAACAGATATTCACAGACATTGAAAACAAAGTTACGGTTCCCAAAGGGAAATAGGGGGAGGGATAAATTAGGAGTTTGGGATTAATAGATACACACTACTATATACAAAATAGATAAACAACTACATTGAGTCTCTTATAATCCTACTATATTCAGTATCTTATAATAACCTATAATGGAAAAGAATCTGAAAAAGAATATATATGTATATATAACTGAATCACTTTGCTGTACACCTGAAACTAACACATTGTAAATCAACTATACTTCAATAAAAAAAGTTGGCCCCCCCAAAGAAGGAAATACTTATTAATACAAAGAAGTTTCTAGTTAATAACGGCTTGTCACTTCAGTGGAAAAAAAAATGGCCTGAAGCAGGCTCCCCAGTGACCCCTTGAATTGCTTTATGTCCATGATAATCTACTCTGCTCATGCACTCATGCCAGGCATCATTTAGAGAACGTTTTGGATTTCTATCCAGTGAGTGATTGTTAAATGTTTTAGCTTACAAAAGATGGGTTAGGAGGCAGGGGTGTACTGGGAGGTGCCTCATCTAGCTGTTGTCATGGGCACTGTGATTTGATAGCTTTCCTTGTAGCTCTGGGGTTGGTTAATAAGTTTGGTTAATTTTGGATCTGCGCTCATAGGTTAATTTAAGGCTTTATCATTAGCCATCTTTTATTTTTTTATTAAAAAATATTTTTAAATTATTTATTTATTTTTGGCTGCGTTGGGTTTTAATTGTGGCATGCGGGATCTTTCATTGCAGCGTGCAGGCTCTTAGTTGTGGCACGTGGGCTTCTCTAGTTGTGGTGCATGGGCTCCAGAGCGGGCGGGCTCTGTAGTTGCAGCACATAGCCTCTCTAGTTGTGGCGCATGGGTTTAGTTGCCCTGTGGCACGTGGGATCTTAGTTCCCCAACCAGGGATTGAACCCGTGTCCCCTGCATTGAAAGGTGGATTCTTAACCACTAGACCACTAGGGAAGTCCCTAGCCATCTTTTAGTCTCAAGCTTCATGATTTCCCCTGGTGATGTAATTCTCTTCCACAGCTTCAACTACTACCAATATACTGATAATTATCACATTCATCTCTCTTGGGTCAAGAACCATAAGCCTGATCAACTATTGGCATCTCTGCCGGGATGTCACACAGACCCTAATGTAGTATGTATACTTCCTGTTATAGCCATTATTTGAGTGATGGTTCAAAGATCAACACCGTCCTCAGAGTTAGTTAGAAAACTGAGATGCATCTGTTGCTCCTCCCGTTCTTTTTCCCCTACATTCAGTCAGTTTCCAAATCCTAAAGAATCTAATCCTTCATATGTTAAAACATTTGCCCTCACCTTCAGTTACATCTCCTTGTTCCTGGTTCTAACTGTATCTTACACAGATGATTAATATATGCCCTTCCACCTCATCTACCTGTCTGTACCGGACATCTGACTTTTACATTTTGACCTTTCCACAATCTAGCTCCTTTCTTCCTGTTTTGGGAATTACTGACCATGTGGCCACACAGAATCCTGATGACATTTGTCAGCTTTTCCTGCAACTAGATGTGGCTATGTCACCAAGTTCTGGCAATGGCTTATAAGTAGAAGTGAGATACACAACTCCTGTGTTGTGCTCTGAAAAGAAAAAGCATGTCATCTCATTTTTCCCCCTTCCTCCTGCAGTTGGAATGGAAAGGTGATGGTGGGAACTGGAGCAGCTATCTCGGACCACAAAACGGAAGCTATGTGCGAAGGACTACAAAGTAAAAACACAGAGGGAGGTTGGGCCAGTGCTGGCTTCACAGAGAAACCAACATGGACCTTTACATGAAGGAGAAAGAAACGTCAGCCTTCTCTAAGTCATCGTTAGATTTGGTCTTTGTTATTTCAGCCAAACAGATCCCCTGATTAATACTCTGTTGTTGCAGTCTAAGAGGCCAGTTAACCCTCGCTGCGACCTAGCAACCAAGATGTGGGCAGATGGTGGAGGGCTGACCATCCTGTGTTTCCACTGGGGTGAAGGGGGCTAATTCAGGTCGGCAGTGACAGCGATGTCCTACTGCCGCCGAATCTTCTTGGTCAAACTGGTCCAACTCCGAGACAACGACTGTGCCTCCTCCAAACTGCCTTTGCTCCTGTGGTTTCCAAGCCGGCTCTTCCAGCCTCTTGATAATTTGGTGAACTCGTGATAGCCTTCCAATAAATTCTCCCTTTTCATTTAAGTGAACAGAACAAGTTTATGTGACTTGAAACAAAAATCAAAATTCCAAATTGATGCACTGAATTCCAATTTCATTTTCTTCTAAAGAAAAGGCACCGCTGCCTGTGTTGTATTTGTAAACAGTGGTCTTATCCTGCATTTTCCCTGCTTAATACCCGTCGGGGTTCTTCAGTCATTTCCGGCAGGACAACCTCCAAAGTGTGGCATGTGAAGCCTTCCAGGATCTGGCCCAGCCTCCCTCCCCGGCTTTCTCTCTTGGTCCTGTCTCTACACTTCCCAGTTCAGCCATACTAATCACGTGGCAGGCAGTGTCTGCACCTCACCTATCCTTCTGCTTAGGACTCCTAGCCCCTCCTCATACTTGCTCATCGATTTTCATTCAAGAGATGCCTTGGGGTTCCTTGCCTCCATAAAGCTTTCTTAACTGCCCCCTACTCTGGTCACCCCTATTTGACTGCCAACTGTCCTTTGGGCTGCACACTGCACTCTTCCTAACCTCACCAGGATCTCTTCTGTGTGCTCACCTGTCTTCATGACTGCCTTCCCCATATTGTGTTACCTATTTTTCTATTTCTAGCATCTTTTATATAGTTGGTGCTTGATATACATGTCTTACCTGAAAGTAAACTTTCTGTAAAACATTTGAAAAGTTTAAAAATAAATCAGTAGGTGGCAGCCTAGTCATTCTATTAAAACCAACCACTGCACTCCTAGATTGTTTTCAAAAACTCACATGAGCCAGCAGGTGGCGCTCTCTGCCGTAAAAGCCCTTCTCGCTCATTGAGCCCCTCCTGGCTTCCTTTACTCCCAGCCTGGCTCCCGGCAGGAAACCCTGGATACAGTGCTATCATCATACACCAAGTGCACCTGTTAGAAACCGAAACCATCTACACCCGCACAGCTTACTACCAGTAAGGCTTCACTATTTGTATTATTTACTATGTACTATGTACTGTGTACTATCTATTATTGTCTTCACCAAGTCTTTGCTATGCTAGGAAACTCTTGCCCAGGAAGATAAAAGTTGCAAAATCAGACTCTTCAACTTTCCAGTAGGTGACATCAAACAGCTGTTTACTCCCCGAGACTCTTCCAAACCCTTGCTGTCCACCAATCTTTGTTATTGTATCATAATCTTTACCAAATCCTAATCTAGTCTTCGTACTGAGAGACTCATCTTAAACCAAACCCCAGAATGTCATAAATATCTCAACCCTGCCCCCTGGCTTTGAGCTGCTGCACCTTTATGATGGTGAGCAAGCAACTCAACTTTGCCTCATTAACAATTTGTTTTATTGGTGATTGAGGGGAGCCAGCATTTGTCAACATACATAAACCTGAGCATTCATGTGTTGTCTAGGGTTTTGCTACTCAAAATGTAGAGTTTGTTAAAATGCAGCACCTCAGGCTCCATCCTAATCCCACAGAATCAGCATCTGCACTTTGACACGATGTCCTGGTGATTCTGTGCTTCCTTCAGACAATGAAGTTGGATGTGTGTTGTTGTCAGGGCATTACCTCATTTTCTTCTAAAGAATGCATGCAGACTCAAAGTTTACACTTTAAAGAACAGTTTCTTTTTTCTTTGATTTTTAGTTGAAGTTTACCTAATTAGTATGAAAACCAACAGAATAGAAGATTTGGATTCAAGCCTCTGCTTCATTAGGAAATTCTTCAGGTTTTTTTTAGACAGAACTACCTTCAGAGGATGGGTGGGGTTTTTGAGTATTTGAGGAAACATACCTGTTGAATTCATTTAAATATATATATTTAAAAACCCTGCCAGTGTTTCCTAGGAGAGATCTATGAAACAATGGATGCATGGTATATCAGGAGCCACAGTCAACAGGCACATGAAAAAATGCTCAACATCATTAATCCTCAGGGAAATGCAAATCAAACCCCAATGTCACTTCACATCTGTCAGAATGGCTATAATCAAAAAGACAAGAAATAACAAGAGTTGGTGAGGATGTAGAGAAAAGGGAACCCTTGTTAGTGGGAATGTAAACAGTGCAGCCACTATGGAAAACAGTATGGAGGTTCCTCAAAAAATTAAAAATAGAATTGCCATATGATCCAGCAATTCTACTTTTGGGTATTTATCAGGAAAGAACAAAAACACTAGTTCAGAAAGGTATATGTACCCCAACGTTCACTGCAGCATCATTCACAGTAGCCAAGATATGCAAGAAGCCTAGGTTTCCACTGCTAGATTAGTGGATAAAGAAGATGTGATATATATATTATTACTCAGCCATGAAAAAAATCTTGCCTTTGTGAAAATGTGGATGGACCTAGGGGATATTATGCTAAGTGAAATAAGTCAGACAGAGAAATATGATTTCACTTACATGTGGAATCTAAAAAAACAAATTAACAAATGTAACAAAACAGAAAAAAGACTCATGGATACAGAGAACAAAGTGATAGTTGCCAGAGGGGAGGGCAATGAGGGGGATGAGTGAAATGGGTGAAGGGGCTTAAGAGGAACAAACTTCCAGTTACATAATAAGTCAGTCACAGGGATGTAATGTACAGCGTAAAGAATAGTCAGTAATATTGAAATAACTTTGTATGGTGACAGATGGTAACTAGACTCATAGTGATGATCATATCACAGTGTATAAAGTACTGAATCACTATGTTGTACACTTGAAACTAATATATTAAAACAATGGAGCCATGGGTTTGTATTTCCTAACTACAGTGCTTAATCCACAGGCACAGTGTGCACTCAGTAACATTTAGTCAGCTGTTGATATAAGAGTTTTTTTCAAGAAGTATTTTAAATCTGGATTTGCTCTTTACCCCATACTCTGTTATGTCTTGTATTAGTCTCTTTTTTGAGATGTGAGCCCCATTTGTCTTAGAGATTTCCGCTGATATACCAAACAGATGTAATGGAAAGAATGTGGTATTTGAGATCAGAAGACATGGAGTAAAATCACAGTTCTGCCATTTCCTGGCTGTGTGACTTGGGGCTATCCCCTTAACCTCTCTGAACCTCAGTTTTCTCATCCTAAAATGAGGAAAATGTTACCTAGGTACAAGGGCTGATTTGGGGATCAAAAGAGATAAAGTATATGATAAAAGTTCTTACACCAACCTTTGCATTTATGGTCATTTACCTTAAACACACAGCATCCACATATTACTAGGCATTACGGCAATTAATATTAATGAATTAATTAGTGCATCCAATCATTTTAATAGGGATAGAGGGGAAGGTCAGAGTTTCTAGAGATAATGGTTTATCACTCAAAAAACTGTTTATAATGGTGGCAAATTTTGGCAACTTGGGAAATGTGATAAGTATGTGGTTTTGGTCAGGGCTATTTCATCTCACACCCCACACTGGCTACCCACCTAATTCTGCATCAGACAGGCTACATCTATCTCATTGCGAGTATTAAATCAGAAAGTGCACCTATCCTCTACTGAATTTCCTCTTCAAGTCAGCTGCTCTGAAAACCACATACTCTACTGTTCCTCTTCTATTGCTACTTAATGACCTTGTTTTCCCCACCATGATTGGTGCTGTGCATTCACTAAGGCTTGTCTACAAATTCTTGGACCTCCTCTCATGTTATGCAGAAAAGAATAAAGGGGAGCCCTGACAGAACTGCCCAGGTGAGCAGACGCCCACAGGGAATAACTGTATTTAGTTGGTGTGTTTCAGAGCTTGGTGCTGTGCCTTTGCCATTGTGAGAAAACTAAATGTACCAGCACCTTACCCAACAGTGTCCACAAGGGATCTCATACACATCGCTGCTAATAACTTTCAGTGTGACTCATCAGAGAAAAACAACAGAAGCAGGAAACAGGGACTTGGAGTTTTGGTTCTGTCTTTGTTTTGTTGTGGGACAAACGTGGAACCCCAGGATCCTGGGACAGGCTTGAGTCCTGACTCAGCCAGTGAGTAGCTGTTATGGCCTTGGGTGAGTTACTTAACTTCTCTGGACCTAAATTTCCTCAGCTAAGTACTGGATTAGATTCTAGGATGCCTTTTAGCAACACAGTCCTCCCATTCTGTGGAACCGGCATAGCCCACAGTTGTCTCAAGGATCCACTGATTGCCCCCGAAACAGATGACTGCACTGAGACCCACTTGGGTGGTGGTTCCAGGGCAGTGATTTACAGGGCAGGTGACTCAGGAACGCAGCAGGTGGTAATAGAAAAGATCGGGGTCTTACAGGGACGCAGCCCATAACATGCCTGCCCGTGCCATTTCGCACCCCCCACCCCGACTCATCCCGGTGTTCCTCCGTGAATGTCCCCGTCTTATTGTCTAGATGAGAGGGTCTGCTCCTCTTCTGCTTTCCCAAACCATCCTTTGCACCGTCACAAGAATTCTCTCTGTGGCAGTGCAAATGAGATCATATCACTGCTTGGTGTTAAACTGTTGGTAATTTATTATGAACAGTTTGTGTTTGTCGTGACACTCAATGCATTCAGGATCTGGCCCCAGTGTTACATTTTACTACTTGCTCTTACCTCTATCTCCAGAGCAAAGCTTCAGACGGTCCACGCTGCACTGGTATGTGTTCTCCCAGACTACCAAGCACCTTCCCAATGCAGTGACCACTTATCTATGCTATTAATTTTCTAGGAAACCTACTTCTTGACCAACAGGTAAACTCCTCCTATTTCAAGTTCTAGCTCAAAGGTCATCTCTATTAATCCCTTCGCTCCTTCTGCTTCTATTGCACTGATCATACTGCCTTCTGATTACTGGTTGTTTTCAGGCCTAGTTCCCCAACTAGCAGATGAGCTTCAGGGAATGCAGGCACCTGGTTTTACTCTTCTTTATTTCCTTCAAAGTGCTTAGCACACTTCCTTGAATGTGACAGTACTTAATCAATGCTTGTTGAGTAAAGAACCCTCGCAAAGCAAAGCAGGAGGGAAGATCCCTTCATCTTCTCTTGACATATCCACCAGACTATTATTTCGTGAATTATTTTTGAAGTTTTCCCTTCAATGTTCATTTTCAAGTATTTCATTAACAAAATTAGGGTGGAACCAATAGGTCCAGGAGACATTACAGACGGTTTTCTCAAGTGCAAGAGTTGGGAGTGGAGATGGGGGCGGGGTGGCAGGATGGAGGGGGAAGCGGGGGGTAGACAGATGAAGTCAGTATGACCATTTAGCTCAGGACTTCTATTTGAAAAGTTCCTTCAACAGGACTTTTTGATGTTATCTCTAAATGAGAGCTGTACATACAGTTATATGTATACATTAACGAGATGGAAGATGTTCACTGTAAGACTTAAGGCTTGCATTCCCATTCCTGGAGGATCACACTGCTTGTAATGTGAATTACAATTAATTTACAAATTAAAAAAGGATTTTTTTTTTAAATTGTAGTTATCTTATAAATAGCACAATATTTTTATGCTTTGGCATTTCTTATTTTTTAAAAATATCATAGGCACCTCAAAAGATGGAAGCGACTGACGGCCTCTCTTGACCTGTGAGATTCCGAGGCAAAATGGACAATGCAAAATAAGTTACTACCACACACCCATGAGGTCAGAAAAAATTTAACATGGGGTCACACCAAATACTGGTGAGGATATGGAACACTGCAAAACTCTTATATGCTTATAAGACTTTAAATTGGTACAATATTTTTGAAAAATAAATTTTAATTATTTAGTACAGTTGAATATATGCATACCGATGGCCTAGCAATTCTACTTTAGGGTATCTATCTTAGAGAAACTCTAGTACATATTCACTAAGATAACTGTATAAGAAGGTACTTAGCTGAACTGTTTGTAATAGTCCCAAACCAGAAAAAGATCATATACCTATAATACTAGAATAGAAAAATAAATCTCGGTAAAATTATAAAATATCAGTATAGCATATAGCAATGAAATTGAATGATCTGAAGCTACGTGAAACAGTATGGTTGTATCTCACAAACAAAATGTTAAGCAAAAAGAGTAAGCTCAACAAATACACATATGAAGCTGAAAACCAGCATATTCTGAACTCCTTCACTATCTACAAGAAACCAAAGTTGGATCTCAAAGAGATATTTGCACACCCATGTTCACTGCTGCACTATTCACAATAACCAAGACACAGAAGCAACCCAAAGGTCTATTGACAGATGAAGGGATAAAGAAAATGTGGTATAAACATACAATGGAATATTATGCCACCTTAAAAAAGACGAAAATCCTGTCACATGGTACAGTATGGATGAACCTTGAGGATATTATGCTAAGTGAAATAAGCCATTCACAAAAGGACAAATGCTGTATGATTTCACTTATATGAAGTATGTAAAGTAGTCAAACTCATAGAAAAAGAAAGTAGGTGGTTGCCAAGGGCTGGGGAGAGGAGAGAGATGAATGCTTAGTGGATATACAGTTTCCGTGTTGCAGGATGAAAAAGTTCTAGAGATCCATAGCACAACCATGTGAATATACTTAACACTACTTAACTCTATGCTTAAAAATGGTTAAGACGGCTTTATAGTTTCTTTCGCTTTGACACTGTGCTAAAGCAGTCTGTTCTTTTCCTATGAATTTAACGGACTATTTAGCCTCTTAAATGTATTCAGAAAGTCAGCACATTAATTTAACTGTATTAAAGGGTGTGAGTGATCCAGAATATCCCTTCAAAAAAATATTTTACTTAACCATGAACTATAGTTGCATCTAAGTGAAGAATTCCAGTGCTGGGATGGTTTTGTGTTTGTGTGTTTATTATTAGGGTCTTCATCCCAGAAGAATAACAGGAGGATTGACAGCTGCAGAGGAAAAGGCACTACAGTTTTTGGAACAAGTCTAGGGCAGCGAAGAGATGGACAGGGAAACACTTGTAGATGTGGCCAGAACACCTGTACATACTAAAATTCATGCTGAAGTTCATGATGTCTTAACAGAGGCTATTGTGGACCCACTTTAGGCCATTAAAAAGTAAGAAGAACCTACTGACCTTGTGAAAACTAATAAAGGGAAACCTCATTAAGATGAAGTCAGGAGGCTGGAAGAGAGAACTCTCCGGCACGTAGCATTTGACGTCAATACAGATTCCAACGGAAAGAGGTGTACCTCACGTTTCTGAGGATGTGACACTAGTGCTGTCAATGGGGGGAGAAAGATTTTCTTCTTGCCGGGCAACAGCTCAGCCAATGAAAGAAAGACTCTCGAAACTCAGCTAATGAAAAGCTACTATACTCTGAACGCCCAGTTTCCTCCAATGAGCTTTGTGTTTTTATAGCTCCCAAATTCCCCTTCTCTATAAAATAATTTCTTCTCTTTTGTTTTACTGGACTTGCATGGGGTTCACCATGGTTGCATGTCCCCAGGTTGCAATTGTTTGCTGCTCCCGAACAAACCCACTTTGCTGGTAAAATAACTGGCTGTTTTATGGTTTTAAGTTAACAAACTCTTCACCGTTGAGATCATGGAGATGAAATACTCATCTGAGAATGATACAAGCTTAATCAGAGGTCTTGTTTTAGACCATGAGCGTGGCACCCTGATATGAAAAAAACAGAGGAGAAGATGTATACATCTTCATGTGCAGTGTGTCATTAGAATATGAAAGACAGAGTGAATTCTAGACTTCTTTTTTACTAATTGTATTGAAGTGTACACACATAGAGCAGGCCATTTTAACCCAATGAACAGGGTATTTTGCTTTAGTTTCAGTGATATAATAAAAATACATGCTAGATAAGCACATGTTATCTATCTTGTAATTAAAAAGGATAAGATGGTAAATTTTATGTTATGTACTTTTTTTGCCATATTTTTTTTAAAAAGGAAATATGTGAGAATATCAGATTACATCATTGATGTCTTAAAAATATTGTTTAAATATTTTAAAAGAACATTTAAAATGCAAACTACACTTTTGGCAATTCTTTAAAACAACATAACAGAAAAACAAACTAATAAACAAAACTTGGGCCTGGGCTTAGGAGAAAGTTCTCTGTATTGAATATAGATAACAACGGCAGTGGGCTTGGGTACAGACTGAAAGATCTATGTGTGACAGAAAAAGCATACCTCTTTATTCAATAATTAAATAAGTATGTAATATGAGATACTGAGATAAATATAAGGGTCACAGTCAAGACAACTGAAATCTTATTAACATTTGCCAGGTATTTCAATTATTTAACAACTATTATTAACAGCACACTATGGACTAGGAGCTGGGGATGAAATTGTGGAACAAGAAGAAGCTTACTGCCTTGTGAGTGTAAGTCAACATGAAACTGAAGCCCAGAGGATGACACGTGACCTTCTCTTGGCAGTCCAAGGAAATCTTCCCTGAAGGAATGATGTCTAAACCGAAACGGGTGAAGCAGGATAAAGTAAGCTGAAAGGAGGTTAGGGGCTGGGGTGGGAGGAGCAGAAGCAAGGAGAGTGTGGTGTTTCGGGAAACTTAAAGTACTTCGGTGAGACCACAGTTTACACTGAGTGTTTATGGGTGGTGGTGCAGTGACCACAGTGCTAGAGGGCTGGTTAGTGCCAAGAAATGAACTCTGGGAAGTAGCCAAAGCCTTTGTATTAAAAGTTTGGACTTTATCCAGAAAGCAATGAGGGAACCAGTGAAAGGTTTTAAGTGGGACAAGGAGGCAAAAAGGTTTGCTCTTTAGAAGAAAAATCTATACTGTGTTCACTAAATGGGAGGGGGCAGGACTGAAGTCAGGGAAACCAGCTAGGCGGTTGTTGCCAATAGAACATGATGGCATTCAAAGGGGAATGGAAGGAAGGCAGAGATTTAAAAGCTACTTAAGAAACGGAATCGACAGGATTTAGTTTATTAGATCTGTGGGATAGGGAGAAAGGGAGAAGGTCACATTTGGCAAGTTTAGGGCCAGAGCAGAGGCCAGCAGAGATGCGTAGGGAGTGGAAGAGGTTAGTGACATCGCTGAGATGGGCGACACAAGAGGGGAACAGGTTCTGGGGAGAGAAGAGGAGCCCTGTTTTGAACTTATTTAATTTGAGGCCCTTGTAGAAAATCCGTTAGTTAAATATGTAAATCTGGGGTTTGAAGACTGACTTGATCTAAGGATATAAAAGCTCCATTATAGCACGATCTTGTTACTGAACCAAACTGGAACCCTTTTCCTCATACATTGGGGCCCTTTTATCGTTAATGTTTAGTTATTAATATTTTAGGTGGGAGAGCTATGAAAACTTACTGTACCCAGGAATGGGTTACCAGTGAAGGCCAGTAGTGTCCCAGTGGGAAATCTACACTCAGTAACACTGCATGTAGAGAGGTCCTTCCACCAACGGAGTGGGTCACAAGATCTTTTTGGAAAACGCAACATATCGGGTAAGTTTAGCATTGCTTATACTGAGTCTTTTACAGTCTTTTCTGAATGTGGTTCCTCTAACTTCTTTTCTAACTTCTCTAAAACAATATCTGTCAGGGTGGCTGCAGGAGAGAGATATTCTTTCCTTTTCTCTAGTGTGCCCTCGCCCCTTCCCCTTCTCTCTCTCCCTTAAAATTAAAAGCAAGAAAGTTCCACAAACAGCCAAATCTAGATTCTGGTTTGCTTTAGACAAGAATATCACTTTACGAAGTCTTAATATAATCCTCTGGAACAAAAGTTATGCTGAAACAGACAAGAACAAAACATAATAAGACAACCAAAGAAAACAACAGAAAGGCCTCCATAGGCCCATGAGGAAAGAAAAAAATTAACTTTTTTGTGCACGTGCTATGTGCTTAGCCCTCTGATATTTTGTTATTTTTACTTTGTATTATATTTTGTATTTTGTATTATATTTTGTTATTTTACTTGATCTCATAGTGTTCCAAGGGGTATTATAATTTCCATTTTTTAATATGGGGAAATAAATTCAGAAAGCATAAGTAACAATAAGTTTGAAACATATAATTGCTTTCTATTTTAGCTCCTCACAAAAATTTTTCTATGTTTTTAGGAGCAAATTTGTAATATCACAACTATCAGGATCACTTTCCCTTCTACACAAATCAACATAGAAATTTTTACTTTTCAATTTTTAAAATATGAGTTTTCCCATTTAAACTAGTGGTTCTCATTCAGGGGCAGTTTTGTCCCACAGGGACATCTGTCAATGTCTGGAAACATTTTTGGTCATCACAATTTAGGGAGGGGCTGCTGGCATCCAGCTGGTAGAGGCCAGGAAGGCTACACCCTCTAATCACAGGAGCCCCACAGCAAAGAATTATCTAGCCCCAAATGCCAATAATGCCAAGGTTGAGAAACCCTGATTTAAACTGCAAACAAAGTTTTTAGATGTAAGTTATTCAATGTTACACTCCTCGGTATGTGCTTGTGTGTAATTTTATTTAGAATTTATAGGATTTCTTGAGTAGTAACATTTCTTTGTTCTCTGCTTTGGTAATTAAAACAGGGTAAGTCTCAGTTTAATTTAGGAGAGCTTGATTCCCAACTATTACACTGTTCAAATTCACCAAAGAGGACAAGGTAATCTATCAGGGGAAGGAGACTAGCTGGTTGCAACCAAGCATTTTTAAAGATAATTGAAGTCAGCTGCTCTTTTAGTGGTTTCCTATGTCGAGTTTAAGTTATGTTAACATCCAAAGCAAATCTGAATGAATGATCAATTATCCAATTTTCCTGCTATGTCACCTTCTGTCATCTATAAGAATGACACTTGGTGGGCTTCCCTGGTGGCGCAGTGGTTGAGAATCCACCTGCCGATGCAGGGGACGCGGGTTCAAGCCCTGGTCTGGGAAGATCCCACATGCCGCGGAGCAACGAGGACCGTGAGCCACAACTACTGAGCCTGCGTGTCTGGAGCTTGTGCTCCGCAACAAGAGAGGCCGCGACAGTGAGAGGCCTGCACACCGCGATGAATAGTGGCCCCTGCTCGCTGCAACTAGAGAAAGCCCACGCACAGAAACGAAGACCCAACACAGCCAAAAATAAATAAATAAATAAAATTAAAAAAAAAAAAAAGGAATGATACTTGGTGGATTGTGTCCTAGGCACTTCCTAAGTTAGGTCAAAATGTCAAAAACATTTTATTAACATTTGTGACATAATGAAAACACTATCGACACATAGTTTGTAAGCAAGAAGATCATTGTAGTGGGCTGAATGATAGCGCCCCAAAAGATACGCCTACGTCCTAATCTCTGGAATCTGGAATGTGGACTTACTTGATAAAAGGGCCATTGTAGATGTAATTAAGGTAAGGATCTCGAAGGGAGAAGACCGTATGAAGACGACGCAAAGACTGGAGTGACGCTGCCACAAGCTAAGGAGTACCTGGAGCCCCCAGAAGCAGGAAGAAGGAAGGAAGGATTCTCCCTCTAGAACCGTCACAGAGAGCACAGCCCCACGAACACTTATTTTGGACTTCTGGGCTTCCAGAACTTTGAGAGAATAAATTTCTGTTGTTCTAAGCCACCCAGTTTGTGGTGCTTTGTCATAGTATTCTTTGGAAAGAAATATAAAGATTTTTCTGCAAACAAGAGTTCAAGAGCATAACCAGTAGTACAGAAAAAAAGAAAGAGTGAAAGGAAGAAAGAAAATTTAAAACTTGTTGAGTAGAGCTTCTATTCTCCAAATATTAAAACAAAGGGCAAACAAGAACACCATATCCCATTGGAAATCGCTCAATCAGTAGGGAGAAAAATTCTATTAATTTGTCATTTATGTGGTTGTTACTTTTGTAATTTAGTATTAACAAAATATGCTAAATATATGAAGGGCTGCAAAAGACAGGATAGGTGATAGAGAAAGGAGCTGTTACGACTCTTCTTTGCCAGAATCAAATCAGCCAGATAATAATTGAAAGAGGTGGAGTAATTAAAGTATTTCTCTCAGAGGGAATCGAGGAAGGCTTCACAGAGGAGGTGACATCTAAGCTGGATCTTGAAGCATGAGTAGGAGTTTCCCAGGCAGACACTAATGTGGAGTCAGGACAGTCGGTATTTCACAGAAAACACAGCATGTGTAAGGCAAGGGTACAGAGATGGAAATGTATGGCACATACCTGGGAATGATACGTGGTTCCATGTGGTTGGTCCCTCAAGCGCACCGGTGATATCGGTAAGAAATGATTTGGAAAAGTAGGGAGGGACTGGATTGAGATGGTTTTTTTTCTGCTTTACCTTGGCACTTGGCCTTATTCCTGTGGACAACGGAAAGCCATTAAGGAGGGGTAGTGCCATAATTAGATATATCAGACTTACGGCCGATGAGGTAGAAGCCCTTCAACACTGGAACATTGGATGAGGTGCTGAAGATGCTGGGACCAGTATGCATCTCGGAAGGAGGTCTTAGGTGTGGCCTTTCCCCTGCATGGGGACTCATGCCACCTATGTTTGAAGACCCTGAAGCACCGTTGGCTGTGGTCAGAGGAGGTGTAATTAGTTGATGATGCACGTTGAGGTAAGCATGGTCTTTCTCTCCTAATGGGGGAAATGAGATGCCCACACATGGAAAATAGTTCTGAACTAGTACCAAGGTTAGATATGAAACATACACACAAATGTAGTATGTACGTACGTCATTTTGTTTTAAACGTCAATTTGTTTACTTTTCTCCCATGCTTAAAATTTTTCAAAGGTCCCCTTACTCTGGCCACTGTTATCACACTTTATTTAAGAATCACCTGGAGAGGTGGTTAAAAATGTAGATTCCTAGGTCTACACTCTGAAGTAGGACGCAGAAATTCCTATTTTCAGCAAGCCACCCTGTGGATATGAAGCGAGGGGTATCTGCCCAATGAGTTACAGGGTGGAGCCCAGGCTCCCTAACATGACACTCAGGGCCCTTCATCTCTCTCTGGCTTCCCAGGCAAGTCTCCAGTCCTGAAATGTATGCTCTCTACTCACCAAACTCACCACTTTGTTTTAAACCCACTTGGCCTTTAATCTGGTTCAAGTGTTCCCTCCATCACTCTTCAACATTTATTCCACCCCTTACGGGCAAATGCCCTGTGAGGTGTCTCAGGCCAGGCTCTTCTCAAGATCCTCCTTCCCCCAACGCCACAGTTCCTGAACTTTTACACTCTATCTCCTTGGATTTTATTCAGACCTGCATTCTCGCTAGTCTTATCTTAGGTGCCATTATTTCTTTGTATGCCTCTCTCTTTTGTGAGTCTCTGAAATCCTGACAGCGAGAACTCGTGTAATTTTCATCTTTTTCTGAGCATTGTTCAGCATCCTAGGAGGCATTACTAGGTGCTCAGTTGAAAGATCGACGGGCAAGGATTTTGGGGTGGGGGAGGGGTGGACCTGGAGTCAGCAGTGATCAAAAAAATCTCATTTCATTACTGTGGACAGGAGAACCAGGACGGAACTTTTCCTTTCTCTGTAAATGGGAGCAATTACATAAAGGAGTCCTGTCTTATGACCTCAAGGAAGAATAAGGACTTCTTATCCTTTCGGTGGAATCCCTTCAGGTAAAACATCTCGCCAGGGGACCACCTCCCACCCAAAGGCTCCTTGCTTATCTTTTCTTAGTGGTTGACATTAACGTCTGGTGCAACAGGGCTTCAGGTTCAGAATGTCCTTTCCCTACTCTGATTTCCCAATCGCCAACATTCATACCAAATGCTACAAATTTCTCAATCCCTGATTTCAATCACTTGTCCTCCTAAACTCTCAGCATTGTTCTTTTCCTTGTTCACTTGCTTCGATAAGGCATCTGCCTCCTAAACTAGATTGCAAAATCGAGGCCTAGGGTCCTATGCTCTTCCCTTCCCAGTTCTCCTCTCCAGTGCGGATGGGAGAGGGTAAGAGGAGAGATCACTCTTTCTTCTTAATTTTGCACATAAGTGCCTGATAAATATTTGTTGGGGGAAAAAGAATGATGAGCAGTGTTTATTGTTGTATTTCCCTGCTTCCAGCCTCAGGAATGACTATTATTTTGTCAAGTAGGACTTGTTACTGCTGAACCAAACTAGAGCACTATCAATATGAATGGTTTCGTCATTACCGTTTTGACTAGAAGCGGTATGGAGATTTGCCAAACCAAGGAATGTGTTACCAGCAAGAGCTAGTGATGAGCCAGTGGAAATCTGTACTTGAAAAAGTGTCAGATGGGGATGATTCCTGCCACACATGGCATGGACGACAGGATCTTTGTGAGGAATGACACCATCCACGGTATCAGAACAGTCCACCAGATTAGAACAGTATGCGTCTTTATAAGCATGCATTCTATAGAAATCTGGCTTCCTAAGTCCTAAAGGCCAGGCACACCCTGCTGGGAATTTTGTTTATTAATGCTCTTTAAGCAAAGGTGTGATTTATAGATCTAGATATACAGCCACAAACAACAGCTAACACAAACACATTATACTGAAGAAAGGACAGCTTGGGAATTTGAACACTTGACATCTGGGTTTGGGTCAGTCCTTCTGGGTCTCTAAGATCAGGATGTGTGACAAGATTCCTGAATGAATTTCAAGACCTAGCACTGTGTGATTCTAAGTCATCCCTATTTTACTGGGAGATCCATTATGTATGGGCTTCCTTTCTGGCCATGGAAGCAGTATGTATGTTACAGTGGTTCAAGCTTGCCCCTGGATGGCAGGTACCATGGATTTGCGTTCCAGGCTCAGCCACTCACTAACTGTGTGGCCTGAAACAAGTAGTTTAACTTTTCAGCTTGTTCATGCATTGTGTTCATACATTGGGAATAATAGTATCCACTTCACAGAACTGCTGTGCAGATAAATATGTTTTGTTTATATAAATTAAATATACATATATCTAGCCCTTGGAACAGTGACTGGCACTGTAAAGTGTTCAATAGATGTTAGCTGTTATTCTAGCAGACTTGATGCCTTAATTCTGTTTTGCTTAAGCTAAACTTAAGCAGTGACATTCCTCAAGTCCATGCTAGTTGCTCTGTGAAAAATGAGGGAATAACACAGAACACGGTCTTAAATTGATTTGAAGAATGTTGTTGCTGTTTTGAAATTATGATCTTTATTTATCACTATAAAGCCATATTGAAGCACCAATTCCAGAATAGGAAAATTAGCTATGTGTCACTTCATCTCTTTGACTTGCCTATGTCCCTTTCAGAATCCATCTAGGTCTGTGGCTCTTCCTCCAACACATAGAGCCCTGTCTCTATTTTCTGCCTTGCTTTCCTTCTTACCACTTGTACTGTGTGTTGTATGAAGTGTATATATAGTTTACTTCTTTAACTTGTCAGTTGCTTCCTCCACAAGGTTATGCTTCATTACGGCCAGGAACTTTGTTTTGGACTTTGCTTGGTCCCTCACACCTAGAACAGTGCTTGGTATCTTACAGGCACTCAATGAATATTTGTTGAATAAATTAAGTCTGGTATATATATTTATGTTCTGAAAATTTCTCTCTGGTGGCTCTTAATTATACTCATACTATATTGGGAGAAGACCAGGCAACAGTGCGTGAAGAAAATTAACCAAGCCCGTTCCCATGTCACCTCAGGGCCTTTGCACTTAATGTTCCTGCAGCCGAGAACACTCTTTCTCCAGAGAGCATTTAGCTGTCTCCCTCACTTTGTTAAAAGCCTTTCTCAGGGAGACCTTCTCAGAGCCCTATGTAAAATAGCATAGCCACTAACTTCCTCCAGACTTTTGCCACACCAGCACTATCTGTAACCCTTCCTCGATGATTTTTTTTCCACACTACTAATCTCATCCAGCTTATTTATATTTACTTGTTTATTTATTGATGTCTCTCTTCACCATGATGTCAGGAACTAAGCCTATTTCATGTTCTACTCATACTTAGAACAAAGTCTGACACTCAGTATGTATTTGTTAAATGAGTTAATATACATGTCAGAACATGTAAAAAGGATGGCAGCATTTATATTTTCTTTAAAAAAAAATTTACCCCTTATAATAAAAGCAAATCATGCTCAATGAAATTATTATTATTAAAATAAATGAGAAATATCCAAAATCTTATACACGCAGAATCACACGAGAGGTAATTTGGTAGCATTTCCTTCACAGCCTTTCATAGGTGTCTATTATGCTCTGCTTTTTTCTTTTTATTCAGTTATAGGCAAGCTGTATATATAGTTTTTATTTATTTATTTATTTATTTATTTATTTATGGCTGTGTTGGGTCTTCATTTCTGTGTGAGGGCTTTCTCTAGTTGTGGCAAGCGCGGGCCTCTCACTATCGCGGCCTCTCTTGTTGCGGAGCACAGGCTCCAGACGCGCAGGCTCAGTAGTTGTGGCTCACGGGCCTAGTTGCTCCGCGGCATGTGGGATCTTCCCAGACCAGGGCTCGAACCCATGTCCCCTGCATCAGCAGGCAGATTCTCAACCACTGCGCCACCAGGGAAGCCCTGTATATATAGTTTTGCATTTGCTTCCCTCCTCCCCTCCCCGCCCCCATTACAGATTATTCTATTATAGTTGTTGCCCACGTGACTTTTAAAATCAGGATGGTGTATTGCCAATGCAACCTCAAAGCACAATTGAAAAATTCTTTATTTCCTCTGTCTTCTCTGCCATTCCTTCATGAACTTAAATTCTATTCTGTCCCTGAACTGCATGGGAGAGATGACAGTTCTAGAAAAAAGACTGAGAAAGAAGGATTTGCTTCTTCTTCTTGTACCAGGAACTTCTCCCTACAACACCCACCCCCTTCACAGGGCAACACTCATCCTTGGGCTGTCGTGACTTCATGCCTTCCTCGCATCCTTCCAAGATCCGAGAGGGTGTCCCTTGTGCACACTCCCCCTTCAACAAACAGCATTGCAATTTGCTGCCTGCTTGCTTGCCTTCCCCTCTAGACTGTAAACTCCCTAGTGGCAATGATCATGTCTTAGGCACCACTGTATGCTCAACACTTACCACAGGGCCTGGACTATGATGCACGGGTGCTTTCTGTTGAATAAATGAATGCAAGGCCATGCAGGACCTCAGACCTTAGCCTGTCCTTGCTTAAAGTGTCTTCCTGCTCTTCCACACATTAGTCTTGCCCTTTTGATCAGAAGCTCATTGAGGATAAAGAGGAGAGTCTTGTCTCTTTGGTACCGAGGGCACTGCCTGGCTCAGACGGCGGTGTGGGGATGGATCCAGAAACCCTAAGGGACACACCTTCCTCTTCCTCCACCTTCTCCTCCTCCTCATTATCATCATCAACATATTCTTTATTGCCCTGGACATACAAACAGCGGTAACAGTGTGGCCCTTCCCTGATAGAGATTATGAATTTAGTCTTAGAAAGAAACACATAACAACAATAAAAAAAGATAAATGACAAGCTAAGTGCCAAATTCATGATACTAACCCCAGGGTCTCTAGGAAGAACAGATTCTGGGTTTGACTAGTTGGAAGCAGCTTCTTGAGACTCGACTGACGTTTAGACCTTAGACAAAGGGAAGGGGGCACGTGGGACCTGGGGAGGTGAGGCCCAGGGTCCAGGGCTGAGCTACATGCTGCTCTCAGGGGCTGGCTTTGTGACCAGCAGGTGCTAAGCGAGCAGCCCAGGCTCAGGTTACACCAGGAGAGGCTTGGGAACCCCACGGGGAGAGCTTCGGCTCAGGGTAGAGCAGCTGAAGGAACAGGAGGAGAGGTGGGCTGAGGGGACAGGGGAGGCAGCTGGAACAGGAGGCCAGGGCCACTCTGACTGCCCAGATACCCTTAACTGGTGGGAGTACTCTGTCGCCGTGCAAGATCTAAAGGAAAGACTGCAAGTCTCTCCTGGCGCCTTTGTGGAGGGTTCTGAGCCGCTGAGCCAAGGTCCAGGAGCAAAGGACCTGTCAGGTGAGACCTGGGCCGTGAAAACCATGACAAGGTACCAATTTTTCCCAAGAGGCTTGGGGCATGCGCGGTGAACAATATAACCTGTGGGAGCAGGCGTTGATCTCCTCAGCTTTCCATCATCCGTTCCAGGCCTGCTGTCCTAATGACTCAGGTGTGGTGCGTGTGGCCGACAACATCCAGAAGCTCTTGCTATTCAAATGTGCTTTCCAGTTTCGCATGCATTTTAAGTCATGGTTGCTTTTTCAAGGAATCACCTAGTTCTCACTTGACCCTGACATTCTCTTCTCCTGGAGTCTTTCTCCTCTTTTTTTTTTTTTTTTTTTTTTAATTCCACACGTTTGTTCGGTTCACTTTCAGTGAATAAGAAGATTGCAGCATCTAGCCTGGCTCGGTTTAGGAAGGTGATGTTCCTGAAGGCTCCTGGCCCAGGACCCTGGAACAAGCCTGCAATCCTGACATTTCTTCTACTTCCTTTTCCTTTTCCTCGCTCCTGCTCTGCTGCGTTTGTGGAAACAGAATGGAGAGTGATCAAAGACCCTGACTTGCTTCTTATCAGCAGGGTCGTGTGCTTGTTTATGTGAGGCTTTTCTTCTCTCTCTCTTCCTTTCTTGGAAGTTCATCATTAAGACCCCTTAGTACTGGCTGGAAGAATTTGGGGTAAAGAAAAATTGTTGGAAGGTTGAAAGCTAGGCTCAGGTCTTGTTTACATGCTGTGAATCAGCTTTTGATGAATCCATCTGTTGACATATGTTTTGCTTTGGGAGCGGTAAATTATGCTCAGACTGAAATGGTCTTTGCCAATAGTTAATTGAGCACAGGTTCACTGCAGGGATTACAATGATTTCACAAGCCTAGAGCATATAGGATAACGTCTCAATAAGCCAATACAGAAATGACATACTCCTAACAAATGATAGATTAATTTACACTATTGTTCCCAGGTAAAGGGAGGAGACAGAAATAAAGTAACGCATTCATATGAGGGGTACGTTTTTTATTTTTATTTATTTATTTATTTATATTTTATTTTATTTTATTTTATTATTATTATTATTTTTTGCAGTATGCGGGCCTCTCACTGCTGTGGCCTCTCCCATTGCGGAGCACACGCTCCGGACGCGCAGGCTCAGCGGCCATGGCTCACGGGCCAAGCCGCTCCGCGGCATGTGGGATATTCCCGGACCGGAGCACGAACCCGTGTCCCCTGCATCGGCAGGTGGACTCTCAACCACTGCGCCACCAGGGAAGCCCTTTTTATTTTATTTTTAAAAAATATTATTTATTTATTTATTTATTTTTGGCTGTGTTAGGTCTTCGTTTCTGTGCGTGGGCTTTCTTCTAGTTGTGGCGAGCGGGGGCCACCCTTCATCGTGGTGCGCGGGCCTCTCACTGTCGCGGCCTCTGTTGCTGCGGAGCACAAGCTCCAGACGCGCAGGCTCAGTAGTTGTGGCTCACGCGGCATGTGGGATCTTCCCAGACCAGGACTCGAACCCGTGTCCCCTGCATTGGCAGGCAGACTCTCAACCACTGCGCCACCAGGGAAGCCCTACATTTTTTTAATGAGGTTGGTTTTCAGGAGAGTTGGCTTAACCGACCACGAGCTGGTGTCCAGCAGTGGTGAAACTCAAGTGAAAAGTCCCATGTTGATAGGAGAACGAGGGCACATGGGTGTTGGTGGCCAAGGTGAGCTTCTTCTCAGGCTGCTGCATGGCTTTGGCCACTGCCAGTAAAAGGGTCACCTTCACCAAGGCAGGAGCTAAAGCACCAAGGTCTTTGGAGACTAGATCAGCAAAGGGTAGCTTTGCCAAGATGGAAACTCTCATGTAGTCCTCACTAACTCTGGGTATTTATAGCCTAAATGTCTCCTCCTCTTAGTTGCTTCATGTGTTTTTATTGATAAGCCTCCAGGGCAGCCGCTTAGCAGCTGAGCCTGAGTGCTTATCAAGAACAGATGAGATGGTGACATCCTGATACAGCTTACTTCACCCTTATAGCAAAACAACTTTACTCCTAAAATCAACTCCTTTTTTTTTGTCTTTGCCATAAACAAGGGGATTGAAACCACTTCACTTAAGTCATAAACAACTGGATTGAAATCATTATCAAAACAATACACAAGAAAGTTGTTACGGATATTTCACCAGCCCTTGAAATTGCCATTAACTAGCTCTGTGTTTTTGGATGTTACTTAACCTCTCTGTGCCTTAGCTTCCTCATCCTGCCTGGGTTGCAGAGGGACACGTGAAGATTTCCTTTGTCCCGTTACTTCTCTGAGTTTCTTCAAACTTGATAACTTCTTTTCATCCTCTTATCTTGCCCCTGAGATCTAGCTTATCACTGATTTTCCCTTTTCTTCCTTTCCTTCTAATAGATTTTATTGAATTCCAATCTTCCTCTCATCTTCCCCTTCCCCATACCTGAATTTATTTCCTCAATGGAGGAAAGCTAATTTTAAAGCCAAAACATAACTTAAACAGCTAGTTGGATATTTCTAACACTCATGTTTCCAGAGTATACTTTGCAGCTACAGAATATATTTCATGTTTTTCCATATCTGTGGGTTTTTTCTTTCTGAGTTTCCTTGTTCTTTTAGCTTTATTTATTCTGATTATTTCAAGTAAGAGGACGCGGTCATAATGATTTGGATTGATCTCTGATGCTTTATACTAGCCTTTCTTACAAATCCTCCCATTGATTTACTAAACTGGTTATCTCTGCTCAATTCCCAGCAGGTGTTGATACTTCATATTGCATACATTTTTATTTGAAAGTGAAAGCTGCAATTAATGATTCTAATAACTTTCCTCTTTTGCCTTTCGTAAAGAAAGGAATATTGCTCGCCATTCCAATTCTATAAGGATCAATCCATTAGCCAGTCGCTGCAGTCGCTCAGGATAACACACCCTGAGGGGAATTCAGGGTGGAAAAAAACAGGAAGCATTCTCTTCTTTGGATATACTGGCCTGTGATAGTTAGGATGCATCTCTACGGAAAAATTTCAATGACCCCAAGATTCTCGCATCTTCTCATACACAGAAAAGCACTAATATCATTAACTTGAGATGCCTGTTCTTTGTGATCAGCAGTACTCTTTTGATGCTCGATTACAAGTTTGGTTTTTTTTTTCCCCGAGCGAAAAATTCCTATATATCCTGGCTCCTTCCTTTCCTCTTCGGAGCAGTTCCTCAGAGCTATCTGAGAGGCTGTCTTCTGGGCTATAGTCCTCAGGAAGATCCCCGAATAAAACTCAACTTGCAACTTTTAGGTTGTATGTTTTTCTTTCAGTCAACACTTTTTGTTATCCTTGACTTGCTTTGAAATCTTTGATTTGGTCCCTTATATCCAATGACTCCCACTCATTCAGCCCCTGGTGACTGGCCCAGTGAATTTTAGTGGATCGTCTATCAATTCTCTTTCTACCATAAGGAGACTGGAAAGTGAGGGAACGGCCCGGGCCTGGGTTTTGCCTTACCTTTAGCATGGCTGACATCTGTGTACTTCCCTGCTTTGTTTCCCAATACTTTTTTTCCCCACCAGAGACCCACCATGAGGAGGGCGACCTTGGCCGTCTTATGCCTGCTTCTTCTGCTCCAAGGGAGTCTAGTGCCAACCCCAAGTAACTCAGCTCCTCTGGGCCCTGCAAACTCTGCCTTCTCACTCACTGTTCCCTCTGCTGCTAGTCAGCTTACTACCAACTTTAAACATTTCAGTAACACTTGGTATTTATTTCCAAAGTGTTTGAATCAAGTTTACAGGAAATCCCAGGCACAGCCCAGTTTCCTGGTTGCTAGCTTTCTCACTGGCCTTAAGGAAATCTCCATGAATCCCACCTCACCTGGGTCTGGCTCAAATTTTGATTTGTTTCCTACCCCGTTAATTATTTCATTCCTATAAGAAATGTTTTTTGAGCATCTGTAATGTATTAGACACAGACTCATTAAACAAAGCCTGCCAGGACCACGTTGGGTGAGTTAACAAAGAAAAAGTCTTGGAAGAAGAGAGTGGGGTAAAAAACATTACCGTTGAATCTGTCGTCAAAGCTGCAGTAGGGGAAGCTGTGAGGATTTTTCTGCCTTCCAAACTAAGGCTGTTTGGAGCCCTGAAAAATAATAATAATGAAAAGTAACATTTGCATCTTTTTTTCTAGAGATCAACGTAACAGTTCTTAAGGGGGACAGTATCATGAGGCTTCTTTTCCTCCACGGAAATGAGTTTAGGGTCATAGTTAGTAAGTGGTAAAATCAGGGCTGGAGTCCAAGTCCTAAATTCACTCTGATTCTTGGTGAGTTCCTGACTCTTGTGTGTGAAAGTCTCTGGCTTTTGGCCTTGGACGGTGAAGGAGAGCTCAGAGCCGGAGCCAGCTGTGATGTAAGTAAAGCTGTTGGGGGAATCTTACTAACAAGCCTCGCCCATCCTTCTTGAGTTTCCTCGGACATCTTGCTTGCGTGCCTCCTCTGCCACTCTTAATAATTTTTAATGAATGGCAGTTCGTCTAATTGAGATGGCAAGGTGAGAGTATCTGGAAACAGAACAAAGTTAAATGTTCTGTTCCAGTACTAGGCATGAGCACTTCCACAGTGTTCTTTTTAATATCAACAATAATAAGGACAAATTTGGACAATGGCAATCAGGTTGCTCAGTGGATAGAGCAGGACCATAAGAATGGTTTTATGGGAGTGATTCAGAGTGTGTTTGTGCTAGTGAAGTCCAAACCTCAGTTATTTCCAAATTTTTTTTCTGAGGAAATTCTCATTCCTGACAAGGGAAATTGGACTGGACAAGTAGCAGGGAAAAGTCATCAGTTCCCTAACAGAAGAATTAAGTCTCTCTGTCACACAAGCAATGCAGCAAAGGCTGTACTGTCCTGTATGGTAGCTGCGAGCAGTAGATAACTATATAAATGAAAATAATTAAAATTAAATAAAATTAAAAATGCAAGCACTCAATAGCCACCTGTGACTAATGGCTAAGGTATTGGACGGTGCAGAGAGCATTTCCAGATGGTGGAGAGCCACGGACGTGCCCTCTGCTCCTGTCTCAGAGTGAGGGAAGTGGGAGAGAGACTTACCGTAGACTTTGCTGAAACGTTCGGTCTCTTGCTTGTATTTGCTCGACCGCCTTTTATTTAATGTCTTCTGCATGAAACAATGCCTACAGATTGAGACACACCGGTGGAGAATTCGGTGACGTTTGGGAACAGGATTTCAGTTAGGAATTCATTGAAGAGTCATTTGAACCATTTAGTGAAGAATCCAGGAAAGAACCCACTGAGAAATCCAAAGAGAAGCAGTCAGAACAGCCTCAAGTTAACTCCAGTGAGGAATACAGTTGGAAAGGCAATCCTGATTGAGTATAGCTGGGAGTACAACCAATAGCCTGCTTGGGAATCCAATGGATAAGGAGGTGGAAAAAATAACAATAGAAAAAATTACAAGTAAATTCGTCTTTTGAATACTGTTTTAGGAGTCTAGGGCTCTTCCTCTACTTCCAGTAAGATTTTAAGATGTCCTTTATGGGCTTTAGTAGGATTACAGCAGCAGCATTGTGCCCTTGGGGCTCTGGCCTTGGTGATACTCTGCTCTTTAGGAGAGTATCAGAGGATAGGTGGAAATTTGACCTTGATTCGGCTACCTCTTGTAGTCCCAGGATGCGGGGAAGGGCTCCTCTGCCAGCACTATGGAAACCAAGGCCCTGTACTTCATGGGGCAGGTGGGGGTGACTGGGATCTGTTAAAGCGAAGATGTGATCAGCACGCTCCAGAATCTGATTTCACTCTCTTGGACCATCTAGTCATAGGGGACCCCAGTGTCACAGTGGACAAATGGGGTCTTATGATCACACCAACACTAATCTCATGAATATTCTGTCCCAGAGAGTTTCTCCCTGTTCTTTCTCAAGCTTTGAAAACCTACTCTGTTCCAGGCCTATGGCTAGGCTCTGGGGAACAGAAAGAGGATTTAGACAGACCTTCCTCTCTAGGTTCTTATAGTCTAACATTCTGTGACTCTATTCCACTTGTGTCTGTAGCAGAGTTATTTCTGGAGTGCCGTGACTGGTTTCCCCTCTGATGAGACTCTCTCTAGTAATGGGTCTAACTGCTCTGGCTCCCTTGAAGTGAAACAACTGTATCTTGTTACATGTATTATTCCAGGCACATTTGACCTTGGGATGGAATCAGCCCGTTCTGTACTTCGACAAGTAAGTTTGCTTATTTATTTAAATAGACTTTATTTAAAAAAATTTTTTTTTAAATTTCTATTGAATGAAAGATTCTTTAAATGCTATAGTGCTTTACAATGTTCAAAAGTTTCACACACATGATTTCATATAAGGCCATAATAACCCTTTTTTCCCCCTTACCCCTGTGTTGCCTCTCCCCACACCCTCTCCCCACTGGTAACCACTAGTTTGTCCTCTACATCTGCGAGTCTGCATCTTTTTCGTTATATGCACTAGTGTGTTGTGTTTTTTTTAGATTCCCCCTATGAATGATATCATACAGTATTTGTCTTTCTCGGTAAATAGACTTTATTGTTTAAAGCAGTTTTAGGTTCACAGCAATACTGAGCAGAAGGTACAGAATTTTCCATAACCCCCTACTCCTGCATATGCACAGCCTGCCCTGTGATCAACACCTCCTACCAGAGCAGTACATTTGTTATAACTGATGAACCTACGTTGACACACCATCATCCAAAGTCCACAGTCTATATTAGGGTTCACTCTTGGTGTTGTACATTCTATGGACTTGGACAAATGTATGATGACACACGTCTACCATTACAGTGTCACAGAGAGTGGTTTCCTTGCCTTAAAACCCCTCTGGGCTCTGCCCGTGCCTCTCTCCCTTCCCTCTAACCCATGGGTAAGTTTATTTATTTATTTATTTGGTCTGTGATAACTCTTGAGTGTCAGACTTTCTAATTTTTTTTTTTTTGCGGTACGCGGGCCCCTCACTGTTGTGGCCTCTCCCATTGTGGAGCACAGGCTCTGGACGCGCAGGCTCAGCGGCCATGGCTCATGGGCCTAGCCGCTCCGCGGCATGTGGGATCTTCCCGGACCGGGGCATGAACCCGTGTCCCCTGCATCGGCAGGCAGACTCTCAACCACTGCGCCACCAGGGAAGCCCAGACTTTCTAATTTTTAAAAAAATACTCCCTCCCACTTCCTCTTCACATAAAGGACAATGGGCAATCAGCCACTAGAAATGAGGAGGGAGAATTATATACTCTTTGACCCTATTACTGAAGTTACCATGTTTCATTTTTCTACAGCTTGTTTGTCTGAAACTCTCCATCCAAATACAGATTCCACATAACTAGTTGTGCCTTTCTTCGAGGTGATGGTGGATATCTATCTAATACCAAATTTCTTATATGCCCATTACCTTTGAATCCAGTTTCTACTATACATTTAGATGTGGAAAACAAGAATTTACTTTTAATGCCTTTGGCACCTCAAAGAGGGCAGAAGAGCTCTTCCCACAGAATTAGATAATGTCGTGTGGTAGAAAGAACACTGGATTTAGAGTCAGATTTTAGTACCAACTTTTCTATGTGTGCTTGGTAGATGATGATGATTGTAGTACTGGCTACAGTATTTTTTTTAGTACTTACTAAATATTCAGTACTTACTAAGTATAGGCACTATCCTAATTCTTACACAACCCCATAAGATAGGTATTGTTATTCCCATATTACATATGGGAAAACTGAGGTATAGATATGTTAAGGAATTTGCCAAGAGGCAGTGTTGCAACTAGAAGCCAGACAATCTTATCTAATCTTTCTGAACCTCCACTTCCTCCTCACTAAAATGAAGGTATTAGGCCATAAATCGCTGAGTTTATTTCTGTTGTAAAACCCTCCGGGTCTGTGAAGTTTTACAGATGGGCAGCCCACTATGACAACTGCAGGATGGTTTGGTTTCATGTAGTAATTATAAAAATTAAGGTTGGATGGCCTGGATAGTTGCCTTTATCAGGACTGTAAGAACTTTCCTTTTTACTTGTTATTTAGGTTTTGGTTGCTGTTTTTTAGGGCATGAAGTTGGCATCAAAGGAGCCAATATCTGTTCCTTAAAAGGAAGCATGGATCGACCCATTTTTCTTACCTCTGAAGAACAAGTATCAAGTCCTGAAGATATTCCATAAAATTGGAATAACACCCAACACAAGGCTGTTGTGATACTCAAGTGAGATAATGCATGGGAACTGTTCTGTAACTTGTCAAATTCTATATAAACGCAGGAGCTATTGGTATTGCATATAATACTGATTCACAGATCAGAAACTGGGTAGTTTTCCCATTTGATTTCTATGCATGGTGCATTTAGGAGGCTTGAACACACATCCTGCCTACTCAGATTAGTATACATGCTGATTAAAGGGTAAGATACTCCAGTCTTATTTTTGCTTTTCTAGGGTTAAGACAAAACAACCTCAGTAAACAGACCCCTAGGATGTTTAGTCACTAGCCAGAGTCAGAAACAGTACTGCTCCATTTTCCATTAAATTTCCCTAACTAGTTAAAAACAGAAAGCACAAGCAGGGCAAAATTCCTGCAGATTTCATCTAAAATGCGGCCTGAATCGTGACCTCAGAATTCTGCTTGATCCCAGGCTCCTCATCTCTATCCAGATCACCCACCTGTATTTTCTTGCATGGAAAAGCAGGATACAGTTCCGAACTTCCTGGACTCTTTTTTTTTCTGGCTTCCTGGATCTTTGGGCTTGTATTACACACACTTTTCTTGTTTTGGGCACCCACTGATGGATCACACAGAATGGCTGTCATAGGATGGCCCACTGAATTGAGAACAGAGAATATAAAAAAAGTTGGTTTGCAAAGGTCAGTTTCTTCATTTATTCACTTATTCATTCAATGAGTATTTATTTTATTGATCTCCCACCATATGAAGAACACGGTTGAGGATATATTAAAAAAAAAAAAGGAATTGACTTCTCTGGGCATGGTGGGGCTCTTTGCTGGCCAGGGTGGTTGGAGGAAACACAGCAAGTTTTCCTTATCATTGAGATTGAGTAATGCCCACATGAGGCCATCCGGATGAGGCACCTTAATCATAAGTCACAGGGGCCTGGAAGGCAAAATGCCTGTCTGGCTCTCCTTCCAGAATTTTCCCATTAAGATTCCATGGATTCTTGCTGTAGTTCTCAGAAGATATTTTTATTGGTTGAAACGTCAAATATGTTTTGGTGCTTTAAGCAAGAGAACACGCACACTTACATGCTCTTGGTAGTGCTTCCAGCTACGGATAGAGAATGAAGATGAACAAGGGGTTTGCTCTGATGGGAAGGGCTGCTTTTCATGGAAGCAAAGGCTGGAATAAGTTGAGAAAGTACAAGTAGTTACTTGGAAATGAGTTAGAATTTTCCTTGCCTTTCACTATTTCCCACCTTAGGTATAAAATAAATTAGGAAAATGTGCTTGTATTTATTTCCCCGTAACTGATGGTGAAATAAATGCCAATCATGAGACATTTTGGGTTTACCAACAGGAAGAGTGAGGAATTGGATACTTCCTGGTGTTTCAAGAGAAACCTTATTCTGGACGAGATGGCTTACGTTCTTCAGAGGCTACTGTCCACTAAGTCTGTTATGATTAGATGAATTCTAGATGTCTTGGTTCTACCTCTTGGCACTGCACTAAAGAGCTGTGACCTTGACCAAGTCACTTACCATCTTGGATTGCTATCTCCTTGGTTAGCACTCAATATTTAACTATTTATGGAGGCGACAATACGCTGGGTGTTCACTTGTAGAAAGATATTAATATGCATTCTGCCAATCTCTCAGAATTGGTATCAGAGTAAATTTGGATTTGAAAGCCCTTTGAAACATTTATAAACCTCACACATCTCACAACAAAAGGCTATACATCAAAGAAGGAAATCCTTGCCTCATTTAAGACTAGACTTATAATAAGAAAGCCTTTCACTAAATTAATAGCAAAGTGAAGCAAGATCAAATTGGAGATTTTTGTCGTAGCCTGATTTGGTACAAAGAAATGGAAACACAAGGAACCAAACCTGTGTGTTCATGACTCACTTAAAGCAAAATTTCTTTCACTTCCTAGAGTCCTGCCAACATCTAAAATGTCTCCTTAGACATCTTTTCCCTCCTTCCCTTGCATCTCTATGAAGCAGCTAATAGGAGCTATGCAATGTGCTGGGATGCAGATTAGTTTGGGATACTTGGGGTACTCGGACAGTATATCCCACCTCACACTACACTATCAAGGCTTTAAACAGGACAGAGGTTTATTTCTCTGACCTGGTAAGATGGCTGTGTTCTGCAACTTTGAGAAGAATGCAGGATCCTTCCTTTATATCTTCTCTGCCATCCTTACGATGTTGCCCTCATCCAGATGGTTCAAGATGAACCATCACTACACCCACATCCCATACAGCAGAAAGGAGAAAAGTAGAAGTGAAGGATATGCCTTTCCCTTTAAGAACAAAACCTAGAGGTTTCAAATACTACTTCTGCTTATATCCTCCAGGAAGTGAAATCTTCATGTTGGGCTGTCATATGCCCGGTTAAGCATCAGGGATTTTATTACTCTGTGAGAGAAGGGAAGAATGCATATCAGGGGTAAGAAGCAATCTCTGTCTGGGGTGCAAACATGAACAGTTCTTGGTCCTTTCCTAAAAGCTGCTTACTTTAATGGGAGAAAACCAAAGTAAAAATAGGTAATTACACATATTTTTTGCAACTCCGTGCCATCATTTACCCCAACACTTTTACAGTCTAACACTTTCATTCTCTTACTTCCTTTTCTCTCCTTTCCCTCTGCCGATGCTCTTGTCAACTGTTAAAAAACAAAATTCAACCGAGTGAATTTCAAAGATCTTATTGGCTTTATTCAGTGATTCATGAATCAGGCAGCATCCAATCTAGCAGATAGAAAAGAGCTCTGAGGACCTGTACAAAATGAAAGCCTTTTTATAGGCAGAAGGAAGCAGGAACAAAAGAGTTATACTGGGCAAAAAAGCAGGTTGGTCATGGCAAGGTTGCTTTCCTTCAGGAGACGGCAAGGGGCTTAAAGGCACATTTCTTAACTAGTGCTGATCAGGAGAATCCTGACTGACTGGTTTAGGATTCCATTTCTAGGAGAGCTGAAGCTAATTAAGTCTCAGTCTGGTGAGTGGAGATTAGCATAAATGACTTCTTTTGGGGCTTGTTGTTTTGTTTTTTAACACTCTTTACCTAAACCCCAAAATAACTGCTCCGCCCCCAAAAAAACACCCCACCTCACTTTCTCTTGGTCTTTTTGCCCCTGTGCTTACTTCCTTACTTTTCTTTATTCTTTTTTTTAAACTGTAAGGCAATTTTATTTATTTTTATTTTAATTTTTTTATAATAACTTTTTTTTTAACACCTTTATTCTTGACCTATCTTGGCTGTATCTGATGCTGTTTACTATCTCCTTGAAATACTCTCCTTCCTTGTCTTCTGTGTCCGTGTAACACTGGTTTTCTGCTTCTTTGTCTCCTTTGCTGGCTTTTCCTCCATTGTCCTAAATAAAAGAACTTCCTAGACCAAGCTCCTTCCTAGTCCTTTCTTTCCCCATCTGTTTTGGAATCGTATCTACTGTTTGGTCACAGTCATCACTTCAGAGCAAATGAATAACACATCTCTATGCATAAAGCAAAATCACCATCATAAACCAAAATCTCATGGACTTCAGCCTCACGTTTTCTGCTGCTTATGGGATATTTCCATCAAGATTCTCTTAAAGCAACACAATTTCCACTAGCCAAACTCATCTTGCCCCCACCTGAAAATCCTCTCTTCACCAACCTCCTGTCCTCCTAACACCATTCAGAAACTGGGTCCTAGTTTGACCCCCTGTGTATGTCACTGGAATAATTCACCCTTTACACCTTGGGAGTCATCTTTTCCCCTCCCTGGACCCTCAATTCTCATGTCGTCCGTGTAAACATAACTTGCTGATCATATAGTATTCTTGCTACTCAATGTCTTGCCTGTGCTACTGTGATGCCCCTCTTCTCATCTTTCCTTTACATTTTTTTTCACTGCCTGTCTTCATATAATATGAGTTGCATCAGCTTAATCTACTAAAAAGCCTTTTGTAACAGGCTGTTATCTGTCAGTGAGTCAAATCTCTCTGGTCTGCCATTCCAAGGTAGGCATTCCATTCCATGGTCTCAAATCCCTATGTTTTCTGCAACATCCCTTTAAGACAAATTAGACTAATTGCTGCCACCTGGATGGGTTCTCTACTCTCCTATCTCTGCCGCTATGTGTATTTACTTGGATTATTACTTCTTCCTGATAATCCTTCCTGTTTTACCTATCATTTCTCCTGATGAAATCTTATCCATCTTCTAAGATCCAGTTAAAATGTAACATCCTTTATGAAGGCTTTCTGAACTATTAGCCACAAATACCTTCAGAGTCAGGGACGGTCTTTACGTCACTAGTGTCTAGCATAGTTCTTGACTCATTGAGTTGCTCAACAAATGGTGGCTTAATGAGCCATCATTAGTTGAGTGTAATCTCTGTCTCCTCTGGATCACCAGAATACTCTGTACTTCTCTTAGGGCTCTTGTCATATTATATCTTTTACTTCATTTATTTGTATCCATAGCTTTGAGCCCTTGGGATAATAAAGAATTTTGCAAAGAACAGATGATTCATCAGTATTAATTAAATGAATGAACTCTAGGAGGCATTAAAGTAGGGAGGGTGCTGGGTTGTTAATCAGAAAATTTGCTCAAATGGTTAAAACTGGAGCTAAGGAGAAAAGGGAACCCTCCTGCACTGTTGGTGGGAATGTAAATTGATGTAGCCACTATGGAAAACAGCATGGAAGTTTCTCAAAAAACTGAAAATAGAATTATCATAAGATACAGCAATTCCACTGCTGGGTATATATCTGAAAGAAACAAAAACACTGATTTGAAAAGGCACTAATTAGTGCCTAGCTGCACTCCAATGTTCATAGCAGCATTATTTACAATTGCCAAGATATAGAAGCAACAGATGAATGGATAAAGAAGTTGTGGTATATGTATATAAAGTGGAATACTACCCAGCCATAAAAAAGAATGAAAATTTTGCCATTTGCAGTAACACAGATGGACTTGGAGGGCATTATGCTAAGTGAAATAAGTCAGACAGACAAAGACATATACTGTATGATGTCACTTAGATGTGGCATCTAAAAAATACAATGAACAAGTGACTATAACAGAAAAGAAGTAGACTCGAAGATGTAGAGAACAAACTAGTGGTTACCAGTGGAGAGAGGGAAGAGGAGAGGGACAATACAGGGGTAGAGGGGGGGAAAGGGGTTATTATGGGATTATATGAAATCATGTGTGTGAAACTTTTGAAAATTGTAAAGCACTATGGAATTTAAAGGATCTTTCACTCTATTAAAAAAAAAAAACAACTAAGCAGTGCCTGGAATAAAGTAAGAATCAAATACATGTTAAATGTGTGAATCCAAGAATAAAATTTAGAATATCTCATAAAGTGTATGGACTATAATCCTCCTTCAGCACTGAAGAGCAAGAATAATGCATAAATTTTTTTTTCAAGAAATATACAGAAGAAAATGTTAATCATGGGTTCAGGGTTAGGAAGCAGAGGTATTTTTCCTTTTCAATTTGATACTTTTAAGCACTGTTTGAAATTTTTATCATGTACTGTGTTCATTTTTATTTGAATAAATATGTTATTTTATTTTTATTTTTTCTTCTAATTTTATTGAGATATAATTGACATATAGCACTGTATAAGTTTAAGGTGTACAGCACAATGATCTGACTTCACTTATGATTACCACAATAAGTTTAGTGAACATCCATCATCTTATACAGATACAAAATTAAAGAAATTAGAAAGCAGATATTTTTTCCTCATGATGAGAACTCTTAGGATTTACTCTCTACGCAATTTTCGTATATAACATACAGCAGTGTTAATTATATTTATCATGTACATTACATCCCTCATAGTTATTTTTTTTTTTTACAGTAGGTCCTTGTTGGTTATCTATTTAAATATAGCAGTGTGTACACGTCAATCCCAAACTACCAATCTATCCCCCTCTTCCCTCCCCCCGGTAACCATAAGTTCATTGAATAAATATGTTAATTACAAAATAAAAAATTTTAAAAGGACTTAAAAAAAACGGGTGTTGAGAATTAATTTTTTTGAGATTATATTCTATAACCTTTCCACCCCCGACTAGGCTGTGTGATTCTTGGAGACAAGGTCCTTTAAACTCTGTGCGCCCAGGACATTTTCTGGCACTTAATATTTGCTCAATTAAATGTTGGTTCAACAGAATTGTCTGGGCAATGGTAGGGATGGTGGAGTGGTGGTGGTGTGATTCTCTCAGGGAGAAGTGGGGGACAGGTCAGGTGGCCAATGGGACTGTAGCACTGTTGGGAGGAGCCATCAGTTCAGACTCTTCCTGACAGAGCAGTGTGCCTCATGTTCTTAAGAGAGAGTCTCTTAATGTGCTTTTCAAAGGGAAAGGGTAGGAGGCAATACTGCTTGGAGGAAACTCCAGTGATCAAAAGAGAAAAGAAAATTTGTATATAGAAGATGAGGTGACTTTGTTTCAGATGGCCTTCAGCATTTATCAAATCTAATAACGGGCGCTTTCACTCTTTATCCACCCTTTACCCTTCCTTCCGCTTTACCTAAATGCGTGCTGGGGTGGTTAAGAGGAGGCTCATTTGTAAGGAAAAGAGTGGTGAATAAAATTCTATGGTGCAGGGCTTCCCTGGTGGCGCAGTGGTTGAGGATCTGCCTGCCAATGCAGGGGACACGGGTTCGGGCCCTGGTCTGGGAAGATCCCACATGCTGCGTAGCAACTAGGCCCGTGAGCCACAACTACTGAGCCTGCGCGACTGGAGCCTGTGCTCCGCAACAAGAGAGGCCGCGCGCGACAGTGAGAGGCCCACGCAGCGCGATGAGGAGTGGCCCCCGCTCGCCGCAACTAGAGAAAGCCCTCGCACAGAAACGAAGACCCTACACAGCCATAAATAAATAAATAAATAAATTGAAAGAAAGAAAGAAAAAGAAAAAAAAGTCTATAAAAAAAATTCCATGGTGCATTTCTATTAAATCTCTTGGAGAGGTCAGCAAAAGACACTCAAACCTTTTCCTGCTTTTTCCCTATGTAACTCAAAATGTGATTGGGGAAATTGAAGTTCTTTCATTTACCTTCTCCAGCCTCTCACAGGGGTACCTACCTCAATCTGGTGTCAGGAAAGAAGCAGCTATGTATTTATTTAAAAAACATTAAAAAAATTTTTTATATTGGCGCATGGTTGTATAACAATGTTGTGTTAGTTTCAGGTGTACAGCAGAGTGATTCAGTTATACATATCCATGTATCTACTAGGAAGCATCTATCGAGAACTGGGTCAGTGAGGAGCCTGGATGAAATCTCCTAGTTAAAATCTTACATGGATGGGATTCCGCTAAGCTTCAATGTCTGTTAAAATGTCTGAGCTCATTTGGTCCAACAATAATGGGCAAAGCGCCTAGCTAGGTACTATTAGGGAACATGTCATAATATAAGTCTGGCCTCTGTTGTCTGAACCTTTCAATATAGTTGGGGCAGAGACGTAAGGAAGGAATTAATCCTGAACTAACAGAGTAATGAGTAATTACCCTTGACACTTAGATGATGAGTAGAGATGAGCTTGTATAGAGAAAAGATGGAAATTGAGCCACACTGATTGGATTGAATACTGCTTCAACCTCTTACTAGCTTTGTGACTTTGGGCAAGTTACTTAAATTCTTTGAGCCACAGTTTCCTTATCTGTAAACTGGATGCAGTGATAATAATTTAGGATTGTTATAAGGATTAAAATGATATTTGTAAAGTACCTAGAATTTGGAAAATTGTTTGAATTGTGTCTGGTACACGATCATTGTCATTTAGCCATTATTAACTTATAGCTATTTTTAGAAATTTTAATTGCAGTAAAAAACTCATAACATACAATTTGTCACTTAACTGTTTTTAAGTGTACAGTTCAATAGTGTTAAGTATATTCACATTATTGTGCAACAGATCTCTAGAAGTTTTTCATGTTGCAAAACTGAAACCCTATATCCATTGGACGACAATTCCCATTTCTCCCTATTCCCAGCCCCTGTCAACTACCATTTTACTTTGTTTCTCTGAGTTTGGCTACTTTAGATACCTCATGTAAGTGGAATCATTCAGTATTGGCCTTTTTGTCACTGCCTTATTTCATTTTGCATAATATCGTCAAGGTTCATCCATACGACCTTGCTTGTTCATCCATGTGACCTTGTTCATAGCATGCGACAGGATTTCCTTCCCTTTTTAAGGCTGAATAACATTCTGTTGTATTTGTAAACCACATTTTCTTTATCCATTCGTCTATTGCTGGACGTTTGCCTCAACCTCTTACCTACTGTGAATAATACTGCTATGAACATGGGTATGCAAATGTCTCTTTGAGATCCTGCTTTGAATTCTTTTGGATATACACCCAGAAATGGGATTGCTGGTTCATAAGGCAATTATATTTTTAATATTTTGAGGACCTGCCATACTGTTTCCATTATGGCTGCACCCTTTTACATTCCCACGACAGTGCATAGAGTTCCAATTTCTCCACATCCTTGCCGACACTCATTATTTTGTCTGTTTGTATTTCTGATAATCCTAATGTGTTTGAGGTGAATCTCATTGTTATAACTATTTTATTTCTTATCCATTAGCTACAGACCCACCCCATGAATTAAAAGGGTCCAATCTAGAGGCAAAATATTTAACAGATAAAGACACTGTAGTCAGTCTCAGAATTTCCCATAAGGATGTGTACTAGCACCAGAGAAAACATGGGCCCTAAAACTTTATTCTAACCCAGTGAGATCCATTACTGCTACACCACAGTGTGTTTTCTTACTTGTTCACTCACTACCAGGCAAGACTCTCAGCTGAATCTCAGGACTCATCCTTCTCCTCATCCTCCTCTTCTGTCTCCTTTTATTTTTAGCATAGGCGTTTTGACTCTGGGATTTCATGTCCTAGAGGAATTAAAGCCAGCTCTTGGTAGCATATACATAACTTATGGTGGGGATGACTTGCCCATCCCCACCAATCCCATCAGCCACCAAGTCCCTTTAATTTCACCTTTGTAATGTCTTTAGTATCTGCGTCCTTCCTTTCATGCCTAGGGCCACCACTCTGCTCAATCTGAAGTAGCTCTTGCTTGTGCTGTGTCATAGCCGACCTACTTTCTTGTGCAGGTTTGGTTAGTCTTCCTAAAGCATGACTCCACCAGAACGTCTGCTGGCAGAATAGTGACTCATCTCTTCAGCTTCTGAAGCGTTCCTTGGTTTGGTCCCAAATGTCATTTCAGACTGTTTTTCACAAACTTCTTTCCTTCCACCCCCTTTCCTCTCACACTCTCCCTATGTTCTCCAGTCAGGAAGTTCTCTTGAATGAGAATAGTCACTCTTACAGTTTTAATTATTCTTCAAGGTCCATTTCAAGTTATAATAATGATAGCTGCCAATCACTGATCATTTATTATATGCTAGTTACAAGTTTACATGGATGAGCTCATTTAATTTTCATAAAGACGCTGTGAAATGATTACTATCATTACCTGCATTCTGAAGGATAAAGTAACTTGGGCAAGCCCAAGTGTTCACAAAGACCTGGATTCATGGTCCAGAACTCAAGTTTTTAGCCACTATTTTATTGCTGAAATGATGGATTTGATGATGCCTTCCCACCTACCCCATGTTACAGTTCAATACAGATGAATAATCATTTATTTGGCAATCGCTATGCAACCATCAAAGACTCTGTAGGAGTGGGTAATGCAAAGTTGATTAAGATGGTCCCAGCCTTCAGTGGCTTAGAATCTAGCAATTAGCACAGTTTTCCTCTATGTTCCCAAATTGATTATAGTTCACATGACAGGACACCTTGAACGTTACTATTCATGCACATTACTTCTTCTGCCTAGAGTCCCTCCGTTTACCTTCTTTCTCTCTATAAAACCAGAAATATGTTTATTAAATTCAGGCGAATCTTATCTAACTGTCCCATCTTCCCCATGAAACTTTCCAGGGGGATGTTCCTTTATGTTCCCACCCTAAAATAATATTATCAACTCTTTGGAGACCTGGGCCTTTTTCATCTTCAGCACCTAATAATAATAATAGCTAATTTTTATTATGGTTTTCCTTATTCGAGGCATTTGACACGAATACATTGATTTAACCCTTACAGCAATCCAACAAAGTAAAAACTATTTTTATGTCCAGTATGTAAAGAAAAAACTGAGGTACTATGAGTTAAGTAACATGCCCATGGTTGCTTAATTATTACTGGCAGAGCCAGGATATACGGGATATAGTCCAGGATGCTGGACCCTAGAGTCTGCAATTTTGACCTCTTGTCTCTTGCCTCTTCTGCTTTAGTCATTTCTCAGTCATTCTGTAAACATTTGTTAAGTAAATAACTTTTTTGTATCTCTGGCACTGGATTAGAGTTCTTAGTATCCTGTTATAAACTGCCTTTGTAACATAAATTAAAAATAAATAAAGAAAGAAAGAAACTTACTCCATGGTTATAACTTTTAAGAAGGAATCAATTTTGAGATTTCTTTTGAATTGCTCAAGATACTTAGTGTAATTGCTAGGTCTCTGACCAGATGCTGGAAAAATGCTTAACTAGGCCCTAAAATACTAGGCTAGCCCTTATCAGTATCTAATCTGCAAGGTAAGGTGGCCATTCTGGGCGCCCTGTCCCTCAAGGGAGAAACTTGTCTTGCTCTCTGGAAATTTCCCCCTAAGGGAAGCATGACTGTTGGGGTTTGGAATGGAGAATGGAGGAAGCACTTGCCCTGGGTCAAATTCCTGGCTCCACGCTCCCAGGTGCTTCAGGGCTTCTGTCTGTTGAGGGTGGGAATTCGGAGGGGACAGAGACACATCTGCAGGATGTCACTCACTCCCAGCTCAACCCACTTGCCAGAAACTGATCTCACTCTAGAGAAAGTAGATGCAAAGGCTTTTGAATTTCTTTAGTGCTTTCAGGAAACTTTCCACACTTTCTGTCAGACTTACCTTTTAGCACTTAATCTGGCATTTAATGCACAAGTCAATTTAATATAATCATATTTTCCAGAAGGAAGGATGGTGATAGTTTTTTTTCCCCTTCTCTAATTAGGTCAAATCTGTGATCATCTGTTTCAATTATAGTGTTTCCTTTTCAAAAGACCATAGACTAATGCGATCAGAGACTAAGGACCAGGAGTCATCTATCATTAACTTATCAATAAATATTTTTTATCACCTCTGATGTGCCAGACACTTTGCTAGGTTTTGGAGAAATCTGAGGGAATAAGAGAGGAAAAAACTTACACTTTTTTTAGAATGGTGAAGAAATTTGAAAGTAAAATGATAGCCACTTTTGACAGCTGAAGAGAGGAAAAAGGACCTAATTTTATATATATGGCCCCCCAGACAAAACTGGGGCAAATAGGTTGAAATTACAGGAAGACATATTTTCTCTATTGGAAGGAATAATTGTCCAAAGATGAACTATTCTCCTCAATGTAGTGAGTTCCCCATTACCAGGGATGTTATTTAAGGAAAAATTACTCTTATATTTTAAAAAAAGACATTGGATATCTGGTTGAGCTGAGTACAATTTAATATACCTTCAAGCCTTGACATTATATAAATCTATAAAATTTGATAACAATGGAAAAAGTTAAGAAAGCCAAAATATTTTAATACTGTAAAACAGAACTACAATCCCATATTAATAAAAAAGACCTTATAATTATAACTTGACAATTTTATTGGATCTCACCTTAGCAGAGACCTCTCTGGGACCCACTGTGTTAATGACCTAACTATATTCAAGTGATGAGAAATAATAACACATCTTCATGACGGGAGACCAAATTGCTCCCATATTTCAATGTAGTAGTCACCAAGAAGCTGTTCGTCCACTGACTCTGGGGGAAACTGAGGCACACAAAAATGGTACCATTATCTTTGGAAGAACATCTAAAGCAGTGTCTATATTTTTAGGTAGTTGAGTTGTGAAACAAACCTTCTAGAGGAAGTTGGTCATTTCTGTCCCCTCAGTACTAAGGTCTAAGTCCAGCTCTCCTCAAAGAGATCAGAGATTCTACTTTGCACATAGGGAAGTGGATTCTTCCAGTTTTCTAGGGTAGGAAATATTCTCATATTGTGGCTGATGCAGATTAAATCTCCCCTTCATCCACTGGCTGGCGACCTGCTGCATTACTGTCTGATTTGAGTTCACTGTTTGCTGGTGTTATTTGCCTGCAAGTTTTTCATGAGCTTCTTGCTTCCCAAGCTCCTACTGTATTTGGTTACACTTCATTGCACAGGCCTTGCCAAGGAAATTTAGTTTCCAGAAAAACAAAATGTGTGTGTGTTCGTGTGTGTGTGTGTGTTCCCTCTGCCTTTAAGGAGAAGACTGTAAAGTTGCCACACTTCCTGGGACAAAACTATGAGCTCAGGGAGATAACATGGCCTGGGGCACAAACGGTGGAGTTGGTTGAGAGCGGAGGCCCCAGCATCAGGGTGCCCACAGGTTTGCTTCCTGATTCTATAACATTTACTGTGTGACCTTTCATAAGTTCCTTAACCTCTTTGTGCACGGTTACTTAATCTGGAAAAGGCGAATAAGATTGCCTGAGGTTTGGTGTTAGGCTAAAGTAACACATGCCTACGGCAAGAGTTAAGCACCCGATAAATATTAGCTGTTATTATTACTATTACTGAGAGGTTTCCCTCAGTGGTATTGTCAGCCCTGTGGTTTCTGAAGAGCAGGAATCAGCTGTGACCTTTTAAGTAAAGAAAACTGAAACCAAAAGCCCCCATGGGCTTTGACCCTGCGATGGGAGTTGTGCGTATGTGTAAAGGCCTCCTGTCCAGGTTAACGGTGGTGACTTCACTGCGCTCTGAGGCCTACTTAGGTGAGCCAGCCCCACAACCCTGTGTTTTCTCGGCCTGCTTTGCGTCTATGGGGAGGGTTAGTCAGTGCTCAGCCAAGGACGCATCGCAGCTTCATACCGCCCCCTGGCGGACTGGGAAGGTCATTCGCAGGAGCCAGGTCCTCACAGCCAAGAGGTCCTGCGTGTTCGCGGCGGAGCGTGAGTGTCTTTGGGTGAATCGGAGTCATTGAGTCTCTCAGCCTCTAGGCTCCTCACCAGAAAAATGAGGACAATCACGACTCCCGCACAGGACCGTGGTGAGAATCCAATGAGATAGTGGCACATGTGAAATCTTACAATTTTAGATATTTCTGTTATGATAATAGTTGTACTAGTTATTATCATTCTGATCGACGATTCTCTTCCAGGGACCCGCTAGAGTTAGAAGACTGTTCGCATTAGGGCTCTCCCTCAGCGTCAACGTCACCAGCAGACCCCACTACTATTCTTAGTCCCGCACCCTGACACACAGTGGCATTTCGGGGGCTCAGTAAAGCATTATTTGGCTCCAGCCTAGAGGTAAAACTTGCAGCCTTGGGTCAGGAGGGGAGTGTTGCGATCTGGTGGAACCAGAAGCCCTGCCCCTAGTGCTAATGGGGAAAAGGACCCTAACGTCGCCAAGGACCTCACTGATAGTTTCCTCCGAACTCTTCCTTACTTCCTCTCCCTCCCGCCCCCACCCCCTCGCCCATCCCCCACCCCTCGTCCCACCGCCCCCCCTTCCCCTCCTTTGCTTCAGGGCAGTCTCATCGCTTGTGGGCGGGGCTGTTTTCTTCCCAACCCCCTGGGAATGCCTCCTCTGGGACCTGGGCCTGAGGTTGTAATAAATGCCCAGCAGAGCTGCGGTCCAGCACCCTGGGGGCTCCCCACCTCCGCTAGCCTCCCGCGCTCCCAGCCCCGGCATTGGCATCATGCTCGGGAAGGCCCTGCTCCTCTCCGCCTGCTTTGCCCTGGCGGTGACTTACCCCGCACTGCTTCAGGGTGAGTGCCCGTTGGGAGGTCTTCTGGAGAACAGGGCTTAAGTCCATTCAGAGAGAGAGAGAGAGAGAGAGAGAGAGAGAGAGAGAGAGAGAGAGAGTGAGTGTGTGTGTGTGTGTGTGTGTGTGTGTGTGTGTGAGAGAGAGAGAGAGAGCTATGAGGCCTTGGGCAAGTTGAGTGGCTTGATTAAGATTAAGGTTGTGTTTTGCATCCACCTCATACAGGTAGTCAGGCTGGGTCAAATGGAATTAGGGTTGGTGATGAGAGGGCTCTTGAGGTTTCCCTGTGGTCCCCTTAACTATCAGGTGCTAAAGAGGCTTCACTCTATTTGATTCAGGTTAAAAAGTCCTTGGGTGTACTCTCACTTTACTGGAGAGTAAGATTCAAAGTGCTTTAGCCGCTGGCTGGGTTACATGCAGTGGGCATCAGTGGGTCTGGAGCAGAAACTTGTGAGTCATATTGAGAGAGGAAGGAATCCCTGTCTCCTGAACCAGAAGAAGGCTGCTTTCCCCCCAAGGCTCTTTCTCTTCTAGTCCTTCCTGAACTCAGATCAGTTTCTCAAGAGGAGGGATATTCATTCACTTGCACTAAAATGGTGATTATACCCTCCACTTCCTCCTAGTTCTCCTTCTGTTAGCTCTCAATTTATCCGCTGCTGGGTTTGGGTCCTTTACTGCATATGAATGAATGACAAAGCAAATTACTAAATTAGAGAGCTAATGATTTTGACCTCATTGGCAGGGTGCCCACAACCTGCTGGACTAGGCATCCATGAGGACTGTAGGTCTTTCACTGCAGCCCAAGCAGACCCAGGTTGTAGGCTCATCAGGCCTTCATGGTTATGACGCTTTTATAGTTCACAAGACCCACAATGTCTGGATTGTGCATTCTCTGGGACAGACTGGAAACTGAAGAGCTAGATGTAGCCCATTAAATGAAAATGGTAGGAGTCCCCATTTTAGAGTCCATTTCATTCTTGCTTATGCACCTTGGAAATAGCTGTTTTCCTTGCTCCTTTCCCCCACTTATATTTTTAGTTTTCAGGAAACTGAAAGAATTATATAGGGGGGTTTTTGAAATTTTATTCCACTGCAGTCTGACTGATTCACATTTAGAGGCACAATATCAAATGCTCCTTCCTAAACCGACCCCTCAGAGGAGGGTGGAGTAGGGGACAGTGAGCATATTCCTAGGTGGCAGTTAGTCTTCTGGACATTCTAGCACTTGGTAGAAGAGAAACTTGTGGGGAGACCAGTTTGATTCAATATACCCTTTTCTGTCCCATGTTTTCCCTGGAAAAAGATCTAGCTGGGAATGGAAGGGTGTGGAGATGGTGGAAACATTCTCACAAGAAAGTACTTGAGCTGTTTTTTTTTTCTTTTTGGTTCCTCTAGAATTCATCACTGACTTAGAGTCAACCATTGACCTGGAGTCAACCACTGGCCTAGATGTGACCACTGGCCTACAGTGGACCACTGGCCTAGAGTTGACCACTGGCTTAGAGTTGACCACTGACCCAGAGTCGACCATTGGCCTAGAGTCAACCACTGACCCAGAGTTGACCACTGGCTTAGAGTCGACCACTGGCCTAGAGTCGACCAGTGGCTCAGAGTCTACCACTGACCCAGAGCCGACCATTGGCCTAGAGTCAACCACTGACCCAGAGTTGACCACTGGCTTAGAGTCGATCACTGGCCTAGAGTCGACCAGTGGCTCAGAGTCTACCACTGACCCAGAGTCGACCACTGGCCTAGAGTCAACCACTGACCCAGAGTTGACCACTGGCTTAGAGTCGACCACTGACCCAGAGTCGACCACTGGCTTAGAGTCGACTGCTGACCCAGAGTCGACCACTGGCCTACAGTGGGCCACTGGCCTAGAGTCAACCACTGACCCAGAGTCGACCACTGGCCTAGAGTCGACCACTGGCCTAGAGTTGACCACTGACCTGTCAGACCTGACCACGTACCATGACTTCACTGAAGATGCGGAAACAACAACTGACGGGTATTTGGAGAACACACAGACTTTTGGTAAGTAAGGGTTCTGTCCTCAGAGGAGGCCTGGGCAGCAATTGGTAGGCTCCCTCTTTTACATTTCTGAGGGAAAGCCTGCTTTTGTCCAGTGTACTTGATTCCCAGCATATGTCTGTGACAATTCCCGTCCTCCATTTTGTTTTCCTAGAATTGCCTACTAATGTGGAATTAAACACCCTGAGCTCTAAGGAAGAAGCCACTGAGGTCACAGGTGAGGATTCCTCTCTTCAGAAATGCAGAAGTTCCTCCCTGCCTCCCTTTCCTTATTTATAGTTCTTTACATAGGAAAGTCCTATGGTAATTTACACATTTGGGGCTACTTTTGCTGCTTTGTTCTCCGAGGTGGAGTAAACTTAGCCAAAAGTTCATTGAAACTTGAGGAAAGTTGAAGCATTTCCCAGAACACCAGGAACTGCAACTGGTTGAACACCAACGTAGCTCCAGCCCCAAGGTCTGACCTGATCTGATCTCTGGGACCTGCTTTCTGGGCTTCCCTAAAGAGGACAAGCTCCTTCATGTCTCTGTAGGGTGGATGGATGTGGTGTCAAAAAAGGGGTTAACAATTTCCTTTCCTTTTCCAGTTGATTACAATTCATTTCAAATAGAGAACTTTTGGAGTAAAGGTTACGCTAAGTGTAAATCTTATCTGAATATAGACTGAACAGACGATAGAGCGATTTAAAAGCTTCATGAATTAAGCAGTGTCCCTATCTCTGCCCATCCCTCTCTCAAGCCACCAGCAGTTTTCAATTTTCTGTCTGCCGCTCAGCCAAGAAGTCATAAGATTTCAATGCCTTCTACCCCCGCAAACCCCAGTAGTCTGGGGGAATGCCTGAGATTTTTGCTAAGAAAGACCCTTGGGCCTTACTTACAAAAGCAAATTTCTAAACACTCTGATTCTTATGTCTATTAATAATAGCTAACATTTATTGAGACCTACTGTATTCCAGCACTGCTTAAAGCGTATAGGGGATTGCAGATAGTAGTTGGAGAAATCTAGAAATTGTATTTTAGGGAGGCTGAAGGGCCTGTTAAAAAAAAAGGTTGGATCTCTCAGGGACTTCTAAGTGTGAGTGGAGACCAGCCCTTTAACTAAATCCTTCTCATGAAGTGCACTTGTGTTTCATTTCCACTGATAGGATTTCAGGCATGGCAGAGTGCCTTGGCAGTTAGAAGAAGGGAGGTTTTTGTGTCATAGACTCATGGAGTCCTATGTTTACTAGGGGGCTACTTAAGTCTGTGAGCTGAATGACAGACACACTGTGAGTGATCCTTACTGGAAGTGAATAAAAACCTTTTCTTTACTTAATTATAGAGGAGCCCAGCACCTCCACGGGAAGCAACGAGTCCAACACAGTGTTTTTTGGTAAGTTTCTTCTCTCTTGTCTCTGATATCTTATTAGGGATTTGACACCATTTTCAATGCTGGTTTTAGTCCACTGGGAAAGGATTCCAATTTAAAACTTTCCAGATGCTGAGATCAGCTATAATCCTAATATGGAGGTGAGAAAGACAGCCTCTTTCCTCTCTGAGGTTTGCCGTCCAAGTCTAATTGTTTTGGATTTTCAGTCACCAAATAGGCATAGGATAAACAAGTATTCTCCCTTGAGTTTTCCAAGATTTCCTGTCTCACTAGGATGTGTATTCCAGTCCAGTCCATGGAATCTTTTTAAGGGAGAGCCTGAGGAAAAGGCATCAGATTTTCTGATTCATAAAATACATAATTCAATTAAAAGCTGTAAAGCCTAGGAGCTCTGAATCAGGAGGTCCCGGTTTTAATACTCTGCCTCACTCCTGGCTTTTTTGGAAATTTCTGAAGTAATTTCTTCAGGCATTAAAATGGATACCTGGACAGTGTGCAGGTATCTTGCTTAAGGCTCAAAGAGAGGGAAGGAGAATAAGGAATTTACACCTTAAAGAAATTAAATCATGCGCCCACTGTCACAGCGGGAAATGAGAACGATGAGCCTGATCTTTTGAGCACGAGGCTTTCTTGTTTCTCTTGGCAACTCATGTTTTCATTTTTGTTTTTGTTTTGCTTTTTAGTTTAGAAAATGAAGCAGATTCTCATTACCTGTGACCATCGCTCTACTAACCGCAACTTTCTAAGAAGATTCTGAGCCTCTGAACAAGCCTTCCATTCCATTATAGGAGCTTGAATAATTGTAAAAGACTAGTGAGACATAGGAGGTACCAACTTGAGGATAAACAGAGTGGCAGGAATTATACACAGACAGAAGACGGGCATCTCCTAACCATGTCCTATTTAATAGGGGCTCAATAAATGTTCATTTGTACTAAATTTTGAGAGGGGGTTTTTATTTTATGAGGCAACATATTGCTTAGTTGCCTTGTTTTAGAACCAATAACCATTTTATTCCTCTCTGATAAATACTTTATAATCAGGCGCCAACTCCTTATGACCACAGGAAAGCGTGAAATGAGCCTATGGAAAGTATATTGGTTTTCCTATTCCTAGTATAACAAGTTACCACAAACTTAGTAAATTAAAATAACATGGGCTTCCCTGGTGGCGCAGTGGCTGAGAATCTGCCTGCCACTGCAGGGGACGCGGGTTCGAGCCCTGGTCTGGGAAGATCCCACATGCCGTGGAGCAACTAGGCCCGTGAGCCACAACTACTGAGCCTGCGCGTCTGGAGCCTGTGCTCCGCAACAAGAGAGGCCGCGACAGTGAGAGGCCGGCGCACCGCAATGAAGAGTGGCACTTGCTCGCTGCAACTAGAGAAAGCCCTCGCACAGAAACGAAGACCCAACACAGCAAAAAAAAATAATAATAATAATAACATAAACCTATTATTTTAGTTTTGTAGCTCAGAAGTCTGAAAGGCATCTCACTGGACTGAAAACGATGTGTTGGCAGGGCTGAGTTCCTTTCTGAAGGCTTTCTGGAAACCTCCATTTTCTTGCCCACCTTCCTTGGCCGTCTTGCATCTTTGAAGCCAGCAAAGGTCGGGTGGTTCTGACAGTACGTCACAGAGTCACCAACACCGACTCTACTACCTCCCTCTTCCCCATTTGAGGACACATTGAGCTCCACCCGGATAACCTAGGATAATCTCTGTTTCAAGGTCAACTGATTAATGACCTTAATTCCCCCTCTACCATGTAACTGAACATATTCAGTGGTTCTGGGAATTAACAGGTGAGCATCTTTGGGAAGCCATGCCACAGACAGCAGAGAACATCTTACTCTAGAACTGGTTTGGTTCAGTGGGGGATGGAAACAATCACCCATGTTTTTCTTTATGTTTACACTATATTTTTTGCAAAAGGGAGTGGGTGAGTTTATGTAAAATTAGTTGGTTTCACGTATTTAACGTCACAGTATGTATATGCCACATTATAAATGACAAACTAAAATGACACAAGTTTAGAGTGATGGGCAGACTTGGGAGTGAAGAGATGTAGATTCTACCAGTTGTATCTCTGCCTCTTGTGAACCCCAGCTTCCTCTTATAAAATGAGTCAGTTATATCAAATCAATTGAAATTTCCTTTTTGCTCCTTAATATATTTCAACAAATGATACACTGATTTTGGGGATCATTAATGTAAAGAATTACTAATTTATTAGTTTGCCTCAGGGAGAAGTATTCCATGTCATCAGTGATCTGTCACATAGGCTTGTACCAGAGCACATCATATTTGAGGATTCCTTAGCTGGGCTCCATCAAGCCGCTTGTCTCAGGGCTTTTCATCTAAATAGGAAAGTAGTTCCAAGGCCTCCACTGATCTCTTTTAAGGATATAAAACTATTTCTGTTCTGTCAGTGACTATTTTTCCAATTTCTCTTCCCATTTTCTTTTTAATTTCAAGTGGATTTCAGCATGGAATTTTATGATGGACTATTGGAATGATTTGTGAAATTTAGCCAAGAAAAAGTGTTAGTGGACTCTAAATAGGCACTCATTAGTATCTATCCAGAATGGAAAAAAATTTTCATTTCAAATTCCAGCTGCACAGTTTAAGTGGTTACCTAGAGAACAGAGGTGAGTCCAGCCAAACCAGGGGATTGGTTGAAGGGGGAATGTGTAGCATGTCTGCTTAGTATTTACTGATCCTGGTGTAAGTGGCAGTTGAAGCTATGGGTTTAGAGAGGTCACTTAGGAAGAGTATATAAAGATCTTCCTCAACCTACAATGGGGTTATGCACCCAGTACCCATTGTAAGTTGAAAATATCCTAAGTCGAAAATACATCTAATGCACCTAATCTACTGAATGTCATAGATTAGCCTAGCCTAGCCTACTTAAACGTGCTCAGAATACTTACATCAGCCACTGTTGGGCAAAACCACCTGATTGGGCAAAGCCAGTTTTATAATAAAGTGTTGAATATCTTATGTAATTTACTGAATACTGTTCCAAAAGTCAAAAACAGAATGGCTGTATGCATACGGAATGGTTGTAAAGTCTATCAGTTTTTTACCCTCATGATCATGTGGCTGACTCAGGGCTGGAGAGAGTATCATGCTGCAAATGATGAGAAACCCTACCCAGTTTCTGTCCTCGTAATAATAGCTATCACTGAAGGCCTGGCCTGAGCTGAAAGCTCTATATGAGTTATTTACACTGTGTACATGTTCTATATGCTATTACTAATTGTAAAAAATTAATTAATTTGTACCAAAAATTAATTATACAAAATATTAAATAATATTTAACATAAAATATTAGGTGAGCTGACATGGGTTGTGAAAGAATTCACAAAAGTATTAACAAGGGTAGAAAAGAAAGTTTTTATTCACTTTCCAAGGGAGGAGAGGGGCCAAACGCATAGAGTGGTGTTGGCCCTGAAGGGTGGGGCGGGGGGGTGAGTCTTTTACTGTGCTTTAAAGGGCAAGGTGCAGGAAAGAGGGAGGGGGTTCACATCTGTTTTGGTCCACGTTTTTATGTGGGCTGGCTGTGCTTCTACAGGATGTGGTTTTTCTGAGAATCTGTAACCTTTTGTTTTCAGTAATTTTCTAGTCCTTAGATGTCTGAAAGAGACTTGATGGTGGCCCTTGACAGGCGTTATCCTATTTTGAACAATGTTAGATGGGTTTACATAAAGTGTGTGCAATTTATACATAAATACAAATATTGGGCAAATTTTTATACTGGTGTAGGCTATTCTGTTTCTTTAGTCCAGAACCTCCCCAATTTTCAAGCATTTTGGTTTACTTTAGCCCATTTACATTTAATGTAATTATTGATATGTTTGGGGCTTACGTGTACCGTTTTACTTTTTGTTTTCTGTTTATCTTGTTATTTCTCTATTTTCTATGTTTTGCCTTCCTGTGGGCTACTTGAATATTTTTTTAAAATTCCATTTTGGTTTATCTATAGTATTTTGAATGTATCTCTTTGTACAGCTTTTTTTTTTTTTTTAGTGGTTGTTGTAGGTATTACATTATATACACATACATTTTCATTGTCTAAGAGGTTCAATATTTTACCACTTTGAGTGAACTGTAGAAATCTTGCCTCCCTGTATGTCTTCCTTTACCCTCCTCTGCTTATAATTGTTTTAAATACTTCTCTACACACATTTACAGCCATATCAAGAGAGTATTAGATAATTTTTGCTTTAACTGTCAAACATATTTAGAAAGTTCAAAAGAAAAAGGAAGATGTATTTTATCGGCCCATATTTCCCCCTTTCCATTTTCTTCTTCTTTTTGATGTTCCAAAGTTCCTTCTTTCATCATTTTCTTTCTGTTTAGAGAATTTCCTTTAGCCATTCTTTTCAGGTAGATCTGCTAGTGACAAACTCTTGTCTTCCTTCATCCAATGTCTTCATTTCCCTTTCATTCCTGAGAGATAAATTTACTATATGAAAATCAGTATTGACAGTTCTTTTCTTTCAGTACTTAAAAAGTATTGTGCCACTTCTTTCTGGCTTTCATGTTTTCTGCTATTTGTATTGTTTTTCCCCTACAGTTACGTTGTTTCTCTTGCTGCTTTCAGGATTTTTTTCTTTGTCTTTATTTTCAAATATTTGACTATGATGTGTCTTGGTGTGGATTTCTTTGGGTTTATCTTGGTTGGAATTTGCTTGCCTTTTTGAATCTTTAGGCTTATGTCTTCTGCCAAATTTGGGAAGTTTTCAGCCATGATTTCTTTTAATTTTTTCTCAGGTCTGCCCTATATGTCTTCTTTTTCTGGGATTCAGATGATGTGAATATTAGGCCTTTTGTTTTACTCCTGCAGGACCCTGAGAATTTGTTAGGTATTTTGTTTTGTTTGTTTGTTTGTTGTTCTCTTTTCTGTTGTTCAGACTGAGTCATTTCTATTGCTCTGTCTTCAAGGTCATAGATTGTTTTCCTCTGCTGTTGAGCCCTTCCATTAAGTTTTAAAATTTTGGTTATTATAATTTTCAGTGCTGAAATGTCCTTTTGGTTCTGCTATACATTTTGATTCTTTGCTGAGACTTCTTATTTCTTTGCTGGGTTTTTTTTCAGTTTTTTTTTTCTTTTCTTTTTTAGATGTTGGGGGTAGGAGTTTATTAATTAATTAATTTATTTTTGCTGTGTTGCGTCTTCGTTTCTGTGCGAGGGCTTTCTCTAGTTGTGGCAAGTGGGGGCCACTCTTCATCACGGTGCGCGGGTCTCTCACTATCGCGCCTCTCTTGTTGCGGAGCACAGGCTCTAGACACGCAGGCTCAGTAGTTGTGGCTCACGGGCCTAGTTGCTCCGAGGCATGTGGGATCCTCCCAGACCAGGGTTCGAACCCGTGTCCCCTGCATCAGCAGGCAGACTCCCAACCACTGCGCCACCAGGGAAGCCCTTCAGTTGTTTTAAGCATGTCTGTAATTGCTCATTGAAGCATTTTTATGACAACTGCTTGAAACTCTGTCAGATAATTCTAGTATCTCTGGCCTTTTCGTCTGGCATCTACTGATTGTCTTTTTCATTCGGGTTGAGATTTTCCTGATTCTTAGTATGATGAATGATTTTCAACTGAAACAGGATATTTTAGGTATTAGAGGCTCTGGATCTTATCTAAATCTTCTGTCTTAGCTGCACTTCTGTGACACTACTCCAGCAGGTAAAAGCTGGAGGTACTGAATTACTGGCAGGTGGGGTAGATGTAAAGATCTCCCCCTCAACTTGTGTTGACTCCCAAGCAGGGGCAGGGTTCCCCATAACTGCCTGGCGAAGGATGGAATTCTGGCTCCCCACAAGGCCTCCACTGATATCACCCTGTCTGGGAGGAGTCAGGGTGTCTTGTTACTGCTTTCCGTGTAGTCTCCACTGACACTACCCCAGTATGGAAAGGAGGGCGTGCTTCATTACTGTTGGATGAGGGAGGATGTCCAGGCTCCCCATCTAGTTGCCACTAACTCTGTGGGGTGGGGGGAACATGAGGGTCTTAAACTGCTAAGGGGATGAAAGTTCCAGCTCCTCCTCGGTCTTCTCTAACTTTACTCTGGCACAGGTTTGGGCACCTTGTTACAGCCGGGCATGTGTGGAAGTCTAGGCTCCCCACTTGGGGCCATAGCTTTTTCTGTGGTGTTTGACTGTAGAAGAGGGATTATTGTCTAAATGTTTTCTGCCATGCTAGGCTGTCTGTTTCCTAGTCCTCTGGCTGGACAGAATAGGTTTTTGTTGGGGACACACATTGCATTATCACATATACGGTTTGAAAAGCTAACCCTGGCTGCAGACTACAGCTTGGAAAAGGATTTGGAGGAAAAGAGAAAATGGTTACAGGTCACCAAGTAGGGAGGATACTGTAGAGCATAGGTGAATGGAGGTGGTGATAGAGATAGAGACAAATTGAGAAATATTTAGAAAAGGGGACAAAAATTGGTGGTGGATCTTGTATGGAATGACACAGAGCTAAAGCTATAGATTTTGTATTGTATGAGTGGTTGGATGGTGGTCTCTAGAGTTAGGATTATCAGATTAATTTTGTTTTGGAAATACTGTACTGAGTGGTGCCTTTAAAATATTTAAATGAAGATGTCATATAGGTAAAGGTGTGAAGCTTAGTAGAGATCTTGGCAAGACACAGAACTTTGTATCACGGCACATAGATAACAATTGAAGCTGCGGGCAAGGACGAGTTTTTATTTTTATTTTTTCCAGTTTCACTGAGGTATAATTGATGAATAAAATTGTATATAGTGCTCACTTTGGCAGCACATATACTAAAATTGGGATGATACAGAGAAGATTAGCATGGCCCCTGCACAAGGATGACACATAAGTTTATGAAGTGTTCTACATTTTAAAAAATTGTATAGAATTAAAATGTACGGTGTGATGATTTCATATACACACACATTGTGAAATGATTACCACAATCACGTTAACACATCCGCTGCCTCACATAGTTACCTTTTTTTTTTTTTAGTATGAACTTTTCTAAGGAGATAGTATACCGTGAGAAGAGAATCTAAAACAAAGTTAGAGGAATTTCATAATTTCGTGGCTAAATGGAAGCATATGCATCTGCAAAGGACATGCAAGGCTTTAACTCCTAGATGGTGGGCATCATGATTTTTATATTCATCCTAAACTCCTAGTAAAATCACTGGTGTGGAAGAGGGACTCAATAAATATTGGATAAATGAAAGAAGTAAGGAGGAGAGCAACCAGAGAGTTACACTATGAAACAGGTACACACAGTATCATGGAGCCAAAGGAAGAGAGTGTTTTAAGCAGGACAGAATTGTAAATCATGTCCATTGCTTCTGAGAAGCAAGTTAAGATGAAGATTGAAACATATCCACTGACATGTTTCAGCAAGCTGGAAGTCACTGGTTACCCTGGTGTGAGCTGTTTGACTGGAAGGATGGGAAAAGAAGCCTTGGTTTATAAGCCTTTGTCAGCCTTTGTTTTGATTTTTTAGCCTATTGGTCAATTTTTTCCTCAATATAACTGAGAGCGACTTATGTGTGAATAGTAAAAACATTTCCTATCCCTTTCTTCTCAAAGTCCAAACAAGAACAAGAAGAAAAGAAACAGAAATGCAAACATCATCTCTGATAAAACTTACAGAACAATTAACAGCCACAATTTATAAGGACTGGAAACCAGCAGAATGGTTAATGACATAACAGAAAGGAGAAAAACTTACTCCAGCAGCTGTGCACGTCTGGGGGCAGGGATAGTGGTACCAAATAGAAGTAAGCCAATGGTCTTACAGAACCCTGGCAAGGCTCAAGGACTGTAGACACAAGGCATGTGAAGACTGGATTGGAGGAGGAGTGATGATGGTGGGGAGACAGGTGACTGGAAACAGGTTCATATCCTCCCTTATTGCAGCAGGAGAGAGTAGGTTTATTGTCTAGAAAAACTGAACCAGAGAGGCACGGACAGTTGGGGACAACTGTTATGGAAGAAGATACGAGTGAGATGCTATTCAAAAAACAGGACAATCAAGTGAAAGCCTATAAAATAAATGGGAGATGTCCAACCTCTTACCCTGGCCAGCTCCAAAGCGCCAGCAGTGAGGATTATGCTTGCCAAGCAGGAGATGGGAAGATTCTTCTGAAGGCTCAGAGCTGTCTCAGAGACAGCACCTGGAGATAAGTTTCAACAAAATAGCTATCATGCCACTCAATCATCCTACTGTGAGGTACATGATTCTACAAAAATTCTTTCAGTGCACATAGAGCTTTCTGATCGTCTTATGGAGAGTTTTCTGATCGTCTTGGTGTCTAACTCCGATGTATGAACAGAAAGCAAAGAATCACCAGACATTTGAGGAAAATCTCTATCAAATAAGACTCAAGTAAAGAAACAGTAAAAGGAGAATTCAGAGGAAACAGACAATATGAGGAGTAGAAGAAACCTTTAAGAAACTGTAATTAATATATTCTGAGGGAAAAAGCATACATATTGCATCTTTCAAATAAGAACGGGATGCTATTAAATAAAGAGTCAACCAGGGGCTTCCCTGGTGGTGCAGTGGTTGAGAGTCCGCCTGCCGATGCAGGGGACGCGGGTTCGTGCCCCGGTCCGGGAGGGTCCCGCATGCCGCGGAGTGGCTGGGCCCGTGAGCCACGGCCGCTGGGCCTGCGTGTCTGGAGCCTGTGCTCTGCAACGGGAGAGGCCACAGCGGTGAGAGGCCCGCATACCGCAAAAAAAAAAAAAAAAAAAAAAAAAAGAGTCAACCAGAAGATAAAAAGAAATATTGGTCCTTGTAAAGTTAGTTGATGATAAGTTCAATAGAAGATGAAGTTAAGAACTCCTCCATAAAATAGAGCAAAAATGCAAAGAGATGGTCAATAGGTGAGAAAAAATTCAACTAACACAAATTTCAAAGAAAATAGAATATATTGGGAAAGAAATTATCAATGAAACACTACAACATATTTTCCAGAATTTAAGGATGATCCTCCGTGTTGAAAGTGTCCAGTTATTATCCAAAGGCTCACACTTAACATTGCAGGGTCCAGTGCAGGAATACAAATGGAGGCCTGCATACATATCTCTAAATATTCACAAGTTACAAACCAAGATAGACCCTAGGTTCAGGTCATGTTTCCCATGTTGTCTGTTTCCCGAAGCCTGTTCCTTGGAGACTGCCTTTTAGACCAAGCCTAGAGACCAAGGGAGCCATGAGTTCCCCTGGATGGACACTGTCCCTGCAAGCTGGGAGGAGGGAGTGGGCAGGCTGTCTGCTGGAACAGCAGGTTGGAAGCTGGTCGGGCCCAGGACTGACCTGGTCAAGCTCCTGTGGGAACCTGCTGGGCAAGTTTTCCTCCCTCTTGCCTCAGTTCTGATTTAGGATTTCCAGGAATTTTTAAGCACCTCCCCAAACTATACCACTGAGCACAGGAGTTATTGGGAGTGTAGTTACAGTGGGGGTGGTGGTGGGAGAACCTGTCTGCCTTCAGGCTTTTGATTGATCTGAGGTGACTAAATTTAAGCAAAAGTAGACTTTTTTTTTTTTTTGTCTGATGCCCCAGGGCAGGAGCTGTGAACTTATCCTGAACCTTTACATATTCTCAATCCTGCATACTCAGGCCTTGGGGACCCCATGTTCAATTGTGCCCCTCTCCCACAATTCCTGTTTTTTTAATTTACTTGCTGAACTTTAAAAATATTTTCTAATGAAAGTGAAAGAAAAAAGCAATGCCTTTGTTTTGGTGTTTGTGTGGGGCGTCTTTTAAAGTGCAGGCCCCAGGACAGAAGACCCTCTGGGAATACTGAGTGCCCAGTACAAGAAATGGAAAAAAGATCCATATCAACATATATCTAAGTAAATGTCAGGGATAAAAAGATGACTCTGAAGTTCTCAGTGAGAAAAGCAGTCATATGCAAAGAATTGAGAATCAGAATGATAGTGGAACAACAGTGGAGGTCAGGAATTGTAAAAATTCTGAGTAAAAATAATTTTAACCTAGAATCTTTTTTGTTTTTTAAACCTAGGATCTTATATCCAGTCAGATTATGAATTGAGCATAAGCCTAGACTAAAGTCATTCTCAGACATAAAACTCTCTAAATATTTTGCCTCTCATGCACTCATTCGTAATAAGATATGGTAGGATGTACTTCAAACAAAGAAGAAAACCAAGAAAGGCTTTCTTTAACCCAGGACGTACATCATCCTACTTAAGAAGGAGAAAAGGGAATTTCCAGGACAAAAGCAAATTATCTGACACGTTTGAGGGTGAAAAAGATTGTGTTGAGAGAGATTTAACAAGTCTGTTGGAGGTTGCATGAAGACTTAGATGTGAAAGGAAACCAAGCAAATGAAGAAAAAGATGATTATTAACTGCAGGAAAACAAAAAGTTTTTCAAGGAAGGAAATGTAAGTGTAATTTAACTCTACAGAGTAGAGTTGACCTTGGTGATTATATGATCCACCTATAAACAAAATCTTTCTCATTTTAAAAATAGTCACTACCAAAGACTCTTGAGCACCTGGAGCTGGACACCTCACTGCAGGGCTTACTAGGAGGAAGCAGACCCATCCCTGTCATTCAGCCCACCTCCATCCAGGTTAGAAACAATTTGGGGAGAGCGAAGTTGCTATCAGAAGTCAAGTGGGAAGTGAAGGACTGGAGGTAGAAGACTTTTTCTTCTCCTTCCTCTTGGTGCTTTCCCCTCTGTGAAACCAAACGGGAGGATCCAAGAGACTCACCTGTAAAGGATGGGTCCTCTTCATAGGGCTAAGGCACCTGGCTTCTCCCAGAGCAAGTGATGAGAAAGAGAGAGAGAGGGAGAGAGAGACTGAGATTGAAGAACAAGAGAGAGTGACCAAGACGAAGCCACAACGTGCTTCATAACTCAGTCTTACAAGTGACATACCGCCATTTCTGCCATCAGTGTGCCAACAGTCACACAGGCCAATCCTGATATAATCTGGTAGGGGATTACACGAGACTGTGACTACCAAGAAGTAGGGATCTTGAATGCTGGCTATCTGACAGTGAAGACTATAATTTTTTTTAAAAAGCATGCCTTTTTAGATATCACACCAAAAATACAATACATGAAAGAAATAGTTAATAAGCCAGATTCTTTAAAATTGAAAACTTTTGCTCTGTAAAAGACACAGTTAAGAGAGTTGGAAGAGGAGTCATAGACTGGGAGAAATATTTGCAAAAGACACATCTGATAAAGGACTGTTATCCAAAATATAACAAAGAATTCTTAGAACTCAACAATAAGAAAACAAACAACTTGATTAGAAAATGGGCCAAAGACCTTAGCGTGTAACTCACCAAAGAAAACATACCGATGGCAACAAGCATATGAAAAGATCCTCCACATCACACATCACCAGGAAAATGCAATTTAAAACAGCAATGAGATATTACTACATACCTATTAGAATCGTCAAAACCCAGCACACTGACGAACCAAATGCTGGTGAGGATGTGAAGTAACAGGAACTCTCATTCATTGCTGATGGGAATTTGAAATGGTACAGCCACTTTGGACAACAGTTTGGCAGTTCCTTATAAAACGAAACACTCTTGCCATTATGATCCAGGAATCACACTCCTTGGTACTTCACCCAAAGGAGTTGAAAGCTTGTGTCCACACAAAAACCTGCACATGGATATTTATAGTGGCTATATTCGTAATTGCCCAAACTTGGAAGCAACTAAGATGGCTTTTAGCAGGTGAGTGGATAAATAAACTGTGGTACATCCAGACAATGAGATATTATTCAGTGCTAAAAAGAAATTTGCTTTTAAGCCACAAAAAGACACTGAGGAAACTTCAGTGCATATTACTAAGTAAAAAAAGTCAATTTGGAAAGGCTACATACTGTGTGCTTCCAACTATATGACATTCTAGAAAAGGCAAAAGTATGGACTTCAGATGACTATGATATGTCAATGTGGTTCATCAATTGAAATAAATATACTACTCTTGTGAGTGATACTGATAATGGGAAAGGCTATGTATATGTGGGGACATGAGTACATGGGAAATCTCTGTACCCTCCTCTCAATTTTGTTATAAACCTAGAACTGCTCTAAAAAGTATTAGGTCTTTAAAAAAAAATCTACCAGAAGAAAATTTTTTTTAAAAAGCAGGTTAACGAGATGGACGGTTTTTGTGTATTCAGAGAAGGCTTCGAAGTGGTGAAATTTGAGCTGATTTGAATAAAGTGAGGAAGCATGACTGATAAAGGTAGGAACAAGCTTGGTATGTTGGAGGAATACCAGGAAGATCAGTGGGTCTAGAATGGAGTACAGAATTAAGTAGAGAAGTCAGCAAGTTCAGAAACAGCCAATCATGTAGGGTGTTGGCCATAGTAACAAATTTGGATTTTGTTCTGATGGAATAAAATGGTGGTAATACATTGGAAATTTTGGAATGGAAGAATAATGTGATCTTAAAATAAATGGGGGTGGAGAATAGACTTTTGGAGCAAGAGTGGAATTGGTATGGGAGTAAGCTAGCAAAATCCTTGACTAGCGCTGAAATTCAGAGGAGAAGTAAAAGGAGGAAGAAGGCTTCAACTATAATGGGAGAGAAGCCAGAGAATAGGGCTAGAATTGCCTGTGGGTTAGTCACAGATTATCATCGTGCAGCACGTCTCATGGTTAGTCACCTTGGTGGCTGTTAAGGTGAGACAGTTCTTTTCTGATTTCCTTGAACTTCTCAGTAAAAATTTTGAGGCCATCAGCAGAGGTAGAAGGTCAATAGTAGAAGCAGGATTCAGTATTTACTAATTCTGAACTGTGCTTGCAATCCCCTTTCAACATGATATATTCTTCTTCTAACACAGTGTTGACTAGTTAGATGTTAACTGAAAATTTTTCCTGATAAAATATCTTTGCAGGTCTACATATTTTTTTGTGTGAACCTCACAGAATGAATTTAGAAACTTGTTAATCTTATCTATATTTTAGAACAATTTAAGTAAGAATTATGTCTTTTTTTTTTTTTTTTTTTTTTTTTGCGGTATGCGGGCCTCTCACTGTTGTGGCCTCTCCCGTTGCGGAGCGCAGGCTCCCGACGCGCAGGCCCAGCGGCCATGGCTCACGGGCCCAGCCGCTCCGCGGCATGTGGGATCTTCCCGGACCAGGGCACGAACCCGTGTCCCCTGCATCGGCAGGCGGACTCTCAACCACTGCGCCACCAGGGAAGCCCAGAATTATGTTTTTTAATGATATAAAAATTTATATATCAAAATTTGCTATGTCCATTGATGGTGGAGGTTATAGTGAGAGGTTGTTGCAGCTGTTTTCCTATAACTTCCATTTCTTTCATGGTTATTTTCTATTCAACTTTTCCTAAGCTTCTTGAGTTAAATTTGGCAATTAACATTATCTTACAATAATGTCAATTTCATTAAAAATTTTATATCAAAATAGCATTTTACGTTATCCTATTCCTTTTTTAATTTTTTAATGCCAGTTTCAAAAGATTATTTTAATCTTACAGAAGAGTTGCAAAATTAGTATAGAGAGTTCCTGTATACTCTTCCCCCAGCTTCCCCTTAGGTTAGCATCTTACATAACTGTAGACCATTTGTCAACACTAAGAAATCAACCTCAGCTCCATGTTACTAACTAAAGTACAGAACTTACTTGGATTTCACCAGGTTTTTCCAGTGATGTCCTTTCTCTGTCCCAGGATCTCCTTCAGGATTCCACATTACACTTAGTCATCGTGGCTCCTTAGTCAGGCTCTTCCAATGTATTCCTCAGTCTTTCTTGTCTCTCATGACCTTGACATGACAGAGTACTGATCACTTATTTTGTAGAATGTTTCTTAATTTGGGGTTTTCTGATACATGCTTATGATTGGATTGAGGTTGTGCATTATTGGGAAGGTGCCATTGGCTGTGCTTTTCTTAGCGCATCATATCAGGGGCACATTATGTCAGTATGTATTATCGGTCATGTTAACCTTCACTTCTTGACTAAGGTGATATCTACCAGAACTCTCTACTGTAAACTTACTGTTGCTCCCGTTATAAATATTTGTGGGAGATACTTTAAGACTATGCAGATATCCTATTTATACACTGATGGATCTTGCCTGTGGTTAAATATTAGTGTGGTGTTCTAACATATTAAGTGGAATTTTTCTGCAAGGAAAAGTGACCACTTTTCCATTCACTCATTCATCCATTCATTCATTAATCTCAGGATGGACCTAAGAATACGTATTTTATTCTTTGGGTTATAATCCAGTACTATCATTATTTATTGCGTAGCTCAAGTTCTTACTGGCCATTGAGTGCTCTTTGAGATACCTTTTGACATGTTCCATCTCTTTTTCTTTTAAGCAGTTCCTTACTTTCTGACACCCAAGATGTTCTAGCCCTGGAATCAACCATTTCTCCAAGGACCCCTGGTTCCCTTTACTGAAGAATGGCATTTAGAAACCAAGATCTAGCAGCTAGGTGGTGTGTTCATGGCTACTAACCTGTCACTGATTCTAGTCCCTCTCACTGAATAGAGCTAGAAAATACATGTACATATGCTAACTCATACACACATATGTGCATTTATTTCTGTATCTGTTTGTGTATGCATATGCACACACACACACATAAGTGAGAACATGAGTACATACTGATAATTCAATTCCAGTCCAGCAACTCAAAGTTTATTCTAGCCTTCTCCATTTCCTTCTTTTTCTTTTACCTACAATGAGAAACCTACTTCTCAACTACAATATGTTTACATATTTGTTCAACTCTACTACACCAATAAATTGGTTTCAGAGATACTGACTCACCTGTCAAAACAGATTTACAATTACAGAACAATGTTTGTGTGTAGCTCTTTTTGTCTTTTGCCTTCACATTATCTGGTCAAAATCCTCTTTGCCAAGGTTACCTAGGTTGGGACCTTTGTTTCTGTTCTGTCAGCATGGTTATATGGTTCATTTGTACTCAGTTATGGTCATCTGTCTCAACTTGCATTTCATCTTAGATTCCCCCCACACCCTGGTTGATTGTGCTTTTATTTACATACAATAAAGTTCACGTTACAGTGTACAGTTCTATGGTTTTTGACAAATGCATAGAATTGTATGTCTACTGCCACAGTTCCACACAGCAGTGGTCCCCAACATTTTTGGCACCAGGGACTGGTTTTGTGGAAGACAATTTTTCCACAGACTGGGGACAGGATGGTTTCTGGATGATTCAAGCGCATTACATTTATTGTGTGCTTTATTGTTATTACACTGTAGTATATAATGAAATAATTATACAACGCACCATACTGCTGACAAGAGGCAGAGCTCAGGAGGTGATGAGAGTGATGGGGAGCGGCTGTAGATATGGATGAAGACAAACACACGTTTGTCTCAGGAGCAAAGAACTAAGACTCAACATGACTAGTATGTGGATGAATAGGAGTGATGCGAAATGAAGCTAAGGATAGGAGGGAAGTTGGTAGTTGAGAAGCAGGTTCTGGGAGAAAGGGACTGTCTGAAAGGTGACCAGAGATCAAAGTGACAGGGGAGCCTTCTATCCCCATGATGCTCTATCCTTGTGCCATCCCTTACAGATGTAAACAACTCAAGCTCAAACTCAGTTGAGGAGTTTCCGAGACCCTCTCCTGGAGGACCTGGAGGACCACTACCTAGACCCCCTCCTAATGGTGAAAATCAAGGTGATGGACCTCAGGAGAGACCACCCCCACAAGATGGTCAACCTCAGCAGGGACCCCACACACAAGATGGTCAACCTCAGCAGGGACCCCCTGCACAAGATGGTCAACCTCAGCAGAGACACACTTCTACAAGAGGGTCAACCTCAGCAGAGACCACCCCCACCAAGAGGTCATCGTCATCACCATTCTCTCCCATCTCCTTCTGGGAATAATCAGGGAACACCATCCCCAGGACGTGGACCAGAAAGACCTCCCCAGGGCCCACCACCCCAGTGTGGATCTCCCCAAGGCCCACCACCAACACAAAGACCTCCCCAAGGCCCACCACCCCAGGAATCTGGAATTCAATGACAGGTATGATTCAAGCTCACTCTCCATCAAGGGCCCTAACCCCTGCAGGTCTCAAACTTTACTGTGTCACTGAATCAACTGGAAACATATTGAAATTGCATAGTCCTGGACCCCAGTTCTAATGATTTCTATTCAGGTATTCTGGAGTAGTGCAGCAGGATCCTTTATTTTTTAACAAGCTATCTAAGGTGGTTCTGATTATGAGAAAGACAGCCCATACATTTCCTTTTTCCCTATGATTACCTGTCTTAAAGTGGGCTGGTAATGAGGAAGTAGGTCACTGTTTTCTCTTGGTCCTCTCCTCTCTTCCTCCTCAGGCTCAATGACTTTCCACCTGACCAGGCCTCTCAGGGCCTGTGTCCCTGGTAAATGATACTGTAATTTTATGCTGCTAAATGTTTTGTAGTTTAAAAAATATTGCTTATATATGCTCAAGTTAGAAAAACGCGAAATAGAAAGTATGAGGCTAACTTTTAAAGGCATATCATATCCTGCCTCTCCACTTCCTTCTCCAAAAGCCACCCAGTTAACTCGTTTGAACATCCTCTCGGAAATATTTGTGTCCATATAAATATATATAATCTTTTTTTATCCACAAATGGTATCATATTTTATAGTCAGATCTATATGCTGCTCATATCAAATAACGTATTTCTTCGAAAACTTCCATATTAGTTCATAGAGCTATGTGGATCTATTTGATCCTGGTTTTTGTTTTTGTTTCTGTTTTGTTTTACCACTGTATACTATCTATTGTCTGGCTGTGCCATGATTACTTTAACCGACCCCTATCAATGGACATGTAGGCTGGTTTCATTTTTTTGCTATTATAGGAAATGTACAGTAACCGTCTTTGTAAATACATATTTGAACATTACCAACAGCAATCAAGAGATAACCTCAGAAGAATCTTTTTTATTCATCTTGTAAGAAACAATTTAGAGCCCATTATCTGTTAGGTGCATATAAACCATAAACAAAAAAATTAGGAAGGAAAGGGCAGAATAAGGAAGAAGAGAGGGAGAAATGTTGAGCTCTCACCCACTTCCCTTCAATTAGTAGCAAGGATTAGAAACCCCCTGCAAACTTTTTTGGTTTTTCAGAAAATCAGTAAGAAGATACCAGTTCTTCAGAAAACCATGACACTGGAACAAGGCATTCTATCTTCAATTTACCAATGAAATAATCAGCATCCAAAATCTAAGTGCCATGTCTCATTCTGGGTGTTTGTCAATCTGAAATTTGAGGGCCATGAACCCAGCATAGGAACATCCAAGACCCCTTCTCACTGATGATTCCAGCAGGCTTCCTCCTGGACCACTTTTCTAGAAAACATTTTCCCTTTGTTCTTTGCTTGCAGACAGGAACAGCTCTCTCCTTTTCTACCTGCTGTTGCTTCCTCCCTCCTGACACCTCTATTCACAAACCAGCTGCCAGGTGAAAGAGCTCCACTGTTTTTCGCCTTCCCTGGATTCTACAGCACTGGTGCAATGTTTTTATTACTTTCACACCTTTTTTGAGTTTCAGTAATTTTAGCAAACAAGGAAAATATTGCAAAGGTGAAGAAGCTGCACAGGCTGGAGAAATCCTTAAAATACAAAAAATAAATGCTGGAGAGGCCAGCAAGAGTCTCCCCCACTCACGGGAGGCCCAGACACTTTTTAAGAGCTTGACCTCAACATTGCTAATTATTAGAGAAATGCAAATCAAAACTGCGATGAGGTTATCACCTCCTACTAGTCAGAATGACCATTATCAAAAAGTCTACAGATAATAAATGCTGGAGAGGGTGTGGACAAAAGGGAACCCTGCTACACTACTGGTGGGAATGAAACTGGTACAGCCACTATGGAGGACAGTATGGTGGTTCCTTAAAAAACTGAAAGTAGAGCTACCATATGATCCACCAATCCCATTCCTGGGTATATAGCAAAGAAAGCCATAATTCGAAAAGATACATGTACTCCAATGTTCATTATAGCATTATTTACAATAGCCAAGACATGGAAGCAACATAAATGCCCATCGACAGATGAATGGATAAAGAAGATGTGGTACATATATACAATGGAATATTACTCAGTCATAAAAAAGAATGAAATAATGCCATTTGCAGCTACATGGATGGACCTAGTGATTATCATACTAAGTGAAGTAAGTCAGACAGAGAAAGACAAATATCACAAAATATCACTTATGTGTGGAATCTAAAAAATGATAGAATGAACTTATTTACAAAACAGAAATAGACTCACAGACTTAGGAAACAAACTTATGGTTACCAAAAGGGAAAGGTGGGGGCTTCCCTGGTGGCACAGTGGTTGAGAGTCTGCCTGCTAGTGCAGGGGACACGGGTTCGAGCCCTGATCTGGGAGGGTCCCACATGCCGCGGAGCAACTAGGCCCGTGAGCCACGACTGCTGAGCCTGCGCGTCTGGAGCCTGTGCTCCGCAACAAGAGGCCGCAATAGTGGGAGGCCCGCGCATCGCGATGAAGAGTGGCCCCCGCTTGCCACAACTAGAGAAAGCCCTCGCACAGAAACGAAGACGCAACACAGCAAAAATAAATAAAGAAATTAATAAAAACTCCTACCCCCAACATCTAAAAAAAAAAAAAAAAAGGGAAAGGTGGGGGGAAGGATAAATTAGGAACTTGGGATTAACAGACACACACTACTATATATACTGTATATAACGTCGATAATCAACAAGGGCATACTGTACAGCACAGGGAACTCTACTCAATACTCTGTAATGACCTATATGGGAAAAGAATCTGAAAAGGAATAGACACATGTATATACATATCTGAATCACTTTGCTGTACACCTGAAACTAACACAACATTGTAAATCAACTATACTCCAATATAAAATAAAAATTAAAAACAAACAAACAAAATAAAAATAAAATTCCAAAATAACTGATCTTCTTGCTAGGGACATAAATGTGGTTCTAGGTCCCCATTACCTGGAGCTCACTATACCCCATTTCCCCTTTTTAATTTTTGCTCAATTTTCTCCCTCCCTAGATGCCCCACCATTCTTTAACAAACACGAGTCTATTTCATAAAGGAAGCAGCATGCTGTATTCTATAAAGCAAGGAATTTGGACAACTGAAGGTGGAAGATTGGTTGCAACAAAGTTACATTCTGCCCCTTTTGGAGCCTGTTTTTCTGTCACAGTCCAAAGTATTTGAGGTGTTTGGGGCGGGCGGGGGGAAAGGAAAGTAGATACTCCACGTCATTTTCTTCCAACTTGGCTTTAAGTGGGTACTCTGGGCTTTATGCCATTTTCAGTTTCTACATAAGAGCCTTCTAGTCAGAGCTCGGTAGAATATACACAATTGACAAAAGGTCTTACCGAGACTTGCAGAAAGCACTGGATGTGGTGATGTCGCGCTCTCCAGGGCTGGGCCTAGGCCAACGTTCCTGGGAACCAGGCCGCTCTCCTCATTCTGCCCGCGGACCCCTGGCCTCTCCTGCCCGCCCAGCGGTGGTGCGTGGAAGGCAGGGGTGCGAGCCCCGGCCCGCCTTTGGTCTTCCGCCCCTGCCCCTCAAGCCGCGGGCACTCTCTAGCCTCGACGCCTCGCTGCATGTCTCGCGAGAAGCCTCCCCACCCCGGTGGGGGAAGGGAGGGGGTGTCCCGCGGCCGTGCTGCGTGCCCACCTCAGTGCGTGGGCGCGTCTCGCCCCGCCCTCAGCGGTGCACCTGCAGCGCTCCAGGTCGCCCCTCAGTGGCCCGAGCTGTGGCGTCATTTGCCGTTGCCGGCAAGGCTCGGGTCCCCACCGCGATGGTGCGTCCGTCGAGCAGCTCTCTCCGGACGTCGAGAGGGTAAGGGAGGCGTGCCTGTCCCCGTCTCGTGGGGCAGGTGCCTCGTCGTGGTCGTCCTCGCCGCGTGCGGGGGGAACTGACGTAGCCGGGCGCGCGCCGTGTGTTAGCCTGGGTTGCACGCGGGCATGTGAGCCATCGTGGCGGGCCTGGCGACGCGAGGCGGGCTCGGTCAGACTTTTCAGATCCAGCCCACGCGCACGCCTCGGCCACGCCCCGCCCACGCCCCGCCCAGGCAGACGGAGGAGCCTGAGGCAGCGCAGGTTTTTCACTGCCTTGACCGCCAAGGCCCACGTCAGCTCAGCTGTGACCCATACCGCAGACCCCCAGCCCAGCCGTGAGCTAGCCTCTCTCGAAGTGCCTCCGTGGGCCCGAAGGGGAGACGATGGTGGGGGACGACGCGCCCTCGGGGAGAAAACCTCTTTTAGAGATCGGGGAGGACCTTGGGGTACCGGACCCCCAGCCTCCGCGCCTCCAAAGCCCGCTGTGCTGCAGCGTGTGCGCAGAACCTCTCATCCCCGTGTGAGGGGGGCGCCGTATTTTTTTTTTAAGTTAGACAAAAAATTAAAAAGATAATAGAAAAAAAAAAACTTGCCAAAATTAAATGAAATGCATGTCTATTTTGAGAAGAAACAGAGAATATAGTTATCAATTTGCGGACGGAAAGTTGAGGGTTCCATTACATTGGGAAGTTACCAAAATCAGCATCGGAAATAGTCTCAGTTCAAAGCTACAATCAACCGTGTGTGAAGTTCTTTATTAGATTTAAACATGAATAACTCAAGAAGCGGTTTAACAAAACCTATTTGTTTCAGTTAACTGTTAGTTCAGTATGAGTTAATAGTGTGAGCTAGTAGGTAAGAAAATAAAATCATACTCAGCATTCATTAAGCGATGTATAGTGAGTAGACCTGGAGTTAGGATGAATCTGGCCCTGAAGGAATGTTCCTCAGATCCCCTCTTTCCCGTATATAAGGTTTGCCAGTCCTTTCCAGAGATGTTCATGAATGGGCTCCTTTCCATCTTAGAGATCGGCTTGGATAGATTCTTATCATTCTATATGATTTCAAGGTAGATGGAAGCCCTTGATGAAATCCAAAGATGATTTTTTTTCACTTGATGTCAACGATCCCACTGTCCGGTTTCTTTTTCAATACTGATTTTGTTATGCCCATTGTAAAAGTGTTGTTTAACCCAGGAACATTTCCCAACTTTGTAAGAAATGGGAGTGAGTAGAAGTTATCAATGTACCATGACAGAATCAATATCAGAAACAGTATCCCCCAGATGAAACGAAAAGACATCAGAAAGTGCTACCAAAAAAAAAAAAAAAGACAAAGTGAATTTTTTCATGTCTTTTTAAAATTTGGAAGGCACATTGTCAGACAATATTGTAATTCGATCTTTTTTAAAAAAAATAAATTTATTTATTTATTTCTGGCTGCATTGGGTCTTTGTTGGTGCATGCGGGCTTTCTCTAGTTGCAGCGAGTGGGGGCTACTCTTCCTTGCGGTGCGCGGGCTTCTCATTGCGGTGGCTTCTCTTGTTCTGGAGCACGGGCTCTAGGCATGTGGGCTTCAGTACTTGTGGCTCACAGGCTCAGCTGATCCACGGCATGTGGGATCTTCCTGGACCAGGGCTCGAACCTGTGTCCCCTGCATTGGCAGGCGGATTCTTAACCACCGCACCACCAGGGAAGTCCTGTAATTTGATCTTTTGTCATAGCAATCTGAACAGTTTTAATTTGGGAGCACTTAATTTCTTAGTTTCATGTGTACTGTTCTTGCCCACAATAATTATTAGGAAGTGGTGAAGGCATTCTCTGCTAGGTTTTTACGTGGGCTAATCATTACTCTTCGTCCCCTAGGGTAGGTATTATTATTGTCCTCATTATATGGGTGAGGAAACTAAGGCTTTGAGAGTTGAAATAGCTTGCTAAAAGTCCAGAGAAAACAAAAAGAGATAAGATTAAACTCACGTCTGCAGAACTCCAATTAGAATACAGCATGCCACCTCCTTTATGAAATTCACTCAGATTCTGTTAACAAAGATGCGGGATCTAGGGAGGAGGAAAATTGAGAAATGCCAAAAAAGGGGAAAAGGGGTATAATAGGCTTGAGGGAGTAGGGACCTAGAGCTACATTTCTTTTTTTATCTTTAACAGGATCAGTTAGTTTGGAAATTTTAATGATTCCCTCAGCCTATGCAACTTCTTCACATTTGCAATATTTTCCTTATTTCCCTAAAATCTCAGTAAAATGTATGAAAATAATAAAAACATTGCATTAGTGCTGTAGAAACCAGGGAATGAGAGAAACAGGCACCTGGCTTATGAATAAAGGTGTCAGGGGAAAGGAGGCAATAGCAGGTAGAAAAGGAGATACACATTCCTGTCCCCAAACAAAGAACGAAGGGAAAATGTTTTCTAGGAAATTGGTCCAGGAGGAAGCCTGCTGGAAGCATCAGTGAGAAGGGGTCTTGGATGTTCCTATGCTGGGTTCATGGCTGTCAGATTTCAGACTCACAAACACCCAGAATGAGACACGGCACTTAGAAATTGGATGCTGATTATTTTATTGGTAAATTGAAGATGGACTCCCTTGTTCCAATGTCATGGCTTCCTGAAGGACTGGTATCTTCATACTCATGCTCTGAAAAGCAAAAAAGAAAGTTCATAGAAGGTTGGCAGGTGGTTTCTAATCCCTGCAGATCACACTGAAAGGAAGTAGGCAAGAGCCCACAATTTTTTCTCTCTTCTTCCGCCCTCTCCGGTTTCCTTCCAGATTTCTTTTGGTTTGCAGTTTTTATGCACCTAACAGATAATGGGCTCTAAATTGTTGCTTACAAGATAGAAAAAGATTCTTCTTAAGTTGCTATTTAAGGTGTTCAAATATATATTTACAAAAATGGTTACTGCAGTCCGTTTTATAGTAGTGAAAAACTGAAACCAGTCTAAATGTCCATTGATACAGGGCTGGTTAAAGAAATCATGGCACAGCCAGACAATGGAATAGTATACAATTAAAAAGAAAACAAAACCAATACCAAATAGATCCGTATAGCTCTGTGAATTGATAAGGATGTTATCTAAGAGGTTTGTTCTTTGAAATGAGCAACTTATAGATCTGCATATGAAGAATGATATAACTTGTGGATAAAAAGGTTATATATGTTTATATGAGCATAAATATTTCCAGAGGGTGTTCAAAAGAGTTAATTGTGCTGGCTTGTGGGGAAGTAGGATGTGAATGCCTTTAAGAGTTAGCCTCATACTTTTCTGTTCCGTTATATTTTACCTTGAACATACACTAATTCAAAACGAAATATTTTAAAAGCTAGATAAATTTAGCAGCGTAAAATTAAAGTATCATTTAGCAGGGACACTGGAGCTGAGAAGCCTGGTCAGGTGGAAACTTGAGATGGGAAGTCATTGAGCCTGAGGAGGAGGAGAGGAGAGGACCAAGGGAGAACACTGTTCTACTTCCTCATTACCAGCCCACTTTAAGACAGGTAATCATTGGGGAAAAGGCACTTTATGGTCCGTGTTTCTCAAAATCAGAATCACCTTGGATAACATGTTAAAAATAAGGGATCTTGCTGTTCTATTCCAGAATATCTGAAATGTTTAGAACTGGGGTCCAGGACTATGCAATTACTACATATTTTCAGTTGATTCAGTGACACAGTAAAGTTTGAGACCTGCAGGGGTTAGGGCCCTTGATGGAGAGTGAGCTTGAATCATACCTGTCATTGAATTCCAGATTCCTGGGGTGGTGGGCCTTGGGGAGGTCTTTCTGGTCCACGTCCTGGGGATGGTGTTCCCTGATTCTTCCCAGGAGGAGGTGGGGGAGAATGGCGATGACGATGACCTCTTGGTGGGGGTGATCCCAGCTGAGGTTCATCACCTTAAGGGGGTGGTCTCTGCTGAGGTTGACCATCTTGTGGGCGTGGTCTCTGCTGAGGTCCATCACCTTGGTTTTCACCATTAGGAGGGGGTCTAGGTGGTGGTCCTTCAGGTCCTCCAGAGGGTGGTCTGGGAAACTCCTTATCTGAGTTTGAGTTTGAGTTGTTTACATCTGTAAGGCATGGCACAAGGATAGAGGAGCTAGGTGACGGATGGCTGCCCTCTCATTTTGATCTCTGATGACCTTATCAGACAGTCCCTTCCTCCAGAACCTACCTCTCAACTACCAACTTCCTACTCCTTTTTGCAGTACTCCTGTTCACCCACATACTAGTGATATTGAGTCTTAGTTCTTTGCTCTTGAGACAAATATGTGCCTTAAATTTGGCAAAAAAGAAGGTGTTGGGTATCTTAGAATCCCCAGAGGCTGCCTCCTAGGACAGAAAACAGCAAATGGATTATCCATGGCAGTTATGTTGCCAGTTATATTTTGGGTCACTGACATAGCTTGCCAACTGTGATTCCAAATCTGGCCTGTTGAGTGTATATGTGGAACTCTTTGGCTCTAAGAGCAGGTGAAGCAATAATAATAAGAGAGAGAGAGACAGAGGGAGAGGCAAAGTGATGGCCCACACGGGATTCACTAAATAACTTTTCCAAATTTTAATTAAGCACAGGGACATAGTTGAGAGGAGAAGCACAGAGAAGAAGGAACCATACCTAGTTTCTTTTCATTTTTCTTAAACCACATATTTAAAGAGAGGAACATTGAGGAAGAAGGAAGCAGTTGGTTCTGAGTACACTGGAGGAGTCAGAACGTGGACAGCTTGCCTTGCTGTCCTCTCTCAACAGTCATTTCTGGCCTGAGGGCACTCCTGTGTCATCTAAGCTAGACATCTCTGTTACTCAAGTTAGGGCCCTGCTCATGGTCCCCAAAATCAAGATTAGAAAAGGATTGCCTAAATCCTTTTTTTTGTTTGTTTGTTTTTTTGCGGTACGCGGGCCTCTCACTGCTGTGGCCTCTCCCGTTGCGGAGCACAGGCTCCGGACGCGCAGGCTCAGCGGCCATGGCTCACGGGCCCAGCCGCTCCGCGGCATGTGGGATCTTCCCGGCCTGGGGCACGAACCCGCGTCCCCTGCATCGGCAGGCGGGCTGTCAACCACTGCGCCACCAGGGAAGCCCAGGATTGCCTAAATCTTTAAGGGTACTAACTTTAATCAGCTCTTCACAAGAGAATGATGATAATAGGACAACAGAGAACTGAAAAGTTGCTAATGAAAAAAAAGAAAGATGATGGAGGATTAATTGAGCCTTACCTGAAATGAGGTTGAGAAAGCCTTCATCGTTGCCCTCTGGGAAAAGAAGCAGAAGATGAAGTGCAAAGTACGTTCCAAAACCTTCAGGGCTCACAACTGTTGTACAGGGAAATGGACACTTCCAGCCACACCCCATATATCCCCTGAGTTATCCCGTCAGCCACCATCTGTGATGCTTTTGCAAAGGGAGGAGGATGTGGAGGGGTGGCTGGGTTGCTCCTGTGCTGAGGATCAACTGCAAACTCAAGATACACGAGGCCCTTCTGTTCTCCCTAGGATCCCTTAACCCCATTGCTAATTTAGGTTAAGTGCTGGGGTATTTCAATGTCATATGTTAGTGTACTTCTGCCCTCTTTCTTCATAAAACACTCTACTTATATTAACGTGCTTTCTCAAGGTGACAGGACCAGGAGTAACACGTGGATACAATCTTGCCCATTTTGGGCACAGCACATTGACATATTAAATGTGGGTGGGAGTAAAACAAGACCACTAGGCCTTGGAATCTCTGTATCTCTATGTCTCTAGGCAGAGAGAGAGAGAGAGATTTATTATCCTAGTCTCTATCTCTGAAGTAGCTCTGAACGGGCTTCACCTCCTCCGTCTATGTGGCATCCCCTGGCAAGTCCATCTTCATCCTACTTCATGCCTACTTTGATTACCGTAACCTCTTCATGAGGGAACTTCTCTGTACTGGTCTTGCGTTTTTGTAATGCATTCTTCATAACACAGTCACAGAGACTTTTGTAAAAATGCAGAACTTAACATTTCATTCCTCTGGTTGAAAATTCTGTACTGGTTTCCAGTTGTACTTTAAATAAAGTGTGAGGCCTTCACACTCACGAGGATGTGAAGGGCCTTATTCTTGTCTTAAGCACCGTGCAGCCTCATCTTTCCTCTCCTTTCCGTCCTGTCTCTACCAGCTTCCTCACTGCAGTCTCTGTGATCTCCGCAGCCCCAAGCAGACTCAGCACCCTCCCCCTTCTTCTTCTTACCATCAAATGGGCCCTGAGCTGAGCGCAGGGCCAGCAAGGCCACTGAGAGCAGGATCAGCAGCATCTTGGAGGAAGCTCTGGAGGGGTTCTCAACTCTGTGCCGGGGGAAGCCAGGCAGCTTCCTTTATAAAGGGGAGCAGAACAGTGGTATCTTTGAGTTCCATACTGGACAGACCTTATCACCGGATAGACAAGGTAAGGGTTGGGACTTATCCCAGCAGGATGGAGTGGATAGTTGTTGCTAGTGTGTCATTTCTAAAAGGTACAACATATGACTTGGGCAAAGATTTTGAAGGAACAATATCCAAGCAGTCAGCACAGGTATTAGAATTGTTCTGTCATCACTTGATTTTCAGTCTGTTTAGTTAGTCTATTTCTCTGTCCTTACATTGTGTTGTTCCTGTGTGTGGGGTGTGTGTGTGTGTGTGTGTGTGTGTGTATGTTGGCAGTGATCCTACTGCCCATAGTGAAATTGATCTATATCTCTGGCCATTATTATGACCTAAACTCCATCATTCATTGTATTTCTGTACGTATGTGTATGATATGTAGAGAAGCATTTTGATGATAGAAATCATCTCGGTTTAACTTTGAAAGTTATGTGGAAAACTCATATTGTGCACACATGGATAGCAGAGAAGGTTGACCCTCATCCTGCTCAGGCCCCATCCATCATCCCAGATTCCATGGCTCTAACTGAGAAATCTTTGTGTTGTAGACAAATGTGACCTAAGAATTTCTATTCATATTAATATCCTTAAGATTTATGATATTTAATAAATGCAAATGTAGACACAGAATCTACCATAGGGGGTCCAGGACAGAAGAAATGAATAAATACATAGTTCCTAGAATGGATCATGGATCATGTTATTTTATGTCTCTAAGACTTCTTCCATGCTGCTTCTCTTTTCTAGAATCTTCTGTAAGATTCTGGTTGGGTCTTATTTCTTCTAGAAAGTATTTTTAAACCCCCCTCCCCCCACTGATAATTTAGAGGCTGCAATTATGCACGCCAATAAGATAGTCTGATGCTCCCTTTAAAGCCTCAATTGCATTTCATGGATCTTCTGTTTTTCAATCAGTTTCTGTGCTAGAATCTGTTTTCTCATTTTGTTCTTTAACAGAGAATGTTTTCTCTTCAAAATTCTGGCACTCATATCTCCCCATTCTCTACCTGAATCTTATTTGTTGATATTTTATCTGGAATCAGTTCTCCTTGGTTTTTTTCCCCTCTTATATCTATCTTTTTTTCCTGTGCATTTTGGAGGAATTCTTTTATTTGATCATCTAAATCAGGCCTCTCTCCTCTTCACTAGCTTGTTGCTTTTATTTCAGACTTGGCAACAAGTATTGTGTTTCCAAAAATTTTTTTTAATTACCTGCACTCTTCTTTTCAGTTGATTATTATATTTAGTAGTTGTCTGCTTATCCTTTTATTTGAGGATGAGATTCGTCAACATCATCAGCTGCCACTTATTTCAGAACTAGTGTTGGGTTTTTGTAATTGTTCAGTTTTTGTGCAGTGAAATTTTATGCTTGTGTTATCTGAGGGAGAGCCATGTAGCTGGAAATCCTAAAGAACATGTCCTTGACTAGTGTGCATGAGTGGGTCACCTGCAATGCATATGAGTGTCTGGGTCTGGGCTTTTCTGAAGGATTGCAGATAATATTACAGGAAGGCTTTCTGATACAGTGGGGTTTGCTACAGATAACTTTGCCACTGCAAGGAGACTGGGCAGATTGGTTTCTTTTCCTGGCATAATTATGGATGCGTTCCAGAAAGGGGACTGTATCCACAGTTGGCAATGTGGGAAAGCTATGTGGCTATGTGGCAAAGCAGAATCGTTCCAACTGGGCTTTGTGGGAGAAAAAGAGTACTTTCTTGGGATAAACAGGTCCTCTTATGGTATTGGGATGACTTTTTCTGGTTTCCTCAGACAATAATTTGGAAAGGAAAGTGGAGGAGAACAGTCCTGACCAGGTGGCTTTTGGTAAACCTTCAGGTGGGAAAGGAGGGTCAGAGGTAAGGAAGAGAGGGAAGTGGCAGCCGACTTGTGTGTGGGCTGCGGAAGGGGCGGTCCTGCTGGAAGGCGGGCTTCCCTTTGGCTTGGTGAGGACTGGAAGAGAGCAGGGAATTCTTCAAAATATCACTCAGTTCAGGACCTTTCACTAACCTTCTCCAGTGTCAACCATGGAGGAAAGAGATTAGTGTGCTATGACAGGATAAATAGCAGCTCTGAACTCACCAGACACAAGGAAAACAGAGGAAATGGAAGAGCTGAAAGAGAAGGCTGTCAGTCAGGAAGGGTGGGGTGAATGCAAAGAACAAGGCCACAGCAGGAGGTTAGGCACCTGAAAATGAATGCATGCTCTCAAGCAATGCACTTGCCTCCTAGTACGTATGCTTAACTTAACATGTCCCAAAGAGAATTTCTGATTTCCTTCCTTAAAATCCACTCTCCCTCAATCTTTTCTCTGTTAACGACAGTTGTTTCAGCCATTTGTTCCAAAATAGGAAGTCATTCTTGACCTCTGACCCCCCCCCCACCTGCCCATTAGCAAGTCCAGTCGGCTGGACCTTCAAAATATACCCCCAATATGAGTGCATCCATAATCTCTACCCAAGAATGTAGTCCAGGCTGTGATTCTTTCTCTCCTGGAGGACTGTAACAGCCTCCCAGCTGGTCTTGGTAACATTCCTGCCCTCTGCCACACTCCATATCAGTTTTCCACTCAACAGCCAGAGTGATAGAAAAATATGAATTACATCATATCACTTTCTTGCCTAAAATTGCCCAGTTTTTTCCTTACACTTGTAGTTTGATGTGCATTTCATACCTCAGCTCCTTCAACAACCACATCTCCCTTCTTTCTAGAGGAGTGATGAGCTCTCTGAATGTGACAGAAATATAATCTTCTTAAACTTTATCATGCACTAGTTTGCCTGGAACACTAAAGGGTGGTTATAGCAGAAAAGATGAGTACTGACAGAGTTGACAAACTTGTGCTGAGAGAGTGAGTGAATTATATCGGGTCCCTATGGTCTAGGAAGTGCTCATGGGAATTGGAAGAATTGATGTGTCCACTGAGTTAAATAGGCACTCTGATGATGTAATTAGCAAATAAACAGTGATTACCTGTGTCTTAAATTGTGTTAAGACACAATTAAACTTTGATTCGATTTTCCTAAAGCTTCTGGGCGTACTGTTATGCTGGTTACTATATTTTAATTTCATATTGACGGCTTCTAGTGAATAGATTAGGGCAGAAATACTGGGAAGTGATATGTGACATTAGGTTACGAAAAGACAGTGACTTCCATCGCAACTCTGCTCTCTCACTCTGTTGAAGCATAGCTTTCACTGGGGGAAGCAAGCTGCCCTGTCATAAGGCAGCCCGGGGAGAAGAAACCTAGTTGCCATGTTGTGAGGACATTCAGACTGTGACTAAGTCCATATGGTTAGGAACTGAGGACCACTAGCAGCTATGAGTGAGCGTGGAAGCAGGTCTTCCTCTGGTGGACCTCGAGAGGACCACAGCTCCGTGTGACTGCCACTTCCTGAGAGACCCTGAGCCATAACCACCCAACCAAGCCACTCCTGGACACGTAGCCCACAGAAACCATGAAATAAATAGATGTTTATTGGTTTAAGCTGCTAAACTGGGGATAATTTATTGCACAGCAACAGATAAGAACATCTCCTCCTGTTAATATCTTGCTCCTTCCAATTCAACAACTCTTGCAAGAGACTCAAAGAAACAAATTGTTAACAAAACTTACCCATTTCCTCAGCCTGGCTTATATTATATTATTAGAGTCACCATGCAGGATGTAGTTTTTCTGTTGTTGTTTTATCTATGATAGATGTTGCCAATTCAGCAATAGATTATTTTTTATTTCTTGTAATAAATGAAGGGATGTGGGGCTTCCTAGTTCATTCTACCACCAATATTATCTATGAAGAGGAGAACATGTAGTGCAGAAAAACACTTTACAGAAGAACTTAAAATCCAAAGTGAGTAATCAGGAAGTAGGAAAACCCATATACCTTCAAATAATTTCAAGTTCCCAGAGTCAGACGAATTGCATCTTTGGTTGTAGGGAACTGGTAGATGTGAACTGAAAGACAAATTTTTGAGATAAGGAAGTTCCAGGAAAGATGGGAGCATAAGGAGAATAGCTTAGAACCCTTTCACTATCCAAAATGGAGTAAAATAAGAGAAAGGAAAAACAAAATGGTATGATCAGTGCTGAAACTATAGGACAGGTATTGATATGTTGGCCAACCTGTCAAATCCTTGTCTCGGGGGAAACTACTTCAAAACGTGTGATCCCATTAAAGCTTCTAATCATAATTGCCCAAACCTCAGGCAACTGGGGTTGGTGTATGTCTAGGCCAGTCATAGTGATTGGCTGAGGAACTGGCATGTGGTTAAAGCATATCTAGTCAGTGTCTTCCAAGTGGAAGTCTTCCATAGGAAAATATATGAATGAATTGCTAAAATGAGGGGATGTCATATGGAGCTGCTGGCAGTCATTTTGGCAGCCACACGTGGAAAGAGCTAGAGATGGATTAAAGCCTTTTGACAACATTTTTGAGCCACTGAATCCAGTCATATTTGAGGTCCCTGTTATATGCATATTCCATTTTTTATACTTAAGTTAATTTTAGTTGGGTTTCTTGCATTTGGAACCAAATTAATCTTTGTGGAAAAAGATTGCTAAGTGCAAAACACAAATTTTGAGATGCTTCTGCCAGAAAGAAAGACTATTGGATTTTCCTAAATAAGAAAGTAGCATACATTTCGTGAAACAACTGAGTGTTATTTTGTCAAATTCCATAAATTTGACTTCCCGAAGCTGGAAGATTGAATGCAGCGAGTCATATTCTGCTCCTTTTGGAGCCTTTTTTTCTGTCACAGACCAACAGTATTTGAGGTTTTTTGAGGGGCTAGAAGGGAGAGTAGATATTCCTTGTCATTTTTTTTTTCCAACCTGGCTTTATGTAGATACTTCTTGCTTTATGTCATTAGCAGTAGGAAAAATGTGAGCTTTTCTAGTTAGAGCTTGGTAGAACAAATATAATTTCCAAAAGGTCTTATTAAGACTTGCTAAAATTAAATGAAGTACATGTTTATTTTGAGAAGAAATACAGTATATATTTACTAATTTGAGGACATAAAGCTAAAAGTTCTATTACATTTGGTAAATACCAAAATCAGGTTCGGAAATACTCTCAGTTCAAAGCTACAATCAATGGTGTATGTTCTGTATTAGATTTAGAAATGAATTACTAGGGGGCTTCCCTGGTGGCACAGTGGTTGAGAGTCTGCCTGCCAATGCAGGGGACACGGGTTTGAGCCCTGGTCTGGGAAGATCCCACATGCCGTGGAGGAGCAACTAAGCTCCTGTGCCACAACTACTGAGCCTGTGCTCTAGAGCCCACGAGCCACAACTACTGAGCCTGCATGTCTGGAGCCTGTGCTCCGCAACAAGAGAGGCCACGACAGTGAGGGGCCTGTGCACCGCGATGAAGAGTGGCCCCCGCTCACCACAACTAGAGAAAGACCTTGCACAGAAACGAAGACCCAACACAGCCAAAAATAAATAAATTAATTAATTTTAAAAAAAGTCAAAAAAAAAAAAGAATTACTCAAGTAGTTGAAACAAAATCTATTTGTTTCTGTTAACTGCTAGCTCTGTAGGTGTTAATAGTGTGAGCTACTGGTAAGAAAATAAAATAATGCTCAGCATTCATTAACAGAAGTATAGTGAGTAGACCTGGAGTTAGGATGAATCTGATTCTGAAGGAATGTTCCTGAAATCCACTCTTCTTAGTACGTGAAGTTTGTCAGTCTTTTTCAGAGATGTTCATGAATGGGTTCTGTGACACTGTAGAGATCTACCAGGATATATTCTCATCATTGCATGTGATTTCAAGATAGATGGAAGCACTCAATGAAATCCAAATGTTTATTTTCCACTTGATGTCAACAACCTCAATGTCAGGTTTCTTTTTCAATACTGATTTTGTTATGCCCATTGTAAAAGTGTTGTTCAACCCAGGAACATTTCCCAACCTCGTAAGAAATGGGAGTGAGTAGAAGTTATCAATGTACCATGACAGAATCAATATCAGAAACAGTATCCCTAGATGAAACAAAAAAACACCAGAAGAGGAGTTATGTAAACTTCCCACCAAGGATGAGATTTAAGGTTAAAGGAAAGTAGAGAACGATTTACAACTTGGAGCAACATAAGCTCTTTAATCTTTGTTAAGAATTCCAAACAATCATTCTCCAAGTCCTTATTCTAATCATATGTGACAATCTGGCCTTTTTGGTTTTTCATCTGAGATATTAGAAGTGTGTTCACTAATACCCTTTATCATGAACTACCCTTCCCTACTTGATTTTTTTTTTTTTGTGGTACGTGGGCCTCTCGCTGTTGTGGCCTCTCCCGTTGCGGATCACAGACTGCGGACGCGCAGGCTCAGCTGCCATGGCTCATGGGCCCAGCCGCTCCGCAGCATGTGGGATCTTCCTGGACCGGGGCACGAACCTGTGTCCCCTGCATCGGCAGGCGGACTCTCAACCACTGCGCCACCAGGGAAGCCCCAGACGTAACTTTTAAAACAAAGGAGCAGACTATCTATCATTAAGGATCCAAGCTAGACTAGCCACTACCTTTCTAGAATAAGAAAAAAATCAACTGAATTTATAAAAAGGTACTGAATAATGTCCCTAAGTGTATAATAATACTTATATGTCTACTTTGACACAGAATTTGTATGGTGTGTGTGTGTGTGCATCTAAGGATTATATGAACAGTAATGTCCCTTGTCAGAGAGGATAAAAACAACCAACTCACCAGAGATAAAAACAAAGTTTACAAAAGAATCACATATTTGTAGAATTTTTGGACATGTTTGTGTGCGTATATAGTGCTGAGTTGACATTTATAGTAATTAAAATAAAAGCAGCTGAAAATGTATATACATCTTAAGGCCAGCAGGTGGCAAAATTGTGCTTGCTAATGATATTACAATTTTGAATACAATAATTCATAATTTTGCTAGTAATTTTAGAGATTATAATTGTAAACATTTTTTAAAACCATAAAAAATGAAGAAATTTTTGTTAGGATTTACAGTTGCCATAATTATTCAGTGGTAGAAGCAAACAAACAAAAAAACCCAAAAACAACGTAGAAAATAAATGTTGAAAAGATGTGGGTTATAAATTAATTTTGATGGAGCAGTAGGTCAAGTCTGACACTAGGAAGAATGTAAGAACCATAAGAGCTTTGTAAAGCGTACCCTTACTCCAGGGAACAGGGCTATGGGGTACTCTGATGTATCCATGATGATGACACATGTATATGCAGATCTCCATAAAGATTTAGATTTCTAAGCTGCATTCATTATTTGGACAACTATATAAGAAGTTTCCTGGGTGGGGTTAGGGGAATTAGATGAAGGTGGTCAAAAGATACAAACTTCCAGTTATAAGATAAATAAGTACTGGGGAGGTAGTGTACAGTATGATGACTATAATTAACATTGCTGTATGGTATATTTGAAAGTTGCTAAGAGAGTGGACTGTAAAAGTTCTCATCACAAGGAAAAAGACATCTTTTTTTTGGTATTCATACTAGATGATGGATGTTAACTAAACTTAATGTGGTAATCATTTTGCAATATATGTAAATCAAATTGTTATTTGTACACCTTAAACTTATACAGTGCTGTGTGTCAATTATCTCTCAATAAAACTGAAAGAAAAAATAAATTTCCTAATGGTTGTCACTGGGATTATCTTGTTTTAGGAAAGGTGAAATTCTAATTATACTGGTTATAGTTAGATTCAGTACTGAGGATAATTTGATTTAGAATCCCTTTCAGTAAAACAGTTAAAAATTACTTTGTACTTCTTAGAAGCAAGCATAGTTTTAATTTTTAGATTTACATTTCAGTGTTACTAAACTTTTCTTTAATGACCTATAAGATAAAAAAAGATTTAGGCAACTATGCATAGTGCTTACGAGTGGAATTTAGCAGTAAATGTCTCATTAGGATTAAGTTCTCCCTACACATGTACTAATCTTGGAGAGGTGAAGCTATAAGAAGTAGGGGCCTGGGAACTTCCCTGGTGGTGCAGTGGTGAAGTATCTGCCTGCCAGTGCAGGGGGCATGGGTTCGAGCCCTGCTCCGGGAGGATCCCACATGCCCCAGAGCAACTAAGCCCCTGTGCCACAACTACTGAGCCTGCGCCCTAACGCCTGTGAGCCACAACTACTGAAGCCCGCACGCCTAGAGCCCGTGCTCCGCAACAAGAGAAGCCACTGCAATGAGAAGCCCGTGCACCGCAAGGAAGAGTAGTCCCTGCTCGCCGCAAGTAGAGACAGCCCGCGTGCAGCAGCAAAGACCCAATGCAGCCAAAAATAAAAAATTAAATTAAAAAAATATAAATTGAAAAAAAAAAGAAGTAGGGGCCTATTCCACATAATAGAAGCACAGAAAATAACTATAAAAAGATTAAGTCTGGGCTACGGGCTGGGCATTGTCTACCAATGTATTTATTGTCTTCTCCCTATTAAAATGGCATTTAGAGATTAAGTTCTGTGCCTCTCCTTTCCATAAGAAGAAGCCTGTGTTAGAGACCCCAGCCTTGATCCAAGAAAAGCTACTAGTATCACATCCATAGCTAGTCTCATGCAATCTGGAGAGAACTGGATCCCATTCTGGAACCGAATTATTGGGAAAATAAAATGATTGTCCATACTTTATTGCTGATCACTTCCCTCCAAAGTAAACTTTTTATAGTCGAAGTAATGAGTTTTTTGGTTTTGTTTTTTTTTCAGTTTGAGATCAGGAGTGTTGCAAATAACCTGTTTCTAATGTCAGAATAGGCTTATATCTGAGCTCTGCCCTAGGCCTAGAACTGAAACTGAGAAGATATTTCAGTGTTCAAGCCACATTGTCTTGAACTTTACTGAAAGAAAAGGTCCCAGTAGAAATACGCACGGATGAATACAGAACGTGATAATGTTGAATCTCTGATGGTTCAGGTGTTGTGTCTGCTGCTCTTGATTAAACCTCATGTCCTCCAAGGCAGGGGCTTTCATAACTGAAGTACAGAAACCAGGGGGGCACCTGCAAAACCCATTCTTCCACAGTCCACCCACCTTGACATTGGTTAGGGCTGTCTATCGAGATCTATGCCCTGTGCTGGATTGCCCAGAATAAACCATTTAAAAATGGATCAGAGGTTGGTTTGATCAATTAAAAAAAGACAATTTTTTTTTTTTGGAGGGGGATTATTTGAAGGTATAAAAGCTCGGGTGACAGATGGGTTATTTTCAACTTTAGCAATTTGGAGGGACACCAACGTCGATAGGGCTTCAGAAGACTAAGGCACTATCTTGACTTGTATGTTAGTACATCTGTTTCTTAGACCCAGGTTTAAATGAGTTAGCTTTAAAATAACTTCTTTTCCCTTCCATATGGATCTAACCTGACCTCTAAATTTTAAGGCTTCTATTAATTGTACTCGACTTTGCAGTCTGAGATGCTTTTTATCAATTAAAAAGCTAAAACAGTCTTTTGAAAAACAGCTCTTTTTTAAAATTAAACATCTTTTTGTTTCTTTATCTGTTGGACACAATCTCTATTACTGTGCCAATGATTTTAGAGCCAAGATGTTCTAAGTACAGTATTTCCTTAGTGGTTTTTGCTTTTTCGTTGTGTGATGATTTATTTTTCCTCATTTTGGTTCATATGAAAAAGTATACCCACTCTCCCTCACCCAGTATATGAAAGCTCTCCATTCCGCTTTATTTTTCACTGATGGCACTCCACCACCTTACTGTGAATAAATCCACTTGGTGCTTGAAAGCCATAAGGATGAGCAAGAATTTCCAAAGTTCACTGCAGATCCCTAATTAGGACAGAAACTGGGAGGAGTGCCCTCAGATGTACTGCAACTAAGATGTACTTTACTAAGAATTCCAGTGTTTCTTCATTTGTTGTAGGCACCAGGAATGTCCTTTGGCCTTTCAGTTCTTCCAAGGGCATTGCTGAGATTTGCATTAGTGAGGAGTGGGGGTGGGGAGGAGTTGGTTTCAGCTGCAAAAGATTCATGACCTGACCTGGTGGTAATCCTGCTGGGCAATAGGCTATCATGTGTTCTTGCTGAAATTGCAAGGACGTTCCCACACTTAGGGTAATTCAAGAAATAGACTGATGTGACTCAATCCAGCCCAAGTGTTGGAAATTCTGATAGCTATTGAAGGGGTTCTTTGGTCCACTGTGTTTGGAATCTTCCAGATCTACTCCTCAGACTACCTTCCAGGCATTAGGATTTTCCTCTCCTTCTTTTGTACCTATATTCATAAACTTTCTATTCCCCCACCACTTTATGTCTCCATGTGTAAGTTGTGTTTTCTTCTTGACTCTATCAAATGCTATTGATGCTCTAAGAAAAGTCTCCATTAAAATAGGACTGCAGAATTTTGTAACCGGGAATTTAGTTCAGCCTCCCCAGGAGAGTGATGACTTAGCTTCAAAATTCATGTTTTTACCTGATCTCCACTCCATCATGGGAAGGAACGTGTTTTCTTTCCATCCTAGGGGAAATGAATGTCCTTTCCTCTGTGTTCTCCATCGCCTTCACCCCTCTTCCCCACAAATAGGCCAACTGGCTTTAGGCATCAGAGTATAAAATACTCGAATTTAATATCAGATAATGTTAACTATTTATATTCTAATACAAAAGGCCCTCAATAATTATATTAAAAAAAGATATCCTCAAGTATTACTCAGGTAATACTTCTGTTTGAGAATTTGAGAAAAGCTACGGGATTATTCAGAATTACCTATACATGTAAAAAAAATTGAATCCCTCATCAAATGTATCTTTAGTAATAAACTTGAGATGCACTTGTGGTTTGGCCAGTTACTATGACCTTAGGAAAGTTACTTAACCTCACTAAATCCTAGTTTCCTTACCTGAAAAAATGATGATGAAAATATCTTCCTCATAGGGTACACGTGAGGATTATGATCATGTAAGTAAATAACTTTTCATAGTTCCTGGTATTAAAATCTCAATAAAATTTTAAAAACATGCTGATAGTGATATGTTCTTTTTTTATCAAGGTTTTTTTTTTTTTGATGTGGACCATTTTTAAAGTCTTTATTGAATTTGTTACAATATTGCTTCTGTTTTGTTTTGATTTTTTGGCTGCAAGGCATGTGGGATCTTAGCTCCCTGACCAGGGATAGAACCCACACCCCTGCATTGGAAGGCAAAGCCTTAACCACTGGACCACCAGGGAAGTCCCAATGATACATTCTTTTAGCCAACTAATCATAAGTATTTTTACCCTCAATTTTAAAATTCTTAAAAAAATCTTGCTCCCTAACCCTTAGGTTATGTGTTTACTATGATCACTATTTCCCTTTTAACTATTAAGAGTCTCCATTCCCCCAGCATTCTTGTCAGTTGCACTGCATAAACAAGTGTTTTTCTTTATTGATCAGAATTATGCCACCTCTTTGCTTCTTCAAGTTTGAGATCTCTGGGCCAATCAATATTCTTCAAGGCCTGAAAAAGCTTGATTTATGGGAGAAATAAAGTAGCTGACTTTAGTATCAGGGACAAACACATCTTTATTTCTTTTATTGACTGCTAAGTGTAGAAAAACCAACTAATTTGGCATTCATTCAACAATATTTACTCACATTAGGCAATGCTGTAGGCTGGGGATTGAGAAAATCTTTGGCTTCATGGATGTGACCTGGAAGGATGCCAGGAGGAATAAAATTCCTTGTAAATTAGAATAGTAAGTGGTTAATAATAAGTAGGGCAAAAATCTTGTTTTCTCCCGTGGGAAACTTTGCTGAGTTGTATCATGTAGGAAGAAAAATACACATCTGGTTTTAAGAGCAATTGTTAAGAATAAATGGTAAATCATGGAGCCTTCATTCAGTTCCTACTATATATTTGCTGATATTACAGGCTGTAAAATTTGATAGGATACAGTACCTTCCCTCACAGGGCTTCTAATCTAGGTGGAGGATATAATAACAAATCTGCTAAAGTGCCTTAGTTTCTTCAGTGTAGCAAAACACTAATATGAAGAAAAAAGGTTGAGGAAGGCACATGTTCATTAGCCACCCAAATGGAGCATCCCTGTATGTCACCATTCCAGGGCTAATGGCAGCCTCATTCTTTTGTGTTACAAATTGGGACATTATTGCCTCTAGGAAATAGTGATGCCCACCATTTGTCAACCCATTGGCAATACTGAATTATTTCATTGATCAAATTACATTTCTGATATTTCAGACTAAAATGTTTTAGTCCCTGCACTTTCACAGCAATACGTAATTACCAAGGGAAGAGATCATAGTCCAGGAAACCTGTCTTCTTGGATATTCTTTAAAAAACTACATCTGATAATTAATGCACAATTAAGCACAAATAAGGAAGCCTATGAAAATGGCGTAGGTTGATATTAACACAGCCCTTTTTTTTTTTTTTGCGGTGCGTGGGCCTCTCACTGTTGCGGCCTCTCCCGTTGCGGAGCACAGGCTCCGGACGCGCAGACTCAGCGGCCATGGCTCACGGGCCTAACCGCTCCGCGGCATGTGGGATCTTCCCAGACCAGGGCTCGAACCCGTGTCCCCTGCATCGGCAGGCGGACTCTCAACCACTGCGCCACCAGGGAAGCCCAACACAGCCCTTTAGATGGATTAAAAGAAATGATCTCTAATCTGGTCAGGAGCATCTAGGAAAAACTTAATGGAAAACGTGATGTCTAAGTTCAGCCTTAAAACACAGGTAGAGTAACCATAAGCCAAAAAAAAAAAAAAAAGGTACAGAAGGCAGAAGAAAGTGTACGTAGAAAGATGAAGATGTACTCTAGTTTGGCTGGAGACAAGGAATGAAGGGTAGGAAGAAGTTACTCAAAGCAAGACATTGTGCTACAGGGGGCACTTATTTTATATTCCTAGAGTACAGCTGTTTGTTGGATACAATTAGTGGAATACAGAACACTACAAATAGTTTAAATCTTTACTTTGGCAAATAATTGCCCCTTTCAGCTCAAATGTCTCTTCCTGGAGGGTCTTCCCTACACCCCCATTGTCAGTAATCTACAAATCTCCTTCAGTACTAAAACCCTCCAATGGAAAAGCAGGCACTCCATATGAGAGTTTTAAGTTTTATTCACAAGTTAATGAAATATTCTGTTATAACAAATACTCTTTACTGTGTACGGTATGTATCAAGCACTAAGTCGGGCTTATTTTTAATTCTTGACTGATCTTTCAAGGTGGATATTTTTACTCTCATTTAATAGAATTGAGAAAGCTGGGGTTTAGGCAGATTAATGGGCTCACCTGGACCACAAAGTTAGTTTGTATTTTAACAGAGGTCTGCCCGATATATCTATCTATATATATATCTTCACACACACACACATATGGGTAAGAAAAATCACCGTTACTGTTAGACTGTTAGTGAAAAACAGCAGTCCTCCACCTTTCTCTGTCTATCCCTGATTTTCTTTCTCCAGAGACTACCAATTTTAACTCTTAGCTATTTCTTATTGTACTCTTTCTAAGTGACAAGTTATACTGCTTTAAATCAACTTTTCTATATCAGATCTTGATTGATTCTCCTCCATTACATATACATCTCTCTCTTCTCCAGTCCTTCCAATGTTACCTAATAATTTGTTACCTGTATTCAGTGTTTATATAATTATAACTGGCTTGATGAGTAGTAATATTCTTCACAGTGGAGTTATGCAGTGTAGTTCTTGAAAAATTTTTGAATTTTTCCCAGGGTTCATAACTGCCTCAGCTTTGCTTCCTTAATTAGAAAAAAATTTGCAGACCACTAATTCGTCTCCAGACTCTCTGAAATCTAAAAATCTCTTGACTCCAAATAGATCAGGAAATCTGAGACATTCCACCCTAACTCTAACCTCTAGGCATTTCTTGTTGACCTCATGCTGTTCTCCCCTCCTCTTCTCTTTCATATAGTTACATTTAAGCAACTTTATGGCTACTCTTTAAATAATAAAATGCCCTCTTCCCCCATCGACAACAGAATTTTCCTCTCAGCTTCCCACTTTAAAAAGACATCATTACCATTCCAGGTACCCTCACTTTTACGCCATCAAGGCTGATACCATGTGCATTCAAACTTTGTAAATGTAAGTATTCTCTTAAAAAGATGAAAACCATAAACAGCATTTACATTATTATGATTATTTAAATGTTATTCAGTAAGTCGCCAAGCTTTGTGCTATGACTGGATTTCCTTCTCTTTGGCTCCAAGATTTTGAACTGCATGTTACTCATAGGGACACTGAAATAGAGTCCACTTTCTTACACTCCCTCTGTTCAAAATCCTGCAGCATTTTACATTGTTTGGTATTTGAAGGATGTGTTTCCTGTACAGTTTTTTTCACTGAAAGCTTCTGATCGTCATTGTTTTTTCTTGTGGGATGAAGAAATATATGCTCTCCACAGCATATCCTTAAGATCTCCAGCTTCTTACTCATTCAGCGTCCTACTTATATTCCAGTCTCATACTCCCGAAATTTACTTATTTATTAAATTAATATGGACCATGAGCTTGTTGTACATTTTTGTCCTGAAAATTTTAGTACCTTTCCCTTTTTGTAATACATCCTGTTCGTCCCGTTTTTGTTTTAAGGATGCACAGCTTCTTAAATATTGTCGTGGGTCTTAAGTTCTTTCTCGGCTCCCGGAATCGCGTATTTCCTCTTCCTGATCTCGGCAAGGTCTCAGTGACAGTACAGGAGCTCGGCTGAGAGCGGAGAGCACAGCCGCGGAGGGAGCCCAGGCACTCTCGCGAGACAGCGGGACTCCTCGCCCCCAGCTCCACGGCGCCGCGGGGCCGCCTGGGGGTCGGCCATAATGCAGGCCCGGGATACCGGCGGCTTCCTCAGGGCTCTAAAAGTGTACCTGCAAGCGGATGTTGAGGACCACGGAGCCCGCGATGTAGAAGTACGGGAAGTTCATGCGCAGCTGCCAGGCCAGCTCGAAGAAGGCGAGGAGGGTGCGGGAGAGCCCCTTGCAAAAGACCCCGTACGAGCCGGGGGCCGCGGCCAGGCTCGAGGCCTTGAGAGCCAAGGATGACGGAGCCGCCGCGGTGGCCATGGACGCGGTGTCGCCGCTTGCCCGGTGCGGTGCCTGGAGCGCAGGGTGACCGTAGACCCCGCGGACCCTCCGACTGACGGCGGTGACCGGGAGGGGCCGGGGGCTAAGCGGCAGCTGGGCTTACATTCGCGCCCGACGTAGCCGCGGCTGCTTCCCTAACGGCGGTGAGGCGGGGGCTGCGGCTGGCGCTCCGCCCCTTCCTGTCTGCTGCTTAAAATGGTATTCAGCGTTTAGCGTTTTAACTCTTGGTAGGTCGGGAACGGGTTATTTATTTACATATATGCCACGCAGTTATTTTGTACAGCATATACGAACAGCCTTACCGATACTGTTTTCACTTTAAAATGAAGAAAGGAAGCTAAGTAAAATTCTGGAACTTGCCCGAGGATCTTGCATTAAAACTCGGGTTAGTCTGCTCTGTGATCTGGGCTACTAGCCAGGAATCTTACCCATTTGATTCTGTAACATTAACTTTAATATTAGGGCAAGGTGATCTCCTTACATGAGCCAGTTTGGACACAAAGTCTCCGTATTTATAACATGCTTTAACTTAAAGGATCACAATCTCAGGCAGTGGATTTCCTATGTATCAGGACGATTTCAGGGGCAAGTGTTAGAAATTACACACCTATTTAAGCAAACACACACACACACACATATCCACATATATAAAACTGTATAAAACTCAATTGTATATCCCCAACTAGAATTTCTTTTGCTACTTTGCTACCAGTACCAACCCAGCAACTAGACAGCACCTAGAGGAACTGATAACTGCTCACTCAAGACAACTTCTAAAATACTGGTATAGAGACTGAAGAGTAGCGTAAGATAACTGACAACTCAGAACCAGTAGATGTATCGTTTCCACCTAGAAGTACAATTTATCCTTTCTGAAAATTGAAAGAATAATGGAGGTATTCAGGGTCACAGAAGTCATGAAGTCCCTGAATCTTCCATTTCCAACCACATAAAACTATGTGGACTCATTCTCTTCCACCATTCTTCTGCTCTTCGCGCCCCTCCCTCCCCCCTGGCTCTTGTTAACTCCATGAAAATCAGATCTTTCATTCTAAGCCCACGGGGAAAACAGCAGCCATTTATCAATGTTTATAACATGGCTAGGTTGATACCCTGGTCCAGTTGGAAAGGAAGAGGCAAAGAAGAGCAGTCATGAAGCTCCAGCTCCTACTTGTTAATGCTGCAGAGCTGACGAAAGATTTCTATCAGGTGAAAGTGACAGTGGAGAGTGGGATAGGATCAGTATTTTACATGATGGTGTTTTTTATTCTGTCCCTTGATGTCTAGACTTGAATGACTGATCCACCCTTTTTGCCAAGTAGGCACACATAAGTAAGCTTCAACAGGAACACGTCTTAAACCATTTCTCCAGATGTTGCTTCATTGACTCTTTAACTTGGCCTTCCTTTCCAGATCTTTCTTATCCCCTTATTGTTGACCCTATATTCCCAATTTAGTACTTTTTTTTTCTCCTTTAAAGTAAATGTTTATTGGGAAAGTCAAGTCTGCTGAATTTACAATGATTTGCTATTAAATCATCATGAAGCTTAAAATCCCCAGAGGTCATGCTCATCTTTTCATCACACACATTGATTTTCATTTTCAGGAGGCCTAGACGGGCTCTGAAAAGTAGTTCATCTCACTGGGTTTCACATCAGTAGGGCCAGGAATGCAGCCTAAAGAGGAGATCATACCAAGATCAAATGTAAGTGCTTCATTTCTTTTTTTTTTTTAACATCTTTATTGGAGTATAATTGTTTTACAATGGTGTGTTAGTTTCTGCTTTATAACAAAGTGAATCAGTTATACATATGCCCAGTTTAGTACTTTTTAATGGCTTGTTTGGTTTAATGATGCTGTGAAAAAGTTTTAAGGTAAGCTGCAGCAGGTCTCCAAATTCTCACCTCCTTCTTTAAAGAATTTGCCAATATAAGTGTTCTATTATATATAAAAAAATGCATTCAGGCTGCAAGGATTGGATCCAAACGATCAAAGCCTAACACAAGATAAAAATTACAACTCAGTGAAAGAGTCTGTCCCACATTTGCAGGCTAACAGATTGAGTTTAGCCTTTCATTAGGCATCACATCAGGAACTGTTTGATGTTCAGTGGAAACCTTTATGTAGGTTTAGTAAACTCAGTGAAAGAAAAACAAATTGTAACATTTGATAGCAATGATTAGATCCCATAGTAACACTGAAATTTCTGGATCAAGACTGTACATTCAAGCATCAGATTTGTGTCATACAGAAGCAAACCATTAGCTGCAACATCAGATTAAGATTTTTCCCTCCTAAGGTATCTAGAAAAATATCTGATGCAGGCACCGTTTCTGGACGCTTAGCTCTGAATCTCCTTCTGCAGACCTTGTAATACTTTGATACTCTCTCATAAATGCCTTTATGCTTAAAACCACCAGAATAGATTCTTTAAAATAAATTTCAGTGAGTTCATGCTGACCTTTCCAATTCTAATTTTGTATATGTTTATTTCTTTTTTCTAATGCTGAAAATTTTGGTCCCTAACAACAAAAAATTAACAATTATTTGTGTGCATCTCTGTGTATAATAGTTTCAAACTAACAATATGCTATTCTAACAACATAATTATTAAAAAAACAATTTAAGATTTCTCTTATTTAAGAATATATGCTAATGGAGACAAAAAATAAAATTACCATGTCTTAGCGTCATTTGAAACAACTTTATTATTAAACCATCCACTATACAAACAAGTGTCTTTGCTTTATTTTGCATTTGATTTTTACAAATTGATAGTTCTTTTGATTTAATTTTGTCTATTATTACGTAATAAATTTTCATGGTACCAGAGTCAAAACTTCAAAACAAAGTATATTTAAAGAAGTCTAGCTTCTTTCCTGTCTCCTCATCTCTGTTACACTCCAAATAGGTAACTATTTTAAAAAATTAGTTTTCAGTTAGGAAGCCTTCTGCACTTCCTTAGCCACTAGATAGCACACTATACACATTGTTCTACATCTTGCTGTTTTTCACTTAGACGTATAACTGGAGATGACTCCATGGGATTCTGTAACATCTTGCCCATTCCTTTTTACTGCTGAATACTATTCCATTTATCCCCTCTGCAGTTATTCATAGACCCAGGCTGAAGAAGGCTTAACCAATTTCAACACATTTTCTCTTTTTTTTTCAGCTTTATTGAAGTATAATTGACAAAATTGTAATATATTTAAGGTGTATGATGTGATGATTTGATATATATATACATTGTTAAAGGATTCCCACAATCAAGTTAATTAACACATAAATTGCCTCACATATTTACCCAGCCCCCCTTTTATTTGTGTGAGAACACAAGTTCAACTCATTTAGCAAATTTACAGTATTATCAACTATAGTCACCATGTTATACATTAGATCCTCAGACCTTATTTGTGTTATAACTGGAAGTCTGTACCCTTTTGCCAACCTCTTCTCATTTCCCCTAACCTCTGGCAATCATCATATCTTTCTGTAAATTTAACTTTTTTTTGTAAGATACCATATATAAGTAATACCATGAAGTATTTGTCTTTCCCTGTATGGCTTATTTCACTAAGCAAAACGCCCTCCAGGTTTACTCATGTTGTTGCAAACGGCAGGATTTCCTTTTTTTTTTTTTTGGTGGCCAAACAATATTTGTGAGACATATATATTTATTTCACATTTTCTTTATCCATTCATCCTTCTATGGACACTTAGGTTGTTTTCATAGTTGGCTATGGTGAATAATGCTTCAATGAACATGGGAGTACAGATAACTCTAAGAAAATGATTCTGTTTCCACTGGTTGTATATCCAGAAGTGGGATTGCTGGATCATATGGTATTTCTATTGTTAAGTTCCTGAGGAACCACCATACGTTTTTCCAATTGCCTGTACCAGTTTACATTCCTCTCAGTGGTGCACTAGGGTTCCATTTTTACATCCTTGCCAGCATTTGTTGTGTCTTGCTTTTTGGATATAGACATCCTAATAGATGTGGTATCTCATTTGATTTGCCTTTCCCTGATCATTAGTGACGTTGAGCATCTTTTCATAAACCTGTTGGACATTTGTATGTTTTCTTTGCAAAAATGTCTGTTCAGGTCCTTTACCCATTTAAAAAATCGTATTCTTAGTTTTTTTGTTTGTTTTTGTTTTCTTTTTTGCTATTGAGTTGTATGAGTGCCATGTATATTTTGTACATTAACCCCTTATCAGTATATGATTTGCAAATATTTACTCCCGTTCCAAAGGTGGCCTTTTCATTTTGCTGATGGTATCTTTTGTTGTGTGGAAGCTTTTTAGTTTGATGTAGTCCCACTTGTTTATTTTTGCTGTTGTTGCCTTTGTTTTTGGTGTCAAATCCAAAAACTCATTGCCAAGACCAATGTCAAGGAACATTTTCCCTATGCTTTCTTCTAGGATTTTTATAGATTCAGGTCTTAAGTTCAGGTCCTTAATTCATTCTGAACTGATTTTTGTGTGTGGTGTAAGATAGGGGTCTGGTTTCATTCTTTTGCAGTTGTATATTCAGTTTTTCCAACAACATTTATTGAAGAGACTGTCCTTTCCCCACTGTATACTCTTGGCATCTTTGTTGAAAATTAGTTGAGTGTATATGCTTATGTTTGTTTCTGGGCTCTCTATTCTGTTCCATTGAACTATGTGTCTGTTTTTATGCCAATACTATCTGTTCTGATTACTATAGCTTGTACTATGGTTTGAAATCAGGATGCGTGATGCTCCCAGCTTTGTTCTTTCTCAAGATTGCTTTGGCTGTTCAGGGTCTTTTGTAGTTCCATACAGATTTTAAGATTTTTTTCTATTTATGTGAAAAATGCTATTATAATTTTGATAGAGCTTGCATTCAATCTGTAGATCTCTTGGGGTGGTATGGATATTTTAACAATATTAATTATTCTGATTCATGAGCATGGAATAGCTTTCCACTTGTCTGTGTCTCCTTCACCTTCTTCAATTTCTTTGAATGTCTTGCAGTTTTCAGTGTACAGATCTTTCACCTCATTAGTTAAATTTATTCCAAGGTATTTTATTCTTTTTGATGCAGTTATAAATGAGATTGTTTTCTTAATTTGTCCTTCTGATAGTTCATTGTTAGTGTATAGAAATGCAACTGAATTTTGGATATTGATTTTGTATCTTGCAAGTTTACTGAATTTGTTTATTAGTTCTAGCAGTTTATTTGGTCGAGTTTTTATGGTTTTTTTTTAACATAATATGCCATCTGCAAATAAAGAGTTTTACTTCTTCCTTTTTAAAATATATACATTTACTTAGTTTTGGCTGCATTGGGTCTTCATTGCTGCACATGGGCTTTCTCTAATTGCAGTGATCTGGGGCTACTCTTCGTTGTGGTGCACAGGCTTCTCATTGCAGTGTCTTCTCTTGTTGCAGAGCACAGGCTCTAGGTGTGCAGGCTTCAGTAGTAGTGGCTCGCGGGCTCTAGAGTGCAGGCTCAGTAGTTGTGGTGCATGGGTTTAGTCACTTGCGGGCTCTAGAGTGCAGGCTCAGTAGTTGTGGTGCATGGGCTTAGTTGCTCTGCGGTATGTGGGATCTTCCCGGACCAGGGCTTGAACCCATGTCCCCTGCATTGGCAGGTGGATTCTTAACCACTGCGCCACCAGCAAAGTCCCACTTCTTCCTTTTCAATTTGGATGCTTTTTATTTTTTATCATGCCTAATTGCCATGGCTAGGACTTTCAGTACTATGTTGAATAAAAGTGGTGAGAATGGGCATCCTTGTTTTGTTTCTGATCTTGGAAAGCTTTTCACTACTGAAAAGCTGTGGGCTTGTCATATATGGCCTTTATTAAAGTTGAGATATGTTCCCTCTATACCCAGCTTGTTGAGAGTTTATCATGAATGGATGTTGAATTTTGTCAGATCCTTTTTCTGCATCTATTGAGATGTTCATGTGATTTTTGTCTTTCATTCTATCAGTGTGGTGTATCACATTGATTGTTTTGTGAGTGTTGAGCCATCCTTGCATCTGAGGAATAAATTACACTTGATCATGGTGTGTTATTCTTTTAATGTGCTGTTGAATTTGGTTTGCTAATATTTTGTTGAGGATTTTTTCATTTATGTTCATCAGGGATATTGACCTGTAATTTTCTTTTCCAGTATTGTTCTTGTCTAACTTTGCTATTAAGGTAATGCTCATCTCATAAAATGAGTTGGGCAGTGTTTCCTCCTCTTCTGTATCTTGGAAGAGCTTGGGAAGGATTGGTATTAATTCTTCTTTGAATATTTAGTAGAATTCACCAGTGAAGCCATCTGGACCAGGACTTTTGTTTGTTGGGAGGTTTTTGATTACAGATTCAATCTTACTAGTAATTGGTCTGTTTAGATGTTCTATTTCTTCATGATTCAGTCTTGGTAGATTATATATTTCTATGAATTTATCAATTTCTTCTAGGTTATCTTAGAAACATTGGCATACAATTGTTCATAGTAGTTTTTTATGATCTTTAGTATTTCTGTGTCTCAGGTATAATGTTTCCTCTTTCATTCATAATTTTATTTATTTGAGTCTTGTCCTTTTTTTTTTTTTTCTTAGTCTGGCTAAGAATTTGTCAATTTTGTTTATCTTTTCCAAAAAACAGGTGTTAGTTTTATTGACCTTTTCTATTTTCTCTCTAATCCCTACTTTTATTTCTATCCTTATCTTTATTATTAATATTTCCCTTCATCTACTTACTTTGGATTTAGTTTGTTTTTCTTATTCTAGTTCCTTGAGGTATAAGTTAGGTTTTTATTTGATAACTTCCTTTTTTCTCTATGTAGGCATTTATTGCTATGAACTTCCCTCTTAGAACTGCTTTTACTGCATCAGGTTATGGTATATTGTGTTTTTATTTTTATTTGTCTCAAGATATTTTTTATTTCCCCTTTGATTTCTTTTTTGATCCATTGGTTGTTCAGAAGCATGTTGTTATTCTTCATGTATTTGTGAATTTTCCAGTTTTCCTCTTATTATTGATTTCTAGTTTCATACCATTGTGATTAGAAAAGATGCTTGATATGATTGCAATATTAAAGTAGTTAAGAATTGTTTTGTGGCCTAACAGGATCCTTCATGGAGAATGTTCCATGTGTACTTGAGAAGAATGGGTGGAATGTTCTGTAAATGTTAAGTCCATATGACCAGCATGTAGTATAAGCCCGATGTTTCCTTATTGATATTCTGTCTAGTTGATCTATCCATTGTTGAAATTGGGTATTGAAGTCCCCTACTATTATATAGATTATCTATAGATAATATGGATTTCTACTTTGTGGTTGTCATGAGGCTTACGTAAAACATATTTTTCACAGCCTATCTTAAGGTGACAACAATTAACTTTGAAATCATACTGAAGCTCTACAGTTTTACTCTCCTGTCCCCCCACCATGTTTTATGTTTTTTTTTTTTTTTTTTTTCTTTTTGCGGTATGCGGGCCTCTCACCATTGTGGCCTCCCCCGTTGCGGAGCACAGGCTCCGGACGCGCAGGCCCAGCGGCCATGGCTCACGGGCCCAGCCGCTCCGCGGCATATGGGATCCTCCCAGACCGGGGCACGAACCCGTATCCCCTGCATCGGCAGGCGGACTCTCAACCACTGCGCCACCAGGGAGGCCCATGTTTTATGTTTTTGATATCACAATTTACATCTTTTTACTTTGTGTATCCATTAACAAATTATTGTAGTTATAGTTATGTGTTATATTTAATACTTTTGTAATTTAACATTAATATGAAATTTGTAAGTGATTTATCCACCACCATTACAACATTAGAGTATTCTGAATTTAACCGTATGTATATATATATATATATATATAGAGAGAGAGAGAGAGAGAGAAAGAGATCTTTACCATTGAGAGTTATACTTTGATATATTTTCCTGTTACTGATTAGCTTCTTTTTGTTTCAGCTTAAAGTCCTTTTGACATTTCTTGTAAGGCTGATCTAGTGGTGATGAAGTCCTTCAGCCTTTGCTTGTCTCGAAAACTCTCTCCTTCAAGGACAACTTTGCTAGGTATTCTTTTTAAAAAATTGAGATATAATTGATATATAACTTTATTTAGTTTCAGGTGTACAACATAATGATTCGATTGATATATGTATATATTAAGAAATAATCACCACAATAAGTCTAGGTAATATCCGTCACCACACATAGTTACAGACTTGTTTTTTTTCCTGAGTAGAGTGTTTTGTTTTTTTTTCCCCAGCACTTTGAGTGTTATCATGCCACTCCCTTCCACCTGCAAGGATTCTGCTGATAAATCTGCTGATAGTTTTATGGGGGCTCCCTTGTTCATAAGTTGTTTGTCTATTGCTGCTTTTAAGATTCTTTCCTTATCTTTGACTTTTTACAATTTAATTATAATGTGTCTCAGTGTGGGTTTCTTATAGATTCATCTTGTTTTGAACTTTCTAGGGCTGCCTGGATCTGGATTTCTGTTAGTTTCCCCAGGTTAAGGATGTTTTCCACCATTATTTCTTTGAATAAGTTTTCTGTCCCTGCCTGTCTCTTCTCCTTCAGAGACCCATGTAATGCAAATATTGGCTTCGCTTGATGTTACCCCATATGTCCCTTGAGTTGTTTTTATTCTTTTTCATTTTTTTTTCTTTTTGTTCCTCTTACTGGATGCATTCCACTGCCCTGTCTTTGAGTTTGCTAATCATTTCTTCTGCTTGATTTACTCTGTTGCTGAGCCCCTTTATTGAATTTTTTAGTTTTCTTATTGTGCTCTTCAGCTCTATTATGTCTCTTTGGTACTCTAAAATATTTTCGGTCTTTTTGTTGAAATTCTCACTTTCTTCGTGCATTGCTAGTTTGAGGAATAGGCAGGATTCGATTTTCTTTTTAGAAGAGGGAAGGTTTGGGCCTCCCTGGTGGCGCAGTGGTTGAGAGTCCGCCTGCCGATGCAGGGGATACGGGTTCGTGCCCCGGTCTGGGAGGATCCCATATGCCGCGGAGTGGCTGGGCCCGTGAGCCATGGCCGCTGGGCCTGCGCATCCGGAGCCTGTGCTCCGCAACGGGAGAGGCCACAACAGTGAGAGGCCCGCATACCGCAAAAAGAAAAAAAAAAAAAAAAAAAAAAAAAAAAAAAAAAAAAAAAGAAGAGGGAAGGTTTGACCAGGGGCAAAGGGCAGTTGCCAAGGGAAGGGTAAAACTAGCTATGAGTCAAGAAAAATCAAAGATATACACAAAAAAGCATGATGTTTAAAGTCTGGCTTCTCTTGACAACTTTCTTGGAGGGAAGAACCTACAATAATTTGAGCTAGTTTTTGTTGTATTCTGATAACACGTCGAGATCGAGTATTATTGTCATGCATGATGCTAGGATGCCACCCTGTGGTCATTATAAGTATAGCTTCTATAATATCATACATCATTATATTTCTAGATTTCAATTACAACAATTTTCATGGCTCTTTTATTTTTTTCTTAGCATGGCTTCCTATCTTAAGTTTCTTTTTGAGTAATACGTAACATGAAAAGAAAATATAAGGCCAAACAAACAATTCCGCACACAAAAATTTATAAAAATCAAAAAGTGTGTTACCACACCTAAATAAACAATTTTAGAATTTCGTTGAAAACCTTATAATGATATCTGAGGTTAACTTGTACAGTAGGTTAACTTGGAAATTATGTTACATTGTTTCTTTGTTAAAAAAAGATATGATTTTTTAGAATAATAGAACTCATAAGGTTAGCGAGAGGTTCAAATAATGTATTACAATAGTTATTTTCAATCTTATTTCAAGCACTACTTTTTTCATATTCATCCTGATAGCACACATACTATAATAACTGCAAACCTAGCTGTGGAAGAGTCATCCAATCAAGTATACTCCATTATTGTTCATTTCATCTAGCTCTTATTAATCTCTTTTTATTTGATTCCCAACAACTTACTAATTGTCTTTGTACTCCAGGTCCGTGGGAATGTGCATCACTTGTTTGTATCACATAGTCTAGCAGTAAAATGTTGAATTTACTACATATTTATTTACTACCTTCCTAAGGGTATGCAAGCCTTGCTCTCCCATGAAGCTTGTTCCTTGAGGACAATAAACCATATTACATATTTCTTTTGTATCCTCTATATAGACACACCTTTAATTTAAAGTTAATAGGTTGAAGAAGGCTGTATTTCTAAAATTATATTTAAAAAAAACTATTCGATCAAATTAATTATTTAAGATTGGAAAAATTGATTTTTATTGGCCAAAGTGACAAGTAAATCAACAAGAAATTGTCTTTGATTGATTGATTCAGCCAACTATTGGAAATACTACTCAAAATAAACCAAATCTCTCCCTAAAATGTCAATATCATATAACAGAAGTAGTAGGGCATGACTCTGGGGAAGGAATAAGAGAAAATTAAGAAATGTTCATCTGTATTCGTTCTTAATCTGTACTAATGATTAGAATAATTGACATTCTAACTAATTAATGGAAGGATCAATAGACTTAAAGAACAAACATGAAATGCAATCATTACTTAAAAAAATTATCTGCTGAGTAAATTGTTCCTGGTGAGTTGCTCTTTTGGAATTGGGGTTGAAATATTAAACTAATCATAAGATCTTAGATGTCAAGCATAATACTCTGATTAGATGAACCCCGTGATGGTCTTGGGAGGAAGAGGGTATATTTTGAATGTGGAGATTATTTGAATAGTTGTGATCAGGGAGAGGAATACCGTATATTATTCTTCTCTCTGTACCTAAGCCCTTTGCTCTCTGTTTGCTCTAAAGAAAAGGAAAGCAAAAAAAAATGACTGAGAATAGACAGTCTTTTTTTTTTTTTTAAGGTAAATGGAACCCACTATGCATTTATTTTGAACACTTGGCTCTCAGAACCCAGTAAGATTACTGTGTAAAATGATTGCATAACTATTCATTCAGGTCCGTTCATTCAACAGACATTTGTCGAGTGCCTCGCACGTGGCAGGCCCGATCTAGTACTGGGAAGGAACAAACAAACAGGAGAAGAAATCACAGCACGGACCTTGGCCCTGGGGGAGTGTGCATTTTAGTGACATTTGTTGTGAGCACACCATGAGCCTTCAAGTTTTGGAGGAGATGTCAGCGACTTTTAAATGCTAGGGAACATGAAGCTGACAAGGAACATTGGGGGTTCAGTTTTAAACAGGGAGGTCAGGAAGGCCTCAGAGAAGGGACAGTGGAACAGAGATCAAATTTTAGGGGGAGCATAACTTTTCCCCTGCCCTCTTAGGGTCTCCAGCTGGACGTGAGAATTAAATCGATCTAAGACAGATTAACAGGAGAAACCCACACAGATTGTTCCATGGACATGGGCGCCCCCAAGGAAACAAAGACCCAGTGAAGGGGCCAGGTCTGGGTGTTTCGAGGACAGACAGTATTAATGCTCACATGTCTGCTCATCAAAACCTTATCACACTTGTCATCATATCGGACTTACCACTCTGGGTCTTTAACTATTTGCTGGGCTTTTTTCAGAGGCAGCAGGGTAGCTAAAGGAAGAAGGAAAGCATCTTTAAATCACAGTTATTCTTCCCTTTCTTCTAGAGGAATTTGGGGTTTCTCACTTGCGTAGTTTACAAAGAACAATAAAGGCTATGCTGCTACAGAAGAAGGACCTCCAGTCTTTTCTCTTGTGAGGTTGCTTGAACCAGAATATTTCCTTCCACGATTTATCACTGATCTCATTGTGTCCTATGTTATTAAAGTTGTCACATGATAGTACAGCTTCTGCTGTCTTCCTCAACTGTTATGAGAATGACAGATAGAAGAAGGAATGATTAAGAAAGCACAAATGTAATTGCTTGATGACACAGGAACTCCTTGGGAGAGGGTTTACAAAGAACTTTCTGATTTGTTGGCAGAACCGGAGGAATTGCTAGGTAGTGCCAGGGGAAAATCTACAAAGAAGAGACCCACGTTAATATACAATACCTGGTTTAGGGTTGATTTAGTTCACAGAAAATTGACAAGAAGTGAAGATAAACTTTACAACATCAGATTCCCTTAGCAGAAATACTGGAGGTGAGGAGCTGGAAGCTGTGGAAAGGATTTGGAGAGTGATTTGGTGGGAACGGCACTTGCCGCTGCAACTTGGAAGGGAATTTAAGACAAACTGGCCTCAGTGGAGGGGAATCAGGGAGTTAAGAAAGAGTTGGTTTTCTTGTACAAACATGAAAAGTCAAGTCAAATGATTTCTGGGAACTCAGGACTTGGCTCCTCCTCTTATTATCTCTTTGACCTTGAACATTAAAACTGAAACAGCTGAGGCTTCCCTGGTGGCGCAGTGGTTGGGGGTCCGCCTGCTGATGCAGGGGACACGGGTTTGTGCCCCCGTCCGGGAGGATCCCACGTGCCGCAGAGCGGCTGGGCCTGTGAGCCGTGGCCGCTGAGCCTGCGCGTCCAGAGCCTGTGCTCCGCAACGGGAGAGGCCACAACAGTGAGAGGCCCGCGTACTGCAAAAAACAAAACAAAACAAAACAAAAAAACAGAAACAGCTGAACTAGATGTTCTCTAAAGCCATGTTTGTCTTCATGCAAGTAGTCTGAACAGAGTTTTAAGGATAGAAACTGCTATTTTATCAATTCTCTGAAAAATTACCAAAAGAAAGGCCATTTTATAGGCAGTAGGAAAATGCTTGCTTGAAAGAATATACCTAAGAACGAAAACTTTCCTTTGGTTCTAAGCAATAAACTATAGAAGTTAAGTGTTTGTGTCCTGAAGTCAGATGTGGTTTCAAAATCTGTCTTTATCACTTACTGGTTGTGTAATTTGGGCAAACTAATTAACCTCTCTAAGCCTCTTTCTCTTTATCTATAAAAGAGAAATAGTAGTAACTAACATAACATTTTTGTGGGAATTAAGTAAAATTACAAATATAAAATACTTATCCTGCCGGGATTTCCATGGTGGCACAGTGGTTGGGAATCCACCTGCCAATGCAGGGGACACAGGTTCGATCCCTGGTCCAGGAAGATCCCACATGCCGCGGAGCAACTAAGCCCGTGTGCCACAACTACTGAGCCTGCACTCTAGAGCCCGCGAGCCACAACTACTGGGCCCACGTGCCGTAACTACTGAAGCCCGCGTGCCTAAAGCCTGTGCTCCACAACAAGATAAGCCACGACAATGAGAAACCCGCGCACCACACTGAAGAGTAGCCCCCGCTCGCCACAACTAGAGAAAGCCCACACACAGCAATGAAGACCCAAGCAGCCAAAAATAAATAAATAAAATAAATAAATTTATTAAAAAAAAACTTTGCTCTGTCTTTCATTTAAAAATGTTGTCTCTATCACAGGCCTTACGGAATTTGTGGGTACACAGAAATAATCCGTGGACTATTACCTGTTTCTGGACACTAAATTGAGTCCAGCAAAGTGTCCCAAAACACGAGAAGGCTGAGATAAAGGCAAAGAGTAATCATCCTTGTACTTTTGCTGTCATGGATCAATTATGCTAGATGGTCTCATTCTCGATGTGTGATGCCTCCTCATTATGAAAGTTTTCCAACTCAGGATTTAGAAAGGGTTCCTCATTCAGATTTCCTGAATGGTTGTTGAGATTGGCAGGAAAGATAGATATGTCAGGAAAGAATAAAGTACAAGAGTCAATAACACCAGGTGGAACAGAAAGACAGCCACTAACAGCCACTCTAGGCAGTCTGATATTCCTAGTTGAGAGAAGAATGTTCTAAAGAGCATAATATCTGTCAACCTTCACTTAGTTGATGATCTGTGTTAGGCTTCTGTCCCTGTATACATGAGGTAGCTATCCAAGTTCATCTTGTATTTTCATCACTTTGTGCTTAGACCACACAGAGCTTCTGTGAGTTTCTTCAGAGCTAACCGTCATATTCCTCCAACAAGCAAATAGAAAATAAAGGGACTATGATGGAGGGGGAAGATTGGGAGTTTGGGATTAGCAGATGCAAACTAGTATATATAGGATGGATAAACAACAAGGTCCTACTGTATAGCACAGGGAACTATATTCAGTATCCTGTGATAAACCATCATGGAAAAGAATATGAAAAAGAATATATATATGTATAACTGAATCACTTTGCTGTGCAGCAGAAATTAACACAACATTGTAAATCAACTATACTTCAATAAAATTTTTTTTAAAAAGTAAAGAGACTGATTATTTTTGCTGATTAACAAAATTGTTGTTTAAACGGATTAGAAGTTTAAGAGCAAATGTAATTATTTTATTGAGGCCAATACTCATTTAAATTAGATATATATGTCTTCCCAGTTTTGTTGCTGTTGTTGTTTCAACAACTTCTTAATCTAAAGGTCTCAAGTCTTATTTCTAGGGAGTTATAGTTCCTCTTTGAATGAAGACACTTAGCATCAAAGATATAAAGGAACAATGCAATAGCTTCTTGTGGTCTGTTCCCTTGCCTTAAAATCATTATACTCCTTCATGCTGACTCAGATATATTTATTCTTATTTATGACATACAAACATAGATTCTTCACCCTTTTGTATTCTAGAATGAACAACCTTCATTATGGCACAATTGTCAGATTCTTTTATTTATCATTAATTCTTCATAATGCCGCTATGACATTTCATTTTAAAAATTATGTGCAGTGTTCATATATTACATTTTGAGTAGAACTTTGCTTACTTTGACAGCAGAGGGATCTTGTCTCAGCTTTATTTGGTTTTGTTTCTTGTTATTTTTCACTGAGAGAGCCGAATCAGCTTATCTGACATAGTAGCGGTGACCATTTGCATATGTTGAGAAAGAGGGAGAGCCTGGTGTTGGAGTGAAGTCCTGGCTATTTAATAGAATGATTAAAAAATGAAGGCCAGCAAAGAAATTTAAAAGACTTTTATTTGGAACACCTTGTCTCTAAGAATCAGGTTTGCTCAAACTTTAAAAAGTAAGAAATGGGAAGAAGGAGGCAGTCTTGCTTTGACAGAGATAATGCTGTGAGTTCACCAAATCCCTTCTATTGCTTGTCCTCCCTTGGAACAAGGAAAACTACTTCCCAGTCCCCCAAGTAGTTGGCTGGAGCCATGTGACCAATCCTGGGCAATGAATATGAGAACAAGTGACGTGTCATTTCTGGCTTGAGGCACTGAAAAGCCTTTTATGAGTCTCCAGGCAAATGTGCAGGCCTCAGGGTCAGTTGGTGGGACCATAAGACCAAAGCAGCCAGAATCACTGAGCAGCTGCATGCAGAGCAGAGAAGCTTTCAGACCCACAATGGGCTTTATGTGAGGAGGGAAAAAACAAACCAAAAAAAAAAAAAAAGAAGAAGAAAACCTATTCTCTTAAGATTTGAGGCTTGCTTCAGAATAAACCGAAGAAAAACTTGAAAGAAAAATTCGAGAACTTAGAAGCAAGGTGAAACAGAAATACAAAAGAAAAGGAGCTTTATACCTGTACCTATGGCTTTTAAAGCCTGGGCTAAAAAGGAGAGAGAGACTCAAGACAGACTTAGAGAATGAAAAGCAGGAGCCTACATAACAAAGGGGAATCATTTTCCCAGTAGTAGCTGGTTTCAGAAATTATTCAAAGTATGACAGGAAATCATAAAGCCAGCAATTGACACCAAAAGTATTAACCAAGAAACAAAAAATAAAGATATTTGCAACACAAGTCTTTGATAAGGGCTTGTATCCAGAAGTTAGAAGAAACTCCTGCAAATCAATAAAAAAAAAAAATGAGAAAACCCATACAGTAATAGGTAGAATTTGAACAGACTCTGTATGAAATAGTAAATGGCCAAAAACATAAGAAAGGATGCTCAACTTCATTAGTCATCATGAAAATGCAATGGAAACTATTACGTTAGAGAAAAAATAGAGGCACATGTGAAAAAAGAAAAGAAACACTAGACACCTGTCAACTGAAAAAAGGGCACAACCTAAAAGCTGAGAATTATGTTTTACTTGGCAGACAAAATCAAGGACTTAAGCCTGGGACACAGCATCTCAGATAGCTCTGAGAGAGGTAAGGGAGAAGCCAGGATACATAGGAGTTTTTGCAACAAAGACCAGGTAGTCGGAACATCAAAAGTTTACTGTTAATTAAAGAAAGTCAGATATCTCAAGTTAAGGAACTTAGCGCTTTTTTATATATGGGAAGATGCAGAAGTCTGGGCTCACTGAAATTGTTCCTTTGATATGGATCTCAGTTATCTGAGGCCAGTATCTGATGCTTTCTCATCCTGAGTCTCCTCAGGGTGCGCTGTTGGGGGAGGGCGCCGCAGTTGACTGCTAGGTGGCGGGCATCCTGTTTCTATCCTGAGTTCCCTCAGAGCTCACAGGGCAGCTGTAACGTGAAGGCTTGATGGCTGCAACATCCTTTGTTTACTGACATGACAGGCAACATGTTTTTCATTGAGACACCTAGTCCACTTCTTCAGGATAGGATTTGGAATAGAGATTTTTGCTGCTCTTGAAATAGTGTGGTTTACTTATGGCCTGAAAAATTCAGAAGCTGAAAAAAAAGGATGCTTGTGGAAAAGAGCGAGTTGATGAAAAGGGATATACTGTTCCTTACCAGGACCTAAGGGCAGTTGCCCCCAAAACATCAAGAGCCCAATTGAAGAACAAGTTAACTGAAATGTTCTTTATCTCAATCTGGGAAGTAGGTTTGTATGTACATACATAAAATTATATTTGTATGTAAAATTTCATTAAGCTATAGAATTAAGATCTATATAGTATAGTGATACAGTATGTATAGTTAGGCTCAAAAAATACCCTTAATTTGTTAAAAGCATAAGGTAAGAGTAATTCTCCAGGTGAAATTATCTTGGGAGCAAGAAAGAAACCTCCTCTAGGAGACAAGGTTCATAGGCATCAAGAATGTCACTACAGGAGGTCACAGTGACAGACTTTAAGGTAGGGCTAAAAGGTCTGAGGCTTCTGCTGGGGATGAACACATACATCTTCCAGAGCAGAAGACTTGAATGAAGGTCAAGGTGTCTAGAATTCCCTATTACAAATAATGGTACCCTGCTTAAAAAGTATTGTAGAAGAAAGACTCCATTTATTTGTGATGCTAGGAACATGGGGTTCAAAAAAATAAAAAATTTAGATGTTTCTCATAAACTAATGGGAATGATTCCTTAAGTAAACTTTAGACAATGTTTATAACACTTTAGACAGAGAGTTTCACATTCCACCCTCTGACAGAGAATACATACATAAGGCATAAAATCACTATTAACTTCTTAAAGGAGATATTTCTTCTAGTTGAGTTTTTAGCTCACAATTTGTGGACTATAGACATCTGGTAGAAGTTCACTGATCGTCTAAGTTGAAAACAATAATTTTCTCCTTGTTTCTGTTTTTCTTTTTCCATTTCCCTATCTTGGTGGCTCGCAATAGTAATGCAGGCACATTGCTTTTGCTCTTTAAATGTTATTGCTCCAGGCAAATTTTCTAAACTTATGTATAGAGATATTTTTGTAATATTCTTTTATATGCAATTATCCTTTTCGTTCTTTGGAAAATGGGACATATAAGACACTGTGGTTGGAAAGCAAGGGGGTATTTTTCGACTTTGGAGAGTCAAGGGCCTATAATTACTCAAGTGAAAAATGGCTTAAGCTCAGTTACAGCTAAAGGCAAATGGAATCTAATGAGGTATCTGAATGGCTTAAGTAAGGTGAACAGAAGATGAAATTGGAGAGCAGAGTATTTTGGAATTTAGTTTTTTTAGGATTTTAATTTGTAAAGGATAGGAATATTTCTTCCAAAAATTAATAATAGGAGGCATTTCCTTTGGTGGTGTTTTTCATTGTAATTTTTGGGTTCATTTTGTAACTATAGGACAGTGGATTTGCAATGGGGGACTTATGGGGAGAGAGGCATCTTTACCCTTCTCCATACACTTTCGACCTCCTTCCCATGTTTCCAATAAAAATTAATTTAAAAAAACAAAACAAAAAGGAAGTCTTCTTAGAAGGCAGAGTGAGATTTGGTGGCTTTGGATGTCCTTCAACAGTTATCCTTCAACAGTCCTTTCCCCCATCCTTTCTCCTTTCTTCCCACCTTCCTTTCTGCTTCCTCTCAAGAGAGGAGAATTTGCTAATCTGCTTGTTCAGAATCAAGGATATGAGGATATTAACTGTGCTCTATTTTAGGGCAGGTTTGCTTTGTCAGAATCCAGGAGAGGATGCTCTTGTCCATCCACCTCCTGGAGTAAACCCTAGCCGGGCTCACTCTCTTGAGGCAGCTGACTGCCTCTTCTCTCCCCACCATTTGGCTAGGCCACTAAGTCACTTGGTTAAGTCAGTAAGTAGGTAAGGGTCCCCTCTGTGCTCAGCCTTCTTGAGAGAGAAACAGAGAGTCAGAGGCCCCACTTCTGTACTTCCAATCCAGTTTATACCAAATAGTGCTACATAACCCTGTGCCTACCCAGATAATTTCAAATATTACAATGAAAGCTTTCCATCCATTTACCTTACTGAAATATTGTGTATACATTGATCATCACTTATACTAAGTTTGGTTAAGCTGAAAAGAGTTGACGTGTGTAAGCAAACCTGAGGAAATAATACACAACGGATTCAGAGGATTTTTGAGATAGAAAGAAAGAGGAAAAGAAATGCACAGGGACTTCCCTGGTAGCACAGTAGTTAAGAATCCGCCTGCCAATGCAGGGGACATGGGTTCGAGCCCTGGTCCGGGAAGATCCCACATGCCACAGTACGTGAGCCACAACTACTGAGCCTGTATGCCACAACTACTGAAGCCCATGCGCCTAGAGCCTGTGCTCCATAACAAGAGAAGCCACTGCAATGAGAAGCCCACCCACTGCACTGAAGAGTAGCCCCTGCTTGCTGCAACTAGAGAAAGCCTGTGCAAAGCAATGAAGACCCAATGCAGTCAAAAATAAATAAATTAATTAATTTAAAAAAATGCACAGTTCATATGGCCAGACATGTGAATAGTGATGGATGTGTCAACATTTTTGAGGGAGAGATGGAAGAATTAACTAAGGGCACAAAAAAGCATAGACTAACAAAGGGTTATAGGACCTGATATCTAGTTGTAGAAACAAAAACAGGGGCCAAGCACTTTAACTTGGGCTGATTAGGGGATTTCCATGGGTAATTCTGGCAATACATGATTTTTCACCTTGTGTTCTGACCTTGGTTCTTAACTTGCTGTCAGATGCCGCTCCACTGCAGTGTTCCTTTCATGTAAACTCCTTAGTCAGGAACCCTGAGGCAAAAACCTGAGTGGCAGGATCCAGGATAACTGTTGAAGGACATCCAAAGCCACCAAATCTCACTCTACCTTCTAAGAAGACTTCCTTTTTGTTTTGTTTTTTTTAATTTAATTTTTATTGGAGTATAGTTGTTTTACAATGTTGTGTTTCTACTGCACAGCAGAATGAATCAGTTATACATATACATATATCTACTCTTTTTTACATTCTTTTCCTATATAGGTCATTACAGAGTATTGAGTAGAGTTCCTTGTGTTGTACACTAGGTTCTTATTAGTTATCTATTTTATATATAATAGTGTGTATATGTCAATCCCAACCTTCCAATTTATCTTCCCCCTTCCCCCCTTGGTAACCATGTTTATTTTCTACATCTGACTCTATTTCTGTTTTGTAAATAAGTTCATTTGTACCTTGTTTTAGATTCCACATATAAACAATATCATATGATATTTGTCTTTCTCTGTCTGACTTACTTCACTGAGTATGACAATCTCTAGGTCCATCCATGTTGCTGCAAATGGCATTATTTAAGAAGACTTCCTTAACCATCTTCCCTTTTCAATCTATTGTACTGGCTTCGACTCCCATTACTCTACAACATTACTCTGGATCCATCCTCTCCGCATGCCATGAATATTCCGCCTGGAAATAAAGATGGCCTGTGATGCTTGGGATGGATACTGACTGCCTGAACAAAACACCTAGCTGCAAATGAGCCCACAGGTGTAGTTGCTTGTGAGGGGTAAACTGTGAAGAGACCTGGGGTCAGCAAACATCATGAAGACAAGCAAGAGCAGCATCTCAGGTGTCTCTTTCCTTGACTGGAGCTCAGTTAGTTTTAGTTTGCCCTCGGTTCTGTTGTCAGAAGAAGGGTCCTGTCCTCCTTGTCTCCTCCCACAAAGACGGGGTAGGTGGATACTTTCTATTGAATTATTTAAAGGACCCCAAGGTCAGAGATCTCTACCTGTTTTGCACACTAATATGCCCCAAATGACTAGAAATGTTCCTGGGACATGGTGAGCAGTCGGTATGTATCTGATAGTTTTATGTAATGTTAATCATTAGAACCTGAAAGCTGTTTCTTACTGGTTCGACTGGGAATAAAACATAGATTAACGGCAAAAGTAATGAAAGAATTTTTGTATTCAGTGATCTCTGATCAGTACAGAGGCAGTTTTTACTTTGGATTATTTATTTTGTCTTAGTTTGTTCAGGCTGCTCTAACAAAAAATCACAGACTGGGTAACTTACAGGCAACAGAAATTTGTTTTTCACAGTTCCAGAGGGTGGTGCCAGCATGGTTGGGCGAAGGCCCTCTTCCAGATTGCAGACTGTCAGTATCTCACTGTGTGCTCATGGGATGGAAGGGTCGAGGGATCTCTGATGGGTCTCTTTTATAACATTAATCCCATTCCTTAAGGCTCTACCCTCATGGCCCAAGCATCTCCCAAAGGACCCACCTCCTAATACCATCCTCTTTGGGATTAGAATTTTAACATATGAAATTTGGGGGGACACAAACATTCAGACCGTAGCAATTTCCTAACATACTACTTACAATTCAATGAACCCATTGATGCTTTTTTTTTCTGTTTTAGCCACCTCCCCAGAGAACCTTGTAACAACAGAAGATCTGTCCTTCTCTTCATAATAGAGTACATGTCTCCAAAGAACTGAATTATTCTGCCTGTCAGATTCTTTGTTTCCTGCACTTGAACAGTAAAAGATGAAAATGATTAAAGTTTTGTTTTCAATTCTTTTAATAAAAGTCATGGATCTTCTGCCACAACATTTTCCCAACAATTTAAAAAGCAGTTATTTTTCATTCATGCCTTCAGGGAGATAAAATTCCAGTCACTGTAGTTGAACTTGAGTATTTCTAAGTCTTTTGAGCTATAGGTTGCCAAGTGATTTCTTGCTTTAAAGCCCTTAGTACAGTTGAAATGACTTTGTTTTAGTATGATCACTTCTTTAACATCTGTCTCCTCTTCTGGTTTGTAAGCTCCACGAGAGAGGATTGTATCTGTTTTGTTCAACACTATTTCCTGACACATTTTGTATTCTCTAGAACCTAGAAAGCGTCATGTGGAGTTACCACTGCAAATGGTTAGACAATACTTATATATATGTGTGAGCATGTGTGTGTGTGTGTGTGTGTGTGTGTGTGTGTTTGCATTTTTGGAGAGTTCTCTTCTTTTTTTCTGAACTTATCCCTAAATTCAGTAGGACTTTAAAAATTGGTCTTACATATAATGATATACTGTAGTAAAAGATGCTGGACACGAGTTCAAAATAGTAGCAATAATAACAACAACAATTACTATTTATTGAGTGCATATTATGTGACTGGAACAGTTCTAAGCTCTTTAAATGTAATCCTCACTATAATACTTTGAGAGCAGTACTGTAATTGATAACACTTGCAGATGAGAAACTAAAAGATGGAAAAAGTAAAAATTTTTCAAATGTGACACAACTAGTTGGTAATTGAGGTGAAATTTGCACCCAGTGTAGATTTTGTACCTTTAACAGCTATCCCTCCCCGGGCATTGAATCTTTCTCTGCTTCACACTAATGGTGTGAATCTCAGTTAATCCTTGGACATAGTTTTCTCAACTTGAAATTATAATGATTATCTCAGACTTGTGGAGAGAATTTGGTGATATAATTTACAAACTTTTTGGAAAATGCAAAATGATGTCAGTTTATACAGGGTAGCCTATGATAATTATTCATGTTTACTCAGTTCAGTGCTTCACTGATCTATTGATCAGAAGTTGCTGAATACAAATATTCTTCCATTACTGGTATTGTTAATACATGTTTTACTAGCAGTCGAGCCAATAAGAAGTAGCTTGAAATACAGAAAACAATTAATTAGTGGGCATTACTAACAGAATGGGCGAATGCAACAAACCTGACCTCCCAACACATTTTTGAAAATGAATTTAAAAATAAGGAATAAATCCTTCGCCATACTGGAAAAAATGATGTCGTTAGGAAAACAGAAATGTTTAGATACGTCTAAAAGATAGAAATCTGACAGGATTGAATTGAGGAAGGAAAATTGGCTGAAAGGTAGACACTAGATATAATGGCTGATATGGTGAGATTAGTTCTGAAGACTCTTCTAACTCATAATCAATGAAAATAACAAGGAATATGGAGCCAAGGATTAGGGTGACTGCTTAGAGATGGAATGTAGAACAGTCAAGCAGGTTGGTCCTGCTTCCACCCCTCCTACACAAACACAAACATTCACACACCCACATACACCCCCCCCACACACACACACACAGCCAAGCAGTAAACAGTTTGGCGTCTGCTTTCAGACTGAAGAAGTCAGTATGAATAACTGGGTCACAGAGGCAATAAAGCCTTCCAGGTGGCTGGCAACACCCAAAAGGAATGGAAAAATCCTAATAGAGACAGCTGGAAGATTCTGTGCTAGCAGATTCCAACCCTCTCCACTGCAACAGTGGAAGCACTCAGGAATAAATCTAAAAAGTGTCCACAGACAGGGAAAGAGGAATTCGCAAATGCAAAGATAAGCCTGCAATCAAGACTAACAAAACACACGGGGAAAGAACAATTTTGTTACAGAGAGGGTCCAAATAGGACAGCGATAAGAAAAAACAAACAAAAAGCACAGATATTGAAAAGAAAGCAAGGAAAGGATCAATAACTATAGGTGATATGATTGCTTTTATTGAAAATTCAAGAGCAGTTAAGCGACAGACCAGTCGAGTTAATAAACAAGTTCACCAGATAAAAGATTACTAAAGGATTAAAATAACGCCCTGCACATGGTAAGTACTATGTAAATCTTACCCTTTTCTACAGCAGTGACCAATAGAAAATGCAAGTTTAAAAAACTGTTTACGAAACCTCAGTGTAAGATCTTTAAAAGAAAAACATAAATGTTACTGAAGGACATAATGAAGATATAATAAACGGACTGATAAACCATGTTTAAGAACGAGAAGGATAAGTATTGTAAAGATATTGTCTTCCTGAATTCTTCTATAAATTCGGTGAAATCTCAATCCAAAATCATACCAGAATTTTTCCTTGAAATTTACAAATTAATCCCAAAATGTATCTAAGAGATTAAGTGAGTGGTCATGGGGCCCATCAAGAACAGCCACCCCAGTTCAAAGAACTAAGAATTCTAGACAGGACATGAAAAAATCTTTTTCAGTGCATTGCTGAGCTAGCAAAAAATCAAAGGATATGCTCAGAGGTTTAACCAAATAAAGTGAAAGTACTCCATGGAGAGAAGCTAAGCCTGAAATTGGTGTCTGCCCTAAGGGGATCTGTCCAACCAGGAGAAACTTGAGCTTCCATTTTATAGCCCATGAGAGAAAAGGACCGACACAAAAGCAAGTACTCACTTAAGTTCACTAGTGAAAAATCAGGAGTCAAGTTGGAGATGAGTTAATGGAAACCAACCCCTCCACACATACATGCATCTGAAATACAAGAAGCCTACACTCTCATTATGAGGGTGAACTGCAAAAAACAAATTAAAAAACAAGCAAACAAAACAAAAACAAAAAAACTCCCCTCCTCAGAAAAAGGAATTATTTAATATAGGTTTCAACCTTGGAAATGAGGGGAGAGAGGGAAAATACTCTCCACTGAGAATTCATAACCATTAACCAGCTTTCAAACACATTTGCTACATTTAGTCCTCAAAACCTCAAACCAAGAATATGTTTTAAAGTGATAACATCAGTTGCCTCTAATAAACAAAAAAGAGAACCTCTGTGGAAGAAAGTAACTTGAACACAGATGCCAGAGAATACCCATAGATGAATTGCTCGGCACTGGAAGTTATGGGAGAAATCACATACACACACACACACACACACCATGCACGTACAAATGAGGAACCTGGTTGCCACAAGTAAAACCCAGTGGAAACAAAAGGCAATAATCTGCTACTATGTAGTTTTCTTGTTTTTGTTTTTGTTTTCCTTGTGCTTGGAAATATGGAAACAAGATAGAAAAGGGAAATGGAAGCAGGGACACCTAGGATGGATCAAGAAATATGTATTAATTACGTATCCGTTGGGAATTCAGGTGCCCTGAGTAATACAATGAAGACATCTTTGCTTTCAAAGAGATCATAGTCGAGCTAAAGAAATAATAATGCACATGTTAAAATAACATATAAGCCAGAGATATGAGCCCCAAAAGATGTAGCATGGACCACTGTGGCCTGCAAGACTCAGAAGAAGCAGGTGGGACTTGAGTTGTGCCCAGAAGAAATAGGATTTGCATAGTATCAGAGAAGAGGAGGGATTTCTCAGGAAGTAGGAGGAAACACAAAGGTGGAAATTCTACAGCGAATACAGATAGGCTCTTAAACTATCACCAGATACTTTCACAGAAAAAAATGACAAGAAAATGCTTCTCAAGGAGGAAAATCGGCAGCACCCAGGAAATAGACTAGAAGAGAGGAAGAACACATGTATATACAGTGCTATAAAGCAAACTAATTAATTGATCAATTAAAGCCTGCCTATAAAATAAGTAAATAATGAAAAAATGACCAACAGCTAATTGTAAAAACAAGGCTCTGTTATCCAACTGTGTAAGTGGGAAGAACGGTCAGTTGGAAGTGAAGACCCAAAATTCTCTTCCTAGCTTTACCACTGCCCAGCCTTGAAATTCAAATTATTTGGGATTCAGCTTTAGTATTTGAAAATTGGGGGAGGGGTGTGTGTCCATGGAGGAGGGCAGGTTAATGCACGATCTCATTCATGCTGCAGCACTACCTTCAACTCTGCAAACCTACAAACTCCACAACTCTACAAATGGAATGATGAGTGTGGTATTTCCTTCAATGCCCAGAAGAGGGCACTCACACTGACAACAAATTTACTAAAGTAACTGTAATCCCCCCCTTTCACTGGCTCAGACTGAGCTTCATTACCCAAGAAATCCACGGGGTGGCAGTAACACTGAGTGAAAAGTAAATTCACAGTTGAATTCTAACAGGCTTCTTCAGTGGCTAATGTTGACACATTTCTCTTCCCCCGCCTCTATGATGTCACCAAGGCCAGAGAAGCTGGGAGAACAAAGGCTGTCCCAGTCCTGTGAAGAAGACTTTTTACCATCCTCATCCTCATTTTACATAAGAAACTAGGAAGAGAGAAATATTATCTAAGGTAGCAGAGATAGTAAGTGATCCAGCCAGAATTCACAATTTTGTGTCTGGTCAAAGTCCATGGTCCCTTCGCCACACTTGCTGGGGGAGCTGAAGAAAACCGATTTGATTGACAAAGGGACCTTCCTTCCTAACCATGCTTCACTGATATAGAAATGAGATGTTTGCTCTTTTCTTTATAACTAAGGGGCACTTAAAAGATTTGATTCCGTTTGAGCACCGGACAATACATATAAATTTTCCAGACACTATTAAATAGTGTAGTGATTGCTATAACAATTTTCAACTTTAGGGTTTATTTGAATCACTCATATTTCTTTCCTGCCACTTAGATGGAGCAGGAACATTTTTTTTCATTGGCCGTAAATTTAATCAAGGCACTTTGAGTTACAAATAACAGAATTTCATTCAAACTTGGCTAAAGGGGAAAAAAAGGATAATTTTTCAGTGGAATAAAGGTGCATTTCAAAGAATCCAAAGACAAGAAGTTTCTTTAGGTGATACAGAAGGTTTAGAGTCAAGAACCAGAAAACCATTAGGAATTATGGCAATTGCCCTCATACTCTTTCTCTCCAGGTTCTCTAGCCCGTGGATTTCTTGGCATGTCTGGGCTATTGCCTCTTTCTAATGACTGGCTTTGTTTTCTTCTCTAGACACCACAGTTCCTGGATTCACACACCCTCAGCCCCAGTGGCTAGCAGAGACTGGCCCACATCTTTCAATCCAGATTCCTAACCTCTGAGAGAAAGTATCCAACTTGGTTGGGCTATGACTATGGCGTAAGTAAGCACAAACAAGGGTGATGATTATCTAAGAAGGATGTTCTGAGCCAAGCAGCCACCCTAGAAAATGTATGTTACCAGTGGCTGAGTAACTTTCTGGGGAATTTGAAAGAATATCAGGATGAAATTCTAAACCATTTGGCATTTCCACACTTCCCCCTATGCTAATGGTGATAACTATCAAACGATTATTTGGGATACAGATTTTGATAATTTTTCAGGGTATTTAAAGTTAGATCAAAATTTGAAATTTTTCACTTAAAATATCTATACCTCAGCCTGCCCATTTAAAAATGGGTTGTGAAAATTAAGATGTACTTTGATGATAGATCAAGTAGCATACACTTAAAATGACAAAAGAGTAATTTAAATTTGACATCCAGAAAGACTTCTGAATAAGGGTGGAGTCACTGAAATAGGTTGTCATTTACAGCAAACACATCTTTTCTGGAGAATGATCCTCAAATAATAAAGTGGATCTAGCAAGGATATTTAATATCCTGATTAGAACCAAGTCAGTGAAAAAAAATTTTTAAGTGACAACCTTAAGTTTTAACAACCAACATTTAGTCTATTTAGCAAAAGAGAATGTAAAAGTTACCAATACGTTACAAATGTGCGCTATTATCAAAAGCTAAATTAAATGCTGTTTATACTCTACATCAGTGATTTTCAAACTGTAGTGCGCTTCAGAATTGCCTGGAGGTCTTGTTAAAACAAGAATTGCTGCCTGTCCCGCCTCCTCCAGTTTCCGATTCTCTAGGTCTGTCTAGGGTCTGATAATTTATAATTTGCATTTCTAAAAGTTCCCAGATGGCATTGATGCTGCTGGTTTAGGTGTTGTGCTTTGAAACCTCCTGCTCTAAACTCAGGGCAGAAGAACCATTTCTTCTTCCTTCCTTCCTCCCTTCCTTTCTTTCTGTTTCTTTCTTTCCTTCTTTTCTTTCTTTCTCCTTTCCTTCCTTCCTCCCTCCCTCCCTTCCTTCCTTTCTTTCTCACGTAGTTTTTGGTGTATGTGAGAACATGTAGGTTTTCCTCCCTTAGCAAATTTCAACCATCCGATACAGGTGTTGTCATTATAGTCACCATGTTATACATTAGATCCTCAGACCTTATTCAGTTATAGCTGAAAGCTTGCACCCTTTTACCAGCCTCTTCCTATTCCCCCCATGCCCAGCCCCTGTCAACCACTTTTCTACTCTGTTTTCTTTTCCATAGGTTGCCTTTTCATTTTGATGGTTTCCTTTGCTGTGCAGAAGCTTTTTAGTTCGGTGTAGTCCCACTGATTTATTTTTGCCTTTGCTTTTGGTGTCAAATCCAAAAATTTATTGCCAAGACTGATGTCAAGAAGCTTTGAGAACTTTAAGAACTCTTGTTCTAAGCTCAGAACAGAAGACCCATCTCTAACTAATATTTTTCTGGTTTCATGCAGAGTTATACCAAACACAACCAAAGGCACCAGAAACTGTAAGCAAACAAAAAAAACAGCAAAATATTTTACTGGCTTACTTCTCAGGGTCCCGGTTTATCCCAATTGCAGATGTAGATAACGGTGGTTGGGAGAGTTAAATCTATAGACACGTTCACAAATGACATCTCATAAACTCTCAAAGATGAATGAAAGCTCAAAAGCTGTAGTCAAGGCTAGTACTAGACAAAATGAAAGACAAAGAAATATATGCTCAGATTGTCACATGTTTGTGAAGGATCATGGTATAATGGAATCATTACAGATTTTGTTGTCAGGCTATCCAGAGTTTACGACCTAGAGCTGCCATTTACCAAGTATGCAATCTGGTATACTAGTTTTCATAATACCTATTAAAAGTGATGTTGAGAACACTATCAGGTAACATATATTAAAATGTCTAGGGCTTCCCTGGTGGCGCAGTGGTTGAGAGTCTGCCTGCCGATGCAGGGGACACGGTTTCGTGCCCCGGTCCAGGAGGATCCCACACGCCACAGAGCGGCTGGACCCGTGGGCCATGGCAGCTGAGCCTGCACGTCCGGAGCCTGTGCTCCGCAACGGGAGGGGCCGCAGCAGTGAGAGGCCCGCGTACCACAAAATAATAATAATAATAAATAAATAAATAAATAAATGTCTAGCACATAGTAGCATTCAAAAATAATAACCACCATATATTAGAGTCCTGTTATGTGCAAGGCACTCAACTAGGTGCATTAGCTTGTCTAATCCTCATAAGAGCTCCTTGAGTTGTCATCATCATCATCACCATCATCGTTCCCACTTCGCAAACAAGAAAACAGAATCCCAAGTCACTTAGGCAAAAAGTCAAAGCGAACCCCCAACAGCTTGAGACCAAATGCTTACCTTTTTTTTTAAGTTTTTTTTTTAATATCTCCACCTTTATTTCACAAAGATGTCTTAAACTTTTTAAATTTTATTTTATTTTTTGGCTACGTGACATGCGAGATCTTCCCTGACCAGGGATTGAACCTGGGCCCCCTGCAGTGGAAGCGTGGAGTCTTAACCATTGGACCACCAGGGAAGTCCCAAATGCTTGCCTTTCTACAAAGGTGAGTTGTCTAATCCCCCTTATCATTCTCTTCCCAAGTTCCCTGGCTGCAGTTATGAACCACATGTTCTTATGCAAGAACAATTTCCTCATTTAGTTGATTTCCCATACCTTGCCCTTAACTTTCCTCTCTCTAAGTCATGTTCACTACTTTTATGTCTTAATTCATCAAGACCTTGTTGGCAGACCTAATTAGGGAAAACTAAGATGTGAGGAAATTTTATTTTTCATAATCTAGTCTCCAGCTTTTTCCGACATTGCTTGAGTAACTCTTTAGTCTATCTGCTATTAGAGTCTGCTCCCAGTGGGGAAAAATCTGACCCTGTACTTCTACAGCATAGTTGCTCTTCATCCTCTCTGACTATGCAGTACAAAGGAGTCTGTTTTACGGCATAACCTAGTCTGTATGGTATTGTCAATGATATAAATGATAACAACCTTACTGGACTATTAGATCACCTGCCTTTGAATAGCTGTTTTGATTTTTTTTTTGCATTATTCCTTTGATTCTGCTTAGATACATTGTACAGTTGCTCCAGCAATTATGTCCCTAAATAATAACAGTAACTTACATCTTTACTGTCACAATGTTCACATACAATATTGCATAAAGCTCTTTATTGTCTCTGGTAGGTGGATCTTCAGAACACCCCTTTACTCCACACTTGACATTCAGAGACTACTGTGCCCTGTGGAGCAGAGACACCCTGTCATTATTAACTTAGTTTTATGAGGTACTCCTAAGTTATTAAAGTCTTTTACACTCGTTTACAAGCTGCTCTCGGAGCAATACTGAGAAATGGGTCAGCATTGTCATGGATTTTACAGATTGGAAGAAGAGGTCTCAGTTTACAGGTTATTTTCTGAAGGACTGACAATGCAAAGTCTTTCTTATAAACAGAATCTAGAATCTCTTTTGCCTTTTGGTCATGAACATTGTAATCGGCCAGCAGGCATTAATAAAATAATGTTATTTTCTTAGTGATCTTGGAATTGCTTGGACTTTTATTAAATCTCCACAATATGTGAGTTGTTACACAGATTACAACTCTAACACATAGTAAGATGGATAAGTGACACAATATGTCAAATGTATAATGGCCCATATATATTGGCTATAGTGTGTTGTAGATTTTAATTTGGGTGCTTAGGTGTGGTAAGATATTCACATCAGGCTCTTCTCTTCATCAATGTCATTTTGATCCCTTCCCCACCCTGCCCCATGACCGTAATAATCATAATCAATTACAAAGGTGCCACAGGGTCTGCTTCTAGGCCTTCTCCTTCTGCTCCAAGCCCTCTTCAATGGTGCCTATCTCTGTGATTTTCTTCCATAGCAGTTGATAGTTGAATAAATTTTAAAACCTATATTTGATTTGTAATGACAGAAAAGTGTATTTGAGTGTATGGTATACATATACATATACAAACATTGTAAATGTATATAAAAAGCCAGAAAGGATAAAAAACATGTCTTAAAAATTATTTTAACTTTTTTTAAGTAGACAATTTCAAACATTCAGAAAGGCTGCAACTATAAGAATAATGCAAAAAGAATCCACGTACCTTTACTCAGGTTTGCTTAATAACATTTTACCCCATTTGCTTTGTCACTCTCTCTCTTTTTGCCTGAACCATTTGAGGGTAAGTTACACCCATCATGGCCTTTTACCCCTAAACTTTTCAGTGTGTCTTTCCTAAGAATCACGACAGTCTCTTACATAACGACAGCCCAGTTATCAACTTCAGGACATCTAACACTGACACAGTACTTATCTAATCTACTGTCTGAATTCCAATGTCGTGAATTAAACCAACAGTGTGCTTTACAGCATTTTTTTGCCCCCTCTAGCACACATAACCAGTCTAGTGCTGTATTTCATTGTCATGGCTCTTTAGCCTCCTTTTTTGTTTGTTTTAATTAGTTTATTTATTTATTTATTTTTGGCTGTCTTGGGTCTTCATTGCTGTGCGCGGGCTTTCTCTAGTTGCGGCAAGCAGGGGCTACTCTTTGTTGTGGTGCACGGGCTTCTCATTGCGGTGGCTTCTCGTTGTGGAACACAGGCTCTAGGAGCTCAGTCTTCAGTAGTTGTGGCATGCAGGCTCAGTAGCTGTGGCTCGCGGGCTCTAGAGCACAGGCTCAGTAGTTGTGGTGCATGGGCTTAGTTGCTCCACAGCACGTGGGATCTTCCCAGACCAGAGCTCGAACCCATGTCTCCTGCATTGGCAGGTGGATTCTTAACCACTGCGCCACCAGGGAAGTCCCCAAAAGACTTTTAAAATGGCTATGGTTCAAGGTCTGATAAGAGTTCATTTGATAAGGAAATTCAGTTATTTTTGTGGCATACAACAATTTAAGACAATAATTGGATAATGAGGGTATTGATAAATTTCTCTGAACTTCAATTTCTGGAATACCTATACCAGTAAACTTACATCCATATATATATAAAACCTAAGAAGGTTTATTACCACTTCTTATTTGACAATGTTTCCCATGTAATTTAACATGCCAAATAAACCTAGTTAGTTTAACATCTCCTTTATAAGGCGAGAGACAAATATTTTGGGAATTTCCAGGGGCCCTCTGGGAAATCTCAAAGTTAGTTTGAGGTCATAAAGACTCCATTTAGATTTGATCTGGGAAGTTGTAAAAAATGTCAAAAGGTTTGAACATTTGACTAAATAGGATCACAAGTCATTATGAAATAATGCTTATTTAACAGGAGTGACAATAGAAGATACTAAAGGCAAATATGGAAGGTTACACTGTTGTGAACAAAATTTAGCTCTTTTAGTATTGAGAAGACTCAGTTCTCCAAGGTAATCAAAGATCTAATAAAGACAACATGAAGCACAGGAAATTATTTTGGTAAGACACAAAATCTTTGCTTTCCTGGCAGATTACCCAAAAGGCAACAAAACAAAAACAAAAACAAAAAGCTTTCGCCATCTCCTATCAAAAGCAGACTAATAGTCCAATAAAACTGTCTTTTTAACAGAAACAAAAACATATTCTAATTCTGCACCCGTGTACTTTTGATATTAAGGCTCATTCTTTAAAAATATAATTCCAATCATAGCCAGCTTGATCACACATAAAATTCATTTCCAGGATTCCTTTTCCACAAAACTTCTACAAGGTTTTTTTGTATCCCTTCAGGTTTTGTCTTATATTTGTCCTTACTCATTCTTCATCAGCCAGTCATTCCACTTCTGGACAAAATTACTTTCTTTTCCTCTTAACAAAAGTATGTTCTTTATACCTTACCTTATTCTAAAAACATATTCTTAGAACTACCATACGACTCAGCAATCCCACTACTGGGCATATACCCTGAGAGAACCATAATTCAAAGAGAGTCATGTACCACAATGTTCATTGCAGCTCTATTTACAATAGCCAGGACATGGAAGCAACCTATGTGTCCATCGACAGATGAATGGATAAAGAAGATGTGGCATATATATACAATGGAATATTACTAAGCCATAAAAAGAATCCAAATTGAGTTATTTGTAGTGAGGTGGATGGAGTTAGAGTCTGTCATACAGAGTGAAGTAAGTCAGAAAGAGAAAAACAAATACCATATGTTAACACATAAATATAGAATCTAAAAAAAGAATTTTAATGGTTCTGAAGAACCTAGGGGCAGGACAGGAATAAAGATGCAGACATAGAGAATGGACTTGAGGGCACGGGGAGGGGGAAGGGTAAGCTGGGATGAAGTGAGAGAGTGGCATGGACATATATACACTACCAAATGTAAAATAGAGAGCTAGTGGGAAGCAGCCGCATAGCACAGGGAGATCAGCTCAGTGCTTTGTGGCCACCTAGAGGGGTGGGATAGGAGGGCGGGAGGGAGACACAAGAGGGAGGAGTTATGGGATATATGTATACGTATAGCTCACTCAATTTGTTATACAGCAGAAACTAACACACCATTGTAAAGCAATTATATTCCAATAAAGATGTTAAAAAATAAATAATAATTAATGACAGTAATGCAGTATAACTCCTTGAATAAAATAAGAATCTATAAAAAAAATTCTACTTTCCTTACCTGCTTTTTATACACAGTTGTTTTCTTTCACTCTCATTACTTCTGGAGTTTTTAATTAAGTGTATTGATTAGAATTCTTAACCCTTAGAAACCTTAGTTTCTAGTGAAAACTGAGAGGTAAGCAATTATGGACTGGTTGTTACACCAGCATTCTGTGCACTGGCAAATCTATGAAAGCTCAGTAATTTCTAGAAGTACAGTCTTTCTCAGTCAACTTTTTAATGTGGCAGAAGACATGTTTACTATTAGACCCAAACATCTTTAATTCCTCTGTAATAAGAATCCAAAAGTAGAGCTTCCCTGGTGGCGCAGTGGTTGAGAGTCCGCCTGCCGATTCAGGGGACACGGGTTTGTGCCCCGGTCCGGGAAGATCCCTCATGCCGCAGAGTGGCTGGGCCTGTGAGCCATGGCCACTGAGCCTGCGCGTCCGGAGCCTACGCTCTGCAACGGGAGAGGTCACAACAGTGAGAGGCCTGCGTACTGAAAAAAAAAAAAAAAAAATCCATAAATAGATCAACTTATATTCAGTTATTAACACTTCAGTGTTATATTTTATTTGGAAATGATCTAGATATTCAATGACTATCCATCATTTAACTTAACTTTAAGGTTTCAAGCTAACAAAAAGTTTTGGGGGGCTTCCCTGGTGGCGCAGTGGTTGAGAATCTGCCTGCTAATGCAGGGGACACGGGTTCGAGCCCGGGTCTGGGAGGATCCCACATGCCGCGGAGCAACTAGGCCCGTGAGCCACAACTACTGAGCCTGCGCATCTGGAGCCTCTGCTCTGCAACAAGAGAGACCGCGATAGTGAGAGGCCTGCGCACTGCGATGAAGAGTGGCCCCCGCTTGCCACAACTAGAGAGAGCCCTCGCAGAGAAACGAAGACCCAACCCAGGAAAAATAAATTAATTAATTAATAAACTCCTACCCCGAACATCCAAAAAAAAAAAAAAAGTTTTGGAAACTATTTTTAAACAATTATGCTTAGATTACTCATGAAAATTTCACAAGACATTAAACAGCTAACCATCTTCTTAAGTTATTTTTCTTGCTGACAGATTCTGGGACAGTGATAACATAACCTTATTTGACTTTTAGTAAACCTAGGTAGAATAAAATTTGTATGTTTGCATTATATTTAATGTGAATAGCTCTGAAGACATGTTCGTTTTAACTAAACCAACAAAACTTCAAGTAGCTTTTGTTTATTGAAGATTATCCTATATCACTTGAACTTGAAACACTTTTGGGTTGGATTCTATATTTCCTTTTTTTTTTTTTTTTTTTTTGGTGGTACGCGGGCCTCTCACTGTTGTGGCCTCTCCCGTTGCAGAGCACAGGCTCTGGACGCACAGGCTCAGCGGCCATGGCTCATGGACCCAGCCACTCCACGGCATGTGGGATCTTCCCGGACCGGGGCACGAACCCATGTCCCCTGCATTGGCAGGTGGACTCTCAACCACTGCGACACCAGGGAAGCCCTAGTTTCTATATTTCTGAGAGAATACTTGTTTGTATAAGCACTTATTTTTCATCAAGCTAATTAAATAGAGCTCTTTTACAAATTAATTTTGGCAAGACCCTCTACAGGTAGAAAAATCACACATCTATCCATATGTATATAAATATACATAAACACACAGACAGATACAGAGATCTTATAGTTTTTTTAAATTTTATTTTATTTTATTTTTTATTTTTGTCTGTATTGGGTCTTCATTGCTGCACACAGGCTTTCTATCACTGCAGCGAGCGGGGGCTACTCTTCCTTTCAGTGCATAGGCTTCTCATTGCGGTGACCTCTCGTTGCAGATCATGGGCCCTAGGCGCACGGCTTCAGTAGCTGTGGCACAGGGGCTCAGTAGTTGTGGCTCGCGGGCTCTAGAGCGCAGGCTCAGTAGTTGTGGCACACAGGCTTAGTTGCTCTGCAGCATGTGGGATCTTCCTGGACCAGGGCTCAAACCCATGTCTTCTGCATTGGCAGGTGAATTCTTAACCACTGTGCCACCAGGGAAGTCCCAGAGATCTTATAGTTTTAATTTTTAAATTGCAGCCATGAGAGAGGATTGGTTCAAAATGGCAGAGTAGAAGGACGTGCACTTACTTCTTTTTGTGAGAGCACCAGAATCACAACTGCTGAACAATCATCAACAGTAAGACTCTGGACCTCACCAGAAAAGATACCCCACATCCAAAGACAAAGGAGAAGCCACAGTGGGATGGTAGGAGAGGTGCAATGACAATAAAATCAAATCCCATAACTGTTGGGTGGGTGACTCACAAACTAGAGAACACTTATACCACAGAAGTCCATCCACTGGAGTGAAGGTTCTGAGCCCCACATCAGGCTTCCCAACCTGTGGGTCCAGCAATGGGAGGAGGAATTCCTAGAGAATCAGACTTAGAAGGCTAGTGGGATTTGACTGCAGGACTTGGACGGGACTGGGGGAAACAGGGACTCCACTCTTGGGTGGCACACACAAGGTAGTGTGTGCATCGGGACCCAGAGGAGGGAGCAGTGACCCCATAGGAGACTGAACAGTCCCTACCTGCTAGTGTTGGAGGGTCTCCTGCAGGGGTGGGCGGTGGCTGTGGCTCACCATGGTGACAAGGACCATGGCAGCAGAAGTTCTGGGAAGTACTCCTTGGCGTGAGCCCTCCCAGAGTCCGTTATTAGCCCCACCAAAGAGCTGGGGAGGCACCAGTGCTGGGTCCCCTCAGACCAAAAAACCAACAGGGAGGGAACCCAGCCCCACCCATCAGCAGACAAGTGGATTAAAGTTTTACTGAGCTCTGCCCACCAGACCAACACCCAACTCTACCTACCACCAGTCCCTCCCATCAGGAAGCTTGCACAAGCCTCTTAGATAGCCTCATCCACCAGAGGGCAGACAGCAGAAGCAAGAAGAACTACAGTTCTGCAGCCTGTAAAAGGAAAACCACATTCACAGAAAGATAGACAAAATGAAAAGGCAGAGGACTTTGTACCAGATGAAAGAACAAGATAAAACCCCAGAAAAACAACTAAATGAAGTGGAGATAGGCAACCTTCCAGAAAAAGAATTCAGAATAATAATTCAGAAGATGATCCAGGACCTCAGAAAAAGAATGGAGGCAAAGATCGAGAAGATGCAAGAAATGTTTAACAAAGACCTAGAAGAATTAAAGAACAAAGACCTGGAAGAATTAAAGAACAAACAAACAGAGATGAACAATAAAATAACTGAAATGAGAAATACACTAGAAGGAATCAATAGCAGAATAACTGAGGCAGAAGAATGGGTAAGTGACCTGGAAGACAGAATGGTGGAACTCACTGCCACGGAACAGAATAAAGAAAAAAGAATGCAAAGAAATGAAGACAGCCTAAGAGACCTCTGGGACAACGTTAAATACACCAACATTCGCCTTATAGGGGTCCCAGAAGGAGAAGAGAGAGAGAAAGGACCTGAGAAAATATTTGAAGAGATTATAGTCGAAAAATTCCCTAACATGGGAAGGAAAATAGCCACCCAAGTCCAGCAAGCACAGAAAGTTCCAGGCAGGATAAACCCAAGGAGAAACATGCTGAGACACATAGTAATCAAATTGACAAAAATTAAAGACAAAGAAAATTTATTGAAAGCAATAAGGGAAAAACGACAAATAACATAAAAGGAAACTCCCATAAGGCTAACAGCTGAATTCTCAGCAGAAACTCTACAAGCCAGAAGGGAGTGGCACGATATATTTAAACTGATGAAAGGGAAGAACCTACAACCAACATTACTCTACCCTGCAAGGATCTCTTTCAGATTCGATGGAGAAATCAAAAGTTTTACAGACAAGCAAAAGCTAAGAGAATTCAGCACCACCAAACCAGCTCTACAGTAAATGCTTAAAGAACTTCTCTAAGTGGGAGACACAAGAGAAGAAAAGGACCTAAAAAACAAGCCCATAACAATTAAGAAAATGGTAATAGGAACACACATAGCGATAATTACCTTAAATGTGAATGGATTGGGGCTTCCCCGGTGGCGCAGTGGTTGAGAGTCCGCCTGCCAATGAAGGGAACACGGGTTCGTGCCCTGGTCCAGGAAGATCCCACATGCCGCGAAATGGCTGGGCTCGTGAGCCATGGCCACTGAGCCTGCGCATCCGGAGGCTGTGCTCTGCAACGGGAGAGGCCACAACAGTGAGAGGCCTGTGTACCGCAAAAAAAAAAATGTGAATGGATTAAATGCTCCAACCAAAAGACACAGGCTCGCTGAATGGATATAAAAACAAGACCCATATATATGCTGTCTACAAGAGACCCACTTCAGACCTAGGGACACGTACAGACTGAAAGTGAGGGGATGGAAAAAGATAGTCCATGCAAATCAAAAGAAAGCCTGAGTAGCAATACTCATATCAGATAAAAGAATTTAAAATAAAGAATGTTACAAGAGACAAGGAAGGACACTACATAATAATCAAGGTATCAATCTGAGAAGAAGATATAGTAATTATAAATATATATGCCCCAAACGTAGGAATACCTCAATACATAAGGCAACTGCTAACAGCTCTAAAAGAGGAAATCGACAGTAAAACAATAATAGTGGGGGACTTTAACACCTCACTTACACCAATGGACAGATCATCCAGACACAAAAGTAATAAGGAAACAGAAGTTTTAAATGACACAATAGACCAGATAGATTTAATTGATATTTATGGGACATTCCATCCAAAAACAGCAGATTACACTTTCTTCTCAAGTGCTCATGGAACATTCTCCAGGATTGATCACATCTTGGATCACAAATCAAACCTTGGTAAATTTAAGAAAATTGAAATCATGTCAAGCATCTTTTCCGACCACATTGCTATGAGATTAGAAATCAATTACAGGGAAAAAAATGTAAAAAACACAAACACATGGATGCTAAACAATATGTTACTAAGTAACGAAGAGATCACTGAAGAAATCAAAGAGGCAATAAAAAAATACCTAGAGGGACTTCCCTGGTGGCACAGTGGTTAAGAATCCGCCTGCCAATGCAGGGGACACGGGTTCGAGCCCTGGTCTGGGAAGATCCCACATGCCGCGGAGCAGCTAAGCCCATGCGCCACAACGACTGAGGCCGCATGCCACAACTACTGAAGCCCACGTGCCTAGAGCCTGTGCTCCACGGCAGTAGAAGCCACCGCAATGAGAAGCCTGTGCACTGCAATGAAGAGTAGTCCCCGCTCGCTGCAACTACAGTAAGGCTGTGCGCAGCAACGAAGACTCAAGGCAGCCAAAAATAAATAAATAAATAAATAAATTTATTTAAAAAAAATACCTAGAGACAAATGACAATGAAAAAAGGACAATCCAAAACCTATGGGATGCAGCAAAAGCAGTTCTAAGAGGGAAGTTTATAGCAATCAAGCCTACGTCAAGAAACAAGAAAAAAAAAGAAACAAAAATCTCAAAGAATCTAAACTTACACCTAAAGGAACTAGAGAAAGGAGAACAAACAAAACCCAAAGTTAGCAGAAGGAAAGAAATCATAAAGATCAGAGCAGAAATAAATGAAATAGAAACAAAGAAAACAGTAGCAAAGATCAATAAAACTAAAAGCTGGTTCTTTGAGAAGATAAACAAAATTGATAAATCTTTAGCCAGACTCATGAAGAAAAAGAGGGAGAGGACTCAAATCAATAAAATTAGAAATGAAAAGGAGATGTTACAATGGACATCGCAGAAATACAAAGCATCCTAAGAGACTACTACAAGCAACTCTATGCCGATAAAATGGGCAACCTGGAAGAAATGGACAAATTCTTAGAAAGGTATGACCTTCCAAGACTGAATGAAGAAATAGAAAACATGAACAGACCAATCACAAGTAATGAAATTGAAACTGTGATTAAAAATCTTCGAACAAACAAAAGTCCAGGACCAGATAGCTTCACAGGTGAATTTTATCAAACATTTAGAGAAGAGCTAATACCCATCCTTCTCAAACTCTTCCAAAATTTGCAGAGGAAGGAACACTCCCAAACTCATTCTATGAGAGCACCATCACCCTGATACCAAAACCAGACAGAGATACTATAAAAAAAAAACAGAAAATAACAGACCAATATCACTGATGAATATAGATGCAAAAATCCTCAACAAAATACTAGCGAACAGAATCCAAAAACATATTAAAAGGATCATACACCATGATCAAGTGGGATTTATCCTAGGGATGCAAGGATTCTTCAATATATGCAAATCAATCAACGTGATACACCATATTAACAAATTGAGGAATAAAAACCAAATGATTATCTCAATAGATGCAGAAAAAGCTTTTGACAATATTCAACACCCATTTATGATAAGAAACTCTCCAGAAAGTGGGCATAGAGGGAACCTACCTCAACATAATAAAGGTCATATATGACAAACCCACAGCAAACATCATTCTCAATGGTGAAAAACTGAAACCATTTCCACTAAGATCAGGAACAAGGCAAGGATGTCCACTCCTGCCACTATTATTCAACATAGTTTTGGAAGTCCTAGCCATGGCAATCAGAGAAGAAAAAGAAATAAAAGGAATACAAATTGGAAAAGAAGAAGTAAAACTGTCACTGCAGATGACATGATACTACACATAGAGAATCTTAAGGATGCCACCAGAAAACTACTAGAGCTAATCAATGAATTTGATAAAGTTGCAGGGTACAAAATTAATGCACAGAAATCTCTTGCATTCCTATACACTAACAACAAAGATCAGAAAGAGAAATTAAGGAAACATTTCCATTCACCATTGCAACAAAAAGAATAAAATACCTAGGAATAAACCTACCTAAGGAGGTAAGAGACCTGTACTCAGAAAACTATAAGACACTGATGAAAGAAATCAAAGATGACACAAACAGATGTAGAGATATACCATGTTCTTGGATTGGAAGAATCAATATTGTGAAAATGGCTATATCCCCAAAGCAATCTACAGATTCAATGCAATCCCTATCAAATTACCAATGACATTTTTTACAGAACTAGAACAAAAAATCTTAAAATTTGTATGGAGACACAAAAGACCCCAAATAGCCAAAGCAGTCTTGAGGGAAAAAAAGTGGAGCTGGAGGAATCAGACTCCCTGACTTCAGACTATACTACAAAGCTTCAGTAATCAAGACAATATGATACTGGCACAAAAACAGAAATATAGATCTGTGGAACAGGATAGAAAGCCCAGAGATAAACCCACGCACCTATGGTCAACTAATCTATGACAAAGGAGGCAAGGATATACAATGGAGAAAAGACATTCTCTTCAGTAAATGTTGCTGGTAAAACTGGACAGTTACATGTGAAAGAGTGAAATTAGAACACTCCCTAACACCATACACAAAAATAAACTCAAAATGGATTAGAGAACTAAATGTAAGACCAGACACTATAAAACTCTTAGAGGAAAACTTAGGAAGAACATTCTTTGACATAAATCACAGCAAGATCTTTTTTGATCCACCTCCTAGAGTAATGGAAATAAAAACAAAAATAAACAAATGGGATCTAATGAAACTTCAGAGCTTTTGCAAAGCAAACTACAAACAAGACGAAAAGACAACCCTCAGACTGGGAGAAAATATTTGCAAACGAATCAGTGGACAAAGGATCAATCTCCAAAATATATAAACAGCTCATGCTGCTCAATATTAAAAAACAACCCAATCAAAAAATGGGCAGAAGACCTAAATAGACATTTCTCCAAAGAAGACATACAGATAGCCAAGAGGCATGTGAAAAGCTGCTCAACATCACTAATTATTAGAGAAATGCAAATCAAAACTACAATGGGATATCATCTGACACCAGTTAGAATGGGCATCATCAGAAAATCTACAAACAACAAATGCTGGAGAGGGTGTGGAGAAAAGGGAAGCCTCTTGCACTGTTGGTGGGAATGTAAATTGATACAGCCACTATGGAGAACAGTACGGAGGTTCCTTAAAAAACAAAAAATAGAATTACCATATGACCCAGCAATCCTACTACTGGGCATATACCCAGAGAAAGCCATAATTCAAAAAGACACATGCAGCCCAATGTTCATTGCAGCACTATTTACAATAGCCAGGTCATGGAAGCAGCCTAAATGCCAATCGACAGACGAATGGATAAAGAAGATGTGGTGCATATATACAATGGAATATTACTCAGCAATAAAAAGGAACGAAATCGGGTCATTTGTAGAGACATGGATGGATCTAGAGACTGTCATATAGAGTGAAGTAAGTCAGAAAGAGAAAAACAAATATCGTATATTAATGCATATATGTGGAATCTAGAAAAGTTGTACAGATGCACCGGTTTGCAGGGCAGAAATAGAGATACAGATGTAGAGAACAAATGTATGGACACTAAGGGGGAAAAGTGGCGGTGGAGGTGGTGGTGGTGGGATGAATTGGGAGATTGGGATTGACATGTATACACTAATATGTATAAAATAAATAAATAATGAGAACCTGCTGTATAAAAAAATAAAATTCAAAAAAATTAAAATTAAAATTAAAAAATTTCAGCCATGAGATAGATACTTTTATTTTTCTTCTGAAAAGGATTATCTCCCTGAAGTTTGTATTTCAAAAAGATGGCTCTGGGTTCTTAGAGAAGAGAGGGTCAAAAATTTATACCTCAAAGGCACAGAGAATAGATGTTAAGTTTTTCTCCAAGAAGGAGTTTTGTTTCCAATGTCCTGATCTTTTACAATGTCTACAAGCCTTTTGAGATGAAGGTTTGAGGATTGTAAAAAAGGATTGGTGGGCTTTGAATTGCTTCTAGTGCTGCATTTCTATTACTGTAAAACAAAATACAGTTGTTTCTAATTCCTCAAAGAATTGGGTTGCAACCTGAAAGATATCAAGGGGCTGATGCAGCCTTTTAACTTGTTGCTTTATATCAGGGAGAAGATTTCCAATAAAGATGGAAATCAGAAGAATCCTATGTTCTAGATGTGGAGCTGTGTGTCTTTGGACTATTTTACTAAATCCTTCCACAATAGCTTCATGATGTTTTCTTTCCTTCTGAGTACATTGTTCCATTTTAGCTTAGAAAAGAAGGCCTTAAGAAAAGTTTCTGTCAAGCTCTGAATATCAGCTTCCATCACCTGATCATAGAGCTCATTTTAAAAAGTCTGTCAATTTATTTTTCACATTATCTTTTCACTTTTTTTTTTTTTTTTTTTTTTTTTTTTGCAGCACGCGGGCCTCTCACTGCTGTGGCCTCTCCCGTTGCGGAGCACAGGCTCCAGATGCGCAGGCTCAGCGACCATGGCTCACGGGGCCTAGCCGCTCTGCGGCATGTGGGATCCTCCCAGACCGGGGCATGAACCCGTGTCCCCTGCATCGTCAGGCGGACTCTCAACCACTGCGCCACCAGGGAAGCCCTATCTTTTCACTTTTTGATGTTCAGTGTTAGTAATACATATAACATCTACCATGTTTTGTATCAGATAAGACAATACTGATATAGGTGCTGACAGATGGTTCATCTTGTAAACAGATGATGTAAACTTATGGTATCAATAAATACAGTACAGTACTGTAAAAAATATAAAAAATAAAAAATGCTTTCAAATATCTTATTATCTGGTTTAACTAGGACAAACAGTAAATATTTCTGGCTGTATTGAACACCTTAAAATTTTTTTTCCTTTTTCCTTTTAAACCAAAGGCATACCCATAAAGTGACTCAAAACCAAAAGCAATAAGCCTTTTATGGCTTAACCATGGGCACAAGATGTGTCCCCAAAGAGGGTTCGAAAGATACCCCTCCCAAGATCCAGAACCACTCCCAAAGATAACCAAGAGGAAGAAAGGTTTAGACAATTCCCATGAGACCTGGCAACAGTCAGTAGGATGCTACTGCAAATGGGGTGCAACCCACATTCCCATCCAGCCATATTGGGGTCCCAAACCTGATGGTTGAGCTGCCTGCACACACAAAAACTGACCACCTGCATGCCCTAATGGGAGGAAAGCCAGGACACAAAACAAGACAAACAAAAGCAATCGCGGTCCCTGGGAGGGAAAGAATTGATTATCAGTAGGTACTCCAAAACTAAATTCACAAGAGTCTGTATTTGGAAAGGAAGAAACAATATGAGATTTTAAGTCTCTGTCTCGACCAAGCACTACAGACAGAGATCCAGAAAGCTGACTTTGGTAAGAATTCTTGCCCTTTGTCAGCTTCCACCAGTTTTCCCAGGATCCCATCTTCAGGCTCCAAAGTGAGAAGGGTGTCCCAGCAGGTCCCATCTGGATCAGAAACTGTAGGGGAAGAAAAATAATTTTCCCTCTGCCCTTTTGAGTTCTTGGCTGAGACTCCTTTTCCTCTAGGGCACCTCATAAATGGGTAAGCTTATCTAGGTTAAAAGTTTTCCACTCTGGCCACTGTAATTCAAGATTATCTTTCATAAGTTTTACTTACTTGTTCAAAGAAATGCAACTTCTGGGCCCATAATTTTCATACAAATAGTTAGCCAGAGTCCCAGATGGAGGAGTCCCAGATTCTCTGGACTTGAAGGAACGCTTTTTCTCTTTTTATCCCCTTTAAATTTTTCTTATTAACCTGAGACCTAAAACTGGACCCAGTCTGGTTTAACTAGATCCAGTTCAACCCCAGACCCAGTCTGATTTAGGAGGGATGCAGTCCAACTCTGGACCCAGTCTGGTAAAAGAAATACTCTAAGTCTGAGAGCTCATAATGCAAAAGTTGCAGAGCTCACGTATCTGAGGGACCTGCCCACAACCTCCAGATACAGCGAGAAAGGATCTGCTGTCTTCAGTAAAGGGACCCAGTCAACCCATAGGGAAGGATCTATGGAAATAAATATCCCAATTTATTCTCCTCCCTTTCTCTGATCTCCTGCCAGTGCCTCTCAATGGCTGGACACAATTGGAATCCAGAGGTCAAAGAAGTCTGTAGAAACCATCCAGAAAGTTAACCCCCCTAGGCACAGAGCAGGGAGGAGAAAGGTGGAGACTAGCTGTAAGAGACAAGCAAAAATATTCAGCATACGTACATATTACATAGAGCAAAGCATATTCATGCTTGCTGCTGAGATGGGCATTGTCCAAGCTTGTGAGAACATCCAGGTCTGGTGATCCCTTGGCTCTATGCCACAGTGTCCATGGGAATCTTTAGCAGAGTCAAAAATGCCAGGGAACGTGATGCAACCCCAATGTGCCTACCATGCAGACATCCCCACATGATGAAGTCCCTACGGGGGCTCCAGAGGGAGCAGGTCACGGTCTCAGTCACCCACAGTAACCTAACGTCCCTCTCCCAGGCTTCAGAATCTTCTTGTCTTGGCTTCTGCTTTTGCATATCTCCTGACAAGGACACTAGCTCTTCTGCCCTTACCATTCGGAACACTCTAGAACATTATCTTTAGTCAGTTTGGATGTTCATGATAGAAAGAGAGGTCTTGGGTCAGCTTCTGCCTTCGGTCCTATAGACCTAACAGCCAAAATCTTGGCTTTCTTTTTGGAATAAGGCAAAAGAAAATCCCAGAAACAAACCCAGTTGTTCAGAATTCTTCCTAATTCTTTTATTGCAACGTAAATAAATGCAACTTAATTTGCATAAATCAAACTGGAAATTTAAATGGTGTTGGGGTACTATAGAAAAGGGGAAATTGAGATAAATTCTAGCATGTAAGATGGAAACAAGAAAAAATACACTAAAAAAAGAAAACTAGTGTATAAAAAGACAGAAAACAGCCATAGCCTCACCATTTATTTTACTCATGTCTCCTTTCCTCTTCCTCACTTTGCTTCCATGCGTCTAAGCCTTTGAGTTTGATAGAAATGGAGGGACTTGGGAGGATAAAGGTAAGCAAATAGTGATAAGACTTCCTCTATAATTTTCAAGCAAACTTAACTCTCTGAATGAACGGTAGGTAACTTTATAGAGCTGGTAGCCTTACATACTGTGTATGGATGAGGGTGGGAGGAAGCATCAAGGTAGAGTTGAGGAGATGGTCCTGACTTTGGACCTTGAAAGACCTGAGTTTGAATCTCTGTTCTGTGATCTACCGGCTCTATGACCTTAGACAAGTCACATAACCACTCTCAGTTTTGGTTTCTTCATCTGTAAAATTAGGGTCATGATACTAATCTTGCAGAACTGGGGTAAGGGTTAGAAATAATAACAGTGAGGCCCCTGTTTAGTACCTAGACCATGAGAGATACCAGATAAATGATGCCTCCTATTAGTATTCAGGTAGCTGTGCCACCCTCAGTACTATAGAAAACAACAAATGAGAGAAAGATCTTAGAATCTAATGGATTCAAACGTGAACTGGACTAGAGTTAAGGACAAATGAAATTATAACAATGGCAACTGGAAAGGGTCAAGTGAAGAGATTAAGAAGTCTTTACGTAGGAGATATTTTTGTCTCTTTTTTCCTGTTTTGTTTGAGGAATCAGGGAATCCTCTGATTACAGAACTTGCTCTCAGTATGAGTTTGGTCCCCATCTGGAGGAAAAGGCATCAGTAATCCCAATCCAGCACTTTCTTGACAGACTTCTATTTCAAACACCACTATGGCCTATTTCTGTAGGTACGTACAGCTTGATTAAGAGTTTCAGCCATAAAAGAGGTCAGGAAAGTATCAACTAGTCTTGAGGGACCAGAATACATTGAGATCAGAAACTAAGGCTAAAGTGTGCCCAGTTATACCTGTTGAACAGCCATAGTAAATCTTCCTAAGCTATAAAGAAGAGTTGAGTGATGAACTGAAGTGAGTATCACCCTCCAGAGCAGACTCCTGCTCCTGTCAAATCCAGGTACTAAAATACCAATTAAGGGCCTCCCTGGTGGCGCAGTGGTTGAGAGTCCGCCTGCTGATGCAGGGGATATGGGTTCGTGCCCCGGTCCGGGAGGATCCCATATGCCGCGGAGCGGCTGTGCCCGTGAGCCATGGCCGCTGAGCCTGCGCATCCGGAGCCTGTGCTCCCAACGGGAGAGGCCACAGCAGTGAGAGGCCCACGTACCGCAAAAAAAAAAAAAAAAAAAAAACCGATTAAGACCATCTCTCTGGTGTGGAGAAAAGGGAACTGTCCTACACTGTTGGTGGGAATGTAAAATTGTACAACCATTATGGAGAATAGTATGGAAGTTCCTTAAAAAACTAAATTTAGAACTACCATATGATCCAGCAATCCCACTCTGGGCATATATCTGGAGAAAACCATAATTTGAAAAGATACATGCACCTCAATGTTCATTGCAGCACTATTTACAATAGCCAAGACTTGGAAGCAACCTAAATGTCCATCGACGACAGAGGAGTGGATAAAGAAGATGTGGTGCATATATACCATGGAATATTACTCATCCATAAAAAAGAACGAAATAATGCCATTTGCAGTAACATGGATGGACGTAGAGATTGTCATACTGAGTGAAGTAAGTCAGACAGAGAAAGACAAATATCATATGATGTCGTTTATACGTGGAATCTAAAAAAAATGGTACAAATGAACTTATTTACAAAACAGGAATGGAGTCACAGATACAGAAAACAAATTTATGGTTACCAGGTGGAAAGCGGGGGAGGGATAAATTGGGATTGACACATACACACTACTATATATAAAATAGATAACTAATAAGGACCTACTGTATAGCACAGGGGACTCTACTCAATACTCTATAATGACCTATAATGGGAAAAGAATCTTAAAAAGAGTGTATATATGTACATGTATAACTGATTCACTTTTCTCCACACCTGAAACTAACACAACATTGTAACTCAACTATACTCCAATAAAAATTATTAAAAAAATAAAAAGCCATCCCTCTGGGCTTTTCACAGTAAGTCAAGACTACATCCAGACACCAAACAACCTCCTGCCTGCAAAGATTGACTTTAGAACCTTTCCAGTCAGGGCTGCTTCAAAGTCATTTTTCACATGACTGAATTTCTCACCACCTCACTGTCACATGTTATTAAACTGACATCCTTCTTGGTACAACTTAATGTGGGTTCTTTTAGTTTACTCTTGTTAAAGATAAAGAAATAGCTGGTTAGCATTATTATACATTAGTGAAATTCAAAGAAAATGACATTCTTCTATTTTCTTAGGCCCTGACACACCTTTCAGGTCTTTCTAAATGTCAGGCTCCATACTTTAGCTTTAGGACAATATTTCATTTTATTATAGTTCTAGATTATGGACCTTGAATCTGTATAGAAACTCATGAAATTGAGATACAGGAGAATAGGAGTAGCCACAGTAAAACAGTGTAAAATATGTCTTTACTGTAAAATACTTCTTCGTATGGTCCATCATCCTGAAGACAGGATTTTAGCTTAGTTTTTTTTATACAGTGGCAAAATAATAATACATATACACAAAAAATCATCACCCCTAACCACCACCAAAATAACCTTCTCAAAAAACAACCAAACCACTCCACTTGATTCTTGCAATCTTGTTTTAAAAAATTAGCCTATCCAAATTTAAATTTCCCTGTTGATATTTTACAACTCTTAGATTTTTTTCATTTTCCATCCATGTAAGCTCTCGCTGTAGGGACTCCTACTGTGGTAATAGCTTAAACTCTAAAAGTTCTGCTTTCATCTTTAAAAACTCTAAAATTGCTCCATCTTTATCAATGAAACCATTTTATTTATTACTCCTTTTCACCTGAAATGGCATAATAAGCCAAAGAGAAAAAAAAACTGGCTTGAGAGTCAAGATGTTGAAAATTACTCTAAATTTCCTAAGCAGGAATACAAATAAAGATTCTTTTACTAAAACCATTTTTGAAAATGTATTTCATGGCTTAATCCAAAACAGTATTAGGTGGATGTGTTTCTGGAAATTTGCAACAGGCTTATCTGTAATTACAAATTGCAGTACAATACAACTTAGTAAGGACACAGGTGTCCTACTATTATACTTCTTTTTGCTCACACTCTGCTCTCCAGCATCCTATATGTATTAGAAGATCAAGGCCAATAATGATGGATGCAAGGGATTCAGCAAAGGCAGAATAAAAGAAAGAGGACTAGAAAAATTTGCTCAGAGTGCAGTAAGATTTCTAGAGATCTAAGTACTTGGAAGAGGTAGATATTACTCTCATTGTTTATATTTAGTTCATAATATCAAAATAAGTACACACTCAGAACTACACTAGCAAATATTGCTAGTTTATGGTAATTTTTTGCATATATATATATATATACATATACACATTTTTTTCCCTTCAATATTATGCCCTTGTCATACAGAAGTCAAAACTCTGATGGGACTTGACTTATCCTTCTCTTTTGCAGTCTTATTAGGAGCTAGTTTCTTCCTTACCCTTCCAAATTTTCTCATTCTCAATTTCTACCCTAAAGTTCCCATGTTGGGGGGAGTATCAAAATCAAACTAAACAGATGTCTCCAAAAAATGAGTACTAAATGGATCATTATAGTGAGCAGTTAAGGATGCTAATAGAGGTAAAATGGAAGTCTGACGAAGAGGAAGATTTCAGATTAAAAAGGAGAGGGGAAAGAATATTGAAGAGGAAAAGTTGAAAAAGAGATCTTTTGGCACCTTTTCCTTTTTTCCTTTGCTGGTTGAAGACTTATTTCCCAGAATTATCATATCCACCAAGAAACATAAGACATTAGATTTTCTAGACAAGAATTTAGACTAGATATCCCATGAGATTTAATTCTTAAGTAAGGACATATAGGGAAGTAATGAAGAAGATGAAAACAAATAGAGAAAGCAGATTAAAACAGGAAAGAAAAAAGAGAAGTAACTTGCAGAAAGAGACAGAAGGAAGCTTTTTCAGGAAGAGGAGAATATATTTTATTCATTGTTTCAGAGAGTTAGCTCCAAAATGCTATAAAATAAAATTGCACACAGCTGCTTGTTTTCCTATCCAGGGCTCCTAATTGGGAAGATATGAACATCTTCCAGTATCCAGAGAGCCTGCTCAGTTCAGTCTATTTCTGAAGTGAGTTCAGAGTGTTTACAGATTTCTCTGCATGTTTCTTACATTTTACCAGATTCCAGTTATTATGTACTTAATCAAAGAGAGTTGAAACACCACTAGACTTAGTGCCACACCAGGAGGATTTTTTCAACCAGTTATATATACAGTAGAAAGAGCACTGGATTGAGTGTAAGGAGACTCAGGTTCGGGTTCTAGCTTTGCCATTAAATAGATGAATGAGTTTGAGAAAGTTGGTTAATCTCTCTGAGTCTCATTTGTAAAATGAGTGGGGTTGAAATGGGTAATTTCTAAGATTTCTTTCCAGTTCTTATTTATCTATCAGAAAATCTTTTCAAGTTCTTCAACCAAAAGTACACCAATTTGCTAGTCTTTAGAGAAACATTAGCTAAGTAGTTCAGGAAAAACCAATGAAAGCAAAACCAATGCAACAAAGTCTTTTATTTCTTTTTTGACTAGCTTCTTTTTTAATTAAAGTATAATTGACATACAACATTGTTAGCTCCACGTGTATGATATAATGATTCAATATTTGTATACATTGTAAAAGAATCACCACAATAAGTCTAGTTACATCTGTCACCATACAAAGTTACAATTCTTTTCTTGTGATGAGAACTTTTAAAATTTATTAACAAAGTCTTTTAGAAGCTGGAATTTTTATATAAAATCAGCATATGCTGAAATAATCAGATTTTTTTAAACTTGCTTTTTAAAGTTCTCAGTAATTGCTTCTCCTCTCTCAATAATCTCAGATCTAGAAGTGCAACATTTTCCAAATCCTAAATCCAGTTTCCCATAGGAGAGAGTTAAGTCACAATCTTACACCTACTCTTAGTTCTGTTAATGAAAATGAAGAAAGCCCACAATATATCTTCACTTTGGTACCAATATATATTAAAGTTAAAGAAGGAGAGTGTATGTTTGCAAAGGCAGTGATGACATGGAATGGATACTGTAAATTAACTTTTTCAATCCATACTCTACAGCTCTTCAGAATTATAGTTCGTGTAAATTCTTTGGGTATTATACAACATGAGGAAGCTCAAGCGTGTTATAGGTAGCATTACCCTGATGGGTTACCACAGACTGATGCATGGTCCAGACTGAAGGGCCAGGACGTTTTCCATGATGGGCTTCTGGAGAATTATTCAGGCTAAACTTCTAGTTGTCTAGAAGACTTGTATAACTCTTCTAGTGGCAATATGGTAGCTACTAGCCACATTGAGCACTTTAAATGTGGCAAGTCCAAATTGAGACATGCTATAAGTTTAAAATACACGCCAGAGTTTAAAGGTGGTACCAAAAGAAAAAAAAAGAATGTAAAATATATTGCTAATAATTTTTATATTGATTAAAAGTTGAAATGATAATATGTATTTTGGATATATTGGGTTAAGTAAAATGTATTAAAATTAATTTCATCTGTTTATTTTTATGTGTTGTGGCTGCCAGAAATTTTAAAATTACACATGTGGATCATATTTGGGGCTCAAATTATATTTCATTTGGACAGTGCTGATCTAGACCATAAGCTCCTTGAATACAGGGCCAGTCTGGTCTTGATTTGTATGATATCCTTGGCACCTAATGTGACTAATCAATAAATGCACTGAATGCATTATTAGTGAATGACAGAGACTTGTCAGGGTACCTTCTCCCATGAACATTGCTTGAGACCATGACACACCTTTGATCTCTTATTCCTCTACTTTTTTTATTCCAAATTCTGTGTTGTTTTAGAATCAACCAGATGTAGATTAATATTTCGCTGTTTTCCAGTTTTAGGTATGCTCATATAGCAATGCTTCCATACTTAAGCTTTAGTCCCTTGAATGGTTTAAACTCTCCTTAATCTCTTTAGTCAATTAATTGCACTGTCTTCCTTAGGGTGATATGCTGGGTGGTCTCTTGTCAACTCAGCATTTCATCCTTAAGCCCCCTCAAAGGCAGGCACTACATTTCCCGGAATCTCCTTTCCTGTATGGTTCCAGGTTGGAAACTATCAATGGGAGTCAACAGTTGAAGATTTAGAAGGCCGAAGAGGACAGCATTTTTTTTCCAGTCAGTTACAGGAAGATGCATGGGCAGATGGAGGTTCAAAGCTGCTTCCAAACTTCTTGAGGAACTCCAGCATCTTCATTGCCGACTTGGATAGCTGGTGCGGGTGGACTCAAGGTGAAGCTAATGCAGTGTAAACTTTGGGGCTCCTTTCTTGCATGGGCTCTTTCTAAGAGTCTGGAAGTGGCTAGCAATTTTGTTTTCACACTTTTATTTATTCTCAAAGTCAGCTCTCTAAATCGTGTAAACTTTAAGTCTCACGAAACCTGGCTCTAGCCCTGAATAGTTGGGAGACTCCCAGGGACCCTGTGACTCTGGTGGTTTCGGGAAAGCCCTTGAGAAGTACCGCGCCGGTGGGGCTGGACTCAGATCCTCAGTGGTGCTCTCTATGAGTTGCTCTCCCACAGCCCTTCCAACAGTTGCGGAAGCTCTAACTTCTTTCATACTAGGAACAGAGTGCCTTTTGTTTTCATGACCAAACCAGTCATAGCTTAAAAATGATAGCGGTCAACAATTAGATTATGATTCTCTTTCATTGTTGTTCCACTTAATCTCAAATTTAAGACATGATGCTTTCCTTCGGTGTAAATGACGTGAAAAAAATGATTTCACAGGGAAAAATCCTTAGCGGAAGCTTCATTTTCATCAACATCGGATACTCATAATGTAGCACTTTGACACACATAGTGTGTAGTTTAGTAACTATGTGCTAATGAGTGAGCGCATGAGTTAATGGGTGAGTGAAGGGATGGAAGACTTCGTGTGCATCTGTATCAAAGTTGCTTTTTTTTTTTTTTTTTTTCTGTGGTATGCGGGCCTCTCACTGTTGTGGCCTCTCCCGTTGCGGAGCACAGGCTCCGGGCGCGCAGGCCCAGCAGCCATGGCTCACGGGCCCAGCCGCTCCGCGGCATGTGGGATCCTCCCGGACCGGGGCATGAACCCGTGTCCCCTGCATCGGCAGGCGGACCCTCAACCACTGTGCCACCAGGGAAGCCCTCAAAGTTGCTTTTTGATTATGATTATTAAAACAACATAGATCATGTTTGGTCTAGTTAATTCTCTCTAGATTTATTTAGCACAGTACCAAGAACCCCCAGCGGCTCACTGCTTTTTTTTTTGGATGAAAATGATGACTAGTTTTGGGAGCCATTCCAGCACAAAATTCTGGGAAATCCCAGGATGCACCTGTAATTATTTTAGGGTCTTCCAGAAGTTGGAGACCACACCTGTTACTTATGAATTATTTTCCAAGGGTGGATATATATATATATATATATATATGTATATATATATATATATTAACATCTTTATTGGAGTATAATTGCTTTACAATGGTGTGTTAGTTTCTGCTTTATAACAAAGTGAATCAGCTATACATATACATATATCCCCATATCTCCTCCTTCTTGCGTCTACCTCCCATGCTCCCTATCCCACCCCTCTAGGTGGTCACAAAGCACTGAGCTGATCTCCCTGTGCTATGTGGCTGCTTCCCACTAGCTATCTATTTTACGTTTGGTAGTGTATATATGTCCATGTCACTCTCTCACTTTGTCCCAGCTTACCCTTCCCCCTCCCCGTGTCCTCAAGTCCATTCTCTACCTCTGCGTCTTTATTCCTGTCCTGCCCCTAGGTTCTTCAGTACCATTTAAATTTTTTTTTTTTAGATTCCATATATATGTGTTAGCATACGGTATTTGTTTTTCTCTTTCTGACTTATTTCACTTTGTATGACAGACTCTAGGTCCATCCACCTCACTACAAATAACTCAATTTCATTTCTTGTTATGGCTGAGGAATATTCCATTGTATATATGTGCCACATCTTCTTTATCCAGTCATCTGTCGATGGACACTTAGGTTGCTTCCATGTTCTGGCTATTGTAAATAGAGCTGCAATGAACATTGTGGTACATGACTCTCTTTGAATTATGGTTTTCTCACAGTATATGCCCAGTAGTGGGATTTATACATATATTTTTTAAGGGCTCGGCTATTAGATTGGAGTTTGAAGAGTTCAAGCCCTCTCATTTTTTCCCCTGCAATCCAGTTCTGCATAGCAATGATAACCATTTTGTTAGATAAGAAAGTCAATGGCCAGTCCTCACCAGAATAAATCATGCATATTATTTAATCATAATTAAGACTACACTTTAAAATTAAGAAATGATTTAATCACACTTAGAACTGGACCAGCATTTTTAAATTAAAAAAATTATTTTTACACACCTACATAATTTTCACTGTATGGTCCATATTGAAGTCAAACTAAAATATGAATCTAATATTTACCTCGTTGTAATTTTAAAAATATAGATGAGTTACATGGAAAAATCAGATATTCTATATTTTGCTATTTTTTTCCTAAGAATTTTTTTAGGTTTTATTTTTCATGGATGGAGTAAGAAAGTAATAAGGCAGGATAGTTTTATAATTATTGATAATGAATTGTTGACAAGTAAGTGAGTTTGGAAAGTGTTGGAAACATTTACTTTGTTCTAGCTCTGTGATGGATACAGTGGTAACCAGTGTAGATACAGTGAGGAAATACACCTGGTAGATACCCTCCTGACGTAGCCACAGAACACATAATTCCAGGGGGGAAAAAAAAAGGGTAAATGGTTTAGGCGAATAGGGAATGAAAACAAGGAGCTTTTGTTGGATCAGACATTGGAGTTACATATGATAATCCCTTCTACTTTCCGTGGTACCTTGGAGAAACTCTCATAAAGGAGGAAACTGACGCTGGGACGTTGAACACCTAGTCCAAGTTGACTCCGTTAACTAAGAGCGGCGCTAGAGTGGATGCCTAGGTCTGTCTGGACCCTGACGGTGAAGAACACTTAACAGCCCTGTATCCCAATAGTTCTTGAGTACAGGGCACAGTCCCTCTGGCCGGTGTTTAGCATAATCCCGTCCATTCTCTAAAGGCCAGTGGGCTCTTCAAACTCAGGATACCGTTTATTGGGTGATCTGTTTCTCGGTAGCTCTCCTCCCTGAGGCTTAGAGAGCTCAATTGCTTAAGTTTTCACCAGCTGGCAGTGGTAATTAGAGCAGAAGGTGAGGTGTGGATTTATTCATTTTTTCCCCTAGTATTCGTATATGCATATTTACATCTCGTTACTTGCTGCCGGTTACATTGCCGTAAACTGATATTGACATTAATTCTCAGAGGTTTGGACTTCAGTTTCCCCACCTGTGGCTCATAGACGAAATCATCCGTAACTTATCTTTCAGGAGGAAGTAGCCAAGTAGCCTTAAGATTGTAGTATTCCAGCTCCTCATTGCTGTATCAGAAACGGTTTCCGGTGCTTCATAAATGTTGAATGGGTAACTAGAAAGGATTTAAGAACGAGCGTTTGGGAGGGAGAAGCGTCCCGTCATTTGGGTGCCCTAGTTTGCCCCTCCTGGAAGATGTGGCGAGGAGGGAGAGCCCCGCTGCCCTGCTCCAACAAAGGGACGGCAGCGCGTGCTCCGCAGAAGACTCCAGAGCAGCCTGCCAAAGCTCAGATCCACCCTTGCCTTCCTTTCCCCGGCCCCTCGGCCCCGGCGCTTCCTCCCGCGCCGCTAGGCGGGCGGAAAGGGCAGCGGGCGCCTTTAAATGCTAATGAAGTCGATGCCCAACTCCGGAGCCAACTCTCCCCACCCTCTTCCCTCCCCGGCCCGTGCGCCGCCTAGAAAAACTTGTGCGGGGCCATTTTTGGGGCAGTAAGATCCAACGAGGAGCCCAAGAGCGAGCGCGCAGCCCGAGAGCTCGAGCCGCCTCCGCCGCCAGCGCCTCGAGATCCGCACCGGCCTCCCGGAGAGCGAGCCCCGGCCGCCGCGACCTCCAGCCGCGCTAACCGCCCAACCGCCACCGAGGCGCCCGAGGGAGAGCGGAGGAGGCGGCATGAGCGAGGCGGGCGAGGCCACCACCACCACTACCACCCTCCCGCAGGCTCCGGCGGAGGCGGCCGCCGCGGCCCCCCAGGACCCCGCGCCCAAGAGCCCGGCGGGCGGCGGCGGCGCGCCCCAGGCCCCGGCCCCGGCGCCCGCCGCCCTGGTCGCAGGCAACTCCGGCGGGGACGCGGCCCCCGCGGCCCCGGGCACCGCGGCCCCCGCCTCTTCGGCCTCCGCGGGCAGTGAAGACGCGGAGAAGAAAGTTCTCGGTGAGTCAGGCCCGGGAGGGTGGGGGCTGCCCGGGGCGGGGGCGGGATCGGTGACAGCACGAGGTCCCCGGGGACGTCGGGGCCCCGGCGCCGGTGGCCGCGGGTCCCGCAGGCGCTGCCGAGCGAGCGCGCGGCGCCCTGCTCTGCCGGCCGCCCGAGCGCGTTCCTCCTGGTCCTGGGCCCGGAGATCGGGGTCTTAACTCGGGTCCCCTAGGCGGGCCCTGTCGCATCCCGTGGCGAAGCATCCGTCGGTGCGAAGGAGAAAGGAGCAGCAGTCGGGAGAGGACACGGGATTGGGATGGATGTGGATGTAGGGATGGGACAGGCACCCACGTGGGACGGGGACTTTGGAGTCCTCGCGTAGGATCTGGGTGAGGAGAGCATTTCCTTCGGGGAGAGGAAGGCGCTCAGAGGAGACGGGGGAGGGAAAAGTGGAAAGGCTTCTTGCTGGGAAGGCTCAGGTGTCTGTCCCTGACGCCCTTCCCACGGGGGCGCGGGAATGAGGCCATGCTTCTGGCGGCCACTTGCCGGCGGAGAGGTGTTGCAATCCTCTCCGGGAAACTTGGGTCTGAGTCCTGCGTCCTCCTCCCTCTCTGTGCCCGCTGCTGCCGTGAACCACTGAAGTGTTTACCAATCACTCTCTCTTCCTGGATTGTGGGAAAGCCTTTGGTGCAGCAGCTGAAAAAACTTCGTCGGAAGTGCGGGTATGACGTTAGTTCACAGCAACGTTATCTTGGGACTCGTAACTTAGGAAGGGAGCTCGGAAGATGAGGTGTTCAGGTCGGGTGGGGGGCGCAGAGCATCACAAAGGATGGCTGTGGGCGTTGTTGGTTTTGTCGCGTATTTCAGCCTTCTCTCCTTGAGTAACGCCCTGTGTGAGGCCTTAAAACGGCCTCACAGAGGGTGTGTGCTCTATCACTCCCTCTTTTTTTTTTTAACGGGGAAGGTGAGAGATGGTGTAGGATGCTTCCGAGAAATTTTCAGTATTTTGGATGGGACGTGTTTGATCTCTCTGAGCCTTGCCTGCCCAGTTTTCTAGGAAGAAAATTGGGGGAATAACGTGAAGAGAGTTTAATACGATTCCTTGAGAGGCCTGTTTTCATGTTTTTTTTGTTTTTCCTCCTCCGCACAGGGCAGAATTTTACTCAGTTACTGTCAAACAACGTGCTAAATATAACATGTGCAGGTTGAGAAACAAAATAGCGCTCATTTCCCTGGGCTAAAAGTTGCTTCAGTCCAGTCCGTGTCATATTGTGATATTGTTTGCAACAAGTGTGTCTTGGAACACTTCCATGCAAAATGTCAGAGAGACAACCTTGGCTTATCCAAAGCAGTGTTAGTATATATTCTTAATTTGATTGATTTTCACATAAAGGAAATTTTTCAGTTTTTCGCTTGATCCTTTATACCTTTCTGGATCTAACTAAACTCCTGAATTTTAAACTGAAGCAGATATCTTTAAAGATGAAGGAAACAGATCAATCAGTTTCCTCAGCCACCAACTGCTCTTAAGGCACATCCCTGGTGATGATGAGTCTGGAGGTCCTGGATCTTTCCACTGTCATTCCAACTCTCAAAAGCAAGGACAGCCTTCTGCATGACATTTCAATACTGTCTCTGTCCAGTGTGTTCTGCCATCTCCTTTCCTTAGCCAAGCAAGCACATGGTGCCTAAAATGTGCCAGACGCAGTGCTGACTGAAATGGAATTCTGGTTTGGGATTCTCACATTCTAGTTTTTACAAATGGTTCTAAACTTCAGTGCGTAGCCACAGGCCAGGGAAAGTAGTTGACAGGACTGAAGGAAAACTTCCCTCCTAATGAAGCCTGATGGTCTTCCTCCGTCCCCACTTCCCGTTCTGTGTATATAAAGTGAGTTTATGGTTTTAAAGCAAGAAGAGTGCATGGGTGTGTTTGGCCTTATGAAATCATTAGAAATATTTGTGGAATTAGGAAATTTTTAAAAACTACAGTGGGAGTAAAAATAACCTTCAGCCTGGATTGAAGTTATACTTGAAAATCACTTTCATCTTTCTCGCTTTTAGTGTTGCTTTTCTAATCAAGATAATGCCTTTGACAGTACCTATAGACATTAACTATATGAAAATGAATCAAAAAGAGTTCCTAACTTTATATTTTCCTTATATTTTTCTAGGTCATTAATTTTGGGGCAAATGAAGGGAGACACAAAAAGCGTATCATTTGAAATAATGTGCGATTTAAAAGCACATGATTTATCAAAACCAGTCTTCTGTGTACATTTGGATCCAAAGCATAGAATGTTTTTTTTCCTCTTTGCCCTGCTGCTCTAATTTAAATGGCCTAAAACTGAAGATTTTAATAGTTTAATCTCTTCATTAGAGAGTTCTTCCTTACTTAGCCTAAGAACCGGAGATTCCGCAGCAAATGGTGGGCTGAATGACTTTGAAGGCATAAAGAGTTTTTTGTTTTTCTTTTTTTTTTTTTTTTTACAAAGAGAGCTAAAATACTTCCCCAAGCATGTCAATCTAGCAAAACTGAGAACTAACCCTGCCCACAGCAAAGTAAGTCCTAATTACTGTTTTAGTCTTGAATTTAAAAGCCAAATCTTTATTGTTTATCCTTGGAAATGAAACACTCTATATTGCATAGAAAGGTAGCATGGATTAATGTTAATTGTTACTTTTATTTTCTACTAAGCTTTTTTCTTTTTTAAGGGTACTCTATCGTCACATTTCCTATTTCACTGAGTCTTGATAATTGCTTTATGCCTTTCCTGAATTTAGGCATAGGCATTTCTAGAGGTACTGGATTTCGTATTCACAGTTGATTCAGGGGAGTCATCTAAAATAATAAATGGCTGAAACAAATATGAATCTACGAAGTATAAATTCTATGACCATACTATTTGTTTAGATTCCTTCTCTTGAGTTCTATTAAGATCTGGCATTCTACAGAAATGGTCCTACTCATGAGGGAAAGTAGAGACAATAATCAAGTTAAAGGGGAGGAGGTGATAAGAAAATGCTGAGGGTTTGATTCCCACCAAATGGAGAGAGTAGGGTAAACAATGAAACAGAATCCCAAATTCATCACTGGTTTGAAGAGGCCTGTTACATCATGTCTCAGGGTGGTAAGTACAGAACTGGGCTGAGCCGGCCTCAGTTCTATTATTACTCTTGGCTTCTTTGCTAGGCCCCCGTCTGGCACCCAGACAAGTTTCTTCAGGTCCCTGTAGATGAGCTATTAACAAGGAGCTACTATTTCACTATGTAGTTTGCCGACTGTTTCAAAGTGTGATGAAAGTGATGTGTTAGGTGGTCAGTACTTACCTTGTTCATGTGTCTACAGTTGTTTTCGTTGTGACCCTTCTTTTACACTTAGAAGATTTTTCTGTTGTAAAGCTTTAAAGAGCATGTATTGTTTCGTTTTTCTTTAAGCAGTGTTTCTCAGTTTTAATTATGGCAGAATTGTATAGACTTACGACCACTCCTTATCTTAGGACTTTATTGAAAAGTTTCATGAGGAAGAAAGGTTTAGTCTTTCTGAAAAGTATTTCCCTGTGATAGCTTCACTTGCTCCATTTTCTTCTCCCAGTATACTTTGGAGTTAAGCTTTTAATGGTTTCCTCGGGTATGTTTTAGGCTTTAAATAATGCTATCAAGACCTTAGTGGTATGAGCTTTATCTTTTTGTAGGTCAGATACTAATTTATCTGTTTGATCCTATTTTAGCCACCAAAGTCCTTGGCACTGTCAAATGGTTCAACGTCAGAAATGGATATGGATTTATAAACCGGTATGTGTGTGTACCTCTACATGTTTTAAATACCTCCTCGTGCTGTGGCACCTGCTGTTGGTGTCTTTTCCCATACTTTATGAATGGCTTGTGTAAGTTTTCAGATTTCTGAGCACCATAAATCTCATTTCTAAGCTACTGATCATTAAACATTAATTAAAATACCTTTCTAAAACATTGATAAGTACTTATACAATCTAGTCATTAAAAGAAAATAAAGGTGGCAGTGGGGAGGATAAATGAGAAATGGGAAGGGCCTCAGGATAATTGAGTTGGTATCCACAACTTCACAGATGGAGAAGTGGAGTCTTAGACTGGTTATGCAACTTTCCTAAGGTCGCACAACTAGTGAGTAATTGAGCTGGATCTGCAACCCAGGTCTGGTCCAAGTCCTGTAGAAACCGTAGTGTTTTCTTTAAACCATGGTAGCTTCTAACCATATAGGAATGAGAACACAGCTGTAAGCTATGGGGGTATTCTGATGTTTTTATACGATACCATCATTTTCTCTGTTCCCCCTCCCAGGCCCCCCTTTTTAAAAAATTTCCTCCAGTTTCTTCCTTGTATGTTTTGGTGGGTGGTGGCAGTTTGGGGGGGGGTGTTTTAGGTTTCAGTGTAAGGAGAGCCTAGTTCACAGCTGTGCCCTGTCCTTTTAGCTGTCTTGCTTTGCTTTTGCTGGGAGGAAAATCTAGGGCTCTGGTTACACACCATGTGATTTAGAGCGAGATGAGAGGAAAGGGATGTTTCTGTAGGTTGAATCTGTATGCTTGGGTCCAAGCACTGTTGTCGTATGGAGGGGTGAGGTGGATAGCTTTTGGGTTTAGAAGTTTTTAAGGAGGATTGATTTGAGGCATCTGAATTGAGTTTAGAGGAGAAACAAACATTTATGCTGTGTTTTGAGGTCTTAGGATCTAAACCGTTCTTTTAAGTTTTTCCACATACCTAGTCCCTTTAATTGTGAGCTTTTTGTCTTCCAACAGAAATGATACCAAAGAAGATGTATTCGTACATCAGGTAAGAGTGATGATACATGTGACATTTGCTCTGTGAGGAGAGGGGCGTCTGTAATGTGCTATTATCCCTTTCCCAAAGTGAAGTCCTGCACATTATTGTTCTCCTCGAAACTCTTTCTGGGACTTTATTTTGGCACGAGAGCCCAGTTCTACATTTTAAGATTTGCACATAAGCTCTTCTGTCCTATCATAGTAACTGTTTTCAGACAGTTTTTATTTTTGCAGTCTAATGAAGTAATAATCAGACCACTTTCTAATTTTTAATGCCTTTGAGTCTTTAGCTGAAGCCCTTCTGTTTCCATGTTAGCATCCTATGCTCCCTGACTGTGTTCCTCCTTGTGTTGGGCTGGACCCCACCTTCCTTTCGCCTGGCTGTATATTGGTTCAAGCTTCTCCATCAGAGCAGCTTGAACTTGAAGTAAATAGCACAGTGAAGCAGATGGTTAGGGTGTGTGTATCTAAGACATTAGGAAACGCCCAACTCCCAGGATAGTCGTCTCTCCTTTGAGAACGAGACGCGCTTGGCTCACGCCCAGGTCAGAAACGCCTGCAGCCCCCTAGATTCAAAGGAAATGTAGAAGATGGGTAAAACACGGAAAACATGGGCCTCTCTGTTCAGGAAGCTCAGTCTTCTTTACATTCTTAGCCTAGGATGTTACTCTGTTGTTCTGTATCCTGGACTTGCTTAGCAAAATAGGTTAAAAGAAGCATTATGTGCGCTTACTGTTCTTTTTGTATATTTAGTGTTCAGTGAATTGTCTCGCGTATGTGTGCAGTTCTCAGTGTATAACAACAAAGAAGTACAGAGGCAGGTACCAATACCAGCACGTTCACCTCCAGGGCTTTGTCAAGCATCTGGTTTTCTGTGTTTTTGTTTCCTTCTGTTCAGGATCGTGTGCGTAATGGGGTGGAATTTGGTGACTGGCGAGAGTGATAGCTAAGAAAAAGCTCTCTGGTTGTGGTTTCTATCAGTTATATTTCAGTTGCTCCTGGGTAACTGGAGTAGATTATTTGGTTCAGACACAATGACTTTTAAAATCATAACAGACCGGAGGGGAGTGTTGCTTATAACACCTAGAGGTTAATAGACCTTTTGGGGTAAGAACGCTGCCTTTGGTGACTGCTGGAGTAAAAGGACCTCACAAGTTTCTGTGCCCCCGGCCAGCTTCACTGACCTGATTCCAGCCCCCTGTGAAGTTGGGCAGTGAATCACCTCGGTGTGTTGAGGCTTGCCCAGTTTAACAGGAAAAAGGGAACGAGCTGGCAGGGAGGGGCTGTTTTTGGACGGTCTGAGGGTTCAAGGCCTGCGAGTATATCCTGTCCTGAACTGCCTTTTTCCTCTCTGGGTGAGGTCTCTGCCCTATTGGCTCTTTTTTTTTTTTTTTTTTCCTCCCTCCTACTCAGAGTAAGGGAAGGGCTGGATTACACATGCCTAATCGCTTTATAAAATAAGGTTGACCTAGTTCCATAGAAACTCAGAGCCCCTTTAACTATTTAGAGATACCAGCTAAAGAAATGGGGAATTCGTTGCAGGAATTATTCTCTTCCCGCCACTGACTGAAGGAGAGAGGCCTAGTCATAAGCAGATATTTAGGTGCAAATGTTCAATGCAGGATAACATCTTCATTAACTTTTAATGTATTAGCAGGGAGTGTGTAGGGATAAGTTGACACACTAATGGTGTGATGAGAAAAATTTGAATAAATATCATAGAGTTACAATACAAGGGGTATAAATGTCCCCCATCTCCCCTCCTCTTCCCCCGCCTTCTTCCCCCGGGCTGTATTTTTATAACCTCAGATAAATCCCTTATCAGCCTCCAGTTGGTTTCCTCATCCGTAAAATGGGAGGGGAGAAGGTGATCAGCAATGTTTTGTTCTTGAGGTAATTTCGTATATTCTGTCAGAAATATTTATCCCCTTGGCATTTTTAAACTTTCTTCGAGGTTAGCAGTTTCTCTTGTGTACAGAAATCTGTGTCCCCGTATTTTTATGTTTATGTGTGTATATATGATTTCATGAAGGCATCCCCCCCAGCCCCCTGCACTGATGGGGATGTAGTCTGAATCTAAGACACTTAACAGAGTGAGGGAACTCATCTATCCAGTATCACGACTAGGTCATCAGGCTGCAACTGCACATTCTGTTTAACCCACCTACCAAGATGAACTTTGAAGGCTAACATGAATCAAGACAGTAATGTGGGACATAGTTTTATAGTGTTTTTTGTTTTGGTTTTGTTGTTGTTTTGGAGATCTAGGTTAGTTGGGAGAGTAATTTTTAAAAGTAATGTTAGATCAACAATTTCTTCAGTATAGCCAGTAAACTTGAGAGCAATGAAATCTGTGGCCAGTTTTGGCACATACTTCATTTAAAATTTTCTGTTCTCTTGACAGACTGCCATCAAGAAGAATAACCCACGGAAATATCTGCGCAGTGTAGGAGATGGAGAAACTGTGGAGTTTGATGTGGTTGAAGGAGAGAAGGTGAGAGGAATTGCGGCTGGGTATCCAGGGTGCTGGCACAACTCTCTTGCATAGTAAATGGTCTCTCAGCCCTTTATGAGTTTGTCATTATGTACATTGTTTGATGTAGTACAAAAGAACATTTTAATTTCTATTTTAATAAACGATTAACCCTATTTAATCATGGAAGGAAAAGCTAATTTCTCAAGGTATAAAATGACATATTTTATTTTGGTACCAAATGTATATTCAAGTGTAGTTTAAAATTAAACTGTTTTATAGTATTAAAAATAGATAAAAGCTGCTTTGGGGCAAAAGATACCTCTTTTTAAGGTTTTTAAAATAACATTTATTTCTTAAAAGTTAACATGTGCATAATAGGAAACCAAAAAACACAAGAAGCAAAAAACAAGGATATCTTTTTCTAAGAGTAAAGTTTTTAGGCTGTGATTTGTAAGCACTTCTGCACAAATAATACACAGTAAAGAATGTTTTAATCTCAATAAAAGAAGATTCAAATCAAATATAATCATTGTGTTTTCTCTTTGGCTTGGATTTTGAAAAGCCAGAGGCATCCTGAGACACTGTATAACAACCCTCTTCAGATGAAGAACAGCCCAAGAAGCTAATGGATCATCTTGACGTGCATCTACAGATTTTTTTTTTAATGCTGTTATATACTTAATTCCAATATTCGTAATGTCCTTTATGCTTTGTTTTTAATCCACAGCATATGCTAGGTATCAGTAAAACAATATAGGATAAGAATAAAAACATTTTAAAGCCATATATGGTTCTGCTGCCATGGAGGCTGATCGTGGCAGCTGAATGACAAGCTGAGTGAGTGACTAGTTCACTCCCAAATGAGGGCTCTTTTCACATACACACCATTCATTCCATAGTCCATATTCTTCGCAGCCCTCAAACTGTCTTCTGTTTTGAAAGAAAAACAACTTTATTCCACCTAATGTAGAAATTTAAATGATTTCTTCACCAATGTGATCCCCAGGGTATCTTGCAAACCTCTCGGAGTTTCAAATTACCTACCTGCAAATGCTGGCCTGTCATGACCTCTAATGTCTCACCCAACTCTTAAAATTTTGTTTTGCCAGGTTAATTTTACCTCTGTATATTTTCAGAATTTGAAGTTATACAAATTGATGTAGAGTGGGAAATGTGCTCTTTTGCATCTCCTTTGTCCGAACTTTTTATACTTTAGAAGCATTACTTTATCCATTTGTCCATATGAGAACCCGAACGCTAAGTCTGTTTCAAGGATAAGAAGAAGGTGTAGAGAGGGACTACATTTGTGGACACTGTGTATGTATGCGGACGCTAAGCCAAGGACCCTTCCTTCCTGCTGCCGCCAAGCTGGGAGAAGTTGCCCTCTCAGTAGCTCAGTGCTGGACAGAGCCATGTGAGCCCACAAGTGCATTCTCTTAGTACCTCGCAGAGTAACATAGGTTTCAACATTTTCTAGGAAGAGAACATTATCTCAGTTATTTTCCGGTGAGGAATATTCCTCCTGGTCTAGCATTCCTTTGTTACAGTTGCATCATATTTACCACTTTGTGTTCCTTAAACAGATATATACTGCTCTTGAATCAAACAAGAAGGCAAAGGTTGTGGAGGCAGACAAGCTGTATACATTTATTATTATTATTTCTTTAACTTTTTATTTTATATTAGAGTATAGTTGATTAGCAGTGTTGTGTTAGTTTCATGTGTCAAGCTGTATACATGTAAATCAGGACGTCAAGCACCTTGCTCACCTTATTAAAACATGGGTGTGTTTTGTAGGTCACCGAAGGAATCTCTAGTATGTTCTGCCAGCGTTCAACCCTCTGGCTATCTAAGGCCGTGCTTTTGGCTTCTTTTTAACTCCGAGCCCGTCTTTGCTTCTTCCCTTTCTCAGGGTGCAGAAGCAGCCAACGTGACTGGCCCGGACGGCGTTCCTGTGGAAGGGAGCCGATATGCTGCAGATCGGCGCCGCTACAGACGCGGCTACTACGGCAGACGCCGTGGACCGCCCCGTAACGTACGTTGTCTCTCTGTCTAATCAGTGATCGAAGAAATGCACGCATCTAAACTCAAGTGTGTATACTTCGAGCACATAAATGCTGTATCTTCTCCTGGGGACACACTGTTTTTTTTTTTTGGCGCGGGGGGAGATGGGAAATTTTTCATGTCCAGAATTTATCTGTAGCTACTGGTCTTATGGGAAACTTGCCATTCAGCAGTTGTATCAATTTGTATGTATTTGGCTGCAAGGAACAGTCATTTAATTATCTTGTAACAAGAAGGCTTAATGAAGGTCGCTGTGCCAAGGTTGTCAAAAAGGTTTTCTCTTGCTTTGGCTCTTTTACCCAGCCAGAACCACGTCATGCGGCATTCACTGGGAAAGGGGACCGGGATTCCTGTGACTGGCTTGAATCTGTTGTTCCTCCCTTGTTAACGTCTAAGAAAGTCAGCCTTTGGCTGGCAAGGGAGGAATGGGGAACGGCTCAGGAGTAAGTGATGAACAGTGCTGGCCACAGAAATATCAAGTAATTTGCCTCTGTTACGTAGCTATTTTATTTAGCATAGCATTTCCCATCATTTCAAAGTAAAGAAGCAATAAGTAATTCTCTGGATTTTTAGTTCTTTAGACTGGTACCAATCCAGGTGGAAGGGCTTACAACCAAGTCCAGCTGGAGTTTTCTTAGGAGGTTCAGTTTAAAGTATTCTCAAGGCACCCAAAAAGACTCCCGTCCAGTTTGTGGTCATGAGGATCCTATTAGATGTGAGTCATTTTTTGATGTTTCTAGAGTTAGTACCTGGGATTGGTACTATGGAATAAAATCCGAACACTAAGTCTGTTTCAAGGATAAGAAGAAGGTTTAGCATCACAAGATGCTTTGTGAGCACAGGATTGTGGCTATGTATAACATCCAAGGAAAACTTTTGAAAAATCTCACCAGAAGAAAGTATTTGCAGATTGAGAATGATTTATCTCTACATTTTGATAGATTAATATCTTTCTGCTTACCTAAATGCTTCCTCTCTTCATTCTGTCATCTTCACACGCAGCCCAAACTGATTTTTATCAGATTCCTTATGACATCTTGTTTTTCTGTTTCTATATTCCTCTTACCCATGTTTTGCTTATCCTATGTGATTTTTAAAAATAAGCTGTGTAGGGGGTGGTAGAAATGAGCTACCATAGCATTTACTCTTTGAAGTTCACCAGATTCACGGAGTTCTAGTTGTAATTATTTTGATTTCTAGGTTAATTCAGAAGTAAAAGTGGGCGAAAACGTTTAGTGAAAACTTTTCCTTTGAAGGCTTTTCTCCTCAGCTGGAAATTCTGAAGTCATGCATGTGAAAGATATTTAGAAATAAAATTATCAAAATTCTGAAAGTAAACCTAAATGAGGGTTTTCTGTTGTGACGTCTTTAAGTCTTAACAGCTTATTGAGTATGTTTGGCAATAGTGGTGCCTTTTTTCTTACTTTGTAAAACTCTTAACGAAAGATCTGGCTATAGGAGACTCAAGAGATACAGAAAACCTAAAGAGAAAACCTTACTATTTTGGTGAACATTTTCTATGCTAATATGTCTTTATATAATTGGGGATTGTACCTGATACAGGCTTTAAAAAGTGTAGAATGGCTTGGTTTTTCTGAAATTACACTAGTTGAGGCTGTAGTTGAAGCTTTTCCTCTTTGGGAATTGAGTTGCCCACGTGAGCTTTGTTCTGGAGGGCTCTAAATCTTAACTGTCCTCAACCCCAATGTCAGTCATTTTATTTTGTTCATTTTAAATTTGTTCATTTTTAAAAATTATAGTTGCTTCCCTTAAGACTACCTTTGGCATAGCAACCTCCCTGTAAAGTAGGATTTGAAATAAGAAATTCTTTGAGGGATGTTTAGCTGTTTGCTTATTATTTTTCTTTCTTTATTTATTATTTTTTTTTTTTTGCGGTACGCGGGCCTCTCACTGCTGTGGCCTCTCCCGTTGCGGAGCCCAGGCTCCGGACGCGCAGGCTCAGCGGCCATGGCTCACAGGCCCAGCCGCTCCGCGGCATGTGGGGTCCTCCCGGACCGGGGCACGAACCCGCGTCCCCTGCATCGGCAGGTGGACTCTCAACCACTGCGCCACCACGGAAGCCCTATTTTTCTTTTTGATATAAAATATTAGTATGTGATATGGTAGTTTAAATACAGGAAAAAATATAAAATGAGTATTTCCCTTTGTTAATAAGGTTTATTATATTCAGAAACTGTATTTATTACTTACTACTGTCTATTAAAGTGCAATTAAAACTTTATTCCTAAACATATAAAGAAAATCATGCCATAAGTCAGTGGTTCTCTTTTGTTTTTTGGACCCATTTATATGCTTAAATATGGGATCCCAGAGTTTTTGTTTACGTGTGTTTATACCTATTAATATTTATTGTATTAGAAAGTAAAGCAGAAATTTAAAAGATTTAGTTTATTTAAAATAAGCTAATTACTTGTAAACATAAATAACATTTTTTTCATGAAAACTATTTTTTAACTGAGAAGAGTGGTGTTGCTTTATGTGATTTTTTTGTAAATCACTGATCTCCGGTTTAATAGAAGACAGCTGGCTTCTCACAGCTCCTGCATTGGGGCTGCCAAGAGGCCACGTGTCACTGTAGTTTCTGGGTGATTCCCCTCCCCCCCCAAACTCATGAGAGAATGAGGGGGGAAAAGATAGACAGCATCTTATCAGCATTATGAGAATAGTTTGATCTCAATAACCCTCTGGGAAGGGTTTCAGAGACCCCCCCCCATCCCTACTTTGAGAACTGCTCCAGAAAGCAAACCACTTAGGACCAACCTGTTGATAACACCACAAAACATATTTTTCTCGCCTTTGCCCCAGTGGATGGCCAATGTTGGGGGAGACACATTTGGTGGAGCTAAATATTCTAAACTTGTGTATGTTTTTTGGGTGGCTGGTCAACTGATATTCACCAATTCTAACTAGATGCGAACTAAATTCGGTAGAGATTGATTGCACTTGCCTTTCTGCTTCTTGGTATTTTATGTGCGCAGATCTCCTTGAATCTAAATGTGGTTTATCCCAGGTAATCACCTGATAATCTGGGTTAATTGCATTTTTGTCCGTCTAATAGAGGGGATTGTTCCTTTGGGGGAGAGGTTGTTTTCTTCCGTGGACATTCACCCTACATGGTACTCTTGGGTTCTCATCTTGCCGAAGCGTCTTCTGAATCTCTGTTTCCTTGCCTCGCTAGTGCGCTGGGGAGGAGGAGGAAGGGAGCGGCAGCGAAGGATTTGGCGCCTCCGCCGCTGACGGGCAGCTCGCTGGGGCCCTGAGTCAGCGGCGCCGCCCCCAGTACCGCCCCCAGTACCGCCCCCAGTACCCGCGGCGCTTCCCGCCTTACCACGTGGGACAGACCTCTGACCGCCGTTCCCGGGCCTTTCCCCAACCCAACGGAACGCAGGTAAACTTGCACCGGGGGCTCCTCTTCAGCAGTCCTCACCCCTCCGTCCTGCCTCCGCCTCCGCCTCCTCCTCCAGCACCAGTGGCCGGAAATCAAACCTTGCTTTTGGCTTCCCGATGCTTCCAAAGCAGACTAGGCGGCCTTCTCAGAGCAGTCATTCTAGTCACACCTCTACAAGCACGACCACCTGGGCCGTGCCTATAACCGGGGACGCTGGATGGACAGGGCACAGTTCTAGTTTATGGAAGAATGAGAGACGTAAAGTAGAGACAGCTGGTACGTGTAAGCGCTGAACTCTGAAGCCAGGCGGGCCTGGATTTGAATCTTGCCTCCGTCTGTGAGCTTTTGAGGTTAACTTGGCCATCCACTGAATGGAGATAATTGCCTCACCGTGGGGTTGTGATGATTAAATCAAAGGTAAAGACCTTAGTGTGATGCCTCAGGATGGAGAATGTCTATATAAAGTCCTTAATTTAGATGAAATAGTGTTGATTATTAAGAAAACCTAACAGAGTGGAGACTGTTGATTCTCGATTGGTTCTCCTTTTTACTGCAGAATATTGATACAGCTATCATGAACTTGGCCTGAAATTAATAATAAGCCTTTTAACAGCTTTGCAGTTCCCAGGAAACTTGGTAATCTCGGGATAGGACATCGTTTTTGTTACTACCAGCTACAACTTCTTCCTCTTAGTATCCTTGGTTTTTGTTTTTTTACTAAGTGTTTTGACTGAACATTATGTTTGGTCTGTTCTTTGCTGCCCTTTTCGCTTCCTATCATGCATGACTGTGTTCTTTCTACATGGCTTCTTGTTTTTTTTCCCCTTCTACTCTTTAACAGCTGTCCCTGACAAATGTGCTAAAAATAACAAGTAGCCTTACATATATGGAGAGATTGGGTACATGAGGCATAGTAGGTTTCTTTAGAGGGCAGCACCCTGGGCCTCTAGGAAATGAGGGCAGGAAGAGTCAGGGAGATTGTAATACACATTTATTTTTAGGGCATTAGTAGTACCTTCCTGAAATAATCCTTCTTAGTATTAGCATATACATGTGTATCATACTTTTTTGAGAATATGGTGATTATTTTCTAGATCGTTTGAAATAAAGTATATTTCACCTTAGGAATGGGAGGTTCAGAGCAAAGGGGTTCTTTGGTGCGATGCAGAAGAGCAAGTTGAAAACTAATTTTGAAAATGCGCATATTCTGGTAACCACATTTAGTTCTCTTAATTTGGGTTGAAATTCTTACCCATTTAATAGCTAACATGAAGTCTTCAACAGTTTTTCCTTAGAACCCTTCTAATACATACCACGTTTAATGTTCAGTGATAGAAGTCGGCTTAAGCCAACCAACAGCACCAAACAAAAATTTGTAGAACTGTCTTCTGTATAGTTTAGGCTACTTCCAGGTTGTCCGTGTAATGGCTTAAAACTATAGAGAGATCTCTGAGATGGTAAAGACTGTTGAGGTCACATGGAAAAGTCTTTGCCAACATTTTCTACTATAGTATATACAAAACTGTGAAATTTATTGGACACAACAGAAAAAAATGAAAATATGCAGGCCAATAGTATTTCCCTTCTGTATGGTGGACATAATATAGCATGATATATCAGTGTCCAGAGGACTTCCATTTTTTTTTAAGATAATAATTCTAGATATTTGAAAAATAAGTCGAATTGGTTACTGAGCTAAATCAGCTGTTGGTAGTCTGTGAGAAAAGAATTATATGACAGAGGAAAAGGAGCAACATTGTTTGGCATCCACCAAGGGACAGATGTTTGAAATCAGTTCTTAGTTTTCCCTACAGCTTTATGGAGTTGGCAGTGGTATCCAGATTTTTGTTGTTGTTACAAATGAAGGGATTTGAGTAGTTTAAAGAATTAGCAACTTTTACCTAAGGTTACATGGGCAGGAAGTGGTAGAGCTTGGTTTAAACTCAGTCTGTCTGTCCAGTCTCTTCCCATTCTATCATTCCAGTAAAGGCTTATCCTTTATACATGTTCGTTGCTGTTTCTGTGTGTGTGTGCGCGTGTGTGTGTGTATCAGAGTTCCTGAGGAAGCAGCAGCTTTGCTTGTTCAGAGAAGTAAGGGAGGCTCATGTGTTTGGGATGGTGTGAGTGAAGAGAGGGGTGAGGTGAGATTAAGGTGCTATCTTAGGGCAGATCAAGCATTCTGGGTAGACCAAGATGAGAACTATTGACCTACCCCAAATGTGATGAAAAGCCAGTTAAGGGATCTAAATAGGGAAGAAACGTATTTGAGGAATCACTGGACAGTTTAAGGAGGCTACACCACGGGGGGCAGCAGCAGAAGTAGGGAGACCAGCTAACATACTTCCCCCGTGGACAGGGGATCAGGGGGGCATGGATTAGAGTGCTAGCAGTGGAGGTGTGAGGAGTGGTCAGGTTTAGGAAATGTTTTCAGCATGGAAGGGGCCACATTTGATGATGGAGTGAACGTGTGCTGTGAGGAGTAAAGGGTACCTTTGTGAAGAAAGGCCAGGTTTGGGTGGAAACACACAAGTCATTTGGAGATCTTCCCTTGGGCAGATCAAATATGCCACACACACAGCGCACACACACAGATATACACACATTTACGCATGTGTAACTTACAGTGTGTGTATGTGCCTGTGTATTTGTGTGTGTGTGTGTGTTCCTTATTTCTGCCTACTAAAATGGCCTGAAGTCAATGACACGTTAATAGCATTGAGCATGCCTGGCCCCCAATTTTTCATTTATAAATACCATTCTCCAATAAAAAGAAGCCCCTCTGGAGAAACGGCTGATTTCAGAGCCAGGCCAGAGAGAGTACAATATGAGCCTGGAACATCTTGCTGTGCCAGAAAGCAAGGAAGTGCTCAAAGAATGCTGGAGACACGTCCAGTAGGCCTTGAGCCAGCTGGAAAGGGTTCCCATTGGCCACTAATGATAGTAACAGATTATAACTCATTGAATAGCATAGAAAACCATGAGTCTTTACAGATATAGACAAATAAATATATTGAATTCGATAAGGAGTGAAATATTTACAGACTTTGAAAGTACTTCTTCACAAAATCCTCATAAGTTACAAAGGGGGATAGAGTAAACTGGCCATGGAGGAGCCATACCGCTTCTCAGAGGGAGCACTGTCAGTAACGGTACGGACTGAAGCCATGTGCCGTCTGACGGTGCAGTGAGAAGAATCCAGTGCCACTTTTGTGGCTTCCCTTCCAAAGGTGCATAAGCTAAATCATGAGAAGACACCAAACAGCCCCAACTGAGGGATATTTTACAAAGTAACTGCTCCTGTAATCTTTAAAAGTGTCAAGGTTGTGAAAACCAAGTAAAGATTGAAGAACTGTTCAGTTAAAGAAACAACTAGATTCAAGGCATGGTTCCAAATGAGTCCCTTTGCTGTAAAGAACATTACTGGGACAACTGGTGAAACTCAAATGGAGTCTGAGGATTAGAGTCTATACTTCCAGCTGTCCTGTAAGTTTGTGATTATTTAAAGAAAAAAGTTGGGGAAGATGGGTGCTATTTCAGCATGTTTATATGCCTGGAAGGAAATGATGGAGAGAAGGGGGTGGGGGATTGAGAGTTCAAGTGTCCTAGCAGGCCAGAAAGAGGGGCTGGCTTTGGCTATGAGCATGGACCACTTAATCAGTCTAATGAGAGAAGAAAAAGCAAATGCAGTAGGTTGGTAGATTTGATGGTGAAAGAATGTGGAGATTCTTCTCTAATCGCTTCTCTTTTCTTAGTGAAATGCGGAGAAGGAAGGGATATTACTTTTGAGGGGAAAAAAAAAAGATTGAGATGTGGCTGTATTATAAAGAATTTCAGAGATTGTTGGTGGGCTTTTTTGTGTGTTAGTTTTTAGCTCTTTCTTCCCCTGGAAGTTCTGCAATATATTATTTCCCCAGCTTAAAATAAATTTCTCAAGGAAGGATATTTTATTTTTTTAATGCTATACTTCAATAAATAATGCAAACAGATGAAAGGAAAAAATTGTGAAAGGAAGAAATCAGAGGTGAAGGTGTGGTGGAACCTTTGAATGTAGAAACCATTACCGTATTGAAGGGATACCCAGTTTGTAGAATGAGTGGGTCTGAGTTGGGAAAGATTCTCTTTGCGCCAGTGTAGTACATCATTCCATTCCTTTTGTAATAGAGGTTTTCTTTCAAGAGATGAATGGAACACTTCAAAATTTTTAATATTGTAAAATAAATTTAGGTGTACTGGGATAAGGCAAAAGACTGTCTAGTAGGAACGAGTCTTTCTTTCTTTCCTGTCATTCACACAGATCTAATCAGTACATAGTTCACTGTTAGAATTGAGAGTTCCCAGCTCCATAATGAAGCCTTTTATTTTCTCCTTTTAAAAAAATTTCTGAAGGCAACTGTGTGCCGTGTCTCATATCCTGTAGCCTGACACTCATCTTTGGCTCTCCTTGCCTCCTCCCAGGCGGGTGAGATTGGAGAGATGAAGGATGGAGTCCCAGAGGGAGCACAACTTCAGGGACCAGTTCATCGAAATCCGACTTACCGCGCAAGGTACCGTAGGTAGGTAACGTTTTCTAAGAGCTAATGACCGATTGCAGAACTTGTGAGCCACAGTAGGAAGGAAGAGCACGTTGCGGGTCTGTTTTGTGGATTTATTCTGTAATGAGAAGATGTGGCTGTTTGGACCGTGTGTCCAAGTTGTGGGAGGGGCTCTGCGATCCATGTTTTCACACGGCTGTGTGGCATTCCCCCTGCTTAATGATTAGGATTTCTAGTTATCCCTGTACCAGAGCAGCATTTGCTGCTGAGAATTTTCCCATGATGTAAAGTCATACTGGATTTTTATTATATTTAACGAGATAAGCGGAAATGAATTGATTGGTCATTCATTCGGTGGTGGTGCTGTGAATGGAGGGAGAGTTGGCTGCCAGCGAGCCCTGAATATTCTGATAACCAGGGCGGTCTAATGCGGGGGTTAAATCAGCCTACAGATCATATCGTCTGTGTTTAAATCCCCACCCTACGATTAGCAGCCCCTGTGTATCTGTATCTCCTCCAGCAAGTTTCAGGACTCCTCTTAGACTTAGTTGCCAGCTTATGCTGTGGACAGTAAGGGATATTCTACCGCTGTCAATAGGGTTAGATGTACTGAGGCGTTTCAGGTAATCAGTATGATGCCTGGTATAGTAAGCCCTCAATAAATTAATCGATTAGTACTACTACCAACATTGTTAAGGTTAGTGAAGGAGGGACTTCCCCAGTGGCGCAGTGGTTAAGAATCCGCCTGCCAATGCAGGGGATACGGGTTCAAGCCCTGGTCTGGGAAGATCCCACATGCTGCGGAGCAACTAAACCTGTGCACCACAACTACTGAGCCCACTCTCTAAAGCCTGCGAGCCACAGCCACTGGAGCCCATGAGCCACAACTACTGAAGCCTGTGTGCCTAGAGCCTGTGCTCTGCAGCAGGAGAAGCCACTGCAATGAGAAGCCTGTGCACACAACGAAGAGTAGCCCCCGCTCTCAGCAACTAGAGAAAACCCCCGTGCAGCAACAAAGACCCAATGCAGCCAAAAATAAATACATAAAATAAATAAATTTATTAAAAAAAAAGATTAGTGCAGGAGTGTTATTTTATTTCTGCTTTATCCCTTGTGAAGACCGGATTAGTGCAGGAGTGTTATTTTATTTCTGCTTTATCCCTTGTGAAGACTGGATTGGGCTAGACTCCCTAAGATTCTTTTTAAGCTTTTTAAGCCTTCCTATTCCTTTACCCTGTCCTTGAGGAGCTTCATTCCTGAATGACGTGCATACCACCCTGAAGCGTGGCAATGTGGGTTTATTGAGAGGCGAGTAAGTATATTATTTGGGGAAGGATTTGTACCACTCTATGTCTTCTTGTCTCCCAAGATTCATTTCAGAGTTAGACATAGTCATTCTAATGATTCATTACAAAGGACTTTGGAAATAAAAGAGGCTTCATGGAAATGTCTTCAGGAAAACAGAAAAAAAGACAGGAGTGTCTGTGAACCCCAGCTCTGCCCATCTCTAGCTGTGTGATCAAAGTTGCATGTGACCTCTTTTGACCTATGAAAGCAGCAATCCTTTATGGTTCAACCAAATACTTACCCTCTTTAAACCTCTTGGTTTTCTTACTGTAAATCTTAAACTCACAGAATTAGCCCTGAAATTAAATTAGATAATCAACTGAAAACACACCAGCACGGGCTTTGGCGCACAGTAAGCGATGTTCGTTGGCTTCCCACGTCGAATCCCCTTGGACTCCACTGCACGCTGTCCATGGAGGCAGATACTGGAGCGCTTTGCTTTTTTAATTTTTCCATCCTCAGCACCTGTCAAAGTGCCTGGTAGGATCATAGTGTATGTTCTGTATACGTTTGTTCACAGTGTTCAGGTGAAGGGGGAAGATGACAGAAAGATAGGGTTTTTTTTTACCACACCTTTTGTTCCACTTGCCTGTGCATAATTCTAGCAGTAAGTCTTGATCCCTTGACTTTTTAATCTTTAAAAATAAAACCTGGGAATTCCCTGGTGGTCCAGTGGTTAGGACTCCGCCCTCTCACTGCTGAGGGCCCGGGTTCAGTCCCTGGTTGGGGAACTAAGATCCCACAAGCTGCGCAGTGCAGCCAAAAATAATAAAAATAAATAAATAAATAAATAAATAAAACCTGATGTTCTTGAGGGCATCTGTTCTCTTTTCTCCTGTGTTCTCTGCTCTAGGGGCCCTCCTCGCCCACGACCTGCCCCAGCGGTTGGAGAGGCTGAAGATAAAGAGAATCAACAAGCGGCCAATGGTCCAAGCCAGTCACCTGCTCGCCGTGGATACCGGCGCCCCTATAACTATCGGCGTCGCCCCCGTCCTGCTAATGCTCCTGCACAGGATGGCACAGAGGTGAGTCCAACCAGCCAGAGGGGATGCTGCCAGGTCTTCCTTAATCGTGTCAAGCTTTAGTATTCCCTTCTAAGAGTGGTTTTATAATCTGAAAACTGAGACTGAAAATAGGTATAATGTGTATCATATATTTTTGTGGAGAACATTTTATATATGTGTGTGTGTGTGTGTGTGTATAAATATATATATGGAGAGAGAGAGAGAGAGAGAGAGAGAGAGAGAGAATGCCCTGCACATATCACAAACCAAATATTTGAATTCAACCAGTTAACATTCTAGCTAAAACGTTTAGAGCTTTCCAAACAAAAGACAGCGTTTAGAGAGAGGAACCTGTTTCTCAGCACATGTTGGAAGCAACTGTATATTTTTAATGGCTTTTGGCTATGGAGAGTGGTGGTGTTTAGTTGCCATTTGCAGGCCATTCTTCTGTGGTTCTCATTTTTTCCTCAGACTGTAAGCGTAGTTAACGATTTTGCACAGTGATTTACCTTCACAGATCCCGGCTTGTGAGACCTTTCAGTCTTGAACCTTCCACTGCCGTATGAATCAATTAATTTCTGGTTTGTGGTTTTGTTGTGTGTTTCAGACCAAGGCAGGTGAAGCACCATCTGAGAACCCTGCTCCAGCCCCCGAGCAGAGCAGTGTCGAGTAACATCCGGCTCCCCAGGCACCTTCACCATCAGCAGGTAGGAGCTCGGGTGGCCGGCACAGGAGCTGATATTCTCTTTAAATAGCACTGATTTCTCAACAGTAGCACAGATCAGTCTCAACTAGTTCTGTAATTCATCTGGGCTAACCTTCTGATCTCCATCAGGATTCTGGAGAAAGAGCAGCTTTGGTGGTAAAATATCTCTGAGGCTGATCTTATTTTGCTAGGCATTGGGGACGCAAATATGCAGACAGAGTAAATGAGAGTCAAATTCATTTTTCTAGATAGACAGTTGTTAACTATTATCACCACCTCAGAAAACTTCAGAAAGTTTGACTTTTGTGACACCTCGTGGCCAATTTGATAATTTTAAAGTGCCTGACAAGGCCTCATTTTAATAACAGGACTGTGATCTGTAGAATAAACAAGAATGTGGTTTTTTTTCTTCCCTTTTCCCTTTGATAACCAACATTATTTATTTTGAGGCAGTATGTGTAGTACGTGAGAGCCAGTGGGTTTATATATCCAGTGCAGGAGCCAGTAGTCATTTGCTTGAATGATCTTGAGCAGTTTATTTATCCTCTGCAGCGGTACTGTCGGCTGCTGGTAAAATGAGGATACTGACTAGATTCCCCACTAGGGTTGCTGCAAAGACTTAGTGAGATAACACATATGAGTGCTTAAGCAGGACGCGGCAAAGAATAACCTCTCCACAAAAGTTAGCTTGTTTTGGGCTTCCCTGGTGGCGCCGTGGTTAAGAATCCGCCTGCCAATGCAGGGGACACGTGTTCGAGCCCTGGTCCTGGAAGATCCCACATGCCGCGGAGCAACTAAGCCCGTGCGCCACAACTACTGAGCCTGCGCTCTAGAGCCCGCGAGCCACAACAACTGAGCCCGTGTGCCTAGAGCCCGCGCACCGCAACGAAGAGTAGCCCCCCCTCGCCGCAACTAGAGAAAGTCCACGTGCAGCAACAAAGACCCAACGCGGCCAAAAGAAAAAAAAAAGTTAGCTTGTTTTTCTTCATTGTTGCTTCCTGCTCTTTTTCTGTCTTCTTGTTAAAGATCCTGGAAATTGTATTTATACAGGTGGAAATGCACTAGAAAGACTGGCTCAGCGAGTCTTACAAGAATTTATAAGCCATAGTTGGTTTCATTCTGGGTTTTTCATCTAATAAGTCCTGAAAGTTTAAGTTTTTAGTATTTCTTGGTTGTTGCTCCTTTCATTACATAAATAAGGACTTTGCTTTTAGTTGAAAGATAGGTTATAAAGGTCATAGCAGCAGTGTTATTTTTCCAGAAATTGTTCAGATTTTGTAAAATTTTGAGATCATTTTAAGTTTCTACTTTTTAAATGCCATCTGCTTTTATATGCAGAGGTTTGGGATTTCAATTATCCTTTCACTAGGTAGACAATTACTATGCTGAGAATATTCTGTTTTATCTCTGGGTAGCATGGACAGTTTATTATAGGAATAAATTCCGTCTTCACACTTGCTTGCATTAACTGACGGAATTATATATTAATCATTTTGCCATAAACTTTTACTTGGTGACATTATTTTTAGGTATTGTTCCTAGGGAAATAATCCAAAATATAGGGGGAAAAAATTTCTACTATTTACAATCTAATGTTGGAGAAGTGGTTAAATACTGTGGCATATCCATATTGGGAGATATTGTACGGCCACTAAAATGATTATGAAGAATTATCAATGCTATAGTATCATTTATTTGAAAAGGCTTCATGATGATAATTTTCTTTTCTAGAATTTTCTAGAATTTTTACTATTACGTACTGACTGTTCTGGTTTATAAAAATGTTTTATTAAAAATTTTCCATTAAATTAATATTTCAGTTTACAAATCTATAAAAGATAGATGGTGTAAGATTTTGTTGAGAGCTTTTGAAAACTGATTTTTTGAACTACATAAAAAACATAATTTTTGCCTTTTTATTCTTTAACTCTTGGTTATCTTGTCACTCTTCGTAAGTTTGATTTGAATTTTTTCCAGGTGACCTAAAGAATTAATGACCATTCAAAAAATAAAGCAAAAAGCAGACCGCAACCTTAACCAACACCAAAGAAACGTCCAAGCAATAAAGTGGAAGACTAATAACCAAGACGTGGACATTAGAATGCTCACTACTATTCTTTACGAAGCAAACAGCTACACAAGGCAAGTGTCAGCCAGTTTTTCCAGCAGCTGAGATCCTGGGAATGCCTGCACAGAACAAGAGAGCAACCTCCCCGGTTTCAGCAGCCACTAGGTTTATATTTTTTCCTGGTTTTTACTGTTTTGATAATATGAATTGAAAGAAGAAATATTAATACCACATGGGGAGACCCCCCCCAACCAAAGAAATCTAAAATATGTAGTAAATGCTTTTTTTTCCTTTTTTGTTCATTTTGGATGCTGGTGCTAAACTTCCAAGTGTCATGAGTTAAAAATAAATTTTATGCCCTTCTTATTTATTTTGAGGATGAGGGGAGGATAACATTTTGCTTTCTTATGTGACTCTTTGAAAATGTGCAGTATGAAATTCCTCAAAAATAAAATTTTTACCCTTGAAAGGAAAAGATGTATAGCTGAAGTATGTTTTCCTATCTCAGCTGGAGTTGTTTTGTCTTTTTTTTTTTTTGGTCTTTTTTCGTCACTTCGTTCGCTGAATAGTAAGCTCAAAGCCAAATGTATGGGTGGAATGGTGCTCTTTAATAAATGTAGGCATATGAGCTGAGAGCATAGGAAATGGGGTTATTTTTGGGATGAACAAGTTCACATCTGAGGTCAGCAGTAGGCATGTTTGGTTTGGTGCTCTTAGCTCTTGACTAATCCTCGTTGAGGTGGGTGATGACATTTTGGTTAACAGCTTCCTTTAGATTAACAAAGGGGTTAGTAGTTCTAATATCCTTGAACTTCTAACCACAGGGGTTTTCAGCACCAACTGCTGTGTCGTGCTTATATATGTGTGTCTTTCAGAAAAGAGGAAGGGGGCCTCTTTGCAACCGCACTACAAATTTCTTCCCCCAGGGAGTAGATGGTGCCCCTAGGTTGAGAGACACTACAGTATATGTCAATTCTGTTGAGTTAGTTCTCAGATCCAGTGCACCTTTCAAATTATTTATTCCCTAAATCAAGTACATACTTGAACCTAGGTTTGCGCAAAGCACTGTTCGAGTGGCACAAACCCACAAAAGACCCGAGTCCCGCTGAGTTTGCGTTTTAATGAGTGAATATAGAGAATCAACAAATATGTAAACAAATGTGAAATTTAATATCAGATGGCAATATATGTTATAAAGAAAAGTAAAACATGGTAAGGGGCAGAGATTGGCATAATTGTGGGAGGTATGTTTATTTTAAAGGGAGGTGTCTTTCCTATAAGGTAAGAGGATACATAAATGGAGTCCTGTGGTGAGAGATGGATAACCATTTGACTGTCTGGAGAGAAGAACATACCAGGCAGAGGGAGAAGATGCAGAGACTAAGCAGGGAGTGTACGTGGCTTGTTTGAGAAATCACAAGCTGGAGAAAGTGGATTGCTCAAGAACCTCGTATTGCTTTGCAAGTTAAAAAAAATCAAAATTGGTAATATGCACAAGGCAAAAATGTTCAAAGGTATAAAAAATTATTTGATGAAATAAGTCTCCCAGCTCAGTCCTGGTTCCCTCGAGGCAACCGGTTAGCATGTTTTAAAAACATATCTCTTTCAGATATGTTTTGTGCGTGAGTCTGTGTGCATGTGTGTGTCTGACCAACTAATGTGAATTCGGGGAGATGGGGTCTTAACTGTCTCTAATGAGACTTATACATCTGTTGTTACAATTCTGTAGGTAACTTTACTGCCCAGCTGTTTGCTCTCTTTTCTAACTTTCCCCGTTTCCCTGCTCATTTTAAAGCAATTTTATTATTATGGAGTATTTCCAACATACTTTTTTAAATGTTTTTTTTAAAAAATGTACCATATACATTTGGGCCCTGAGATTTTTTTCCACCTAATATCTTTCCTCTTGTTCCATCATCAGTGTATGTAGAGTCCTCTTATCCTTTGTACTGGCTCCATAACTTTGCATTGCATAGTTCTCCATACCTTTGTCAGTCTTCTATTATTGGGTATTGAAGGTTTTTCAACATGCAATTATAAACACTTTGTCATTCCAACACCCTTACCTCTAAATACCACCATCCATCAGGGTTACAGCTATTCTATTTCTAGAGGAAAAAATGTAGCAATGAGTGCAAAGAGTTGGGGAAAAAAAGTCTTAACTTTGGTAATGTATATAATTACAACCCTAAAACACACTGGTTGGAGCTACAGGAGAAAATACAAATTGGATGTGATATGAGGCTGGGCCTGAAGTAAGTTCTTTTACAGCACAAAATCAGGGACTTGAATTACTTTACCAAGAGACACACAGTCCCTGGGTGGGAGCACAGCTATAGAGATTAACTAGAGCCTGTCATACCGTGATTACACATTAGCTGTGATCGCTATTCATTTGAAGCTCTGGAGTTTTGCGTATTGGCAACAGCACCTATTGGGAAAGTAGCCCTATGCAACTCAGAATGATAGAGTGCCTGCCTGCTGTGTACCAGGGGATGCTGGGTGTTTTCAATTGCTATCAGCATTATCAGGATTCCTGCGTTTATTGCAGAGGCAATTTTCGGAAGTACTTTTGCCCTTAGTGGATTGAAGAAATGTGTTTATAAAGGCTAATACTTCGAGATTTTGAAGTAATAAAGTTCTTTGAATCTTAGAACCGACACATTAAATCCAAGAGCTCGTACTTGGTTTCAGCTGAAAAGAGGAAAAAAATCTTTCGACTTTTAGAGGAATAATTGTATATATTATAGCATGAATGTCTGATTTAATAGGAAAAGTCTAGAAAGGAAGCAGGTGCTGATAGAAGTCTCTGAAAATTAGGTGATCTTGTCAGTGGCAGTGGTAAAGACTTCATCAGCTTTGTGACTTTCTCAGGGTGAAAACATTTCATCTTAACTGATAAGCTAGTTCCAGAGCCACCCAGATTCTCAGAATGGGGATGGGAAGCTGTAATGGAATTGAAACCACACTGATAATGTAATATTTTCCCCAGCCCCTGTAGTTTGGGCAGTATTCCGTTAAGAAGGGTATAGAGTGGAACCGTGTGAGAAATGAGAAATTGCTACTTTGTTACTGCCATAGTATCATCCTTTCATGCACTGATCTTCTCACTGTTTAATTCATGGAGGATTTCACCTGCGGAGTTCTGAGTGACTCCTATACCTGCTACATTGACATGGCACCACTGGGAACAGAATTTACCGAGCAATAAAAACATGGGGAATTGGGTGTGTGTGTGTGTATTTTATTTAAGAAATTCCTAAACTATTTACCAGAATTGTTGTTAGGGGCTGAATTGTGTTCCAAATTCTTACCTTGAAGCCCTAACTCCCATTGCCTCAGAATATAACCATATCTGGAGATAGGTTAATGAGGCCATTAGGGTGGGGCTCAATTCTATAGGATTGGTGCCCTTATAAGACGAGGAAGAGACACCAGGGGCTCGCATGTGCTGAAGGATGACCATGTGAAGGGGCAGGCAATAGGGCAGCTATCTGCAAGCTGAGATGCCTCAGGAGAAACCAAACCAGCCAGCACCTTGATCTTGGACTTCCAGCTCCAGGACTCTTGAGAAAATAAATTGTTTAAACCATCCAGTCTGTGGTGTGTTTTCGTGGCAGCCCTAGCAATCTAATACAGTGGCTGTATCATTTTACATTCATAGCAGCCATGTATGAGAGTTCTTATCTGCATTTGGTATTGTCACTTTTTAAAATTTAGCTCTTCTGTGAATAATGTGTGTGGTGATATTTATTGTGATTTTAATTTGCATTTCCCTAGTGGCTAATAATGTTGAATATATTTTCATGTGCTCATCTATTGTGTGTATATTCTCTGGTGAAACGTCTATTCATGTCTTTTACAATTTTTTTTTTTTTTTTTTTTTTAAGCTGGCTATGAGTGGCTGAGTCCTTTGGCTCAGCCAATCTTTTCAGCCTCAGGATCTAGAAGGGACCATTGGAGGAACAGACCCTGGTCCCTGCTTCTTTGTCCTGGTGGCTGGGCTGAACAGGGCCCTTGCTCTTGAAGTCCGGGACTGGGCATTGACCTTGTGGGAGCACCCTGAATTTGAAGTGCTGGGAAGATTTTTAAGGGCCAGGGATGGATCTTTTCTAAATGTTATTACTTGTAAATAGAGTCTATTTTTCTCCCTTGGTGGGAAAATTTATTAAAAAAAGACAACAGTTCTTTATGTTTTATAATTTAGATATGAGTCCTTTGTCAAATATGTGGTTTGTAAATATTTTTCTTCCAGTTAGTGGCTTGTCTTTTCACCCTCTTAACGGTGTCTTTTGTTAGAGCAAAAGTTTTTGATTTCGATAAAGTCCAATTTATTGATTTGTTTCCTCTGTGAATTGTGCTTTTGGTGTCATGTCGAAGAACTTTTCACCTAGCCTAGGTCTTGAAGGTTTTCTTCTATGTTTTCCTCTGAGATAATTTTTGTATAGGGTGTGAGATATAGGTTGAGGTTCATTTTTTTGCCTACGAATATCCGATCATCCCAGCACCATTTCTTGAAAAGACTATCCTTCCTTGGCTGCGCTGCTTATGCCTCTGCCAAAATCCAGTTGGCCCTGCTCATGTGGGTTTATTTATGGGGTCTCTATTCTGTTCCATTGGTCTAGCTTGTCTGCCCCTCTGCCAACAACACGTTGTCTTGATTACTGTAAATCTTAAAATATAGAAATACAATAGATTTTTATATGTTGACCATGTATTCTATAAATTCACTGAATTCATTTATCAGTTCTAGGAATTTTTTTTTTTTGGTAAATTGGGATTTTTCTGTAGTTAGAAAACAGGATTTTTATCATATTATCTGAATATAGGGACAGTTTTATCCTTTTTTTTCCAGTCTGTGTGCCTTTTATTTCCTCTCCTTGCCTCATTTTGCTGGTTGGCTAGGACTTCTGTTTTTATTTCATTGATTTCTGCCCATTATTATTTCCTTTGGGTTTATTTTGCTCTTCAGTTTCTGGTTTTTTTAAGATGGGAGCTTAGTTTATTGACTTGAGACTTTTCTCCTATTCTAAGGTAAGCATTTTAATGCTATAAATGTCCCTCTCAGCACTGCTTTACCTGTGCCCCACAAATTTCAAATGTTGTATTTACATTTTCATACAGTTTAATGTATTTTAAAATTTCTCTTGAGACTTTCTCATTCACCCATTTAGAAGTGTGGTGCTTAATTTCCAAGTGTTTAGTGATTTTTCTGTTATCTTTCTGATGTTAATTTCTAATTTTATTCCCTTTTTGTCAGAGAACGTGCTGAATAATTTTACTTCCTTAAAATTTGTTGAGTATTATTTTGGTTTTATGGCTCATGATATGGTCTATCATATAGCATGTTCTATGAGCTCTTATAAATATTTCTGCTCTTGTTGGGTGGACTGTTCTATAAATGTCAACAAGATTCTGTTGATTGATGTTGTTGTCAAGTTTTCCTATATTCTTGCACCAACAGACCATCTATCCATCTAGACCCACTGGTTTCTCCTCCATCAACATGTAGTGCTGAGTTTTGGGGGAGACAAAGGAAATCTTCAAAGCTATATACTGACTGAGTTTATCAAAAGATGTGGTTTCAAATAGGGAGATTGGGATTGACATATATACACTAATATGTATAAAATAGATAACTAATAAGAACCTGTTGTATAAAAAAATAAATAAAATAAAATTCAGAAATTAAAAAAAAAAGATGTGGTTTCAGCCAGACTGAGTGAAGAAGGGGCAAGATCTTAGCACCTTCCCCACTTTGAAACTTGTCTTGTGAACTCATGTAGACCTAAGCTAAACCTATCTTAACTCCTTCAAAAATTTAAGAAACTGGTTTAGGCAAATTAAATATGATAAAAATTGTATGGAAAAAAAGTAAAGAAATATGGTATTATTAGCTTAGGGACTTTTTAATCTTTAAGGTTTCTTGCATACATGAAAAATACATTAAGTGCCAATGTTCTCAGCATTGTTTTAAACCTTCACGGCAATCCTGGCTAGTAGCTTTTGTTGCTATTTAGGAAATGAGAAAGTTGTGGATCCAGGTCACACAGATTCACTAGGAGGCTCAAACCCACGGAAATGGAGGAGACAGAAAGAGTCTGGGAATCAGAAGATCTGGGTTTAGATTCAAAGTTCTCAGCATCTTTAAGCTCAAGCCACTCACTCAGCAGCAGGGTTTTCATGTCTGGCTGAAATGAAAAGCGTTGTGTGGATCAGTGGTTTTCAACTGGGGGTCAGGGTGAAGTAATTGCAGAGTTTTCCCCGGCTCTCCCTCAACTTTAGTATGCCATTATCCTTTTGTAAGTGCCTCTGTCAAGATCACTTCTAGGGATGGCACCAAAGAACTATATTTCACTGGCTGATATCCGTAATCTGTGTCTGCACATAATTGTAGGGGAAATGATAGCAGAGGCAACAGCCAATGTAGAGTGTTCCAAGCGTGTGGCAACAAACAGGAACAGGCAACGGAGATGCTGAATGAGGATTGGACAATTTGCTCACTTAGTGTCAGTTTAGAAGTGTGTTTAGGAACTTCCCTGGTGGTGCAGTGGTTAAAACTCTGCCTGCCAATGCAGGGGACACGGGTTCGAGCCTTGGTCTGGGAAGATCCCACATGCCCCGGAACAGCTAAGCCCGTGCACCACAACTACTGAGCCCGCGTGCCACAACTACTGAAGCCCACGCACATAGAGTCCGTGCTCCGCAACAAGAGAAGACACCACAGTGAGAAGCCCGCGCACCACAACGAAGGGTAGCCCCCGATTGCCACAACTAGAGGGAGCCCGTGCGCAGCAACGAAGACCCAACACAGCCAAAAATAAATAAATAACTTCATTTAAAAAAAAAAGGAAAAAAAGAAGTGTGTTTAAACTGTGATATGAGACCATTTTTGACAAGTATACTTTGAGATAACTCTAAAGTTGATGAAGTTAAAATGTACTAGTGACGGTTAAGAACTACTGAAGTCATTTTCTTGACGGACTCTGAACTTTTCTTTTTTCCTCCACTTTTCCTTTGCTTAGTCCTTCCGCTCCTCTTCCTTCTTTTAAGACATTCATTTTAAGGTTCAGTTACTGCTGGTGTCACATCCTTTACAAATATGACCGTAGTTGGGAGATTGCAGATGAACCACGGGAAGAGTTTTCCAATGCTTTCAATCTGGATTCCCTTTCCAGTCTTATTCATCACAATGTCCCAGTTTGTGTGCTTATAACTTAGAGTGGTCAGAGGTTTGTTTGTTTGTTTCCCTGCCACAACCCTCAGGGATAAATTTCCTGATGTTAATAAAGAAATAAGAAAAGACTCAGTTGTACAGTTTTTCTCATGATACTATGCTAGTGGTTTCAAATGAAGTTTTTTAACTTTCAGATACTATAGGTACCATTGAGAATAGTTGTCTCTGTTCTTTTAGTCATTCAGTCTAATTTAAAAAATGGATTTAAGTCAATTTTTAAAAATGAGTATGCAAGTCACTTTACAGTACATCTGAAACTAACACATTGTAAATCAACTGAACTTCAATTAAAACTAAATAAATAAAAATGAGTGTGCATCCCAATGCATGCATTTTTTAATACAAAAACTCTGTGTATGTATTTGTATGTACTTAGAGTACCTGTTATAAAGCATAAAAAAAATTAAAAATGAAAGACAAGATAGCATGCAGAAAATGTTTATTAATGTAACAAACTTCTTACTATGATATTTTAATTATAACTAGTAAAGTGATTTAAATTGTTTTATTATTTGTAAAAGTATTGGCTTAATATTTTGTGATATGTGATTTGAAAATATGTTTTATATGTTCACTTCGACCTGATAGTCGATGTCAGTGGCTGTAGGTAATAGCTGAAAAAAATGTATGGGTCCAAATGGAAGAAAAGCATTTTGCTTCTATCATGATATATTTCAATTCCATCTACCAACTATTTAAATGTTCTGTTGGAATTTGCATAGAAAATTTTCATCTATCTGGTATCAAAACAGTTATGTAAACTAGTTAGAAATTGTTACATAATAATTGCTTTCAAAGTGGGAACTATTCATTTATATAATTTTTAGAGGTTAGAAATTTTAAAAAGTTTTAGAAATATGTAAATATGAGAGAATTCAGAGGTGAAAAATATATCATTTCAGCAACAAAAAAATACAAGATGATGAATAATAACATCTCCCAAAACCCATTTTCAAACCCCATAGCAAGGGTTCTTTTCAAAAAAGTTCAATTTTTACACATTGTGAAAATATCACTTTTACCTTGAAGGTGTTCATCTTTTCTACGACTATCTGCTAGCATACTCCTGTCAGTCACTGAACACAGAAAAAATAGCAAATCTAGGAGACCTGCCTTCATATAAAAGAAAAGTGGATAATATTTTAAATGTGACAATTCTCTTAAGTATACAGATGCATCTATATAGGACAATTTAAATTATTACTTCTCATTTCAAGGTATTGCCAGGATTATACTGTTTAATAGTTTTGATTTTACAAAATAAACCACATCGATATCATTATAGATTGCATTATGTTAAACATGTATAAACAAATGTAAGTTATCACCCCCTTTTTTCATGTAATTGCAATTCTTTTCTCAGGATACCTCATCCTCCATACGTGTCACGTGACCCTCTGACATGCAGATTCAGTGAGTATTCCATTGTCACTCTTTTATATAAAAATACAGTGAATTTTAGTGAGAAAGCTTACTTTCATATGCTTCAAGTTAAAAACATAAGCAAATCTTCGTATTTTCCTCACAGTTTACATATATCTCACTAATGTATCCTATGTACTGAGCACTATATAGATTATCTTTTACCTTTACTGCAAGACTTTTTATTTCCCTTTTATTTATGTGGAGAACAGTGGCTCTGAAAAAGTGGTATGCCTGCATTTCTCAGGGTAATTAATTCTAACTGCTGTAACAAACCATCGTAAAATTCAGTGGCTTACTATAATACATTTTTTCTTATGGACGCTTTTGGTTCAGTGGTTCCCATGGGCACTTTTCCTCCCAGTGGCTTCTTAGGAATAAAATCTCTTTCCATGCTATGGGTCTGTTGTTGTCTTTAATACATGGTTTCAGCTTGTCCTGCTGTTATCCAGCCAGTAGATGGGGAAATGAGAAGATGTCTCCTGGGCTATGGTCCTCACTGCTCTGAAGAGGTAGGGGGAAATGTCGGTATATATAAGATTAGTGAAGGGGGCACGTGCAGTCAAGCTCACATTTTGGCAAAGGGTTACTGCTAGTCACAAGGAACAGATGCCTCCGTGAGTGATTTTAGTGCTTTTCCATATATCAGAAGATGCAAGAAATTGGGTTCATAAACTCTCCTCCTGAAAATATCTAACTATCTGAATGCCTGTTCTGCCAGTTTTTCCCAGAACACAGAGTGCCTCATTCCTGATCTCCACCCTGAGCCCCTTTTAAGGTGTGTTGAAGGTCAGGGATTGCTGTGGCTAGTGACTTCATCCTTGTAGAATCAGATGGCGAGTGACAATTTTTAGTTGGCAATATCTACTGTTCTTTCAATTCCTGAGATGCCCCATTTAGGTTGGGGACATTGCTGCAGCGAGTCTATTGCTGACTCTGTTCACAGCTTGCATCATTGTTCTGTTTCCATGTGCCATGCAAACCTTCTTTGTAAGCTTCGGGGCCTGTGAAGCTGTGTATGGTCCCCTGCTGCCCTCCTATGGTGAAGTTGGATTGTTTTCAGAGAAAGTTGGAAGAATCCATTTGCCTGGCTTTTGTGTTAACTTCCTTTGAAACAGTTCCAAAGCAATGCTACCCAAAGTCTATCATAGTTTTTTGGCTTTGTTTTGTTTTTCTGTTTTGTGAAATAACTCTCCCAGTTGTACTTACGGTTGCCTTTCCTGAGGCTCAGTTACGTCATGAGGTCTAGGCCAAAGGACTTTAAGAGACAGACACAATGCTGAACATCATTCTATTCTTGTCATTGGGCAAAGCCTTCTTGCTCTGACTCTTTCCTTATAATTAACAATTTTCTAGGGCTTTCTCCATGCCTCACGTAAACAGATTTCAGGAGGGTCCGCCCAGTCTTCAAGCTGGAATTCCTCCTCACATTTGTAGAATCCAACAGAATACACTAAATACCACAGGAACGAGTGTTGTTGTAGGAATTTAGAGGATCTGGTAGAGGCGTGTATGGACTAAACTGCAGAATGAAGAGGTCCCCAGTATATATTTCAGAGTGACCTCTTGCTGTTCAGTACTTAATGTTGGCAGAGCGGAAAATGGACATTCAATAAATGCTGATTGAATGAATGGCGAAGCAGAAATAGCCATCTGGCAGGGAAGGATGGACTGAAGCATTGCTGAAAATGAGTAAGAGGGACAGAGGTAATAATTGAAATTATAAGGGAATGAACACTTGGAGAGAAAAGAGAAATAAGGGATATCTAGACACCTTATTCATGCATATATGTGTGGGACCAGTGATACCTAAATGCCTCCTGTTTATATCTTCTGTTTAAGATTCTCTATCTAGCATGTATGTAGGTGTTTCTGTGTGCAGTTATTTCCAGAGTTTTCTCTATCTCAGAAATTTTAAAAATTCATCATTTATTTGAATTGTTTATTAAAATTGGAGAATAAACTTTTGAATCCCCCTTTGTTCTATCTGTATATATTTTTTAAAATTTCTAGGCCCTAGAGGTTATTACTTCTATGACTGTAGTGGGTCCTTTACAAAAACTAGATTTTTAAACACAATTCTGTTCATCAGAATGGGTATCTAGCAGTATGTTGAATGCTGCAGGAATTACAAAAATGAGTAAGCCATGGTCTCTGCCTTCAAGGAGATCAGGGTTCTTGGGGAAGTAGAGTAGGAGATTACATAATATAAAGCTCAGATCAGTTCATGTGTCTTTTATTCATCAATTATGACATGAAGGACATGAAGGATGGGAAGAAAATTTGACTGATGAGACTTCATCCATTCTTTTTTAAAAATTGAGGTAAAATTCCCATAACAGAATTAACCATCAACCATTCTTAAATGTACAATTCAGTGGCATTCAGTACAGTTCATCCTATTTTAAAAGAGATCTGAAGGAAATAAAACTGTCAATAGCAAAGACTAGAGAACTGAAGTACCTCAGTCTCTAAATGTGTCACATCACATTGCACCCAAATTCTTTCTGTTCTAATGATGCCCAATTTCTGCTTAGTTTGTTAACCATGCTGAGCAAACTGGTCATCTATTCAATCTATGACCTATATTTCTTGAATAGAGCGTGTATTAGGTGTTAGTATCTAATTTGGAATTCTCCCAGCTGTGTATTTTCTTCAGTGTCTCTTATGATTGTAAAATGCATGTGGGGGGACTTCCCTGGTGGCGCAAAGGTTAAGAATCCGCCTGCCAATGCAGGGAACACGGGTTCGAGACCTGGAAAGATCCCACATGCCGCAGAGCAGCTAAGCCCATGGACCACAACTACTGAGCCCGCATTCCACAAATAATACTGGAGCCCGTGTGCCTAGAGCCTGTGCTCCGCAACAAGAGAGGCCACCACAATGAGAAGCCCGCGCACGGAAACGAAGAACAGCCCCTGCTCGCTGCAACTAGAGAAAGCCCAGGCGCAGCAACAAAGACCCAACGCAGCCATAAATAAATAGATAGATAGATAGATAAATAAATTTTTTAAAAAGTTAACATAAATTCCATATGGGCCAGTAACCTAACTAGTTGTTCATCACTATATCCCTAGAGGAGAACCGAGCGCACAGATTATGTAAAAAGCATTTGTGAATGATTGATTACCTACTCCTGGGATTTTTATTTTCACTTGTCCCATATCTATTGCCTCATGTCATAGCAGTGGTCAGTATAATCTGGTGCAACCAGTAAAGACTTGGGGTTGCGATTGTCCCTGGAGCTAACGCCAAATCCTGACCATTCTGAGAACCAATGAAGGCAGCTGTTATTGGGTCTCACAGGAGGTGGCGCTGTTGCGCTTTATCATGACTATAATTTCACCTGGACAGGCGTCTCCTTTATACCGGTCTAGCAATCGCTAGTGAAGGAAATGAATAAGTTGATCAGCAACAAGTCCAGCTTTTACAGTTTCGGCAGAGGTTTCCTGCTGGTTCATGTGTGGTGAGTCCCGGAAACCTCAGTGCCCGCAGAGTTTCCTTTGTGGGGAACCCGCCCAAACTCCATCCTTTGCTGGCAGCCACGCCCCACAGTGGGAAGGAGGGACTGAAAAGCATTTCCTTGAGGACGGCACAGCTTGCCCTACCCAAAACAGTCTTTTTTTGTTTTGTTTTGTTTTTCCTGGCTGGGCCCGTTTCATCTGAAATACAGAGTGACCGGAGGAAGGACACGGTAGTAAAAAGGGTTTGGGGGTACTAAGGGTGGGAGGGGGATGGCAGTGATGCAGCTATGGGTGGACTTTGATGTTTGGGAAGAAAAAAAGGGAGGCGGCCGAAAGTGGGATGGTTGCGAGTGGACGTTTCTATTTTATGTAAACAGCGATCACCAGGTGAATGAATCTGTGTTTCTTTGGAACAAGCATCTCGTGGGTTTTGGCTTCTGTCTTTTTTTAAGGAGAGGCTAAACTTGCCTCAGCAATTTTGGCAAGGACAGAGGCAGCCAGAAAGCGCAGTGATGAGGCGTCTCTGTGTACTACTGGAGAGGAAGCCATCAGGAGAGGGGAGATATATAGAAACAAGCATGTACAGGAATTACAGTACTTGTCACAGGACAATACAGTCGTTCAGACGTGCCGCCTTGGGCTCCCTGCTGTCAGCTTCAGTTCCTCATCTCTTATGCATAATTAAGAACGTAATTACCTCACGGGGTTGTTGTGATATTTAAATGAGATGAGATAATATCTGTAATCACGCTTAAATATCGTGCAGTCTGATAATGCTGTTCTTCGTTTACCGAATTTCAGTTTCCTTCTTAATTTGTCTTCTTTTTCTTTTTTATTGAAGTACAGTTGATTTACAATATTATTAGTTTCAGGTGTACAGCATAGTGATTCAGTATTTTTATAAATTTTACTGTTAAAAGTTATTACAAAATAATGGCTATAATACTCTGGTTTCTCTTCATATCGAATAAATCTTTCAAAAAAAAATAATGGCTATTATTCCCTATGCAGTGCAATATATCCTTGTTGCTTATGTATTTTATACAAAGTAGTTTGTATCTCTTAATCCCATACCCTTATCTCGCTCCTTCCCCCTTCTCTCTCCCCACTGGTAACTACCACTTTGTTTTCTATATCTGTGGGTCTGTTCTGTTTTGCTATATACATTCATTTGTTTTATTTTTTATATTCCACAAGCAAGTGTGAATACAGTATTTGTCTTTCTCTGTCTGACTTATTTTACTATGCATGCTGTTCTCTAGGTGCATCCATGTTGCTGCAAATGGCAGAATTTCATTCTTTTTTATGGCTGAGTAATATTCCAATATATATACATATATCATGTATATGTGTCTTTTTTATCCATTTGTCTGTTGATGGCCACTTGGGTTGCTTCCATATTTTGGCTATTATAAATAATGCTGTTTTGAACAGTGGTGTGCATGTATCTTTTCAAATAAGTGTTTTCATGTTTCCAGATATACACCCAGGAGTGGATTTTCTGGGTCATATGGTAATCCTATGTTTAATTTTTTGAGGAACATCCATACTGTTTTCCATAGCAACTGCACCAATTTACATTTTCACCATTAGTGTATGAGAGTTCCCTTATCTCTACATCCCTTCCAACATTTGTTATTTAAAGCTATTCTCACAGGTGTGAGATGATATCTCATTGTGGTTTTGATTTGCATTTCCTTGCTGATTAGTGATGTTGAGCATCTTTTCATTTGCCTGTTAGCCATCTGTATGTCTTCTTTGGAAAAATGTCTATTCAGGTCTTCTGACCATTTTTTTGATTGGGTTTTTTGTGTTTTTTTTAATATTGAATTGGATGAGCTGTTTGTGTATTTCGTATATTAAGCCCTTGTTGGTTGTGTCATTTGCAAGCACTTTCTCCCATTCCATAGGCTGTCTTTTTGTTTTGTTGGTGGTTTCCTTTGCTGTGCAAAAGCATTTAAGTTTAATTAGGTCCCATTTGGTTACTTTTGCTTTTATTTCTTTTGCCTTAGGAGACAGATCCAAGAAAATATTGCTATGATTTATGTCAAAGAGTGTTCTGCCTATGTTCTTTTTTAGGAATTTTGTGGTTTTAGGTCTTACATTTAGATCCTTTAACCATTTTGAGTTTATTCTTGTATATGGTGTAAAGAAATGTTCTAATCTCATTGTTTTATGTAGCTGTCCAGTTTTCCCAGCACCACTTGTTGAAGAGACTGTCTTTTCTCTGTTGCATATTCTCGCTTCCTTTGTTGTAGATTAATTGCCCATAAGTGCGTGGGTTTATTTCTGCTTTCTATTCTGTTCTATTGATCTATGTGTATGTTTTTTGTGCCAGTACTGTGCTATTTTGATTACTGTAGCTTTGTAGTCTAGTCTGAAGTCAGGGAGAGTGCTTCCTCTAGCTGTGCTCTTCTTTCTCAAGATTGTTTTGGTTATTTGGAGTCTTTTGTGTTTCCATACAACTTTCTTAAGTATTTGTTCTAGTTCTGTGAAAAATACCATTGATATTTTAATAGAGATTGCATTGAATCTGTAGGTTGCCTTGGGTAGCATGGTAATTTTAACAATATTAATTCTTCCAATCCAGGAACAGGATATATCTTTCCATCTGTTTGTGTCATCTTCAATTTCTTTCATCAGTGTCTTATAGTTTTCAGAGTACAGTTCTTCTGCCTCCTTAGGTAGGTTTAATCCTAGGTATTTTATTGTTTTTGAAGTGTTTATAAATGAGTTTTGATCCCCTTCCCTCTGTCTTCTCCTTCGATAACCCCTTTAATGCAAATATTGGTGCACTTAATGTTATCCCAGAGATCTCTTAGATTGATTTCATTTATTAAAATTTGTTTTTCTTTTTGCTGTTATGGTTGGGTGATTTCCATTATTCTATCTTCCAGATCACGTATGTGTTCTTCTGTATCACTTAGTCTGCTATTCATTCTTTCTAGTGTGTTTTTTATTTGTTATTGAGTTCGTCATTTTTGATTGAGTTTTTAAAAATATATTCTAGTTCTTTGTTAAAATTCCCACGGTGTTCATCTATTCTTTTCCTTAATTTAGTTAACATCCTTATTACTAATGCTTTGAATTCTTTACCTGGTAATTGTTTATTTCTGTTTGTTATTTATTTTTTTCAGGGTTTTTTTTTTTTTTTGGCTTAACTTTCTCTGACTGTATTGACTTTGTGAACAGTTACCTCTTGCAGTCTTGAAGGGGTGTTCTTGTGTAGGAGCATGCCTATACAGACTATGTGTGCCCAGTGCCTTTGGTGGGAGAGCTGGATTTACTGTGTATGCAATCATGTCTTTCCTCAGGGTGTGCTGGCAGCTATCATCTTTGTAGGAGGTGGGGATGGACATGGAGGGGCTGGAGCTGGAGCTGGTGTGAGGCAGGACTTCCCCTCTTCTCAGTGGCCATCACTACCCTATTGGGGGTGGGGTATGACCCCAAGTTGCTGGAGCAGAAGCCCTGAGTGTTGGGCCAAGCTGGCTCTGTTTCCTTTAAGTGTGTGTTTTCCCCTCCCTCTGTTCTGGGACCCTTGTCTGAATTGTCTCTGATGTGCTGCATGTGCAGATGCCTGCAATTGTTTCCCTTGCTCTGCTCAGAAGTAGCCTTGGGTCCAAGTCCCTTTTGCCCCTCACAGCTGATCACTGCCCCACCCAGGTCACCTCTGCATTGCACAGCTGAGCTTTCTTCCTGGCCGTGCCCACCCCAGATCCAGTGTCACACTAAGACCCAGAGTAAGTGGGGTTGGAAAGTTCCCTCTGCTTGGGCTGGGGCACATGCCGAGGCTGTCTCGGGAAACCTGGCAGCCACTGGAGTAGTCCTCACTCCATTCTCTCCACTTTGCCTCAGGGGCAAGCCAGCACATGTGCGCTCCTCATGAGTGAGTCCAGGCTCCCCACAGCTCTCCTGTTAGCCCCAGTGGTCTTCCCACAAGGCAAGGGAGCTCATCTCCCCTGTGTAGGACCCCAGAACTGGGTTGCCCAATATGTGGCTTGAACTGCTCACTCCCCAACATGGGTCTTCACCTGTGTAATCTTCCTTTTCCCCTGAGTCCCCTTCCAGGGGCACAGGTCCTAACCTGATCACTTCTCTTCCCTTCTTATCCAGTTATGTGTGGATCTTGCTTATAGCCTTGGTTGTACAGGAGTCTTTCTGCCAGTCGCTAGTTAGTTTTCAGCGAGAATTGTTCCATATGTAAGTGTATTTTTGATGTGTTTGTCGGGGGGAGGTGAGCTCCACCTCCTCCTATGACACCATCTTGATTGATCCCATCTCTGTCTTCTTTTTTCTTAATTTGTTTTTCCTTTCTATCAGTCCCTCAACCTCATTCCCATGTTGTCTCCTATCTTTCCCTGTTATTTCTGTGATTGTGGACTCCTTCTGATATGAATCCTCTCCCCATTTGAGTTGCTCTACGTTTCAGACCAAGCTTTCTTCCCACTACTTACTTGCAGCCATCGGTAGTTATGGTGATAAAGGCATTAAGCTACTGTAATGTGTAACACACCCACACTGAAAAGCACCCGGAAGAAGCCCTGTTACCAAGTGCTAGGGGTACAGCCAGGAAGAAAATAGCCAAAGTCCCCAAATTCTTGTTCTCGTGAAGGCTTTCATGCTTTCTCTTCTAACTCCCCACCAGGCTACTGCTCTGTGTCTGCTTCTCAGCTGTGCTAATAAAAGGATGTAAAGAAAACTGAGTATGCCCTCAAGGAAATTACTGTCTGGTTAGAAAGAAACAGATAATCATAGGCAAACTGATTAAGTACTGAATAAGTAGGTTGGGTATTCAATGCTCTATATTAGCATATCATTTCTTGGATACAGTTTCTAACTGGGGAAAGTACAAGTAGAAGGGAATAAATGTACAGAAAGAAAAAGGAGATATTATAGAGATAGTGTAAAGTGCAAAGAGTCCTGTCCTGAGTCCAAGGATCTGAAATCTGTTTTAAGCTCTGGTACTCTTTTTGTGAGCAAAGAACAAGGTACTTACCTCAGTGTGCTTAGTTGTTTTATTATTATTATTATTTTTCTATTTTAGAAAATAAAGGGTTGAGGTAGACTGGCAAATCTTGGGAATTCTTCCAGATTAAAAAACTGAGTCTTTTATTGTGGAATTTCTCATAATTTTTCTGAGTTTCCTAATCAGAATGATCATGAGGAGGTAGGTTAGAATTTAGCTGAGGAGACAGTCAACTCTGGATAAGGAAAGGAAAATGGGGGTGAAGTGAGAGGGTTCCTATCCATGCCTTGGCTTCAACCTCATTTCCTAAAGTTAGTCTTACCCCCCTCAGCTCAGGTGGCCTTCTCCACAACTTTCCCCTGCCTACAACGCTAGCTGAATTGGGCGGTGTAGACTCCAGCTATATAACACCACGAGGCCCCTTCCTAAGCGAGAGATTTCAGGGAACAGCAGGATTTTCTGATCTTTATAATTTTTTCCTTCTACTAACTTTGGATTTTTGTTTGTTCTTTCTTTTCTAGTTCCATTAGTTGCAAGGTTAGGATGTTTATTTGAGATTTTTCTTGTTTCCTGAGGTAGGCTTATATTGCTATAAACTTCCCTCATAGAACTATGTTTTCTGTTTCCCATTGATTTTGGACATTGTGTTTCTGTTTTAATTTATTCTCAGGTATTTTTTGATTTCCTCTTTGATTTCCTCAGTGACCCATTTGTTGTTTAATAGCATGTTTTGTAGCCTCCATGTGTTGTGGCTTGTGCAGTTTTTTTTCTTGTAGTTGACTCTAGTCCCATACTGTTGTAGTTGGAAAAGATGCTTGATATGGTTCAATCTTCAAAAATTTATTGAGACTTGTTTTTTATCCTGCCATGTGATCTATCCTGGAGAATGTTCCACATGCACTTGAAAAGAATGTATATTCTGCTGCTTTTGAATGGAATGTTCTGTATATATAAAGTCTATCTGATCCAATCTATCATTTAAGCCAGTGTTTCCTTATTGATTTTCTGTCTGGATGATCTATCCATTGACGTAAGCAAGGTGTTAAATTTCCCCTACTATTATTGTGTTATTGTCAACTTCTCCCTTTATGTTTGTTAATATTTGCTTTGTGCATTTAGGTGCTCCTATGTTAGGTGCATCTATATATACAACTGTTGTATATTCTTGTTGGATTGATCTCTTGATCAATCTTTGTCTCTTGTTACAGTCTTTTGTTTTAAAGTCTATTTTGTCTGATATAAGTATTGCTACCCCAGCTTTCTTTTGGTTTTAATTTTCATGGAATTCCTTTTTCCATCCCCTTGCTTTCAGTCTGTACGTGCCTCTAGATCTGAAGTGAGTCTCTTGTAGACAGCATATATATTGGTCTTGTTTTTTTTTAGTCCATTCAGCCACTCGTTGTCTTTTGATTGGAGCATTTAGTCCATTTACATTTAAAGTAATTATCGATAGGTATGTACTTTTTGCCATTTTGTTAATTGTTTTTGGATTGTTTTTGTTCTTTTTTGTTCCTTCTTCATTTGCTCTCTTCCCTTGCGATTTGATGACTATCTTTAGTGCTGTATTTGGATTTCTTTCTTTTGTGTATGTGTGTGTATCTATTTTAGATTTTTGATTTGTGGTTACCATGAAGTTTAAATACAGCAACCTAAATATTTACATGATTATTTAAGTTGACGATCTCAAGTTCAAATGTATTCTAACAACCCTGCAGTTAACACCCTCCCCCCACACACACTGCATGTTATTTACACCATATTTTACATCTTTTTGTTTTGTATATTCCTTAACTACTTTTGTGGATATAGATGCTTTTACTAATTTCATCTTTTAAGCTTTCTACTAGGTTTGTAAGTGGTTGATCTACTATCTTTACTGTATATTTGCCTTTACCAATGAGAATTTTCCTTTCATAATTTTTATATTTCTAGTTGTGTTTTTTTCTTTTCTGCTTAGAGAAGTCCCTTAAACATTTCTTGAAAAGCTGGTTTAGTGGTGCTGAACTCTTTTAGATTTTGTTTGTCTGTAAACCTCTTTATCTCCTTTTCAGATCTGAACGATAATCTTGTCAGGAAGAGTATTCTTGGTTGTAGGTTATTTTCTTTCATCACTTTAAATATATGTTGCCACTCCCATCTGGCCTGCAAAGTTTCTGCTGAAAAGTTAGCTGATAGTCTAATTGGAGTTCCCTTGTACATAGTAGTTGCTTTTCCTTTGCTGCTTTTAAGATTATCTCTTTAAGTATTGCCATTTTCATTACAGTGTATCATGGTGTGAAACTCTATGGGTTCATCTTGTTTAGGATGCTCTGTGATTCCTGGACCTGGATGTCTTTTTTTTTCCATATTACAGAAGTTTTCAGCTTTTTTTCTTCAAATAACTTATCTGCCCCTTACCTTCTTTTCTCTTTCTGGGACCCATAAAATGTGAATGTTAGTACACTTGAAGTTGTCCAGAAGGCCTCTTAAATTATCCTCATTTTGAAGAATTATTTTTTCCTTTTTCTGTTCGGTTTGGGTGATTTCCACTACTCCGTCTTCTAGTTTGCTGATCCATTCCCTGTATAATCTAATCTCCTGTTACTCTTTCTAGTGTATATTTTTTATTTTAGTTATTGTATTTTTCAGTTCTTTTTGGATCTTCTTTTAATTTTCTGTTTGTTAAACTTCTCACTGTTCATCCATTCTTCTCCTTAGTTCATTGAGCATCTTTATGATTATTACCCTAAACTCTTTTTTTTTTTTTTTTTTTTTTTTTTTTTTTGCGGTACGCGGGCCTCTCACTGTTGTGGCCTCTCCCGTTGCGGAGCACAGGCTCTGGACGCACAGGCTCAGCGGCCATGGCTCACGGGCCCAGCCGCTCCACGGCATGTGGGATCTTCCCGGACTGGAGCACAAACCCTCATCCCCTGCATTGGCAGGCGGACTCTCAACCACTGCGCCACCAGGGAAGCCCGACCCTAAACTCTTTATTGGGTAGATTGCTTATCTCCACTTAGCTTAATTCTTCTTCTGGGGTTTTACCTTGTTCCTTTATTTGGAGTGTATTCCTCTGTCACCTCATTTTCCCTAACTCTCTCTCTCTCTCTCTCTCTCTCTCTCTCTCTCTCTCTCTACATATATATATACATATATATATATATATACATATATATATATATATATATATAGGTTGGTTATACATCCCGATCTTGGAGAAGTGGCTTATATAGGAGACATCCTATAGGGCCCATCATCACACTCTCCTCTGGCCACCAGAGCCATATGCTCTAAGGGTACCCCCTATGTGGGCTGCATGGATCCTTCTGTTGTGGTGAGCTGACTACTGTAGGTGTGCTGGTAGGCGGGGCTTGCCCCCAGCCAGTGGCTCTCAGGCCCTGCCTCATGTGAAGGATGCTGGCCCACTGGAGGGTGGAACTGGGTCCTTGGGTGACTGCTTGTGGGGTTTGAGCTGGGGGTGTTCCCAGGGCTGGTTCCCCCCATGTGGCTGGTTTCTCGGCCTGTGGGGTCCTAGGACTGGTGCCTAATGGCTGGTGGGCAGGTAAGCCCCTGGTGCTAATAGGCTAGAGGGACGATTCCAAAACGATGCTTGCCAGTGTTACCGAAAGCTCGGCCTCTCTGTACACGGGTGCCGAATCAAATCCTGGAGACAGAGTGTTGGGTGAAGTAGAAAAGGATAGCTTTATTATTCAATACTCTGCCAGGCAAAGGGAGACACACTGGGCTTCTGCCTCGAAAAACTGTGTCTCAACCCCAGAGGATTTGATGAAGGGTTTTACAGCAGTGGTTCAAAGGTGGGGTCTCTGACAAGATTAACGTGTGAGCAGGGCTTGCTCTCCCTTAATCTCATCTCAGGTGGTGATCTCTTAATCTTGATGAGCTTCTCTGGTCCTTTTAATCTTTCCTCAGGTGGTTTCTTGGCTGCTTCTCCCTAGATTAGCAACTGTTCAAATCCGCCCTTTGGAACTCAGGGAAGGTCATGGAGTCTGGAGTCTTGCTTATAAGAAGTGGTGGACAAAAGGAGGCCTCCGTGCCTGCCCCACTAGGTTTCACCAGCACCAGTGTTCTTGTAGTAGAATGAGTTCCCAAAATGGCTTCTGTCAGCATCTATGTCCCCAGAGGGAACCCCAGTTGCTTCCTGCCTCTCTGGGAGGCTCTCCAAGATCAGCACATGAGCTTAACCCAGGCTCCTTTAAAATTACTACCTCTTCACTGGGGCTTGGAGCTTGTGAGATTTTCTGTGAGCCCTTTAAGAGTGAGTCTGTTTTTCCAAGGCAGCTCTCCCTATGCAACTCGCCCTATGCAAGCCCTACTGACCTGCAAAGCCAGGCATTCTAGGGGCTCAACTTCCTGGTGCAGGAACTCCAGGCTTGGGAGCCCAATGTGGGACTCAGAACCTCACCCATTGGTGAGAACCTCTGCAGCTGTTATTAACCTCCAGTCTGTGGGTCACCCAGCTGCAGGTGTGGGGCTTGACTAGACCATTCTCCTCATTCTCCTCACCTCCTACTCATCTCATTGTGGTTCCTTCTTTGTATCTTTAATTGTGAAAACTCCTCTCTGCTAGTCTTCAGGTCATTCTCATCTATAGTTGCTCTGTAAATAGTTGTAATTTTGGTGTGCTGGTGGGCAGAGGTGAGCTCAGGGTCTTTTACTCCACCCTCTTGGCCACTCCACCTCAATAAAACCAATTCTTGACAATTGCATGATCAGAGCAACTTGAAGATAGTGGTTGAAGTTTTTGGACCTATACTTTTGTACTTTCATGGACTAAATTACTGGCAGGAATGATAAATGAAAGGGGAACCCGCTTCAGTTTTTTTCTTGTGCAGCTGTTAACATCTTATACCTTCAGTCATAGTAAACTGCCCCATCTTTGTATAGTTAACAGTGGTTCTTAAAGTTGTCAGGTGACAAAATACATAGAAATATGGTGCTGTTTCTAGAACATTGAGCTAAATTAAAATTATTATATATATATAATTCTAGGCTATGTTAGAATTCTACTAAGAATAAATTGTAGCAGATGCTAAAGTTTAAGAAAAAAATGTGTTTCGAAGTGTACGTTGTAGCCATAGAAAAATCTCAATAATACATATATAATACTCATATGTTAAGCCAGTTAGTTTCCTGGAGAAGAGTTCAAAATTATTAGTTTTCATCTGATCATCGTTTTGAATGATTTAACCAAATGTACTGTTTTGTTGGATAAACGTGGGGTGTTGGGTTGAACAACTCTGGGAGACACCATTTATGTTACATTCATATTATGCTATCACCTGAATGAGGAAAAATATTTGCCAAAGATGATAATTTGGAGCTTAGAGAAGATGATCTTAAGTGTTTTTTTTTTCTGACAATAATCAGTTTTCAAGACCAATTGTAGACCCAGCCACCCCTAGTTTGTGCCGTTAGGATCAACTTCTCCAAAGTCCCTTTTAAGTCAGATGGGGTTAGCTTAGCGCAGACAAGGAAATCGCCTGCTGACCCTTGCCAACATGCTGTACGATGCCCCTCCAGCTGAGACCCAAAGTCAGTGCTGCCTCTGGCTAGTTAGAGGCTACAGCAGCAGGAAAGGATTTGTTTATCTGAGTAGAAGTGACAAGCTTGGCTTGTGGTTCAAGGAAGGGGGAGGGGAGCTGAGGGAATGCTGAAAATCTGTCTTGACTGCCTTGTTTTCTACCGGACTTATAAGCAGGTTCCACAAATCCAACGAGTCTGGTCTAAAGCTGCCCTGCCTCCTACCTCCGTGGTCTTTCCCGGTAGGTCCCAATGCCTCACCCCTTGAGTGTTCCTTGGGGCTGATATCTTAGTATGAATCAAAATGAGTTTTGGGGGAGGGGTAAATAAGCAGAATATTCACAAGAATATTCTTAAAGCCCTGCAGTGCCAGCAAGGAAAATACAACTGGAATGTAAAGTCTCTAAAACCTTGGAAACGTATGGGGTAGATTTCCAGAGGTTAATCCAGATGCATATACAACCCAAAGGCCTGGCAGGCAGAAGAAACTATGAAACTATAGACACGTTATGAATTCTAAGAACTAGGGTCTTCCTTCTTATCCTCGTCTGTACAAAACTTAAAGAAGAGATCAAATGTCCAGTCAGCCTTTTGAAGGGTGGAAAATTACAGTAAAAGAGCACCAGATGGACATTCAAGGCACACAAAGCTAGTCTTAGCTTAAGTTCTAATTAGCTGTTGGAAGACACCTAAATCCTGTGCCTCCGTTTCCTCATCAGCTACTTATGGAGGTTAGGGCTTTTTTGGTTGCTTTCAAAGGGCTCTTCTGGTTGTACATGTTTAGAATGCATTTGTGGAGCTCATGTTGCATCTCACAGTGTACCTGTAAAGCAGAATAAGAAATGGAAGGCAGGGTTGCTATTTTTATAGTTTCTTTAGCAGGGAAGCTGTGTCTGTAGTGGCACAGGAGATACAGTGGTGGTTTATGGTGTGGGAGTAGAATGGCTTTTTGACACTGAAAGTTGAACCTGCTGCATTTGCGTCCCTTCTTGAAGCCCAAATAGCTCCCTTAACACCAAGTGACCTTGATTTCATGCCCTGTCTTTCTTGTCCTCACCCATGTTCCACTCTTAAGATGGTCTAATAATGGATTCATGATCAGAAGGTCCCACATCTGATTAGATCTCTGATTTATTTTCTGACCCTAGGCGAGTCACCTTTTCACTTAGATCTTAGTTTCCACATGCAGGATGAAGTCCTTAAAACAGCCGTGGGTTATTCTGAATGGCTTGCTATCATAAAAATGAAGATAACTTAAGGGACTTCCCTGGCAGTCCAGTGGTTAAAACTCCACACTTCCACAGCAGGGGGCAATGGATTCAATCCCTGGTCAGGGAACTAAGATCCTACATGCTGCATGGCCAAAAATAAATAAATAAATAACTTTGAAGAACACTCCAAGTTTTTAGGATTGGAAAAAAAAGACATGTAGATGAACCAAACGCTATTTTGCCATTATCTGTAAAGCACCTCCCCTTCATCACCACCACCTTTATCTTTCTAGGTCTGCTTTTCTTGGGCTGATATTAAAATTGATTATTTTTAATTCACTGAGTTAATGCACTGGGAACTAGAGGCAAACTGACTTACAGATAAAAGTATGAGCTTAGGTTATCTACAAACAGATGGGCAATAAACACTTGATAGTACCAGCAAGCCCACAAATTGTGGGCTTATAGAGAGCTAGATAGTGTGTGAGATCAGTCGCTCAGCAAAAGTTCACTGAACCTTGGGATAAAACTCTGTGCTAGATGGAAATCCCCATATCTTCGTACCTGAGTTTAACAGCTGTATTGGAGGCCGCACCTCTGTGGCTCCTATTTCAACCTTAATCAAACAAATGTTGGGTGCCCAGGGAACGGATTTCTTTGTAGGTTAGGTTTATAGAAACATTTATGTTGCTAACAATTTAGAGATGTGACTCTTTTGTTACAGTCTCTAGTCCTGCCAATTCATGGCAACCTAAGAAACTGAGACCAACTCAGGAGGTCAAAGAAAAGAAACTGGTTTCTGACACTGAGAGCTACAGAATGTGGTGCCCTATAGTCTGTGGACTTACCCAGATATGAGAAAGATCAGCAGTGGGCTTCTATTATCTTATATAAGGCATGTCTGGTCAGCTTCTAGGAGACATGTACTGTGCAGCCTGTTTTAGAACTGATTTTCTCAGACACAGAACATTCTGTGGTATCACCAAACCATACACAAATTCTGATTTAACCTTTAGAGGCCATGGACCTGCAAATGCTAACAATAGATGAGACTTGTATACTGAAAACTACAAAATATCATTGAAAGAAATGAAAGAACTGAATCAGTAGAAAGACATCCTGTAGGAAGTAGGAAGACTTAATATTAAGACAGCAGTCCTCCCAAGTTGATGGACACGGTCAATGCCGTCTCTGCCAAAATTCCAGATTTTTTTTTCAGAAATGGTCAAGCTGATTCTAAAATTCATGTAAGAGGGAACACAAGGGACTTAGAGTATCCAAAACAATCTTCAAAAAGAGAACAAAGTTGTAGGACTCAGACTTAATAATTTTAATTTTGTTTTTTTTTTTTTTGGCCACATTACACGGCTTGTGGGATCTTAGTTCCTCGACCAGGGATTGAATTGAACCCAGGTCCTCAGAAGTGAAAGCGCTGAGTCCTAACCACTGGACTGCCGGGGAATTTCCCCAGACTTATTAATTTTAAAACGTACTACACAGCTGCAGTAATTAAGACATGCGTTATTGGCATAAGGAGAAATATGGGCTTCAGACTCTGGGACCCCTGTTTTCAGGCCTCCAGCCTCAGATTGAATTATAGCCCCAGATTTCCTGGTTCTCCAGCTTGCAGATGGCAGATTGTGGGACTTCTTGGCCTCCATAGCCTTGTGAGCCAATTCCTATAATAAATCTCCTCTTATGTACGTCTTTCTCTATATATCCTGCTGGTTCTGTTTCTCAGAGAACCCTCACTAATACAATGGATGAAACTTGAAAACTTGCTAAGTGAAAGAAGCCAGACACAGAAGGTCACAAACTGTATGATTCAATTTTTACGAAATATCCCAAATAGGCGCACCTTTAAAGATAGAAAATAGATTAGTGATTGCCCAGGGACTTGGAGCAGGGAGGTGGGCATTGGGGAGTGACTGCTACCAGTACAGGGTTTTTTTTTTGTTGGGGGGGGGATTAAAATAGTCTAGCAGTGTGGTTGCACAACCTTCTGAAAATGCTAAAGAGCACTGAATGGTATACTTTAAAAGGATGAATTTTATGGTATGCGAATTATATCTCAATTAAAAAAAAAACCGGAAGCAATATTAAAGGTAATTTTTAAAAATATAAACTCATTTATTTATTTATTTTTGGCTGCATTGGGTCTTCGTTGCTGCATGCAGGCTTTCTCTACTTGCGGCGAGCGGGGGCTACTCTTCGTTGTGGAGCGCGGGCTTCTCATCGCGGTGGCTTCTCTTGTTGCGAAGCATGGGCTCTAGGCGCACGAGCTTCAGTAGTTGTAGCATGCGGGCTCGGTAGTTGCGGCTCGAGGGCTCTACAGCACAGGCTCAGTAGTTGTGGCACAGGCTTAGTTGCTCCGCGGCATGTGGGATCTTCCCGGACCAGGGCTTGAACCCGTGTCCCCTGCATTGGCAGGCGGATTCTTAGCCGATGCGCCACCAGGGAAATCCCTAAAGGTAATTTTAATTTTCAAAAGAAAAAAGTTTTTGAGAATCTGCTATGGAAGCAGTATATAGTATAATGTAAAAACACAGATGCTAAAGCCACACAACCTGGGTTGAAGTTCGAAATCCCTGCTTACTAGCTGTGTGATCTAGAGCAAGTTACTTAACCTCTCTGTGACACAGTTTCTTTATCTATATGTAAAGTGCTTAGAACAGTACCAAATACATGGTGAGCACTGTATAAGTGTTTGTCATTTTAACTATATGCCATAAAATGTACTAAGCAGTAGCGGGAAGCAAAAACCAGTATCGAGGAAGCTGTGCTGAGCATAAATATCAGTTAAGGGTGGAGTCCAAAGCAGATTGCTTCACTTGGTTTATTGTTTGAACTCTGCTCCATGCTCTCTCGTGAAAAGAGCCTGGGTTTAGTGGAAAAGGAAGGAAAGATAATGTGGGTCCAAGGATACAACACCTGAATTTAATCTTGCTACCTGGGTCCTGGTAAAAGGTCCAAAATATGTTAGGAGAGATATATAGAGAAAAAACAGAGCAAGGGATGGTGAACAGTACTTAATATATTTTTGTTGTTCAGTTGAATGTGTTAGGCAGCAATTCTGAGGGTTTTCCTCTGGAATTTAGACACTAACCTCATGATCTTTGTTCCCTTGTCCTGTCTTTGTTGGGATCTTTTTTGCTCTTTCATTTCAAAATGTAAGATCAAGCAAACCTTTAAAGTTCATGTCCCTGCCACATTTTTATTCCCAGGACAAATCAAGAACCCAGGAGGGTGGCAGGCATTTCAGGCAATATTTGCATCCCTTTGCTTTAAACTGCTTTCTGCATCTTTGTAGGGGTGCATTTACAGTTACTGATTTTTCTGTAGATCTCAATCTGTTGACAGACACCAAATAAAGATTCTAGAAGAAGGACTGGACTGCATACCCATTTTGAGGGAATGATATAAGGTATTAAATTCCCTACTTAGAAGGATAGAGAAAAACCCTGTTGTCTACCTTTCTCTGGTTTTACACTTCTGAATTCTCTTCTACTATGTAAATATATTTTATGCATAGTTGGTTTCATCATAGTTCTGCTTTCTTGAATATTCTCCATTGGATATCAATAAATCATTATAATGCCTTGTATTTTTACTATTTACATATTATTTCTTGGTCCTTCACATACAACCCTTTGACAAAGAGATGTTAATTGACTTGTTTAAGGTCACACGCAAGAACTTGCTGACCCAGAATTATTACTTAGATCTCATGACTCCTTTGCCTGTATTAGGAGAGGTTTCTTCCCTTTTACTGTACGTTTCTCCTAGAACTTTCTATTGAGAAATAATCTGGGTGAGGAAAATATGGTGAATTCCAGGGCAGAAGGCAGCCGAAGCCTGAAGATTAATGCCAGGGCCTCATTATACTGGCATCCACGCTGGTACAGATATAGCATTATTTAAAATTCATTTGATATCAGATTTTTCTCCTAGGTGAATCTCATATCACCTTTTTTGAGGTGCATTAAACTTTGTCTCCCTAAAGATTATTAGTAGTGATATATGAGAAAAAGTATGACTAATAAATGATAGGGCAATGGACAGAGTTGGCTTGAAGTTCTCTGGAATACCTTAACAAAGCTTAACAGATCCCCAAGTTATTACTGTAGGAAAGCTTTACGTGTGGGAAGCAAGGGTACTTCAGAAGAGATGGCAGTGGGCGTGGTGTGTGTGTGTGTGTGTGTGTGTGTGTGTGTGTGTGTGTTGGGTGTGGGGGGGTGGAACATGATTCTGAAATCCTTTTATTCTAAAACTGTAAATGTCCTCTCATATGTTTTATGTCGTTTGTCAGAATGTCTCTGGTTAGGTAGTGCAAGGATGACAATACATTATGTTATAGATTAGGAATTAAAACCCAGGGGAATGATAATATTTGGCCAAAGAGAGAGAAAGAGAGAGTACTAAAACATAGTTGCCAATTTAGAGCCTTATCTATTCAGGGTGATCAGCTTGGTGCTTTGTGATGACCTAGAGTGGTTGGATAGGGAAGGTGGGAGGGAAGTTCAAGAGGGAAGGGATATGGGGATACATGTACACACATAGCTGATTCACTTTGTTGTACAGCAGAAGCTAATACAACATTGTAAAGCAATTATACTCCAATAAAGATGAAAAAATAAAAAGAACCATATGTATATTTTAAAATAAATATATATTTTTCATTTTTGGCTGCGTTGGGTCTTCGTTGCTGCACACGAGCTTTCTCTAGTTGTGGTGCGTGGGCTACTCATTGTGGTGGCTTCTCTTGTTGTGGAGCACGGGCTCTAGGCGTGCGGGCTTCAGTAGTTGTGGCTCGTGGGCTCTAGAGCGCAGGCTCAGTAGTTGTGGCGCATGGCCCTAGTTGCTCCGCGGCATGTGGGATCTTCCCGGACCAGGGCTCGAACCTGTGTGCCCTGCACTGGCAGGGAGATTCTTAACTACTGTGCCACCAGGGAAGTCCCAGAACCTTATCTATTAAATTAGAGTCTGGTGAATTTCCTCTGTATTAAGTAAGAAAGGAAGGTAATGCGGGTTTAAGGCAGAGTTCCCAGACTTGGTTGCATACTGGAATTAACCTTCACAGCTTTAGCAGATCCCACTACTTTGTTCCCATTCCCAGAGACTCTGATTCTGACTTAATTGATGCATCTTGGGCGTTGAAACTTTTAAAAAGCTCCTTCAGCCACACTGGTTTAACTCTGGGAGGGGGTTAGAGTCCGGGAAAGGAAATCTACAATCAGTTTTATCTACTTTTATTGTAAATATATGATGTTTTAAATTTAAAAACTATGAAGCAATTTATAAAAAAGAACACGAAAGTAGAAAATTTAAGATTAAAAAAAATCAGGTACTTCACAGAAGGAAGGTGAGAAAATTGTAGTAGAAGCTTGATAATATTTACTATAAGAATACATTAAATTTAGATTTCAGGAAATAATTTTCTTATTCCTGTGATACACAGACATATGAGTATTCTAATTGTGTTATTATGTCATGATACTGGTATGAAATCTTATCCAAAAGGAGAGGTCATTTGAAGATATCATAATTTGAATAATAATAATAATAGTTATTATTATAGGAATATTTTTATTTCTATAATTATTATAGGAATAATTAATAATAGCTACTGTTTGCTATGTGCTAGGTATTGTTCTAAGGATCCTTTAATTCTTACAGCGACTCTTGGAGTTAGATAATACTGTAAACCCAGTTTAACAGATGAAAAAAAATGAAGCTTAAGAGAAATTAAGTAATTTGCTCAAGAGTACACAGCTAATTAGTAGCAGAAATGGGTATATTGGGTTTCAGAAATGCATTGGGCTATACTTTTGAGACTTGTAATAAAAACTGAAAGGTAGCTGAAGCCTGGGAGTATGCCTTTTTGGCCTTTGTTGTGGAAGATATAAAAGACCTCAAGGAAGGAAGCATCTAAAAATAAAAACAAAGCATCTTCCTCATGCATATAAGTTCAGAGCAGGAAAGAAAGGGACAAAGGCAGATGGCTGAGATGGGGCCAGCTGTTGGGCTGCACTGGGGCTATATTAAGACAACAGGCCAGCTATAGAAGAATCGCTCACTTCTATTTAAGAAGATACATGCCTACACATCCTACTCACCCACACCCACATTCGCCATATTCGTGTGCGCACATGCAGTGGTTCTGCATTTTTTTGCTCACTGAATTTATTTTCCAACTATTCTCCTTTAACATTTAGCAAGTCTTTTGGCACTTTCATTATGTTGTGCCTATGTTAAGAAGAAAGGGACTTTATGCACATTTATGCCAGTGCTTTGAAGGAAAGCCACACTCTCTTGAGATCATCATGGTGGGCCAGTAGTAATCAGAGTTAGAGACCGTCAAGTAGAGTATATTATTCAGGAACGGTACATTGGACCCCTTGGTCTGAAAAGTAATTATGCTACACACATGAATTTTTGTTAGAAGAGGAACTTATAACTACTACCATTGAAGAACACTTTTACAATCTTATTAATTCTCACTAGAATCCTCGGAGCTAAGTGGTCATGTGATCTCAGTTGTAAAAATTAGAAAACCAAAGCTTTACAAGATTGAGATAAATCCATTCTGCATCTCCATCTCTGGTGCCTGTGTTCTTTCTACTATACCACAGTTTGATGAAGATGATATATTAACTTTGTTCCCGAAAGTTCCAACTTGGCTGTTTCCCAGATAGGAAAGATAATGCCTCCAGCAAGCAATAAGAAAGGACTTGATAAACTTCAGAGCCTCACCTTGACTTTAGGCTAAGAGAGCCCTCTTTGAAGCCATAAATCTTGACTTAGTGATTCTACCTTATCTTTAATTCTGATCATTAGTTAAGAAGAAGATTTTAGAGAAGAGTTTTTCTTCTGTCTTTTCTGTCGCCCTCAGCCAGTTTTCTTTTGATGTCTCTCTTTCAAATTTTTCTGCCTTCCAGACTTTCTTCCTTTTCATTTTTTTATTATAAAATAATGAAGGTTTAATTCAGACTATCTGAAAAATAAAAAATGGAGGAAAAAAATCAATCTTACTGTCACCATTGTCACTGTAACATTCTGATATATTTCTCTTTTGGGTTCCCCTGTATGGGTGTTTCCCTCTAACCAGTACTGGTGTGGTCTTCGCTTATATATTTATATTTTAAAAATCTGCTTTTATCATTTAATGTGCTACCATTAAAATTCCCCATTTATTAAAAATTTTCATGAACATAAAGTTAATGTATTTATAGTTTTCCACTCTATAGCTATATAAAAATTTAACATCCCTCTTTGTATTAGTTAGCATTCTCCAGAGAAATAGAATCAGCAAGAAGTATGTGTGTGTGTGTGTGTGTGTGTGTGTGTGTGTGTGTGTGTATTTATCTAGCTATCAGTCATCAATCTATCTACCTATCCAATCTATCAAGATATATGAAATCCACGGATACTTGGCAAGTTCAAAATCTTCAGGGTAGGTGAAGACCCAGGGAAGAGTTGCCGTTTCAATCCAAAGGTAGTCTGCTGGCAGAATTCCCTCTTGTTCTGGGCAGGTCAGTCTTTTTCTATTAAGACTTTCAGCTGATTTGATGAAGCCCACCCACATTATGGATGGTAATCTATTTTACTCAAAGTTCACTGAGTTAAATGTTAATCTCATTTTAAAAATTCCTTCACAGAAACATTTAGAATAATGTTTGACCAAATATCTTGGTAGCATGGCCTAGCCAAGTTGACACAAAAAATAACCATTACACTCTTTTTGATGACAATTTGTGTATATTTTTATCTTTTTTATTGTAGAAAATTTCAAATCTATACAAAAACAGAAAAAAGTATGTAGGATGGGAAGATGGCTACCGATGTATTAATCACCCAAATTCAACCCTTTTCAACACATGGTCAATCTTGTTTTTTTTACATCTCCACCCACTCTCCTTCAAGTCCTGGGATTATTTTGAAGTAAATGTATATTTTTGCTTTCAAGAGAAATAGATGACAGTACAGTAAAAATGTTTGTCTGTGTTCAGAAACATCTTCCATTTAAAAAAGATCTTCTGGGACTTCCCTGGTGGTGCAGTGGTTAAGAATCAGCCTCCCAATGCAGGAGACATGGGTTCGAACCCTCGTCCAGAAAGATCCCACATGCTGCAGAGCAACAAAGTCCGTGTGCCACAACTACCGAGCCCATGCTCTAGAGCCCACGTGCCTAGAGCCCGTGCTCTGCAACAAGAGAAGCCACCACAATGAGAAGCCCGCACACGGCAACGAAGAGTAGCCCCCGCTCGCCCAACTAGAGAAAGTCCACGTGCAGCAATGGAGACCCCAAAATAAATAAATAAATATTTAAAAATAAAAAAGATCTTCTTATAATTGACTCCTAGGAGAGAAATTATTGGGTCAAAATTATAAATGTCATTAAGGCTCTTCATTTACATATTGCCAAATTTGTTTCTGTAAATGTTGAAATTTTGATAACCTGTCAAAAAAAAAGAGTGACTTTTTTTTTTTAAACCCTCTTGCACTGTTGGTGGGAATGTAAATTGGTGCAGCCACTACGGAGAACAGTATGGAGGTTCCTTAAAACACTAAAAAAGAGTGAGCTTTTTAATAAGTCTCCTCAGTGCATCAAAGTTCTTTCTTTCATTTTTTCCTCAAGTGGATAAGCAAAAAAAAATTGCATCTTGTTTTTATTTTAATGTGTATTATTTAATTACTAGTTAAATTGAATATCTTTAATCTTACTCCCTCGTGGTTCCATATTTGTTAAACATTTTGGTTTGATGAATTTGTTTTCTTCAGTTTTTCATTTTCCATGGCCACTTATTTATTGGCATCTTAATGATTTTCTTATTTATTGCTATAAAATTTCTATGCTTTTATTTGTTCATTGGTTGATCTCTTTTTTTTTTCTGTTGGAAAGAATCTTTTCTTTAAAATTTAGCAAGTCCTTGCCAATCCAATATAACTTATACTGTTATTTTTTATGTTTCTTAAAACCTACAGTCATTTTTCCAACTAAAATTTATTTTTACATAGGGATGAAGCAAGGATCTAAAGTATTTTTGCCAAATGAGTAACTCATAATATGCATATTATGCATAATTCATATAATGCGTAATTTATCTCAGTACTTCTCAATACCAGGTATAGTTTAGTATCTCCTGGGAAACATGGAGATACTCTTCCTTTTTTCAATGCTGATAGGTGAAAGCATAATCTACTGGATTCATAATCATCATAATCTCTTCCAGGGTTGGGGGGTGGTGAGCTCCAGCACTAGTACTAGTATTTTTTTAGAAGCTCACTAAAAATTCTAATGTACAGCCCAAGTTTGAGAATCTGCTTGTTTTTTTCATGCTGACTTCTTTATATTAAATTTCTAAATATACGTTTTATTTATAGGATATTTACGTGTTCTATTAATCTTTCTCTCTATTTTTCAGTGTCATTGTGTGTGAGTGTGTCTGGGTAGGGGTGTGTGTGTGTATGTGTGTGTTAGGCTTTGTCATATATTCAGGCTTAGAACATGCCTCTCGGGCTCAAAGTTTGATTTGTTTTGTTTTGTTTTTAGAATAAAATATTACCTCATGCTGGGATGTTGCTAGTTCCCTTCCTCATCTTGCTGGAGCCCTAAGTTTCCAAACAAACCACCTATAAGAGCTCTCCCTGAACTCCTTATCTTAGCCTTCTCATTCATAGCTAAACATCTTAGAAGAGATGTTTAAACATCTTTTTAAACACATTTTCTCCACATCCTCACTTTCTATTTATTCCCTGAACCACACCACTCTCTGGCTCTGCTGCTGCCCTGACACTACTCTTTCTATGGCCAAGAGTGATCTCCATGTTGCCTGTATCCATTGGTGACTTTTTTCTCTTAATTTTCATCAGCTTTACGACCAATCGCCTGAGCAAGAGATGTGAGATAAACTAACTAGGTTGCAGAGGTAGACGGTAGGTAAAGATGAACAGTTCAGTTATAGAGTCAAATGCAGGCAAAAATAAGCAACTTGGGTTTTTGGTGGCGTGAACAGAACACAGGGGCAAGAGGTCCCGGGGTGTGTGGGTAGACATGAAATAGAGCAGTGATGGGGTGATGGCCATGATTCAGGCTCTAGACCGGCAGGGGTGTTTATCTGGGGGGAGATGTCTTCCCATTTGTAGCAGAACCTCAGTAACCAGGGTATAGAGCAAAGTTCTAATCTCATGAGGGAGGATTGATTTAGGCAGAGAGGACAGTAAGACCCTATCCACCCATGAGGATGGATTCAGGATGGGACCCCAGATTTGAGAGTGCTTGGATCCAAAGCACGGGTAACCAGACATGCCTTGTGAAAATGGATCGAGGTTTTGTCCTCTCAAACTGGGGAGGATGGTGAGAGGAAGGGGAGAAAGGAACTGACACTACTGATCACTATTGATCTCCTTACTGCCTCTGTCAAGATGGGTTTAGGACCTGGGTGAAGACTGAGCCAGCAGATAGGTGGTATCAATGGAACCAGCTAGAAGGAGTTGAGGAATTTAGAGACAGAGGTTAATTAGTTAACTAATTAATTATATCACTATTTATTATAGCATTCTATCTGTTTTTGTACCTTTGTTCACAGCATTGTGCTCTTTGATCCACCATGTTTAAATCTCCCTTCCTCAACATGATTATTTTTTCTTTTTTTTTAGATTTATTTATTTATTTTATTTATTTAGTTTTGGTGGTGTTGGGTCTTTGTTGCTACACACTGGCTTTCTCTGGTTGCGGTGAGCGGGGGCTACTCTTCCATCCGGTGCGTGGGCTTTCTCTGGTTGTGGTGCGTGGGCTTCCCACTGCGGTGGCTTCTCTTGTTGTGGAACACGGGCTCTAGGCGTGCAGGCTTCAGTAGTTGTGGCTTGCAGGCTCCAGAGCGCAGGCTCAGTAGTTGTGGCACACAGGCTTAGTTGCTCCATGGCATGTGGGATCTTCCCAGACCAGGGCTCAAACCTGTGTCCCCTGCACTGGCAGGCGGATTCGTAACCACTGTGCCACCAGGGAAGTCCAACATGATTGTTAAATTCAGACACCTCCTAGCAGGTGTAATACTTAGGCTGTCAAATCACACCTTGTTGGTGTATGCAGATTTTTTAAAAAATATTTATTTATTTATTTGGTTGCAGTGGGTCTTAGTTGTGGCAGGTGGGCTCCTTAGTTGTGGCTCACAGGCTACTTAGTTGTGGCATGGGAACTCTTAGTTGAGGCATACATGTAGGATCTAGTTCCCTGAGCAGGGATCGAACCTGGGCGCCCTGAACTGGGAGCTTGGAGCCTTATCCACTTCACCACCAGGGAAGTCCCTGTATGCAGATTTTTAAAACCCACATTAATTTGTGATTACTTTAACTCACGCTTCAAACACAGGACTACATATACTTAGATCCACAAATATTATAAATATTTTGATAATGGTTTTTTTGTTTTGTTTTTTTATTTGTAGTTATATATGCTTACCTGATTGGTACAGCTGTGTGACTACCTCCCAACCTGGAAAACAGGTGAAGAAGGGAGAGACTAATATACTGTATATGGATTGCCTGTAATGGACCTGGCACGACACCAGGTATTTTACGTAAATTATCCCATATACTTTTCAACAGCCTTGGAAGGTAGATATTATTGTCTCCACTTTACAGGTGGAAAAACAGAGGCTCAGAAAGTTAGGATAACTTATACACAGTCATGGTGAATAGTAGAACTGAGATTCAAATAGAAGCCCTACTCCAGAGCTCCTTCTCTTATTATTACCCCCAAAGAAATTACAGGCAGGGGAGGGATAGGAATGAAAACTTGTGAGGTTCTGGGGCTGCCATGATGTGGGTAGGAAGATGCAGGTCCAAGGGAGCCTTCAGAACTTGAGAGAGGCGAGGGGGAATTACTGTTGTGGGGACTTCTTGGCTGGCCTGCCCCTTTTCTGGTGTCATTCATTTCCTGCAGCTCTCTGTAGTTCTTTACTACCCTCAGGAGAGAAGCAGGTGTCTTGGTCCCGAAATTAGGAAGAGAAGGAATGACAAGGTCAAGTGATATGCTCAGTGAATCACCTACGAACCCAGAACTAGAACTTCAAACCTCTGCTCTGTAATCCTAGCACCAGGTCAGCGCTGATGCTACTTCCCAGGACTCCAGACCGCTCAGCTCGGAAGCACGCTGGCCCACTCCTGGGGCGGGGAGTCTACTGTTTGCTCCTGACGGTATATAGACGGTGCAGAATGAGGTGGTGATGTGTTCCCACCGGTGCTTTTTTCATCTTTGCTATTGTTTACCTGGAATTACCTTCTGTGTATAGAGCCCTTACAAGGGCACACCCTGTTTGACAAAGCACTGAGGTGAACAGCAGCTGAGCTGATTTCCTGATTGTGGAGTCTCCTGTCTATTTGTCTCTCTGCCTGCCTGCATCTGGGACTCATTTATCAGAGAACGAGAAAGTGTGTGTGTGTGTGTGTGTGTGTGTGTTTCCCGCAATCTTTTGGAGACTGTCTTCCTTCTTTCTTTCTTTTTTTTTTTTAACTGTGAACTGTTTGTCATATTAGCATCTCCTGATTGGCAAGCTTATAAACATATTCCACAACCTCTACAAATACACATTTTCTCATTGCATAACTTCTTTCAATGTGGTATAAGGTGTTTGTCCAGTGAACAGAAACATCTTCAGTTTTTCTCTAATAAGAAGATAAAGTAGTGAAATGTAGACGTGTTCAGCAATTAATCAGACTGTCTTCTTTCCGCCCTCCTCTCTGCAGAGGGCTGTGTGTTAGAAAAGGCTGGAGGCGTGGCACGACAACAAAATACATCTCCTCGCTTATAGGGGAAATGGTCAAAAGATTTTTAAAGTACCAGAAGCTCCCCCTTAGAAGGAAAAGCCAAGCGGGGTGAACCACAAAGATGGGGACTGATCCTGGAAATGCAGTGTGACTGACTACAGTAAAAACAAAAGTATTTGAAACAAGCCCCAAGCAGCACATACAGGCATCTTTGCTGTGTCCATCAGGTAGGAGAGAATAAATGGATCAGAGGCAACTCTGTTTTCAGAGCAGGTGTTGGTTGTATGTTTTTGGCCTTTCCATTTTTTTTTTTTGTAATAACCCACAGTGCCCAGCATGTCACTGATATTCAATGAATGAATAAGGGAGTGGACCGCGCCTTGCAGGGAGTTAATGTTGGGAGGCAGCAAAGGAGCTAAAAAGCCATTGACCTTTCCTTCCTATCCATAATCTTTATTATGGGCTTGGGAAATTACTGTTGGTTAGGAATCCCAGGAAGAGAAAATAGCCAGCAAGAGAGAATATAATTATATATATATATATATATATATATATATATATATATATATATATATATATATATAATTTCCGGGCTTTAGGGGTTTGCACGAGGTGGATGGAGGGTTATGGAATCGGGAATGTGATAAGTAAAATGATCATTATAATAAAAATAAAATGTCTCGAATTTGTATAACACCTCAAAGGACATAAAATGTGTTCATGTCTGTAATGATATTTAACATCTGATGCTGTTTGTGATGTGAGCACTGCACCTCATGCCTAGGAATCCTGGGGCTGCCTATCTTGCATTCCATGTCCTCCCCTTCGGAACAAGCTTTTCAGGAGAAGCCAAGATACAATTTAGGCTTCCTCATCTCTACTGTATATCACGTATATTTCAGGAATTCTCAAAGAGGTAAACATTCCTGACAGGTAAAAATAAGCAAGAAGAGCTGATGACGCTGTGTCTTGTTGTCAAAAGATTTTGTTTAAACATGGTCAGGACTCCCAGGCAGCATGGCAGGGCCTCTTTTTTTATGGTTCAAAGTGCATTTCAAGCCTTAGGTCTCTAGGAAGGTGGAAGAGGGTGGAGATCAGCACAGTCACAATCCTTCCATATCTGAGAAGAACGGGAGGACGAGGGGTTCTCTCTGGCTACCTCCTCTCCTCTCCGCCTTATCTGCACCAGGAGATATCACTGGGCATAAGGTGAGTTATCTGTGCAAGTCTGATTCTCTGGGTTTAGAGAGCAAGCCCTTTCATCTACTTGTCCTCTCACGAGTGTGCTGCAGGAGAAAGGTAGAGCCTGAGGCGCTCTGAGACCCGGCAGACCAACTCTAATGATCAGGCCAGTGCTGTGTCCCCTGGGGGTTCTGGCCCCTTCCTGATCCTCAGGCTTTCAGTGGAAGATAGCTAGTCCTGGGAACCAGGCCCTTTTCCCCAAAATGGAAGATAGAAATAGGCTTAGGCTCAGATCCAGGAAAATGAACAGGCAAAGAAAATGATCCTGGATTCCATCATCTGGTGAGTACTGGAAACCATTTCTGATTCGACACTTATATTCAGAATGCATTTTGAAGACAGACATGCAGATGTGCCCCTAGGTGACCTTGGAGAACACACAGACAGATACTACTCACCTGTTCTTTCCAATTTATGGTATATTTGTTGGTGAAATTTAGTTTCAGCACTGTGGTTTCCATGATTGTTTTGGATTCTGACATAATTCCTTCTTGACACTATGTGTCTTGTCCATTTGAATGGCAAGGACATACATGTAATGAAGTAGTTTATTTATTTATTTATTTATTTATTTGGCTGCATTGGATTTTCATTGCTGCGCGCCGGCTTTCCCTAGTTGCGGCGAGCAGAGGCTACACTTCATTGCGGTGCACGGGCTTCTCATTGCGTTGGCTTCTCTTGTTGAATGGGCTCTAGGCATGCGGGCTTCCGTAGTTGTGGCTCACAGGCTTAGTAGTTGTGGCTCATGAGCTTAGTTGCTCCGCGGCGTGTGGGATCTTCCTGGACCAGGGCTTGAACCCATGTCCCCTGCATTGGCAGGCGGATTCTTAACCACTGCGTCTCCAGGGAAGTCCCAATGAAGTAGTTTAAAGAACATTGGGTTTGTAGTTAAAAGACTGAGGTATGGGAAATTACCTGGTGCTCCAGTGGTTAGGACTCTGCACTTTCACTGCTGAGGGTGCGGGTTCAATCCCTGGTTGGGAAATTAAGATCCCGCAAACTGCACGGCCAAAAGAAAGAAAAAAGACTGGGGTATGAAACCTTTCTCTGACATTTATTTACTTGCCTTTTGTTTTTTTTTAAACCCTAATTCAGAACTTAATCTCTCTGAGCCTCAGTTTCCTCCTGTGTGTGAAAGTGGCTAGCCTAGCATGATACATGCACACTGCAGTTCATCAATATATGTTTATTGGATCTGAAAACAGGAAGGACAGCTCGGTTTTCAGAATGTTGGAGATAAGTAATTCTGGAATCCTCTAGATCTGAGCAGTTCTTTTCTATCTTGCTTCCAACTTAACGTTGTCACTCCATTAAGTGAGTTTTTTGGCTAGACAGCTCAGGGGTAAGGATGATGGGGGAAGAGAAGGGAAGGCTGAGTGACAGAGCCAGAAGGCAGACGGTCTCCGTCTCGGGGTGACATCTCCATATATTTTATATTCCTCACTTTGGGTCTTTGTGTCCTCTGCCCCATAGCCCACAGCTACTAATAACCCCCTTGACCCAGTACAGTGCCCAGCTAGGCAACGGGGCACTTGTCTGTATGAAGAGAACATGGCTGGCAGATCCACTTGTGCAGAGATGCAGGTGGTAAGATTGAGGGTGAGGCAGGCATAACAGATTTAATCACACCTTATGGGAACGGGACCATGTGTCATACAGTCTTTTGAGGAAGTTCTCACAACACATAGGCAGACAGAGTACAGGAGAATGCATCTAAATTTTTTTTTTTTTTTTTTTTTGGCCTCACCCTGGGGCATGCAGGATCTTAGTTCCCCGACCAGGGATGGAACACCTGCCCCCTGCAGTGGAAGCTTGGAGTCTTAACCACTGGACCACCAGGGAAGTCCCTGCATCTAATTTTTAAAGTTCTATTTGTAGATGAATTTTGGTAAGAAGAGTTTCTTCTGGACACTCACGAGTAAATCGCTGTTTATGTCCGGGACATTATTATGCTAACTGAACAGAAATGTCACTCATCAGAGTTGTGTTATTATTGCAAACAGAACTGTCTTTCTTTGTGTATAATAAAACAGATGCAAAGATGCAGTGTGCATTGTACTTACATTGTAAATATGTGTAAGAATTTGGAGAGCTAATATGAATACTTAGTTCAATTCCAGTTGTGATCAATCACTTCTATGGTCTCTAGACTGCAGTCTTGAAAAAATTTGGGGTGGATTTCGCTTCCGATTTTATTCTCATTCTCTCCCTATTTGTATCTCCTTCATAGTGCTCTGTGTCCCTCTAGATTCTCGATTTGGGGGGCGGGGGAACTAAATCTTTTAATATGCTAACAGAAAGTCAGGAGCAAATGAAAAGAGAAAAAATAAGGAAGGATAACCACAAATGAGGCAATAATATTGTTTTAATTACAGCCCTGCCTGAGAGATTTGGCACCATACATATGTGTAAACTTTAGGCAAGCTATGTACATATTTTCCACTGTCAAATATAGTTATCAGAATTAACAGTTTCACAACCTCACTTGGACCCTTGATTCCAATGCCCTGCGCATAATAATACATGGCACTAAAGAGAGAACTTGAAATCTGCCAACTCTTTATTCGCTGTCTGAATTAGCTTTGTATAAAAATGAAATTAAATGTTTTGTTTAGAAAATAAGTGAGACACATAGAAAATTAGACCTGCTTAACGACCATAGGGGAGGTAGACTTTTCCCACATAACCCACGGACCACACTTGTTCAGACAGGTGCTGTGAACATTTACTTGAGCCCTGGAGCAGGGGTCTCGGGTGGGAGCGGAGCCTTTAAAAATAGTTTGAGAAACAATGCCATGAAAGGATAAGGCATATAGGGTTGTGTTTTACATACTTAAGGACGTTACACTCCAATTAAGAGACGAAGCAGTAGCAAACATATTTTTTTCTTTTAACCCAGTGAGATATAGTTGAAGGGAACAGAGTACTGGTCATATTGTACAGAAATGCTGGTCAGGTACATTCTTCTAATAATCAGATGGGTTAGAATCAAACGCATAAGAACGGCCACCCCAGAAGGTTTTTTCATCTAGCCATGGCTTTTCTTAGCTTGACACAGAGTGGGCAGGCCAAGTCATGTGGTAATTGAATGTTAGTATTCAACTAATTGCAGAGAGAAAAATGATGTGGAGAGAAATACTGTTCTTACAAGTGATTATAAGAATTCTGTGACCTAAGTGCTTTGGAGGGCTTTGTGTGGTAAGTTTCCTGTGTAGGCGTTCATGGATATAGGCGTATACCTGGCGTGTATTCCTTAAAAATTCTACATTCATTTGGTATATTATAGATGCCTCTAGCCAAAGTGTAATCTTCGGAAAGGCCTTATTATACAAACATCTGGAAAGCAATTTATTGAGTGGGCCTCGCCACGTTATAGGTTTATTTTCTTGCTTCAGCATCCAGTTTCGTCGGGCCGCTACATGTTGTTAAGCTCAGTCTCTATAAACTGTCTAAGCACAATTACAACTGATGGTGAGAACCTTGCTCAGGAAATGCAATAGAAGGTCACGTTGTATCCCAAGGTGGGGGCTCTTTAGTAAGTGTGATACCCAGGTGAAAGGGGATAGGCATGGACTTGGGTCCTTGGCCACAGGTATGTTTGGCCATGTGCTGTCATTGTGGGTGGCCACCTGAGCAGCTCTACGTTGGGGACATGTGCACAGGGCTTTACATTTCGTGCTCAAGTATGCGTCAGCATGTGTGTAGTTTGGTTTCTGGGCAGAGCTCACAAGTTGGAGCTGGCTGCTGCCCGACCCTTTTTTCCTCTTGTACTGTGGTAAGGGAGATTATACTCCCAGAACCAACTCGCCAGAGATCCAAACTCGTTTAACTGGCTGCTCCCTGAACGAAAATAATTACATCTGATAATGCACCGAAAAGGAAGTAAGAGGAAAGGAAAATAAGAATCAGAATGACATTTGCAAATTATGTTTGAATTCTCCTGGCTGAGCTAATGTTTTATTTTTAGGACCTTCTTCGCTCTGCCCTCTCAAGGCTCTCTGTTTCTTGCCCTTTTACAAGTGTTTGCCCTTTCATGCAGTCTTGTGGAATTGTGGGAACCTTCACCTTGCCTTTAGGCTTACAAACTCGATGAGATGGACTTTGCTATCTTACCATTCATTGGCTTCATAGATCCCTCCCTATGCGCAAGCCCACAGATAAGAATTTCCCTTTCTCTCTGTGATGTTCCTTCTCCTGGCTACTCCTCTGTTTACTTAGGTTTCTGTCAACCAGCCACACACCTGTCTCTCTTCTGAGCTGTAAGGGGATTGTTTAACTCTCATCCCCTCAGACAAACTCATGCAACTCCAGGAATAGTGAAAAGAAGACTCAGCTGGCTGGGAGGTTTCTTTACATATGTGTTTCCGGCACTGAGATACTCTGCCTTGATAAGGTATTAGAGGTTATTAGTATTAATAATAAAACACAACATGTAATGTAACAGACGGGACCATAATATGGCTAATGTCACATGTGTACAATATAGTATAATATCGTATAAGCTACAGTTATGATTTTCTAAAATTTACCTTGTTATTAAATCACTACAGAACTGGATCACATATTCAGAGTTACCTAGGCAGTGAAAAATCACCATATTTGTTTCAGATCAATCAGAATGAAAGAAGCTGGCTTTGCTGGCCATGGAATCAAGTTAACCAAGGGCAAAATAAAGTTTTTATACACATGGAAGAGTGGTGACCACCAGTTCTCTTCAGAAAGAAAGAATTGGGTTTTTGGAAATATATGCTGATTATATAGAATTCTATAGAAATATATGCTGATGATATAGAATATAATCATGTAAAGAATCTCTGGCCAGGTAAGCAAGAAACTCGCAACTATAGTCTACTTGGAGGAGAATTGGGAACTGGACAGATGGAGAAGGATGGGGTGGGGAAACGATTTTCATGGTATACAATTTTATATTTTTATTTTTGGATCATATGAACATATTTCCTTTTTGTTAAAAAAAAGAGAGGAAGAGAAGACAGCTTAGTACTGACACTTGCTTTCATCCAAATATTGGTAAGAATGAGTGTCTGTGTCTATCTGTATATGATGGGCAGGGAAAGCTCTGAGAGTTGCAGAATTAAATAGTTTTATTGATAACTGCTATCTGCTCACTGGGAGTGAGAATGCGGTAGAGGGATGTTTCAGAGAAGGAAAGCAAATGCATAACTCATCTCTCTTGAAATCTGCCAACTATGGATTCATTGTCTGAATTAGTTTTGTATAAAAATGAAATTGTGTTTTGCTTAAAAATTAGGGGATACACAGAAAAAGAAAATTAGACCTTCTTAACGACTGTAAGAGAGATAGATCTTGGGCTTCCCTGGTGGCACAGTGGTTGAGAGTCTGCCTGCTGATGCAGGGGACACGGGTTCGTGCCCCGGTCCGGGAGGATCCCACATGCCGCGGAGCGGCTGGGCCCATGAACCATGGCTGCTGAGCCTGCACATCCGGAGCCTGTGCTCCGCAGTGGGAGAGGCCACAGCAGTGAGAGGCTCACATACCGCAAAAAAAAAAAAAAAAAGAGAGAGATAGATCTTTCCCACATAGCTCATGGACCACAGTTGTGCACCATTCGTGAACTTGACCAGTGGAACAGCAGTCTAGGGTGGGAGGGGAGCCTTTAAAATAATTTGAGAAACAATGGCATGAAAGGATAACACCAGATCAGGGCTGGATTAGCTGTATAAGAAAAATGGCAGGAAAAAAAAGTTCTCCCAGTTTGAATGTCAGATAGTTGGATAGAGATGAATTGGTGGCTTGGAGCATTCCAGGTACCTGTGTACTTAATAACTCGTTATTTGGAGAGGTGTTTTAAAATTCTCTGTGTGCTCCATTTTATTTTAGTTTTTCAGAACAACTCAATCCTTGGGGATTATTCTCTAGTGCTCTTTGCATCCTCTGGGGGTCAAGCGCTGAACTGGACTGCAGTGTGGCAATGGGAGATGAGAGGCGCATGACGCGGATGCTGTTGGAATGCAGTCTCAGTGACAAGTTGTGTAGTAAGTACAGATGATATAGAGATCTGCCCTCTGAGTTTAGGATGATGGAGATTAAGATCTGAATAGATTCTGGAAGGAAGATCATTTGATTTCTAATAGAAATGAAGACAATGGTGAGAACTGAATTGGCACTAGTGGCTTTGGGCGGAGGGGGGAGAGTGGCAATCATAGATCCAGATGTGCTGCATCCTCCATCTCAGTGGGAAAAATGAGAGACGAGGCGCATAGCATACTTCATGGGCTAAGAGACAGGGACATTGGGATTTCAGAGTAGGGAGTTGATCCCAATTGTGGTAGAGGGATCAGAAGGAAGAGATGATCGTGTGGGGTGAGCTGAAGACTGATGGGTAGGGGAAGTCAGGTTAGGCTGCTTCTTCAATCTCTTCTCTACTTGCTTGATTTCCGACCTAGTTGTCCGGGAGCAGCAGTATGAAATCATCATCATCCCAACCCTTCTGGTTGGGATCTTCCTCATTCTCCTTGGGGTCATCCTGTGGCTTTTCATCAGAGAACAAAGAGAGCAACAGCAGCCTCCTGGACTACGAGGTAAAGTTCAAACCGGGGCTGGGCAGTGGCTTGGGGAAGATGGAGATTATAGAAAATAAGGCACAAGCCTCAATGAGCCCAAGTCTAGAGGACCCTGCAATGAGATAGTGGGTATGGGTCCCCTCCTGTGTAGTTGAGAGGGGGGTGAGCTCTTCTCAAGGACATGTAATATATGCTTGTTAGCTGAAAGAAGAGTAGGCAAGAGAGGCCTCCTGTAACCTGTTTCTGTCTTCTTCGTCCTATTGCACTATCAAATCTTTGGCCATGTGAGTGTCTAAGGACTGGGGAGCAAGGCTTGGATAAAGCCCAAGGCTTTGTAACCAGCTTTGAAGGATGACATTTTACTCTAAAATGCATTACAGCCCTACCCTGTGCTTCTGGAATTTACAATGTGAAGAGGTAGCCTTCATAATAGTCTTTGAAGCATTAGGTAGGAGGTGATAATGTGCTATTCTGGAGTACCACTGAGCATATAATGGAAGAGAATCAGCTCATACAGGAAACTCAGAGAAAAAAGAAGGAAAAAAAGATCCTGACAGTAAATGAAGCTCTACAGTGGCTGATCCCTAATCCTTCTCTAAATTGTATCCCAATTCTCTTATAACTCACTCTTACAAAAAACTTCTCAAGGGCTTCCCTGGTGGCGCAGTGGTTGAGAGTCCGCCTGCCGATGCGGGGGACACGGGTTCATGCCTCGGTCCGGGAAGATCCCACATGCCGCGGAGCGGCTGGGCCCGTGAGCCATGGCTGCTGAGCCTGCGCGTCCGGAGCCTGTGCTCTGCAACGGGAGAGGCCACAACAGTGAGAGGCCCGCGTACAGAAAAACAAACAAACAAAACCCCCAAAAAACACGTCTCAAAGAACTTCTCTAAACTCACTCTCACTACTTCTACTTGTCACATTCTCTTCTGAACATACTAAAACAAGGTTTTCCACCCCCCCAATCCACCAGAAGAACTCTTTCCAAGATCACCAGTGTCAGCTCTGTTGGGTCTTCATCCTACTTGACCTGTCAAAAGCATTTGACACTATTTTGCCCTTCCTCCTTCTTGAAACACTTTTTTCTTTCCTTTTAAATCTACAGTCACTTCGTAAATGATCTCATTTTCAGTCTTATGGATTCAATTACTTTCTCGATTCTGACTATAGTCCCCTTGAACTCAGATTTTTATACTAAACCACCTACTTTGCAGTTTGGACCTAGTACACACCTAATACGTAATGTGTGTAAAACGAAGGTCCTGAAATTCCCTCACAATTTCCTCTCCCAACAGCCTTCCCTATCTTAGTAAATGGCAAGCCCAGCTCCCTATATGTTCAGTCTAAAATCTTGAAGATGTCCTTGACCCCTCTTTCTGTCACACTCCATCTCTAATCCATTAGCAAATCCTGTTAACTATGTCTTCAAAATAGACTCAAGCCACCCTCACCTCCCATAGATAATTGTAATACACTCTTAAATGGTTTCCCAGCTTCTGCCTGTATCCTTTTATGCTCTATTGTCCCAGAGCAGCAGAATGATTCTTTTAAGGCATAAGTCAGTCCTGTCAATTCTCTGCACGAAACCCCCAGTTGCTTCTCAACTTAGAATGAAAAAAGACAAAATTCTTTTTTAAAAAAATTAATTAATTAATTAATTTTTGGGGCTGTGTTGGGTCTTTGTTGCTGCACGCGGGCTGTCTCTAGTTGCGGTGAGCTGGGGCTACTCTTCGTTGTGGTGTGCAGGCTTCTCACTGCAGTGGCTTCTCTTGTTGCAGAGCACGGGCTCTAGGTACGCGGGCTTCAGTAGTTGTGGCTCGTGGGCTCTAGAGCGCAGGCTCAGTAGTTGTGGCGCACGGGGTTAGTTGCTCCGCGGCATGTGGGATCTTCTTGGACCAGGGCTCGAACCTGTGTGCCCTGCATGGGCAGGCGGATTCTTAACCACTCCACCACCAGAGAAGTACAAGACAAATTTCTTTTAATGGCCTTACATGATCTGGGCCCTCTCTGGCCTCATCTCCTGTAACCCTCCAGTTGTCCCCTTGGTTCCAGGGGCACTGATTTCATTACTCTTCCTCAAATATGTCAAGAATGCTCCTTCCTCAACCTCTGCACTTCTTCCTGATACCAGTATGGTTTGCTCTCAAATTGCTTCTATTTCTCAAAAGTCATCTTCTCAGAAAGACCTTTCCTGACCTTCAAACATAAAATTGCATAACTGATGCTTCTTATTCCCCTCTTTTCCTCCATAACACTCCTTACCTAGTATATTATTATCTGCTTCCTCTCTCCTACCACTAGATGGTAATCTTCATGAGAATCTGGACTTTGACTATTCCTATCCCCTAGAACAGTGCCTGGCACGGAGGAGGTGATATTTGTTGAATAAATGGATGAATTAATGAATGAATAAAGATTTAATAAAAAGAATGAATCTCTCTTCTCTAATGGAGAAACGCTGGTTTAGAAAGGGGGAAAGTACCAAAAGAATTTTTTGATTGAGACTCTTGGAAATATGGAATAATTTAATTGTGGGGACCACTTGAGGGAGGAATAACTTTAACTTAAAGCTGAGTAGTTATCCATACCTACCCTCCACCTTGGGAAGCCATTTGATTGACTTTAATGATAGTCTCCACTGGCAGTTACCACCACATTTAGGTGTCTGTTGTTTGAATACCTATTCAGTAACTTCCTTAATTGTCTTCATACTATACTCATACTGAACTGTAATCCTGAGGAAGACTGAGATGAAATGTCATTACCCATTTTCAGAGGTCCATCTTCAGTTGTCTTAGAAGTAATGGGATTATTACATAAATTCTACAAGGTTTGTATTGATGCTGGTTCATAGAGAAGCATCAGAAGGTATCCTCACATTGGCCAGAGAGAAAATTGCTGAAGGGACTCCTTGCTGGTTTGTTCCAGGTTCTGCTTTCTTGGAGTCCCTAGGCTAGGAAAAAGCTTGTTGGTGCCACCTCTTTGTTTTAGGTGTTGCCCACGTGCCTCCATCTAGGGGCCTAAGCTGGGAATCAGCAAGACCTGAAGGAAGTGTGTTTGTACCACTTAAGGAGACATCGGTGGAAAGCCTTCTACGAACTTCCACACATGCCCTGGCTAAGCTGCAGTTGCCCCGGGAGCACCTCTCTGAAGTTCTGGAGCAAATCCACAATGGTAGTTTTGGGACCATCTACCGAACCAAGATATATACTGGGGACCCTGGTGAGCCCAAGAGTGTTGTCCTCAAGGCTTTAAAAGGTAAAAGGAGAAGTGTTGGACTTCCTTTCCTCTTTTAACTATTTTTTACTGTGAGCCCTCAACAGTGAATGCTAACAGGCTTTGCAGACATTAAGATGTTAATCAACAGATAGTTGTGGTCACAATTGGGCACAGAATAAGAAGGGAATAGAAAGTAAAAACTCACAACAGAAAGGTTCTTCTTTGGGTCTTTCCCTAGCTCCCTAGCTTTGGGTCTTTGCCTATCAAGGCTGTTAAAACTGATTTTTCCATATTAGATATTACTTGGATGAGGATTTTGTGGTTGTTTCTTCACTGTTTTGATATCTTTTCCAGTTACTGCATTTTTCTTCTTTTTGCTGATACTCATGATATGGACCAGTAATGATGGATACATAAAACAGAACAAGGATAGGATTAGCAAGAATATTAATCCAAAGGTCTAGAAGTGGTAATATTTTAATGTGTGATAATATTTTAATGTGAACAGAACACTTGTCTATTAGGCAGAGGAAAGCCCATCCAGTTCTAAAGACCTACGGTTCTATGTTACCTTTGACAAAAGATCAGTGACATTGAAGATCATCTTCTAATTGATTCTCTGTCTTTTTACTTTTTGTCTGCACTCACTCCCCTTTGGAGCCTTGAAATTTATCATCTGAGGTTGCTTCCTGACTTGAACCCCCATTTTATTGGTGATACTCTGACTGCTCACTCCCCATGGTTCTTCTGTCCTCCACAGAACCAGCTGGGCTCCAAGAGGTGCAGGAGTTCTTAGGGCAAATCCAGTTCTATCAGTACCTGGGGAAGCACAAGAACCTGGTACAGCTGGAAGGCTGCTGCACAGAAGGGCTGCCGCTCTATATGGTGTTGGAGGATGTGGCCCAGGGGGACCTGCTCAGCTTTCTCTGGACCTGTCGCCGGGTAAGTGGTAGGGTAGAGGTGTTGGGAAGGAAAAGCTTGACCTGGCTTATTAGCTGTTCACTTGTCAATTAGCCTGATAAATGACAAATTAGAGAGACATTATAATAGCGTAACAGAGAGTGATTATCACCAACCAATAGAATTTTTAGTGATGATGGAATATCTGCTCTGTCCAATATGGTAGCCACTAATCACATGTGGCTACAGAACCCTTGAAATGAGGCTGATATGATTAAGAAACTGAATTTTCAAATTTATTTAATTTTAAATAATATACGTTCAAGTAGGCATATGTGGGTAATGGCTACCATATTGGTCAGTGCAGATTTAGAGAGTGGACTTTGGGCTCCATCTCCTACAAGCTATGTGACTTTGGGCAAATCACCTCTCTGAGTCTGAGTTTTCGGAATCTGTAAAGTGGGAGTAATAATAAATACTTATTAAAATTCAAGGAAATTATGTCTGTAAAAACAGTGATTGGAACATATTAAGCACTCAAAATGGTAGCTGTTTTAATGATAATTGCATAACAACCTAACTACTGTTAGTAATAATTTTGTTGTTAGTGTCAAGTATATTTTCCATTCTGTATCATCACCCTAGTGTGCTGAGGCTGAGTTAAGGAGAAATTCAGCCTGAAAGTTTGTATATCTCCAATTCGTATTAAAAAAATTTTAAATGTTCAGAAATTTCCAGGCTAAAGTGCAAGTCCTATTCCTTACAATTTCACCACTTCTCTATCTACTCCTCTTTTTGAAGTGCTCCATGTTTTCCTAGTTAGCTCGTCACTTGCTGATGAACAAAGTTCAATATTAATCAAGCCTGCTAGGTAGGCTGATCATTGTATTACTAAATGTGTATGAAAAAGAGACCTTGTTGACTTCTTCCATCCAGTGATGCAAATAGGACAATGTGCACATCATGAGATTTTAAACTTTTTAAGAGGTTATCCATCAGTCACTTGGTCTGTGCCCTAACCTCACTTGTTTCTTTTTATTTTTCAGACTGCGTGCCTCTCTATTTCAGATTGTTTTCACATGCTTTTCTCATTACACCAGACTTCTCCCTTTCCCTTCTTTGTAGGGTCAGTGGCCACTCACTCTTCGGATCTTGTCAAGAGCTTTCCTTGCTTCTCCAACTGAATGAGCTCTCTTTCCTCACAATCATATGACCTCTTTTACATTTCTTTCATGGCACTTATAGATATGTAACCATGTATTTATGTATGATTATTTTATTTTGATTCACATGTGTTTGCCACAGTATAAGCTCCGGAAGGCAGTAGACATATTTATTTTGCTCACTTTTGTATTCTGAGTTCCTAAAATGAATCTGGCACATAGTAGGCATTCAGTCAAGATGTGTTGAGTTAATGTGCTTAATTAATCTCTCTCTCTCTCTCTCTCTCTCTCTCTCTCTCTCACACACACACACACACACACACACATTCTGCCCTAGGAAAATTGCTGCTTTATCCAATGGATAGTCTTATATATACTTGTCTTTCTTACCTGCTATTCTGTTCTTCCTTCATTCTGCTATGCATCTACATTCTTTACTGTTTTCCTGGTCCAATAAATCATGGTACTTCTCTGCATATCTGAGAATCTCTCATATCATCTGTCCTTGAATCTTAGAGTCCTTATATTTTTGTGTATTTTCCTTAGCTTTGATAACTGCATTTAAGAATATCTCTGCCCCTATTTTTTCTTTCAGATCTGTTCATGTCATTTTGATATACTGCTCTTTTCTCTATCTATTTAGGATGTGATGACCATGGATGGCCTTCCGTATGACCTCACAGAAAAACAAATATATCACATAGGGAAGCAGGTCCTTTTGGCTGTGGTAAGGCTTGGAGAAATGACAACAGATGGCAGTGATTTTTCTTGTTAGCTTGGTATTTAATGTCATGTTTCTCAGTTATGCTCTCAAATGGGGTATATATTATAAAGGAAAGAAGATGGAAGTCAGGGGATGGAAACTCAAGCACCAATAAATTGTTTTCAATTCTTTCATGAAATTATTTAGATAATATAATTCAGGATTGGTAATTCTAGGAAGAAAGTAGTCAGTTTAAAGTGGTGTTTTAAAATATTTATTTATTTGGTTGCATCGGGTCTTAGTTGTGGCAGGCGGGCTCCTTAGTTGTAGCTCACTGGCTTCTTAGTTGCATTACGTGGGCTTCTTTTTTTTTTTTAAGAAGATGTTGGGGGCAGGAGTTTATTAATTAATTTATTTATTTTTGCTGTGTTGTGTCTTCGTTTCTGTGTGAGGACTTTCTCTAGTCGTGGCAAGCGGGGGCCACTCTTCATCGCGGTGCATGGGCCTCTCACTATCGCAGACTCTCTTGTTGCGGAGCACAGGCTCCAGACGCACAGGCTCAGCAGTTGTGGCTCATGGGCCTAGTTGCTCTGCGGCATGTGGGATCCTCCCAGACCAGGGCTCGAACCTGTGTCCCCTGCATTAGCAGGCAGATTCTCAACCACTGCACCACCAGGGAAGCCCTGGGCTTCTTCATTGCAGCAGGTGAGCTCCTTAGTTGCAGCTCGCCAGCACCTTAGTTGTGGCATGCGAGCTCTTAGTTGTGGCATGCATGTGGGATCTAGTTCCTGGACTAGGGATCAAACCCAGGCCCCCTGCATTGGGAGCACAGAGTCTCAACCACTGTGCCACCAGGGAAGTCCCAATTTAGGGTTTTTAGAAGGAACAGGGGGGTTTCCCTGGTGGCGCAGTGGTTGAGAATCCACTTGCCAATGCAGGGGACACAGGTTCGAGCCCTGGGAAGATCCCACATGCCACGGAGCAACTAAGCCCGTGTGCCACAATTACCGAGCCTGTGCTCCAGAGCCCATGAGCCACATCTACTGAGCCTGCATGCCACAACTACTGAAGCCCGTGCGCCTCGAGCCTGTGCTCCCCAACACGAGATGCCACCGCGATGAGAGGCCTGTGCATCACAATGAAGAGTAGCCCCTGCTTGCAGCAACTAGAGAAAGCCCAGGTGCAACAATGAAGACCCAACGCAAGCAAAAATAAATAAATAAATAATTTTTTTTTTTTTAAAAAAAGAAGGAACAGGAAGGGTTTTAAAAGGTTTCTCAGTCTTAAGTGTAAAAAGCCAGGGCTAAGAGCTGTATGTCCACATACTTCCAGATATATACTAATGTTAACAGATGTAAAAGGGGAAAGGGGAAGCAAGTTGGGAGAAGAAATGGGAATAGAAACTGAATGGGTGAAAGGCTACAGAACCAGAAGGAAGCTTATAATTTATACCTGTAAAACAAGAAATACTAGTTCAGAACATGTTAGGTTGTAGATTTGCTTCGATACTGAATGTGATAGGAGTTACAGATACTTTAAAAAGAACAAGGAACAAGTGGAAGAGGAGGAATAAGAAGGGGCAAAGGTGAGAGCATTTCTTTATTTTAAACTAACCTAAATAAACAGGGAAGAGAAAGAACTCAAGGTTTAAGAAAAAAAAAGTTACCTTTACCAGAATTACTCAGGAAATTTAGGTGACTATTCCTATGAAATTATTTAGATAATTGTGTTTAAAATTAGTTACGGAAAATCGGGGCTCTGTGAAGCTACTATTTTAGTATTTGATATATCTTGCCACCTTGAGGTATGAAATATACAAGGGATATAAATGGAATCAGAGAAAGCTTAGGAAAAAAGAGGTGATGAAGTGAGAAAAAGTTAGTTGAAGTTCTCATGGAGCGAGGGAGAGAGCACATCATACAAATAAATGTTAACTGTGGTGTTTGGATGGCCTAGTTGGTATATTTCCTTGATAAAGTTAGGGTATCCTGATACCCTAACCACTGGTGGAGCAGTGGTTGAGAGTCCGCCTGCCGATGCAGGGGACACGGGTCCGTGCCCCGGTCCAGGAGGATCCCACATGCCATGGAGCAGCTGGGCCCGTGAGCCATGGCCGCTGAGCCTGCGCGTCCGGAGCCTGTGCTCCGCAACGGGAGAGGCCACGGCAGTGAGAGGCCCGCGTACCGGAAAAAAAAAAAAAAGTTGGGGTATCAGGACAAATGAAATATTTAAAAAAACAGAAATAGACTCACAGCATTGAAAACAAACTTATGATTACCAGAGGGGAAAGGGGAGAGGAGGGATAAGTGAGGAGTTTGGGATTAACAGATACACACTACTATATATAAAACAGATAAACAACAAGGACCTACTGTATACCACAGGGAACTATATTCAATATCTTGTAATAACCTATAATGGAAAAGAATCTGAAAAAGAATATATATATGTATATATGTATAAATATATAATATATATATACATATATATCTGAATCACTTTGCTGTACATCTGAAACTAACACAACACTGTAAATCAACTATACTTCAATAAAAAGTTAGGGTATCAGGACAGAGCTTACCTTGTATTCTGAACCATAATTGCAGGGGTGCCCCATAGAGATGCAGTGATCACACTGCAGCATTCCTCAGAGCCCAAGATTACCAGTTATAAGGCAACATCATACTATTTTTTCTAACTTTTAACAACCTCAAGATCAGTATATTCTTCAGTTCTTCTCATCAGAGTATAATATCTTTGTTCTGAGACCTCACCTGAGACAAAAAACCAAAAAACCAAAAAACAAAAAAATCCCTGCTTGTCACTGTTTGCTTCACCATCAATGACTGGAAATTACCACCTTCACCTTTTATTTTTTCACACCATTCTTGTTTAGTAATCATAGACCTCAGTCTCTAGCGCTTCAGTCATGTATAGGTTTTCAGCATCTCTGTATGCCTTGAACACCTTGATGTTGGGGGAAATGATTTCAACACATTGGTGTCATTCGGGTGCAGTGGTTCTCAAATGTCTTCTTGGCTGTGCTATAATCATTTTGATACTTCTTAAAAATATAGATTATCAGGTCCCTCTTCCTAGATTTTGGTTAAGTAAATCCGGAGAGAAAACCTTATGAATTTATAAATCTCTCGAGCAATTCTGATTTGCAGCCTGGCCTGAAAAGTATTAGTAGAATCTGTAGTACTTCCTATGAATTAGAATACTGGGTTCTGGTCACTACCACTTAGTACCAGTGTGACCTTATATAATCATTTAGATTTATCTGAAAGTTACTTCCCTAACTCACCTCATCTAGTTATTTTAGGGACAAAATGAGATGATGTAAAACTGTATATAAATTTATTATTATGACACTAAATTTTGCTATGTATATATTACCCTGTTTGGAAGACTGCTGCTAGAAACTTGAAACCTACTCTCCTTCCCCTTGTCTAGCTGGGTCCTATCTGAGAGGAAAACAGGCCAGGGTCAGGGTCAGAGTAGGAGATTATAATTTCCAAACCCAGTACAAATGTTATTTGGATTATCTGCTCAGTTTGCTAAGCTTTATTTGTTTGTTTTAAAGCAAAGCTAGTGTATTTACTAATAAATGTGTCTTCAAAAATATAAGGGTAGGGCTTCCCTGGTGGCGCAGTGGTTGAGAGTCCGCCTGCCAATGCAGGGGACACGGGTTCGTGCCCCGGTCCTGGAAGATCCCACATGCCGCGGAGCGGCTGGGCCCGTGAGCCATGGCTGCTGAGCCTGCATGTCCAGAGCCTGTGCTCCGTGACGGGAGAGGCCACAACAGTAAGAGGCCCACGTACAGAAAAAAAAAAAAAAAAAAAAAAAAAAATATATATATATATATATATATATAAGGGTATATCAGTGTATCCAAAATGTGTAAATCATTTGTCAAACCCCAGAGAATGTACAATGTGAAAAGTGAACCCTGAAGTAAACTCTGGACTTCAGTTGAAAATAGTGTATCAGTATCAGTTCATCAGTTGTAACAAATGTATCACACTGATGCTAGTTGTTAATAGTAGAGGAAACTATGAAGTGGGAGGGAAGGGATGTCAGAGTGCTCTGGATTTTCCACTCAATTTTGCTGTCAACCTAAGACAACTCTTAAAAAAATAAAGTCTTTTAATTTTTTTAAAAAAGGAATGAAGTATAGGTATCAGTTTGCTAATCTTAAACACAATGCAAACATGTCTGATTCATTATAAATACTTGGAAGCCGGACTTCCCTGGTGGCGCAGTGGTTAGGAATCTGTCTGCCAATGCAGGTGACACAGGTTCCATCCCTGGTCCAGGAAGATCCCACATGCTGTGGAGGAACTAAGCCCACGTGCCACAACTACTGAGCCCACGTGCCACAACTACTGAAGCCTGCATGCCTAGATCCCGTGCTCTGCAACAAGAGAAGCCACAACAATAAGCCCCTGCTCGCTGCAACTAGAGAAAGTCCGCGTGTAGCAACTAGAGAAAGTCCGCGTGTAGCAACAGAGATCCAACACAGCCAAAAATAAATAAATAAAAATTAATTAAAAAATTAATAAATACTTGGAAGCGATATGTCATTATTAATGAGGCTTGTTCAGAGTAGAAAATATACTTGTCTTTTCAAGGATTTGTTTCTCTTTATCTGTGAGCTAAGCCATGACCTCAGAAAGCTGATCCGTCTTTGATCTCACGTTGACAGGAATTTCTCCAGGATAAGCATCTGTTCCATGGGGATGTGGCAGCCAGGAATATCCTGATCCAGTGTGATCTCACTGCTAAACTCTGCGGACTGGGCCTGGCTTATGAAGTCCACTCCCGAGGGGCCATCTCGTCTACTCGCATCGTACCTCTCAAGTGGCTCGCCCCAGAACGGCTTCTGCTGAGACCAGCTGGCATCAAAGGAGACATGTATGGTTTGTTCCTGCCCTGTGGATTTCTCCCTTTCTTGACCCAGGTGTCCTCCAGCTCATGAACATGACTGGGTCTATTGTCAATTATGTCTCCACATGAAATCTCTACTGAGAAGTCAGACTCTCAAGCAAAAATGTGTGTTATGTGGCAGAGCTCATACTTGGCATCTGCCTGCAATCCTTTTTAGTGCCTTTTGAAGTATTCCCTCCGTGTGAGATTAGAAACCTTAATTAGGAGAGAAAAAAAATGAATAGATTATTCATGCTAGTATCTGAGGACTTAATCTGATGGAGTTTTATCTGTTTATCTAGTTTTATCTGAAAAAGGTAGGTCCGCTTAATCAAAAGTTTAGTTAAACTAGGACTTATTAAAATAAATACATATGTGTGTGTATACTCAATTTATTTTAGCTTAAAACATATAAATAGATATTTAATTATCAATCTTTTGGAGGAGGGCCAAGGGGATAGACCTGCTATGCTAAATGAAGTTACGTGTTGTGTTTCTTGTATAAATAGCATCCATAATGAATTATTTTTGAGTTTCAGTTTGGGATGACTCTAAATAGAGTGAGAAACTTGAAAACAATTGTGACGCAATTTGACTACAGGCATTTATTGTTAATTTTTCCCCAGTTTTCTACAGTTGTCTCACCACAATTTGACAACACTTTCTTTTTAGCAGCTTGGTTTTATAGAATATTTTCAAAGCATTCAATCTAGTTTTCAGGGAGCTAATGCTTTTGGCATGTATATTTAATCAGCTTACATAATATTTAATTGATTACATAATTACAGTTACATGTAGGATTGGCATAAACAGGATTGTAAAGAACTGCGATTGACCTTTGGTAGCCATACAACTCAACTGCTCGGAGGAGCACATAAACGCAATATAGAACATCTTACTAGCCATGAATGTTATGAGTTGTGGGGGAAATTTAGAACATCAGTTGATGTGGTGAGTCAATTAAGAGACTGCTTTTTTATTTTATTTATTTATTTTTTGGCTGTGCTGCACGGCATGTGGGAGCTTAGTTCCCCGACCAGGGATCGAACCCATGCCCCCCTGCAGTGGAAGTGCAGAGTCTTAACCACTGGGCCTCCAGGGAAGTCCCCAGAAGACTACTTTTTTATTTCATTGCTGTTTCGCTGACATCTCCTTTTGAATAGAGGTCTGGGAATAATAAGCTTAACTGGGAAATATTGCTCATTTAATGATGATATTATAGAATAGTGAAATATACATCTCTTGAATCATATTGTTTAGGCAAATGCCTACTCCAGTTATGTATAAAACTTGTTCATATTTTTCCTAGGTTTGGGCAATTAGATCTACTGAGGAAATAGTAGATAAATGATAAAACTTGCTTGGCCTTGAGCTAAGAATAAAGGCTAGAATTTCAGCAGGGAGAAATGGGAAGGATGAAAAAGACGCAGAGGGGAATTTCTGTATGTTTGGGTGAATATGTTTGCATGTTTGCACAAACACTCACAATTTAGCAAATAATGGTAAATATCTATTAATGTGTAATATAGAAACAAGGAGACCTAAATTCAGTACTCAAGTAGATTAGATTCTAAGGGAATTGGACAGAAGTGCTTTCTAATGGCACTACCTCATTGCTTACTGTATCAGTCACCCTTGATTCCCTTTCACTGCCTTTGTAATGGGGTTCTTACTGAAGGCCTCTGGTACTTAAGTGAGCGGTCTTTACGAAAGGCAGAAATAGAAATTAAATCCATGGCCTTGTTTCTTTTACAGCTGGTCTTTTGGGATACTGCTCTACGAGATGGTGACTCTAGGTAAGGAGGATCCCCAAAGCAGTGTGCACCTCTACAAAAATATATAAGGGTGTTTATTTGGGTGGTGGACACTTGCTATGAGAAGGGGTTTCGGTACAATCTCTGAAGGTTGAACTGAGTTGACATAGAACCCTGATTTTTGAGATAGTCTTGTAATGTCTTGATTCCCTCCCTCTCTCTCTCCTTCCCTCTTCTGTTTTTAACTTTCTTTTGCTTTCTTTCTCTTTCTTTCCCTCAAGACTTTACCAATTCCATGGGATGTTTTAAAATCCAAGGATGATTCCAAGGATGATCTTGCATAAACATAAAAATATTGTCTTTAGATTTATTAATCCACTTGATGGAGAAACTAGAGCACCTTCTCATGTTTGGGAAGTAGAGGGCAGATCTTATCTCTCACTTTGCTTTATTTTGTAACTTTCCTAAAGACTCAACGTTCTGCTAAGTTATCAGTACCCACCCCCATCTCTTTTTTTCCAAAATTCTCTAAGCTATATCCTTACTTGATCACCAGGGAGCAATTATATTATATCTATTATTTTTCCTATTGCTATGCTTTTGCAGGTAATTAGCCCAGGTGGATGGAGAGTAGTGTTAGTTATACTTTATATTCTGAGGACCCTTAAGTTCTCTTACTACTCTCATTCTTTCCATACCAACAGGGGCACCTCCATATCCTGAAATCCCCCCTACCAGCATCCTACAGCATCTCCAAAGAAGGAAAATCATGAAGAGACCCAGTAGCTGCACACACACCATGTAAATGGTTTTTAAAATCTTTTTTTGCTCTTCATCAGTCATGCCCCTTTCAGAGTGGCTCAGATGACCCTCAGCTGTCCTTTATGTGCTAATGTACAACACTAAACCAAACCTCTGCAGTAAAACACATCTGCTCACATATACGATGTACATGTATATGTATATCATATGTATGTGTGTATACATACACACACACAAAATATTGAGGCAACCACTGAGTACTATATTAGAAATTTAAGTTCGCTAATGTTGTTAAAGCTTAGTTCTTCTGGAAGCTTTTAAAATAGACCAAATCCAATGCAAATACAGTAGTGTTTTATCTATTTAAATGTCAGTCTCAGTTAGAGACTACTAGCTTCAGTTCTAACATAGTTGTCATAAAATCCATTGCACTACAGTTACTCACTGGTTCCTATTTAATATTTAACTTAAAAACGTATTGATTATCTGTTTTCCCAGTTCTACGCATGTTGGAAGCCAACCAAAGTGGGGGTGAGAAGAAATGAGGCAGGAGAAGGAGGATATCAAATTGTCAGCAGAAAGGGACAGTTGGTGAACTAACGTAGAGGCAGAAAATGGAAAAATTAAAAATTACACTCAGAATTTTATAACCAATAAAGTACAAAAAAGGTTGTTATAGAACATAAGGAAAGGTAAATTATTTTTAAGAAGACAGGAGTTAATATATTAGTATACATTTCTATTAAAGTTGTTGCTATTTTGTAAATTTTTCAGCACTGAAAGGGTAAATTTCCAGCACCTGGGTTTCCCAACATGAAACAGTTACAGCATCAAGCATGTTAAAAATGTTAAATATCATAACTGTTGATATATATTTTTATGTGTATATACACACACATACACACAGTATAGTGATACTGGCTGGGTATACTAGAATGAAGTTGTTGACAAATATTTCTGATAGGCTTTATGTGTATAAAAGGCTGTCCTTGATACTGGGGAGAGACATTTAACTGATAAAGTACCTGGTCTTGAAGAAGGATATCAGAAACAACATGAAAATCAACATCAAGTTTGAGGCGATAAGTAGAATGGTTAAAAGCTCAGATTCATCTCATAGAGTCAAAAAGACACACGTTCAGTCCTAGTCCTACTACTTTACTGTGCGTTGTTTACTTATCTTAAAATAGGTATAATGATAATCCTACCTCAAAATTATTTTGAGGCTACAATGAAATAATGCATGTTAAGTTTCCCTACCATGCCTTTTGTAATAAATAAGTTCGTGGTAAAACGTTAGCAGTATTATTGAAGTAGCATCTTATACAAAGTCTCATTGTACAACATTAGAGAGTGTGGGAAACACAGTGCATGCTGAGGTTTATAAGGAAAGGAATTGAGACTTAAACTTGTAGGAAAGGATAACCATGGTGAGGATATTCAAGGAATTAGGCAGAGCATGAGCAAAGACAGAGTTGGGTGTTACTAACCACATCTAGGGTATAGCAAGACACTGACTTGCCAGGAGGAGAGGGCTTCAGTTAGGCAAGAACTATGTGCTAAGAAGCTGGGGGGTGGGATGTTGACTTTATATGGTGAGCAGTGGTAAATCACTGTAGGTTCCTGGGCAGGAATGAGACCTGATGAAGAGTGTTTGAAAACAGGCCATGTTGTAAATTCTCTAGACACTGGATTGAAGCAAAGACAGATTAAAGGTGGTAAGTACTTCTATCTCGATTAAGGCAATTTCCTGGAGAAGCTAAGTAATAAAGGGGGGAAATGACCTGGATTAAAGGAAGGAACCATCTAATTACATTATCTGAAATTAGTATGAATCGTATTATTCCATACCTTCTTATTTTCCTTGCTGTAATGTAGCTCATACTGGTAGATAAGTTATAGCAATGGTTTGGAATGATGCAAATGAATAACATGTAAGATGAAAACACTTCAGAGTTTTTGGTAATCTAATGGGAAAAAAAACTGTTCTGTCATACTGATTGTAGTTTAGGAAATATTTAGTCATTCCTTTGATAAAAAGGGTCCTGTCGAGAAGATGATATTAAGAGACTTAGCATTAGGAAGATGAGAAGGAACAGTATTCTCTGGGAAGCATATGGGACACAGCAGTGAGAAGTAGGTTAAAGACTCATAGGTTTCCTTTGTTAAGGTTTGTTAGGAGAGGAGACAGTTTCTCTTGTTTCTCTTGTTTCTCTTGTTTTCCTTTCAGGTACGGTCTCATGAAGTCCTGCTGGCGTTGGAGTGAGGACAGCCGCCCCTCACTTAGAGAGCTACACTCACGCCTAGAAACTGCTGCTCGAACTGCAAATGACAAGGCTGTGTTGCAAGTACCAGAATTGGTGGTGCCTGAATTGTACGCAGCTGTGGCAGGCGTCAGCGTGGAGAGTCTCTCCTATAGCTATAGCATCCTTTGAAGATCCTGGGGCAACACGCATTTTTGGGAGATCATATACTCTTGGAACCAATTCCTCCAAGAACAGAGAAAAGACTTTCTAGTGGGACATAAAGGGAGGAATGGGACATGGATCCTGCATCTTCCCCTACACATTTCCCTAGAAACCTGAAGTGATGCTAGATGAGGCTGCACACAGCATATACCCTCAAGACTGAGAAGTACAGTTTCATTTCTGTTATCCCAGTCCTGAAGATGCAGGGTAGATGGGATGGACCGTGTCAGATGCAAGGGAGGTTTTACAAGTCTGCGGTGTTTGTCGCAGCATGGCACAGATAAGCTGGTCCCTCCCAACACAGGCTGGTTTCCTTTGAAACATGCTTTTATCTAGACTATTATAAGGTCCAGAAAATTGGAATCAAATGAGGGAAGAGAAAGCTGATAAAGAAGTTGATGAGAAGAAAATTGAAGATTCTACTTGCTCAGGAGTACAGATGAGGACCAAGGTCATCCTTCAGAGAGAAGGGGGAGGAAGGACATACAGGACTTCATTCCTGGTCCGTTCATGCAGGGCTGAAGGAGAACCATTAAGGAAGCCTTCTGAGCTCCCCCTAAGGTGTATATAGGAGAAATATGGTCCCCTTTGATCTAAGTCTGAGGTAGGTGAACCATGTTGGTACTATTTGAACTAGAAGCTGGAGGGGTCATTTCATGATTAAGAACATTCAACATGTACTTTTCAACAGTCTGGCTTCCTGGCCCCTATGCGACTAGGGAGACTGAGCCCAGAGGGTCAATTGGGTCGATGATGAATACACTGTGTATTTAATAAATGGGAAATATGGAAATCAAGCAAGAGTGCTTAGTAGGCAAGGACATCTTTAACAAGGGCTAGAAAAGGATGTAACCTGAGATGGAAGGAGGATAGGTTCCCATTTTCAATCATCCAATGATCTACTGTGAAACTTACTTCATTAAATTCATATTTATTGAGTGAAAGTAGGCTTTTCAGGTTATACAGTTGCCAAAATCTCTCCAATAGGGAGGATAACAGTAGATAAATGAAAGCGAATGTCAACAGCAAAATTCAAGAGGCAATCTACGTTGTCAGAAAAGGGATTCCTCATGCGTGAAAAGGGGATACTGCCTACCTCACAGGGTTGTCATGAGGATTGAATGAGAGTATATATTTGTACCGTATCTGGCACATACTATGTGCTCAATAAATGTTAATTTCCTTACTCTCATCCTTACTAGCCTAGAATCTTTCATATCTTTTTCACTTAACACCTACGGTGGCCAAGAAGAGGACCTCGGTCTGTCAGTCACACTGCAAGGGAGGACATGCTTAAAGATGATGGTATGGTACAAATACCACTTGACTAAAAAGAGGAAGTCATAATTTTTGTGTGAGCGCCTGGATGATGACAGTCACCTCCTACTAGTTCAAAATACTGGAAATATCATGATAATGACAGTTCAGTTGAACATGTGGTCTGTGATTTTAAACAATACCTTGGATACTCTAGAAGGGACATCCAAGGCTGCTATAGGAAAATGACTGGCAGTTGAAAAACTTGCAGAAGTTAGAATCCTGATGGAGTCATGATGAGTCGCCCAACTGAATAATGATTCTTGCACCTCTAGGAATACCACAATGACTAGACAGAATTTAAATGCGTGGAAGGCAGCAATAGAGAGAAGGGAGGAAGAATGGCTCAGCACAAAATGATGAAGTCCTATGGAATCTCATTGTTCTCAGCTGTTCATTTAAGTCAAATTTACAAAATATTTATTTATTTATTCAACTATTTTCAAAGAATAGAGTGTTAAGGCCAACTGTGCCAGACACTGTGCTAGGTGTTGGATAAAAAGAAACGGAGAGCTTTGGCTTACAGTCTAGAAAGCAAGAGACACTATATACACATTTATGTGGGTCTTTGTTAATTACAATTGTGATACGTGCTGTGAAGAAAAAGTATAGGGTAGTAGAGGGAGTATAAAATGGGGACCTCCCTGAAAAGATGGCATTTAGACTGAGACCTTAGGGATGGGTGAGTAAGCCTGACAGTGAGAAGAGACTTCCAGTTGAAGGATTATGTATGTGAAAACTCTGAGGCAAGAAAAAATTCAGTTTGAGGAACTTCAAGGAGGCTAGTGGAGGGAGGTATAGTGAAGCGGGAGGAGAGTGGTGCATGATGAAATGGAGCATTGCTCTTTCACGCTGTATTTATTTTTTTTGCAAGGGAAATAATGAATTCACCTTTACCAATGATATTCAAAGTAGCACTCGACACTCATCCATCAGGGGTAAATTAGTAATAATAAAAATCAACTCTACCAACAGTCTGGGAATAGATCAGATGATCCAAGAGGGAATACTTCTCAAAATCCCCACCATGTACAAAAATAGACTCAATGGAAAAGAGTAGCTTTTAAAATACGTAAGAGGAAAAATATTAATTCTACAAATAGTTATTCATTGTATACCACATACAAAGCTCAAAGTTAGCTTCTATGGAAGAAATAAAGACAAATCCTGAATGACTCAAGCCCTCAAGTTACTTATTTGGTAGTAAATTGGTGCCCCTCATTTTTTTTTTTTTTTCTGCCGTACACGGGCCTCTCACTGTTGTGGCCTCTCCCGTTGCGGAGCACAGGCTCCGGACACGCAGGCTCAGCGGCCATGGCTCACGGGCCCAGCCGCTCCGCGGCACGTGGGATCTTCCCGGACCGGGGCACGAACCCGTGTCCCCTACATCGGCAGGCGGACTCCCAACCACTGCGCCACCAGGGAAGCCCCCCTCATTTTTTTATTACATATCTTTATTAGGAAAAATATTTTGAGCACTCAACCCTAATAAAATTATATAATTTATATATAGATGTAAAATATACACAGTATAAAATAAATGCAATATAAATTAAAATTGGTAAAGATTATTTTTTAATTTTATTGGAATATAGTTGCTTGAAATAAATCTTATTTTAAAAATATTTTGCTAATTGTCTCACATTGTATGTTAATCTTTGTTTTGGTAGGAGGCAAAGAAGCAGACAATTGCCATTTTAAACTTTGTTTTTCTGGATATAGGTCTGGAACATTGGATACAGTAATTGTTTATTCAGAGGAAACTGGGTCTTTCCCTCACTTGGCCAGGCTTTTTCCAAGGGAGAATTATATTTCTGGCATCTTTGACTTATCAGCCATACCAGGTATTCCCAAGCTAATGAATGGAAAAAAGAATGAAAATATTTACCATTTAATCAAGTTGAATCTGGGTTAGGGTTTGTTTTATTGTTTTGATTCCCTCCTCTCCCAGTCTTGCTTTTCCAATTTATGCTTTATGGTTTAAAAAAATTGCAAAATAGCTAGGAACTGAGCAAATGCCCACCTGGAAACCATGTCTCATTGAAACTTGACAATGTAATTCAACTTAGAATAGTCTGAACCAGTAGTTCTCAAATCATGTTCATGCACAACACTAGTTTTAGGTATTTTCTATTAAAATTGAATAATAATATTTTTCATCATGCTAAAGAAAAAGTTAGTGAATAGAATCTTCTAAATCTTAACCTTGCTGTAACAACTGTTGTTAAATTTTTGCTCTACCATGACTCATTTAAACAAATAAATGTGTATCAAATACAGTAGAAGACTGGGAGAATCACCTATTATGTTTAATTTAGCAGACTGGTTTTACGTATATTGGAAATAAGAATTAGTGGTTATGCTATGTGTTAGAAGCATATAATATTGTCATATGCTCGATAACTTATTAGTTTGAATAATGGAATTGAATATATCATGTCGTAATAATCTAGCAGTAGCTTCAAGTGCTCACCATATATGAACATATTTGAGAAACAATGTTGTGGAAGTTTTGGTGTTTCTGCATGATGGTGGTTTTCTCATTAAAAAAAGTAACTCCACTGAGTAGTTTAAAACAGCGGTCCCCAACCCCTGGCGGGGGGGCGGTTCCTGTTAAGAACCAGGCCGCACAGCAGGAGGTGAGCAAGCGAAGCTTCATCTGCCGCTCCCCATCGCTCCACACTGCTAGCATTACCGCCTGACCATCCCCCTAACCCTGCATCTGTGCAAAAGCTGTCTTCCACAAAACCTGTCCGTGGTGCCAGGAAGGTTGGGGACCACTGGTTTAAAAGACATATATGGTTAAAACAGAGAAGTCTGCTACAGAAGGGAAGAGAGAAAGGTGGGTGGATGGAATGAAGACTGAAATAGACCATAGTCATTCTGACATTTAAAAACATTTCAATTACCTTAGAATATTTTGTTAGACATATAATATTCTTGATTTACTACTCTGATCCATTTAATGTAATGAGCTAGCCCTAACAGTTTTTGTCTGTAAATACAAAATCAAAACTATTCAAAAGCTACTGATAAAATAATGAAAACAACAACTATCTTTGGGCTTGCCTGGTGGTGCAGTGGTTAAGAATCCGCCTGCCAATGTAGGGGACACAGGTTTGTGCCCCGGTCCGGGAGGGTCCCACATGCCGCGGAGTGGCTGGGCCCGTGAGCCATGGCCGCTGAGACTGCTCGTCCGGAGCCTGTACTCTGCAACGGGAGAGGCCACAACAGTGAGAGGCCCGCGTACTACAAAAAAAAAAAAAAAACAAAACTCCGCCTGCCAATGCAGGGGACACGGGTTCGAACGCTGGTCCGGGAAGATCCCACATGCCGCGGAACAACTAAGCCCGTGCGCCACAGCTACTGAGGCTGCACTCTAGAGCCCGCGAGCCCCAACTACTGAGCCTACGTGCCACGACAACTGAAGCCCGTGCGCCTAGAGCCTGTGCTCCGCAACAAGAGAAGTCACCACAATGAGAAGCCCGTTCACTGCAACGAAGAGTAGCCCCTGCTCGCCGCAACTAGAGAAAGCCTGTGCACAGCAACGAAGACCCAAAGCAGCCAAATAAATAAATAAATAAAAATTAAACAACAAAACAAAACTATCTTCTCTAATTACCGCAAGAAAATCAGAACATATTTCTGGAAATTGTAAGTAGGAATGATTTGATAATTTTAAATAGTGGAGCAAAAGGCAAAAGAGGTGTGAGGACAGAGCAGACCTGAGAGATCAAAGGAAGAGAGAATTTTAGACACAGGAAACATCAAAATATTTTAAAAGATGAAATTAACACTTAGAAGAAATAATCATCTCTGACCCTAGCCCTCTGACTTGATTCGTCATCATGAAGTTGAAAGCAATAAACTTAAAAACTTTAATGGGAAATCATTATTTTATCAATGAATAAATGTGTATTTGATTAAATCATTAAGGCTTCATTTCAGCTGGAGTTGGGAAATGAAATGTTTATTTCTTAATTACTTCACAAGGGTTTTTGAAACTAACCATAGAGAGATTGCATTAGCAAAGGCAGAAATAGTTCTTCGTTTGGCTTCATTTAAGCAGCCCAAACATTTATTTTTATAAATAAACTATGCTGTTACCAGTAAGTATGTCCTAATTTGAAGCCTACAGCCATTGAGATTGAGATTTCTCAATGTTCCAAAAATATTTTCTCTGTTTCCAGCCCATGTAAAAGCATATAAAATGGTTCTTATATAACTTTATTGTCCAAAATGATAGCCACTAGACATGTCTGGCTATTTAAATATTAAGTTCACACAAATTAAATAATATTTAAAAATAAAAATTCACTTCCCCAGTCTCGCTAGCCACATTTCAAGTGCTCAATAGCCATTCAGAAAGTTTCCATAGCTCTGGTGTATAACATCCAAGAAGACCACAATACACAAATGCTTTATCACTTTCCAATCTTTACGGTGACACAAGAGATGTACAGTTTGGCTTTTTTTTTTCTTTTTTCTTTTTTTTTTGCTAATTATAGGAAGGATTAAGTAAGTATATTTTCACATTTCATCTTAAAAACAGGGTTAGAGAGGATTAGTCTTGAGCTCAGATGTCTTTTTAGGGGATAAAGACAGTAATTGGCTACAGATAAAAATCTTAACCCTGTGCATTTCATAAGCTCTATTTACACAGTCACAGACCTGGTACCTGTAGCTCTACTTAGGTAAGCGTGAACACTTGGCACATTTGACAAAAATGGGAAGGAAATGCATTAGGAAATCCAAAGATTGCATTAGGCTCCCTACAAAAAACAAATGGATTACTGCCTATATTTTCAGAGATATTATGGAATATTATGATCAAGTTTCTGTGGATTGTTTTTGTGGTAAGTACAGTGACTGACGTATCCCAGTTTGCCTGGGAAGTTCCAGGTTTTAAGAATGAAAGTCCCACATCCCAGGGAACTCCTTGGTCCTGGGCAAACTGGAATGGTTCATCACCCTAGTGATGAGGGATGGTGCTTTATGTTTCTTGTATATTTTCCATAATGGCAGCCTATATTGGAACTGAATAATTTTTCTATATTAACATTTATACAATGGTTAATATAGTTTTCTATATTGACAGTTATACAATTGCTAATGCAGACTCAACATAACCTGCCCAGTCTGCTTTTCTGGTTATTCCACTTCCATGAACTTTGTGTTCTAATTATACTGAAATTCTTGGCTTTCCCAAGGCATGCATTGTAACACGACTGCACCTTTGCTCAGGCTATTTGCTTTTCCATCCCTCTGAACATATACTGAATTTATTCAACAAGGTCCAATTCAAATAGCACATCTTGTCATAAGCCTTCCCTGGTACTTCCCCTTTCTTCAACTTCCCCAGTAAAGTGACTTGTGTCCTCTGCTGTATTACCAGCATTAAAAAGACTTTTTTTTTTCCTTATAGCATTTGCTTCCTTGGGCTAATATGTGTCTACATGTTTGTTTTCTAGACTACAAGTGCAAAGGGCTCTTTTTTAATTACCAGTGCCCAACTATTTCTGGCATGTAGGAAATGCCCATTATAACTCATTATATAATGTTTTATAAATTCTAAATCTTATTTTACATGCATTATCTCATCTGATCTTTTCAACAATTCTTTGAGCTTGACAAAGTTTATTGTAGTCTATTCATTTGGCTGACAAATAAACAGGCTTAGAGATAGCGTCTTAACCACGGTTAGGTAGAGATACGTGATGGGAACGAATCTCAGGTCTTCTGACTGCCACTCTTTCTACCAAATCCCACTGAAGGTTAAAGATTATCCAACAGGCAGGATTAGTCTGTGTGTTGGTAAAAGAAAGGTAATGAATAATATCTGAACAATAGGCTTTGTGTAAAGCTCACCTTGCCTTTCCCCATCCTTCAAAACCTATCGTAGATGAGCACTCCTTCCTTTCCCCGTGTAATTCTATCTGGTAAGAAACGCGGGCTAAACCATTTGATCTGAAGTCAAGTTGCCAAAACTCCAGAGGCCACTAGAGAGTAACCCTTACTGAATAAGTTTTACTATTAAAAGGAATTCTTTTATATCATGACTGCCAGATTTTTCAGTTTCAACGTGCCTTTCAAAATTTCAGACCTCCTGTCTGATGAATTCTTTTTACTTTGTCTCTACTACTGGCTTCTAGGTGTCGGATAACTAGCCATCATTGTCCGAAGGGGAAAGGCCCGTGTTAGGAATCTAGCAGGAGAAAGGTTTGTATTCCCGATGTGCCATTCTGATTCTGGGCTTTCCCTTTACTCACTCCACGAATCAGGGGAATAAGGCCACACCCACCTCACGGATGCCGCGAGAATTAGAGACCCGACAAGTCAGAGCGACTAGCAAACCTTAGTTCCAAGCCCATAACAAATGCTTTCATATTTTCACACTTCTGTGCTTTCCTAATAGAATATGATCTACTGAATTTTGAAAATAATATGCTTCCAACCTAGTAAAGGAAAGTTCAGATCGCTGCCTCCCCGCGCGCCTCCCCGCGCGCCTTCCAGGGCTCTCACTCGAGTCTCCGCCCTCCCGCTTTCCTCTGGGCTCGCGGGAGGCAGAAAGGCCGCAGTGACGCGTTTATCCTGGGCGACTGACGTCACTGCCAGGCGTCCGGCGGCACGTCGGCTGGGCCTTCGGCGGGCTTTTCAGGGATAAGGATGGCTATGGCTAGCGATTTCTACCTGCGCTACTATGTAGGGCACAAGGGCAAGTTTGGACACGAGTTTCTGGAATTTGAGTTTCGGCCGGACGGTGAGCAGAAAAGCGGCCGCGGCAACGAAGCGCGGTGCTGAGCAGGGGGAAGCGAGGTGGAGAGGCCGCGGCGGAGCTGGGGTGGGTGGGCGCGGCTCCGCGGACTCGCGAGTGTGCAGTAGGGCCGAGGAGCTTAAGGAAAATAAGAAGCGTACATTGGCTTTATGAATAAAAGAGTAAATTGGTGTCAGTTAATTAAGAAAAGCCGATCCTGCCAGATAGTAAAGTTCAGAATCCTAGCATCAGTTCACCGGAAGGGACCTTAAAGGCCGTCTAGTTTATCTACCTAATACTTGAACGTTTGTGAGAACATCTCCACCACGCGGTGGACGCATGGATGCTTAAAATCTTCCGGTGAACAGTAAATTTCGGACTGCCCATTCATCTTTTTTATTCATTCAGGCGCTGTATGGAAGGCAAAAATGTCGAGAAAAACGAATGAGGCCTGCTGTGAAGCGGGGAGCCCCACGTTTAGAAAAATGAGTGTAATGACGTGTTTGGGGTGCCTAAATACAGTTGTCCCCTATAGGATGCATTAAGACTATAAAGAAGGGGCGTGGTTAGTTCTACATAAAAGAGTCGGCAGTCTTTTTAGAGAAGGTGACAGTTGAGGTGAGTCTTGAAACGAGAGTAGATTTTTTTTCTTGGTCTCTGAGGGGGAAAAAAGAGTCAGACTGCTGAGAGCCCTATGAGGTGAAACTGCCTGCTGCCCAAGGAAAGTGCAGCAAATTCTGGCTTTGGACAGCTCTGATTCTCTTTAGATGGTTGTACTGTATATTGAATTCTTATTGTAACAAGGACAGTCCAACTGCGTAGACTTTTCTTTTTTGAATGCATATTATGTGCTGGGCAACGTGTAAAAACAAAAATTGAAGGGACGGTAGTGCATAAGACTCTTTAATTCCCCTCAAGGAGTTATACCTTGGTGGGTGACGTAGACATGAAACTAACCGTAAGGCAGTATAGATATTAAGTGCTGTGTTCATGCTTTGGACAAACTTCTGTGAAGGCATGAAAGAAAAATTAGGGGAGGATGACATATTAGGAAAGGTGATTTCATGTAGGAGTCAGGGTAACTTCGGCTCTGCAATTATTTAGAAACCTTAATCACCTTACTCTCCCTGGTTCTCCCCAAGTCTTTTCTAAATTTAGCTAAGGAGCCAAATTTACCTGAATTCTCCATCTGTTCTTTCTTTGTGTGATACTGTTTTCAGGGCCTTTGCCTGTGAACAACTTTTAGCTTGTCTGTATCACTTTTAGCCAGTCACATAAATAAAGTAGTCTAAGCTTATCAGGGAAATTTCCTTCCAGAACGCTGGTTCTCATCTGCCACCACACCATTCCACAACCTTTCCATAAGTAACGATGAGTCCCAAAGACAGTGATTCCTAAGGGGTTCTCCTCCTTAGGATAACCTGTCATTTTAGAGGATCAGGATCACATTACATCTGTATCTGGGCAACTAACTAGCCGTGAGGAGAAGCATACATTAGGGAATACATCAAAATTAAATGTAGATCAGGTAACAAACTGGTCAATTTTTATTCAGAAGATATCGTTTGTGTGCTTCTTAATTACAATTCTAAAACAGTATCATTGCCATAATACATTCATTTGAAGGAAAATAATTAAAAGAACATTTTGGAGTAGTCGGGAAAGCATGTGTATTGGAAGAAGGTAGATCTAGGTCTGAATCTTCTGTGACCCTGGGCAAGTCACTTAACTCTGTTTTTTCAACTATGAATAGGTGAGAGAATAAAACATACTTTTTAGGGTTGTTTTACAGATTAGATTAAATGTTCTGCATAACTCAGCACCAATAAGACATGTAGTGTAAACTTTAGAAGAAATGTTAGTTCCTTTTTCAGATTCCCCGTCTAGATCATGACGTAGCTTAAGAAAATGGGCCTTGAAAATGACCCTCCCATTATATGGAATTGTATTGAAGGCATGGAGTTTAAAAAGTTGACTGGCTTCAACTTCAGCCAACTTAACAGCAAATACATGTTCAGCATTGATCTTATGCCAGGAGGGAGGAAATATTAATAAAAGTAGTAGTATAAAATGGTTTTTACCTTCAAAATTGCTTACGATGTCATTTCTTTATATTTTAGCAGTTTTTGCTGTTATAGATTGAATTTTTTTCTACTTCCCACAGGAAAACTTAGATATGCTAACAACAGCAATTATAAAAATGATGTCATGATCAGAAAGGAGGTAAGTTTTTTACAGATGTGTAATTTTTTATATTAAGCCTTTTTCCCTCATGTCTATGTTTTTATTTACATATTTAAAGTACATCTAAGGCTGTAAAGAAGAAGCCGATGTATAGACTGAAAAAGGCTTCTAATTGTAGCATCGATAACAACAAAAGAAGCAATCTGAATATATTAAGTTGTCCCACATTCGAGTGTATCATTTAATTCATTTTATAATTAACTTTGTCTTTTTACTCTATTCATTATTTAAAACTAATTGATAATTATATTTTAAACACAGTATGAATTTTAAATGAAAGTCTCAAAAGTTAGGTATAAGAAAAAGTTCAAAGCACTACCTGTGATGTGTATTTGTATTTGTCACTTGTTCACCTCATAGATTTTGTGTTGACCACTCAGAGGTATCTGAGTCCTATGTTTCAAAGGCAGAATACAAGGTTTTAAGATGGGGCTGGTGTTGAGAAGAGGGAAAAATATGTTTTAAAGGAAAGGGCAAGAGAGAAGAAAAATCATAAGGAAGAATGATTCTTTCCCATCTTGTACTTTTAGAATCAGAATTAAATTTTTCTTTAATATTCTATTTGAATACTCAGGGTTTGTAACTCTGTTTTATTATTGCCTTCTGAGTTGTGTCGAGAAATAGAGAGACACTGAAATTTTTATAACTTGTTTTCAGGCTTATGTACACAAGAGTGTAATGGAAGAACTGAAGAGAATTATTGATGACAGTGAAATTACAAAAGAAGATGATGCTTTGTGGCCTCCCCCTGACAGGGTTGGCCGGCAGGTTTGTATTTAATAATTCTTTAAATGCATAAATACTAGAAGTTGTGAATATAATTGTTATGTTTCTCCTTGTTTATTTAGAATGGCTCCTCATTGAGTCTTGGGTTTTCCATTTAGTAGGCACCTGGTAAATACTTTATAGTTTTATTTCACTTTGCATCATTTTCTGTGCTACCGCCTAGTAGTAAAGGCGTCAGTTTAGACATGTTTCTGAACAGTCTTCTCTGCAGCCACCCCTGCTAAAGTTAAGATGTTTTCACAGTGTTATGAATGATTGCTATTATTGGTTAATTACTTTTATTAGGAAATAAAAATAGATAGGAAAAAACACAAGTGTTTGTTAAATTTGAGAATTAGAATTCTCATTGACTACGTAAAATTCACTTTCGCCAGATTTATAACTTTGAAAGTTCTTACTTGCATCTTTATGCCCCAGAGAGTGATTTGATTGGTTTCTTTGTTCCAACTGACCGTTGCCTTTGCCTCTCATATTCCCTTCAGAAAAATCGATGGGCTGCTGAAGAGCTCTGAAGGCCTAATTTCACTCTGTAGAAAGCCAGTTTGATTTCTGAATTGGGTCTTTTCACCTGTTGGAGAAATGAGATATGACCCCAGGAGGAAGAAACATTTAATTTCGCTTTTGTATATTCCCGAGGATTATACTGTATAACAACTTCTTTGACTAGAAGAAAATGTGGCGAAATCTAATAGATGCTGACTCTCTGTAGCAGTAACTTAACACTTCTCTTTAAAGAAATATTATTTAGGAAAGCAAAGGTAATAGTTAACAGTATTTATTTTATGCACTGCAGACACTTTTAAGAAGTAAATTTAGATCTGTTTGTTTTATACATATATACGTTTGCATTAAAAACAGCAACAAACCTTTTATTATCTCTCTTAGACTCAGGGAGAGAACAGTGTTTTCATCTACCCACTTGATGATGTGTTCATGTGTTTTGGTTAATGGGGAGGATTACTCATGCTCCAGAAATTGTCTGTTGCATCTTTAAGTCAAAGATTTTACGATTGTTTGAGAGTCTTATTTAATTCTCCATTTTGTGTGTGCCATAAACTGTGCATAATCAGATTTTCTGCTCAAATACATAGCTAGGAGTGTCTTTAAGGTCATCTGTTAATTTAAACTGAAAAATCACTACAGACATAGCCTCTTACTTTTTCATTTTAGATTTGCAGATAAAATATGGAGAAAAATTTATACTTAATTTTGGCACACTAGAAATGTCTATATTATGTTATATTTGTTTTACTAGTTCTTGATTTTAATTGTTTTGTGAAGTCAAAAGAGTATGAATCTCTCAGTCTTAAAATCCAGGATTCAAATATTAGTACCATTACTTACTAGTGGTTCTACATCAACAGTTTTTTTCCTCTGTTTTATGAGTCTTGGATTTCACATTTGTAAAATTAGGCAAATAAAGCTGACCTGAGAAGGGTAGGCTTTATTAGTCCAATTTTAGGGATTACAGAGAATGTTTGCAAAGTCCCTAGCACCAGGCCTGACACATAGTGGGTGCTAAGTAGTGCTGTTATTAATATTATGCAGTTTACTTGTAGAGCCTGGTAGAAAGGGTAAATGTGTTTGTATTTATTATATTAAAAATAGACTTATACCCATATTACTAGTTTTACTCACATTATAAGAAACATTTCTGTGTCACTCGTAAGTATATCATTCATTTGATAGCATCATCTTTTTGAGATCTCTGGAAAGCAATTCTTTTTTTTCTCTTTTTTTCGTTATTTCTTTTTTTTTAACATCTACATTTCTTTCTATTTATTTATTTATGGCTGCGCTGGGTCTTCGTTGCTGCGCATGGGCTTTCTCTAGTTGTGGCAAGCAGGGGCTACTTTTCGTTGTGGTTCACGGGCTTCATATTGCTGTGGCTTCTCTTGTTGCAGAGCATGGGCTCTGAGTGCGCGGGCTTCAGTAGTTGTGGCACACGGGCTTAGTTGCTCCACGGCATGTGGGATCTTCCTGGACCAGGGCTCGAACCTGTGTCCCCTGCATTGGCAGGCGGATTCTTAACCACTGCGCCACCAGAGAAGTCCCTGGAAAGCAATTCTTGATTCATCTTAATATTGGGGACACCTGAGGAGCTGATGAGGTTTTTATTTTACATAGTTTGTAGCTAACAGGTCGTTTTGTTTTTGTTTTTGTTTTCCCCTCCTCTATGATGGCTAGAAAACTTGCAGCTAAGATTGGGACTCCTTGGTAGCAAGAATACATATATCTTGTGGGATGGATTTTTATATTAACTACATTTCTCTGTTTTATTTTTTTCAGGAGCTTGAAATTGTAATTGGAGATGAGCACATTTCTTTTACCACATCAAAAATAGGTTCTCTTATTGATGTTAATCAGTCAAAGTGAGTATGTTAAAGCATTTTGACTAAATTGACATAATTTATTAGAGGGGCTCATTTTAGAACTATAGCCAGTTTGGTAAGATTATTTTAATTGCAACCTGTATCAGTTCATTATGTATATGTAATCCTCATTTTTATAGTAGTGAAGACTTGTTATCAAAGAAGCTAGCGGAATATTTTACTGATTGCCAAAAATAATCTTAATCTGGACACAGCGTCACAAAATTTAAAAGAAATCCTTATTGGATTTATCAGCCTTATTAGTCCCATATAATATCATTCTCCTCCTTGGATTTAATACTTGAAAGAAATGGAACAAGCTCCAGTATAGCTTAAGTATGGCTTTAGCTACCTGTGTCTTCCCAAGCTCTGTAAGTGCGGTACCACGTACCGTTGTCTGAAAAATCTCTTTGCCTCCAATTATTTCTTTCCACTCTTTCCCCTCAAACTGTTCTTACAGTGTCTTTTTCCTATCCCCCTAAATTGTAATAACTTACTTGTTTGCTTAACTGGCTTCAGTGTAAGCTCCCTGAGAACCTTGCCATATCTCAAAGTTAGTGCAATGCCTGGCACACAATAGGTGCTTTATAATTTACAGAGGAAAGGAGAAAGGAATTAATGCATACCTACTGGATACAAAAGACTACGCTCATATACGAAGACTGGCGAGATACTTTTAAACTATCACATCTGTTTTCCCATAGTTGGTGAGGATGTGGCATTTGTATCCTACTGGGATTGTAAATTGATACAGTGTTTTTTAGAAAGCAAGTTGATAATATGCATCAAAAGCTGTTACTCTTTCTCATTTATCTTTGTCCAGCTAATTTCCTTTCTGACCATCCATCTATCCTGGGAAGTACTCCGAAATAATGAAAAAGCTTTATTATTCATAAAGATACTCATTAAAACCTTCGTGATAATAGGAAAAAAATCCAAATGCTCACAAGGAGAGAATTGCTAAATTAATTAAAAATTATTTGTGAATTTTTTTTAATGTAATGGAAAAAGTAATGTTTAAAAGGCCACAGTAAAGGATTTTTTTTAATTTAATTTTTATTTTTTTATGTACATTTTTTGGCTGCGTTGGGTCTTTGTTGCTGCGCGCGGGCTTTCTCTAGCTGTGGCGAGCGGGGGCCACTCTGTTGCGGTGCGCGGGCTTCTCATTGAGGTGGCTTCTCTTGTTGCAGAGCACGGCCTCTAGGCGCGTGGGCTGCAGTACTTGTGGCTCACGGGCTCTAGAGCACAGGCTCAGTAGTTGTGGCGCACGGGCTTAGTTGCTCCGCAGCATGTGGGACCTTCCCCGACCAGGGCTGGGAACCCATGTCCCCTACATTGGCAGGTGGATTCTTAACCACTGTGCCACCAGGGAAGCCCTAAATGATTTTAATTATGAAAAATGTTAGAGAAATACCAAAATATTTATAATTATTCCATGAGGAATGACATTATATAGTATTGAGTTTCTTTTTTCTATCTTTATAATTTTATTTGCCTTAAACATTTTTGTGATGCATAAATATTTTTTATAAGGAAATAAACACTTTAAATATGAAATGAATACTGATGAAGAAATTTATGTATTTTTTTCTTACAGAAAAGGTAGAGATGGCAGTTGTTCAAGTTATCCATTTTAGTTATCAGAAAATGCTTCCTTTCTCAAAATTCCTTTAACGTAATTGTTGTAGGTTTTTGGTCTTTGTTTTGTTTTAGGAATTAATTTGTACTATTATGTTGTTTCATTTTAGGAAGAAAAAAGTAACTTTTATCTTTTTAAATTTTAGGGATCCTGAAGGCCTTCGAGTATTTTACTATTTGGTACAGGACCTGAAATGTTTAGTTTTTAGTCTTATTGGATTACATTTCAAGATTAAACCAATCTAAATTGTATGTTTTTTGAAGCTGTGTTTATATTTAATTAAGGGATGGGTATGGGAGGGTTCGTCATCTATGATATTGGGGTTTTTATGAATGTGAAGCAAGCTTTTTTTTTTTTTGCGGTACGCGGGCCTCTCACTGTTGTGGCCTCTCCCGTTGCGGAGCACAGGCTCCGGACGCGCAGGCTCAGCGGCCATGGCTCACGGGCCCAGCCGCTCCGCGGCACGTGGGATCTTCCCGGACCGGGGCACGAACCCGTGTCCCCTGCATTGGCAGGCGGACTCTCAACCACTGTGCCACCAGGGAAGCCTGTGAAGCAAGCTTTTTTTGTATGCAAATTGAAAATAAGAAAATACATAAACAGGCTTAATGGTTATCTTCACTTGGGTCCAAGTGGATTGGACAGTCCCCACACACATTAAATTCTGTAAATAAAAGCCACCTTTATTGAAATTTTGCAATAAAACATATCAAAGCCTGGATGGAGAGTGAATTTTTTCCTTCAGGAGACTGTATCTCTGATTCATTTTAAAGATAAAAATTGTTCTAGTAGGTGCATTGTATGGCAGAGGGTCTTTCACGTAGAAACATGTAGCCAGATTCCCATCCATTTAAAGGCAATTGTAGATCTTCCCTTGTTTCTACCATACCTGATGGGATTTAATACTTTGGTGCTTATAGAAGTTGTTTAGAGAAGGTTTTGGATTTTTTACATTTGTCACAAACCCCTCGGGTCATTCACATTTAAATGTTTTTGTATAGGCTGTGATTTCCTCAAGGTTACGAAGGTAAAGTCATTACCCCAAATTAAACACATCTTTTATTATGCCCCTGTTTCTATTATTTCACAATGTATATATTTTGTATATCTGTGGGAAGTAAATGAGTTCTCAGCTCTAAAAATTATTTAAAATTTAGACTTACATATATATGTGTGTGTGTGTGTATTTATATCCTAACTCCTAATGAACACAGATCCCAGTCATATTTCTCAGTTCCCTTCAACCCCTTTCTGATAGACTTGATTACTTCTCCTGTTACTAGCTAATGCCCTGATATTCTGTTACTTTTCCATCTGAACCTTCACTCTAAAAGTATGCAGTCCTGTTAGTCATCATCCACTTTGCCCAGGGACCTTAGTGTGGAAGAATTGGTGTCTGAAGGCTCACCGGGCTCCTGAGCAGCTAGACTAGAGCAGCTATGTCCAGTAAAGTGTGGGATAATAGAGATGTTCTGTATCTGAGCAGTCCAATAGGGTAGCCGCTGGATACTGAATGTGGCTAATGAGTACTTGAGATGTGGCTAATATAACAATTTATAGTCCTATTTAATTAAAAGTAATATTTTCCACCATTTTATTATGAAAAATTTCAAACAGAAAACTTGAAAGAATTGTAAAGTGAACACCCATATGCCAATCTAGATTCAATAATTAACATTTTTCATTTACTGTAATAAGTCTATTATAAGTCATATAGTTGATTTCTCACTTATGGGTGGAATAACTGGTATAATTGGTGTCAATAGACTTATTTTTTTATAAATTTATTTATTATTTTTGGCTGCATTGGGTCTTTGTTGCTGCATGCAAGCTTTCTCTAGTTGCGGTGAGCGGGGGCTACTCTTTGTTATGGCTCGCGGGCTCTGGAGCGCAGGCTCAGGAGTTGTGGTGCATCGGCTTAGTTGCTCCATGGCATGTGAGATCTTCCCGGACCAGGGCTCGAACCCATGTCCCCTGCACTGGTAGGTGGATTCTTAACCACTGCACCACCAGGGAAGTCCCCAGTAGACTATTTTTTAAAGTGCTATTTAATTTTTATTAAATTTAGATAGCCAAATGAGGTTTGTGGCTACCCTTTGGACAGTGTAGCTCTAGAGCATGGCTTGGTAGCTTGTTTACCTTGGAATGCTTCTGGTCCTTTGCATTGCATTAAAATGCGTGGCCATCCTCTTCGGGTTTGCCATGGAAAGTCACCTCATCTCCAGATGGCCACTGTGCAAGACTGTTGTCACCCTCTTGAGGTCTCTCTTTTTTTTTTTTGGTGGTACGCGGGCCCCTCACTGTTGTGGCCTCTCCCGTTGTGGAGCACAGACTCCGGACGTGCAGGCTCAGCGACCATGGCTCACAGGCCCAGCCACTCCGTGGCATGTGGGATCCTCCCGGACTGGGGCACAAACCCGTGTCCCCTGCATCGGCAGGCGGACTCTCAACCACTGTGCCACCAGGGAAGCCCTCTTTTTCTTTTTTAGTAAATTTATTTACTTATTTATTTTTGGCTGAGTTGGGTCTTTGTTGCTGTGCACATGCTTTCTCTAGTTGCTGGGAGTGGGGGCTACTCTTCGTTGCAGCGCGAGGGCTTCTCATTGTGGTGGCTTTTCTTGTTGCGGAGCATGGGCTTTAGGCACGTGAGCTTCAGTAGTTGTGGCTCTTGGGCTTCAGTAGTTGTGGCATGCGGGCTCAGTAGTTGTGGCTCATGGGCTCTAGAGCGCAGGCTCAGTAGTTGTGACGCATGGGCGTAGTTGGGCTTAGTTGCTCTGCGGCATGTGGGATCTTCCCGGACCAGGGCTCGAACCCATGTCCCCTCCATTGGCAGGTGGATTCTTAACCACTGCATCACTAGGGAAGCCCTAAATTTACTTTTCAAGTGTTGATTTTGTGCCTCATCCCTTTATTTGCCCCTTCATGGGATGGAGTGTCACTACCCAACATCTAACACAGTCTTTTCTGTATAGTAGGCGCTTTGTAAACATTTTTTCAGCATTTTATTGTCTTTTATATATACTGCCTTCAGATTATTTGTCTTTGTAACTTAGTCTGAGGTGTAAGAGATTCATTTCTGTTGCTATGGATACCTTACATTACCATGAATTTTTCAAATGCGCATACTCATACCACAGAGTTGTATACTCGAACACATTGGATAAGGATGTGTCTTTTGGATGTGGCCCAACTGTGATCCGAAGTTCTATGTATAGTCTGAGTTCCTCAATCAAAGCAACCAATACAGCACAGCAAAGAGGACCGGTGAGAATCAGGATGATCCGCCAGGCTCTACCGTTCTATTTTATTTATATATATATATATATAATTTGTTTGTTTACAAAATATACTTTATTTTTTAAATTATAGATTTACAAAAAATTGAAAAGATAGCACAAAGAATTCCCATTTGCCCCCCACCCAGTTTCCCCCATGCCCCTCTTTTACATGAATGTAATAAAAACTATGCATTATTATATTTCTCTTTTCCTATTGTGCCTACATGTGCCTATTCCTACTGTGCCCCAATAATTATTGTAGATAGAGAAATAGATATTTAATATTATAAATTGGGGAGTGGAAATCTGTAGTATTGCCCTAGTAACACCATCTTAACTTTGCTTGAGGTCAAGAAAGCCTTTGAGTGACATAACCCATGGAAAGCTGAAAGCTGATTAACCTCTGGTGGAATTTGACCTGGGGAGGACTACCAGTTGGGTAAATGGTGGTATCTCTGCCATGAAACCAACGCTAAATCTGGAACTTTTTCTAAGGGTCAGGGGTAGCGGGGCATGGTGGAAAGAGTTGCTTAATGTTGTCAAATGTTTAAACCTCTGGTCTTTGAAGTAAAGTGTTGTGCTAAATAATCTTTAATGTTTCCTCTTAGCCATAGTAACGTATGAGGCAGAGATTTTTTAAAAAGTGCTTTATATGAAAGAAAAACCAGGTTTTGTGCCTCTTCTTACTGTTAAAAGTACAAGTAGATATTTCGTTGATATCGGGCTGAGTCTATTCATGTGGGCATTTAAAATGTGAATATACATGAGATTATTTTATATATCCTATTGTTAGACTACTTTGTTTTCATTTGAAATGTGTGAGACCTGTGAACATGGGTTGTGCTGCAAGTTCAACGACTGATCCATACGATTTAAAAAAAAAAACTTTTAGAGCAGTTTTAGGTTCACAGCAAAATTGAGAGGGAAGTACAGAGATTTCCTGTGTATTCCCTGCCCCCCCCCACATGCATAGCTTCCCCATTATCAACATCTCCCACCAGAGTGGTACATTCGTTACAACTGATGAACCTACATTATTAGGTTTCACTCTTGGCCATGTATATTCTGTAGGTTTGGAAAAAATGTATAATGATGTATCCATTATTATGGCATCATAGAGTGTATTTTCACTACCCTAAAAATCCTCTGTCTGTTCATTTCTATCCTCAACAGCTGGCAACTTCTAATCTATTTACTGGCTCCATAGTTTTGCCTTTTCCATAAAGTCATATAGTTGGAATCATACAGTCTGTAGCCTTTTCAGACTGCCTTCTTTCACTCAGTAATACACATTTAAGATTCCTCCATGTCTTTTCATGGCTTGATAGCTCATTTCTTTTTAAGACTGAATAATATTCCATTGTCTAGATGTACCACAGTTTGTATATCCATTCACCTACTGAAGGACATCTTGGTTGCTTCCAAGTTTTGGCCATCCTAAATAAAGCTGCTATAAACGTGTGTTCAGGTTTTTGTGTGGACCTTATGTTTTTTGATTATTTTAATAATTGGTTTCCTAGCATTATATGGCAATGAGCTATATTGAAAATCCAAAAAAATTAATAAAAATAACAAAGGTAAATGAATGATTTGAGGATGAGCTTAGAGTCCAAATCATGTGCTACAGTGGCAAGAACACTGAAGAACTGAAATTCTTCATTATGGCACTACTTCACAGAACTATTTTCCCTTTCGACCTGTGAATAGGCTTTATCCCTTAGTGGCACAGTCTGAATAGTTATCCAAAATCCTTTTTTTTTTTTTTTTTTTTTTTGCCATTATTTTTTCATGCCTTCTTATTTCCTCAGGTGTTCTCATTTAGTTAGAAGTTGGAGGAAGGATGCTTCCTGTTTGATTGACTGCTGGAGACCAGCTAGGACAATAGAGAAATTGTCTAGACCATTAGAATAGCTTTTATCGGCAAGAGATGGACAGGGCTTCCCTGGTGGCGCAGTGGTTGAGAATCTGCCTGCTAATGCAGGGGACACGGATTCGAGCCCTGGTCTGGGAGGAGCCCACATGCCGCGGAGCAACTAGGCCTGTGAGCCACAACTACTGAGCCTGTGCGTCTAGAGCCTGTGCTCCGCAACAAGAGAGGCCGCGATAGTGAGAAACCCACGCACCGCGATAGTGAGAAACCCACGCACCGCGATGAGGAGTGGCCCCCGCTCGCCGCAACTAGAGAAAGCGCTCGCACAGAAACGAAGACCCAACACAGCAAAAATAAATAAATTGATTAATAGACTCCTACCCCCAACATCTTCTTTAAAACAACAACAACAACAAAAAAAAGAAGGACAAAGTAGTTAATTAGGGAAACAGGAAACCTCAAACAAGGTGTTCTTTTGAGTTTTTACTGTAAGAGCCAGGAAATTTCATATGGCTCAGTGGCATAAAGGTTAGGCATTAGGACAAATAGCCATGGAGGGGGGAACCTGGCCAGGTAAGGTTACTCCTCCCGATAAGAGGGATAAAGACCATCTTCCCCTGGGATCTGGTGGTTATTCTTGAAGCCTTCACTTCAGGCTGGGACAGGAAGAACAGCCTGCTGCCGTGAAATGATAAGCCATTGAGGTTTGAAGGTGTGACTAGGAGCTGTGTGCTAAGCTTCTAGCTGACGAAGTTAATATCAGCAGGAAGGGACGGGTAAAAGGTGTGGTTTCCTAAATGAAGAACGCCTTTAAGCAGCCAGGAAGTAAATGAATGCTTTATGTATTCATGTTGTGTATGTGTTATCTGTGTTTTGCACAAAAGTGAATTTGGAAGACAATGTACAAGAACATTCAAAACATTCTTCAAATTATTCATCTTTCTGTTTTCTTAAGGAGTGGGTGTGATAGATGAAGTTTAGTGCTTCCATTTTGTGCTTCTTTGACCAAATGACAATGCTAGGAGTTTCAATTAGTCCTGTCTGAAGTTACTGCTGTTATCTTCTGATGCTGATTTGTCATTTAAGAAGGAATTTGCCTTTCCCAGAAATCAGAGCTTAGTAATAAAAAGAAACTAGAGCTTAGAGGGAGCAGCTACACAATTTGGCTTTCCCATTATTAATCTCATGATGTCTCTCTACGAAACTGAAAAATATAGATTTTGTAGTCAGTTCTTACCTATAACCACCTTGTTCATCAAGGGCACATGTAGGCCTCATATCTCTTCTATGTGCTACAGTTAGAATAATGAATGGGACCGATGTTCTCACGGTATGGAATTTATACAGAGGAAACAGATGACTATGTAAGTGTAAAAATATGTTCTGCCCCTGTCTCAGCCTCCATCATGAGAGCTATCCACCCTCTTACCAGCTATGAGCATGTTAAAAGAAAAAATGTTCAACATCACCAATATCTCCATGGGCCGGTAAGACATAAAATAACCAGATCTGAGGTCATGGAATGCCTTTTTCTATAGAGGCAGTGGGATGCTGCCATGTCTCCCAGCTCCTAAATTGTGTTAATATGCACTGCCTCCATCCCCCGGTCCCCCTGCCCAGCCCTGCTTCCTTGTAAGCATCTGCGCTCCTGGCTCAGTGTGTCAGCATTTCTGGATTGCAGTCCTGGCTCTTTCACTATTTATAGACCCCTCGAAGAAAGAGAAAAAAATGAATACTTATTTTTGAAGTCTAAGAAATCCTAGCTGTAGTGCTAATCTAATTGAATTCTTCCAGATATATAAAGTGAGTGACATTCTTATTGAACGTGTGAAGAAACAGGCTTGAAGATTTGGAGTGACGAGTTCAAATTTTTACAGCTAGAAAGGATTTGAATCTGGGACTTCAAATAATAGTATTTAACGTTTAATGAACGTTAGCATTAGGTCTGGTTAGCGCTTTATATACCCTACAATCTTGGGAAGCAAAAGCACTATTTTACTTTCGTTGAATCTGAGGTTTAAAGAAGTGAAGTGACTTGCCTCAAGTCACACATAGAAGTGAGGGCTGGTATTTCAAGCCAGATCTGCCCGGTTCCAGAATTCATGCTTGGTAGCAAGAGATTAGTTGAAAATCCAGGCTCTTCTGAATCCAAAGCCCATCTGTGCTCTATGTATTCAATCAGGCCTGATTTTAAACATGGGTCGAGAATTAGCAATAATGTGTTCTTTGGTAAGTCAAAATTACCTTCTTAACATTAGTTTCTTCATTTGTAAGAGGGGAATGATAATAAATAGCTGTCAGCATTGGGAGGTTTCAGTATGGTTATACACACAGCAGTCCTCCAGCAAATGATGGCATCTCTCTCTGCCACCTTTTGACAACCATTACTATTTCTCCCACCCCTACTCCCTACGTTCTCTCAGCAGACTTCATTCATTCATTTCTGGCATTGGGATTGAGGGCTCGGGATCCTTCTGTTTTGAGATTGACAAAGTCAATCCAGGATGAGGGTAAAGAGAGAAGAAAATGCACAGCAGTCAGTGTTCCTGAAGTGTCCAGACTCCACTCATGAAACTTTGTGTGATGGAATTAAATTAGTCTCTGGGAGGTAATTCAGCTGACTGCCTGCCCATGATTACAAGTGGCAGACTCAATGGTGATTCTGAGATTAAGAATTGCATCGGAGGATAGGAGTGGGTCAGCTGACAGACAACAGGCAACAACCTAGTGTGTGTGTGGGGGGGGTCCTAGTGGTCAGAACATTCAGTAGACTGTGTTTGTAAAGTAGATTGGAAGAGATGTGGGAGGTGAAGAATGGGGATGCCTTCTAAAGGGTGATGGTTAGTTGTGGCTGGAGGTTGGTAAGGGAAGAAAAGAATAAGCAAGGAATGTGGTTAGAACATGGTGAAATAGGGCTGGGTTTGTCTCTGCATAATCAATTTCACCTATGTTTCCCACCTCACTCCTCTTCCCCCACAGGGTCTGGTTCGTAGAAACAGACTTATAGAAATGAATTTCTTTTCACTGGAAGATTATGGGTCTTCATGTGAGGTAAGATTCGTGGATGAAACTCAAGTATAAGAATAATTCACCAGTATTTCTTAAAAATATCAAATGTGAACACTTTCACACTAGTGTTGTATAAATGGGAACAACTTTTCTGGAGGGCATTTGGTAATATGTATCAAAGTTCTTTAATGTATATATCCCTTGGCCCCATAATTTCTTGTTTAAAATTTTTTTCCTAAGGAAATATTTGAAAGTACAGGACAATTTTTTTTTATATTCACAAAAAATTGGAAACAACCTAAATGTCCAGCAGTATGGGATTGCCTAAATACATTATGGTATAATCTATATGGATAAAAACTATACATTGTTTTTAAAATAACATTTTAGATGATTTTTTTTTTTTTTTTTGCGGTACGTGGGCCTCTCACTGTTGTGGCCTCTCCCGTTGCAGAGCACAGGCTCCGGACACGCAGGCTCAGCGACCATGGCTCACAGGCCCAGCCGCTCCACGGCATGTGGGATCTTCCCGGACCGGGACATGAACCCGTGTCCCCCGCAGCGGCAGGCGGACTCTCAACCACTGCGCCACCAGCGAAGCCCTAGATGAATATTTTTAAATGAAGAAACACTTAGAAAATAACAGATCAAAAGCATTGTGTGTGGAATGACACCATCTTTGATAGTAAACATATGGTTAAAAAACTAGAAACATACACACCCAAATTTTATAGTGGAATTATGGATGTTTTAAAATACTTTCTAAAATACATTTATCTGCATTAAACATCAATAGGAAAAGAAAATTTTTTTTTCAAATAGCAATCTATAAGAGAAAGTTTCTAAGAGACAGGTTATTTGTTTAGTCATAATGTTTCTTGTGTATATGTCTCTATGTTTATGCATATACATTTTAACCAGTTGTTTTTGCTAGTAGTTTCTTTCAAGTATGCTAGTTTTTGTTAAAGATCTTACTTCTTGTTTCTGCCAAAGCTGTGTTCCTTTATTTTTTCAGTCCTCCAAAGTAGATTTCAAATGTTATTCTGCAGAGTACCCAAGTGGTTGGTTGGTTGAAAAGGAGGAAGATATAGCTCATGACCAGTTTTCCTTTCTCGTCAGCATCAGCTTTTGTCATACAATTTCCTTTTATCACTTTGGTCAAGAGGAGGGGCAGAAAATTTTGAGTTGGAGTATCATTCAGAGACAGTTCATGTCTGCCTTCCATCTTCCAGCCACTTACGCACCCAAGGGATCTGGAGTTGGAAAGGCCAACTTCTCTCACCTAATTTTTGGGTCAGCTTTCTCTGCCTGCCTCGCTGCATGGCACAAATACAGGTAACATTTGCTCTTATTCCCTCAGATCTTTGTACCTGAATATATCATTTGTCTGACTTATAAAGAAAAGATTCTAGGGAAAAAAGATTCTAGGAATATGGCATTTTATTATAAATGACTTGGCATGAATATGGGATGGATAGGAAAGCATCCTTTATTGATTGGGTTAGAACTGCATTAACTCTAAAGGATGTGAAAAATTGTTCAGCATTCATGGAAAGTTATTTTCTTTTTTTAAAATATGTTATGATTTTTGCTTTGTGTTATCAAAATAAAGCAGAGGGATTTGGGGGATTAATTACTTTTTATTCGGGTCTCATGATTTACATATTATCTCATCAATTGTAGAGGGTTCTATAATAGAAAAGACTCATTTTCCTTAGGAAATTGGGGAAAATGTGAATAATCAAGTTTAGGAACTTTTAGAAATTAAAAAAAATTAAAGAATATAGTTATATGTGCCATTTGTTTTCCATATTTCCTGTTTCTTGGATAACACCTTTTCATACTGATTAATATAAGAAGCAAGGTATATTTAAAATATCTACTATTTAATAATTTTTTATATTGATATCTACTAATAGATTGAACCCTTTATGGATATTAACTAAAGACTACCTACTGACAAATTTTATTTTCACATAGGCTTCTCTGGCAACTAGAAGATTATTTCTAAACTTTTAATATACACATAATCATTGGGGATTAAAAATACAGGTGACTGGGATCTAACCTGAGAGATTTTTACTCAGTACGTCTCCCACGAGACATTGGAATCTGAAATGTTAACAAATTTTCAGTGTTAAGCCTCAGTAATTTTTTTGCAGATGGTGTATGGGATACACTTTGGGGAACACTGTGGCAGAGTCATGTTATAGTTGAAAAGAACAATGCAATGTATTTATCTATTCGGGTCAAAAAATAATTATCTCAAACTGACATTGACTTACTATTCAAATCCTTGTAAGAACTTTTTTTTTTTTTTTTTTTTTTTTTTGTGGTACGCGGGCCTCTCACTGTTGTGGCCTCTCCCGTTGCGGAGCACAGCCTCCGGACGCACAGGCTCAGCGGCCCGGGCTCTTGGGCCCAGCTGCTCCGCGGCATGTGGGATCTTCCCGGACCGGGGCGTGAACCCGTGTCCCCCGCATCGGCAGGTGGACTCTCAACCACTACGCCACCAGGCAAGCCCCCTTGTAAGAACTTTTTACTACTGATATGTAGTCCTGAATACACATATATATATGTATATATGTGTATATATATATATATATATATATGTTTTAAGCCAAGATATTTATATTTTTCAGAATCCCCCAAAATAGAATTTTTGTTTTTTGAATTAATAGTTTTAAAAGTGTCTCAGTAATTTGGGGTGGTATCACTTTGTCTAACGTGTGTATTTGTACGTTGAACATTTTGAGCTGAACTGAATAGGACCCAGCCTATTTAATCTATTGGTAAATTAAAAAAAATTCTTTCCTTATTTTCTAATAATCATGGCTGTAGTTACTAGGAGTACAAATGACTTTAGCAAAAATACTGAAAGGTTTTCATTTCTTATACAAATCAGGCTCAGTCTACATGCTTTAGGCACTTGAAGGAGTTAATAAACAGATGTCCACACACGCACACGGACACACACACATACATCTTAATCCTGGTGTGTTGCTATAGACTAACCTTTTAATTTTTCTTTGGATAGAAATCATTCTGTTACAAAGTTTTAATGCAAAACACATACCTCACCTCTTTTTACTTTATAGATGAGTGAACAAGAAGTGACTTATTCCATCCTGAGATTTCTTCAGTCACCTTCGGAGTCACAAAATAGATCAAGGCCTGGTAGTACTCAAAGCCCTGGCAAGACTGAAGGAAAAGGTAGATGTTTGAAGCGTCTAGATTCACCCATTGCTTATGACTTGTCAAACTTCTGAATTAGAAATAATAAGTTCCTATCTATATTCTAGGTTCTCGGTAATATGAAACCATAATGGTCTTTAATACCTTTTTTGTTTTTAATTTTGTGAGAATGGAGAAATTAATTCTTTTAAATTTGAGAAGGTAATAGAATTTATTTAAAAAATAAATTTATTTATTTTTGGCTATGTTGGGTCTTCGTTGCTGTGTGCAATCTTTCTCTAGTTTCAGCGAGCGGGGGCTACTCTTTGTTGCGGTGCGAGGGCTTCTCATTGCGGTGGCTTCTCTTGTTGCAGAGCACGGGATCTAGGCACGTGGGCTTCAGTAGTTGTGGCTCTTGGGCTTCAGTAGTTGTGGCTCGCGGGCTCTAGAGTGCAGGCTCAGTAGTTGTGGCGCACGAGCTTAGTTGCTCCACGGCATGTGGGATCTTCCCGGACCAGGGCTCGAACCCGTGTCCCCTGCATTGGCAGGTGGATTCTTAACCACTGCGCCACCAGGGAAGTCCCAGTAGAATGTTTTCATTCAAATTTGGTCAAGAGAAATTTATGAGGACTTTTTTTTTTTTTTTTTTTTGGCCGGACCAAAAGGCTTGCTGGACCTTAGTTCCCCGACCAGGGATGGAACCTGGGCCCCCAGCAGTGGAAACGTGGAGTCCTAACCACTGGACCGCCAGGGAATTCCCTCATGAGGATTTTAAAAGTAAAGGACAGACTAGAGTCTCAAGAAACATTGCAGGGGCTTCCCGGGTGGCGCAGTGGTTGAGAACCCACCTGCCAGTGCAGGGGACACAGGTTCGAGCCCTGGTCCGGGAGGATCCCACATGCCGCAGAGCAACTGGGCATATGCGCCACAGCTGCTGGGCCTGCGCTCTGGAGCCTGTGAGCCACAACTCCTGAAGCCTGGGCGCCTGGAGCCCGTGCTCTGCAAAGAGAGAGGCCACCGCAGTGAGAAGCCCGCGCACCGCAAGGAGGAATAGTTCCCGCTTGCTGCAACTGGAGAGAGCCCATACAGACTAAATAAATTAATTAATTTCAAAAAAAAACCTTAAAAAAAAAAAAGAAAACTTTGCAGATCCTAGAGAAATAAAAGTCTTACGGAATGTTGGAGAAATGAAAAATATGCGTTAGAAACAATGTTTTTATTTAGACAAAAGGTATTTCAGGTGTCTTAAATATTTACCAAAACTTAATGGAATGAAGAAACAAAAATGTTCAAATCAAAAGGGGCATTCTAATGTTTCCGTTCTCTCTCTGTACCTTCAAATAGTGTCACAAACTCTAAACTGAGAATAATTTTTTACTGTTTTAATGTAGTGTCCATCAGAGATACAATTTTCAGATATAGAGGACCTTAAAAGTAGGAGGAAAAATGGGGCACTGCTAGAGAAAAAAAAAAAAAAATTGAAGAGAAAGAAGGAAAAGTCGATTTCTAGAAAGTTCTTTAGGGATAGGCCCCAGTCACATTTGCAGCTTCAGAATACCCACTATTGGCTACCAGTTTCTCAAGAATATTGACTGCTTTTTCCTTCCTCTTCATTATTGGTTGTGATCATAGCAAGAAGTATGCATGTCAGTGTGGATTCTCACACATGTGTATTGTGTTTATTGCCATCTGTGCTTTTGTAAGGAATGCATTTTAAAAATCCTACAAGACTGTTCTTGTGTGTAGGATTTCTAAAATGGGTGACTGTAAGTCAGAAATCTGAAACTTTATAATTACTAGATTGCAAATTAAAACAGTTTGTACAATGTACTTTTGTAAAATTTTCAGAGACGATTGTTTCTGTGTTTCACATGGTGTCCAGGTTAAGATGAGTAGTGGGTCAGGCTCTAACCCTAATGATCATTTTCTTCCTTCTTTATTTAAAGAGTCTTCAGTGCCCTGGTGTGGCATTGCAGTGACGCTTGGGACCCTCTGTTTACTTCTATTGATGACAACCACAGTGTTGGGGATAAAGAGTAAGTAATTGAAATACATCCTTCAAGTCTTAGTCATAGAAATAACCACTAACTGAGTAGGTATTAACCATGCTCCATCAGTTATTCCATGGCTATAATCAGGGAATGTTCCAGGTGGTTCTTTCTTAGTGATTTTTCCCCAGACACAATCACAGTGTCATTTTCATTTTATTTACCTATTCCAATATCTCTGAAGCTGTAATGAGCTGTCCCAGTCTGTATGAGACATGGCAACATTCCTTCTGATACAGCACTTAGTACAGTAGACCCCCTTTTCCACGGGAGATACTTTCTGAGACCCCCAGTGGATGCCTGAAATTGCAGATAGCACTGAACCCTGTATATACTATATATATATACTATGTTTTTTCCTATTCATACATACCCATGATAAAGTTTAATTTATAATTTAGTAAGAGAATATCTGAATTGCCAGCATCACTACTCTTGTGCTTTTGGACCATTATTAAGTGAAATAAGGGTTACTCGAGTACAAGCATTGCATACCTCGAGAGTCATCTGATAATGGCTACTAAGTGACTGACAAGGGCAGGATACGCTCGACAAAGGAATGATTCCCTTTCCTGGGGAGGACAAGAGGGATGGCACGAGATTTCATCACACTACTCAGAATGGCATGCATTTAAAACTTACGAATTCCTTATTTCTGGAATTTTCCATTGAATATTTTCAGATTGCGGTTGACAGGGTAACTAAAACTGTGGAAAGTGAAACCACGGATAAGGGGGAACTACTATTATATTCCACCTTCTAAGTTTAGATCCCTGTGAATCTCAGATACACATTCTTTGAGAAACAACTGTTCAAAAGAAATTATGACTTACTCTTAATTTTTTCTAAATATACAATAAGGAAATGATTTAGTAAAAGGAGTGATTCTATGCATGGATGTTAGATGATCTTGAATTCAACCTTTTATCTTTTATTTGAGTTCCTTGACATCTTTAGGGAAAATTACCAACCTGTTGCACTCAGACAAAATTACTAATTTGGATCTTCCTCACTTTTCTCCTATGGATATTCCATCTGCTCCAATGATAATGGTGCTTTTCTTCATGTTGTTTGGTGCAGATTTTCATACTCAGATGTGTTGCTAAATGTTGACTGATTTGTCCTTTGGTACCTATTTGTAAATGTTGTGCTAACTTAGAAACTGAACTGAATGGTTAGATTTTACCCTCATAATTTTATTCAGAAATCATACTTTATTTATTCTACACTTAGGTGGCTTATAGTGAGAAATTTGATGTTTCAATTTATATGGTCAAGTTATTGAGGTGTTACTTTCTAAATGTAAAACTACTAATTAAAGGAATGAAATGGGTTGGTTGTCAAAGTGAGATTTTTTTTTCTCCTGTCCTAAAGTTCAACATTTAAGCATTATGAGTACTTTAAAAATTGTGTCTATACTGTTAATTTTAGTTTTTCAGTATATTCAAGAAAAACATCAACAGGAGGAAATTCTACGGAACCTCAGTCAGAAGTACCATGTTATGCAAAATGAGAGCTACTTAAAGGAGCAACTTTTGATAAATAAGAGTTTAGAATATGATACTCTAAAAACTAAAACCCTTCAGCAAGAAAAGGGACTGGACTTACTCGCTACAAGAAAGAAGGGATGTCATAAACGAGAGGAGATCTTTTCAACGTTTTGGCGAAATATAGGTATGTATGGAGGAAATCTTGAATGAAAGATGGAACAATTTTCCATTACTTTTTCCCTTTCCAAAAGCTTTGAGGCTTAATACAGGGTTGTGTTATATGCTAGGGATCCAGGTCTGCTAGATAACTTTTAATTTGTGCCTCTTAGGTGTAGTGTGGGTATTTGGGTTTGCTTATTTCAAACATAGGATTGAGAACCCAGGAGTCATGTTTGGATTAGTAGAGCCCTGTATTTCCCAAAAGTCAATGGCAGTTCTTGCTTTCTTTCTGCTCCCAGAAGGTGAAATAGTATATTAGTGCCCCTGAAAATTTGGATTGTTTTGGACCTGTGGGAAAATCAGGCTCTCCAGCTTTGTTGCTGACATAAAATATGGAGACTATCAGTAAAAATATACTTAGGCTAAAATGGGCACAAGGCCTTTCATTTGGATGCTGTTGTAAAGATAACTGTATGTGTGTGTGTTTCCATTCTGCATTGACTTCAGATATTTGGTCTATTTGTGATCAATATATACTCCCTCCAATACATCAGCAAGATCTGCCGGAGTGTTGATGTTTGTACGACTCTGTGTGATGATACTATTAAAAACATCCAAGGGGGGCTTCCCTGGTGGCGCAGTGGTTGAGAGTCCGCCTGCCGATGCAGGGGACATGGGTTCGTGCACCGGTCTGGGTAGATCCCACATGCCACGGAGCGGCTGGGCCCGTGAGCCATGGCCGCTGAGCCTGCGCGTCCGGAGCCTGTGCTCCGCGACGGGAGAGGCCACAGCAGTGAGAAGCCTGCGTACCGCAAAAAAAAAAAAAAAAAAAAAAAAAAAAAAACAAGAGATAATAATATTAAATCTCATACAGTAAACTCTGTTATCATGCATAAGATGCAATGAATCACCCTGGTTAATCAACAACTACTAAATATGTATTTAGCGTTTACAAAGAGACTTTGCTTATTTGATATCATTTAGGTGTGGTAGTTACTAGAAATGTACTGTCTCTATTATTGAAGAATTAATAATATTTTATTGTTTTGTTTCTTTAGCTTTACTTTTCGCTACCTGTAAAAAAATTGGTTATCATACTGCAGAAAGGTTCACATCTTGTTTTTTTCACTTCTGTGGCCATTTTTCCATAGTCTTAAACACTCCTCACAAACAGGTCTGTTAGTGGTTGTGTTATTGCATTATATTTGTAACAATTTAAATGCTTTCTTTATTAGAGACTGTTTTCAATTTTTCTTTTCTATAAATAATCATAAGCAGGGACTTCCCTGGTGGTACAGTGGTTAAGAATCCTCCTGCCAATGCAGGGGACATGGGTTCGAGCCCTGGTCTGGGAAGATCCCACATGCCGCAGAGCAACTAAGCCCGCATGCCGCAACTACTGAGCCTGTGCTCTAGAGCCCGCCAACCACAACTACTGAGCCTGCGTGCCACAACTACTGAAGCCTGTACACCTGGAGCCCGTGCTCCGCAACAAGAGAAGCCACCACAGTGAGAAGCCCACGCACTGCAATGAAGAGTAGCCTCCGCTCGCTGCAACTAGAGAAAACCCAAGTGTAGCAACGAAGGCCCAACACAGCCAAAAATAAATAAATTTATTTTAAAAAATCGTAAACATACTTTGAAGGATTAATAATATTTTAATTTGGTATATTATGTATGAGGAAAAGAAAAAATTCCAAAGAATAATTTTAATTTTATCTAGAAGGCATTCCAGAATCCTAAAAAGTTTTTTAATTTAATTTTATTATTTTAAAAACAGTTCTATTGAGGTATTATTAATATGCAAAAAGCTGCATGTAATTAGTGTATACAATTTGATGAGTTGAGACATATGTATATATGAGTAAAACCATCCACAATTAGGGTAATAGATATATCCATCACCTCCAAAAGTTTTCTTATGTCCCTTTTTTCTTTGTGGTAAGAACACTTAGCGTGAGGTCTACCCTTTTAACAAGTTTTTAAGTGTACCATTCAGTATCGTTGACTATAAGCACTCTGGTGTACAGCAGATGTCTAGAATTTATTCGTCTTGTATAACTGAAACTGTGTACCCATTGAACAACAACCCATTTCCCCTCCCCCAGCTACTGCTTTTCTACTTTCTGTTTCTCTGAGTTTGACTACTTTTTATATCTCATATAGGTGGAATCATGCAGTATTTGCCCTTTGTCATTGGCTTATTTCACTGAGCATAATTATCTTCAAGTTTCATCCATGCTGTTACCCATGGCAGGATTTCCTTCTTAAGGCTGAGTAATATTGCCTCGTAGGAATAGACCACATTTTCTTCATCCATCGATGGACATCTGTGTTGTTTCCATTTCTCGACTATTGTGACTAGTGCTGCGATGAATATGGGAATGCAGATATCTCTTGGCATTCCCGACTTCTGGTGAACCTCACATTATCATTAGTGATAGCTGTTAAGATTTTTTAGTTATGGAGAGTTGATAAGTATCTCGCTCTACTTAACAAAATACCAGATGAAAAGACATTTAATGTTTCACCTTGTATATTATAGGCAAACTCAATGAAGGCCACTGGCGCTGTCCAGGAGTAAACTGTTATTACTTTACCACTGAAAGTAAAGACTGGAAGGGATGTAAACAGACTTGCCAAAGTTACAATTCATCTCTTCTGAAGATAGATGATGAAGACGAACTGGTATCATGGACAGTTACACGTACTTTTATTCTCTTGGCCTCTGCCTCTCACCCTTGGGCCCAAGATACTGAGGAAATGGGGGAGTTTAGAAAGAGGAACCTTCAGTTATTCTTTGAGTTATGTCTGCTGAGTGAACAAAAATTGTATAGTTAAGAGTCTCAAAAAAAAATAAGTTTTTCCTGGTGAAATATCTTTGGTCTTTCCTTCTGTTAAGCTAAGTACTTAAAAGTAAGAACCAAAGAACATGAAGACTGTAATACAGGGAGCCCTGTCCTGGGGGTGTGGGAGTGGGAATTGCTTCTTGAAGACTGAAATTGAAGGGCTAAGTATGACTTCATCAAAATCCCTAGTAAATATTCCCCTCTTGGTGAATGCTATTCTCAAACACCTTCCTGTTTTCTATAGAATCAAAGATAAAAAAAATTTTTTTAAAGTCTCCCAGGAGACCTTGCCTGCTAATAGGCATGTGATCTTGCTATTTACTAAGCATTCAATACATATTATCTATCATGATGAACATTGTTATTTCCGATATGGAAACCCCCTTGAAGATGCAGTGGGGGTCTTTGCAATCATCTCCTTTTCTTAGGACTCTACAGGAGAACCCCTCACATAGAAGTATGCCTTTCTTTTGATGAAGTACTTAACCCTTTGGTAAATTGCAGCCTGGAACCAGCAGTTATTTTTTCCTATAAGGCGATAACTAAGAACCCAAAGGCAACGTAGTCTAGTAGTTACTATTAGGAATCCAGGAGCCAAACTGCCTGGGACCGAATTCATTTCTGCCACTTACTTGCTGGGTGACCTTGGGCAAATTACTTAACCTCTCTGGGCCTCGGTTTTCCCATTTGCAAAATGTAGATAATAATGAGGAACATAAAAGTGGTAACGGTTTTACAAATTAGCTTCATGGTGATTTTCATTGCATCTGTAGGTAACATTTACTTGATTAATTTTTGTATTTATTGTATCAAGATGTATATCTTTCAAAAAGAATTATAAAAAAGAAAATACAGTGACAATAATATTGAAATTATCTTTTAAATTTATTACTAATAAAAACTATCCATACACACAAAATGTGTTTTTACAGAGAAATGTTTGCAATGATCAGCCTGAAATCTCTACTTATCATTTAGAAAAACAACACAAAATTTATATGCAAATCTAGTAGATGTTTTAAATTGTAACATAAAATAATTTATGATGTCAAGTCATAAAATAATTTTTTATGTTTGTTGCAGTAAAACACAGTTAAATTTAAACCTATATTTAAAAATATATTCAGTCATTTAATCAGACATTATGTACTATGTCACTTTGATATATTACATTTTTGGACATAGTAAATATCTCCAAATACTTCCCTGTTTCCCTTTTCCCCTTCCTACTACTGAACAACAGCAAGTCTTTCTCTTATGAAGCTGAAGGCTCTAATGCACACGTCCCTACAAACATTTGTTATTTTAATAAATGTGTTTAGAAGATTCCTTCTTTCACTTGGAATATGTAATGATTATTTTTCTTTACCTTTAAATTTTTTCTGGAGCATGACTTTGAATGGTTTCATAAAGTGTCATACATTATTAACAACTCCTATTGTTAAATATTTAGATTTAAAATTTTTCCACATTTTAAATAATCTATGAGACTGGCAGCCATTTGTAACATAAATGAATAAGCTACTAGAAGAAAATTACTTTGGAAAATGAAAATACAGGGGTTGAGGGGAGAGCGTTTTTTTTAGGAAGGAGGGATGAAGGATCATGTAGAAAGAGGCAGACTACTGGTCATAGAAACAGCTGGGTCTTTTATCTGTCCTTATTTTCATTCATCTAACAGATGGGAATTTAGTCCCATGATATGTTTTATTTCCTTTTTAGACCTTCCTTCAATCCCAGACTTGTCGAAGTTCCTACTGGATTGGATTATCATTTAATGAAAGGGAAAGTAAGTGGAAATGGATTGACAATGGCATATCTTCTGGACTGTAAGTTTACAGGATGCATTCAAATTCTAATATTGGTGTTGGGTTGGAAGGATTGTTCCTAAAAAGAATCTTGCTTCACAGGGCTTAACTCATTTTCAGGTAGAGGTCATTAGTAAGAATAAGGAGAATGATTAAAGAAATGTTTCAGGAAGTACAGTTAAAAAGGACAAGAAGTGTCATACAGAGTTATTAATAATAAAATTATGATGCTAAACACATGATCAGAAGTATGTGTTATGAGGTACACAAAATAAAATAAAATCATGAAGTAAGGTGATATGATGTGATTGGACCATTCTGACTTAGTCATGGTGATCTCTCCCACAACCGTGAATGTTTTGAGTATCCCCGAAATTCATTTGAAACTCCTTTATATTAGTAGTTTATATTAATTATAAATATATATAAATGCAGATTCAAACATACACACATGCGTGCGTACCCACACACACACCTCACTCTAGTCCTTCTGTTAAGTGCAGTATTTTGTAAACTCTTGGGTTTACATTTAGTTGTAATCTGCTGTTGAACTATTCAATGATTTTTAAAAAAATCTTAACTGTTACATTTTTTATTTCTAAGAATTCTCTTACATTTTCAAATCTTCTTGCTAGTTACTCATATATTCAAGCTGTCTTTTATTTCTTGAAAGATATTAATCACACTACTTTTATATTTGGTATCTGATAATTTTAATATTTGAAGTTTTGTGGGTCTAACCTATCACTTCTACTGACTTTTGTTCATGATGCCGTTTCCTTTGTAGTGTTTAGTGATTTTTTTTTTTTGAGCTGCTGTGGAAATTATTTGAGGACTTAGATGAAGGTGGCTTCCTCAAGAAAGAATTTGCTTTTGTTGGATGCCTTGGAGCATTGTGAATCTAAGCCATTTTTCATTCTAAATTTGGACCCTGCCAGTAATGTAGTTCTGGGCCACAAACCTACAAGAGATGTCATGCAGGAAATAACCTTGATGTAATTGTAGCCTGTGAGTACACTTTCAGGCGAACACTTTCAGGGCTAAAATAAGATGCTCAAATTGCACAGTTAATTAAATCCATTTTAAGCACATAGCGCTATGCAGGGGGAAAGACACGGGATAGCTTATCATACTTGGATGGGATGGGATAGGTTGTCACACTTAGGATGAGGGGCAAGTGGGTTAAAAGGATCACCTGGATCCTGAGTTATTCTCTCTTCATATGGCCTGGCTCTGTGCCATCACAGTTCCCTGACAATGGTGTAAGGTTTCTAGGACCAGACTTGGGGTTTGAGTAAAGGGGACCCAACAGACAGAAGGTTCTTGTGGCCAGCACACACGTTTTCTCTATTGGGCGGATACAGGAGCATGTAAGCCTGGTTAGAGTTGCAGCTTTCCAATTAGCCTGATGAGCAGCTATGGATTTTACTTGCGTTTCTTAGGCAGAGGGCCAGAATGAGTGTCACCAGTGGTTGACTAACTTAAGACCTCATGAATGTTGAGTATCTATGTGCATCATGTATATTTCATGTACGATATTTTGTATCTATTTGATTCTTTCCTCCTTTTCTATGTTCAGCACACATGGGCTCTACTTACTGTATCTATACCTAACATGTCACATAGGTTACTAGCTTACTTATCTGTATTTAAACCATCTCCTACTTTCTGCCTATGCCTCACAAGCTACTTAGTTTCATTTATCTTCCTTAATTGTTCCTCTTTTTACCTATAGCAGATTCAAATATTCCTAAGTAATACAGCAGATGCAGATTACATGAGGGGTGGTTTGTGATTCTGGATTGTTAGGTAGGATTATTCTTTTTCTTTTCTACTTAAATCCAATGTTCAAGACAGTTCTAAGGTGGTTTATACTGGAGATATATCCCTTTGGTCTCAACACTTTGTAGCTTATTTTCTGTTTAGAATCCCCATCCGGGGTTGAATTCATTATTCAGCCTGCTACATCAGTTAAGGGAAAAACTGGCTTCAGTGCCTCACTTACCCTTCTGGGTTTCCATCTTTACTTAACCCTCAGCCTGAGTGTGAATCTGCTTTTTGCCAGTTCATTAACTTATTCAAGAGGTTTTAAAATTTGTTTTTATTCAGGATTTTAAATTATTTTCAATAGGAAGGTTGTTCTCACCTAATCCACCACTTCGCTGAAATAGAGGTCCTGCTTTAGATGTTTTTCAGTGAATTTTCATGTTTTAGTGATAGGGTGGGGAAGGAAAAGAAATAAAACACATAAAAACATAAATTAAACAACTTCATCTCTGACTATATTCCAATTCTACTTTTTTCTCCTTAAAGTGTATGCACATGAGACCTTGTTATCTGTGTCACAGAAATTTAGTTCCTCTCCTTTTAGATCTCTCATTTTTATTGAAATAATTAACATAGGAAAGCAGGTTGCTGTATCATGATCCCAACATAGCAATATTGCTCTCTGATCAAAAATTCCCAATGTGGAACAAAATAGGAGATTATGGGTGTGATCAAGAGGATGTTATTCTATTCAGTGGGCTAAGAGAAGTAAAAAATCTTTTAGTGATGAAGTTATGTTTAATAATTCCATATTCCAGATCTTTAGGCAACAGACTTAAAAATACGATTTATGTTATTGTAAGCTTCAGAATTAAACAGTTGGCCATACATGTTTTCTGTTCTACAGTAATTTGGCAATAATGACTTCTTCTGGGAGTGGAGAATGTGCATTTTTAGCCTCAACAAGGATAGCAAATATCGATTGCTCTAACACCTATAATTGTATCTGTGAGAAGAGAATTGATTGCTTCAAATAGACACTAAGGAGAAAAGGTGAAATAGAATTTTGTCTTTTTTTGTTGTTGTTGGTTTCCTGTAGTAATTTTGTTTTTGACTGCAGAACTTTGTCCACTGTAGAAACACAGATGAGATGGAGGAGGAGGAAAATGCTCTTTTGGACTATGGTTGAAGACATCAGATGCCATCTGTTTTCTTGGGGAAGAGAGAATCATTTTGTCTTTGGAGAGCAGTTACCCCTCTCTTTAATGGCCTTGAGGAATTACTCTCTCTTTCCCTGAAACACCCGCAGGATCAATTAAAGAACTCTAATAAATAGCCTGGGTCATTTCCTTATCAATAGGATAAATCATTTCAATAGACTCTGGCTTTGAGAGATCACAGTTAATAACTAAAATGTAGTTAGCTTCCCTCCCACCCCATCTAGATACTTGGCTCTCATTAAAAAAAATAATTTCAAACTTACTGAATAGTTGAAACAAGAGTACAAGGAACCTTCATATAACCTTTACCCATAGTTACCATTTGTTTATATTTTACTCTGTGTGCACTTTATAGTTTTTTTTTCTCTCTGTCTCTCTCCTTGCTGATTCATTTGATAATAAATTCAGGATATTACATCTATTTGTGTAAATATTTCACAAGAACAAGGACTTTGTCTTCTATAACCATAGTACAATTGTCAAAATCAGGAAATTTAGCACTGATACAGTACTATGATTTCATCTATAGCCCATATTCGAATTTTCTCAACTGTACTCTAATGTCATTTATACCTGTTTTTCCTCTTTGTTCAGGATCATGTGATACATTTAGTTGGGAGGTCTCTTTAGTCTCCTTTAATCTGGGACACTTCTTCAGGATTTATTTGTCTTTCTTGACCTTGACATTTTAAAAATCAACTCTACTGAGTTGTATTTTCATGCAATAAAATGCATTCATTTTAAGTCATGAGGTCAACGGGTTTTAAACAAATATATACACCTCTCAAACACCATCAAATCAAGGCACAGAACATTCCCATCACCTCCAGAAGTTCCTTTCTCCCTCTCACCACCCACCTGGTCTCAGGCAACCAGTGATATGCTTTCTGTGACTATAATTTAATTTTGTCTGCTTTGTTACAGAATTTTGTACATCATTTATACCTTTGTATCTGGCTTGGTTTTGCTCAGCATGTTTTTGACATAATCCATGTTCTTTCATGTATCAGTAGTTCATTCTTTCAGTTACTGAGTAGTATTCCATTGTATAGATATACCACAGTTTGTTCATCCACATTTGGACATTTGATGTGTTTCCAGTTTTTGGCTATTATGAATAAACCTGCTATGAGCGTTTATGTGCAAGCCTCTGTGTGAACGCATGTTTTCATTTCTTTTTTATTAAATGCTTAGGAGTTTGATTGCTGAGTCCTATGGTAAGTGCATTTTTTTTTTTTTTTGCGGTATGTGGGCCTCTCACTGTTGTGGCCTCTCCCATTGTGGAGCACAGGCTCCGGATGCACAGGCTCAATGGCCATGGCTCACAGGCCTAGCCGCTCTGCGGCACGTGGGATCTTCCCAGACCGGGGCACGAACCCGTGTCCCCTGCATCAGCAGGCGGACTCTCAACCACTGCGCCACCAGGGAAGCCCGGTAAGTGCATATTTAATAAGAAACTTCTAAATTGTTTTCCAATGTGGTTGTATCATTTTACTTTCTCATTAGCAACATATGAGAGTTCCATATCCCTTGCATTGGCAGGCAGATTCTTAACCACTGTGCCACCAAGGAAACCCAGGACACCAGTCATATTGTGTTAGGGCCCACTCTACTGACCTCATCTTAACTCGATTACATCTACAAAGACCCTATTTCCAAATAAGGTCACATTTATAGGTGCAGGAGTTAGGACTTAAACATATCATTGTGGAGGACACAGTTCAACCCATAACAATAATATTCCCTTATTATCTGTTTCCTGTTTGTAGGATCTGTAATGATGTCCTTTCTTTTATGATATTGTTTGTATTTCTGATATTGAATCTGTGTTTTTCTTTCTTGACCAGTCTAGCTAGAGATTTATATCAATTTTATTAATCTTATCGATGAAATCAGCTTTTTGTTTCATTGAAGTTTTAAAAGTTTGCCCACTTTCCATCTTATTTATCTTTTATTTTTATCTTGATTATTTCCTCTCTTCTACTTATTTTGAATTTAACTTCTTTTATTGTCCTGGCTTCTTAAACAAGGGCTTGTATATCCTTTTGTCAAACTTAGGTCTTACCTGTGTTAGATCAAAGTTAAATCTAGAACATTTGTAAAGCTTTTAATATAAAGATTCAAGCATCTCCCATCACAGGGCAACATACTGGACCTAGCTTACGTGCTTCTCCTGATCTCTCAGTCCCATCTATCTCACTCTCTTGGATGCTTGCCTAGCTTCCTAGCCAAAGCAGCCCCAGCAATGCTTGTTTTCTACCTATGGTTGTAAAAATAGGTTATCATTATGTGTACGCCAGATTGTGGCGTGACCTCCATCATGTCTACAGTGGCAAGAGCCATAGCAGATCCAGTGCTCAGACCCCTCAGAAGCTGTGGCTTTCCAGAGGTTGCTTGAAGCCTTCAGCTAACACAATCCAGAAATGCAGGAATATAGAGGCCCTATATGGCAAATTTTCACCAGAAAAAAGATAGGAAAGAGGCTGCCGGTGAGTTGATAGCCACGTCCTTCAACCTGATGGACTGTTTGGAGATGCAGGGTTTGTGTAACAACTCCTAAAAAATTATTTCTTGTGCACCTGTGGCCAGCCTGAAACTGTGCCATCTTGTACTTCCTTTTCTTTGTTCCCTGACTCATCTCCCTTTCCTTTGGCCTCTCTGTCTTGCTTCCTTTAGATTTTACCTCTTCTCGCCATTGGGTCTTGTGGCACTAGGTGTTGAGCTTTTTGCCTCAGGCTCTGTTTTCCAAGGAACTCTGGGCTAAGATGGTGCCATCTAATGAAAGGAAGGATTGTATCCATCCTAATATAAGGCAACTATCTGCTATACCAAGAAAGAGGGTCTCACCCTGTCCACAAAAGGAGAGACACAAAGCCTCATTAATCAGGTCTACCTCAAATAACAGGCTTCCAACTGATACACAGTCCTCCCCCCTCAGCTCTAGATGTGGCCCCTCATAGTTTGGAAGACTGAATTACAATGATAAATTCCACCATCACTTTTTATATTGACACAAAGTGGCAGTGGAAAAGGAAGAAGAAAAAAGATATCATTGCTTCTCCTATAGACATAACTATAAAAAATATAGCTATAAAAATACCTGTAAAAAATAGCTACCAATAGCCTCACCTCTGTAATAGGTCATGAAGCCATAGTTCATATTTATCACTTTCTACTTCTACCACTCATTTTTCTCATGAAGCTAACGCCTCAGCTAGTTGGGATCCCTTATCTAGTGTAATGACCCCTTCCAACTGTTCCTTTCTTACTTTACATACAAGTTTTATTTAATTAGACTATCTTCCTTATGTCCTCCTTTACCTCAGGATCTCTGGACTATTGCACTTATTTAACTCCCCATTAATGAATCCTGCCATACTAGGCATATAAGAGAGCTAAGACTCAACTGCATTGAGGGACATCCCCCATTACAGATGCTCAGACTCTGCATAACTCCTCTTGTGCTTCACGACCTATTAGAGAAGTGAGGAGCCTCATATTAGGTGGAAGCATGAAGTTGTTACATAAAATTTAAATATGAATATAAAGATGGCAATGAACAATGAGGTTAGAATATGCCCCTCTGGGCCTGTTTGTGCTCAGATGTCTGCTCTTCCCTTGCTCAGCTTTATACTGAGGGAAGCTCACCCCTCCAAGCTGCATTTCCCAGTGTCTTTAACCAAACAAAGCCTGAGGCAAAACTTAAGTGATATAGATGCTTTACAGGGCAGTGAAACTGAGGGAAAGGGGAAGTGAGGTGAAGGAGGATGGGAAATAAATACAACATGATGCATAACTGAGATGACCACTGCTCCACAAAGAGACAAAACTGGTCACTTGACCATGGAGAATGTGACTCTAAAGAAACACTGGAAGTGTAAACAGTCAAGGGAAGGGAGAAGAGAACAAAAAATTTATGTGTCAACTTCTTTCTATCTCTTGCTTCCCAATGGTTATAGTACATCCCAAACAAAAAACAAATAAGCTGCACTCCTAACGTGGACAGCTTCTCATATCCTGCTCTCGTACCCTGTGGTTTGGTGCTTATGAGTCTGGAAACAGTGTTGCAAGCTGGACACATCAGTTGTAGACTTCAGACAGTAGAAACATGAAGTCTCACCTGTCCATGATCATTGCAGGGACCACTGTGTAAAAGCAAGTGGTTAAGAACTGAGAGGCGTGTTAAGCTGAGGCTGAGAATCTGAGAAGGTGCATAAGATGTGTTCCGTACAACCGGGCTCCTGGATTCTAGGTGGGTTTTGTCAATAAGAGATGCTGATAGGAAATTGGAGGATGAGAGGTAGGGAGAAGCCAGGGTAGTTTTTTTTTTTTTTTTTTTTTTTTTTTTTTCGCGGTACGCGGGCCTCTCACTGATGTGGCCTCTCCCGTTGTGGAGCACAGGCTCCGGACGCGCAGGCTCAGCGGCCATGGCTCACGGGCCCAGCCGCTCCGCGGCATGTGGGATCCTTCCGGACGGGGGCACGAACCCGTGTCCCCTGCATCGGCAGGCGGACTCTCAACCACTGCGCCACCAGGGAAGCCCTACCAGCCAGGGTAGTTTTAACCCCTCTCTGCTTTAGGTTGTATCTCTAGTAACAGCTACATTACTCCTATGTTCCTACCTCTCATTGGACAGATCTACATGGTTCTAGCCTCTGCCAGTGAATCCTGACTCCAGGAAATCACCTCTTTCCTTTTTCTTTTTTTTGGTGGTATGCGGGCCTCTCACTGCTGTGGCCTTTCCTGTGGTGGAGCACAGGCTCCGGACGCGCAGGCTCAGCGGCCATGGCTCACGGGCCCAGCCGGTCCGCGGCATGTGGGATCTTCCCAGACCGGGGCACGAACCCATGTCCCCTGCATCGGCAGGCAGACTCTCAACCACTGCGCTACCAGGGAAGCCCCACCTCTTTCTTTTAACCCTAGTTTAGGGGGTAGTAGAAGCTTCTCGGTATTACTAAACTCTGAGTTTCCTTATTGATTCTTAAGTAGTTTCTTAGCATCTTAGTCACCTTCTCAATCAGCTCCTTGAATAAAATTCCCTCTGTTTTAAACACTCAGAGAGGTTTGTTTCCCTTGCTGGACTCTGGTTGATACACATATATTTTCTCACTTTCTCATTATAACCATCCTGTGAGATGATACAGGCACACCTCTGAGACATTGCAGTCTTGGTTCCAGAACACTGCAATCAAGTCAGAATTGCAATAAAGTGAATGTTGCCATAAAGGGAGGCACACACTTGTTTTCGTATCCGGGGGCATATAAAAGTTATGTTTACACTCTGCTGTAGTCTATTAAGTGTGCGATAGTATTATGTATAAAAAACAATGTGCATACCTTAGTTTAAAATGCTTCATTGCTAAAAAATGCTAACCATCATATGAGCGTCCAGTGAGTTGTAATCGTTTTGCTGCTGGAGGGTCTTACCTCGATATTTGATGACAGCTGTTGACTGATCAGGGTCATGGTTGCTGAAGGTTGGGGTGGCAGTGGCCGTTTCTTAAACTAAGACAGCAGTGAAGTGTGCCGCATCAATTGATTCTTCCTTTCAGGAATTAGTTCTCTGTAGCATGCAGTGCCGTTGGATAGCATTTTCCCCATGGTAGAACTTCTTTCAAAATTGGAGTCAATCTTCTCAAATCTTTCTGCTGCTTTATCAACTAAGTTTATGTAATATTCTAAATCCTTCGTTGTCATTTCAGTAATCGTCACCGCATCTTCACCAGGAGTAGATTCCATCTCAGGCAACCACTTCCTTCGCTCATCTCTAAGAAGCAACTCCTCATCCATTCAAGTTTTAACAGGAGATGGCAGCAATTCAGTCACATCTTCAGGCTCCACTTCTAATTCTAGCTCTCTTGCTGTTTCCACCACATCTGCCATTACTTCCTCCACTGAACTCTTGAACCCCTCAAAGTCATCCATGAGGCTTGAGATCAACTTCTTCCAAATTCCTATGTATGTTGATATTTTGACCTGTTCTCATGAATCACAAATGTTCTTAATGGCACTTAGAATGGTGAATCTTGTCCAGAAGATTTTCCCCTCTCTCTTTTCTTTAATCCCTTCCTTTCTTTCACTGTCTACTCATCCATGGTATTATTTTTTCCCCTCCATTTATCAATCAAAACTCTTTACTTCATAGGTACTTATTTTTGGCTTGCATGCTCTAGGTGAAGAGAGAAGCCAGGGTCCTTTAAAAAATGTGAACGTATGTAAGAATTCTGACAAGAACCGAAACTTTCAGAATGTCTCTAAAATGTCAAGGTCTCCTGTTCCACTGCTGAGAGTATTTTCAGTTGTTCTGGACATCAGATCTTTTCCTCCTGTTCAGGCTTTAGAAGGGAAAGTGAACCCCTCTTAACTCTATTTCTGACCAAACTGTGGAACTTTCTGGTAAGGTCAAAGGTGTCATCAACTTCTGTTTCTGGAGATTTTGTTAACATCCTTAATTCTATCTGATGGGGATTGATATTTGAAATTCAAGAACACTAGAGTAAACTCAGAGTAATGAAACCTTAGGGAAGGGGAGTGAATCCCCTGAATTATACTATTTTCAATTAGAATTATATTGAATTAAAAGGAGGTCTTTTGAGTGAAAGAATTTCCATTCTGGTAATGAAATAATGCTGGGCCCTCCAAAGTTTTTCTCTTTTCATTTTTTTTTTAAGAACTGAATAAAGTGCATTGTGAAGACTGAGAAAAGTAGAGAAGATATAAGTTTACCTTTCTTGGTTTTTTAGAAATAGTATTTTTGTGAATGTTTTGTATCATCCTTTTAGTTAGCTTTTACTCTTAGTTATAAACTATAATAATCTAGATAGGGAATATTTTGTTTTCAGGAAGTATATGAACAAATGACTATATGAGATTTTTTTTCCTTATAAGTTGAACATTTTTTGAAGATAACCACTTTGTATTTAAGTTTAGAGACAAAGCCATTCAAGGATATCAAATTGTTCTGTCATAGATACTTTTTAAAAAAAACATCTTTATTGGAGTATAATTGCTTTACAATGGTGTGTTAGTTTCTTCCATATAACAAAGTGAATCAGCTATACATATACATATATCCCCATATCCCCTCGCTCTTGTGTCTCCCTCCCACCCTCCCTATCCCACCCCTCTAGGTGGTCACAAAGTACTGAGCTGATCTCCCTGTGCTATGTGCCTGCTTCTCACTAGCTATCTATTTTACATTTGGTAGTGTATATATGTCCATGGCACCCTCTCACTTCATCTCAGCTTACCCTTCCCTCTCCCCGTGTCCTCAAGTCCATTTTCTACATCTGCATCTTTATTCCTGTCCTGCCCCTAGGTTTTTCAGAACCATAGATACTTTAAAAGAGAATTAATGGCTCTTTCTTATTAGTTTTCCCTGTTCATAATTGTCTCCCTCAGTAGAGCGTTCATTTGTTCCTTTATCCATCTGTTCAACAATTGTTTATTTAACACTTACTATGTCCAAGGCATTATATTTGGTACTGAAATTTTAAAGGTAATTAAAGTCACAGACCCTTCTCCTTGAAGCTCAAGCTTCAGGAGACAGAAATATCTATAAATAATCAAAATGCAATGTGAAAACATAAGTAATTGGGTCATAATTAAGATGCTCTGAGAACCCATAGGAAGGATGGAGTAACTCTGCTCAGGCACAGGGAAGACTTTTCAAAGAAATGCATTCAGCTTGGTTTGGAGAAAGAGTATATATTTTGCCCGTTGGACAAAATGAAGAACGGCATTGCATTCAAGGTGATTGTAGCCCAGATGCGTCACTTTCCATAGAATATTAGTGCTAATGCAAGGTAGGATACTGGGCGTTGCTAGAGGAGCTGTGAAAGCAGACAACCAGCATAGTGTTTAGCCAGAGCAGGCAGATGAAGAGCAGTTGTTTAAAGAATCAGTGAAAGAATGAATATTGTACAGAGATCAAAAAGTACCTGAAGATTTCTGTTCAGTCCCAAACTATTTTTCTTTTCTTTGATTGCAGATCCCTGCTGGGACTCATCCCTCTTTTCTTCTCCATATAAAGTTGTTACTACTTATGGAATCCCTTAGTATCACTAACCCAGACACATCCTTTGGGTGGAATCTTTCTAACTCAACCTTTTGTATTTCCTCAAAGGCAAAAATTATTCAGATTCCTCTGCTGTTAAGTTCTTATTTTTTTTATACAAGTAATTGCAATAGGTAAACTAGCAGAGAATAACAATACCAAACAAGTAATGTAGTAAAAGATTTTTAATATTCACTATATACTGTGATATATATATGTATATATAGCCCCTATTTTCTTTTCTGAGAATTAAAATGCCCTTTTAGATTCATCACTTGTACATTAATTTGGAGGTATAAGTAGTAAGTCATCAAAAATTTGTTGATGTCAATTAAATCTTGTGTTAGCCCTAGCCTACAGTGCGCCAAAGACTGTTGAGCAATCCATGAGCCCTTCTGAATCATCTTTTCTCTTGGTCTTCACACAAGTTACTCACTTTCCCAGCTCCCCTTGTAGCCAGAATGGCCATGTGGCCCACCTTTGGCCATTGAAACTTAAGACAAATTTGGCCAGAGGATTTCTGGTATATGGCTTGCATTGCCTCTACTCTCTTTTTGTTGTCTTGGATACTGACAAGTTACCTGGAGCTGTGGCAACTATGTTGTGGCCATGAGGTTGTCAACATGCCCAAGAGCAGATCTGAAAGCTTTAGAGAGCCAGTGGCATGATGATGATGTTGCTGAGCTGTTGGACCAGTCCTTTGCCTCTTGATCTCTGGATTTTTTGTTATGTATGTCCAGATATATCTCTAAGAACCACTTACTCATGGTTGCTGTCAATTTCAATGGGTTCCTCATCACACAGAGGAAGGAACTCACACTGAATTAAAAATATAAGCAGGTTGTTTGACAAATGAGGATGGACTTAGGAAAAACAAGATGGAGAAATCAGAATAATGGAGAAATCAGAATAATTCTGGATTTATTATCACTGTAGCTATAAATTGTGTTCTTATAATCTAGCATTACAGTATATAGAGGATGTGCTATGCTACAAAACAAGATCGCTTAAGATTAAAACAAGACAAAACAAAACAGGAAACCCTTGTGATTTGTGGTTTAAAAATAAAAGGGTCTTAAATCTCTCAGGCAGCCAAAGCTGCAGCTTCTCAGCCTGCCTTTTTCCTGACAGCTCTGCTTTTATGCATTCTGACCTATTACTTTAATCTGTTTCAGCATAGTAGGAAAGCCTCTTCAAAATGATACTTTGTTTTTTGTCTGAATACCTTATAGTTTTGCTCTTTGCCCCCCAATTCTCCATTCCTCATTGGCACAGCAGCCTCCCTCAAACCTACAAAAGACCACAAATGGTGGGAAATTCCAATATACACTTAATTTAGCCCTTCAGAGGAATTGCCCTAAAAGAGGAAGAAAATCTCCTCAAACATAATTGTTATAGAGAACGATTTCTTAAACGCTGTATGGGAAGTGTGAACTGTAATGATTTTTTTCTTGAACTTATGGAGAAAGTTCTCTTTCAACCACAAATTATCTCCATATGTTTCTCTACTATCCAGAAATGACGAAGAAGGATATTTACACAGAGGTGAAATCTCCCGACAAAAGGAAGAAAACACAGTCCAGAACTTCTGACAGGAAACATGATTATGGTAAGCATCTAGATTCACAGAATCGTAAGTCATAGGTTTCAACAAGATCTTATATGTACAAAAATCCACTGAATTTGTAAATTTCTCTCTATAACTTGCCTGCCAAGTGGTTAAACTGCGTTTGAACACCTCCTTGGAAATGGAACTCATTTTCCCCCAAGGTAGTCAATTACAGACTTTAACTGCTCCTAGGATATTTTTCTTTACTCTGAATCAGAATATTTCTTCTTGCATCCCATATACACAAACACTACTTAGAAGCCTTTTCATAGAGACGAAGTAATTCTCATAACAAGCCTAATGACTTCTAACAAACACTGAGTCCAACATCTCAATGCAACAGTTCATCATTTCTTCCTGTGGGTCCATGAATTAATTACAGTGCAAAAAACATGGCAAGATCATCTTGTTTTATTAGATGTATAGTCAATGTATGTTTGCTATTTAAGAGTCTTTTGTTTTTAAGGAGATAAATACTAATGTTAGGAATTGTGTATATGCATTATACACTAATATTTGGGTCCTTATCACCAATTTTTAATGGTTTTCTTCTGACTGACCCTGTCAATAATTCAAGTGAAAAAAAAATAATTCAAGTGAATACTCTGTGCTGGGCTTTATTTCCACAGATGGCCATACCAGTGGAAGAAGTGAAAGAAAATGTCTTGGTCTTTATGGCTTCGAACAGCTTCTGCAAACTCCATATATAAAAACCTGACTTGTAATTATTTTTGCTCTTGTAGTTATAGCAGTTGTAAAAAAAATCAAAGAAAAGAAAAACATATGCTGTAATTTGTTGTGAGTGGCATTAGGAAAGGGGGCTTAGGACAAACATCAATTCTATCATTCTGCTTTAATGATTTATTAAATGTTAAAATTCTGCATTTTAGCCATTTATTCTTAGATACTGTAGGAAGTCATTATTTGGCTTCCTTTTTTTTTTTTTGATGTGGACCATTTTTAAAGTCTTTATTGAATTTGTTACAATATTGCTTCTGTTTTATGTTTTGGTTGCGAGGCATGTGGGATCTTAGCTCCCATCTCGGGGATCGAACCCGCACCCCCTGCATTGGATGGCAAAGTCTTAACCACTACACCACCAAGGAAGTCCCTCATTATTTGCTGATATATATTTACACATATAAAAACTAAGGGCAGACATGCACTCTAAGCAGCTTGAGGCAAGACAGCAGCACAAGCATGGCAGGTTTCTGTGAAGTTTTTTTTCCTTTTTTAAGAATGGATCTTTATTGATTTATTGACCACATCGCAGCATGTGGGATCTTAGTTCCCCAACCAGGGACTGAACCTATGCCCCATGTAGTGGAAGTGCAGAGTCCTAACCACTGGACTGCCAGGGAATTCCCGTCCATGAAGATTTTCTTAAACTCGTCTTTTTCAGTATCTTTTATAGGACAGTATTCCCCATCACGCTGCAGCCATCTCCAATAGTTTCATGCTTCTGTAATCTTCTTTTGACCTAGATAAGTAATATTAGTTTTGTTTGAACACTGTTGCAATAATACTTTTAACTTATATATTAATTACTTTCATCTGGTTTATCATTCCAATCTGCTCGTACTTTAATCACAGTTGTTTACTGCAGGCCAGCCACATTCCGGGTGTTGTGCTGGGTGCCAGTGATACCAAGGAGATATTGTGTTTTTGTTGTTGCTGTTTATTGCAACGCTTTCTCCCGCTAGACTAAAAAGATCCTCCAGAATGGAAATTATGATCAAATACCTATTCTGGTGCATTTGAAACCTCAGAGGAGGGCAGTGTGGGAGGAGATTTCAGCTAGAGGGGAGGATGACGGAGAAGAGGAAGCACCGGGGCTCTTTGAGATTTAGCTGATTTCATGTCTTTTTTTTTTTTTTTTCAGTTAACTCTTTTTTTATTGGAGTATAAATGCTTTACACTGTTGTGTTAGTTTCTGCTGTACAATGAAGTGAAACAACTATATGTATACATATATCCCCTCCTTCCTCCCCCATTCCACCCATCTAGGCCACCACAGAGCACCGAGCTGAGCTCCCTGTGCTATACAGCAGGTTCCCACTAGCTATCTATTTTACACATGGTAGTATATATATGTCAAACGGGAAAAATTAAGTTTGGAGCAGGGATATCTTATTGTTATCAGCAAATAAAGAAACTTTGAAGACAAAGTACATTGACATTTTGGAAAAGGCAAAAGTACGAAGGCAGTAAAAAGGTCAGGGGTGGTGGGTGGAGAGAGGAAGAGGCGGAGCACATAGGATTTTTAGGGCAATGAAAATACTCTTTATGACATTATGATGGATATATGTCATCTGACATTTGTCCAAACCCGTAGAACGTGTAACACCAAAAGTGAAGCCTGAGGTAAACTATGGACTGTGTCAATGTAGGTAATTAATTATAACAAGTGCACCCCTCTGGCGGGGGATGTTGATACAGGGGAAGCTATGCACGTGTCGGGGCAGGGGGTTTATGAGAAATCTCTGTACCTTCCCCTCAATATTGCTGTGATCCAAAACTCTCAAAAAATTAAGTCTTAAAATTTTTGTAAAGAAGACAAAGTACATAGATGTCAGCTTCAAGGAGGTTTTTTGGGGGCAGGTTGTGACACTTTGAGCATCAATGGTAATAATAAATAAATATATAAATCAATAAAGATTGATTAACTTTTACAAGGCCATGTGTTCATAATGATAATTAAAAGAAAAGTTTGTAGGCATAGGTAGTTGCAATCTGAAAGGAGGAATCTAATAGATTGTTTCAGAAATGTATTTCAATGAGTTAATGATTTCATTATGTGTGTTAATACAGCTAAATGATTTTGTTTACTCTTTTATAATATATGTGTTTATGAAGTATAGAAAGGTATTTGTTTTAACTGTGTAAGTAAAGAAGGGAAATGTTGGAAACTGTAAGTGAAATAGTCCAGAAAAAGCAGAACCAAAAACAGGATAGTCATACATAATAAAAAAGTAGAAAGAGGAAAAGAGTTCAGTATTGTGTTTTAAAATGATGATTTAGCCAAATGTTTTGAAAAGGGAGTTAACTGCAAGACTTGATTCCTCTTTTCCTAGGATTTAGAATTTCTAAATGGCCCTAAAACTTAAATGCTACAAGAAAGCATACACAATGTGTAACAGTGCTAACAGATAATAGCAATATATTAAAAGGATAGGATAATACATAATGAAATGTTAGCTAAGTGAGACTTAAAACATACATCATTTATAATGGAGATACTAGGTTATAAAAATCTGAAACCTATGTGAAAAGTGAGAGTTTCAAATGTCCTATTTTTGTAATAAATGAAGTTTAAAACAAGAGCTAACTTAATGGCCTGCAGCTTGAGTTCAATCACTGTGGGAAAAGCGAACAGGTTCCAAACTCAGCCTAAAAACCAGTTGTTTGATAAACCATTTCCTGAAATATTTTGCTTTTTTTGGTCCAGGGAGATTACTGCAAACTAGGAAGGTATCAAAGGATCTAATAATGCAACTATTGGAAAGTACCAGTACAATTATAACCTTAGAGAAGTATAAAAAATTATAGGGATAACACACACAATAAAGTTTAAAAACTACTGTTATATTTTAGAATAGGTTTAAGTACAAGAATAGCAATAGGTTTTATAATAATTTTACTTGTTATATTTGCTACTTAAGGTGTTTGAGGTGTTTAAAAGAGTTAGCTAGACTCTTTAATTGAAGGTTAAATTTTTTATAGCACTTAATTGAGTACTTAAGTTGAAATTAATGTTGAAATGTTTCAATAGGTTCCAATTCTCTTTATTAGGGAACTAGCTATTTCTGTGTAATAAATTACCCTACAACTTATCTCACACGTCTTGTGGGTCAGCAGCAAGGCATGGATAAGCTGGGTGACTTTGACTCAGGGTTTCTCACGAAGCTGCCCTCAGGGTGTGGGTCAGTGCTGGGGCCTCGGATCAAGGCTTGACTAGGGGGCTAACACTTCCAAGCTCACTCACGTGGCTGTTGGCTGGTCTCAGGTCCTCATTGGCTATTGACTGGAGGCTCATTTCCTTGCCATGTGGGCATTTTCATAGGGCACATCACAGCAGCCTGTTTCCCCTGGGGGTGGAGAGAGAGAGAGAGAGATGGAGAGGGGATCACACTCCTGGGATAAGGATTCCACAAAGGTATGAATACGAGGGGGTGGGGAATGATGATTGGGTGTCATTTTAGGGGCTGCTTACACAATGAGATATTACGTATTTTATAAAACAAGAATGATTCAAATATACAAATATTAATAAATATTATTTTCCATTTGCAAAAGCCTTTGGTCAGGTTTGTAATGATCAGTTTGCTTTTGTGTATCCTCATTAAACTATAAACCCGTTGAGGTCACACGCTGTGACTCATACCTGTCTTCGGCACGCGATAGACTAGTCACAGTGTGGAAAGTGCTCCAGAAATCCAGGTTGAATAAGATGAATTAATAAGCATATCATTTGAAACAGTTTGGAAGCCTTATTTGTTTTTGTTTTTTTTTTGTGGCACGCGGGCCTCTCACTGCTGTGGCCTCTCCCGTTGTGGAGCACAGGCTCCGGACGCGCAGGCTCAGCGGCCATGGCTCACGGGCCCAGCCGCTCCGCGGCATGTGGGATCTTCCCGGACCCGGGCACGAACCCGTGTCCCCTGCATCGGCAGGCGGACTCTCAACCACTGCGCCACCAGGGAAGCCCTGGAAGCCTTATTTGATATGGTTGCTGAGGATGATTAGAAATCCAAATAGCAAGAGTGCTTTTTGAAAACTTATCTATAATAGTTGCCGCCTCTTTTTTTTTTTTGAATGCTTATAGCCTATTTATTTATTTATTTAACATCTTTATTGGAGTATAATTGCTTTACAATGGTGTGTTAGTTTCTGCTGTATAACAAAGTGAATCAGCTATACATATACATATATCCCCATATCTCTTCCCTCTTGCGTCTCCCTCCCACCCTCCCTCTCCCACCCTCCCTATCCCATCCCTCTAGGTGGTCACAAAGCACCGAGCTGATCTCCCTGTGCTATGTGGCAGCTTCCCACTAGCTATCTATTTTACCTTTGGTTGTGTGTATATGTTCATGACACTGTCTCACTTCGTGCCGCCTCTTTATACATTTAATTTTGCTTATTAGTTTTCAACGGGTCTTTTCTACGTCTGTTTTTGTAATTTTGTACTGTGGCCACCAGATGGCATCATCACACAAATCAAGCTCTGAAATTAAGGTTCTTAAATTTGAAAATGTCTTGCTCATAAGAATAAAGTAATAAATATGTTCTTATAGGCTGCTACTAGGAAGGTTAGTAGACCATTACTGCAAATAGCTTTAGCAAAATATATCTGTAGTTTTAAAAATGGTGGTGCTTTTTGAGCTAATGATTCTACTCTATAGATCTACCTTCAAGAAATAATACATGTGAACAAGATGCTACACACTTAGATTTTTACCTCAGCATTATTTGACTTGCCAAATATTAGCGAAAATCTTGTATCCAACAATAGGAGAAGGGTTAAATATATATAATATTACCATACAATTGAAAAAATACGAAAATTTAAAAATTATTTTTATGAAGTATTCAATGATATAAGGAATGCTTCTGACATAATGTTAATTGAAAAAACTGGATTGTAAACTAATGTGTAATTCCTCCTATGCACAAAATATACATAGAAAATATGGAAAGGAAACATATTGGCATAATTTTATAAGGAGATTTTAAGGATTTTTTCTTCATATTTTCCTTGCCCCAATTTTCATCAATGACTAGCTGGAAATAACATCATTTTTTTTTTTTTTTTTTTTTTTTTTTTGCAGTACGCGGGCCTCTCACTGTTGTGGCCTCTCCCGTCGCGGAACACAGGCTCCGGACGCGCAGGCTCAGCAGCCATGGCTCACGGCCCAGCCGCTCCGCGGCATGTGGGATCTTCCCGGACCGGGGCACGAACCCGTGTCCCCTGCATCGGCAGGCAAACTCTCAACCACTGCGCCACCAGGGAAGCCCCATCATATATTTTTTAGTAGGCAGAAATCAAGTGTGAGAACAACAAAGCAGGGGAATAAAACCTTTCTGTGCTTTATCATCATTAAAAATTCTCTGTCCTCTACTATGTTAAACCATAAAAATATCCATTTATTTAATAGTTATCTAGTGTTTTCTATATGCCAGACATCTCAGTGGGTGATGGTTACATGAAAGTAAATAAGACACATTTTCTGTCTTTACTGAACATGTGGTCAACTTGAAGAGAGAGATATATAAACAGATATTTTGTAAGGTAATATGACAGATGCAATGATAAAGACTAATAACGGTATGATACGTTTACTTTATCCCATTTGATAGTCTCAATTCTCCCTCTTTGGTTTTTTTTTGTTTTGTATTGTTTTCGGGTTTTTTTGGCCTCATCGCACGAGGCTTGTGGGATCCTAGTTCCTAGAACAGGGATGGATTGAACCCGGGCCCTCGGCAGTGAAAGCGTGGAGTCCTATCCACTGGACTGCTAGGGAATTCCCTTAATTCTTCCACTTTGAACTCTCCAATATTTGATTTGTGACTGTGATTTACTGAACGTTGTACATAGTTTTCATTGTTTAAGAATTTCCAAGAGCAAACGTGATACATGAGTAAATAATATTTGCATTATCTATGCAGTGGTTACAAGTATTATTCTGTTAGAAAAGATATTATCTACCTGTGAGAGATGGATTCTTCCTGCTGTTATTAAGGTAGATTATGGTGTAGAACGCTATGAAAAAATCTTGGTTGCTTGAGGTTACCAGCATTTGGATTGTGAGGCCGAAATGATTTTTACTAACAGATTTCCACAAGATTTTCCCTCTTCTCTGGAAGAGAAGCACAACAGAGTGCACGTGTGAAGAAGGAAAACACGTGGGCAGCTCTTTTTGGAGAGGTGTTACTCTTCAAAAAACTGCCTTTGGGGATGTTTTTCCTCTCTCTAGAAGCAGGGGATTGAATTAGTATGGACAAGCACTGGGGCTTGAAGGGTGCTGAGCCCCATAGCCCGTTAAGGTATTGCTGGACTGCAGACCTAAGGGTGTGTTAGGGAGATTACGGGATCTTTCTTCCTACGAATAACAGAAGGTCTGGTCCATGGCCCTCTGCTTGCTGAACATTTAAGATGCAGTCCTGATGAAGGAGACGTTGAACAATCATTTTGAAGGCAGAAAGGTGAATGGAAATTCTTTCAACAAGGTAACGAGAGTGCACATCTTTCCTTATGTTGACTGAAAAAAAAATGCACAACGTGAGAGTTGTGAGTTAAGTTTTATTTGGGGCCAAATGAGTACTATAGCCTGGGAGATAGCCCCTCAGATAACTGTGAGGGACTGCTCCAAAGAGGTGGCAGTTGGTGGGGGGAGGTCAGTATACATATATTAGAGAAGGGGGCACGTGCAGTCAAGCTCACATTTTGGCAGAGAGTCACTGCAAGTCACAAGGAACAGATGCCTCCCTGAGTGATTTTAGTGCTTTCCCACATATCAGAAGATGCAAGAAATTGGGCTCATAAACTCTCCTCCTGAAAATATCTAACTATCTGAAGGCCTGTTCTGCCAGCTTTTCCCAGAGCACAGAGTGCCTCATTCCTGATCTCCACATTGAACCCCTTTTAGGGTGTGTTGAAGGTGAGGACTGCAGTGGCTAGTGACTTCACCCTTGTAGAACCAGATGGCGAGTGACAATTTTTAGTTGGCCCTAATTTAGGCTGCCATGGTGCTGGAGCTTAGTGGCTCTCTCCTTACCCCACACTGTTCTCCGGAAAACTCCCAAAATCTACCTAATTTTGGACGCTTGAACTACTTCCTCGCTCTTCATTCATTTCCTGATATCGTTGTGAGATCATACTGGCCATCTGGAGGCAAAAATCTAGCCTGTCTCGGTTTTGTTCCCATCTATCATAATTAAATTTTGTGCATGATAGCCCTTGAATGTAAAAAACAATGATTTTGTGGAAAGTCCCGTATTTTTTTTTTTGGAATTTGACAAAACATTTTCTGTTATTAACAGAAAAGTGGGATGAGAATGTACATGTAATTCACTTATTCTTTACCTGTAAAAGTAAAGATAAATATACTACATAAAGTCATATATATATGCACTCATGTGAGTCACCTAATGCTCCTAAATCTGAGTTTCTTCATCAGTAAAATTAAGATAACAATCTATTATCCAGTTTGCTGAGGAGTAGATGAAGTGACTTAATGTAGAACAGCAACAATCACCAAAACTTCCCCAAATTCCCCAGAACTGTGCTTGGCACGTGGATTTTCTAAATGTTAGTTTGCCTCACTTAGTAAGCAACAAAATATAGATGACAGCAGAAAGAACTGGCCCACACTTACTCATCTCTGAAGAGAGGAAAAAATATACTCTAAGAACACAACAACAGACAACTTCTGGGACCAAACACTACATTTTCAATCATCAGACACTTTAATACAATATCAGGTTTTCACGTGTATGTTTCTTACTGTGACCATACTGGGGGAATCCATGCCCAAGGGGCCAAATTTAAAGTAAGCCAAGGATTTAAAGGTAGATCTCAAATTAATAATATTTAAAAAGTTTACCTTTTGCTTTGTTCCCAGACCTTGCATGAAAGTGAGAAAAGAGAGGAAGCCCTTGACGGCATCACCCTGCCCTCACACAGTGAAAGGTACATCACCCCGAGCACTGCACAGTGAGCTCCTTGACGTTGAGACTTCCTGTGTGGTTTTAGCTCAAATACCCGAGGTACCTCTAGCTACTTTTCTTCCTCTGCTGGGCTAGATATGTTGACAACCTCTCAGGAAGTCTCTGGGTCTATTTTTATGTTTTATTTTCATAGAGCATTTTGCTGTGCCTCTCGGAACGGACTTTTAATTATCCTCATGATGGTGGAGGGTTGAGTTGGCATAGTCAAATAGCAGGCGATCTAAAACTCGCTTATGTGTTACTTAATTGTATTTTGTATTTTACTATTGGTTCGCATACACTTAGTCAAAGCAATATCCAATGATGACATTCCCCGAGCTTTAACCAATTGATAACCAGTGAAGGTGGGCCAAGAAGGGTGAGGTGCTGGCAGGAAACTAGGTGAGTATGAAAAACTGCAAACGTAAATTCACTAAGAGGAGAAGTCATTAGGATGTATCACTGAAAGGTGAGTTCAGGGCTACATCTCTATCTGGGCTATGAATTCAATCTCTCTAGCACTATGCCTGCTCTTGGTGTATTACCATCAAGTGAGGGATAATGCTCTATTAGCCTGGACCTGGAGAGTACCTTTTTCAGGTATCAAAAACTGGGATGAAAGCAAAAACATAAAGTGCAATTCAGCCTGGTTTTTATTCTATAAAAACATAATGGGATGCCACATAAATGATTCAACATATTCCCATTTTGTATCTAGGTTAAGAAAGAATTTTATCTTTAGGAACATCCTTACTTCTGAATTATGGTTAACCTCTGTTATTTAACTTTTTAGTTTCTCATTTTTTATTTATCCTACCCACGGGCTTAATGTGAGGAACTTATAATAGCTGTGACTCATTTGCTTCCAATGTTAGTATCAGCGGATTTCAAACTTCAGTTTGCATCAGAATCATCTGGAGAGCTTGTGAAAATACAGTATGTTGGGCCCTACCTCAGAGTTTCTGATTTGGTGATTCTGGGGTAGGGCCCAAGAATTTACATTTTTTTTTTTTTTTTTTTTTTTTTGTGGTACGTGGGCCTCTCACTGCTGTGGCCTCTTCCGTTGTGGAGCACAGGCTCCGGACGCGCAGGCTCAGCGGCCATGGCTCACGGGCCCAGCCGCTCCGCGGCATGTGGGATCTTCCCAGACTGGGGCACGAACCCGTGTCTCCTGCATCGGCAGGCAGACTCTCAACCACTGCGCCACCAGGGAAGCCCCTTCAGCATATTTTAACCTTACATTTTCTCTGATGGTACTTTCATTTTGTCAACATCGTTTATTTTGTAATTCTGAAATAGAGTAAATGGTCATAATAAAGTGATCTATTAAAGCCATTCACAACCTTAATTTTATAGTACGGCTTGAAGATTTTCAGACAGATTTTAAGTGCAATACACAAGATACAAAAGACACAAAAGAAAGAAACACTTCTGTACCAGAAGTTGAGGATCACTCAGTTTAACCACCTAGCATAGGTAAGTATCACCCTTTCTTATCGAATAAATTTTATGGATTATAGTTAATTGAACATGACATTTACAAAATAAGAAGTGTTAATGCAAGTTCATGTACCTGATGCACACTGAGACCAAACTGAAACTTCGGAATTTGGAGCAGAGAAAGGTTCATTGCAAGGCAGTGCAAGCAGACGAAGTGGTTCATGCCCTAAAAAACCTCGAGCTCCCTGAAGGGTTTCGGCAAAGCATTTTTAAAAGCCAGGTGTGGTGAGGGGGATGGATACATGGTCAGATCGTGCACAGTTCTCTGATTGGCTGATGGTGAGGTAACAGGTGGTGTCACCGGGGTTAAATTTATCAGTCCTTAGGCTCCAGGAGGCCTGGGGCTACGTGCTCATGGTCATCAAGTAGTTAACATCTTCTATTTGGTGGGGGGTTTCACATGTGCAAAACAACTCAGGAAATGTGCATCAAATACTATTATCTAGGTACTCAGAGAAGAGCTAAAGCAGAGGACATGGGGGAAGGCCTGTCCCAGGTAGGCCCCATAGGGTCCTGCTTCATTACAGAAGCTTCTGTTAGATTATTATATTGATCTGAGTATTTTGTGCTTGTTGATGAATTTTTCCCAATATATAATTGATCCCTTGGAATTAATACTATTTCCATATATTTACTTTGATGGATTTCTTCCTTCAGAGAGAACTGCTCCATTTCGCTCCAGTTTATTTGTATCTGAGAAGTCAAGATTTCACAATCTTAAATGGCCTTGGGTCTGTGACAGACAGTCTCTGACTCAACAGTATTCTTACCTACAGAATTTGGCAGGAGAGCTATTCCTAACATATGAGTTTGGGGATGCAGGGAAATCATCTATTGTCTGATCAATCAGTCTAAGCAATGAAGTACAGAAAAAGTACAGGTCTCTAAATGGTCTTGAGGTTGTGGATGATGGTGGTTTTTGTTTTCAAAATAAAGGCTATGACACATGTCAAGGAAAATGGTCCTGCTGTGGAAAAAACTGTTACTATTTTTCAAAAGAAGAGAAAAGTTGGAGTGAGAGCAAGAAGTCATGCAAAGACCTGGGTTCTAATCTCATTAAGATTGATGACCAAAAGGAACAGGTATGTTTATTAAACCTGAGTAAGTGCTTTAAGAGAAGTTCACATGTGTTCGGATGATTGTGTAGGCTTTCTTCCAATATTATTTGTTCAATTTGGTTTGAAGCCCTTATACAGATTGGTGTAGATTTACCTGCCGAGGAGGGGATATAGGTGTAACAGAGACCTGGAAGAATGATTTTTGAAACCAAGAGAAATAGCTTTTCTGTGGGTGTTGGGGCCATGGAATGATTTTCAGTCTTTTGATTATGTGTGTTGCATCTTGACATTTTAGTATACATCAGACTGTTCAGTATTTAGCCTCTTGGGGCTAATTCGGGGCAAAAGAAAAACTGCCTTCTATGATATGAGCAGTCTAAAAGAGATAACATCTCATTGTATTGAATTCTATTCTTCCACCATCAGTATCTGGGAGGGATCACATTTCTAAGGGAGGATGAGTTTTTCACTTTCATGACCATAGAAAATATAGAATGAGAAATAAAGAGAATGAATTTAGCTGGAACGATTCTTCAAAAATGATTTTGTTTTACTCATAATCCTGAATGACAGAGGAAGCTTCTCCTTCCTGGAAGAGAAAATCTAGATCACATTTGCCATCACTTATAAGGTTTGGGAACATAAAGCCAATCTAACAGATTTTGTAGATTTCCTTCTAATGATTCAATTTAGGCCCTGAGCTTCATTTATGATATTTAGTCCCAGCAATGTTATTTCTATTAGTGTCTTATAAAGCATGGGTTAAAGCCCTATGTTTTCTTGTTTATAAAATTTATATTATCAAAATAATATGAACGAGTCATTCTTTACTACAAAAACTGAATGACCTAAGTAGTAGAATATGAAGTCAAAGAAATACAAATATCCAGATACAGATTACAAGTTCCTGATCAATTTAAACCTCAGTTGTGATCAATCAGTTCCTAAATGATATGAGTTTTATTTTACTCTCAGGAGTTTAACTTTTTTTAATACACATTTTTCTTTTTCTTTTCTTTTCTTTTTTTTTTTGTGGTACGCAGGCCTCTCACTGTTGTGGCCTCTCCCGTTGCGGAGCACAGGCTCCGGACGCACAGGCTCAGCGGCTATGGCTCAAGGGCCCAGCCACTCCGTGGCATGTGGGATCTTCCCGGACCGGGGCACGTGTCCCCTGCATCGGCAGGCGGATTCTCAACCACTACACCACCAGGGAAGCCCCACATTTTTCTTGTAATTTCCAATTCTGTTCTCTTCAGTTTTATTCCTGCCATTGAAGTTTCTGGACTTAGAGTTTCAATGAATCTTCTTATTCCTGTTATCCCTGTATTTCCATGAACTATTTTAGTTCCTTTGAAGTTTCTGAAAACTGTTAACATTGTTTAGAGTGAAAGCCATGACTCATACTCTGTTACCTCATTTGATGATAACCTTGCTGTCAGTATCTAAAACTGTACACTATACACTCTGCAAACTCTGGGACAGACTTTGTCCTGGGACAGCATTACTCTCACAATAATGGTTTAAGATTTTCAGTCTTTTGCTGCATTACAGAGCATAAGAATGTAATTAGAGCAGTGACTTAAATCCACTGGTATTTGAAAACAGAGATTGGCTTTTATACATTTATGTATACATCTAACAACTAGCAAAAATATATAAATGAAAGACCTAATGGACATTTAATTTTAGTGCTTTTTCAGAGACCTAGAAACAATAAAGTATATTTTGATGTGCCTCTATAATACCCATACATTTTTCCTAGGCATTAAAAATAAACTATTATAATATTCCTCTTATACAATTTAATTATGGTGTAAAAATATTGATGTGTGTGTGTGTGTGTGTGTGTGAGAGAGAGAGAGAGAGAGAGAGAGAGAGAGAGAGACGGGGAGAGAGACTGAGACAGAGACATTGCTTTTAGGAAGGAGAATTTGTTGCTTCACATTTGCATCCATACAAAAATACTTGAAGTGAGTAAGATATACCAATTGGAATAATGATTACAGATAATTAACAATATTTTATATTAAAAGTGCTTCAGACACTGCATGAATTATTTTAGTGTACAAAATCTCCAAAACAGATAGTATGATTCCCATTTTATAGACAAGGAAAATGCTTAAGAAAGTTTATTTGCTTAAGTTTACATGCAAGTAAATAGAACGACTTGTTTTAAAACTTGTAGGTATAGTTTCTTCATTTTCACTGCTACATAATATTCCATAGTGCAGATATACTCTATCCATAGTCTAGATGATGGGAATTTGAGTTGTTTCCAATTTTTGTTGTTATGAATTGTCCTTCGTTAAACATTCTTAAGCATGTCTCTTTGCAAGATTTTTCCATGTGTCCTATCTTTTCTTTATCACAAATCACCCTACGAGTGGAATCATTGGGTAATTGGGTATGTAAAAGTTCAATTTTATATAATAATTCCAAATTATTTTTCAGTATAATTTTAGCAACAGTTTTATTTCTTTCTTTTTGTTTTGTTTTATTTTGGCTGCATGTGGGATCTTAGTTCCCTGACCAGTGACTGAACCCATGCACCTTGCAGTGGAAACATGGAGTCCTAACCACTGGACCACCAGGGAAGTCCCTAGCAACAGTTTTAAAGATACCTTTGTTCTCTACCATCCCACAAACTTGGTGTTGTTATTCTTATTTTTTGCCAATTGAATAGCTGTCAATATATCTTTGTAGTTTTGATTTGCATTTCCCTGATCTCTAGTGAGCTTGTCCCTTCTCCACATTTATTGGCTACATGTTTTATTTATTTGAAACATAAGTTCTTAATTTTTGCCCATTTTTTTCTTATTGCATAGTTTAGTTTTCTTATTGATTTATGGGATACTTTATTTGTTCTTCAAACTAAATCACTACAGATATCTGCAGATTTCAGGCTTGTCTTTTTATGTTTTTTCAGGTATCTTTTGATGAAGAGAAGTTCTATGTTTAGAGCAGTCATCTTTACCTATGTATTCTGTTATACATGGTGATTTTTTTTTAAAGTCCATCACGTCCCTTCCTTTATATCTTTCATCCAGACATGAAGAATTGAGTGATTCATTCATGAGGCCTTTCCAGTTTCATTTCTTCTCTTCACAATGAAGAAATTAGTGCCTGCTCTATTTATCGTAGGAGCATTTGAAGACAAATATGCCCAGTATTTTATGAGAATTTCCTGTAGCTAAGTGTTATTGTTGATATTATGAATAATGCTAGTGATTCTAATTTTCCCACAGACCTTCATTCAGTCAGAAATAAAATACAATCGTTGGGTTGGGTTAGAGAGGAGAGGAGCTAATCATCCCTGGATGTGGCTGGATGGCACTAATGCTTCTAAGAATCTGTAAGTTTTTATTTTATAGTCTCCCTCCTCCCTTTCATTCTCAGTACCTGATCCATAGATTACAGGTCAAGAACAGGAAAGGATCCTTGGGGACTTAGGGAACATCTTTAATTCCAGTTGATCTCACTCCTCAGACTGGCAACCAAATGCAAATCTCAGGCCCCAAATAATCAGACCAAAAGAGCGTTATTTCTTCCTGCATTCTTTGGCAGTAGGAACGAATGATAATAAACCAAATATGCCAAGTAATTTGTATAGCATATTAGAGGATGATAAATGCTATGGAGTGATATGCAGTCCAACACATTTTGCTATATCACAAAATACCTTTTTGTGTATGGAGGTAAAAAGAAGAGATTTCAAGGTTCTTGGTCAGCAATTGTAAGAATAGTTGTCAGTAATTTTCATGAGGTATATCTGGAATTCAGTTTAGTTCATAAAACAAACCTCAACAAACTTACACAAAGTATGTAAGAGCGAAATCACACAAAGTATGTAAGAGCGAAATCACACAAAGTATGTTCTTTTGACCTCAGTGGATTTAATCTAGAAATCAATAATAGAAAAATATTTAAGACATCTCCAAATATTTGAAAACTAAACAACACTTTTAGAAATAATGCAAAGGTCAGACAAATCATGAGAGATATTTAAAAATATTTTGAAATGAATGAAGACAAACAAGAGATCAAACTGTGTGGGATAAAGTTAAATCAGTGTGTAGATGGAAATGTATATCATTAAATGCTTATATTGGAAGAAACTTTTCTAATCAATAATCTCAACTTCCACCTTGAGAACACAGACTAAGAAAACGAAATAAAAACTAAATCAAGTAAAGGGAGGAAATCATAAATTAAGAGCAGAAATTAGTGAAATCTGTAATAAAAATAATAAAATAAATGTAACAAGAAGTTTTGAAAAGATCAGTAACATTGATAAACCTCTGGCCAGACTGATCAAGAGAAAAAAATAGGCATAAAAGACAAATACCAGGAATGAAAGAGCAACATTACTACAGATACTATTGGTATTAAGAGGATATTAAGAGAATATTATGAAGAACTTTTTGCCAATAAATTCTAAAGCTTAGATGACAGAGAAATTTCTTGAAAAAACATGATCTTGCAAAGCACACAGAAGAAGAATTTGATAACCTGAATTGTTGTATATCTAAAGAAAGACACTGAGTTTGTAATTAAGACATTTCAGAGGAAATTCCAGATGGCTTCACTGGTGAATTCTACCAAATATTTAAAGAATAAAGAATAAAAAATTTAAAAATACTTCTTCCAGGAGATAGAAGGGAATCAAACATGTTCCAACCCATTTTGTACTATTTGTTACAAATAGTAACACACCGAATTGAGCAATTTATAAAAAAGAGTATACATCATGATTGATTGGAATTTATTCTGCATATGCAGAATTTATCCATCAATGTGATTTGCCTTACTGATTGACTAAAGAAGAAAGACCATATGATCATCAGAAAACCTACAGCTAATAATATATTAAGCAGTGAAAGAATGAGTACTTTCTCCTTAACATTGCTTATAAGACAAGGATATGTGCTCTCGCCATTCCTATTCACCATCATAATGGAGGTCATTTCAGTGCAATAAGGCAAGAAAAAAAGTCATACAGATTGGAAAGGCAAGAAAAAAAGCCATACAGATTGGAAAGAGAAAACAAAGCTATGTTTATTTGCAAAATGACATAATTGTCTGCATAGAAAATTACAGAGTCTCTCCAAAATCCTTCTAAAACTAATCAGGAAGTTAAGCATGTTTTCAGATACAAGAACAGCATATCAAAATCAATTATATTTCTATATACTAAAATTAAGTTATTGGAAATTGCAATAAACAAAAAGTACCATTTACAATAGTATCAAAAACATTAATTTGATAGTATAAATGTACCAAAATATGTGCACCATTTGTATGCTGAAAATTATAAAACACTAGTGAGAAAAATTGAAGAAGCCAAATAAATTGATAAATAAACCATGTTCCTGAACTGGAAGTCTAAATATTATGATGCTTCCTCTTCTCCCCTAATTGATCTATAAATTTAAGCCAATCAAAATCAGAAACCCAGTACGCTTTTATTCTGTAGAAATTTACACACTGATATTTTTTTAAATGCACTTTAGTTTTTAGAACAATATACATTTACAGAAAAATTTGAAGGTAGTGTAGAATTCCCATATACTCTGCACTCAGTTCCTCTGTAATACGTTATACTAGTATTGCATATTTGTTATAATTAATAAACCAACACTGATATATTTTTATTAACCTTAATCCATAATTTATTCATGCTTCCTTAATTTTTTACCTATGTCCTTTTTCTATTCCAGGATCCCATCCAGGTTACCACATTACGTTTAGTTGGCATGTCTCCTTAGGCTCCCCGTGGCTGTTACAGGCTTCCCTTGTTTTTGATGATCCCAATAATTTTGAGGAGCGCTAGGTAGGTATATTTTAGAATATCCCTCAATTGAGATTTATCTGACATTTTTCTCATGAGTAGGATGGGGTTATACGTTTTGAGCAGGACCACAGTGTGCCATTTTTGTCATTTCATATCAAGAGAACAAACTGTGAATATGACTTATCACTGTTGATGTCACCTTTGCTCACTGAGGAGGTGTCTGTCAGGTTTTCCACTCTAAAGTTACTCTTTTTTCCCCTTACCATATGATTCTATAATAATTTCTTTGGAAGGAAATCATTATGTGCAGTAAACACTTAAAAGGAGTAAGGAGTTAGGTCCCAACATCTTCAGGCAGGAGCATCTACATAATTTATTTGGAATTATTCTGCACTGGAGATTTGTCTCATCTCCCCCATTTATTTAAGTATTCAATCATTTATACTACTATGGACTCATGGATATTTATTTTATATTTTGGGTTATAATGCAACACTACCTTTTTTTTTGTTTGTTTTTGCTGCTTAAACTGTTCCAGCTTTCGCCATTGGGAATTCCTTTACCTAGTTCCTCAATCCTGTTGACATACACCTATCATTTTAAACACTTCTCCATCTTCTAGAACTACGAAAAGCTCCAGGCTCTTCTTATATATTTCCTACCCGGATCTTAGAATCAGTCATTTTTCCAAGGAGCTCTGATTCCATTTACTGGGTAATGGAATTATAATTAAAAAATCCCCACTAAGTGAAATTTTTTTCTTTGCAAAAAAAATGTCAAAACGACTTAGAAAAAGAACAAGCAGTAGAACTCACATTACTTCAAGACTTACTATATAGTCACAATAATCAAGATTTTGGTGAAAGAAGATAGATATTCAGATCAATGGAGCAGGATAGAGAGTTTAGAAATAGATCCATGCATATTGGCCAATTTATTTTTGACAAAAGTGCCATGATATTTCAACAGAAGAGTACAGTTTTCAAAATGTGGTGCTGGCATAATTAGACATCTCTATGCAAAATTTTTTTAGAAAGGAACTCAATCCATACTTTGCATCATATACAAAAATTAACTTGAAATGGAGTACAAAATTCAATGTAAGCTTAGAGTTTCTTAAAGAATGCATAGGAAAAACACCTTCAATTTCAGGTTAATTAAAGATTTCTTAAAATACAAAAACATAAATTATGATTTAAAAAATTATTAACTGTACTTCATCAAGTTGCAAACTTCTGCTCATCTAAACTTCTAAAAACTTCTAAAGACAATGTTAAGAGAATACAATGTAAGACTGAAAGACAATTTTTATAAAACACATGTTGGATAAAATATCAGTGTTTAAAATATATAAAGAGCTCTCAGAACTCAATTAGAAGAAAACAATACAATAAAAATAGGCAAAAGATTTTAATTAATACTTTACCATAGGAGATATGAGGTTAACAAAAAACATATGAAAAGATGGCGCACATCATTTATTCATTAGAGAAATACAAATTTAAACTACAGTTAAATTATACCATGCCTTTATTAAAATGGTGTTAAAAATTGACAATATTAAATGTGGGAAGGATACAAGCAAATGGAACTGTCACACACTGCTAATGGAATGCAAAATGGTACAGCCACTTTGCAAAACAGTTGGTAGTGTAGCTACTGATAAGGAAACAGACTCAGAAGTTTGGACTTGCCAGAGAGCACAAAATCTATTAGTTGTGGTGCAGGTCGCAAACACTGATCGATTCAAGATACTGTTTATTCTCTTTCTGGTATACTATACCGTCTTTCTCCTAAAAATTAAGGAATCAAATGGAAATGTGTACACAATTCATACATAATAATGACTTTAATTATTGTTGACATTAAATGCCAGGTAAAATGTGCATGATAGTGACAAAGTTTGCAAGATTGCTTACTAACTCTGTGTGACTTGCAGAAATTGAGTATATAGAATTTTGCTTCCTAACACTCATGAGAAGCACTGATACTCTCTCACTCCACCTGCCTGTGCTCATAATCTCTGTGATCTGGCATCTACATGTGAAAGGGGCAGAAGTGGAGGGTCCGATGTATCTCAGAGGATAGAATATAGGTACAGCCCATAACAAAGCAAAGATATTCTGAAATGAGAGAGATATAGTCTAGAACTTCCAAGAGTCAGAGTTTTCATAAGGAAAAATTATTGTCTTCTGTTATTGTTGTTTCATTAGGTAGCAAGACAAGCAATTTACTTCTCACAAATATAGTACATGAATTTGGAACAGTCAAAAGCAGCCATCCTCGTCGCTGCTATACTTGCACAGTTTCCATCCTTTGATTCTTTCCAATCACTTAACATAAAATAAAAGTATATGAGTAATGTAAAACATGCATTCACTAATGCAGACATAATAAGAAATATTGGTCCAAAGTTAAGGTGGTACATTTTTTCTTTCCTTTTAGGAAACTATCCCTTGGTGCCCTAGCCTTTCCCAAAGGATACCTTATGAGGATTACAGGAATGAAGTTGAAAAGCCTCCCTCTCTCCATATACTCATTTCCTGAACTTAAATTCTTTGTGTGTGTCCATATGTACATTTACATGCCTATACATGTATGCATATATGTCTATATATGAATGTGCATTTTTCCTATATACTTTCAGAAATGTAAATCAGAATCTGTGATTACAGAACTTATTAATTACTATCTATTCTAGAGACTTACAATTTGAGGAAAAGTGATAAGCTTTCTTCCCACTTCCATGGACTTCTGTTTCCTTTACGGGACAATCCAACCCAATAGAAATAGGATAGTTGACTTTGAATGAAGTTCTGCAATAAAAAAGGATATATTCTGTGAGAAAAATTCTTTTTATATTTCTGAAATGAAATAATAATCTTAATATTATTATTTTGAATAACAAAAACTATAAAAATCAACTTCATTCTGATTCCGTTCAAATGATAAATAATGGAATCTCAGTTATATTTTATTAACTATAGTGGCATAAATGAGACATAAACTAACACTCTCTTAGTTTACCTATCTTTATTTAGACTTCAGACTGAAATTTTTTAAATTTCCTTTCAAAACTTATACCTGTAGCTCAAAGACAAATCTGAGCAAAGTTTGATTTGTACTTTGAGGTCCAGGTGTGATAGCTGTGAGATTTCTATGAATGTTTTACATTTTGTTCCACAAGTACTCTGTTTATTTTTTGTGTAGTGGGCATCTTGAAGAAGTGGCCCCTACGCTCTCAGATGAGGTGTTTTTATAGCTGGCTGGAAATTACTTGATACTCATCTTGTACCTTAATTTTTACAACATGTATGCACATATATTATCTCACATGATCTTCCTAAATATGTTGGAAAGAAAATATAGCCAGTTTTATTACAAACAAAACAACGTGTGAAAGGGAGTTAAAGCAAGAGTTTCTGACTGTAAATTTTATGTTTCCCTATTCTGTTTTAATTTTCACCCTTAGTTTTTATTTTCTTTTGTTTCTTCCCCCATAGAGAAGATGACAAAAACTTAGTCCATCTACCTAGAAAAAAAATTACATATATACATCTAGACATAAAATTTGGCATTCAATTTTAGGGTTTTCATAAATACTTTTCTTTCTTTCTTTTTTTTTTTTTTTTTTTTTGGCCATGCCATGCAGCATGTGGGATCTTAGTTCCCCAGCCAGGGATCGAACACGTGCCCCCTGCGTTGGAAGCATAGAGTCTCAACCACTGGACCTCTAGGGAAGTCCCAATGCTTTTATTTCTTGATGAAGATACCCTGCATGGAAGATCAGGGCTTCTAGACTCTGAAACTAATTCTTGGACCCTCTGTATATCTATGGACACCAAGTTAAGATTTCTTATGTTAAAAGATACAGTGGATAAAGTAAGAGGATTATTGAATATGACATATTTTACAATGTTCCTTTGAAATTCTGTAAAATTCTATAAAAAGGCTTCAGGTAAACAAAGTTAAGGTACAGACACTCATAGGAAAAGCCAAATGTTCCATGGGCTAACACCTCTCGCCTCTTTCGTAATGTTTCTATAATAATTCTGGGTGGTAGAGTATAGTATAAATACTTCTGAAAATCTGGTCATTATCCATATAAATTCTATAGTTCTTACCTAAGAAGGCTATAAGGGATTTTCTCACTAAAATGTGATTATTAATTTATGTTGGACAGAGACACATTTTATATTTGCTCCCTTACCTGGCTACTTTTAAATATGTTATATTTTCATATAAGCTCTCTAACCTGTCTGTAAATAAAGTCAAATTTTAAAATTTACCCTATCAACAACAATTTTCTTTTCTTTTTTTTACTAGAGATATAAATGACATAAGGTTATATTAGTTTCAGGTGTACAATATAATGACTTGCTATGTGTATGTATTGCAAAATGATTACCACAAAAGTCTAGTTAACATTCATTACCTACATGCATTTTCTATTGGAGTCAAAAGAAGTTTATTTCAGACTCTATGAATGTCTTCTTTTCAGGTTCAGATTTGCTTTGTTTACTTGATGGTTTCCAAGTTCATATTTTTATAGCTATTTATGAGTTGTTAAAAGTCAAGGATATAGGTAATTGGATTAGTACAGAAAACTGAGTGATTCTTAGTGTCTATTTATCTATGAGCGGATATTAACCTGGAATGTAAGAATATATATATTTTTGAAAGAATAACGGTAAATTAGTTCTACATTCAAAGCAAGACATAATGATAAGGATTATGAAATATTTACTTCAGTTTTCTTGGACACTAGTATGAGTTAAAATTTAATATGAGTTGAAATTAATTGATCTTCAACTTTAAATTCATATTGAGCTTTTCCTTTTACCTCAAGCTCAGTGAATGCTGTATTTCTAGATTTTGTTAGAGGTAAAATGATATTTTTTTCAGAGAGGCTAAAGCTAAATTTCCATGAAATTATCAATATAGAAATACAACTATCTCTGATATGTTTTAAGGATAAAATTTTTTTTCTAATTGCTTCATGTTCGCCTTTATGTTTGCTATACTGTAAAAATTCTAATTGTGGATGAGTTAGATGAATTAAATGAAATTCTAATTTCATTTCTACTTGTATTTCTGACTTTAACATGAGAACTGTCTCGATCTGAATCAACTTACAACTGTAAACTATGCTGGCCACTCAAATATTATCAAGCATTGAGATTTAGCCAACAGTTAATGGCTAGACAAATACAGTGTGAGAGGGAAAACAGAAAATATACATCACCAGTTCTTTCTCATCTTCTATCTTAAGAAGTGTGGAGTTCATTCCCTTGCAGATTTTTTTGCTCTCTTCAAAGTTCTTCAATTCATCCGAAAAATAATAACATTTCTCTCCACAACATGACCATTTAGTTTTACATGTGCTGCTTTCCCTTCCTTGAAAACAAAAGATATTCCCCGAAGACCATTCAGTATGCATCTTGAAAGGAATGCTCTGGAGCTCAGAGATTGAGGAATCCTTTCTTGTCTTTGTAAAAACATTTATTTCATGAGATGGATGGACTTCATTTCTGTTTTCTGAAAGGAGCCCTGGCCTTGGGGAGATGACTTATATCCCTCCAAATCTATGCATAATATTATTTTTTATTTTATTTTATTTTTTTAACACCTTTGTTAGAGTATAATTGCTTTACAATGGTGTCTCAGTTTCTGCCTTATAACAAAGTGAATCAGTTATACATATACATAGGTCGCCATATCTCTTCCCTCTTGCATCTCCCTCCCTCCCACCCTCCCTATCCCACCCCTCTAGGTGGTCACAAAGCACCGAGCTGATCTCCCTGTGCTATGTGGCTGCTTCCCACTAGCTATCTATTTTACGTTTGGTAGTGTATATATGTCCCAAATGCATAATATTATTAAAATTCTCTAGGACACATTTCTTAGAAAATTGATATTTTCCCTCACAACCTCTATGGAGAAGACTTCACAATAGAAAATAGCTTCTTTGTATTCTCTAGACTGAGTAAAATCTATAGGTACAGAGCTCATCTTAGCTTAGTACATTAACTTAGTACCTGATCAACATACCCATATCAGAATGTATAATAATGATTAGAGAATAAGCTAAAGGAGAGATAGGATTTTTTTGTAGAAAAAGTATTATTTTGAGAAATGGTGATTTAAAAGAATATATTATCATGTATACAGAAGAATCTAACCCCTGGGAAAGAGTGAGGTTTTTTTTTTCCAATTAAATAAAATGAAAGTTGGATCCCACAACTGGCTGAGTCTAAAAGAAAATCCAATTTGAGCAGGTTATCAAGTGATTGAGAGAAACAGAGAAGAAACTTGTTGGTCTCAGTCTTCAATTCATAACTGCATACCTCTGTTAAGTGGTTTCTCTTTGAAAGTCATGTTCTTAAATGTTGAATTGTCTTCTTGCGTTACGTTATCTGATGAAGGCTTCGGTAATCGGCCCTGGAAAACTTTACTGTACATTGTTAGCTCAAGGAAAACATAACATGGGGTAGACTAAAAGGCACAATTTAAACTTTAATATGTCAGTTAATGTTCAGGAGTTTTATTCCCGTGCTTTTTAGGCATCTCTTCTCTGCATATGATTTATATATACACTTACATCTCATTTGTTCAAAGTACGTTAATGATAAAACATCTTACTAGACCTTGATGATAGAAAGATGAAAAATACAAAGCCTCTGTCCTCAAGAAACTCACTCATTGGAGTCGGGAGAGTATGCAATTAGAGGACTACATGTTCAGTGATGTAGCAAAGGTAATCAGGTAGAACTCAGAAGAGGGTTGACTGACTAAATGTAGGTTCTAGAATAGTGTGACAGGTCAGCAAGACTTCACATATTAGAGTTAATTTTAAATTTGTTTTCTGACTATGTATGAGAAAGAGGTAGGAAAGTGAAAAGGATGGACAATAAAATTCTAGATTGCTGCAGTCATTTTCCCAAAGTAGAGAAATGGGGAGAAAATGACATATTAAGGTATTCCAAAGTTAGTCAGTACTCCAAAAGATAGGCTGTATATAAGGGATTTCAGGGAGATCTATAAAGGATCTGTACAGGACTATAAAGGAAGACAGAAATTACATCATAATAAAATCTTTTATGGATGCTAAGTTATTTGGATTTTTAAGGTAAGGCCCATGATTTCAACATTTCAAATTTCTATGCCAATACATTTGAGAAATATCAGTAATGTTCAGCACTCTGCTAGTGATTCTAATGGCCTTAATCATTAAAAAGTCTGCCTGACTACCCCAGAAGTTGTGTTACTCCTTCACAATCATTGATATGGTGGCTGTTTAGCTTTTGAAAACTACTCAACAATAAAGCCAAATGGTCGGATTTTAAAACATCACTTCATTGCTAGGCAAAGGATGAATAGAAGTGTAAAGATACTGGAATCATGAAGAATAATACAGAGGCAGGATTGCTCTACTGAATTTTTTATGCTGCAATCCTACAGTTGTAACATTACTGTCTATATACTTGTCAGTTAGTCGACTCAAAAGAGCTTACACAGCTCAATGTCTTCTTACAAAACAGTATAATACTCATTATATTCTTCTATTTCTTCTCATTTAAGCCAACACTATCCACCTAAGGGGATCCCAAAATTTGGATTTAAAACTGAATTTATTGTTCTCCTTTACCTCCCACAGCTCATCAGTCATGAAATCTACCCTAAATGTTTATTCCTCTATAAATATCTGCATTTCTTCCCCCTTATCCATTTATAATTCTTCTTTAGATAAATAAATTTTAAAAAGATAGTCATGTACATGTCCAGCATTATCTCTATTTCAAGAATCTTGAAGAGTGATTGTTACTGATAACTGAAGGTAGAGGAGTTGTAGGTAGAATAGCTTGCTAAAAAAAAAAAAAAAGTCTTACTCCTTGTCTGATAAACATTTTCTAAATAGTCCATTTCTGAATCTATCGATGGGAGGCCCTTACTATCTTTCTGTGGAAAGTCTATGATAAGATCTTCCTTAAATGGTTAGATGGTTTACTTCTTATGGCTTTTGTGTTTTGATTATGAAATGATAAGAACAATATTTGAGTGGTTACAATGTGACACAAATTGTTCTTAATACTTTAATATATGAATTCTTAATTTATTTAATATTTATGACAACATAAAATGTTGGTCCTAGATACATGATAAAAATATCTTAATTTGTTAATTTTGTTCAATAATTTTTTTTCTTTTGGTTAGCTGTCTTCCATTTTTCCACAATTTAAAAAGGTAATTTTTGTATTAGAGTCTTTTAAAATATTGATGATGACTGCTTATATCTTTAAATTAATCTCACACTTATCAGAATGTTTCCTATAAAGAGAATCGTTGATGGCTATATGTAATATATAACTTATTTTTAAGAGGGAATAAATATTTTTTGATAAGTATATAAATTATTATTAAATTTAAAAATGTTCTTTTAAAACTTTAAACTTTTATTAATCACTGCTTTTAAACTCTAGTCATTTATGTGCCAGGAGACAATTTTTGCTATGTCTGCACTCAATCCATATGATTATTTATGCAATATTTTATGTCAACTATTTTTCAACTTAAAGGTAATTTGAAGGAAAAATTTATGTCATCACCATAAATGGGGCCCTATATTTTTTGCCATAATGAATTACAAGTAACCTGTAACTATTAAAACATAAATTGTATCCATCTATCTCCAAAACTATTCAAGGTAAGGATGAATGTACCACATTTTAAAAAAATGATTGAATTCTTATCTATTTATTAAATTACATTGGTAAAAAAAATAAATAAAAATAAAACAAAATTTGGCAGGAAGCTCATCCTCATAGAGTCGGAAGAGAAAAAAAGTGAAAAATATATTACTTCAAAATTCTATATATGCATTAATTATAGGGAATCTTCGGGTGGAATTACAACACTGTCTTGAGGTACTTTGATTACTATACAACCTGATTCATCCTAGGGCTGTTCCTTGCCTTCCTCTGTCTTTGAGGTAAGAACTGAATGAATCTCACACAAAAATTGCAGATTACTTGTCTCAATGTTGCTATAATATGTTAGATGCAGGATTGAGAGAGAGGAAATATATTTCAATCTAGAAAACACTAAATAGTCTTCCGTGGTGTGTAAGGTATCATGAAAAGTGCCATGGCAAGGGGATACAGACATTTTAACTTTTAAAGAGCATATTCACAATCAATACAGAAGAGTCTCCCTCCAGAATGGTGGCAGGATAAGCTCAGTAGAACTACTCCTGGGGCTTCCCTGGTGGCACAGTGGTTAAGAATCTGCCTGACAATGTAAGGGACACGGGTTCCAGCCCTGGTCCAGGAAGATCCCACATGCTGCGGAGCAACTGGGCCCATGCACCAGAACTACTGAGCCTGCACTCTAGAGCCCGCAAGCCACAACTACTGAGCCCATGTACCACAACTACTGAGCCCACTCACCACAACTACTGAAGCCCATGTGCCACAACTACGGAAGTCTGTGTGCCACAACTACTGAAGGCTGCATGCCTAGAGCCTGTGCTCTGCAACAAGAGAAGCCATCACAATAAGAAGCCTGTGCATTGCAATGAAGAGTAGCCCCCCGCTCTCTGCAACTAGAGAAAGCCCGCGTGCAGCAACAAAGACCCAACACAGCCAAAAATAAATAAATAACTAAATAAATTTATTAAAGAAAAAAGAACTACTCCTCAGCAAAACAACCACAACTGATGAAAACAACCGTTATTAAAAAAAAACCCCACCATTTAAAGTTTTTAGAACTTGTCTTAAGGGTATAGGTTAAATTAAGAAATATTTGTTCAAGAACATCTACTAAATCTTGATAAGAACAGTGAGAGTCTGTAGCACTGGAGCTGTTCCCCCTCCCTACCTGAGCCCAGCATCATGGATGATTCACTGTAAGTGGATGTGGCCGAGAAGAATAAGTTCCTTCTCCCCAAGTTCCCAGTTCATGGTATCTCTACATAGATATATAGTCTAAGACTAGGTTATCTCTAATGGAAGGGAAGGCCACCAACATTTCTAATTCCTTCCAGCTCCACATTGGAAAGGCTAAATTCCAGGCAGTTGCAGTTATAAGGTTGGCACCCCTGTCTTTCACCCACCTCATACTTACAGAGTAGGGGCACTCCCCCAGCTGGAGCAAGCCAAAAATATTGGAGCACTGATTGCTCCCATCCCAGCTCACTAGTAGGGAGGAGGAGCCTACCCAGGAGAGGCAGGCCAAGAATACCAGAGGTTACAGTTCCCTTTTCCCAGGACCAGCTCAAGGGTGCTACTAAGAGCAATGTGCCCCTGGCCCTGATCACAGCTCCAGGGAAGTGTCACAGAGATTTTGCCCAGGGAAAAAGTAATGTCATAAGAACAGAGAGCTCCAAATCTTCCCCCAAAGGAACGGACTTTATCTGATCAGGAAAGTTCAAGCTTAGGGATGCTCTTGAAAATGATGGCGATTTGGAATGGGGGTGTTAAACAGTTAAGAGGAGGGTGGTAGCTCTGTGAAAGTAATGATCTTAAACACAGGCTGCTTAGTTTATCAGAGAGAATCAAGGAAAGAGATAGCTAAGAAAAGCCTTCTTGGGATCAGGACAAATGTCAAAGATTGGCCTCAAGAACTACCCCTGAAAAAGGACCCAAATCAAATTGGATTAAACTGTGGAACAGTTTTATTCCCTGGGCATTGTCAAAAATAAAAGAGCAATCAGCCAGCAGTCTAACAGACGGGTGTGATAGCAACAGAGGCAGATATCTTAACAGAGACCAGGGAAAGAGAGAGTCAAAGAAAGCCCTGATGAAATCATTGCTATCTCTGGGTGACTGTGCACGTGTTCAGGGACGCATCTTCTGGTGAAAGACTGAACGCTTTCCCCCTGAGATCAGGAACAAGACAAGACTGTGCACTTTCACTTCTTCTATTCAACACTGTACGTGAGGTTCTAGTTAGTCACAGTATTCAAGAATATGACATAAAATGATCCAGATTTGAAGGGAAAAAAAAGTAAAATTATCTCTTTCTATATGTCATAATATTGGATATAAGAAATCTGAAGGAATCCACTGAAAATGTATTAGAGCTAATGAACAAATTCTGCAAGATTGCATCCTATAAGAGCAACATGAAAAAATCAACTGTATTTCTATACATTAGCAATGAACAATCTGAAAATAAAATTAAGAAAACAATTCTGTTTATAGTAGCATCCAAAATAATAAAATATTCAGGAATAAATTTAACAAAAGAAGTGTAAAACGTATCCTTTAAAAACTAAATAAAATTTGTTAAAAAATTAAAGACCTAAATAAATGGAAAGATATCCCATATTCACCTTACATCACATATGAAAATTAACTCAAAATGGATCAAACACACAAATATGAATTAAAACTATAAAATTCTTAGAAGATAACATAGGTGCAAATTTTTGTGATCCTATCTTAGGCAATGATTTCTTAGGTATGATACCAAAAGCACAAGTGACCAAAGCGAAAATAGATAAATTGGACTTCATCAAAATTTAAAATTTTTATGCATTAAAAGTGACTACAAGAGAGTACAAAGTAACACAAATGATGGGAGAAAATATTTTCAAATTGTATATCTGATAAGAGATTAATATATAGGTTAATTATATCCATACAATGGAATATTTTTTGGCAATAAGAGAGAATGCCATATTGAAACATTGCATCATGAATGAACCTTGGAAACAACATATTAAGTGAAAGAAGCCAGTCACAAAAGACCATGTATTATACGATTGCATTTTTATGAAATGTCGAGAATAGGAAAATCTACAGAGACATAAAATAGATTAGTGGTTGCTTCAGGCTGGCAAATTTGGAGGGAAATGAGAAACAACTGCTAATGGGTATGGGATTGCTTTTTGGAGTCATGAAAATATTCTACTACTGATTATAATTACATTTGTACAACTTTGAATATACTAGAAGCCATTGAATTTTACATTGTAAAAGGGGGAATTTATGGCAGGATAACTGTATCTCAATACAAGTAATATATATCTATTATATACACAACTATAGATATACACACAGTTCAGAGAGCTTCGTTTGCAAACCAGGAAGCCTGAAGCCAAGGCTCAGCTATGTCACTAAACAGCATGATGTTCTTTAAAAAATATACACAGAGAACTGTAAGCACTCAACGGACTGCAAGTGACTGTAACTTCCTTTAATGCAAGACTTGTTAGTTACTAATTTATGTTTGAAACACCTGCAGAGTCTAATATGAAAAGAAAATGATCTAGAGCAGTGGTTCTTAACTGGGGGTGATTTTACCCTCTGAGGAATATTGACACCATCTGGAGACATTTTGGTTGTAATTACCATCATTTAGTGAGTAGATGACAGGGATGCTGCTAAATAGTTTATGAAGCACAGGACAGCATCCCTAACAATCATTCCACCACAATATCAATAGTGATGAGGTTTAGAAACCCTGATCTAGGGAGAAAATTGCAAGATAAAAATAATAAAAGGTCACAAAATGGGTTTTAGACAGAGAGAACTAACATCTGGTTAGGGAATTAGAAAATACGTCATGGATGATTTAGAAAAGGCATCCATGTCCTATGAGATGGGTCTTGAGGGATGCATAAAATTTCCATAGGCAGAGATAGGCTACATGAGGAAGGCTGTCCAGATCAAGGGAACAGCATAGACAAATGTGCTGGGGCGGAGAAACTTAAGAGAACATGCGGGGAACAGAAAATGATCTAGAATTATTTGAAGCCAATTTGGACGTAGGGAGTAAAGCTTAAAATCATTTGGTTGAAATAAAATTGTGATTCACGAAAGCAAATATAAGTAAGGGAATTTTAACATAGTTCAGTAGAGGACGAAAAACTGTTAACGGTGTCTTGGCATTTTGATGACGTGATCATAGATATACTTGGAGAAGTTTATTTGGCAATTGCAATAGGACTTTGAAAGTCTGTTGACTCCAGGATAAATTAGGAGGTGACAGTAATAGTACAGGAGAAAAGTATTGTTGGGTTTGTATTAGGTGTTTGTGAGAATAAACAATTAAAAATAAGTAGATTTGAGCTGCAGAATGGAGATTGGAAGAGGGCTTGACTGTTCACTGAAAGGTGTCACAGAGTACAGAGAAAATTAATGTTGACACAGTATGATCCGTCATCAACCAAACCTGAAATATAGTCTTTCCTGGAAATATCCTGAATATGATCCAGGCTATGTAAGTAAAGAAAAAATCAAAAGCTTTCTTTTGAGGACCTTGATAAATGGGCAAGTGATTACATTAGTGGTGAAGGTGGAAGGGTAGCAAACTGGAGATCATAGCTATGGAACTACTAGGAAAGGGAAGACTGGTAAAAATATTAATTCTTAAGGGAGGAGACATTTGGTTCAGGTCGCAGATCTTTTTTAACTTACCCATGAATCCCAAGACTCCTGTTGTTAAAAGGAGAAAGAAACAGAAGATTCCAAGAATCACTATAGTGGGAAACCAGGCAAATGGAACTGAAGACCCTGCCCAGAGAGAAAAAAAAGAGGCTGAGGAGATCAGCAAAGGAAAGACTGAATTACAGGGTTTAGAGGGAGACATTCCATAAATTCAAGACCCTAACTCTTGAATGTCTTCAAACTTGAAATTATAAACTGAAAGGGATACTGTACAATTTGAAACATCAACAGACTGAGAGTTACATGCCTGGGTTCTACTCCCTATTCTGCTACTATTTACCTCTTAGGGAAGTCACTTATTCTAACTTTACCAAAATAATCCTCTGATTCATCTTCATGATTTATGAATACAAAGTGAATACTAGATATGTGGACTGGGTTTTTGAGATGCAAACATACTTCTAAATAAAACATATCTGGGGCTTCCCTGGTGGCGCAGTGATTGAGAATCTGCCTGCCAGTGCAGCGGACACGGATTCGAGCCCTGGTCTGGGAAGATTCCACGTGCCGCGGAGCAACTGGGCCCATGAGCCACAATTACCGAGCCTGCGCGTCTGGAGCCTGTGCTGCGCAACAAGAGAGGCTGCGATAGTGAGAGGCCTGTGCACCGCTATGAAGAGTGGCCCCCGCTTGCCACAACTAGAGAAAGCCCTCGCACAGAAGCGAAGGCCCAACACAGCCATAACTAACTAACTAACTAAATAAATAAATAAACTAAACAAAACATATCTGTATAGGCAATTTTATTGACCCATAGTCAGAAGATATTTATTATCCTGTAAATATCATATGCTTGCATATATATATAAATATCCATCATTTTCTCATTGGAGCCTCACTACAGTTCCTCAACAGTAGAAGAAATTATAATTCCAAACATGTATCAAATAATGTTAATCAAATATTATTTCTTGAAACTTCATAAAATGAGTGGATATAGACATCAGGAGATTCACAATTGTTTCCAAATTGAAAAGCAGTAATTTTCCTACTTGATTTGCTCAGTTATGAATTTATGTATATAGCACCCAAACTACATTAATTATCTGGAATATACTAAATATGGACATTTCACTTTCAATACCATTTTTTTGTTTACATTATAAGATATAGTTTAAGCAACCTCATGAAACTGGGCAGGCTAACATAGTTATTTGCGACTGTGGTAAGCTGAGCAATTGGAGGACAGGTAAGCTAGGTCCTCTACATAAACTTTACCTTTTCCTTCAGGTGATTCAGTTCTTGTTATCTTTGTCCGATTGGACTTTGTAGTGCATATTTTCATTTCTGCATAAATTAGCTGCTCTTTTTTCTCTGGAGATTAAAAGAGAGACGTGGTTACCACGCCATAGTCACACTGTTTCTTAGAAAGCATGTAGGTTATCAGTATGTGTGAAGGGAGTTGACAGAATAGGATTTTTTCCAAATCGAGGAGATCTATCTACTTGTTTTCTTCTTACCATGTGAAGTCCATCAGGTAAATCTTTTAAGTAACAAGATCTTGAAAAAGAGTTAGACATAATGTGTCATATGATAAATTATAATGAAATTCTTTAGAAAAATTATTTAACAAGGAAAAGAAAATAATATCAGAATTCAGTAGGAACTGGGAGAAAAAAATACTCACTTTCTTTTTGCTTCTGCTTCTTGGAAGGAATGAGTTTCAACTCTGCATATTCTGGTTGTTTTTCATTCATCTCTAAAAATTTTTGAGATAAAATTCTAAGACGCAGAAATCAACAGTTCTTTTTGAAACTAAGTGTTCAAATTCTATCTTTCTGAGTTCTTTGTGTATTATTGAAATCACTATTTCATACCATTTAAATACTGTTGCATGATTTTACTTCTGCAATTTTCTTCCAAGGAAGATTTTTGCCTCAGATTATTTTCTTTCTCATTCTTAAAATTATCAGTCACCAGCATCTCTTTAGATGTTATTTCACCTGTTACCTGGAGTTCTCCAAATGTGGTATTTAACTTTAAAAGGGTAACAGTGCTATGATCTATGAAATGTTTATACTACACTTAAAAACTGTCCCTATCCAGAAAAATAAAAAGATAATTTTTATGAGTCATTTTGTATTGTAAAGATAAATAGTGTTACATAATAGGTTATTCTAAAATTTCTCTTTCAGGAGTTCTCCTGATTTTTTTTCTATTTATCTTCACTCTTTTTTTTATGATTAAAGATAGTTTACTTTCCATAATCTCCTGAAGAATCTCTTCCAACAAGTTGTTAAAAATGAAAGCCCTACAATTGGGACGCAAATTAGTTTAGTCGTACTCTTGTGGGGTGTGTAGCATTGTGCCCATAATATTTAAAGGCATAGGCTAAAAGCAACCAATTCTCCTTGAAATGTTAACTTTGCTTGAAAATTTTTTGAAAAGTTAATTAATTTATTTCAAATATCATTTTTATAATCAAAGCAATTTATATAGAATAGAATTCTGATAACATAAAAAGTTTAAAAATTCTTATGTTCACTAGTTTGCCAGCGTATCATGAAATAAAACACTTTTTATATATTTTATTTCCTCAGAGAATTATGCCCTGTTGTTGTCTTTTATACTATGATTAAAATATATAGACCTTTGTGTGTTCATAATATTCACTTATAACATTTAATAGTTTCCCACAAGATAACTTCTCATAAGAAAACATGATTGTGCAGAAATAGATTTATAATGCCTTTAAAAATTCTTTACCAACTTTGTAATATCTCATGAATATGGAAACTATAGCACATAAATAAGAAAATTCTAGATTTGGATGTGAAATAGAGAAACACACTATTATACAGACAAGAACAATTAATTACTGATTAAATAATTATTTTATTATTCATGTCCTGCCTTCATCGATGTGACCATTTGCTTTATTAACTCAGTTAATCTGAGAGATCTCTTGAAATATTTGCTAACAACGCTATCAGTTATATTCAATGGTAAACCATGAAAAAATCTGAGGTAATTTACCTTGTAAAGTGAGTTTTAAACCTGAATGGGTTAGTTCTCTTTCTACAAGATTAAATTTACTGGATTACTTTTTAAAATCTCTATTCTCTGTGCTCCGTATACGCAATCAAGGGGCACTAGTAACGATGAGATAAGCTGAGAGCGACAGCTAGAGATATAGTTGGTGATACCTGTGTCAGTGTGGTAGTTTCTGCTGGAATCTGGTCCCAATGGAAGAGGTGAGCCCCAGTGGGCGAATGGCACAGTTGTGTAAGCTGTAGCTCAAGACGACTCTTCTGGGCTCTATATGTTATTGGCTCTTGTTATCAAAGAAGCTTCAGTATTTGCCAGCTTTTCATGAACATGTGAGAAAGCAGTTCATATTTGTACTTCAGGCTTCACAATTTGCATCTTCTACGGAGAAAGGCAGTTTTTAAGCAAGGGAGATGAATGGGCAATATAATTTAAAGGGCCATGCCCATTGTGCACAGAATTCAACACTGAACTTTAAAAAAAAAAAAAAAAAGCACAGAAAAGGTCACCATCACCACTATGACCACCACCAAACACTATGGTTCTAAATATAATCCCTATATAGATCAGACACTAGTTTGGGCTCTAAATAGAAACTGTATGTAATGGGATATTTAAATCCATCTTCTAAACTATGTTAGTGTTAGCTAAGTGAAAATATTAATACATGAACACTAATAGTCCATAATTCTCCACAGTTATCTGAAGGAGATTTTGAAAAATAAAGTTTTAAGATGTTAAGTTTTATTAGATGAAGAGCCAGTCAATCCCTGGTTCCTTTAAAATATATCTAAATTCAATTGCTTTATTCTTCGAAACATTTTTTTCAGAACCTATACTTTTTACAGTCTGGTTTTTCAATTCATTCCAATACAAGTATACTCTATATTCTCTAAATATACTCCCTCTATATAAACTTCAGGTTTTGAGGTTTTGGTTCCCTTCTCCTTCAGTCTGTACTCTAATTATAAAGAGTAGAAATATATTGGCTTCCCCCTTAATAGCCTAAAGTGGCATTTCCAATGGTGTAATGGATAAACGGTGGCAGTGCTGTTGGAATATATACGTTTCAACTCAGTAGAAAAAGATTGATAGCTTTATCTGTTTTCACCATTCAATAATGATAAAAAACACAATCAAGAAATGTATTTCAATTGTGGATTTCATTCCTTCAAAAAAACCCATTTTAGACTGGTACATTTGCAAGAGTTTTCCATTGAGTTCTAGTATGGAGAAATGATGACAAAAGAAAAACCGATTTTGATGTAAAAACAAGTTGTTTGTTACGGAAAATTTCAAGCAGAATAAGTGTAATAAAAAAATAACCCTATGTAGCCTGAGAAAGAGGAATATTATTTATGTTCTGGCTATATGTTCTTTCTGGCTTTGTTATAGTCCCTTCTTATTCTTGTCTTGCTCTCTCAAACTGCTATAGACTTCATCTAAAACAACCATCTAGTAAGCTCAACACCCAACACCACTGTAATTGGAATATTAGAACCTGAAAACATTTGCTTAGGGCTTAGCTTCTCACATTTGGAAGTCCATCAAACATTTCCATTTCTTCCTAATCACTAACTCTCTGCCCTTAACCGAAAAGTCAATTCTGGGATCGACTTCTTTATCACTTTTCTTTACAATATTATACCTCTTTACAGCAATTTTTCTTTTTTAACCAATGATATAATGTAATAATTATTTTCATCATGAAACATATATGCCCCATTATTTCTAAATAGTTCACTAATTCTTTAATCTTTCATATTGAAAATAGTTCTCTTAGTCTTTACTACGATTATGCTTCACCTTATAAATTACCTTCTCCAATTCTAAAAAATGACTTTACCCAGATTACTGAATCTTTTACAACACTGTGCTAAGCACTTTACAGGTATTATCTCATTTAATCCTGAAATAATTTGAAATTTATAAAAAATATCACATTTTTTATTATTAGATGATAATACAACATAGTAGGCATTGTTAACTTTTTGTTGGCTTTTCCTTCTGTTTTAATTTCAATGACACACATATGTAGATAAACACAAAAACATCCAAAACTCACAGTACATTGAAGAGCCTGTTATTTCATGTAAGCCTCAGCTTCCAGTTAGCACCAAGAGGAAAAAAGAAACAAACTTAAAGAACTCAAAATTTCAAAATATGGAAAAGAGGAGGATGTTAAGAAAATGTTAGCATTGGGAACACAATATTTATCATCTATGATGTATACTACTTAAAAATAATCTTGGTGATATCACATTTTTCAAAATTTTATTTGTGCTTTATTTCACGGATTATAACAATTAAAAATCAATATGTATTTTCTGACTTCTTTTATATACTAAAGGAAGTGTATAAAGTATACAAAGTATACTTTATATACTTCCTTTATATACACATTGGAAATTTATTTTACTTTCTGCCTTAGTATTTTAATAATATGAGCTAACAGGTCACACCTATTAGTATTCACTATTTTGCTTTTATTTTTTAACGTCTTTATTGGAGTATAATTGCTTTACAATGTTCTGTTAGTGTCTGCTTTAGAACAAAGTGAATCAGCTGTACGCATACATATATCCTCATATCTCCTTCCTCTTGTGTCTCCCTCCCAACCTCCCTATCCCACCCCTCTAGGTGGTCACAAAGCACCGAGCTGATCTCCCTGTGCTATGTGACTGCTTCCCACTAGCTATTTTTTTACATTTGTTAGTATATATAAGCCCATGCCACTCTCTCCCTTCGTCCCAGCTTACCCTTTCCCCTTCCTGTGTCCTCAAGTCCATTCTCTACATCTGCATCTTTATTCCTGTCTTGCCCCTAGTTTCTTCAGAACCTTTTTTTTTTTTTAGATTCCATATATATGTGTTAGCATACGGTATTTGTTTTTCTCTTTCTGACTTACTTCACTCTGTATGACAGACTCTAACTCCATCCACCTCACTACAAATAACTCAATTTGGATTCTTTTTATGGCTTAGTAATATTCCATTGTATATATATGCCACATCTTCTTTTTTTTTTTTTTTTTTTTTTTCTTTTTGTGGTATGCGGGCCTCTCACTGTTGTGGCCTCTCCCGTTGCGGAGCACAGGCTCCGGACGCGCAGGCCCAGAGGCCATGGCTCACGGGCCCAGCCGCTCCGCGGCACATGGGATCCTCCCAGACCGGGGCACGAACCCGTATCCCCTGCATCGGCAGGCGGACTCTCAACCACTGCGCCACCAGGGAGGCCCTTGCCACATCTTCTTTATCCATTCATCTGTCGATGGACACATAGGTTGCTTCCATGTCCTGGCTATTGTAAATAGAGTTGCAATGAACACTGTGGTACATGACTCTTTTTGAATTATGGTTTTCTCAGGGTATATGCCCAGTAGTGGGATTGCTGGGTCATATGGTAGTTCTATTTTTAGTTTTTTAAGGAACCTCCATACTGTTCTCCATAGTGGCTGTATCAACTTACATTCCTACCAACAGTGCAAGAGGGTTCCCTTTTCTCCAAACCCTTTTCAGCATTTATTGTTTGTAGATTTTTTGATGATGGCCATTCTGACTGCTGTGAGGTGATACTTCATTGTAGTTTTGATTTGCATTTCTCTAATGATTAATGATGTTGAGCATTCTTTCATGTGTTTGTTGGCAATCTGTATATCTTCTTTGGAGAAATTTCTGTTTAGGTCTTCTGCCCATTTTTGGATTGGTTTGTTTGTTTTTTTGCTATTGAGCTGCATGAGCTGCTTGTAAATTTTGGAGATTAATCCTTTGTCAGTTGCTTCATTTGCAAATATTTTCTCCCACTCTGAAGGTTGTCTTTTCATCTTGTTTATGGTTTCCTTGGCTGTGCAAAAGCTTTTAAATTTCATTAGATCCCATTTTTTAATTTCTGTTTTTATTTCCATTTCTCTAGGAGGTGGGTCAAAAAGGATCTTGCTGTGATTTATGTCATAGAGTGGTTCTGCCTATGTTTTCCTCTAAGACTTCTATAGTGTCTCACCTTACATTTAGGTCTTTAATCCACTTTGAGTTTATTTTTGTGTATGGGGTTAGGAAGTGTTCTAATTTCATTCTTTTACATGAAGCTGTCCAGTTTTCCCAGCACCACTTTTGTGTGTGTCTTTTGTGTTTTCATACAAATTGTGCAATTTTCTGTTCTAGTTCTGTGAAAAAATGTCATTGGTAGTTTGATAGGGATTGCATTGAATCTGTAGATTACTTTGGATAGTAGAGTTATTGTCACAATGTTGATTCTTCCAATCCAAGAACATGGTATATCTCTCCATCTCTTTGTATCATGTTTAATTTCTTTCATCAGTGTCTTATAGTTTTCTGCATACAGGTCTTTTAACTCCTCAGGTAGGTTTATTCCTAGGTATTTTATTCTTTTTGTTGCAGTGGTAAATGGGAGTGTTGCCTTAATTTCTCTCTCAGATTTTTCATCATTAATGTATAGGAATGCAAGAGATTTCTGTGCATTAATTTTGTATCCTGCTACTTTACCAAATTCACTGATTAGCTCTAGTAGTTTTCTGGTAGCATCTTTAGGATTCTCTATGTATTGTATCATGTCATCTGCAAACAGTGACAGCTTTACTTCTTCTTTTCCTATTTGGATTCCTTTTATTTCTTTTTCTTCTCTGATTGCTCTGGCTAAAACTTCCAAAACTATGTTGGATAATAGTGGTGAGTGTGGACAACATTGTCTTGCTCCTGATCTTAGAGGAAATGGTTTCAGTTTTTCACAGATATGTTGGCTGTGGGTTTGTCATATATGGCCTTTATTTTGTTGAGGTAAGTTCCCTCTATGCCTACTTTCAGGAGGGTTTTTTTTTTATCATAAATCGGTGTTTAATTTTGTCAAAAGCTTTTTCTGCATCTATTGAGATGATCGTATGGTTTTTCTCCTCTAATTTGCTTATATGGTTTATCACATTGATTGATTTGCATATATTGAAGAATCCTTGCATTCCTGGGATAAACCCCACTTGATCATGGTGTATGATCCTTTTAATGTGCGTTTGGATTCTGTTTGCTAGTATTCTGTTGAGGATTTTTGCATCTATGTTCATCAGTGATATTGGCCTGTAGTTTTCTTTCTTTGTGACATCTTTGTCTGGTTTTGGTATCAGGGTGATGGTGGCCTCATAGAATGAGTTTGGGAGCGTTCCTCCCTCTGCTATATTTTGGAAGAGTTTGAGAAGGATAAGTGTTAGCTCTTCTCTAAATGTTTGATAGGATTCTCCTGTGAAGCCATCCGGTCCTGGGCTTTTGTGTGTTGGAAGATTTTTAATCACAGTCTCAATTTCAATGCTTATGAATGGTCTGTTTATATTTTCTACTTCTTCCTGGTTCAGTCTAGGAAAGTTGTGCTTTTCTAAGAATTTGTCCATTTCTTCCAGGTTGTCCATTTTATTGGCATAGAGTTGCTTGTAGTAATCTCTCATGATCTTTTGTATTTCTGCAGTGTCAGTTGTTACTTCTCAAATTTCATTTCTAATTCTACTGATTTGAGTCTTCTCCCTTTTTTTCTTGATGAGTCTGGCTAATGGTTTATCAATTTTGTTTATCTTCTCAAAGAACTAGCTTTTAATTTTATTGAACTTTGCTATTGTTTCCTTCATTTCTTTTTCATTTATTTCTGATCTGGTCTTTATGATTTCTTTCCTTCTGCTAACTTTGGGTGATTTTTGTTCTTCTTTCCCTAATTGCTTTAGGTGTAATATTAGGTTGTTTATTTGAGTTTATCTTGTTTCTTGAGGTAGGATTGTATTGGTATAAAATTTCCTCTTAGAACTGCTTTTGCTGCATCCCATAGGTTTTGGGTTGTCGTGTTTTCATTGTCATTTGTTTCTAGGTATTTTTTGATTTCCCCTTTGATTTCTTCAGTGATCTCTTGGTTAATAAGTAGTATATTGTTTAGCCTAAATGTGTATGTGTTTTTTACAGATTTTTTCCCTGTAATTGATATCTAGTGTCATAGCATTGTGGTCGGAAAAGATTCTTGATACGATTTCAGTTTTCTTAAATTTACCAAGGCTTGATTTGTGATCCAAGATATGATCTATCCTGGAGAGTGTTCCATGAGCACTTGAGAAGAAAGTGTATTCTGTTGTTTTTGGATGGAATGTCCTGTAAATATCAATTAAGTCCATCTTGTTTAATGTGTCATTTAAAGCTTGTGTTTCCTTATTTATTTTCATTTTGGATGATCTGTCCATCGGTGAAAGTAGGGTGTTAAAGTCCCCTACTATGATTGTGTTACTGTTGATTTCCCCTTTTATGGCTGTTAGCATTTGCCTTATGTATTGAGGTGCTCCTATGTTGGGTGCATAAATATTTAAAATTGTTATATATTCTTCTTGGATTGATCCCTTGATCATTATGTAGTGTCCTTCTTTGTCTCTTGTAATAGTCTTTATTTTAAAGTCTATTTTGTGTGATATGAGAATTGCTACTCCAACTTTCTTCTGATTTCCATTTGCATGGAATATCTTTTTCCATCCCCTCACTTTCAGTCTGTATGTGTCCCTAAGTCTGAAGTGGGTCTCCTTTAGACAGCATATATATGGGTTTTGTTTTTGTATCCATTCAGCCAGTCTATGTCTTTTGGTTGGATCATTTAATCCATTTACATTTAAGGTAATTATCAATATGTATGTTCCTATTTCCATTTTCTTAATTGTTTGGAGTTTGTTCTTGTAGGTGTTTTCCTTCTCTTGTGTTTCCTGCCTAGAGAAATTCCTTTAGCATTTGCTGTAGAGCTCGTTTGGTGGTGCTGAATTCTCTTAGCTTTTTCTTGTCTGTAAAGGTTTTAATTTCTCCATCAAACCTGAATGAGATCTTTGCTGGGTAAAGTAATCTTGCTTGTAGGTGTTTCCCTTTCATCACTTTAAATATGTCTTGCCACTCTCTTCTGGCTTGCAGAGTTTCTGCCGAAAGATCAGCTGTTAACCTTATGGGGATTCTCTTGCATTTAGTTTGTTGTTTTTCCCTTGCTGCTTTTAATATTTTTTTCTTGGTATTTAATTTTTGATAGTTTGATTAATATGTGTCTTGAGTGTTTTCCCTTGGATTTATCCTGTACGGGACTCTCTGCTCTTCCTGGACTTGATTAACTATTTCCTTTCCCATATTAGGGAAGTTTTCTACGATAATCTTTTCAAATATTTTCTAAGTCCCTTTCTTTTTCTCTTCTTTTTCTGGGACCCCTATAATTCAAATGTTGGTGCATTTAATGTTGTCTCCGAGGTCTCTGAGACTGTTCTCAATTATTTTCATTCTTTTTTGTGTATTCTGTTCTTTAGTAGTTATTTCCACTATTTTATCTTCCAGATCACGTATCCATTCTTCTGCCTCAGTTATTCTGCTATTGATTCCTTCTAGAGAATTTTAAATTTCATTTATTGTGTCATTCATCATTGTTTGTTTGCTCTTTATTTCTTCTAGGTCCTTGTTAAACATTTCTTGTATTTTCTCCATTCTTTTCCCAAGATTTTGGATCATCTTTACTATCATTACTCTGAATTCTTTTTCAGGTAGACTGCCTATTTCCTCTTCATTTGTTTAGTCTGGTGGGTTTTTACCTTGCTCCTTAATCTGCTGCATATTTCTCTGTCTTCTCATTTTGCTTAACTTACTGAGTTTGGGGTCTCCTTTTTGCAGGCTGCAGGTTTGTAGTTCCCTTTGTTTTTGGTGTCTGCCTCCAGTGGCTAAGGTTGGTTCAGTGGGTTGTGCAGGCTTCCTGGTAGAGGGGACTAGTGCCTGTGGTCTGGTGGATGAGGCTGGATCTTGTCTTTCTGGTGGGCAGGACTGCGTCCAGTGGTGTGTTTTGGGGTGTCTGAGAACTTAGTATGATTTTGGGCCACCTCTCTGCTAATGGGTGGCATTGTGTTCCTGTCTTGTTTGTTGTTTGGCACAGGGTGTCCAGCACTATAGCTTGCTGGTTGCTGAGTGGAGCTGGGTATTAGCGTTGAGATGGAGATCTCTGGGTGCGCTCTTGCTGATTGATATTACATGGAGCTGGGAGGTCTCTGGTGGACCAATGTCCTGAACTCGCCTCTCCCACCTCAGGCCTGACACCCGGCCGGAGCACAAAGACCCTGTCAGCCACACAGCTTTTGGGAAGTCTGAGGTTTTCTGCCAGCATTCAGTAGGTTTTCTGTAGGAGTTATTCCACATGTAGATGTATTTCTGATATATTTGTGGGGAGGAAGTTGATTTCCACCTCTTACTCCTCTGCCATCTTGAAGGTGACACCAGATTTTTCAATTTAGAGTCAGAAAGTAAACAAAATAAAAATGAATTACAATATAGGCAGACAATCAGTGTAGAATATTTTTAATAAAATCTCTGCCATCTCTACCCTTGGCTTTAGTGAGGTCTTTTTTTTTTTTTTTTTTTTTTTTTTTGCCGTACGCAGGCCTCTCACTGTTGTGGCCTCTCCCATTGTGGAGCATAGGCTCCGGATGCACAGGCTCAGCGACCATGGCTCACGGGCCCAGCCGCTCTGCAGCATGTGGGATCTTCCCAGACTGGGGCACGAACCCGTGTCCCCTGTATCGGCAGGCGGACTCTCAACCACTGCACCACCAGAGAAGCCCCTACTGAGATCTTTGAATGAACAGGAATGTTATAATACTCTTCTGGGTCAACCAACCTTGTATTTCATACATTAAAAGATAAAATGTGATATATTTTTAGGATTATTTGTAAGACCTTTTGATCTGAACTGGACATAGGACCGTGGGAAACTTGTGACCACTGCCTGTATCTGAGGCATCTTGTGTGGTTTCACCTGACTCATACATACATTAGTTTCTATGAGGTTATAGCCCCGATAAGAGTCTTAGGTCTATTTTTGTTTGTGTACAATATCTATTTATTCCCACTACAAATATTGAACTTTTTTCACTTGAGCAGTAAAGAGCAAAAGGTAGATTGTCGGTGGCTACCCAACCATATTTATATGAATAGAATTTGTTTTTCCTCTGAAACAAAGTCAGGGTGGGGGTAGTACCAAAAAACCTTAAGCCAAACTGTCACTATCTGGACATATAGGTTTTATTATGTGATTTCTCTCTTCAAATGTCTTTTTATATAAGCAGTCATTTAAATCCACCTTTGATGAACAGATATGTTATTTACAGCCTTATTCCTTTTTAAAATTCCTCTGGTTGTCTAGAGCCTTAGTTTCCATATACCTGTGTCTTCCTTTACTGCATACTCAGTTCTCATAAAAATTTTCACTCTAGACTACTCAATTATATTACTTATGACAGTGGCTTTTCCTAATTTATTTCTGGAGTGATGGACTATTACCTGTACAAACTAGATGGTATTTAAAGGCTTGTTGTACATAGTTTAGTTAAGTAGGGGTGATTTTATTTTTGTATACCTATTAGAAAATATCCAGTTAGAGATTCAGATTTCCTCTGTGGTTTTTACCAAATTAAGTTAGTTTCATACAACTGTATGTAGCTGTACCACCTGAGGCTAGGTCTGGACTTGTCATCAGCTGTAGGAGGATAGTGGAAGAAATATCTCTTCATTCATCTGCCAACAACTTTGTAAGCTCTTCTTCACCTTTGGGATAAAGAAATCATCCAAAAGTCTCCATAATGTCAAATGCTTCAGACTGTGATCAACCTCCAGGTATTTTTTTTTAAATCTAAATGTCTTGTGCCATTTTAATGAAAATAAAATTTTTGTTGTTTTTGTTTGTCATAAGTGCTGGTTATGATTATACTAGGGACATTGTATTTTTAATATTTCCCACATATACCTGAAAGAGTGCCTTTAAATATATTTAAAAGAAATAATTATGTATTTCCTGGCTTGGTCCAAAGTGTAATCAACAGTTTAAATACTTCTAGGAAAGCTGGATGGGCTGTTGAGTGGAAATGTGTTTTGAGTATCTTCGATTTTACTACTACTATATTTGTATTTCTAGTGATCTTTGAAAGTGGTAATGAATCTCTTAAGTTCTAATCTCACTTGCTTTACAAGGTTATAAAGTAATTATATATTTTCTATGCTAAAAGAAAACACAGAGCAGACAGAGACAATCCCTATTGTGGACGTGGAACGGCCTCTTGCCCTTCCTCCTCCTCCTCCACCTGAGGATGCATGGGGCCCGATTCCTGAGCACACCAATGCGGATGGTAAAGTAGATATACCAGATTTTATTCATTTACGGTCTCTCTTTGTTATCTTTAGATACATCTTCCATTTTATGTTTCTCTAGTTGTTACTATTCGGAAATTTTAAAATTTAGAGAAAATACAAAGATTAAAACATTTTCAAAATATATATAGAAGTAAAACGAAAGTGTATTTTCTGACAGGTTTGAAATTTTCATATATTAAGGAGCATAGTTAAAGATGAAAGAAGCCATTGGTCGAAATTTAGACTCGTTTTCTCACATGAAACGGAGAGACTTAAGCTTGTTCAAGGTTTAAAACTCAGAAAGTTTGTAAAAAAGACAAAGAAAGGTAGAACCCTATTACATGATGCCTCCTTTTGATCATAATTAAACTTAACATGTTTTAATAGAACAGGGTTTTCCAACCTCGGCACTAAAGACATTTTGGGCTAGGTAACTCTTTGCTGTGGGACACTGTTTAGTGACTGTAGGATGTTTAACACCATTCTTGGCATCTATGCACTAGATGTCAGTGCCACCCGCCCGTCAGTTATGATGCCAAGAATGTCTCCAGATATTTATTAATGTCTCCTGGGGAACAAACTTTCCTCTGGTTGACAACCACCAAGTTATATGATTCAGAAAGTTAAAGAAATGGTTTGGGTATTAGTCATGAATATAACCATTCTCTTGACAGCAATTTTTGACCTTGTTTCAGAAATACAATTCTTCCAAACTATAAAGAAATATCTTTTTTATGCTGGAGTTTATACATTTATTTTGGAGGGAAATAAACTTAACAATAAAAGACTATTAACAATGATCTCTGAAAGTTTAGTTTCTAGAATGTGGGGATGTAGCATATTATTTTTGTGAAATTGAATAAATGATAGATGTTGTTTGACCTAAAACCAAATATCATCCCTTTAAAACATTCACTAAGATTTACTGTAATTCTTTATGAAGGGAACATACCACTAGTCATCAAGTTCAAATAAAGAGTTCTATCTTAATAATAACACAGATTTAAAATTGTTAAGCATTTCTCCATCTGATCATATTAATGAGGATAACGTAATCTGAACTGAAATTTTGTGTCTAGTTTAAGGGTATTTAATAATCCCTGTATGGAAAATTTTCATCTGTGCTGGAAGTCCCCAAAGACACACTCAGGTTTAATGTTTCACTAGGAGAACTCACAGAACTCTATACAGTTGTACTCTAGCTGAGATTTACGACAATGAATGGATAACAAGTATCATCAGCAAATGGAAAAGGCACATGGAGTGAAGTGTTGGGGAGACCAAGCTCAGGCTTGCAAGGGTTCTCTCCCAGTAGAGTCACACAGGTCACACGAATTCCCCAGCACCAAGTTGGGACTATGTGTCACATGTTGCCAACCAGGGAAACTCATTAGAGAATCAATGTTCAGGGTATTTATTGGGGGTTAATCACATAGGCAGCTTCCAGCTGGCATGTAACAAAATTACAGACTTCCTGAAGGAAAGCAACGGGTTCAGCACAAGCTATATTGTTTGCACAAACAGTGGGGACATGGTAAGCCGTGCCTATCCATTAATGGTTGTGGAAACCCTACTGAAATGTAGGTTTCCAGATGCCAGCCAAGGCCAGCCTTGTAAGAGGGCCTTTCAGGATAACAAATCAGGTCTGCTACTTTAATTCTTTTCTGTACATCCTCCAAAATAGTTTTTTCCCCCTGTCATTCAGCCTAATAGTTCATAGTAATTCACGCATTGGGCATTATTTTTCAGAAAATGTGGGCATTTTAACAATAATAAAAGGAAAATGACGATATTAATCTTTCAAATAGCAGGAGTTTACATTATCTCTGATTTTCACTCACTCTGTTTCTTAGCTTCTCGTTTTTCCTTCTCTCCATGTGGAATAATCCCTGTGATCCTGGGAGTCTTCAGCCTGCTGCTTTTGATGTTGTGTGGATTCTTTGGTTATCAGTGTAAGTCCGACCTATTGGGAGAAAAGAAATAATAGACTATTTGTCAGATGACCGTATTTCATTAAACCATTCCCAGAGAATAGTTTTTGCTAAATGTTTTATTGCCATAGTGAATGCAGACCAGGGAAAAATGACATGAAAGTACCACAACTTTTTACTGTATGAACGAATTTAACCTTGTGAGTTCTCAGTAACCACATTTTGTTTCCCAGGGAAGCTATATTGTTGAAATTACTGCAGAATTTACTGAGTGTAATGATCATTATCAGTATTTTGAAAATTGGAAGTTACTATATATTAAGCTCAATGAATTTGTAACTGTCTTTATGTTGAAAATAAAAAGGAATTTTTCAGTTTGTTCAAACTGCCCATTCCTGCAGCATCCTAAATTAGATCAACAGAATGTTTGGGTTATTATTAAAATTGTTCACAACTGGTCATTTGAAAATAGTAGTTTCTCATTGATAATGTTAGCTTGAAATTCAGAATTCTACAATTTGATGAGGGAGTGAAATCCTACACATTACATCAAGTCATGATGCCAAAAGATTCATTTGAGACTTGGTTTTTGTTGCTGTTGTCATCTATTTTAATTCAGTCGAACCACTGTCCTGTTCATATAAACACACATTTAATCTTATACGGAATTAGGATGATATTTGAGATTTAGGCATAGACTTTAGAAATAATAGTGGATAAATGAAAACATACTTAGCCAAATATCTTTTTGCAGTTTTTGAAAACATTTATGGGGAACTTTATTAAAGATCTACTATAGAAATTAAGCTTCACAGTCTAATACCCTACTGTTTCATAACTGAGCATGTGTTTTATACTCGTCTGGAATTCTTGTTCCAGACTTTCAAAGTGTTCAGGAATCAGAGAACAAGATGAAGAGCCTTATCCAACAGACGGAGTCTTTGCAAAACAAAGAGGAAAACTTTCTTCAGGTCCGAAAAGCTCTTGAGCAAAATAAAGGTAATGTTAGAGCTAAAACAAACTATCTTTAGATAGTTTAGAATGCTAGATTGTTTTTCTTGTTGTAGCCATAAAATGGTTGGCTGCATTAATGCAATAGGAGCTAATAGAGCAGCATGGTGGTTTTGAAGGCTTCTTGCGTCTTAGTTCTTCATGGATATCCTGAAACTGAGTGTCTCACATTTGCCAAATGTAGCCTCTTGTATTAATTCATTCATTCAGTTAATCATTCACATTTATTCAGTGCACACCAGATGCCAGCCACTTGGCTGGTGATCAAGGATAAATACAATATGAACCCTGCCCTTGGGAGGCTTAGAGAAAATACATAGACCAAAAATAAACCAAAGTTTCAAGGTGTGCAGTAGATGTGCAAGATGTTCAGGGAGCGTGAAAATGGAAGAACTCAAATATCTGAAAAGCAGTGGTGTTTTCATAGTTTCTGAGTGCCTCCTAAGGAGAGGCACTTATAATAGAGTAATCATAAAGCTGCTTTTATGCTAATTAAATTATAATATAAAAATAGTCTATGTTGTGATAAATAAATATTTTACAAAGGCCTTGCATTGAAATGTTAGGGTTTTTTTTTTCCTTTGAGGTATTGAACCTATATTGAAAAATTAAATGAATCATCTGAAAGTCCATTAGTGATTCGTCATGTTAAAAGACTGGTTTCTCTCCTTTTTTTTTTTTTTTTTTTACTGAGATACGATTGATGTATAACCTTGTGTAATTTGGAGGGGTACAACATGTGTGTTTGATACATTTATATATTGCAATATGATTACTACAGTAGTGTTAGCTAACACCTTTAGCATGTTACATAACTATCATTTCCTTTTTGTGTCGACAATAATTAAGTTTTAATCTCTTAGCAACTTTGTGTTTATAATACAGTATTGCTGACTATAATAACTAAGTTGTGCATTTTCTTTTTTAATTTTAATTTTTATTTTTCTTGCGGTACACGGGCCTCTCACTGTTGTGGCCTCTCCCGTTGCGGAGCACAGGCTCCGGACGCGCAGGCTCAGCGGCCATGGCTCACGGGCGCAGCCACTCCGCGGCATGTGGGCTCTTCCCGGACCGGGGCACGAACCCGTGTCCCCTGCATCGGCAGGCGGACTCTCAACCACTGCACCAGCAGGGAAGCCCTAAGTTGTGCATTTAAAAAGGATGGTTTCTAAGCAGCTGATTACTTCAGCCAGAGATGAAGCTAATTAAGTAGGGAAGAGAATTGGACTAAAATTATTTGTACATTTTGTCACTTGATCATTATTGTTATTATGCCTCTTGCACAGTAAAAAATCAGATGAAAAAAATCAGATATTCCTATCTAATATTAAGTCTTGCTGTCTTATATAGAAATCTTACAGCAGCTCCTAAAACAGAATGAGTATATCACTGAGACTCTACAAGAACTAAACGTGGAACAAGGTAATTTGGAAGTGAGAAAATTCTGAGTAGATAGCAATTTTTAATAACAGCCTCATTCTTTGAAGTGGGAGAACGTGTGAAGACATGAGGCCTTGTTTGTGAGGTTCTGTGGGCTCTGAGTTGTAAATATTTTCTTTCCTAGGAGACAGGTGTGGACCTTCTCTGAGTCACTGGGTACAATACAGAGACCACTGCTACCACCAAACCGTGCAAATTGTTTCTTGGTTAGAGTGTTCGGATCTTTGCGTCTCTTTGAATGCTACATTTTTAAAGACAGAAAGGAGTAGATTGATGGTGAGATTGTAGTTCATTCTTTACTTCTGGGATAAATGTATAGTTGCCACCAGGAGAAGGAAGGGCTCACCTGCAGCTCTGAAACCAGGGTAAGGGGCACTCTCCTGCTTCGTTTTCCACTCATCTTTCCCTGGCGTGCTCCACATCAACACACCTTTCTTTCCTAACACACCATGCATGCATTCACTGAAGAAACACTGTGTTTGCTGTTCCCTCTGCATGGAGAATTCTTCTCTCAGGTGCAACCATGGCGAACTACTTCACCTCCTTCAACTATTTATTCAGTTGTCACCTTCTTAATGAGACCTGCCCCGGCAACCTTACTTAAAATTGCAACCTGTGTACCAGTGCCCACCCCACCGCCATACCCCTCCTCTGTACTTTTAGGCATTCTTACCCTGCTTTAACATTATATAGCACTTGTCACCTTCTTATGTATCATATCATTTACACGTATGTTTTTTACTTCTATCTGGCCCACATCCCCCAGAAGCAGGGATCTTTCTCATTTTTGTTCAATGATATATCTCAAGCTCTAAGAATAGGCACAGCATTAAATAAATGATAGAATAAGAAAGCAATTCATATCTTGGTGTGGTGTCTTCTTAAATATGAAATTTTCTATTATAATCATCATTTACTATTTGGTTCAGAAAAGAATAATATTTACCTAGTAAAAGTATGGTAGGGCCTCCCTGGTGGCGCAGTGGTTGAGAGTCCGCCTGCCGATGCAGGGGATACGGGTTCGTGTCCCGGTCTGGGAGGATCCCATATGCCGCGGAGCGGCTGGGTCCGTGAGCCATGGCCGCTGGGCCTGCGCGTCCGGAGCCTGTGCTCCGCAACGGGAGAGGCCACAACAGTGAGAGGCCCGCATACCGCAAAAAAAGAAAAAAAAAAAAAAAAAAAAAAGTATGGTAAATTTTACCTAGTAAAAACTGTGAAATAACTATATCAAAAGGATACAGGAGGTGAGAAGATAGGGCATGAGACTAAAAATTCTGCCTTCATAAAATAGGAAGTCATAGAACTAATAAAGAGTTAGGAACAGTTAATTGCCTCTGGAGAATGGCATTCATTGAGGGAGGAAATGACTACTATTTTGTATATACCAATATTTAGCATCATTTGACTTCTAAAACCAAGTGCATGCATTTGTGTGATAGATTTTAAAAATATATGTAAGTGTAAAAAATTGGATGAAATTACAATACAGTTAATACTGTGCCCTTTCTTTTTACAACTTAAATATTTCTAAAATACACTGGGGAAATAAAAACCTTTATCATTACTGGAACTAAGCTAAAAAAAATAAAATTTTCTATTAGCTCTCTCTCTCTTTTTTTTTTCTTCTTGGTGTTTAATTCCTGGTTTAAGAAATGCACAGACACTAAAGAACTGAAATATTTTTTCAATGTTTTATTTATCAGTGGGCATATATAGACTGCATTATTTTTATTTTTATGATTCTTTAGACACAAGTTCTATATTTTTATCTCTAATGCACTCTTAGTATTAACACCTTTGTGTATTTTGGTTCCATGTAGTACATCATGAAGTTACTTGCAGTAAATCACACTTGGCTTGGCCTGTCTTATAATGAAGAGGACAATCTGTGGAAGTGGGAGGATGGCTCCCTTCCTTCTCCTGGCCTGTAAGTTTCTAGTATAAAATCCAATTCCTTACTCCTTTTTCAATGTCTTTGGCCTAAAGAGCTTGAGGAAATAGAGAAGATCCTTTGGCCTAAAGAGCTTGAGGAAATAGAGAAGATCATTTCTCTTCTCAAAGAGGGATCGAATTTAGACCTCTTTATTTCTTGTTTTTGTTATTTCATATTATATTGTCAGTAATTTTGTAAATCATAAAGTCACTTGGATATTTCATAATTAGTGTAAATATACCCTTATTATTAGATGAGCTGAATGATTACAATTTCAGATAAGAAATATAATGTGGGGAAGAATATCATTAGTATGAATATGGGGACCTCTCTGGTATTTTTATTGGGAAGAAGTATAGATAAAATTGTCTTTCCTCAGCCAAATAATTCGGGACTTTTTTTTTTTTTTGGTTTTAAGTACATATTTTTCTATTGTTTTTCAGAAACACTGCATTAGACAGCTATGGCAGAAAAAATATTTTCAAGCTATTTCATCACTGTGTGCCAGTCTTAGATAATATTTCAAAGTTTTGATAATTTTGATAGCAGATTATTTTTATTTTGTTCCTTTAGGTTATATTATTCTGATGTTTAGTGAGGCTGTTTTTCTTATAACCTATAATAATACTTTTGACCATTTTATAATATTTACCTTTTATTTCTTGGTATGATTCCTTATATATTAAGTTTTTAATTTCTCTTGCACACATATCTTACCAGTGTTTTCCTTTAATAATTTGTCCTTTTAAGTTTATTTGCTTTTATTATATGAACAAATGGTTAACATTGAAGTATAATGAGATTGTCTTTGTTCATTTGAAATTTATTTTAAGACATAAGGTAGAAAGCTGAAACATGTACATGTATGTTCAAATGTAGATATAATTATATGTCTCTCTATGTTATTTCAATTAAGTAATCAATTGTCAATATTGTTTAAATGATTCATTTTACTTTCATCACTGATTTTAATGTCATTTATCATACACTAAAATTTAATATTTAAATAATTTTAGTCTTTTTACGTGTCCCTTAAGTATTTCATAGTTTGTGTAAATATTTTATGTGTAAATATTCTTGAATATTTTCCCAGCCTTGTCTGCACTATTGCATCAGATTGTTAGTCTATTCTAACTTTATTGTTGATCATTTTAATTACTGGAATGTTGTGAATTGAAAGTTTTCCTCTACTTCAAACCTTGTACAATGTTTGGAACATAGAACATTCAATAGGTATGTTGAATTAATGAATGAAATAACATATGAAATATTTTGGCGATTTAATATTCCCAACACAGTTCAGAATTTTTTTTCTAGTTCCCTTGGCATTTTTTTTTTTTTTTTTTTTTGCGGTACGTGGGCCTCTCACTGTTGTGTCCTCTCCCGTTGCGGAGCACAGGCTCCGGATGCACAGGCTCAGCGGCCATGGCTCAGGGGCCTAGCCGCTCCGCGGCATGTGGGATCTTCCCGGACCGGGGCACGAACCCGTGTCTCCTGCATCGTCAGGCGGACTCTCAACCACTGCGCCACCAGGGAAGCCCATCCTTTGACATTTTTAAAAGAAATGTACTCTGCATTTAATAAATCACGAAATAAGCTTTGCCTTTTTTTTTTTTTAGATAGTACTGAACAACCAGCTTTGCTCTAGAGTTGATGAAAAATCGTCTTGTTAACATTGATCTAAAATGTTGTTTATAATCTAGACCTTTAGTAAAGGACTAAATTCAATCAGCGTATTTGATAACATCTACCCTCTGGCATTTATATTAGTGGTAAATTAAAGTAAAATGTGAATTAAAGTAAAATGAACATTATCACAGCAGAGGCAAGTGTCCTGAAATATTACATATACAGTTAACCCTTGAATAATGCAACGGTGTTAGGGGCACTAACCCCTCCATGTAGTGGAATATCTGCTTCGAACTTATAGTCTACCCTTCCATAGGTGGTTCCAAAACTACATGTTAAACCAACCACAGTTAAACCAACCTGTAGTACTGTAGTATTTACCATTGAAAAAATCCGCATATAGGTAGAACTGCATAGTTCAAATCCAGGTTATTCAAGGATAAACACACACACACACTCCCTCACACACACATATATACATATACATATATATTCTAAATTTCATTACTAATTTTGGCTAGCTTTTATATCTAATGTATTTATAAGTAAATATCCCTCCTCCAACGGTAGCTGTACATGCATGTGGTTTCTATCATGCTAATCTGTACTTAAACTTAATTATGTACCCCAGATCATATGTCCTGTCTTTCCTGCTATTGCCATAATTTTCCAGCTGGACCATTCTCTTCTTCTCTATACAGGTGTACCTTTTCCCACTTATAAATACTCATAAATAACTATCACATTTTGTGAAGCTTATTTATGACTTACATGTCTATCTCTTTTTGTATATATACATGTATGAGTTCTTTGCAAAGAGGGAGAGTGCCTTTACTCCCTTGAGTTCCCTACAGTGCCAGGTATAATCGGTTTCACATAGCATGTTCTTAAGTAATGCTACTTAATTTGAACACAGTGAGTGGCCAGTGACTTGTGTTTTCTAAATTTCTCAGGAGTCTACCAAAGCCAAGTACTGATTTCCAGGGGAATTGTGTGTATGCAAATGTGCACACTGTTGGCATGGATACCTGCACCGTGTCCTCTTCATGTGTGTGTGAGAAGCCTGTCTGTGCTAAACACTCAGAAGAAAGTTAAAAAAATACTGATGAGGTTTGCACATCTCAATAACATTCCATATTCAAGATCTGCCTGCCTTTCTTCTATTGGCACTTCATGTTATTCATAACTTTTTTTTGTGTGTGACAGAAACTGATAAATGACTTCATGATAGAAGAAGCCAGAGTCTAGAGTTAAAGGAGAAAAAACAGAGAAGCACAGAAAACTTAGAAACTCATAACCTGTTTGATTTTCTGAGAATTATATAAATGAATTAATAAACATATCATTTGTCAGAAATACTTAGTCTTTGGGAGTCTTTTTTTTATATTTCAAAATCTACTTACTCATTTACAATTGTGACCCGTGGAAATAAGCATTTAGAACAAATACAGTGGGAAATATAAATGATAAATGGTTTACCACATAATATACAAAGAATGTAAAAAATGCAAAGAAATATCAATAATAACAAAAAGCAGAAATTAAAAAAAATTAATTAAAACAAATTGACGTAGTCATCTATTTCTCAAGTTGCTTGCAGAAGTCTTCCTAACAGATTTTCAATATATCAATTTCACTCACACCTTTAATTCCTTGCTTCTCATCATAACAGAAGAGATAAATTTCCTGCCAAAGGCTAGTGCTTATATGTGGAATCTAAAAAAAATGAACTTATTTACAAAAGAGAAACAGACTCACAGACTTAGAGAATGAATTTATGGTTACCAGGGGGAGGTGGTGGGGGGGAAGGGATAGACTGGGAGTTTGGGATTGACATGTACACACTGCTATATTTAAAACAGATAACTAACAAGGACCTACTGTAAAGCACAGGGGAGTCTGCTCAATACTCTGTAATAACCTAAATGGGAAAAGAATTTGAAAGAGAATAGATATATGTGTACGTGTACCTCAATCACTCCGCTGTACACTTGAAACTAACACAACATTGTTGATCAACTATATTCCAATATAAAATATAATTTTAAGAAAAATATATTCTAGATTAGTTTTCCCCTATCCCCAATGCGGTTTCAAGTTTTAATGCCATTAATTCCCCTTTCACATATATGCAACCACTTCCATTTAAAATGCATTACTTTCAAGTTGTCATTGTTTGCAGATGACATGAGACTATATATAGAGAATCCTAAAGATGCTACCAGAAAACTACTAGAGCTAATCCATGAATTTGGTAAAGTAGCAGGATACAAAATTAATGCACAAAATCTCTTGCATTCCTATACACTAATGATGAAAAACCTGAAAGAGAAATTAAGGAATCACTCCCATTTACCACTGTAACAAAAATAATAAAATACCTAGGAATAAACCTACCTGAGGAGCTAAAAGACCTGTATGCAGAAAACTCTAAGACACTGATGAAAGAAATTAAATATGATACAAACAGATGGAGAGATATACCATGTTCTTGGATTGGAAGAATCAACACTGTGAAAATAACTCTACTATCTAAAGTAATCTACAGATTCAATGGAATCCCTATCAAACTACCAATGACATTTTTCACAGAACTAGAACAAAAAATTTCACAATTTGTATGGAAACACAAAAGACCCGGAATAGCCAAAGCAAGCTTGAGAAAGAAAAATGGAGCTGGAGGAATCACTGTCCCTGACTTCAGAGTATACTACAAAGCTACAGTAATCAACACAGTATGTTACTGGCACAAAAACAGAAATATAGATCAATGGAACAGGATAGAAAGCCCAGAGATAAACCCACACACATATGGTCACCTTATTTTTGATAAAGGAGGCAAGAACATACAATGGAGAAAAGACAGCCTCTTCAATAAGTGGTGCTGGGAAAACCGGACAGCTACATGTAAAAGAATGAAATTAGAACACTTCCTAACCCCATACACAAAAATAAACTCAAAGTGGATTAAAGACCTAAATGTAAGGTGAGACACTATAAAAGTCTTAGAGGAAAACATAGGCAGAACCACTCTATGACATAAATCACAGCAAGAACCTTTTTGACCCACCTCCTAGAGAAATGGAAATAAAAACAAAAATAAACAAATGGGACCTAATGAAACTTAAAACTTTTACACAGCAAAGGAAACCATAAACAAGATGAAAAGACAACCTTCAGAGTGGGAGAAAATATTTGCAAATGAAGCAACTGACAAAGGATTAATCTCCAAAATTTCCAAGCAGCTCATGCAACTCAGTATCAAAACAAACAAAAAATCCAGTCCAAAAATGGGCAGAAGAGCTAAATAGACTTTTCTCCAAGGAAGGTATACAGATTGCCAACAAACACATGAAAGGATGCTCAACATCACTAATCACTAGAGAAATGCAAATCAAAACTACAGTGAGGTATCACCTCACACCAGTCAGAATGGCCATCATCAAGAAATCTACAAACAATAAATACTGGGGAGGGTGTGGAGAAAAGAGAACCCTCTTGCACTGTTGGTGGGAATGTAAATTGATACAGCCACTCTGGAGAACAGTATGGAGGTTCCTTAAAAAACTAAAAATAGCACTACCATACCACCCAGCAATCCCACACTGGGCATATACCCTGAGAAAACCATAATTCAAAAAGAGTCATGTACCACAATGTTCATTGCAGCACTGTTTACAATAGCTAGGACATGAAAGAAACCTAAGTGTCCATCAACAGATGAATGGATAAAGAAGATGTGGCACATATATACAATGGAATGTTACTCAGCCATTAAAGGAAACGAAATTGAGTTATTTGTAGTGAGGTGGATGGACTTAGAGTCTGTTATACAGAGTGAAGTCAGAAAGAGAAAAACAAATACCGTATGCTAACACATATATATGGAATCTAAAAAAAAAAAAAGGGTCATGAAGAACCTAGGGGTAGGACGGGAATAAAGACGCAGACCTACTAGAGAATGGACTTGAGGACACGGGAAGGGTAAGGGTAAGCTGGGACGAAGTGAGAGAGTTCATGGACATATATACTCTACCAAACGTAAAACCGATAGTGGGAAGGAGCCGCATAGCACAGGGAGATCAGCTCTGTGCTTTTTGACCACCTAGAGGGGTGGGAGGGGAGGGTGGGAGAGGGAGGGTGGAAGGGAGGGAGACGCAAGAGGGAAGAGATATGGGGATATATGTATGTGTATATCTAATTCACTTTGTTATAAAGCAGAATGTAGCACAACTTCGTAAAGCAATTATACGCCAATAAAGAGGTTAAAAAAAAAAAGAAAGAAAGTGCTAAGCCTTAAAAATACAGTCACCTTAGCCATAGTCGTATATATTGGAGGGTGGGAAGTTCTCAGGAGAAGAGCTGTATGCTGGCTGATAATTGCATGGATGCCCCTTATAATTATGCACTAATTTTTCCTGTACAAGCAAAAGTTACCCCAAATAAAAAATACTCCTTGACAAAGTCTAGAGATTCTAAGAAAAAGTAAATAATAGCAAACATATATTTAAAATTTACTCCATGTCAAGGCTGTTACAAATGTTAATCAATTTTACTCTCAAAATAACCTTATAAGGTAAATTGCAATATTTTATAGAAGAGAGAAATGGTTAACTTTTTCAAGACTGTAGAATCTGTTAGTAATGGAGCCAGAATTTGAACTTAGGCATCTTAATGCCACAACCCAGGACCTGAAACACATGACTATATGTATATCTTCTCATATACTTACTCAAAGAAGCATCTAGCAAAAGCATAATATACCACTTAATAACAGGTGAGATTATGCTGGAAACCTTAGAAAATCATGAATAAAAAATCTTCATGATTCCGTATTCAATACAAAATAGTGGGGAACACAGAAGACTATACAGCTTTTGCAGTTTTGCAGTAGAATTGCAGTGATAGATAAAGAACATGTTCTTTGGGGAGTACAGGTAAGAGATGCAACTCAAATTTAAGGATGAATCAGGAGAGGAATCCTAGTGGATTTTATATCTAGAAAAATATATCGATATATCCCCAAAATCTCAATTTATGGGGAATACTTTGGAAGTTATGTTCTTAGGAAAATTTTATCTGAGACAGAGGTTATTGTGTCAGAAGTGCTCTTGGGATCAACACTTAGTGGGAAAGAAGGAAAACAGTATCGAACAGAATGAGCTGTGATAAATCTAGCTTCAGCTGCAGCCAACCGCATGGAGATTTCTGAGGCTGGGAATGTCCTTCAGAATAATCCCAAATTAGGGTGAAGGCTGGGCCTTTAAATCTCTTGTATCAACAAGATATGGACGGCAGGTGGCCTATAGGGAGGGTGGTGATACTAGGTGAGATAGATGTCTTAAGCTGGGAACAATGTCTCTTGGTTGAGATGTAAAAGCTGTCATGTGTCAGCATTCCTAGCATTTGTAGGAGTTAGTACTGTAGTCCTGAAGGGGGAATCAGGGCACAGCACAGCACTCATGACAGAATAAAGAAATCAAACCTGAAGGACTGAGTTGCAATTGGGTAGAATTGATGTTACAGATAATGAGATTTCTGTAGAGAAAAAAACTCTATAAATGAACATAAGGAAGAAATAGAATCCAATTCAGCTGAAAAGCATATAGAAAATACTAAAAAATATTTAAGAACCATTCACGGCTTGGTACTGTTTAGTCATGGTAAGGAGTTTAAACCTTACTTAGTGGGAATCGACTCAAGTGTTTTAAGCAGAAGAATAATTTAATTAAACTTGTGTTGTAGAAAGATCTCAGTTACTGTGTCATGGGTATGAATGAACTAGCGTTAGTGCTGAAGGCAGTGAGACTAGTAAAAACATATTACAGTAATAAAAAAGAGAGATGTTGGTTACACGGTAGCAAATAGAGACATAGTTATGAATTAAATTGGAAGGAACCAAGATATATTCTAGGGTGCCTAGACACTGCCTATTGCATAGAAAGGAATACTCAGTAACCATACAATTCCTGAATAAAAGGAGGTGGAATAAAAAGGGGATTTTTTTTAATCCACTTGAATCAGGTGTTTAGAATCATGGTCCAGTGATATGGTCGAACAGCTAGTTGGCTGAAGGCTCCACTTGGAGGGCAGGGAAAGACATTTTCTCTTCTGCATTTTATTTTCTCCAGTCCCAGCCAATGTTATATTAAACTTTTTATTAAACAAAATCATAATCGATTCCCCTTATCACCTTAAAAAAACATTCAACAGCAATTTCCTGGAAATAGGAAACAGCAACAAAGTGGAAGAGAGTAGGCTCAAACATTTCCTGAGCATATAGACCTCATTTTGCTCATATGTATATAGTTTTGCACATTTGGAAAGAAGTAAAAAACAATCACTTGCTAATCGGTTAGAAACCAAAAGAAAGACAGTTTAACTACAATACATCCCTTTCATTTCTCTATGACAAGAAGTCAAGATCACACCTGGATATTTGTTTTTGCAACTAAACTGATAACTGCTTTGGTGACATGGTGCGGAAGTATGATACAATTTAAATACAATGCAGTACAAAAATACAGTCAGCAAAATATAACTGACAATTTCCCATTATTAGTAAGGATTTGTCAAGTAGGACAGTGACTGGAGGAGGAGATCTAGCACCGAATCTGAGTAGCATCAATATTGAAATTACATATAATGGTAAATGGAGACACAGTAGGATGTATTGTTATACAGCCTATAAAAGAAAAAAATGAGAAACAGTGATGTCTTATAAATCAAAGGGAGGCAATATTTCAAGAATGAGGGAGTGATCAATATGATTAATGTTAAAGAATGTCCGTTAGATTTAGTTACAAGGATATCATTTGTGGTTTTGGTTTTAGCACTTTTAATAGGCGATAAGAGGTTGAAAGTTAGATTGCAATGGTTTATAAAGCAGGCAGTGGGTAAATGGAGACACAGCAGGATGTATTGTTATACAGTCGTATAAAAGAAAAAAATGAGAAACAGTGATTTTTTTCTTTATTTTATTAGTTTCTGCTTTATAACAAAGTGAATCAGTCAAACATATACATCTGTTCCCACATCCCTTCCCTCATGCATCTCCCTCCCTCCCACCCTCCCCATCCCACCCCTCCAGGCGGTAACAAAGCACCGAGCTGATATCCCTGTGCTCTGCGGCTGCTTCCCACTATCTATCTACCTTACGTTTGGTAGTGTATATATGTCCATGCCTCTCTTTCGTTTTGTCACAGCTTACCCTTCCCCCTCCCCATATCCTCAAGTCCATTCTCAAGTAGGTCTGTGTCTTTGTTCCCGTTTTACCCCTAGGTTCTTCATGACATTAAAAAAAAAATCCATATATATGTGTTAGCATACGGTATTTGTCTTTCTCTTTCTGACTTACTTCACTCTGTATGACAGACTCTAGGTCTATCCACCTCATTACAAATAGCTCAGTTTCGTTTCTTTTTATGGCTGAGTAATATTACATTGTATATATGTGCCACATCTTCTTTATCCATTCATCCGATGATGGACACTTAGGTTGTTTCCAGCTCTGGGCTATTGTGAATAGAGCTGCAATGAACATTTTGGTACATGTCTCTTTTTGAATTATGGTTTTCTCAGGGTATATGCCTAGTAGTGGGATTGCTGGATCATATGGTAGTTCTATTTTTAGTTTTTTAAGGAACCTCCATACTGTTCTCCATAGTGGCTGTACCAATTCACATTCCCACTAGCAGTGCAAGAGGGTTCCCTTTTCTCCACACCCTCTCCAGCATTTATTGTTTCTAGATTTCTTGATAATGGCCATTCTGACTGGTGTGAGATGATATCTCATTGTAGTTTTGATTTGCATTTCTCTAATGATTAATGATGTTGAGCATTCTTTCATGTGTTTGTTGGCAGTCTGTATATCTTCTTTGGAGAAATGCCTATTTAAGTCTTCTGCCCATTTTTGGATTGGGTTGTTTGTTTTTTTGCTATTGAGCTGCATGAGCTGCTTGTAAATTTTGGAGATTAATCCTTTGTCAGTTGCTTCATTTGCAAATATTTTCTCCCATTCTGAGGGTTGTCTTTTGGTCTTGTTTATGGTTTCCTTTGCTGTGCAAAAGCTTTGAAGTTTCATTAGGTCCCACTTGTTTATCTTTGTTTTTATTTCCATTTCTCTAGGAGGTGGGTCCAAAAGGATCTTGCTGTGATTTATGTCATAGAGTGTTCTGCCTATGTTTTCCTCTAAGAGTTTGATAGTTTCTGGCCTTACATTTAGGTCTTTAATCCATTTTGAGCTTATTTTTGTGTATGGTGTTAGGGAGTGATCTAATCTCATACTTCTCCATGTCCCTGTCCAGTTTTCCCAGCACCACTTATTGAAGAGGTTGTCCTTTCCACACTGTACATTCCTGCCTCCTTTATCAAAGATAAGGTGACCATATGTACGTGGGTTTATCTCTGGGCTTTCTATCCTGTTCCATTGATCTATCTTTCTGTTTTTGTGCCAGTACCATACTGTCTTGATTACAGTAGCTTTGTAGTATAGTCTGAAGTCAGGGAGCCTGATTCCTCCAGCTCCGTTTTTCGTTCTCAAGATTGCTTTGGATATTCAGGGTCTTTTGTTTTTCCAAACAAATTTTGAAATTTTTTGTTCCAGTTCTGTGAAAAATGCCAGTGGTAGTTTGATAGGGATTGCATTGAATCTGTAGATTGCTTTGGGTAGTAGAGTCATTTTCACAATATTGATTCTTCCAATCCAGGAGCATGGTATATCTCTCCATCTATTTGTATCATCTTTAATTTCTTTCATCAGTGTCTTATAATTTTCTGCATACAGGTCTTTTGTCTCCTTAGGTAGGTTCATTCCTAGATATTTTATTCTTTTTGTTGCAATGGTAAATGGGAGTGTTTCCTTGATTTCATTTTCAGATTTTTCATCATTAGTGTACAGGAATGCCAGAGATTTCTGTGCATTAATTTTGTATCCTTCTACTTTACCAAATTCATTGATTAGCTCTAGGAGTTTTCTGGTAGCATCTTTAGGATTCTCTATGTATAGTATCATGTCATCTGCAAACAGTGACAGCTTTACTTCTTCTTTTCCAATTTGGATTCCTTTTATTTCCTTTTCTTCTCTGATTGCTGTGGCTAAAACTTCCAAAACTAAGTTGAATAAGTGTGGTGAGAGTGGGCAGCCTTGTCTTGTTCCTGATCTTAGTGGAAATGGTTTCAGTTTTTCACCATTGAGGACAATGTTGGCCGTGGGTTTGTCATATATGGCCTTTATTATGTTGAGGAAAGTTCCCTCTATGCCTACTTTCTGCAGGGTTTTTATCATAAATGGGTGTTGAATTTTGTCAAAAGCTTTCTCTGCATCTATTGAGATGATCATATGGTTTTTCTCCTTCAACTTGTTAATATGGTGTATCACATTGATTGATTTGCATATATTGAAGAATCCTTGCATTCCTGGAATAAACTCCACTTGATCATGGTGTATGATCGTTTTAATGTGCTGTTGGATTCTGTTTGCTAGTATTTTGTTGAGGATTTTTGCATCTATGTTCATCAGTGATATTGGCCTGTGGTTTTCTTTCTTTGTGACATCCTTGTCTGGTTTTGGTATCAAGGTGATGGTGGCCTCGTAGAATGAGTTTGGGAGTGTTCCTTCCTCTGAGATTGTTTGGAAGAGTTTGAGAAGGATGGGTGTTAGCTCTTCTCTAAATGTTTGATAGAATTCGCCTGTGAAGCCATCTGGTCCTGGGCTTTTGTTTGTTGGAAGATTTTTAATCACAGTTTCAATTTCAGTGCTTGTGATTGGTCTATTCATATTTTCTATTTCTTCCTGATTCAGTCTTGGCAGGTTGTGCATTTCTAAGAATTTGTCCATTTCTTCCAGGTTGTCCATTTTATTGGCATAGAGTTGCTTGTAGTAATCTCTCATGATCTTTTGTATTTCTGCAGTGTCAGTTGTTACTTCTCCTTTTTCATTTCTAATTCTATTGATTTGAGTCTTCTCCCTTTTTTTCTTGATGAGTCTGGCTAATGGTTTATCAATTTTGTTTATCTTCTCAAAGAACCAGCTTTTAGTTTTATTGATCTTTGCTATCGTTTCCTTCATTTCTTTTTCATTTATTTCTGATCTGATCTTTATGATTTCTTTCCTTCTGCTAGCTTTGGTGGTTTTTTGTTCTTCTTTCTCTAATTGCTTTAGGTGCAGGGTCAGGTTGTTTACTCGAGATGCTTCCTGTTTCTTAAGGTGGGATTGTATTGCTATAAACTTCCCCCTTAGAACTGCTTTTGCTGCGTCCCATAGGTTTTGGGTCATCGTGTCTCCATTGTCATTTGTTTCTAGGTATTTTTTTATTTCCTCTTTGATTTCCTCAGTGATCACTTCGTTATTGAGTAGTGTATTGTTTAGCCTCCATGTGTTTGTATTTTTTACAGCTCTTTTCCTGTAATTGATGTCTAGTCTCATAGCATTGTGGTCGGAAAAGATACTTGATACAATTTCAATTTTCTTAAATTTACCAAGGCTTGATCTGTGACCCAAGATATGATCTATCCTGGAGAATGTTCCATGAGCACTTGAGAAAAATGTGTATTCTGTTGTTTTTGGATGGAATGTCCTATAAATATCAATTAAGTCCATCTTGTTTAATGTATCATTTAAAGCTTGTGTTTCCTTATTTATTTTCATTTTGGATGATCTGTCCGTTGGTGAAAGTGGGGTGTTAAAGTCCCCTACTATGATTGTGTTACTGTCGATTTCCCCGTTTATGGCTGTTAGTATTTGCCTTATGGATTGAGGTGCTCCTATGTTGGGTGCATAAATATTTACAATTGTTATGTCTTCTTCTTGGATCGATCCCTTTATCGTTATGTAGTGTCCTTATTTGTCTCTTCTAATAGTCTTTATTTTAAAGTCTATTTTGTCTGATATAAGAATTGCTACTCCAGCTTTCTTTTGATTTCCATTTGCATGGATTATCTTTTTCCATCCCCTTACTTTCAATCTGTATGTGTCTCTAGGTCTGAAATGGGTCTCTTCCGCCTGGAGGGGTGGGATGGGGAGGGTGGGAGGGAGGGAGATGCATGAGGGAAGGGATGTGGGAACAGATGTATATGTATGACTGATTCACTTTGTTATAAAGCAGAAACTAATTAAAAAAATTAAAAAAAAAAAGAATATTATCCAGAGGTAAAAAAAAAAAAAAAAAAAAAAAGAGCACAACTGAAATGGGTCTCTTGTAGACAGCATATATATGGGTCTTGTTTTCGTATCCATTCAGCCAACCTGTGTCTTTTGGTGGGAGCATTTAGTCCATTTACATTTAAGGTAATTATTGTTATGTATGTTCCTATTTCCATTTCCTTAATTGCTTTGGGTTCGTTATTGTAGGTATATTCCTCCTGCTGTGTTTCTTGCCTAGAGGTTTCTTTAGCATTTGTTGTAAAGCTGGTTTGGTGGTGCTGAACTCTCTCAGCTTTTGCTTGTCTGTAAAGGTTTTAATTTCTCCATCAAATCTGAATGAGATCCTTGCTGGGTTGAGTAATCTTGGTTGCAGTTTTCTCTCCTTCATCACTTTAATTATGTCCTGCCACTCCCTTCTGGCTTGTAGAGTTTCTGCTGAGAGATCAGCTGTTAACCTGATGGGGATTCCCTTGTGTGTTATTTGTTTTTTTTCCCTTGCTGCTTTTAATACGATTTCTTTGTGTTTAATTTTTGACAGTTTGATTAATATGTGTCTTGGCGTATTTCTCCTTGGATTTATTCTGTATGGGACTCTCTGTGCCTCCTGGACTTGATTAACTATTTCCTCTCCCATATTAGGGAAGTTTTCAACTATAATCTCTTCAAATATTTTCTCAGTCCCTTTCTTTTTCTCTTCTTCTTCTGGAATCCCTATAATTCGAATGTTGGTGCGTTTAATGTTGTCCCAGAGGTCTCTGAGACTGTCCTCTGTTCTTTTCATTCTTTTTTCTTTATTTTGCTCTGCAGCAGTTATTTCCACTATTTTATCTTCCACCTCACTTATCCGTTCCTCTGCCTCAGTTATTCTGCTATTGATCCCATCTAGAGTATTTTTCATTTCATTTATTGTGTTTTTAATCGATGCTTGATTCATCTTTAGTTCTTCTAGGTCCTTGTTAACTGTTTCTTGCATTTTGTCTATTCTATTTCCAAGATTTTGGATCTTGGAAATAGAATCTTGGATTATCTTTACTATCATTATTCTGAATTCTTTTTCAGGTAGACTGCCTATTACCTCTTCATTTGTTAGGTCTGGTAGGTTTTTATCTTGCTCCTTCACCTGCTGTGTGTTTTTCTGTCTTCTCATTTTGCTTATGTTACTGTGTTTGGGGTCTCCTTTTTGCAGGCTGCAGATTCATAGTTCCTGTTGTTTTTGGTGTCTGTCCCCAGTGGCTAAAGTTGTTTCAGTAGGTTGTGTAGGCTTCCTGGTGGGGGGGACTAGTGCCTGTGTTCTGGTGGTTGAGGCTCGATCTTGTCTTTCTGGTGGGCAGGTCCACGTCTGGTGGTGTGTTTTGGGCTGCCTGTGACCTTATTATGTTTTTAGGCAGCCTCTCTGTTAATGGGTGGGGTTGTGTTCCTGCCTTGCTAGTTGCTTGGCATAGGGTGACCAGCACTGTAGTTTGCTGGTCGTTGACTGAAGCTGGGTGCTGGTGTTGAGATGGAGATCTCTGGGAGATTTTCGCTGCTTGATATTATGTGGAGCTGGGAGGTCTCTTGTGGACCCGTGTCCTGAAGTTGGCTCTCCCACTTCAGAGGCACAGCACTGACTCTTGGCTGCAGCACCAAGAGCCTTTCATCTACCCGGCTCAGAATAAAAGGGAGAAAAAGTAGAAAGAAAGAATTAGTAGAAGAAAGAAAGAGAGAGAGAAAGAAAGGAAGAAGGAAAGAAAGGAAGGAAGGAAGAAAGAAAGAAAGGAGGGAGGGAGGGAGGAAGGATGGAAAGAAAGAAAGAAAGAAAGGAGGGAGAGAGGGAGGAATGAAACAAAAAGGAAGAGTGAATGGAAGAAGGGAGGGAGGGAGGAAGGAAAGAAAGAGAGAAAGAAGGAAAGGAGGGGCGGAGGGAGGGAGGGAGGAAGGGAAGGTAGGAAAAAAAGAAAGAGCAGGTAAAGTAAAATAGAATAAAGTATGAAATAAAGTAGCGTTATTAAAATTAAAAAGTAATTATTGAAAAAAAAAAAACGGACAGCTAGAACCCTGGGCCATATCGTGGAAGCAAAGCTATACAGAGAGAATCTTACACAGAATACACATACACATTCACAAAAAGAGAGCAGGGGGAAAAATCAAAAACTTGCTCTCCAAGTCCACCTCCTCAATTTGGGTTACTTCGTTGTAAAAAGAGGAAAAGGGCGAGAAGTCTGAAATCTTGCTAAGTCCACCTCCTTAATTTGAGATAATTCGTTGTAAAAAGAGGAAAAGGGGGGAAAGTCTTAAATCTTGTCCTCAAAGTCCACTTCCTCAATTTGGGATGATTCGCTGTCTATTCATGCACTCCACAGACGCAGGGCACAAGTGGACCGTGGAGCTTTAATCCGCTGCCTCCGAGGCTGCACAGAGAGATTTCCCTGTCTCTTCTCTGCTCTCACAGCTCCCGGGTCTCAGCCTTGGACGTGGCCCCGCCTCTGCGCGTAGGTCGCCGGAGGGCGTCCGTTCTTCGCTCAGACAGGACGGGTTTAAAGGAGCCGCTGATTCGGGGGCTCTGGCTCACTCAGGCAGAGGGGAGGGAGGGGCGCGCAGTGTGCGGCGGGCCTGCGGTGGCAGAGGCCGGCGTGACGTTGCAGCAGCCCGAGGCGCTCCGTGCGCTTTCCGGGGAAAGCCGTCCCCGGGTTCAGGGACCCCGGCAGTGGCGGGGTGCACAGGCCCCCCCGGAATTCGGGGCGGACAGTGACCCGCACCTGCACACAGGCCCCGCGGCGGCGGCAGCATCAGCAGCCCCAGCGTCCCACGCCCGTCTCCGGGGTCCACGCCTTTAGCCGCGGCTCGCGCCCAACTCCGGCGCTTCCCAAAGCAGCCCTCTTAATGCCCTCTCCTCGCGCACCAGGAAACAAAAGGGAAAAAAGTCTCTTGCCTCTTCAGCAGCTCCAGACCCTTTCCCCGGACTCCCTCCGGGCTAGCCGTGGTGCACTAACCCCTTCAGGCTCTCTTCCTGCCGCCAGCCCCAGTCCTCTCCCTGCGCTCCGACTGAAAGCCGATACCCGAGCCTCAGCTCCCAGCCCCGCCCGCCCCGGCGGCCGAGCAGACAAGCCTCTCGGGCTGGTGTGTGCCTGAGGGCACCGATCCTCTGTGCCGGAATCTCTCCGCTTTGCCCTCCGCACCCCTGTTGCTGTGCTCTCCTCCGCTACTCCGAAGCTTTCCCCCTCCGCCACCTGCAGTCTCCGCCCGCAAAGGGGCTTGTAATGTGTGGAAACCTTTCCTCCTTCACGGCTCCCTCCTACTGGTGCAGGTCCCGTCCCTATCCTTTTGTCTCTGTTTATTCTTTTTTCTTTTGTCCTACCCAGGTATGTGGGGAGTTTCTTGCCTTTTGGGGGGTCTGAGGTCTTCTGTCAGCGTTCAGTAGGTGTTCTGTAGGAGTTGTTCCACGTGTAGATGAATTTCTGATGTATCTGTGGGGAGGAAGGTGATCTCCGCGTCTTACTCTTCCGCCATCTTCCCAGGGTCCCCCCAGTGATGTCTTATAAACCAACGGAAGGCAATATTTCAAGAATGGTGGAGTGATAAATATGATTAATGCTAAAGGATGTCCATTAGATTTAGTTATAAGGATATCATTTTTGGTTTTGGTTTAATAGGTGATAAAAGAATGAAAGTTAGATTGCAATGTTTTATAAAGTAGGCAGCGAGAAATGGAGAAAGGAAGTTTAAATAACTTTTTTTTCGAGATGTTTAGCTGTATGGAGAGATGGGGGCAATGACTTGAGAAGGAGATGGGGTTGAGGAAGGTTTAATCTGTTGGTCACCTAACATCCCTTTTAGTCAGTGGACTTCTAAACCAATATAGTCACAGAAATGTCTTTATTTTTCTATTGTGTAGGTAGTTCAAGATTTAAATAGTTTAATGCTTTGGTATTGGTTAATGCAAACCATAAAACCAGCTCAAGCAGAAGGGAAATAAACTACACATTATGAAGAAGGGAAAGCATGGATACATAGCAGAGAACATATGAGAAAGGGAGATATTTTTGTGGCTAACTTTGGAAACACAATGTATAAGAGTCCACCCTGTGCACACAATTCACATCCTTCCCACATTCAAAATGCACTCACCTTGAAGTCCAGGACCTCATCATTTAAATAAAGTCAAATTGTGAACGAGGATCCTTGAGTGATCTATGAATTAAAAGCAAGTTATCTGTTGCCCGGCTCTCAAGAAAGAAAGTAACGAGGAGGAGAAGTACTATATAATATTAGCTTACATAAAGTATTAGATATTTTAAAGGAGGTCACACTTTATCTGACCATTCTCAGGTGACTTTTGTTTTTAATAAATTTTCCAAGAATTGATATACACACTGAACACAAAACATTTTATACTTAAATCTTATATTTGAGGAATTTTTTCCCATGAGTCTGTTGATTCATAACTTTACAAAGCACAAAGATATTAATTTGTCATCCACTCACAGAAGAAAAAATTTGATTATACAGATTTATTCTCTTACACTGTTACATATTCTCAACTGTATACGTGGGAATTAGTGTTCTTTTAGGTTGGCAGTAGTATCCATAGATGTAACGTCACAATGCTATCTTTAGGACTGGTAAGAGGTTTGAATTACTTACCCCAAGAACATGGTAGAAGTATTTTTTCCCAATTGACTGCAGACAAATATTTTTAAATGGACCTTTACAATCTATTTACAAGAAGATAAATCTTATATAAAGAGCCTGCTGTTCTATTTCTAAGAAGACACAAACCAGACCCCACAATGAAGAATTTTGCACTAAAGATTTTTCTTACAGCTTTAAATTAAGAAGAAGAGTTATTATTGTCTTGATTTTTAAATTCAAAATAAAAAACTAGGTTATGGTTCTTATCTTAACTTTCATTTGTTCAGATTTTGTCTGAGTGCTGAACAGATTTTATTTTAAAGAAGAAATGGCAAGTAATTTGTAAAGATACGAGAGAAGTCAGATTTATTTCATCCAGTTGTAGTGGCAATGTTTTGAAAGATTTCAAGCTGCACATGCCCTGAAATTGCCTTAATCTGATGTTGTTTTATTTGCAGAGGAGAAATCCACTACAGGGAAATTAGTAATTTTATTCATATCAGTTTTGAGTGGTCGTATTCAGAAAGTATCCATAGGGCAACGGTAAAGATGAGGGAAAGTTCACATTTCAAGTTTCTCATTCGCTAACTCATATGAAATAGAAAAAAAAGTAAAGATCTAGAGGATTTAAAACTGGACAAGAAGTTGGTTTTGAGATAATGCTCTATGCTTTTAAAATAATCTACATTTATTTTAAAATAATCATCACCAATAGTGAAGCTCTGAAAGTTCAGCCTGTCACGAAAAATTTTCCCAAAATTTAAAAATTACTTAAAATCTCTTATATGATATTGACTGACCTCACTATGAGATAGATTGCCTGCTTGAGGTCACAGGATGGCTATTGATGGTATGAATATTGTATTCTCATAGCTTTAGAGCCAATACAAAGAATAATTCAAATTCAATAGTTTTTGTAAAGACCCAAGTTTCACCAAGATTCATCAGCAGGCACTGAAGCAATAATGGAGACCAGGGGAATGCAATGCACTGTTTGACTTTAATTATTAAATATCTTTTGAATTTCACCAAGGAAGATAAGAATGTGTGGGAAATCTCTCTCTCTGAATCCTGGCATGTGAAATAGGTTTAGGCAATTAAATGCTTCCCTTGGGACATGACATATAAGGTGATGTATTCACAATTTCCAGGGATAAGGATGTGAACATCTTTGGGGGCCATTTACCCTATCTCCCACAGCCCTCAATTCCTTGGAGGAGGAATATGGAATTTTATTCTATGGCCTTTTTCTCTCCCTGGGCAAATTCTCCGAGCACAGGTCTGATGCTGGGAATGGGGAAACGATGTGTTTCTCTTATATGACACTCTCACTGTAGCAGCTGAATGTTTGGTAGAGGGGAAAGGATGGCAGTACTGACTGTCCATATTAGTAATTAGTTCTCTGCATTTTCCTGATTTCTCTACAGTTATTTCTGTTTTTTTTTTTTTTTTTTTTTTTTTCGGTACGCAGGCCTCTAACTGTTGTGGCCTCTCCCGTTGAGGAGCACAGGCTCCGGACGCGCAGGCTCAGCGGCCATGGCTCACGGGCCCAGCTGCTCCACAGCATGTGGGATCCTCCCAGACCGGGGCACGAACCCGTGTCCCCTGCATCGGCAGGTGGACTCTCAACCACTGCGCCACCAGGGAAGCCCTACGGTTATTTTAATGGAGTATTAATAGGAACTGTATTGGAGATATTATACAGACATAATTTAGTACTGCAATGTCCTAACAGATTATACCAAATATACTTTATCTCTTTCTCTCAATCTTTTCATCTGAGTTATATGTAGTACATATTCCTTAACCCAATTTAAGGTTATAATTAAGTTTGGAGAACATATTTTTTAAAAAGAGAGACCAGTGTTGCTATCAAACCTCACACATATTAGGAAAGGATGGAAATTTAAATAACGGTGGCTTCTGATATGTGTCCAAAGTGTACATCACAAAGGCTGCCTCTCAAACTTTCAAGCCCTAATTTAGGATCAAGGATTTATTACCCATCCAACTTTATACAAGTGCTTCAAAAAGGCATTGAAGCAGGGAGTCACCAACTGAACACATTGGAAAGCAGCATGATTGAACTTGTACTTATGGCAATTTAAGCCAACAACTGAAATAAAAGAGATGGGAAGACCCTGTAAATAATATCTCAGATAAGAAAAATAACATAGATGGAGAAGAGGTAAAAAATTGAAAAAATGTTTTATGGGTAAAATCTAAAATCTCCTAGCACCTGATTGTACTGAATCTAACTCAGCACCTGCCTGTGCCTTCTCTTCTCCAATTCAGTGTCCTGCTCAAACTTTCTTTTCTGACATTCAAATAAACTTGCTCTTAATAGGTCACCAAAATTCTTCTACTCTCTGAACCCAAATTAAATTTCAATATCTGTTTATGCTCTTAGAACATTTGCCTTGACTAACTCTCCTTCTTATTTAAATTTTACCGATGCTTTTCTATCTTGGGTTTTTCTCTTAAGATCTCTGACGGCTGGATTCTACCCACCTCAGCCCCCCACTGACCAGCTGAGGAAGAGGAGTAGAAGAAGGCAGGGTAGATTCTGCCGCAGGAGAAAACGTGGCTGGGTGGCATCACTGCTCCCCATCTCCTAATCCTAGGCTCCAGCTCTTATGGCCCCTCCTTCATCTGCAACCACACCCTTGCCCCCTTACCCACCTTTTCCCTTCCCTACCCTAGCCCCGGTCCCAGCTCTGCTTTCCTTCTGCATGGCTAGTGCTCATTATTTTAGATTAGTATTTCATGTCTTTTTGGCTCTGTTTCTGAGAAAACTGGATATAAAAAATAGCAAGCTTATTGTTTAAAAACCAAACTGGTGTTGTCTATGGTGGGAGAAACTCCTAATTAACCATTCTAAGATGAAACTGATTATATTTTCATCAGACTTTATCACATGTTATATATATGTGTTATACAATATACATAGGTTATGTAGTTTTCATATTTTAATAAATAAAGGGTGTTATATAAATTAAAATATTCTGTTTTTTCTTTTTTCTGACCAAATATATTATTTAAAAAAAGTTGTCTTTATTTTCTATTTTTCTTGGCCTTACTCAAAGATTAAAAATACAATTTCTGTGTTTCATTCCCTTATACATATTACTTACGTTTAGTATTTCATTTGCCTGACATAGGGAGTTAAGGTTAATTTCCCCAAAAGTATATCCAGTTGTTTAAACACAATTTATTGAGTGTTCTATAATTTACTGTCTGATTCACCCATTTAAGTAACATGTTTGGGTGTCTACGATATGTCAAGTCCTAAAATGATAAACAATAATAGACATATCCTTGTGGAAATTAGAATTGGTGGAGAAAACATATATCAGTCAAATAACTACAGAAATTATTTTTAAATTGCAGTGTTGATTATTGCCTAGAAAAAGGTAAGTTATCCGCATGGTGCTATGAGAAATATCATAGAGGTAACTGAGCTAGTGTAGGAGTCCCCTGAAGATCTCTAAGGGAGTGCAGATTGGAATAGGTATTTTACAAACTGAATTCCTACAGTTACTTAGGTAAAGAAAAGAGGGAGAGAGTGTTTCAGGCAAGGACGTTAGGATGTGTAAAGACCTGGTGATGTAAGGAAGAATGGCCCATTCAGTTAAAGAAGAGTGATGTGGCAAGAGCATAAAGATAGAAAGCAGTGTAGTATCACACGGAGCTGCAAAGGCAAGGCAGAGCAGAGGCAGCCAGTCTGAGAATAATGTATTATTTAAAATAGGCCAAGTCTTGTAATTGACAGAGATATATAGAGAATGAGATAATAAGTAGGAGAACTCCAGATTTCTTACTCCTTCAACAGGTTAAAAAATGGTGGGCCTCCCTGGTGGCACAGTGGTTGGGAGTCCGCCTGCCGATGCAGGGGACACGGGTTCGTGCCCCGGTCCGGGAAGATCCCACATGCCACGGAGCGGCTGGGCCCGTGAGCCATGGCCGCTGAACCTGCGTGTCCGGAGCCTGTGCTCCTCAACGGGAGAGGCCACAACAGTGAGAGGCCCGCGTACAGAAAAAAAAAAAAAAGAAAATGGTGACCTTTACTAATATAGGAATGCATTTGTGATGATGATCTTGTTTACTTTGTTTTCATTTTTGAGGTGTTGAGTTTTAGTTGTTAATATTTGGGGCACTAAGAGGAGATGTTAATTGACAGCACATACACATGTATAAACACTTGTTATAAGAAATCATTGAAACAATGATTGTGGCTAAAGAGACCAAGAAAATACAGAATTAAGAAGAAATGTTCAAAAAGAAGGGAGTGGTAAATGGTGTTGAATGCTATTAAAAGCTCATCTAAAAGGGAAATAAAAGGATCCGTTTAGTGAAGCAGAGATCACTTATGATCTAAAGGTGTGCTAATGCCAAGGAATCACTGGGGCAGGAGCCAGGATGCAACGGCTTGAGTAGTGAGAATAAAAGATAAGAAATAGAGATGAAATGCAATGGCACTCTGAGAATTTTTCTTTTTTAAGAGTGATAGAGCGTGAAGATAGAAGTTATATTGGGATTTGAGGTCTAATAAGGTTAAAAATTGCATGTAATTTTAAGCTGGTGAGAAGGAAACCACTAAGAAGACATTGAATATCCAAAAGGAAAGAGGAGTGATAAATAGTGTATGATTCTCTGGTGATAGGAGTGGATAGATTCAAATACAGTTGAAATTGGCTTTACTGAAGAGGAAGAACACCTCTGTTGAACAGGAGAGAAGATAAGATGCACGCATATATAGGGAGCAACGTGAGAGATGTTCAGTCTGATAATCTGGTGGCTTTTATTTTTCTGTGATATAGGTCATCTTCTGAGAACAAGAGTGGGTGAGGAAGAGACAGAGATTTGCGAAGAATGGAGAAAGTGTGATAAAATTGGTTTCAGAGAATGTGAAAGAATGGTGACCTGAAAAAAGTAACAGGACTCCCAGCAGTGTTAAAGCAATTTCATGTTGGTGACAACGAATTTATAGTGCAGAAAATCTGATGTGATCTCAAAGCACTTGGCTTCTCAGGCATTGACAAAGAGAAACAGATGATTTATACCATATAAGATAATGATTTTATTGCAGAAGTGGGACCAAAAAAATTTCAAGGAGGTCAGTGATTGGCAGAAGAGAAACATATTATGGAATCAAGGTGGACATGGAGGAAGGTGAAGTAAGAGGCAGACTGATAGATTAGAACAAAGTCGAGCTGGAGACAAGACTAGAGATGCTAGTGAGATCGAAACACTTTCATGTTGGAAAGAGATAAATGAGCAATCTAGAAAAGTTAGTGTGTTTGTGGAGGGTGGGAAGTTTTAATAAGACATTTTTGAGATGAAACATTTAAAGGTACGGCAAGAAGCAAGGTTTTCTCATGGGAGGGGTTGGCTGAGGTAGAGTGGAGAAGTCACATGGAGATGGTGAAGCAGAGCAATTGAGTGGCCGGGAGGTAAGAGGATGGTGCACATGGACACTGATGGATCAGAAGAATGTGATTCATCATCACTGGTCAATAACAAGTGTACCCGGGAGGACACACGCAACAATGAGAAGAGAGCAAATGAACGTTAGACTCATAAGTAAGTGGGAGAGGCTTGAGGGAGGTGGTATCCATACTAAGGTTCTCAGTCATCAGGTACAAACTAACAACAGAGACAAATTTGGAAATTTATAGTAAGATATTTTCTTTTTTACCTACAAGCTGGTGACCACTGAAGTTTTCCAAACTATACAGTTATTTACTGTAACACAACAGACTGTACTAAACTATATTACATGCTATAAAAACAAAATGTAAACTCCCTGCTATGGGTGGTGATATCAACTACCACTAAGTAGTTACCAACTACTAAGAATTATCTATTATAATTTAACCAGTAAAGCCAAAAATACAATTTCTATTCTGACAAAACTACATACTTTTCTCTGTATCCTATGGTATTTTTGTTCAATGTAACCTCTAATACAATATGTAATTTGGTTCATTTTTCTTCTCCTTTAGGGCCTCAGACTTGTTATAGGAATACTCTTATTAAGCAGTCATTAAATATTTTTCTTATACATTTTAAATCAAAAAGTCTGTAATTTATGAAATAGTTTTCAAAATACCAAAGGTCATGTCATATTAAAGCACTATTTTTCACTTCCTGATAGGTATTTTGTGGAGGAGGTAAACTACAAATTAGCAGTTGCATGAAACTTCCTTTGTAGTTTTTCATGCATGCTTTGAATAACAAAATATTATGTCATTATTAGATTATTTTTCAAACTAGGATCTTCCCTGGAGGTTCTTACACCAGATTACCTACTATATAACTTTAATTCCAGCCTGCAACAATTTTACATTGTTTCATATCTATGATTTTCCTACAAAATTTATTTTATTTATTTATATATATATATTTTTATGGTATGCAGGCCTCTCACTGTTGTGGCCTCTCCCGTTGTGGAGCACAGGCTCCGGACACGCAGGCTCAGTGGCCATGGCTCACGGGCCCAGCCGCTCTGCAGCATGTGGGATCTTCCCGGACCGGGACACGAACCAGTGTCCCCTGCATCGGCAGGCGGACTCTCAACCACTGTGCCACCAGGGAAGCCCTGGATGCGATTTTAAACAGGATTTTTTTTTTTTACATTCCCTTTCTGATATTTTATTGTTAGTGCAAAGAAATGCAACAGACTTCTGTGTATTAATTTTGTATCTTGCTACTTTGCTGAATTTGTTTATTGGTTCTAGTGGTTTTTGTGTTGGAGTCATTAGCGTTTTCTACATACATAGTATCATGTCATCTGCATATAGTGACAATTTTGCCTCTTCCCTTCCAATTTGGATACATTTTATTTATTTTTCTTGTCTGATTGCCATGGCTAGGACTTCTGATACTATGTTGAACAGAACTGGTGAGAATGGGCATCCTTGTCTTCTTCCAGATTTTAGCTGGAAGGCTTTCAGTTTTTCATTGTTGAGTATTATATTAACTATGGGTTTGTCATACATGGCTTTTATTATGTTGCGGCATAGTCCCTCCATACCCACTTTGGTGAAAGTTTTTATCATGAATTTTATTAAATGCTTTTTCTGCATCTATCAAGATGATCAGTGGTTGTTGTCTTTTCTTTTGTTTAAGTGGCATATCACATTGATTGATTTGTATTTGTTGAACCATTCTTGCAACCCTGGAATGAATCTAACTTGATCATGGCATATGATCCTTTTTATGTATTGTTGCATTCAGTTTACCAATATTTTGTGAGGAATTTTGCATCCATATTCATCAAAGTTATTGGCCTGTACTTTTCTTTTTTTGTAATATCTTTGTCTGATTTTGATATCAGGATGTTGGTGGCTTCCTAGAATGACTTTGGGAGAGTTCCCTCCTCTTCAGTCTTTTGGAATACTTTGAGAAGGAGTGGTATAAGTTCTTTGTATATTTGGTAAAATTCCCCAGTGAAGCCACCCAGACCTGGACTTTTGTTTACAGGGAGTTTTTTTAAAAATTACAGATTCTTTTTCACTTCTAGTGATCATTCTGTTCAAATTTTCTCTTTCTTCTTGACTCAGTTTTGGCAGGTTGTCCATTTTTAGAAACTTGTCCATTTCTTCTAGGTTGTCCAATTTGTTGACCTAAGTGTTCATAGTATTTTCTTATGATTTTTTGTATTTCTCTGGTATCAGTTGTTATTTCTCCTTTATCTTTTCTTTTCTTTTTTTTTTTTATTTGGCTCCTCTCTCTTTTCTTCTTGGTGAGCCTGGCTAGAGGTATGTCAATTTTGTTTATCTTTTCAGAAAAACAGTTCTTGGCTTTATTGATCTTTCTATTGTTCTTTATCTCTATTTTATTTATTTCCTCTCTAATGTGTGTTATTTCCTTCCTTCTTCTGACTTTGGGTTTTGTTTTTTCCTCTTTTTCTAATTCTTTTAGGTGGTAGGTTAGGTTGTTTACTTGAGATTTTCTTCTTTCTTGAGAAAGGCCTGTATTGCTGTGAACTTCCCTTTTAGAACTGCTTTTGCTGTGTCTCATAGATTTTGTAAGGTTGTCTTTTAATTGTCATTTGTCTCCAGGTATTTTCTGATTTTCTCTTTCATTTCATTTTGACCCATTGGTTTTTAGTATCATGTTGTTTAGTCTCCATGTAATCATTTTTTTCCTGTGGTTGATTTCTAGTTACATATGGTTGTGGTCAGAAAAGACGTTTGAAATAATTTCTATCCCTTTCATTTCTTGAGGCTTGTCTTGTGTCCTACTATGTGGTCTATCCTTGAGAATATTCCATGTGCACTTAAAAAAGAGTGTGTATTATGGATTTTTTGTATGTAATGTCCACTGTAGACATCAATTAAGTTCAACTGTTCTATTGTGTCATTTAGGATCTCCTTTGCCTTATTGCTTTTTATGTCTGGAAGATCCGTCCAGTGATGTCAGTGGGGTATTAAAGACTCCTACTATTATTGTATTCCCATCAATTTCTCTCTTTATGTCTGTAGTGTTTGTTTTATGTATTTAGATGCTCCTAAGTATATTGGGTGCATACATGTTAATAAGTGTAATATCCTCTTCTTGTATTGATCCTTTTATCACTATATAGTGTCCTTTGTCTTTCATTATGAACTTTGTTTTAAAGTCTATTTTGTCTGATATGAGTATTGCTACCCATACTTTCTTGTCATTTTCATTTGCATGTGCCATTTATCTTGTGGTTTAAGCCTTCTTCTCCTCCCCTTCCCATTGTTTGGTTAGGTGATATTTTTAAAAATTACCTTTTCTTGAACTGCATAGTTTGACTTGGGTTTATATCATTACATCAAATATTCCTAGTGTAATATAGACAACTAGTCATGATTGGAGGATGAATTCATGAATGATATAATGAGTAGTTATTTAATATTTCCACCTATGTCATGGTGATACAGTTTAATATTGCTTTTTATCCTTTCAAGAGGCATTTATTTTTATCAGAGGAAATCTGCAGATTAAATTATTTATTTAATAAGAATAAAATGGAATGTAAGAACTAGGACAGAGAAATAGAGATGGTATTTTGAAAATGATGGACTTTGTGCCAGGTAGAGTATGGTTGAGAATGTAGAAATTCCTCAGGATAATTAGTGACAAATATCCTTAAATACATGTTGAAAATGGGATTATGGCTTTTACAATTTCTTCCATGACAATAGAAATGAAATAATAATGGATATGAGGAAATAGTGTATGTACTGCCAAGATTTAGCAACTAGTTTAAAAGTAAAACTTGGGGTATTTGAAGTTTGCAGTGTTTATGATTGAGATGGAAACAAGATAACTGCAGGGTGGCTAAGCCGCCATCTCCTCAGATCTTGTAGAATATGAAAACAATTTCTCAGAGACATTTGAAAATGGAAAATCTAAATGACACACTTAGAGATCAATTTGTCCTTTCAACTGGAGCCCAAAGTCTCCTATTTTCTGGAGGTTTGTGATGAGGTAAACTGTCTTCAAAATAGCCTAAGTGTGAGAATTTCCTGTTCAAACCTAAAGTGACACATTGATGAGAAATCAACATTTTCCACTCTTGTTTCACTCTGAGCTTTCACAGGGTAGTCCGTGGAGGTCACAGAAATTGTTTATTCTTGTCCTAGATTTATGTTTTTAAATTTCTTCTTTTATTATCCAGCTATAGCAGGCCTCTTTTATGAGAGTAACCTGACCTCCCCACTAAATGATGCACGACTTTCTGGACAACAGAAGGTATGTGTCCTTCCTCTCCTGTCTCTCTACTATACCACCTCACTTAGTGGGAAATAACAAATGTTAAATGTAATGCAAGTGAGGTAGAATTAATATACAACAAAATCAAAGTAGAACATTGGTGTTTTTTAAAAATAATTCAGGGTAAAAAGCAATCATAAAACATGAAATATGTTGGAAGATTTCTCAAAGTATTCAATTTATTGTCTGTAGGGAGTAGGTCAATTGCATACGCACTTGCATATTTGGGTTTGTAAATCAATATAATATTAAGTGAAACCCACAGACATCATGACAGGGAACAATTAGTTTGGGATTTTATAATCAGTAGAAGGTGGGTTTTTTGTATAATAATATGTTAATATATATTTTGCTCAACCTTTATAAATAGATTCTTGGAAAGGAATTCTTTGCATATCAAAAGCCAAACATAATTCCTCATACGTGTACTTAGATTCAATAAAAGCAGCCTGATTTTATAATAAAAATCAGGATGAGGTAGCTTCCTAAATGCTAATTTAAACTTAATTGTAAGTAATGAAAGAATTTTTTTAAAAATTGAACAAACACTGCAAAAAAGACGTACCATGCTAATTAAAGACACTTCTGCTTAATAAATTACTTAACAGGGTCTAACTGATATGAATTAGAAATGGTAACATAGAAATTGTGACTAAAATGATAATTAAAACTGATACTTATTGAGAACTTATAAGTGTCAGGTTGAGTACTCAGTGTTACATGCGTTGTATATTACCTATTCTTATTTCCATTTTAGATTAGTAAAATAGGTTACTAGATACTAAATCATTTTTTAAAGGTCACACTCTTGTAAGTTTCAAAGCCATAATTTATTTCCAGGTCTTTCTGACTACTGCGTTCATTGACTGAATTATTAAGTTATGTTATCTGGATTTTTTATAAGTAATTTTTATAAGTAAGTACCATCACTTATACAACTAAAATGACCTTTACTAGCTTTGACACCTATAGGATCTTTCTGGAAGTTTGAACTAACAGTGTTCTTCCATAAATTACTTATATTTGTTTATTATTTTGTGGGTTCATATCTTAGCCATTAAGTCAATTATCAATTACTTTTGTAAACTAAGTATTTTTTAGTCTTTTTCTGTTGTCTTATTTTCAATATTGTCTAGGTTATATATAAGTTTAGTGTATCATGTAACATTTTCCAATACATGAAGTATTTCCTCAATTTTTAATGTCTTCTCAGTGCTCCTCAACCATTCAAAATAATGACCATTTGGTAACACTTTTAATAAGTAAATGTAAGTCACCAAATAATGTAATTTAGTGTAGGAAATTGTTGTACATGCCAACATTACTCTTTCCCCATTTTTAAAATACTCTATCTTTAACCATTACTGGATTTCAAAATTATCATAAATATAGGTGAATCTCTCTTTTCTAATAAAACATTTTAATTTTAATACAAGCATTATAATGGTGTTAAAATATTTCTGTGGAACCTGACTAGGATATTATTAGTTATGAACTTCTTTATTCCTCCCTAATTTATTGCTTTTCATTATTTCAACCAAAATATATTGTCAAATGTAGAATAACTTTAAAAAAAAGTATTCAACCATGAGACACTTGTTTAAAGCTCTAAGGAATTTAGAACCAGGCCTTAAGATTGTTCTACTGCGAAGTGAGCACTAAACTCTACCCCGCCCATTTTACTGTATAAGGATCTCATCTTACTCATATACCATTCATTCCTAAGTACACTTAGAGCACTGTTTGATATAATTCAGCTGCAGAGATGAATAACCAAGGAGTAACCTATGCAGAACTGAAGGTAGCCAAGAACTCAAAGAGGCAGCAAATAAAACCTAAGGGAACTAAAAGTTCCATTTCAATAACTGAGCAGGAAATAACCTATGCAGAATTAAATCAAAATACTTCTCAGAATCTTCGAGGGAATGACAAGAACTACCACTGCAAAGGTAAAACATTTAATAGTCACATGGTGGAACTGTTCTAGGATATGCAGCTGGGGTACAGAGGTTGGAGAAAGAGTAGGGGATAAGTTCACATATTTTTCATTTTGAGGAAGAGAACTTAAAGTTGGATATGGTATTCTAATGTGAAATTGGAGGACTACTTTTATTCTCGCATTGCTGTAATTTGTAGTCTTTGATCAACAACTCATGAAGCGTTATATATGCTGAAAATGCAATGGTATATTCTAAGAGAAAGATTATAGTGGTAGAAATGGGCTTGGGGTCCAAGTTTTTATGTATAACTCCCTGTTTATGTGGGTTCTCTTGTTTGTAAACTTTCTAAACAACTGTCACCATCACTCTTTTCTCAGTGTTTCCTTTTCTTTCCCTGTAGATTTACCATCACCTCCAGAGAAGCTCATCGCTGGGGTTCTGGGAATCATCTGCCTTGTTTTGATGTCCAGTGTGGTAACAATGATAGTTTTTACTCCCTGTAAGTAGATTTTTGAAAAATTGTAAGGGAACTTTACACTTTAATGATGGTCAGTGCCTCTAAACACTTCATAATGTTATGGAATGGGCCTCTCATTAAAATGTATGTGTTTAGACTAAATGTGGAATGGTTATTCTGAATTTGTCAAAATATACAACACAATAATTACAGAGTATGTATATGTATATTCTGATTTCATAACTCAAAAGTATGCTTCAGGAGATTGAAAGATCTTATTGAGAAATACAAATTAATTCTTGAGATTGGTTAAAACAAATACTATACAAGGTGCTGATCTGTTCCTTTAGGCTTTTGAAATATTTTTTCAACCAAACCTTCATTACTTAATTTTTCTTGGTAAAATCAATTTTATTCCAGATTATTCTAATCCTAAGCAATAAACCAAATTTTAACTCAGAAACTACAATCATTATGATTTATTTAGATCAATATTAACTTTTATAATGATTAATTTTGTAGCTACTGTAATACGGGAGCAGAATAACTCCTCTCCGATAAAAAGGCTCCAGAAAGGTACATAATGATTTTCAAAGTTCTGATATAAATACAGTTTGTAAAGAGCGGTTATTTCTGTGTGTTTGCTTTATATGGAGACATAAATTGGGGGGGGGGAGAGATTGACCCTTCTCTGTGAATGTATGAGTGTGGTTTGTTTTATATGCACCAGCCTTGAGGGTGCATAGATATGTTTTATATATATGCACACATATATATTTATACCTATGCATATATGTAAGTTAATTTTCATTTTTTAAAATTCATATTGTTTTTAGATAATAATTCACAATCTTTCTTCAGAATGTCATTCTGGTCATTGTCCAAGAGAGTGGTTTACATATTCCAACAATTGCTATTATATTCATTTTGAAAAAAAAACATGGAATGAGAGTGTGGCAGCCTGTGCTACTAAGAACTCTACTCTGCTTTATATAGATAATGAAGAAGAAATGGTAAGATATTAAATGTTGCAAACACTTTGTTAAAGGCTTGATTCAGTCAAAATTATATTTGTTAGGATTCACTTGTGTTTTTGTACATATTTGTAGTTTAAGGCCTATTAATGTTCCATTAAAAAACAGAATACAACTTTATGATATTCTATTTATATGTTTATACCATTAATACACGTTTGATAATTTCCAGTTCTTGCTTTTCATAAAAAAACATGTTTCTACAAATGCTATTATTTTCTAAAATAAACTGTGCTATTTAATTTTACAATATATAAAGGAAAATAAACATATCATGATTTTGCATATTGATCACAAAATGTATAGAACCATGTAATTGCATATCAGATCATGGAATAGAAGTTTCCACTTCACAGCAGCCCCACTCCTCTGTATTCTCTCATCACTTCTCCACCCTCCTTGTATACCCACTGTCCTGACTTTTGATATTATAGAATCTCTTTGCTTGTTTTTGAACTTCATATACATGGAATCATAGAGTATGCATTTTTCTTCCTGTCTCCTCTCACCCCCATATGCTATTTTTGCAATTCATCCATATTATTGCATTTATGTGTAGTTTGTAAATTTCCACTGCTCATTATGTAAATATAACATTTAAAATCCAATCTATCCAATGTCTCTGGGTAGAGATGGAGTTTTATGCCCTCAGGGATAAAGAGGCTTCCTGGGTTCAGTACTTTTAGTCATGGGATCCCCTTTGCTGGTCCCACCTCCACCTCTACCCCCCAACTCTGGTATCTCTCGGTGGGGGTGAGGAGAAGCATTTACTCTGGCTGCTTCTTGTTAGCAAGTGTCCTGCTGGATCACCTTGTAAGGCTCACCTGGTGTTGCCCACAGGATTCCCCTGAACACCGAGGAGGAATGGCTAGGCTGGGTGTTGGGAAGCAGCAGGCCTAGGTCACTTTCTTTGGTTGGGTGGCAGATATAAGATGCCCCTAATAGTTGTTCCTTAACCTCAGGGTCGCAAACCATTTCACCCTTCTCTTTCCACCTTTCAGAGTTCTCCTTGACTTGTGTCTTTCATTAGTTCCAGTGTTTACAGTTGTACTTAGCAGGACGCAGCTGAGAGAAATGAGTCTCTGACTCCTTGTCTGGTCCATTGGATTCCAGCAACACAGAAACAGAGTGATTGGGGGTTGATCTAGTCAAAGAATGGTGTGATCTTTGGCTTTCGTGTCACTTATTTTCTCAATTTCATTCCCTTAATTTCCTTCTAAAACCGAAACTCTGAGAAACATAGAAGAGAAATCCATTGATATAGTCACAGTATCCTGAGAAATGGATGTCACGGAATCTAAAAGCTTATTTAAAGCCTTGCTATGTTAGTTTTGACAACATGGGTAACAATTGAATTACATGAATCAGAATTTTCTTTATTAACCTAAGAAAAACAGTGAAACTGCTAAGCATAACTGTTTGAGTTAATTTTACATCAAAAGTACAGATCTTGGTTAATGTTTTTGGCAATATTAAAACTTTCAACTTTAATATATTTTTAGTGTTAGATGAGACTCTAACACTCTCATTTTGTTCAGAAAACTAAGGATCCTATGAAAGAACACACTACTTGCCTTTGAAAAATTAATAAAAATCTTTCATAATGACTATTTAAGTGAAAATTCTTTATTTTTGGCTAGAAATTCCTGATGTCCCTATCAATTATGTCATGGATTTCAGTCTTTCGTAAAGGCCATGATCATCCATGGATGTGGCTAAATGGTTCAACTTACAAACTACAGTAAGTTTTTTAAAATAATACTGTATAGAGGAGGAAAAGATTAAAAATAAAAATTTTAAGAATAATATTAAAACATTTGTTTTAGTTGAATTATAGAAAGATGAAGGAAGATGTTGAAAGTTAATAAAATGTTGATATAATTATTAAAGAATGGGCTACTCAGTAGCCCATTTCCTTAATAACAAGCTCTTACTAAAATTATATTAAAAAATCATTACCCATTTTCAAAATATCTTTTATTACAGTGACATAGAAAATGCTATTGTTTCGTGAGTTGTCCTCATATGATATAACAGAATTGTGCATTTTTTTCCCTTACAGTATAACAGACTCATCACCTCATAAACGTAACTGTGCTCTGCTATATCCAGATGGCATTAAGTCAGACAGTTGTGAGTTTCCACATACATATAATTGCAAGGATCAGCTTGAGAAAACATGAGTTTGGATGCTGTTGAGTAACTTTATCTTTTATGAAATGGAAATAATATTATGATTATATAAATTTAAAAATGAATTATATTGAAATATAATATGCACACCAAAAAGTATAGATATCATTACTTTTGTGTCTGGCTTTTTTTACTCTACATTATTTTTATGGCCTTCAACCTTTGTAAAAGATCACATGTTGTGTGAGTCCATTTATATGAAATATCAAGAAGAGGGAAACCTATTCTAGAGGCAGAGGGTAGATTGTTGGTTACCAAGGGTTACCATAGAGCAGAGGTAGGATTGGAAAATGACTTCTAATGGTTACTATGTTTCTTCTGGGGGCAATGAAAATGTCTAGAGTGTGTTAGTGTTGATTGTAAACTCTGAATATACTAAAGAAAAAAAATCACTGATTTATACACTTTAAGTGGATAAATTTTATGCCATGTAAATTACACCTCAATAAAGCTGTTTTAAAAAAAAATCCTGGAATTATGTTTGGGATTGCATTTAATCTTCAAAGTAATTTGTAAAGATAGTCATCTTTACAATATTGGCTCTTCCAGTCAATATCATGCTTTATCTCTCTATGAATTAGGTTTTCTTTAAATTCTCCCTATTATATTTTGTATTTTTCTATATTGAGTTCTTAAAGATACATGGGTATTTCACTCTCATGCTTTTGTATACACGGGTATTTCACTCTCATGCTTTCCTTATTTGAAAATTTTTAGTAAGTTTTGCTGCTGTAAACAGTAATACAATGAGGTTTACATATTGGTCTTATAGCCAATGATTTCTCTGACTTTATGTATTAATTCTGTCATTTCAAATATATAGTCTTCTGGATTTTTATATAACAGCGATTGCATTTGTAAATAATCACACTTTATTTCTTCTTTCCAGATGCAATTTTTTTTCTTGACTTATTTTTATAGGCTAGGATTTTATTTCCAATGTTGAATAGAAGGTACAGTAAAGGTTCTATATGTATCCTTTTCTATTTTCAAGGAAAAAGATTTCAATATTTCATCAATATGAGGTTCATCTTAAGGTTTTTATTATCATAAGTTTCTCATATGAAAACAATTCCATAATATTCTCATTTTTCAAACAAATTTTATAATCAATTGACGTTACATTTGTATTATTTTTCCATCAGTTGGAATGATAAATATTTTCTCTGTATAATGATTATGAAGTAAATTACCTTTATTTCTTTCATATGTTAAACCAGTCTTGCATTTTGAAGTAAAATCACAATGATCATGTGTTGTCCTTTTTTTAAAAAATCAATGCATATATTATATCTACGTCAAGTTAGATAAAGTTTTTCTTTATCTGTGTTCCCAAAGAGATTTGACTGAGTTTTCATTTATGTTATGTACTTGACAAGCTGTTACCAAGGCTATTATTAGGAAGTATTTCCTTTTCTTTTACCTGGAGCTTTGTGAAAGAGTACTGCTACATTTTCAAGTGTTATTATTCACTACCAATGCCATCTGAGCTTCTAGAACTTTTTTGTGGGAAGGTTTATATAACGAACTCAATTTCTTTACAGTATGTGTTAGGTTTACTCAGGTTTCTATTTGTTGTGATGCATACTGGTAATTTGCAATTTAGGATTTTTCTATTTTTTATAGATACTAAAATGTTTTCATAATATTGCTTTTAAATCTGTTTTATATCTGTAAAAACCACATGGTATCCCCATATTTATTATAGACATAAAAGACTTGTTTCTTCTCAAAAATTTTTTTTTTTTGGCCACACCGCATGGCTTGTGGGATCTTAGTTTCCTGACCAGGGAATGAACCCGAGGCCTCGGCAGTGAGAGCACGTTGTCCTAACCACTGAACCGTCAGGGATTCCCTCTCCTCACCTTTCTTTCAGCAGTCTTTTATCAATTTTATTAAATGTTTTCAATGAGAATACATTTGGCCTTGCTCCTCTCTATTGTAATTTTGTTATTTGTCTTGATTTTGTACTATTTATTTTTTTCTTCCTTCTACTTCGTTTGGTTTTAATTTCACCTAAATTTAGCTTTTCCATTTTTAGTTTCTTGTGATGCATGCTTGAATTTCTGCTTTGTTTTGTTTTATTTAGTTTGTAAGGTAAGCATTTAAGGCAATCAATACTTCATAAGACAGACATTTGGTTTTATATTTTCCTTGTAATTCTTATAAAAATTTTGAACGTTCATTGTGGTCATTTCTACGGTCCATCTGTTACTTAGACATTTATTACTGAATTTAACACCATATAAGGATTTTCAAATTTTTGGTTATTGACTTCTGCATATAGTAAAGAGCATTCTATTTGGTTAGAGAACTTTCTGTGAAGCTAGAAATATTCCACATCTTTGTTAAAAGTGGCTGGTGTGAAAGAGGAACCAATATTAAAATATTATTTTTTTAACTAATTAAAATTAAATTTGAATACCCACATTTCAAATGCCCACTTGCCAAACTTGGCTAGCAGCTACTGCAGTGACACCACTTCTATATTTTTATATGAATATGCTTGGAAATATGACTTATAGTGTATTTTTTGAAAATTTCTATGTAAAAAAATATGAATAGTCCATACAAGTATATAGTATGTGTTCTACATATATGTATTGATTAGTTGTCTAGTTTAAATCTTTCTTTAGCCTTACTGATATCTGCTTGTTTGTAAGCAGTGAGAGAGAATTGTTTAAATCTCTATTTGTAATAGTTCACTTTTTTCAAACTTATGTTGAACTTGTATTATTAAGTACATAAAGGTTTTTTAAAAAACATTGCTAATAGTTTAGATACTCTATCTATCATTATGAAACATGCTTCATTATTTCCAATACGGTTTTTGCCTTCTATTATAACAGTATACTAACTATAGCAATTTTCTACTGGCTTGTGTTGCATGGTATATTTTTCATCTTTTTACTTTCCTCTTTCTTTAGGCTTTTGTTAAAGGAGTTTCTCATTAAGATAGTGAACAGTTATTTTAAATATAAATATTCTTAGAATTTAAATTGGAAGTTATTCTATATTTAACATAATTTAAAAATTATTATAAGATATATTTACACATATTCTTTATATATAAGTATGTATAGTATATAATGTATGTATATATATAATTAATTAAGTATAATATTGTTAGCCTTAATCAGAGATGAATGCTACCATTTCTTTGAACTCCACTTTTTTGTTGTTTTCTTTTTATCTTTCACAATAACTATTTTAACTGTCCTCTGTAGGAGGTTGTCAGTTTAATATGTTTTAAATATTATGTTATTAGTGTCCCACATTTTACAGCATAAATTCTTAACTCATAAAAGTCTAACAAATTAGTACCTTTATCCTTTCTCGAAAAGTGAAAAGACATAACTACCTTCTACATTTATTTACTGCTTATGCCGTATTTGCTCCCTTGAATTTGAATACAAATATGTATTTTAAAATTTGAAACTTTATTGTTAACATTTTGTTGACTCAATATCCATTTAAATATATCCACATAATTTTTTCAACTCTTCTTTCCCTTCTGCATATCCAGGTATTCACTTAGAATAAAGGTTTCTTTTTTTTTTTAATATATCTTTATTGGAGTATAATTGCTTCACAATGCTGTGTTAGTTTTGTTGTACAACAAAGCAAATCAGCCATATGCATACATATGTCCCCATATCCCCTCCTTCTAGAGCCTCCCTCCCACCCTCCCTATCCCACCTCTCTAGGTGGTCACAAAACATGGAGCTGATCTTCCTGTGTATGCAGCTATTTCCCACTAGCTATTTTACATTTGGTAGTGTATATATGTCAATACTTCTCTCACTTTGCCCCAGCTTCCCCTCCCAACCCTGTGTCCTCAAGTCCATTCTCTATGTCTGTGTCTTTATTATTGGCCTGCCACTAGGTTCATCAGTACCATTTTTTTAAAAATTCCATATATATGTGTTAGCATATGGTATTTGTTTTTCTCTTTCTGACAGTTTATTCTGTATGACAGACTCTAGGTCCATCCACCTCAAATAACTCAATTTCGTTTCTTTTTATGGCTGAGTAATATTCCATTGTATATGTATGCAACATTTTCTTTACCCATTCATCTGTCAATGGACACGTAGGTTGCTTCCATGTCCTGGCTATTGTAAATAGTGCTGCAATGAACATTGTGGTACATGCATCTTTTTGAATTATGGTTTTCTCAGGGTATATGCCCAGTAGTGGGGTTGCTGGGTCATATGGTATTTCTATTTTTTGTAATTTTTTAAATTAATTAATTAATTAATTTATTTATTTTTGGCTGCTTTGGGTCTTTGTTGCTGCATGCAAGCTTTCTCTAGTTGCAGCGAGTGGGGGCTATTCTTTGTTGTGGTGCGTGGTTTCTCACTGCGGTGGCTTCTCTTATTGTGGAGCACAGGCTCTAGGCGTGCAGGCTTCAGTTGTTGTGGCACGCAGTCTCAGTAGTTGTGGTGCTTGGGCTTAGTTGCTCCATGCCATGTGGAATCTTCCTGGACCAGGGCTTGAACCCATGTTCCCTACATTGGCAGGTGGATTCTTAATCACTGTGCCACCAGGGAAGTCCTTATTTTTAGTTTTTTAAGGAATCTCCATACTGTTCTCCATAGTGATTATATCAATTTACATTCCCACTAACAGTGCAAGAGGGTTCCCTTTTCACCACACCCTTTCCAACATTTACTGTTTCTAGATTTCTTGATAATGTCCATTCTGACTGGTGTGAGGTGATACCTCATTGTAGTTTTGATTTGTATTTCTGTAATAATTAGTGATGTTGAGCATGTTTTCATGTGCCTCTTGGCCATCTGTATGTCTTCTTTGGTGAAATGTCTATGTAGGTCTTCCACCCATTTTTAAATAGGGTTGTTTGTTTTTTTGATATTGAGCTCCATGAGCTGTTTGTATATTTTGGAGATTGATCCTTTGTCCGTTGTTTCATTTGCAAATATTTTCTCCCATTCTGTGGGTTGTCTTTTTGTCTTGTTTATGGTTTCCTTTGCTGTGCACAAGCTTTTAAGTTTAGTTAGGTCCCATTTGTTTATTTTTATTTCCATTACTCTAGGAGGTAGGTCAAAAAAATCTTGCTGTGGTTTATGTCAAAGAGTGTTTTTCCTATGTTCTCCTCTAAGAGTTTTGTAGTGTCCGGTCTTACATTTAGGCCTTTAATCCATTTAGAATTTATTTTTATGTATGTTGTTAGGTAGTGTTCTAATTTCATTTTTTTACATGTAGCTGTCCAGTTTTCCCAGCATCACTTATTGAAGAGGCTGTCTTTTCTCCATTGTATGTTCTTGCCTCCTTTGTCATAAATTAGGTGAGCATATGTGCGTGGGTTTATCTCTGGGTTTTCTATCCTGTACCATTGATCTTTATTTCTGTTTTTGTGCCAGTACCATACTATCTTTATTACTGTAGCTTTGTAGTATAGTTTGAAGTCAGGGAGCCTGATTCCGCCAGCACCATTTTTCTTTCTCAAGATTGTTTTGACTATTTGGGGTCTTTTGTGTTTCCATACAAGTTGTAAAAATTTTTGTTCTAATTCTATGAAGAATGCCATTGGTAGTTTCAAAGGGATTGCATTGAATCTATAGATTGCTTTGGGTATTATAGTCATTTTCACAATATTGATTCTTCCAATCCAAAGCATGGTATATTTCTCCATCTGTTTATGTCATCTTTGATTTCTTTCATCAGTTTTTTATAGTTTTCTGAGTACAAGTCTTTCGCCCCCTTAGGTAGGTTTATTCCTAGGTATTTTATTCTTTTTGTTACGATGGTAAATGGGATTGTTTCCTTAATTTCTCTTTCTGATTCTTCTATTTTAGTGTATAGGAATGTCAGAGATTTCTGTGTATTAATTTTGTATCTTAAAACCTTACCAAGTTCATTGATTAGTTCTAGTAGTTTTCTGTGGCATCTTTAGGATTTTCTATGTATAGTATCACGTCATCTGTAAACAGTGACAGTTTTACTTCTTCCTTTCCAATTTGTATTCCTTTTATTTCTTTTTCTTCTCTGATTGCCATGGCTAGGACTTCCAAATTATGTTGAATAAGAGTGACAAGAGTGGACATCCTTGTCTTGTTCCTGATCTTAGTGGAAATGCTTCCAGGTTTTCACCATTGAATATGATGTTTCCTATGTGTTTGTCATATATGGCCTTTATTATGTTGAGGTAGGTTCCCTCTATGTCCATTTTCTGGAGAGTTTTTATCATAAATCGGTGTTGAATTTTGCCAAAAGTTTTTTCTGCATCTATAGAGATGATCATATGGTTTTTATTCCTTAATTTGTTGATATGGTGTATCACATTGATTGATTTGCATATACTGAAGAATTCTTGCATTCCTGGGGTAAATCCCACTTGATGGTTGTGTATGATCCTTTTAATATGTTGTTGGATTCTGTTTGCTAGTATCTTGTTCAGGATTTTTGCATCTATGTTCATCAGTGATATTGGTCTATAATTTTCTTTTTTTTGATATCTTTTTCTGGTTTTGGTATCAGGGTGATGGTGGCTTCATAGAATGAATTTGGGAGTGTTCCTCTCTCTGCAATTTTTTGGAAGAGTTTGAGAAGGATCGGTGTTATCTCTTCTTTAAATGTTTGATAGAATTTGTCTGTGAAGCCATCTGGTCCTGGACTTTTGTTTGTTTGAAGATTTTAAATTACAGTTTCAATTTCATTGCTTGTGATAGGTTTGTTTATATTTTTTAATTCTTTCTGGTTCTGTCTTGGAAAATTGTACCTTTCCAAGAATTTGTCCATTTCTTCCAGGTTGTCCATTTTTTTGGCATATAGTCTCTTATAATCCTTTGTTTTTCTGTGGTGTCATTTGTGATTTCTCCTTTTTCTTCTAGGTTTCCCCAATTTAATGTTGTATAATTGTTCACTGAGCCTCCTATGATCCTTTGCATCCTTTGTGTGATAACAGTTGAATGTCACCTCTTTCATTTATAATTATATTTACTTGAGTCCTCTTTCTTTTTTTCTTGTTTAGTCTTACAAATACAATGTCTATCTTGTTTATGTTTTTTTTAAAAAAAGCAGCTCTTAGTTTTATTAATCTTTTTTATTGTTTTTTATCTCTAGTTTATTTATCTCCCCTCTGATCTTGTTATTTCCTTCTTTCTATTAACTTTGGCCTTAGTTTGTTCTTCTTTTTGAGGTTCTGTGAAGTGGAAGTTCAGGTTGTTCATTTGATCTCTTTCTTCTTAATGTTGGTATTTCTTTATAAATTTCCCTCTTAAAACTGCTTTTGCTGCATCCCACAAATTCTGATATATTCTGTTCCATTTTCTTTTGTCTCAAGATATTTTTAAATTTCTCTTTTGATTTTATCTTTTACCCATGGATTGTTCAGGGGCTTGTTGTTTAATCTCCACATAATTGTAAACTTCCCTGTATTTTTCTTGTAATTGATTTCTAGTCATACCATTGTGGTCAGAAAAGGTGCTTGGTATGATTCAATCTTCTTAAATTTACTATGACTTTTTTTATGATCAGTATATGACCTATCCTGGAGAATGGTCTATATATATTTGATAAGAATGTATATTTTGCTTCTTTTGGCTGGGATGTTCTATATATGTCTGTTATGTCCACTTGGGCTAGAATATATTTCAAGTTTAACATTTCCTTTGTTGATTTTCTGTCTAGATAATCTATCATTTGATGATAGTGGGTATTATAGTTCCATATTATTATTGTATTGTTGCCTCTTTCTTCCATCACATTTGTTAGTATTTGTTGAAGTTGAATGTATATTTGCATTGTTATATCTTCTTGATGAATAACTCTTTTATCATTATATGCAAGGACTTTCTTTAGCTCTTGTTACATTTTTGTTTAAATTCTATTTTGTTTGTTATAAGTATCACTACCCCTTCTTTATTTTGGTTTCCAATTCTGTGGAATATCGTTTTTCATCCCTTCACTTTTAGCCTAAGTGGATTCTCAAAGCTGAAGTGATTCCCTATGAGTATATATGTAGTTGGGTCTCAGTTTTCTTATCAATCCAGTCACTCTATGCCTTTTGGTTGGAGAATTCAATCCATTTACATTTAAGGTAATTATTAACAGGTAAGCACTTACTTAAGCCATTTTATTGTTTTCTGGATGTTTTGTAGTTTCCTTGTTCTTTTCTCTTTCTCTTGCTGCATTTGTTTGCAAATTGATAATTTCCCATAGTGGTATGTTTTGATTCTCTTCTCTTTATTTTTTGTGAATCTATCATAGGTTTTCACTTTGTGGTTACCATCAGGCTTAAATAATACATGCTATAGATATAACAATCTATTTTATGTTGATAACAACTTCAGTTGCAAAACAAACCTTACCTTTTTACTCACTCTTTTTATGTTTTTCATATCACAATTTACCTCTTTTTATATTGTGTGTTTAAAAACAAATTATTTTTGCTATAGTTATTTCTAATATTCTTTTCCTTTAAACTTTATACTATTTCAGTATTAGAGTATTCTGGATTTGACCTTGACCAATGTCCTGTATATTTTCTATGTTCTCATGTTACTAATTAGCATCCTTTCATTTCAGGTTAAAGAACCCCTTTCAGCATTTCTCATAAGACAGATCTAGTGATGATGAATTCCCTCAGCTTTTGTTTGTTTTTTTGAGAAGATCTTTATCTTTCAATTCTGAAGGAAAACTTTGCCAGGTTGAATATTCTTGCTTGGCAGTTTTATCCCTGGCACTATCCCACTCTCTCCTGGTTTGTAAGGTTTTGACTGGAAATCTCCTCATAGCCCTCTAGGAGTTCCCCTGTAAGTTATAGCTTCTTTTTCTCCCACTGGTTTTAAGACTATCTCTTTGTCCTTGATTTTTTTTTTACAGTTTTATTATAATGTGTCTTGGAGAGAATCTCTTTAAGTTGATTTTGATTGGTGACTCATGAGCTTCATAAATGTGGATATCAAAATCCCTCAGCAGATTTGGGAAGTTCTCGACCATTATTTTTATTTATTTATTTATTTATTTATTATTATTATTTTTTGCGGTATGCAGGCCTCTCACTGTTGTGGCCTCTCCCGTTGTGGAGCACAGGCTCCAGACATGCAGGCTCAGCGGCCATGGCTCACAGGCCCAGCCTCTCCGTGACATGTGGGATCTTCCCGGACTGGGGCATGAACCCGTGTCCCCTGCATCGGCAGGTGGACTCTCAACCACTGCGCCACCAGGGAAGCCCGAGGTACACATTTTTGAAAGTACTTTTTAGATGGTTTTCATTCTTTTGACTGCATCACTCCACTGAGACTGAAAATGTGAGTCATTGTTCTTAAAGATACAAGCATATATGTCTTTAATAATCTAAAACAACATTTAATTACAAGGAAATATTTGGCTTTCTGTTTTTTAATCACATCGGGAACCACCACTCAAACCCTATTTTAGTGTAATAATGATTATTCATGTTAACCTTGAGAACACATCACTTTTTAAAATTTCTTTTTTAACCTGTCTTCTTGACATTTCTTATTAAGAGAAAATTCTACAGAGTATTTTTTAAACAAACCGTCTAACATTTAAAATATTTAGAAAGTAAAATTTCGTGTTTTGAATCATAAAACTAAGGCCCATGAGGTCCATTTGTATTTTAAAATAGAAGTGGGTTAAAAATCCCAACTGGTTTACACCTTATTATGTCTATATATTAGGTCATCATCCCCTTCCCTAAACTGCTTACTCTAGTATCCTCTATATCAATGGTATCATCATTATTTCATTCAGTAAAAACTAAAAACATATTCATCTCTCTTATCCTTTCCCTCTCCCCACTCTTGTCTTCACCTACTGTCAGATTTAATGTCATCATCTATGTCAGTAACCTCCCAATTATTGTCGTCTTCACAATTCCTCACATCACACTTTTGGATAAAAACACTATTTACTTCTACTGTTCCTAACTATTTTTCTTATTTGAACTTTATTCCCATCTGTATCAAATCTATTGTCCTCTGAACAGGTCAAATTGTCTACCCACAGTATGGAAATCTGACCTTGTCAATCCTTTCTTAGGATTAAAAGGATAAAAGCCCTCCTCAAAGGGCTTTTATTGACTCTATGGTACTATTCAAGCTTAGATTATGAATCTTTCTTCTTCTCACTCACACACGCCCACTTCTTGTCCTTCCAGACTGTCCAGGTTCCATCCATCTCCAGATATTCATAACCCCACCTAATAAACCAACAATACTGGAGTGTGTATAGCTCTCTTTATTCATTTTACTATCTCTTTCTTCTTAGTCTTTGTCATTTCCATCTCCAATTCTTGGTATGTGTTAACCCCGTTCAACTTGATATCTAACATATTTTTAAAAAAAAACACTCCCTCCAAATCACCTAATCCAGGAGATCTTCCCTAGCACCATTTTCTCATAGTTGATACTGGTAATCCATTGCAAAATTGTTATGTATAATCCTATCTTCTCTAATACCCAGTAATTGTGTCTACCATTGCAAATTACATATTAATTTAAAACCATATGCTTATGTCTATGCCTTAAATAGATTGTGGACAATTCGATGATAGGGATTGTGCTTTATCCTTTATTAAACTATGTATATCCATTGCCAAACAATATGCTTGACACACAGAAATCCTTAACAGATACTAGCTCAAACAATAAACAGGAAACAGCCTTGATGAAAATACAACAGTTTCCTATTTGTATGTTTAATTATATATTCTGTTGTACTTTGATGTTGTTAATTCTGTGTAAAATAATGGAGAAAAAAATTAATGCAGTATAAAAAGGCTCCAGGAGATGGGCTAACACCACAGAAGGAACATTGTAAGCTTTTAGTAGTTATTTTCAAACTCTCCAAGAGGATAATGTGAGAATTGTAGAGCTTAAACTGAATGCATTTTCATTCTTGTGTACACAAATGAATCTACTGGGAACAACTGAAGAAGCAATAAATAAATTAGAATTAGACCAACTGTTATTAAGTGCATTAAAAAAAAGGTTGTGACTTGGGAGATCTTGGTTCTACCTAGATCTTCAACTAATGAGCCTTTTTCCTTGGGAAAAGTGATGTCTTATTCCTAACTCTATTTCCTTGGGCACCTGGGACAAGTACTGTCCAAATTTCATGATATTTACAAAATTCTACTATTCTTTGATATTTAAAGTACTGAAGTAAACACAAAATCCACTTGGATGCAAGATGCAGAAGTTGTAAATAACATCTTTCTTTTTTTCCATGAATGTGGAGATTACTGCTGTGGCAGGAAATGTAAGGTTAAATGGCAAATAAACAAGCAATCAAACAAAGAAAAATAACTAGGATGCTAATAGAAATTTGAAGTCCTCTAATTTGTAAGTCATGCATGTGATTTACTTGAGAGCAATTTTGAAAAGAGTTACTATTTACATGCTGTTTATTCTCAAATTCTAAGTTAATACCACAGGAGGAGAAAAAATGTTCAGTTTCATTATATTATATAGATGGATATTAAACAAAAAATGAAGTTTTCTAGCATGGACTAAGTTAATATAATGAAAATATTTCTTTGTGAAAGAAATGACATCTCAGTAGAATTGTTTTTTTTAGAATTACAGAAGGTTTCAACTGAGATGGGGCCAAGAAATTATTTACCCATTACAAGCTCAGGAAACTGTGTCAAGCAATAACAGTTGCCAAGATGGTGATCTATTCTCTTTCCCTCCCTGCTGAAGTTCAAGATTTATGAATTATCTGCCTTGTATTCATTGTACTACAATGTGCTAGTTGGCATTATATGTTCCTTGCACAGTACGTAATACCCACTAAGTGTTCTGAATAAATATTTAGGTTCTGAATAAATATTTTTTCAAGTGTGTTTGCAGATTTTTCACTTTTTTGTCACTCAGCATTTCAATTCTGCTTCAACATGCCCATGCATATCCAGACTCAGCTCTGTTTCTCCCTGTCCCATTTATTTACTTCATCGCTCATGTGAATTTTAGAATCTTTTTGTCATGTCTCTTATTAATCCAAACACATTTACAAAAAAGTCAAGACTACAAAAGTTTCCCTTGGTCATGGCCATACATCATATGCTTGCGTTTCTAGGCAACGGTCCAGTAAACACCCCTGACCACATCTATTTTTAGAGTCACAGCTTGAAGTCAGTATCCTGCCCAGAGGACTGTTTCTCACCACAAAATTGCATTGTGCCTCACTACCTTATCCCTTTATGGTACACAGGAAGAGCTTAATTCAGGCTCAGTCATGTTAACCAGACTGTTACTTACTGGCCAAGAAGGCCTGCGGATTAGGCCATGGTGGTTTTTCTCACTTAACAAATTTAGTTTCTGCATAGTTTGTTGAAGTGGTGGCAGTTATTCTCAGATGACTTGAACCCAGGCTGTTTGCAAAGCAAAATTGTACATTGCTATATCCAGTAGTTTTAAAAGGTCAGATAAATATGTCCTTACGCAACCTATACATGTACTTTTGTACTCAAATTACTCTTTCTGCATAAATTCATTTTGTTTGTTTTATTCCATTTATTAGAAGGTATGTTTTCTGAAAGCAATGTCATGTCTTTCTGCAATTTCACATGTCACTGAAACATCACTACTATTCAGCACATCCTCAATAAATGTTCCATGATGACAGATGCAAGGTGAATATATGCTTAGCATTGAGAAAGATTTTGGAATTTCTTTGTACATATTGTCTCTTTATACAAGTAAGGTTTTTTTTCTTTTTTTGCAGTACACAGGCCTGTCACTGTTGTGGCCTCTCCCGTTGCGGAGCACAGGCTCTGGACGCACAGGCTCAGCGGCCATGGCTCATGGCCATGAGCCATTGTGGAGCCATGGCCATGCCGCTCCGCGGCATGTGGGATCTTCCCGGACCGGGGCACGTACCCGTGTCCCCTGCATCGGCAGGTGGACTCTCAACCACTGCGCCACCAGGGAAGCCCTACAAGTAAGTTTTTTAACTTCTCCCCTGCCTTTTAAGTTTTTTAGCTCACCATACTAATGCAGAATATATCTCTTTAAGAATCCTTAAGGAAGGATGTTAACTAGATGTTGTGGTGATCTTTTTTCAATATATACAAATATCGAATCATTATGTCATATATTTAAAACTAATATAATGTTATATGTCAATCACACCTCAATTAATTAATTAAAGACACTTTGCCCCCACCACCACCACTTCAAAGAAAAAGAATCCTTTCCTCACTCCATTAATTTATGTAGCAGGGCTTTACATATGACACCATAGCTCTCCATGCTCAGCTTTATCTATTTCCAGAAACTGTACTTGTAGGTATGTTTTGTGACTTTCCGACAGGACTCTAAGTTCTTATTTAAACTAAATGAAATACTAGGTGTTCTGTTTATACCCTATTGCTATCTCTTTTTCTTGGTCTTTTATTTAAGGGACACATAATATCAGTTAAAAACAAAACCACTAGGGCTTCCCTGGTAGCGCAGTGGTTGAGAGTCCGCCTGCTGATGCAGGGGACACGGGTTCGTGCCTCGGTCTGGGAAGATCCCACATGCCACGGAGCGGCTGGGCCCGTGAGCCATGGCCACTGAGCCTGTACATCTGGAGCCTGTGCTCTGCAACGGGAGAGGCCACAACAGTGAGAGGCCCATGTACCACACACACACAAAAAAGCCACTAACATAAAAAATAGCTCTTCAAGTAAGTGTGATTTAGATTTCCCCATAAAAAGCCCACATTCATTTCCTTTTATAAACCAAATATTTTTTTAAAATGTGGTTGTAAATGTCAGCCTACATTTCATATATAGAGATCTAATTTTACTCTAAAATAGTCAATGGAAAATATGGATTAGCTGAAAAGAATATTGGTCGAAGACTGTCAGAAGATAACATTATTCTTTTTTCCTTCAACTTGTTTCATATTCACTTATCTTGTTTATTCTTGAACGTGTTTCACACTTTCTTGTCCATTTTTCTATCACCTACACTAAAATGTAAACTCCATGATGGCAAGAAATTTTGCCTAGATTGTTTAACATTTTCATGGCTTAGAAAAGCACCTAGCAAATAGTAGTCACTAAAAAACCTATGTTGAATAAAATTGTTTATTTTCCAAGTTGAAACATGTCAACAAATTTGCTTTCCTTATTTCCTTAGTATATTTTTAAGAATTTTGACTTTGATACCTTACTTTTCCTCAAAATTTTATGATGTTTTGTTATCTTACTTTATATTGTATCTCAATGTTTTGAATAAATGAAAATAAATAAAATATATACTGAATCAATCTTATAAATTGATATCAACTCTCATATATTTACTTATTTTTTAATGCACACCAGGGTTGTGATTTAAGTTCCTAATTCTTCTGCATATGATGTATATACAGTAGAGATTCAAGTATGTGTTTTTATATTGGCATAAAAAATTTCACAGCAGTAATTATTTAATAGTATCTCATTTCCTACTTTATCTGCAATGCTACCTCATCTGTTTTTTCATCTATTCACATGGCTTTTCATTGTCTGTATCTTTTCTCTTTCAATTTATCGAATTTGTCTACATTCTCATGTCACTTTGTTGTAATGAACATAGCTTTAGCAAAGGTCTTAAAAATTAGTAGGACAAGTCCCTCATCATTTTTTCTTCTTCAATAGTGATAGGTCTACTCTTGGATTTTGCATTAATGAACATAGGATAACCTGGGATATTAATTGGAATTGAACTGAATCTCTAAAATATTTTAGGATTAATTGACATCTTTATTAGATTCAGTGGTCCTATCAAAATTTAGTTGTTTTTGCAAATATTTCTATAAAATTATACAATAAATTCAATATAGATGTTGTCTATTCCTGTTAGATTTACTCATAAGTACCTTACAGTGTTTCTGTTGTGGTTGTTAAGTTAATTAATTATTTCTGTTTATTATTGAACATTAATAGTATTTGCAAATTAATGTTACATTCAGTTATACTAATATTATTTCTATTAACTGGTCATTAAATTATTTTTTATGTTCTATGTGGATAAATATATCACCAGCAAAAAATTTTTTTTAAGTCCTTTTCTTTTTAATTTTCTATGGTGGTCTTAAATGTGCTGGAGAATCTCCTCAATGATATTGAAAAGAAGTGGTATTATTATCATTTTGTCTTAATGATTTTCTAAAAAGCTACTAATACCTCCAGGTTAAGAATGATGTTTATACACATTCTGATATATATGCTAAGGATTGTTTTTATCATGAAAAGCTGTTGAATTATAATAAATATGCATTCCACCTGGATATATTCATCTTCTATTTCTTTAATCTATTGTTTGGAGCAAATTTCATTTGACAATTTTTCTTCCAAAAGAAAATTATTATTACAACCCTGAAATAAACTCAATTTGGTCATCTATAGACTAGACAGTTTTATATACTGTTTGATTTGGTTTGGTACTGTTTTAAGATTTTGCGACAATTTTCACAGTAAGATTGACTTTTCCTTTTCCTGTTAACACATTCTCATCTAATTTGGACATCAACACAACTCTAGTCATAGTGAAAAAAAATAGCAACAATTCCTTTCTCTCCTATAGTTTAGGAAAGTTTATATGTTTTAATTATTTCTTCCTTGAAAGTTTATTATTTCTCTCCTGTAAAAATATTTGGCTTTTGTGTTATCCCTATAGGAAGATTTAAAATAATGTATTGATTTCATAAAAATTATTATAGCTTTGTCAAACTTTGCAGAATTGACTTTTACCTATGTTAAATTATCTCACACATATTGTACATAGTAAATAGTTACAGTGTCTGTAATTGTTCTATTGACTAAAAATTATTGCTTGATAATTCTCTTATTGACTGAATAGGTTGTGGATTTACTGGTTGAAGTTCTGTTTTCAGAAGTGCATGTTGAGTGAAAGTTCATATGAATGACTCCTTTTTTTTTTTTTTTTTTTTTTTTTTGCGGTACGCGGGCCTCTCACTGTTGTGGCCTCTCCCGTTGCGGAGCACAGGCTCCGGACGCGCAGGCTCAGCAGCCATGGCTCACAGGGCCAGCCGCTCCGTGGCATGTGGGATCTTCCCGGACCGGGGCACGAACCCATGTCCCCTGCATCGGCAGGCGGACTCTCAACCACTGCGCCACCAGGGAAGCCCCCTGAATGACTCCTTTTTAAGCTGTTTCCCTTTAGAGTCATGTTTTGGTTTTCTTTTTCAAATTGCCCCATCTAATTTATAATAATAATAAAGATAATGATTATTACTCTTCTGTAGAATATAACATTATAAAGAAGTACCAATACTTATTTTTAAATAAACTTTTTATCTTAGAGTAGTCTTAAATTTACAGAAAAATTGCAAAAATAGTAGAGTGTTCCCTACACCCAGTGTCCAGTTTCTCTTATTATTAACAGCTTACATTAGCATGGTGCATTTTTCACAATGAATGAACTGATATTGATATATTATTATTAATGAACATACTTTACTCGTATTTCTTTAGTTTTTACCTAATATCCATTTTCTGTTCCATTATGCCATCCAGGATACCATGCTACTTTTAGTCATTCAGTCTCTTTAAACTCCTTTTGGCTGTCATCATTTCTTAATATAACAGAAATTATAAATAGCTAAAAATGAGAGCATTAAGACATTAGTTGATTATGTTACTATTCTGGTAAGAGATTTGGTGCTATTGTTCTGAGCAATAAAGAGAGAGTAATATAATGAGTGGTGTACATGAGGAAGAAGGAGAAAAGAGCCCTATTTAGGAGCAGAGATAGATCTGAGACACTCTCATACATCATAAATGAAATAATATTGGCCATAAGTTGGTAATTATTTAAATTAGGCATATGATGATTCATCATGGAATTTTTATTTTGTATACACTTATATTTTCATTACTAAAAGGTCATATAAGTACACACATATGCATATATACATATGTATGCATATACATGTAGGTATGTATGCATATACATGTACCTATGTAGTATATATATGAAAGCTATCTCTCTGTTGTTTCAACTTATATGATACAGCATACTTAATTCTACTCAAACTTATAAAAGCCTATGCACAAAATGATTAAGAAGTTTATTTTTTTTCTCTATTTTTTCCACATAGTACTTATAACCATATTTTATTACAAATTTTTCACTTTTGAAAAAAATTCAGAAAGAGATTATGTGATCCCACCATTTGTTTCTTAAAACTCTGGTGACTTCTTATCACTGAATTCACCATTTTTAAGTCATAAAGTGATGTTAGGACCTAACATTTATTCCACCAAAAAGGGAAATTTTCTGTGTAGTGAGAGGCGGAAGTACTGTGGTTTGTGCTATGCTTTTTCAACAGAAAGATGAGATTAGAATAACACTTGTCATATCCTTTTCAGGGATCAGAATTGACTGGATATTGCTAGTATCAAATTAAATCAGGAACTCAGGACATGTTTAATTTTTTCAGGAGGTTCTTATCCACAAGAATCAGGACCTTCCTTCTCTAATCAGATGTGTGTCTGTGTGTGTTTGTGTGTGTGTTTCTAACAACTATTGTTCAATAAATAAGAAACTCTTGAGGTTTTAACCTCAAGAAAATTTCTAAAAACATATGTGCTATAGGTAATTCTAATTGTTTCTTAAGTGTTTGAATTGACTTACTAAAAGCAATGAATACTTGTTACTTCTGAGGTATATTCTGCTCCACTTTATTTAATGATGGTAAGGAGGATATACTTATTGAAGAATCAGAAGTTATGATATTACTATAAGATGTGACACACAACCTTACTTGCAAAATGAAACAAATTATTTTCATTGTTTCCAACTATCATGCTCAAATGTAAAACAGTTTATATTTTTTAAAATCTAAGCACTATGCACATTTATTAAACACCTTTTATTTTTTCCTGAGAGCTCTGCTAGGCAATGTTAAGATGTTACTATATAAACAAATGTGAGATTAGTTTTGTTAATGATGACAATGATAACTTGTAAATGATGACAAAGATATGGGCAGAACTTTAATTAAAGTATACTAGGAAAAACCATTCAACAAAAATTCATATATCCTACCCAGACTTACCTTGCAAAGAAAGCAATTACCACCAATAAAGTTACCACCAAATAAGATAAGATGACTATAAATAAAAAACTCTGTGTGTTATCATTCACTATCAGTGATGAAAAACATCTTTAAGTATCTTCGTGTAGGTGAACTAAAAACAGCTATTACATTTTTTAACATTTTGTTTTTTATTTTATAGCAAGAGAAAATTTTAAAGTAATTTTACCTGGCTCTATATGAATTCTCATTTCCATTCTTTCCTTTTTCATGTCTGCATGGGTGAAATTTTTCTGTATTCTCACTTTTCTAATCTAAATATATCAACTCACCCCAAGGAGAGGAAACAGGAAAAAAATTCCCATTTTTATTTTATTCAGTAAACCTTTGTAAAAAATGAAGAGTTTGGATTCGTCTGTGGGATAGATGGGCAGTCATAATTCTATGATGGGGTCAGTCCGAGATCCGTGGGCCCATCACAATGCGGGTATGTACTTTCCACATAAATGTAGTTTGGTCTTTCTGTACAATTTTAAGTTACCCAGAATTTGATACAAGCATATAAGTCATAGAAAAGTAATTTACTATGATTCACTTATGTTCATTTTATATTATGGTCATGTTATATTTTAAATCCTGGCTTCAAAAACTTGAAAGGTTCTTTCCTCCTTCATTTCAATAACTACCTAAAGGAATGTATCTCACAATTTGAGATAACAGCCTTAGTACTTGGAGTTAGAACTGAGTTTTCATCAAAATTTTACCAGTCTCTAGCTTTGAGATCTGGGACAATAACAGCCTCTATGGACTTATGTTTCCTTTTCTATTAAATAGAGATATAAAACATGCCATATTTACCTTAGTGGATTTCTATGATAGTCAACTCAAGTGACATACATTTGAAAGTGCTTTTTAAACTAAAAGTGTTATAAATTACTCATAGGTGATAGGTTTATACTGAATAAGCGGTATGATTTTGGCCACCTGTAAGATTTAATTTCTTCACCCATAAAATAATAATAAATATTTACCTAAATAATAAATAAATAATAAAATAATACCTACATTTTTCACATACTTAATAATGAAGTTTAAATTAAATTACATACTGTATGTATAAACTAAAAAATGTTTTAGTTTAATTTTAGGTGTGAAAGGTAATTCATATTCACATTTCATTTATAAAAGGCTCTTACATATCCAGTAGTGATTATTTCAAAAAGAAAAAAAAATATTTTTCACTCGTGTTGTTCAGAGACGAGATTCTTTACTTGTCTTTTTCGTAAAATTTTAGAACCTACTATTTTGTTCTTTGTTAAGTTCTTCACTGTAAGGAACTTTACTACATAGTTTACATTATTGATACTAGATGCATTTCATTTTCTTTTACTTTGTGTGTTTGTTTTTGGTTTTTTTTTTTTGCAGTACACGGGCCTCTCACTGTTGTGGCCTCTCCCGCTGCGGAGCACAGGCTCCAGATGTGCAGGCTCAGCGGCCATGGATCACGGGCCCAGCCGCTCCGCGGCATGTGGGATCCTCCTGGACTGGGGCACGAACCCGTGTCCCCTGCATCGGCAGGCAGACTCTCAACCACTGCACCACCAGGGAAGCCCCCTTTCTTTTACTTTTTAAAATACCCACACCAGGTTTTGTTAATATTCTTTGTTTTCCTCACTCCCTCCCTCTCCCCCTTTCTTTCTGTCTCTCTTTCTCCATTTCTTTCTTTGTTTCTTTTTTTCTTCTTGCAATTTGTGAAATTATTAACTTAGTAAACGTGGCCCTGTGAATTAAACACATGTCTAATGTCCTAGATCCCTGTCTTTTTCATGATAATTTTAAAACAGCAAGAGACTTTCTTCTTCAGGGTAAGTTGTGTGCCATCTAGCCAAACACATTTCAGTTGTTGGTTGTTGTAGTATAAACTGATTGAAAACTTTTCTTTTTGCATACCACATTGCATTTTTGACAATTTTATTATAAAATTCTGCAGAGAGGAAGAGGAAAATAAATCAGAAAGTAGAGCTTTCCTTGAAAAGGAGGAATATAATAGTTTAAATGCTCATATTTCATGTAAACTTCCTTTTGGATTCTCTGTTCTATATATCAAGAGAATCTGGAAGGATTAACCATAAATTCTTCAGCCATAGGCTGCATGTCCAGAGCTAATGACTCATTTATTCAGTGAGCAATTTTTTTAGTACACATTATATTCTAGGCATTTTCTTAAGTTATGGGTTGTAAAAGTGAGCAAAATGTCTTAAAACTGTAGTTGCTTAAATTAGGCACTGAAAAATTGAACAATATTCAATGAGCTTATGTAATGAGAAGTGACATATGCTATAAGAACAGAAATACAAGATCAAAGAAGAAGAATTAACAGGGGATTTTAACAGGTTTTAGTGAACCAAGAATATTTCCCAAGGGGATCGTCTAATAAGCTAAAATCTTTAAAATGAGGATGTATTAACCGAGAGACAACAGTTTGGGATGGGAGGTGAAGGAGATAAAATTTGTCACATAAAAGAGCATAGGGGGACCATGATGAATTTAAATAACTTTAATACAGCTGGAGACCATGGCACACTTCCCTTAGAGCTGTGTTATGGAGAGTCCTTAACAGCAGAGGAAGCAAGAGAAATAGGTAGAAATCAGATCACAAGTGACCTTATCTACATGTTATTTTTACTTTACCCCAAGTGCTGGGGAAAACCACTCAGGTGTTATTGAAGTACACATTCAAAATTACAAATTGCAAAGATTTCTGTGACTATGATATGGAAGGTAGTTCAGAAGAATATAAAACCCGAGTGATTGCTGTCATTCTAAAATTTTCTGATACTGAAATTTATGAAACAAAAATCTTGTCTTTACCATCTCTTCTTCAATATTCAACTTAAGAAATCTTGAATCTAAATCAGTGCAATAATGGTGACATTCTTTCCAAGGATGTGTGTTTCTTTAAAAACAGTAGCAGTTTTCTCCATACTGATGTCAGTTGTTTGAACAAGCAGGATATTTCCAAACTATTAAAAAATTAGAATATAACTGAATGACTTTCATCAGTGCAAATCACATCCAGTTAATTAACATAGCAAATCTACTGTCTACAAATAAAAAGTCTTCTGATTTTTACATTATAGACTGTGTGCACTTAAATTTAGTAGTAAATTTATCTTAAATTAATAACTCACTTCTTTGAAAACATTTTGGTCTTCAAGACTCATAAGATGCATATTGGGAAACAATTTTTTAATGACAAAATTAGAAATGTATCAGGAAATATATCCAATATATATAACTGTTAAAATTGTCAACATAATGTTCTTTGTCTTCACAATGAAAATAAAACATGTATATATTTGTTTTTAAAAAGCTGTAAGTTTCAAAAATGAGAAAATAGGAGATACATAAATGAAATTAGATATAGATATCCCAAAACAGATACCTTGTCAAAGTATTTTATTTGACTTTAGGTCATCATTTGATAGTGTCATCATTTTGAGTGTATACATAATATACAGAGGACTACAAGAGAAATACTCTTTGACATACAAGTAGATTTGACTCATATACATTTACATGTATCAAGCAAAATAGTTAATTATCACTTCTCTCCTGCAATAAAATTATGACTCAGGTACTCTTCCAATATTACCTGTTTTATTTACTTCCTTGTTAGAGGAGATATTTCCTGGACATCCTTCTGATTGAAATGACTTCTTATTCATTGAAGAGAATTCAGAAAGGTCAGTTTTAAACTTGAAAAGAAAAATAACTGGACAATTCTTATGTGTAAGACATTGTACTGAATTTGGAAATACAAAAGTGATTAATGAAACATCACTTGCTTCAAATAACTTAAATTTGCAGAGTCGGATTAGCAGAGTCAAAATCATAAAAATCAAATTACAATATATGTACAGCAACTTCACACAGCAATCGATCACAGAAGAAAGAAAAATTGGTCTGATAACAGTGTAAGCAAGTTTTTCATAGAGTTAAAAATTTTTAAAAGGCATTTCTGGTAAAGGAAACATGAGAACAAATAGTAAGGCATTAAGTAATGTTCATGATATGCTTAAAAATGGACAATATTTTGATGTGTCTCTAAGAAATTATCTTAAGTTCGGTGCAGACAATATTATACTTTGTAAAGGAATAGAAATGATCAAAACACTGTACTATCTTCAACAGATTTCACTGTGTGAGTAATGGAAAAGCAAACTTCTATTTCACATTGTGACTTACACTCAATGGCTAAGTATACAACAGACGAAAGAAGCCCCAGGCCAATGATCCACAGAATCACTGCAACAAATTTCCATGAAGAAGATGGATTAGGATGATCTGTAGAAAGAGATGAATAAACCTTGTGACATCAGCTTCTAAATGTTTATTTAGAGTTCTTCTGTTTTAGGTGTAGTAAACTATACAACAATATAGCTCGCATCCTAAAAATAGAGAAAAAGAAGGTAATCTACAAAATCATAACTCATTTTGAGGGAACGAAGCAGCTGAATTTAAAAATGATTAGGTGATCTGAATTCTAAAGAGGTGAAGCCCCGCTTCCTTGGAAAGACAGGACACAAACTCTATTTCACCTTTGGCAAAGCATAGGAGGAATAGTGGCAGTCATAAAACAGTGAAGAATTTCAACAAATCTTCAAGGCTAAGGGCAGGCTATCATGAGACTTTAGAATCTCTTGTAGCCATAGACTAATGGGAGTTCACACCCAACTGCCAATTATTATCTGTTGGCTTCCACTGGGAAGCTTGAGAGAACCTCCTCTCTCTGATGTGGGTCTACAGGATCTGCCAAAGCTTGTGGGTGTAGTGGGTAAACCTGGAGAGGGCCATCTCTGCTCTGAGCCCTGCCTATGTACAAGGTGGTTAATGTCTGTCCTTGAGGGACAAACATAAAACCCACCTAGTGCCGTGGGTGTCCAGACTCCAGGACCCCAATAAAAACAAGCTGCCCCTGGGGAAGGATTAATAAATGTTCCACCACCCGCCACCTCACCCATTCTAGGAGTTCACCTGCTACTGGAGGAAAAAGTAGAAATCTAGCCCACCCTGTACCCTGCACTGACAATAGGCAAAAGCCACCTGCTTCTAGAGAAAGGACAGAAAACCATCTTCTGCCCAGGATCCTGAAATTGTACAGAGCAGAGGACCTCCACTGGGGGAGAGAGAGGAAATTGCCTCACACACAAAATCTACCAGTACAGGACAGGTGTCACAGCGAAAGGGACAGAAAATCCAGCTGTCTGAGCAATAAATTCTGCACTGAGTAGAACATTTTTTAAAGATAAAACATTAAAAACCAGATCTGGAGATGGATCAGTTGTAATTTCTAGGCAGGGAATTTGAAATAACAATGATTGATAGGTTAAAGCATCTAGTGGGAAAGATGGAAACTGGCATAAACATACGGGACATTTCAGTAGAGATGTGAAACTTCTAAGTACATAATGAAAATAAGAATATAATCTGAATAGAAAACATGGAATCTGAGATGAATAACTTGCTCCATGGACTTCTCAGGAGAGGTGACACAGCAGATTTTACCTTTCAGATCCTCTAGGCCTTTGCTCCAAACTTTGATAATACATGTATATCTTCTTAAACTCCTTAAACTTGAATTTCTTGACTTTGCATTCTTCTGAGTCTTTAATATTATCTAAACCTACTTGTCAAGGTGGAATCAGTGAAAAACAGTGGACCTGTGGCCAACCTGCATTCATCTGGCTGAATTCCATGTCTTTCACTTCAAATGTCAAATTTGTGCAAAACATTTATGTAATCGTGACAGCGAGCATATAAGTGAGAAAAAGTGTACAAGAGCATTTGGGTGGATAATATCAGGAGTACAATTTGGAGTACATGTTTGAGATTTCTAGTAACATTCAAGAGATGATTTGGATTACAATTCTGTGTAGTTAGTCTGGAATGCAGGAGAGAAATCCAAGATTGATATAAATTTTGAGTCATTAGCAGTTAGATGATATTTACAGCCAAAAGACTAGGTGAATCACTAGGGAGTATATGTAAAAATGAAAAACAAGAGGGTAAGCTGAAACTACAGACAGTCCAATATTTAAAGAATAGCGAAAGTAAGCATTTTATATCATGTGAAAACAAAAGCTATAGAGTAAACTTGCATTTTGTTAAAAGAAAAAATAAGAGGGCTTCCCTGGTGGCGCAGTGGTTGGGAGTCCACCTGCTGATGCAGGGGACAGGGGTTCGTGCCCCGGTCCGGGAGGATCCCACATGCCGCGGAGCGGCTGGGCCCGTGAGCCATGGCCGCTGAGCCTGCGCATCCGGAGCCTGTGCTCCGCAACGGGAGAGGCCACAACAGTGAGAGGCCCGCGTACTGCAAAAAAATAAATAAATAAAAAGTTTATTTAAGTAATATGTAGTATTATTTTAATGTTTTTATGTTGCACTCATATAATTATATATATGTAAAAGTGATTTAAAAGGCCTATGTCCAAGTTTTACTTATGTTATTTTTGGTGATATAATTAATGTCCCATGTTACCTCCTTTTTCTTTCTTTTTGGTAAATTATAATTTTGCGTATTAATTATGTAGCACTTTGAGAATAATAATACCTGTAAGAAACTACTCTACTCTTCCCTCATATTTTTTCTTTATGGCCATGAACACATCACCAATAACTGGAAGAAAAATTTGACCTTTGCTTTATAAACAGTGAAACCCGAGGGCCAAAATTATCTTCAACTAACATTTCAAGGAATACTGATACGTTCTTGTTTTCACAATGTGAAGTGAAGCATTTATTAAAAAGCCTATGACTTGAGAACACTGTCTTTGTCATAATCCAAATTTCTCTATGTAGTTGAGACTAGTTCTGGCCTTCTTATTCTATTTCTCTGGTTTGCTGATTTGTGTGCCATTACCAACTACACTGTTTTAACTGGAGGCTTTTGAGGTGTGTTTTAATAATTAGTAGGTCTAGTACTTCCTCACAGCTATACTTTTACAGTCATGTAGACTGTATATACATTCTATGTGTTTATTTTTCCATATGAACTTCAGTGTCAGCTTACCCAGATCCATCAGTCATTGGATTTTTATTGGTATCACTACAAATTTATAAATTACGAAAAGGTCCTAACTGAAACCAGGAGATAGATTTACATTTTTAAAGCCTATTTTTTGTCTTTCAGGAATATTTTATATTTTTTTTTCATAAGATTTCTACAAAATAAAATGCTGGCTTTAGAATTCACACACACATACATATATATACACACACACATAAGTAAAGTATATACATGTACTTTATCCAGTTAAGGAAGTATCCATACATTTTTACTTTTTTCAAAAGTTTTGTATATTCAATCTTTGCAGATGTTTCAGGTGCATTTGGAAGGAAGTTACATTTTCTATTATCTATGTATAGTGGTCAATATGTGTCCAGAATATGTACCATATTAACTATATTATTTAGATCCATAATATAACTTATTTTTTTGTCCAAACTTTCTATCTTATATTGAGAGTGGCCTGTTAAAGTCGCCTTTTACTAAAGTGTTACTATGTATTTCTTTTTTCATCTCCTATAATTTTTATATTATATAGTCACTGTTATTTACTGGATGGATTCAGAACTATTTAATCTTCATGGTAGCATTTGGCTTTTAACATTATAAAGTGTCTTTCTCATTGAATTCTCTTTAGGTATATGTCTTCACCTAGTATCAGGATTCCAACCCCTGCTGTCTTTTTGCTTCCTTTTGCCTTGTAAATCTTTATTCATCACTTTACTTTTAGCATTCTGTTACTTTCCTAGGTATGATCAACTTCTGCTTTACTTCAACCTTTTTTATTTTTTACCTTTCCTTTTTTTTATGATGGTATGAGTATATCTAATTTATTTTGCAGTAGTATATTACAGTTTTCTTCAGTGTTATGGTTGTTTCCCTTTTTAGGTGGATGACTTTTTGTAGGTATAAAATATTAAATTCACATTCTTGAATTTTTAGAGTGGTTTTATGTAGAAGTAATCTGTTTTTTTCTATTCCTATTTATTTAAGGATCAAGGTTCCTAGTTAGAGAGCTCCCTCTTCTGTCAGTTCTGCCCTATTCTTTGCAGTTTCCTTCGTGGATGGTACTGCTATGGAAGTGAGGAGGGCAAAGGTGTGTCTTTTTTTTCTCTTTCATTTCCTCAGTATCCTTAAATCCTCCAAATTACGTTTTCGCTTTCACGCTCATAGCTCTAAGAGGTACCACCCTATTTTTGTTATCTGCATCTCCAAAGGAAAAAAAATATTTTCCAAGTTTCTCACTTCTTGTCTTACATTTCAAACCCTTTTTCAGTGTTATGAACCACCAAGTCCCAACCTATGTTAAGTATTTTGGAATTTATTGTTGCAATTTTATCTTTATAGGTTGATTATGCCTACACTTCATCTATGTTCTCTATTTTCACTTTTTCATAGACTATTTTAAGAATTAATTTCCCTAACCTGCACCATAGGCATTCAGTAGTAGTCTGGAGCAAGAGCTCTGTTAACATTTTTTTTTATTTCTACTTACAGATAATTTGACAGTTGTCATGCTCTGTATCTCTGGATATGCTGAAAGGGCATGGGTCTTTTCTGGTTTTATTTGTTTTCCTTATTGATTTTATGGATTAGGGGGAAGGTTGGGGGATATTTAGAATCAGGCAACCATCTTTACAATATAAAACTGGTGATTTAGCTAGTATATTTTTTAAAGTATCCTTTCTTTTAGATCCCTATTTAAAATCTATTTCACACTCTTAGCCACTAAAATCTCGTATGACAGTTCTCAGTGAATAAGCATTCTAAAATATTAACCTGATATGACAGTTCTCCATGTATGCATTTGCTTTCTGGTAGCCTCACTGTGTTATTTATTTAGTGTTCTAACAAACAACTGTAGCCTATAATGGCTGAAAAAATGCAAGTCTAACAATTTTAATGTTGGATGAAGTAAGAAACATACAGAAGAAGATTATCACATTGGATTATAAAATATAGGTTTTATTATAGCTAGTGCATACGGATGATATAAGATACAACTGTTTTTGTACATCAAAATTTATAAGTACTTTTACAACTGTAGGATTTAACCTCGGGAAAGATAAGGCAAAGTGTAGAGTAGCATTGATGCCTATATATTCTCCTTTCACACATTTTGACAGGTTGGTGAACTATGTCCTGCAGATCAAATTTGTCCCACCATCTGTTTTTGTAAATAAAGTTCTTTCGTAATGCAGCTAAACCATTAATTTTTGTATTATCAATGTCTTCTTTTGAACTACAGAGACAGAGTTGAGTAGTTTCAACAGAGACTGGCTCACAAAGTTGAAACTATTTATGATCCAGTTCTTTAGAAAAAGTTTTCCAACCCCTACACTAGGATATAAAAAGTTTCAAAAAGTTCCAAAATTATGGAAATGAAAAAAGTGGTTTAAATGTTCCAAAGATTTCCAGGTTTAGATAATTGACATAAATCAAAAGGCTCCAATGAGCATAATCATATAACGCTTTTAATAAAGGCAAATAATATAAGACAACAGGAGAAAGATAATTCAAAGCAACATCCAGGGGGGAAAAAACCACAAAGGAACATCCAGGAACAAGCTTCCCAATGTTCTTATTTGCCTGAAGACATGATTCATCATCTCTGAATGAAACTGTTATTATTTGTGCTGATGTACGTGTGTTGAAACTTGGTTTCAGGAGAGCTCAGGCAGAAGTTTCCTGCAGAGTCTAGTCACATAGCAAAGATAGGATATCTACCTCAAGTGAAAGTTATCAATAAACAAATTAGTCATACGTTCCACTCAGGAATTCTGAACCTCTAAAAAATTTATCATAAATCATTGTTCAGTTAGTTAGTTAACTCACTGCCCTTATCATGGCCAACAGTCAAAAACAACTCTCAAGCTTCTCTGGAGATAAGCAAAGAGCTGTCTCAGTCTAGCTGTAAAATAACTCTATTTTCATTAAGCAAATTCAGATTCACTAACAGAGGAACTAAGAATTAATATATTGGAATAAATAGAAAAAGATTACTTGTCATGACATGTGAACCAAATTCTTAGTTATCAGGAATCAAAAGGCAGTACTGAAATTCAGTAAACTATGGGGACTTTCCTGATGGTGCAGTGATTAAGACTCCACCTGCCAATGCAGGGGACATGGGTTTGAACCCTGGTCCAGGAAGATCCCACATGCCGCAGAGAAACTAAGCCCGTGTTGCCACAACTACTGAGACTGTGCTCTAGAGCCCGTGAGCCACAACAACTGAAGCCCTTGCACCACAACTACTGAAACTCACAAGCCTGGAACCAGTGCCCTGCAACAAGAGAAGCCACTGAATGAGAAGGCCGTGCACCACAACGAAGAGTAGCCCCTGCTCGCCGCAACTAGAGAAAGCCGGAGAGCAGCAACGAAGACCCAATGCAGTCAAAAATAAATAAATAAATAAATAAATAATTTAAAAAAGAGAAAAATCTTTTAAAAATTCAATCAGCTATGAAGTAGCAGTTATGACATATTTTTAGGGGTATGTTGGTATGGTAGGCAGAGCTCTAAGATGACCCCCAAAATACTCATGCCCTGGTGTGCATCTATATAATCCCCTCCCCTTAAATTCCAGTGAGATTTGTGAAGATGATGGAATGCTGCTGTGATTAGATTACACTAAATGGCAAAAATAAAGCTATTTTTCAGATGTAACCAAGGTTCCAAATTAGTCAACTTTCAGTTAATCAAAAGAGAGATTATTATGGGTGGACCTAACCTCATCGGGTGAACACTTAAAACAGACCTAGAGGTCATAAAGAGAGGAGTCAGGGATGCTCTCCCCTGTCCTGGAAGAAGGAAGTAACCCCGGTGTGACTGCCTATGGGGAGGAGAGGGGAGCTGTGGGTCTCAGTCCTACAACCACAAGGAATGAAATTCTGGCCAAAGGGTGAATGAGCTTGGAAGAGGACTCTGTTTCAGATGAGAATACTGCCTGGCCAAGACCTTGGTTCCAGCCTTGTGAGGCCCTGGACAAAGAACACAATTAAGCTGTGCCTAGTTCCTGATCCATAGATAGTGTGAGATAATAAACATGCTGTTTTAAGTTTCTAAATTTAGTGTAATTTGTTATGCACCAATACATAACCCATATTACATACATTCAGGGTAATGGATAACACATTAAAAGCAACAGGATGAAATTAAGAAAGAATAAACTGACTTTTGGCAATATTATTTTGTTATATTGTGTATTTTTTACAAATTTCCTTACACTCTTCCTTTTCTTCTATATCCAACATTGAGATAGTCATTCAACTAGATCCTCCTATGTACATTAAGCACATTTCATAGCAAAAAGCAGAGAGCAAAAGAAAAATAAATGTCTCTCCCCAGACAATAAATCAGAAATGTCATGTCAGGGGGAAAAAGTATTTTGTGCAAAACCTTTCTATAAAAAAAGCTGTTCCCATCCCAAGGACTACAAAGATATTTTCAGGATGAAGTAAAGCAGAATGCAGGTAAGAGTGGGAGAAAAAATAATAAAAATGAAATGGGTCAGATGGTCCTGGATTGAGTGTGATTAGTATGATGGAGCCAGATGTGAGCAGGACACTGCTATGGGTGAACAGTACTCTTCATTCAAATCAGCACTTTCCATCACAATGCCCTGGAAAGATATGGGAGCTTAAAAAAACATCTGAGTTATAATTGGGAAGCAACAGGAATTTTCTTCCCTCAATGGAGACCATTTTGATATAGATTACTCTCTGAAATTAGACATCATCCATCATATTTAACACCTTCTGTTCCCTCATTGTTCTTGCAATATTGTAATAAATGTTCATGAATTCTCAGGAAAAAAAAAAGGCTGATTGAACTCTGGACACTTCATAGTGTGATGATATGAAAGTAACAATTTGAACCTATACTTTAATGTGGCTAAATAAACACAGTTGAGATTCATCCTGGACAAAAATTATGAAAATAGACTATCCTTGGTTCATTACAGAGAAAACCACTCTAGGTAGGATAAAACAAAGAAACACACAAAAAACTCAGAGGAAAATTTTGTGGGAAGAGGACAGATTGATGGGACAGTTGGAACAGAAAACTATTTATCTTCATTATAAGCTGCCTATAATGTTCTTTTTAAATTCAATTAAACTATATGATTATGAAAATCACATGGATGGCAAAGGCAAAACATTTCAAATATCTAGAAAGTGCAATGCATGTCCGCTTAGTCCAAGTTAAACATTTGAAAGATGTTATAGTCTATCCTGAATTTTGCATAGTATAACTTAAGTGCATTTTTCCTAAATCAACCTGCATTACAAGAATGTCAAGGAAGACTTCCGGGTAAGATGGCGGAAGAGTAAGACGCGGAGATCACCTTCCTCCCCACGGATACACCAGAAATACAGCTACACGTGGAACAACTCCTACAGAACACCTACTGAATGCTGGCAGAAGACCCCAGACCTCCCAAAAGGCAAGAAACTCCCCACATACCTGGGTAGGGCAAAGCGGAGAGATTCCCGCACAGAGGATCGGTGCCGAGCAGCACTCACCAGCCTGAGAGGCTTGTCTGCTCGCCCACCAGGGCGGGCGGCGCTGGAAGCTGAGGCTTGGGCTTCGGTCAGAGCGCAGGGAGAGGACTGGGGCTGGCGGCAAGAACTCAGCCTGAAGGGGGCTAATGTGCCACAGCTAGCCGGCAGGGAGTCCAGGAAAACTCTGGAGCTGCCGAAGAGGCAAGAGACTTTTTCTTCCCTCTTGGTTTCCAGGAGCGCGAGGAGAGGGGATTAAGAGCGCTGCTTAAAGGGGCTCCACAGACGGGCGCGAGTCACGACTGAAAGCGCGGAGCCCAGTGACGGGCGTGGGACGCTGGGGCTGCTGCTGCCGCCGCCAAGAAGCCTGTGTGCGAGCGCAGGTCACTGTCCACACCGCACTTCCGGGAGCCTGTGCAGCCCGCCACTGCCGGGGTCCCGGGATCCAGGGGCGGCTTCCCTGGGAGAACGCACGGCGCGCCTCGGGCTGGTGCAACGTCACGCCGACCTCTGCCGCTGCAGGCTCGCCCCGCACTCCGTGCCCCTCCCTCCCGCCCGGCCTGAGTGAGCCAGAGTCCCCGAAGAGGCTGCTCCTTTAACCCTGTCCTGTCTGAGCGAAGAACAGACGCCCTCCGGCGACCTACACGCAGAGGCGGGGCCAAATCCAAAACTGAGACCCAGGAGCTGTGAGAACAAAGAAGAGAAAGGGAAACCTCTCCCAGCAGCCTCAGAAGCAGCGGATTAAAGCTCCATAATCAACTTGATGTACCCTGCATCTGTGGAATACATGAATAGACAACACATCATCCCAAATTGAGGAGCCCGGAGTCAGTGCTGTGCCTCTGAGGTGGGAGAGCCAACTTCAGGACACTGGTCCACAAGAGACTTCCCAGCTCCACATAATATCAAACGGCGAAAATCTTCCAGAGATCTCCATCTCAACAGCAGCACCCAGCTTCACTCAACGACCAGCAAGCTACAGTGCTGGACACCCTATGCCAAACAACTAGCAAGACAGGAACACAACGCCACCCATTAGCAGAGAGGCGGCCTAAAATCATAAAAAGTCCGCAGACACCCCAAAACACACCACCAGTCGTGGACCTGCCCACCAGAAAGACAAGATCCAGCCTCATCCACCAGAACACAGGCACTAGTCCCCTCCACCAGGAAGCCTACACAACCCACTAAACCAACCTTAGCCACTGGGGACAGACACCAAAAACAACGGGAACTACGAACGTGCAGCCTGCAAAAAGGAGACCCCAAACACAGTGACATAAGCAAAATGAGAAGACAGAAAAACACACAGCAGGAGAAGGAGCAAGATAAAAACCCACCAGACCTAACAAATGAAGAGGTAAAAGGCAGTCTACCTGAAAAAGAATTCAGAATAATGATGGTAAAGATGATCCAAGATTCTATTTCCCAGATCCAAAATCTTGGAAATAGAATAGACAAAATGCAAGAAACAGTTAACAAGGACCTAGAAGAACTAAAGATGAATCAAGCATCGATTAAAAACACAATAAATGAAATGAGAAATACTCTAGATGGGATCAATAGCAGAATAACTGAGGAAGAAGAACGGATAAGTGAGGTGGAAGATAAAATAGTGGAAATAACTGCTGCAGAGCAAAATAAAGAAAAAAGAATGAAAAGAACAGAGGACAGTCTCAGAGACCTCTGGGACAACATTAAACGCACCAACATTCGAATTATAGGGGTTCCAGAAGATGAAGAGAAAAAGAAAGGGACTGAGAAAATATTTGAAGAGATTATAGTTGAAAACTTCCCTAATATGGGAAAGGAAATAGTTAATCAAGTCCAGGAGGCACAGAGAGTCCCATACAGAATAAATCCAAGGAGAAATACTCCAAGACACATATTAATCAAACTGTCAAAAATTAAACACAAAGAAATCATATTAAAAGCAGCAAGGCAAAAACAACAAATAACACACAAGGGAATCCCCATCAGGAACACAGCTGATCTCTCAGCAGAAACTCTACAAGCCAGAAGGGAGTGGCAGGACATAATTAAAGTGATGAAAGAGAAAAACCTGCAACCAAGATTACTCTACCCAGCAAGGATCTCATTCAGATTTGATGGAGAAATTAAAACGTTTACAGACAAGCAAAAGCTGAGAGAGTTCAGCACCACCAAACCAGCTTTACAACAAATGCTAAAGGAACTTCTCTAGGCAAGAAACACAACGAAGGAAAAGACCTACAATAATGAACCCAAAACAATTAAGAAAATGGGAATAGGAACATACATATCGATAATTACCTTAAATGTAAATGGACTAAATGCTCCCACCAAAAGACACAGATTGGCTGAATGGATACAAAAACAAGACCCATATATATGCTGTCTACAAGAGACCCACTTCAGACCTAGAGACACATACAGACTGAAAGTAAGGGGATGGAAAAAGATATTCCATGCAAATGGAAACCAAAAGAAAGCTGGAGTAGCAATTCTCATATCAGACAAAATAGACTTTAAAATAAAGACTACTAGAAGAGACAAAGAAGGACACTACATAATGATCAAGGGATCGATCCAAGAAGAAGATATAACAATTGTAAATATTTATGCACCCAACATAGGAGCACCTCAATACATAAGGCAAATACTAACAGCCATAAAAGGAGAAATCGACAGTAACACAATCATAGTAGGGGACTTTAACACCCCACTTTCACCAATGGACAGATCTTCCAAAATGAAAATAAATAAGGAAACACAAGCTTTAAATGATACATTAAACAAGATGGACTTAATTGATATTTATAGGACATTCCATCCAAAAACAACAGAATACACATTTTTCTCAAGTGCTCATGGAACATTCTCCAGGATAGATCATATCTTGGGTCACAAAAGAAGCCTTGGTAAATTTAAGAAAATTGAAATTGTATCAAGTATCTTTTCTGACCACAATGCTATGAGGCTAGATATCAATTACAGGAAAAGAGCTGTAAAAAATACAAACACATGGAGGCTAAACAATACACTACTTAATAACGAAGTGATCACTGAAGAAATCAAAGAGGAAATAAAAAAATACCTAGAAACAAATGACAATGGAGACACGACGACCCAAAACCTATGGGATGCAGCAAAAGCAGTTCTAAGAGGGAAGTTTATAGCAATATAATCCCACCTTAAGAAACAGGAAACATCTCGAATAAACAACCTAACCTTGCACCTAAAGCAATTAGAGAAAGAAGAACAAAAACATCCCAAAGTTAGCAGAAGGAAAGAAATCATAAAAATCAGATCAGAAATAAATGAAAAAGAAATGAAGGAAACGATAGCAAAGATCAATAAAACTAAAAGCTGGTTCTTTGAGAAGATAAACAAAATTGATAAACCATTAGCCAGACTCATCAAGAAAAGAAGGGAGAAGACAAATCAATAGAATTAGAAATGAAAAAGGAGAAGTAACAACTGACACTGCAGAAATACAGAAGATCATGAGAGATTACTAAAAGCAACACTATGCCCATAAAATGGACAACCTGGAAGAAATGGACAAATTCTTAGAAATGCACAACCTGCCAAGACTGACTCAGGAAGAAATAGAAAATATGAATAGACCAATCACAAGCACTGAAATTGAAACTGTGATTAAAAATCTTCCATCAAACAAAAGCCCAGGACCAGATGGCTTCACAGGCGAATTCTATCAAACATTTAGAGAAGAGCTAACACCCATCCTTCTCAAACTCTTCCAAACAATATCAGAGGAAGGAACACTCCCAAACTCATTCTACGAGGCCACCATCACCTTGATACCAAAACCAGACAAGGATGTCACAAAGAAAGAAAACTACAGGCCAATATCACTGATGAACATAGATGCAAAAATCCTCAACAAAATACTAGCAAACAGAATCCAACAGCACATTAAAAGGATCATACACCATGATCAAGTGGGGTTTATTCCAGGAATGCAAGGATTCTTCAATATACGCAAATCAATCAATGTGATACACCATATTAACAAGTTGAAGGAGAAAAACCATATGATCATCTCAATAGATGCAGAGAAAGCTTTCGACAAAATTCAACACCCATTTATGATAAAAACCCTGCAGAAAGTAGGCATAGAGGGAACTTTCCTCAACATAATAAAGGCCATATATGACAAACCCACAGCCAACATTGTCCTCAATGGTGAAAAACTGAAACCATTTCCACTAAGATCAGGAACAAGACAAGGCTGCCCACTCTCACCACTCTTATTCAACCTAGTTTTGGAAGTTTTAGCCACAGCAATCAGAGAAGAAAAGGAAATAAAAGGAATCCAAATTGGAAAAGAAGAAGTAAAGCTGTCACTGTTTGCAGATGACATGATACTATACATAGAGAATCCTAAAGATGCTACCAAAAAACTACTAGAGCTAATCAATGAATTTGGTAAAGTAGCAGGATACAAAATTAATGTACAGAAATCTCTGGCATTCCTGTACACTAATGATGAAAAATCTGAAAATGAAATCAAGAAAACACTCCCATTTACCATTGCAACAAAAAGAATAAAATATCTAGGAATAAACCTACCTAAGGAGACAAAAGACCTGTATGCAGAAAATTATAAGACACTGATGAAAGTAATTAAAGATGATACAAATAGTTGGAGAGATATACCATGCTCCTGGATTGGAAGAATCAATATTGTGAAAATGACTCTACTACCCAAAGCAATCTACAGATTCAATGCAATCCCTATCAAACTACCACTGGCATTTTTCACAGAACTAGAACAAAAAATTTCAAAATTTGTTTGGAAAAACAAAAGACCCCGAATAGCCAAAGCAATCTTAATAATGAAAAACGGAGCTGGAGGAATCAGGCTCCCTGACTTCAGACTATACTACAAAGCTACAGTAATTAAGACAGTGTGGTACTGGCATAAAAACAGAAAGATAGATCAGTGGATCAGGATAGAAAGCCCAGAGATAAACCCACGCACATATGGCCAACTTATCTTTGATAAAGGAGGCAGGAATGTACAGTGGAGAAAGGACAGTCTCTTCAATAAGTGGTGCTGGGAAAACTGGACAGGGACATGTAAAAGTTTGAGATTAGATCATTCCCTAACACCATACACAAAAATAAGCTCAAAATGGATTAAAGACTTAAATGTAAGGCCAGAAACTATCAAACTCTTAGAGGAAAACATAGGTAGAACAGTCTATGACATAAATCACAGCAAGATCCTTTTGGACCCACCTCCTAGAGAAATGGAAATAAAAACAAAGATAAACAAATGGGACCTAATGAAACTTCAAAGCTTTTGCACAGCAAAGGAAACCATAAACAAGACCAAAAGACAACCCTCAGAATGGGAGAAAATATTTGCAAATGAAGCAACTGACAAAGGATTAATCTCCAAAATTTATAAACAGCTCATGCAGCTCAATAGCAAAAAAACAAACAACCCAATCCAAAAATGGGCAGAAGACTTAAATAGGCATTTCTCCAAAGAAGATATACAGACTGCCAACAAACACATGAAAGAATGCTCAACATCATTAATCATTAGAGAAATGCAAATCAAAACTACAATGAGATATCCTCTCACACCAGTCAGAATGGCCATCATCAAGAAATCTAGAAACAATAAATGCTGGAGAGGGTGTGGAGAAAAGGGAACCCTCTTGCACTGCTGGTGGGAATGTGAATTGGTACAGCCGCTATGGAGAACAGTATGGAGGTTCCTTAAAAAACTACAAATAGAACTACCATATGACCCAGCAATCCCACTACTAGGCATATACCCTGAGAAAACCATAATTCCAAAAGAGACATGTACCAAAATGTTCATTGCAGCTCTATTCACAATAGCCCGAAGCTGGAAACAACCTAAGTGTCCATCATCGGATGAATGGATAAAGAAGATGTGGCACATATATACAATGTAATATTACTCAGCCATAAAAAGAAACGAAACTGAGCTATTTGTAATGAGGTGGATAGACCTAGAGTCTGTCATACAGAGTGAAGTAAGTCAGAAACAGAAAGACAAATACCGTATGCTAACACATATATACGGAATTAAAAAAAAAAAATGTCATGAAGAACCTAGGGGTAAAACGGGAATAAAGACACAGACCTACTTGAGAATGGACTTGTGGATATGGGGAGGGGGAAGGGTAAGCTGTGACAAAGCGAAAGAGAGGCATGGACATATATACACTACCAAACGTAAGGTAGATAGATAGTGGGAAGCAGCCGCAGAGCACAGGGAGATCAGCTCGGTGCTTTGTGACCGCCTGGAGGGGTGGGATGGGGAGGGTGGGAGGGAGGGAGATGCATGAGGGAAGGGATGTGGGAACAGATGTATATGTATGACTGATTCACTTTGTTATAAAGCAGAAACTAATAAAAAAAATAAAATTAAAAAAAAATATGTAATGAAAAAAAAAAAGAATGTCAAGAGTTCAAGTTGTAGTACTATTTTTTTTTTGGAAATGCTTTTTTTTTATTTTTTGCTTTATAACAAATTTAATCAGTTATACATATACATATGTTTCCATATCCCCTCCCTTTTGCGTCTCCCTCCCACCCTCCCTATCCCACCCCTCCAGGCGGTCACAAAGCACCGAGCTGATCTCCCTGTGCTATGCGGCTGCTTCCCACTAGCTGTCTACCTTACGTTTGGTAGTGTATATATGTCCATGCCGCTCTTTCACTTTGTCACAGCTTACCCTTCCCCCTCCCCATATCCTCAAGTCCATTCTCAAGTAGGTCTGTGTCTTTATTCCTGTCTTACTCCTATGTTCTTCATGACATTTTTTTTTCTTAAATTCCATATATATGTGTTAGCATACAGTATTTGTCTTTCTCTTTCTGACTTACTTCACTCTGTATGACAGACTCTAGGTCTATCCACCTCATTACAAATAGCTCAATTTCATTTCTTTTTATGGCTGAGTAATATTCCATTGTATATATGTGCCACATCTTCTTTATCCATTCATCCGATGATGGACACTTAGGTTGTTTCCATCTCCGGGCTATTGTAAATAGGGCTGCTATGAACATTTTGGTACATGTCTCTTTTTGAATTATGGTTTTCTCAGGGTATATGCCCAGTAGTGGGATTGCTGGGTCATATGGTAGTTCTATTTGTAGTTTTCTAAGGAACCTCCATACCGTTCTCCATAGCGGCTGTACCAATTCACATTCCCACCAGCAGTGCAAGAGGGTTCCCTTTTTTCCACACCCTCTCCAGCATTTATAGTTTCTAGATTTTTTGATGATGGCCATTCTGACTGGTGTGAGATGATATCTCATTGTAGTTTTGATTTGCATTTCTCTAATGAGCAAAGATGTTGAGCATCCTTTCATGCGTTTGTTGGCAATCTGTATATCTTCTGTGGAGAAATGTCTATTTAGGTCTTCTGCCCATTTTTGGATTGGGTTGTTTGTTTTTTTGCTATTGAGCTGCATGAGCTGCTTATAAATTTTGGAGATTAATCCTTTGTCAGTTGCTTCATTTGCAAATATTTTCTCCCATTCTGAGGGTTGTCTTTTGGTCTTGTTTATGGTTTCCTTTGCTGTGCAAAAGCTTTTAAGTTTCATTAGGTCCCATGTGTTTATTTTTGTCTTTATTTCCATTTCTCTAGGAGGTGGGTCAAAAAGGATCTTGCTGTGATTTATGTCATAGAGTGTTCTGCCTATGTTTTCCTCTAAGAGTTTGATAGTATCTGGCCTTACATTTAGGTCTTTAATCCATTTTGAGCTTATTTTTGTGTATGGTGTTAGGGAGTGATCTAATCTCATACTTTTACATGTCCCTATCCAGTTTTCCCAGCACCACTTATTGAAGAGACTGTCCTTTCTCCACTGTACATTCCTGCCTTCTTTATCAAAGATAAGGTGACCATATGTCCATGGGTTTAACTCTGGGCTTTCTAGCCTGTTCCATTGATCTATATTTCTGTTTTTGTGCCAGTACTATACTGTCTTGATTACTGTAGCTTTGTAGTATAGTCTGAAGTCAGGGAGCCTGATTCCTCCAGCTCCAGTTTTTGTTCTCAATATTGCTTTGGCTATTCGGGGTCTTTTGTGTTTCCATACAAATTGTGAAATTTTTTGTTCTAGTTCTGTAAAAAATGCCAGTGGTAGTTTGATAGGGATTGCATTGAATCTGTAGATTGCTTTGGGTAGTAGAGTCATTTTCACAATGTTGATTCTTCCAATCCAAGAACATGGTACATCTCTCCATCTATTTGTATCATCTTTAATTTCTTTCATCAGTGTCTTATAATTTTCTGCATACAGGTCTTTTGTCTCCTTAGGTAGGTTTATACCTAGATATTTTATTCTTTTTGTTGCAATGGTAAATGGGAGTGTTTCCTTGATTTCACTTTCAGATTTTTCATCATTAGTATATAGGAATGCCAGGGATTTCTGTGCATTAATTTTGTATCCTGCAACTTTACCAAATTCATTGATTAACTCTAGTAGTTTTCTGGTAGCATCTTTAGGATTCTCTATGTATAGTAACATGTCATCTGCAAACAGTGACAGCTTTACTTCTTCTTTTCCAATTTGGATTCCTTTTATTTCCTTTTCTTCTCTGATTGCTGTGGCTAAAACTTCCAAAACTAGGTTGAATAAGAGTGGTGAGAGTGGGCAACCTTGTCCTGTTCCTGATCTTAGTGGAAATGGTTTCAGTTTTTCACCATTGAGGACGATGCTGGCTGTGGGTTTGTCATATATGGCCTTTATTATGTTGAGGAAAGTTCCCTCTATGCCTACTTTCTGCAGGGTTTTTATCATAAATAGGTGTTGAATTTTGTCGAAAGCTTTCTCTGCATCTATTGAGATGATCATATGGTTTTTCTCCTTCAATTTGTTAATATGGTGTATCACGTTGATTGATTTGCGTATATTGAAGAATCCTTGCATTCCTGGAATAAACCCCACTTGATCATGGTGTATGATCCTTTTAATGTGCTGTTGGATTCTGTTTGCTAGTATTTTGTTGAGGATTTTTGCATCTATGTTCATCAGTGATATTGGCCTGTAGTTTTCTTTCTTTGTGACATCCTTGTCTGGTTTTGGTATCAAGGTGATGGTGGCCTCGTAGAATGAGTTTGGGAGTGTTCCTCCCTCTGCTGTATTTTGGAAGAGTTTCAAAAGGATAGGTGTTAGCTCTTCTCTAAATGCTTGATAGAATTCGCCTGTGAAGCCATCTGGTCCTGGGCTTTTGTTTGTTGGAAGATTTTTAATCACAGTTTCAATTTCAGTGCTTGTGATTGGTCTGTTCATATTTTCTATTTCTTCCTGATTCAGTCTTGGCAGGTTGTTCATTTCTAAGAATTTGTCCATTTCTTCCAGGTTGTCCATTTTATGGGCATAGAGTTGCTTATAGTAATCTCTCATGATCTTTTGTATTTCTGCAGTGTCAGTTGTTACTTCTCCTTTTTCATTTCTAATTCTATTGATTTGAGTCTTCTCCCTTTTTTTCGTGATGAGTCTGGCTAATGGTTTATCAATTTTATTTATCTTCTCAAAGAACCAGCTTTTAGTTTTATTGATCTTTGCTATCGTTTCCTTCATTTCTTTTTCATTTATTTCGGATCTGATTTTTATGATTTCTTTCCTTCTGCTAACTTTGGGATGTTTTTGTTCTTCTTTCTCTAATTGCTTTAGGTGCAAGGTTAGGTTGTTTATTCGAGATGTTTCCTGTTTCTTAAGGTGGGATTGTATTGCTATAAATTTCCCTCTTAGAACTGCTTTTGCTGCATCCCATAGGTTTTGGTCGTCGTGTCTCCATTGTCATTTGTTTCTAGGTATTTTTTAATTTCCTCTTTGATTTCTTCAGTGATCACTTAGTTATTAAGTAGTGTATTGTTTAGCCTCCATGTGTTTGTATTTTTTACAGCTCTTTTCCTGTAATTGATATCTAGTCTCATAGCATTGTGGTCAGAAAAGATACTTGATACAATTTCAATTTTCTTAAATTTACCAAGGCTTCTTTTGTGACCCAAGATATGATCTATCCTGGAGAATGTTCCATGAGCACTTGAGAAAAATGTGTATTCTGTTGTTTTTGGATGGAATGTCCTATAAATATCAACTAAGTCCATCTTGTTTAATGTATCATTTAAAGCTTGTGTTTCCTTATTTATTTTCATTTTGGATGATCTGTCCATTGGTGAAAGTGGGGTGTTAAAGTCCCCTACTATGATTGTGTTACTGTCGATTTCTCCTTTTATGGCTGTTAGTATTTGCCTTATGTATTGAGGTGCTCCTATGTTGGGTGCATAAATATTTACAATTGTTATATCTTCTTCTTGGATCGATCCCTTGATCATTATGTAGTGTCCTTCTTTGTCTCTTCTAGTAGTCTTTATTTTAAAGTCTATTTTGTCTGATATGAGAATTGCTACTCCAGCTTTCTTTTGGTTTCCATTTGCATGGAATATCTTTTTCCATCCCCTTACTTTCAGTCTGTATGTGTCTCTAGGTCTGAAGTGGGTCTCTTGTAGACAGCATATATATGGGTCTTGTTTTTGTATGCATTCAGCCAATCTGTATCTTTTGGTGGGAGCATTTAGTCCATTTACATTTAAGGTAATTATCGATATGTATGATCCTATTCCCATTTTCTTAATTGTTTTGGGTTCGTTATTGTAGGTCTTTTACTTCTGTTGTGTTTCTTGCCTAGAGAAGTTCCTTTAGCATTTGTTGTAAAGCTGGTTTGGTGGTGCTGAACTCTCTCAGCTTTTGCTTGTCTGTAAAGGTTTTAATTTCTCCATCAAATCTGAATGAGATCCTTGCTGGGTAGAGTAATCTTGGTTGCAGGTTTTTCTCCTTCATCACTTTAATTATGTCCGGCCACTCCCTTCTGGCTTGTAGAGTTTCTGCTGAGAGATCAGCTGTTATCCTGATGGGGATTCCCTTGTGTGTTATTTGTTGTTTTTCCCTTGCTGCTTTTAATATGATTTCTTTGTGTTTAATTTTTGACAATTTGATTAATATGTGTCTTGGCATATTTCTCCTTGGATTTATTCTGTATGGGACTCTCTGTGCCTCCTGGACTTGATTAACTATTTCCTCTCCCATATTAGGGAAGTTTTCAACTATAATCTCTTCAAATATTTTCTCAGTCCCTTTCTTTTTCTCTTCTTCTTCTGGAACCCCTATAATTCGAATGTTGGTGCGTTTAATGTTGTCCCAGAGGTCTCTGAGACTGTCCTCTGTTCTTTCCATTCTTTTTTCTTTATTTTGCTCTGCATCAGTTATTTCCACTATTTTATCTTCCACCTCACTTATCCGTTCTTCTGCCTCAGTTATTCTGCTATTGATCCCATCTAGAGTATTTTTTATTTCATGTATTGTGTTTTTAATCGATGCTTGATTCATCTTTAGTTCTTCTAGGTCCTTGTTAACTGTTTCTTGCATTTTGTCTATTCTATTTCCAAGATTTTGGATCTGGGAAATAGAATCTTGGATCATCTTTACCATCATTATTCTGAATTCTTTTTCAGGTAGACTGCCTATTACCTCTTCATTTGTTAGATCTGGTGGATTTTTATCTTGCTCCTTCTCCTGCTGTGCGTTTTTCTGTCTTCTCATTTTGCTTATGTTACTGTGTTTTGGGTCTCCTTTTTGCAGGCTGCACGTTCGTAGTTCCCGTTGTTTTTGGTGTCTGTCCCCAGTGGCTAAGGTTGGTTTAGTGGGTTGTGTAGGCTTCCTGGTGGAGGGGACTAGTGCCTGTGTGTGGTGGATGAGTCTGGATCTTGTCTTTCTGGTGGGCAGGTCCACGACTGGTGGTGTGTTTTGGGGTGTCTGCGGACTTTTTATGATTTTAGGCCGCCTCTCTGCTAATGGGTGGCGTTGTGTTCCTGTCTTGCTAGTTGTTTGGCTTAGGGTGTCCAGCACTGTAGCTTGCTGGTCGTTGAGTGAAGCTGGTTGCTGGTGTTGAGATGGAGATCTCTGGAAGATTTTTGCCGTTTGATATTATGTGGAGCTGGGAAGTCTCTTGTGGACCAATGTCCTGAAGTTGGCTCTCCCACCTCAGAGGCACAGCACTGACTCCGGGCTCCTCAATTTGGGATGATGTGTTGTCTATTCATGTATTCCACAGATGCAGGGTACATCAAGTTGATTGTGGAGCTTTAATCCGCTGCTTCTGAGGCTGCTGGGAGAGGTTTCCCTTTCTCTTCTTTGTTCTCACAGCTCCTGGGTCTCAGCTTTGGATTTGGCCCCGCCTCTGCGTGTAGGTCGCCGGAGGGCGTCTGTTCTTCGCTCAGACAGGACAGGGTTAAAGGAGCAGCCTCTTCGGGGACTCTGGCTCACTCAGGCCGGGCGGGAGGGAGGGGCACGGAGTGCGGGGCGAGCCTGCAGCGGCAGAGGTCGGCGTGACGTTGCACCAGCCCGAGGCGCGCCATGCGTTCTCCCAGGGAAGCCGCCCCTGGATCCCGGGACCCCGGCAGTGGCGGGCTGCACAGGCTCCCGGAAGTGCGGTGTGGGCAGTGACCTGCGCTCGCACACAGGCTTCTTGGCGGCGGCAGCAGCAGCCCCAGCGTCCCACGCCCGTCACTGGGCTCCGCGCTTTCAGTCGTGACTCGCGCCCGTCTGTGGAGCCCCTTTAAGCAGCGCTCTTAATCCCCTCTCCTCGCGCACCAGGAAACCAAGAGGGAAGAAAAAGTCTCTTGCCTCTTCGGCAGCTCCAGAGTTTTCCCGGACTCCCTCCCGGCTAGCTGTGGCACATTAGCCCCCTTCTGGCTGAGTTCTCGCCGCCAGCCCCAGTCCTCTCCCTGCGCTCTGACCGAAGCCCGAGCCTCAGCTTCCAGCGCTGCGCGCCCCGGCGGGCGAGCAGACAAGCCTCTCGGGCTGGTGAGTGCCGCTCGGCACCGATCCTCTGTGTGGGGATCTCTCCGCTTTGCCCTACCCAGGTATGTGGGGAGTTTCTTTCCTTTTGGGAGGTCTGGGGTCTTCTGCCAGCGTTCAGTAGGTGTTCTGTAGGAGTTGTTCCACGTGTAGCTGTATTTCTGGTGTATCCGTGGGGAGGAAGGTGATCTCTGCGTCTTACTCTTCCGCCATCTTACCCGGAAGTCTTCTGTAGTACTATTATATTTATATTTTGAGAAATAAAACATAAGAGGTTCTTTCTTCTTCCTGCCTCTTTGTATTTTAAAAATCAACTTTGGGTTCTTAGTTATTATTATTTAATTAAAATATAAAACTAGAAAGCAAATACAGATGTCAATACACAATTTTTAAGATGTAGATGCAACAATTACAAAAAGAGAATTGGCTTTTGATATCTGTGAGGTTGGGAAAATCTCTTCCAGGTCAGATGGGCATCAGAACTCATTGTGTTCCCACCCCTTCTTTTACCTGTTTAGAAATCCTTCAATAAAATGAGCTAGCCCCTCCTCCACCCAAAAAAAAGGGTAATTATTGGGTTGGCCCAAAAGTTCATTTGGGTTTTTCTGTAACATCTTACAGTATTTAGTTTTTGGTACATACTTTTAGGAAAAGGCTTTGGGGACTGACTAGAGATTAAAATCTTCAATGTACATGTAAGAATGGCTTTTTTACTGATGGATAAGCATAAGGCAAGAAAGATATTTGGAGTAAAGGAATAAGTATTATAAATTTATATGATCAGGGCTTAGATGCCTTTTCCTCTTGCAAAATATGAAAGCAATCACGTGAGACCATATATTTGGCCAAAGACTTCCAACTGTTCTGTAGAACTCTGTAGCATCAAGAGAAGACACACAAATGTGTTCCCCTCTGAGGCCAGGTGATACATAACAAGAAACTATTATATGGCACTTTCAGCTCTGAATTAGAACATATAGATGTATAGATATCCAGAAAGAATTAAAAAAGAACACTAAAATTATTTTTACTTCCAGAAAAAGAGAGATGAGGATGGGGCTTCTCAACTTAGTACGCCATACAAAGGACTGATATGATGTGATATATATTATTTCGCATGAATTAAGTTTTATTTAAATTTCTGCAGAATTTCCAAGAATATATGCATAAACTATTGAATTCACTATTTACTTTATACATTAATATTCATGAAATTATTTGTCTTGACTATAATTTTAGGTGTAGGCACACATTTCATCAATTTTAAGACACATGGCAAAATTTAAAAATTATAACTATATATGATGATGGATGTTAATTAGACCTAGTGTCTAGTTATTGTTATGTTGAATACTTGAAGCTAACATAATGTTATATGTCAATTATATCTTGATAAACATTTAAACACATTTTCAAATACATGAAAATTATGATTGATAAGACACAATTTGAAACATTTTACAGATCCCAGAAGTAGGTAGTTAGTAATATATGTTACCATTCTAAGTATACTGAATCTTCATTGCACACCCCTTCTGCCCCAAGAAACATCTAAATAAGCTGTTGCTTACAGACATAACGATATCTACTTCCACAGTCTGCATCCAAAACACTTCCGCTTGGGCCATATATTATGCAGTTCTTTGGATTTAGATGGTGAAGGAATATAAATCTGTAATGAAGAAGAATTTTTTAATATATTGGGAAAAGGAAATGAGAATGTTCAAGGATGATGTTTTTGTTAAATGATAGAACTATAGAAATTTTAAAAGCATTTTAATGAGATATTACCACATTGAGGCATTACCTTTTTTTCATTCAAGTCAGTTTTTACAATTTCAGAGTACAATGTTACAAAAACTCAGCTATTGCATCAATAATCAATAGCAATGAAGTTGGGGATTTTTTTGTTTTTGCTATTGTTTTTAATGGTTTTGATATGTTATATACTTTACTTCTAAGATGCATCTGCTAATCTAGTCTAGGAAAAAAATCAGAGCATAAAACCTGTCATTGTATGATACTGTAAATCCCATGTTTATGAATGAAAATGAGATTTGAAGATTACAAGTACACAGAAAATAAGCCCTGAATGTTTGAAATATGGGATGATGCTGAGAATATTGGGCTCCACCAGAATAAGGAAAATAGTGGATATACTCTTTTCTCTGGACGGCTTTTGTGTATGTGAGAATCTGTACATGTACATACATATCCAAGTGCTTGTACCAAGGCAGGAAATAAAAGCATATATCAAAAGCTCTTTTAGAGTCACAAGTACACTAACTTCATGTCACTTGAGCATACACTTGGGTGTGGTGGTTGGTACTAAAATTGTTATTCTGTTGCATCAATTCTCTTTTCTGTATTCTCACATCCTAAACAGGATATCTTACCTACAGTGTTCCTGGATGTTACGTTCTCTGATCAGATCTAAGGATAAACTCAAAAAGAACAGAAAAAGGTTTTGAGTGCCAGAAACTTACAGATCTTGGGAGAGAGTAGAATTATCCTCCCACAGCCAGGCATGATGTTCTTCATTGTAAGAGAGTCCAATCCAGTAATAATAGGAACTGGATTTCATAAAATGCTGTTTGGAAACAAAGACCAACATATTAACCTATTTTGAATCTACTCTAGGGATCATGTACTTTTAAGAAAGTCAGTGTCCAGTATTCAGATTCAGTTTTTCAATTATACAAACTAAAATCATTCTAAACTTTTAATTTAGGAGGTATAGTCAGGTCACATGCCTTATATTTCTCATTCATCAGGCCCATTCATTTATGGAGGAAAACATACCACAGAATCTCACTTCTTGAAAGAATGAAAAACATCATAAAGAGAATTAGAGCTTTCATGGAACACTCCCTTCACTAGGGATCAGCAATCAAATTTGATCCCAAATCAACAGTATCTTGAGGGATAAATCTTAGCACAGGTTCTGCATGGAGCTAGAGAAAATTTTCACTTTTTCTTAAGAGTTGGGTGATTGTTTTATAATATTCTTCATATTCATTCCAAGAGTGATAACAAAAGCTATATAATTACAAAATAAATTATAAATTCAATTAATGAACTAAAAATTCAAAGTTCTTTGAATAAAAATAATGATCTATTATTTATTCTTTGAATTCTCTCTAAAAAGTTTCTTGTATTTTATCTGTCACATTCTTATAATGTAAATCTTTGAGAAATTTTGTGTAGATTTTATGACTGTTTCAAAGTATAGGAAATTAGTTCAAATATAACTGCCTATTTACTATCTGATTAAAGACTTGAATCAAAGTATTCAGCTTACTTAGATAATATTTTCCTAGGTCAAAAAAAATGTAGAAAAACCAGAATTAAATACATGCCAGTTCATTTCTGTTTTGTATCTGAAGTAGACTGGAATTATGAGAAACACAAAAATTTCTACTCTCTTTCCATGTTTTTAATTCATTAGAAATGAAGTAACAGTTGCATTGGTAGCCAATCCACTTTTCTCGGCAAGAACAGCAGCCAGATCCTAAGAGAAAAAACAAAACATGACTTGATGACATTGGAGATTCGGTTTTTTTCAGTGCTATTTACTCATTTGTTATTTAATTTTTTCTACAACTCTTCTTTGAGAATTTACTGCATACACCACAGTTCAGGGGATATTAATCTGAATGACTCAGACATGATCCTTCTTCCTCATGAAGATTATATTCTAGAGATAGAGACAGAATTATACAAATCTCAGTCATTTGTGAATTATATTTAATGATAATTTGTGTAAGTATACACAAGGAATTCACTATGTTAAAATATTGTGAAGCAGAGTATAGGATGGGGGGCGGTTAGAAGAACTTCTTTTGAGGAAGTGACCCAAAGTTGATCTCTGCTGTGTAATTAGAAGTGAACTAGATAAAAGAGATATTTAAAGGAGGAAAGCATTTTAGCATATTTCCTGAGTCAGAAAATAATTCTGGATATTTTATTTCAAAATGAAGTTCATAAAGCACTTAGCTTGAAATCTGACCATCCAGTTTACTAGTGACAGTGTCTTCAACATTTACCATCCTCAGCGATAAAAGTCATATTATGTGGTAGGCACTCAAATCTTTGTCAAATGAATGGTGCTGAGATTGTAGAGTTGAATGGTGGCTACCAAGGGCTGGGAGGTGGGGGAAATGGGGAGCTGTTGGTCAAAAGGTACGAGCTTCCATTTAGAAGATGATTAAGTTTTGGGGATCTACTGTGCATCATTACAACTAGAGTTAACAATACTGTATTATATACTTGGGAGTTGCTACAAGAGAGCTTCTTAAACATTCTCACTGCAAAAAGACATGATAGTTGTGTGACATGATGGAGGTGTTAGTCAATGCTATGGTGGTAATAACATTGTAATAAGTGAATCATTGTACACTTTAAACTTACACGATGTCATATGTCAATTATATCTCAATAAAATTGGAAAAACGCTGAGGGAAAAAAGATATGAATGAAGTGCTATATGAACACAGAAGATGGTGAGACATCATTTCGGAAAAGATACGTTTAAAAACTTGGACTTTGAGCTGAAGTTCACGGGTTAAGTAGAGTTTAGAATTGCAGAAATCTCTGTGCTTCTTTCTGAGTTACGGAAGAAGCGGAGGTAAAGGTAAAGAGGTATCGAAGTCTGGGTTATGAAACACAAGGAGGCACTTAGGACCAGCTACAATATTTACTGTAATTTGCTTTTGTTACTTAAACATGAGCAGTCACATAGGAAAAATAGGTCACTTCAGGCTAATATTTTCCTTATTACTTAATATATAAATGACACACATTCAATGTAATTTAATAAATTCTTAAGTTAGCAATAAAATGAGACTATCCTATAATTTCTATTACTAAGCATAATATCCCTTCATGCTTCTGTGTGAGAAAAACAAGAATATTTCATTCTCTACCAGCACTAAAGTTTTCCAAAGTATGGAACCCACCTTCCCGGAGATCTGTGGAGGGTCCTGGAGAGAATGTTGGCTGAACACTTTGTTTAGTAAGTGCTGTAAGAAGTAATTAGAAATTTACTTCATCAGACACAGGTTTATGAAATAACAAAATATTACACATTATGAAACCTTTATTGTAAGACAGTTTCATCACAATTTTGATCTTTTTATATAGTCTTGACTAGAAAAACTTACAATTTTTCAACAAAACTCCCAAAGCAGCCACCAAAAAAAGGCACATTACTCCTAAGACCCCAGAAATCAGCCTCCATGGAGTGGTCTGAAAAGCTATAAAGAAAGAGAGATAGGGTAAAGATTTACAGAACAAACAGAGGAGCTGAAGTTATTAAAAGCAGAAACCAGTGAGGGAATCCAAAAAGTTCCTTGGTTTAATGAGCCAATCATTTTGCCAGTGAAATGTTGGAAAATGAAGACATTCCATTTAGAACTCCACCCAATACCAAAAATTTTATATGATATACTTTATTATTCAGTGAGATTAGCCATACCTTTCCCTCTTTATCAGTTCTATCTTATCAAACTGTACTTACCATTTATTTTTTAATTTGACAAAGAAGCTTAGAGATCTGTAGTAAAAAGAGATCAACAGGCACCAAGTTCGGTCTTGTGGGCTGATATAACAAACTCTTATTTTTGCAACAGCAACAAAAAAATCACGAGAAAGAGAATCTGATTCCCGTTAGGTAGCTGAGAAAATGTAGGATTCATTAATAATGTTATTTTCTCAAGGAATCAGAGCTATTAAGTACCCAAGTCAGAAATCAAATGAAAGTTTGTCTAGACCCAGAGTCTTTCATTCAACATATATTCCATCATTGTTACAATAATATCAATACTACTTGGGAGTGTGTCCTTCTGCTAATCTCAGTGTATCCGCTACTCTGAGAAATGTCAGGCTGCCCATAGCTTTGTAGAGGCTGTACCGTGAAGAGAAGACACGGTGTGATGAGAGGTTCCCCAACCAATGTAGCAGTAATAACTTGGGAACCTGAGTTCATTTCACAGTACATTGAATTATGATACGTAAAAAACCACTTTTTTTACAGGAACCATGTTTTACATGTATTACATCTTCTCATGCCAAAAATTACTTGCTCACAGGCATTTCCCCTAAAATAATTTAGCATCAGGAGATTCTGCATTAACATTAGTGCACTCCCAAAGGGTGTTGTCATTCACAACAGTTCAATGTGTCAAACTGTTAATCTGGGTGGTTTGGGGGATGTCACAACACAAATGGTAAATTTAAAAAACAAACACTTTCAAACATTTTGTTGATAATATTTAACATTCTCTATTTATTTTCATGCTAGAATTATGTTGTTTATATTTTTCCTGGTAAATTCAGATTCCAATCAGAATTTAGAGCTATCCCTGTCAGAATCCACTCTTTAAACCTGTTGGAAAAATCTTTACAAAATCATTTCTAAGTTACAGAATGAAGAATCAGAAAAATGAAATTAAAGTAGAAAGTGCAGCTACATGGGGAGCCTAAAAATGTATACTTTTGTCTTAAAGCGTTGCTTCAAATTAGCCATACCCACAAGATATTTTTCCTGGTTATTTTATTTTTTCATTTTATGACTTGACATACCTGCCATGTGAAATGTTGTTCCAGTGTTGATGCAGGAAAGTCACGATGGCTGCTTGTTCAAGAAGAATTGGGTTAGATAACGGAGCTGAGCTGTAGGCTAAGGAACCTGAAAGTTGTGTATGAAGAAATTTTTTAAAAAAGAAAAATTGTGTATTCAAGTGTGCTTGCATCATCTGCTGATGAGACATGGATGTGTAGTATGAACAAGAAGCAGTAAAATCACTATCTTCTAAAATGTTTCCGGAACCACAATACAGGAAATTCTCACTGAACTTGTGCAATGCACACCCTTTGACTATCACAAAAGAAGGTGACAGGAAGTTTTTTTAACGTTTGAACATCAAAGTCATCTTAAAAAAATTACTTGAAAAATGGAAAATATAAGCAAGCCAAAGGCAAATTTACTTGGTATAATAAAATTCCACACAGAATTTTCCTTTTTTAATAATGAGAAATGTCTATTATTTACCATATGCCAAACATAGTTTAAAGCACTCAGCCTATATTAGCTTATTTATCCCTGAAAATGACTTAATAATAAAGATATATAAATATACATGTTTTACTAATGAGAAAAGTATAGTATAGTAAAGCTAAGTACTAGAAAAAGGTCACTTATGTTTGAAACCCTTGTAGTCTTTCTCTAGAGCACATATGTGATATATTTCAAATTAAGCCTATCTCTGTGTGTCTATATGTTTTGTTGATTTTCATTTATTTTCTTTAGTACAGAGTGGGTGGAATTTTACAGCTCTCATTTGGTGCTTCTGATCCCTGCCTCACTAACTCAAGTGTGGAAAGCAAAGATAAAAAGGGTAGAATCAGAGGGACTTCTCATGACTGTCCCCACACACACACACACACACATGCACTATGACTGCCTCAGCTGGCCTAAGCCCACACGTAGTGCCTCATTCACAACAGCCTTAAAAAGTTTCATTTAATCTTGACTCTCCTTATTTTTACTAATATGTTAATTATTATAATCATTTACAGTGTTATTCAGGTAATATAGAGATAATTCAAGTTACACATTTTTGTCCTCAGAAGCGTAACCTTAACAGTGAGAATTTCAAAAGAGGGACAAATAGGCAGATTAAGAGTCGAGAACAGAGACCTTGATCTACGATTAAGAGTCAGGAAATATAATCTACCATTCATCCCCACACAAGACATAACTCCCAAGTTTTTTTGTTATTTATATTGTTTATTTTTAAGCATTATAATATTCCCATAGATGAACCCTTTTGTAAAAGACAGGCTTTTCAACCAAAAAGAAGAAGAGAAACAAAAAACCAGGACTGTGATTTGATTTCTTGGTTTCCATGAGGCTAAAAGCTTTCCATCTTTTTAACTTGCACTGTGTGCATTGGGCTGCTTTCACTGAATCACCAAAATAGCTGAAACATAAATCCTACCTCGAGAATGTGAACGTGAAAATTCTTCATCCAGATTTTACGCAAATCCAAGTTGAAAGATGTGATAGAAATGAAACTGTGCCTTCTTAAAGTCTATTTTTTCTGTTTTAATGTTGTACAAAGCGGAACTAGCAAAAACTGCCTAATTTTGCTCATTTTTTGCTCTCTGTCTCTCTCTTTACCTTAGTTCACTAACTCAGAAGTCAAAATCCATCAAAGATGTGTTCAGTCCAACAACTCTAAGCTCAAGTCACAAATAAGATAACTGAATACACACATGCTCACACACACAAGATATAGATAGATAGGTAGAGATATATGATATGTACGTGTGTGTGTGTGTGTGTGTATGTATAAACTCCCTTTAATTCTTTCTGAACTGTCGACCCTGGTTGATTGGTCCATTTTTGCACATAGGCAGTTGAACTGTTTTTGTATCAGTTTCCCTACTATTTATCTCCACTTGGAGCAGAAGTTTTCATTTCCCCATCCATATCCCTAGGAATGTTTGTAAACTATGGCCAATCGGTATCTGCAGCTCTGTGTCTGCAGACTTTTTCCTCCTGGAACTGCTGAAAGTTTTGCTGCTCTCACACATGACAGTCCAGAAGTACTAAGGAATTCTCACCTGGATGGCCCTCAGGCAACGAATCTCAGGATTTGGGGTAGTTCAGCAACTTTGACCTGAATGGGAAGCAATTTAGAACATTGTGTTTTTTCCCATTTCCCAGAATCTTTCAACAGCGTTAGGTTCCAGTCTCCTCCTCTAGTATCTAGATTAAGAGAATGACCTATAGTGTGTTCTGCCTTCCCTTTCCTGGTTCAACACTCCCTATCTTTATCCACCACACATCCCAAATAAACTTTTCACTCAAACCTTTATAGGGGTCTGTTGCAGAGAGAACCCAGATGGAAATTCCACTGAAATGTTCAGCTTCACTTACATGTTTGTTTGTTAAATGTTAGGTGTCCTTCCAGAAAATGCATGTCTCTGCAGGATTTCCTCTGCCCTAGTGTCCATTGCAGGCAACTACAATTTTTCTTCCCTGTACTTTGCTATTGCCCTTGCTCAAAGCAAGTAATGACTCCAATAACTAAAAGATCATTCAAACCTAAACAAAGAGCTGGGGAAAATAAATGAATGTCAGTTTAATTATAAACAGTGAGGTCTTTTCCCTGCCTAACAATGTATAACTAAAATGTTCCAGAACACAGTAATAATATATATTCCAATGGTCCCAAATGAGAAATTTACTTTGATCTCATGACTTGGAAAATGTGTGCATTCTCTGAGTGGAAAGAAAATTGCTAGCATCAAGTTGCAAATTATTCTCCTTTTAAGGGAGGGGAAGGACTCCCTGGGAAAAGAAAAAAAAAAAGATTCTGATCTGATAAAATCTCCTTGGAAACATGTGTTAATGACAAACCTACTAGCCAACACTAGTGGGTTTTGCTTGCCAAAATCCTCATCATGGACTGTTTTTAGGAGGATGCATTAGATTGCCTAAAATGGTTTATGGTCAAAACAAAACAAAGTAAGAGATGGAATTGGGGTCTATTGGTTTATGGAGCATGGCTTCCTAGAAAATGTGTCATAAACTATATAACCATCTGAGTATGAAATGGAGATGTATAATGACCATAGCATCTCCTTTTGTGTTTGTGGTGCAGCCACAAGCATCATTTGGACCCTCATATGTTAATCTGTTGGTCTGGACCACAGTACATCCTAAGGTGGAAAGGAAGGACCGGGCAAGCTTGTACTTCTCACCACTTGGTCTGTACGTCACAGTGATTGTATCATAGAAATTACTAGTAAAGCTTGCTACTATGTAGAATCTCTGATGATGCTGTGAGTCTGATTTAACTATTTAACTATCCAAATGTTTGTGTCATCTTCTTGACAAATTGATAAATTTTGTCCACATAGATAAGGAGAAATATGCATCCTGATATATGTGTATAATCAAACATCCCCTGCCACTCACCTTAACTTGTAGCAGAAGTTATCATTGCTCCTCTCATATCCCTGGGGACCCTCATTGTACACAGACAGATTTCTGCATCTCTGTTCTTGGAGCCTTCTTTCCCCCCAAGATCTGCTGAAAGCTTTGCTGCCCTCACACCAGTAAATCTCAGGATTCGATATATAAATATTCCAGCTCCTTTTGCTTCTCTAATACACAGGGACTATTTGAGGATGCATGCTTGAAAAAAGAAGTGTGTGAAAAAAAGTGTTCCCCATCCCTAAGACTAAGAAAAACTCTCCTGACCTGAGGGAAAAGAGAAGCTAATGGTGTAATGGTGGTGGGGGGGCACGGAAGATAAAAAAGAGGTCAGGGGGCAAGATCAGTCTTGCCCCCTGACCTGCTGTGAGTAGAGAGGTTGCATTGGGTGACACTCACCTGCCACTCAAGTCAGCACTTCCCTTCACCAACGTCTTGAATCATTATAGGAAATGGGTAAATATATAAAGATGATTCACCCTCTATGTGGGAGGGTACCGTGCATTTCCTGCTGTTAAGTGGTATTCTAACTGTTCATCTTACTATTATCTGGAGATGATTTCCCTTTGAAAGAGGTAGCATCCATCCTATTTAACACCCCTGTTTCTTGCAACATTCAATAATCCTCATAAGCTCTCAACAACGACAACAATGGTCATAATCAAACAGAATGGAACCCTAATGGTCAGTTAGAAAACAGTATTTCTGAATCTTGATTTGGTTAGACAAAAGAAGTCCAAGATTCATTCTTGGCTGGAAATGTAAAAAACTCCTCTTTATATTTTCACATGGAAAGCTAATTAAAGTAGAAAAACCAGGATAAGAATCAGTTTGCCCCTGGGGGCAGGACCAGACTGAGGAAAAATAGAAAAAAAGAATTGTTGATTTTCATAATAAGCTCTTCTGTACTATGGAATTTGAAAGCATATGCATGTTTTGCTTATGCAGAAAACTACACAATTAAGCAAAAAAATTTACATCTCCAAGAAACATTTCATAACTTTAGACTTCAAATGTTTTGAAAGATGGCATTTTCTAATCTGCATCTATCATTGTATAACTTAAGTTTATTTCTCCTAATTCTTACTTTATTCAAGAGTAAAAATGATTTCGGTGTGATAGTCACATTGTCTATCTTAAGAGATAAATGAAGGGATTTCCTTACATTGACACACTGTATGGTGAAATGATGAGAAAAAAATCATATACCCCTCAGTTGTGTTATTAGTGCTTGAAATAATACAATGAATTTGCACAAAAAATACAATAAAATTAGGAAATTTAAAAAATAATTTTTCTTAATCTTTATATTTCAAGTAGAGACAAAAATTTTATCAACAACAATATAAGTGGTTTCAAATGTATTTATAGAATATTTATTATGAGATAAAATATACATGGATACATTTCACTGTCTTCTAGGGGTAGAGAAATGAGCATGATTTATTATAAGAGGTTTCATTTTTAGTCAGATGAGATTTGAATTTTTTCTAGGAAAACAGTTAAATAAGGTGTTTCTTACAAATACAATAGTTTTGATTTTTTTTTAATTTCCCTTTCCTTACACTCTAGAGGGTGACAAAAAAGAGATGGGATGTGTGTGTGTGTGTTTATGTGTATGTGTATATATGCACACTCCAGTATACAAATGAGCATAAGTCTAAAATATGTATGGACACAGCAACATCTTTTGAGCCTACTAGGGTAATCTAGATAGATATGAATTATTATCCTGTTTCTCTTCTAGTCTCAAATTTCACACCCTGAGACTTTACCTTTAGTGCAATTCAAAGAAATGTGAATTACCTTGGTCAAATCTTAAGGTAAACTAAAAAAAAAAAAGCAGCATAGCACCAGAACTACCAGACACTTAACAAATTGTAGGAAAAAGCAGAGTCATTGTCCCACAAGCAGGTGCTAGTTGAGGGTCTGGGCCAGGAAAAAGATGGTAGGGAGTTCAGAAAGCCCTGGCTGGAAACAGTCAAACATTTAAAATGAATCCCAATCCCTGCAACCCCATTACCCAGAAATTCATAAATTTACTTTTGCTTATGCAGCTCTGGGCACCTTGCATTTTGAATAAAGTAAATGCATGACATCACACTCAGGCATTCAACCTCATGCTCCAAAATTATTTCCTCTTATAATAAGGGAATAACCACATGACTCCTCGTTCCTTTTTTTTTTTTTTTTTTTTTTGCCCATTCCATTATGGAGTATAAATCACCATGAAAGTGCACTCATCATAGGAGAGGTCAGAACATACATGTTTAAAGCAACACTTCCTTCCTAAATTACTAGCAATTCCATCTCAAGATGTCTGAATTCAAATGAAACTTTGTGGATAAGGCAACTGCGTAGGTCCTACTGTTTGTGTAGTCGGTCAGCACAGGTTTTGAATGTACTCAGAGAAAGAGCTTTCTTCTTAAAAGTATGGACTAATTTTTATTTTCATACTCCTAAGATGGTTGTACATGTTATTTCAGAGATGCAAAAAAAGCTACATCATTTTAAAACAAACAATAGAAATGAGTTAAAATTATGATTCAAAGACGTTTAAATGGTTGTTGAATAAACAATGGATGAGACTGAAATTTTACTCTATATTGAAGCTAAGTATTAGAATTATGGTTGCCTATTTTATCTCTAATCTCCTAAAGTGCAAAACATGAACATAAGAAGCCTATTTAAGTGTCACATCACCAGGTAAGAACATTGAATATGTATATTTTAGTCATGATTATGACCATTTCATTTTCACAAAAACACAGGGGTCTATATTTTAATGTTTAATAATGACCTATTTTTATTCATTATAAAATTTCCTAAGAGTTTTATACACTTTTTTCTGAAAACCTATATTTTATGTTATTTGTGTAATTAGTTAAAGCACCTATTTCAGTTTTATAATGAGTATTTTAGAGTACAAGTAGAAACCAAATAATTTGTTCAGATTCCATTCAATGTCTACCAATCAAATTAAGTGTTCAACTTAATTGTGAAGTATTTCTCAATGTCTTCCAAAGAAAACAGTGTGATACCTGGCTTGAGAAAATATTGATTCATCTCTACTCTCTAACTGAAATACAAGGGAATTCTGACAATCTGGGGATAGAGACCCCAGCTCTTTATCAAAAATTTTGCTTCATTAGAAAGGAGACAACATCTGAATCTGTTCCCAGTAGCTCTGGACCAGAGCTGTGTACCAGAGAAGGGAGAGACAACGTCAGAACGAAATGAAGAAAGAACTCATAATAAGATTAAAATTTGAGCATGGTCGAGTAGGGTAAATAGACTTGGAAATATGGAAGCATGGTTACTATAAAGTAAGAAAGAGTTAACAGAACTACCTCATATCAAAACCTAAATAAGACAAGAAAGAATTCAACAAGCGTATTTTCTCTTCTTATCCTTTTCTAAATAAAATATAACATTCATACTGAAAAGTAATAAAATCATAAAGTTTAATACTTATCACAGGCAACACCCATGTAACTACCACCCCAGTCAAGAAATAGAACACTTCCAAGATGCTCAAGATTTTTCCTCATTTAACCTTCCAGTTCCTACCCTCTTTCTCCTTCCAGATATGACCACCATCTTGACCTCTAACACTGTAGTTTAGTTTTGACTGCTTTTGAAATGTGTACTAGAATAATATAATATAAACTCGTTTGTGTCTATTTTATTTTGCTCAAGTCCTTGTGAGAGTTATCCAAGGATTCCTCTCTATCTTATTGACAGTAACTAAGCTAGATACAAATTACTACTGTGGCCCATGGATGACACATTGGTTGACTTAAATCCGTGGGGACCCTACTTGGATACTGAGGTGGGGTCAACTTTACTCAAAACAAAATGGCGAGCAATGATTATCTAATGGAAATTTTGAGAGGCTGAACTTCTAAGATGAACTTTAGAAAGTAGTGACCCCTATCAATAATGTTTCATGTTTGTTTTTGGTTTTGTTTTGCTATTTTCTCAAGATCGGTCTTTCTGAATGAGTCTCCCACTGATCTAAGTGTACAAGTTCACTTGGAAGCACAGTGAAAAGATGAGAATGATCTTCTTGTGTACCTATTGTCATCAATTAGAGTACATATTTAGAGGTGTTGTGTTCAGAAATCTTCAAGTCCAAATTCAGCAAGAAAGAGTGTTATAATAGAGGCACAATGAGTTCTGTGAGCTTTGAGTTGAAAACATTTAGCACATCCACCATCTCTGAATTTACTGTTTCTGATGTGGAAAGAACCTCTTGTTAAAGAATATAACAGAATTTGCTTTAGTGAAAGAACTAGCAGTGTAGCTGAGACATAAGAAGGACAGGAAAATGAGGATAGTTAGTGCTAATACCAAGGGAATAAATATACTGTCTTCTGTTAACCCTTTTTTCACTTTTTATTTTGAAATGAATATAGATTGATAGAAAGTTGTAAAAATATACAGTACAGGGAGATCCCTTTAACATCTTACATAACTAGAGCATAACATCAAAACCAAGATATCAACGATAGTACAATCTATAGTCCTTATTCAGATTTCACATGCATTTATTCACTTATGTGTGTGTATATATATGTGTATATAGTTTTATGTAATTTTATCCCATGTGTAAATTCATGTAAACAACATCACATCTGTTTTTGCAGTCTAGAAAATAATTACCACCAATTATTTTGTTACTCTGAAGTAAGGTTGTTAAAGGCAAGATAAATAACGGAGACTTTACCGTTGCTTACTAATTTTCATTTTAATGAACTGGTTCAGTAGGGGAGAATTTTAACATTTACTTAGCACACATAACATGCTTATTGTGGTGCTGAATGTGTATGCCTTTCCACCTTAGGATGACTATAATATATATATATATATTTATATATATATTTTAACATCTTTATTGGAGTATAATTGCTTTACAATGGTGTGTTGGTTCTGCTTTATAACAAAGTGAATCAGTTATACATATACATATGTTCCCATATCTCTTCCCTCTTGTGTCTCCCTCCCCCCCACCCTCCCTATCCCACCCCTCTAGGTGGTCACAAAGCACCGAGCTGATCTCCCTGTGCTATGCGGCTGCTTCCCACTAGCTATCTATTTTATGTTTGGTAGTGTATATATGTCCATGCCGCTCTCTCACTTTGTCCCAGCTTACTCTTCCCCCTCCCCGTGTCCTCAAGTCCATTCTTTAGTAGGTCTGTGTCTTTATTCCCGTCTTGCCCCTAGGTTCTTCATGACCTTTTTTTTTTTTCCCCCAGCTTCCATATATATTGTGTTAGCATACGGAATTTGTTTTTCTCTTTCTGACTTACTTCACTCTGTATGACAGACTAGGTCCATCCACCTCACTACAAATAACTCAATTTTGTTTCTTTTTATGGCTGAGTTATATTCCATTGTATATATGTTCCACATCTTCTTTATCCATTCATCTGTTGATGGACACTTAGGTTGCTTCCATGAGGATGACTATATTTAATCGTAGTGAATTATTTTGTTTTTGTTTTTGTTTTGGCCACGCAGCATGCAGGATCTTAGTTCCCCAACCAGGGATCAGTCATGTGCCCCTGCAGTGGAGGCACAGTTTTAACCACTGGACCACCAGGGAAGTCCCTCTAGTGAAGTATTTTGGTATTTCAGTATTTTACTGATGCAGAAATGTATTAATACACCAGAAATCCTCTGTGCAATACCTTCTTTAATGTGAAGATCACACAAGTATACCTAGCAATAGGAAATCATTTAAATTTCTCCCACCTTTGAATAATCTTGTCCTAGATCCTGACACCATTTAAAATTGAGTAGCTGGCTTCTTATTGGTCATTCATTTCCACTGATGAAAGTTTTCTAAGAATTAATTAGGATTGTACTTTAACAGGTCTTGCTCTGGCCTTCTCTAAGAAGTAGAGATGATTACCTTGTAGCTCCAATCAAGTGAGAAATATTTGCCATTGGTGGATTGTTCTTTAACAGGTCTTGCTCTGGCCTTCTCTAAGAAGTAGAGATGATTACCCTGTAGCTCCAATCAAGTGAGAAATATTTGCCATTGTTGAGAATCTGATTTTCAGTTCTTGTTCAACATATTATTTTAATTTGACCTCTGACATGTTACCCAATATCTTTATAATTATATTATTGGTTTTGGACACTGCACTGTTGTTTTTACAAGTATGGTATCACTTTACTGTTACAATTTTAACTGACAGTTACAAATTCAATCATAGATATTGACCAGAGACATTACACAAGAAAGTGTCCCTTTTTTGCATGAAGTTAAAGGTGTCAAGAGTACTGTTTCCCATCAAAAGAAATAAAAGGATAAACAAGCAATAAAACCACAGCAGCAATCAATTCTGCATCTGGTTTAGGAATAGCTCACTCAGACTCAAGTGAAAGAAATAAAACAATGTGAAATTTTTGGACATATCTAGATCTTTCTTAGCACTCGACTCTGCCTAATAGCTATTTTATAAAGTGAGATGTTTACAGAGAAAAAGAAGCATTCAAATAATAGTGATCTAACAGGTAACATATATTTTGGATAAAACATTGGCATTCTCTGATTGTTTAGGGTTGGGAGAGGTTTATAAAACCAGAGTGAAGAGAATGTAAATTTGTTTCAAAATTTCTTAATGTCGGCCCTTAACATACATCTCTTCTAACTGATAAGCCCCATCACCTGAGAATTAAGCAAAGTGTAAAAACTTCACGGAAGAGCTGCAAAGAGCTTGCTCTTTGGCTGCAGCTGCGGCTTGTCTTCCCCCACGTAGCTGGAAACAGTGTCTCTGTGGTGAGCTGTTGGAGAGCCTTTGGGTTATCACTCAAATAACACACCAAAGGTGACAAGTTGGTCACTTTTTGAAATCTAAAGCACAAGTATTTTTTTTACTAAGTGTCATTAAAATGGCACTGAGCCTCTTTTTTGGCCTTTAGGCAAAAAATATCTACATTGAAAAGCTCTATAGTCAAAATCTGTTAATGAAAATGGCATAGAGAAAAAGACAGGGGAAGTAAAAGGATTCTCTAAGAATAGTAAGAATCAGTACCCAAACAGGAGATTATTCAACTCAGTAAAAACTTGTCAGTTTCAAGAACATACCTTTTAACTTTTGGGCTAAACACTCATCCAGTGACGAGTGTCAATTTACACATTTCCAAGCTCCACTAGCCTGAAATGAATCTGAGAAAAAAGATTCACATAAAGGATTATTGTTAAAATTTTATAATTCATTCTTTAATTCTTTAGTCGAGAGGTGGTCTATAATTTATTATATATATTATATTTAATAACTATCTGTAAAATAGTAAAATTCTTTTGGGGTTTATGCCAGTTTTGTGTTAGATATTTTGCATGATTTATCTTTATAATTTTCACTTACCCGATGTTACTAATAGCATTATTTCTTAAATTTCATAGTTGAAGACACAGTTTTGTCAAAGAAATATGCTCCAAGTCAACTAGATAGCAATGGCTGAACTGAGTCTCACTAAGTTTTGTCAACCTGTAATAGATAAAAATGTGGAGAGTCACTTAGCATAATTGTAAGAGAAGATATGTGATTTTGCTTCAACTATCCTGGTAATTTTGAGTCTTTATTTGGTTTTAGATACATAAATAGCCACCGATGCATTGGATATTATTACATAGTAATTACATATATTTGCATATTTATATACTATACATACTACATGCATAATTGACTATGAACTATCTGATTGTTCTTATGGAGGTAAAACCCAGATTTAGACAAATAATTAAACCAAGTTCTTACCATAGTTTTGTACAACTTAAGGTCATTTTTAAAGCCTTAGCAGGCTTTCAGTTAAATGCTTTGTTTCCTAATTTCCCTGATTTCATGCCTTCTGTCTCCTAAGAAGCATAATTTAATTTTTAAAAATATCTGTCTGTATACACTAATATCTATTTGTGAATTTTATGATACTTTCATATATAAAATAATTCACTTGAAGAGGATATTGGCACCAAGCTGGGTGGTCCTTGTTAGAATTTATTTGGATTTGTTTGAAGTAAGATTTCATGGTGGAAATCTTACCTTGCTCCCTCCTTCTTCTATTTGTGTGTGCATGTGTGTTTATATGTGAGCATGTTTGTGGGTGTGTATGTGGTAAGAGAGGTGAGAACTCTTTGACCAAAAAGATTAAGTGCAAAGATGGAAGTAATATCATAATTTGGCTGTAACACTTAAAGGATATTTGCTATTCACTACATGTGAATATTATGTTTACAGTGTTCCAACAGGCACTAGGGGGTAGAATGATACGAATATATATTACATCTTATTTTAAGATCTACGTCTACTGAAAAGGTTAGAAAATTATAGCACATTTTATCAACAACATCAGAGAGGTGCATGTAAGAATTTAGATACTATAAGTCTGCTACATGACATAAAGTATAGAAAATATAACATGTCTTGGTTGAGAAAAACTTTCTTTGTTATACTAAGGAATTTGATTGTATCCTGTTCCCTTAGGATAGTGGAGAATTTTTACATCATATATATGAAGTTTTGTAATTTACTTGTTTAATACGATTTTTTCCTGGTTATAGACTCCTTCAAGGGTTGAAAACTAGAAAAATAAAAGGGATAGAAATGGCCTGTATTCTGTTTACAGGCATACCTCCTATAATTTCACTTTGCTTTATTGCACTTTGCAGATACTGTGGGGTTTTTTTTCTTTTTTTTACAAATTTAAGGTTTGTAACCAGCTTCAACATTCCCTTAAATCAAACCCTAGTCCAGAGTAAGGCCTTAACTCTCTCCAATTCTACGAAGGCTGAGGGAGGGAGGAAGCTGCAGAAGAAAATTTGAAGCTAGTGGAGATTAATTTATGAGGCTTAAGGAAAGAAGCTCTCTCTATAACATACAAGTGCCAAGTGAAGCAACAAGTGCTGGTGTAGAAGCTGAGGCAAGTTATCCAGAAGATCTAGCTAAGATAATTAATAAGGTGGCTACACTCAACAACAGATTTTCAATGTAGATGAAACAGCCTTATATTGGAAAAAGATGCCATCTAAGACTTTCATAGCTGGAGAGAAGTCAGTGTCTGGCTTCAAAACTTCAAAGAACAGGCTGACTCTCTTGTTAGGGGCTAATGCAGCTGGTGACTTGAAGTTGAAGCCAGTGCTCATTTATCATTCTGAAAATTCTAGGGCCCTTCAGAATTATGCTAAATCTGCTCTGCCTGTGCTCTATAAATGGGACAAAAAAGCCTGGGTGACAGCACATCTGTTTACAACATGGTTTACTGAATATTTTAAGCCCACTGTTGAGACAACTGCTCAGAAAAAAAGATTCCTCTCAAAATATTCCTGATCACTGACAATTCACCTGAGTCACCCAAGAGCTCTGAAAAAGATGCCCAATGAGATTAATGTTGTTTTCATGCCTAAAAACATAGCACAACACAACATCCATTCTGCAGCCCAGGGTTCAAGGAGTAATTTTGACGTTCAAGTCTTATTGTTTAAGAAATATATTTCACGAGGCCTTGGCTGCCATAGACAGTGACTCCTCTGATGGAACTGAGCAGAGTAAATTAAAAACCTTCTGGAAAGGATTCACCATTCTAAATGGCATTAAGAACATTCATGACTCATGAGATGAAATGAAAATATCAACATTAATAGGAGCTTGGAAGATAATGGTTCCCACCCTCGTGGATGGCTTTGAGGGGTTCAAGACTTCAGTGGAGGAAGTAACCACAGATGTGGTGGAAACAGCAAGAGAACTAGAATTAGAAGTGGAGCCTGAAGATGTGACTGAATTGCTGCAATCTCCTGTTAAAACTTGAATGGATGAGGAGTTGCTTCATATGGAGGAGCAAAGGCAGTGGTTTCTTGAGATGAAATCTACTCCTGGTGAAGATGCACTGAAGATTGTTGAGAGGACAACAAAGGATTTAGAATATTATAGAAACTTAGTTTATAAGCCAGCTGCAGGTTTTGAGAAGACTGACTCCAATTTTGAAAGAAGTTCTACTGTGGGTAAAGTGCTATCAAATAGCATTGCATGCTGCAGAGAAATTATTTGTAAAAGGAAGAATCAATTGATGTGGCAAACTTCACTGCTGTCTTATTTTAAGAAACTGCCATGGTGACCCCAACCTTCAGCAACCACGACTCTGATCAGTCAGCAGCTGTCAACTTCGAGGCAAGACCCTCCAGCAGCTGAAAGATTATGACTCGCTGGAAGCTCAGATGAGGGTTAGCAATTTTTAGCAATAAAGTATTTTTTAATTAAGGTATATACATTGTCGCTTTAGACATAATGCTATTGCACACTCAATAGACTACAGTATAGTGTCAACATAACTTTCATATGCACTGGAAAACCAAAAAATTCATGTGAATCACTTTATTTTGATATTTGCTTTATTGAGGTGGTCAGGACCTGCAATATCTCTGAGGTATGCCTCTACTTTCTCCCAGGTCCTTTAAATGTAGTTAATTCTCTTTCTGTTCCCAGTAATTAACATGAGAAGAAAGTGAATGTTGGGTGTTGCTATTCCGCTATGGAAAACTATGAGAAATTGATGAAAATGTGGAGGCATCCAAGAAAAGTATCACATCCTTGCTCTTTACTTGGTCCTGCCTTTAAAATAATGTGCTAAATGTTTTGAAACTACCATTACTTAATCTGAGTGATTTTCACACTTCCTCTTCAACACTCTAGAGAGAACAGAATCATATTTTCTCCTGTATAAAAGTCATAAGATTTTTATGGATACAAAGTAGGAACAGCTTTCATGAAAAAGTGAAACTGATAACTGAATGGGTTAAAAATCAATGTTGTAAAAATAAATCGCTATTTTAAAGATATTCTATTATTAAATGATTAAGAGTTTATCCAACTATTACATTAACAAGCATCAACATTTGCTTTGAAAACCTTTCAAGCCAAAAGTGGTTTCTTGATTTAAGAAATGATTGCTGAATGCCTACTAATTGCCAAACACAAAAAGAAAACAAAAATCTTTGCAAGGTGGTATTTTAATTCTATCACAGGAGTCTAACAATAAGACCACTCATGTGTAGAAGAGTTTGTCAGATGGAGCAATATAAAACAAATAAGGAGGATTTGAAAAGCTGTGCAAGTATGAGGTATGACAAAATTTTGATTCAGACAGTGAAGCAAAGCCACACAGTGAAAGAGACAACTCAACAGACTTGAAAAAAAAGTGAATAAGCAAGTCGTGCAGCTTGGCATCCACAGTTGAGGTGCTAACATTCATCTGGCTCCTTTACTAAAATAGACCTCAGAGTGTTACTAGGAAATGTATAATCCAAGCCTGGAATTGCTTCCTTATTCTAAATCGAGCTCTCCCAGAAAGAATGGCCAAACTTCAGTCAAGAGTCCTGAATTATTTTGTTTTCCTTAGAGAATGTCAAGTTAATTTTTAGTTTGTTCCCAAAGCAGATGAATCCACTTTTAATCAGAAATATCCAACGTCTCTACTCCAACTTTTTGACAGAAAATATAATCAACAACTTTCTGATGCTTTACTAGTAACAAAATGTCAGTTACAAAAAAAATAAAAAGAAATGATTGTGGAGGGGAATGTGGGCAACAATTAATATGTTTCTAAAATTTTGCCAATTTTTACTTTACATTAAGCTTAACAGACAGACAAACATCCTTACAAGGCACAAAAATTAGTAGCCAGAGGATGGCAAGGTTTTACTCTGGAGTACTACCTACAAGAATAATAAAGGACTGATTAGGTCAGCCTAACCGAACCTGAAATACAAAGAAGGGAAAAGTTACTCACATGTTAACACCTACCTGCTTCCAGGGTTGGATATATTCACATACTTCCAGCAGAGATCTGTCATGCCCCTCTGGAAATGCCAGACTATTTGTCCTTTGCCCTGATTGAAGAGCTCAACAAGCACCTAGGATTCACTATTCTAGCACCAAAGAAAATTCCAGGAAATATAGGAGAGTGGCTGCACATGAATAAGAAGTGGGCCAGGGTCCCATAAGTTCAGAGCTGGAATACAGTGCAAACATAGACAAGCATGAGCAAAAGTATGGTAAGAGTGGCCCTATGGGTGTGTATGAACACTAGATGCCATCTTGGAAATACAAAAGTGTTTCCAAATTCATGTCTATACAATTGTGTACAGCAGTCATCCATCTCGGTGAGCTGTGCTTGGGAAATTTGCAGTGAGATGCAAGCAATGTCTTTAGTGGCTGCCACTATTAAATTTATCTACATGCTGGCAGTGACAACAACACAGTTAGTTCAGGTTACAACGACCAGCATAAGCGGAGTTACAGTGGCTCCTTTCTTATTAAAGACATAGGAGTGTTCAGTCAGGCACCAAGTAAAGCTCTGAAATAAACTTTTAGTGTCCCCTTGCTCTGTTTCCTTCCTGGAGGCATAACATGGTTTGAGAGGGACTAATCTGTCTCCTCGTGGACATGGTATTTGTTGGCTCTTCTGTTTCAATAGTTGAGATTTTAAGCAAATTTACTGTGTTGGATTTCTATATTTCAGTAGATCCTCCACTCCATGATTCTGTAGTCCCAAGATATAATTTCCATGATTACCCTATCATTGACCATCCCGTTCCACTGAATGCTAATCATTGTTCCCCCAAAATAAGATGCTTCCCACTTCCAAAGTGGATGCGAAAAATACTTGTTCCACTTCCAAAAGAGTAGTTTCTGTCCCATGTTGGGCACTAATGGTCCAGTGATGAAATAAGACAAACACCACAAATGGCACATGATACAACTCAAAGGAACTCAGGGATAGTAAGATGCATGTGGTGCCCCAGACTCTGGTTATATGGTACAGAGACTTTGCTAGGCTCAACTGAAGTCACTGTAGCTAGTACTACAGGAAAGGGATCCTGGTTTCATGTAGATTCATGGGAAAAATGCTAATGCGGAATCAGAAGACAAGACCTCCAAACACAGTTAAATAACTAACCAGTATGTGATCCAAAAAAGGTCAATTTTCCAGGTTTTAGTTTCAGCCGCTCTAGAGTGAAAGGATTAGATAGATTTAAGTCAGCGGTTTTCATAATTTTATCTTTTAGAGCAGAACTTTTATATAAATAAAATTTTAAGTAGAGATGTAAACAAATGAAATGCACAGACTCCAGAAGTATTACTACTGAGGCTAGGGGTACTTTCCCATTTAACTTCCTCCACACTTGCCTTTGAAGAACTAAGGCTGATATTTTTAAAAAATAGAAACAGTTTATTTATATGATGAAACATCCATTCTAACATTCAAAATTTATGATTTTCAGTACTCACAATTTAGTAGATATGTTTAAGCTATCTTCTCATTTCCAGATTTTTTTTTTCCTGAACCAAACCAATCTCGTGAAAAAGTCCTTTTTGGTTGAATTAAATCCTACAGAGAATCAGAATTCATAACACTATGGATATCAGGTTTGGAGTATGTTTTACTATCTTTGCATCTCCTGCACCTAACATTGAAGGGCAATAGCAGATGTTCAACTTCAGTTTTCACACTTATTGACACATGACTAAGTTGATAACTGATTAATGTATGTGGCAGGTTGTTACAATATGACCTTCCCCCAAAGAATATCATCTTCTTGTATTCATGCCCTTGTGTTGTCCCCTTCCACTTTGAATCTGAACTGACCTGTTACTTGCTTTAACCAATAGAATGTGGTAGATATGATGTTTCTCAAGTTCCCTAACCAAGTTAAGAGGCCTTGAGGCTCTCTCTTGTGAGGAACTAAGCCACCACGTAAAGCAGTCCGGACTATCATGCTAGAGAGGTCACATGGTAAGAGGGGCCATGGAAGATGAATGACCATGAAGGGAAAAAAGTCTTTGAGAATAAAGACCAAAGAGAGACAAGCCTCAGGCCTGCAGCCATCCCAGCTGGGGGGCCAGACATATGACTGGTGACATCATGGATATGTCTGTCCAAATAGCAGCCCCATGGATGACCCAGCCAACATCATATGGAACAGACACCAGAGCTATCTTGGCTGAGCCCTGCCCAAACAACCCACAGAAACATGAGAAACAATAAAATCATTATTGCAGTAAGCCATTAAATTTTGAGACTATATGAGATAAGCATGTATGTTAAAAGACTCTGGTCAAAGCAAAAAGCACTTATCTACTTCAAGTCTTTGCACTGTCTTGCTCCACTGTTTTCTCTAAGAGTTGAATATTGTTTCATTGCTTCATATACATCATTTTTACTCATGTTATCTAAAGCATTTTGAGAAATCTAACAAATTTTATCTAGTCAGGAAAGTTTAGTTTTATGTCAACTTTAAAATTTTAATTTTAGTACATTCTTCAGTTCTGGTCAAATCAAAAATGAAAATATATTCAAAAAGTACCATTACTAACATATATTTAAACCTAATCGAATGTTAAATTTAAAGCAGGAGAAGTCATTATTCGGAATCACTAACAGATCTAACCCATTAATCACATATTTTCTTTAACTTCTCTTCTTATCTAAATGTCTTCTTGATTGTTAATCTCCATCTTTTTTAGTCCTGCCTTTATGATTTCCCTTATGCTGTGTGATATTTCATCCTAATATGACCACTGTTGCATGCATATTTTCTTTTTTTGTTTGCAATTTTATTTCATTCTATTTTCCTTTATTTTATTTTTTACAGGTATAAATATTAAAGATATTTTAAAAATACAATCTAATAAATTTACTCTGAATTCTAATAGTAACTTCACACTTGTTTTAAATTATATTGAAACATTAACAATACATTAACAATAATGAAAAGCATATATTAAGATTGCAGTTATGTTTAAAATATTAACAACTTTCCAACAGTAAAATTTGACATCTAATTTTCTGAAATGGGAAAAATGCAAGGTGCATTTCTATTATTTTAGATTGTAATTTTTAGATTGTAATCCTCTTCCTCCATTGTTTTCAAATTTTACTGAAATTAAAAAGTAATTGAAAGGCACAAGATAATGAATCAGGAAGGCTTGCATGGTCAATATGTATATGTTTTTTATACAAGGAAAGAAATATCTTTATGATAACATGTTAGTTCTGACTGGACCAACTATAGTTTGAGATAAATGATTTTCCTTCCCATTTGACCTGTTATGTTAGTTATAATTAATGACTCCAAGCTATTTCTGTTTTCATTTTTCTCCTTAAATACATTAAATATGCATTAATATTTGATGTTACTGACATTTCCTCTAAATGGATTTTCACTTTAGTAAAACAAATGTATATTTATAAAACCATAATGTTCATTATAAAAGTATAGATAATGCTTAAAAATATTAAAAAGCTGAAACAAACTAGAACCAAAACCATTCTGATAGTCTCCTGAAATAACACCTCAAATGGAGAATCATACTATGTTTATTGTTGAGAATAGCTAGAGTTTGACAATATCCTATCAGTTTTCCATAACTTACAGAGCTGTAAAATAACTTGAAGACAGTGAAAGGCATATACATATTTTTAAAATAAATATATTATGTTAACAAATGTGTTTATTTTTGTCATTTTAAGATGTCAAATGGATACGTATGACAGTAGAAAGTTGAGTGACGTGTGCTCGTGAGTTCCTCTGGTCTTATAAAATGCTTTGTATAATAGACATTTGCTAATTATCTACCTAGTAGTTTTCTCTGGGTAATAGAAATTAGTTACCCTGGCTAAAATTATAATTAATATGCATGGCTAAAACTCTATGAGAAACAGTGATGGGGAAATGTAACAGTGATGGGGAAAATTTTTAATTTTCCAAAGATGAAGAACAGGTTTTTCCTAAATTAGCGATGTTCAAACATATTAAGTCTCTGAACCTCAATACACTCATAAATTATCTATCTCCTGTGGTGGTTACTTAAAGGAGTATCTCTAATCACTTCTGATATCAAAAGTTCATTGCCAATTTCTGTCTAAGGCATCACTGTTAATGGTGATAAAAATTCACAGATGCTGGAAATCACACACTTCTGTAGAGAATATGTTTCCCATTAGTGCAGAAAAATACCAATATGGACTCTAATTGCTAAATGAACTATTGGAATGAATGTTTCTGAGATTTTGTGTGCTTATTGTACCATGAAACAGGAAGGGGAAAATGCTCTATTATTTACATAATTTTTTTACAAACTTTCCTTGAGAAGTATGTGTTGAGCCTAATTTTCTCAGTAATTTGCATTCATGCATGTATGTATTTATGTAACAAACTCCAACAAATACTTACTATGAGCCATGCTTCCTCTAAGTATTTTATAAATAATAATGTTTAATAACTGTACTGATCTCAGACATACCCTTCCAGTCCCCCAGTGGCTCTTTCATCTAATTTCAAAATTGCAGCCTATACTGCGTATACATCTTGGTCTCTCCCAGGTTTTTAATCATCTAAAAAATCCATTGAAGTTCATTATATGAATAAAACTGAGCATAAACAGTTATGGCAGTCCCAGGACCTAAAAAAAAACAAACACACAAAATGACAAAATATGTTCAAATTAAGAAATTGCTATAACCTCCTCTGTGTGACAAATTGAATTTCTATTAATCTAGTTCCAAGAGTGCAGAAAAAGTGGATAAGGGAGGAAAATTCACATGCATATTATTGAACTCTGACTCTAAAATAGTGTCTGTCTTGTCTTTATCTCTCTCAGGACTGCCAGAAAAAGTAGCATGAGAACAAAGGTTTTACCTGTCTTGTTTACTTCTGTATCTACAGCTCTTAGAACAACATCTTGTCTGATTTGTAAAATAATTACCTGTTTCATGAATGAATGTCTGAATATATAAATGGAATCAGGCAATAAGTAGATTTATAAAAAATTGAATGTCTCTTAACAACTAACTGAGGTCAGAATCAACACACCTGCCTCAGTAGCATGAAAACTGTGGCATCAGTGGGATAATCTAATGAGAACAAGGCACACAGAGAATCTAGAAAAATAGCAGCACAGAGCTAAATGAGATGACAATACAAACACAGACTGTTTCGCATTCAAAACCAATTTCTAATTGATCCTCATCAGATGATTCTCCTCTGCCCTTTTTCAACCTGCTAAATACGCGATGTCAAAAGTCAGTGGCTTCAAGCATCTGATTCTGTTTCTTGTTAGATTTGTAAACTTGAGTAGGTTACAGAACCCCTTTAATATTCATTTCCATCATCTGAAAAGGTAAAACGCAATTAAATAATTTATTAGAAATGACATGTCGATTCTGACATGGCCCTGCCCCCTTGGTCAGACCTCAATCATCAGCTCAATGTGCTCTATGTGTATAGAGGTGTACTGTGCAGTACAGGATATTTCCAACCGCAGATTTGCTGATTCTCGAAATAACACAACACCTACACTAGCCTCAATATGACCATACAATCTTTGGGATGAGGTGAGTGGATTTTGGGCAGAGGAAATAACATGTCTGTTAAAAAAAAAAAAAAAAAAAAACAAAGACAAGAAGCTACTACAAAAAAATAATGGGAATTGAAGCAGTTCACCTGGTCAAGGAACAGAAGATAAAGCTTAAGGAGGAGAAGGAACCAAACATGAGGTTTACAAGCCGGGAAGTGGTGACCATAATCACTTTAACTTCATCGTTATCATTCAGACAAACATGACCACAGGAAATGGCACTAAATTCAGAATCATAACAGCACTTACCCACTATGAGAGGAGGAGGGAAGAGGAAAGAGCCAAACACAAAGAAAAAAAAGCACAAGGGTCATAAAGCATCGATGAGACTGTAAATACTAGAGTTGTATTTTACATGATGTCTTTTTTTTAACCTGAATTTTCTTCTGATAGAGTGCTTAGAGGCGAATATTTTGTAGATGGAAATAATGAGTAAGTGAGGACACAAAAGACAACCGCTAAGCTGCAATGGGGAAAGGTGTTAAGTAATACCATACAAACATTATTGGGGGTCCTGCTTATATACAATCTTGCAAAAGGAACTGTTTCTCCCTAAGTTCCTCCCTGAACCAGTGCCATGACAGAACAGTGATTGGAACAGAAAGTCTTCAAGACAGCCAATTCACATGAGAGGAAAAGAAAGCAGGAATGTGGCAAAAATAGTTCCAGAACAAAAGGTGAATCAAACAGTCATGATTTTACTGAGTGTTTTAAAAGAAGCAAGCTATTCTTATCAATCAGTAGCAAGACTGTACTGTACTTAAATGTCAATTTTAGCAGGAACACGATCTAAAGTAAAAACTTATTTTACAAATAATAGAAGGTGTTTTTAAAAATAAGGCAATGCTATTCTAATGCAGGTGAACATGAGAGATTGCTAGTACGGTTAAGCAGGTGACACCAATAGAGCCAAGAGAGAGAGGGAGAGGGAGAGGGAGAGGGAGAGAGAGGAATAGAGAAATCAAGAAATCAAGCAGAATACATCAGAGATTATTCTTTTATAAAGTATTTTCTCGCCATTTCTTTAAAGAGAACAGAAAATTAAATGGTGTGTAAGACACAAATACAGTCCCTAATTTTGTATCCAAAATCCTTGGGGAAAATATATTTTACGAGTCACAATTTTGTACTTTAAAATATAATACGGGCATATACATATGTAAATTAACAGTACCAATGGAATTTGGTGGTTCACCCTATAACCAAGCACATCAATATTTTCTCAGCAAAATGCATAAAACAAAAACCATAATTAGCTTCATTCAGGTTTTGGAACCAAACTTCTAAAAATATTTTGCTTTATAGATACTTTGGTTTTCAGCATTGTGGATAAGTGGATAACTGATTAGCGACGTGTGTCTCCCGTGTCAGTATGTGGATTAAATTATATTCAGTTCTTTCTTCAAAAACCTTTTTTCTAAAATCCCTTCCCTTCTTACTGAACCTTTCTACATACGGTTGCATATTGATAATTTATTGGAGTGATCCTACCCACATGTTACAGTAAAGAAGCTGACATATAGATTAGACAAGATAGGTTCAGTGAATCTCTTCACAAAATACTGTGTTAGCAAGTCATACTTCCAATCGGGCATGAGAAGTATCTCTCCCAAATTACTGTGCTTCTGTGTCCTCGGGAGACCTGGTTTCTTCCACCCTGTGTCCGTCACTATCCTTTTCGTCTTCCTCGACCTTCCCCCGCTCTGCTCCTGTCTCAGGTGCTGATTCCTGCAAAATACATTTCACAGTTTCCAGGACCAACCAGCTTCCAGTCAGGTTCAGTCAATGGGAGCAACTGGCTTGACAGTTGGAAGGTGAGAAGTGGGGAGAAGGCTGGTGTTTTTGCTTTTCTCTACTTGCTTCAGGCTGCATCTCCTGCCGTGGCTACACAAGCCATGTGGGTTTAACTTCTGCCAATCAGCAACTGCTGCCCCTTCCCAGCTCCCAGCACACACCATCCACTGTGGTCCCAGTTCTCACCAAGTGGTTTCGGGGAACCCACCTGCTCCCTCAGCTCCCCCAGCCCTAGGAATGGTCCCAGCTTTCTGGTTTTCTCATCTCTGGGCTGTCTTCTTTCCCCTGTTTGTCTTTTCAGCTCTACAACTGCTTTGTAAATATTTCCCTGTATTAAATTACCTCCATTTAATGACCTGGCATGGGCTTTGTTTATCTGCCTGGACCCTCACCAGTGTTGCAAGGCATGCAATGTGTTCCCAGTGACACTTTCAGTACTCTGTCACCAGAGGCTATGATTCTAACATCTTTCTTCATAACACCCCTTCCACATCCATTTCCATGTTTCTTTGCTGCATTCTGTGCCCCTGGAAGCTAAACCCTAAAAATTGCACCACTCAGCCTTCCTTGCTCTCTGGCTTCTGGCTGGTTTCAGCCACCGGCAGGAGATCAGAAGGTGAGAGGGAAAGAAAGACAAATTATTTAATTCTCCAGCATCCTCCTTGATTAGTCATATCCTGGTAATGCCTAAAAAGTGTCCCTGTGGACTCTTGTCATCTTCTGACACTCAACAGCGGAGCATTTGATCATAATAATATAATATAATCATTAGCCTGCTGCCCTACACAGTGTTGCCTAGGATATAGATAGCTTAAAAAATCTACTTATTTTATTCATTAAGTAAAAAAAAACTGAGTTCTGATAAAGGCTCTGTGGCATTTTTCTAGGATATTGGGTGCTAAAAAATATTTGCCATATAATTACTAAATAAATAAACCATCTGCATTCTGATATGGCAAGTTGCATTTTTTTCAGAAAGGATACTGGATTTTCTTCTGTGGTTATTTTTAGTTTAAGTGTCAGGCATTTGGTCACACACTGTAGGTATGTAAATGTGTTGCTAACATATTCACTCACTGTACGTTCCTCTGAACAGAATTTTCCAACCACAATGTGACCAGCACTTGACAGGGCATTTAGCACCTAGACCACTACTGATGTCATTGTAATGCTTCTTGGGGGTTCTAAGAGGGTTTTAAGGAAAGGAGAATGAAATTTCTGATGGAAAGTAAGATTCTACTGCAGAAGATATTGAAAGGAAAACCTGTGCAGGACCAATGTTACTGGCCAAGAAGCAGTAGGTTTAGCTTAAAGGTAGAGAAGCAAATCAAAATGGAGATTTACAAACTTGGACGTGGGGCTCACTGCCACTTTAACTGTCACATTAGTGCCATTATCCCTTGAACATGCATCATCATAGCTAACATAAGCTTCAGAACAAGACTGGATTTTTCTTTTGAAGAGGAAGCAGGGAGGAACGAAAAGACATAACAAGGTGAAATAATAGGCTGGAGAAACATTTGACGTAAGGAGAATAAGAAATAACATGAGGATGAAAAAAACCACAAATGCAAGTCATACATATGACTATGTAAATGGTATAGTCCTGTTCTAAATATGTATTCCTTGGAGATTTCTTCTCAATTGGGTATATTTTGTTAAAATATTTTGAAAAAGAGAAGTAATGGGCAATTAAATGCATATATAAAAACCTGTCATACTATTTATGTAAAACAGAATCTTTCTTGAACTTCTTAAAAAAAATAAAATGTAACAGGGTGTAAAAAGCTTTTGGAAAACACATTCAGGGATTCATGTTACAGAAACAGAAAGCTAGACCATGTTAAAAATAATTCCTGAAACAATAAGTAAACAAAACAACCATGATTTGCAGAACTTATTGAAAGAAGCAATTCATTTTTAGCAATCAGTAGCAGAAACTCTACACTTAGTGGCAGTTTTAGGAAGAATATGATTTAAAACTAAGGAATTATTTCGCAAATATTACTAAGAGTTTTAAAATTCATGGTCATCATGAAACAGTCTCTATGGATACACTAGGGAAGTAACAGTGTAAGAAAATAAAGAGGAATCAAGACAGCACTCGTTCAGGGATTGTTTTTAAATACATGCTGTATGGAACAAGAGAAAGTAAGAAAGATAGGGTCAGACACTTCTTTTGTGTAGTTTTGAGGAGGTCATACCAAATCTCAACAATACCAGCTACCTATGGATGGTAGGGGGCGTGGAGATCCATCAGATATCTTCAATATTAGCCATTTTGAGTGGTTTTACAATAAAATGTGCACCATGGTCAGGCTGCAAATGGTCTGGAAAGCTGAAAACCTGACACAGATTATTTTTATGGGGCCAAATTGGTATTGACAGAATTGGTTGATCAATCTAGAATAGTAACACTATTGCCTAGATAAGTGCTGACAGCAGTGAGGTACCACTGATAACTCCAAGAGGAGGTCAGATATCTGATATAGTTAATCTGCTGGGAGTGCTGGGGCCAATGTTCTATACACTTTGGTCTCCTCCCCCAGAAAAAGGTAGGATTAACTTGGTCTGCGTTCATAAGTCTGGCATGCAGAGGTTACCTCTGAATTAGAAACAGAGTCCTACATTTTGTGCCAGTCTACCGTGGCACTGTATTGTCATGTCCAGTATGATAATGGATCCAGGCAGCAATGGTAGACAATGTGGACAGCTACATGAAAGAGCTGGAGAGTTAAATCAGTAGCTGTATATTCTTTCTACAGTTTATGGCCCAGAGGAGGTGAGTCTTACCTACCTACTAGAGTAGTTTCCAAATCTAAGCCACACAGGTAGGGCACTGGCAACAACCCATCCATGAGTCAATAAAAAAACATGAGATTCATCCAGAGAAATGCTGGCCAGAGCTACAAGAATGGCTTTGAGTTCTGTCAACTGAGTGTAATGACCATGTCAGCTTTTGATTCTGCATAGTTGGCACTGTGCCAAAACAGGCACATCAGTATCAGATTGCAAATAGCCAAGGCATCAGTGAACCTGACCTAAGTATTCGGGGGACCTCTGTGACTCAAGTACCTACCAAGCCCATCACTCTTCTTTAGGTGATGGAGTTGGGGTAAAGTTTCTACAAAAGAATAGGTGCCACTTTCACAGGGAAAGCTGACACTGCTGGAGCCAGGCTATCTGTGTTCTTGAATAGAGCATTTCCATTTGACAAGGAAGTCTTGTGGTGTCCTTCTTACATTGTTGTTATTGAGTCCAGGTTGTATCACCCCAAAATAGGACTGTCAGGCCAAGGAGTCACAAGGTTCCATGAGTCAAGTGTTTAGTTTTTACAAGAAAATTTGATTTAGAGCAATTAACAGCTGTTTTTCAGAAAGAATGTAAAAGGTAGCTATGTTAGGGAGAAAACAAATTTAAATCCCCAAGGGAAGGTAGAGGCTTCCTTCCTTTGCTAAAAGGCTCCTTTACAGCAAAAGCATCAGTTGTAGAAAGTTGTATTTCCAAGGGATTACTAAGGTTATGAAGCTACAAAGGCAGACAACTACTTGCTGTTCTTCCAACAACCTCTCAAAGTATGCTGAATGCAGGTTAACCCATCACTGGACCTGCCAGAGAGGCAAGAGACCATTGTCTCCGGGTGCATGAGGAGAGGAGATTCCTGCCCTGTGTGCACACAGAAGGCAGAACACCACCTCAAGTGAGATCCAGAGACAGGCACGACCCACAGCTACCATCTCAGACCACAGAGACTGGCACAGACCGCTACCACTGCCGCCACTGCCACAGAGAATCCTGTATACAAGCACAGATCACTACCCACACACTCCCGGGAGCCTGTGCAGCACACCAGGGTCCAGTGATCCAGGGCCAACTTCCCTGGGAGAACACATGGCACATCTCAGGCTGTTGCAACATCATTCTGCCCTCTGCCACTGCACGCATGCTCCGCATTCCAATTGTGACTACCGTACCCCTCCCTCTCCTGGGCCTGAGTGAGCTAAAGGGTCCTAATCAGCCTCTGCTTTAACCCCCTCCTATCTGGGTGAAGAACAGATGCCTGAGGGTGACTTACACACAGAGGCAGGGCCCAAACCAAAGCTGAACCCCATGAGCTGTGTAAACAAACAAGAGAAAGGGAAATTTCTCCATGCAGCCTCAGGAGCAGCGGACAAAATCCCCGCAATCAGCTTGGTAAACCTTGCATCTGTGGAATACCTGAGTAGACAACGAGTGTTCCCAAAATTTAGGTGGTGGGCATTGGGGGCACTGTGGACTTGGGGTTTGCTTTCTGCATTTGATTTGTTTTTGGTTTTATGTTTGTCTTAGTTTAGTTTTCAGTGATTGTTTTCATTTGTGGGTTTGTTTATTGGTTTGGTTGCTCTCTTCGTTTTTTTCCCCCTCTTTTTGTGAGTGTGTGTTTCTTTGTGTGATTTTGTCTGCTTAATTTTGCTTTTACCATCTGTTTTGGGGTTCTGTCTGGTCCTTTTTTTTTTTCTTCCTTTTCTTCCGAGCCATGATATAGGCAGGGTCTTGGTGCTCCAGACGGGTGGCAGGCCTGAGCCTCTGAGGTAGGAGAGCTGAGTCCAGGACAATGGACCACCAGAGACCTCTTAGCCCCATGTAATATTAAATGGTGAGAGCTCTCCAGAGATCTCCATCTCAACACTAAGACCCAGCTCCACCTAATGGCCAACAACCTCCACTGCTAGACACCCCATGCCAGACAACTAGCAAGACAGGAACACAACCTCATCCATTAGGAGAGAGGCTGCCTAAAGTCATACTAAGTTCACAGACACCCTAAAACACACCACCAGATGTGGCCTGCCCACAAGAGGGACAAGATCCAGCCCCACACACCAGAACACAGGCACTAGTCCCCTCCACCAAGAAGCCTACACAAGCCACTGAACCAACCTCACCCACTGGGGGCAAACACCAAAAACAACAGGAACTACAAACCTGCAGGCTCATAAAGGAGACCCAAAACACAGTAAGTTATACAAAATGAGCAGACAGAGAAATACACAGCAGATAAAGGAGCAAGGTAAAAACCCACCAGACTAAACAAATGAAGAGGAAATAGGCAGTCTACCTGAAAAAGAATTCAGAGTAATGATAGTAAACATGATCCAAAATCTTGGAAACAGAATAGAGAAAATACAAGAAATGTTTAACAAGGACCTAAAAGAACTATAGAGCAAACAAACAATGATGAACAACACAATAAATGAAATTAAAAATTCTTTAGAAGGAATCAATACCAGAATAACTGAGGCAGAAGAGCAGATAAGTGACCTGGAAGATAAAATATTGGAAAAAACTACTGCAAAGAAGATTAAAGAAAAAAGAATGAAAAGATTGAGGACAGTCTCAGAGACCTCTGAGAAAACATTAAATGCACCAACATTCGAATTATAGGGGTCCCAGAAGAAGAAGAGAGAAACAGTCTGAGAAAATATTTGAAGAGATTATAGTTGAAAACTTCCCTAACATGGGAAAGGAAACAGTCAGTCAAGTCCAGGTAGCACAGAGAGTCCCATACAAGGAGAAACATGCCAAGACACATATTAATCAAACTATAAAAAATTAAATACAAAGAAAAAATATTAAAAGCAGCAAGGGAAAAGCAATAAATGACATACGAGGGAATCCCCATAAGGTTAACAGCTGATCTTTCAGCAGAAACTCTGCAAGCCAGAAGGGAGTGGCAAGACATATTTAAAGTGATGAAAGGGAGAAGCCAACAACCAAGATTACTCTACCCAGCAAGGATTTCATTCAGATTCGACAGAGAAATTAAAAGCTTTACAGACAAGCAAAAGTTAAGAGAATTCAGCATCACCGAACCAGCTTTACAACAAATGCTGAAGGAACTTCTCTAGGCAGGAAACACAAGAGAAGAAAAGGACCTAAAAATACAAACACAAAACAATCAATAAAATGGTAACAGGAACATACATATCGATAATTACCTTATAAATGGATAAAATGCTCAAATAAAATGGATAAAATGGATTAAATGCTCAAAACAAAACACACAGACTGGCTGAATGGATATGAAAACTAGACCCTTATATATGCTGTCTACAAGAGATCCACTTCAGACCTAGGGACACATACAGACTGAAAGTGAGGGGATGGAAAAAATATTGCATGCAAATGGAAATCAAAAGAAAGCTGGAGGGCTTCCCTGGTGGTGCAGTGGTTGAGAGTCCGCCTGCCGATGCAGGGGACGCGGGTTCGTGCCCCGGTCCGGGAGGATCCCACATGCCGTGGAGCGGCTGGGCCCGTACGCCATGGCCGCTGGTCCTGCACGTCCGGAGCCTGTGCTCCGCAGCGGGAGAGGCCACGACAGTGAGAGGCCCGCGTACCGCAAAAAAAAAAAAAAAAAAAAAAAGAAAGCTGGAGTAGCAATACTCATATCAGACAAAATAGACTTTAAACTAAAGACTATTACAAGAGACAAAGAAGGACATTATGTAATGATCAAAGGATCAATCCAAGAAGAAGATATAACAATTGCAAATATTTATGCACCCAACATAGGAGCACCTCAATACATAAGGCAAATGCTAACAGCCATAAAAGGGTAAATCGACAGTAACACAGTCATAGTAGGGGACTTTAACACTCCACTTTCACTAATGGACAGATCATCCAAAATGAAAATAAATAAGGAAACACAGGCTTTCAATGACACATTGGACCAGATGGACTTAATTGATATTTTTAGGACATTCTATCCAAATACGACAGAATACAGTTTCTTCTCAAGTGCACATGAAACATTCTCTAGGATAGATCATATCCTAGGTCACAAATGAAGCCTTGGTAAATTTAAGAAAACTGAAATCATATCAAGTATCTTTTCCGACCACAAGGCTATGAGCCTAGATATCAATTACAGGAAAAAAATCTATAAAAAATACAAACACATGGAGGCTAAACAATATGCTACTACATAACCAAAAGATCACTGAATAAATCAAAAAGGAAATCAAAAAATACCTAGAAGCAAATGACAATGAAAATACAATGACCCAAAACCTATGGGATGCAGCAAAAGCAGTTCTAAGAGGGAAGTTTATACCAATACAATCCTACCTCAAGAAACAAGAAACATCTCAAATAAACAGCCTAACCTTACACCTAAAGCAATTAGAGAAAGAAGAACAAAAGAAATCCCAAAGTTAGTGGAAGGAAAGAAATCATAAAGACCAGATCAGAAATAAATGAAAAAGAAAGAAGGAAACAATAGCAAAGATCAATAAACCTAAAAGCTGATTCTTTGAGAAGATAAACAAAATTGATAAACCATTAGCCAGACTCATCAAGAAAAGAAGGCAGAAGACTTAAATCATCAGAATTAGAAAGGAAAAAGGAGAAGTAACAACTGACAATACAGAAATACAAAGGATCATGAGAGATTACTACAAGCAACTATATGCCAATAAAATGGACCACCTGAAAGAAATGGACTAATTCTTAGAAAAGCAAAACGTTCTGAGACTGAACCAGGAAGAAACAGAAAATATAAAGAGACTAATCACAAGCACTGAAATTGAACCTGTGATTAAAAATCTTCCAACAAACAAAAGCCCAAGACCAGATGGCTTCACAGGAGAATTGTAACAAACATTTGGAGAAGAGCTACCACCTATCCTTCTCAAACTTCTAAAATATAGCAGAGGGAGGAACACTCCCAAACTCATTCTACGAGGCCACCATCACCCTGATACAAACACCAGACAAAGATGTCACATAAAAGGAAAACTACAGGCCAATACCAATGATGAAAATAGATGCAAAAAACCTCAACAAAATACTAGCAAAAAGAATCCAACAGTACGTTAAAAGGATCATACACCATGATCAAGTGGGATTTATCCCAGGAATGCAAGGATTCTCCAATATATGCAAATCAATCAGTGTGATACACCATATTAATAAATTGAAGAATAAAAACCATATGATCATCTCAATAGATGCAGAAAAGCTTTCAACAAAATTCAATACCCATTTATGATAAAAACTCTCCAGAAAGTGGGCATAGAGGGAACCTACTTCAACATAATAAAGGCCATATATGACAAACCCACAGCCAACATCGTTCTCAATGGTGAAAAACTGAAACCTCTAAGATCAGGGACAGGACAAGGGTGCCCACTCTAGCCACTATTATTCAACATAATTTTGGAAGTTTTAGCTTGAGTAATCAGAGAAGAAAAAGAGATAAAAAGAATCCAAATCAGAAAAGAAGAAGTAAAACTGTCACTGTTTGCAGATTACATGATACTACACACAGAGAATCCCAAAGATGCTACCAGAAAACACTAGAGCTAATCAGTGAATTTGATAAAGTAGCAGGATACAAAATTAATGCCCAGAAATCTCTTGCATTCTTATTCACTAACTATGAAAAATCTGAAAGAAAAGTTAAGGAAGCACTCCCATTTATTATTGCAACAAAAAGAATAAAATACCTAGGAATAAACATACCTAAGGAGAAAAAAAGACTGCTGTTCAGAAAACTATAAGACACTGATGAAAAAAATCAAAGAGTATACAAACAGATGGGGAGATATACCATGTTCTTGGAGTGGAAGAATCAACATTATGAAAATGACTATACCACCCAAAGCAATCACAGATTGAATGCAATTCTTATCAAATTACCAACGGCATTTTTCACAGAACTAGAAAAAAAATTTTATGATTTGTATGGAAACACAATAGACCCTGAATAGCCAAAGCAATCTTGAGAAAGAAAAACGGAGCTGGAGGAATCAGGCTCCCTGACTTCTAACTATACTACAAAACTACAGTAATCAAGACAGTATGCTACTGGCACAAAAACAAAAATATAGATCAATGGTACAGGATAGAAAGCCCAGAGGTAAACCCATGCACATATGGTCACCTAATTTACAACAAAGGAGGTAAGAACATAGAATGGAGAAAAGATAGCCTCTTCAATAAGTGGAGCTGGGAAATCTGGACAGCTACATGTAAAAGAATGAAATTAGAATATTCCCTAACCCCATACACAAAAATAAACTCAAAATGGATTAAAGACCTAAATGTAAGGCCAGACACTATAAAACTCTTAGAGGAAAACATAGGCAGAATACTCTATGACATAAATCACAGCAATATCCTTTTTGACCCACCTCCTAGAGTAATGGAAATAAAACCAAAAATAAACAAATGGGACCTAATGAAACTTAAAGGCTTTGCACAGCAAAGGAAATGATAAATAAGACAAAAAGACAACCCTCAGAATGAGAGAAAACACTTGCATACAAAGCAACCTACAAAGGATTAATCTCTAAAATATACAACCAACACATGCAGCTCAATATCAAAAAACAAACAACCCAATCCAAAAATGGACAGAAGACCTAAATAGACATTTCTCCAAAGAAGATATACAGAGTGCCAGCAAACACATGAATGAATGCTCAACATCACTAATCATTAGAGAAATGCAAATCAAAACCACAATGAGGTATCAACACACACCAGTCAGAATGGCCATCATCAAAAAATCTACAAACGAAAAATGCTGGAGAGTGTGTGGAAAAAGGGACCCTCTTGCACTGTTGGTGTGAATGTAAATTGATACAGCCACTGTGGATAACAGTATGGAGGTTCCTTAAAAAACCAAAAATAGAACTACCATATGACCCAGCAATCCCACTACTGTGCATATACCCTGAGAAAACCATAATTCAAAAAGAGTCATGTACCACAATGTTCATTGCAGCTCTATTTACAATAGCCAGGACATGGAAGCAACGTAAGTGTCCATCAGCAGATGAATGGATAAAGGAGATGTGGCACATATACACAGTGGAATATTACTCAGCCATAAAAAGAAATGAAATTGAGTTATTTGTACTGAGGTGGATGGACCTAGAGTCTGTCATACAGAGTGAAGTAAGTCAGAAAGAGAAAAACAAATACCATATGCTAACACATATATATGGAATTTTAAAAAAGGTTCTGCTGAACCTAGGGACAGGACAGGAATAATGACACAGAAGTAGAGAATGCACTTGAGAACACGGAAGGGTGTTAGGGTAAGCTGGGATAAAGTGAGAGAGTAGCATTGACCTGTATACACTACCAAATGTAAAAGAGATAGCTAGTGGGAAGCAGCTGCGTAGCACAAGGAGATCAGCTCAGTGCTTTGTGACCACCTAGAGGGGTGGGATAGGGAGCGTGGGAGGGAGACACAAGAGGGAGGGGTATGGGGATGTATGTATACATATAGCTTATTCACTTTATTATACAGCAGAAACTAACACAACATTGTTAAGCAATTATTCTCCAATAAAGATGTAAAAAATAAAAAAGTAAAAGTGACTACATTAACTAGGAAGTCAAATAATGACATCTGTTTATTTTTTTTTTCTTTTCCCCTTCCGCCCTCCATTCCTTAACTCAATGAACATATTTTAGAGTTCTCAATGTGCCATACAAGTTTGAGAATCAGTAGTGGAAATCCAGAAAAATGTATCTCAGTCTCAAGGGGTCCATTAATTTGAGACAGAAGATCAGAAGAAAATCCATCTTTGGAACATTAAATATCTTAAAAATATTTATGAGGATAACATTTATCCTTTCTATTAACTTTCTTCATTCCACTGAATTTCTTTGTGAATGTCATTAAGGCACTAATCTCTTAACTTTTATTTTCTCCTTATTCATCACCACTGACATGACTTAGTCACATAAAATTAGACCTTATAGTGAGTCTCATGTATGATTGCATTGTCACTAGCTGCTCATTTTCCAGTGTGTATACTTAATTAACTTGCACTCAGCTGAATTAAATTCCATCTTCTCTCTTTCTGAATTCAGGTTTCATATATCTGATGTAGGGATTCAAAGTGCCTGGTGCTAATTTGCATCAGGATCTCAAATCTCACTCTGATTCTTAGTGGCCTTTAACAAATTTATTTTACTTAGTCTTTGTATTTTTTAAAATATAATTGATTTACGATGTTATATTAGTTTTAGGTGTACAGCATAGTGATTCAGTGTTTTTACCGATTATACTCCTTTGAAAGTTATTATAAGATAATGGCTATACAATATTTTCTTATACTATACAATGTATCCTTGTTGCTTATCTATTTTATACAGAGTAGTTTGTGTCTCTTAATCCCATACACCTAATTTGCCCTTCTTCCTTGCCTCTTCCCTTTGGTAACCACTAGTTTGTTTTTATATCTGTGAGTCTGTTTCTGTATTGCATATATGTTCATTTGTATTATTTTTTAGATTACACATATAAGTAATACAATACAGTATATTACTCTGACTTACTTCTCTAAGCATATTCTCTATGTCCATCCACATTGCTGCAAATGACAGAATTTCATTCTTTTATACAACTCAATATCAAAAAAAAAAAACCCAGTCAAAAAATAAGCAGAAGACCTAAATAGACACTTCTCCAAAGAAGACATACAGATGTCTAACAGGCTGATGAAAAGATGCTCAACATCACTAATTATTAGAGAAATGAAAATTAAAACAACAATGAGATAACACCTCATATCTGTCAGAATGGCCATCATCAACAAGTCTACAGATAACAAATGTTGGATATGATGTGGAGAAAAGAGGACCCTTGTACCCTGTTGGTAGGAAAGTAAATTGGTGCAACCACTGTGGAGAACAATATGGAGGTTCCTCAAAAAACTAAAAATAGAACTACTATATGATGCAGCAATTCCACTCCTGGGTATATATGTGGAAAAAAACAAAAACACTAATTTGGAAAGATACATGCACCCCAGTGTTCATAGCAGCACTATTTACAAGAGCCAAGACATGGAAGCAACCTACGTGTCCATCAACAGATGAGTGGATAAAGAAGCGTATATATATATATCAAACTCTAGATCAAGAATTATAATTATGTCTAGTATGTGGGAAAATATTCATGCTCCTAACTGGTTTCTCAGTAGCTACAATTTTTTTGGTTGTTTTTTATTTTTTTTGGCTGCATGTTGTGGCATGTGGAATCTTAGTTATGAGGGATCGAACCTGTGCCCTCTTCATTGGGAGCGCAGAGTCATAACCACTGGACCACCAGGGAAGTCATTCAGTCTGCTACATTTAATGCAAACATGTTTTAAAAACTAATTGTTATGTCAATGATAGCTCTGACATTTTTGGTAAAGCCATGATTGACATTACATTAAAGTTTTAAAAATATTATTATATCAAAATATATTATTTTCTATTAAAAAAACACTCTTCTCTGCTTTGTGTCACATGTATCTGATCTATTTATTGTCTGCTATTGATATGTGGGTTAACTAACTCACTAAAACTCTTGCTGGTTGTAAGGAAAATTGATATTTTAATATATAATGGCTTTTAGAAGTGAGTTGAGATAGTGAATTTGTAGAGAATCTTTATTTTTTCAAAGTATGTTTATTTTCTAAATCTGGCAACCCTCACTACATTCTTAGGATAAAGGTAAACTTAAACAAAATCAGCTTCCCCTAAATTACTAAAAAGAAAATTTCCTTCTTGAAATAGCACTTCTGAAGCCAGGCTTCTTGTGGATTTCCAGGCAATATTAACACCACCTCTTTGGTTAAAAAGATCACCAAGCCAAGATTTTATTTTTTGTGTTTTTTCCAGCTTATTGGATATAACTGATATATAATATTGTGTAAGCTTAAGGTGTACAACATAAACACTTGATATATGTATATATTGCAAAATGATTAACATAATAAATTTTAACATCAATTACCTTACATAGTTACCATTTTCCCCTTGTGATTAGAACTTTTAAGATCTACTCTCTTAGTAACTTTCAAATATACAATACAGTACTGTTAACTATAGTTATTATACTGTACATTACCTCCCCATAATTTATCTTATAACTGGAAGTTTGTACCCTTTGACCTCCTTTATGTACTTCCCCCATTCACCTCACCCAGCCTCTGGCAACCACAAATCTTGTCTCTATTTCTATGAGGTTTGTTTTGTTTTGTTTTAGATTCACATATAAGGGAGATCATACAGCTTTTGTCTTACTCTGTCTGATTTATTTAACTTAGCATAACACCCTCAAATTTCATCCATTTTACCACAATTGACAGGATTTCCTTCTTTCATGGCTGAATAGTATTCCATTGTGTGTGTGTATATATATACGTATGTGATATCTATATCACATTTTCTTTATCTATTTATTTGTCAATGGACATTTAGTTTGTTTCATGTCTTGGCTGTTATAAATAGTGCTGCAAAGAACATGGAGGTGCAGATATCTCTTTAGGACAGTAATTTTGGTAGTTTAATTTTTGATTTTTAGGAAGTCTATACTGTTTTCCATAGTGGTTATGCCAACTTACATTTCCAACAACAGTACACAAGCTCTCCTTTTCTCCACATTCTTTCCATTTGTTATCTTTTGTCTTTTTGATTATAGCCATTTTAACAGGTGTGAGGTGATATCTCATTGCGATTTTGATTTACATTTCCCAAATAATTAGTGGTATTGAGCACATTTTCATGTACCTGTTGACCATTTGAATATATTCTTTGAGAAGATATCTATTCAGGTCCTTTGGCATTATTTAATTGAATTATTTGTGGGGTTTGGAGTGGTTTTTTTGTTTGTTTTGTTTTGCTATTGAGTTGTATGAATTCCTTATCTATTTTAATAGCAACCCCTTGTTAGATGTGTTTTGTAAATATTTTCTCTCCATTCAGTAGGTTGGCTTTTCATTTTGTTGATCATTTCTTTTGGTGTGCAGAAGCTTTTGGCTTGTTGCAATCCCACTTTGCTTTTGTTGCTTGTGCTTTTGTTGTTATGTCCAAAAAACTTTGCTGAGACACATGTAAAGAAGACTTTTCCCTATGTTTACTTCCAGGAGTTTTGATTTCAGGTCTTATATTTAAGTTTTTAATTCATTTTGAGTTAATATTTGTGAGTAGTTAAGATAAAGGTCTACCTTCATCTTTTTGCATGTGAATATCCAATTTTCCAAGCACTGTTTATTGAAGAGACTGTCATTTCTCCATTGAGTGTTCTTGTCTCCCTTGTCAAATATTAATTGGCCATATATGCAAGGTTGTATCTCTGGGCTGTTCATTCTGTTTCATTGGTCTATGTGTCTGCTTTTATGCCAGTACCATGCTGTTTTGATTACTATAGCTTTCTGATATAGTTTCAAATCAGGAAGTATGGCTTTGAGTAGCATGGACATTTTAACAATATTAATTCTTCCAATCCATGAACATGAGATATCTTTCCATTTATTTGCATCTTTTTCAGTTTCTTTCATCAATGTCTTATAGTTTTCAGAATAGAGAGCTTTCACTTTGATTAAATTTATTTATAAGTATTTTATTGTTTTTGATGCTATTGTAAATAGGATTGTTGTCTTTATTTTTCAGATCATTTGTTGTTAGTGTATAGAAATGCTACTGCTTTTTATGTTAATTTTGTATACTGCAACTTTACTAAATTCATTAATTAGATCTAACACATTTTTGATTGAGTCTTTAGCATTTTCTTTATGTAAAATCATGTCATCTGCAAATAGAGAAAATTTTACTTCTGCTTTCCAATTCTGATGCCTTTTATATCTTTTTCTTGCCTGATTGCTCTAGCTAGGACTTTCAGTACTATGTTGAACAGGAGTAGTAGGAGTGGGCACCCTTGTTTTGTTCCTCAGGTTAGAAGAAAAGTTTTCAACGTCTCACCACTGAGTATGATGTGGGCTTGTCATATAAAGCCTTGATTATATTGAGGTATGTTCCTTCTATACATAAATTGTTAAGAGTTTTTGTCATGAATGGATGCTGAATTTTGTCAAATGCCTTTTCTGCATCTATTGAGATTATCATAAGATTTTTTTTTCATTCTCTTAATGGGATTTGTCACATCTACTGTGGTCAGAATGTAGCCATTCCTTTTACCCTTCAAATGCAGTCCTTCTTGGTCTCTGTAGGGGAGCTTCACCCTCACTCTCATGTTCTAGGCTTTTCACAACAGTGTCTTGTCTATGGATAGTTGCTGGATGTCTTCTTTGAGGGTGACTGGAATCAGAAATGACCTATGTTTCCATCTTGGTGACATCACTCCTCCAAGGTTTTATTTTAAAAGTGTTCAAAATTACTAACGTTTCTTGGTCACCTAACAAAAGAAAATGTAAATATTCTCTAGGACAACCCTTTTGTTCCAGGTTTAATAAGCTCCCATAAATAAATTAGTGAGAAAGATGAAAATCTGAGTCAGAAACAAACAAACTAAAAAACTAAGTAAACAAGAAACCTTAGGAAGAACCAGCAGGAATACAAACGACAGCAGAAGATATTCACAAAATTATTACTGCAATAATCAGATATGCATAAATTAGCTACATTTACTGTGTTGAAAGTAATATAAGACAAATTGGGCAATGTGTTTAGAGAACAAGAAACTTTTAAAATGATCAAGCAGATTTGAAAAAGCACTAAATAGAATTACTAATAAAATAAAATAAAATAAATATTGGATAGGTTTACCATCTACTTTGACACAGATGGAGAGAAAATTAATGAATTGGAAGATATTTCTGAAGCATTGTTTAAAATATAGCACACAGAGACAAAAAGATAGAAATTATGAAAAATAAATTAAACATAAAGCAACTTAAATAAATGTATTTAGAAAGCAGCATTTCAGAAAGAGTGAAGAGGAAAAGTGTCTTCTGTAAAATTAACAGCAAAGGCTTTCTCAAAGCAGTGATAATGAGACAACAACCTACAGATTTATGAAGTCTAATTAACATTAACAGGATAAAAGAGAGAAAAAAAGCTCACAAAAATCACATTATAATAAAAAACTGAAGAAGACCAAGAACAATGATATATTTCCAAAAGCACCACTAGGAAAAAGGCTTTGAATGTGTTTTGTTTATTGCCCCTTCTGTATATACATATTATTTATCCTTGCTACATTTTGAAGTTATATTAAAAAGTTATATTAAAATTATGATTACTGTTGAATTGAAACTTTCATTATCAAGAAACCCACCTTAAATACTACATGTTGCATTAAAGTGTATTTTGTCAGATATCAAGAGCTATAACTGCTTTAATTTGATTAGTGTTTGCATTATATATTTTTTTATCTTTTATTTTCAACCATTGTGCACCCTTATCTACTAGATATGACTTTTGTAAATAACACAAAAAGTTTAAAAAAAATTTAAATCCTGTGATAATTTTTATCTTTTTACCAGAGCATTTATAGCACCCACATCTACTGTTGATACATTTTATTTTTTATCAATATCATAATTTTGTGCTTTCTGTTTGTCCTGTCTATTCTAGGCTTTTCCCCCCTCTCCTTTCTAGCTTCTTTGGGTTTATTAATTTTTCTAAGTTTATGTTTTCCTCTATAATTTTTGAAGATATACTTTCTTTCCATCTTTTTAGCATTTACCTGAATTTAAAGCACATGTACTTAAATTATTAATGTCTGTAAATGATCATTGTCTTTACCCTCTTCCAAAACAATGCAAGACCCAAGAACACTTATGGTCTCCCAGTCAAATTATATTTTTTTGCTATGAAGTTTATTTCCATTGATCAAAGGTGAGGGCAGAGGCCCCTGTGGTCATTGTGGTATGTATATCTGAGAGCACACATTAGGCTGAGGATAAAATTTATGTACACACTTTAATGTTCATAAATTTTATCCTTTCAATGATAAAAAAATACATGTTCATTAAAAACAGCAACACAAAAATGGAAAACTACATACGTAAAATAAAAATTTACCAAGTTAGTCACTTAAATATTATTATATTGCAATCTTAAATTACCAGGTTAGACACATATTATTATACTGTAAGCACACAGATAACAACAGATATTTTCCTACCAAATATAATATAAAATCATATTTTGCAATAATTTGAGTATTATCCCACTTAATATATCACAGAACATTATTCACATCAATACTTGCAGAACTGTCTCATCTATACTTAATGACTGTGAAAGTTTTTTTGTAGACATACATTATAAATTATCTTATTATTTAATTTATTGATAGTTAAATTGTTCCTTTTACTTTTTTAAACAAAACAGCCATTGGTCACTTGAAAAAGTAAGAAAAGTTATGAATAATTATTTCAACAGATGTATTGCGGGAACAGAGTTGTATGTCATTTTCATTTTCTCTAGGATACCTTCTAATAATGGGCATGAATATTTATAACCACAAAAAGGATATTTCTAAAAATCAGTATTTGTTACATTTTATTTAAATACAATACATCATTTATTTACATAACAGTGTTTTAGTCTTCATTGTTCATTCACTGCTTCTGAAAAAATGAAATCGTTATGGAGAATGTAATTTTAAACTTTATCTTTGGAAATAAGAAAGCGCTTCATTATACATGGAAGAATAACAAATTTAATCTATAGGGGCTGAATTACATCGCCTTTTATTTTCTTAAGTGTAAAAAGTACTTTACATATTAAATTTAGAGTAAACATCCTGTCTGATGTTGCAGTATGAAGAGATCTGTTTCCTTGATCCTGTTTCATTCTAACCCTCTGCTCATCAGCTGATCCATGCAGCCTAAGTTCAGCTATGGGACCAGAGACACCAGCACCATCCACACCCTGTACTGATCATCAACCTTTGCCAGAGGAATTGCGTGAAATAAATAGAGGTACTGCTGCTGTTACTAAGAAATCCCTTTATTTAATGAGAAAATAATATAAATAACAAAGTCCATAGCTAGGTACTTTTAGAGGAAGAGTTAAAAATCTTTTGCCTTTATTTGAATTTAAAATTTTCCAGTTTAAGGGGATTTAAATTTGAATCATTGTTTGTTAAGTGAACATTTACAATGGAGTTAGATTTAATACTACTTGGAAAAATGTTATTTACTTTGTGGCTGTGAATTCTGCTTCATTTGCACGGAAGAAGCACATACAATATGTTGCTAAGAAAATTTATCTACCTAGCAAGAATTAGATGATGTTTTTTCTCATGCTTCTTTCATTAAGATTAAATTCTTTTTTTTTTTTTTTTTTTTTTTTTTTTGCGGTACGCGGGCCTCTCACTGTTGTGGCCTCTCCCGTTGTGGAGCACAGGCTGTGACAAAGCGAAAGAGAGGCATGGACATGTATACACTACCAAACGTGAGGTAGATAGATAGTGGGAAGCAGCCGCAGAGCACGGGGAGATCAGCTCAGTGCTTTGTGACCGCCTGGAGGGGTGGGATGGGGAGGGTGGGAGGGAGGGAGATGCATGAGGGAAGGGATGTGGGAACGGATGTATATGTATGACTGATTCACTTTGTTATAAAGCAGAAACTAATAATAAAAAAAAAGTAAAAAAAAGATTAAATTCAACTATAAGAAGGAACAATTGTAGACATTTACATTATAGGTATTTAAATTAATTTTTAAATTTCTACTCTTGCTTCTGCAACCAGTTTTACTCCTGATGATATCATTCTATTCTTACAATTACTATTCTACACTACTACTATGACCACTTTTACAATAATAACACTTATTGCATGTTTATTGCTCCAAGTGCTATGCTATTGACTTTATATACATTAACTTAATCTCCACAGTATATCTATAAATAAATACTATTGTTATTCCTATTTATAGATAAGAAACTAAGGGTGAAAAAGAAAAAAACTTGTCACATTTCACAAAGCAACTACCTAATTGAGCCAATTTTAGAACTTTCTTATAAGCCTGAAATGGGGGCAATTTTTGTTTATGATTTCTAACATGCTTCTAATTGTATGTCTATATATCTTAAAAGAATGTATATATATACATGTGTATATATAAATTATAATTATTTATTGCATGCATTTTTCTAATATATTTTCTAGACTCTTGTGATGAAATTATAACATACTCAGACCTCAAAGTTCATGGTTCTTCAAATATTCAGAAGAGAAAAATAACTAGGACTTTTAAAAAAAAGGTAAAAACACTTAGAACTCTAGATTCCCTTTTTTGCCTTAATATTTTAATGAACTAGTCATGAGAACAAATTTTCACGGACTAATCTCTGAATTGGATTTATCTCTCATACAAACTCTTTTAAACTGGTCATAGTGACCTAAAGTGCTGTGTTAAGAGCAAATGAGAATGAACAATGAACTACTGATCATTTTGTTTGAACAATCAACAATGGCTTAAAATGATGTACCATAGCCATAGAATCAAGAATGTTTCATAGCTACTTTTTGGGTTTGATATTTTAGCTTTGCAAAAGGTAAGTGCTCCTTTAATCTTGCAGTTTTTCTAAAAACAAAATGGAGCTTGTGAGGTATGTCATAATAACTAGACTTTTATCAAAACTGTCACAGAGTGTCTGTCAGGGCCAACAACTAACATAGGAGTTTTATCCTTTTTTTTGTTGTTGTTAATTTTTATTTATGTTTGGCTGCGTTGGGTTTTTGTTGCTGCGCCTGCGCTTTCTCTAGTTGCTGCGAGAGGGGGGTTACTCTTCTTTGCAGTGAGCTGGCTTCTCATAGCAGTGGCTTCTCTTGTTGCGGAGCACAGGCTCTAGGTGCGCGGGCTTCAGTAGTTGCAGCATGCAGGCTCAGTAGTTGTGGCTCGCGGGCTCTAGAGTGTAGGCTCAGTAATTGTGGTGCACGGGCTTAGTTGCTCTGTGGCATGTGGGATCTTCCCAGACCAGGGCTCAAACCCGCGTCCCCTGTGTTGACAGGCGGATTCTTAACCACTGCGCCACCAGGGAAGCCCAGAAGTTTTATTCTTAACCTAGTTCTGCTACAAAGATGGAAGAAATTTTTTTTAATTAAAGGAGGGTGATGAATTAAATCCCTAGTAGGATTTCTGAAGTGCTCTTTTTAATTATAAAATTTCTTTAATAGAGCAACTTGTTAGTTCAACAACATTCCTACATAAAAATATTCATATTTTCCCTGGCTATATCCAAAATTTCAAGTAATTTTTAGAGTTTTCCTAACAGACTGGGGAATACCAACAATGCAGTACTCCCGTGGGTTTAGATTTCATTCCAATTTAATGGGTTGAATATTGTTAACCAAAATTCCTTCTAATCCCAACTCCTCAGCCAGGTTTCCATTGATCATCATAGTGAATCACCTTTCTCTCTTTGGGCAGAGTCTCCATGGTGCCTTGCTGCAGTGATATTTGCCTTGCTTTATTTAATTGTTCTGGTACTAGCTGCATTTATGATAGCTAAGGGTAAGTATTTTTCAGTTTTTCATTAACTTGTTTAAAATTAATAGAATAGGATTTTTAAAGCATTTAAAATTAATTCTAAGGATTTCCTAAAGTTATTTTTCTCATTTGTTATTTTAATTATATAAAAGTTATTTTAGCAATTCAATTTTTGAATTATCAACAATAACATAGGCCCAGGTGATCTTATCAAAGATGTCCGTGGGTAGCTGAGGGTTTTGATAAAAATGAAAAATAATAGCAGCATTCTATATGTTACCATATTATTACTGACCTTAGATTTACCAGCTGTGAGATGTAATAAAACTTGAAAATATTTATAGAATTTATGGGTTGGGTTATTCAAAATTAAGGACATCAAGCAAAGGTAATTTGGAAGAAAGAATCTAATAGAAGACGTAAATGATGGTGGACAGAGGTTCATCAAAAAATGAAAAAAAATAATCAGGATATTGGACTAAGCCTATACACTGCTTGAATTCAGTTATGTCTTAATGTTATAAAATATATGTAGCTTTTTATTTAAAAAAAAAGACTCATAAACAGTACTATCAGCAAACCAGAAATGTGAAAATTCCTTCAAATATCAAAAGTAAGGTAATTTATGTTTACAAAGCAGAAAAAACAGTAGTCCCAAACATATGAAGGATAAATTTATTCAAAACGCATAAGTAGATCTAAATCAATGAGAATATAGCATAATGTATCATTTTTAGTGATAAGCATAAAAACCTTGTTTAAATGTATGATTTCTTACAAAGACATATATGATGATAAAGAGACTCAAGACAATGCAGAGAAATTGAATAAATATGACTATATTCTATAGATAAATAAATGAATATCTATTTGGATGCACAACAATGGTAATTTTTAAGAATGAATTTGAAAATATCTTAATAACAAAAATTGACTCCTAGACAAACTGTTTAGTAGCTGGCAAAAGATGGAAGGTTCCCATCCAAATTCATAAGGTAAGCATAGCATTATTCAAAGTATTTTCACACACAGGAAAATATTTTGGAACAACATCCGTTACAAACATAGAAGCAAAAATCCTACATAAAAAAGTGAACATAATACACTACTGTACTGAAATAATACTACATGATGACCAAATTTTGGTTAAAGTCAGGGATGGATTTGTACATTTACCAAGAGATTTGTCAATATAGAAGAGAAAGGAAATAACTACAAGTAGAAGGAGACATTGAACTTGATTAAGGGTATTTATAAGAACTTTCACCAAATATTATGTTTCATTGTAAAAAAAATTAGAATCATTTTCAACAGAATCATGAAGACAAAGACGACTGATATAATTGCTATTATTCCTTTGGCTGTCCAGGGCAAAGAAATCAGTAATGCAGGAAAACCTTTTTAGATACAAATATTTTAAATTAATTACTGAAATTGTATGTCGATGATGTGCTTTGTTACCCAGATATACCAAGAAAATCTACTGAAAAGAAGCAGTCATAATAAGAACACTTCAATAATGAAGCTCAATACAAAGTTAACAGACTTTCATTATATACAATCTAGAGCTAACGTTTAATATCCAGGTCCACATTTTGAGCCTCTCACTTGACATTTCTTCTTTGATATCTTGAAAAACACCTCTCCCACAATATTTTTAAATAGACTGTCTTCCCAGCCCTGATCCTTACCAGCATCAAGAAAAAAAAAGCAGATACTTTAATACTGTTGTCTCTCTTGGCCCCTGATGTCTAGTGAGATGAACCTAGGAATCCTCTGTGCTATCTAACTGCCACTGATTATTCCACTGATTATTTAGTGAATTAGTACACTTCTCTACAGTTGCATTGTTACCCATCTAATCTAGGACAATTCTTTCTCTCTGTCCCTTTCTCTCTCTCTCTCTCTCTCTCTCTCTCTCAGTCTATGCTATAAGCCTCCTAGTGATCTAACTACAATCCACTCTTGACCTCTTCCATTCAATTTCCAGAGTAACCTCTTCAAAATATAAATTTTATAAACTCACCATACTTAGCTTATTAATACTTTAAATTCAGTATAAATTTTAAAATCCTTAACATGGTTTATAAGGTCATTCCTTACTTGGTCCATGGTTCTCTACACCAGCTAGCATCACATACTTTTTTGCTCTCTAGGCTCCAGTCACAGTTGTCTTTTAGTTCACTGAATGACTCATGGTTAGACTTAACCATGTAGCATCATAAAAGCAAGGATAATTTTAAGAATGAGAGTAGATGATGTCAATAATTACTCTGGGACAACAAGCATAAATCAGGACTTCTCTGGGTAGATTGATTATGATTTATAACTTTATCTGTAATTCTTCTTGCTACAAAGCATATACATAGACTATTTTGTTTTTTACCTAAAGCATCCTTTCTTCTACTTTTCTTCTAGGTAACTAAATCCTAGAGTAATCATTTAACACTATTCTCTTATAATTAGGCCAAATTTCTCTATTACAATATCTTATGTACAACTCATTTGTAGCATCTTTCACCATCTCACCTGTGTAGTTATTTGTGTGGTTATGTATTTAATGTCTGTCTCTCCCACTAGCATGTTAGCTTAGTTAGAAAGAACCTATGTATGTATTTGCTCTACATTTTAACCTTTGCTTTTGAAAACTATGTTGTTACATTAGAGGTACTTAGTGAACATTTTTATTAAATAAATTAATACACCTAGTAATGTACATGGCTTATATGAAAGAGATTGTAATACTTTATTAAAAGACATAAAGAAGGACATTTAATGAATTGAATATATATTAAATGTATCTTGATGGGAAGACTAATCCTGTGTAGATGATTATACTATTCTAGATTCATCTAAGATTTATGTGATTCCAATACATGTGTATTTTCATGATAAGTATGTTAATTATAATTTAGACACAGAAGTAAAAAATTATAAGATTAACAAAATACATATTGAAATATATTAAAAAAGAGAGGTAGCAATCTAGCCTTTCCAGGTACCAAAATAGTCTACAAAGCTACAGGTAATTTAACATTGTAGTACTGGTATAAAATAAATATATCAAAATAAGAGAAAACGGCCTGATCATAAAATCATATGAATGTGTGTATCCATGGTATATATATATATTTAGTTGTTTTGTTTTGTTTTGTTTTTTAATCTACGTCCTGGCTTGAGTGATCTTCAATCCTTACTATATATTTGCCTTTCCTATTGGGATTTTCTCTTTAATATAGACTCTTACTTTTTTTTTTCATTTACAGAAGACCCTTTAACATTTCTTTTAGGGTAGGTTTAGTATTGCTGAATTCTTTTAGTTTTTGCTTGTGTAAGATATTCTTTATCTCTCTTTCTCTTCTAAATGATAATCTGGCTGGATATAGTAGCCTAGGTTGCAGGGTTTTCCCTTTCAGAACTTTGAATATGTCATGCCATTCCCTTCTGGCCTGCAAAGTTTCTGCAGAGAAATCAGCTGATAGTCTCATGGAGGTTCTCTTGTGACTGACTCTTTTTTGTCTCTTGCTTTATCTTTAAATTTCACCATTTTAATTGTGACGTGTCTTGGTGTAGGTCTGTTTGGTTTCATCTGGCTTGGAACTGTCTGTGCTTCCTGTATCTTGATCTCTGTTTCCTTCCTTACGTTTGGGAAATTTTCAGCCATACTTTCTTCAAATACATCTTTGATTCCCTTTTCTCTCTCTTCTCTTTCTGGAACCCTTATTATGTGTAGTTGGCACACTTTATATTATCCCACAGATCTTGCATGTTGCTTTTTTCTTTTTAATTTGTCTTTCTGTCTGCTCTTCTAATTGGGTGATTTCCATTATTTTAAATTCCAAATCACTTATGCATTCTTCTGTCATTTAATCTGCTATTCATTGCTTCTAGAGTGCTTTTTATCTGAGAAATTGAATTATCTAATTTTGACTGGGTCTTCTTTATAGTTTTGAGTTTCTTGTTAAAATGGTTTATGATCAGTTCTCTTCCCTAATTCAGTTAGAGTTTTTATTACTAACGTTTTGAGTTCATTGTCTGGTAGACTGATTTTCTCTATTTCATTATTTAATTTTCAGGGGTTTTCTCTTACTCTTTCAATTGAGAGTATTTCCTTTGCCTTTTCACTTTACATAACTTTCTCTGTCTTTATGCGTTTAGGTGAAACAGTTACCTAGTGCGTTCTTGAAGGGGTGTTCTTATGTGGGAGCACCCCTATGTAGACTGTATGTGTATGATGCCTTTGGTGGGAAGACTGGGTTGATGTGGATGCCAGTCATCTTCCTCAGGGTGTGCTGGCCACTATCACCTTGGCAGGGGGTGTGGTGGTGATGGAGGAGCTAAAGCCTGCTCAGGGTGTGAGGTGGGACTTCCTCTCTGATCAGTGGCCATAGTTGCCCTGTTGGGGCAAGGTCTGTTTCCAAGTTGCTAGAGCAGACGTGAGGGTGAGGCTTGAGCTGGCTCTGTTTCCTGTGTGTGTTTTTTCTTCTCCCTACCCTGGGGACTTTGCCCCAAATGAGGGGAATGCTGAAGTAAGTGAGGCTTGTGTAATTGCAGAAGTCTGATATGCTGCCTGTGTAGGCATCTGTGGCCCCTCTCAGACACAGCCCAAAGTTATATCTTTTCCCCTGTTGTGGTCATCCCAGATCTAGTGCTAGGTTGTGACATAGAGTAGGTGGGGACAGAGTGTTTTCTTGGCTGGAACTGAGGATTGTGGCATGGTGGGTTGTGGAAATTCAAGCAGCTATGTTGCTGTCAGATGTCTGGGTTGCTTCTGGGATGCGGTTTGTCCACTGTTGCCCCACCTGAACCACACCCTGGGCCTTGGGTTGCCTCTGTGTCCCTTCATCAAGCCTTTCCCAGGTTCTGGATGCCCTAGATCCAGTGTCAAGCTGTGTCATGGAGTGAGTGGGGCCAGGGCATTCATTTGGCTTGGATTTGGGAGCACAGTGAGGTAGCAGCTGCTAGGGAAGACCTCTTTCCACCTGTCTGGTGGTAAGCAGCATCCAGGCCCTCCACACAAGTGTAGTCTAGGCTTCTCCAGGCCCTCTGCCCCAGAGCTTCTCCAAACAGCCAAGGGGGCTTGCCTCTTCCATGTAGGAGTCCAGGACTGGGCCGCTTAGGCTGTGGTTCAACCCTCTCACATCCCAGGTTGAGTGTCCACCCATGAAATCTCCCTTTTCCCCTTAGTCCCCTCCCAGGGATACAGGTTCTGATCGTTTGTTTTTTTTTCCGGTCCTACCCAATTATATGTGTATCATTCTTACAGTCTTGGTTGTATAGGAGTACTTCTGCCAGTTTCCAGTTAGTTTTCCATGAGAATTATTCCACATGTAGATGTATTATTGATGTGGTTGTTGGGAGAGGTGAGGTCCATGATCTCTTACTCTGCCATCTTGATCCTCCCTTCTAGTACATTTATTCTTATGAGTCCAGCAATGCATTTGGGACTCAAGCTGGAATAATATGGTCCAGAGAACTTAAAGTCTTGGTCATATGGGTCTGCACTTGACCGATTGAAACTTTATGTCCAACAACAAGTTATATGACTTTGTAGTTGGACTGGGATCAGATCTTTAAAAAATAGGGATGCAGAAAGATTTTCTTTACAATTTATGTGAAGTCTCCAAAATATCTTAGAAGTAACCACAGACCATTCAGACTAAATAAAATAAATTTGAGCTAGGGACATTCCATTCACTCTATTTCAAATTCAAGTTGTGTCACCTGGAGTGCCAGAGTCTCCAAAACAAAACAAAATACATCATGATGTGGGTTAAAAGTTTCATATTTGAAAATAGTTAGAAATACAGCTGTTAAGAAAATGGCACAATTTTATAATTTTTTTTATTTTAATGAGCTTGAATTTAACATATAACTAATTGATAGTCTCATGATATTGAAAGGGTAATATTAGTAAAGCTGTGCAATGGGGGTATTAATTCTAGAGGCACTTTGAGAAAAATAGTGGAAAGTGAGAACTAGTGAAGAGAGTTTGTAGAATATTATAAAAGTTCCACATAAAAGTAATGAAAATCTGAATAGGGAAAAGTTATGGAACTGTGAAGAAAGAAATAGATATATGAAGCATTGTAGTGATAGAATAAATAGTATTTTGTGACTGAGTGGATGTGTGTTATGTCAAAAGCATTTGCTTCAAAGATAGGTTTGGTCATTATGTCCTGACTGTCTGGGTATATTAACTGCTTAGAATAGCATCAATCGGATGTGGAAACTTGCAATGATTAAAGCACCAGTAATTACCTCATAAATATCTGTCATAAGTAAAAAGTTTTATACTTTAATGTCAGTTATTTACAGGTGGTAATTTCCAATTTATTCTGCAGTTAATAATAAAAAGTGAATGGATAAATTGTACTTACATTTAAAATTTTTTCTATTTTATTTGCATTCTCAAGTGTTTAAAAGTGATGTCTTAAAATGTATTTTCTTTTGTAAATTTTATAAATTTCAGTTTATTGTCTAGAAGAGCTTCTGAATACATGGGAAACCAACCATGAAAATGAGACTTCACCTTGCAAAATAATATAAAACAGAGGTATGTATTAGATTGCAATGAGAACCTTGATATCAATGTAAACTGTTTAATTTTAGATGTATATATACAATTAATAAATATAAGATCAGGGTTAGTAACTGTGGTGAGCTTATCAGAAAAATTCTTATATATCATGGACTTCTCTTGAAGTTAAGAAGGATAATTGAAAACAATAATACAAAAATTATAATACACAGAGCTAACACGGGTGACAAAGTTATCCTCATGGATGTACTTTTTGTTGTCAAGGTCCTTCTCTGAAGAAAACTGATATTTTATTTCGCTGAAAATAAAGTCTTGGCAGCAAGGAAATTGTTCTGAAGCACTGAGCTCCAGTCTTATCAAGACAAATAACAAGGAAGAATTGGAAATGTATGGCATGATATTCCTTCCTACATTTTCTTATACAGAAGATAATTATAGAGACATTTTAACATCCTGTGTTCATTCAAGCATGCTAAACTCAACATATTATAATAATTGGAGATCTCTTAATCAAACCCAAAATATCAAAATATGGGCTTAAATGGTTATGTGATTTGTAAATGCAAATGTATTTGCATATAGAAGTAAATGCTAATATATTAAAATCACAGACCTTGGTAAATAAATGGGAGGAAACCACATAGAACATGCAAACTGAAGAGCATTTAGTCACAATTGGCACTTAAAAAATACCTAACATTTATTGATTGCTTCTAATATTCCCGATACTACTTCAGTGTATCATGTACTGCCCCAACAATTCCTACAAAACAGTACTATTATTGTGATTGTCTTATTAATAAAGGAACTGAGCCCCAGAGAGAATGAGAAAATTTTGCAAAATTGTATAGCTAGTAAGAATTAGAAACATGATTTAAGTCAAATAGTTTTACTCTAGAGATCATGCATATAACTATTATGCTATGCTGATCTCAGAATAACAAATCATACCAAATCAAGTTGTAAGAATATTGCTTCCTTAGAAATAGTCAGGGCTACAGATTTACATCCCCTCACGCCCCGGGTATATCTTTCAGAGAGGAACAAATGAGAAAAATAACTTTCAAGAATGAAATATTATAATAGCTCTTCACAGAGAGTGAGTATTCTATACTAATTATTCTCTGGAATATGGAAAAAAGAGATTAATAGAAGTGATGGTTTTCACCTGAGTAGACTCCAATAAGCTTAAAGAACATAGGTCTCCTTTAATTTTACTTCTCTTCTACTACGTGACTGTATATTATTTCTTTTTTATTGCATTCAAGTTCTGTTATTGCATTTAATAAAGACTTCAATCCATATCAGTGATGATAAATTGATGGCATAGATCCTGACAATTTCCATATGGTGCTCTTGGAAAACACACCTCATAATTACAACGTTCTTCCTTGCTAAGGCTGGCCTCCACTCTGAATAATTTTCAGCAAGAATATCTGAAAGTCTTTCCCAGCTGTTCCCATCTCATCTACATATCATGCTTCAAATTAAACTTGTATATACAGATCATTGGTGAACTCTTTCAGGAAAAGCAAATAAAAATGTATATGCAAAGTAGTGTATTTGCTAAGACAATGTGTCCTAATGATCTATTACCTCAAAATCTGCTTTCGTAAATCACAGTTTACCCATAACCCATAGTGAAATAGATAATATCTGTGAATGTTCCAAAACTGATAGAAGACATCAAACTACATATTGACAAAGTATTAGGAACACCAGTAGGGTGAACAAAATAAAAACAAAGATATATATCATGTTTAATTGCTGAAAACCAAAGGTAAGTGAAAGCTGAAAAAGAGGCAGTAAAATACAGAATTTACTTTTAAAGAAGAAATTGCTGGGACTTCCCTGGCGGTCCAGTGGTTAAGACACTGAGTTCCCAGTGCAGGGGGCATGGTTTCAATCCCTGGTCAGGGAACTAAGATCCTACATGCCGCATGGCATGGCCAAAAAGAAGAAAAAAAAGAAAATAATAAAGAAGTAATTGACAGCTAATCTATAAAAAGAAAACATAGAAGCCATATAATTACTGAAAGACAATTGTCATACTAAAACTCTATCCCCAGAGGAAAGATAATTATATGAGAATCATATGAGGATATAATTATATTCCATAGGTGAAATAAAGATAATTTAAGATAGGTAGAGAAAAAAATCATTACCTTAGGTCTGCACAAAGGATATACCATATAATATCTCATAATGTTCTTTGGATGTAAGAAAATAATCCCAAATGGAACGGCTAAGATTCAGGATAAAGTGCAATGAAACAGGTAAATGCAGGTGTAAATCTAAATGAATAGTGATTATATAAAACCATAATATTAGTGTCTGTGGTTTAAAATTGCATAAGTTTCAAGTACACTGTGTTGCAATTAGATTAAAAGGGGCATAAGTGGAGTTAAAAGGATCTAAGGCTATTAAAATATACAAGAAGAGGTAAAGCAACTGTTTATCTTGGACATTACAAAGTCAAAAATGCATGTTGAAATTTTCAGAATAATCATTAAAATAATAACAAAATATTAAGTAAGTATGAAGATAATGAATTATCTCAATTAATAGAATTATAATAATTTAATGGGATAATTCTTTTTTTAAAAGATTTTTTTGATGTGGACCATTTTTAAAGTCTTTTAAAATTAATTAATTAATTTTATTTTTAGCTGTGTTTAGTCTTCATTGCTGCACGTGGGCTTTGACTAGTTGCGGTGAGCGGGGGCTACTCTTCATTGCGGTATGCAGGCTTCTCACGGTGGCTTCTCTGTTTCAGAGCATGGGCTCTAGGTGCACGGGCTTCAGTAGTTGTAGCACGTAGGCTCAGTAATTGTGATGCATGGGTTCAGCCGCTCCACGGCATGTGGGATCTTCCTGGACCAGGGCACGAACCTGTGTCCCCTGCATTGACAGGTGGATTCCTAACCACTGCACCACTAGGGAAGTCCCCATTTTTAAAGTCTTCATTGAATTTGTTACAATATTGCTTCTGTTTTATGTTTTGGGTTTTTGGCCGCGAGGCATGTGGGATCTTATCTCCCCGACCAGGGATGGCCCACACCCCCTGCATTGGAAGGTGAAGTCTTAACCACTGAACTGCCAGTCAAGTCCCTTAATAATTCTTAATTAATAGATAATACTCCATGAAATCACTGAAGTAGAAGGATTCATATCAGAATCACTCTTAGACAATCATTCTGAGGGCAGCAGGAGTTCAAGCAAGAACTTCAGCCTTATCTCTTGGATCCTTTCTGGGTATTGAGGGGCCCAAAAAGTATTGAGGGTGGACATTGGAGTATGAGAATGAATAACTGTAATCTCAAAAATGGAAGCAGGGCTTCCCTGGTGGCGCAGTGGTTGAGAGTCCGCCTGCCGATGCAGGGGACACGGGTTCGTGCCCCGGTCCAGGAAGATCCCACATGCCGCGGAGCGGCTGGGCCCGTGAGCCATGGCCGCTGAGCCTGCGTGTCCGGAGCCTGTGCTCCGCAACGGGAGAGGCCACAACAGTGAGAGGCCTGCATACCGCAAAAAAAAAAAAAAAATGGAAGCAAGCTCAAAAGCCTTCAAGTCACAGTATTCTCCTTTTCCTATCAATTACTTTCACTTGCAGGGTAATTTTATTTACCTATGTCAATTGGTCCTTTTCTTAAAAACTACTTAGGTTCCCTTGACTTCTTCATAGTTCTTACAGATTCATTTATCTCAGATGTATATATATAGTTTCATAACCCATAATGTATTTTTCTCAACCATTTCTTCTAGAAAAATAGCCATGTGGTTTTGTATGAGGAAGCCACACTAAGGAGCCTCATCTTCATGTAATCTTGCTTCGCATTTCTTTCAGTCTCAAGTAAAGCCCTAAAATAAATTTACAACATCTTTTTTACTCTATTTCCTCTCTTTAATATATGTTTCTATAAGAACTAGTTTATTATCCTCCTGTGGAACTGATGGTAGCTGATTCTTCAAACCATTTTAAAGCTGAGGCTCCAAACATATTTATTATCTTAATTTCTATTTTCAATAGATTTTCTGTACCAGGATTTTATAGTCCCCAGATATAATTCCCATGATCATCTTATTACTGACTATTCTATTTAGGCTAATGCCCGATCATTGTTCCTTCAAAAGAAGGTGTATCTCACCCCAAATTTACTGGACAGAATATGCTCTGCTTCCAAAAGGCCATTATCTTGGGAAAGAGTAGTTATGTTCCATGTTGGTAATAGTAACAAATATGGCAGACACTGCAGGTAAAAGCTGAAGGACACTACAGATCCACATGCACCTGGAGTAAGAGATAAGAGGGTGAGGCACACAACAGATCATCTAAGGCTCTGAGGAGAAGCTAGGTGTGATTCTTTGGGAAGTAAAGACATTCAACAGCAACCATATATATGAGGGAATAAAAAATCTACACAGAGACCCAGGCAAGATGCAAGTTCAAAAAGGCCTGAGAAGACCTTAAGGCTTCATCTCAGGCTAATCCCAAGACTCAAAGTTCAAAACTAATAAATATAGAATTGCCCTGACACAGAGCCAATTTGCAAATACTGGGAAAGGCAGCTGTTTTACCAAATGCCCAATTTTCAACAACAACCAATCACAAGTCATACAAAGAAACAGGAAAATAGAGCTCACTCAAAAGACAAAATGAGGGCTTCCCTGGTGGCGCAGTGGTTGGGAGTCGGCCTGCCGATGCAGGGGACACGGGTTCGTGCCCCGGTCCGGGAAGATCCCACGTGCCGCGGAGCGGCTGGGCCCACGAGCCATGGCCGCTGAGCCTGCGCATCCGGAGCCTGTGCTCCACAACGGGAGAGGCCACAGCAGTGAGAGGCCCGCATACCGCAAAAAAAAAAAAAAAAAAAAAAAAAAAAAAGACAAAATGAATCTGCAGAAACTGTCTATGAAGCACAGATATCAACCTATGTAAACAAACCTTTAAAGCAACTGTACTAAATATGCTCATGGAGCTAAAGAAAAACTCAGACAAAAAAATTAAAGGAAAACAGGAAAATTATATATGAACAAAATGAGAATTTCAAAAATATAAATAGAAAATATCATAAAAGAACCAAACAGAAATATAGAGCTGAACAATACAATAATTGAATAGAAAAATTTAATGCATGATTTCAAAAGATTAGACAGATAAAAGAATCAGCTAACTTGAAGCCACGATCTTTAAAATTATTGAATCTGAGGACCAGAAAGAAAAAAATAGGAAGAAAAGTGAACAGAGCTGAAGGAACTTACAGTATACTGTCAAGAATACCAACATATACATTATGGGTGTCACAGACTGAAAAGAGAGAAAGGGGCAGAGATTATTTGAAGAAATAATGGTCAAAAACTTCTAAATTTGATGAAACACATGAATCTATAAATCCAAAAATCTCAAGTAAGATAAACCCAAAGAGAGCCATACTGAGGCATACAGTCAAACTGTCAAAAGACAAAGAGAGAATCTTGAAAACATCAAAAGAATAATAACTAGCCATGTACAAAGGATCCTTGGTAAGATTGTTAGTGGATTATCCAGTGAATAACTATGAAGGCTAGAAGTCAGTGGAACGTTATATTTTGTGGGCCTGTGGCAGCATGCTGTACATAATGTTTGTGTCATCCTAAAATTTGTATGTTGAAATCCTAACCCACATTGTCATGGTATTAGAAAGTGGGTGCTTTAGGAGGTGATTAGGTCATGAGGGTAAAACCTTCATGAATAAGATTAATGCCCTTACAAAAGAGTCTACAAAAAGCTTCCTTATTCCTTACACAATGTAAGGACACAAAAAGAAGACTGTAGTCTATAGACCAGGAAGGAGGATCTTGCCAGATACCAAATCTGTCAGCCCATCTTGATCTGGGACTTCCCAGCCTCCAAAATTGTAAGAAATAAATTTCTGTTATTTCTAAGCCACCCATTATATGGTATTCTGCTATAGAAGCCCAAACTGAATAAGTCACCAAGTAAGAATTTAATAGGCTTCTTATATATTTTACCTCTGGGAACACCATGATCAACAATCCAATGCCATACATCTGCATGAGCCAGACTATTCTGATTGTCTCTTTGATCCTACTGTCCATTATGGTAACCACACCCACCTTGCTTTTGGTGGTCAAATGCTGCCACTTGGCCCCTGACACCTCAGGGTGCAATTACCCCCCATTGCATTTACCTTTCCCAATTCAGCGACTGCAGGTCTCACTGTGAGGTCTGGCCTAGAGAGAAGAGTAACCATAGAGCTCTTCAAGGATGGCTAGCGTCCTCTTACAAATTTATTTATTTATTTTTTGCGGTATGTGGGCCTCTCACTGTTGTGGCCTCTCCCACTGCGGAGCACATGCTCTGGACGCGCAGGCTCAGTGGCCATGGCTCATGGGCCCAGCCGCTCCGCGGCATGTGGGATCTTCCCGGACCGGGGCACGAGCCCGTGTCCCCTGCATCGGCAGGCAGACTCCCAACAACTGCGCCACCAGGGAAACCCCAAAGTAATAAAGTTTTGAGCCAGGAGGATGGCCACCTAAGACACAGACTAGATTTCCCCAGCCCCATTTGCAGTAGGAGTGGCCGGGTTACTCAGTTCTGGCCAGTAGAAATCAGTGGTGCTGTCCTTAGCACCTTCAGGGAGCTTCCCTTCAGAGAGCGGGGCTGTGTGCTGTCCTCTTCTGGCTCTCATCCTCCATCGGATTACAGGGAACAGATGTTGCCTCTGACTTTCAGGCTGAGGATTACACCCAACTGATATGGAACAGAGAGGGCAACAGTAGCCTCAGGAGGCGGAGCCATCAGGCCGGACCTGGACATTTTTACACAAGAACGGAGCAAATGTCCTGTGTAAGCCACTGTTATTTTAGTTTCGTGATACTTGTCCTTGTATAATCCGCACAGTGGGGCTACTTCTGGAGAGAGTTCACTAGACAGGCAGGACAGGGGAGGGGATTCCAGATATAGAGAGCGACACACAAGGAGAGGGCCTGGAGTGTAAAAGTACTTGGTATATATTTGTAATCAGCACGCACAAGCCAATCAGGACAGGGCACCATCACAAAGAGAAACGGAAACACTTTATAGCTTCAGCCTTTAATCTGATCAAAACTGCACGTGGAATCACTGAAAGGCCCTAACCTGCTTTGACCATGGGGAAGACCCGCATGTGAGGTTTGTGATCAGTCAGTCCTGGGTTTGAATCTAGCTCAAAGTTAGCTATTTGATCTTGGAAAAGTTACCTTCCTCCTCTTTAGCAAATCGAATTAAAATAGTCACCTCAGAGTTTATTTTCCAAGATCAAGTGAGAAAACATTGAGCATCTTGCACAGTGATTTATACTTAATAACTGGCCGATAAAGGTTTGTTCTCTCCCACCCTTTCTCCTTGAATTTGCCTCCTGGCACATTTGTGGGTACTTAAGAAGTATGGGTCCTCAAGGGATATGTCATTTAGGGGTCATAAAATTGACAAAAAAGGCGAACAAAAAAGACACCTAATTTGTCATTCCAGGACCAGCCTGCTGGGACCACAGGCAGGAGGAAGTGCTTCTGGGCGCTGCAGTCATATCGAGCTACAGGACACCCCAGCCGAGGGCATCCCCTCCAGACGCAGTGTTTCATACAGTTCCTTGGGCTTGGGTGGTATAAACACGAATGGGCGGGAGTTATATTTGCTAACGTGTGTACAGCATGAGGAATATCTGGACATTTTATAGTTGTTTAGCAAAATATAAGCTTAAAAAAAAGGTTCAGGTGCTTCCCTGGTGGCGCAGTGGTTGAGAGTCCGCCTGCCAATGCAGGGGACGCGGGTTCGTGCCCCGGTCCGGGAGGATCCCACATGCCGCGGAGCGGCTGGGCCCGTGAGCCATGGCCGCTGAGCCTGCGCGTCCGGAGTCTGTGCTCCGCAACGGGAGAGGCCACAACAGTGATAGGCCCGTGTACCGGAAAAAAAAAAAAAAAAAAAAAAAAAAAAAAAAAAAAAAAAACATAAAAAAGGTTCATATTGCTTCTAACCTGATAAGGCTGAAAAATGTTCCAGCTCCCCTGTCCCACATCTAGGTGGTTTTTTTACCTGCTGCTGTGGAAAAGGGGAATGGCAAGACCACCTCTGAAAATAAATAGCAGCTACTGCAAGCAAGAAATCAATCCTCAAGGAGAGTTTATTAACCAAAAGGAAAAGAGCCCTTTGGGCTGTATTTCCCATCAGCCTGAAAACTGTTTTTGGAGACACCCTGCTCAACATATGCTGCTTCATTTTCCCTGACTCATACGCCACACGATGCATTTGCCGATGAAGGTCCTGTGCTATGACCAAAGGATAAAAACATGAAAACCTAGATTATTCCTGCCAGCTAGCCTAAGTCACTGGCATTTTAGTTTCAAACAAAACTCACTAATATGCAAGAATGCTATTTAATGATTTGCAAAGGATTTAGTATTCACAACCTATGATGGAATGATTATATCTGACACAAAGGAAATTCAGAATTTCCTTTAATACAAAAAACAAATTGGCCCATGTCACCGAGCTGGGTAAGTGGCAGAGCTGGGGTTCAAGCCCTATGCCCTGCCTCCAAATCTTCTTTCTAGGAAGCTCCAAGGCGTTCCCAAAGTTCCTTGAATGGCCCTTTTGTAACTTGTGCTTTTATGGATTATTTAGTTCTTAATTACCTTAGTCCCTGAACTGAAACCTTCAATCCTACCAGAAGCTACTATGCTTTCACTATTTTTTGAGCATGAACTCTAGGCCGGGCACTGTTCTGACCAGTTTGTGTAAACCACTGAACCAAATAAAGCTTCTGCCTTTGTGGAGCTTACAATCTAGTGAGAGCAGGCCATGAACTTGAGAAAACGTCAGAAGGTGATCAGTGCTCAGCCAACAGGACAAAAGTAGATCAGGGAGGGAATGAGTGGGAGCTGCGAGTGGGTGGAGTTTGTTGAAATATTAAAAGAGGGGCTCTGGGTAGCCTGAGATGACAGCTGAGCCAACACTTGAAGGCGGTAGGGAGTTAGTTAGCCAATGTTAGCACCTAAAACATGGCTTATTTTTCCTTTTCTTTGAATATCAAGCAAAGCAATCACCAAGCTTTGATTGAGTGAGGTGAGGCAACGTTGAGCCCTCTGAGATGTGTAAAAACAGATGTGTTTTACTCCACCAACCCAAGAGCTCAGGATCACTTCATGCAAGTTTTAGGTGCTAAATACCTCTGAACAGAAGTCACGAGGCTCTTAAATAAATCCACTGCTATGTTGAAAGTAGAACTGTCAAAACTGATTGGTCCACACTGTGGAACATGCACCAAGAGGGTGACTAGGGTCGTCCGTTACTCACTGTTGAAATATGTACGCACCTGCACAGTGGCATGTGGGGATGTCATCTGACTCCTTCTAGGGGCGATCCCTTCCTGTTCCTTCAAACTTTGAAAATAACCTGGTCGTCTGTATTTACAAGGTACTAAAGTGCCCTTAACAGTAAGAATAAAAGTAAAAAAATATATATATATATGGTCCTATAACACAACAGGGGAAACAGGCTGACATCTTCACAACATCTTACAGCTTTTGGGATGAGGACTCAATGTTTTTTGTTTGGGGCGGTGGGTCGTTTGAAGCATGAGAAAAACAAGCTCTGTAGCCCTGAGTCATCCACGGGAGAGTATGCCACAGGCTGGAGCTGACCAAACTGCAGGCCCCGCACTGTAACATCCAGGTAAACAAAGGGGCAGGTGAGGAGTAGGGGGGATAGGAAGGAACTAGTTACTCGGGCGGCAGTAAAATGACCAACTGGACTCAGAGCCACTCAAGGACAAAGTGGACCAGTTTCTGAAAATAACTGGTGGTTTCATGCAGCAAAAACAAAACGAGGATGAATGTTTGGAACTTGGTCAAATTTGTCAGAGTAAAAGATATATCCCAAAGAAAACACAGCTAGAAATAGTTGATTCCAAGTTTTGTATCGAGTAAAAAAGAAGTGGATGGAATCAGTTTATCAACTAGTTTATTTTTCAGAAATGACTTGTTATTGCAGTTGACTTGGGGCTGTATCCACGGGCAAGTGTACATGTGCCGTCCCAGCCCACATACAGAATCTCAAAACCATACCACACCTATCATACCGGGTGGTTACTGACAGATGCGATGTACTGATAGAACTGCGTGCTTAATACACACAACAGAGTCACAGCAACTTGCAATAACTGACAATATTGTGTCCAAAGGGTGAATGCACCAAGGCAGAGTCTGGGCACTAGCCAGCTCTGGAGAGGGCTGTTCACACCACCACGGCAGGGCACCCCCTGGAGCTGTGGAAGGCAGTGCACCTGTCTGCCTAATCACCACTATTCACGATTTAACTATTTGTTTTGTTCTTTTGCAATCTTAACTTCTGATTTCACAATATGGTCTGTGAACTTTTTTTTTTAAGTATACAATGCTTTAAAGGAAGAAGACAACTCTGCATTGGGGAAAAAAACAGAATGAAGCAGAACAATCTGCCATTCAGGAGTGGCCTTCTTTTTCTGGTCTCTACCCACACTGTGCTGGGGCAGGCTGCATTGGGACGGATGGTGGAACTAAGCTTCCCTTTTTATACTAAGTATAAAGAGCATGACCATATAACATTTTTTCCACTGGGGGACTTGTGACAGTGCAATAAGGAACCATTAATAAACCAATCAGGACAATAAGCATCAATCTAGACTGTCCTTGGCAAACCTAGATGTACACTTATCCTACAGCTATATCTGAGATCTTTCTACCAAAATAGAGTAAAAGTTAAGGACTCACTCAACTCTGCCGTTGATGTCATACTGGCCTCCAAGGGAAGAATGGACTTATGTGACACATCATTCAAGACTGGTCCCCAGGAATATGCATCAGGGTGTCAATCTTACATGGGACCCAGTTAATGAAAGGACATTTCCTAACCTGCTTTTAGTTCAAGATGACTCACAATGGACTGAGGGTGCTAAGAAGCTTTAAAGCTTGACCAGCAGGAAACAGGGAAATGATGCTGAGATACTGATGTACAGGAAAGAGCATCATATCCAACTGAGAACAATGAAATATCCAGCCTGCCTTTGTCTCTGAACTTAGCTGTTTCAACTTTATGCACCTAGGTCAGAGGGCTGGTCTAATATGGTATGTAATGTCCCATCCAAGGATAAACTTTTTCTACCAGGAAACTCTAGAGATGAGTAGGACCAAAATAAGCAAAGGCCTGCTGGGGGAGGCACAGCCTCTAAATTCAAGGCCCTTCTTTGGTTTGGCAATGGCCTACAGTCTCCCACACCACTGCTTCCAATGCGTACGGAGGACCGGGATCTGCCATGTGTTCTTCTTTTAAACATTTATCCAATCTCATTCCCAGGTAGTGTGGGCAAGTTTTTAGTTTCAAGTTCATTATCTTAATTCCAGTATTAGCTTCCATTTGGCTTTATCAGAAACACCCCAATACCTGGCAGTAGTGACAGGTGTCCATTTCCAATGCCTTGATGTCAACATGAAAATTCCTTAGAACTTTCTGTATTTCCTACATGTGGCCTTTGCTGGGTTTGGGCTTCTTCTACCCTTCCTCTCAGTCCTAACTTAGCTCTCAATCAGGCATGATTTGGGTTTGGTGGTGGGTGGAATCCTGCCATGGATCCCTTATGACCATCTACTTCTTTTCTGCTGACTCTTATATTTCCATAAAACTCTACAGAGGTAGACACCACTTGGGGATATAGCCCTGCAAGAGATTAAAGACTAGAAATGGGTATTAAAGTTCTTTCAGAAAGGAATTTGTACTAATCTGTTTTTCATTGTCTCTAAACTGGCACCCCACCGCCTACCTACATATCGGTTCCTGAATGAAGACTCTCCTAAGCTCAGAAGGCATCAAGCTTGTTCTGACCCCAGGAGCCTCAAGGAGGCGCCATTTGTTGCCTTGGGAGATGGTGGCCTCATATTGACCGAGATGTGAAAGGAATAGGTTGGGTTAGGACTTACAGCAAAACCAGGTACCAGAGCAACGCCTCTCCAACCTCAGCGTGCAGCAGTCACGAGGAGCCGGTTAAAAATGCAGCTGCCTACGCTGAGGGGCTGAGTCAGCCAAATCTGCGTGAGGCCTAGACATCTGCATCTTAACAAGCACCCCCCCCTCCACCCCCAATCTTCTAACGCAGGCAGTCTTCCACCTTCAGCTCTGAGTAACACGTAAAGCGGTGACAAGGCATTCATCTGAGGAGGAGAAAATCACCCACGTTGCACCGACACCCTGGGCACGCTGCCCCACCTCCATTCACCTTTGGACGGTGACTCCTGGGCAGTGACGGGCAGGGTACACGTCTGGCCGCGCGTGGGCACCCAGCCGACAGCCACCCCTACTCAAAGTTTTCTGCTCGGCGTCCACACGCCGTCTATTCTAAGACTTACTAAATAGAAGCAACATTTCTGAACTCACGGCAGGTTTTTAAGGTATGCAATTCTTTTATTTCCTCGGCCTGACAGCAGAAACTTCATGATACAAGAGCCTGCAGCTCACAGAACTGACACACGGATTTCCACCACGGGAAGGACCCTTTGCATTAGCGGAGATGAACTGAAGTGTCATGTCTGAGATGAACTGAAATGTCCCATCTGAGTGCAACTCCTGCTTCCCACTCCCACCCACATCATAACCCCTAAAGTAAAAGCCATCAGAATCAGACAGAATCCCCAGGAACTACTAAAAGTCACCCTCGCAAGTGTTTCTATCGAGCGGCTGTGGTAAGTGAAAACCCAAGGAGGGAAGCAGCTGGCCCTCACTGGGCATTTCCGTGCATGTGAGAGTGAAGCACAGCAGCCTGGGAGCAAGAATTCTGGATGAGCGGGAGGTGCGGACACTCCATCGTACCTCACACCTGCCCCTTCCATACGTAACTCAGCTTTGTTCCTATTCATGGAGTGAAGCTTGGGAAATGCCAGACGAGTGGTTTTCGCCTATCTCTGGAAATGGCTGAGGCTCATTCAAGTCCAAGGTAGGTGTGGGGAAAAGGGACACCAAAGAGCAAAGCAGGTTAGACAGAGATGCTCAATACTTTGTCAATTCCAGTTTAACGCTACCGAGACTATCTTCGCAATCCTGACATCCCTCACGCCTGGCCCCTAGTTTCCGGCAGAAGGAGAGCTCCATCTAAGTGTCTGGGTCTCAGGTCTACTGCCACCACTGGGGTGGGCACTGTGATGCTTGTGAGATGACAATTGGGATGCGGGAGGAGATGTGGAGATAGGAGAGGTCAGGGGTCACAATGCTTCAATTACAATGGGTCTCTTTTGGTCCCCAGGAATGGTCCACTACCAGTGGTCCTAAAACATTCCCATCCCCTTTCCCTACATGTCTTGTGCAAATGTCCAAAACAGAATCTCTGCCCAGAGAGAAGGAGAGCAGAAAGTTACTGGTGGTCCACGATCTCTGGCCCCAACTCGCCCACCCCCCGATTCTTCTATGGAGATCCCACAAAAGTTAATGCGCAGCAGTGTTGTGAGACTAGAGCATCCTCATTTTTCTATGAAGCCAATCCAACAGCTCTGTCCTGACATGCTTTCTCCCTGGGCCGAGAAAGCAGCAAAAAATATCAATTGAGCATGTGAAAATATGGTGATGGTGTGTGCAGTGTAGTGTTTCCAGATGTCTTCACCTTCTATCTCCTCCATGGGGGGAGCCCTCTCCCTTCTCTCCCCAAGCCCCACACACGCCCCTCCCCCTGCCCCGAGTCCGGGTGCTCCCATCAGCCGGCTTCCACCACTCACTTCCCGTAGACACTCTCGTCACTATAGGCCACGTACAGAAAATAGTCTTCCTCGTGGTTGTCCTAGGGGAAGAGGTAAGACGACGGTTTAGAAAACATAATCACATTCATTATCCCTCGGATTCAGAGCCTCACACAACTCTGTAAGGTAGGCAGAGGAGGTATCATTAGTCCCCAGTGAAAAGAGGATCGAAGAAGCAGCAGAAGTGGCTGGGATTCAACTTTGAACTCTGAGTTCACAAAAATCTTCGTGGAGAACGCCATACACATCAGGGGTACAAACATGACCCCTAAAAGGCTCATTCTGGCAAGGGGAACATAGATACAAGGTAACTATATATACTGGAATAAAAACTAATAGGGAATGTATGCTGTGGAATAAAAATGAGAGGGTACTAGAAAAGTTTGTGCAAGTCACTAATGGGACACAAAAAGAAGGCAGTATTGTGTGAAACCCTTTAAGGAATAATAATGCAGTAACAACCTTAGGTGATACAGCATGATAAAGTCCTTTATTCTAGTTTTCTCATCAGATTCTGACAGTTTACCAATTAAACCAAATAAAAACACTCAAGTTATTCCCTCCAACTGAGTGTATCTGTGAAGACAAATGAATCCATTTAAAGACTGCCTTAATTTTAAATTTCATTTTATCTGGAATTTGTGCAGTCAGAAACCACTTCCTGCTGTTTCAATAAAGACGATCCAATGTTAAAACACTATAGCAAGGCAAGACTAAAAAGAGAATTCAAAGGGACTGAATCTAGTGGGCTGCTCATTCCCTAAGGGACAAGTGGCATCTGATCTCCCAGAGCCTGACACGGCCATGTGAAAGGAACCTGATAGACAACACCTCCTGCCCCACTTCCCAGGTATGTTGGTAACACACCTGGGATGTTGATAACACACCTGGGACAAAAGCTAGAGAAGGCCAGACTGCACAGTATTGTCACCAGGACCATTACCTCATACAGCTGGCCCATGGTCGCGCTAGTGGGAGGGATGGTGTTGTTGACAAAGAAGAATAAGGCGTCTTCGGGTCTCAGGTGGATCCTCTTCCGGATTAAGAAGTAGAACTGGCCAACTGGATGAAGGAGGGTTTTAGAAAAGGAAGGAAAGGCGGAAGAAAATGAGAGGTTAGCAGAATGGTAAGATCCAGAAAAATATCCTACTGCACCTGTTTCCAAAAGTACCAGACTTACGTATCACCTGAACAGAGCCCAATACAGTCCTACAGCTTTAGAAATAAAAAGTGATACTCAAAGAAGCCTGCATATTTCTTGACATGCCATTGAGGAGTTTAATTCCTCAACCCTTCCTGACTTTACTCAATTTCAGACCTAATGTTAGCATATCCACTCAAAGCCTGTAGACACCTTTGAGGGAATACAATGTGTCTCCAGACTGAAACACTCCCATCACTGTCTAAACTTGATTTGAAACACACTTCCAGGGAATTCCCTGGCAGTCCAGTGGTTAGGACTCTGGCGCTTTCACTGCCAGGGCCCGGGTTTGATCCCTGGTCGGGGAAATAAGATCCTGCAAGCCATGTGGTGCAGCCAAAAAGAAGAAGAAAAAAACAAAAAGAAAGAAAGAAACACACTTCCCACACTCCCACCTTCCCGTCACCTTGTGACGGGAAGCGGTCTAATAGACTGCAGTAATCTCAGCACAATTAGGCATACCAATGTTGGGGCAATAAGTGGGGTTCGATGCATTACCCTTCACTGAGCACACTGAAAGATTTCTAGAAGGCTGATATGCAAACCTAATAACTCTGGAGCAAACACATCTACAAAATCTTTCCAAGTGTCTCCTGATGCAGTGGTTACTCCATTAAGAATCAACGTGAAGAATGAATATATCCTATCCAAACAGTATCTACAAGATATATTAACAAAAATCTGTAGCTTGAGACAAGGTATTCAGCTGAGAATCTCTAAAATGTGATCCTCCCAATAAGCTAGTCTGGTTTTCCTTTTGGAGTAAATTGGTATCACAATAACAAAGCTGAATTTTAAGCGGTTTAAATAATGGACGTCGGATCTTTCCTTTCAAGCTTTCGTACTTTGCTGCATCTAAATCAAACAAAGCACTATCATGGGAAATGATTAAGGAAATTGGTGATGGGAAAGAACTATGACATCACCGTTTCTGAATCACCTAACTCTCAGGAGAATCCCACTCACTCTCTTCAATTCTACTTCCTCTCAATCCCACAATCACATGCACACAGGAAGGACTGGGAATGCTTTCCCATGGGAGGAAGTTGTCAGGGGAGGGAAGGAGCATTACCAGTGAGGTCAGAGGGCACTAGGTACTTCCTCTTGTCCAGATCAGGTACCCTGGCCTTGGGAGCCTTCTCCACGATCACCTGGGAGAAGTAGAGAGTGGGGATAAAAACTTCAGAATCCAAACTAGTATCTTCCCCTCTACATCCTACAGTTGCCCTATCTGAAGTGAGTTTGTCTAGGGCCAATAAAGCTTTTCCATTTCTTATTCCCCCTTACCCCTTACAAAATGTATGGGGAAATGGACTTTCTTAATAATGTTATAGTTTTATTACTGCAATAACAAGAGGATGAGGAGGGCATGTTATGAAAAGTAAAGATTTTAAAACCTTGATTTTAATTACGAATTACCTGTAAGGTATACTATAGGATATATACTTTCTGGTATTTAGTTAAAGCACCAAGAAGATTGTCTGAATTTTCTCAGATGGTCCTGAGTACCTATTAGTTTTATGCTGTCTTATAAATGCTATTTATTAAAGGTACAGATAATGTGGTTCAAATTTTATACTTTGTCAAAATTTTTGAGAACGACTGCAAAAAATATATTTAAGACACTATTAACTGAAAAAATTAAGTATTAAAACAGTTCTTATATTCTTTAGTATGATGTCAGTACAATAACTAACCCATTAGTCAATACTGATTATCTGTTAGGATTTTAAGAGATTTTCAATGTCTACACTAAATATTTCAATAATATTTCAAGTTTTAGAAAGATCATATATGTCTGTAATGAAAAGAAAAAAAGATATGTAAAATTTAAAGACTCTATACATGAAGATTTATAAAATAGAAAATATCTTATAAATAAATTTTTAATATTAATTTAAATATACTTAAATGTAAATATTATATAAATATATTTACTATTTATATATTATATGTGATATATTTAATTTAATTTAACAATATTTAAAATCTATTGTAAAACCATCAGCTTTAGATTTTTAGTTTAGAAAATATAATCACTCTAGGCAGAAGATATGCGAAGCACAGAAAATTTAAAGAAATAGAAATATACACTGGACAAGTATCCCTAGTAGCTGTGTGACCTTCAACAGGTCACTTAACCTCTCTGAGCTTCAGCATTCCAACAAGTAAAAGGAAGACGATAACTTTCAAACACATCTTTTACAGAGGCATGTAACTGATACAATGAACTCGAATAATTCATAAAATTTTAAGTGAAGAGGCTTTGTAAATTATAAAGATCTAAACATAAGGATTGATTTGGAGAAATCTGAAGCTTTTAAATTTAAGGGGAGAGAATAACAAGTGAAAAACCTACTTATTTTTGCACAGAAAAAGAATCCTGCACCTGGAAGACCAGAAGGACGTGATCACACTTAACAATAAAAATAAATCCAGTTGCAAAATAAATGAGTCACAGGTACAAAATGTATAGTGTGAGGAATATAATAATAAGTAATATGGTGACATACCATAACTAACTAGACTTATCACGGTGATCATTTTGAAATGTATAGAAAAAATCACTACGTTGTGTAACAGGAATTAACACAGTGTTGTAGGTCAATTACACTTTGAGAGTAAATCCTAAGAGTACTCATCACACACACACAATTTTTTTTCTACTTCTTTAATTTTGTATTTGTGTATGAGATTATGGATATTCACTCAACTTACTGTGATCATCATTCCAAGAGGTATGTAAGTCAAATCATTATGCTGCACACTTTAAACTTATACAGTGCCATATGTCAGTTATATCTCCGTAAAACCGGAAGAATAAATAAATAAATAAAAATCAAAACTACAGCAGTGATATGTGAGTCAGAAATTAAAAGAAAAAGTAGGAAGAGCACAGGAAGAGACCAGTGATGGCGCAACAACGAGGATGGACAGGAGGCCGCAGGCACATAAAATCAAAGGGAAGGAGGCTGCCTTGTGTCACGCAGGAACTCTGAGACGACGTGGCAGCTCCAGCCCGGATTAATAAGACATGGAAACCACGTGAAGGGAGCAGAAAAAGAGAGCGACAAAGCTAAGTGCAACTGTGACATCGGGAGGAGAGGGTTGGATGTGGAGGAAAAGGAGGGGAGAAGGAATCATTAAGGCCTTCGCTTTACCAGAAAATATTCAAGTTCCCAGGAACCCTTCACTTACAGTGGGCCCTGGGCCTAGATGTTTTGCCTGTTTGGGTCTCAGTTTTTCTCCTCTGTGAAATGTGACTAATACTCCATGGGGCTGCCCATGAATTTCAAAAAATAGGCAATCTCTTCCTAACAGTTTCCTGCTATGTTGCAGGTTTTCAATACACTGTAGCTAGAAAGGTAACTTCAAAATCCCATGAAAGTCTGTCTCAAGGCCCAAGCACGCCTATTCTTTTGGGTGGCAGCTACAGATGAGCTCAGGCTACACTCAAGTCACATAAGCAGTAAGGGTACGTGACTGCTTTAATTACACCAATGGTCTAGGGGGAAAGGGCTTTAGAAATCATTTAGTCTAACCCTCTTCTCCGTAAACACAACACTTGAGCACAGCAAGATTCAGGGTTCTGCCCAGAACTTGCACCAAATCTCAGGATTCAGAGGGTAGAGATCCTTTAGCATCACTAGAAAGAAGGCCACAGGCTGAGCACCTAAGGAGCAGCTAGGAGGCTGACCACTGGTTAAAACCTAACTGGAGGAATCATGAGATCTAAGTGAGAGTCATAATGGCTTACAAACTATCACAGAAGTAAAACATTTAACACCAAACAATGAGCAGAACAAAAATAGGGGGGATTAGCTGAAATATTCTGGGTGAATGCATGTAAATGATTGAAATGGAAAAGACTGTTTTGAGCAAATGTATGAGAATTTTAACTAGATGTAGGAACAGGTACAATTCTGAGTTTGTGACTTATACGGAGCTTACTGGAACAGAGCCTCCTACTTAGCGTTCTGAATAAACGGTGGTCATTTTGCTGACTGGGATGCCGTCCTGGCATCCTACTACCATCTGTGAACTCTTGAAGGCGGCAGCAGTTGACTTCTCTATTTCCAATACCTAACAGTGCGAGGCACACACTGCACACTTAAATAATTCTGTTGAACAGAATTGCATTAGAGATTGAGAAACAATATGACACGGAGGGCCCAACAGCCAGGGTCAGAATCCCAGCTCTGCCCCACGGCAGCCAGGTGAGACCTTTCAGGAAGTTACTTCAGTTCTCTGTGCCCCAGATCTTGCCTCTGTAGAATGGGATTATAACGGTGTGAGAACTAAGTGAATGAATATAGACAGGGCACTGAGAATACTCCCAGGTACATGGTAAGGTATCAATCAAAGTTAGTTGTCACTTTCAAATATTACTATAAGAGAGTAGGAATGGGTATCACCAAGATTTGGGGGAAACTGTTAAAGCAGTCATGCAAGGTCCACAGACCAAGAAGGCAATTTGTCACGAATCCGTCAGTGGGTAATAGGGCTAGCTCTCCTTTTGAGCTGAAAACCCTTTTGTATGTAATTCCTGGGGAATGGAACAGCCCTAATATCTCCTCTACCCTTATAGGAAAAGGACTGCAAGGGGTTTATACGGCCCACGTCGCTTCGGGCAGCTGTAAGAACATCAAAGTTAGACGACGTTTGGAAAGGAATTCAAGAGTACCTCTCACCATCAGATAATGGCAATTCCTTTACCTGCAAATTATCTGTAATATTTATCCGAATGTCCCTGCCCGAAGATAAAGAGCACAATCTTAGGGTCTCTAGTCCCCCATCGCCAAAGCTCAGCGACTGTTCCCTCCACCACACTTTAAAGCCTTCTGCCTTCCCATCCGGCTGCGTAGCCCACAGTAGAGAAAAACCAGGCAGGAGGCGGGGGAGGGGGAGAGGGGGAAAGCGCCCGGATGCAGCAAGATACCTTACTATTTCTTCCCTCCTCACTGCCTGCACTAGTTTTACATTACGTACGCCAGAGTCCAAAAACCCGAGAGAAAAAAGGTCTCAGTCCTTCCTTATTGTGTCCAGGTACAATGTGTTCAGAATAAATACCGGAGGAAGGCTGGCTGCAGCCCCACACGCCCCGGAGCCAGGAATGATGAGGCAACCCGGCTGCTGCGCGGAGAACGTGACCTTGTTTTCTGGGCCAGGCCTGTCTTGGAGCGCCCCCCATCCCCCCACGCCCGCTCCCTAACCCTCAAGAGACAAAAATAAAGGATCCACTGGCTTCCGGACATTTCCCTCCCAAACCCAAGGCTATAAGGGCCAAAGTCAACTTGATGAACGGAGACCCACCTAAGGAGAAAACTGATGGGAGCAAATCCACCGCATCTGTTATTCCCAGAACAATTTCCAGGCAGTCTTAAAGGCAGCAAATGGGTAGTCCCAACCTAATCATTCTCGCACAAAAAGGGCCACATTTTGAGTACATCCCAGCTCACACAGCCTCTGAATACTGCTGAGTCACTCAAACGTAGGCTCCGCTCTAAAATTGCGGTCAGCTCCAAAGATGGGGACGGGCCCTGGGGATACGGATTTTAAAGGGTCCGCAGTGCGAACGTTCCTTCCACTGGCTCTCTCCGTAGTGACGGGCGTCCAGGTTAAGTACTTTTAGGGACCACCTTTCTGTGCCTCTGGCAGCCATCACGACTCCGCCGCCCCCCCCCTCATTCCCCCCTCCCCTTCCACACTCACAGGGACCCGGTCCGGATATTTCTTCCGGATCTTTTCTCCTTCCTTTTTCCGATACTCAAAGGGATGGTCCTCCTTATACTGGAACTTCATGATGGACCGCAGGGTTTCTAAGATCCCCGGACGGGGCCTGCCTCCCTCGCCGACGAAGGCGTCTCTCCCGTCTTGATTCCCTCGGAACAAATCGCAATGTGCCTCAGACCCGCCTCAGAAAGGCCAGCCCCCGTCGCAATGCGGCTCTGCAGAGCTTTCAGAAGGGGTCTCGGGGCCCCCGATCCAGAGGCACGGGAGGGCCAGGTAAAGAAATCCTGGAGGCTTTTCCCGAGACTCGGGAGCACAAAAACAACACGGTGGCGCGTTGGTCCTGTGATGTCACGAAGCCCCGCCCCCGGCCCGCCCCCCGCGATCCTTGGTCCGCGGGATGGGGGTGGGCAGGATCTCTGTCCATTTCGGTGTTTTCTCCTTCCATCTAAACTTTCCCTGAATAGAGTTCACTGGGACCACGAGCAATTTTCACCTCTTATTTTATGGTGACTGTGACATTAAAGGTGTTTTTCAAACAAAAAAATCTGTTCTAAAACTGTCTTCTTCCCTCTCCTTCGCAATTTCTTGGTTGGGCCCCAAAACAAATACAGATGGCGAAAATCCAGCTTTTTTCAGCCTGTTGGGATCTGGAGTCTGGAAACAGATGGGATGGGGGTCCTGGCATTCCTTTGGCCCGTGCAGAGGTGCCCCGTGCTTGCTTTTCGCCCTTCGCTCGTTGGATTGCACTCGCCCGGCGCCTTCGGTGCTAGGCTGGCTGCCTCCGACCGTGACCCCTCCTTCACCACGTTGGCGTCATGTTGTTTAGGTCTTGGCCGCAGGCTGCTCCTAGAGCAGCAGCACAAACAGAGCATGACTAAGGGATTTGAAGAGATGTATAAGGTGAAGGGCAAGAGGTGTAATCAAGGTCCGGAGAAGTGATGTCAGTCCCGACTACTAAGGGCTTCACACACGTTCGGATATAGAAATGATGTACTTTCTCTTCCTAACCCAGAAGTCGGATCTGTCTTCGGAAAAGAAAATATCAAGAGATTCAGGTGATTAACTCAGTAGTCCTCAAATATTTTTTTTTTCCCTAAGGCAAAAATTCACCGGAGAAAAGTACTCTTCTAACCTGGATACAAAGTGCCACCGGAAGGGCTGGTGGCAGACTGGAGGGTGGACCTGGTGCCAGTGTCGCCTCCCTCTGGCCCTCCCCTTTCCCTGCTAAGAATCCGAGGACAAAGGCCTTTCCAACCACTACTAACGACAGTGATTCCAGGGACCTGTAGGGGAGGAGCAGCAGAAATTGTTAAGATAAAAAAGAGTGAAGAAAAGATGAAGAATGAGGGGCTGCTTTGCCCTAAACAAGGCCCAGAAGTTCTGAAAAATGTATCAGACAACAGCGGCCCCAGTCACCTGTCTACTTTCAGCAAGGTCTCCTTATCTGTGATTTAAAAAACAAACCCACAAAAGAAAAGAAACTAAGTTTCATTATTGAAACAAGGAAAATGAATTGCATAGCCTTTGATGCTCATTATTTTTCTCTATGGCATTTTTCAATCCTTCTCATGTATGAAAATCCAGGGATTCTTTGATCACATTGTATGTTTATAATGTTTAGTCCTTATTCTCAAACTGAACATTTTAGCTCATTTGAGCTTTGACCTAAATATAGATAAATCTCTCAAAGGAGTACTTTAAAACCAATTGAGAAAAGTAATTACGATGGAGATTAATATTTTTTAAGTGTTGTTTTCCCATCACATCTACTGGAAACAATCATAGCTAGTTTAAAGCTGATTTTAACTTTTATTTTGAAAATACCTAACCACAGTGGCAATTTATACATGAAAAATAATTTGGAGATGAAATATCAGTTACTCTTCCTGCCTTAAGCCTTCTCTAAATGCTGATACTTTATCTTAGACTACCCAATCCTTCAACTCCCACAGCTTGCTCTCTACCTTTATTTGTAGCAGAGCACTTAAAATATTATATAGGAGGTAATTTTATAAATTAAAACATTCATTCAGATAAAAATATTTCCAAATCCCCCTTTTAACCAAAGGCGATATTGAAAATTTCACATTTCAGGAACTTTCATTCATTGCTGATGAGAATGAAAAATGGTACAGCCACTTTGGAAGATGGTTGGTCATTTCGTAGAAAACTAAACATACACTTACAATAAAATATAGCAATCAACCCCTTAGTGTAGGGGGAGCAGAATTTGCCACCCTAAAAATATCTCTGGTATATTAATTATTTTAAGCTGGTTTTTTTCTAAGAAACAGCACACATGGGGAAAACTGAAAACCAAGGAGTTACCCTTTTGTAAGTGACATTTGTGTTTATAAGGAAAATCTCCTTCATAAGGGTGTCTCCCTTGTTGCACCTGGAAGAGGATGGTGGCCAAATCTCTAGAAACTCTTATCAACAGAGAAGTCAAGGACTTAAATCTGCAAAATAACCTTACCCTTGTTTCCTGTGTTTTTCCTGGTAACTTCCCATAACTGACTCTCCCCACCTTCAAACATCCAACCTCTTTTGTCCTTAGCTGAGGAAGGTATTTAAGGTAAGGGCTTCAGACATTTTGGTGAGTTAGTTACTCTGTTCTCCTGGGTCTCTCCTGTGTATATGTGTTATTAAACTTTTGTTTGGTTTTCTCCTGTTAATGTGTCTCATGTCGATTTAATTCTTAGACCAGCCAGAAGAACCAAGAAGGGCAGAGGGAAATTTCTTCCTCCCCGACATTAGCATTTACCCAAAGAAGCTGAAAACTTTTGTCTACATAAAAACCTGCACACAGGTGTTTATAGCAGCTTTATTCATAATTGCCAAAACTTGGAAGCAATCAAGGTGTCCAGAACCTCCTTGAAAAACTAAATCTAGAACTACCGTATGATCCAGCAATCCCATTCCTGGGCGTATATCTGGAAAAAAAACATAATTTGAAAAGATACATGTACCCCAATGTTCACTGCAGCACTATTTACAAGAGCTAAGACATGGAAGCAACCTAAATGTCCATTGACAGAGGAATGAATAAGGAAGATGTGGTACATATACACAATGGAATATTACACAGCCATAAAAAGAATGAAATAATGTCATTTGCAGCAATGGATGGACCTAGAGATTGTCATACTGAGTGAAGTAAGTCAGAGAAAGACAAATATCATATGATATCGCTTATATGTGGAACCTAAAAAAAATGGTATGAATGAACTTATTTACAAAATAGAAATAGAGTCACAGATGTAGAAAACAAACTTATGGTTACCAGGGAGTATGGGGGTGGGGGGATAAATTGGGAGATTGGGGTTGACATATACCCACTACTTTATATAAAATAGATAACTACTGGGCTTCCCTGGTGGCGCAGTGGTTGAGAGTCCGCCTGCCGATGCAGGGGACACGGGTTCGTGCCCCGGTCCGGGAAGATCCCACATGCCGCGGAGCGGCTAGGCCCGTGAGCCATGGCCGCTGAGCCTGTGCGTCCGGAGCCTGTGCTCCGCAAGGGGAGAGGCCACAACAGTGAGAGGCCCACGTAACAAAAAAAAAAAAAAAAAATAGATAACTACTAAGGACTTACTGTATAGCACAGGGAACTTTACTCAGTACTCTGTAATGACCTATATGGGAAAAGAATTTTAAAAAGAGTGGATATATGTACATGTATAACTGATTCACTTTGCTGTATACCTGAAACTAGCATGTTATAAATCAATTATTCTGCCATATAAATTATTTTTAAAAAAAGAAAAAGAAAAAGATGTCTTGAACTAAGTAGGAATTACCCTTGTTTGGAAGGGTAATTCCAACCCAGATGGAAGGAATGTTAAAGAATTTGTGGACATATTTTAAAACCACCATTATTACTCAAATCCATTCTTAGTCTTTAATTTTTATCTTTATCGTTTCTAGGAGATAGAGAAAGAAAAAGCTCACTGATACCAGAATAACTATAATAAAACCATATTTCATTGTATCATTTCTCTACTTAATATCTTTCAGTGGTCAGAGATTCTCTGTAGTCTTTGGAAAAAGTTCAAATTCCTTAGTAGAGAAATGGAGCACTTAGGATCTGGCTGATGTTTTTCTCGCTAGCCTCATGTACTGCCATTTCCTATTTTGCTCTCTCTGTTCCAGGCATACTAAGTCACTTAAATTACCTCTTTCTCTAATATTGCCCTTGTTTCCGGCCATTGGATATTCTCAAAGCCTCTTCCTGTGAAAACATTTTCTCCTATTTTTTTTTTCTGTCTGATTCCTATAAATCATTCAGGATTTAGTACAGGCATCGCTTTCTCCAGGGAACCTTTTTGATTTCATTTGCCTGGATCATTTTGTATCCTTTCAACCGGCTTCCAAAGCATTGTGTGCTTGTCATTGTCACAACACATTTTGTAATGATGTATTGTACATTAGATAATATTATGCCTATTACTTCTCATTGGGTTCTTTGGGGGGGAGGGGCAGGGGATATGCAGGGTTTTAGAGGGAATTTCTCGTTCCACTGATACCACATAGTTCTTCTAGTAGAATCCACCAATCATAGACCCTCACTGCCTTGACCATTTATAAGGTCAAGTAACTTTACACAAGACTAATCAGAATCTATCCTTAGAACTTCTCATTTGTGAACTAAGAGAAGTGAGCCTCTACTTTGGAGATGAACTTTGATGATGTAAGATCACAGGTTTACAGGAGCCATTGTTTTAGTCTCCTGAAGTCCAAATGTACCAGTTCAACATAAAAGAATATCTGGGAGGGGTAAATTTCCGCCTCTACCCTTCATGAGTTCTTGCGGCTGGACTAATAAAAAATTGACACAAGGTTGATGAACAGGAGAAAAAGAAACAAATTTTAATTAGTGCACACAAAAATCTCAGAAATGAGATCTGAGAAATGGGCAAAGCAGTCATCTTTTATACTTTTTAGATAAGGAAACCGCACATTTGTGAGAAACTGACAGGGCAAAGAAACAGGTTTGAGGTACTCAATTAATGAAGAATCTAAACAGAGTTTGGGGCTTGCAGTGGTAAATTAAAGAAGTAGCAAGCTTTGCTCACACAAGTTTCTTGTTCCTGAATTTCCCATATCTGGCAATAAAAGTGTCCTTCTACCTTAGATGCAGGGAGTGCACCTTTCACATGGGAGATTTATTTCCTGCTTTCAGGTAGACAGAGAGGAGGGTCAGTGTCCCTCTTGCATCGGCTCTTTCTGAAGTAACTTTAATTCAAAATAATCCATATGTCATTGAGGCATATTTTGGGATGGCCTGTTCTGGGTTCCAATGAGATAGAGAAGATGATATTCAGAGAGGCAAGATATATAGATAGGGATTGAGACAGATAAAGAGTTAGAGGCAATTCTCATGGCATTTAAGTCCTTAGTTTCAGGTAGTCTCTCGCAGTTGCTTCTGTGCCACTTGATGGCATATTATGTGTATTTATAGTCTCAGTACTTTGGATACAAAGTAAAGACTCAAAAAATGTGCAGGGCTTCCCTGGTGGCGCAGTGGTTGAGAGTCCGCCTGCCAATGCAGGGGAGACGGGTTCGTGTCCCGGTCCGGGAAGATCCCACATGCCCGGAGCGGCTGGGCCCGTGAGCCATGGCTGCTGAGCCTGCGTGTCCGAAGCCTGTGCTCCGCAACAGGAGAGGCCACAACAGTGAGAGGCCCACGTACCGCAAAAAAAAAAAAAAAGTGCAGTATGTGATAGTGAAAAGAGTAAAGGGTAGACTTCTGATTTAAGATGGTCGATTGAAAAGGATATATTTATCTTTGCTGTCTCTTGAAATTCCACAAAAACAGGGGTCCCCATACCCCGGGTCATGGACCAGTACTGGTCCACGGCCTGTTAGGAACCAGGGCCACACCGCAGGAGGTGAGCGGCGGAGGAGGGGTGAAGCTTCATGTGCCGCTCCCCATCGCTTGCATTACCGCCTGAACCATCACCCCTCACCCTCCGTCCATGGAAAAATTGTCTTCCACAAAACCAGTCCCTGGTGCCAGAAAGGTTGTGGACCGCTGCTGTAAGCAACTGTGTCATGGGTTGAAATACATCCCCCCCCAAAATGTTAAAGTCCTAACCCCAGTATCTGTGAATGTTCCTTTGGAAATAGGGTCTTTGCAGATGATCAGGTTAAGATGAGGCCATTAGGGTAGATGTTAATCCAATAGGACTGGTGTCCTCCTAAAAAGGAGGAAATTGGGACACAGAGACAGACATGCATAAAGCAAAGAGGATGTGAAGACATTGGAAGAATGCAATCTGCAAGTCAAAGGATGCTAACGGTTACCAGAAGCTAAGAGAGAGCCGGGAAACGGAGTCTCCCTCACCACGTTCAAAAGGAACCAACCCTGCTCATACCTTGATTTCAGACTTCTAGCCTCCAGAACTGAGAGAATAAATTTCTGTTGGTTAAACCATCCAATTTGTAGTCCTTATGGCAGCCTGTGATATTGTGATTTATAAAAAGAAATATATATTTGGTCTTCACCCCATCCCTGGCACAGAGCTCTGAAAACTCTTGGAATTGACACATGCTCCCCAATGTTCATTGCAGCACTATTTACAATAGCCAGGACATGGAAGCAACCTAAATGTCTGTCAACAGGGGAACAGATAAAGAAAATGTGGTACATATATATATGATGGAATATTACTCAGAAATAAAAAAGAACAAAATAATGCCATTTGCAGCAACATGGATGGACCTAGAGATTGTCCTACTGAGTGAAGTAAGTCAGACACAGAAAGACAAATATCATGATATTGCTTATATGTGGAATCTAAAAAAAAAAAAAAGGGTACAAATTAACTTATTTACAAAACAGAAGTAGAGTCATGGATGTAGAAAACAACTTATGGTTATCAGGGGATGGGGGGGAGGGATAAATTGGGAGATTGGGATTGACGCATACACACTACTATATATAAAATAGATAAATAATAATAACCTGCTGTATAGCACAGGGAACTCTACTCAGTACTCTGTAATGGCCTACATGGGAAAAGAATCTTAAAAAAAATAAAGAGTGGATATATGTATATGCATAAACGATTCACTTTGCTGTACACCTGAAACTAACACATCACTGTAAATCAACTATACTCCAACAAAAATTTAAAAAAAAAGAATCTTTCAGCTCTAGAAAACAAGTACAGACTGTAAAGGAGAAAAAGGGAATCAAAAACTCACAAAGTCAAAAAGAAGAAAACAGAAAATAATACTGGTGTCTAAAAAGAAGACGGACAAATAATAAACGACAGAGGAGATCTGAAAAAGGCAGTCCAAACCTGGTGCTAGGGAAAATCTAAAGTAGTCCATTATTCTTTACAGAACTTAAAACAGCTCAGCCATCTTTACCCCCAGATTATCTCCCCATCCCTGTAGAGACTGGAGATTTATTTTTGCATGATTAACAAGGTCTATGGACTGGGAAAGCTAGTGGGGAAAGTGGGCTTAGTAGAAGATGGCTACTGAAAACAGGACTGTTAGGTGAGAACTTACATACTGACCCTTGAATCCTCAACCTTCTTCCTCCTTCTGTTCCCAGAATTCTAGCAGCCCAGCTGGGTTTTTGCACACATACAGAAATTTAAAATGAGCTTTTTAGTGCCTTGTTCTTAAATATGATCAGGCAGCAAGGACTCAAGGATTTCAAAAAAAGATCTAATATGAAGTAAACAATTAGTGAAAAATAACTTGGAGAAAATAAGAAAGACTATTCGGGGAGATAAAAAACCCCAAAAAATTATCATTAATATCTTCGGAGAAACAAAAGAAGATATTGCATCCATGAAACAAAAATAGCTACAACCAAAGAGTATTCATATTAAAAAATCTTAAAAATTAAAAGTAAGAGAAGGAAAACATTCAATAGAAGTATTAGAAGAAAGTTAACAAAATTTCCTAGAAAGTAAAGCAATAAAACAGAAAGATGGAAAAGGAGGCCAGGAGAATTAGAAGTCCAACATTCAAATACTAGGAATCTCAGAGACGGAGATTTCAGAAAATGAGGGAGGAAGGTCAGATTTTATTTAAAGCTAGTTACGCCTACACAATCCTAAGGGGATTTATTTTCTTCCTAGAATTTTAGGCAAAGCTAAACTATTACTTAAGTATGAGGGTAGCACAAGACATTTCATAGACATTGAAGCTCTTCAAAAATTCACTTCTTATGTACCTTTTTCCAGGAGCAGCCCCCAATGAGGAAGTAAACCAAGAAAGGAAAAGACATGGGACATAGAAGACAGGATTTAACACGAGAGAGATGAAGATAATCTTCAAGATAGTAAAAGTAATTGATAGTTATTAATGTATACATGCTTTATATATAGTATGAATATATGTATTAACCTCCATAATCCTCACACAATAATGTAATGTATGTGTACTCTTTTGATGATCATTTTACAGCTTAAGAAATGGAAGCGTAAAACAGTTAAGTCACTACACAAAGATTGGACAAAGAGGAAGGGAAGGAGCCAGAATTTTAACCCAGAAAGACTGGTTTCAGGAACTTAATCCCTAATAGTCATTTTTTGCTGCTTCCCATTATACTCATCTAATCAAAATTATGATATAACTATATTTAGAAAATAGGGGGGCACAAGAAATGTTCAGATGTGTTGTGGTCGCACTGGTAGGGATGGTGGTGAAAAAGGGCCATATTTTCATCTTCCATAATGGCAAGTCAATAGATAATGGTCCAAACTGAAAATAAAAATCAAGAATAGACACATATGACAAGGACCTACTATATTGCACAGAGAACTGTATTCAATATCTTGTAATAATGTATAATGGAAAAGAATGTGAAAAAAGGTATATATATATATATATATATATATATACACACACACATATACTCACACACACATATATATATAACTGAATCACTTTGTTGTACACCTGAAGCTAACACAACATTGTACGTCAACTATACTTCAAAAAAAAAAAGAGAAAAGGAATAGAAACATATGTATAATATTTGAAGAAATGTAGATTTTAAAAAGTCAGCTAAAAAGTAGGGATTATATGTGCATGTATGTGTGTGGTGAGAAGGCACTCCTTTTCTTCACAAGCCTTGTAGAGCTATTTGACTTTGTAATCTGTATGAAGGTATGCATTTGATTAAAAGGAATAAAAATTAAATGAAAAAAATCAGAGCAAAAGGCTTTTCAGTTTGGTGTTTGAAGTCTGAGGAAGTTGAGGGTAAAGCCAGCTCAGGCACTCAGCTCTCCACCAGTTCCATCACTTGTCTGCTGCAACTCAGCCTCCAAAGCTGACAAAAGGAAGCACATAGTTTGGAGAATGAGATAGGGCACTGAAGGCATTCAAATGGTTATGATTACTTACCATTTGTTCGACTCCTGGTGACCTTTTGTCCCCTTTGAATTGGATTTACATTTATCTACTTGGATATTTCCTGAGTTTGGATTTACACTCTTTTGGGGGAGAGGGAGAAGAGGGTACTCAATTCTACCACCCGTAGTACTTAGAATTAACATGGGAAGAAAGAGCAGGTGCTAAGTCTAGTGCAAGAGGGCTGTACAAGACAGAGCCTATGTAGGCAAGTTTGATATACAAAATGGGACCCAAGAAAGTCCAGACACTAAGAACACTGATATGATTTGTGAAACAAGGACAGGAATTACCAAAGGGCCACAGAAACACTTGGATGAGTCCTACCGGGAAGCTGAAACACAGTGAAGAGGCTTTAAATTTAGTCTGCCTTATTCCATAACTTTGCCTATAACTAAGCTCTTATGGACGAAATTGGAGTGTTGTCTTTGGGGTGGCTGAAGAGCCATAATGCTGTCCCTGTCCTCTAGACCTCACTTCTCTTATTCATCCTGTAGTGACAACTGAAGCATCTTACAAGTTACATGATCTCTTTTCCCTCTTCAGAGACTTTCAGTAGCTTTCATACAAGGCAGGATAAAGACCGAACTGCTCAAGCTCATATTGTAAGCAGCTCCTCCGCCTCTTTTCTTTTGTCCATCCCTGTTTACTTTAGACCTTAATCATAAAGAGGAGGTCGTTAGGCAACATTTAACTTAGCTCCTGATTTCTGCTTTGCTAAACATACACAACACCCTACCTAACCTGTTGATTCCTCTCCCGGATTAGAAGGAATAAGAGTGAAGGATTAAGTAGTTAAAGAATGACTGACCTTGGGGGCTTCCCTGGTGGCGCAGTGGTTGAAAGTCCGCCTGCCGATGCAGGGGACATGGGGTCGTGCCCCGGTCCGGGAAGATCCCACATGCCATGGAGCGGCTGGGCTCGTGACCCATGGTCGCTGAGCCTGCGCGTCTGGAGCCTGAGCGTCTGGAGCCTGTGCTCCACAATGGGAGAGGCCACAGCAGTGAGAGGCCCGCGTACCACAAAAAAAAAAAAAAAAAAAAAAAAAGAATGACTGACCTTCTACCCCTAGCTTTCCCCTAGTAAATTTGCAGGTGGACCTCGCAGGTAGAGGCAGAGCACGTGGGCAAGAGAACATCCAATTGCAGGTGGACCACATGAGCAAGACGGCAACTCAAGATAGATCAGGAGAGGTCAGCAGGTTTGCACACAGTGGAAAGATGATAAAGAATCTGACCTTCTGCCTTAATGATTAACTGAGATTGTTTTCCCTTTAAAAATTGTCATGGCTGAGCAGAATCTTCAGAGTTGGTCTCTGGACATAAGTCCACTGTCTCCCCAGATTGCCGGTTTTTCTGAATAAGGTAACCTTTCTTCTCTACTGAAGCTTGCCCCTCAATTCGTTATTGGCTCTTGAGCGGCGAGTGGCCAAACCTGCATTTGGTTACAATATTTAATGCCTTCCATAAACAGATGTCAACCTATCTTTTCAGATCCATTCCTTTTCTATCACTCTTGGAACTTTTAACATTCTCCATGATTCACGTTCTCATCTTTCTCTTCTTTGCTCATAGACAGAAAATGCACTTATAATGTCTATTTGACATTTAAAGTTCTATGATCCTTCAGGTTTCAACTCAAAAATGACCACTTTCATGACACCCTTTCCAAACTCTACAGTTACGAGGAATTCTGAGGTGGGAAATGGTGCAATTCTGGCTTAGCTGAGGTGGAGGTGCCAACAGAAGGACACTGGCCACCATTATTCAGACACAGCTTGTAAAATATTTTCCACAGCTGAATGCTCAATATATCTTGGACAATCCATAAATCACAGAATTTTTTTTTCCCAGTCAGCCTGTTCAAGGGCAGACTTCCTATCCTGGCTTCTTTATTGCCTTCCAGCCAATCTGCTTAACAAATGGAAAGAAAACAAAACTCACTGTTCCCAGACTTTGCAATTTTTCTCCCCTGCTTCTTATATTTGTTACATAAATTCCATTTTTGCTTTAGGTCCATGCTTTCATATACAAGTATACTCCTAATGTGTTAACTAATCAGACCGTCTAATAAAGGTCTCATGGGCCAGACCTATAAGGCCAACTCAACCAGATTCTATGCTCTAGCTCTTGACCTCGACTTGGTCAGAAACAAGCCACTACAAGGTATCTTGTACTGTTCTATTTGCCTCCAAACCTCAGACAAAACCAGTCATCACAGCCCAATCAATCTTCCTGCAGAAAGGAGTGCCTTTATTATCCTTGTATAAACTAACTAATCTAGGCCCATCTTCCAGGTCTCTCACAGATTAGAGACTTCACGCTCTCAGAGTCTTTTCCTCTTGCTATGTAGATATTAACACTTCCTTTCAGATACTGGACATAGCGCCGATTGTAAGAATTTCAGTTTGGGCAAGTAAAAAATGATTTTTTTAAATGTGGGGTTTTTTTTCACTAGTGTAATCACCCCCAGAAAACCCAAATTAAGCTGTAGAGAATGAATAGTGCAGCTTCACAGCCAGGCTGCAGGAGGTTTCTGTCAATCCACATTTGTGTCATTCAGACTGAGAAAGAGGTGGCAGAGACTCTCCACTGCTTAAAATTAGAGGAAAGACCTAGAGAACAGTGGTGTAAAGTTCTATTTCTTAACCATTTTGTTATTCGTTTTTGCAATTTGAGCACAGCTTGGAGCTCTGCTGAAAAGAAGAAATGATTATCATTCATTTCATCACCACCACTTCCCTCCCAGCCTCCCATTCATTTTCAGGCTCTCATCAGTTTTGACTAGGATTTTTAATATAAGCTCCCAGCTGGAAGCAAGACCTGCCTTCTTCACACTTCAGCTAAGACCTCAGACATTTTCATCAGTGTCTTTCTAAAATATTGACCACATGGATCTCTCCTGCTAAAAAACTTTCATGGCTGTCTTCACGCACAGTGTCTGAATTACTTAGTGCCAGGCTTAACAATGTGATACTTTTCTCCTTCAGATAATGCTCTCCTTTCTTTTTAGAATATATAATGCATACTAAACTAATGTATACTAAAGGGAAAAAGCTAATAGAAAGTGAACAATTAAAAAATAAGCAGGGCTCCCCTGGTGGCACAGTGGTTGAGAGTCCGCCTACCAATGCAGGGGACATGGGTTCGTGCCCCGGTCCGGGAAGATCCCAAATGCCGCGGAGCAGCTGGGCCCGTGAGCCATGGCCACTGAGCCTGCGTGTCCGGAGCCTGTGCTCCGCAACGGGAGAGGCCACAACAGTGCGAGGCCCGCATACTGCAAAAAAAAAAAAAAAAAAAATGAGGAAGAAGGAGGGAGAGTTATCTCATTTATACCCATATCTATAAATATTCCATTCCCAGTGGCTTATTTTACAAACACTGCAAAGTATCAAGATCCAATATGGAATTTCTTTTTCTTTTTTACAGATTGAGGCTTTCCTCATTCAATCTCGAGGAAAATGATTTTTGTCATTGGCACACCTGAACCTTCCTTGCTGCTTTCATGTATTAGACCTCATTTCAGATTCACTTGGTTTATATTTTGCCACAAAATGCCTTTCCCCCATTTTAGAAATCCCTGAATTTAATTTCCCCCTAAATCAGGTCTCTGCTAGTCTTCGCCATCCTCATAAACAGTTACACCTTCCACACATTGCCTCGGGTCATTGATCTAGAAATCATTTTCCCTTACTACACTTCCCTACCCAATCTGTCAGCAGGTCCTGATAGATCCTATTCCCAATGTCTCTTTCAGACTGCAGCACTGCTCAGGGATGTAGGCTTTGGGGAGAAATCAGTTAGCGTCACTGAACCAACGTTTAAAGTTTGAAGGATGGGTATGAGGAAAGTTAAAAGGAGTTAAAACTGAGACCAGTGGTGAAAGGGACTGAGCTGATGAACAGATGTCTTCGGCTGAGTAGATAAAGATCAGCTCCGTGCTCTGTGACCACCTAGAGGGGGTGGGATAGAGAGGGTGGGAGGGAGGGAGATGCAAGAGGGAGGAGATATGGGAACATATGTATCTGTATAACTGATTCACTTTGTTATAAAGCAGAAACTAACACACCACTGTAAAGCAATTATACTCCTATAAAGATGTTAAAAAAAAAAAAAAAGAAGTGAAGCCAAGTGGCTGCTGATTGCTTGTGATATAATGCTAAGGTGACTCTCTGTGGCTGAGGAGAGGGCAAGGGGGAGGGGAAAGTGGGGCGGAGAGATCTCTTTAGAATAATATCCTTACAGGCAGGATTTCTTTCAAGATCTTGTTATACCCGAGGACATTTTAACTTCTTTAAGACTGTAGTATTTTAAGAATGAAAGGGCCTAGAATGTTTCATGGAATATGTAACAATGAAGAGATTCATTTGTCAGTGGCAAAACAAGCCCCCCTCGGGTGCTATTAACAATTCATGCATTAACGATTTCCAGAGGCAACATCTTAAGTGACTCAGAATAAATTCAGGTCACCAGCAGGTTATACTCACTTAGAACATTTTCCCTCCTGGCTGAGTGAGCATCTCAAGAAAGTATTTAATGAGGTGGTGCATTAATCAGCCATCCCCGGGTCTGTATTGCTCCCTGAGAAATGGACCTAATTGCCTAATAAATTTTTCTCAAATATTTCTTACCTCTACACAGGATATATCAAGAAGAATCACATGTCTTCAGCTGTTTACCTCAATCAACAAATATTTATTGATGAAATAAAGCTACATCAGGTGTGACTTGGCAATAACATAGCAGGCTGGCTGGCAAAAGGACAAATCAGAACATAATTTTCAGTAGAGTCATAGCAGGCCGGTGAAAATTAGTTGTCAGGAGTAAGAGTAGGGCTTCCCTGGTGGCGCAGTGGTTGAGAGTCTGCCTGCCGATGCAGGGGACACGGGTTCGTGCCCCGGTCCGGGAAGATCCCACATGCCGCGGAGCGCCTGGGCCTGTGAGCCATGACCGCTGAGCCTGCGCGTCCGGAGCCTATGCTCCGCAACGGGAGAGGCCACAGCAGTGAGAGGCCCACTTACCAAAAAAAAAAAAAAAAAAAAGTAAGAGTAACAAATACATGTGCATAATAATTTACAAATCTTGTCATTTACATATAGCTTATTTGATCTTCACAGCAATCCTTGGAAGTGTTATATCTCCTAATTTATGGATGAGAAAACTGTGCCTGAGAGAGTTCAATGACTTTTCTAAGGTCACCGGCAAGCAGTATTTCCCTAAATACACTTCACTTCCTAAATTTTCCAATAACGGTACATTTTGGAGGTAGTATGTTATGTGGACAGCTTATCACTACACAGCATGATCCTGCCCTGGGAAGTTTCCCACCCAGTTAGGGCTCCAAAAACCAGAGAGGTACGCAGATGGGCTCCCACAGGAGAATGCACTTCTACCATGGCTCCACTAGGTGGCAGTGAAGGCCACCACTAGAAGCAAGTGTTTGTCACAACTGTAGAGACATTTGGTCAAAGCAGGAAAGAGGAAAGAAGCAAAGCGGCGCTATTCTTTCAGAGTTAGAAAAGCGTGCGTGTGTGTATGCTTGCGTGCCTCCGTGTGTGCGCGTATGTTTGCAGGGCAGAGGAACTAAAAAGTGAATAGAACTGTTACTGCATTCTATGCAGTTTCCCCTACTGCTGGTGGGTAGAATCAGAGTGAAAGAAAGACCTTGATTATTTGGCACTTCAATACTCTGCTGTGTCCTCTAAGCCCAGGCCTGCAATCCCACCCCTGGATTCTGGATGTCCAGTGAGGCATTACATGACGTACGAAATTCTCATTGTCATTTAGCATAAAAGTGAGTGCTTTCTTGAGAGGAAGCATGTATGAATTCAGTGCATGAATGTCTCTGGGCTGTGCCTGCATGCTGGTCTTTCTCCACAAGTGTACATAGTCTATTCGCTGGTAGAGAAACCAGCAACTTGCAGCATCCTATGGGGAAAGGAGCTCAATAGCTGAAGGAATCCAAGATACCTTTGATGCTTTCCTGTTCAGTAGTAATCACCCTTGCTATAGGTTAATTGCAAATTGTGGCCACTGGCTAAAGAAGAGCTCTCGACTAGAGCATGCCATAGCAGAAAATATATGTGTCTGGGTTGGAATCCATCTTTGACAATGAATGTTGTTTAGATGGCCACCCTAAGCCTTCTGAAAGTTAGGGGGGAAAAAAGGTTCCATTTGTCTGTGAATCTCTACCAACTCTGGGCAAACCCCCAACCCACTGATCAAACCAGAGTTCTCATCAATTAGAACAGGGTCCTATTCGAGAACACTCCTTTGCCATTGGGGGCAGCTGCTTTTCTTCTGGCACTGGGGGTAGATCAGGTGCTTTCTGGCCACACCTGGAAACAGTGAAGCGAGTCATGTGAAGAGCTTCTTCATACCCTGGGAGGGTGTCCAGAGAGGGCGGCAGCTGGCTCAGGGGGCTGGGGGAGTGAGCCACGGCTAGGATTCTTCGAGCTGCAGGGCCAAACACTGACTGCAGGGCTGGAGAGGAAAGAAGGACTAGTCAAGTAAACGCGGCGTCCACAGAAGTCAGAGACTTACGGCGCACTCAGTCCCCTTCCATTTTAAACAAGTGTCCAAATTCATCATCACTCTTGGCCACAGATGTTAGGAAAATCCGGTGAAGCTTGTTCAGAAACCAGCTTCACTCTTTGCTAGGAGATCCCATCTTCTCTGGCTTCCTCAAATTCTAAAGTGGGCTCCCATAGCTCACAACCCTGTCCTTTCCCCTTTACAGATTTGGAACCCTTTATACCAACACATTGAAGTTGCAGACGCCTTAGAAATAGTTGTTTCTGCCTATTTGTCTTTTCCCCAAAATGACAGTGAGAAAAGAAAAGCAGGATAGGTGAACAACGTGCTATAGTGTTCTCTCTTTTCAAAATAAATATCACAGGGTATTTATCACAGGGTATTATTTATCACAGGGTATAATTTATCACAGGGTATAAATATCACAAGGCCTGCTGTTCTGCCTTGTATTCACGCTCCTATTTTAGCAAAGAATATAATCCAAAGAAGAGAACAGAGGGAAATAAAGGAAAGTGTCTTATGATCGTCCAGTGTTGGGTTTAATATCTAATGGTTTAAGACCTGGTGAATAAAGAAAGTACACACAACTGATTTCTCTAAAGATAAAAAAAAATTAGTATAGATAATAGAAAGTGTAAGTTTTCACAAAAATCTAAGACATTTTCGAGAAAGGGATATGTTCAGAGCTTAAAATGGTTTTATCAAGATAATTATTTATAAACTTGGGAATTCTTCTGGTAAGACATTTCCAATATTGTCTCCAACATTTCACTTCTTTCTTCACTCCATTATCTGACCCAAAACTGAAAATACAGCATCTATGGGAGACCAGGTAACTGCACCATCAGGCTTTGGGAAATTAAAGCTGCCCTAAGTTTTAGAATCTTTAACACTATTTGATCCATGTTTTTACACTTTTACATGTTATTTACACAGTGCACTGTCCTAAGCGATCGTTTAAACCCGAGTTCACCTCGCATGTTCTACGTTAGTGTACTCACAAGTGATCGTGCTCTGGAGAGTGCTGTCCTGGTCAAAAGCGATGACCGTCACTTCGTAGGGTGGCCGGCCCTCGTCTTCCCCATTTTGCTGGTGACCCAGACAACAGCGGAAGCACACAGAAGTCAGGCCACACAGGAGAAGCAGCGCCCCGATGACCACCAGCAACCTGTAAGGACCCCACCGAGCAGTGAGAGCTCTGTGGTCTGGTGTTTTCCCCAACTTTGGCGTAACCAGTCTTCAGTGTCTCCATTTTGATTTTTGTTTGAGTATTTTATAGAATGACTACCAGATTTTAACTCCCAGGCTTTCTCTTCACGTATATACTTCCTTATTTTGCCAGCAAGACTAAGTCAATTTACTAGAGCAATTCATGACAGATTTAAATGTGGTTTGGAGGGGCTACATTTTACTGAAGTAATCTCCTCTCTGTGGCTTTCTCTAGAGCTGACCCTCAGAAAGTACACAATAATCTGTCGATGTTGGCCCAGGAGATGGTATTGAAATAGGAAATCCTGGTGTATTGTCACACAGGTTAGTGATGAGGTAAAGAAGCTTTACTCCATGAGATGCTAGGAAATGGACTGGATGTCTCAGTTTCTTTTCTGCTGTCAATATATTTAAAAACCAAAATAAATAAATAAATAAATAAAAGTAATACCCCTGAGAAAAACTCCCTTTTAAACATCTTTCTGTGTAATATAGCTGAAACTTACCATATATACCAGAGATGTACCCAATCTGTGGTCAGGCAACTATGGAGAAAGAATAAAGGTTTGTTTGCAATAAAAATATAGTCAAAGCCTGTTATAATTCCAGAATCAGAAATACAAGTTACAACGTATGATACCTTGTTATAATAAAAGCATCACAGGTTATATTAACTTCGATGTAACCAGCTGAATCTATTATGAAATGCGATGCCTTCAGTAGTGATTTATACTATACATGGCACTGTGTAAGTCATTATGAGACAGACTAAACTAGTGATCATGAATATACTGTTAATAGAACATGTAACCATGACCATTGTAAACAGTTTTGATGACAATTACTGAGAAAGAACTTTCAATGCAAGTTTACAAAGAGTGAAAATAAATGTGAAAGTTAAGGTTTGTATATATTGGAGGTCAATACAATTTAAACATAAAGAAAATTTCAGTTATAAGCGTGATAGTTTGTAATTTATGTTTTGCAAGTTGTTGCAAAAAGGGCCACTGTATAAACAACAAGTTCCTACTATATAGCTCAGGGAACTATACACAATATCCTGTAATAAACCATAATGGAAAAGAATATGAAAAAGAATATATATATATATATATATATATATTTGAATCACTTTGCTGTACATCAGAAACGAACACATCACAACACTGTAAATCAACTATACTTCAATAAAAAAATAAAAAGCAGAAAAAATAAAAAAGGGCCACCATAAAAACTCCCACCGTAAAAAGGGCTTTAAATTTTCACATCCAGGATCAAAACAGATAAGCATATCCGTTGAGGTCAAACAAGAAAGGGGAAAAAAATATAGAAACCAACTTCCTCATGACAAAAGCTAATTAAATATTCTGAATGAACTAGGGCAATTATCAAGTTTCTCTATAGAATGAAGAAAATATGGATTGCAAGGGAGAAGGAGTGTGGGATAAGTTGGGGAGTATGAAGGGGAGGGGAAGGAAAATATTTGTTTGTCGCTGAAGATGAATACATTTAATACTTTATGATCTAGTGATCTGTTGAAATCCACTTCTACATCCTCTCTGTTTGCACAGTTGTAAATCATACAGTTTTCTTTTTCACTCAACAGTGTCTCTAGCTGTTCTCACATTCCCCGTTTGTTCAAAGCCCCTTCTAGTTCTACAGTGTTACAATTCTGCTTCTATTAAAAATAACCCTCCTATGGTGGTAGGTGTCTAAAACCACAGAGAGCTCGTGGCAAGTAACCAAGGCCATCACCATTTCCCTTGGGTTTAACAGACTTGGCTGTAGGGAAACTCTTCCTTTGGCTAAATATGTGTTTTCCTTCAGCCTAAGTAAGTCTTTTCATTCAAATTGTCCCTGCTTTCTTAAATAGTTTATCTCCAAGAGGAATGAATCTCTTCCCTTTTTGTCTTTGTGTCCTCTGTGTCTACATAGCACCTGATTGTGACAGGTTTAGATTGAGAGATAACTACCTCAAAGTGATAGCTAAATGAAGTCTGCAATAAATATTAACATGCCCTGAAAAGTAGGAAACGTTCTGCAGATTTGAAATGGTGGTGCTACGCTGGCAATCACCCAAGTATATCTGCGTGTCAGTAGTGAATCCCGTCTGTCTCGGTGACTCATTGAGAGGCTTGGAAAAGAAAATCTTTTGCAAATCACTGTGACTGTATAAACTGAGATTAAGTCTGCTGTTTCGACAGGAAGATTGGCTTTGGAAAAGCGCCATCAGCAGTGTTATCTTGAGTACTTAGGATGACACGAACACCTCTTTTTGGATAATCTGTCTGTGAGATTAGTGGGTGACCGCCATTTAGGTAGAAATAAGGGAAGTCAGAGATATCTAATGACATTTTGACCCTGTTTTGGGTGTTGACGGTTTTTGTCTGTCTCGCTTTCCTCCCAGTGTGGACTCTCAGATACTTACTGTTCAGGACTGACACAGTTCTCCTCACATCTGGCCCAAGGAAGCTGTAGGAAGGGAAACAATCTCAGACAGGGAAATGGTCTCATCTGCTCTGCTCAGCAGCCTATGAGTCATCCCTCATGACTGCGGCTGTCAGGTCTGTTGGTGACAGCAAGGCAAATACAAGGACAAGGTCATGGGGTCAGTCATGTTGAGGACTGTTTTCATCTCTCCTATACCTGATCTTTATTAAATTCACAGTGGGAAAACCTGGAAGAGCAAATACCTAATCTGTTTTGGTTTGGGTTTTTTGGTGGTTGGGTGAGCATCACTGCCTCTGTGAATGAGAGGCAGCATTTATATCAATTTGCTTGTCCTAGAAATTTCCTGATCTGTCTCTCAGGAGACTGTTCTTGTTCTCCTAATTCTCTATCCGTTACAAGTTGAATTCAACCCCACTGCTCTTTTTTATTCCCTCCGTACATCAATAACTCACCGTACAAGAGGAGAAGGGGGGGAAAGGGAGGGGAAAAACGTATTGATTGAATAGCTACTCTATGCCAGCCAGACTGCTAAGAGTTTTTAAGATTTCATAACATTTCGTCACAATAACCATGCTGGTGGGTACATCATTTTGAAACGTTAAGAGACTAAGGCATAGAGGTTTAAGTAACATGACCAGCTGCATACACCTATTGATTTGGCCAGAATTCAGATCAAACTCTCTCAGGTATACGTGTGGAATGAATCACTAGAACCAGGGACAAGTCTGCTCTAACAACTGTTGACACTGCTGTCGGGCCCCTTCTACTCCCAAGAAAGGAATGTCCCACGCCTTCTTTTGCCTTATATTTCAGTTGACTTTCTCCTTCAAAAACCTCTCTAGGTAAACTTCTGTTCTAGAAACTGTCTCTGTCTTCCAATAACTTGGATGACTTGATATTTCAGGAAATCAACAACAAAGGCCACAAAGTTACTCTAAAAAGAGGCAAGAATTTGTACTTATTGGGAGTTTGGGGGGAGGTGGAGGCAGGCAGGGGACACACCTACCTAGGACATTGGGTGAAAAGGATTTGTAAAAGAACAAACAGCAGATCTCTGCAGAAAACATTTGAGAATCTCCTGGTTTTGTTTTAATTGAAAATAATTGGCCACTAAAGATGACAAAGTATGTGTGTCCTCAACCCACCCCTGGTACTTCGCTTTGTTTTCTTGACTAAAGTTTAAAAAAAGCCTGAAGTGCTCAGCCGATAAAATGCCTCTTTTCAGGCCTGTTGCAAAAAGAGAAGAAATGAGAAAAGAAAGGAAGGGAACGACAAGGAGGAGAAGAAGAAGTAAAAAGAAAATACAAGAAAAAGACAGAAAAAGCTATGGTTTCAGACATTCAATTCACTGGTAGATAGGAAGTAAAATAGCACCCTCCCTGTTAGGAGCTGTTCAGGAATCTGAAACCAGCCCATTTCTTCATGTGCCTTTCTTCTTAATAGATTTCATATCTGTGTAAACTTCCCACTGAAAGTGATCCAGAATTCCTCAGTCCAATGACTCTTTCTCAGCTAATGAGTTACTGAGAATCTTCTGCTTCTTAGTGGGGAGAAATAAAAAGTACAAAGTATTTTAAAAGAGTTTTCTTTCTCAACTTTTCTCTGATCCAGAGGCACCTAAACTGCTAGAGTAGTATTAGGGCTGGTATGGGAAACACTACTTAGGGGAATTATGTACTTCATTTTAATAATTTACTTAGATTTTTTTTTTTTTTTTGGCCATGCCATGCAGCTTGTGGGACCTTAGTTCTCTGCCCAAGGATCGAACCCGTGCCTCCTGCAGTGGAAGTGTGGAGTCCTAACGACTGGACCACCAGGGAATTCCCAGTAACTTACTTGGGGTTTTGAGGGATAGGTGAAGACATGTTAAAAGAGAGAAATATACATGAGACACTTCTAAATAGCCATTGCTCTCCTACTAGTATATATGTCCTTCTTTTCACTGATGTCATTAGTCACACGTGCACTATATGTAACCCTATAATACTAAGGGAACATTCTAGTTATTCTTTTCCCTACCATCCCTTTGGTTCTATATATGTCTTCCCCCCTCATTCATTTCCCTCCAGGTTCTTCTGAGAGTTGATTTATCAGAGAAACAAAGAAACAAACAAAGGTCTTATGCCTGTATTTTCACAACTCACCTGGATGAAATACACCAGGGCAGAAGCCATCAGGGCTGGGGACTGCACTCTCATCGGGCTGGACTCCTCCTTCTCCAGATCACGCACTGGGCGTCCGTTGCCTCCTTTCCATGCTCTGTGCCATGTCTGACTTCTTGACCTAGAGGACTTAAGGAGAGAAACTCTTCTCAGCAATAAATCGGTTTTTCCTCCTCTCTCTTTCTCTTCTGTTACTCCCTCGGGCTGTTATTTTCTGTGGTTTTTCTCTCCCCTTTCATCCTAGCTTCTTTCTCTATTTCTATTCCTGGTTTTAAGGTCTCCACATTTGCTTCCCTGTGGCTTCTCTTCTTCCATTCTACTCTTAGTTCTTTCTAGATGTCTTTAATTTTCTCACACTGCCTCCGAAAGGAAGACTTTCAGGAAGCACGCATCAGTCCTGTGAATTAGATATTTTTCTAGGCAGTGCTGAGAAACTGGACTTGAAGGACGATCAAAGGCACGTTCAGGGCGGCCACATAAGTTCTCTTCTCTATCAAAAACGGAGTAATATTCCTGGTCCTTCACCCAAGCACGCCAGGGTGACTGTTGCCAGTTGAAAGTCACCCTGCCAATCTCCATTCACTCCCCTCTCTGTGCGATTAGCCCGCCTCTCTTGCTCTCCCCCTCGGTATGCAGGCCTCCCCTTCACTATGTTGATAATCAACTTTCCTGGTTCTGGATCATTTATTCCTAGACATTGGAGTAGGGCTGAGAGGTTGCCAAGTGAACTGGAAAGCTATAGCATCTTTGGAGAAAGCAGGTGGGGAGATTAGAATTTCTGGGTGCTGTCCATGAAATAACCCTCCACCCTGACTTCAATTCCCATTGAAATAGTTAAAGAGACTTTTTTTTTTTTAAGAAGATGTTGGAGGTAGGAGTTTATTTATTTATTTATTTACTTTTGCTGTGTTGGGTCTTCGTTTCTGTGCAAGGGCTTTCTCTAGTTGTGGCAAGCGGGGGCCACTCTTCATCGCGGTGTGCGGGCCTCTCACTATCGCGGCCTCTCTTGTTGCGGAGCACAGGCTCCAGACGCGCAGGCTCAGTAGTTGTGGCTCACGGGCCCAGTTGCTCCGCGGCATGTGGGATCTTCCCCCCAGGGCTCAAACCCTTGTCCCCTGCATTAGCAGGCAGATTCTCAACCACTGCGCCACCAGGGAAGCCCCAAAGAGACATTTTTAAAACAAGATTCAAGATCTATATATCTCTCTCACTCTCTCTCTGTCTCTCTCATATAATGTAAAGTCAGAGCAGAAATAAGCACACATGGAAAGGACATAGAAAATTTGTAAAGACGCACCTCTATAGGAACAAATGAATGCTGTATAGATGATGTATGCTTAAGCCAGTAATCTTTTTTTTTTTTTTTTTTTGCGGTACGCGGACCTCTCACTGTTGTGGCCTCTCCCGTTGTGGAGCACAGGCTCCGGACGTGCAGGCTCAGTGGCCACGGCTCATGGGCCCAGCTGCTCCATGGCACATGGGATCTTCCTGGACCGGGGCAAAAACCCGTGTCCCCTGCATCGGCAGGCGGACTCTCAACCACTGCGCCACCAGGGAAGCCCCCAGTAATCTTTTAATTAATACAAAGTATTAAAATTTTTTAAAATACAAAGTCTTTCATACGAAAATTGGACATTTGTTTACAGGGATCTATCTTATAAATATTGGGGAAAAAAACAACTTTCAGATACTAACTCTGAAAATCTGATGTTACTGAGTTGTTGAGGGGAGACCGTTGGGTGGGGTTGATTCTAAAAGCCCTCCCACCATGTAACAATGTGATATGAGAATGGAGAATATAAACTTAATTTGATTTCTTAGCTAAGGAAATCAAATAGTGAGAGGAAAATCTGGTATGATACTGGTGATTCAAAATCATTCATTTCCAAAAATAAATGAACACTGCATTATATTTTTAAATGTAAGAGTACTTTCCAAATTTTAGCAGAAAACTTGGCCAGGTAAGAGGTATTTTATAGGGTAAGAGAGCAGAATTCTAATCTAGACCCTCCACTAAATTATTATATAATTTCTTCAGTTCTCAGTGTTTCCATTCATTCAATAGGAGTGGAATGCCCACTGGACCTGCCCTAGATGTTGCTTTATGTTGCATCATGAAGGCATTTTGATTAGAATATTTCTAGTCAGAGTGTCATGTACATGTTCATATAGCATCATTAACCTTGCCCTTCTCTTTCTCTTGTCAGATGGGCAGTAGGGCATCATGGCTAAGAATCCAGCTTGGTTGTCTGGGATTAAATACAATACTTACTTGGTCACTTATTAGGTGTGAGATCTCAGGCAAGTTATTACATCTCTCTGTTGGCTCAGTTTCATCCTATATAAAATGGATAAAATAATGTCACTTCATACAGTTATAGAGATTAACTATGTTAATGTGTATGAAATACATATCCTAGTCCTGATATAACAAGTATTTTGTAAGTGTTAACTAAGATTGCCTTGATTTCCACTCAATTTTAGCAGTAACTTTTCCCTTCAATATGCTGGATAACTGATGTCCTCCTGCCTCTCATGTGTATTGTTACCATGACCTTGTTTTAGCTTTCCTAGCATTCCCGTTCTTGAGTATTTCCCCTTGCTATCCTGGCCCTCTCTTCTCCCAGTCATGCCAGGCTTCACCTGCATGAACAGGTTTGCCCATTAACATGACTTTTTCCCCCCAATTGCACTTCCCTGCCATGTGATTGCCATCATCTCTTTGCCCTCCAGCTTCCTAACAGGTTACAACAAAATGGAATTCTGTTAATGACCTTCCTGTTACTTTTCTTTCCTAGAATTACTACTGCCCCTTGCCCTTCCCCCCACCCCTCCCTCCACTGGATTATTCCCTGGAGAAAGGGAACTTCTTGTTTATCCTAATGGAAGTGATTATGCCTTGTGGCAGTTTTAACTCTGAGCTCAGTCCCTATCAAAGCATCCATGTAGGGAACGATGAGACAGGAAAGAGCATTAGGGTGGGAAGACTGAAGAGGTCCCCATTGGAAGGGCAGGTGCCTGAGGTAGAGGGGAATGAACTCATTACAACCCTACACAATCTCGTGGTTCCATTACACTTGTGAATCATTAGCTTGTACCCAGGTCGTTAAGAACATGGAGTGGAGCCAATGGAGAGAACTGTACCAAAGCCTTTTCACCTATGCTTCAGGGAATTGTTCTACAACAGCTATAACAAGTGAGGCTAAAGAATTTCTTACTTCTGGTTCCTTTGATTATTCTCCTTTTGACCTTGCCTAGGTTAGGTGACTCACTGCAGGTTCCCTTCCTCTCTGTGCTTCAGTGAAATAGAGGCTAGGACTGTTATTACTCTGAGGCACCAAGAGTGAGCTGTGAAGAGCTGACAGTGGGTTGGACCACAGCCATGGCTTCAAAAATAGATAATATGGGGCTTCCGTGGTGGCGCAGTGGTTGAGAGTCCGCCTGCCAATGCAGGGGACACGGGTTTGTGCCCCAGTCCGGGAGGATCCCACATGCCGCAGAGCGGCTGGGCCTGTGAGCCATGGCCACTGAGCCTGCGCGCCCGGAGCCTGTGCTCCACAACAGGAGAGGCTACAACAGTGAGAGACCCACGTACTGCAAAAAAAAAAAAAAAAAAAAAGTTGTAGAAATTATTCCCATGGATGTTTCAAAAACAGGAGAAACCCAAATGTCCCTCAGTGAATGAATGGATAAAGAAAATGTGGTATACTTATGCAGCGGTATATTATTCAGCCTTAAAAAGGAAGGAAATTCTGACACATACCACAACATGGATGAACCTTAAAGATATTATGCTAAGTGAAATAGGTCAGACACAAAAGGACAAATTTCATATGCTTTCACTGGTATGAGGTCCCTGCCGTAGTCAAATTCACAGAGGCAGAAAGTAGGATGGTGGTTTCCAGGATCTGGGAGGACAAAGGAAGGGGGAGTTGTATTAGTCAGGGTTTTCCAGGGAAATGAAAACAATAGAATTTGTATATATATAGAGAAAGGGATTTATTATAAGGAATTGACTCATTTAATTATGGAGGCCGGCAAGTCCAAATCTGTAGTGTGGGCTGGCAGACTCGAGACCTAGGAGAGACAATGGTGCAGTTCCAGTCCAAAGGCTGTCTCCTGGAGAAGTTTTTTTTTTTTGGAGAAAGGGTAGTTTTTTGTTCTGTTCAGGCTTTCAACTGATTGGATGAAACCCACTCACATGGGGAGAAATCTGCTTTACTCTACTGATTAAAATGGTAATCTCATCCAAAAACACTCAGAAGAATGTTTGACCAAATATCTGGGCACACTGTGACCCAGTCAAGTTGACACATAAAATCAACCATCACAGGAGTTATTGTTTAATGGATACAGAGTTTCAGTTGGAGAAGATGAAAAACGTTCTGGAGATGGATAGTGGTGATGGTTGCACAACAATGTGAATAGGTTTAATGCCATGAAACTGTACACCTAAAAATGGCTAAAATGGTAAAAATTTTATGTTATGTAAGTTTTACCACAATAAAAAAAGAGAGGAATAGCTTAACACCTACAGGCTTGAATAGCAAAAGGCAAAATATGGCCATGTTGAGAGGCTAGATCACCCAGAAGATGGTGACTGGTCTAGTTTTCACACTGTCCGTGTTGTGGCACATCTGCGTGAGCTTCTGGCTGGAGGGACATCAAGAAAAGATTTGAGGGTGCCCCTGATGTGGGTATCCTCTACTGTATACCACATTTAAAGTCTACTATGAAGTGGATATGCTCTGCCTTGGTGATCTGAAAAGTCTCTCACTGAATCCTTCGAGAGAGATTCATACTGCGTTTATAATATCACTTAGAAGAAGTCACCCATGTCTTTTATGAGCTGGTATAATTGAAAGAACAGTGAACTGAGTTCTTTTCTAGCATCAGGTAGAAAAGAGATATTCAGTAAACCACTTAAATTTGGGGGACTTTAGTTCCACTTTCTCAAAATAAAAGAATTGAGATAGATTTTTCTTAGATTTCTTTGTAGTTTAAAAATCCAGTTTATTCTGGTGATGTCTTCACAATTAAGAATCTCGTGTTAACTGTCAACTGTCTGTAGAATATTAGCACAATTAGTATGGTATGCTAGGGTGGTAGAAAAGAATGAGATTTCCTTAATAGAAGGGGATCTACTCTTACTTTTAAAGGGCTTATAACTTAGTTGGAGAAATGGAATAACATTAATGAAGTTGAAAATCAATACAGTGCATGTTAGGGTATATAAAATGAGGGGAGAAAAAGAAACTGATGATGACAATCTGACCTGTAGGTGTTAAGGTGAGAGGATTTTTAAAGAAAAAAATTTGTTTTTGAAGGAAGTATAGGACTTGTAGAGCTCACCACCAAGTCCTGGACTGCTTAGGGAGATTCCTGGGAGTGTTGACCCAAAGGACAATGGATGATTGTTCTCTCCTGGGTCTCATGGGTGAAGTGTGGAGGTGAATAACAGAAATCTGGGTGATCTAGTTCAATCTTAGGCCTTCTGTAAGGAATGTATTTCTTTCTAGTCTTGTGTCTTTCTTTGGGTATTTTAACTATATACTCACATGCATCCTTCTGAGATACTTCTTCCCATAAAAACCTATGAGGATGTGATGGGCTCACAAGAAATATGTGTCATGTCCATTTCCTCAACAAGGATACCTATATGTCTCATCTTAATCCACTAGACTATTGATGGCATCTGAAATAGTGTCGCTGTGGGAAATGATAAAGTGTCCACTTCATTGTGGTATCATTTCAGTATTTATTAATCATCATTAAAATAATTTCCTGAGATCCTATTTATGTGAAAGCCCACATGGCAAATGCAGTAATGTATCTAATCTTGCTTCCTGGCACTCACAATCAAGGGAGGAGGTGTGGGGCTTGAGGGATAAAGGTAAGTAACATTGATTTGTTACAAGCTGATTGGACTAGGATATATTTGCCAGTGCTGAGCTTCCTTTGTGATCTGTCTCATAGAGTAGCACTTTAAATGATCAACTATTTTCAGTTTGGCCTCAGACACCCTGCACAGAAAAGGGGAGTAAAAAAAATTTAGGGAGGAGGAGAGAAATGGAATCCTAATTAGGCTTTCATTTTGGTGAAAAATTATTACTGGTGAAAACTATTCATTTTCCTAATATTTCCTAGATTTTGTTTATTTACATTTTTCTCCAATCTTTTATGTATTCTCTTCTTTTAATTTTTCTCCTGGTATAGTTTAAAGCAAATACTAGCTATCATATCATTTTTGCCCATAAATACTTCAGAAGATATCTCTAATAGATAAGGATTTTTTAAAAATCATGTATAACTGCAACAAGATATTTTTTTCTGGTTATGAGGTTGTGAGGGAAAAATAGGTGAGAATTCTATCAGTGAATACATATAGTATCTTTATTAGGATCCCATAGAAGTCTTTGTGACTCAAGGCAAACATATAAAATATATATATATATATATATATATATATATATTTTTTTTTTTTTTTTTTTTTTTTTTTCTGTACGCGGACCTCTCACCCTTGGGGCCTCTCCCGTTGCGGAGCACAGGCTCCGGACGTGCAGGCTCAGAGGCCATGGCTCACGGGCCCAGCTGCTCTGCAGCATGTGGGATCTTCACGGACCGGGGCACGAATCCGTGTCCCCTGCATTGGCAGGCGGACTCCCAACCACTGCGCCACCAGGGAAGCCCAAAATGTATTCTTTGATGAGCAATTCCACCGTGTTGAGTATTACTACTGCTAATATTAATAACTACCATTTATTGATTTCTTATTATGTTTGAAGTACAAAGCTTAGCATTTTCACCCAATATCTCATTTGAACACCTATAGCAGCATTATCAACATTATCAAGTGGATATTATAATGTCTTAATGTATAGCCAAAGACATTCCCCAAGATTAGAGACCAAGGGAACAGCAAAGGAAGGATATGAAACAAGCTCCATCTGGCTCCGAAGCTCTTTCTGCTGCTATGTTATACTGCCACTGTATGAAATAGCACTCCTAACTAAGTCCTAAAATTACCTAGGTTATCATGGCTAGAGAGATAAGAGTCATAAGTGATTAATCCCCAAATTCCTAAGTCTATAACTGATGAAAAAAAGTCAAAATTAAAAAGGAAAACATGAGACTTATGAAAGACTCAGTACAGAGATAGTCTGCTACAGTGCAATAAACAAATATGGATACTGGCATCAAGTAATCTGGTCTAATGCACGCTCTTCCACAAATTTACTGTGAATTACCCTTTTAAACTTCAGCTTCCATATCTGAAGCGTGGGTACAAATTCCTCTCCTCTAATGCTCATGGAAAATACAGTTTTCCCTTTCATAAATTACTTAGTGAAAATATCCTGAAACACTATCAGAATCACCACTTTCCCCTCCTGCATAACCCAAGAATTTGCGTCAGCCAACTTCCCAGTGTGAAGCAAAGCCTCTGCTTCCTCCTACCAATGATTGAGTCATTCTACTAGATATCAGCTATTTAAACACTCCAGCAGGAGCTCACAGATTTTTACTTTGTAGAAGTCCTTGACTGCTTCACTCTTTCATTCTTGGAATAAATTTGGAAATGACTTTTGATGACCTCAAGAGCAAGAGTATGAAGGCTCAACTGGATCAGAAGCCAAATGGAGAGAGAGACAAAGGTACTAGGGGTGGATAAATATGTACAGGGACAGAATTAGGTTAGAAATGTAAACTAACTGAATATAGGATTGGAAGACTACAACACCTGAATATGGGAAAATATTAAAGCATTAATAGCACTTAATTAAAGGAAAAACAAGTCAGATATAATGGTGATAACGAAGATGATGTTGACGAATCAACTAACTTGGTATGAATGATGCTGTAGTAGAGGGTGATAACTAACTTTTATTAAACATTTGCTATAGGCTATTTTCTATGATATTCACTACACATGAATTATTTCTCTAAATCTTCACACCTTGAGATTAGGACTAATCTTATCTCCCTTTTACAGAGGACTAACTGGGGATCGGGAGGATTAACTAAATTACCCAGTTTTATGTGGCTAGTAAGTGGTAGAGCTAGGATTGATCTATAAGATGGAATGAATATTGACCAGAGAGAAATGTTGATTGAAAGATTTACTCAGATATTTGCCTCCAAGGCTAAGATTGGGCAATTTTTTGCAAGACACATAACTGTCTTCAACTTCCTTTCTGCCAACTTGCCATACACATTTCTAGGAGCTTAATAACTTTTGAAACAGAGAATAAACCATATTGCTTCCTGTCAAAATTTCTATTTTGCTTGGATCATCTGTAGAATCTATTAGGAGTGCTTCTGACGCATGAGAACTCTGTGAATATGTTTGACCACTGATTGATTTGGATCATTATACATTCATGCTGGAAGTTTTGTGATGTGACGTTCTAAGTCACATAGCTACTGACGATTGGATTAAAGACCTATGTTTGGATCTTAACATTTGTGTGATCTTAGGCAAGTCACTGAATTGTCAGTTTCCTTGTTTGCATATAGAGGATAACATTATCAGTGCCTTATTTGTTTATCTTACAAGGTGAGGAGTCCAAATCCATTACATGAAATGTTTTCCCGCTGAACCAGTAATATCTGTGCTTTTTAAGTGGTGGACCTCATAATAAGATATTTGTACACCTGTGAGCTACATGATTTATTTATTTGTTATAATAATGGTGAATTTTTCTCTTGTAACAAGAAGGCCACAGCTGGTGTGAGTATAGGACATGATGTTAATATGAATCAAGTGAATATTGAGGTTTCATTCCTATTTTTCTTTGGTCAATAACCCCAGTTCCAAATAAAAATTGAATAGCACAAAATTATGTATTAGTTCTTTGAGGTTTTCTCAGTTGGTTAACTGACCAAAGGCTTATTTGCTTGATATCTGACATTCATTTATGGTATGTTACTTATAACTGTGTGTGAGTGTGCACATGCGTGTGTGCATGTGTTTGCACATGTGTGTGTGCATGCGAGCATGCGTGTGTTTGTGCACATGTGCACGTACATACACATGGTCCATATTAAAAACATCAGGCTCTCTACCCTGTGGAGGAAGTTAATCTAACCAAGCTGGGCTGAGAGTTTCTTGAAGACTCACTGTGGGGACGGAAGACAAAGCATAAGCTTTAGATTCTAGATTTGGAGTCAAATATCTGGTATCGAATCCTGGCTCCTAATGTTGTTAACTGCGTGACCATAGGTAAATTCCTTAAATTCTTTAACTGTATATAGTTTGCATCTGTAAATGTGAATAATGAATTATTTGCAAAGCCATTGGGAATACTAGAGGTAAGTAATGCAAAGCACCAGGTACAGACAGTATCCAAAGAATTGTTTGATCCCTTGCCTCCATCATTTTTGTCTTTCTGAATCTATCCTCTGTCACTTTAGGTCTTCGTTTTCTTTCCTGTCGGAGGTGGTACCCTGCTGCTATGGCTCTAGGGATCCTTTGTCTGGGATTACTGGTGACCGTTATATTGCTGATAATCCAGTGTAAGTGCTGAAGCCAGGAAAAGATGGAGAACAAAAAATGAGAACTTATAAACATGGTTTATTTGTTGATTTCATAACAACTATAAACAACCTTGATTTAGATACATTTTAGGCAAATTGTTTTAAGAGTGAGTGGGAAGATGAATGGGTATACTGTGCTCTTGCCTCAAATAGATTTTGAGGCATGGGATGAAGATTATGAATGGTAGGTTTTTGTTTGGTTTTGTTTTCATAACTTCATGGATACAGCCTAATTAAATCCCAGAATAATGAGGAAGAAAATAATTTGAAGTTACTAATCCACAAGGTCACCCGAGGGACCCACAAGTAAAAGAAACTTCATTTAGTTCATGCTGAGTTTTAATAGAGATGATTAAATACCAATTTAAAGTTAAGAACCCAGAAATACAGTCTTCATAAATAAAACATTTAAAACAAAACAGTTTTCAAATTTACAATATGGCCATTTAGGAAAGAGGGGATGTTGAGAGGAAAAGAAAGGAAAGGAAAGATGAAAATGGCTAAGAAAGAAAGAAAATGGTGCTGATCATCCATCTAATACACCTGTGTATTTAGGTCATAGATCTGAGTTATTTATCTCTAGAATCCTAGAATCCAGGTTACTAAGGCCTTTGAAGTGCTAATTTGTTTCTCGGTTGTTTAAGGTCTCAAACAACTTATGTTTTCAATCTATGAACACTTTCAATCTATAAAACTTTTCCTACTGACCTGGGAGAAGAGCCCTTGACTCAGAGATGGTCATTGGAAGAGTCTTCCTCTGAGGCTTGGACCACTTTGCAACAGGGTCAAATCTGGCTTTCAACCCAAGAGGTCTACTTTGTACTGAACCGTCAAGCTTCTAGAACTGAGACATTGGACCCTTAACATTTGTTGCCTGCTTGATTTCACAACTTCCCTTTCATCTCCACCCTTCCTAAAAAAAAAAACCAAAACCAAACAAAAAAAAAAATAACAAACTAAAACTGAAAAATATGTTTCCAGACTCTTGTGTTAGCAGCTTAAAAAAATTCCGTGGGAGGGTTTCTCAAAAACAGGGTGAGTGTCACAGTTTTTAACTAAAATCAGGAAATGTGGAAGGGTAGAGAAAGGGCAGAGGAATTAAGACACAACTAGAGTAAGTCATTAATGACAAGTGCTACTAACAGTCACTGAGTCTGGTTTGTGTCTGACTACCTTAGATTGTCTACATTTTATTTATGCCACTCATATAAGACTTATCTTGTGATTCCTGTTAACTCGTCTGTAACTCTCAACAACGAGTAAAATCCTATCTTTTTTTTTAATCACAAGTATCTGTGACAGTTCCTCACATTAAAAAAATATCGCAAGAATATCAAATAATTTCCAAATATGTAATTCCTGAATAAATTTGGGTCATTTTGCAGCAGTTTGTTGTGAAAACAAATGATTTGATTCAGTTCTTTGATTTCCTCAAAATCCTGTGGAGGAATTTTTACTGGGGTTGGAAATGGAGTCTTAATTCAGTTCTGATTTAGTATCCCAGGTGTCTGATCTCCTAAAGGAACAGCAAGCAAATCTTACTCACCATGAAGTTATCCTGGAGGGAAAGATTACAGCCCAGCACCAGACAGAAAAATCTTCCCAGGAGTCAGAAAGGGAACTCAAAGAAATGATAGAAACCCTTGCTCACAAGCTGGATGAAAAATCCAAGAAACTAATGGAACTTCATCACCAGAACCTGAATCTCCAAGAAGCTCTGAAAAAAGCAGCAAACTATTCAGGTATGAGGGAGGGAGGGGTGAAGAGAGACAGTGGAAGCTTCTCTGTAAATCTTAACATTTTTTGGAAATATCTCTAGGCACAAAATTAGCATATTGATATATGTATCCTTTTTTGTTCATCATGTTCTATACCAGAAGTACTCTCTTTTTGTCATCCTCACCCTATCCCATGCCAAATTCTTGAGTTAATCTGATTCAATTAACCATACTTTTTGGTTGATTTAAGTTTTCCTGCCTCACAAGAGCCTTCTCTTTCTTTATAACTTTCTGGTTTTGAGATTTTTCTGGAAGAAATCCCTCACCTTTACCCTTTGCACAGATTCTTCTCTCTTTCCATTCCAATGTATCTTAATCATTGATTTCTTTTCCTAAGGGGTCTCCTTTGTCCTGGGGACCCCTTCCTCTTCATTAGCATTATTCTATGGGACTGTTTCTCATAAAGGGTACTACATCAATGTAAATTGAATCAATAGAGGTGAGCTGGCTTGTAAGTGTTAAGTAGATACTTCAAATTAGACAAAGTTATAAGAGACCCAGGAAGTCAATGTATATGAGAAGAACTGAGTTGATCTCAGCTGACTAGGTGAACTCAGAATCTAGGAGGCAGATAGAAACATTTATAACATGGAGATGATAATGTGAGCTCAATATTACAGAAGTGATCTGTACAGTTAATATAGTTTTTCTACAATGTATAATTAAATCAGGTATGTGCTTTTAGTCATGGGGAGAATTTGAAAGTGTGAAATAGAGTCACTTTCAGTGGTACATTGCTTTCTTGGCATTAGTAACTAGCTGTCACTAATAAACAGAGATTTCTGCAGCTTCTTGCTTGTACAGCTCACCTTAATCTCAACCACGTAGTTTTGTTGAATAAAGATTATAAAGTAACAGTTTATAGGTACCCATCCATTTATTTTATAGATGAAACCCAGGTAAGTTAAATGATAATAGCGATAAGTAGTTTTGTATAAAGTTTTGCAGTTTATAAATCCTTTCAGTATGTACAGGGTTATTTAAATTTCCAAAATTAGCAGACGTTTATAGACAAGCTGATTTTTTAGCAAGTGTCAAACATATATTGAATCTCTTTAAGGAAAGAGCTGTTTAGGAAATAAAACCATCTCAAAGAAGGCTTAAAGGAAGGAGGCTAATATATCAAGGACAGGAATGTTTATATAAGCAGACATAGCTACATACCAAAAATGGTTTATTTCACGGGTGGGGCTGTAAAATAGTCTTGTTTTTATCCGTTGTATGGGAGTAAAATTATTTCAGGATTGTTCAGACTCGTATCCCAGAGATGCCAAGTGTGGACAACTAAAAGGTGATATGTCTTTTGTAGCAGATACACCAAGTAATGTGTTTTCATTCCTTGGCAGTGTCAGATAAAGGCCAATTAGTAGAGATGCCAAATAAAGCACTGCTGTTCATCAAGCAGCTTTGAGAAGATTCTCAAAAACATTAATAATAAAATACTATGCAAAAAACGTATGCCAGTTTTCTCAAGTTTGAGACAAGTTTTATCTTTCTTACTAACCAGTCTGTGGTCCTCGGTAATGTATGAAGAGGGCAAGATGCTGAGAAATTAGCATATGTGATTTGCTTGAGGTCAGCCAGCTAGAAAGATACAGAATCTTCAAAGTAATAGACTACATTTTAGCACCTGAATTAGTGGTGGTTCTCAACCCTTAGTGTACAAAATTATCACCTAAGTAGCTTGTTAAAAGTGGCAAGTTCCAGATTTACCCCAAAACCCTGTATCAAAATATCTTGAGGGGCATCAAGAAATATTTCCTCAGTTAATTCAAACTCAGGAGTCTGAGAGGTAGTGTGATATAGTGATTAAACACACAGATGCTAGCGTTAGACTGCTCATGTTCAAATTCCCATTTTCTCTTTCAAATGAAGAAAATTAACCTAACTCTTACATACTGTGGTTATGAGGATTAAATGAGCCAATACATAAAAATTACTGCCAACCATTTTTGGCACGTTGGTTAACACAGTTGTTATTGTGTTTCTTAAATAAAAAATAATAATAATTAAAGGACATACAGGTGGTTTGAATGCCACATTTTAACATTCATCTTTTTCACTTTTTCATGGCTTGGAAAACCTACCTAGACCTTTCTTTTAGTTCAGGAAAACCAATATACTCTTTCCTTTGACATAGTAAGACAGGACTAGGCAAATTAATAAGTTAGGAAGCTTGCATCCTTTGCTTTTAATCCGGCCTTATGTATGCCCTTCCTCATTCACTTTCTTCTTTCGTAGTTCAGTGCCCTTCTATTTTGTCCTCTCTGATAAAGCCTATTCTTACAAAATTATCTGATGGTTTTATGCCACAATGAAAATTGAAATTAAAATGTTGCCTTGCTCAAGGATTTGAGGTTTTTTTTTTTTTTTTTTTGGTCACAGCATAAAACAAAGGGCTTTGTTCCCCAGTAAAGAGATTCCAAGTGTTAGTAACGCACAGAAGGGATGATGATGATGAGGGGGAGGGGAAGGGGGAGGAGGAAGAGGATTTGGGGATCGTTTAAAATATCTGTAAAACACATATTTTGCCTATTGCCTAAGCCCTGAGTTGAGTTTTTTGGACTCTCTGGGAACTTTCTGCTGAAAACTTTCCCCTACTTTCTGAAATCTTATTTAAATTGAGATGCTCTGTTTGCATCAATATACTGTTCTCCCTAGAACAGCTCTGTCCAAAAGAAATACAGTGTGTGCCACACATGCAACATTAAATTTCCTAGTAATCACAGTAAACATGAAAAATAAACAGATGAAATTAATTTTAGTGACATATTTTATTTAACCCAATATACTTAAAATATTATTTTGACACTGATCAGTATAAATATTATTAATGGGGTATTTTATATTCTTTTTTTCATGGTAAGTTTTCAAAATCAGGGGTATATTTTACACTTACAGAACATCATCTCAATGCAGACTAGCCGTAATTCAAGTACTCAAGAGCCACATAGGGCTACATGTCCAGAATCAGGAGGCATAGTATCTAAGCTCAAATAGATCATTCAAAGACCTGAAGTTTTAAAATATATAAGCATATCTTTTTTAGTAGCAAAATAGCTATTACATATTCATCCCCACAGCCCTCACTTCCATGATTCCAAACATAATTTTTAAAAAATAGATCAGATTCTAAAATTACATCCCAGCTCAAGCCTTGCTTTTTAACAGCCTTGCTTTTTAATTGAGTTTTCTGAAATCAGAATGCTTCATTTCTTTTTTCTCAAAAAAATGGAGCAATAAAGACTCTAGGCTACTTAGGTATTTGCAGAGTCTGTGTATAATTCTAATTAAGAAGAGGCGGTAGCCTGTGAGAGTCCTGAGAGGTGAATTGATTTAAGAATTGTAGAAATATTTTTACTCAGGCATAACTCACTAATTAAGTATATTACATTTCCTAGGTCCTTGTCCCCAAGACTGGCTCTGGCATGAAGAAAACTGTTACCAATTTTCCTCTGGCCCATTTAATTGGGAAAAAAGCCGGGAGAACTGCTTGTCTTTGGATGCCCACATGCTGAAGATTAATAGCTCAGTTGATCTGGTGTGTTTTTAATGGATGTGTGTTGGGCTGGAATATTGGTTTACAGGGAAATAGATCAGGTTAAGGCCCTCCTTGAGAATCAGAATATGTACCTGTTTTCTAGCCTAGGCTGGCCACTGGTTACATGCATGACCTTGGATGGACAGGTTATGAAGTATCTCTAGGCTCCAGTAGACATTTCTGTAAAGCCATCAAGAGGATGTCTAAGAGCTCTTTGGGTTCTTTCGTTTTGTGAATCTAATCTAAAAAGTCCACATCGACTCTTTCATCAACTCAGAAACGTTACTTCCCACAGGAATTCATCCAGCAAGCAATTGTCCATTCCGGTTTCCCATTCTGGATGGGGTTGTCTCTGAAGAAACCCAACTACTCATGGCTCTGGGAGGATGGTTCTCCTTTGATGCCCCACTTGTAAGCCTCCTATTCTTTTTGATGCCCCACTTGTAAGTTTCCTATTCTTTGCTGAACCTACTAGTGAAGTTACTGCCACATTCCACACAATGTCCTCTTCTTGCTGCAAAGAAGCTTGGGGAATTTCTGAATCTCTCTCCCCAGCTCTCTCACACAGGGACTTGCCCGTTTACCCATTCAGATCTTCTCTTAAATTTTCCTTCTCACGTTTATTGCTGACCTGAAGCTTTAAGACAAGGCTAAGTGCCTGACACAAGGTGGCAGTAAATCTAAATTTGTTTTTCTCCCTGCCTGCAGGTTTAGACTCCAGGGAGCCCTTTTCCAGATGTATTCTTCAGGCACCTGTGCATATATACAAAGGGGAGCTGTTTTTGCTGAAAACTGCATTTTAACTGCATTCAGTATCTGTCAGAAGAAGGCGAACGTATTGAGAGTACAGTGAATGTGAAGGCTCTGGAAGAAAAGGAGGAGAAGACCTTTGAATTTTCTTCTGAAAATTAAGCTATACTTCGTCACTTAGGTGCAAACCATAAAAGCCCTGAGAACTTCCTGTTACTAGCTAAAGTGCAGAACTCCTTAGCAGAGACTGGGGCCCAGCTGCTTGACACCTTGATAGCAAAAGTTTTAATTCTCTATGTATATATTTTTTCACCTAGCTTGTTCCAAGCCCCCCTGCCAGTCTTCAGTGAAGTCCATTTTCCTGTTTCTAAGAACTTGTTGCCTAACTCAAGGTCACAAAAATTTTTCTGCTATGTTTTCTTCTAGACATTTTATAGTTTCAGATTTTACGTGGAAATCTTTAACTTTTGGGGGGATAATTTGTAAGTCACCTATGGATGTATGGAAGTTCTTTTTCTTTTCCTTTTTGCATGTGGATATTCAATTGTTTTTGCAACATTTGCTGAAAAGACTCTTCTTTCTTCACTACATTGCCTTTGCACTTTTGTCAACAATTATCCATACGTGTCTGGGTCTATTTCTGGACTCTATTCTGTTCTATCGATCTATTTGTGTATTCTTTGTGCATAACACCATTATGATATTTTGGATTCTGTAGTTTTATAAAATATCTTGAAATCACATGGAGGTAGTTCTTCAATGTTGTTTTGGTTAATCTATGTCTTTGCATTTCCATCTTAAGTTTTGAATTGGCTTGTCAATTTCTAAAAAAAACTTTTTGAAATTTTGAATGTGATTTCACTGAATCTATAGATAAATTGGGGGAAATTGAATTCTTTAAAATACTGATTTGTTCAACTCATGGATTTTCTTTACGTAATGTTTTGTAATTTTCTCTGTATAGATGTTTCACATATTTTATTAGATTATCCTCATGTATTTCACATTTTTTATGCTACTCTAGACGGTATTGTTATCATTGTAGTTTTTATTTCCAATGTCCTTTGCTCTTGTATAGAATTATAATAGTTTTTTATATTAACCTTATATCCTGAAACCTTGATAAGCTCACTTATTTCTTCTAGGAAGTTTGTGTGTGTGTTTGTGTGTGTGTGTTTGTGTTTTTGTGTGGGTGTTTGTGTGTGTGTATTTCATTGGATTTTCCTCGTACATAATCATGTCATCTGCAAATAAAAATATTTTTTTATTTTTTCCTTTCTGGATGATTTTTATTTCTTTTCCTTGCCTGATTTCATAGACTAGAACCTCCAGTACAATACTGAATAAAAATGGTGAGAGTGCAAATTCTTATTTTGTTCTTGATCTTGGGAATAAGTCAAAGTTATACCATTAACTAAGGTGTTAACTGTATATTTTTTCTGTTTATTTATTTATTCTTGGCGCCTGGACAGGGACTTGAACCCTGGGCCCTCAGATTAAAAGTCTGATGCTCTCCCAGCTGAGCTACCCAGGCACCCTTAACTGTATATTTTTCATAGATGAATATTATCAGTTTGAGAAATTTTCCTTTTGTTCTTAGAATACTGAGAGGTTTTATCAGAAATGGGTATTGATTTGTCTAATACTTTTCCTATATCTGTTGAGATGATCATATAGTTTTTCTTTTCTCTTTTTAGTTCTTTAACATGATGAATTAACTTAAATAGTTATAGAAGTTTAAGCCAACTTTCGATTCTCTAGATGTATTATCATTTTAATATATCACTGGATTAGATCTGCTAAAATTTGGCTTAGGATTTTTGCAACTATGTTTATGAATGATATTTATACGTAATTTTCTTTTCATGTAACAGCTTTGTCTGCTTTCTCTGTCAGAGAAGTACTCCTTTATGCCAATTTTCTGGAAGATTTTGTGTAGAATTGGTATGATTTGTTCATTCAGTGTTTGAAGCAATTTGCCATTGAAGTCATCTGGGCATGGAGTTTTCTTTGTTTCACAAGATTTTAAATTATTTACTGTTAAAGGTTCAGTTTCTTTAATAGATGCAGTGTTATTCAAATGATTTATTCTTGAATGAGCTTTGGTGGTTGGTGTCTTTCAAGGAATTTGTCCATTTCATCTAAGTTGTTTAATTTTTTTGGCCTAAAATTTTTCTTTATATTTTCTTATTACTTCAATATCTCTAGAGTCTGTAGTGATGCTACTTCTCTTATTCCTGGCATTGTTAATTTATACCTCCCCTTTAAAAAAAAAATCAGTTTGGCTCTATAATGTTTGCTCTGAACTCTATTTGAATGAAATTAATACAGGCACTCCTTTTTTTCTCTGATTAATGTAAATATGATATATCTTTTTCCATTCTTTTACTTTTAACCTATTTTTTGTCTTTTTAGTTAGAGTGTGTTTCTTTTAGGTGACAAATAGTTGAGTGCTGCTATTTTATATAATTTGACAATTTCTGTCTTTTTTTTGTGTGTGTTTAAACCAGTACATTTAATGTGATATTGATGTAATTAGATTTAAGTCTACCATCTTGATATTTCCTTTCACTTTCTTTCAACTTGTCCTTGTTGCCTTTTGCTCTTTTCTTGTCTTCTTTTGTGTAATTAAATATTGCTTACTCTCCCATTTTATCTTCCTGTTGGCTTATTAGCTGTTACTCGTTGTTTTGTTATCTTAGTAGTTGTTTCAGGATTTATATACACATCATGACTTACTGCAGTCTACCTTGAAGTGATATTATACAACTTCATGTCTACGAATAGAACCTTAGAATAGCATACTTCCATTTCTTTTCTCCCAGCCGTCACACTAATGTTGCCATACATTTTATTTTTATATCTGTTGTAAACACCACAATGCATAGTTATCATTTTTGCTTAAATAGTAAATCATCTTTTAAAGACATTTAAACAGTAAACAAAAAAATCTTACATATTTGCCCATGTAGTGACCATTTTGGGTGCTCTTCATCTCTTTTTTAGATCCATATTACATCATGTGATATTTTAATTTTTCTTAAAGGACTTTCTTTATCATTTCCTATAGTGAAGGTCTGCTTGTGAGGAAATTTTTCTTCTTTTCCATCAAGTTTGAAAAAATTTAAGCTGCTAGGCTATTACCTCTTCAAATGAGTTTTCTGCCCCGCCTCCCGGTAGCCCCCTCACTCCACCTCTCTCCCCTCCCCCCCGACCCTATGCACACACACACTGTTGAGGGACTCCAGTTATGTGAATATTGGGCTGCCACAGTGCCCTAATGCTTCTTTCTTTCCTGCTCTCTTCCCTCCCTCCCTGTCCTTGTTCCTTCCTTGCCTTTTAAAATTATTCTCTCTCAGTGTTTCATTTTTGTTAGTTTCTACTGTTATATAATCAAGTCCATGAATCTTTTCTACTGAGTGTCTATCATTAATATCATACAATGTATTTTTCATCCCACACTTTGTAGTTCTCATCTCTAGAAGTATGCTTTGAAAACAAATCCTCCATGTCTCTATGTAGCTTTTTAAATCTATGAACATATGAAGAACATATTAACTATTTTAATGGCTGTGCCTTCTAATTCTTACCTCTAAGTTTTTTTTTTAATTTTATTTTTTAATTGGAGTACAGTTAACCCTTGAACGATGTGGGGGCTAGCGGCACCAGCCCCTTCATGAGGCGGAAAATCTATGTATAACTTTGTAGTCAGCCCTCTGTACCTCCTTTCCAAATGTGGATTGTGTAGTACTGTAGTATGGATTTAGTGATAAAAATCCACATATTTGTGGATCCATGCATTTCAAACCCATCTCGTTCAATGATCTACTGTATAATTGACTTACCATATTATATTAGGTCAGTGCTAGATATTTTTTGTTCCTCTAAATATTCCTGAGTTTTATTGTGAGAACAATTTAAGTTACATAGAAACAGTGTGATGCTCCTGAGTATTGCTTTTACGATTATCAGGCAGTACCAAAGAAGTTCTCAGTCTGGGGTTAATGATTCTCCATTATGAAGGAAATATTTTCTGAGTATCCCACCCAGTACTCAATGGGCTATGATCTTGTCCAGTCTTGCTGTTGGGAAAGGGCACTGTTTCCTGCCCCATGTGAACTTGGGCATTATTTCCTTCATTTATTTTATTTTATTTTATTTTATTTTATTTTATTTATTTTGTGGTACGCGGGCCTCTCACTGTTGTAGCCTCTCCCGTTGCGGAGCACAGGCTCCGGACGCGCAGGCTCAGCGGCCATGGCTCATGGGCCCAGCCGCTCCATGGCATGTGGGATCCTCCCGGACCGGGGCACGAACCCGTGTCCCCTGCATCGGCAGGCAGACTCTCAACCACTGTGCCACCAGGGAAGCCCTATTTTATTTTTTTAATGATATATCTTTCCATTTATTTATATATTATTAAAAATTCTCTGCACAGTAATTTGGAGCTTTTAATATAACACTCTTGCACATTTTTATCACATTTATTATTGTATTTATTATTAGGATATTGATAGTTTTCTTACTATTGTAAATGACAAAAAATCGTCTATTTTTGCTGGTATTTATGAATACAAAATATATTTGAATATGGGTTTTTTTTAAATTTTTTTTATTAGTTTCTGCTTTATAACAAAGTGAATCAGTCATACATATACATCCGTTCCCACATCCCTTCCCTCATGCATCTCCCTCCCTCCCACCCTCCAGGTGGTCACAAAGCACCGAGCTGATCTCCCCGTGCTCTGCGGCTGCTTCCCACTATCTATCTACCTCACGTTTGGTAGGGTATACATGTCCATGCCTCTCTTTCGCTTTGTCGCAGCTTACACTTCCCCCTCCCCATATCCTCAAGTCCATTCTCAAGTAGGTCTGTGTCTTTATTCCCGTTTTACCCCTAGGTTCTTCATGACATTTTTTTTAATTCCATATATATGTGTTAGCATACGGTATTTGTCTTTCTCTTTCTGACTTACTTCACTCTGTATGACAGACTCTAGGTCTATCCACCTCATTACAAATAGCTCAGTTTCGTTTCTTTTTATGGCTGAGTAATATTACATTGTATATATGTGCCACATCTTCTTTATCCATTCATCCGATGATAGACATTTAGGTTGTTTCCAGCTCCGGGCTATTGTGAATAGAGCTGCAATGAACATTTTGCTACATGTCTCTTTTGGAATTATGGTTTTCTCAGGGTATATGCCCAGTAGTGGGATTGCTGGGTCATATGGTAGTTCTATTTGTAGTTTTTTAAGGAACCTCCATACTGTTCTCCATAGTGGCTGTACCAATTCACATTCCCACCAGCAGTGCAAGAGGGTTCCCTTTTCTCCACACCCTCTCCAGCATTTATTGTTTCTAGATTTCTTGATGATGGCCATTCTGACTGGTGTGAGAGGATATCTCATTGTAGTTTTGATTTGCATTTCTCTAATGATTAATGATGTTGAGCATTCTTTCATGTGTTTGTTGGCAGTCTGTATATCTTCTTTGGAGAAATGCCTATTTAAGTCTTCTGCCCATTTTTGGATTGGGTTGTTTGTTTTTTTGCTATTGAGCTGCATGAGCTGTTTATAAATTTTGGAGATTAATCCTTTGTCAGTTGCTTCATTTGCAAATATTTTCTCCCATTCTGAGGGTTGTCTTTTGGTCTTGTTTATGGTTTCCTTTGCTGTGCAAAAGCTTTGAAGTTTCATTAGGTCCCACTTGTTTATCTTTGTTTTTATTTCCATTTCTCTAGGAGGTGGGTCCAAAAGGATCTTGCTGTGATTTATATCATAGAGTGTTCTGCCTATGTTTTCCTCTAAGAGTTTGATAGTTTCTGGCCTTACATTTAGGTCTTTAATCCATTTTGAGCTTATTTTTGTGTATGGTGTTAGGGAATGAGCTAATCTCATACTTTTACATGTCCCTGTCCAGTTTTCCCAGCACCACTTATTGAAGAGGTTGTCCTTTCTCCACTGTACATTCCTGCCTCCTTTATCAAAGATAAGGTGACCATATGCACGTGGGTTTATCTCTGGGCTTTCTATCCTGTTCCATTGATCTATCTTTCTGTTTTTGTGCCAGTACCATACTGTCTTGATTACTGTAGCTTTGTAGTATAGTCTGAAGTCAGGGAGCCTGATTCCTCCAGCTCCATTTTTCGTTCTCAAGATTGTTTTGGCTATTCGGGGTCTTTTGTTTTTCCAAACAAATTGTGAATTTTTTTGTTCGAGTTCTGTGAAAAATGCCAGTGGTAGTTTGATAGGGATTGCATTGAATCTGTAGATTGCTTTGGGTAGTAGAGTCATTTTCACAATATTGATTCTTCCAATCCAGGAGCATGGTATATCTCTCCATCTATTTGTATCATCTTTAATTTCTTTCATCAGTGTCTTATAATTTTCTGCATACAGGTCTTTTGTCTCCTTAGGTAGGTTTATTCCTAGATATTTTATTCTTTTTGCTGCAATGGCAAATGGGAGTGTTTTCTTGATTTCATTTTCAGATTTTTCATCATTAGTGTACAGGAATGCCAGAGATTTCTGTGCATTAATTTTGTATCCTGCTACTTTACCAAGTTCATTGATTAGCTCTAGTAGTTTTCTGGTAGCATCTTTAGGATTCTCTATGTATAGTATCATGTCATCTGCAAACAGTGACAGCTTTACTTCTTCTTTTCCAATTTGGATTCCTTTTATTTCCTTTTCTTCTCTGATTGCTGTGGCTAGAACTTCCAAAACTATGTTGAATAAGAGTGGTGATGCCCGCCACGCGAGGCCGCGGCGCACGGTATGGGTGTGTTTGTGTGTGTTTGTGTGCAGAGGGCGTTTGGAGGGAAGGTTACCGGGAGCTCCGTGGCCAATGGGGGGCAGGGGTTCCGGTGACGAAGATGGGGGTATTTTCTCTGTCTTCCACTTGGAAGCCTCAACCCCCCCTTCAGCCACTCTAGATACATCTTGGGGCCCAGTCGAAGGTCGTACCCGTCCAAAGTGTTCCCATCCTTTTTGGGGAGCGAAACCCAACCCCCGGGTCCATCCCAGAGGAGCGTGAGCGGGGAATGCCCCAGCCAACCAGGCCGTCCGGATTCCGCGCTGGAGCAGCCTCCGGCCTCAGTCCGGAGAGATATTTGCCTGTCGGCCTGGGCTGGGGGAAAGGCGGCCGTGGCCTGGGCCACGGGTGAGGGCGGAATAACCGGTGGGAAGGCTGCGTTTTCACGAAGGACTCGGGTGAAGCTGCAGAGCTGCCTTTGCTTGGCTTCTGGGTCGGAGGAGATCTTGTAATGGAGTGGTTCTTCGTCTCACACTAGCAAGATGCCTGATTTCCTCAGGATCGAGGGATTGAAGAATGTCCCGAGTTCCCTTGGGGAAAGTCCTCCTGAGGAACGTCATCCAGCACACAGATGCTCACAATAAGATTCAGGAGGAATCAGATATGTGGAAAATAAGAGAGCTGGAGAAACAGATGGAAGATGCGTACCGGGGGACGAAAAGGAAAATGTTACCCAGCAGTTCAAGCCGGATGCGTAGTGATGGTTTTGATGAAGAAAGTCAAAGAGACTATTGGAGGCCAAAGAATGAAATTTCTGGGGCACTGGATGATGATTTTCTTAAGGCTAAATCCTGGAACAAGAAGTTACATGATTATGAAGCTAACATGCCAGACAGATGGGGTCACAGTGGCTATAAAGAGTTATACCCTGAAGAATTTGAAACAGACAGTAGTGATCAGCAAGATATTACCAATGGGAAGAAAACATCTCCCCAGGTAAAATCATCTACCCATGAATCTCACAAACACAAGAAGTCAAAGAAATCCCACAAAAAAAAGCAGAAAAAAAAGTCACACAAAAAACAGAAGAAAAGCAAAAAGGAAGCCACAGATATAACAGCAGATTCCTCAAGTGAGTTCTCAGAAGAAACTGGGGCTTCTAGTACCAGGAAAAGGAAACAATCACATAAGCGCAAGAAAAAATCCAGGAAAAAAATCTCTCAAGAAATCTGCTTTATTCTTAGAGGTGGAGTGTGACACTTCCCAGTCAGATGATTCTGCATCCAGCAGTTCTGAGGAAAGTGAGGAAAGAGACAGTAAGAAAACCAAAAGGAAAAAGAGAGATAAAAAAGCCCACATCCCTGTAGTTAACAGTGAAATACAGGAGAGGACAAACAAACGCACAAATTGGAAAGTGGCTACAGATGAAAGGCCTGCTGAGAGTTCAGAGGATGACTAAATGAGAAAGAAACACGTTTTCTTGCATGACTCTGGATATTTACAGCTCTTACACCTTGGGGATTTGCCAGTGACTCTATTGCTCAGCACAGGGGGCCTGAGGTCAGAGCTGTCCTGTGCCATCGATATACATTCTGACAGACTTCTTGTCTTCTATATTGGCCTGTTAAACTTGATCCTCTTATTGTTAATAGGGAATCGGTTATTTTGGTATGAAGGTTTCTTGAAGAGATTATTTTTTGTGATTAATCACATTTAGCATAGAGTGCATATGCAGTAAATTAAAGGACCCGGAAAGCTGAATCCAGTAATGACCTGGGTATACCAATTGGAATGTTGAATTTGGGGAAAGCAAGGACTGGGGTCAGATGGATTGGAACTAGTGCTGTATACAATGGTATGTTGCTCTTGTCTGTTTACATAGTAGGTGCCACAACTTGACTTTTTTTGTCTTTAGCCTTGGTGCTTGGATCTTTCCGTATTTTGACCCCACAGGTGTGGTCGAGTTTACTTTGATGAGGAAATGAGCATAAGAACAAACATTTTCCATTCATGATAACATCCATAGACAGCTGTTATTGGAAGAGACTAAGAATTTTTGAAAAATTTCCCTGTTGGGTGGCTACACTCAGTATACCCCTAAACATGGTTAATTGGATAGTAAAAGGTTTTCTAGTTCCATTGTTTATTGTCTAAAACAAAAAAACAAACAAACAAAAAAAAAGAGTGGTGAGAGTGGGCAGCCTTGTCTTGTTCCTGATCTTAGAGGAAATGGTTTCAGTTTTTCACCATTGAGGACAATGTTGGCTGTGGGTTTGTCATATATGGCCTTTATTATGTTGAGGAAAGTTCCCTCTATGCCTACTTTCTGCAGGGTTTTTATCATAAATGGGTGTTGAATTTTGTCGAAAGCTTTCTCTGCATCTATTGAGATGATCATATGGTTTTTCTCCTTCAACTTGTTAATATGGTGTATCACACTGATTGATTTGCGTTATATTGAAGAATCCTTGCATTCCTGGAATAAACCCCACTTGATCATGGTGTATGATCCTTTTAATGTGCTCTTGGATTCTGTTTGCTAGTATTTTGTTGAGGATTTTTGCATCTATGTTCATCAGTGATATTGGCCTGTAGTTTTCTTTCTTTGTGACATCCTTGTCTGGTTTTGGTATCAAGGTGATGGTGGCCTCGTAGAATGAGTTTGGGAGTGTTCCTTCCTCTGAGATTGTTTGGAAGAGTTTGAGAAGGATGGGTGTTAGCTCTTCTCTAAATGTTTTATAGAATTCGCCTGTGAAGCCATCTGGTCCTGGGCTTTTGTTTGTTGGAAGATTTTTAATCACAGTTTCAATTTCAGTGCTTGTGATTGGTCTATTCATATTTTCTATTTCTTCCTGATTCAGTCTTGGCAGGTTGTGCATTTCTAAGAATTTGTCCATTTCTTCCAGGTTGTCCATTTTATTGGCATAGAGTTGCTTGTAGTAATCTCTCATGATCTTTTGTATTTCTGCAGTGTCAGTTGTTACTTCTCCTTTTTCATTTCTAATTCTATTGATTTGAGTCTTCTCCCTTCTTTTCTTGATGAGTCTGGCTAATGGTTTGTCAATTTTGTTTATCTTCTCAAAGAACCAGCTTTTAGTTTTATTGATCTTTGCTATCGTTTCCTTCATTTCTTTTTCATTTATTTCGGATCTGATCTTTATGATTTCTTTCCTTCTGCTAACTTTGGGGGTTTTTTGTTCTTCTTTCTCTAATTGCTTTAGGTGCAGGGTCAGGTTGTTTACTCGAGATGCTTCCTGTTTCTTAAGGTGGGATTGTATTGCTATAAACTTCCCCCTTAGAACTGCTTTTGCTGCGTCCCATAGGTTTTGGGTTGTCGTGTCTCCATTGTCATTTGTTTCTAGGTATTTTTTTATTTCCTCTTTGATTTCTTCAGTGATCACTTCGTTATTGAGTAGTGTATTGTTTAGCCTCCATGTGTTTGTATTTTTTACAGATCTTTTCCTGTAATTGATGTCTAGTCTCATAGCATTGTGGTCAGAAAAGATACTTGATACAATTTCAATTTTCTTAAATTTACCAAGGCTTGATTTGTGACCCAAGATATGATCTATCCTGGAGAATGTTCCATGAGCACTTGAGAAAAATGTGTATTCTGTTGTTTTTGGATGGAATGTCCTATAAATATCAACTAAGTCCATCTTGTTTAATGTATCATTTAAAGCTTGTGTTTCCTTATTTATTTTCATTTTGGATGATCTGTCCATTGGTGAAAGTGGGGTGTTAAAGTCCCCTACTATGATTGTGTTACTGTCGATTTCCCCTTTTATGGCTGTTAGTATTTGCCTTATGTATTGAGGTGCTCCTATGTTGGGTGCATAAATATTTACAATTGTTATATCTTCTTCTTGGATCGATCCCTTTATCGTTATGTAGTGTCCTTCTTTGTCTCTTCTAATAGTCTTTATTTTAAAGTCTATTTTGTCTGATATAAGAATTGCTACTCCAGCTTTCTTTTGATTTCCATTTGCATGGAATATCTTTTTCCATCCCCTACTTTCAATCTGTATGTGTCTCTAGGTCTGAAGTGGGTCTCTTGTAGACAGCATATATATGGGTCTTGTTTTTGTATCCATTCAGCCACTCCGTGTCTTTTGGTGGGAGCATTTAGTCCATTTACATTTAAGGTAATTATTGATATGTATGTTCCTATTCCCATTTCCTTAATTGCTTTGGGTTCGTTATTGTAGGTATATTCCTCCTGCTGTGTTTCTTGCCTAGAGAAGTTCCTTTAGCATTTGTTGTAAAGCTGGTTTGGTGGTGCTGAACTCTCTCAGCTTTTGCTTGTCTGTAAACGTTTTAATTTCTCCATCAAATCTGAATGAGATCCTTGCTGGGTAGAGTAATCTTGGTTGCAGGTTTCTCTCCTTCATCACTTTAATTATGTCCTGCCACTCCCTTCTGGCTTGTAGAGTTTCTGCTGAGAGATCAGCTGTTAACCTGATGGGGATTCCCTTGTGTGTTATTTGTTGTTTTTGCCTTGCTGCTTTTAATATGATTTCTTTGTGTTTAATTTTTGACAGTTTGATTAATATGTGTCTTGGCGTATTTCTCCTTGGATTTATTCTGTATGGGACTCTCTGTGCCTCCTGGACTTGATTAACTATTTCCTTTCCCATATTAGGGAAGTTTTCAACTATAATCTCTTCAAATATTTTCTCAGTCCCTTTCTTTTTCTCTTCTTCTTCTGGAACCCCTATAATTCGAATGTTGGTGCGTTTAATGTTGTCCCAGATGTCTCTGAGACTGTCCTCTGTTCTTTTCATTCTTTTTTCTTTATTTTGCTCTGCAGCAGTTATTTCCACTAGTTTATCTTCCACCTCACTTATCCGTTCTTCTGCCTCAGTTATTCTGCTATTGATCCCATCTAGAGTATTTTTTATTTCATTTATTGTGTTTTTAATCGATGCTTGATTCATCTTTAGTTCTTCTAGGTCCTTGTTAACTGTTTCTTGCATTTTGTCTATTCTATTTCCAAGATTTTGGACCTTGGAAATAGAATCTTGGATCAGCTTTACTATCATTATTCTGAATTCTTTTTCAGGTAGACTGCCTATTACCTCTTCATTTGTTAGGTCTGGTAGGTTTTTATCTTGCTCCTTCACCTGCTGTGTGTTTTTCTGCCTTCTTATTTTGCTTATGTTACTGTGTTTGGGGTCTCCTTTTTGCAGGCTGCAGATTCATAGTTCCCGTTGTTTTTGGTGTCTGTCCCCCGTGGCTAAGGTTGTTTCAGTAGGTTGTGTAGGCTTCCTGGTGGGGGGGACTAATGCCTGTGTTCTGGTGGTTGAGGCTCGATCTTGTCTTTCTGGCGGGCAGGTCCACGTCTGGTGGTGTGTTTTGGGGTGCCTGTGGCCTTATTATGTTTTTAGGTAGCCTCTCTGCTAATGGGTGGGGTTGTGTTCCTGCCTTGCTAGTTGCTTGGCATAGGGTGACCAGCACTGTAGCTTGCTGGTCGTTGACTGAAGCTGGGTGCTGGTGTTGAGATGGAGATCTCTGGGAGATTTTCGCTGCTTGATATTATGTGGAGCTGGGAGGTGTCTTGTGGACCCGTGTCCTGAAGTTGGCTCTCCCATTTCAGAGGCACAGCACTGACTCCTGGCTGCAGCACCAAGAGCCTTTCATCCACCCGGCTCAGAATAACAGGGAGAAAAAGTAGAAAGAAAGAATTAGTAGAAGAAAGAAAGAGAGAGGGAAAGAAAGGAAGAAGGGAAGAAAGGAAGGAAGGAAGGAAGGAAGGAAGAAAGGAGGGAGGGTGGGAGGAAGGATGGAAAGAAAGAAAGAAAGGAGGGACGGAGGGAGGAATGAAAGCAAAAGGAAGAGTGAATGGAAGAAGGGACGGAGGGAGGGAGGAAGGAAAGAAAGAAAGAAAGACAGGAGGGAGGGAGGGAGGAAGGAAAGAAAAAGAAAGTGGAAAGAAGAAGGGTGGGAGGGAGGGAGGGAGGAAAGAAAAAGAAAGAAGGAAAGGAGGGGCGGAGGGAGGGAGGGAGGAAGGGAAGGTAGGAAAAAAAGAAAGAGCAGGTAAAGTAAAATAGAATAAAGTATGAAATATAGTAGCGTTATTAAAATTAAAAAGTAATTATTGAAAAAAAAAACGGACAGATAGAACCCTGGGACATATGGTGGAAGCAAAGCTATACAGAGAGAATCTTACACAGAAGATTACACATACACATTCACAAAAAGAGAGCAGGGGGAAAAATCAAAAATCTTGCTCTCCAAGTCCACCTCCTCAATTTGGGTTACTTCGTTGTAAAAAGAGGAAAAGGGCGAGAAGTCTGAAATCTTGCTCTCTAAGTCCACCTCCTTAATTTGGGATAATTCGTTGTAAAAAGAGGAAAAGGGGGGAAAGTCTTAAATCTTGTCCTCAAAGTCCACTTCCTCAATTTGGGATGATTCGCTGTCTATTCATGCACTCCACAGACGCAGGGCACAAGTGGACCGTGGAGCTTTAATCCGCTGCCTCCGAGGCTGCACAGAGAGATTTCCCTGTCTCTTCTCTGCTCTCACAGCTCCCGGGTCTCAGCCTTGGACCTGGCCCCGCCTCTGCGCGTAGGCCGCTGGAGGGCGTCCGTTCTTCGCTCAGACAGGACGGGTTTAAAGGAGCCGCTGATGCGGGGGCTCTGCCTCACTCAGGCAGAGGGGCAGAGGGGAGGGAGGGGCGCGCAGTGTGGGGTGGGCTTGCAGCGGCAGAGGCCGGCGTGACGTTGCAGCAGCCCGGGGCGCTCCGTGCGCTTTCCCGGGAAAGCCGTCCCCGGGTCCCGGGACCCCGGCAGTGGCGGGGTGCACAGGCCCCCCGGAAGGTGGGGTGGACAGTGACCCGCGCTCGCACACAGGCCCCGCGGCGGCGGCAGCAGCAGCAGCCCCAGCGTCCCACGCCCGTCTCCGGGGTCCGCGCCTTTAGCCGCTGCTCGCGCCCGTCTCCGGCGCTTCCCAAAGCAGCCCTCTTAATGCCCTCTCCTCGCGCACCAGGAAACAAAAGGGAAAAAAGTCTCTTGCCTCTTCGGCAGCTCCAGACCCTTTCCCCGGACTCCCTCCGGGCTAGCCGTGGTGCACTAACCCCCTCAGGCTCTCTTCCTGCCGCCAGCCCCAGTCCTCTCCCTGCGCTCCGACTGAAAGCTGATACCCGAGCCTCAGCTCCCAGCCCCGCCCGCCCCGGCGGCCAAGCAGACAAGCCTCTCGGGCTTGTGTGTGCCTAAGGGCACCGATCCTCTGTGCCGGAATCTCTCCGCTTTGCCCTCCACACCCCTGTTGCTGTGCTCTCCTCCGCTACTCCGAAGCTTTCCCCCTCCGCCACCTGCAGTCTCCGCCCGCAAAGGGGCTTGTAGTGTGTGGAAACCTTCCCCCCTTCACGGCTCCCTCCCACTGGTGCAGGTCCCGTCCCTATCCTATTGTCTCTGTTTATTCTTTTTTCTTTTGTCCTACCCAGGTATGTGGGGAGTTTCTTGCCTTTTGGGGGGTCTGAGGTCTTCTGTCAGCGTTCAGTAGGTGTTCTGTAGGAGTTGTTCCACGTGTAGATGAATTTCTGATGTATCTGTGGGGAGGAAGGTGATCTCCGCGTCTTACTCTTCCGCCATCTTCCTCCGGGGTCGAATATGGGGTTTTGTATCCAGTAAAGTTGCTATAGCCCATGAAATAAGACAAAGAATTAAAAGATATTAAGATTGAAAATGAAGAAATAAGACTCTCATCACTTGCAGATGATATCATTAAGTGCTTGAAAAATCCCCCCAGATCTACAAATTATTAGAATTAATAAGTAAAAATAGCAACTTTACTGGAAACCAAACCCCTTTGTTTATTTTTGATGGTTCTTTCTCCAAACCCTCTGGTTACTCCCTCACACTCATGCTCTGAGCTGTAGGAGAGTCTCTGCAGGTCTCTGGGGTTCTCTCTGTGTGCAGCTCTCCTCTCTCGTACTCTTGCCTGAACTCTTGCTGCCTTTGTCTGTCTCAATTCAGGGGTTTTCCAGTAATCTCCTCAGTTCCCCTTCCCTGTGTGTGGCCTGCCAACTCCACAAGCATGGTAAACTGGGGCAATCCCGGCACTCACCTTGTTTGTTTCCATCTCTCATAGATCGTTGTCCTGCTTTGTTGCTTGATATCCAGTGTTTTGAAAACTGCTGATTCATGCATTTTGTCTGTTTTTGTTTGTTTGTATCTGTCAGGTTGGAAGGTACATCCAGCTGTTGACTGAAAAAAAAATTGCACAACATGAGTGTTGTGAGTTAAGTTTTATTTGGGGCCAAATGAGGACTATAGCCCAGGGGACGACATTTCAGATAGCTCTGAGAAAGTGCCCCCAAAAAGTAGGGGGGAAGGTCAGTGTTATATATAATTTTAGTGAAGGGGGGACGTCAAGCACACATTGCGGCAGAGGGTGGCTGCTTGTCACGAGGAGCAGAAGTCACCATTGATGATTTTAGTGCTTTTCTAGGTACGAGGAGATGCAAGAATTGGGCTCATAAAATTTTCTCCTGAAAATATCTAACTATCTAAAAACCTGATCTGCCCATTTTTCCCAGAGCACAGAGGGCCTCATTCCTGATCTCCACCCTGAACTCCTTTCAGGGGTGTTGAAGGTCGGCAGCTGCAGCGGCTCATGATTTAAACCTTGTAGAGGTAGATGGCAAGAGCCAGTTTGTAGGTGGCACGGTCCTTATTACTCCATTTGGCTTTGCGCAAACGTCTAAGAGAAGGATTTTGTAATTAGGGACTTTAGTTTCTCTTTCTGTTGGAACTACTGATATCTCTGAACAAAAACATGTTAGGCTGAAAAAAAAATCTAGTCCAGATTGGAAGATGAATTTCTTGCCTCTGGGTCTGGTATAGAAATTTCAAAGTTGATAACAGAGCTATCTTCTTTTTTTTTTTTTTTGCAGTACACGGGCCTCTCACTGTTGTGGCCTCTCCCGTTGCGGAGCACAGGCTCCGGACGCACAGGCTCAGCGGCCATGGCTCACGGGCCCAGCTGCTCCGTGGCATGTGGGATCTTCCCGGACCGGGGCACGAACCCGTGTCCCCTGCATCGGCAGGTGGATTCTCAACCACTGCGCCACCAGGGAAGCCCCAGAGCTATCTTCTTTAGCCAAGCTGACAGTGCCAATCAGTCATTGTTCAGACACTTTTACTATTTCTGTCTCCAATTCTTCCGGACGTTGGCAACTTGTCTTCCTAAACCTTAGGTTTGGAGGAAACTGCCTTAATCTGAGCTATCTTGGGGATATACCTCTCAGTTTATAGACTGCTTCTTGATCCCTAAGACATAAATATTCTTATTCTTGCTTGTTACTATTTAAACGAGGGCTACAACTACAGCCTTGGCCTGCGGTCTATTTATGTATGTCCTGAAAGCTAAGACTGGTTTCTACCTTTTAAAAGCGTTATTAAAACAAATATGCAGAAGAGACTGTAAGTGACCCACAGAGTCTGAAATATTTATTCTCTCATCCCTTGCTGAAAGAGTTTGCTGACCCCTGATGTAAATAACTTACTGTTTAGGCCATGTTTATTTCTCATTAAGGGAATGAACTCTGAATTTGGACTGAGTTCAAATCCCAGTTTTTTACATCTCTGTTATCTAAGGAAAGTTACTCAACATCTTTATTAGCTTGATTACCTTAACTGAAAGATAGGAATAACACTAGTAGCTCATAGATCTTCATTTTATTTCTAGTAGGTCATAGATATATGAGGATTTAATGGGATAATGTTTATATAATAATTCATGTAGTGCCTAGGATTTGGTTAGAGTTCAAGAAATGTTAACTATTCTATTAGTTCATTTTTTCCTTGTATTTATAGTGTCCTACAAGTGTTTCTATTTTTGGTAGTAGGTTCTTAATCTCATACAGCAAATTGACCAAATAACTCCTTAACTTAGGTTTAATGGTGTTTATAAACATTGTTTAGGATTCTTTTTTGTTGTTGTTGTTGTTGAAATAATGTCCTGTGGAATACCTCCTGACTTGCCTCTTGTTTCGTGAACCATAATGAGTATTGTTCAGCATTTCTTCAGTTTCTTCTTTGTGGAGATTTTCTGAGTTTATTAGGGCTTGCAGGGCATTTGGGTCAATGAGAATAGATGGTATTCTATTATAGAATAGATGGTATATAAGTGAATATTATTTAAAATACTGAATTATCTTAGAGTATTTCACAGAGTTAGGCTCTTCTGGTTTGGAAAGATGAGCAGAATAGGTATGTTTTCCTGCATCTATTGTTCAAGTTTTTAAATCTTAGCAAGTAAAATGAGCAAATTTAAAATATCTGATCTTTATACCTTAACGTCTCCAAATGTCCCTTCTTTGCACCTATATTTACTTCCAAAATCCCCTCCATGATCAGTCATCCTCATCCCGGTGATGTGCAAGGTATTAACCCATGAAGGATGCCATGAACCAGAAAGTTAATGAACTACTCGTTTCCTGGGAGCAAATTTTAAAAATGAGAGAGAAGTACATCGTCCTGAGCATTTGCACAGTTGCAAAAACACAGAATTTTAAGTAGGAGTATTAGGTATTTGACTTGTACCTGAACCATAAGGAAATCTCAGTGGCTTTGAAAATTATTAAATTGGCCATTTGTAGAACCCATTAAACTTAGTGGCCCACATTATACTCCAGTGAAGAGCCACACGCCTCAACTCTTTCCTGGTTCTTTACCACGTGAAGAGCACAGCTGACAGATGATTTATAATTCTACTCTTATAGAATATACATAATTTAAGCTTAGTAAAGCATCCTATAAGACAGATAGCAGGAACCTGAATATATTCATAAACATATATGTGTTTGCTAAGCTCTTTCCTGGGATAGGCTTTTATAGCACTAAGTCTTTTACTTATTTACAATGGACACCAAACATTAAAAAAAATTAAATAGACGACTTTTTCTCAATATTATACCCATCTTATTAAGCATGTGGGTTATATATTGGAAATGAAGTAGGATGCCTAATATATAATTTTAAAACACCTGCTTATATACCTCAGTAACCTAAATATCAAAATAACAGTATCAGGGTATTTTGCTTTCTCCAAGTTATTCTAATTTGCTGTGACAGAGATGTGGATTCGAAATTTTTCTCACTTTTTTGGGGTTACACATTCACTTATTTAACAACTCTCACTCAGATGCTTTCTTTCTTTAGTCCTAACAGGGTAGGCAGGAATTAACCTACAGAGAGCCTATCCTTAGGTACCTTACAGTCTCGTGCGTAGGAAGAAAACAAACAAATTAAAAATAGCTACATATGTACAATTTTATTCATTCATTTAATATGTGAAGCGCTACTCTAGATGCTGGGAATTTGTAGTGAACAAGACAAGTTTCCTGCTCTCTGGGAACTTATGACACATTGGCAGACATTGAAAATTAAAAGTACAATAAACATATGTGGTTATTATTGAAGGAATCCAACGGCTGCTCACAATAGAATAACTCCCAACAACTACAATTTCTTAGGAATACGGTAATACAGATGTCTTTAAGCAGAATGAAAGTCACGTTTTTATTATGAGTCAGGTCCACCCTGCAGAAATGCTTCAGTTTTACTCACAAGTGAACAAAACAGAATAACTTCCTCTAATTTGCCTTGAAATTCATAATATAAAGCAGCAGATGGCGCCATCACCTCATTCACGTCTGCTTGATTTTGCTAAATCTTTTTAATGAATTCGTATTGACTCAGCGCAGATCACACCCCACAGGGATTCTGTTTTCTTTTTTTAGTTACCCTGTATCTTTCTTATTCACCATCCAAGGATACTAGCTGGGCTTAAAGACCCATTATCGTTTTGCTGGTGAGGAAACAAGCAGAGAAAATGAAACAATACATCTAAACTCACCCAGTTAATCCAGTGACAGAATCAGGAGGGATGTGGTTCATTCGTTAGCTAGAATGTGGACTTTGAATTTAGAAGTTCTGCCAATAACTTGGAGATTTTTTCCCCCTCTGCAATTCAGTTGCCTTATCTCAGGTTGTTTCCACTTTTAAAAATAAATGAATAGAATATACCAGGTGAATAGCTTCCAAATATTTTATGGGTTCAATAAAATTATGTACTAAATTCCCAGATATAAAACAAGTAAAATCAGTGATGCTCTGGTTGTATTGATACTGGGACAGTCTAGACTCTTTCCTGTTTGGCTTGTACTGCATCACATTTTGCTATATTTTTCTTCCTATTAAAGATGACACAACGGGCTTCCCTGGTGGCGCAGTGGTTGAGAGTCCGTCTGCCGATGCAGGGAACACGGGTTCTTGCCCCGGTCCGGGAAGATCCCACATGCCGTGGAGTGGCTGGGCCCGTGAGCCATGGCCGCTGAGCCTGCGCGTCCGGAGCCTGTGCTCCGCAACGGGAGAGGTCACAACAGTGAGAGGCCCGCGTACCGCAAAAAAAAATTTTTAAAAAAAGATGATACAGAGTTTAAAGGTACAGGAAAAAAGAAAATATAGTCAACGTATTTGACCAAAACATGACTGGCCAATACAGTAACAAAAGCAAATGCAATAGAGAAAGAAGAGCCACAGTGGGTGGAAAAAACAGGGACAATGCCACAGGTAAACTAAAACAAATAAACATACATACGAGAAACACCTCCCACTTGAAAATAACACCCACCATTCTTTGTTTTCCCCTGCTCTCCACAGTCAATTTAAAGACAACTTGGTTGTGATTTGGGACTAGAAATTGGAATTACCAACAGTTTAGTTCTTAGTTCATAAGAAGTATAATTGTTAGTGTTCTTGCCTATTTCCCCCAATAGGCAGGACCATTAAGACACTGGTCTAGACATTGGACATAGAATACCTATAGAGACAGAATGCTTGTCCTTTTGGAGTTTATAAGCTGAACCAGACAATAGCATTAGGTGATTTTAGGCTATAATATAGGTAGGCACTTATATATATTTTGTACGTGTATTATTATTTTTAAAGTATTTTTGCTTACTTCTCATAATCTTTTATACGTATATTTACTGATAACCTACAATCAATCAGAAACTAGTCTAGGTTCTTGGGATATATATGTGAATGAGCAAGGAATGAACAAGCAAGGTTCCTAACTCATGGGGCTTACAAACATGGAGACATGGCGAGTCTAACTACAAACAGATGAGATGTATTCCAATAGTGTGAAGTACTTCAAAGAAAAAAAAGAAAAGCTGTCTAATGTGATTCAGTGCGATGGAGAGGTGCTGTGGTCATATTCTGCGTCAGACTGAATGATCAGGGAAGACCTACCAGAAAGAGTGATATTTGAACTAAGAACTAATTATCAAGAAAAAGCCCACCATGCAAAGTTCTCAAGGCAAAGCGTATTAGCCAAAGTATAAGCGCAAAATTCCTGAGACAGGAACAACTTGATGTGTTTGTGTGATCAAAAAGAATATTATATGATATAACTTATATGTGGAATCTAAAAAATAGTACAAATTAACTTATTTACAAAACAGAAATAGACTCACAGACATAGAAAATAAACTTATGGTTACTGAAGGGGAAGGGGTTGGGAGGGACAAATTGGTAGTATGAGATTAACAGATGCACACTACCATATATAAAATAGATAAACAATAGATAAACAGCAAGGATTTACTATATAGCAAGGAACTACATTCAATATCTTGTAATAAACTATAATGGAAAAGAATTTAAAAAACAAATATAGACACACACACACACATGTATATACATATATATATATGTATCCAAATCATTTTGCTGTATAAAACTTAGAGGAAAACATAGGCAGAACACACTTTGACATAAATCGCAGCAATATCTTTTTCTCTCCATCTCCCAGAGTAATGGAAATAAAAACAAAAGTAAACAAATGGGACCTGATTAAACTTAAAAGCTTTTGCACTGCAAAGGAAACCACAAACAAAACGAAAAGACAACCCACAGAAAATATTTGCAAATGATGCGACCAACAGGGGATTAATTTCCAAAATTATTACAAACAGCTCATGCAGCTCAATACCCAAAAAACAAACAACCCAATCAAAAACAGGGGCAGAAGACCTAAATATTTCTCAAAAAAAGACATACGGATGGCCAAGAGGCACATGAAAAATGCTCAACATCACTAATTATTAGAGAAATGCAAATCAAAACTACAATGAGATATCACCTCACACCAGTCAGAATGGCCATCATAAAAAGATCTACAAACAATAAATGCTGCAGAGGGTGTGGAGAAAAGGGAACCCTCTTGCACTGTTGGTGGGAATGTAAATTGGTACAGACACTATAGAGAACTGGATGGAGGTTCCTTAAAAAAAACTAAAAATAGAGCTATTATATGATCCAGAAATCCCACTCCTGGGCATTTATTCAGAGAAAATCATGTTTCGAAAGGATACATGTACCCCAGTGTTCATTGCAGCACTCTTTGCAATAGCCAAGACATGGAAACAACCTAAATGTCCATCAACAGATGAATGGATAAAGAAGATGTGGTATATATATATATAAGACAAATATCATATGACATCGCTTATATGTGGAATCTTAAAAAAATGGTGTAAATGAACTTATTTACAAAACAGAAACAGAGAATGAACTTATGGTTACTAGCAGGGAAGAGTAGTGGGGAGGGATAGATTGGGAGTTTGGGATTGACGTGTACACGCTGCAATATTTAAAATAGATAGCCAATAAGGACCTACTATAAAAAATTAATTAATTAAAAAAATTAAAGACAAGCCACTATTGAGAACACAAAAAAATGAATATAGACGTATAAATATACACATATGTATATGTATATATATATCCATGTCATTTTGCTGTACACTTGAAACTAACACAATATTGTAAATCAACTATACTTAAATTAAAAAAAAAATAAAAGAAGGCCAGTGTTTCAAGACCATGAACAGTGAAGGAGAGATGGCTAGGAAATTAAGTCAGAAAGATAGTCAGGCATAACTGCTTCCTTGGTGGTGCAGTGGTTAAGAATCCACCTGCCAATGCAGGGGACATGGGTTCGAGCCCTGGTACGGGAAGTTTCCACGTGCTGCGGAGCAGCTAAGCCCTTGAGCCACAACTACTTGTAGCCTGCATGCCTAGAGCCTGTGCTCTGCAAGAAGAGAAACCACCGCAATGAGAAGCCCGTGCACTGCAACGAAGAGTTCCCCCCATTCACCGCAACTAGAGAAAGCCCGCATGCAGCAACGAAGACCGCAGCCAAAAATAAAATAAATAAATTTATATATATATATATATAAGAAAAAGAAAGATAGGCATCAGATTATTTAGATCCTTATAGGACAGAGAAGATAAAACCAATGAGTGTTCAGCTGGCAATAAGGGGGTGGTGAATTGTCTGTAGAGAATTAAAATAATAATTTTTACTAGAAGTCAGTTTGCTTTTTATAATCACCATGTACCAGCAATACTAACGTCAGTGATAAAGTATTCCCTGAAAATATCTTTTGCTGCCCAAAGTTTTAAACTATTATGGTGGTGACTGTCGAATTTTAAAAGTCTCTGTTTATCTATTTAAAAGTCTCTGTTTATCTATTTATCTACACAGTCGATTCTTGTTATTCATGGTAGTCACGTTCTATAGAGCCACAGAGAACACTGAACAACCTCTGCTTCTAGGGGAAATGCAAGGTTACTTTCCTCTAAGAGTCTTGTCCCAACATTTTAATCAACAGATTGATATATAACCTTGCTTTATATATGTTTCTCTTTAGAGACACATTTGTTAATATATACTGTTGATTCACGAACAATGATGTCATGGCCAGCAGCACTATGACGCGTGACTGAATAAAGCTTCTCTAACACACATATTTTCTTTATAAGGCACATCACAGCCTTCTTGAGGGTAGGAACACTAGACAGCACTTCAACTCTATGCTTGAGGGTATTTAAAACAGGGAAATAACCAACAAAAAGTGAAAAAATGAGAACAGTATAGCACTAAATAGACCATGAAAATGACACTCATTTATGGTAGGAGAGCTGGAACAAGAAGGCAGACTATTGCCTTGTTCAGACTCATCTGGGATCAAGCATGTTGGGCAAGTCAAATTTTTTTACTACTCTGCGCATGCCTGTGAATGATCATGAGTATTGATTTAAGGATGACAAATAGATCTTAACAAGTAGGTACATTTGCAATTCTGGAACCCATGAATAATGAAGATAAACTATATCTATATTAATACAAATAAATATACATTTATATTTCACGTAGCAGGTTTGTATCACTTTTCCTTTAGTAAACATTGTATTCTGCATGGAAGTAAATTCACAGAACTTCCAGTTATACTGACATATGTAGTTTGGGAACGTGTTGGAAAGGTTTGGAATTGCTCAAGTCCACTCAGAGCACCACTTGGTTTGCATTATTTGTAGCTACCATTTTGGAACATTTCTGGGTTTAAAGGGTAGATTTGAAATAAACATTCATAGGATTGCACTGTGATTATAAAGTCAAAGAAATAGAACTTGAGTTACTTCAATTGTCATTCTATGTGACCATTTGTAATTATTATTTGTACTTGTACAATTTTGCAACCTGCAGAGACATTTTGAAAGATTCTAAAATTGATCCTGAAGAAACAAAGAGCAATCTTGCAATTTCTGGAATAATTGTGAAATAGGATTTTTCTAAATCTTTGGCACACATATCCTATGTGTAAACCTTTTTCCCATTTGTGCATCTGTTCCTTCATTGAAAGAAACTTTTCAAAATTAAAATAAGCAAAGAATGGTCTTAAATCAATTATGAGCAAATAAATTGATGTGTCTGGGAAGGCAGTCTACTCAACCCGATCACTTGAAAAAGAGTAATTTTGACAATATCATTGACAAATTTGGAGAAGGACAGAGTCCAAAACAGAAATTGTAATATTGTTATTTATTGCTGTGACATGCCTCTATGTAGGTATAAATTTTTTCTTCCTTTCCAAAAAAAAAGGTGTTGCTATAATTGAAAGATTTTATCCATATAATTAAAAGTAGCTTGCACAATATTTATTTTTATTTTAATATACATATTTATATGCACATTTTAATTTTTACTGGCATGATTTTATACACAAAGTTCAATTAAAAATATTCACTGCCTACATTTGTTTTCTGCCATTATTATCATTCATTCCGTTTCATGATTATTACTAAAAATTATTTTCTTGTATAGAGGAGAGGGAAGAAAAAGTAATAACAATAAATGAACTGTTCAAAAAACTGTGGGTACACCACTGCTCAAGGAACTCAAGGATTAGTGAGGAAGACAGTTGTAAGTATCTAACAATAAGGAAATGATACATGGATAGCATTTCTTCCTTGGGGAGACAGGGAAGTTTCAAATACAAGTGCCATATGAGAGGGATGTTTATATACACTATACACACTTCCCCCCAGTCAAATGGAAGGAAAGGGGCTCAAGGCAGAGAGATAGCAGAGGTTACATGTGGAATGTGAACAGTGTAACTGGAACCATGAAACCATAAACAGATTCAGAAAAGAGAAGGTGGATTGGGAAAAGATGGTGAAGGGCACATTTTCACCAAGAAGGATTTATTGATTATAAAGTGAGCTTTTCACTTAATTAAAAATTTTAGGGACTCTAGGAAAGGATTCTATGTCATTTGTAGTAAGCATAATTTAACCCTGGAAAGAGTGTTGTGAATAAAGCTAAGTGATTTTTGTGGTCTGCCCAAGGCTGGGCATACTGAAATAATTTAAATAATATATTTTGGTCTTTATCCTCCAGATAAAATGTGAAATCAGTTAGGATGGGGATTGGGTCTCATGCTTCTTTGTATCCAGGCTTCTGAGAATATAGTAAATGTTCACTCCATGTTTAATTGCTTAGTAGATGGATGGAGGAACAAAGGGAAAGGAACCAAGTTAGCATTCAAACTAGAGGTGAAATTTGAAGACTTTTTTTTTGAAATTTGTGAACATAAATGGGGAAGTTATTTGAAATGTTGCAATCTCCTGAAGGCTTACATTTTCTTCTTCTACAATGGTTCTTAAGTGAATGCTTAGTTTGTTTTTAATAATCTTGTTTTCTATTTAATTCATTTATTTCTATATATTCATATATTTATTTCTCTTTATTCATTTATTTATATAAAATTTCCAAAAAGTCACATTGGACTTATGCCTCAGGATCTCCTGTGTTTCCTTTCCTGGTGTAGCATTCATTCTGGTAAACTTACCAAAATAGATACTTATTTGGGAAGGATATTATTTTTGAGATTTAATTGTGGGAGCAAACACTACCGTTAACAACAGTTTAACATATGTAGAAATGAGGGTATGACCAGGCTAATTCAGCTGTACTGAATGCAGTTCTTTAAGTTGCTTTATTGGTGCAATATTCAACCTAACTCTTCATTCAATTTATTGTATTTTTAGTTTATAAAATGTGTTTTCACTTCTAAGACCTTTTCTCAGATTTCTCATTTTTCTTTGAAGAAAAAACTTGCTGTATAAATGCAATTTTTCATTAAATCTCACTGAGAATGTAAATTAGTTGTTATTTGCTGAGTTTTGTTTGTTGTTTGGTTGGTTAGATTGGTTTGTTTTTCACCTGCTTCTTACACTACTGTTTAACCAAGGGTATTTTTCTCAGAATATGCAAACTGTCTTTCCCCACCCACTCCTGCCGTCTTTTTTTTTTTTTTTTTTTTTTTTAATTTGCTGCACCTCGAGGCTTGCTTGCGGGATCTTAGTTCTCCAGCCAGGGATCGAACCCAGCTCCTGCAGTGAAAGTGTTAAGTCCTAACCACCGGACCGCCAAGGAATTCCCCCTCCTGCCTTGTAAAATGCTGACGGATTATTTTTCCTAGTTTGTCCATGATTTGTGTAATCCCTGCTTAACTGTTTTAGTCCTGGACAAAAGAGAAGGCTAAAGTTTACATTCACTGAAAATTTTCTTTGACAACTTAAAGAGTCAGTTGTTTCTGTAGGATTGTGATTAAATAGAGGATGGCAGTCAAAGAAAATAAAAGTTATTACATAAAGATTCTCCCATTGTGCGTGGGGGGTCTGAATCAATAGTAAAACGCTTTTTATTACCTCCTAGAAGGTGCTCCCCTCATTACTGTTCTCTAGTTCTACTTAGTTTTTTTTTTTTAATTAGTTTCTGCTTTATAACAAAGTGAATCAGTCATACATATACATCTGTTCCCACATCCCTTCCCTCATGCATCTCCCTCCCTCCCACCCTCCCCATCCCACCCCTCCAGGCGGTCACAAAGCACCGAGCTGATCTCCCTGTGCTCTGTGGCTGCTTCCCACTATCTATCTACCTTACGTTTGGTAGTGTATATATGTCCATGCCTCTCTTTCGCTTTGTCACAGCTTACCCTTCCCCCTCCCCATATCCTCAAGTCCATTCTCAAGTAGGTCTGTGTCTTTATTCCCGTTTTGCCCCTAGGTCCTTCATGACTTTTTTTTTTTTTTAAATTCCGTATATATGTGTTAGCATACGGTATTTGTCTTTCTCTTTCTGACTTACTTCACTCTGTATGACAGACTCTAGGTCTATCCACCTCATTACAAATAGCTCAGTTTCGTTTCTTTTTATGGCTGAGTAATATTCCATTGTATATATGTGCCACATCTTCTTTATCCATTCATCCGATGATGGACACTTAGGTTGTTTCCAGCTCCGGGCTATTGTGAATAGAGCTGCAATGAACATTTTGCTACATGTCTCTTTTGGAATTATGGTTTTCTCAGGGTATATGCCTAGTAGTGGGATTGCTGGGTCATATGGTAGTTCTATTTGTAGTTTTTTAAGGAACCTCCATACTGTCCTCCATAGTGGCTGTACCAATTCACATTCCCACCAGCAGTGCAAGAGTGTTCCCTTTTTTCCACACCCTCTCCAGCATTTATTGTTTCTAGATTTCTTGATGATGGCCATTCTGACTGGTGTGAGATGATATCTCATTGTAGTTTTGATTTGCATTTCTCTAATGATTAATGATGTTGAGCATTCTTTCATGTGTTTGTTGGCAGTCTGTATATCTTCTTTGGAGAAATGCCTATTTAAGTCTTCTGCCCATTTTTGGATTGGGTTGTTTGTTTTTTTGCTATTGAGCTGCATGAGCTGTTTATAAATTTTGGAGATTAATCCTTTGTCAGTTGCTTCATTTAGTTCTACTTAGTTGACTGACGTTTCTTCCTTAAGCCAATTTATTCACTCTGAGAAAAAAATCCCTTTCTTTCCAGCTCTCCTCTGCTTTCCCAAGGGCTGCATTATCGAACTGGATGTCTGATGGAGGTCGAGATTAGATCCACATCACTACTTTGCGCCTGTGAAAAGTTAGTAAAACTTTCGTGGCAGGCTAGGTAAGAGGGTGAATTTTATTTTTTTCCACTGACCTCTCTTCCATTGTGATATGTATTAATGAGAACTGTAGAAATCTTGGAACAGAACAACTCCATCCAAACCTTTGCACTAAGACATTGGACAAACTCTAAGATGGTTTCTAGTAGTTTAAGGCTGTGTCCTGGAATGATCCCAGATCCCTTTAAAATGCCTGCCTGAGAAAGTTCATTGCTGCCAGGAGAATTTACTCTTTGTTCGTGAGAGAGTGGCATGGACATATATACACTACCAAATGTAAAACCGATAGCTAGTGGGAAGCAGCTGCATCGTATGGGGAGATCAGCTCAGTCCTTTGGGACCACCTAGAGGGGTGGGATAGGGAGGGTGGGAGGGAGATGCAAGAGGGAGGGGATATGGGGATATATGTGTATAGCTGATTCACTTTGTTATACAGCAGAAGCTAACACACCACTGTAAAGCAATTATACTCCAGTAAAGATGTTAAAAAAAAACCCACACATACACACACAAAAAAAATAAAATAAAATAAACAAATAAAATCCTCTCTCTGCCCTTTGAGGTGTAAAGCTACCACCTAAAACTTTCCTCAGGGTCCTGAGAGCCATCTCTGAAAGCAAACACTCAGGGAATTAGTTAGGGAGATAACCTGCCCTCTTCCAGTCCCCATGGGAGGGTAGGGCCCTAGCTTCAGTGGGGCACAACCTTGCTGCAATATGCAACACTCTCCCCTGTCCAAAGGATGAAGAAGCTTGTTTTTCTTCCGGAGAAGCACCAATGAACAAATCCGCATGGTCTAGTCACATGGATTAACCCTCTTAATACCACTCAGTTCCTTTCCCTCAGCACAGCCCAGCCTTTAAAAAGTCGCTAGTCTTTTGTTTGGGGGAAGTTGAGTTCAGTTTATGCTGGGCTCTCTTCTCTGTTATAATCGTATTACTGAAGGAAATCTGTCCTCACCACTTTTTTTTTTAACATCTTTATTGGAGTATAGTTGCTTTACAATGCTGTGTTAGTTGCTGCTGTATAACAAAGTGAATCAGCATATGTATACATATATCCCCATATCCTCTCCACCTTGCATCTCCCTCCCACCCTCCCTATCTCACCCCTCTAGGTGGTCACAAAGCACCGAGCGGATCTCCCTGTGCTATGCAGCTGCTTCCCACTAGCCATCTATTTTACATTTGGTAGTATATATAAGTCCGTGCCACTCTCTCCCTTCGTTCCAGCTTACCTTTCCCCCTCCCCATGTCCTCAAGTCCATTCTCTATGTCTGCATCTTTATTCCTATCCTGCCCCTAAGTTCTTCAGAACCTTTTTTTTTTTTTTAGATTCTATATATATGTGTTAGCATATGGTATTTGTTTTTCTCTTTCTGACTTACTTCACTCTGTAGGACAGACTCTAGGTCCATCCACCTCACTACAAATAACTCAATTTCATTTCTTTTTATGGCTGAGTAATATTCCATTGTATATGTGCCACATCTTCTTTATCCATTCATCTGTCGATGGACACTTACGTTGCTTCCATGACCTGGCTATTGTAAATAGAGCTGCAGTGAACATTGTGGTACATGACTCTTTTTGAATTATGGTTTTCTCAGGGTATATGCCCAGTAATGGCATTGCTGGGTGACGTGGTAGTTCTCTTTTCAGTTTTTTAAGGAACCTCCATATTGTTCTCTATAGAGACTGTATCAAGTTACATTTAATGAGTGTCTGGTTTTATCTTTGACAACAGTCAGTTATCTCTTCCATTCTGCTTGCTTTGAAGTCTTGTGAACAGATGGATACCTCTCAGGTTTCTAGCAATGATAAATGTTTTTCCATATCTTATTAACTTGGAGATTACTGTGGAAATTGGCAAAGAGGAAACATTAAGCATTTAACATAGTATTTCAGTTCCAGAATTCTCCATAAGCTGTTACTTGCAATATACGTGTACAGAATGGTGAAGGGGTCAGGGTAGCATTACAGAAAAGATCATGAGTTTTGCAGTAAGAGTGGACTTTGGTTTGATTCCTTGCTTCATTATTTTTATTAGTTTCTTAAAACTGAGCAAGGGGGTAAAATTTCTATGTCTCAGTTTTGTCATTTGAAAATAGGACTACACAACAAGTTCCTACAGTCTAGCACAGGAAACCATATTCAATACCTTGTAATAAACCATAAGGAAAAGAATATGAAAAATATATATCTGAATCAGTTTGCTGTACACCAGAAACTAACACAACATTGTAAATCAACTATACTTAAAAAAGAAAATAGGACTAATAGTGCCTATCTCATAGACTTGTTGGGAAACTGAGATTGTATGAGAAAACATGTGCAATAGATAGTACTTAGCTCATAATCGTTGTTGAATAAATAATTTTCTACTTTGTATTATAAATCTCTGACAAGCCCCAAAGAGATTTGTTTCCTCTCTCTGTTGTTACAACAATGTACCTCCTTATGGTATCCTTCATGAACCTATCTGTGGGTTTCCTCCTTTACTCAATGAGCTTCTTCACAGGTATCATTTATCCTTTGATCCCCACCTCCTGTCAATTGAAAAGATGGACATTTGATACATGTTTACTGAGAGAGCAGTACATGAATAAATGAATGAATTAACAGTTGTAACAAAGTATTGGTGAACTCAAGAGACCAAAATTGTTTTAAGTTTACATAGGCCAAGTCAATTAATGATGTCCAGTTCGGTTGTGAGAATAATGAAAGCGGCATAAGACATTAATAGCTTCATTTTTCTTATGTTTGATCTGAAACAAAGATCTATCTATTGTGCTACTTTATAATTTTCTTAAGAATCATCAGTCTCAGAAACAGGATCTAAAGGTACCAATGGGAAATTACCACAGCATATTTTTCATTTCCTGCTTTTGGGTATCTGGTTGGACTGCTTGTGCTCAACTTGTTAAAGCCTAGTAAATGCCTCCCCCATGTGACTTGACTCATAGGTCGTCTTTTGCCCACAGGCAGTTGTCTTTGGAGAAGAGAAGAAAGAGCTCTTGTATGCTGAGGCAACTCAGGAACTCAATAGAACAATGGAATACCATTCTTCCATAGAAAATTTGGATGAAGATGGATATACTCAATTAGACTTCAGCTCTTGCAATATCATCAGGAAATCTGTGGTCGCAGAGAAAGGTATATTTTTTTTCTTTCTGACTTCAACATTTACATTCTCATCAACTAAAACTGGAAGTGGAAAAAATTGGAGAGACACAATTTGTCGGGCTTTTATTAATACATTGTAAAAGGTTTTCAGAAATCACTGAAGATAATTTGAAGGTGCACTAAGACTTTTGGTAACCATTCAGTGACTAGTCATTAGTACAGCTGACCCTTAAACAACACGGGTTTGAACGGCACAGGTCCACTTATACACGGATGTTTTTCAAAAGTAAATACTACAGTACTACATGATCTGCTGTTGGTTGAATCCATGGATTCCAAACTGTGGATATGGAAGAACTGAGATACAGAGGGCCAACTCTAAGTTATATGGGGATTTTTGACTTTGGGGAGGGGCGGTGCCCCTAATCCCTGTGTCATTCAAGGGTCAACTGTGTTTAAGTTAATTATTATGATTATAGAAAATACAATTTCTCTGTTCTATAGGGACAGACACTTCAAAAATAAGGAGTTGGTAATAAGTGTGATGAAATGCAAAGCTGGAAGAATTTCAATAGGAGCGACTTGTTTATTTGACAGAAAAGAGTAAATTGCAGAATGGAGGTCAAGGAAACAAAGAAGTGTAAATGAACAACATCAGGATATTGGAGATAAGAATGCAAAGATGGAAAAAACAACGTGTGGTTTTATGGAAAAGGCCAAAGGGAAGTCAGAAGTCATAGGGTTTAGAATCCTGAGTCTGTTTTTGTGTGTGTGTGTGTGTGGTAATGAGATTGATTTGGAATTTTTTTTTTAAACAAAAGGGAGTTCTTTGTATACCAGTGAAGAAATATATATGTATTAGACAAAAAGATCCCATTATCAGGACATGAGTCTTAGACATAAGGTAAAAGAGGTGAAATCTGGAGAAGGGCATTAAAAGATTTCTCTCTTCACTGAATGAGCAATTTATTCTCCTCTATGATCCCCCTATTTGACAATTCTCTGAAATGCTCTTATTTCTTATTCTCAGTTTTTAAGTGGTGATATTAATATAAAGCGAGTTTCCTGTTATCAAGAGATTACTCACAGGTTTTGATGGCAGAATTTACTCTCTTCTGCTTTCTGTTCCTTTCCATTGCACAATTATTTTCCTCTTGTCACTTATGCAATTCCTTTCTTGGGCAACCTGATGAGGAAGAGTGGAAAAACTAGATGATGCAAGAGGTAGGGAGGCATGTGTGTGTTTATAGATGTGTGTGGACAAATTGTGTTACCTATAATGTGTTAGTAGTCCCTAAACTAGGTACTTTTACATATGTTAACTTAATGCCCACAATAATCCTTTGATGTATAATTAACTTAATTTTTCACAAAGAGAAATGGAAAAACAGAGGAAGTAATTTGCCCAAGGACGTGCAAGAAATAAGTGAAAGGAGAAGATTACCCTTAGTAACCAGAATTATTTCTGCTACATTAAGCTATCTCTTCTAAGAATAGGTAGGATTTCTTGAATCCTGGTAGTGTCAAGAACTATAGACATCAATGTGGAGCTGAAATTAGGAGTGCATAGATATCAAGTTTCAGAACCTGAAGAGGTATGCTAAAGGTGGAGAAAAATTCAGACTAATCCTAGATGAGTCCTTATCTGGATATCAGATTTTGATGAATTGTAGAATTGAAGTGCTCTGTGATCCATCATCCAATTTTTTAATTCAATTTCTGCTCCCTATGCCGCCTCAGGATTTTGTGCTGCATCTCCTCGTTGGCGTCCCATTGCTGTGACTTTTGGAATTTTATGCTTGGTAATGCTGGTGATAACTGTGGTCCTGTGTGCCATGGGTGAGTATTGGTGGGAGAGATTAACAGCAGACATTTAATAAGCATTTATACTGTTCCAGGCACTCTTTTAAGAGCGTAGCATAATCTAATTGAATCTGTATATTGACCTTATTGAATCGGCGCTATTAGTTCTCATTTTATTCCTACAGTCATAAACTAGTTATTGGTAGGACCATGATTAGAAATTTGGGTGATCTGTCTTAAAAACTCATACTCTTAACTGCATGCTCTCCTTGAATAGCTGGTTTCAAAGCTATGGAATTCCTAGGATAAATTAATGAAAGCAAACCAGCGGAGGTCAAAAGGAAGTACAATTGGTGCTTATCTTCCTAATGACATAAATTCTCTAAAGAGGCTGTAAGCTATTTTTTATGTCTCATGATTTAGGGAAATTGTTTTATACCCGATCTTTAATCTAAACTCCTTTGGATAATATCAGGAAATACCTGAGGCACTTATCAAATACTAACTAGTTATTTTGTGACAGATGAATAAATTTATGTAGATTTTATTGCTCATGCATTCAAAATTGAATAAAGTATTATTGTACCTTCAAAGAGGCTATATGAAAGATTTCTTAAATAGGCAAGTGTTTATTGAATACATTCTGTGTTATAGGCACCAGGCAGGTTCTCAAGGAACTCTCATTTTTAAATAATAGAAGAAAGATAGAAGATTTATTACTCTTTCAAATCTATCATGGTACCAATTGACTGTATTCCATTTGCTTCATTTTTCTCTTTTGTATTAAACCTTCTTCATGGAAGTTATTTCTTTTTTCTGTATATTTAATCTATCATCTATTCTATCTGTCTATCTATCTATCCATCATCTAACTTTACCTCTCCATCAACAATGTATTATCTATCACTAATCAAGTATGTATCCCTTTATATTTCAACAAAAATATGGTTTGGGGGATTTTAATTCTCAAACATAGCAAAATGACTTTTTCTTCCGTAATTACTATTGCTGTTGGTATATGAAGCTATCTGGAGACCCAGTTCAGGCAACAACGTGTTGAAGAATAACAGCTTTCAATCAAGAAGTAAAGAGAACCACAGTCAACCCACACAATCATCTTTAGCAGAGAATGTGGCTCCTACCAAGGCTCTCATGACCACAGGCAAGGCAGAATTAAAAGATTAATAAAGTCCTTGATTCAGAAGGGTTAATTATTGGTGCTAAGGTTTGGAGCAAGGGGTGAAGAAAGTACTTTTACGTGTGGTGATTGTGCATCCAAGGAAAGCCCACAGCAGTATTGTCTCAGTAAAATATGTCCCCTGTCATATATAAAGTGATATCATAAATACCTTATGAACTTAGTTGAATCTCCAACTTAGTTGGATTTTTTAAAAATCAGTAACTAATTTATCACAGGCTATGTATTTAGGCTTATAAGAGATTGTATAATTTGATGTGAAGGAACAAAAAGTGTTCTCATCCCTTAGGGAATTGACATTTTAAAATGATATAGTTAAAATAGGAAATAGGACATCAGAAAAGAAGAACGGATAGAAAAAGGAAAGAAGGGAAAGTGTTGCTAAGAATTAAACATTTACAAAAGAAATAAACCTAATAGATATGTTTCTGAAAACTCTGGTTAAATTTGTTTTTCTTTAATCATGCAAGTTCACTTATTTAATTACAATTTTACATACACGAAACTTCAATTTCTAATTGCATCATTATTGACTATGACAATATTTTGACTTCAATTTTCCATCTCTGGACACATACCTCCTCACTATTTGTATCACATTACTCCATAATGTGAATGATTGCTCTTATACTTTTCTTATTTGGAAAATTGCATTCTGAAATGGATCTCACACTTGTAAAATAAGTTAACATGAAATTACTGTATATCTCAGTGATTGATTTTGAATTGATTTATTAGTTATCATGGAGAAAAGGAGTTCTGGTCTGACTTTGAAGGAATGGAAGACAAGTCAAGAAGGAAAGGTGTGTTCACTGTCTAAAACACTGTTTATAGCCACTCAATTCATTTTTTAATTGTAAATGAATAAGGGGTTTTAATGTAGCCTCTTCCGAATTGAAAATGAAATCTATTAATGGTAATTCATTGATTATTTATTAAGTGTCCTTAGGATGAATGGTACTTGCACTGAAAGAGGGAATTGGTATAGTATGAATCTCACTGTATTTATCTTTTATTTCCAGGAGTTCTTTCTAGCTCTTGTCCCCCTAACTGGATCACACATCAGAATAGCTGTTATCTATTTAGCACATCATTAGATTCCTGGGATACAAGTAAAAGACGGTGCTTGCAACTGGGCTCGAATCTCCTGAAGATAGACAGCTTAAAAGAGTTGGTAAGTGTAGATTTCAGTTATAATTATCCGTGGTCTATATTGAACAGAAAAATAAAGGTAGGTTCCAGGTAATGATGATTTTCCCTAAAAGAAAGTCATTTTACATATTCTCCATAATTATAATAATAGCATACATTAAGTGAGTAAAGTGCATAATATATGCTTCTCTTTTTAATTAATTAATTAAAATATGAACACATTTTACTTTAAAATAAATCCTTTAAGCACAACTCCAAGTTGACTATAATAGTCAGGGCACTACTCATTTTTGTGGGCTTGGATTTCAGGTTGTAAATGTGGTGGAGTGAAATAGAAAAATCTTCCCCTTGTTATCATAATTATCAAGAAAAACAGCAGCTATGATAATATACATTTATAAATCATTTACTCCTTGCAAGATACTAGGAAAGGCAAAGAGGTTTAAAAAGTAGGCTTGTTTTAGCAATGCTCAAATAATTTGTAAGAAAAGAGAAACAACTCAGGCATTAAAAGTAAAATATCTCGTACAGGCCACAAATGCCATAGAAATTCAGAGAGAGATCCCCACTGACATAAAAATTTCGCAGAAAATGTGCAACTTACGATGCATCTTGAATGAAGGATAGAACTCAGAGGAGCTATGAGAAGGGGTTAGTAGTCAGGAAACATTCTATACTACAAATCTAAACAATCTATAACTTCTATACTTACTTTTACTACTCTCAATTTTTTTGTTTCTATTCTGTCTTACCCAACAGTTATAGTTCACATAAAAATTAATGGAAGTAGATGTATGATTAAAAAAAGAGCATAGGACTGGAAGTCTGTCTGACTTTTAGACCTTCCTGTAATTGCCGCTATGTTGTGCTATATTTTGTCAACAATTCACATATGATCTTTAACCCCCAGATTACTTATGCATAACTCATGCAGTGGGACTAAAGTACTTTAAAATTGTCATCTAACTCTGAGAAGCATTTCTTGACAAAGGTCATGTAAATTTGTATTTTCTATTAAAATTGTGGAGAAGATAGTGGCCTGTCATCCATGAACATTGCCTAGGATATTTTGTCACCCTTGGATTTTGTCAGGTAGGTTGAATGCAGGCAGTGCAATGTTGACATTAAGGATGTATTCTTTATTGGATAATTGAACAATAACGACTCTGAAGAAATGAGATATGACTTTTGAGACACTCAGTGGCATTCAAGAATTGGCAATTCTGTCTAGGTTGATGCCAGTATATGTGTGCCTCCTCCACCAAGGTGACTCAATCTCTGTTTCTCACAATCTCCAAGAGTCTGTTTCTGTATCTTCTCTTTATCTCTATCATGTCTGTCTATCACACACTCTCTCTCTCCTTGACTTGTATTTGTATTTATGTTTCCTTACAGGAATTTATATCTAGGCAAGTGTCTTCCCAACCTGACCATGCATTTTGGATAGGGCTTTCTCGCCGTCAGACTGAAGAACCATGGCTCTGGGATGATGGTTCAATGTTGTTGTCTAACTTGTAAGTATCTGGAGAGACAAAGCTTCATACTCTTCCTCAGAGAGGTGAGGGCATGTCAGGCAGTTAAGAATCTGATCTGTTGGCCATAATAAGAAAGAGAGAGAAAAAGACACATAGTGATGGGGAGAGAGAAAGAGTGAGCCAGGAAAAAAAAAGAAAACAAGAGGGTAGAGGAGGACTCAAGAGTCACAAAGAGCTGAATGGCCATCTCGAGCTGTCAACATAAGTGCTCCCTCAGCTTTCTTACTAAGAGGGCATGTGTTTGAAGCTGCCCAGGAAGGAGCAATCACTGTGACTCAGTGTAAAACTGTGTTTAAGAGCAGTGCTTTGAAGTCAGTTCTCAGCTTGAGTCAATGATTGGCCCACTCATTGTGTGAAACTGGATGAGCTCCTTAATGTAACTGCACCCCTCTTTCTGCGTCTGTAAATGAGAATAAAAATAGTACGTACCTCTTAGGATTTTGAGAAAAAAGTAAAATCACTTAGCACAGCATCTTGCACATAGTAAATGTGTGATACATGATATTATTATTAATTTTAAAAGCAACCACATTTCACTTTTTTTTTTTTTTTTTTGCGGTACACGGGCCTCTCACTGTTGTGGCCTCTCTTGTTGTGGAGCATAGGCTCCGGACGCGCAGGCTCAGCGGCCATGGCTCACGGGCCTAGCCGCTCCGCGGCATGTGGGATCTTCCCGGACCGGGGCACGAACCCGTGTCCCCTGCATCAGCAGGCAGACTCTCAACCACTGCGCCACCAGGGAAGCCCACATTTCACATTTTATAAAGCTGTTTTAGACATATGAACATTTGCATGATTATAAATTTTTCCTCATTGTATGTGTATGCACTACTATACACACAATGAAGAATTTACATATGGAGACTTATTATGAGGAATAAGCTCACACATGATTATAAAGACTGAGAAATCCGACAATCTGCTGTCTGCAAGCTGGATACCCAGGAAATCTTGTAGTGTATGAGCTTCAGTCCAAGTATGAAGGGCTTAAAACCAGGGGAGCCAATGGTGTAAAACCCAGTGTCAGAGCAGGAGAGGGTGAGATGAGATGAGATGTCGCCACTCACACAGTGAGGCAGGAAAAAAGGAACAAATTTCTGCTTCTGCTTTTTTGTTCTATTTAGGCCCTCAATGGACTGGATGATGCCCACCCACATGGGGGAGTGAAGTCTAGTTTACTGAGTCTAGTTCACTGATTCAAATGACACACTCGAAAATAATGTTTGATCTGGCTGTGGCTAGTAAAGTTGACACATGAAATTAACCCTCACAAAGTGTTGAAGTCTTCCTCACTGCAGCTGTCATTCATTTTCTCTTTAATATCTGCAGAATATGAAATTATATTCCCCTTTTCGATTTCTATTATTGGTGTGTGTATGTGTATTTGCATGTGTGTGTGTGTGTGTGTTTTCTTCTTTCTTTTTTTTTTTTTTTAATCAATCTCATTGGGTGTCGTTTTCAAAGAAAGAACTTGTGGCTGTGTTGATTCTTTCTCCCTCTGTGTCTTTTTTTCTCTCTTTTTTCCCCATTAATTTTTGTTTTCACCTTTATTATTTCCTTCCATTCAATTTCTTTGTGTTGAATTTGCTACTTTTTCTCTAACTTCTTGTGTGGACTCATGAATTTCATCCTTTTTTTTCCTCAAGTATGTACATTTAAGGCTATAATTTTAGTGTATTTTCATTTTCATTCAGTTCAAAATACTTTCTAATTTTCATTGTGGGTTGTTCTTTGGCCAATGAGTTACTTAGAAATGTATTTCTTAATTTAGAAATATCTGTGTGCTTATAAGTATCCTTCTGTTTTAGGTTTTAGCTTAGTTCCATTGTGGCCAGAGAACATACTCAGTGTGATTGCAGTTCTCTGGTTTTTGGGTTTTGTTTATTTCTTTGGCCACACCATGCAGCGCAGCTTGCAGGATCTTAGTTCCCCGACCAGGCATTGAACACAGCAGTGAAAATCCTGAGTCCTAACCACTGGACAGCCAGGGATTTCGCAGTTCTCTGGATTTTATTTGCTACGTCTTCCTATACTGAGAGAATTATAATAAAATCTTCCACTGTAATTCTACTCACAACTCTGTAAACATTTTTGTTGATGTGTTGAAGCCAAATTATTAGGCACATATAGTTTAGAATTGTTATATCTTGCAGGCTCAGGCTCATTCAATGTACTTTTTCTTTTCTTTCTTTCCTCTTTTTTGAAATTTTTTTTTATTGTTCCACCTTTTCTTATGTTAATTTAGAATTTACTTTTTAACTAATTTTAGCAGTTACTCTAGAGATTTCAACATACGGTCTTCACTCATCAAAATCTAATATTAATTGGCCTTTTCATGTTTTTCCTGGGCAATATAAAATATTAGAGTATTTCTTTACTCTGTGTACTCCCTCCCCAATTTACATACTATTATTTTTGTGTATTTTAACTCTGGCCCATATTTTCCCACATTTTAGTATCTCTAAAATTGGCATATGTCTTACAACTGCTGGTCTTTTATAATCATTGTCATCCTGCACTAAGTTGAGCTCTGTCGAAGCTTAACATTTGTTTCTGCCAGTCAAAGAGGAACACCACAAACCTGAGACTACTTAAACTAAACACTCCACTAGGGGTTTTGTATATATATATGTGTGTGTGTGTGTGTATACTGTTATCATAGGTTCAGACAGAAAAATTGTATGAGTAGCAGCTTGTGGCTCAACATCATAGGGGGTATAATTTTTTCCTCCTACCTTCCACCTGGTGGCAAGATTGAGAAATGCACTTTTCATTGTTACTCTTTTTTGTTTGGCAGCTTTATTTTTCATTTACTCCTGCACAAAAATAGTCCTTTGTTTTCCAGCTTCTGCGGGGTTTTCTGTTAAATTCCCATCCTGAATGCATTTATTTCACAGAATTAAATAAATGGTACACCAATGGTTGATGGCATCTTGGATTCAATAAAAGTATAACCCAGAAAACAATATAGATTTATGCAGTCAGTTTATTAGATTTTCCCACATATTTATGGTTTTCATTGCTTCTTAATCCTCTCTGCCTCTCCTACCTTCCATTTTGAATCATTTTCTTAAATATGAAGAATACTCTTTAGTATTTCTTTTAGAGTTGAAATTTTAAGGTCAGATTTTCTGTGCTTGTCTAAAACTGTATTTCAACTTTTTAAAAAAATATTTTGAGTATAAAATTAGAAATTTATAGTATTTTTTCTTTCAGGCATTCAGAGATATTACTATAATGTATTCTATTTTTATTGTTGTTTTTGAAAAGTCAGCTATTTGAAAGTAATATATGTTTTAAATCTGATGTCTTTTTTCAGCTTTGAAAAGTTTTCAGCCACATGCTTCAGATGTTGCTCCCTTCCTGACTTTATTCCCTTCTTCTGGAATTCCAGTTAAATGTATTACAAACCCATTCACAATATCCTATATATCTCATTTGCTTTTTCCTATATTTTTATCCTTTTTTTTTCTGTAACCTATGTATTTATTTCTCACCTATCTTGCAGTGCTTATTTTTCCTCATCTGTAGCTAAACTGCCATTGAAAGCCTCAGTTAAGCTTTTAATTTTGTTTGATGAATTTTTCAGTTTTACAATTTCTCTAATCTACCCAGTTGTTATTTATAATTCCTAGCTTTCTTCTAACATTCTCAGTATTGTGTTTTAACTCCTAGAATACACTGTATAGTTGTTTTAACATTTGTGCTTGATAATACCAGTGTCATATACTCATTTGTATCTGTTTCTATTATCTTTTTCTTCTAATTTTTATTCATATCGATATGTCTGATTTTTTTTGGATAATGCACTTAACATTATCTCTTAAATGTTTGTAGAGTTAATTTGAAGTTTACAGAGAAGCTTTTCATTTGTTTCTGGCAAGCACCATCGGGTATGAATAGTACAAACTGAGTATTATCACATTTTGATTTTAATACCACTTAACTACTTCACTTCCACTAACCAAAGCACAATGAATTTATTAACAAAGAATCTTGACAGAATATGTCTCCTACTTTTCTATAGCCCTTTGTCTTGTGGTTTCTTTTCTGTTTTAAAAAATGAATAGTGGACTCTAAAGTCATAAGAGTAGGTCCAAATTAACATTTTGATATGTAACTACTCATTGGTGACAGTAATTTAATCTGGCTCTGTACATACTCCAAAATCTCTTAGAGGTCAAGAAAAGTTTTTGGAGAAGATCACTGGTCAGAATTCTCCCTGAGCCTGGATCAAATTTGTTTCATGTCCTTAGTCTAGTTATTTCAATAGAAGAATCCTCTCAATCCTCCAACTCCAGGGCCAAGAAGAGATAGATGTACAGGATGAAAAGTACCAGACCGTAGCTTTTACACTGAGGCTCAGTGATGCCCTTTGAGCTTGACTGAATAATTAACACTGCTCCTTTAGGAGACTAAAGAGCAAACAGAACAGAGCCATGCTTCTATTTACCCATGGTAATTCTCATAATCGTCTCTCATTATATTGTAATACAATGCAAACTTCAGGATGCATTAAAAATATAGGGTTGTTTGAACTGCCTGTAAATGGCTTTGATATCAATGATTCTTCACTTAGTTCTAAATAACTTTTAGCAAGAATGCTTCAACTTGGTCTACTCACTAAACATACCCAATAATATTTTTGCTAAACTGTTGCTTCATTTGATAACTATACTTCTAGGTAAAAGGTTAAAAGAGAAGTAAAGAACTGTCTATAGAACGTTAAATAGTTTTTCTTTTTTGTCAGTTTTATTTTATTTTATGCAACTAGTAGTATTTCTTAAAATTTTTTTGAGTCATTTTTATGCCCTAGTAATGAAGGTTATTTTGTTACCACTGGAAACAAATAGAATCTAAATTCAAGTTTCCTTTTTCAATGATACGTACACTTCAGAAACTCTTTTCACCAATATCCTTACCAATTTATTTCAGCATTATGGAGTCAGTGGACAACATTCCTTATGTTTGTTCTATACAATTACCTTATTGTATTTTATTTTAACAGGTTTCAAATCAGAAGAACAGTTACCAAACAAGACTCATCTCACATTTGTGTATGGATTCATGGATCAGTCATTTATGACCAGCTTTGTAGTGTGTCTTCATACAGTATTTGTGAGAAGAAGCTGTCAATATAACGGTGGGGATGTCACCGTGGAGGAGCAGAGAGAAATATGTAAGATAGTAAGGAGGGTAGAAAACAACATGTTTATGACCAAAAGCATCATAAAAAAAATCATCCAATTCCATCTCTTTTTTTCTCAAATAGCCAAGAGAATATGTCTGCCATATCTCTAAGAGAATCTTGTATAATGTGAAATTGTAGGGAATCTGCTGTTATAAGCAAGCTTTCTCCTTTTTAAATACTATCAATCAAAAAAAGATCTGATAATGAATATAAGAAAGTAACCTGTCCTATTGACAGAGGTATTAACATTTTGTAATGCAAAACATGTTTTATTACTTTTTATGATTACTGTTTTGCAGTTTTCAGCAATTCCTCAGGAATTAATTACTGTAAAAAGGTATTATTGGAACATAACTAAGTTCCCTCATATGAGGATTTGTCTCTTTCTTATTTTCTTTTAAACTTTCCCATTGGTGCTATTTATATTTCCAATGGAGATTTCCATATTACTGGAGAGGCATTTACAGCCTTCTTTTTTTTTTTTTTTTTTTTGGCGGTACGCAGGCCTCTCACTGTTGTGGCCTCTCCCGTTGCGGAGCACAGGCTCCGGATGTGCAGGCTCAGTGGCCATGGCTCACGGGCCCAGCCACTCCACGGCATGTGGGATCTTCCCAGACCGGGGCACGAACCTGTGTCCCCTGCATCGGCAGGTGGACTCTCAACCACTGTGCCACTAGGGAAGCCCAACAGCCTTCTTGTATTCATTAATACGTGAACAGAAATTGCATCACGTTCACTGGATTTTTCACTTTAAAATGGTTAATGTTATATGAATTTCATTTTAAATAAAAAATGTTAATTAAAGAAACTTTGACCTTTAAATTATGTGTCATGTGTAATTAACACTATCTCTATTTGCCCTCTCCCCAAAAATGATGATGAATTTGGCCCTGAGGAGGAGTATAACAGGTAGTTTTGTGTTGAAGAATAAATTTTGGATCTTAAATATTTAAAAATCTAAGAGAAGAAGATAGAAATTTTTGGTGAGGCTGACTATTGTCTTTTAAGACACTAACTTGTGTTGTCACTATCTGAAAAGAAATGTGGAAGGGCAAAGATAATTCAGGTTGAGAGTTAAATTAAGACATAAAGTGGGATTTCGAAGGGATGCCATGCATTGTAATTTTGTTTTTGGTTTAATTGGGTCTCCTGTATCCTCCGAATGGAGTGGATGATTTGAAGAAATCTTGATAATCAAGGAAATAATTCTGTATGCTGAATGTCCAACTGCACTTATCTAGACCAGACAGGTGAGGCAACAATAAACTATAACTTAAAGATAAAAGCACGACTTTAACAAAAGTGGTGGTGTAAAGTCAGAATGCTCTAGGCTGTCCAAGGCATACCATACCTCACTTGTCAATACACGTGTATACCACAGCCAAAGTGGGAACGTGCATGGGAATGAACAGAATACATCCACACTTTTCCAAGGGACAGAAAAGGGAAAATAGCTACTAGCTGACGTTATGTCTAAAGGGCAAATTCAAGATGAGTAAAGATCATGCTAGAGGAAACACTTACCTATTCAAGGGCCACCATCCCCTCGTGCCTGAGTTATTGCAATAATTTTCAAAGAAGTCTCCCAGCATCTACACTTGTCTTTCTATAGTCCATTTCAAACGTAGCAGACTGATTCCATTAAATTTAAAACAAACTATGCCAGCTCTCTACTAAAACTCTCCTTGACTTCCCACATATCTGAATAAAAAATAAATAAATAAATCAAAACAAAAACCAAAAGGCCTTTACAACTGTCTACTCACCAAGACAATTGCTGGCCATTTACTCCTTCGAGCTAAGCTGCTTTTCTCCTCATGACTCATTCCATTTAGGATGATGGTTTCTCGATTGTTTCTCAGTCACAGCTGGCATGCTTGCATCTCAGGACCTTTGAGCTTCCCTGTCCCTTTACCTGAACTATTCTTACCCTAGATACCTGCAGGACCTACTCTTTTACCTCTTTCAAGTCTTTGCCCAAGTATCACGTGTTAATGAGGCTGACTCTGACTACCTTATTTAAAATTACCAGCCCACCTTTCTGTACATTCTTAACCACCCTCACCCTCTGTATATTTCCATAACTCTTATCACAGTATAATATATTCTAATATTTACTTACTTATTATCTTTCTTGTATATCATCTGCCTTCTTCCATACAATGTAGGCACTAAAAGTACAGAGAGTTTTGTTTTCCACTGATGGATCTCAGAATCTCAGAATAGTACCTGCAATAAAGTAGGTATCCAAAAAATATTTTTGTCATGGTTGAAAAAAATATTTAAGGACAAGTATTAAAAATATTAATGTGGGTTGGTAAAAATTATCAAGAATCTACTTGAATAAAGTTTGAGAAATAACTCTAAGTGCTATTTCATTAGAATCATAATTATCAGCACTTCCTAAATTATGACACCTCAGCTGTGACAATTTCTAATATCCTATCTTCTTACTTCATGTTCACATGTGCTTCACTTACCTCTCTCCCTTGCAATTTTTTACTGCCTTCTCTCCTGTAACATTTTCTAATACATCAATCCAATGCAAAAGACCAAATAACTTTCGATATCCTACTTTTTATAAGGCATTATGCAGGAGGAAGGTCTCTTTAGATTTGTTTAATTTAAAATGATCTGATGGGCTTCCCTGGTGGCGCAGTGGTTGAGAGTCCGCCTGCCGATGCAGGGGACACGGGTTCGTGCCCCGGTCTAGGAAGATCCCACATGCCGCGGAGCGGCTGGGCCCATGAGCCATGGCCGCTGAGCCTGCGCGTCCGGAGCCTGTGCTCTGCAACGGGAGAGGCCACAGCAGTGAGAGGCCCATGTACCGCAAAAAATAAAAAAAAATAAAATAAAATGATCTGATGAACAATGCACGGTTTGAGACACATAGTGAATTCACAATATATGCTTCCTGATCCATCCCTCCTAGGGCCTGGTTGCTCCAGTCCAAGCATCTTCCACATTCCTTTGTGTTTATTATGTTTGATTTAACCAAGCTATCTCCCAAAATACAGAAAAGCATTGGTAGAATAATGTAATTCTATTGTATTTATTTGGGAAAAATGTTTGGATATTATCTAAAGCAATCTTCTGATTTCCCTCTCAGCTTAGGAAATTTAGGCAAAAAATTGTTACCTGGTTTTCTAAAGTCATAGGTAGTAATAATCCTAAAAGTCCTGACTTCCAGTAAAATATGTGATTGTTCATGATCATTGTGTACCAAATGTGTTGTATACAAAATGTTAAATTGAGTCCACATGCTGTACGAAGAAAGATCATTGAACTGACTACAAGAGAGCATTTTTAAAGCTAATTCTGTCCCTAACCAGCTATGTGCCTTTAGAGCAATCATTTCATCTAGCTGGACTTCAATCTCCCTTTTTGTAAAATGAAAGAGTAGTATCAATTAGATATCCTCCAAAGGACTCTCTTAGGCTGACATTCCGTGTATATGATGCTTTACACTATGCCCTTGGAGAAAGGAAAAGACTTGTCCTATAGTCTTTTCTCTTTTCACAGATGCACAGAGAGGTTAAACTTACTCTGAGTGACACAGTGAGTGTATGATGGGTGAGAACCGGGTGAGGTCCCTCTGACTGGGATTATTGCTCAGCAGAGTCTGAAGGAATCTTCGGCAACTGTAAACTCTTGCCACCTTTTACACTGCATTACACAGGAAGTACTAACAAGTAAGCAAAAGAGAGCTGACAAGGGCAACCCCTTCGGTAATTGTTCAGAGACTGCCCAAATAGAAACCACATGCTACTTCCCCTCCCCCTGACCAATTTGGCAATCAGAGTCCAAGTTCACAGGAGAGGGGCCGGGCCTCTCCAGACAGGAACTGGGGTTGGAGGCTTCCTCTGCTACTTGCTCAGAGAGAAGAACCTTAGGAATGCCATTCAGTGCCTCGGTTTCTGAGCTGTCTCACTTGGGGAAATCCAACCCTCATAGCTCACGGTCACCACTGCAGGAATCCGGATGCAGGCCAAGTACAGCAGCACGAGGGACATGCTGGATGCTGATGGGGACACCACGATGAGCCTGCATTCTCGAGCCTCTACTGCAACCCAGCGGCCAGAGCCTGGCCACACAGGTACCCTCCCTCCCGTAGTCCAAATTGGCCAGACCCTTGAGAAATGCACAAGATGAGCCACCTCTCCTAGGAATGCACAAAGTGGAGGAAAGAGAGAAAATGTTTTCATGATTTACAATAATGTGTAACGGAGCACTTTCTACAACTTGCCTGCCACATATATGAACGTGTGAAAAATTAAACGTATATGCATAGATGTTTTTCTAAGATTCTGTCTCTGGCAGAGTGGTTTGCAGTTGAGGGTGTGTTGCTTTTACCAAGCAGTTTCAGCACAGAGACGTGAGACTGTATCCACAATGAGAGCAATGTCCCTTCCCCTTCCTGCGTTCCCATGAAGGCCAGATCCAGTGCTGTTTTATTTACCAGCTGTGATCTGATCTGGAAATTTAGATTTATAAAGCTACCTTTTTGCAAGTTTTGAACTCATGGCTTTAGAGGGGGTTTTCCAAGCAGACACACCAACCCTGATATTTTGTTATAATAGTTCTGCATCTTGAAGTTGTGAGGTCTTGTGAGAGTCATGCCAACATTAAGTATTTGCTTTATCATCTATGAAGTGACAGGGGATTAAATCAAATGCCTTCCAAGGTCCCTTCACCTTTGAAATCCTGACTTGTTGATGTAAATAGTGGCCCCAGAGGCAATTACATCCCATCCCATTCCCTTTTGTTCTGTTGACTCCTAGAATATTATTGAGATGATTGGATTAAATTATGAAAGTATTTAATTTTAGTTACATCTTATGCTTCTATTTCAAATAATTCACCCTTTGACATAGCAATAATATTTATTATTACTATGTAATAATATATATTATTACTATGTCCATAGAAGAGACAATTCACACACATAAAGAAGGATTTTATTTCCTAGGAAACTCAGCCAATCTAAGGCAGAAATGTGAGTTAAGTTCTAGTAAAAAGACATCAAACTGTAGTAGAGACAAGACTAGTTTCTAATACCAGGGGTGTCACTTACTAACTGTGTGATATTGGACAAGTTACTTAAGTATCCTGTGGCTTCAGCTTCTTCATTTATAAAATGTTGATGATGGTAACCATGTATACAGTGCTTATTATGTGTTTGATATTATTCTAAGCATTTATACATATTAATTCATATTAACTTGAACTAATGTTAAATAGAAGTAACAAAACCTCTCTTATCAGGTGGCTATAAGTACTAAGGTTGATAACTAGGTGAAAAAAGTCCTTGGTACGTTGCAGACACATCAAAAATGTGAGTTCCTTTTCAATATTTCATTCCTTGAGGATTCTTTTTTTTTTTTTGCGGTACGCAGGCCTCTCACTGCTGTGGCCTCTCCCGTTGCGGAGCACAGGCTCCGGATGTGCAGGCTCAGCGGCCATGGCTCACGGGCCCAGCCGCTCCGCGGCATGTGGGATCCTCCCGGACCGGGGCACGAACCCGTGTCCCCCGCATCGGCAGGCGGACTCCCAACCACTGCGTCACCAGGAAAGCCAGAGAATTCTTAAAGTGACCTGTTTAAATTTTTTGTGTGGATCTGCATCAGAGAGAGATTCTTGTAGTGCCTGTATTTTCATATGTCCTAACTTTTTGACCAGATCCAGATATTCTTAACCTTTTAAAATCTGGACACTCACTTTTTCACTGTTTTCTTCCTTTTCTCCTTTATCAAAAAACTTTTAGGTTTTTTTCCCTTTTCTTACTAAACTTTTCCATTCACTTTCTATTTGTTGAATGACCCTCGACCTGAGACCCACTAATGTGGCTGCTTTTTACATTTTTATTTACTTACTAATTTTTACTAAACTATCTAGTAAGTTGTGAGGCGGTCCTGGGGATTTCCAGCCTCCTTGATGGGAAGCAAAGTGATAACTTTGGGATGTCAGTTTCTGTAGCCACCGGATACGTGTAATAGGACATGGTATGTTTTCCTCCAACAAATCCTGTGGAGAGTCAGCTGTGGTTTCAAGTGGCTTGTGTACAACTTCATTTTCACCTTTGACTAGAGCTGGGACCTCTCACAAGGCTTAGCGATCAGATCAGCCTAATCAGGAACAGGGTGTACAAATAAGTTCCGCTGAGGTTGAGGGTGGAGAGCGGGGTGGAGCAGGATAAAGCACCAGCTGAAACATCTGGCAACCTGTTTGTAAGAATGGAAATGCAAACAGCAGGAATAGGGGTTACAAAGAAGGATCTTGGAGGCAAACACCTGAAAATAGTTATCTTACCCTATGTGTCTGAATTTTGTTTCCATCTGGTGATAATGCAAGTATTTAGAGGAATGTCACTCTAGAAGTCTAATTATCTGTTAGAAAAACAGATCTGATATCATTTTGCTGTTAAAAATAGCAGCAACAACTACTTGGGAATTTTTTGGCAATGCAGAAGATTCAGGTTCAACTTAATATTGGGGCACAGCTATGACTAGAAAATTTTAATGTTTTCTTTAAAATTAATAAAAATAAATGATAGGGCTTCCCTGGTGGCGCAGTGGTTGGGAGTCCGCCTGCCGATGCAGGGGATACGGGTTCGTGCCCCGGTCTGGGAGGATCCCACATACCGCGGAGCTGGGCCCGTGAGCCGTGGCCGCTGGGCCTGCGCGTCCGGAGCCTGTGCTCCGCAACGGGAGAGGCCACAACAGTGAGAGGCCCGCATACCGGAAAAAAAAAAAAAATAAATGATACATGTTCACTTATTTTCTAGTTTTCAATTTTTCAATATAAAATGTATGTTTGTGTTAAAAAATGCCAAATAATTCAGAGGATAGAAAGTAAAGACGAGGGCTTCCCTGGTGGCACAGTGGTTGAGAGTCTGCCTGCTGATGCAGGGCACACGTGTTCGTGCCCCGGTCTGGGAAGATCCCACATGCCGTGGAGCGGCATGAGCTAATACCCAGATTTTGCACTAGTCTAAGGATGAGAGGAGAAGAACCTGAACTGAAGTGGTGTGGAAGTAAGGAGGAGGAATCAGATATAAAAGATATTGAGCAGGGACAGTTTAAAGAATTGGTGACTGGTTACAAGGGGGGAAGGCAAGGAGAGGGAGAGCATAGGTGGAGTAGGTTCCATCTGACAACATGTAGGCGGTGCTACCATGAAGTGAGCTAGAAACTACAAGAGGAATAGGAAAGATGATGGATTCAGTTTAAGTTTGAGATGCTTGTAAGAGAAGGCACATGCAATTGGAGTTGCCCTAAGGCACTTGTATATACAGCATGTGGGTCAGAGGTAAGTATTCTGGACTGCGTATACATGTGAGAATTGTTGGCATTTAGGTAGGAATTAAACTTTCTGAGTGAGATCACTGAGGAATGTAAAATGAAAACAAAACAAAACAAGACAAAACACTGGAGAAGGGAGCCAAAGAGAGAATCTTAGGGGATACAATTGAGGGGCAGGCTAAGAAAGAGACTCCAGTAGGAGCTGCTGAGGATGAGTGGTAAAGAGTGATGATGTGGAACAGGAGAGAGGAAGCCAAGAGACAATAACTTCAAGAGAAATGGACAAGTCAATGGTAATGAACAGTGAATTTAAAAAATAGTAAACAGTCAATACGGCAGAGAGTACAAGTATGAGGAAGGCAAAAAAACAGCTTACTCTTTTAGAAATAAGAAGGAAAATAGATTTTATATAGCACAGGGAACTCTACTCAATACTCTGCAATGGCCTATCTGGGAAAAGAATCTAAAAAAAGAGTGGATATATATATATATAGCTGATTCACTTTGCTGTACATCTGAAACTAACACAACATTGTAAATCCACTGGACTCCGATAAAAATTTTTTTAAAAGTCATGGCATAAATCTCATCTAATTGATTCAACAAATCTTTAATTCATGCCTACTAAATATTAAGCATTACGGTAGCACTGGGGAGACTCTTTTTAGGTGCTTGGAGAAGTGGAAGGAATAATCTGAATCACTAATTAGAAGAACATGTCATGCACTGCTATTGAACATATGTAGGAGGCCACAGAAGCAAAGAAGAATGAATAAGTTACTGACCATGTTTAGCCATGTGGGTATTTTTGGACGAGGTGACATTTGACCTAGTCCGTAAGTCTGAGTCCAGGTTTTCCAGGAAGAGCAACTCGGGCACTGGGTGACCTTTCCAGAGTGAGGAACACACGTGCAAAGATAAGAGCACAGAGATAGGAACTAGCTTGCTGCAGTGTACTCCTGGGTAAAAGAAGGAAGACGAGAGAACAGAGGGAAGAGATGAGGTATTGATTTTGGATTGGAATTTAGATCAGGATAAGATCATTTTGGGAAACATCAGCAGAATCAGACAGGATGGCAAGGTAGACTTGTCGGTCTGAGGAATGGGTAGTCTTCAAAGAAGGGGTGGATCAGGGGATTTGGGGCAGCTGTGGCTAAAAAGTAGGATGAGCGTCTACCATGGAGGGCCTTTTACAGCATGCTGAGGAACATTTTCTCCTTAAGGGAGAGAGTAAATTTAGTATGCTCACCTTGGTGGTAGAGTGGAGAATGTATGATTTAAAATGACTGTTACGAACATATTCACAATATAGAAGGGAAAAGTTGCAAGTGGTAAAATGCTAGTGTTTCTGTAATTCCATATGGAACTGCCATATCCAGGCAAATATTAATGTGGGATTTGTTGGGAGGGTTGGAAAATGATTTTAAACAATTGCTCTGGGGACTTCCCTGGTGGCGCAGTGGTTAAGAATCTGCCTGCCAAAGCAGGGGACACGGGTTCGAGCCCTGGTCCGGGAAGATCCCCCATGCCACGGAGCAGCTAAGCCTGTGCGCCACAACTACTGAGCCTGCGCTCTAGAGCCCGCAAGCCACAACTAGTGAAGCCCGTGCTCTGCAAGAAAGAGAAGCCACTGCAATGAGAAGACCATGTACCACATGAGGAGTAGTCCCCGCTCACTGCAATTAGAGAAAGACCGCGCGCAGCAATGAAGACCCAACGCAGCCAAAAATAAAATTTATTTATTTATTTATTTATTTATTTAAAAAAATAAAACAATCAGCTCTGGAATGAGAGTGCTTGGATAGAATGTCTGGCTCCATCATTTACTAGCTGTGCAACCCAAGCAAATTAAGCAGCTCCTGGGCACTGCAGTTTTCTTATCCAAATAAAGGTTAAAAATAGTGCCTTCTTGGCTGCTTCTGGTTTCCAGACAGCCCACTCTCATCCTTTCTTGGGAGTGTACTTTCCCTTTGCTTAATTTAAACTTAATTAAACTTAATTAAAGTAGCAGTTTACTACTTAAAACTGCTCTATCCCTCTCATTTGAATTCTTTCCCTGGAGAGGACAAGAACCAAGGAACTTGCTGTTCCACAGTGTCTTTCACAGAGCAGAAATTTTAAATTTTAATGAAGTTCAGCTTATCAACTATTTCTTTCATGGATCATGCCATTGGTGTTGCATCTAGAAAATCATCACCAGTACATACAATGGAATAAAACAGAATGGAAGCTTGCCATTTGTGACAACATGGATAGCCCTTGAGGGCATTATGGAAGAATTGTCACCTGGGGAATGCCCATGAGTCTCACCCCAATGAGTTAAACTAGTTCAAGGGCTTCCTGGTACAACAGCTGCTCTAAACCTTGGCTCTGCAAGAGGGGAGCAGTCACCACAGTGTCCGCTGCAATTCCAAACAAAAGCGGAGCAAAAAGAACATCAGTTACCAACAACAAAAACACCTCAAACTACCTGGCACTTTCATTATCCTGGGCAGCTTTATTCTCGGTAAGTGTACCTTTGCTGGACTTTTCATTTATTAAAATGGCTTCCAAAGTTTCAACAACAAAAAAAAATTGTGCCCTCTTGAATAATTATTGGGAGATTCAAATGAAATACTACAACATATATAACACACTCAGTAAGTACTATTATCAGTTGCTGTGTGTCCTTGGGTAAGGCAACTAAGCTCTCTAGGTCTCAGTTGCCTACCTATAACATTGGGATTATAATAGCATCTACCTCATAAGGTATTTGTAAAGATCGGTGACATAATTTATATACAACATGTATCTCAGTAACTCAAGGAATGTTAGCAATTATCATTAATAGTAATGTTATTTTTGGATTATGTTTCAGAAACAAAACCCCTTGACTGGATATACAATGGACTCATGTAAATTTTGCTCAAAAGGAGAAGGAATAATACAATTGACTTTCTAATTGCTGTGAATTAGAAACTCGATATTCTAGAAATAGCTTATATGTTTTTAGAAGTATAGTCTGTTGAAATTATAGGAGGAGTAACACTCATTTACTTTGAGAATGAAAATAGCAAATATTTGAAATCAATTCATAAGAGAAAGGAAACATGCATTTTCACGAACACTGAAAAATATGCTCAAACCACAGAACCTCCAACCTTTTCCCATGAGGTTTACTGTGCACCATGTGCTAGGATTAAGGAAACAAAGTTGCTAAAAAGACAATATTTAAAATTTAAAAATATATCCAAAAGTCAGATATATAATCAGCAATGTCTCATGATTGAAAAATGTCATCAGTAATCTAAAGGATGAGGCAAGTCACTTCTGAAATATTATATACCTTGTCACCTGTTTAGCCCCATGTCTCTGTGAGGCTGGTTCACAGGAAGAGTACAAACTGAGGTGCTAAGCTTGACAATTTAATCCTGGCTCTGCCACTAGTTTGCAATGTGGCTTTGTGCAAATTATTCAAATTTTTTGTGTCTTTTCAAGCTTTTAGGATCCTTTCTATTTCAGAAGCATATTAATAGCCTACATTTGGTAATGTTTGTTTCATTTCTTAAAAGGCCTGGGAGTGGAGGTGTACAAAGTGTTCCCTCTGATGCCTGATGATGGGCAGCTGGTCAAGTAAGACAACTCTCTTCATCCACAAAGTTTCGCATAACTACAAAGGGATTTATATTCAAAACTTGACCTTAGCACTGTAGCGTTTTATAGTATAGTTATAGTAAGAGGATACAGCAAAGGGGTGTTTTTTTCTATATATATATCTTATTATTCCCAGGGATCTTTGTATCATTCCTTGGCCTGTCCACACCTTTTTCTAAACATGCCTCGAGACAGCATAGGGGTTTTCTTCCAAAAACTAAAACCACAAGAAATCCAAGCCAAACTGAAGCACCTCCCAGGCAGCTTATTTTTTCTTATTTTAGGGTGGGAGTGGTCCCTAGAGAGAGACCTCATTATGATCAGGGCACTTGGAATAAAACTCAGGAACAGTAAACCCACAGTCAGAAAAGAAAATACCTAGAGGGAAATACAGCTTCAAAGAAAAGGAAAAAGTAAAACTTTCAACACTATAGCCTCTCCATCATGGAAGCCTGGTTTCCTAGGAGATGTCACACCTGCTGTAGAAACTCCCTAGGGTTGTGTTTCTCTGGGTCTTTAGTTAAAACAGGAGGGATTGTGAATATTGAAGCAGGGAGGGAAGGAGACAGGGGGCAAGGAAGAGGTAGAGAGAGGAGAGTCTGGGTAAAGACATTTCCAAATGATCAGGGAAAGATAACTCCTTAGAAGGGAACTTTGAAAACTTTGTTTCCTTTAGCAGAGATACACTACACTTCTTTCTTATTATGTCCTAGAGGCAGCCTTAGGAAAGATCATGTATTTACTCTTTGCATGGATATAATTTTTATTAAATAATGTTCAAATCCCTAAATTCCATCCCCTCAGTTCACAGTAAGGATCTAAGTCCACTCTTGTTGATCCTTTGGGCAGAAAATCAACATCTCCCTTGCCCCAAATATTATACAAGGAAAAGTGGGTTTCTGGAGGTATAAATGATTTGGTTGGTTTGCATAGTTCTTCTTCTCCTTTACTTTCTTCTTATTTCTAATTTTGGCTGGGGAATTATTAATCATAAAAAAGGGACAGGATCTTTTAAAATTTCATGCCTTTGAGATGTGTATTAATATGAATAGGTTTCAACAGGAAGAGTCAAGTCTATAACAGACATATTTATACATACTAAACACATTCATTCATTCCATTTTAATTGAACTTATTTCAACTGATGTTCTAGGTGCCAGAACAGATGTTCTAGTGACTAAACAGACAATGGTCTTTTCCAAGGAGGAGCTTATTTTCTCCTGGAGTAAGACAGACATAACCCCCCTTCTCTCAAATAAGTAAGATATAGAGTATATTTGATGGTAATAACAGGTGATGGAGAAAATAAAGCTACCATGGTGGTGGGTCTACATATGTGCTTTCCTCTGGAGTCTAGAGACATCCACCTGGTTAATTTTCTTGGGCTATATAGAACTTTAAAGAGACGTAGGGTTTTGGAGAGGATGTTTAGCTTAAGCTATATTCTGCTCTGTGATCTTATTCTTTTATGTTCTGCTGATTTGAGATATTCTTAAGGACAATGCTGTGAGAAGTTAGCAATTTCCAGAAAAATTTAGGCCAAATCAGATAAGCCAGCTAATTGAAGGAAATAGGGGAGAAAGCAAATCTCTATTATATCTGTTTATGATTCAGAATCTCACATAAGTCAGTGTATAGAAACCAGTTTGGCCAGGAGATGAATTTAGCTGAGTCGGCCCTGTGCTGACAGAAATATTGCTGAAAAGTCAATAGATTTTTTAAAAAAATCAACCTGTAGGGCTTCCCTGGTGGCGCAGTGGTTGAGAGTCTGCCTGCTGATGCAGGGGATACGGGTTCGTGCCCCGGTCCGGGAAGATCCCACATGCCGCAGAGCGGCTGGGCCCGTGAGCCATGGCTGCTGAGCCTGTGTGTCCGGAGCCTGTGCTCCGCAATGGGAGAGGCCACAACAGTGAGAGGCTCGTGTACCGCAAAAAAAAAAAAAAAAAAAAAATCAACCTGTAAAGTTTAATTTTAGATAACCTCACTAGGTTATTTTAGATGACCTCATTAGGTGATGGCTTACTCTTGACCCAGCAGAGCCTCTGCAATCACCACAAAGCTCTGTGCCTCTGTAAAAATTACATAGTTAGGTAATATTAATTTTTCATAATTTCATTCTTCATTCATTCACTCGTTCAAATATGTATTCAGCCCTTATATGCCAGGCACTATTTTCAGTACTGAAAATACACTGTGAACAAGATAGACAAGATCATTGTTTCAATGGAATGTACATTCAAGGGGAGGTGATAGACAAAAACAAAGAAAAACCATGGAAATATCACTTAATCTTATTTTTAAAAAACATACATAATGCGGTGATGTGCTAGAAATGGACTTCCAAGGACACCTTCCAATGATGCGCCATTTAAGTGGAAAGCTGGGTAACAGGAAGTAGGCTACAAATAACCCATCTGAGGATTGATTAATGCAAGGGTATAGGAAGAGCTAATGCAAAGGTACCAAGACATGGACACACTTGTTTGGATCAAGGATAAACAGAAGCCCACTGTGACTACAGCATTTGAGTGAGAGAAGAATAGTTCAGAAATCGAAGACAAACCTAAGTAGGGCCCAGATGAAAACGATTCTTGTAGAATTTTATTCTAAGTACAATAAAGCTATAGGCAGTTTTTAAATCACAATGTACCATAATAAAATGTCCACTTTTAAAGAAGAGCCATCTGGGTCTTAGGAAAAGTAATGTAGATTTTATTCTAAAAATAATGCACACTATTGAAAGTTTTTATGAAGGATATGATTATAAAGTGAAAATAAGTTTCATATTTTAAAATATATCAATGTCTGTATCCTGATTTTTACTTATTTTCCCTGTTAGATTGTAAGTCTCAGAGGATAGTGATCATATTTTCTATTTCTATACTATCTTTGCTAGTTATCATTCCCCATTTGGAAATAATGTGTGGCACAAATTTCTGTACCTGAAATTTATCACACAAAGGACTTTGCTAAAGAGGAAATGAATTTCTGTGTCTTTAATCTTTCTGTTTTCGAACCAGACTTGAATCCCAGTGAAGTGAAACTCACAGGTTACGAAGAGACCAGGGTTTGTTTGAGAGTTTTACTGTCCCTTTATTTTATTTTAATCACAATGCTAGAGGATACCTGCAGCTGATTGAGGGTCTTCCTGATCAGATATTGCGGGCTATTCAGATTGATAGTTAACCTCACTAGGTGATGGGCTTACTCTTGACCCAGCAGAGCCTCTGCAGTCACCACAAGGCAAACCCGTGGGGTGTGGGCAAAGGAAGGATGCTGGATACAGCTTTTTTTTCTTTTTTTACTTAACAGGTACAAAGTTGAGATCACACAGATCCATCCTTGAGAAACTGATGATCATGTTGCTTTTATAATCTATTTTTGGAGCTATAAAATCAAATGAACGAGCAAACAAAATCCTTACAAGAGAGAGACTTTTGACAAAGAAATCCCCAAAAGAAACAGTAAAACAATCATTTCTCATTACTGATAGGCAATTTTCTTTTTCAGAAGAACCATATGGGTTCTTGACGCCCCCCTGCGTTTTGCAAAACGTTACAACAAATTAATTCCGCCTCTTCTCTGATGATGTGAAAAATTGTTCTTTGTTAAGGCATTTTCGTGAGAGTCTTTTACAACTCTAATTTTGACAGAAAGGTTATACAAATAACCGTATGGAGATGATGGTAATGCCTGACTTGATTCAGTGCAAAGTAGGACTGGGTGGATGGGGCGGGTAGGAGTGGGTGGGGCTTGTGAAAGTATCTAGCCGTGATAAGTGAGGCTTGGCGTGGAGCCTTGTGACGGTGTTTCCCAGGACACAAGGAATGTTATCTAGCCCCTGAATACCGTTGTCCTGAAATTTTTGCTTCTTCCCGGAACCAACTCCTCTCACTAGCTTGCTGCTGACATAGATCCAAAAGGAAGAAAAAGTGTCTTTTCTTTTGTCCCCTGCAGAGCACCGGCGTCCCTCTTCTGCTTGGCGTCCAGTGGCCCTGGTCCTGCTGACTCTGTGTTTGGTGCTGCTGATTAGCTTGGCAGCTCTGGGGCTTGTGTGTAAGTCTGCTCTCTGACTTGGGGGAAGATCCTGGTTCCAAGGTTTGTCTAGGATGAGAAATACTTGTTACGATATTCTTTTTTTTTCCTTTTTTGCTTTGATTCTGGAGCCTGTGAATAAGTCCTTATTTAAATGCAACTCTGTAAATGATGTACCTTATTCTAATGCAACTTTAAATGATGAGCATAGTGGAAGAAACGTTAAAATACAACAGTCACTTACCAGCTAGACTTTTACATTCTGAGATAAGAAGGTTTTTGTTGTTTGTTTATATATCAATATTGTTGTTTGTTTATATATCAATATTTAACATCAGCAATTTTTAATGAATGCATACTTCAGCCCTCTTCCATTCCACAAAAGATGACAACAGCAGTGGTTTTTGCTTTTAGCACTCATGGCTCAGTGGGCTAATCAGAGGAAAAGATTTCATTTATATCCCACCCCCTCAATATACGGAGAATAGACCAGGTCTTAATCACTGTAATATTTTTCAAAAAGTTCAGGAACTTATAGAATCATTTTGCAAAGACTCATGAAAATCAAATAAGGAAGAATTCACGTATAGTCTTTTTTTTTTTCTTCTTCATGCAGCCATTTATTTTTCTTCAAATTTGGAGCTTTCTGTGTTTTAATTATATAAAGATGAGAAGTCAGTCTTGTAACCTAAAAATATTTACTTATTAAAACTATATTAATACTTTCATAAAAGATACAAAAAAGATGAGACAAACATGTGCATTTATAGAACTGCCTGTCAGTCATGCCAGATCCCTGCGGGGTGGGGGGGGGAATTCCCAGCACAACCTCATTCATCTGTGAGGACACAGAGCAATCCTTGTTTAGAGTACACATTCATCTAACTTGTCCAGTGTGGTCAACACTCCATTTCTTGATGGTTTCCTTCTGCTATGAATGTGCTTGTCCAGTTGTCTGCTTCTTAGAGCAGACATTTACCTTCCTCATCCACCGGCCATTGGAGGAGGATTAGGGCCACGCAGATGATTAATTCGACCCATTCTTCTGGGCGGGTTTCCTGGTGGCCCTCTTCCATCATCATATCTGGAATCAGAGGAGCTTCCATAGCCTCTTCTCTTTTTCACATCTTGCTGAAACAGAGTTCTGAAAAACAAAACCACGAACTCGGCAATTCCCCAGAAGAAATCCGTTATAAAAGACAATCTCCATGGGGACTGACCCCTGCTGTCCAACACTTGTCCATTCGAGATGTAAACCATCTTGCTCCTTCTCTGCCTCCAGAGCAACACATGTATAGTCTTTAAATTTCCAACTAGTAAGGATAGAGTAAAAAACTTAAAAAGGAAGTGAGTAAATGGGTTTCATCAGATGAGACCCTACAACAATATGTCCTGAACAGTTGAAGAAGGTGGTTCAAGGTAAAAGAGCACATAGAGAAGCAGGATCAGATGTCAAAATTGGATTTTTATAGGAAATTTTAGAACTTGTTTGTAATCTTAAATTTTAAAATTAAAAAAAATGTAACTTAGTGTTTCTACCCTGGCTCCCAAATTTTTACTTCATTTTGATATAACTGTTCGCTTGCATATACCATTCTTTTTAGCGGTATAAAGCAACTCTCATGATTCATGACGACTTTTTTTTTACTTAGATTTAGAAACCTGGAGTTTAAAGCTAAGTGTTGAAATTTTCTAGCCAAGTGATGTTGAGAAGGTTACCTATTCTCACTGAGCAAAGCTTTAAAAATATAGAAACAATAACATGACTCTTTCAGTGACTGAATGGGATAACAATATATGGTACATTGTCAATGCTCAATATACCGATCAATAGATAAATGGATTTATGATTTTACATCGAGTAATGGTTTGACAGTGTACACAGAAAGATTTATTGAGCAGCAAATATGGTTAAGGAATTTATCCCTGAAGTCAGGAATTGTCATTATGACTCCATATTTTCAGATAGGGAAACAGAAATTAATTTGCCCAAGGCAATACAATTTATTATGTACTGTAGTCCAAACCTGAGTGTAGGCAATGCGTTCAGAGCCTGGGATCTTAAATAACATATGGTTGCTGTCTTCCCCAGATGTAGAAAATAAAAATAGAAATAGAAGTGAAGAACATAAGGTGTCCAGTCTGACTTGGTAACTTGGGTTAGTTTTTCAGTTCTACCAGCTCTCCAACACTCAGCAAGAAAACATTTCTCAAAAGGAAGAAAGGCTGGGGAATCTCTCCCGACAGCTGCAATCTCTCCAAACTCAGAAAAGGAAGCTTGCAGAGACTCTGCATCACGTGGCTGAAAAACTCTGTCGTGAGCTCTATAACAAAACTGGAGGTGAGTCCTGATCATTGAGCTCCCCTCTGCCCTCAGGATATCTGTCCGTATAGGGCTGATTCTCCCATCAATGTACCTGGGAACCATGTATTATTCAACTAGTTGTCTGGCAAACTTAATAAAGAGTTTGGACATCCAGATCATCCCCAGTTATTGGGATCATGTAGTTCAGCTGTGTCTGTGTTACAGAACGTGAAGGGATTCAGCAAATTCAGACATTTAGAATAATAAATACAATTAACTTCAATTAATCAAAATAACACTACAAGTAAATAAAATATAGGTTTTTTCTCAACTGACCTTGGCACATAAATACCTAAGAGTAGGATACATTTCATAATATATTAACAAATTCTTCCTCATTAGGAAGTTAATGAACTCATAACTATAGTTCCTGGATTTTAAGAATCATATAGGAATCGAGTTAAAAAGACAGATAAATGGAATCAAGCTCTAGTTATTTTAATGTAGTATGAGTTGTCTGGGTACCAAAAATCTGCATTTTATTAAGGACCACCTATGATGACAATGCCAATGTTGGATGAACTGTGCCTTGGTAAATACTACTGGACAAGCCCAGAAGCATCACCTTAGTTCTTTGTCTTCTTTTTCTTCTATCCTTCTGGGTTTCATAACACCCAGCTCTATTCAAGTCTGTCTTCTTTTCTGTTCTCCTTATTATGCGTGCATAGGAAGCCAGATACATTTCCAAGTCCCCGATTTGTCTTGTGGGGACTCTACAGTAAGATGAGTCTTCCCCACACAGACTGGTTTCCACACTAACCAGACAGCCTAATTTCATGGTACCCAGTAAATAACATCAACACGCACACTTCCACTTCTCTAAGTGATTCTTTCCTACACGACTAATGATCTCACTGGTCATAATTTTATTTATTTTCTTTATTCTTCTTTAACTTTATTGAAGAATAATTGACAAATATAGTTATATATATTTAAAGTATACTACATGATGAGTTGATATACACATACATTATGCAGTGATTATCAAGATCAAGATAATTAACACACCTACCAGATTATTCATGGCATTAAGAGACATTGTAAGGGGTTTGGCTTCTATTTTGAGCAAAAGAAAGATTCATTTCAGGACCCTGAGCAGGAGAAGTACATGTCTGACATGAGTTTTTAAAGGCTCATTCTACAAATATGTTGAAAATAGACTGGGAGAGGGTAGGAAGGATAGAAACAGAGAAATCACATAAGAGATGACTATTGCAATAATCCAGGAAAGAGGGCATGGTTCCTCAAGCTAGGATATTATTGGTGGAGATGAATACATGATGGAATAAAGTGGGGTGTGAGGGGTACGAGGGAGGTAAAGGAGTCAAAGATAACTCCAGAGTTCTGGGGCAAAGCAGAAATGGGGAAGAATTCTGTGGCCCTGAGGGGGGAAGTTAGGAACCAGGGATGCTGTTTTGAGCATGTTGACTTTGAAATATCCCTTAGATGTGTGCGGTGATATGAGTAGGCAGTTTGATATATAAGGAAAAAGGTCTGGGCCAGAGATATAACCCGACTTTCAAAGCAAATCTCCCAAATTATTGATTTATTTAAAACCTCATTTTACCTTATGAAATATTTTAGACAGTCAGAAAAATACGAACAATAATGTAACATCCATCTGTGTATTGACCACTCAGATTTTCACATGTTAACATTTTGACACTGGATTGCTTTTAAAATAAAGACATTTTTGTGGAATCATTGAGTTCCCATCTCACCATACACCGACAAGGGATGTGGATACAGGTGTCCAACTCTCAAAGGCCCAAGGCCATGTATCCACATAGGTGATAAGACCATGGTTCTCAGGGCCTAGTTCCTGTATTTACAATCACGATCCACTCAGTCCATCTCACCCTTGACTTGTGCACTTATTTCTCTGACTTTGATGACCATTTCAATTTCTGACACATGGAGATTTACCATTTTAACTCATGTTTGGCTTAGTATTGTATTTATGTGATTTTTTTCTCAAATTTTATTCACTTATGCTTTGAATGAAACAATAACCCAGGGCTTCCCTGGTGGCGCAGTGGTTGAGAGTCCGCCTGCTGATGCAGGGGACACGGGTTCGTGCCCCGGTCCGGGAAGATCCCACGTGCCGCGGAGCGGCTGGGCCCGTGAGCCATGGCCGCTGAGCCTGTGCATCCGGAGCCTGTGTTCCGCAACGGGAGAGGCCACAACAGTGAGAGGCCCGCGTACCACAAAAAAAAAAAAAAAAAGGAAAAAAAATCCAGATCTTATTGATATATATTTCATTAAAAAATCCTTTTACTACTATATACGTGGATTTTGAGGAAGAAAATTATAGAAACTTCAATGGTTTCCCAAATCCAATGCATATTGAGTTTTTGAACAGATGAAAAGTTCTTTATGAAATTGAATATCCTCTCTGTATGCTGAACTACACGGGGCAAGGAACACTGAAGTTCCAATCATTCATTACTAGATTCCATTGTCCATAAAAGCAGGTAGTGTCTATTTTAATTCCCATTGTATACCCAATTATAATTCCTGGCATATAGTGGGTGTTCAGTAAACATTTGTAATTATCATTGGGCAATTAAATATCTAAGAGCTAGGGAATCAATTCTTTCTTGTGTCATCAAATATTATGTAATTTCAAGAGAACAAAAACAACAGACCTGGGTAGAAAATAACATTAAATTTGGTTTCTTTTCAAGAACACAGATGCAGCCCTTGCCCAGAAAAATGGAAGTGGCATGGGGACAAATGCTACCAGTTCTATAAAGAAAGCAAAAGTTGGCAGGGTTGTGAATATTTCTGCATTGCTGAGAACTCGACCATGCTGAAGATTAATACACAGGAAGTACTGGTAAGGTCCTGAGGCTTGGTCAGTGTTTGAAGTACTCTCAGAAAGAAATCTTTAAAAGATTCTAAGGAGTCAAAGCCCACAGACTCTCCTATTTATTGCAGTCAAGGCCTAAGTCTTATTCCTATTGCTTTGAATGATCCCCTGAGGTCATCATTTGTGGAATGATCTCCACAAGTATCCACCCCCTAGAAACAAGACCTTCAAGTTCCCCATCAGTCAGGAATCAAATGAAGAAGGCCTTAATTTCTTAACCTCTTTTAGTTTGGGTAAGAAGGGAACAATATTGATGCCACGTCAGAGACATGAAAATAGCACTTCCTGTCTTTCCATGTGAAAGTGACAAAACTTTTGATTGAAAAACATTCAATTAAATCATTGCCATAATCTGCAAATAAATATCTAGCCTTCCAGAAGTTTACACCCTAACATAGACTGGTCAAGGCAAATATGAAAATGAAATTGGCATATATTGAGTAAGTACATGCAATTAAAGTTCACTATTAAAATGGCATAATTGTTCCCTTTTCTCTTACATTTATTATTGCCTTTGGATTGTTTTTTTTAAACATCTTTATTGGAGTATAATTGCTTTACAGTGGTATGTTAGTTTCTGCTTTATAACAAAGTGAATCAGCTATACATATACATATATGCCCATATCTCCTCCCTCTTGGGTCTCCCTCCCACCGTCCCTTTCCCACCCCTCTAGGTGGTCACAAAGCACCAGCTGATCTCCTTGTGCTATGCAGCTGCTTCCCACTAGCTATCCACTTTCCACTTGGTAGTATATAAGTCCATGCCACTCTCTCACTTCGTCCCAATTTACCTTTCCCCTTCCCTGTGTCCTCAAGTCCATTCTCCACATCTGCGTCTTTATTCCTGTCCTGCCCCTAGGTTCTTCAGAACCTTTTTTTTTTTTTTTAGATTTCATATATATGTGTTAGCATATGATATTTGTTTTTCTTTCTGACTTACTTCACTCTGTAGGATAGACTCTAGGTCCATCCACCTCACTACAAATAGTTCGATTTCGTTTCTTTTTACGGCTGAGTAATATTCCATTGTATATATGTGCCACATCTTCTTTATCCATTCATCTGTCGATGGACAGTTAGGTTGCTTCCATGTCCTGGCTATTGTAAATAGTGCTGCAATGAATGCTGTGGTACATGACTCTTTTTGAATTATGGTTTTCTCAGGGTATATGTCCAGTAGTGGTATTGCTGGGTCATATGGTAGTTCTAATTTTAGTTTTCTAAGGAACCTCCATACTGTTCTCCATAGAGGCTGCATCTATAGCTTTTGGATTTAATTCCTCAAGCGGTATGACCATTATTTATTTATCATTGTTTTAGCAGAGGTCTTGGCACAGAGTAGTTTATCAACAAAGAGTTATTTAATTGAAATTAATACACTGCTAACTGTGCAAACTCTTAACATCTTTCTAGTTACATCTTAATTCCTATCCACTTCCTGAAATCTGTGATGAATGAAACTCTGCAATCTCTCTCAAATCTCTAAGATAATCTTTTTCATCCTTTTTTTTTAACATCCTTATTGGAGTATAATTGCTTTTCTGTGCTGTGTTAGTTCCTACTTTATGACAAAGTGAATCAGCTATACATATACATATATTCCCATATCACCTCCCTCTTGTGTCTCCCTCCCACCCTCCCTATCCCACCCCTCTAGGTGGCTCTTGATGGCTCAATTTTGGCAGAAAAAGAGGCGATTTATTTGACTAAGCCAATGTATTCCGGCATAAAACCTCCTAATTTTTTTTATTCTCTGTTTCCTCCACCTCCAGCACAAACTGAGGATTCAGATATACCACTGAAGTATACTAGATGCAGTGGTTAGAAGTATTATTATGAAAGTTACATAGTAATTTTATCTTATGCACTTCATGTATTTGCATATATTTAAGTCACTTTCATATGATTTATTTATAGAACTTTTAATGTGAAGGGGCCACCATTCAGCTGGAAACAATATTTTCAGCTACAGTTTCTTTGATATGCCTATACTGTAACTATCGCTTAGTGATAGTTTCATTTATATTTGCAGTAATCTTTTATTGAACCAATATGTGCCATTAATTATCCGAGGGACTGAGGATGTGAAAGTGAATAAAACAAAGTATACGTCCTTAAGGAACTCATAGTATCGTGGAAAAGGAAGGTATAACAATGGATAATGATAAAAGATTTAGTTAATTTCTGTGTTAAAGAGTGAGATGATATAGAAGGAAATAAATAACGTTAAACATTTTTCAAAATGGATAGTACAAAAGGAATTACATATATGTAAATACACAAAAATGTATATGCATATATATGAAACATTTCTCTGTTTTCCCTTGTTAGTCTGAGACATAAATCAGCCTTATAAACTTTTCTTTTACCCCGCTTTGCATTAAAGTATATTCATTATTCTTTTCTCATTCCTGGTCAGGCCTTTTCACATGTATTCATGAAGATTACTTCCCATTCCTGCACTTTTCCTTCCAGATTCTTCCAGTTTCCAGAATCACTCCACATCTCTACATCCCGTATTTTTTATATCAATCTTGTTTAATCCTGTGACTTGAAAATAATGGGTCATTTATAAATCTTGGTTGATGTGATTCTTGGTTTCGGAACATCAGCATATAGGCTATGCTTATTAAGACAAAATAATTCTTTAACTTGGACAAATTAACTGACCTCAGCATGGACACTATTTTTCTTGAATGTACTATCATCTATGTGGGCAAGACTCATGTGTTGTTCTCATATTAAAAGTGAGGGCCAGCCCTACACATCTCTGTATGTATGTAACAATTCTAAAGCTAAAGGTTTTCTTGTGTGCCTTTCACAGGAGTTTGCCATGCCTCAGAGCTACTCTGAGTTTTTCTACTCTTATTGGACAGGGCTATCCCGCAACGGCAGTGGCAAGGCCTGGCTGTGGATGGACGGAGCCCCTTACTCCCATGAACTGTAAGCCTTCAGCACATTTCATGGGAAAGGCATTTAATAGAGAGCTTTTGCCTGAGTGACAAATATAAACGAAACTATCACTGTGTTTGTAGGAGGACTTCCAAAGGTGTATAAAACATAGTACTTACTCTCAGAATGGCTCATAAACCAGTGAGAGAGACACTGGGATTCTCTGAGAGAGAGGGAGAGAGAGGGAGGGAGAGAGAGGGCTCTGTTATGGGTGAAGAAACTGAAGCCCAGGTTGTAATGGGTGACCTGCCTAAGGTCGCACAACTCTACAACTTGTCAATACCCAGAGACAGTATAACACCTCAGATTTCTTGGCTTTCTGTGCAGTGAAATGGGGAGCACATCTTTCAAAATACAGTCTCTGAGAAGAAATTTACTCACAATATAAACAGTCATAGTATCAAAAATTAGTTTTACTTATATGAGCGTTTAGATAGGAATGTGTATGGTATATTGTTTGAGATCGGTAAACGTAATATCTATATCAAAATATATTACAGTTGAAAGCCTTGTTTGAGCAGACACCTCTCTATACACCTATATAGGATTTATTTTTCCAGGAGATAGTACATATTCAATGTGATTATTTTTTACAGTTAAATAAACTGAGTCACAGAGAAGGTAGATAATTTTTCAGATGGCAGTAAAATCGAATGATAAATTGGATTATAACGTGTATTTTCATTTTAGTTAGAAATAGTTTTTGTTGTTTTGGGTGACCTGATGCTTCTAAGAATGCGTATGGAACCTGAGGGGCTGAGAGCAAAGAGTCTGGTGACCCCATCTTTCCAGTAAACTCATTATGGGTGTCTATTCTATAATTTTATCAAGCTTAGGACACTCCCTGTGTACTTTTGTATTTTAGAAGTAAACTATGATAAAATGAACTTCTTTTTTTCTTTTTTGAGGTTTGAGATTATAATAGATTTCACCAGCCTAAGAAGTAGGGACTGTGTGACCATCCTCAATGGAAAGGCTTTCTCCAAGGACTGCAAGGAGTTGAGGCGATGCGCATGTGAAAGAGCTGCGGCCACGGTAAAGCTGCAGAGGCTCCATGAGCCTCTCTGAGCCGGACATGGAGGCCAATGGTTCTCCAGCTACAACTGCAACTGCAGGCTCCCTTCAGAGAAGTGGAAGATTTCTGCTCTGCAGAGCAAAAGTCAAGCTCTTGATGTGCGCCTGGCCTAGTGTGGTTTCCGTTCCTTTTCCTTCCATTTAATCCCTGTTTACACCTTCCAGGTACTGAAGATTTGATAATAATAAATGTAAATAATGGAAAGTGTTGGTGGTTTTAGAATGGACTTGTGACTTGGGGAAAAATTCCAATGTAAAGATGCTCTTCAAACTGTGAGAACAATCAGTGTTGTGGTTGTGTGTGCCTTATTGAGAGTCTGTGGGGACTCTACAAGAGGACTGATTATTTCATTATTTGAGAAAAATAAGAAGTCTTGGAGAGGCATGCTGTCTTCAAGAGGATGGTTTTAACATTTAAAATTTTAAATCTTTTGAGGCACGTTTATAACATCAGTGTGTGGCTAAAGATGAGTCAACCGAATTGTGATAGGGTGAGTTATCCAATCAGGTCATGGCAGGTGAAAGAGACCGTGTGACATCTGCATACACAGCTGGCTTCTGTGCAGGTGCCCCTAGCTCAGGACAATATGCACGCACATAACAGAAATCATTGCCAATAACACCATCACAACCACTGACTTCATCGACTTAGAGATAAATCAATTTTAGGGGTTTAACACTAGAAAGGATAATCTATTATCATTCTTTGTTTTTCAACAGTGGAAACTGGGATGCTTCAGTTGTATTTTCAGTAAACATCTATCTCATGGTGAGATGACAGTGAATTAGCGAATATATGATAAAGGGGAGATGTTTGTATTTATTCCTGTAAGACTGTGTCACTTATCAATCGTTGCTTGTAGATTTCTTCCTTAAGAATGTTCCCTTCAATTTTCTGTTAATTAGTTAGGAAATTTCTTCAGCATTGAACAAATTTTGCATCGATTTATTGTGTCCTGCAAAAAGAACTGCATTTGTGGCCATAAAATGAAGTTTTAGATCCCGTATTGTAATTTATTATCTGGCGAATCCCTTTACTTCACAAAACTTATTTCATCAAGTATAAAGTAGACATATTTACAGTTTCCTCAGGGTGTTATTGTTGGCTGAAATGAGGTACATGTGGAATTAGTTTCATAATCTACATTGCAATGTAAAATGTAAGGGATATTAAAAATATGTAGAAAAGCAGAGGAGGGATTTCGTTTTTAAAAGTAGGGAAGCGAAAGCAAGCATAAACAACCTTCCTCAGAGACCTATATTCGTGAACAAATTATAGAGAGGCCCCTACACTGGAGGCTTGTGGATATTACTAAATATTTCCCATGATGGGTGCAGATATTTAATGAACATGGTTGATATAATAAGCACATAATGAGAGACATGGATTAGACCATTAGTTAAGCAATTAAGTGTTATTTAAGCCTTGTTACTGCAGAAAGAAAATATGGTTAATCTGAGAAAGTCAAATGATTTTGTGAACTAAGTAAAATTGAGGTGGCACACATTCAGTTTTGATCCCTGACATCTTACATGACTGCAGACTAGTTCAGGGCTGGATGACGGGTGTCTCTTTACATGTCATTGCTTTAACAAGTCTAGCTGCCTGGTTAGTGGGTGATGATTAGTGTTTTCTCTCCAGATCTGCAGCCTAAGGGAAAGTGTCACTTTAGATGGTGAGGAAGGAAAAATAACAGCATGTATCTGACGTTTGTTATTCTTGAGCTGATTCCTCTCCATCTTTGCCCTCAGCCTCCTCATCTACCTAATAAAATCCACAGTACTGATCACGACATGAGCAAATATTTCAGAAGAACAGAAAGGAGTATGGCACAGCATTCACTCCACACTTTTTTTTTTAATTTTAAGAATAAGCAATAATCATAATATGACTTTCTGAGAACAATTTTCTGTTGAGAATCAGACAGGGTAGCACCCCGTGAATGGATTTTCCAACATGAGAAAACTTTTTTTCTTCTAGGCTCTTGTGTGTTTAGGTAATTCTGAAGAACTTGGGGGGAAATGTTAAATGAGGAACATGGGCCTTTCCTGGTAGATCCGAGTTCCCCAGGGCACACAATGAGCTATTTCTTTTCCTGAGGATATTGAACCAGCTCTTAAAATTTATCAACAGGAAACAGGTCAAGGGCCTTGTAACAGCAGGAAATGTGAGAAGTGTGCTGGGAGCTTTTACTTTAGAGATAGTAGCAGATTGTGAAATGGTAGAAAGGTCTAGAAGGCTGCCTCAGGGTTGCCCTCAATATCTGGGAGTCGAATACTTTCTAATGGAATTCTTGCAGTTTTCAAAGAATACAAAAAGCTGCATAATCTGATTTCAAGTGTACGTAACTTCTTTTATTCATTGTATGAATAGATTTTTAGAATCTAATGATACTTATTATCATTCTATCAATATTACCAAAGTTTTTCTTTTCATACATTTAATGTCCTTTGGATAGAGCATGTTAAAAAAGTCTCTTTACATTTATAGGACAGGGTTTTATTTTTCCTATCCTTTCCCTTTTTAAAAACTAATCTGGAACTCAGTGAGATGGATCAGATACCCAGTTCATTATTGGTGGGAATATGAAACTGATTATCCCGGTGTTAAGGTCCAGTCTTTTACCACTGTGTTGAAGAAGGCCTTGCTTTTCTGGGCCAAAAGCAAACTGCAAGGAAAAATCTTCCACCCATACCATCTGTGTGGAAAGCAGTATTACCACTGAGGAAATCTGTAGAGGCTTATGCCAGCTGCTCTGTAGATAAAACTCGGACTTGTAAATACTGCATCACAAGCTGGCAGATGACGTCAGCTGTAGGATGTTTGCCTCTGGCTTCATTGTACTCCTTCTACAAAGAGTTATTAAATGCTTCCTATCCTTTCTCTAAACACAGCTCCATGACAATACTTTGAAGAATCTTGAAGACAAACAGTCTTTGCTACTAAAATTTGCTATTATTTCCCCTTTATTCCAGGTTATTAGATTGAGCTGCCAGCTGTAAAAACCGGAGTGGACAACTTATACTGTGTTTTCTTTGCTATTTTCCTTTTCTAGGTTCAGCAGAAAACTAGAGAATGACCCCTTTTATTGAAATTCCCACCATTTAAACTCCGAGTCAAGGGTAAATAAAGAAACAAACACAAAAACATGCCCTTCCCATCCCTAAAGGAATGTCTCCTTCAGAGGTCATCTTTTACAATAGACTTCCAGGCTCACTTAAATGATTTCTTAAGTGAATTAGGTTTATTTCACCTTATTTATTTAAGGTGTCTTTTTTATGAGGAGAGAAAGATGAGGATCTACTGTATCTCAGCTACTCCTTGTGAGAAATGAAAGAGTAAGTAAAATTATATTGAATTTAACATATATTTGATGAGAATCTGCTGAATGGTAAGGTGTTGTTCTAGGGATGGTAGGTAAGTGGTAGAAAAGTAATGTAATAATAATTAGTGAAATTTTCCTTTCTGTAAGTCATAAGACACTTTCATATCCATTGTCTGGGGGGAACAAGCTAGTCCATGCTTCAAGGAGTCCGCAGACCTAGGACAGAGATTGTCTATAGATTTATTGGCTTTAAGACAGATATTCTCTCCAGATACTTGGGGACAATTTACCCATAAACTTTATCTTCTCAATATTCTTAGAACATGAGCAGTAAAGGGGTCATTTTTATCTGGAATACAGAAATGAGGTTGATGCCTAGAGATGACTGATGCTCCAGGTAACAAGAGCAAGAACAGATAGAGTTCTCAGCCAGTTTACATATATTAATAATTTAGTTCTCAAACAATATTTTGAAGCAAGTTCTCTTACTGTTTTTCAAGGAGGACATTGAGGCACAGAGAGATGTAGTTAAAAGTGCTGGAGTATTAACCTTAAGGATCCAGATCATGAGTCTTTTGATTTGCGAGTGGTGGCGATGGTCAGTGAGAGGCGGGAAGGAAGCTCGCAGCTCTTTACTGGAGACACGCTGATACTGGCAGCCTGACTATTCCTTCCACTTACGTGTAGCTCTGGCTGTTCCTCTCTCCAGCAGAATTCTGCAGTCCTAAAAATGGTATTGTCTTAAGGCAGCAGATAGCAGCCTGTCTTCCTTCCAATTTGAAAATCCGTATCTCTGTCCTCCCATCTTACTGGTCCAATAACATAATGCCTGGAAACCCAGCAAATGCACAGAAAGATCTGGCAAACAGTGAGTTTAAAAGATCATATTTATTCATTTATTAAAAAGAGTATCCGTCAGCTAAAACTGCATCATCTCCCCGGTGACTTATAGATTTTTCTGTGGAGTTCACAGTCACTCTAAATGAAAAAGAGAGAGAGAGGAAGAGAAAAATGACAAATAGAAACGATTTTTCTTCAGCTTGTTTTCCACTCTTTAGGGTTTTGTCCTCTGTTGCTCTAAACCAATTTTATTCTTGGTAATTAATTTGAACAAGGTCAAAGGAACATCTGGAAAATGTTGAGGAATATTACCAAGTGTAAATGCAAGATAGGTTTTGGGTCTCAGATAGCTGGTTTCACAACCCTTGCACTGGTTTACTTCTGCGCTGGCTGTTAAACTCATTGTTACAGGTTTTTCAATGATCTGTTGCAGGTATTACCGTAATGGAGCAATCACTTCAAGCAAAATTTCTTTCAGGTAGAAGATCTTAATGCGTATTTCTCACAGATGAAATATTTCCAAACGCTGCAGTTAGTGGAAGAAAGGCTGTTGTTTCTGAGGTATCCACAGACCTGGTTAGTTGATTGGGGTCCCTGTATTGGTGACCTGGAGACGCAAGTCAGTGTATCTGAGGTTAGGTGTTGGGCTTACGGGAGTGTCCTCTGGGCAATAAAATGAGAGATGCACAGCTTTTCTTTTTGTTTTAATCTGTCACCCTTGCGGTAGTTTTGCCTTTCTTCTTCAATAACAGAACAATTTTCTCTCAATAAAGAATGTAAATATTACTTAAACAAGCAGCATTTTTTTTAAAAAAAAGCTTGAATACAAAAGGATAGGATCTAATTTGGAATCTTTTTTCTGATTCTTAATTCTCAAAATATGAAGGCACTGCTGACCCGCGTCCCCAGTTCTTTCTGAAAGCTCACTATGGAAATTGCCTAATAATTACTATCGTCTCTTGCCCTTAGCACTCTAGCCTTTAAATGATAGAAAGGAAATGTACTTGATAATCACATAATATTGTTCATTCAGACTCAAATGTTGATGTGAATGTGCTACAGTGTAATGGCAGTGGGGCTGAGACAGAAAATTTGGAAGGCATGTAGCCATTCTTAAATTATCTTGTCTTTGATTCCAATCAGAAGCCTGTGAAATTATCATGCTGGTTATGTCTTCTGGAGGAAATGTAAGGTATAAAATAAAATGAACTTTTGATTTCCCTCCTGTGTCTAATTCTTCTTGGAATGTTTCCCTCAGAGACTTACAGATCAGGGGAAGGAGAGGAGCCGTCTTGCCAAAGCCAAGGTTGGCTGGACCCATCCTGAGACAGTCCTACCCAGTAATCATAGTTTCTTTTGATCTCTCTCAGGCTGCCAGTGATAAAGTCCTATAAGAAACAAGACTTGAACAGTGAACCAAGGAGGGGGGCGTACTACCAGAAAAACCCCAATAAATTACCATGAAATATAAAGTGTGGTATTTTGTTTCCACAGAAGTAAGTAGAATTTGAGAGCTGGAAAAAGAGAGAGAGAGAGAGAGGATTTTTAAAAGAAAGGATACCTTTTTCCCTATTGCTAAATGATCAACGTGGTGTTAAGGACTATGGAAAAATTAGGTATCTGGTATCAAAATAGTTTTAACAGATTCAGAATTTGGCATATAGTATATGACTTTCCCAGGATAATTCAGAGTGAGAAATAGTTTAGAAGATTCCAGAAGCAACTTAACTGTAGGCATATTTCGTGAGAAGAAATATTTCTAACTTTTGTCACTAAATTTGCACAGAAAAAATAGTGTGAACCCATAATTGTAATAAGTTAGTCCAAGTTGCCTTGGTTTATTACATAGCCTTAACAAATTGTTATACTATTACTCTTGCAAAAATGAACTTTGACTAGTTACTGAATATAGTAGGCATACATTTTAAATAAATTCAGAAATGTGTAACTATATCTTCTACTTTGCACATAATTTATGGGTAGAATGATTTCAGGGAAACATCTTACTGTTTACTCGTTAAGATGTTAGTAAACTAGATTTAAGGTCAATTAAACTTCTCATTTAGCAAATGCTTATTTTCACAAATCTCTCCATTTCATGACATCACCTCACTTTTTATACTTCTACTTTTCTTGATAATTACAAAATTGTTATAGCTTATTATACTTCCTTACAGCATTGAAAATAAGACATTTAAAACATACATACACTTATAATGTATGCATATCTTGGAGTGGGTTACCATGTTACAAAACGGTATTTCTCTTACCCTTTCCCCTTTTTGATTAACAAAGGACATAGAAATAACATATTCTCCTTGATTTTTGAATAACCATCTCGTTTTTTGTTTCTCCAGTTAAAAGGAAAATAAGCCATGCTAATTCTTACTTTGTGTGTTAAACCTTTTTTTCAACCAATCTACTGTTGTTATAGAGTATCAAGGAATTCTGTCTTATGAGAACCAGTCTTTTCTTTTAATGGGTAATATGGTATTTTCAGAATGATGTGAAACCATAAAACAGTGTTTACCATTTCTTCTTTGCTGTCTATTTGTAGAAGCTTAGATCCCTCCTTCAAACAATACTCTCCACTGGTGCGCCAAATTTTCCAGATTTCACAGACATGGTAACAACTTTCTCCATTGCGAATCCAGTTGTCTGGACAAGGGCTGCAGTTATGGGCCTCAAATATAAACATTTTATTAAAGTTATTGTAAAAAGATTAGTAGCATATCTTCTCAAGAGAACCCTTGTGTCACTCCCAGTAAAGCTGGACTCTTTAACCCAATGGTTCATATGATGCAGTACTTACCAATTTCAGCTGCTTTGAGGCTGAATGCAGTAAGATTTATACAATTATTTCCAAGCGCAGTAGGTCTCTAAGAATTAGTTTAGGATAAAATTAATTTGAGAATATCTATTCCCAAGTTGTTCCTCCTCTATAATAATTGATCTGATTATTCTATTTTTAGAAATCTTTCCTCCTTTTAACTTTACATCATTTATAATCTTCAGTTGTTTGCTTATTGTTTCATGTCTTTTAATCTTATTGGCCCAATTTAATTGGGAATGTACCAAGCATAATAATAAGTACATTCCCAATTAATTAGGTGGGTAGCATCATAAGCCTCAAGTTGATGTTTAAATTCTGGGAGTTAAACATGAAAAATTTTCGCACAGAACGGAGAGAACAAACAATGCACCTTGAGGAATGATTTTAAAATTTGTGGGTGAGGAAAAGTGAATAAAAACACAAGTGACCAATATGTTTATTTTAGGACTTTGATATAACTAAGAAGACACAGTGTTTAACCAGTTTTACAGAACCTGTGTTAAGAAAGAATGTGTTCACAAAAGAAGGATGCTCAAATGTATAAAAGGGGAACCAAAGAGCAGGAATTTAACCAAGTGTTTCTGGCACAGTTTTTTTTTCCCCCCCCTTTTCTCCCTTTTTTTTTTTTTTTTTTTGCGGTACGCGGGCCTCTCACTGTTGTGGCCTCTCCCGTTGCGGAGCACAGGCTCCGGACGCACAGGCTCAGCGGCCATGGCTCACGGGCTCATGTGGGATCTTCCCGGACCGGGGCACGAACCTGTGTCCCCTGCATCGGCAGGCGGACTCTCAACCACTGAGCCACCAGGGAAGCCCAATTCTCTAAATTTTATGTATTAGTATTATTAAACACTAGTTAAGTAACCATAGAGTACTTGACACACTATTAACAAGTAGAAATAGACAGGTTTAAAATGCTTGTAAGGGATGAAATAGATAAAACCAAAGTCATTTAATAGAATTTTTTAAAATGAGCTGAACCCTGCATTGTTAAAATTTTTGTAAGTAGCCTGATTTTCAAAATGAATTTTCTGCTTCAAGAGATATCTAAATTTGAATCTAAAGCAAGATCTAAACTAAATAAATTGAGGCATTTGGAGCTCTAATTAAAGTTACACGTAAATTTGAATGATTGGATAAAACATAATATGTTGCTTTTTTTGTTGTTTAATCTTACCTACTAATCTCACGCATTCCATTTTGACATTTGACTGTATATTTTCCTTATCTGTGTTTCTTGGAACCTCAGTATTTTCCACATACTATTGATATACATATATATATACATATATATATATACATATATATGTATATATATATGAGATTGAACTGAAGAGTAGATCAAAAGTATGTCTCTCCTATTATGAAATCCTGACTATAATTTTACAAACAATAAAATGTATGTCACTGGTTTTTTTTTTGTTGTTGTTGTTGTTTTGAGGAATTGGTGTATACATGTGTATCCACGCAGTGGAAACTGATTTTGTAACAATTACCTGAACTGAAAGACTTCTGCATCAACATTTGGCAATATTTCATCTGCAGGCCATGGTTTCTCTTCCATTGTGTGAAATTGAGCAGTACTCTGTCCTGTTGGAGGAGTTTTTCTTGCTGCTTCATTGCAGTAGTGGACACCTGGAACACTTCAAACAATAACAACCATTCCTGATAAAATACTGACATATAACAAAGTAAACCTTCCACATAGACTAAAGAGAACTACACATTGCTGATTATATTTGTGATGAAAACCTACAAAGAATGCACAGCAAAAAGGCTCTTTGCCATTCCTGTTTCCTTATTCACCCAATTCCAGTCTCCCAAAGTAGTCAGGTTTGCCCATTTCTTTTTTATTCTTCCAGAGATATTTTGAACTTTGCATGCAAATGAATATAAAACCCCCTCCTTCCCCTTTACACAAATGGTAACAATCTTTTTACATGGTTTTTCACTTTTTATTTTAACACTTAAAATATATTTTGGACATAATACTGTGTTAGTACATAAAGAGCTTTTTCATTCTTTTGTTATATAGCATTCTACTGCATGGATATGTCATGATTTATTTTAATAATTCTCTATTTTAGACTATTTGTAATCTTTTGATATTACTGAAGTACTGTAATAAAGAACCTTAGTTATACATAATTTCACACATGTGTAAGTATATTTGTAAGATATGTTGATGGGTCAAAGTTTTGTGCATTTAAATTGTATTAGATATTTCCAAATTACCTTCCATGTGTGCTGATGCAAATTGTATAGGAAAAACTCAGTTTTTCCTTCTATAGGCCTTTCTCCTGTGAATCACCTTGACTTTTCTGACACTTCTGGTCACCAAATGTATGGTTTCCCCACCACCACCACCCTCGCCCTCTCCACAACACCAACTCAGTGTCCTATAATTTAATTCAATCTGACACTATCTCCTTGGAGAAAGTAACAATCCCACAGGTCAAGGGCTCAGTCCCAAAGATTGCTCTCCCCTTCAGATGCCAATGCAAGTAGTAGGTCCCCAGGTTTCCACAACTTCTGTTTGATTTGGCTACAAATTGGAGGTTCCCATGACTCCCTCCTGGGTTCAATTAATTTGCTAAGGCAGCTCACTGATAGGGAAATGAGTTACCAGTTTTTTAAAGGGTATGGTAAAGGATACAGATGAACAACCAGGTCAAGAGATACATTGGGAGAGGTCTGGGAGGGTCCCGAGCTCAAGAGCTTCTGTCCCCATGGAGTTGGAGTTGGATGTGTCACTCTCCCAGTGTGGATGTGTTTACGAACCTGGAAGTTCTCTGATTCCACACTATTGGGATTTTATGGAGGCTTCCTCACATAGGCATGATCAATTGTTTTTGTTTTTCTTTTTTATAAATTTATTTATTTTATTTATTTATTTTTGGCTGCGTTGGGTCTTCGTTGCTGCGCGCGGGCTTCCTCTAGGTGCGGCGAGCGGGGGCTACTCTTCGTTGCAGTGCGCAGGCTTCTCATTGCGGTGGCTTCTCTTGTTGCGGAGCGCGGCCTCTAGGCATGCGGGCTTCAGTAGTTGTGGCTCGCGGGCTCTAGAGTACAGGCTCAGTAGTTGTGGCGCACGGGCTTAGTTGCTCCGTGGGACGTGGGATCTTCCCAGACCAGGGCTCGAACCCATGTGCCCTGCATTGGCAGGCAGATTCTTAACCACTGCGCCACCAGGGAAGTCCCATGCATGATCAATTGTTAATGCCATTTCCAGCCCCTCTCCCCGCTCTGGAGGATGAGGAGTGGGCTGATAATTCCAAGCTTCTAATCACGGCTTGGTGGGGGCTGGTGACCAGCCCCCATCCAGGAGCTCATCCACACTCACCTCATCGGAACAAAAGATGTTCCTAGTGCTCTTATCACTTAGGAATTTACAAGCATTTCAGGAACCCTGTGTCAGGGACCTGGTCAAAGACAATTATTAGAACGAGAGATGTTTCCTGTGCTCTTGTCACAGCAGAGTAGAGGGGAGAGACAGTAATGTATATCTTCTATTATCTCATACAAATGTTCTCTCAATTTCATTTGAATTTGCATGTATCTTTTTATGTTTGATGTTGAAACTCTTTTCACATATGTATAAATAAAGGTCAGTTGTATTTTCTTTTCAATGAAATGTATAATTATATCCTTTGTAATTGTTTTCATTGGGTTTCTGGTCTTATATATGTGGTCCTTATTGTGCCGTGAGAATTAATTCGGGCTGGCCTGGAATCAGCCTGAGCAGGGTTTTTAAAATTCCTACAGGACACTGATCTCCGGACAAGGCATGAAACATACAAATTAATGGTGTAGCTTTGTTATCATGGGTATGAGGATTTGGGGGGCCAGATTATACTATCTTGTCAGCATTGTTCATTGATCACATACGATTGACGATTTGTCCCTGGTTACAAAGAGACCCTGAGAAGGCTCTGCTGTTGAGGCTAGTTACCTCTCAGGAATATGTCAGGTGGTCAGCAAGACATAAATTCCCAAGCAAGACTTCATTTTGGGCTCCCAAGTACCAAGGTGTCTTGTGTACACATCGGTGTTTCCTGATCCAAGAGAGAAATTGTGTCGTGAAAGGACACTTACATGGAGAGGAAGAGGTGCCTGTTGGAACCTGGTCTTTCCAGACACTTTTGTAATACACATCCTTCCTTTTATTTTATTTTATTATTATTTTTTTGCGGTACGCGGGTCTCTCACTGTTGTGGCCTCTCCCGTTGCGGAGCACAGACTCCGGACACGCAGGCTCAGTGGCCATGGCTCACGGGCCCAGCCGCTCCGCGGCACGTGGGATCTTCCCGGACCGGGGCACGAACCCGTGTCCCCTGCATCAGCAGGTGGACTCTCAACCACTGCGCCACCAGGGAAGCCCCACATCCTTCCTTTAATGCCTTCCCCTGCCCCTCCTCCACCTTCATCTCCACTTCCTCTTTCTCCTCCTTCCTCTTGCTTCTTGGTATCCCATAGTGTGGAGGTATCATTTTTTAATTAAGTGGTCCCTTACCGATAGGCAACTGCATTTTTTTCCATCTTTTTTTTTCTTCCTATTGTTACATGTGCAGGTTTATCAATAGGAAAACTTTCCAGAAGTGGGATTTCTAGATCAAAATTAATTCATTCAGTTTAAGATAACCCAGAGTTTGTTAAGAACAAGATTGTCATGGTTGATCTTAACAGATTTCATAAACTAGACAGAGAAGAAAACAAAAGTATGTGCCCATCAGACAGCAAGATTTTTGAGGACATAAAAATGTACGGTATGATTTTATCAACATCCTTAGTATGTACTATGTGCTTTTTGGCTATATAATAACAGATGATTGGAGATTATAGATTTATTTTTATGTATAAAACAAATTCTACATTCCATTCACTTGACAATATTGTTTCAAGATGTTGCACCTTCAGTTATTTTGCTTTAAATTGAAATTGTTCTCTGTAATTCAAGTTTCTTTCATCTTTTTACCCCAAGTAGTTAATATTTATAAAATAACACTGAAATTTGTTATACAGAATGGATACCTGAACCATATCTTTTGATATTTGCAATGTCAGTTAAATATGTCTTCTTGCAGTTAGAATGGAACTTGGCAATATTTCATTAAGAGTCCCCAGTTTTTACAGGAAAAACTGGATTATTATATGTTAATTGACTTATATGGTAGTTCTCTTCCAACTCTGCAAATCTGCTTCCAGTATTTATGTTTGATAAACAGATATTTAATTGTGAATTTCTTTAAAAAATGGACTAGCATTATATATATATATAAATATATATAGTATATTATATATACTATATGTATTTATATTTATGTGTATTTTAACAAAGTACAAAGGGAGGATAAGGTGAGATAAGGGAAGTTCTGACATTTATGATGGGGTGTGAAATTTTATTTGAGGAGATAGACAAGGTAACAATTACTTCTTGAGAGCCTAGAAATTATTAAAACATTCCTCTCTGAACTGCCAGGAAAATAAGATCATAGCTAACATGAACAAGGTCAAGTTTCCTGTACTTTGTGGAAGCAAACCTTGTACCCTTCTCTTCTTCATTTCAGACCTCCTAATTCTCCTTTGCCAGCTAATTCCTCCTAGACAGAAAAATGATTTGCCAAGGTATACAAGAAATAAGAATTATCCAGACAATAACCTTCATCTCTGTCTTGCTAAGCATATTTCTTAGTGCTAGCGTGAGTGATAATAAAGGGTCTTAGTCCTATTTCTGGAATCTGCAGTTCTGTAATTGTTACATTTTATAAAAAATTCATTTGCTAGATATAGAAACATGTCTCCAGTTTGGACTAAAAAGAATAAAGAAATGTGGTTAAATATTGGCTCAAACAAAGTTCTCACATTTACCTTAAACATACTAACTGGTACCTCATCAAATATAAAGTGAAAAACTCATCTTAAAATAATTGTATAAGTCAAATTTAGAACAAATGTATATTAGAAAAGGAAGAGCCTATACTGAAAACTTACAAATTGCAAGCTTTGGCATACTAACATGATTCATAAATTGAATCATGATATAAGCAATTATTTGCATCACTTTCCCCCAACAGACCTATGGTATTAGATTTGAGTTAAACAACATGCAATTGAACATTAAAAGTTATCATTAGCATCCGAGTGCTTAGAGAGTTATATCAAATAAATGTCCCATAACTTAAATAAGGAAGCCATTATTTTATATCATTTATGTCATTTAGATGTTTCTAATTGATTTGTCTATCCATTTATAAATTATGAAGTTCCAGTTCCACGACATACATACATATAATTATATATAACACTACATGAAGTATGTAACCTATCTATAGATTATTTTGAAGATATCCTTTTGTACTTACACTTGACACCCAAGAAAATGGAGGTTGTTAATGAGCCTATGCAGAAGATACATAAAACCACCGTCACAAGACACCATGTTCCTAAACAAGGAATAGAGACAATGAAATTGAATTAGAGAAAGTAGAGGAAAGAGGTGGGTCAGGATAGGACTACACTGAGTAAACTAAGGAGTTAACATTAGACATTCCTTCTAGAGAATCACCGAGGCCTTGTAACTGTGTGTAACAGGAAAAGGTGAACTCAAACTCTTTGAAATGCAAGTCATAACTTGGAATACACTGGATTTGGAAAAATGCCAAATTGAACAGTTTTAATAATACACTTCTCTTATCCTTATATAACACCACAAACTTAGTAACTAGTTAGATGTATTATCTTCCAACAATCTTTTACAAATGATGGCAAGCCAGGCAGCAGGCTTTAGTTTTTGAGAGCAAAGAGGCTGTCTCCAATCTCCTCATCTCTTGTCAGTGTCACTTGAGCATGATTGGTTCAAAGGTATTTCCCTTTAAACGTATGATTTTGGATGAGGACAATTTTTTAAGGTAATTTTGCAACTATTCAGGAAGGGAAAGTGAATGTGTGATTTGTTATATTCTTAATGCTAGTTACAGAAAAATGTATAAAATTTATCTTTGGATAATGTCGTAGGCTGGATAACAGTTTTGCCCGAAATGCCTATGTCTTAATCTCTGGAATCACCTAGGTGTTACCTTAGGTGGAAAAGGAGATTTTAAAGGTATAATTAAGTTAAGGATCTTGGGATGGGGAGATTATCCTGTTTTACCTGGGCACTTATAAATGAGATTTAGATTAGAGGGACAGACTGCCATATGATGGAGGAAGCAGAGAAACATTTGGAAATGTGCTACTGTCTTTTGAAGATGGAAAAGGAGCCACAAGCTAAGGAAAGCAAGAAATGCAGCTCTAGAAACTGGAGAAGACAGGGCATGGGTTACCCCCTAGAGCCTCTCTAGGGAAGGTAGCCCCATGACACCTTGGTTTCAGCCCAGCGGCACCCGTTTTGGACTTCTGATCTCTAGAATTGTAAGAAAATAAATTTGTGTTGTATTAAGCCCCTAAATCTGTGGTAATATATTACCTAAACAATAGGAGACTAATACGAATATTAAATTATAAAGACAGAACTGATCCAGGCTGATGAGTGTTTGCCAGTTTTTTCAACCTACGTTTTCTCTTTTACTTCTTAGTATTTATCAGATAATGTGCAGGGTGTTTTTACGTGGGAGCTAAAATTACACAAAATATATGATTTCTTTCACTTATTTTACAAATCCAGGAATTCTTTGTTTTTCCAGCGAGTAAGCGAGAGAGAGAGAGAGAGAGAGAGAGAAAACCAATGTAATACATATTTGTCAAGTCCATTTCTCTTTTCCTTTTTCACTTTTACTTACTCCTCCTCCACTTCATTTCATTTTTAATATTATGCATATTATAATACTATTGCATATTATGCAATATTATGCATCACATTATGCATATTATAATACTCTTAGGTGGGTTATCTCAGATTAGAAAAATCACCTTGGGCTCCTCATAGAACAGGAAAAAAGAAAACCCATAAACCACAAGGTCTTGGTCTAAATAAGTAGAACTGGTTACCTGAATTTTTGGTGGAAGACAGATGTTTCTGGTAAGGGTTTGGTGTTGGATTATCCCACTGAAGAGAGGTGTATGTTTCTTCCTCCTGCATGTCTGAGGTGCTTTGATAGGTAAGGGGGTCCACATGAGAAGCTGAGACAAATAAGTCCTTTTGAAGTCAGGAGCAGATTAATGAAAGAACTGAAATTAGCTACCTTTTCACACCAGTGGGGAAATATGTTTGAGTTTAGGGAATAGAATAGATGCATCTTCATCCAGAAAGTAGAAGTTTATGAAGTTTAAGCCAAAGCATAACTTGGTAAAGAAGGAAGTGAGAAAGAAACTGAACTCAAAACGGCCAATAATAGAATAGGTTATTGCTCTGGTTTCTACAATGTAGCAGATGTTGAAGATGATAGCACTGGATTACTGTTAAAATGAAAAGGCCAGAAGTGCAGAGAGTGAGCTTACATTTGGTTTAGGATGTGAAGTGTGGGAATGACCTTGATAGCAAAGATACGAGGATAGCTCACATTGGGCCAACCAGTGTGGAAGGAGTTGTAGGTCACTGTGCATACTTAAACAAGAAAACTGGGAAGGGATTTCATCCCTCAAATAAATTTACACACTGTATTAGTTGGGGTGATGCAGTTGCTGTGACAAGTAAACCTCAAAATATCAGTCATTTAACACAAAGTTTATTTCTCGCTCACGTAACATTTTAGCTCCAGTAATCCTGGTTAATGGGTAGTTTTCCTCCAGATGCAACCCCGCTCCTTCTATTTTGTGGGTGGTTGGAATGTCATACTTCTAGCCAATGGAAAGAAAAGGAGAAGATGACATATCCACATCTGCTTCTTAAAAGCTGTAACCTTGAATTATCATGTATGACATTCACATCCACTAATAATGCCCTGTTTGGATCTACAGTTTGGTCCTGATAAGCCTAATTTTTGCCTGGCTAGCAAACTTTTTACAATAATTTCACTCTACAAGGGAAGCATGAATTATTTAGTGGATAGAAAGAAGGCTGTTTCTGCCACATCCTGTGACTACAGCATTGGTATTGAGAAATTTGATAGTTTAATCATCATTCATATATTGGCCATTTGTCCTTACGGCCAAAAGTAGTGTCTCAGTAATTTACAGTCTGCAAATCCCAACAATCTGCAAAATTCTTTTTGGTCACAGTGTCTCACTGGATCAACCATTAACCTCTGTAACAGAATAAAACAAATGGGGCACTCAAGGGGGCATCTGAGGGCATTTAACAAAGACGGTTTTATAAGGATTGGGGAAGGATTAAGGAAACCAGAAAGGGGTTGTGAAATATGCATTGGGGAACGATGATCACACCCAGGCCTGAAGGGTTAAGGGGAGGGTAATTATTGAAACTTTGTGACCTATCTGAAAGGGCCATGGCCTGAGATACAGAACATGAAGCCTTTGCCAAACCAGGGTGTGGTAGGCGACAGCCAGCGGCGTAAACACCTGGACCGTTCTCCCCTTTCACCCCCCTGATCACTGCTAGTACCTCCCAATAGAGGAATTAACTGGAAGCCAGAGGCCACGTTTGCCCAGATATTGCTGTACTTGGAGTTCTGCCTCTCAAGGCATAGGATGGGGCCAAGAGGATCTCAAGAGGCAAATGGAGAATATCCAGCAAATTCTCCAAATATGTCATATGATTTTTATGTGACCTGAGATCCTGACAGAGAAAATAATGTGACTTAACTCTCTATAGCCTTTACATTGAAATGATTTCTATCTTGAGGTGAAGAAAAGGAAGAAACAATAAGCACAACAAATATGCATTAAGAGCAATGTCAGGAAGAATGCAGGAATGGAAGTTCAGGGGTTGCCATTAATTTCCAGGGGCTCTCAAATTTTATCAACACTAAATATCATGCTCAGAAAGATCTAGTTTTCCCCAATATAGTATGTTCTCTGATAAGTTTCTTTGGGGGAAACATTGGGCTCTCCCAGCCAAAGATTAGTATGTTACTTGTATGACGTTTAATGTTTTTAATCATACTATCTTATTTATTGTTCATTATATTCCAAGCACTGTTTCAAAGGCCTTTTACATGAATTATTTTGAATCCCAAAATAGCTCTGTGACATAGTAACTATTATTAGTATGTTGTGACAAAATTGCAAATTGAGGCATGGAGAAGTCAAACTATTTTCCCAAGTTCACTTACCTGTGCTACTAAAGTCTATGCTATTCTGATTTTATGTATAAGATGCTTTTGATATGAGTATCAGAAAAAAAGAATCTTTGTAGGTACAGTTTGATTGGTTTACATTTTTTAATTGCACTTTTGCCATCCACTACAATATTATTCTTTAAAATTCAGTCATGAATAGTGATATAAAATGTATGCTTTTCCATTTGGGAGAGATAAAACACTAAATTTCAGAGCTATGGCTGATTTTTGGACAGTTTTCTGAATTATTAGTTCCAATTTGGTTTCTCTAAATAAACAAGTAAAAACAGGAAAATAACGGCATTATACCCCAAAAGCCAAGATCTCAACACATTTGAAGTGGAAGCAGAATCTATAGTATTTCTATTGTTTTTCCTCAGTGCCCCCTCTTGCCGCCCTTCCCCTGCCAAATCTGCTTGTTTATTGATAGTCTAAAACAAAATAGATTCAAGTGTCTTGGGGTGTCAGTGCACAAAGCTATAAAAGTTATACATATTCATTGAGTATTAATTATATGCTTGGTACTCTGCTCAATGTCTTACATAATTATATGAAATAATCCTCACAATAACTTTATGAGTAAGGTAATAATATTAAACTCATTTCATAGATGAAGAAGCTGAGTTTTAAAGAGACTAACCAATTTACCAAAAGCCAGATAGGGAGTAAGTTCCAAAGTAACATTTCTCGAAATGTATTAAAGGATACTTTAATCAAGTCAGGATGCTTATTAAAAGCATAGGACTCTGTCTCCTCAGCCTTCCCACTGAGCACCATAAGTATTTGTGTTTGAACATCTGCATGTTTTAACAAGCACCTCAGTTGAGATGTTTGAGAACCATGTTCATAAATTTCATTGCCACGAATTTAAGGAGAAAGAGTACCTTCAGGGAAGTTGTGAAAAGAAATGAAATTTTTGCCTATTATCCTGTTAAAAGGTGCCTCTCCACATATCTATAAATACTGCATGAGTTACTCAGCAAAAGCCAAACATAGAGCTGTCAGGAAAAGAACTATATAAAGCATTTTTGCTTGCTGTTCAACTAGGCTGTGCAACTTGTTAAAAAGCATTTACTCATTTTCAAACCCTGTCAGTTTTCTTGCAAACTTTATTTTCCTTCTCTTGGACAGAAAATTACTGCTCTTGAGTCTGACCATAGGGGGACTTGGAATAGAAATTATATCTGTATAGTGTTTTACTGGTTGCTGTGCTTTCTAATGAACTATCTCACACAAAGAGAAGCAAATATTTTTCTGTTTCCTGTGAGCCAGGAGCTGTGCTTGCTGGCATAGAATAGAAAATAAGAAAGTCATGGGGTTTGCTTTCATGGAGTTTCTGATATAATTAATACTTGGAAGTTTTATTTTAGGTTGTGGAGCTGTGAGGTATATAAGACAGGTGTTATCCTATTTTAAATATTAGAAAATGGAAGTTAAGAGGTAACATGATTGAGCCATGGTTGTACTTGAGTGATCATGCCATCTAAATTTTTCTACTGACTCCAAGTTTAGTATACCTTCCACTACCTTATGCTGTCTTTCAAACTTAGATATTTTGCATAGTCTCAGACTTAGATATTTTGCACAGCTTAAGTCATTTAAGCGCTAACCTTTCTTGTTTCAATGTAAAATGTATATGTTTATGTCTGAAGATGCAGTGAATCATAGCATGTTGAGATAATTAGGAATGGAAGACAAGAAGAATGAAAATTAATGGAAGCAGAACCATTGGGAAACAATCAGCTCATTGACTGGTTTCTGGATGTATAAAGAAGGCACTAAGTTACTCCTCAGTATAAAGAGTTATATAAAGAAGGAACTAAGTGGTGTTGGTAGGAAAGATAATGTAAAGATGACTCTAAGGGGAATAAAGGGAAAAATAAGCAATTCTATGGCTAGTGATTCCTTCTTCCAGATCTCTTATTGTACCATCAAGCACTTGTCTGTGACATGCTGTGCATGTCTTTGCATTAAAGTAGTTGGTCCACCTTTGCCATGCCTGCCTTCCTTTCACACATTAAATAATGTTTGTTCTCACAGAAGGTAGGGTGAATTTTCCCATTATGAAAATAAGCACAATTCATATTTTCTGTTGCAGTTCCAGAAAGCTTGAACCTGTGAATGGAAAAGGTAGCATGAGTTCGTTTGAAAGCTAAATAAACAATCAACAATCAAACTCTGTGTATAGTATTTTGTTGCATAAAGTGGAGATAAGAAGTACGAGGCAAAAAACTAAAAAGCAACATTCAGATCATTGAGAAACTTCCAATCTGCTTGGGGGTATAAAGTATGTACATTTGAATAGCTCAGTAGCAATTTAATATGGCATAAGATTAAGCAGAAGTGAACTGTAGGTACAATAGGAGCTCAGAGGAAAAGATGGATGGGTATCTGAAATAATGAGAAAGGCTTTACCTTTTCATCTTTTCATGGAAGATCATACTTAGTTCTGCCTTGAAGGAAGGGTAGGATTTAGATAAACAGAGAGGAGCCCTGTAGGGCAAGTAGCTGCACAGGTTGGAAATGAGCTCAAGGAAAATAAGTTGATTAAAAATTTTTGAAATGAGGATTTATGTTATAGGGCAGCTGGATACAAGACTGTATTGTAATTGCTTGTTATATTTCCTGCTACAGTGCTATGACAATAGGACAAAGAATGTATATTTATTCATTCATTTGCAAATATCTGTGGGATATCTACTACGAGCCAAAGTTGTTTTATGTGCTGATGATAGAGTGGTAAACAAAGACCAGGTCCTTTCTACTGGGGAACTTACATTATAATGAGAGAAGGTTGGTAAGAAGCCAACAAATAAATAGAAAAATTCAGAGTGGTAAGAGTCATGATGAAACAGACAGTGTGATATGATAGACTCAAGTGCATGTGGTGGAGGGAGGCTAGTTTAGTTTGGGTAATTAAAGCTGGTCTCATTGAGGAAGTGATGATTAAACAGACTTGAGTGACAAGTGGGAGTCCTTCATGGAGTTCTGGAGGCAGAGCTTTCTAGAAGGGAAGAGCAAGTGCAAAAAGCCCTAAGACCTCAAAACATGTTTGATTCATTGAAAGAACAGAGGGATCACCAGCATGCCTGCACTATTGTGAATGAGGCAATAAACGATAAAGAATAAAACCCAGGTCTATGAAGAAGCTTGCTTATACTCATAATATTCTTGACTCCTACCCATAGTAAATGCTTAATAAATATCTGTTGAATAAATTAATTAAAACTTTAAGTAATGATCAGATTGTATAAGTTTTTGGTTATAAGTTTAAATTTTAACTGGAGAGACATTGCACAAGATTAACAAAAGGTGATTAGAGATTGGAAAACCATATTAAGTAACCCAATGTAATTGGTCCCTTTGCCTGGATTGTCTGTAGAAGGTTACAGACAAATGGCACGAACTCAAACTGGAGCCGATTCTGGTCTGGTTCTTTCTAGCTGAGGTCTGGGGCTCCCTTTTGACATGAACATTAGAATCACCTTGTGACTGATAATGTGCCTGATTCTTGGATACCCCTAAGGTAAAAGATGAGGTAAAATGATACTGAAAAGTCAAAAGAAGCCTCAAAGTAATAACTTTCAACCATACAATAATGAGGATGATAATTTTGTTCTGAAAATATGTGAAGAGAATCAGATCAAGCTAACAAAACAAAACAAAACCACATACCTAAAATGTTCCAATGGTGAAGTTAAGGGTAGAAATGAATGGGAAAAAAGTATCAGGAATAGAGGTGGATTGCGACTTAGATAAAAAGCAGAGGAATGGCAGAGTAGGAAAGTAGAATCTTATTACAAGTGCTCTCTTGTTAGGATTATGGTGTAAGTGACTCAGCCAATGCTTATGTAACACACAGTAAAACACAGAGCCACCTCCCAACTTTTAAGTAACCTGTACTCAAGAGGGTAGAAGACCTCAGGACTCAAAATTCCTAGTTGTGCCTTGTATTCTGAGCATCTAATAACTTACAAATTTTTGGAGGGAACTGAGCCGTCTTCCCACATCCAGATGTCACTGGATTTCTGGCGGAACAATCCAACCCAACGAATTAATCCAGTCCTGCTACTGATGTATTGCTATTGCAAACACAAGTAAATATAATGGTCAGAGTGTTTCTACAGTTCTTGTAACGGCATAAAGACAAAGCTTCATGATAAGATGCTGGACATAAAAAGTAGATTATATGTCTATATTAATACTAATTAATTATATTTGATATTTAGAATTGTTCCAAGTTCACTTGTTTTTGCATAAAAATACTTGCAGGATACAGGGAAAACTGTAAGCAAGATAGATAATATTCTAATATTCCTATGTGTTTATCTTCCATCAGTTGAAGTTTAGAATCCCAAATAAAGTATCAAATATGGCTCTTAAATGAAATAAGTGGTAAACAACTAGAGAAGGAAAATGAAACGAAATACATTGTTGATGAAACTTTATAATCCCTAGAATTAAGCTCTACTTGCTTTGGTTTCATTGCTTAGCTTGCCTACAAAATCTTGCATACAGGAATATTCATTTATTTTAGTTGACTGGGTAAAAGGGTTATAGAATGTCTTTCTCAAAGGGATTTACAAATGACGTACATCTACTTTTTTCTACTTTGAAATTATCACTATTTACTATACTATATACTATACTTGTTTATTTTGTTCTTTGCCTATTGCTCCAACTGGAATAAAGTTCCATGAATTTAGGAATTTTTGTAGGTTTTATTAACGCATAGGTCCAGGTCCTGGAATAGTTCCAGCACATATTTGTTGAATTAATGGATGAATAAATCAGTCAATCAATCTATCTATGGGTAACAGAATTAAAAAGAGGTCAAATGTTCACGTACTCGCATACCTCCCGGAAAAAACAAGTGAGGACACATTCTTTGCAAATAAAAAATGACTTGAGCATCTTGGCAGACATGTGAGACACAAAATGGCATTCCATAAGAGATATTTTGTGAGAGTCACTTATTTCTTAAAGCTTGAGCTACCTGTCACCTTTCTGTTAATTTATGTTTTATTTTTTTCTTTAAAGTACATCCATATTATATACTTCACTATAGGACCTGACAGATACAGTCTACCTGAAATTTAACTATTTTTTATTTCTCAAAAATTACATTACTTCCTCTTTTAGTTGCTCATCTCCAACCTGATATCAGCCTAGAGTAATAAGATTCAAGACTTGTTTAGTCTCCAATTAATCTCTTTGTAATAGAATTGAGATTTCAAAGCAGGTACTCTCTTATTTTGCCTGATTTGAAAGAAGTTAATTTATCTGAATATCTTCTCTATGAGTCTGAGCCACAAAAAAAGTATATGGTACAGCAAGTTAGAATAACAGGACACCCAAATGAGCATGAACATCACTGGGCTGATTTCCTCATGTCTGGTCCACTACTGGTTACTTCAGCTCTCAGTAAGGTACAAGTCAATTTTGCTGATTACCTATAGCAGTTCTGTAGAAAACGGCTTGCCTGAATATTTGAATTCTATTGAATTTCTGTCTGCATAGAGCCCGAATCCTGATCTTCTATTCCAATTTATATTTGCATTTATTTTAATATGCAAAAATGTGAATAATTACTATATTAGAAATTGTAGGATAAGTACATTAAATAATTTCTGCCTTTTTAAAGATATATGTTTTGACAAACTGTTATTCGGTAGAAGGGAGACTGCAAGGCTTGGTTCCTGGCTTGCTCCCAGGATTTATGAAAAAGAAAAGCTACATTCAATAATATAGGGAGAGTGCAATAGTGGATGTGAATGTACATTGCTTGAAAACAGAGCTTTTGTTAGAAGCTGTCAAAAAGGGAAATATAGAAGAGGAGACATGTTTAATAAAAAATTTTCAACTGAAATCCTGTCTGTTGTGCAAATAAGATTGTGCCCCAAACTACATCTGGGAGGGCCTATGAAAAGATAGAGTTTGCCTCATGGTTCGTTCAAAGTGTCAACAATTTAGCAAAAACTGAGAAGGCATGTAATGTTGGGATAACACTGATATTTATATTTTACAATCATATTGAGTTTCCTTATACTTTCAGATCCTGTTTTGAATTAATAAACAGAGTTAAGGAAGCCAAGAAATTATCTTAACTCTTGTTGCAGAGATAAGACCGGAACTCAAAGTTTCATTAGTTCTATTTCAGCACTTTCTACTCTCAAATGTAATTTTTACTGAGCTTGATAATGTTCTGAGATTAGCACAAACTGCAAGACATAAAAATGTAAAAAAAAAAAAAAAAGGCAAGTGTTTCATTTGAGATTTCTCTCCTTATGACTCCAAAATATTTGACATAGAAATATTCTTACCAGCGTGTCCTCCCTGGTGATCTTCAGAAGAGTAGCATTTACATCAGCACAATACTTCTTACTGTCTTTCCATGTCAAGTTGTGCCTGAAGAATCCATAGCAACTGTCTCCATAATATCTCCAGTTTACGTCACATGGGCTGCATTTATGGCCTTAAGGAGAATCCAAGCATAGGATCCCTTTCATTCTGAAAGGATGGGCTTACTTTTTCCTCATATTCAATGTTTCCTGAAGATCTCAAGATTCCTGACAGATAGCACCACAAAAATACTCCAGAGTTAGGGGAGATGAAGAGACTACCCAATCATACTTACTTTCCTTTTGTCCTGATTGTTGTAGTAAATCTTGGCAGAACTTCCTTGCTAATTGTTTCAGAGTTCCTGAGAGATGTTCATTCTCAGCTTGTAGGTAGTTCTGCTGCGTGACAGCTAGACGTAAAAATTAGATAATAATTTGTAATTAGGATAATAAGGAGTGATGCAAAAAAAAAGTCCTCTCAATGAACTTTATGTTCAGTAGAGTTGTAAATCTATGAAGTGTTTACTAGATACATTATGAGTAAAAGAGTGCTGAAAAGGGATCAGGGTAAAGGGGTTATAAAGAAAACATTAAGTGCCAGGCAGAATGACAACCGAGAGTTCTCCAAAAGAATAGGTGAACTATTTGAAGGAGATGACCACAAGTAAGAACATGCCATAATCAAATTGCATGCCCATAGTAGTTGTTTTGACCTTTCCTTCAACACAGATTTCTAAGCACATTTCACAGAGGTGAATGACCTCTGCTATTATGTCTTCTATGTAATGCCAGAATATCCATTCACTTAAAAAATACATATTGAGGACTTCCCTGGTGGTCCACTGGTTAAGACTCCATGCTCCCACTGCAGGGGGCACGGGTTCGATCCCTGGTCGGGGAACTAAGATCCTACATGCCCTGCGACGTGGCAAACAACAACAACAACAACAAAAAGTATTGATTTCTTGTTGTGCTCGAAGTACTGTGATATTCAGGTAAATCAAAGTAGTGAATGAAAAGTTCTAAAATATCTTATGAAAAAATAAACAAGTATCTGAACAAGCAACAATTATACAGATGATAATGTGACATTGGAGGGCTTTTAGATGTATAGGAAGAAAAAATATTTATCAATTAGACGGGATATGAATAGTCTCAGTGGAAGTAAATGCATTCATCTTAAAAAATGGGAAGGAGGACATTTTAGGAAGACGGGACAGAATCAGCAAAATCTCAGGCAGGGGGACATAGGATTTATTTGTGAAACAGAAAACTCCACGTTGGCTGGATCTTAAGATGCACAGAATAGGGAGGAAAAAAAGAAAGTTTCAAAAGACAGTGTGGATCTATACTGAGGAAGATCTTAAAGACCAGCTTAAAATTCTTAAGCAATAATTTTTAATTAATTTAAAAAAACTAAAAGGTAATTTTAATCAAAAGGTAAAGTGCAGAGTTCTCCTTTATTGAGAATATCCTGGCAGCTATGTATAGGATAATTGCAGTAGCGACAAATAGATAGTGACAGTTAAGCTTCATGGCATACACCAGGACACTTACGTATTGCCTTCCTCAGATCAAGTCATTGGCAATAAGTCAATACTTACACATAATCCCCAGAGCCACCAGCCCAACAGCTATCCCCATGCACAAGATCAGCAGAATCAAAGCCATCATACGCCACAAAGAGGAGGAAGCAGGGTCACCTGTGGGCATACAATAAAGATGTTAGGGGCAGGCAATATGGCATAGTTTTGGGGGACAGCTTCACCCCCATCCCCTGCCCTCTCAGGATTGTCCAAGTGATATAAACAGCTTCTCTGGCCCATCTTGCCTTTGCTCCCTTGGTAATCACCAGCAGTAAACACAACCCACTCCATCCTCACTCCCACCGGACTTCTCTCTGAGTCAAAATGTAACTAGCAGCTAAGGTCGTTTGTGTCTGTGTTTGTCTTTGTTTTATTTTGTGCTCACTCCTCTAAATAACAGTGTTTATAAGCCACAACTGTGGAATCACACCCACTTGCTGACATCTTAGAAAGTGGAGTTTTCAAACATTTTCTCCTCTTATCCCTTAGATTTCTATTCCCTCCAGCATTTAAATCTATAAGCCTTAATGTAATGTGCCCTGCTTGTATCATTTGTTGTTTATATTCTAAATAACATATGTAGCCCATGTACATACCACTCAAATGATGTAGGGAAAGAAGGTCATTCAGGAAAATTAAACAAAACTATCTCTGTTATCGCTAGTAGAAAAAAAAGAAACTAGGGTGGATCCATTTCAACAGATAATTTCCAAATTGCTGCCTCTGGGCATTCTTACCTGAAGTGAGAGCTGGTTTTTGAGTTTTAATATTTAAGGTGACGTATCCATCTTCATCCTGCATGGCTTCCCTTAGAATGAAAGTGAACTCAGCATTCAATGACTTTGCAAAATGTAGTGTCCACCCTTATGATTTCAATGTCTACCCGCCTGTGACCCTCCTCTCTCTGGTAAGGTGGAGACGTATGAGTTGGGGCACATGATTTTTTGTTTTTTGTTTCTTTCCAGGAAGCCCTTTAATAGCTGCTCAGATATACATGGACCTTGAACACCAAAACACAAAAATAATAACTTGTGGTAAACGAGTAGATATGGCATTTGTTTCCTGTTTCCTTAACTTCCATTCTGACTATTCCATCGTGTATGTCCTTTCAAAGAACAGAAGTTCATGCTTCATCGTAACCTTGGCAGAGTCTAAATCATGTTGTTTAAATGAACTTATTTCTGATGAAAACTCATGGATAAAACATCAACAGATATAGTCTATCTCACTGTGGTGTAAGAGTCTAATATAATTTGATCTAAGATGAGCTATATTAGATGTTTCATGGTCTTGTGGTAGAAGGTCTAATTATGACCTACAATTCATCCAAATTCTTGCATGTTTTGCAAATCAAAGGGTTTTTTTTAGAGTAATTCATCCATCCATTTATTTGATTGCATTAAAATGAAAAACTGAACAAGCTGACATTTTAAGTAATGAGTCAAGGATATTCAAATCATATTATACTCTTTAGCCCCTGCAAATCAAAGTTTTAAAAAATTTGAGAACTCCACATGAGGCAGGATTTATATGGCTTAAGTTTAGGCATCAAAGGAAAACAATCTAATAAAGTGAAATAATACAAAGTTAATGTCTTGATGTATTGTCTTTCAGTAATGTTTTCACTTTAAAGTAAATTTCCAGGAATGGCTTTTGGATCTTTGATAACTTTAACCATAAGCTGAGTGTCTTATGGCTGGATCTATGCTTCATAAAAATATATTTGCCTTTATTTGTATCCATCAAGCGTGACTTTGTGGTGTTAGAAATATGCTGGGTAAGTACAGAGGCTGTCAGGGTCAAAGGAGGCCCTGATAACATTAGTCTTAATTCTGCTTCCTCTCTCCACCTACCCTATAAATACAAGCTGAGTTACTCAGCAAAAATTAAGCAGAGAACTGCAGGAAAAAACGATAGATACAACAAAATTTTCTTTTCTCTTTTCCGAAATCCAGAGGCTTTTCCAGCTATCTCTCAATTACCCTATAAGGCCTATCATCGACATTTTATTTCTACTTGCGTATTTTATCGCTCCCTCTTTTCTTGGCTTAGGAAAGTATAGCTGAAGAAGTCTTTATTCCAAATATCCTGATGAGTTTGAATTTGGAATAAAACCCTTTATTTAGGGCTTCCCTGCTGGCGCAGTGGTTGAGAGTCCACCTGCCGATGCAGGGGACACGGGTTCGTGCCCCGGTCCGGGAAGATCCCACATGCCACGGAGCGGCTGGGCCCGTGAGCCATGGCCGCTGAGCCTGCACATCCGGAGCCTGTGCTCCGCAACGGGAGAGGCCACAACAGTGAGAGGCCCGCGTACCACACACACACACACACAAATCTTTGTTTAATATTGTAGAGGTTGAGTGTTATATAAGTTATCTCTTTTATTTTAAAGCAAATATCTCGTTAATTTAATTATGTGTCAGACACTGAAATTATTAGCGAGTATTCATGGAGAAGGTCATGGCACTAGTCCTTATGGAGCACAAAGTCTTAGACTTTAGGTACTTAACCTTTGTCTCTTAGAGTTTAGAAGAACTTTCCACTCCACCCCACCCCAGGCCACATTTTTGTTCCTCTTTCTTGTTTCACTCTTTTCCATTGCATATGTGCGTGTGTGTGTGTGTACATATATATATATATATAACATTTTTGTCATGTATATTCACAGGAGTGTATTCCATGTCTCCAAAACAGTGACTGACATACAGTTACCACTCAGTAGAAATTTGGTGAATGAATGAATGAATGAATGAGTATATGTAAAATGGACATTTATTGGAATATTACACATGCAGGAAGCAATTTAGGGAATCTTGGGAATTTTCTATGATCATGCTTTTTGCAAGAAGCATCACCATCTACCCAGTTTCCAAGTTCCTTCCACTGTACTATGATGTCTTTCAAATTTAGGTATTACCCAGACTCCATTTTCTATATTTATAGCTGAAGAACCAGTAAAAGACACTAGGATCACAATGACAAAGTATAGATATGAAAACAAAGGAAATCAGTGAAATGCATAGCATGGTGGATAAGACTGATCAATATATAAAGATGGCTAGAGGATGTGTAAAAAAGAAAGACAAAAAGAAAATGATGTTGACTAGTATGAGTGTTATAATAATGTCTCTAAACTGAAAAAAATATAAAGGACATCAACATTTTGCAGTCAATGATATCTTTTTATAGACCTTTTACTGTACGTCGTCTTTAAGCTGACCCTTAGGTGCATTTATCAGTGATATCCTGTCCCCTCTCTCAGTCCTCTGAATTCAAATTGTTGGTTCACTTCTGACTTTCTAGCCTTCTACACACATATCAAATACTGTTTATCTTTGGGAAAGGCTAGAATTTCCTGTCATGGAAAAAATGCCTAATTAATATTTTCTCTTTCATTTTCAGAAAGTTTAAACCTGTGGACTGAAAAGTGGAATGAGCTTTATTAAAAGTGAATAAATTAAATGTATAACTACCAGACAACAACTGTAGCAGAGCTTTTGGTTACAAAATAGTAGATAAAATGAAGGGGAAAATTGTGTTAGACCACATTCACAGCACTGAGACGTTTATCATGCATGTGAATACAAATTCCCTGTAAGTAAGAAAGTCAAATAATATTCAAATGGAATAGATAAGACTTAAGACTTGACAGAAAGGCAAAGATTGCCTAAGAAGAGAGAGGAGAGGGGAATATTTATCAGGGAGGGCACGCATCTGAAACAAAGTTAGGGAAGTTGGAAGGAGTATGGTGTGATCTGTGATCAAGGAACGTGAACTGATCAAGCATATTTGAACTGAGTATTCACATCACAGTATATTGGGATACAAGGTGTCCTATTAAAATCACTGTAAAACTTACATTTCAGGGACAATTAACCAATCAATTATTTGCACATATATCTATTGATCACTGTGTATGTCCCAAGAACTATCCTATTTTCTGGGGATCAAGTGATGAACGAAACACACAAGAGTTGTGCTCTTATTGAGCTTACGTTCTAGTGGAGAGCGGTGAACACAGATAGCAAAGAAGAAAAGAAAGAAAAGAGCAAGACGATTTCAGATCATCATAAATGCTATGAAAAAAGTCATACAATAGAGCTTTATTGGTGGGGCTTGGAGCAGCCCTGTTTGTGCTCATTTGAACTGGTTTGTTTAACCTTTACGAGAAGGGGGTGGAGAATTGCAGTTTTCTTCCATTTTTTAAAATTGAAGTATAGTTTATTTAAAATATTATATTATTTTTCAAATGTACAAAATTCAATGTTTTTATAGATTACACTCCATTGAAAGTTACTACAAAATAATGGCTATATTTTCCTGTGCTGTATAACATATCCTTGTTGCTTACTAATTTTATACATAGCAGTTTGTATCTCTTAATCCAATATCCCTATCTTGCCCCTCCCCTGCCCACTGGTGACCACTAATTTCTTCTCTATATCTGTGTTTCTGTTTTGTTATACACATTCATTTTAACTTTTAGATTCCACATACAAGTGATATCGTATGATATTTGTCTTTGTCTGATTTATTTCACTAAACATAATACTCTCCAGGTCCATCCACATTGTTGCAAATGGCAGAATTTCATTCCTTTTTATGGCTGAGTAATATTCTACTGAATATATGTACCACATCTCCTTTATCCATTCGTCTGTTGATGGACACTTAGATTGCTTCTATATCTTGGGTATTGTAAATAGTGCTGCTATGAATATTGGGGTTCTGTATCTTTTCAAATTAGTGTTTTTGTTTTCTTCAGATATATACCCAAGAGTGGAATTGTTGGATCATAAGATAGTTCAATTTTTAGTTTTTTGAGGAACATCTGTACTGTTTTCCATAGTGACCACACCAATTTACATTCCCACCAACAGTGTAGGAGGGTTCCCTTTTCTGCACATCCTTGCCAACATTTGTTATTTGTGGTCTCTTCGATGATAGCCATTCTGACAGATGTGAGGTGATATCTCATTGTGGTTTTGATTTGCATTTCTCTGATGCTTAGTGATGTTGAGCATCTTTTCATGTGCCTGCTGGCCATCTGTGTATCTTCTTCGGAAAAACGTTTACTCAGGTCTTCTGCCAATTTTTTAATCAGATTGTTTGTTTTTTCGATATTGAGTTGTGTGAGCTCTTTATATAGTTTGGACATTAACCCTTATCATCATCAATATTTTGCAAATATTTTCTCCCATTCAGTAGGCTGTCTTTTCATTTTGTCAATGGTTTCTTTTGCTGTGCAAAATCTTGCAGTTTTAAGAGCATCCAAAATAATTTATGCTTAATTCTGATATAATAACAATGATACCATTTATTATTGCTTTTATATGCTTGTATTAATTGCCTTTGCCGTAGGTGTTATACTTATGCCAATTTTACTAAAAAGAAAAATAAAGCACAGAGGTTAAGTGACTTGCCAAAAGTCACTGGACAAGTAAATGTTTTTTGGGTTTTTTTTGTGGTACGCGGGCCTCTCACCGCTGTGACCTCTCCCGTTGCGGAGCACAGGCTCCGGACACGCAGGCTCAGCAGCCATGGCTCACGAGCCCAGCCACTCCGCAGCTCGCGGGATCCCCCCAGACCGGGGCACGAACCCGCGGCCCCCACATTGGCAGGTGGACTCTCAACCACTGCACCACCAGGGAAGCCCAACAAGTAAATGTTGATCCAGGATTTGAATCAATCAGTCTGTCTTCATAGTCCTTTATTTTAAACAGGATATTTTATTACCCTGATTGGATGAGTCTGTTGATACATTTCAAAAATAAATTCTTTCCTATATTCATCCTCTGGCTCCTCCTTGTGGTCATTTGTTGTTGTTGTTTCTGCTTTTATCTTTTCTTTAGGTCTTTTGGTACCTCCAGGTTTAATTTTCAATTTTCTCCATTCCTTTTTGTAAATAATTTTGAATTCATTCCTATTCTGCTCATTCTCTGGGTACTATCCAATACAGGTCCCTCTTTGAAAGTGTTCTCTGACATAAGCATAATATGTGGGAATGGAATGATTATTGAAGAACAAAGTGAGAATACAACTTCCCATTTTGTAAACTCATTATTTCTTTTAATGTATCCCAGGTGAACAATACTTCTCTATTTAAAGCCTGTGTTCCCTTATTTTCTGCAATGAACAGTATTTTCTGATGGATTTAATTCATGTGAGAGCAGCAAGGGAAGTCAAAGGTGATTTTAAGTTTTTTGCTGAGGAACTGTAAAAGTTCTCATTTACTGAAATGGAGAAATGTAGAGTGAAATGATTGGAAAAGGGTTGTTCATTTTTTTAATGTGTTAAGTCTGAAAATTCTATCACATATTAAGTGAATATGCCAAGTCTCCATTCAGATACCTGAACTGGCCATCAAACTCTGGCATGAAGATATACATTTGGAGGTCATCTAGGTATGGCTGTTACTTGAAGCCCTGAATCTGGAAGAGCTCATCCGGCGATGAGAATACACAGAAGATAGAGGGTCAAGGACTGAACTCTGAGGCTCAAAAGTATTTTGAAGTCAGCTAAGGAGGAATCAGCAAATCTGATGGAAGATTAGGCGATGAAGTAAAAGAAAATCAAGATAATGGTGTCCTGGAGAGCAAAGTATTTTGGAGAAGAATTTTAAATTAAAGGGAATAATCAGTTATGTCAAATGCTGTTTATAGGTTGAGTAAAATGAATCCCGAGAAATAGCCATTGATGTGTTGATATAGAGGTTAACAGTGACTTACTAGCATCTTACTAGAAATAGTGAGGGGAAAAGCCTGATTAAAGTGGGTTCGGGAAAACAGGAAGATCCAGCAGGCATAGACAGCTTTTGAACCCTTTTGTTGTTAAGAGAATTAGAGAAATGGGGTGATTGTGTGTGTGTGTGGCAGGGGTGTAAGCAAACATTTTTTGGCTTATTTTTAATGGAGATATTATATCATGTTTATAAGTTAAGGTGAGTAAACCACTAGAGATTAAAAAAAATGATGATTCCAGAGAGAGAGAGATATTTACAAGTTAAAAATATTTGACTAAGCCGATGGAATGGACTTCAATTTGTAGATGGAGATTGACCGTAGATCAATCCAGAGTGTGTAGAATTTAACCACAGAAAACGGTTGAAGATGATATTTCTTTACATATACAGATGTAAAATATTTTTTGTATATTTGCTCATGGGGCAGAGGAAATGCTCTTCTGATATTTTGATTTTCTCAAGATAAGAGGCCAGGTTTTTAATTGAGTTTGAGAAAGGAGAACAGAAATTTGAGAATTGAAAAAGAAAGAGAAATTGGGAGTAATCTTCTAGCAGATTCACAGAATAGACTGCTGGCAAATTATCATTCAAAAATGTAAAATAAGACCAGAGAATGCGGTCACATTTAGCTGCTCATACGCAAGTACAGAGTAGGTAGAGTTGGATTCACTGGGATGCGTTTTCCGGATAGGTACAGTGAAGGAAGGGACAAGCATCGAACTTGTAACTGTACGTAAGGAAGTGATCATTATAATTGACCCTGATAAACGGTCTAAGCCAGGTAAAACAGGAAATGAGACGTGAAGGATTTAGGACAATGAAAAGGTGGCATGGTCACTGAATTTGATATCCCAGGGGGCATCAAAGTACCATAGGCCATAAACTCACTATAGGGAATGAGCTGGAAAGAAAAGACTTGGAAGTTAGAGAGTAGAAATCTAAAACTGAAGTAATAGAGGGGGTGCTCACATTGGTAATGAAATTGTCTGGATCTAGTGCAGCACTGTCCAATAGAATTTTCTGTGATAATGGAAATATTATACATTGTGCTGTCCAGGTCCACAGCCAAGAGCCCCACCTGTGGCTATTGAGCACTTGAAGTATGACTAGTATGACTGAGGAAAGGAATTTTTAATTTTAATTCATTGAAGTTTAAATAGTCACATGTGGCTAGTAACTACACTAACGGAAAGCATAGCTTTAATGAATGATCACCATAATGAGTGGTCGATTTGTGGTGTGGTCAAAGGTGACTGGAGGTAAATCCAGGACCTGAGAGCACAGCGTATTGGAATTTTCACCTGCAAGAATACTGAAATTACTGATAATCATGACAGGAATAGAAGTGAACAAGGAGATTTAAGACATTAGAAAAAATGGTAAAGAAATGAGAAATGCCCTGGAATTTGTAGACGCTTGCATTGCGTTGTGTTATTTGATAGTATAATCTGATATAATGTGCTACAGAGGAGCTGGATATTTTTAAGGGGGAATGTATAGACAGTAATTTCTAAAATCAACTAATAACAGATAATATAGCATTTTAGGATCATAATAGTAGAAAGTGTGTAGGAAGTATGATCAATCTTCTTTGCTATAGAAATAATTAGGAAACAGATGAGATTCCTCATCATGGTTTTACCGAAGCATTATTTCATATAAGATAGTAAGAAATTAAATAATTTTTAAGGGAACTTTAAGGCATATGAAAGAATTAGGGAAATGAACATGAAAACACAGTCTTTGCAAAATTAAGTGAAAGACCAGGACAAAGAAAAACACCCTTGAGTTCTCATTTTTTTTTAATGGTCAGCTAATTTTTTTAAATTTATATATTTATTTTTTGTCCGCATGGTTTGTGGGATTTTAATTCCCCAACCAGGGATCAAACCCGGGCCCATGGCAGTGAAAGCGCCAAGTCCTGACCACTGAACTGCCAGGGAATTCCCAAGTTCTCATTTTTGTAATCACCTATTTGATTTAACTTTTGCTTATATCAATGGTCTGTGCCTTTACCTAGAATAGAAACATAAACATAGATTTATTATTCATTTTCACATTTTTGGTGGTGGGGTTTAGCTGATTATGACCCAGAGCCTCCACACATTTTTTTCTTTTCTTTTTTTTTTTTGTACTGAGCTCCCCATCAGTTTGAAAAAAAATAAACAAGAAATATATGTACATTTCTGTATTTAGAGATCATGCAAAAGTGTTACTGAATAATTATTATTGCTACATTGCGTTTCTGCAGCCCACTGGATAATCGTTCACACCCCTAAAGCAGCTCCAATTCTTTCTGGAGACCTGTGACTAAGATCATCTTCGCACAGAGGTGAACCTTGGGAGGTTCTGGATCACTCCCCCAGCCATCTGAAAACAAAAAACCCAACCCATGGGCTTCCCTGGTGGCTCAGTGGTTGAGAGTCCACCTGCCGATGCAGGGGACACGGGTTCGTGCCCCAGTCCGGGAAGATCCCACATGCCGCGGAGCGGCTGGGCCCGTGAGCCATGGCCGCTGAGCCTGCGCGTCCAGAGCCTGTGCTCCGCAATGGGAGAGGCCACAACAGTGAGAGGCCCGCGTACCGCAAAAAAAAAACAAAACAAAACAAACAAAAAAACCCAACCCACATTCTCTTCCTGAGTACAGTTACCTAATCTTCTCCTCCTTACCCCAAAGGAAACCTTTAGAAATGATTCCTCAGTTTCCTTCCTCATGTATTGCCCACAAATATTTTTTGAGTTCTGTATTTGCTGCTTTACCAAAATCACACCAAAATAGCTTAAACAACAAAAATTTATCGTCTCGCAGCTCTGTAGGGTAGAAGTCTGACCCGGATCTCACTGGGGTAAAATTAAGGCTGAGCTGTGCTCCTTTCTGAATGCTCTGTGGGAGAATCCATTTCCTCAACTTTTCATCCTTTAGCTTGTTTATATTCATTGCCTCCTGGCCCCCTTTCTCTATCTTCACCCAGCAACACTGTATCTCTCTGACCCTTCTTTGTTGTCACAGCTGTCTCTGACCACATCTAGAAATGGTTCTCCACTTTCCTGTGATTAAAATGTGCCCACCCAGATAATGCAGGATAATTTCCTCACCTCAAAATCTGTAATCTTAATCACATTTGCAGTGTTCCTTTTACCATGTAAACTACCATATTCATAGGTTCTGGGGATTGGGACACAGATATCTTTGGGGGGCTATTATTCTGCCCAACAGGGGTTCTTAACAACAATTTACTTTCTTGAACAAATGAGTATGCTTTAAGAGCTCTGTAAATCCGATGCTTGTTGAGACTAAATGACCAGCCACATGTGCAGTGTTGCTGTCTTTTCTCATGTTCTTCCAAAAAACAGCCAAAACACTTTCTATATAAATTGTCACCTCTTTATCGCTTACGTGATGTTGTTGAAACCTACAGTATCACAGGGTAAATCCCTTGTGCAGTGAGTTTACTTCAGTTTTATTGGAAACATCTTTTCAGGGCATTTTTAGGCCTAAGAGGAGATAGAGGTTGGTTAGTTCATCAGGTTATTTTTTTAATGAAATGTAAATAAATTGTAGCTGAAAGAGACTTCGGGCATAAAGACCCTCTGGAGATTTCCCCATATCCAGTGTTCAATATGGGTACCTAGCACTATCCGTGCCTGTGGTTACCCCAAACTCTATCTTCTGATTTGGGGGACCTGGAAGACGGTAAGTTTTCTATAGGAATTTCAGCTGTGCCCCAACCGTGACTGTGGGCTTCCCTCAGGCTAAAAGCCAAGCAAGCAAACAAATTAAAAACAGAAACAGAAGCACCTTCCCATGTGCCAGCCCCATTCTCTCCAGAATCTGCCTGCTTTTTTCACTCTTCTAAAACAGCAGGAGGTCGTTTTTAAAATCTTGCCCTGAGTATTACTTGTTACCTAAAGGAGCATTATTCTTGTTAGGAAGGTAGCCATGTAAGAAGGAAACTCCCACTCATGCCCAGTTTTAATAGCTATTAATTTCTTCTCGGAGCACATTGCCAACACCATCTGTCTGTCTCTCACACACATTTGTTTTTTTAAATCTGCAGCCAGGTGTGGGTGGTTTTTAACTATACAGCTGTTCCTGTCTCAGTATGTATAACTACAGGGCTCTTGCTGTTTTAGTATGTGTATCTCCTTGATATCTGATATGACTGAGTGTAAACCAGACCTAAAGCCTCCATACAGGATTAGCTGACCTTTGACACATGTGAAGAGGACAACCTGAGCCTTTAGTAAAACAGAGCAGCCCCTGCACTGAGGATTATGGGAATTTCCCCACGAAACCATCATCCCTGCTCTGCTTGCAAGTACCCCTTCTTTGCTTCACAGCAAGAAACAATGCCGAAGGAGCAAACAGTTTACATAAATTTCCTCACTATACGTGAAACCATGAATCCAGGGACACTGTTTTCTTAATCTGTTCTGTTGTAAACCCATAGCTTAGCCCAGTTAATTGAATTTTTTTAATAAATTCATGAAATGCTACAGAAGATGGTATATTAAAATGCCAAGGTTGTCAGTGTAACTGTTATCAGGTAGAAATGGACCATAGTGTTGTGATCTGTCATAATTCCCTTATATTTATATAAAGCTGAAACATGGAGTGATGCAGTGTCAAACTTACGGTTTCCCAGCTATTTAGTAGCAGGGTAGACTCAATGACTTTCTGTGTATAACATAATTCTATGGCAACAAAGGCTCTAAGGTAGGAAAAAATTTCAACATTGAATGAATACAGAGAAATATCAGGAAAATTAAATTTTTCCCTGAATGGTGTCTTTAGAAATCTAAATATTTTGCAAAAAAATTAAATTTGGGAATTAGATTCTAAAGGAACTGGATGCATGAGGGGCGTGTGTGTATGTGAGTGCGTGTGCACAAGTGTGTGTGAGCATGTGCCCTCATGTGTGTATACATGTGTGTGCACATGTGATAGTTTGGGAGAAAAGTTGAAGTAAGATATTACATTATTTACTGAGAAGTGAAAAAAACATTATAATAAATATATGATGATTATGAAGGTTGTGTAAGAACTCAGTTGAAAGCCCAGCTTTCCAGGAGTTTACGGTTTAAAAATCCTGGAGGAATAGATTTTCATATTGAATATTTAACAATTTGGAATCAAAAGAGCCTTAAAGAAACTTTCTCTCACATCTTTGTTTCAGGAATGAGAAAACTGAGTGTCAGAGGGTAAAAAACTTCTTCACAATCGCATAGCTATTTTCTGGTGAAACCAAGAGTTGAAACTTTGTCACCTTACTCTTCACGACCTGCAAAGCAAGAGGGACACAGCTGGTTGTATTGAAAACTGACAAGTAAAATTCTGAATTTTGCTTTGTCTCTAAAGGATTTTCTTAGGTGATACAAGTGTGTTTCTGATCACTGGATTTGGCGAGACATGACCAAAGATCAAACAGGACAATGGGTGAACAGAAGCATAGTTAACAACTGGTGAGTTTCTTTCTTTCTGGGATTATTTAAATTTAGGTAGTGCAGACTGCTCTAGAACCTGTACCTTAGCTATATTGCTCTAGAGTCCACGATTTGTTTGCATGTTGGAAAAATGGAGCAGGGAAGATTGTGGCATGTACTGAGAGTAGTTTCAAGAGTCAGCCAGAGAGGTTGGAAACCAAGATGTAAGGGGAAATACCTCTTAGTTGGTTTCTTTGAAAATAAAGACCTGAGATTCACATACACAGTAAAAATAAACTTTTGCTTGATTTTAACCTGTTTTCTCTGATTGTATATCTATTCTGCGAGCTTCATGCTACCTGTTTGCTGGCAGCTTTTACAGTGTAAGTTAAACTTGTTTATTTTAACCTGCTTTTATTTGCACAGATATTGCAATTTTTCCTGGACTTCATACCTTCCATTTTACAATATGGAAAACTGGACCTAAAAGACTGAGTTCACTGCACTCATGACCCCAGTATAACCACCCTAAATGGTGACTGCCAGCCACTTTGCCACTTAATTTATGTTAGAATTTCCCAATAGCAATACCACTGACAGTTTGGACTGAATCATTCCTTGCTGTGTGGAGGGAGCACTTTCTTGTGCATCGGAGGATGTTGGCAGCATCTCTGGCCTCTACCCACGAGACAGTAGGAATTCCCCCTACCCTCCTCCACTTGTTACAACCAAAAATGCCTTCAGATATTTCCAAGTTCCCTTGCAGGGGCGTGGAAGGCAAACTCACCCCAGGGTAAAGAACCATTGGTTTCTACAAACTGGTGGCTCTACTCTTGACATGGAACTGCATGTCAATTTAACAAATATAAATTCTTGGAAGGGAGATTCTTATGGTCCAGTTTGGTACAGGTATCTTAACCCTAGCAAGAAAGGATTGTGTAACAGCATACTTTTTCAGAACTCTAGACAGATAATATTTTTTAAAAGGTGTCATTGAGCAAGGGAGAAATTACAGGACTCCCTAATACACAGTGTTTAATTCCTTTATTGTAGGTTTAATATGACAGGGAATGAAATATGTTTTTATCTTAATGAAGATGGTGTTGCAAAAGCTAGATGCTACACAGGAAGAAAATGGATTTGCAGGAAAAGAATGCACTGAGTAGATGTTTCTGGTAATGGACTTACAGCCATGGGTAAGATGGTTTTAATATTTATCAACTTTTCTCTCCTTCTGTTGAACTTTCAATATTTCACTGCTTTAATATTATAGCCTGATGATACATCTTGATGATTATTAAAGTAATTTCCTTATTATTTTTCTACTTTTCAAATGGCCTGGATCTTTGCTTTTCTATATCAACTTTAGAAGAATCTTGTAATTTCACAGAATCTATAGGTTAATTTTGGGAGGGTTGTATTTATATATTATTTTCTTCTTCATTTACAATGTATATCTTTTACTGATTTTTGCCTTATATAACTTACAATTTTTCTAAACAGTTACTGCATATTATTTATTACATGTGTCCCTATTATATGTATCTAATGCTTTTGCTGGTGCAATTATGTAATTTTATTATCTTTTAAAATAGTTGTTTTTTAGAAACGTAATGGTTTTGGATATTCTTGTCCTCTTCAACATACATCCTGAAAATTCATAATTTTCTAATAATTTGTGGATTCATTTAAATACTGTAAAACATAACATCTAGTAATAACAGTTTTATTTTTCCTGTATTAAAAAATTACTTATCTCTTGTCTAATTAAAATGGGTAGGACTGCCAGGACAATACTGATGGTAAACATTGTTCCATATTTTAAAGAAAATGCTTCTGACATTTAAACATTAGTCATGTTTTATCTAGTTTTTTTATACCCTTTTTTAGAAAAGTTAAGGCAGTTCTTTTCTATTTCTGTTTGCCAAGAGATTTTTTTGTGTGTAGGAAGAGATTTTTAATTTTCTTGTATGCTTTTGTTTTCTGCATCTATTTTGATGGTCTCATGGTTTCTATTCCTTAATCTTTTAATGTAGTGAATGACATTTATAATTTTTTAATGTTACAGAATTACTTTGCATTCCTAGATAAAATTCAATTTAGTCATGATGTGATATCATATTTATTCTACATAGATTCACTTGATATTTATTTTTTCATATTCTGACATCTAAATTCATGAGTGTGGTTGCTGTAAAATTTTCCTTAGGAAAGCAGGGCTTATGGTTTAAATAATTCATTGAAGACATGGTTGGAAAATGTGTTGCTTTACAATTATGCTATAAGATTGTGCATGATAAATTTCCTATTTCTAAAAAATTAATTATTGGTCACATTTTCTGCATATTTTTATTAGATTTGCACTTGTGATCTTCAGTGAAGAAAAGTAGCAACATTGGAGAGAGCCGCTAGAAAAGCGTATTCATGGACATGTTGATGTAATTACACCAGCATTAAAGAATGGTGCTGAAGAGCTGCAACCTCTAGAAGATTCATATTGTTCCAATGAAAACAAACTTGTAATTTTCTCATGGCATGAGAAATTAAATTAGGAAAGACACATTAGAAAATAAGGAAGGCATATATTGTCTCTGGCTCTGAACAGGAAGAAATACCACTTGAACACTATAAACAATCTGCATGCACGTTCACTGGACAATAAGCCAATATATAACCAATATTTATTGATAAATAATAATACTCCTCATGGGCTTATGAATTCTGTAATGCACTTTAACCAAAGTGTTTGTTTAAACAGAGATGTTGTCATAAATGTTTGCCCGGGTTCTCAGACCCAGGGGCAAGTCTTTACAAGACCAAATATCTAGCAATCAGTAATTATGCAGGGTCTTTGCAGTTGAGGGTAAATTATAATTTTATTCAGTTTGTTTAATATTTATGAATATCTAATATGAAAAACTACATGATCTATCCCAGGTGATAGAAGTAATTTTTGTGAACTTCTAGTTATGTATAGGTTCCATAAAATTCCTCTTCTTCTCTCTTATGTGTTGAATTATAAGCCTAAAAGATTGTGTTGAAATTCTAACCCCCAGGACCTCCAACTGTGGCCTTATTTGGAAATTATAACTGTGGCAAAGGTAATAGTTGATATAAAATCATTCCTACAGGCCCCAATCTCTTTAGCTGTAGTGGTGTTATAAAAAGAGGAAATTTGGGTTCAGTGACAGACTCTTACAAAGGGAAGACTATGTGAAGACAAAGGGAAAAGACAGTCATGTGACTGAAATGATTACCTATAAGCCAAGGAATGCTAAGGATTGCCAACAATTACCAGAAGAAGAGGCAAGAAAGCACCGTCTCCTAGATCAGTCTGAGAGAGTACGACCCAGAGGACATACTGATGTTGGACCTTCCCGTCTGCAATACTTTGAGATAATAAATGTTTTAAATTGCATGAAGTGCATGGCATTTTGTTATGGCAGTGCTAGCACTAATAGATTGTATTACTGACATCAGTTTATTTTCATTTCTGTTTCATCTTTCTCAGATACAAGCCTGATCTAGAATGTTCATTTCTCCTTTCAGGGCCCATCTTTAAATTAAGGAAAATACATTCTCCCAGCATGTCCATCCAGTCAAATCTAGTTTTATCTATCACTCAAAAAAAGTGCATGAAAGCTGTTCTCACCGTGTCATCCCCCATGTTTATTGCTACATCCAGTGATATCCAATATATCCTTGTCGCTTATTTATAACATAGTGGTTTGTACTCTTAATCCCCTACCTCTATCTATCCCCTTCCACTTTCCCTCTCCCCACTGGAAACCACTAGTTTGATCTCTATATCTGTGAGTCTGTTTCTATTTTGTTATATACATTCCTTTTATTTTTTAGATTCTACATGTAAGGGATAACATACAGTATTTGTCTTTCTCTGTCTGACTTATGTCACTAAGCATAATACACTCCAGGTTCATCCATGTTGTTGCAAATGGCAAAATTTCATTCTTCCTTGTTGTGCTGAGTCATAGTCATATTCCACTTAGTATATGTGTGTGTGTATATATACATATATATATATATATATATATATATATATATATATATATATATATATATATATATATATATATATATATATATACACACACAATGGAATGTGGTCCCATCATCCCTTGATGGACCATTAGGTTGCTTCCATATCTCGGCTATTGTAAGTTATGCTACTATGAGCATTAGGGTGCATTTATCTTTATGAATGAGTATTTTCATTTTCTTTGGCTATATACCAAGAGTGGACTTGCCAGATCATATTGTAGTTTTATTTTTAGTTTTTTGAGGAACCTCCATACTGTTTTCCACAGTGGCTGCACCAATTTATGTTCCCACCAACAATGTAGACAGATTTCCTTTTCTCTACATCCTTACCAATATTTGTTTTTTGTACACTTTTTGATGGTAGCCATTCTGACAGGTGTGAGGTGATGACTAATTGTGGTTTTGACTTGCATTTCCTTGATGGTTAGTGATGTTGAGCATCTTTTCATGTGTTCGTTGGCCATCTGTATGTCTTCTTTAGAAAACATCTATTTAGGTCTTCTGTCCATTTTTTGAGTGGGGTGTTTGTTTTTCTCATATGGAGCTGCATGAGCTGTTTGTATATTTTGGAGATTAATCTCTTGGCAGTTGCTTCATTGTCAAATATTTTCTACCATTCTGAGGGTGGTCTTTTTTCTCTTTTATGGTTCCTTTTAATGTTCAAAAGCTTTTGAGTTTAAATAGGTCCCATTTGTTAATTTTTGTTTTTATTTTCATTACTCTAGGAAGTGGGTCAAAAAAGATCTTGCTGTGATTTATGTCAAAGAGTGTTTTGCCTATGTTTTCCTCTAAGAATTTTTTGGGTCTGGCCTTACATTTAGGTCTTTAATCCACTCAGGCACCCACTGAAGTTTGGCTCCTACCCTCTCAAAGAAACTGAGAAACAAAGGTGCAATCCTTCTTGATGATTGCATTTCAAAAGGATGGCTCCCAGGTCCTGGCGAAAGACATTTCTAGGCTGTAAAATATTTAAGAGGCTTCTTAAAAGATTTACATCTCTTAGGGGTAGAGAAAGAATTTCCAGTAGCAAGTTTCCTAGAGAAAATGCCCTAAAAAGGGGGAAGTCAAGAGTGCATCATCAGGAAGAATGAAACTTGTCTAAAGTTTAGTCAAGCCCAGGGGAATGTTAAGGCCATCTTGGTCATTCCCAACAAAATATTAATTGATTACAAAGGGAAAAGAGAAACTTTCCAGTGAAGTCTGGTAGGCACCACATTAACCATGTGAATAAAGTGAGCATCATCAATAATGGAACAAATAAAACTGCATCTTCTGAAAGGTTGCAGTGAGAAAAACAAAGCTTCATTGCACTATTGCTCTGCTATTCAATGATCAGACAAATTTAAACTGAAGAACATTTTACAGAACATCCAGCTTGTAGTATTTAAAAGTATCAGGTCATGAATGTCAAGGAAGGCTAAAGGAACTCTTCTAGATGTTGAGAGATTAAAGGGACAAAATAACTAAATGCAGGAAATGATTCTGATATGGATGTTTTACTCCAAAGAACATTATTTGACAACTGGCAAACCTGGTAGAGAGTTAGAGATGGTAGCACTGTGTCAATGTTAATCGGTTGATCGATAATTGTATTGTGATTAAGTAGGGGATTTTTTTGGTAGGAAATATACACAAAAGTATCCAATGATACGTGAAATTTTATAATGAAATTCATCAAATTGGCAACTAATTCTCAAGAGGTTTGGGGAAAAGGTAGGTTTTTTTTCCCCTGTACATATAATCTTCTTATAAGTTTGTGATAGCTTCTAAATTAAGACAAAAATTGTATAAAGCCAACCAACAACATTTTTAACACTTTTTACCCAGAAAGTCCAATTTTAAAGTTTACATCATAGAAATAAAAGTGCTACTATTTAGAAAGAGATTCAGAATATTTATTGCAGCATAGTTCATGTAGCAAAAATCTGAAAAAAGTTAATGCTCATCAGTAAAGGAGTGAAAAATGTATAAATCCACACTATAATGCAACTCAGAACTATATGAAATTTCCATAGGATATTGTTAAGAATAAAAGAAAAGCAAAATAACAGAAAAGCAGGCACAATTTGTTCACATTTGTTGTAAAAGAAAAGGTGAATTAAATCATGAATATAAATGCATGGGTTCACTCTGGATTACGTTATCACATAAAGAATCAGAGGGGTATATTTTAGCTTGCTAACATGGGTTACTCTGTGGCTAAGACCCATGAAGATGATCGAGGGAAAATAGAAAAGCGAGGCTGGTGTTTAACTGCAATTTTAAATTCTTACTCCTGAAGATTAATGTTAGGCAAAGGAACTTTGATCCTTGATTATTCCACTATCACTTTTAAAATTTTAATATTGGCAAATCCAATTGAAAACACTGTTGCAAGTTTCAGAGTAAATTCTGTTTTCCTTGATGGTAGCACAGCTATTTTCTTTAGCTGGTCCTTTTATGAAGAATCTGCAGAAGAGTAGATGAATACTTAGTTAATCGCTGTTGCTGAAGACATCCATTTGTGTTTTCAGTTAATACCTCCCTTTATTAAAAGGTAATTCAAATATTCGAGGAATTTTCAAATACCTTGACTCATTAAACATTCCAATATCTCTGTAACTTAGTATTACTGTCTGTGATTGGCAGACAGTTCCCCGAGAGTCTGTTTGCAAATGACAGAGCTAAGAAGAAATTTGTGCCCATAACTCTATGCTAGTATTCTTTCCATTGTTCCATGTCATCCACTAGATTAAAAACAGATTGAGACACATGAACTGCTCACTTAACGTTCCTTGGCTTTTCATATCTTATTGTACAATAGTTATAATAATATTTATCTCATGATATTGTTATAGAGGTTAAATGAATTGATGTTTGTAAAGAACTCAATACACAAACTGACCCATGTAAGCCCTAAATAAATTGTACATTTGTTGTATTACTTATCTATAAAGCAACATATTAAATACAATAGTAAAGTTATCTCTAAAATACTGTCATCTTAGTGATTTATTCTGTTAGGAATTTATTTAAACTTTGAGAAAAAGTTCAAGAAGTTATCATGGAAAAGAGACCCATGATCATCAAAGCTCCCAGAATAATAATAGACAAGTATTGGATTTTCATATTGGAAAATACACTGTTATATTTGAACTTATACACCTTTATATTTGAATTTTGTATAGGTGGTGTTGAGTGAATTTGGCATGAGGAGAAAACCCAGGTTAGCATCTTCATAAGTAGCCAATCAGGTCATGTCCAGTGATACAACTCTACCCTTAGGTGACACATCCATAATTTAATTCTCCATTCCAAAGATGTCTTCAGATGACTTCCTTAGATTGATTAATTTAGAGCAGTTAGATAGAAAATAAGTAATATTTAATGATGAGATAGGAGTGAAGGGAAAATAACACATACTATTCATTAAGTTGGTTACCATAGTGAATGTTTCTTATCACTGCTGTAATAAATTGCCACAATTTTTGTGACTTAAAACAACACAAATTTCTTATCTTACAGTTTTAGATATCAGAAGTCCAAAACTGTTCTTAAAGGATTAGAATCAAGTGTCTGCAGAGCTGCCTTTTGCAGGCACTAGGGGAAAATTTGTTCATTGACTTTTTTTTTTTTTTTCTTTTTTTTGCAGTACGCGGGCCTCTCACTGTTGTGGCCTCTCCCGTTGCGGAGCACAGCCTCCGGACGTGCAGGCTCAGCGGCCATGGCTCACGGGCCCAGCCGCTCCGCGGCATGTGGGATCTTCCCGGACCGGGGCACGAACCCGTGTCCCTTGCATTGGCAGGCAGACTCTCAACCACTGCGCCACCAGGGAAGCCCCATCCGTTTGTTTTTTATTTTGTTGTTCACAGTGAAAGAGTCTGCAAAATCTATTATAAAATTATTTGGAAGAACAAACAAGTGAGAATAGTTAAGTAAACACTGAAAAAGATGGAAACATGAAATTGTCAATTAGATTCAAATGTAATATGTTTTACTTACTCCAAACTTTACTAAATATTAGAACGCTTTACTAAATACCAGCAAAATACATCAGTAAAGAATGGTTATTAGCATATGCCGCTTGAATAATTAAGAGTTGCAAATTTATTATTTGCAGTTCCCCGAGCTCCTTTTCTGCACTAAGCCACATTTTGGTTTCCAAGTGACATCTACAAACTGAATGTGAGAAAAGTTTTCACAGAAGAGCCACTACATTTTGTGGTCTTTCATGTTAACATCTCTATTGTCCAAAACAGACTTTTTCACCTTGTGAAAAACATATTTTAAAATTTTTGACAAGCTGAGTTAAAAATTGGTATTTTAAAATGTCATATTTTATGCATGGTAAGGAGGTGGATGACTGGCACCAAATATTCACTTTCTAACAATTAATTTTAATTGAATGTGTATATTTCCTAAGTATATCCTTAATAATATGAGACAGAATATTACTTTAAAAGCCAATATCTGTTAGTCCCACATTGATAAATGAGGTAGAGACAAAGAGAGACAGAGAGAAAAGACAGAAGCAGAGACAGAGAGAGGGAAACATCACAAAAATGTAACAGCCCAAGAACAGGAAAAAAAATAACAGAATAGTGGAAACTACTATCCACATTAATATTCATATTAATATTAACTCATATTAAATCCACACCCATATTAATCCACAGCAATTAAAAAAAGAAAAACCCTGAATTCCCTACCTTGACACTTAAGTTGGGATATTTGGATAGAACTCCTTTTTTTCAACTGTACGTTCAATGTCATGTATCTTTCTTCATCTTACATCTTCAAATGTGAGTGAATGTGTGTGTATAAGTGTATGTTTTTTTTTTAATATGTAATAAGAGAAGAATAATAAGCCTGCTGCTCTTCAGATATTGTCCTCAAATGGTCAACTCAGGGTACGTAAAAGGGTTCACAGTTTCATCTACTGGTGAAAACCTCACAGGAAATGTTACTTTTTAAAGTTTATTTCCCATGACAAACATAACACATAATTTCTCAACTGTCCACCACATATTGAACTTAATATTATGTTTTGTTCTTTTAAAAATGCCCCCTGATAAACCTGTAAAGTCAGAAGAATGAAAATTATACCCTTTTCAATTTGAATTAAATAATATATAGCTAGCTGCCTTTTGCATTAGCTTAAATATGTGAATTTTCAATTACATTTCCTAATATATTAATATTTATTTTAATAGTTTGCAATTACCTAACAATTAAATTATTTCTTGATCCTAAAACAACACTGATTACAAATTATATTAATAATTTAATAGTATAATTTAAAGAAAAAATACTGGCAGTACTTTTTTGGCATTCTAAAGACTCATCCTATGTAGAAAAAAATTTCAGGGAGAATTTAGGAAACAAATCATATTTTCCAATGACTTTTTCTAATATTTGAAGAGGTTGCCCAATATTCATGAGATGGGCAGATATTTGAGATTTTTTTTTCTCTTAGCTTTAGTGAGGTCTAATTTACATACAATGAAATTCACCCATTGTAGGTATATGATTGTATGATTCTAAACAAATATATAGATGTGTGCAACCATCACCAAATCCAATTTTGGAAATTTTTTATCACTCTAAAACATTCCTCAAGCCCAAACTAAAAAGAGTAACACAGTTCTGGGAATACTAATTTTAGAAGTTGAGATAAAGGAGTTTAAAATTGGGGCAACTAAATCCCAAATCTCTGGAATTATAACAAATCTAGAACGGAAACCCAAAGGTTTTATCCATGAGACTTCACTGATGAGGCAGAAGACTGAGTGAAGATACTTTGAATGCCAGTCATCCTCTCCCCATCCATCCTGGGACTTATTAAATGGACCCCTGTAAAACTGTCCAAGACAGCAAGGATGGAAGCTATCTAAATGCTCAATAATATGGTCTTCCCTAATCAAGGTTGATTTTGGTAAAATCTCTGCTAAATGCCCAATCTGTCAAGGGCAGAGACAAAAGCAGAGTACATTCTCTTAGGGAGACCAGCCAGCCACTTGATGGCAGATCTATTACTTAGGCCCCTGCCATCACAGACTTGATAGTGCTTTATCTTCATAGAAATAATCACATATTTTCATAACAGATTTGACTTCTCTGCCTGCAGTGCCTGCAGGAAGGATGTCCTGTGTTCATGGACTGGAAGACCCAATATTATTAAAACATCCAACTACCCAGAGCAATCTACAGACTCTATGCAATCCTTGTTAAAATCCCAGTGGCATGGGACTTCTCTGGTCACGTAGTGGTTAAGAATCCACCTGCTAATGCAGGGGACATGGTTTCTATCCCTGGTCCAGGAAGATCTCACATGCCGTGGAGGAACTAAGCCTGTGCACCGCAACTACTGAGCCTGCGCTCAAGAGCCTGCGAAGCACAACTACTGAGCCTATGCGCCACAACTACTGAAGCCCGCGTGTCCTAGAGCCCATGCCCCACAACAAGAGAAGCCACTGCAATGAGAAGCCTGTGCACCGCAACGAAGAGTAGCCCCTGCTCACCGCAACTAGAGAAAGCCCAGCACAGCAACAGTAACACAACACAGCCAAAAAAACCCAGTGGCATTTTTTACAAAATTAGAAAAAACAATCCTATAATTTATAAGGAACTACAAAAGACCTTGAATAGGCAATGCAATCTTAAGCAAGGAGAACAAAGATAGAGGCATCATGCTTCATGATTTCAAAATATATTTCAAATACACAGTAATCAAAGCAGAATGGTACTAGCATAAAGACAGACATATAGACCAATGGATCAGAATAGAGAGCCCAGAAATAAATCCACACATACATAGTCAACTGATCTTTGACAACAGTGGTGAGAATACTCAATGGCTAAAGATAGTCTCTTCAACAAATGGTGTTGGAAAAATTGGATATCCACTTGCAAATGAAGGAAATTAGAGCCTTATCTTACACCATACACAAAAATCAACTCAAAATGGATTAAAATTTTAAGCAGAGACCTGAACACTCATAAATTCTTAATGTACTCTGGAAGCAGATGATGGATTAAAATTTGAAAAATCAGTTTTGCGAGTTTGTTAGCATGCCTGGTACAAGCAGTCTAGTATCCACAGAATTGTTCTTGGCATATATACTCTCAGTTAAAATTAAACAGGAATGATCATATTTTAGCATTCTACTAGTCATTCAAATTTACCTAATGTCTACTGAGAGATTATTACATGCCTGACACTATCCTGGGTATTTATTTTAAGCAAACTGTTTTTTTGTTTGTTTGTTTGTTTTGCGGTACACGGACCTCTCAATGCTGTGGCCTCTCCCGTTGCGGAGCACAGGCTCTGGACGGGCAGGCTCAGCGGCCATGGCTCACGGGCCCAGCCGCTCCGTGGCATGTGGGATCTTCCCGGACCGGGGCACGAGCCCGTGTCCCCTGCATCAGCGGGCGGACTCTCAACCACTGTGCCACCAGGGAAGCCCCAAGCAAACTGTTTAAAGGTAAAACTTTCATGAAAATATTGTTGAAAATTTTAACATATAGTCATTAAGTTTGTGATTCAGATTCATTGTTGTGGGGAATTTAATCTGTTTAATTAAATGATATATAAAAGATATGCCACATAGTTATTCTAACTGCTCATTAACACAGCTCCCTGAAATTTCTGGAAACTTGACTTTCAGGTTTAGGAACCCTGAGTTGGAGAAAATACTTGGACCAGGTTGTTAGCTTGGGAAAGCTCAGGTTAAGCATTAAAATTGTGTTCATATCTGAGCATACTACCTGAGTCATATGGTATAACTCCAAGAATAATGAAGCCCAAAAAGAGGTCCCTGGAATATATCATGACTGGCCTGAAAGCAGAATTTTTCTTAGGGAAGAACCTGCATGGTTGTAGAAAGTCTATCTTAATACTCATTCATTCAGATGGTATCATTTACAACTGTGGATTCAGTGATACTTAGGGAAAAAAAATCTATTCCTTGTTCTGGCCTGGAAAAATGTTACTAATTGATCTTTACTTTATTCTCCTTTGGCACACTTTAAATAAATATATCCTGCTTGATTTTCTCATGGGGTATTTATGCCTGGTTTTGCACAAATCCATATCTACAACTGATATTTTTCAATATAGTAGTCTTACAACAAACGAAAGTAAATAGTTTTGTTGTACTAAAAAATATTAGACTAACATAATACTGAGCTTTGAAAGAAGAACTTAATTTTTAGGAAAAAATCTAATTTAAAAGAATAGAACTCATCCAATATCTGCTCTCAGGTTGCAATGGAATTAACTGGATATCATTAAGAAAGATAACTAGAAAATCCCAACTACATGGAGATTAAACAACACACTTCATTTTTTTTATTTTATTGGAGTATAGTTGATTTACAATGTTGTGTTAGTTTCAAGTGTACAGCAAAGTGGTTCAGTTATACATATACATATATTCATTCTTTTTTAGATTCTTTTCTCATATAGGTTATCCCAGAATATTGAGTAGAATTCCCTGTGCTATACAGCAGGTCCTTGTTGGTTAACTATCTTATGTACAATGGTATGTGTATGTTCATCCCAAGCTCCTAATTTATTCCTCCACACCATGTTTCCCCTTTGGTAACCATAACTTTGTTTTCAATATCTGTAAGTCTCATTATGTTTTGTAAATAAGTTCATTTGTTTCATTTTTTAAAAAAATTAGCTTCCACATATGAGTGATATCTTTGTCTTTCTCTGTCTGACTTACTTCACTTAGTATGATAATCTCTAAGTCCATCCATGTTGCTGCAAATGGCATTATTTTCTTCTTTTTTCATGGCTGAGTAATATATATACACTACATATTCTTTATCCATTCCCCTGTCAGTGGACATTTAGATTGCTTTCATGTCTTGGCTATAGTAAATAATGCTGCAATGAACATTGCGGTGCATGTACCCTTTCGGATTATGGTTTTCTCCAGATATATCCCTTGGAGTGGGATTGCTGGATCATATGGTAGCTCTGTTTTTAGTTTTTTAAGGAACCTCTGTACTCTTCTCCATAGTGGCTGTACTCATTTACATTCCCATCAACAGTGTAGGAGGGTTCCCTTTTCTCTAAACAACACACTTCTAAATAACACATGGATCAATGAAGAAATCTCAGGAGAAGTTAAAAATATTTGAACTAAATGAAAATAAAACAGAACTTATCAAAATTGGTGGGATGCAGCAAAAGCAGTCCTTAGAGGGAAATTTATACAATTGAGTGCATATATTAGAAAAGAAGAGAAATTTAAAATAAATAATCTAAGTTTCCGCCCTAGAAAACTAGGGGATAAAAGAGAAAATTAAACTCAAGGTAAGCAGAAGAAAAGAAATAATAAGAATTATAGCAAAAAAATCAATGAAATTGAAAACAGAATGTGAATATAGAAAGACAATGAAGCCAAGAGTGGGTTCTTTGGAAATATCAATAAAATTGATAAGCCTCTGGTCCGGCTCACTAAGAAAAAAAGAGAGAAGACACAAATTACTAATATCAGAAATGGAGCAGGGGATATCACTACAAATTCCATGGACATCAAAAGGATGATACAGGAATATTATGAACAACTCTATGCTAACAAATTTGATTACCTAAGTGAGATGGGCCAAGTCCTTGAAAGATACAATCTTCCAAAACTCACAAATGAAGAATGACTGGATGGGAAGGTAGGATTTGGCAAAAAGTATTCTGTTGGGCGAAGGAAGGTGTTTTCAGGGAGAGCAGCATGAGAATCTTCGCTTCATTCTCCACCCAGATGTGTTTATCTCACAATCACATGGTAGCAGACTCTTTCTTTAAGCCTTCACATTACCACTAGAGTGCACCAGTTCACAAGTGGAACTGAGGTCAGCCAGGGAGAGTCCTTGCTGGAACAGAGAAAAAGAAGGCTGAAGGCAGAATTGTCAGAAAATCAGCCTGCCGATTTCATTTCCTCCTAGGTAGTAATCTGAAACACAAAATCATCAAGAAGTGTGCCTTAACTCACTGAATCCCTCACATCTATTAATTAATCTAATTCTTTTCTTGAGGCATGCAAAAACAATCTAGTTATGTTTGTTTAATATTGAATAATCATCTATACTGATCTGGTCATTGAGCTCAGTACTGTTACATACTATCTATTAATATCTGCCTTCATTCTCCAAGTCTATTAGGCAGGGACAGTGGATCATTCTTTTAAAATTTAGTTTTTAGGACTACCTTCCCTACCAAAAAATTAAAATTATTAAAATAAATGAACTAAAGTAACTTAGATTTAGAATTTTTCTGTATTATTTAATACAACTTGAGTTAACTGAATATGCATTTCAAGTTTATGGCTGAAAATAATCAATATCTATGCTATTGATTTAGTAATTTCATTGTACTAAAGTCAGCTTCCCTGAAACCAAATCAATTTCTTTTTTTCAGTTTTATTGTTTGAAAAATATATAGGCCACAAATAAACAAATTTATTACTTTATAAACATGTTTCCTCTTCAGAATGCTACTTACAAAAATAAACTTACCAAAAAACTTTAAAAAAATAACTTACAAAAGCTTAAAATGAAATATTCTCAGTGCCAATTTGTTTTGGAGACCCTATGTCAAATACCCTCCAACAGGCCTGAAGACTCTAACATTATTGTAAAATTAATAAATTTTCTTTCTCTCTTTAAGGAGTAAAAAATGGAATTAATGAATTGTGTGTTAGGTATTGAGTCAAAGTAGGTCACAGTAAGATCTATGTAAACCTTTGCTAAAAAGTTACATTTCAAAAATTGCGACAAATGAAAATATGTGATGTTTTCTTTTTTCTGAGAAGTCATTGTCCTAAATGATGCTGACTCCCTGTTTCATGTTCTACTGAGAAAACAAAGTGGAACATGTCCCAGCCCAAATAATATCTGAATGTTTAATATCCTTTTGAATTGAAATCAAAACAGTGAAAAAATAAAACAAATCTATGTCTAGTTCTAATTTATTCAGAATCTTAGAATTTGACATTTTTATCTCATTTTTCATTTAAAAAGAAATAAAAATTAGGACTATCTCGAGAAATGGAGACATAATTCTGGCAATGGAGATATATATATACACACACACACACACACACACACACACACACACACACATATATATATATATGGACACACATACATATATATATATACTTATGGGAGAAAATTAACAAAAATCTCACCAGTGAGTATGAAATTTTGATGCAGACTCATGAAAATAACATTCTACATAAATCCTCCACTGTCATTTCAGATCACATAGCAGGCTTCGTATTACAGTTACAAATATGACTAATTTAAATATAATAATAAATAAATAAATCATCCAAGAAATTTCATATGGGACAAAGAATAACCTTTATGCATATTTCACATGAGAAAAATGATCGTGGTGGAGTCAGAGGGAGTGCTAGAGGTAGTGAAGATGGGAATCTTGATATTAATGATATTATTAGTCCTACTTCTCTAGCAAACAAAGAAAATTTATAAAGGAAAGGATAAGATCATTATATGAAATTCTTCTAAGAAGTCCATTAAGAAGAAAATTGAGTACTGAATATAGAATATAGCAATGGGTCAATAATGACCATGACAATATTGGAAAAATGATTTTAAGATTTATCCAGAAGAAGACAGCAGAAAAGCCAAGATTACTTTCCCCCTGAAAAAATAACATTGTAGTATCTTCAGCTATCAGATATTAATGATAATAATAACAACAGCAATAATGTTAATATCTTCCCAAACTAAAACACGATCACCATATAGGTCTCAGCTCAATTTTTAATTTTTGAATAGTCAGACTGGTTGTGAAGACTAGATGTCAATCAAGTAGATCTGCCAAAAACTCATGCAAAGGCCAACCTGTTCATCACACAGTATGTCAGCAGTCTACATACCACTGCTCCTTGAATTTCTATCATTCTCTTATGAAAAAGATTTGAAAAGTTTTGAGGATAGAAACTTAAATTACAATAAATGTTTGGTGGTTAACTGATACAAGAAGAGAAATCAGTGCAATACAAACCATATGAAAAACTTTGATTACTCAGACTAGATCCCCTGCAAATCCACAGTATCATCTGCCCAGAAAAAAAAAAAGAGTAGGAGATTTTTCCACAGGCTCAAGCTGGGTATATAATGAAGCATTGGTAATGAGGTTGTTTGGGAGCTACAGAGTCATGGCATCTTTCAAAGCAGGGTAGAAGTGAAAAAGTACATGGCACCCCAAAGTTAAAAGGCTTCTGTGGCTTATTCTTGGACTTGGTATCGCACATTGTTCCTCCAGTGTCTGATTCTTTCTTGGGCACTACTGTAGCCACAAATCTGTAGCCTAGAAGAAATCTGAATGATTCAGAGAAGTCAGCTTTTCTAATATGACCACCCTCAGTCTACTCACTTTGTTGCTATCATATGCACACATTGATTATTAATTAATTCAAAAAATAATTAGTGAACATCTATTCCCTGGCAATGTTCTAGGTACCAGGGATAGAGCATTCAATACAACAAAACTGATGATCTCCTGCTGCTTACATGCATATGGAGGGAAATAAGCAATCAACCAACAAACCAACCAAACAAACAAAAAACTATGTAATTCAGTTGATGAGGAAATGCCTTGAAGGAAAATAAAGCAAGGTCCCAGCATAAAAAAGGGCAGTCGGTTTGCAATTTCTGCAAGGGCAGAAGTTGAAAGATCACAATTAAAAAGCTGTTACAATGACAGGCAAGAGTTGGTTGAAATACAGTGGTAGCACTGGAGGTGGAGACTCCGTGTGTATAAAGGATGAACTCACAGATGGGTTAGATGTAATACTGAAGACAAAGAGAGGAGACATTGATGCTTCAGGATTTTTTGGCCTGAGTTACTGGGATGAAAATACCATTAACTGAGACGTCAATAACTGGAAAATAACCCTATATGAAAGGCAAAATGTGAAAATTAGTTTTGAACATTTTTAAGTACAAGATGCCTATTTGACTTTGAAGTAGAGAGGTTGGGCGAGCAGTTGACGGAGAGGTATGGAATGAGAATGTAGGTAGCATTTAGGCTGAATGGGTTCATCTAAGAAGCTGATGAGTATTAAAAGAAAACAAAAGAGGAAAGAAAGGATTCTGCAGACAGAAAAAGTACCCAGTAACTTAGAAGGAGAGAGAGTTTCATGCAAGTCAAATAGAGAGAGGGAGTGAGACAGAGCAAGGGAGAGAGAAGGAGGGATGGAGAGAGAGAGAAAGGAATCTAGAGTTGTATATGCTTCTAAAAAGAGACATTCCAATGTGGTTTTGTGTTATTCCCCAGCTAGATAGATCTATTCAGGCACAGGTAAAATGTAGGCACAAAAGTGGATTATATTACAGAGGAATAACCAAATTATATTGGTTAAGTCACCTAGCTGTGACAAGAGACATGCAAAGGTGATTCTGTTGTTACTAAAAGAAATTTACAATCCCAGTTTGTGCTCATACAGATACAAACATTTAAGAAAAAGGTTTTTTTTTTTTTGCTTCACTGGATTTTAAGGTGCATTGGGTTCTGTATTTACACTCCTTATCATCATCCTCATTTTATTATCCTTTCAATTAATTCAGTTATTTGCTATTTTGACCTATGTTTTGCATTAGGGTTTTATTATAATAGTGTTACAAACTGTAACTTATTATAATAAGTTATAATTAGAGTTACAAACTATGACCTTAGTTACTTCTTTATCTTGAGATTTGAATGAAATTGTAACCTTACAGTACCCCTAAAAAATACCCTTTAAATGTGTAACTTCCTGTTTCTAAGAAAAGAAGTTCAATTAACTTCCTGTAAATTATGTAGCTTTTGTGATGAAATCAAGAGAAACATGTAAAGGAAACGGAAGTGTAGGAGTTACATCCTTATTTGGGTGCAAATAAATTCTGAGACTTTAATGAAAAATGAAAGGTGAGTTTTCCTCAACCCTGGCAACTTGAAAAGTTGTTCCAGCATTGAAAGCAAGATTGTTACCTATATTGTCTATGACTGGTTTATTATACAGCCCCTTAGCAAGGCTTATTATTAAACCTCTCCTTTTTACCAACTTGGGTAATTATGTCATTTCAGAATTATACTTTTGCAGGTAAAATGATTTATTTATAAGGTTTATATCTTAAATTGGACTATAGATGTCCAGGGCAGGGGCCATGGCATTCATCTACTTCTCATGGTTATTATTTTTCTGATATTTTTTGAGAAGCATGGGACACTAGTGCTTTACAGTTGAAAATCTGGATAAATAAAGATATTTCCTATTTTATTCATCAATTTAATATTGGATATGTTCTGTTGTATTTTTGGATATTAGATGCTTATTGACTTTACCATTCAATCATATTCAATTCAGTACACCTATCATTCAAACCAATTAGTCACTTGGTCAATGAAAAAAATGTATATAGATGTGTAGCCTCAGTTATGATAATTATAAATATAAATTTTGTTTTCCCAGCATTTTTCTTCCTATTTCTTTGGGAAAATCATCTGCACACATAATATGGCCTTGGGAGGTTGTCAGCCAGACTATACCATACTCCTGGTTAAAGTGATTTCTTAAAAAAGGGCAGATGACCAGTGGGTACATGAAAAGATGCTCAACACCACTAATCATCAGGGAAATGTAAATCAAAACCACAGTGAGATATCACCTCACACCTGTCAGAATAGTTATCAAAAAGACGACAAATAACAAGGGAAGTGAGGATATGGAAAAAAGAGAACCCTGGTGCACTGTTGGTGGGAATGTAAATTGGTGCAGCCATTGTGGAAAACAGTATGGAGAGTCCTCCAAAAATTAAAAATAGAGCCATATGATCCAGCAATTCCATTTTATCTGAAGCAAATGAAAAACTTAATTTGAAAAGATGTATGCACCACTGTGTTCACAACAGCATTATTTACAATAGCCAAGATATGGAAGCAACCTAAATGCCCATAGATAGATGGATGGATAAAGAAGATGGAATAGAATATTAGCCACAAAAAGAATGAAACCTTGCCATCTGCAACAAGATGGATGGACCTGGAGGGTATTATGCTAAGTAAAATAAATCACACAAAGACAAATACTGTATCATTTCACTTATACATGGAATCTAAAAGAATAATGAACAAACATAACTAAACAGAAATAGAGTAATAGACACAGAGAACAAACCGTTACCAGAGGGGAGAGGAGTGGGCGGAGGAGTGAAATTGGTAAGGAAGATTAAAAGATACAAACTTTCCTCACTTTTGTGTACAGCAGAAAGTAACACAACATTGTAAATACAGTGTACTCCAATAAAAAATTAATTTAAAAAAGACACAAACTATCAGTTGCAAAATAAATGAGTCACAGTTATGAAATGCACAGTGTGGAGAAATAGTCAATAATTATGTAATATCTTTGTACGTTGACAGACGAAAACTAGATTTATCATGGGGATCATTTTGAAATTTATAAGAATATTGAATCACCATGTTGTGTACCAGAAAATACCGTAGGGTTTTAGGTCAACCATACTTCAAAAACAAACAAACTCATAGAAAAAAAGATCAGAATAGTGGCTACCAGAGTTGAGGGGCGGGGGGAAAGGAAATTGTATGAAGGCGATCAAAAGTTACAAACCTCCAGTTATAAGATAAATAAGTACTAGGAATGTAGTGTACTACACGATAAAGATAATTAACACTGCTGTACATTACATGTGAAAGTTGTTAAGGGGCTTCCCTTGTGGAACAGTGCTTGAGAGTCCGCCTGCCGATGCAGGGGACGCGGGTTCGTGCCCCGGTCCGGGAGGATCCCACATGCCGCGGAGCGGCTGGGCGCATGAGCCATGGGAGAGGCCACAACAGTGAGAGACCCGCGTACCGCAAAAAAAAAAAAAAAAGTTGTTGAGAAAGTAAATCCTAAGAGATCTCATCGCAATAAAAAATATTCTTTTTCTATTTCTTTAATGTTGTATCTATATGAGATGATTAATGTTCAGTCAACCCATTGTTGGAATCATTTCATGATGTATATAGGTCAGATCATTGTATTGTATACCTTAAACTTATACAGTGTTTTATGTCAATTATATCTCAACAAAAAAGGATGGATGAAGCTGCTGATAAGAAAAAATATGGATCTATATATTCTGACCTCAGTAAATAGAACCATGTTTGCTTTTCTTCTGTATGAGTCATTTTTATGTTTTCTACAAACGTGGGGTGTTTCATGCAAAAATATGCATTTCCATGTGTTTATTGGAGAGTCAAAACATTCATTGTAAGTGTCCTCCAGAATGTCAGATGCAAGAGAGCTGGAGAAGCAGCTATTGTCAAGATACAGGCTACAGAAAAATTCTACATTTTCTCATTCCTTTGTAGTATTGCTCCCAAGAAGAAAAGATTACATGAATCATCCAAAAAATAAATAGACCAAGGATGAAACTCCACTTTTTTTGCTAAGCTTTGCCCCCAGTATTTCTTCAGACTGTGTTGCAGGTCAGTTCCTGAGGAAACAGACTCTCAGAAGGAGGTTTGCATACAGGATGTTAATTCGGCAGGTACCTCAAAATCAACACCTGTGTGTGAGAAAGAGAAACTTCTGTTTGCTTAGAGGGAAACTTTGAACTGTGATTCAGTTCCAACAAAAGCTTTAGTTGCCACTATAGGGAGTTCTGAAACAGAGTGGTCCTTTTAATTTGTCCTGATATAAGGCGAGAGGTCTAGGTGTTTATAGTCTCACATGAAATAGTCATTTGATGCAGTTGTTCCTGAAGGGGGGAGTGTGACTTTGAGAAGGTGGTATCTTTTGGCAAAAAGCCATACCATAGAGATTCAAATGAAGACTGTGACATGCCAACACCTGTCAACTGAGGGAGTGAATTCTTTAGTCGAGAATGGGGCCATGACACTGCATCCACTGCAGATAGAAAATTACTTTCTAAATCAAAAAATAGAAAAGTCAGAACATATATACATATATATGTGCATATATATATACATACATATATACATATATATGTGTATACATATATACACACACACACACACACACACACATATATATATATATATATATATATATATATATATAATTTTCTTGATTAGGGCTTAGGGCTAGAACCATATATCTAAATGTCTATTAAAAATACCCAGGTGGATCCCCCAGAGTCCAGAAACTGACCTCATCATTTTGATTCTCCCCTGAGTCCAATCTTTTTTCTCTATATTATTTAAGGAATACTGCCCACATTGTCTGTATCAAAACACAAGGACCATATCTGACCTTCTGTTTCTGCATCTCCTCTCCTTGAATCCCCTTATCCAGTTAATCATAGACTGTTTTACTAATCGTGTCTTTAATTCGACAACTTTCCTTCATCTCTACTGCCACACACTTGTCTTGAATACAATCACCTTTTAATAGCAACAGTTTATTCCAGTACATCCTATATTACTCAGCCTGAATGATTCCTCTAAAAATGAATATCTGATCCCAGTTAGTACCCGAGTTAGAACACTTTAGAGACTTACGACTGTACTTAGAATAATTCTAAACCATTTAACAGCAGTTATTTTGGTTCTTTGTAATTTAACTCTGTCCTCTGCTTCACTCTCTAGTCTCACTTCATTCCACCTTGTTGGATTTCTGTCAGTCCCTCGAATTGGCTATTCCTCCTCCCGTATTTGAGATTTGTACTATTTGTCCCTGTCTAAAAGTTCTTCTTCTGTCTTATTTACCTGGAAAATCTATGTTCAAATTTACTCCTCATATTAAATACTACTTTTTACATAAAACTATTCTCATACTTGAGAAATTCCCCAATATGTTTCTATAGCTCTCTTTATTTTTATTATCAAAATAATAAACATACTTCATCATAATTACACGTAAAATTTTCTAGCCAAACATCAGCGGGAACGGAATTATGACCTACGAAAAGTTATCCCTTTATAAAGTCAATAAGAACATTGACAAAAAATGTCAAAATCAACTTTCTCAGAATGCTGGAAATTCACCAAAGACTTGCAAAAATATACTATAAGTTATTCAAGAAAACAGCTGCATCTCATTAAGAACAGTAACTGTTGTGGAGTTTTCACTTTTTCTGTTCCCATCCCCTTCTTCTCAGCTTCATAGGAGCCTTGAAAACCAACAGTCTTGCAACTACAGTAGCTGTGAAAACCAGCAGCAGAACAGGAAGTGGAGGGGACAGAAAGAATTTGGAAGTCCTCAAAAAATGATTCTCAGAGTAGTCATTATTTGAACTAGCTGGCATTCCCTGGAAATTCCCATCTGTAGGGCATGTTTTTTCTTGACCTGAGAGAGTCAAACAGAACTTGCTCAGTGCAAACAGCCTTTTCCCCAGGGGCATTTGTCAAAAACAATCTGTACCAATTGCTGAACATTATAGCTTCCTGAGGTAGCAATAAGTGTTGGGGCAAAGAAAAGGTTGATAAAAAAAACTTAAGAGAGAAACTTGGGGATAAGATGTTCATAGTGGGCTTTGAAAAATTTAACATACTGCTAGAAATATGGAATGCTACGTGCATGTGTAGGGCTGTGAACATGCTCAAGGAAGACCCGAGAAGGCCCTAAATTCTCACTTCTGACTGACCTTAAGGCTCTGTACAAGCAAAGGTTAAGACAGAGCTTCTCAATCAGCTATTTTAAATATTTTCAAAGGACTAAAGCAACCATGTTCTCAACCATGTATGAGAATAATGTCTCAGCAAGTAGAAAATCTCAATAAAGATATAGAAATCACGAAAAAGAAACAAATAGAATTTCTGGAGTTGAAAATTACAAGAAGTGAAACTAAAAATTGATTAGAAGGGCTCAACAGCAGTTTTGGCTAAAGAAAGAATCAGTGAACTTGAAGGTGAATTGATCGAGATTATCAAGTCTGGGAAACAGAAGAAAAAAAAAAGAATGAAAAAAAATGAACTGAGCCTCAGAGAGCTGTGGAACACTAACAAGCATATCAATCTAGGTATGTAGGAGTCCCAGAGGAGAGGAGGGGTGGAAAGGAGTAGAAAATTTGTTTAATTATAAGTATATAAATTTCAGGTGTACAGCATTATAATTCAATGCCTGTATACACTACAAAGTGATCGCTAAATACCAACCATCATTTTACAGTTGAACTTCTTCAACCATTTCATCCAGCCCACCAACCCCCTTCCCCTCTGGTAACCAATAATCTGACCTCTTTACCTCTGAGTTTGTTTTTGTTTATTTTTTTTGTTCGTTTTGATTTTTTGATTCCACATATAAGTGAAATCATATGGTATTTGTCTTTCTTCCTCTGATTTATTTCACTTAGCATAATACCTTCAAGTTCCATCGATATTATTGCAAATGGCAGGATTTCATTATTTTTTATGGCTGAATAATATTCCATTGTGTATATATATCACAGCTTCCTTACCTTTTCATTCATTGATGCATACTGTGTTGTTTCCATATCTTTGCTATTGTAAATAATGATACAATGAACATAGGGATGCATATATCTTTTCAAATTAGTCTTCCAATAAATACCCAGAAGTGGAATAGCTGGCTCATATGGTAATTGTATTCATAATTTTTTGAGGACTCTCCATACTGTTTTCCATAGTAGCTGTACCAATCTACAGTTCCACCAACAGTGTACAAAGGTTCCCTTTTCTCCACATCCTCTCTAACATTTGTTATTCTTTGTCTTCTTGATGATAGCCTATTCTAACAGATGTGAGGTGATATCCCATGGTGGTTTTCATTTGATTTTGCATTTGATTTGCATCATGAATAATTAGTGATGCTGAACATCTTTTCATGTTCCTGTGGCCATCTATATGTCTTCCTTGAAAAACTGTCTATTCAGATCTTCTGCTCATTTTTAAGTTGGGTTGTTTGGGTTTTGTTGTTGTTGTTGTTGTTTTTTTGAGTTGTATGAGTTGATAATATATTTTAGATATTAACCTCTTGTTGGATATGTGATTTGCAAATATCTTCTACTATTCAATAGGTTACCTTTTTTGTTTTGACAATGGTTTCCTTTGCTTTGCATAAGCTTTTTAGCTTAATATACTCCCATTTGTTTATTTTTGCTTTTGTTTCCCTTGCTTTTGGAGTCAGAGCCACAAAAACACCATTAAGACTTATGTCAAGGGGTGTACTGCCTATGTTATCTTCTGGGAATTTTGTGGCTTCATGTCTTACATTTAAATCTTTAATCCACTTAGAGTTTTTTTGTGTGTATGATATAAGATAGTAGTCTAGTTTCATTCTTTTGCATATAGCTGTCCAGTGTTCCCAGTATCATTTTACTAAAGAGTCTATCTTTTCTCCATTGTATGTTCTTGTTTCCTTTGTCATAAATCTATTTTCCATAATAATGCAGATTTATTTCTGGGCTCTTAATTCTATTCCATTGACCTCTGTGTCTGTTTTCGTGTTAGTACCATAGTATATATAGTTGTTTCCTATAGCTTTGTAGTATGGTTCAACATCAGGGAGAGTAATACTTCCAGCGCTGTTTTTCTTTCTCAAGATTGCTTTGGCTATTTGTGGTCTCTTGTAGTTCCATACAAACTTTAGGATTATTTGTTCTAGTTCTGTGAAAAATGTCATGGGTATTTTGACAGGCATTGCATTGAATCTGTAGACTGTTTGGGGTAGTACAGACATTTTAACAATATTAATTCCCAATACATGAGCACAGGTTATCTTTCTATTTATTTGTGTCTTCTTCAATTTCTTTCATCAGTATCTTATAGTTTTCAGAGTGCAGATCTTTTACCTACTTTGTTAAATTTATTCCTAGGTATTTTATTCTTTCTGGGCAATTGAAAATGGGACTTATATTCTCTGATAGTTTGTTATTAGTGTGTAGAAATGCCACAGATTTCTGTATATTGATTTTGAATCCTGTGACTTTGCCGAATTCATTTACTAATTCTAGCAAGTTTTTTGGGTGGAGTTGTTAGGGTTTTCTATAATAGTATCTTGTCATCTGTAAATAGTGACAGTTTTACTTCTTCCCTTCAAGTCTGGATGCTTCTTATTTCTTTTTCTTGTCTAACTTCTTGTAAGTAGGACTTCCAATAATATGTTGAGTAAAAGTAGTGATAGTGGACATCCTTGCCTTGTTCCTGACCTTAGAGGAAAAGCTTTCAGCATTCACCATTGAGTATAATGTTAGCTGTGGGTTTGTCATATATGGCCTTTATCATGTTAAGGTATGTATTTCCATGCCCACATTGTTGAGGGTTTTTGTCATAAATGGATGTTGAACTCCATCAAATGCTTTCTCTGCATCTATTGAAATGATATGATTTTTACCTTACAGTTTGTTAATATGGAGTACCATGTTGATCCATTTGTGGATATTGTATCATTCTTGCATCCATGAACTAAATCCCATTTGATCATGGTGTACAATCCTTTTAATGTACTGTTGAATTCTATTTTCCATTATTTTGTTAAGAATTATTGCATTTATGTTCATCAGTAGTATTGGCCTGTAATTTTGTTTTTTTCTGGTGTCCTTGTCTGGTTTTGGCATCAGGATAGTGCTGGCTTTGTAAAATATGTTTGGAAATAGAAAACTGAATCCAACATTAGAATTTTAAAAATGTGTTAAAAATGGGCAGAAGACCTGAATAGACATTTTTTTAAAGAAGACATATAGATGGCCATAGGCACATGAAAAGATGTTCAGCATCACTAATTATTCATGATGCAAATCAAATGAAAACCACCATGGGATATCACCTCACACCCATTAGAATAGGCTATTATCAAAAAGACAAAAAATAACAAATGTTAGAGAGGATGTGGAGAAAAGGGAACCTTTGTACACTGTTGGCAGAACTGTAAATTTGGGCAGCCACCATAGGAAACAGTATGGAAAATCCTTTAAAAAGTAAGAATAGAACTACAATCAATACAACCAACTAGACTTATCAGACATCCATAGAACACTTAACAACAGAAGAATTATTTTCAAGTGGACATGAAACATTCTCCATATCGACCATATGTTAAGTCAAAATAAGTTAAAACAAGTCTTAATCAATTTAAAATAACTGACGTCATATAAGTTATGTCCTCTGATTACCAAGGAATGAAATTAGAAATTAATAGCAGAAGGAAATTTGGGGAATTCATAAATACATAGAAATGAAACAACACACTCCTAAATAACAGTGGGTCAAAGAAGAAATCACATGAGAAATTAGAAAATACTTTGAGATGTATGAAAATAAACATACAACATACCCTCCCAAAAACAAAACCTTTATGGTATGCAACAAAAGCCATGCGTAGAGGAAAATGTATTGCCATAAACACCTACAGTAAAAAAGAAGAGAGATCCAAATCAATAAGCTAGACTTCTCCCAGAGAAAACTAGAAATAGAAGAGTCAACTCAACCTAAAGCATGAAAATGGAAGGAAATAATGAAATGTGAGAGAAAATGGAGAATAGAAAAGCAATACAGAAAAATCAGTGATACCAGAAGGTTTTTTTTTAAATCAACAACATATTAAAACTTTGTCTATAATGACCAAGAGAAAAAGAGAAAAGACTAAATTACTAATTGTTTGGCTTACTTGATAGACTGAACAATCGTTAAAACATAGATATCATTACTGTTTTGCCAGTTCTGTATCTCCAATACCTATTTCAATGTTTTCCACAAAGTAGGTACCCATTAAATATTTGTAAAATGAATGAGCACAATTCAGTTAAATAGAAGAGCTTCTCTAAGTTCATCCACTAATGGCAGCTAATCTTCAAATTGCATCCATTTATGATATCCTACCTAAGGCTCTACCATTTGTATCACAAGGCATGTTAAACCTCTCCATTTCTGGCTTTGACTACTGATATAAACTAGCTTTATTTTTTTCCTTTTTATCTGATCTTGCTACTCCCCACCCATTTCTTTAACTTCTCTACCACAGAAAACCTCTATGGTGTTTGGACAATAGCGCTCAAAAGTTTTTTTTAGTTACCTGATGTGGATTTAACCTTTCTTGTTAGGAGACTAAGATAAATGTAAACTAGGAACATAAATTTCCAGAGCTTGAATATGAAGATCAGCAAAAAAGATTTCTTTTTGGTAAATCTTTTGCAATAATTGTTGCAGGTTGTTATGGTTTCCTACCCAGTAGACAATTCTTCTTTTCACCCTTCCTAATAGAAATTAGAATCTATTCAGGCTCTTCCATGTAGCCCTGGTATTTCAGGAGGCAGTAGATAAGATACCATTCTTTAACTCAGAAAATAAATCCTAACTGGTCTCCATAATTATGGTGATATCAATTCTTTGCCAGCAGTCAGATTATAAAAGACCAGTGAGGTATAACAGCTAACACTTTTTGAGCACCAACTTTAAGCCATGCACTGTTTTAAGGGTTTTACATGTATTAACTCATTTTTTGTAACTACCTTATATGATAAGTACAAATATTATTTTCACTGTAAAGTTAATAAAATTTAGGGACAATTAAAATAACTAGAATTTAATTACTCTAGACTTGATATCCCCGGATAAAGAGGAATTGCATAGATTATCAGCAATAGACTTTCTCAAAGATATGCAGCATATGGGCTAGAACACTGAAATTACTAAGATTCTGGTCCATGTGTGAAGAATCTGAGAAAAAATACTCTAATAACTAGAATGTGAGTTATCTCCAGGCAGGAAGAAGCATAGGAAGTAGGAAGACAGAGAAAAGAAGCTTATTTCAAAGGATATGGCAGTAACAATGGCCTGAACGTTGTGAGAATTTGATCAGGCTGGAGAACACAGAAATGCTTACAAGGTCCTAGCAAATTCCCACTGACAGATCACTTACACTTCATCTCAGCAGAAGTGAAAGATTAGAAATTAGAGAGTATAATATATATATTTGTATGTATATATATATTCCTCTTTTTCACTGGTTGTTCTTGTGTCTGCAATATCAGGAACAGAAGAGTAACTATTACTGCCTATCCTGTAGACATGAAAAGGATAATAAAAGCATATAATGAACCAACAAATTCAATGACTTAACTGAAATGACCAAAATCCTTGAAATTACAACTTAAAATGATGCAAGACGAAACAGAAAATGGCCTTGTATCTATTAAAGAAATTGAAATAGTCATCAAAAGTCTTCCCTTAAAAAACAAAACAAACAACAAAAAACCTCCAGGCCCAGATGATTTCATAGGTCAACTCTTTTAAACACTCAAAGAAATACTAAGTGCAAACATAAGCAAACTTTTTCAGAAAAATAGTGGATTCGAAAACACTACCAAACTCGTATTATAAGACCAGCCAAATCCTTGAGTAAGTAGAAGATTTTTGAGGAATATTGGTCAGAGAGAAGACTATGAGGAAGCACGTACTAGGCTCCTTTTAATCGAAAAAATAGGAAAATTTAAACTGGCATATTTGCAGCAGGTGAGAAGAATTTTGACAGATGATCAGAAGGGAATCAATAGTATTGGCATGGAGAAAAGAATAATAGGTATATGAAATGTATTTAGTTAAAAGATGATTAAGATGTGGTTACAATTTATGCTTGTAGATGTCTTATATCTTACGTTTGGAATAACCAGGAAGCGTAAACTTATTTGGGCTAATATAATCTATGAGATTATTAGCTTGATAAAGGGTACTACTAAACTGAGTAGTTTAGTCATCTTTATTTCTTCTCTATGACAGTTTACATTTTCTAAGTTATCAGCTCTTCTTACTAGCTCTTTTCACATACATATTCTTCATGTCCTATTAATCATCTCACATATAGGATATTGTAAAGATATAATTAACTTATTTCTACCTTCAGTTTCCATCCACTTCCTCCTACTCCTCTGAGAAATGTCTACCACTGCTGTAGCCTGAAATGATTTATTTTTTCCGATAGGAGTTTTAAACTAAACCATTCATTTAGCAAATGATCTAGTATGACATTATCACATATTTATATTATTGTCTTACATGCTTTTCAATCTTTATTGTATTTAGATTTGTGGGCTTATTTATCCTGTCTATGTTGTCAGGTCTTAGAAGACTATAACTAGGTTACAGATTTCTCTGTGTCCTCTATAGTACATCACTACAGAGCTTGGAACTGGTAAACAATAAAAAGTATTTGTTCAAGGATTAGTTTATTAATTACTGGCATATTAGCATTTAATATGATTGAAGCATTATTCTCTATAGATAGGGGAAAATTCAATATAGTTCTGTTTCCCATAATAAATTTCCTACTGCCATAGGTTTACACAGACAAAAAAAATACTTATAAACGTCAATTTTATAAAGTGCTGCTTCTGCTGTATTTGTTCTATTACTATTGGGCAATTACTTCACCTACAGAAGCTAATGTACCTTTTTCTTAAGCTTGCCCAAGCACCCTACATATTTGTCATAGAGTTTCTGTTCCAGAAGAGTTTTAATCTTGGAAATATAGTCCAAGAAAAAGAGATTTCACTTGCATTGATGCAAGTCACATTTGTATTGCCTCTCTAACAGTCTTTGTTGTATTTGTCTTAACAAAGTAACAAATTATTAGCTATTTGGAGTTTGTCATTAAAATCTCCTCTCTCACTTCTGTTTTAACTAGTTCATGGCTCTAATGATCCATCTTTTGGCCATCATTTGTATTTTATAGATCACCAGCTTAAAATATTAGACTTTTTAAAATAATTCTTGATCTTAAACAAATTCTTGGTTTAAAAATCTACCATAAAGTTTGTATTTATAGTCCTTGAATTTGATTACATAATAAATTTCTAATTGCCTATCTTGAGGGCAATAATCTTGCAGTATGGAAATGCAGCAACAATGTCAGCCTCACAGACAAGAGCAGTATGTGAAACAACAGTTGAAAACATGGGTTCAAAAGTCAGGGTGTTTAGTAAAATGTACTTCTAATGAGCAAGTTATTTATTTACTTGAGGTAAAAATAAAAAACCTGTTGCGTTTGTTTCTGTGCAGTTTTTACAATATAAATAGAGCTGGCTGAATGAATTCTGAAATATTGAATTAAATGTGATTATTTAAAAGTAGCTTGTGTTTTTTTAATATTTCTCATATTTTCCCTTTCACTGTTCTTTGTCCCCTTACAGTTACTTCTTTATTATAGAAACTATTCTTAGATATAGATTTATGTCATATAACTGAAATATTTCTCTAGCAATAGATACTGTAAGATGTTTAGAAGAAAAGATATTATGGAAAAGAATTAGGAAGATTAAACCATTCATAGGAGTGGAGAAGATGGATTTGTTATGAAAAACCATAGGAAATAGAAGAAGAAAATAAAATCAGCAGTTAAGCAGTAGCATCAGTAGACAAGAAATAAAAATTATGGGCTTGGCAATAAAGGATAATTAGTTCTGAGGTGGCTTTTAGAAAGCAGTCAAATAAAGTTCAAACTGAAAATAATGAGAAACGCTATATCCATGAATTATAGTTGCCAGATATATTCACTTTCAAAATGATTTTATATGTATGTAATTGTGTGTTTTGTATAGAAAAATACTGTAGGAGAAACGGGAGAGGTTGATTATTCTCACAGCAGGGACTTTTAGCTTATGCTTCTGTAAATATATCATATTGAACTATAACATCCTTCTTTTATCATAAACACAAAGTTAGGTTGGATAAATATTACAATAATACAAATATTTGTCAGTTTGCTTTTCATATTTAGGTTTACAAGCCATGAGGAATTAATTTGTGTGTGTGTCATAGGGATCAAGTTAGTTTTTTCTCACATGGACATCCAATGTCCCAGCACATTTATTGGAAAGGGCATCACATAGTCAATACCTTGCCATATCACTTGTATCATAAAATAGTCTTTGCGTACGAATGGGTATCTCTACTCTGCTCTGTAAATCAACTTCTCTATCCGTACCATGACACACACTCTCTAAATTACTGTAGGTTTATAACTATGGATGACTGGTAAAGCAAGTCTTGCAATCTTGTTCTTTGTTAGGAGTGCCTGGATCACTTACAGACTTTTGAAAAATTAACTAAAATTAGTACCAGTTTGTCAACTTTCATTTAAAAATTTGTTAAGATTCTTGAGTGGGATTACAATGAATTTAAAAATCAATTTGAGAAGAATGGTCAAGCTTACAATATTAAGTTCTCTAATCCTTAAACAGGATATGTCTAATATTTCATAGTTTTGTTAAATGTCTTTTGCTAGACTTATTCTTTAATATTTGATTTTTTGATACAGTTGAGAATGTCTCTTTTAAAAAATTTATCTTATATTTCTTATTCATTTATATAAATTCAACTATATATACATTTATTCCTCTACTATCAAGAAAATTAGGTAAACTGTCTTAAATATTCTAATAGTTTATTTAACAGTTTATAGATTCATTGGGGTTTCTTATGTACTCAATAATAACAACTGTGAAAACTAAAATTTATGAATCTACTTCTGAGAAGATATGAAGTATTTTCCCTATTCTCCCCACTAAGTACAACAAAATCCCTGGATATTACATATGAAATAACCATAAGAAGAGTGAAAGATGGTGAGGATAAGGCAGACTGGAGAATTCAGGACTAGAAAAATGGCGCGGTGGTGAGTGCCATGGATTTTCTTTTTGTCTCATTCATCCCTGACACGGAGCTGAAGAAGCCAGCAAGCCAGAAATGCCAACCAGTGAAAACAGAAAAACATCCATGCCACAAAACCCTGCTCTCCACCAAAAATCCAGGAAAAGGGCAGCCTAGCAAAACAGAAAACTTTTAGCTAATAACTACTCTACTCCAGCCAAGCACCACAGAAAAAAACATGGTCCCACTGTCATGCACAGCAGCAAACTCCAAGGTGCAAACCTGAATTTCCACACTTGCCTATCTGTAACAAGACACTCCAACTGCCCCCACTCCTAATGGGATGGTGTTAGAGATAGCCACCTAAGGACCCAAGACATTCATTCTCACTGGGCAGTAATGAATGCTCTCCTTCCCCAGGGAGTCACTGGCAACTCTGTGCAAAAACTAGACTTCTTCCCCTACCCAGCAGTTGGTGTCAGAGGAAGACTTTTACCAATGCCCAGTGGTGTTAGGTTGCACAAATATTTGCAAATGAAACAACACATTTCTAAATCATTCATGGATCAAATGGAAATCTGAAGAAAAATGAAAAGGGCATTGAACTGAATGCAGTATTTTTCTGACTTGATCTTTTTATATTCTCTAGAAGAATCTGAAATTTCTTATTTCTTCCTTAAATATTTGGTAGGTGGGAACATAAAACTCTCTGGGCATGGTGTTTTTTGTTTGTTTGTTTTTGTTTTGGGTTTTTTTTTTTTTTTTTTTGCAGTATGTGGGCCTCTCACTGTTGTGGCCTCTCCCGTTGAGGAGCACAGGCTCCAGACGTGCAGGCTCAGCGGCCATGGCTCACGGGCCCAGCCGCTCCATGGCACGTGGGATCTTCGCGGACCGGGGCACGAACCCATGTTCCCTGCATCGGCAGGCGGACTCTCAACCACTGCGCCACCAGGGAAGCCCGGGGCATGGTGTTTTTTACTTATGTTTTCATGTTTTATTTATTTCCCAAGGAGGATGTATTTAATTATGGGTTCAATTTATTTAAAAATTTATAAAACAATTAAGATTTTAAAAAATTCTTCTTGTTTCAGTTTTGTAAGAGGTGTTTATCTAGGGTGTGTCCATTTTACTTAAATTGTTGAGTATGTTAGCTTAAAATTATACATAATACACTATTATGACCTTTCATGTCTGCCTCGACTTCTCCCACTTTCTGGCAAATTCCCTTCCATGGCTTTCATTTTCCTTTCCTAACATCTTGCCTCAGTAAAGGCCAATTCAATCCATCAAGAAATATTTTAATACATACATTCAAACTTCAAATTTATTGGGCAAAAGTGTGGTAATAATCCCTGAATGTCTTCTACCTGGAGATTTTTCTCTATGTAAGTAGGTACAAACATATCTACGGTAGGTGGGAGAAGCAGCTCAATTCATTGTGCATCTATCAAGATTCAGATACAAATGGATATATATTTTTCATCACTTAGTGACACAGGCCCTTACCTACCTAAAATTTCTACGTGTTATATTTGCCATTTCAACACTATTGTCTTTGAGAATATTCCCCCAAAATATTTCCTACATGTAAGAAGCCTGGAATTAAGTTACATAAAGATATATCTCATCTTTGGTATCGTTCTTTTATGCCTTTTACTTTGAAAAATAGTCAGATTTTTCAGAGTCCAAGTTTATGTATTCACGAACATTGACTTACTATGTCAAGTTAGGAAGAAGAAACATACCAGCTCATACTTTCCAAACGAACTCATTTCTATGTTTTAGATGTTCCACCAAAGAGGAAAATTAGAAAGTTCAAAGGATGAATTCAGAGAGGAGGGAAGGTTAGAAAGTGGTTAGAAGTGGAAATTCCCCACTTACTTACTCATGGTTCCCTCTTCTGACCCTTTACGATAACCAGTGGGAGAGCACACACACATCTGTGATTTTAAAATAAATTTTACCAATTTACGTAATTTGTATAATTCAATAGGTGAGACATTAGAATTGGCAGCTTTGATTCCCAAGGAGATTAAAAGCCATTCAGAAACCTAATTCACCCATTGAAAGAAAAAAAGAAATTTAAAAAAAGATGAAAAGGTTGCCTCTGGAAATTCTATCAGGTCTGAAGTTTGCGGTCTCTGTGAACGTGGGCCACCAGAGCATCCTGCTGAGCTGCTGCCTGATAAGAACTGTATATCCTGTCTTCTTTGTACCACTTTGCATGCAGGTCACATTACTTCATTTCCTTTCTGGAACCTTCCCCCGGATTCTTCATATAAGGTCAAATACGAAAGAGACCTGCGTTGAGTTCTGGTGTCCTGAGTGACTTCTTCCAAATTTGTCCAGGCACTAATTTCTCTCTCAATCTCTGCTTTCTCAACTGAACTATGAGATCTTAATGATCATCTTTACCCTGTGGATATCCCTTAATGTTTTGATGTATTCTTTATGAAATAAAACATAGAAAATATCTCTGAAAAAATTGAAAGTTATGTATTATGACCACACGTGCTTTGTAAGAAGATTTTAAAGAGTTTATCTGCACAAGTTTTCTTTCTTTAGGTTTCTTGATGTGTTTCTTTGCTTTAGAGAATTGAAGCCATCAGGTCTGACCACACAGGAAGTTGGCTTTCACATTTAGATAAATAAGGAACAACCGAAAAACCTTCTGACCCCCAAATCTCTACCACACTGCATCCTGACCCTCTACACTTTGCTTTGTCCTATTTAGTGTAATTTCACAGGTGAGATACCTTCCTTTGATTTAACAAATACTGATTAGTAATATAAACATGTAATTCATTATATATATAATAGGAAGACACTCTTGCAAGTGAAATAACATGCTTTTAATAATCAGGACAACAGGTATCAACCAGGACTGTGCTGGGCAACCGTTATTCATTGCTCATGCCTCTGCATGGATTTAAGTTGACTGTTTTCTCAGATGTCAGGCAGATTTCTTACACATAAAAAATTGATTGTGAAAGGGGATGGAGGAGTAATAAGAAAATAATTAATTTTGCAATAAAGTTTAAGTTATTGTGGAGGACTTGAATAGCATGAGGTCCTGTGGATACCTACAAAGCCCACTGATAGCATATGTTCTTGGTAATTTGGCTGGTTTTTATGTTTTCAATGTCTGCTTACTGCCACCTGTGTAAGTGCTGATTTCAACAAAATACTTTGGCTGCTCTCCTAAAAACAAATAGAGAAAAATGATTTCAGAATAAAAATAATAGATTTTGATCAATGTTATAATGTTTAAAAATATTTATTTTCATAAAGATCTCTAGACATCACTTTCCTGTGTCCAATGGCATATAAAACAAATATTACATATATTATACATATATATGTTATATATAACATCAATTACATATATTACACAATGGCATATATAACATATATTGCATATATTATACATTTATTATTACATATATTATACATTAATATATAAATATATATGCATGTGTTTGTATATATAGACATATGTAAATATATATATATAATATCCATTCACCTGATTATGGCTGTGGAAGCAAGAAAACTTAAACACATAAAAAAGTGTTTTAGTGTCACGAAAGCTGTTAAAGTTGGTTGTAGGAGACTGCAGCTTCCTCTGTCTGTCTGTACCCTAGACAGACAAGAGTCACATTACATCATATCAGCAATCATGCTGAGACTGCTCAGTTATTATCTTACATGAAATGAGGAACTTTTCTTTCTCATGACCTGAATCAAACTGTTATTCCTTTACTTATCGTTAAATACCTTATCTACACAAACACTGTGGTAGAAAATTAATTTTCTCATTTATGATGTTTTCTTCACGAAAACTTTATAAGTTGGATGCTGATACTTTCATTGTACACATAACGAAACCAAAATCCAGTGGAATTGTATAACTTTCCCAAATCCGCATAGCTAACAAATGCTTGAGTTGATATTCACATACATTATTTCATGTGTATAGCCAACAAATATTCATTGAACTCCTTCTATGTTCTAAGCCTTATTATAGGTACAAGTTATTCATTGTTGTATAAGACAGCCATGTCCCTGCTCTTAAAGACCTTACTTTCCAATAAGAGAAGTAAATATTAATAATTATTATCTTAAAAACTATATATATATATATATATACCAATGAACTACAAAGTCTCAGATGATATTATGTTCTATAAAATAAAAGAGTGAGGTAATAAGTCATGACTAATGGGAGGTAATTTGTGCAGGTGGACACAGAAGGTCTTATTGAGTAGGTAACATGTAAGGTAAATATAAATGAGAAGAAAGACTTAGCCATGAAAAATCTGAGATCAGAGGGAATAAGAGCAAGAGCACAGCCTATAAAATGAAAATAAGTTCAGCTTTTTCGAGGAACAGAGTGAAAGTCAACATAGCTGGCCTATAAGGAGTAAGAGGGAACATTGTGGGAGATAACTATCTGTAAAAAACTACACTATTTTGCGTTCCTGTTAGCCTGCTGATTGTTCTGAAACATTCAAACTTCGCAGGTAGTCGGTGTCCAGCTAAGAAAATTAGAGTTTCACACTTATATGGGAATCATCAGAGGGGAAAACGTACATTGGAAAATGGTATAACTGGACCATGGCTTTTGTGTCAGCCCAATAAGCTGTTGAAACACCCTGCTTTGCACTGGAAGAGACACAGCAAAGGTTATCAGTGTGTGTAAGTATGTATTCTTTCCTTCTCTTTATACCCCATGGACTTGGAAGATTGCAGATTTATATATATATATATATTATCTCACGCATTCTTCACAACGTACTGTGTGTAATTAGTGTCAAAGTGTGGACATTAACCCAGATTCCCAACTCTAGGAGATGAAATAAACATTTAAAAGATCGAAGTTTCTTTAACCCAAAGAAATTAGTAAAAACATCAGCTATTCCCTTAAGTACCAAACTTCACTTCCCCTTTGTCATTCATCAGCAGTACTCAAGTATGCCCTTGCTACCCATTGGCAATGTAAAGGCATTCATTTCTCAACCCTACTATCCCACTAACCTCCCTGAGCAGCACTCTATATTTTGGAACTTTTATGTTTTTTATACATACTCTTTCATTAACTCATATTTATTTATTCACTCATTCAACAAGTATGTACTGAGTACATACTAGGTTCCAGTTACTATGTCATATATTAGAGTCACAGAAGGAACAAGTCAGAAAAAGTTTTTACCCCCACGCAGCTTACAGTCTGGTAAAGGATGTAGGTGATAAACAATAATGTAATGTCAGATCTTGACAAGTGACATAGAGGAAGATAAAGTCATGTGGAGTCATAGAGTAGGAGGTTCTATTTTACATAGAGAAGGCAAGTGAAGACCTCTCTGGGTAAATGATAGTTGAACAGTGAGTGAACTGAATTAAAGGGAGGGCAAAACATGCAACTAGATGGAGGAAGAAACTTTTAGAGAAAATGCATGACCCTGTAGTAGGAGGAAGCTTGACATTTTTGTGGAACAACAAAGCCGTGACTATTGGAGAGGGCAGTGGCTATGGTAGGAGAGGTAGCCAGGGGCCAGGTCATGGATAAGGCAAAGTCTTCTCAAATATACAAGAAGGTCTTTGGATTGTACGGTAATTTTGATAAGAAGCCGTGTCTAGTGGGAGAAGTGAAGAAGTGAACTTCTCACCAAAATGATATTACTTAATTATAAAATAACCCCTCTAGCTGCTATGTAGAAAACATACTAGGAACTGAGTGAAAAATAAAGAAGAACAAAGGGAGTTTTAGGACCAACGTGTACCTCTTCATGTCTTAGGTAAACAAATAAATATGATGGTCTAACTAGCCTACAGTAGATGGTAATTTTCTACCCACTTAACCATAACATTTTCACAAAGGCTTTATTCTGAAAACAGAATATCTGTACTCTGAAGTCATATTAATGATAAAATTTGAGGACACTAAGATTATTAACCAGAGTGCTATTTTTATCCCTTCCTTAAATCACTAGACACAGATATTCTACATTCATTTTGTGTTGACCTTAATAACTTATCTGGATGATACTGATACTATGGCAATATATTTTTATAATGATCATTTTCAGATGTCCAAAGTTTCAGAGATATATGAAAATAATAATCTAGCAGATTGGAGAAAAATAGAATAAGATATTACTGAGGGGAAATAGGGCAGTCTAAATGACAGTAAAATATGACATGAAAATTAACAGGAGATAAATGAAACAGATCATTTAAGATAAACAGTTTTAGAACATAGAAAGGAAGTTCCAGCCACAAGGTTTCTATTTCCTCCATTAAACCAGCTACTTACTAAATGATACCTTGAAAAACTAGTCCCCAGGGAAGAATCGAATGACACATTTCTGAAAGCCAGTTTATAGCTTGCTAAGTTAAACTCTTCCAGACTGGAGAAAGGTCCATGAGAATAGAGATGGTAACTTTCTTATTCAACAATAAATCCTCTAACAGTGTCAGGTTCATAGTAGATGTTCAATAAAATAATAGTTGTTAAGTATATGATTATATGAATGAATGGGATTCCAGGGAAATATTACTCCCCACATTATTTCCATCTCAAAGATAGGAATCCCTAACTTTTAATTCTTTGCTTAGATATTCTGTTTCCTAAATTATTTGTTTTCTACAAATTTAAGAAAGGATATCTCAGATTCTGGGAAAATCTCACTTGTCTCTTCATGCTGCACCTACAGTTGTGAGAAAGCACATTTCAGACAGCAGGGAAAACCCATAGCTCACCACAACACCACATTGTAAACTGTTTAGGCCACTAGAGCATGAATTAAAGAGGACAGGAGTAGCTGAACGATCTGGAGGTGAGAGGAAGTGGGTGGAGACAACGTAACTGAATATAAATGCTGAGATATCTCAGAGACTCAGAGACTGAACAAGAGCTCCAGCAAAGACTTTCACTGCAGACTGGTTTGACCTGGGATTAACCAAGGGATCGGGACGAGGGTAAAGATGAATTCTGAAGATTGTTCTGCAACAGAGACCAGCTCCTTGCATCTGAAAAGAGGACAACAAAGTAAGTCAGGTCTTACTCCTCATATACTGGTAGCATCTATCAATATATCTATATTTATATCTATCTACCTACCTATCTATCTATCTATGATATATAATGGTAGTTAGGGGGAAAATGAAGCTTGTCTTTTGAAGAACTTGGTTATGTTCTATTTCAGTTGGGATAAAGGAGAAAATGGGGAAGAGGTAAATATTTCTTTTTCTATGAGAAGACAAATAGAAACTTGAGAGGAAATCACAAGGGTGAATTTCAGAAGCTCTCTAAATGTTTGTTTCTTTGTTTCAGTTTATATCATCTCAATTTTTCGTATTTAATTAGAAATCTCACTGCCCTAGCCCAGTGAACTGTCCATCATTTTCCCATATCCATCCTATAGGAAGCACTGCCTCTCTTTATGGAAAACTCTGTTTTCCACATAAACAATTACCTTCTTGATTGCCTTTACCTTGTACCATTTTGTGCTTTCTGTGTGTGCCGTATCTTGTGTTCTCAAGACAACATCCTCCAGTTGCTGGGAACAAAGGTTTCTAATTTTTGAGAGAATATCCTTATAAACATCTGAACATTTACAGTGTCCAGTGGTAACTTATTAGGAGAAAGTCATGAAAGAATTCTTGAAAATGAAATCTTCTATATTCTTTATGGGACTCTTTTCCTCCATTTCGCTTTTCTATTTCACCCTTCTAATCGTGGGCTTCAAATTCTACGTGAATCAGATGTTTTTCTTCCTTTCTTTTATTTTTCATCAAAATATGATCATCTTTGCTATATACTTTTTCTTCTTTTCTATTTATCTATTCTGTCCTCAGACCTTTCTATTTTCTATTACCAGGATTTTCCTATTGTTTTACAATAATTTGTTTTTGTGAGGCTTTCTTGATTTGTTTCATTTATCTCTCTTCCTCTCTAATTAATGAGGTGCCCCAAGCACTAGCATGTAGGAACTAGAGTTTACTTGTAAGCACACCTAACCAGTAACAAAGAATGTGTTATGAAGAACAGAGCTAAAAAAATCTAGAGGAAGGGATTGTTTTCTGAGTATGGGTCTAATAGAGTGGTTTGCTTTAGAAAAGCATTCATTACCTCTGATAAACCCATCCTTCACTTAAGAACACAAAATCAAGTGTGGATAACAAGTACAAGCCACACAAATTTTTTGGTAACCAGATGGCCATAACTTGATGGCTCAGCTGAGCTGCCCAAAAGAAAAAATATATTTAAGAATAAAACCACTCGATAAACAGCATAGTTGAAAGAAGAAGGAACTATTGTAGTAATTCTTAACTTTTCCTGAGATCATTCCAATTTTCTGTTGAATATTTAATTTATGAATATTTAGTCTATGCTGCTATTTGTACTTGCTTCATTAGTATAAACAATTATTGAACACCACCCTTGGTGATTCAATATGTACTAATGAATTTGTTTTTGATTTCCCCATTAATGGACAGGGCTTGTAATCAGAGCAGAAGTATGCTCTTAGGGGAGTGTTTTGTTATCTAGGTGATCAGTCAAGCTGTGAGTAACAATAGCCCTCACTAATGGATATAAAGTACAGTCTGAGAATCATCTCCATCGTTTACCCACTGGATAAGCCAATAGAGTGAGTCCAGTGGATAAGCCAAAGGGCTCTGGCATCCATGAGTTACTTGGATGTGTTGGTACTTGCTGAGGAGCCAGAGCTGTCCCTGCATTGAGTTTGAACCCCGTGATCTCACATGGTAAGAAGTGAAACTAGACAGAGAGTTCTGAACTTGCTACCCTAGCTACGAAAGGCTGCTTCCGGTGGCAGTTGTATGCTGGTGAAAAAAGGAAGGTTTGCTTTAAGAAGCTGAGAGAAATAGAACCAGATAGGAGTGAAGTAAAGTCTTCTCTTGCAAAACCTGAACGCAGATCTATGCTGGGAAAAACAATCCTCAGACGAAGCAACAGTTGATGCTGACATCCATTACATAGCAAAATTACTGTGAAAGAAAGCAGCATCTCTTTGCCTAGTTTAACCTTAAAGAAATGCTTTAAGGAAAAAAAATACATGAATTTCAAGTTGTGTCTGTATAGACATCCTTTTAATTATGAAAGCCACCCATACTGAAAAATAGGATATTTTTGCATATTGAGACTATTTTTCATGGTAAGTTTTAATATCATTCAAGTAGTTATTTTACATTTCAGTTTTTAGAGCATAATAGGGATCTATATATTTCCTGTGAGGCCGAATTTTAAATATCCTGATAGCTCATCCTAGCAAAAATCAAATTCAAACTCGGAGTCACAAAATTCCCCTCTCTCCTTTCTCAATTATTTATTTCTAATCTAGAACAGATATCCTTCTAGCTTTGTTGTGGGTGGTGGTGGGGATTTTTTTGGTAACTAAGAATCATCATTCACATCATATTCATATTCTAAATCCTTCCACAAAAATATTCCTCATTGATGAAATAAAACTTTTACTTGGTTTTAGCATTATACAAAGGATAAATGAAAAAAACTGATTTCCACCCAATATTTAGTCTATAGTACTGTTAAATTTCCTCTATTATTTTAACTTCTCTTGGAAAATTCAAACATCTTATTTTTCACTCACCTGTTATTTTTAAATGAGGTAAAATTGACATACTATGTATTCACAGATCATACATATACAGTTTAATGAGTTATAACTACAACTCCAATCAACATTTGACATTTTCCATCACCCTGGAAAGTTTCCCTGTGTTCCTTTCCAGTCAAATTAATTTTCCAACACATAAAAGCAATCATTTTTCTCATTTCTATCATCAAGTTTAGTTCAGCTATTCCTGAATGTCATATAAATGAATATATACAATATATAATTGTGACTGGATTTTTTTCGCTCAACATTTTTTTTTTGCGATTCATCTATTTTGTGGCATGCATCAGTTGTTCCAGTTTTTAAATTTCTGAGTAGAATTTCTTGTATGGGTATACCATAATTTGCTTATCCATTTTCCTGTTGATGGATACTTGGTTTATTTCTAGGATTTGGCTGTTAAGAATAAAGTTGCTCTGAACATTCTTATATAAAACATTTTGAAGATGTATTTTCATTTCTCTTGAGAAAATAATAGGAGTAGAGTTTCTGCATCATAGGATAAGTGTATATTTAATTATGTAAGAAATAGTTTTCCAAAGTATCTTTTTCCATTCTACTCTCCCATTCAGTAATATGGACATTTCAATGCTTCACATCTACCAAATTCACAAAAAAGTACCATCCATCTTTTTTTTAATTTTTAGTCATTCCAGTTGTATATATTTTTATATCAATTCAACATTTTTTATTATATCACCCACATTTATACCCATTTATACCATCTCCCTTAAACAGTAACTACAGAGAAGTTAAGGGATTGTACATAGGATGTTCTTTTTATATGTCTTCTAGGGTAATCAGGTATTTACTAAGTGTTCTTATTGTGATTAAAACAATACAATTATGATATATTTAGAATTTTCATAGCTACTGAGTACATATTTGGGGGAGATATTTTATGATATCATTATTGTGACTGGATTGTTTTATTTCTAGCCAGAAATAAACTATCCAAATTCACTCAACACTTGACGGAAATTAACTTATAAATTTCATATAAGAAGATAGGGAGACACATAGCTATTTTTTTATTTTAAATGCCTCAAGAGAAAATCAAATGTCTCTTTCTTACTTCTATAGCCTGCTTGAATTCATCATCTACTTTCTCTCTTCAGATAATGCCACCGGGCTTCACTTCGCAGCATATCATGAAGGGTCCATTCAAGTTCCCATCCCATGTGCTGTAGTGAATGTGGTCTTCATCACCACTCTAATCATAGCTCTCGTTGCTTTATCAGGTGGGTCTGCACTTCATGAATTCATCAAAAGTTCTGATGAATTTAGGGCAATCTCATTTTTCATACATGGCCAATTTCCTAGGAAATGCTAAATATGATTCCACATTCCTTGAATAATTGATGCAATACTTTTTTTAGTTTTCTAGTGCTTTAGAAATATTAAAAGTGTTCATGAGTTATACAATACTATAGGAGAAATTTACATGTGAGCAGATGTTTAAATCTGGAATAAAAGGGGTCAATTTAGAGTCTAAATATAGAGACGTTTAACTGGAAAAATGTGGGCTGCACATTCATTGTTGATGAAAAAATAATATCTAAGCCATAGATTAATCAGGAATTGGTCAGTCTCTTATCTCAAAAGCCACAGAATATATATATAGATATAGAATATATCTAGAAGCTCCCAGAGAATCATTTGTGTTATGGTATTCGAAACATACAGCTATACCAAGATACATTTGTGTCTTATACAAACATGAAATTTTACAGTTTTATGATACATCCCCAGCCATAAATTTTTGTGTATTCTGAATTGCTCCTCTGCAAAGCATTCTCTCCTCTACCTTCCAATATAGGTCTGTATATACTACCTCTTCAAATTCTTCCCCATCTGCATTCCGATGCAAAACCTTACTTGGAATTTTAATGTATTTTAGCCTTTCTAGTCCAAAGACTATTTTCAAGATTTTAAAATTTACCCTCCACTTTCTGACCAAAGTGACTCCCTCTTATTTCTTATACCTAGTACAATGATTAGGCACAATGAGAGATCAGATAAAGCGAGAAACTGCCTTCTTCTTACTCTTCCCAGAACTCACCTTCCTTTCTTATCATTTTAAATGGAGTATAACCTATAAAAATTTTGAATCACCATGTTGTACAGCTGAAACTAATATAACATCATACGTCAACTATACTTCAACAAAATTAAAAAAAAAAGAATTCATGGCCTCCCTGGTGGCGCAGTGGTTGAGAGTCCGCCTGCCGATGCAGGGGATACGGGTTCGTGCCCCGGTCTGGGAGGATCCCATATGCCGCGGAGCGGCTGGGCCCGTGAGCCATGGCCTCTGGGCCTGCGCGTCCGGAGCCTGTGCTCCGCAACGGGAGAGGCCACAACAGTGAGAGGCCCGCATACCGCAAAAAGAAAAAAAAAAAAAAAAGAATTCACCTTCTTTCCTCTCTTCGTTTATCACCTAGCACAGCACAGCATCCCCTGAACTACTTTTGCGCACTGTGGGTATTTGGTGTCTTGTGTTACTAAAACACACACGTTTCCTGTTCACAGTGGGTCAGTACAACTGTCCAGGCCAATATATGTCCTTGGTGCCACCAAACACCCATGTTTCTTCATGCTCAGAAGATTGGATAGTATACCAGGGGAAATGCTATCTTATTTCCAAGAAAACAAGGAACTGGACTTTGGCCCAAAACTTTTGCTCCAAACACGGTGCCACTCTGGCTGTCATTGATTCTGAAGAGGACATGGTAAGATAGTATTCAGAAACAATTCCATAAGATATTGCTATTCTGTTTTATATAGCTAATCTGTGGTTTCCTTTTGTTTCCTTCTGAGGGAAGACACTGTATCTGTCTCCCACCCAGGAAAATTTAGTCACAGAAAGCCACATGATCAGTCTGAGGTCAAAATGAGAGTTCAATTTAGTCTTTAAATGTGATTTGTTTAGCCTCAAAGGCCAAAAATCCACACGAGCTGAACCTACGTAGAACTAGTAAATAATCAGCTTAGCTATCATGCCTACGAGTTGCAGATTTAAGAAACAAGATTTGTTACATACTTATCGGGAGAGGTGGTTTAACATACAGTTCCTTTGTGCTTTCTTCAAGATCTTTTTAAAACAACATGTGGGTAGAAGTGAACACTGGATTGGGCTGAAAAATGAAGCTGACCAGATGTGGAAATGGTCAAATGGCAAAAAATTTAATAACTGGTGAGTTTCAAGATATCTCTTTATCCTCCCCAGGATGGCAGCTCAGGGAAACCACTTTCCTTTTTTCCTTTAGAAGTACTGTTCTACATGAACGTTGAGCTCTTTATAAGCAGAACTTTAACAATCTCTTTTGTATGTTATACTCTACGGACTTCTTTAAAGAAGGGCTTTAATATTATCATTTTTTTCTTTTTATCTGCTTGGAATTCATACGATAAATGCTTCTAGTAATTTGACCTCAGCAAATTCGAGTGGAATAAGACTCAGAAATATTCCAGGTATAAATATGATGATGGGAAAAAAAATTCAACATTTCCAATCTCATATTTATATTTTATTGACAAGCGAGTAGTTCCCTTTTTGCTTTCCCAGTTCTCATCTCCACAGGGATAAAGAATAATATTTTCAATACCTAATTAGAAGCTTCTATGGATCTGACAGAAAACCTGCCCCAGAATTAAAGATGCTGACTTTATTTCCATTACCTGTACATTTTAAAGTTTGAAGGACGTTGTATAAGTTTAGCGTTAATCTTTGTCATCTGAAAACTCAGACATGAAAGAATTTCTAGCTCCCTAAATAGTTTTATGAAAATTAAAGATACAGAAAATTAGTTTAAATCTCTAGAAAAGGAATCCTTGGTATGTATCACACCCACAAATGGGCACCAGGGACTGTTACCCTCTCAAACTCTATGCGCTAGTATACATGATTGTTGAATATTTATACTTTCTGGGAATGGTTTGGGAACTCAAAAATGAACGAGTCACTCCTGTGGTGATCCACCAACCAAACAAATGGAGCCCTCTACTCTTAATTTTGTATCTTCTCACCACATACTATTCTTTTGGATCTTTGTCTACTGTCTCTGCAGATTGCTCTGTGATCATTTGATTGGCGCACTTGCCTCATGCATTCTTACTAAGAAAAACCAAAAAAAGCAGAAACCACCACCTCCACCACCACAAAGTTGATTCTCATGTAACTGAACGGAAATGATAAACTGAAAATAATTCTGGTTTCTTTATTGTTGACAGGTTCAACATTACAGGATCTGAGAACTGTGCATTTCTGAACAGCACAGAGGTCAGCAGCACAGAATGTGAAAAGAATTTACACTGGATATGTAGCAAACCCTCCAAATAAAGAAGAATCATATTTGCTTATATACTATTCTATCATGAAACTCAAGGAAATGTGTGTTGATGAATGGCGCTCTATGGTCAGAAGTTTCCCATAAAGACTTTGTGAAAAAAAACTTTTTACTATTTTGGAAACTTTCTTCCAAACAAGACTGTGGCAAAAAGGGAGAAAAATTCCAGGAATATCTGCACTGTGGAATACTTCTGCCATGAGCTGAAAATGTTACAGGTTGACTGATAATTTTCTCCAAGAATGAGAAAAATGACTTCAAAGCTTTTGAATGCACTTTATATTTTTTTAATTCAGAAATAATAAGGTAACTAAGTTTAGAGTTATTATTTATTGTTGAATGACTGTGAACAACGTGTACCCTTCATGCATTTGCACTGTATGAAGGAATTAAATAGTAGTATTAAAAACTGAATGTAAACAAAGGAAATTTTAACTGGCAACAGAGATATTTCATCTAAATGCATTTTTTTTAACTCAGAGGACATTTATAAATGGGCAAATGCTTATGAAATGAAGCTTTGTAATGTTTCTCTCTTTTTAAAGAAGTTTGTCAAGTTACTTTGTCATTTGCCCCCCAAAGAATAGGGTGATCATATATTTACGCTAGTCTTTTTTTTTTCACTTCTTCAGCGTAGACTTGTCTTTTTCAATGGTTCATAATTTATTGCCTTATACACACTGTTTTACAGAGATAAGGACAAAAACAAAGAATATGAGGAATATTTGTAAAACAGATAAAAGTGTTGGAAAATGTGCAATATGTGATGTGGCAAATCTTTATCAGGAAAAAGTCTGTATTGTTCAAATCTGGAATAATACTAGTCCTATCTGATTATAACCTTGTGCCTTTCCTGATCTATTCTCCTTTCCTGATCTATTCTATCATGTGCAATACTTCCTGTGAAGTATTTTCTAAGTGCAATAATGTGTGTTTATTTGTTTGTCTTTTGTATCCAATGCAATTATAACCTGCTTTTATGTATGCTAAAATGAAAGTAGAATAAACAAAATGGTTTCAAAAAAGTGGCCATTCCTTCAAAATATATTAAAACATATCTCATGCTAGAAAGGAAGAAACAGAATACTGTAACTTTTTTTCAAAGACATTTCTATTCTAAAACCTTAGATTTATAATATGGTTTGTACTTTGTAAGTTGTTTTCATGTGTGCTTTCAAAGGGCTGTATCTACTTTTCTGTAAACAGCAAAAGTTCAGTAAATATTCTAATTGACTTTAGAGGAATTTATGTCATTTAAAAATTTTGACTCTATCACTTTCTTTCTTTCTTTTATTGTTTATCACCCTGAAGAGGCACAGAGAAATTTGGAGATGGCTAAAGTCACTTTGCAAGGATTTATTTATAAGCTTGTCCTCTTTCCAAAAGAGGATAATTCGTCCTCATAACTGATGTTCTGAAAGCATCTTGTTCATTTCTGAAATGCTATACTCGTACTTATTTACATAAAATAATTCATTCAATAGAAATAAGGCACTACATAATCTTCATGAGATATTTCAATAAGGAAAAATAATACTACCTTCAAAATTGTTTTATGAATGTATTTCACAATATTCTCCTTCTCTGAGAGTTGGAAATGTATGCTATAAGTAGTATCTTTAAACTGTTGTCACTAGTATGGCATATTGAAAAGAAATCTGGATTCCAGACACTGCTTAGCAATAAATAATATAGAGTTTCTTAATCTCAGTGTCCTTCAGTTCCTACAGGATGCAAACTCTGATATCCTATCATTAATAACAACAATCTACTCCTGGGTCATGTTAGAAAGCAACATCTTGGATCCACGCACTATGAAATGTGTAAGGGAAAGTGTAGATGTTGAGAGCTGGGGTGAAAGAGAAGTACAATCCAAGTTTCATTTCTGCCTCTCTCTAGTTGACCAGCTGTTTTAGTTAGAATTCGGTAGAAATTTCATTAAAATTAGCTAGAAATTCAGCTAGTTAATACATGAAAATGGACTTAGAAGAGCACCTGGCTCACAGTCACCCCCAAGGATGTATTAAATTTTAGTGGTGATCGTTATAAATGGGAACACCATGCCCTCAAAGTAAGTTTAGCAAAAAGCAGCATTTCTACATGATGTGTCTATTTCTACATAGCATTTTTTGAGGGTTTTTTAAAAAAAATTTATCCAATGAATGATTATTAAGCAACACTGTGGTGGACAGTAAAGTTAAAACACTAAGCAAATTTGGCATGAAAACTAGTCTTGGGGAATTTATGGTTTATTTGTAAAACAAACAGTAAAGTAAAGGGTTATATTATGGTGGTGATGGAGCGTTATAGCAGGGAATACGTAGGATGCTGTGGAAATATATCACAGATATCCTACTTTATTTGCTCCTGTATTCAAACTTTTAACTATCACTTTTCTGTGTTTTATTTGGTTGTTCCAACATAATTTCAATTTCTTCCTCTGGAAAGAGGAATAATAGTTTACCTGCTTATCTCAGATGATTAGAGGGATTCAATAAGTTTAAAAGTATTTTTAAAAGGATAAAAGCCATTGAAATGTCAGATCCTACAGTCAGTATTCAATTGATTCAAAGTTTTTGTAATACTAATAGAGACATGATCTTTCTAAGCTTGTTTTCAATTTTCAAAATTTCGACTAGATTTTCACACATGAAAATCTATCATAAATGAGATTAAAATGCTAATAAAATTTCTAGAGAAAATATTGGAAAATAGATGACCAAAAAGACTGTTAGTGATCATACAAATTGGTTTCGTTCAACCTTTGGAAAACAGTTGAAAATACTTATAAAAAGCCTTAAAAATATTTATGTCTTTCCTTTGACGTGAACATTTTTTTTGGGGGGTGGAACTTTAAAGAAATACTCTTGGCTGTTCAAGACATAACCACAAATATGTTTATCAAAGGGCTATTTTTAGTAATGGTAAATCAGAAACCACTTAATGGTCCAAAACTGAGAATTAAATTAAATTAATTTACTGCACTATGAAATAATATGCTACCTTTGAAAAATAATAACTAAGAAGAATGTTTATGGATATGAGAAAATATACAAAGTATTATTGCTAAGTCAGTTAAAATACTTAATATATCCAATAAGATTTCATCCTGTTAAATATTGAATATTTATGTTTCATGTTTCTCTATGCTGAAAGAGAGAAAAACTACAAAGGTAAGCACAATGGTTTTCCCCTGTGTAGTAGGAGTATGGATAATATTTATTTTCTTCTCCATGTTTCTCTATAGTTTCAAAATATTTGATAATGAATAGCTATTTTACTCCTAAGTTAAAAAAAAACTTTTATTTTAAATAAGCCTAAATATTGTAACATTAAGGAAATAATTTCATTATTTAAACTACAACTCTACTTTCTGGTGACCAATTAAAACAGAGTTCGCCTGCTGAGTTTATGATTAAACTCTCCATCCAAAACTTTGTTCCTGTCCTTGTCATTGCCCCTACTCCCCTCAGGATTGAGGAGTACCAGAGAAAAGGGGGCACTGAAAGCAAGCAGGATCCTGTGGGGTCCTCCCAGGTCCAAAATTCCCTCCATGTTCCCCGTTTGTTGTTTGTAGAAAAAATGGCTTTAGTCTCCAAGGCCTTCCCCAAGTTCCAAAGAGCAGATTCAAGCAGTTAACGATTAGGACAATAGAGTCACAGGACCCCTAGTTCTTCCTGAAGGGATCTAGATAATCTGATGCATGTCTCTGAGGTGTTCTGCAGAAGCTAAGACCTCCACCCAGGTGGAGGATGGTGACCACATGCTGACCACAAGCACCTAGACCCCAGACTGGTTGGAACCAGAAGGCTGAGATTCCAGAAACAGTACCCTGTTACCTCACCACCAACCAATCAGAAGAAAGTCCATGAGCTGGTCACACATCCCAAACCCTCTCCCCTAACACTGTTTTCAAAAACCCTTGCCTGAAAGCATAAGAAACTTCGGGTCTTCTGAGTATGAGCTGCCTGTTCTCTTTACTTGGTGCCCTGCAAATAAACCTTTACTTTGATACAAACACCCTCTGTCAGAGTTTGGCTTTCTTTGCCTGCCATTGGCACACAAGCTCTTGCTCTGGAACACAATTACAAATATTAAAGGTAAATTTGCTTCCAGAATCTCCCTTATGCTAAACTGTCTTGTTCCCCAAACACGCTGTGGGCATGTAAAAGCTGCAGTGTCATCTAGTGGCTGGATAAAATCATTGCAGTTTTGGTTTGGTTTTGTCTGTTTTGTTGTTTCTTGGTCTAGAAGATATATTTAACCTGGGGAAAACTGTAGCTTTTTTTTTTTTTTCTTTTAAAACACAGTTTAAAGTTTATGAGTAATATAATCAGGTTTCTGTGTTTCATTATAGAGACATCGCATCTAGTTTTTGCCCAACACACAGACTGAGGAAATGATTTGCACCACAGATAGTAATTCCTAACATGTATTTTTGTTCTACTTTGGTTTGTTTTCCAGCTTTACTAAGGTGTAATTTTTATACAAAAAAAACTGCATCTAATTAATGTATAGAATTTGGTGGGTTTGGTCACACGTATACACTTGTGCTACCATCACCACAATCCGGATAATAAGCATACCTGTCACCTCCAAAATTTCCTTGGGTTTTGGGAGGTTTTTTTGTTTGTTTGTGTTGTGTTTCAAGAACACAACATGTAAAAAAAGAACACACATGAAATCTAACCTCAATGAATTCAGTAAAGTTTCAGGATACAGAATCAACATACAAAAATCAGTTATATTTCTATACACCAACAACAAATTATCCAAAAAGGAAATTAAGGAAACAATCCCATTTACAACAGCACCAAAAAGAATAAAATACTTCATATATATATATATATATATATAATTATATATATTATAATTGCCACCAACATACACAGAAATGCACAAAATATAAATGTAGGGTCATTTTTACAAAGCAAACATCTATGAAACCTCTACCCAAAGAAGAAGCAGAAAGTTGCTAGCACCAAAGAAGATACCCTCCTGTCCTTTCTCAATCTCTATCTTTTTCATCTCCCCCAGAAATACAGAGATTCTTATTTTCCTGATTTCTAAAATTGACGTTTGAGGTTTGCTCTTGAGCCCTCTGTGAGTGGAATCATGTTGTATGCATTCCTCTGTGTCTAGTTTCCTTCAACAAAATATCTTAAATTCAAACTCCAGGTCAACATTATGTGGGTGACTTTCATATGTGTAGCTGTAGTTAGTTACTTTTCATGACTATATAGTATTTTCTTGTGTGAATAGGGCATATTGATAGATATTTGGGTTGTTCCTGTTTGACTATTTCAAATAACACTACTATTGATATTCTTGTACTTTTTCTTTAGATATATGTAAGTACTAATTTCTGTTGACTATATATCTGCATCATGTAGTGTGGGCATGTTCAATTATAATAGATAATTCTAAATAGATTTCCAAAGGAGTTTTATCAATTTGCATTCCCGTTGATGGTATATCATTTCCGGTAGCTCCATACACCTTGCCAAAATGTGGTAGTACAGTCTTTTACTTTGTAGCTATTTTAGTGTGTGGATAAAGGTATCTAATTGTATTAAATAGTTTAAACCATTTGCATTTCCTTTACCTTTGCATTTCCTTTGAACATTTTTCACAGGTGTATTATTCATATTATATTTTGTGTTGTGCCTTTTCAAATCTCTTGAATATTTTTCTTTCAGGCTTATTATTACTGACTTTATTATTATTGACATTATTATTGAGGAGATTTTCAGATAGAGATATAGATGATAGATAGATGGATAGTTAGATAGATAGATAGACAGATAGAGACAAATAGATCACTTTACCAATTACATGTGTTCAATGTCTTCCACTCTATGACTTGCCTTGTCATTCTGTTAACAGTTTCCTTTGAGGAACACAAGTCTCTGATTGTAAGGAAATGCAGTTTATGCATTTTTGTTTATTTTTGTACTTTTATCTTTTTAAAGAAATCTTTTCCTACCCTGAAGCTATGAGTTTTCCTGTTATCTTCTAGAAGCCTTATTGTTTCAGGACTAATTCATATTTGCATGTATAATCCATCTGGAATTACTTTTGTGCATGTGTGGTGTGAGGTATGAGTCAAGTTCTACTTTTTCTCAAATGACTATCTAGTTATGCCACTATAATTTGACACATTATCCTTTCTCCAGTGCTCTAGAGCCACTCTAGTCAAAAATCAAGCTTTTCTGTGTGCGTGGTTGTTTTCTATTCTGTTTCATTGATGTATTTGTCTATTCTGCCAAACCACATTATCTTAATTACCATCACTTTATAACGAAGCTTGATAGTTGGCGGAGCCACTTTTCCCACGTTGTTGTCCTTTATGGGTGTCTTGATTATTCTTGATTCTTTGTTTTTCCATATAAATTTTAAACTTGTTTTCACAACAAACCTATTGAGATTTTAAGTGAGATTCAATGAATTGATAAACAAAGTTGGCAAAAATTGACATCTTTATTAAGTCTTTTACTCCATGCCATGATTTAATTCTCCATTAAATTCTTTAATTTTAGTCTTCTTTAATTTCTATCTTTAATTTCTTTCTATACGCTATAGATTTTTGTATAGAACTCCTATATATCTTTTTAAATTTATTCCTAGGCATATTACATATGTATATATACATGTATATATTACATGTGTATGTTACCACTGCAAATGGTATCTGGTAGGTGAAGGGGAGCAGGATTTGTCACCTCAAAATATGTCTCTTTGGCTTAAGGATCATGTCACGCTGATTATTTAAAAAAAATAAAAAACAGCATTCACAGGTGAAGCTCTGAAAACTGAATAGAAGTTACCCTTTTGTAAGAGACATTTACATTTATAAGGGAAATCTCCATTTGTTAGGGTGTCTCCCTTTCTGTACAGGAAGAGAAGGGACTCTAAAATCTTAGTGGAGAAGGCAACAACTTAAATCTGTGTAACAAACTTACCCTTGTTTACTGTGCTTTTCCTGGTGGCCTCCATACCTGGCCGCCCTCTCCCTCCCCAACATCTTCTTTTGTCTTTACCTGGAAATATTATTTAAGGTTATGGTTTGGATCACTTGGTTTTGCTGGTTCTCTCCCACATACACAGGAGGTATGCATGTTATTAAACTTCTGCTTGCTTTTCTTCCATTAATCTGCCTTTTATTACAGGAGGTGTCTCAACCAAGAACCTAGAAGGATAGAGGGAAAATTATTTTCCCTCCCCCACATAGACAAGATAGTCGCCCCAAAAGATTCACGACTGGGCAAATGTAAATATGTAACATTATATGGAAAGAAATTCAGATGGAATTAATGTTACCGACTTTCAGATAGAGTCTCCTGAATTGGCCAGGTAGTCCCAAACATACCTTGGAGTTTTACTGTGCTTTGCTTTATGGCATTTTTCACAAATTGAGGGTTTGTGGCAACCCTGCAACAAGCAAACCTATTGGTGCCATTTTTCCAACATCAGTTTCTTGCTTCACATCTTTGTTATCACTTTTTGGTAATTCTTGAAATATTTCGTTATATTATGGTGACCTGGGATCAGTGATCTCTGATGTTACTACTGCAAAAAGATTATGGCTCATTGATGGCTCAGATCATTCCCGGTGAATTTAAGATTCTTGCCTTGTCATGAAAGAATTCGGAAACAAAGCGTGGAGGTTAAGAAAGTAAAGTGATTATTTACTTTCGCAAGAATACGTTCTCAGAGGGATAGAGAGTAGACTGGTGATGCTACCCAGGGTTCCTTTGGCAAGCCAGGTATGAAGGGCTTACAAATGACGGAGCGGAATATTCACTGCGGAAGGAGGAGTTTGGGGGTCATATTCCCTGATTTTCATCCCAGCTCCTTCTTCCTAAGGGGGGGAGGGATTCTTGTCCTTATTTAGCTTAGACCAGAAGTGTCATGGCGTCAGTGCATGATGAGTACTTCTTATCTGCAAGGCTAATTCTATTGCAAAGAAAGCAAAATGAGCAACAGGTTACATTCGGATGCAAGAGATTCCCACTTTCCTCACCTTTCTTTGTCTGCTTCCAGGACACTTACCACCCAAAATGTCTGGCTTCCTTTCAGTCTGGAGGTTCTTGCTTTTCCTTGTCTACCCATGGACACCTGCAGTTTACAAGATGTGTGATTTCCTGCCCCCTGCCCCCTGCCCCTATTTCTCTGCTCACATCTAGCTACCTGCCTGCTGCAACAAGATGATAGGTAGCATTTTTTAACAATAAAGTATTTTTAAATTAAGGTATGTTTGTTGATTTCTTAGACATAATTGCTATTGCTCACTTAATAGACTACTGTACAGTCTAAACATACTTTTTATATGCACTAGGAAACAAAAAAATCTATGTGACTCACTTTATTGTGATATTCCCTTTATTGTGGTGGTCTGGAACAAAACTGAGGCAGGAGATAGATGGGCCCAGGCTGAACAGATGGAGTCCGTCCCGTGTCGACAGATACTCCAAAATAGCAGGAGAGAGGAAGCAGCTGAGCCCTGCCCAGATAAGAGATAAAAGACCACATATTCCTCATTCTCGAAGTCAAGGAGATCTTCCTGACTACACATGCGCAGAAAGGCCCCTTGAAGATCAAAAAGGGAGGGGGAGCCACCTCATAGTAAGTGATGCCAACTACCCATAGGCCTCTTCACTAGAATCCATCTTGGCTAAGAGATGTGTGCACACATATGGGAGGACCCTGAGATAAACCAAATACGGACCCAAAACCAGGTGAAGCAAGATGATTGGCCAAAGGAAACCCAGAAGAAATGCCCCCACGAGGGTGCAAATCTCTGAGGCCACCCATGTGTCTATCCACACGTACTCTTTTTCTTCCTAATAAACACTTTACTTGTTTCACTACTTTGCATCTCTATGTGGAAATTCATTTCTACACAGCAGACAGTACAGAGCCTTGGCATTGGCCACTGGTCCCTGGTGGTCTTGTGGCCAGGGTTCAGCACTCCCACTGCTGAGGACTGACTTCAATCTCTGGCTGGGAACAGAAACCCTGCTTCAAGCCACTGCAGGCTGAGGCCACCGGGATAAGAACCTGCAATATCTCTGAGGTTTGCCTATATATGAGCCTTTAAAAGCAGAGAGATTTCTCTAGCTAGAGTTACCGAAAAAGAGGTCAAAGAAATTAGAAACATTTTTGCTGGCTTGAAGACGGAGCAGGCAGCAGGGTAAAAAAGGCTGTTGGCCGTAAGAAGATGAGAGAGGCTGACAGTCAGCAAGTAAGTGAGGACTCAAGCACGTCAGCCAAAGAAAGTGGCATTTCCAACGACTTGCACAAGCTTAGAAGTGATTCTTTCCGAGGTCCTCCACAAGGAAAGGAGGCCCTGCTGAAACCTTGATTTTGCCCTCATAGACCCTAAGCAGAGAACTAACCGAGTCACACTGAGCCTGAACTTCTGAGCTACACAAACAGCAAGAAAAGAAATACGTGTTGTTTTAAGATGACGGATTTGTAGTAATTTGTTATGGCAGCAAGAGAAAACTAATACAAAGTATTTTTAAATTTTCATTTTCAGCTGGTTTCTGCTGAATAAAAATACAATTGATTTTTTTTTTTTTTTTTTTTTTTTTTTTTTTTTGTGGTACGCGGGCCTCTCACTGTTGTGGCCTCTCCCGTTGCGGAGCACAGGCTCCGGATGCGCAGGCCCAGCGGCCATGGCTCACGGGCCCAGCCGCTCCGCGGCATATGGGATCCTCCCAGACCGGGGCACGAACCCGTATCCCCTGCATCGGCAGGCGGACTCTCAACCACTGCGCCACCAGGGAGGCCCCAATTGATTTTTTATATTGATTTTGCATCCAGGGACCTTCTCAACTCACTTATTAATTCTAATAATTTATCAGTAGATTCCCTTGGATTTTCTATAAGCAGAATTGTGTCTATGGCTGATGTGTGCTATGATTTTTCCTTTCAAATCTTTATAACTTTGTATTTGCTAAGGCCACTAGTAATGATGTTAAATAGACGTGATGATCTGAACATTTTGTCTGGTTCTCAATCTCAGAGGGAAAGTTTTCAACATTTAACCTTTAACGTGATGTTTACTATAGTTTTCTTTGCTTGTTTTGTTCTTTTTTCTCTTTTTTTTTTTTTTTGGTGGTGGTCGGGATACATATTATCATATTAAGAAAAATCTCTTCTATCTCTTCTGAGATCTTAATTTTAATTGTTATAGTCTTTAGTTCTAGAATTTCCATTTTCATCTTTTTTTAATAAGTTCCAAGTTTCAGCCTAAACTCTAATATACGTATTTTGTTTCCTTGAGCTCATTTTAAATAAGTTATTATTTCAAAATATTTATATTTACTTTTAAAATTTAAAAAATATATATTTTAGAAATTATATATATGTAAATCTAATTTTCTTTAAATTATATTTGAACACTCTTATGTCAAAGCCTGTGTCTCACTTTGCACTTTCTGGAGCCCTTGAAGGTCTTTAACAGCTGTCTATTATTTCTATTTGTTATTTTTCATGTTGCCTTATTCACTCAAATACCCATTTTTTTGTCATTGTTGTTGAGGGCTAGATCTTGTCTGTGAAGCATGGTAAGAACTGTCTGAGAACTGAAATAAGGTTATATTATTGGACCAAGTTGGACTTAATGTTCCTCTCACTGTAACTAAATCTTAGGTTTCTTCCTGACTACAGGCTCCTGACCTCCCTTTTCTTAGAGCACTTACTTGAAAAAACATGTAATTGAAAATTCTTTCTGTCCCTTTGAGATGTAAATCTTCTTCCAGCCTTTTGCCAGTTTGACAGCCCAGAAATGTTTTGCTCAAGGACCTGTGAGCCATCCCTTTGACATGTGATCACCAAGGAGACAGCACCCCGACCTCCCAGTCTCTGCAGGAGGTTAGGGACCTAAACTAGGAGCAAAATACCAATGAGCATATGAGCACCAGTTAGCAAATACAAATGGCCTAAGCACATTGACCAGCTCTCCTAACATCCTCCAGCACCTTCTGACCCCAGCACTTGAAAATCTTCTTGCCGTTTCTTTCAGCAGAATTGACCTCGATTTCTTCACTTATTGCAATAGTCTTGAATAAAGTCTTCCTCTCCTGTTCAACTTATTCAGTATAATTTCTCTTTGACATCTCGCAGAAGTTATATTTGCTTCCAGCAAATCATCACGGTCACTAACAATCTGGGATCACTTCCTTTAACTCTTTAGAGACTGAAGGAATTTGAAGTTGAGCTCTACCTCCTCCAAAGACCAGTCTACTCTCAAATCAACCTTACTCCTAGGGTGGTGTTTTTCAACCTGGGAGGATTTTGTCCCTCAAAGGATATTTAGCAATGTCTGGAGATAGTTTTGGTTCTTCAACATGGTATGGAGTAAAGGTGGAGGGAAGCTTGCTACTGGCACCTAGAAGGTAGAAGTAAAGGATGAAGAGATGCTTCTAAGCATCATACAACACACAGGACACCCCCCAACAGCAAAGAATAATCTCACTCAAATTGTCAATAGCTCCAAGGTTGGAAAATCTTGTCCTTGGGTATAGATTTTGGTGAACCAATCCAGCGAGATATACTGATTTTTCAGTCCCTTACCCCTGCTTGAAGACCAGAGTTACCCTTGCTTCTAAGACACCAAAGCCCTGTTCAGGGACTCAGCTTCTTTGTCTGTCTTTGAAAATCTTCTATAGGAAAAGCAGCTCTTCTTTTCAGGTTTCAACTTTCTCTTGGACTTGCATTATGTTATTCTTCACTACTTTCTATCTCCCTGATACCTTTAATATGGTTTAAAATATTTTACCTACTTTACAGGTTGCTCTTAGTGGGGACAGGGTTGGTATCACCTAGTGAATGCTTATCCATGCTTTTTATGAATAGCCACATAAGACTACTTGAAGTCTCCCGCTGCCTTTAAGAAATCTCCTCTTCTGAATAATTCCCAAAGTTCTTGGGGAGTGCTTAAAATCTTGTTTGTTGCTTAATATCTCTCACTCTTAGCTGTTGTTCCAGGCTTTCCATTAGTTACATTTTGCTGAATTATACCTGATTCCATGTGGTGCAGTCTTCAACTCACACTACTTTGATAAGTTTGAGGACATTTCCTCCCTGTGTTATCCAAAGCGCCAAAAATATAAAAGTAACAAAAGTTTGCATTGAATGATGATATTGTTCCAATAAACATAATAAAAATATAGCTATGGTTATAACCAACATTATTTGGTGCTTCTATATGTCAGGGACTAAATACTTTACATATGATCAATTTACGTAATCCTCACAAAAACCCTAGGATTTAGGTGTTAATTAAGATCTCATTTTATATGCAAGGAAGCCAAGTCATAAGGAAACTAAGTAGTTTGCCCAAAGCCTTTACATTTCAGATCTAGAACTCATACCCAGACAATTTGACACTGAGAAAATATGGCTTATATAAGCACATAAAAATATAGAATATTTAAAACTGAATATATCAGATTTCATTGCTGTTGCTGTTTATGGCAACCACAATCACACAGCGCCCCCTACCGACATGACATTTTTTTCCTTCAGCTTCCACCCTGTTGCTAAATCTTGCCTGTTCATCTTCAGATGAGATGCTTTTAAAACCAACTACTCTTTCCCTAATTCCTATGTGTTTGTCAAAAACATCAGTGACTATTGCTTCACTTTCTAAAGCAGCAATAGTAACAGTGGAGACAAAAAGCTGACCAAAATTTAAAAGGAAAAACTTTTCTCATCAGTAGATTTTTGATACTTATTTGTGTTGTTGCATGTGGATTTTGAAAAGTGGACTTTGAACCTATTCCTGGGAATTTGGAATGCCATACACATGTAACGTGTGCATGTCCAGGAATGATTTGAAAAGGTCCAAAGGTCTCACCTCTGACTGACCTTGAGACTGTAGCAATAGGAAGTGAAGGCTAAGGAAAAGTTTTAACTGTGTGCCTGAGTGCTGAAGCTGTGTCTCAATAGCCACCCAGGTTCCCTTAGCAAAGACTGTGAGATTTATACCTTAAAAAACTGAGAAATCAATAAGAAAAAGACAGACAACACAAATTTTTAAAGGGGCAAAAAACTTGAAAGGGCATTGCATAAAAAAGGACATCAAAATGACACATCAGCTTTTCAAAACCCTCAAATTTGTCATCAGAGGAATGGAAATCAAAGCTAAAAGGAGTGACTGCACACCTATTACAACATCAAATTTTTTTAATAAAAAGAAATGAACAAAAACATAAACTGAGAATACTAAACGCCAGAGAGAATTACATCAGTTGGAAAAAAAAACTTCTGCAGAGAGTGTAAATTGATGACTACTTCCTTGGCTTGGTAGTCTCTACTAAAATTGAACATACAGATGCCTTATCCAGAAATTCCACTTATTTGCTAACAAAAATAAATGTGATATGTGTCCAAAGAAAGGTGCAAAAAATTCACAGGAGTTTTATTCATCACAGCCCCGAACTGGAAACAACGCAGATGTCCACCCACTGTAAAACAGATAAATCGTGGTGCAACTGCACTATGAAGCTCTGAACTCATCACACCTGTGACAGCACAAATAAGTATCGAAAATCTGATGAGGGGAGAAGTTAGACATAAAAGACTGCAAACTGTACGATTCTATTTTTCTGAAACTTTTTGAAAGCTTGGAATGACAAGGGAAACCAGCCTAACACAAATTGTTGCATATCCTAAAAGCACTTCTTTATTGCACATTTCCATGTGGTTAGTCCACTTATTCATCAGGTTTATTTCTTAATAAAATTAAGTGCCCTTTTTTCTTCAATGTTTACATCTCACTTCAAGTTTCACTTTCTCTCTGACTCATTTCCAGGCTGCAATATAACCTCGTGCATGCTCTGTTGGATAATTTTTTGTTTCATATATTAAATGTTAGTAAATGGTGTGTCTAATTCACTAACAACTCAGCTCCCTGTGAGGAGGACACTGTTTTGAATCTCAGCTTCCAGTTCTAGGAGAAGCCCGTGAGTTTAGTCATTGAGTTTACATGCATTGGTGTCAAATAATGTTTCAAATTTCTGCTCAGCTCCTATCCTTCTGTGTGACGTTAGGTAAGTTACTTTGCTTTCTCGGCAATAAATAGGGATAATAAAATCACCTAGCTTTTATATTTGTTGTAATGCTATGAGGTTTAAATGAGCTAATGTCTGAAACACAAAATGATCTTAATAAATGTTAGCTTTTAGCTAATACAATTACCAGAATATATTTACAGATTTAATGTAAATGGAGGTTAGTGTATTTATGAAATATCTTTACAGTAAATTTGTTAAAATTTTAAAAACTTTATATAACATTCCATGAAAATTAATCTACTAATAGAAATACACCCAATGTTTCCCTGAGCAGAAAATATTTGGAGATATCTATCTATCTATCTGCAAATAGATATGTGCCTTACAACATACATATAAATCCAGGAATAGAATCAGAAATTGGAAATATATTGTACTTTTTAATAACAATATGTCATCTGACAGAAAGTGCCACTAAAATTCAGAGGCAATGTGATACCAATCTAATTATATTCAGTCAAACTATATTTCAAGTTCACATGTGTAAAAACACATTCAGACAAATTACTGAAAACTGTAATTTCTCTCTCTCTGATACATATGTTGTCTTTGTTGACAAAAATCTCTTGACCTTATTTTGATCAAATTTCTGCACTGATAACTAAATAAATGTCTCAGGTTTTTTTTTTTTTTTTCCTTTTTTTGCGGTACGTGGACCTCTTACTGTTGTGGCCTCTCCCGCTGCAGAGCACAGGCTCTGGACGCGCAGGCTCAGCGGCCATGGCTCATGGGCCCAGCCGCTCCACGGCATGTGGGATCTTCCAGGACCGCGGCACGAACCCATGTCCCCTGCATCGGCAGGCGAACTCACAACCACTGCGCCACCAGGAAGCCCCCATAGCAGCATTGTTAATGAAAGCCAAAAGTGGAAATAAATCAAATGTCTATCAACTGATGAATGTATAAACAATATGTGGTATATCCATACAATGGAATAGTATTCTGCTATAAAAAGAATGAAGTACTGATACATATTACAATCTGGATGAACCTTGAAAACATTAAATGAAACAGCCAGACACAAAAGGCTACATATTATATGATTCCATTTATATGAATTGTCCAGAATACACACATCATGAGAATTATATCAGTATGAAAATGTTACATAAATATAACTGGCTGTACTATTATTTTTCCTCTCAGAAGAACTTCTTTGTTCACTGTTCTAAATCACCATTGGTAAATATCTCCTGTCTGGGGTTAGTAGCCACATCTCTTACGTGGCTTCTGTTTCTTCTTTTCTTTCAAGGATGCTAACTTAGATTTCAGCACCTCCATTCTTTTAGGGATATAGTGAACTCCTCCAGAAGTAAGCAACACACTAAAACATCTTGATCTTTTCTTTAAAAGTCCCTAAGTAAACGTTAAGTAAACAGGTCCTTAAGGCCCATCTAAGTTAACATATAGTCAGTTACTTCCAAAAATATTGCTGTGCCACAGCAGAGCACAAATTGGTGGTTGAAATAAGAAAATACTGACTATCCTGTACTCCTACTAAATTTAGAATCTGCAGATTTAGGACCTGTAACATGCAACATCATACTTCTCAAATTAATTAATGTGCTGTAATAACCAATGAAAATTCTCAAACATCAATCTACTTTTCCTCCAGTATAAGGTAAGTGTTATTTCTATACACACTGCCTCTGTTGTTTTATTTCTGTAGATTGAATTTCCAAGACACACTCTCTAGGTCATGGAGACACCTGGGCACCCATGGACCAAAACCAATCTGTGGATGCATTTCCTTTAGTTCACATTGAGTTGTGGATCCTGTTTTGAAAAAGAAATCAAGGCCAGCTTTTGAGTCATGTTTTTTCCCTCAGATCTGGCCTCTACTACTAAGGAGTTCCCCTGGTGTGGGAAAAATGATGGGCCTTGTCATTGTTGTTGGTTTGGCATATAGGAAAAGTGGTCTCTTATTCATCAGTGCTGCTGCTATTTCTGCTCCTGTTACAGCTGCCTGAGTTTTTCTTCTCCTTTTTGCTGAACCTGTACATCACTCTAAATTCACGTGTGGTAGCTCGACAGTTCTCAACTCTGGCTATATATAGAATCACATATAGGAGAGATGTTTAAAATTTTGATGCAGACAAATGAAAAAAATTTTTTAAGTCTCATATGAAGTCCAGATATCTGTATTTAAAAAAAAAAAAAAACTCTCCAGGAAATGTCAATGTGCAGTCAAGGTTGAGAACCACTAGCCTAGAATATTTGACAGTGTTGTAGATTACTGAAAAGGGCAAAAGGTATGTCATTTCTATATAAAATTAAATCTTTTCATGCATGCATACAAGCATATGCTTTTTAAAAAATATATATCATATATTGTTGACCTTAAAAATGTATACACATACATACACACGAATACAAATATAGCATAGGACACATAATTCTTTTCCTGTCTCCGTATTCCAAAGTAGATATTTATCAGCAAAATAAAATTTTCTCTCCCCTCAGAAGTATTCAGAGAACACACTTTCTGCCTTCCACTCTTGCCAGCACAGGAGGAATTACTTTTCTGATAAACTTTCAATCATTCACTAAGTCCTTCCTGATTCCAGATGGCATTATCTTCTCTGAGCACATTCTTTGTCACAAGTTCATCTAAGTTGAAAAAGACTCCTTCAACTCAAATGAATGACTTATTATATGCCACCCTACATCACTCACCCACACGTAACTTCGAAAAGTGAAAGAAGTGGGAATCAAAGGAAAGATATTAAGACCGAGTTTCTCCAAAGGAAGGGAGCCAACAAAAGAAAGAGGTGACACAGTGGAAGGAGCAGTAAAGTCTGGGTTACTTTTGATTGTTTCGAGTCTGACATACCGAAAAGCAGTTGGAAATGAGGACTTGTACTCCAGGAAATAGGCTAGGATTGAGAATTCGATTTGGAATCCATGCACAGAAAAGTGATTGACAAAATTATTATTAATGTTAGGGCAGTGATAAAGCTTATTTCAAGTATATATTACTCCATTATTTAGAAGTAGTATCTATCAATAATGATAACACCACATATTTAAATCACTAATGCTTAAACTTGACATTGAAAAAAGTTATACCTATGAAAGTTGTGTCACCAAATTTGAGAATATCACTATGGACACATAATACCTAAAATACAGCAGCTTAACTAAATATGTGTTACCCTTTCACATCTTTGCTGATGAGCATTTGATGAGTTTAGATTATTTAACTAAACAGCTTAATTTTGTTTCCAGATGTGTTTTATTTGGATTACTTAATAACATGCTTTCCAAGGCACTGCTACTTTTAACATTCCATTATGTAATTCATCCACAAGTTGACTTTATATAAACGGTCTTTCTGGCTAAGCGAGCCCTACCTATAGGGATTTATGACACTCAATTAAAAGCCATATCTCATCGAATTTATAGATTACTACATAATGCATACCCTTTGTTACTTGAGGGCAGAGAGAGGAGACAGGGGTCATTAATATTAAATTTGTAAATTCCAAGGATTTATTATATAACTTATAATAGGTTCTCCACATGCTAGTATTTGTTTTAGCGGTACATGGCTAGATCATCACTACTACTTTTCATATGATTAGAAGTCTACTTTTCAGTCAAAGGTAATTGCTCTCATAATGGAATGTTATAGTCCAGTAATAAAATTCAGTGTAGCATTAACTGATTTGATAATCCAACACATAATTCCTAAGTGTCTATTATGTTTCAGGCATAGATTGAATGATGGGAGTAGCAAGAATAATAAAACATGATTCTTACCCTCAAAATCTAGAAAGCATTATTGTATTATGGCCTGGGCTTTGGATTCAGTTTGTGATGAGTTCAAATCCTCACTCTGAAAATGGTTATGCAAACCATCTGCATGTAACTTCTCAAAGTCAGTTTTTCATATATAAAATGCAGAACAACATATAAAGTGTTATAACAGCCCAGAAAAGAGGGAGTGTCAAAGTGGTGTTAGGAGACAGAGGTTGGTGTTCAAGGCTGACCTTCAAGGTCAGAAGCCTTGTGGGGTTAGTCTTTATACTGAGAGACCCCCTACATGTCAAGAAGCCAAGATATGTTCTCTAGCTATTTGATTAATGTAGGTTAAATTACTTGGACTGGGGTCTGGGAGAGGTGACTACAGTTTAAATAACTGTTTGCAATGCATTTGGGTGGATCTTGAGGAAATCAACCTTATTGGCCATCAGCTAATATCTCCTGTCATTTTTCATACCTGCCATTTTTGAGCTCTGAGTGTTATGAGGGTTTCATGGGTAGCTGGGCTATCTCCTCAGTTATTTACATCTGAATATTCTAGGCTTCACTTTCTTTTGCCTTGTTCCATCAATTATCACATCTCCATCTACTCTCCATTTTCCAGGAATTTGCTGAATTTTTTCATCTGTTAGAACCCATTCATTTTTTAAATTGTTTTGAACTTATACATTTTTATTCCTTTAATATAATTTTAGTGGAGTTTTAGAAGAAATGGGAGATTAAAATCTATGCTTAATACATTGCATTCAATGCTAAATTTCTGTGAACCTCATTTAAAAATGAGATTCATTTTCTTTTATGACAGAACCTTGAATTATTTTGACATAGAGTTATTTCTATCTCATATAGATTATTTTTCAGTTTGGAAATCCACTGCATAATCTATGCCTCAACTTACTTTGATGTTAATATTATAAAACATAGAAGAGAAGAAATAGCTTTAAGGGTATTTTTAAAGTATTATCTAAGTAATTACAGTGCATTTCAAGATGAGGAGTCTATCAATTCTTTGTATTACATTCATATTAAAAACCCTCTTTTTTTCTTGTCCTCCCTTCTAAATTGCTATTCCACTTTGGAGAAAATGCTAGAAGGTCAAAGAGCTTCTGCCAGAGACTATTTCTTAGCTAAAAGAGGAAGTGGTTTATAGAGGAAAGTGATGCAATATCTTCTGTAGTATTACTAAAAGTTAAAATTATTCCAAATGTAGGCAGAAAACTAACTGAAGAGCAAGAAAATACTGCATGGACAGTAGTTTTCTTCCATATCATGCAAGTGTTCAAAAATCTATTGCCTTGATTGATAAGGCTGAACACATTGCTCTTATCTTTTATTCACTGGGGAAACCCACCAAACTTGGGAGAGGGGAAGGAAATCATCCATCTCAATTTATCTCACTTACAGGAAGTTTGCAAAACTTTGGGCCTCCTTCCTCAGACTACTACTTGTGACTTTTCTCTCTTTTTAATATATGCAATGGCTGGAGATATAATCTATGCTGATATCAAACATTCATCTTCAGAACATTCATCTTCACGTCAGAGATCTGGTAAGTTGGATTTAGAACTCTTATTAAAATTAAAGTTTTGATTTTAATCTCCCTTATTTCTGTCCTGTGTCTCTATCTGTCTTACTGGAAATAGGAGACTGGATTCAAAGCAAAACTTACTGAATGCAAGAATAAGAGTGAATGTTTTTAATGACAACAAGTGTTATAAAGTTAATTGTAACTTTAGTCTTAATATGTAGAACTTTGCTTTTGGTTTTCATAGACCCTCTATTCCTTATATTTCTTGTGGTGAACATTTATTATACGCCCATGGTGACATCAATACTCATAACCCCTTTCTGCTCTACAGCTTTACTCATTGCCAATCAAATCTGCCCTTTTAAAATAATATGATCAACTCATTTACACTAAGAAAAGTATCCCTGGCAATTATTCACATTGTTATTTAGCCTTTTGGAATTTGCATATTGGTAGGATAAAACTGTTAAGTTAAACTAAAGAGGCATAAGATGTTACTATTTCATTTTCTGAAGTTTAGAATTAACGACTATCTGAGTAATAAAATATGTTTGGAACCTGAGTAGATCAGCACGCAGCTAAAGATAAGATTGTAACCTTAAACACAAACCACCTCAGAAATAATAGATTTTCAAATCCAGTGTATTTATACATGAAGCCTTAAGGAAATGTCCATGTTGCATTTATATTCTCTTCTCTAGGGTAAGAATTTTTATATTGTAAAGTTTATAAAAATGTTTAAATAACTTAAAGTCTCCTCATGGTGCTTTGTCCTTGTGGAGTGAATCTGATGTTTTGCTTTTCTATTATTTCCCAAGAATATATTTTTTCTTCTATATTTATGCGTTTGCAGTTTTCAAGTGGATCTGGTGAGTTGTTTTCTCCAGTTGCAAGAGTCTGTTATTTCCTGTGTTTAAATATTATCTCTCTAACTTGCAAAATAGAGGCTTTTCTGCTTTATTTTCTCAATAGACTGGGAGCTTTCATTTTATATGAGTTAATGGAATTTCGTTTGAAAAATAACATGGACTAGAACTGTACTCTTATTCCCCCATTTCCCCCGAATCTCATATAATTGGTCCATTTTTCTGGAGGTTATTTTAACTCAGTTCAAACAACAAAACCAGTATTTTTGATTCTACATTCCAGGATTTAATTTCTTCTGTTTATGGAAAGAACATTACGCTTTTTCTGGTTTAAAGATTTTGGGACATCTTTAATGCTGTCCAGTCCAATATTCTAATCTTAAAAATGAAGAAATATGAATATATAAAAATTAAATTATCTATCTGCAGTCATGCTTATGACCAGAAGTCAAATATCATATTACTCTTTCACTGCATGTCTCTGTCGTGGATAAACGCAACTTCTGTTCTCATGTGTCTTATCATTGAGGAGGGAAAGAACTATTTGATACATTGGATTGTAATGTCCTACAGAGTCCTACACAATTATCCCTGGCCTTTCTCTTCTAACTTGGTAAATTTCACTTATTTTGCTCTGGTTGTTGGCTTTCTCCTGCTCTTTAAAATTACCATATTCTTTCCCATTTCAGAGCCTCATATGTGTTGAAACCCTCTCCCTAATCCCTTAATCTTTGTACACCCAGCACCTCACACAGTACTAAGTACATAGCAGGCAATCGATAGATGCTTGGTAGGCAGATGAATAAATGGATGACTAAATAAATGGATCTCATTTATACTAAACACTTTATTTTTTTTTATTAGTTTCTGCTTTATAACAAAGTGAATCAGTCATACATATACATCTGTTCCCACATCCCTTCCCTCATGCATCTCCCTTCCTCCCACCCTCCCCATCCCACCCCTCCAGGTGGTCACAAAGCACCGAGCTGATCTCCCTGTGCTCTGCGGCTGCTTCCCACTATCTATCTACCTTACGTTTGGTAGTGTATATATGTCCATGCCTCTCTTTCGCTTTGTCACAGCTTACCCTTCCCCCTCCCCATATCCTCAAGTCCATTCTCAAGTAGGTCTGTGTCTTTATTCCCGTTTTACCCCTGGGTTCTTCATGACATTTTTTTTTAGATTCCATATATATGTGTTAGCATACGGTATTTGTCTTTCTCTTTCTGACTTACTTCACTCTGTATGACAGACTCTAGGTCTATCCACCTCATTACAAATAGCTCAGTTTCGTTTCTTTTTATGGCTGAGTAATATTCCATTGTATATATGTGCCACATCTTCTTTATCCATTCATCCGATGATGGACACTTAGGTTGTTTCCAGCTCCGGGCTATTGTGAATAGAGCTGCAATGAACATTTTGGTACATGTCTCTTTCTGAATTATGGTTTTCTCAGGGTATATGCCTAAATGTAAGGCCAGAAACTATCAAACTCTTAGAGGAAAACATAGGCAGAACACTCTATGACATAAATCACAGCAAGATCCTTTTGGACCCACCTCCTAGAGAAATGGAAATAAAAACAAAGATAAACAAATGGGACCTAATGAAATTTCAAAGCTTTTGCACAGCAAAGGAAACCATAAACAAGACCAAAAGACAACCCGCAGAATGGGAGAAAATATTTGCAAATGAAGCAACTGACAAAGGATTAATCTCCAAAATTTATAAACAGCTCATGCAGCTCAATAGCAAAAAAACAAACAACCCAATCCAAAAATGGGCAGAAGACTTAAATAGGCATTTCTCCAAAGAAGATATACAGACTGCCAACAAACACATGAAAGAATGCTCAACATCATTAATCATTAGAGAAATGCAAATCAAAACTACAATGAGATATCATCTCACACCAGTCAGAATGGCCATCATCAAGAAATCTAGAAACAATAAATGCTGGAGAGGGTGTGGAGAAAAGGGAACACTCTTGCACTGCTGGTGGGAATGTGAATTGGTACAGCCACTATGGAGGACAGTATGGAGGTTCCTTAAAAAACTAAAAATAGAACTACCATATGATCCAGCAATCCCACTACTATACTAAACACTTTAAATATTGTAGGTTCATCAGTTCTCCAAGATATAAAACAGAGAGGTCTATCACCATGACACTGAGTGAAATCTCAGTAACAAAGTATGATTCCACTGAGAATATCCCAGGCTAAGATTCAGAAATTCATGCCTTTATAACCTTTGCTTCAGGGGCCTAAAAGAATGACCTAGTACACCTTATATTAGTCCTTTCATGAACTCGGATGCTTTATTCTCCAGCTTTTTAGGTCTGTAATCCCAGTTCTTCACACTAGAACTGTGTGTTGGGATATTATCACATTCTTCTGGTGATGGCCTTGACTGACATACTTTGCATTGTTTTGCCTAATAAAAGAAAATACATGGATTTCTTTTAGTGTTTTGAGAATTAATAAATTCTCACTAAAGATGTTTTACTTAATAACAATAATAATGTGGACAAAACACTCTATAATAGGATTACACTAAATAAACACTCAGGTTAATGTCTCGACAGTTGGTTTTGTAATTGGTTATATTTCAACATCAGTTATAGTAGTACACTCTCAGTATATTGTATGTGTGTGTATATATATCACATATCTAGTGGAATTGATATACTGTAACTACCTGGGATAAGAGCCTATTGGTTTTAACTATCAACACAAAGCTAAAAATGCCAGTTTCTTTTTATGATTTATTTATCTTTCGAGTACAAGAGATAGAGTAGGTAGTGAACACAGTACTAATTTTGGTAGTCAAGACACCCAAGGTACAGTCTCAGCTCTGCTATCAAGTAACTGTGTGCTTGTGGACTTGAAATCCCCATTTTTAACATGCGAATGTTGGACAAGATTATCCCTAAAATTACTTTTATTTTAAAATGTATGATTTTATGAAATTACAATTACATGTCACAGGAAATAGGTGTATTGTATAAAGGAGGAGGCATGAAAGAACGGACCAATCCAAATAAGTGAGTGTTGTCAGTAAGCTTATTAGAGACTGGAGAATTTCACAGTCTTATATAAAAACTTAAGGATACAGAGAGTAAATCATAGTTAAGATTAATACTGAGGAATATGTATGGTAAATCAACAAGGAAAAATTTACATCTATTCACAGTTTTCTAGGCCCCCCTTTTCACAAACCAGGGGACCAAATATGCTGTGTGTGTGTGTGTGTGTGTGTAAAAGGAAGCTGGATCTATGTATTTCAAAGGAAAGTAACTCAAGGGCATAACTGACAAAGTTTATTCAGCCCTTCCCTACCTCTTACTACCTAAGGAATTATTTACTGGAATTATTTATTAGTGAAATCTATCCAATATTATAGATTCTCACCACCATGGAGTTTTCCTGAAAGTTGGATGTGCAATGATTATCATCCTTCTTGTAATAGTAATTGTGCTGAGCATTTTTGGTAAGTAATTATCAATACCATTTATTTATCCCAAAGTATTATTTTAGCACCACCTCTTGTAATTGTGTTTGCTGTTCAAGTGGTTCCTATACATTATAACTTCACAAAAAGCATGAAATTTGATACACAATTAAAATTAGAGATTTTCCATAGCACTTCAGCTTGTGATATAATACATATTATGGGTTCATTTCATTGATAAAGGAAAGAGATTAGATTTATATTTTATGACCAAAATCATAAAGTGCATTTTATGCACAATGCATTTCCCAATGCAGTTGATCGTGAGTTATACACCGTCTTCTCTGAAACTGTGGTCAGCGAAAGCAAATTAAATAATGAAGCATATTTCTGTTAAAGCTTATTCATATTAGTTACTCCTGGACATCATCATCAATCTTGTATTCATGGATGGGAAATGTGTCTAAAATCAATCAATTCAATCAAGTATTTTAAAATTATACTCATATACTGTGGATATAGCTAAACATAGCCCAATTTCATGTGACAATTATTTTAATATTTTATTGAATAAATGCGTGGAGAAAAACTCCCAGATGATATATATATATTCTAAGGAATTCAGATTTCCAGATTAAACCAAACTCTAGAACAGACAAAGGCCGTGTCTACCTATGTTGCCCTTGTGAATGATACTAGTAATTATGAATGTCATTAGTAATTCAAGGTCAGTAGGCAGAGTCATAGAATTCTAGAACTGAATGGGGCTCTAGAAATCAGCAAGGTCAAACCTCCAGTTGAGGTGAACAATCCAAAGCCCAGAGTGATAAATGGTTTGACTAGTTTAATGTAACTAGTCAATGGCTGAATTGGGGCTTTAACATTGAGGGGAGGAAGCAAAAATACTTAGCATTAAACATCTCTGCTGGGATTTCCCTGGTGGTCCAGTGGTTAAGACTCCACGCTTCCACTGCAGAGGGCATGGGTTCGATCCCTGGTCAGGGAACTAAGATCCCACCATGCCGGGCAGTGGGGCTAAAACAAAAACCAAGAAACCATCTCTTCTATGTTTCTTTTTGTTATAAGATAATAGATTTGTTTGTTATCGAAACAGTTTTTTGTTAGTAAAACAGATTTGTTTGTTACTACAATAGATTTTAAAGATTTAATTGCCTAATACACACTATTGTGAGATTATAAATTACCAAAAGTAATTTCAGTTAAGTGGCCATCAGAAAGACAGCTGTCTTCTTCATGGTCGAAAAATACTCTGGGCTCACCCTACCCTTCTATGTGTAGGATTTACATGCACAATCTCAAAAGGAACAGAATCATGAACTGAAATCAAAACACATAAAACCCTTTCCATGAATCAAGTGATACCTGGTACAGTTAATAAGAACTCACAAAATACAAACTATTCAAATGAGGCTTATATCCTGAGCTGGTTATTTTGTGTTTATTAAAATAAATATGAAAACTCCGGAAAAAAAAAGTGAGTATCCTTCTGGTCCCAGGTCATATTTTTCCAATTCCCCTAAAGTTAACATTAATAAGATTAACAAGAATGCTTGCAAAGGAACGTCCAAATCTTGGAAAAAGTAATGTTATTTTTCCCTCTAAATTTTTAATCATTTAAATTACTATGGGGTTTCCACATTAATGAGCTTCAGAGTCTCTAGAACCCAATGATTTTCTGCTTTGTATTTAATACGGAAAATATGTTTCTTCTTTTATTAGTTATCCAGTTCAAATCTGCAAGACATACTAAAGTAAATAATGAATCAAAAGAGAAATACTGTACTGGGCAAAATAAATCTGAAACAAGCACCTCAATAGGTAATGTTATTTTATATTGCCTAATTCCTGAGTAAACAAGTATGGACAGTAGTGTGGATTTTACTTGGGTATATCTGAATAAAGAGGAGATTCCTCTACCCCTACAGAGGGATGGTTTAGATCACTGTTTTTCAGGGACCTATTACAGTCCTTGACAAAAATATTTAAAGATCCAAGACAAATGAGAAAAATAAGCTTATATAATGAGTTGTAAATGAATTTAGAGGTATTATATTGGAATAATTGCATTTTCTTTTTTAAACTTCTTTTGGGACATGTTCAGGCACAGAATGTAATCAAAATATTTTCATTCTTAAAATTCATGATCATATCAGGTAGGTTTTTGTCAATTTTTAATGTTATTACATGTAAAAAACTGTAAATGGTAATCTTTATCTTGCTTTCTCATCTGAGTGTATTTACCTACTTTTTAAATTCAAGAAGACACTCTGTCATTTGTCCTTTCTGTTTTCTTTTTCTTTCCAGCTGTTTTCTTTATTATTTTTAATCCGTTAATTTAATTCTATATTGAAAAATGATATACCTTTCTTTGTTTGAACATCCATATATAACTCTATTAGAAAGACTTACCAGTCCATGTTATAGGGTACATTCAAATTCTAGGAATTCATTAAAACTTTAAAATAGATTTTGATGTTCCCAAGCCCCCTTGACCACATTCTAAAAACTTTAATTTTTTTTAACTAGTGAGACTATGAGGGCAAATTCTGTAGGACATTATCCCCAGAACAAAAGCGTATTACTGTACTCCTATATCATTGATACAGGTGGCAACAGTGGTATTTAATACACCTCTAGCTTTAAATTCTGTCAACCTTGTTTTCTAATCCTTCTATTGTTACAGATAATCCTATCTATAACAGGTCCTAGAATCCTAGTTTCAATCCAGCAGGAAAGGATACCAACTCTAAATTTGTTTCATCTTAATAAAATAATATTTTATTGATTTGAGTCCTCTCCCTCTTTTTCTTGATGAGTCTGGCTAATGGTTTATCAATTTTGTTTATCTTCTCAAAGAACCAGCTTTTAGTTTTACTGATCTTCACTATTGTTTTCTTTGTTTCTATTTCATTTATTTCTGCTCTGATCTTTATGATTTCTTTCATTCTACTAACTTTGGTTTTGTTTGTTCTTCTTTCTCTAGTTCCTTTAGGTGTAAGTTTAGATTGTTTATTTGAGATTTTTCTTCTTTCTTGAGGTAGGCTTGTATTGACCTATGGTCAACTAATCTATGACAAAAGAGGCAAGGATATAAAATGGAGAAAAGACAGTCTCTTCAATAAGCGGTGCTGGGAAAACTGGACAGCTATAGGTAAAAGAATGAAATTAGAACACTCCCTAACACCATACACAAAAATAAACTCAAAATGGATTAGAGACATAAATGTAAGACCAGACACTATAAAACGCTTAGAGGAAAACATATGAAGAACACTCTTTGACATAAATCACAGCAAGATCTTTTTTGATCCACCTCCTAGAGTAATGGAAATAAAAACAAAAATTAAAAATGGGACCTAATGAAACTTCAAAGCTTTTGCAAAGCAAAGGAAACTACAAACAAGACGGAAAGACAACCCTCAGAATAGGAGAAAATATTTGCAAATGAATCAACAGACAAAGGATTAATCTCCAAAATATATAAACAGCTCATGCAGCTCAAATTAAAAAAACAAACAACCCAATCAAAAACTGGGCAGAAGACCTAAATAGACATTTCTCCAAAGAAGACATACAGATGGCCAAGAAGCACATGAAAAGCTGCTCAACATCACTAATTACTAGAGAAATGCAAATCAAAACTACAATGAGTTATCACCTCACACCAGTTAGAATGGGCATCATCAGAAAACCTACAAACAACAAATGCTGGAGAGGGTGTGGAGAAAGGGAACCTTCTTGCACTGTTGGTGGGAATGTACATTGATACAGCCACTATGGAGAACAGTATGGAGCTTCCTTAGAAAACTAAAAATAAAATTACCATATGACCCAGCAATCCCACTATTGGGCATATAGCCTGAGAAAACCATAGTTCAAAAAGACACATGATGGGCCTCCCTGGTGGCGCAGTGGTTGAGAGTCCGCCTGCCGATGCAGGGGATACGGGTTCGTGCCCCGGTCTGGGAGGATCCCATATGCCGCGGAGCGGCTGGGCCCGTGAGCCATGGCCGCTGGGCCTGCGCATCCGGAGCCTGTGCTCCGCAACGGGAGAGGCCACAACAGTGAGAGGCCCGCATACTGCAAAAAGAAAAAAAAAAAAAAAAAAAAAAAAAAGACACATGCACCCTCATGTTCATTGCAGCACTATTTACAATAGCCACGTCGTGGAAGCAACCTAACTGCCCATCCACAGATGAATGGATAAAGAAGATGTGGCACATATATATGATGGAATATTACTCAGCCATAAAAAGGAACGAAATTGGGTCAATTGTAGAGACATGGATGGATCTAGAGACTGTCATACAGAGTGAAGTAAGTCAGAAAGAGAAAAACAAATATCGTATATTAATGCATATATGTGGAACCTAGAAAAATGGTACAGATGAACCAGTTTGCAGGGCAGAAATAGACACAGAGATGTAGAGAACAAACGTATGGACATCAAGGGTGGAGAGTGGCCGAGGTGGTGGTGGTGGTATGAATTGGGAGATTGGGATTGACATATATACACTAATATATATAAAATGGTTAACTAATAAGAACTTGCTATATAAAAAAATAAATAAAATAAAATTCAAAAAAAAAATAAAATAATAGAATAGACTTAAAGTATGTAAAGTAAAACTTAATAGAGCTAGTCAGCCATCATTCCTAATTCTTTGTCTACCTTCTCTGTATTTTATTTCTAAGACTTAAATTAGATGTTCGATAGGCCTTTGCTTTCTATCTTCCATTTCACTTAACCTCTCATTTTTGTCCTCATGATTGTCAATTTTTTTTTTTTTTCAGTACGCAGGCCTCTCATTGTTGTGGCCTCTCATGTTGTGGAGCACAGGCTCCAGACGCACAGGCTCAGTGGCCATGGCTCACGGGCCTAGCCACTCCGTGGCATGTGGGATCTTCCTGGACCGGGGCACGAACCCATGTCCCCTGCATTGGCAGGCAGACTCTCAACCACTGCGCCACCAGGGAAGCCCTGATTGTCAATTTGTGCTGAATTCTTGGCAATGTTTTCAGATATACATTGTGGTTCACAAATTCTCTCTGTTCCTGTTTCTAAGCTGCAGGCTCATTCACTGAGTCTAATTTCAATGATTGTAGTTTTCAAACCCAAGGACTTAGTTTCAAACCCTCCAGTTAGCTTGTGATAGTCTCCTCTTATCTGATCATTTTGTAATTTATTCTTTTATTTCTTAAAATAATGTAAACATTATTATTTATGATACATATAATTATTTAAATATCTAAAGTCCTCAGTGACCAAATCTCTTGTTTGTATTTCCTGCTAAAAAATGTTGGCTTGTTTTATAAAGTATTTGATTTTTTAAAATTTGACTGATTCTGATACATTTCTCCAAAAAGTGTTGATTTTTCTTGGTATGGTTTGATTCATTTAAATTTCTATTTTGGGGGCAGCTGTTTAAATCTCAAGTCAGTTTTTTTTTCTTTTTTCTTTTCTTTTCTTTTTTTAATCTTTAGCTGTAATCTACCTTCCACATTCATCAGCCAGGGACTTAGAAAATTTTTATACACAGCAGTTGATGCACACCTTTTGTTTTTTTCTTTTATGGAATTTACTCTTTATTTTCAACATCTGTTGTTGCCCCAAATTCTGTTCTTTGGTTATTCAGACTAGAGAGACTTCAAATTGTCTACCAAAATTTTGCTCATTCTACATGGCACCAACATTGGTCTGTCTTAGGCTAAAAGTTGTAAAAATGGGAAATTTCTAAATTGTCATACCTTGTTTCAAGTGTCAGCTACTCTCCAAAATCTGCCTGCTTTTTTTACTCTTCAATGGCTTCAAGTCATTGTGTGTATGTATATGTGTGTTTTTAAAGAATATTTATTTCAGGGGACAATAAATTATTGGTATGTGTAGGATACCTATGTGTCATCATCTAAGTCTACTGGCAAATATTATAAATTAGATCTATCTGTTACCAGCACATTTTTGGATGCCAAGACCCATTTGTACATGGGTAGATCATGAGTTTTGGGGGACATTTATTACACAAATTTTTCCCAAGAAAAATTCTTCCGGTGTGATATATAATTCTCAAAATGTCTGGTTCATTGGCAGACCACTAATTAAATTCTCTAATTTCTACTTTTCCTCCAAATTTTTATCTCCCTGAGGCTTGGATGTCCATTGCTTTATCTTAGTGTCTGTGCATTGCCTAGCTGATAGAAAGCATAATATATTTTTAAGAGAGTTAAACTAAATGGAGAAAGAAAAAAGAAACAAGAAAGAGAAAGAAACAATATACACATATTGCAATTCTGTTCATCTTTATTTTTTTTCAAAATCCACCTGGAGGAAAGCACTTACTTTTGTCAAAAAAAGCTCAGGCCATAATTTAACACATTTTGAGAAGCTTTAATTAGTATACACACAGTATTAGGGATACAGTCGCAAGTTCCTTTTAATTACTTATCCTTTTTCCTTCCAGTTTCTTTTAACTCTTCTACTGCTAGTAAATCATGCCCCTCTGAAGACTGGAAGCTACATGGGGGGAAATGTTACTGGGTTGTTGAAAGTGATAAATCTTGGGATGAAAGTGAAAATGACTGTGTCATGAAAAATTCACATCTCATGGTGATCCAAGACTTCATTGATATGGTGAGATATAAAATTTGGAGATTATAGCATCCTTCACAACTGCAATACCTTCTTTGTGTTACAAATTTGAAAATTTCTGTGAAATAAATTTTTTAAACTTCATTGCTATTAACTACACAATTATTGGTTGAATGAATCATTGAACTATATTATTATCTTAGGCTTTTTTTGTTTTGTTTTGGCTAGGTATAAGAGGAATTCATTTGGTATTATATACCTAAGTTCTTCTCTACAAGGGATCCCCACTGTTTACCAGATTTCATTTTAAATGTATGACATAAAATATCTATCTCATCTCCCATGTTTAATCCATTGCTCACAAAGGTTGTAATCAGATTTCATGGCAGCTGAAATTAAAGATGATGTTGGGGGAAAGGAAACACAGCAGAGTCCTCATTAGGTTTTGCTCTTTGTTGAAGAAAACTAGTATTTTTCTAGCTCTGGCTTAATTTAGATTGAAATTTTGCTACAAGAAGGTTGGACACTAAACCTTCTAAATAAGGCCAGTATTGATTTTATTTTTATAAATTTATTTTTAATTTTCTGGCTGCGTTGGGTCTTCGTTGCTACGCGTGGGCTTTTGCTGGTTGCGGCGAGCAGGGGCTGCTCTTCCTTGCAACGCACGGGCCTCTCATTGTGGTGGCTTCTCTTGCTGCAGAGCATGGGCTCTAGCCCTTAAAGCCCATTATAGTGATCAATTATACACGTGAATGCAACAAGACAAACACTGATAGAACTGAAAGGGGAAATGGATAAATCCCCAATTATAGCTGGAGATGTCAACTCTCTTCTCTGAGTAACTGACAAAACAAGTAGATAATAAACAAACAAACAAACAAACAAATAAATAAATCTGAACAACACTATCAACCAATTACACCTAACGGATTTTACAGAATACTATCCAACAACAGCAGAATACACATTTTTTTCCAAAGAACTTTCATGAAGACAGGTCATATTTTGGGCCCTAAAAATTTACAAATACAGATATCACACAGAGTATGTCTCAGACCATAACAAAATTAAACTGAAAATTATAAACAGAAACATGTTTGGAAATATCCCACACATTTGAAAGTTAAACATCACAGTTCTAAATAATGTATGGGTCAAAGAGGAAGCATCAGGGCAAATTTTTTTTAAACATATTTTGAGTTGAATGAAAATAAAAATATAATGTCAAAATTCATGGGTTTCAATTTAAGCAGTTTAGAGGGAAATTTATAGCATCAAATGCTTATATTTGAAAAGAAGATAATGTAGAATCATTACTCTGAGCTTCTACTTAAAAAAAAAAAAAACCTACGAAAAGAGCAAACTAACCCAAAGAAAGCAGGAGAGTGGAAGACTTACACTACTCAATTTCAAGTCTTACTATAAAGCTAAATTTAGGGCCTCCCTGGTGGCGCAGTGGTTGAGAGTCCGCCTGCCGATGCAGGGGATACGGGTTCGTGCCCCGGTTTGGGAGGATCCCACATGCCGCGGAGCGGCTGGGCCCGTGAGCCATGGCCGCTGGGCCTGCGCGTCCAGAGCCTGTGCTCCGCAACGGGAGAGGCCACAGCAGTGAGAGGCCCACATACCGCAAAAAGAAAAAAAAAAAAAAAAAAAAAAAAAAAAAAAATAAAGCTAAATTTATAAATATGGTATAGTATTGGCAAAGAAGAGATTTATAGATCAACAAAACTGAATAGAGAGGCCAGAAATAGACCCACACAAATATAGTCAACTGATTTCTTTTGACCATAATGCAAAGATAATTCAGTGGAGAAACACCATTCTCTCTTTTACATGCCTAATGACTATTTTCCAACAAACAGCTTTGTCGTTTAGCATATGAGTTAAGCTTCATGTGACAGAGTTCCAGAATTGCTGTAGCTGAAACAAATGGATGTTTACTTTATTCATTGAATCTATGACACTTTCAATTATAAGATGTATCATTGGTACCCTTAAAAGAAACAGTGCAATTAAAAAGCAAAAACTAAGCTGCCAATTAAACTACCATAAGCCATAGATTGTTCAATGTTTCCAAAGTCAAAGTGTTAAAATAGGGGAAAGATCTATCTTAGAATATATGTAATAAGTTATGTCACTCACATTGTAGTCTAAACTGCTATGAGATTTCTGCTCCCATCAGTAGGGTGCTGTGTCTACTTGTTTCTGATTGGTTCACCACTAGAACCAATCACAGTTCACAGTCTAGCCATCAGGGGAGAAGAAAATGATGAATAGAAGGATATGAACTTACTCTTTAAATGCTTAATTAGAATTTCAGTATTCGTTGATTCTATCCCATTAGTCAGAAATTAGGTCAGTCACATTGTCACACTTAGCCAAAAGGGAGGCTGGGAAATGTCACCTTTATTATGGCTGGCCATATACTTTGGCTCGGGGGTTATGTCACTGTACAAAAAGAGACATTAAAAACCTATGAACAGGGCTTCCCTGCTGGTGCAGTGGTTGGGAGTCCGCCTGCTAATGCAGGGGACGCGAGTTCGTGCCCCGGTCCGGGAGGATCCCACATGCCGCGGAGAGGCTGGGCCCGTGAGCCATGGCCGCTGAGCCTGTGCGTCCGGAGCCTGTGCTCTGCAATGGGAGAGGCCGCAGCGGTGAGAGGCCCGCGTACAGAAAAAAAAAAAAAAAAAAAAATCTATGAACGGGGCCTTCCCTGGCAGTCCAGTGTTTAAGACTTCGCCTTTCAATGCAGGGGGTGTGGGTTCGATCCCTGGTCGGGAGCTAAGATCCTACATGCCTCGTGGCCAAAAAACCAAAGCGTGAAACAGAAGCAATATTGTAACTAATTCAATAAAGACTTTAAAATGGTCCACACCAAAAAAAATCTTTACAAAAACCAAAAACAAACAAAAAAACCTATGAACAGTATGTGTCCCATCAGCTCAGAGACTGCTTTCTTTCTGTAACTTTTCCTGTGTACTCTCTTGCTTCTAGATATTATTTCATACTTGTATTTAGTAGCAATCATTAACATTTATGCAAGGAGCATTTATCATGTGCCAGGAAGTGTTTAATAATATTATTATTTATTAACAAAACAATAATGGCTCTTTGAGATAGTACTGTTATAATCTGAATTTTAGTGATTGGAAAAATACAGAAGTAAAAAGATTGAATAACTGTGCAAAGATGTGTGGTAGTAAATAGTAGTGCTAGGACTCACATCAGGGAGCTGGACTCCACAGCTTTGGTATCTACTAACATTGTGCATAATTGTTGTTTAGCGGTCATCCCATCAAGTTGCAGTAGTTTTTCCCTCCACTGTGATCTATTTGAAAGCATGGAGCATGTCTAACCTGTTCATTCCCAGCTTCTAGTGCAGTGCCAAGCACATAGAAGGTGCACTTGCGCTATTTTTCTTGCATCTGTCAGAATCACTTTGTTTCATGTAACATTTCCTATTCTCTTTAGAGTTTCCTATGGCAGAACCTACAGGCTTCAACCTCTTATTGGGTTGGTTTGAGGATCCCTCCTGGAGAAGAATTATGGACCTGGGTGGACAATAGCCCTTTTGACCCCCAGCTGTAAGTTTGTTGCATTTTTTGTGGTTTTAATCCCATATTGTATGTGACGAGATAGACGTTTGACATTGTTGGCCCTGAACTGATAGAACAGGTATAAATTTCCTGACTTTTACACTCTGATAAATATTTCTATAAAATGGTTCACACAGAAAGTTGAGAAAGAAAAGAAATCTCCCTCCAGCCACTCAGAAGATTTATGTGAGAAACAGGATTTGCCCTGCTGCCTGATTTTGTCTTTTTATCTAAAAGGTAAATTAGCAGGTATAAACTCTCTTATGAGTGCACATATTTAGTTTACAAAACATAACTTTCTGCTTATTTCTTACAGTGATCAATTTTTAAATGATAAAAAAGTCAGAGGTAATATTTTAGCTATCTCTAATGAACTATTAACTTCTCTGGAGAGAGGTTTTGAGAAATAAAGCTAAACGTGGGAAGAATTGCTTTACCCATCATACTGTTGTGTATTTAAATTGTTTGAATGATTATATTTTCACCAAAAAATTAAAAAATATTTCCTTTTAAGTCTCTTGACATATGCATATATTCATGGCTGACGTAAAGGTAACCACTTGCTTTTTTCTATAGGTTTTCAAAGAAAGAAAATAAGCCACGGACCAGGAGTATGAAATGTGCCCTGGTGTCTTATACTGAGATAGTTCAAGAACGTTGTGAGAAACAACATCAGTGGATTTGTCAACTGTAATCCACTTGGCAGAAAATTGGTCTCTATTTGTCTGACCGAGAGACACCACATGAAGCTTGAGCTCAGATCATAAGAAAGTTCAGAGGGTTGCATGTGTCCTAGAGGGCTGTGTGTGTGTGTCCATTTACGATTCATGTAGCTATAGTACTATTTCTCAGAAGTGTGGAAAGGGCAATAGAGAAAATAAAATGTTTTAGAAAATGAGTAGATATGATGAATAAATTTTTACATGTGAATGATCAATGTAGTTATTCAATCATCCGTCTTGTTTTGCCAGTATTTTTGGAACTTCAGTCTTTATCTTTTCTGCATCTTCCCTCTATGATATCCTTAGCTAATCACCTACATTCTCATGATTTCAACTACTACATACAATGCAATGTCTATCAGAGTTATATCTCTAGTCCAGATCATTCCCTGATCACTAGACCTGTATACCATCCTGCCTGTTTAACGTAGCAAATCTACAATCTCAAAGGTACTCCGATACCTCAACACATAAAAATAATTCATTAAATTTCATCATAAAAGGAACCATCTTCCAGCACTCCATATCTCAATAAAGGATATGCCAGACAAGACAATTATGCCATCTATAAGCCAGCTGTGTTCTTGTTATTACCCTCTCTCACACACACACCTCTAGGCTGCTATCCCCTTTCCTTCTCATATCACCAAGTTTTATTTATTTATTTATTAAATCTCTCTCAAACTTGTCTTCCTCTCTCCACCACCCCTTTCATGATCTTAATACAAAGGTACTAAAATATTAAATAACTGCAATAACAACATCTTCCTGTTTTACTTTTCTTCTATTTCAATCATTCCCTGACTTGAATTCTGTGATATTTTTAAAAATATATACTGACAATGCAATCTTCCCTTTAAAAAATACCTCAATATCTTCCTTATAATAATACCAAATTCCATAACATGGCCTAGAAATCCCTATCAGGTTTAGCCTTTCCTTACATATTCTGTCTCTTCCTACACCAAACACCCAAACTCTCAGGACCACAACTCCATTAAACTAATTCTTGGAACTGATGCTGTATTTCACCACATTGCCTTCACAGAAGTTGTTCTCTAGACTTCTTCTTCTTCCTTCTTCTCTTCTCCATCAGGTTACCTCCCAAATATTCTCTATATCTCTGCTCAGTTTTTAAGAGCTTTTCCTTGAGCTCCATGACAAGGTCAAACATTCTGACATTATATTCCCCTCCCCAGCACTTACCACATTTTAGGTCTTACCTATACCAGTCTTTTGAGTGAATATTTGATTAATGTCCTCTGCCCTCACTTGACTGTAAATCACATAAAGACCCAATATCTGTTTTTATATTTCTAGTGCCTTTTAAATTACCTACTACATAATAACTACTCAAAAAATATTTATTATATTAAGTTTTCTCTAAGAGATCACAGAAGTAAAATGCTGATACATGGCTAGGGAGATGGGGTGCAAAATAAAAAGACTCAGCTGATGGAGGTCTAATTGTTAGGTCATTAAAAGTCAACTGAAAACCCAAATATTTGTCTGCTCTGTGACTGATATAGAAAGAGAATCCTGTAAATACCGAAGGAGTTTATAAGAAGGGTTAAGTGCTTCAGAGACAAACATTTTTGTGATGTTTATGCTCACCTCTTTACCTTGATTACATCCTTACAGGTTTTCTTGTATATTATCTCATAACACAAACCACCTTATATATGCTGAGTTGGACACTGTGTATAAACTGGTAAGCAAAGCATTTACATTGTGGCATGTTGGTACTACAACCCAACAACAAAAAAAGCGTGTTTTATTTTATGAACACAGTAGTGTTCATCAAACAATTATGAAGGTCAACAAAGAACACATGAAAGATGAACAGAACCCAGTGGCCAAGAAGACGCAAGGCAGAGGTTATAAGACCATTGGTGGGGAACAAGGAAATTGATTTGTCAGTACGTGCTGACCAATGTCGGAGTGGTGTCTGGTGGCAGGGGAAGCCCAATGATTGAGTAAAAGGAGCTCTTTGGGAGCAAGACCCAGAGTGAAGTTATGACAAAATGAGAAGAAGGGAGATAGTGAGGGAGACTAGATCACAACTGAGATAGGAACCAACAAGGACAGAAGGGCCCTATAGAGTACTGAGGAAAAGAGGGGACAAGAAGACCAGAAGTGGAGAGTGCTCAGCAGGGGTGGTTAGTGACTTCGAAGTGTTTGCTGAGAGGGTGGACACCAGAGCTAGAGAAGGCTAAAGACAGAGTTCTGGAGGCCAAAGAAGTTCCCCGCACAAGTTCCTTACACAGCAGCCCAGCTTCCACCATTGCTACAGCAGAGAGCTTGCTGCAAGAGCTGCCAGCAGCCGCCCTTAAGGTAGAGCTTGTTTCAATGGCTGCAAGAGACAGAAGATACAAGCTCCAGACAGAAGCAGAACAGGAACTGGAGGACCTGGCCATCCTAGCAGGATTCATATTTCCCGATATCCCTGACTTCACCACATCCTTTTACTCTCGCCCTAGGGCTTTCTTCATGTTGCCTTCCCTGTGGTTTCTCCTACTCAATGTCAACCCAAGCTGTGCTGGGGCCCTGGAACTCCACATATCATGTGAGGAAAAGGATACAGGAAAGATACAGTCTTGGGTCAAGCTCTCCAAGCTTGGAAACCAAGGGAATCTATCACAAGTGTTCATGATCACTTATGTTATCATCTTATGTGAGACTGAGTAGAACTAGTCCTTGGGGAAAACCCTTAAGAGATTAGACTTTGGTATCTCCAACCTTTAGCATACAAGGTCAAATGGTCAATGCCAAAAGGGTGAGATGTGTGTGTGTGTGTGTTATATTATCATACACAAAGTGATTTTATATACATTATCCTATGTGAAACTCACAATAATTCTGTGTGGTATGGAGTCTAGTTTTTTTTTTTTTTTTTGCAGTACACGGGCTTCTCACTGTTGTGGCCTCTCCCGTTGCAGAGCACAGGCTCCGGATGCGCAGGGTCAGCGGCCATGGCTCACAGGCCCAGCTGCTCCGCGGCTTGTGGGATCTTCCCAGACCAGGGCACAAACCCGTGTCCCCTGCATTGACAGGGGGACTCTCAACCACTGTGCCACCAGGGAAGCCCTGGAGTCTAGTTTTTATTTTTGTTTTTCTCAATTAGGAATCAAAGACATAAGAAAATTAAACCACTTGTCCAAAATCCAAGTCAACTTCTCCCTCTGATTACACCTGATATGGGAGGGTGACTGATTAATATTGGTAAAGTACTCTCTTTCTGCAAGTATCCTGAATTCTTGTAATAAATCATGGCCATTGAATCTTCTGTGTTTAGATTTCATTCTGGAGCCCTAAACCACACTTACATGGTCTGAAAGCTCCTATCCATACTACCCCTGCCTTGTGCAATCTATCTCCTGAGAAGAATGATATCCTATTATTTTCTAAGAGTTTCTGTCTTGGTTGTCTCTCTGAGTTTACATAATCGATGTAGAAAAGTGGGAAGACTACAGGACCAATATAGAATCTGCTGGGGGCTGAGCCTAGACTTCCCTTACCTAATTGATGTCTTTCACAAATCTTAGCAAAAACTGATACAGTAAGGGTAAAGGTGACATATAGAGAAAGAAATGCACATCATACTCCAAGTGTGATTTTTTTTTCCCAAGACTCTTTTGTACTCTGCCCCTGATGGTCTCAACTCTCCCCCCATCTCCAGCCATTCAGCTCCTCACTTTTCTGGTCCCTCTCTCTCAGGTACCCACCCTTCTCCTAACACTTTTTATTCTTCTCATTCATTTTAAGGAGAAATCCACCTCTGTCAAGTCCCTAACCTAGTCTGACCCCACAAATCCACTATGTTTTGGAGAGCATCTGGGAATCCGCACTAACATAACCCAATTTCTTACAAGAGCAGACAATGTTATATATAACAAAGCATTTTGGTTAATTCCATTAAGAAGAGTTCTTTAATTGTTCTCATATAATTTCTATTTTTTTGACAAAAACTCCCTTTGACTTCTCAATGCTCATTTTTAAGAAAGCAACTGCTAAGAGATTTACACCCAAATATAAAAGTAATTATATTGAAGGTAAGTCAACAAATACTACAAATAAAAAAGATTGTCAGGGTATATTTAAAAACAAGGAAAACAGAAACTAGTCTCTCAAAAATGACTAAGACAAACAAAAAATTTAAAAGTATGTGAAAGATTTGAAAAAAAATTAACAAATCTAACAGAAATGACCTATCAAGAGCAGTACATGAAACAATTGCAGTTTTCTTTTCAATTATACAAAGGACATTTATAAAATGGACTTTCAGCTGGGCTATTAAAAAAAAGAAAAGAGCTCTACAAATTACAAAGGATTGAAATCATAAAATCATAAAATATATATCTTATCAATATCACTAAGAAAGGAAAAAATAACAAAAATATAATATGAAAAAATTTATTTGTTTGAAAATAGTCTGGATCATATTAAAAGATCACAATAAAAATTACAAAATAATTTTAACTGAGTGATAATGTATATCAAAACTTGGAGGTCATATCTAAAGTTGTGCTTATAGGAAAATATATATCATATATATATGCTTATATATATGCATATATATATATGCTTATAGGAAATGCGTTTGATCCAGCAATCCCACTACTGGGCATATACCCAGAGAAAACCATAATTCAAAAAAACACATGAACCCCAATGTTCGTTGCAGCACTATTTACAATAGCCAGGTCATGGAAGCAACCTGAATGTCCATTGACAGACGAATGGATAAAGAAGATGTGGTACATATATACAGTGGAATATTACTCAGCCATAAAAAGGAATGAAATTGGGTCAGTTGTAGAGACATGGATGGATCTAGAGACTGTCATACAGAGTGAAGTTAAGTCAGAAAGAGAAAAACAAATATCATATATTAACGCATATATGTGGAAAATGGTACAGATGAACCGGTTTGCAGGGCAGAAAATGAGACACAGATGTAGAGAACAAACGTATGGACACTAAGGGGGGAAAGTGGCGAGTGGTGGTGGTGGTGGTGTGATGAATTGGACGATAGGGATTGACATGTATACAATGATGTATAAAATGGATAACTAATAAGAACCTGCCGTATAAAAAAATTAAATTAAATTTAAAAATTTAAAAAAAGAAATGCATATTCTGAAAATACTGAATATCAATGATCTGAACATTTGTACAAAAAATATAAAAAGCAGCAAATTATATCCAAGATAAAGGAGAAAGAAATTACCAAATTAAGAGCAAAAATAATAAATTGAACATGAAATAGAGATATGAAATACAGTTGCATTTTTTAAAGCCAATTAAATTGTTAAAGCTACTTTTAGATTGATAAAGATAAAAAGATGGAAACACATACAAGCAATCTCAAAAATAAAAAGGGTACATTTCAGCAGATTTTGTCCATGTTAAAAAGATGAAAGGATAATATAAACAATGTTATGACAATAAACTTGAAAATTTAGATGGAAGATTTTCTAGAAAAATAAACACAACTTACAAAACTTCATACAAGAAGAAACAACTTTTTTTTCTTAACTATAATAAAATGGATCTATAAATTATAACTTTCTACAAAATTCCAGGCCCTGGAAAAAAAAAAAAAGGTAAAGCAAATCTTCCATAATCACTTTCAGAGATTATTTGAGAAGCAAAATATCCCAAAGTGTTTTATACATCAAAAAAATCGTGACACTCAACCCAAAAGGATATAAATAAAGAAAAGAAATAAAGGTCAACCTCAGTCATAGATAAAAAATCCCAACTAATTTATTAATATATAAAAAGATTACTATAAACAATCAAATTTGATTTATTCAAAGACCCTATGTCACCCTCTAGTGGCAGCCTGAAAGGATACATGGGGCCCCATGGCCAGGACCTCATGATTCATGGGGCCTGATTGCTGTGAGGTATGGATTTTACTTGTTCCCAATTGGTGGCCCTGTGTAAACAGCAGAAGGGATCCGTGAGCCACTCATTAGACAGGAGACATTCCTCTTGTGGTAAAGAAGGGTCACCAGAATCCTCAGTGAAGAGAGTTGAATTAGCCAGGGTACCACCAGAGGAACAAAATTAGTAGGATAGATATAGATAGATGATAGATAGATAGCTATACAGAAACAGAGAAATTTATTGCAAGAAATTTGCTTATGCGCTGTGGGAGCTAAAAATAGACAGATGATAGATAATTTAAGATATAGATGATAGATGATAGATAGATAGACAGATAGATAGATAGATTGCAAAGAATTAGGTTACACAATTATGGGGGCTGGCTAGGCAAATCTAAAATTTATAACCAGACAATTGGAAGGACAGGCTGAAAATTCTCCAGCAGGAGTTGATGCTTCAGTCCACAGAAGGAATTTCTTCTTCCTCAGGAAACTTCAGTTCTGTTTTTAAGGCCTTTCAACTGATTGGATCAGGCCCACCCAGGTTACCTCTGGATAATATTCTTAGCTTAAAGCCTATTTATTATAGATGATAATGAGATATACAAAATACCTTCACAGCAGCAGCAGGATTAGTGTTTGTTGAATAACGGAGTGCTATACCTTAGCCATAACCAAGTTGACACATAAGACTTACCATCACATCCCATGCTTTGTCAATTTGGCACCCATATTTAATCTTCTTAAACCATACTTAATCTCCAAATAAAGACAATAACAAAGTTATGCTTCTGCCTAATATGATGCAACTATCTTGCATACAACTAAAAACATGTTAAGCTTTCCACAGAAGAGGATGCAAAGTCCTTGGGCAATGTTCAGTCTTCTCCTTGATAATCATGGAATTTAAATACTGAGATTAAAGTTAACTACTATAAATACATCTTATTTAACATATGATATGAAGATAAGGGAGGAAAACAACAAATATTATGTGTAAATATACATATACATACATTCACATATTCATAGCAAAATAATGCAGAAATACTTATAACAATTACAGTCTTCATTTTGCCACTGGTCACATGATCATAGTTGGTATTTACAACTACCTTCTTCCACTATGCATTTCATATTCCCTTGGCCCTCAGCAAGCACCCCAGCTGGTTGTAATTCTTTGCCTGGTAGAGTGATTGAAACATTCATTCCACAAATTCTGCTTGAATTGAGCTGTTGTAATTTTCCTTGACTTTAATCACAGGATATGGTAGTACTAAGAGATGTCCTAGGGAATTTCCTGTATCCCAGACATACTTTTCCTTTCCTCTAATGTCTTGTAGCAGTCTAATTTTTCCTTAGAGTCTGAATCAATGAACCCAGTCAGTATGGTAACTCCCTTTTTCACCCATTGGTTCAGAGGCATGAGAAACCCAAACTGCTTGGGTGGCAGTATTCATTTCCAGTTTAATGGAATCACTGCTGTGGTCCTGACGGAAACATTCCTCCTTTTGGAACTAAGACCTATAGACCAGTAAAGCATACTAAGGTCACAGGGATAGGAAGCAAACGTTTTCCAGTGAATCGATAGAGGTAATAGTGTGGTGCCACGCTCATTTCCGCTCCTTGATTCCTGGGTTCTTGAATCCTGGCTATGGGAAAAACAGGATGAAATCATGCATTCTGATTTAGAACATATACTGCCTCCAAAACTGGTTGTAGGAGGGTCAAGATGCATCAACTTCTTCTTCACCTTAGAAGAGTTAACTTGACATGCCCTTCACTACTAGGCTCCTAGAAATTTCACTAAGGTCAAAGGCCCCTGAATTTTTGTTGGATTTATTTCCCACCCTCTGACATGCAGATTACCAATATGTCTAGATTAGCTGAGACTTCTTGCTCACTAGGTCCAATCAGCAAAACATCATCATTAAAATGGACTGGTGTGATATCTTGTGGAACAGAAAGGTGATCAAGATTTCTGCAGACTAAATTATAAGTCTGGAGAGGTGATATATCCCTGAGGTAGGACAGTGAAGATGTATTGCTGCCCTTGCCAGCTGAAAGCAAACTTTTGTTTTTATTGTTTTTCTTGGAACCCATCTGAACACCAGATATACCTGGTGTTGGTTAGCAAAAACCATTGGTACAATTGATATTGATGGCACCAAAACAAAAACAGTGACTGGACATGATGGGGAAAGACATTGGGAACAAAAACCTGATATTGGAGAGAAAAATATAAGCCAGTCAGATTCAGTGAGGATGCAAAACCTGATGCAACAAAATCCTTGTACAAAATATAAATTTATTATGAATACCTGGAAGGATAATCTGAGAAAGGAAAAGATAAAAGGAGGCCAACATGGGGCTTCCCTGGTGGCGCAGTGGTTGGGAGTCCGCCTGCCGATGCAGGGGACGCGGGTTCGTGCCCTGGTCCAGGAGGATCCCACGTGCCGCAGGGAGGCTGGGCCCATGAGCCATGGCCGCTGATCCTGCGCATCCGGAGCCTGTGTGTCCTGAGCCTGTGCTCCGCAACGGGAGAGTCCACAGCAGTGAGAAGCCGGCATACCACCAAAAAAAAAAAAAAAAAGGAGGCCATCACGAAGGAGGCAGGAGGAGGGGGAGAGAAATAAAGAGAAGACAAAGATGAAATGAGAGGAAGAAGAAAATACAGCTGAGCACAACAGAGGTGCAGAAGCTTACCTGCCCAAATGGCATTAAAGTCTTGCTATGTGATCTCAACTTCTGGTAGTCTTTACTAACTAACAGGTATTGAGAAAAAAGCATTTACCAGGTCAATAGGTGCATATCAGGTACCAGGGGATGTGTGAATTTCCTCAAGCAACGAAATCACATCTGGAATAGCAGCTGCAATAAGAGTCACCACCTGGTTAAGTTTACAATAATTGACTGTGATTCTTCAAGATTCATTTTTTCTGCACAGGACAAATAGGTGCGTTGAATGAGGGTTTGTTGGAAATCACCAGCCCTACTTCTTTCAGTCCTTTATGGTGGCCGGAGTCTCTGTGTTCCCTCCAGTACTGTGGTCGACTATTTTCCTTGAAAGAGGTAGTTCTAAGTGGCTTCCACTTGGTTTTTCCTACCATAACAACTCCTACTCCACAGGTCATTGAATCGATGTGGGGATTCTGCCAGTTGTCCAGTAGGTCTATTCCAATTTTACATTCCAGAACTGGGAGAAAAACCACATGATGGGTTCTGGGACCCACTGGACTCACTGTGAGGCAGATCTAAGCCAAAATTTCATGGATCATCTGATCTCTTTATATTGACCTCCTCTGACTAGTGTAATAGAGTGATGTCTTTGGTCTCCTGAAATTAGTGTCAGGTCAGAGTCAGTGCCCATAACTCCCCCAAAGTCTGATTCTTTTCACAAGCACAGTCATCCATGTAAATTGTCATAGATCTCTTTGGGGAAACGTGGGGAAAAGATTAACTATAAAAAGTTTGCCAGTTTAGCAGGGCCCTTCCTCAAGGGAATTGCCCCCCCGACGCTTAATTAAAGAGGTTCTGGCTTAGTAAACTGACTCATATCTAGGAATTGATTGAGGGGACAGTGGTCTGTTGATTCAAGTTAGCCCCCTGTTCACTCACCTCAGGACTCTTCTGCTTAAGGGAGGCCATTACAGTTTCTTCAGGCAAAACAAAGTTAACCTCCTCACACAGGGGTCACAGGGATACTTCTAATGGCAAAAAGGACTCGATAGAATTTAGAGTTTCATATCCCTAGTTTTTGTTTTTTGTTTTTTTGTGGGTTTTTTTTGCGGTACGTGGGCCTCTCACTGTTGTGGCCTCTCCCGTTGCGGAGCACAGGCTACAGACGCGCAGGCTCAGCGGCCATGGTTCACGGGCCCAGCCGCTCCGCGGCATGTGGGATCTTCCCGGACCAGGGCACGAACCCGTGTTCCCTGCATCGACAGGCGGACTCTCAACCACTGCGCCACCAGGGAAGCCCTCATATCCCTAGTTTGATTGGAATCTTCCCCTATGTCCCCATTCTAGCTTTCAAGATCTCGTTCTTTCCCAATCAGTGCCCTCATTTTAACAGAAGACGTCTGCAGTGTTGAAAGCGCAGAACAACCCTATCTCCAGCCCCCTCACAATGCAGCTAGCAGTGGTTTCAGGAAATTTCATTTCCTGGAAAATTCCAGATATTTCTAGAAACTTGGCTAGCTTGTCCCTGCACAAGTTGTAGCTGATAACAACAAGCAGTGCAGACTCTCTCCAGCAGAGGGAGCCATTAAACAAGGGCATTCTTAGAAAGCATCATTAGAAAAGTTTTCTTTCTCTATAGTCTTCAAGACCTTGAGGGCAACTCAACATAAGTAACTGATAAATTAGGCAAGAAAGAAAAGACATCCAAACTGGAAAGGAAGAAGTAAAACGCACAGTACTGAAGATGACATGATATTATATACAGAAAACCCTAAAGATTCTACCTACTGTTAGGACTAATAAATGAATTCAGTAAAGTTGCAGGACACAAAATCATATACAGAAATCTGTTGCATTTCTATACACTATTAACAAACTATCAGAAAGAGAAAGTAAGAAAACAATTGCATTTACAATTGTATCATAAAGAATAAAATACCTAGGAATAAATTTAACCAAGGAGCTGAAAGACCTATACACTGAAAATTATAAGACATTGATGAAAGAAATTAAAGAACACAAATAAATGGAAAGATAGTCCATGCTTATGGATTGGAAGAATAAATACTGTTAAAATGTCCCTACTACCAAAGCAATGTGCAGATTCAATGCAATCTCTGTCAAAGTTACAATGTCATTTTTTAGAAATAAAACAAACAATCCTAAAATTTGTATGGAACCATAAAGACTTTGAGTAGCCAAAGCAATCTTGATAAAGAAGAACAGAGCTGGAAACATCATACTCTCTGATTTCAAATTTTATTACAAAGTTATAGTAATCAAAACAGTATGATATTGGCATAAAAATGGACACACAGATCAATGGAACATAATAGAGATCCCAGAAATAAAGCCACACATGTATGATCAATTAATTCACGACAAAGGAGCCAGGAATATACAATGAGGAAAGGACAATCTCTTCAGTGAATGGTGTTGGGAAAACTGGACAGCTACATAAAAAGTAATGAAACCGAACCACTATATTACCTCATACACAAAGTTAACTCAAAGTGAATTAAAGACTTGAATGTAAGACCTGAAACCAAAAATCTCTTAGAGTTAAAAATAGGCAATAAGCTACTTAACATTAGTCTTGGTGATGATATTTTGGATTTGACACCAAAAGCAAATGAAATTTAAAAAAACAAGTGGGACTACATCAAACTAAAAAGCCTCTGAACAGCAAAGGAAACCATAAGCAAAATAAAAAGGTGACCTACTGAATGGGAGAAAACATTTTCAAATTATATACCTGATATGAGGTTAACATGCAAAATATATAAAGAACTCATACAGCTCAACAGCAAAAAAAAAAAAAAATCCAATCTGATTTATAAATGGGCAGAGAATCTAAATAGACATTTTCCAAAGAAGATATACAGATGGCCAATGGATACAATAAAAGATGTTTAACATCACTAATCATCAGGGAAAAGGCAAGTCAAAACCACAAGGAGGGCCTCCCTGGTGGCGCAGTGGTTGAGAGTCCGCCTGCCGATGCAGGGGATACGGGTTCGTGCCCCGGTCTGGGAGGATCCCATATGCCGCGGAGCGGCTGGGCCCGTGAGCCATGGCCGCTGGGCCTGCGCATCCGGAGCCTGTGCTCCGCAACGGGAGAGGCCACAAGAGTGAGAGGCCCGCATACCGCAAAAAGAAAAAAAAAAAAAAAAACCACAAGGATTATCACCTCACACCTGTTAGAATGGCTACTATCAAAAAGTCAAGAAATAACAAGTGCAGGAAAGGATGTAGAGGAAATAGAATCCTTGTGCACTGTTGATGGGAATGTAAATCAGTGCAGTCACTATGGAAAACAATATGGAAGTTCCTCAAAAAATTAAAAATAGAACTATTATACAATCTGGCAATCCCACTTCTAGATGTTTATCCAAAGAAAATGAAAACACTAACTTGAGGGACTTCCCTGGTGGTCCAGTAGTTAGGACTCCGCACGTTCACTGCCGAGGGCCTGGGTTCGATCCCTGGTTGGGGAACTAAGATCCCACAAGCCACGCAGCACAGCCAAAAGAAAAAAAACACTAACTTGAATATGTATCCCCATATTCACTGCAGCATTATTTACGATAGCCAAGATATGGAAACAACCTAAGTGTCCACTGATGACTGAATAGATAAAGAAAATGTGGTATATACACAATAGAATATAATTCAGCCATAAAAAAGAATGAAACTTTGCCATTTGTGACAACACGGATGGACCTTGAGAGTATTATGCTAAGTGAAATAAATCAGACAGAGCAGACAGAGAGAGACAAATATCATATGATCACACTTATATGTGGAATTAAAAAAAAAAAAACCTCCTGGATACAGATACAAAGATCACATTGGTGGTTACCACAAGCAGGGGTGGAAGGTGGGCAAAATGGGTGAAAGAAGCCAGAGGTACAAACTTCCAGTTATAAAACAAATAAATCCTGTGAATGTAATGTACAGCATAGTGGCTATAGTTAATAACACTGTATTACATATTTGAAAGTTGCTAGGTGAGTAGATCTTAAAATTTCTCATCACAAGATAAAATATTTTATAGCTGCGTGATGACAGATGTGAACTAGACTTATTATTATTTCGCAGTGTATACAAATAACAAATCATTATGTTGTACACTTGCAACTAACAATGTTGTATGTCAGTTATACATCAATCATAGAAAAGATGACTGAGGTATTCAGCTATTCAGAAATAGAAAAATAAATATTTTCATGATTTATATTACTTATTTAAATAATATTATTATTTTAAAAATCGTAATGCATGCTTACAATATTACAGAGATACAGTATCTTCTTCAACCATTCAAACCACTCTCTGAGGGTTGTTATCCCCATTTTATAGATGAGGAAACCAAGAGAGAACAAGTCATTTACTGAAGTGTTAGAACTAGAATTTGGATCCATGTTGTCTGATGCAGAGCCTGGACTCTTCAACATGTGGATACATCACTTCTTTTTTTTTTTTTTTTTTTTTTTTGCGGTACGCAGGCCTCTCACTGTTGTGGCCTCTCCCGTTGTGGAGCACAGGCTCCGGACGCGCAGGCTCAGCAGCCATGGCTCATGGGCCCAGCCGCTCCGCGGCATGTGGGATGTTCCCGGACCAGGGCACGAACCCCTGTCCCCTGCATGGGCAGGCGGACCCTCAACCACTGCACCACCAGGGAAGCCCTGGATACATCATTTCTTGAAGAAAAAAGTTTTCCCAAAGATACTTATTCTACACCACCTAAGTGTCTTTATTTAATTTTGTTTTATCCTGTGAGAAACTTTACCAGTGAATATTAATGTGTGAATAATCATCTTTTTAAATCATCTACTGTGAATTTGGTTCAACCAAGAATAATATCCTCCTAATTACTTGTTACTGAGGAAGCAACATTTTGATAGGTAAAACAATCAAAATAAGCATTAGGAAATTTAGGGTCTCCAAGACCAAGAAAGTAGAGCAAAGTGGTCTTTGTCCAGCCATAGAACAATTTAGTCATCTAGAGACTGGAGCAAAACATTCAAAAAGAGAAATAAATTATATAGAGAATAATTTTCTATAACTGTCAAAAAAAGACAGGAACAATAAAGAAAGAAATGGATGGATTTATTGACAATCATATGTAAAATATGTTTACACCATAACAAAAATTTAAAGACAAATAACATGGAAAACATTTGCAATGTATATGTAAAACAAGGAGTTATAGCCTTGATATATAATGGGCTCTTTCTTTCAGCTTAAAAAAAACAGTAGAAAAGTGGAAGAAAACATGAAGTAACAGTATGTGAAAGAAGAAAATACAGTCAATAACATTTGAAAAAATTCTTATTTGTATAAATAGCCCATCTGAGAGCATTGACTGTCTCTCCATTTGTTTGTGAGAAGAGGCACAGTTGATACAAAGGCACAGAATAAAACATAAAAGCATAAACAAAAACCTACCAAAGTATGTATCTAACCACATCAAATTATTTCAGCAATTTCCAAATCTTATTTTATTTTTTCCTAAATAAGTCACCTTAATATGTACTAGAAGTCCTCATTGTATAATTGATACTAGATAAAGTCCACTTGTACAAACTAATGTAAAAGAAAGACCAACATTTCTTAATAAATGGTGGGGCAGGGGAGTTCAGTAAGCTTTATCTTGAAAAAAAATGTTTTGAAAATAAGTTTATCTTATACTTCCAAGATTTAAGGGGCTTCCCTGGTGGTGCAGTGGTTAAGAATCCGCCTGCCAGTGCAGGGGACATGGGTTCGAGCCCTGGTCCAGGAAGATCCCACATGCCACGGAGCAACTGAGCCCGTGCGCCACAACTACTGAGCCTGTGCTCTAGAGCCTGTGAGCCACAGCTACTGAGCCTGTGTGCTGCGTGCACGCAGAGAGTGCACTTTTCATATGAGAGATTTATTTTCTGCTTTCACAGAGACAGACAGGAGATTCAAATTGATCTTAAGTAACTTTAATTCAAAATAGTCAATATCCATTGAGGTATATTTGGGGGCAGTTTGTCCTGGGCCCAAATGATAGCCTGCATGTAATTAATTTTTCTGAGCATTTCCAATTCCATAGAAAAAATGTGTATTCACTCAGCGTTGGTTAGCATGTTCTCTATATGACAATTAGTCAACCATTATTTTACTATTGTTTTTGTGCTCATTCTAAGATTAAAATCGTATCCTTGACTTCATGTTGTCTCATATATTTTAGTACTTTACCACTCCCAAGAAATACTAGAACCCTAGAACACTTTAACTCAAATTACTCCTTTCCCAACATTTTATTTTTGTCATGCATCTAATTCTAGTTTTACTCTTTGCACTTCCCAAGGTATTTTTATTACTGCTTTGTATAATCGATATTAATTTATATTACCCTTTCCATGGCTTTTCATTTCTTGGCCACATTTCCATGTTTCTATCTGAAATCATTTTCCTCCTGCTTGAGGAATTCCTTTTAATGTTGCTTTCAGTGTAGATTTGGGGGTGATAAATCCTTTTATGTTTTACATAAATGTCTTTGTGCTGCCTTCACTTCTGAAACGTATCTTCACTTGTTATAAAAATCTAGGTTTTCTGTTGTTTTCTTCCACCACTTTAAAAAAATATTATTTTCTCATTGTTTCCATTATAAAGGCACTGGCCATTCTTACTATACCTCCTTCTTTTTGCTGCTTTTTCTTTTTAACTTTGCCTTTAATTTGCAGTAGTTTTACTATAACGTTCCTAGGTATCATTTTCAAAAGTCTATCTTGTTTTAAATTTGCCAAGCTTCTTTATTTTTTCCCCAATATTTATTTATTTATTTATGGCTGTGTCAGTTCTTAGTTGCACCACATGGGATCTTTCATTTGTCTGTTTGTTTGTTTTACCTCTTGGTACAATAAAAGGATTTTTGCTTGACTGTTTTCACTGTAATTATACATATATAAAATATGAAACCTTCTTCCAGATAATATTCACATTATCCTCTGGTAAGTATTAGATTCTATAGATATTGTCTTAATCCAACAGTGACTGAGTTGATTAAGTCTAAACTGCAGTTTCTGCAAAATTCTATCTACCTTTTTCCTACCATTTCACCACTTCTTCTTTATCCTAGCACCTATGACTAAATCTTCTAGAAATTCCATCTGAGATCCTGGATAATTACTAAAGCTCTTTTTCCTTGTTGGAGACTGAATCTAAATTTTTTTCTCCTCAACACCACATGACTGTCACAACTCCACTCTGCTTTTCACATTTTTCTTCTTAGTCTCTTTCCCTGTGAAGTTTAATAATTTGGCAAATGGCTTGAAGAAAAAATATTAATCTCACTTCTTTGGTCCTCTTTTGTCTTCAGGATTTTGGCCTTTCAAGTGGATTGGCAGAAATTTTTATCTCACCTAGGAGAGTGCCTGCTAGCCATGGCCCTCTGCCCAGATTCTGAGCAGGTGACCCTTCACCAAAATACCTCCAGGAGACGAGTGACTCCCAAAACGTTTACTCACCTCTCTGAATCTTTTCTGTTCCTCCAGTTACCTTAAAAACTTTTCAGTGCCTTTAAAATTTGTTTGTTTGTTTGTTTGAATCTGGCTCTTCTAATTATTCTCAGCATCAGGTTGCTCTCTCTCAACTTGCATTATTATAGACAGAAGTACATATGAACTTGCACGTTTATCCTTTTACATCATTTCATGATTTTGTTGTCAAAGAGAAAAGGAAGTAACCTTAATAAATTTCACATTTTCTTGGAATTCCCAAACAGCTGACAGAACTAATAACATTACTTTTACCATTATTATCATGGCATGACAACATAAAGCTACTGTTTATTATCACTTACCGTGATCCAGAAACATGGACAGAAGATTTAAATATGTCTTATTTAATTGGTCAAACTACATAATGAGGCTGATATTATTACTTTTATTTTAAGATGAACTCCTTGAGTGAGGGACCAAGTAAATTTGTTCTAAATTCACAGTTAGTGACAGAGTCCACGATTAAAAGATCTGATTTGGAAATTAGTTTGAAATTAAGGCAGTAAATAAAGGTCAGTGTTAACTCAGTGTTGAATCTGTTACTATAAAATCTTTCAGTTTCACAGTGCTGTAACCGTTCCTCATTCTGAGAAAAGGAAACTGAAAACTAAGTGGCCGGATAATGATATGGTTATTCACTTGCCATTTATCACATATTTTTGAAGCTTAATACATTTGAGTCACCAGGCCTCATGGTGGATTCTGAGTGTAGAATAATGAAAAGATAATAGTCACTTCCTTTGAGGAACTTAATAGAAAACGGAATAGTTAAGTGGGTATATATGATTCATTGTGACAAGTTATTGATACAAAAGGCAGGGGAATGAGTTATTATGAGAGCACTTAATGAGATACCAAACCAAGGGAAATTTTCCGAAAGAAGTGTTAAATAAATTTGCAAACTGAAGACTTGAATAGGCATTGGCTAAATGAAAAAGTGAGGCATTTGAGTTTGAAAGGTGAAATGTTCCAGTTGAAGGGAACTGCAAAAGAGAAGAGAATGTATATAGCACAGTTGGAAAACCCCTTGACATTTAAGACGGCTCAAGCACAAATTATAAAAGAAGTATGAGAAAAGAACTTTCCAAATAACACAAAGGCTCTTTATTAAACTATGCAAATTTTGTAATTCCTACGCCTTATCGTCCTGTTTACTTTCTTATGAAAACCTATATCCGATACCTGATACCACGCGTAAGATACAGTGACATGTTTTTACATGGTTCCTCGGGAGTTGCAGTGTGCGGGGAGAAAGTACACAGAGTGCTGTTTTAATTTCACTGAGGAAAAAAATTTTTTAGCAGGTGCCAGAGAATCTAGGACAGCTAGTGCTCAAAAAACCCTAATTCTCTGGTGGGTTTTGGGAAAAGCATTTTTAAAGGGGGGTGTCAGGGTGTGTGGTCAGCTTGATTCTGATTGGTTGATAGTCAGGTAACAGGGAGGTGTCGCAGGGGTTAACATTATCAGTCCTTGGGCTCCAGTAGGTCTGGGGGCCAGTAGTCATGGTCATCAAGTAGTTAACTTCTGCCATTTGGTGGGGGGGTTTAAGCATCTGTAAAACACCTCAGGAAATGTGCATCAGATACTACCATCTAGGTAATTCAGAGAGGAGCTAAAGGTTCTATGACTGCCATATGGCTGATTACTGTCTAAATTGTTACCTGGCCCAACTGCTGTTTTTGTCACTACATGTTCATGTCCTTTCAGTCATTAATTCTTGAGCCAGCCTTTTGTGACTCAGGAGAGGCCTGGGAGACTATGCCTTTTCTCCAAACAAGAGGCAGGCAGAGGACATGGGGGGAGGGGTCTGTCCCAGGAAGACCCCATAATGGCCTGCTCAGTCACAACTATTCATGCTGGCTTAAGGAAATATTATGAACTTTACTTTTCTTTTTTGATTTTTTTTTTTTTTTGTGGTACGCGGGCCTCTCACTGTTGTGGCCTCCCCCTGGCCTCTCCCATTGCGGAGCACAGATTCCAGATGCGCAGGCTCAGCGGCCATGGCTCACAGGCCCAGCCGCTCCGCGGCATGTGGGATCTTCCCGGACCGGGGCACGAACCCGTGTCCCCTGCATTGGCAAGCAGACTCTCAACCACTGCGCCACCAGGGAAGCCCCTTGAATTTTTTTTTTATACAGCAGGTTCTTATTAGTTATCTATTTTATACATATTAGTGTATGTATGTCAATCCCAATCTCCCAATTCATCCCACCGCTCCCGGTGAAGCTTTGGTCTGGAGAGTATCTACTACCTTTTTCTTCAGGGCTCAGGTAAAGCTATATCCCTCAAGAATAGAACACTGGCCAGAGGCTCTTTTGATTGGCCAGTGCCTGGGTTTAAATGTTCTGAATACCAGTGTTCCTTCAAGGGTAGGAGAAATGGTATACTTCATCCTAGTGTATCATGAAAAGGATCTGAGAGAAATGAGTGAAGCCCACTTGATCTCAGAGAGACAGCAGACAGCGGTGGCTTGAAGCGAGATCTTAGTTCCCTGCCCAGGAATTGAACCTGGGTAGCCTGGATGAAAACCAGGAAACCTAGCCACTAGTCCACCAGAGGCTAGAGGCTAAACAAAATTCCCCTCGTTCTTGCCCCATTGAAAAATGCATTTCTCAAGGAGGCAAAAACTGTAAAGCCAGGTACAAAGTTTATTGTCAGAGACACAGCACAAGTGGGAGAGCACAGAGAGAAACAGTTTGTTTAGTTAAGACAGAAACAAGGCAGAGATGCACACCCGGAGAGCAAGGGTGTGGGCATCCTTCCTGATGAGGAGGAGTGCAGTAAAGAGGCGGTTAAGTACCTTACACAGGGCAGTTCTTCCGGGTCTTTGTTTATCTTTTGCCAATTATCTTGTTTCTTTTTCCACACCTGACCTGCCCTAAGACCCTCTCCAACATGTATGCGCAACTTTTTTCCAAGATGGATTCCAGCCCAGAGGCCTATGGGGGGCCTTGGCATCACATATTATGGGGTGGTGCCCCCCCTTTTTCACCGCCAAAGACCCTTTCTGTGCATGTGCAGTTGGGGATGCCTCCTTTGCCCCAAGGATAGGAAATATGTGACCTCTTGATCTTTTGCTCAAACAGCGCTTAGCCCCTCTCTGTCCTTGCCATGACTGCTACCTTAAAGTGTCGACAGGAAACAAAGTCCAGCTATTTACCCTGTTCCTGTTGTTATTTCTGTCTCAAAGTGCAGACAGGAAGTTGGTCATAAATAGCTCGCCTGGAGCCCACTTGCCTCCTCTCTCAAGAAATGTAGGGGGCTTCCCCGGTGGTGCAGTGGTTGAGAGTCCGCCTGCCGATGCAGGGGACACGGGTTCGTGCCCCAGTCCGGGAAGATCCCACATGCTGCGGAGCGGCTGGGCCCGTGAGCCATGGCCGCTGAGCCTGCGCGTCCGGAGCCTGTGCTCCGCAACAGGAGAGGCCACAACAGTGAGAAGCCCACATACTGCAAAAAAAAAAAAAAAAGTTAGTTACAATATGGCTTTGATAAAATGACAAGGAAAAGAGCTTCCTGCTGAGGGCTGTTTTCTGCAAAGAGCTGCTTACATGCAGGAGACTCCTCTGTCTTATCACCCACCTCAGACTACTAACCTCAAATTACCAGACGATCAGATCTCTTCCCTAGTTTCCGCTTCAGTAATCTCGTAAACAAACTGTGAACAAGATAACATTGAAAGAAAGGTCACAGGAAGTCAACAAGCCTGCAGGACAAGTCTGCACACAGTGGAGGATGGCGATGATTCTGACCCTCCATCTCAATGATTAAGGAGGTTGCTTCCTTTTATCCCTTTAAAAACTTTCATGGCCAAACAGAATCTTTGGAGGTGGTTCTGGGGGACACTGAGTCCACCATCTCCCCAGATTACCAGCATTCTGATTAAAAGCAACTTTCCTTTCTACCAACATTTGCCTCTGTCCAGTATTGGTTTTTGGAGCAGTGAGCAGTGGGACCTAATTTGGTAACACTATTTTTTAATTAAACTTTAAAAAACTTTTCAGATCATTTTACATTCACATGCAGTTGTAAGAAATACTACAGAAAGATCCAATGTCCTTTTTACCCAGTGTCCCCCATGGTAACATCTTAAAAACTACAGTATGAAATCACAACTAAGATGAAGACACTGACATAGTGGAGATGCAGAATGATTCCATCACCCCATAGATCCATCCTCTAGCTCCTTCATGGCCACACTCCCCTTTCCTCTCCCTTCACCCATCCCTTGCCCCTGTTCTTCATCTCTATAATTTTGTCATTTCAAGAATGTTATAAAAATAAAATCAAACAGTATGTAAACTTTTGTGATTGGCTTTTTGACTTTTAACATTGATTCAACCATATTGTTCCATGTATCAACAGTCCATTCCCTTTTTATTGCTGAGTAGTATTCCTTTGTGTGGTTGTAACAGCCTTTGCTTAATCATTCATCCATTGCAGAACATCTGATTCTTTACAGGTTTTGGCTATTACAAACAAAGATGTGTGTTTAGTATTAAAAGAAACTGTCAGTGTCACAACAAGATGACAAAACAGGAGGTTCTGGACTCTTCTTTCCTGCCACAATACACCAGTTCAACAGCCACACATAGATTAATTCCTTTGTGAGAAATCCAGAAGCTGGTAGAGAGGCTTCTTTACCCTGGATGAGTGTGAAACTAATCACATCAAAACTGGTAGAAAATGCTGACAACAATTTTTCACCACATTCCCCATCCCGCGAGCCTCTACATATAATCAGGAGGGCATGTCCTGCTCCCAGATTCCCCCGAGGAGCAAAGGGTTTGGTCTGCACATCTAGTACCCCAACTTTTCCAGGTGCTGCCTGAGGGGCTGGGCATACCTAATACCCTGAGGACTGCAAAGAACAAAGGGGTGTTGTTTTTTATTTTAATTGCAGTATAGTTGGTTTACAATGTTGTGTGTGTATAGCACAGTGATTCAGTTGTACACATATATATTCTTTTCAGATTTTTTTCCCTCGTATGTTATTACAAAATATTGAGTATAGTTCCCTGTGCTATACAGTAATTCCTTGTTGGTTATCTATTTTATATACAGTAGTGTGTATATATTAATCCCACCCCCTTAATCTATCCCTCCCCCTGCTTCCCCTTTGGTACCCATAAGTTTGTTTTCTATGTCTATGGGTCTCTTTCTGTTTTGTGTAATAAGTTCATGTTTACCTTTTTTTTTAGATCCCACGTATAAGTGATATCATATGGTATTTGTCTCTGCCTGACTTATTTCACTTAGCATGTTAATCTCTAGGTCCATCCATGTTGTTGCAAATGACATTATTTCATTCCTTTTTATGGCTGAGTAATATTCCATTGTATATATGTACCACATCTTCTTTATCCATTCATCTGTCGATGGACATTTAGGTTGCTTCCATGTCTTGACTATTGTAAATAGTGCTGTTATGAACATTGAGGTGTCTGTATCTTTTCAAATTATAGTTTTCTTTGAATAGATGCTCAGGATTGGGGTCGCTGGATCCTATGGGAACTCTAGCAAAGGGGCTGTTTTAAATGAGCATGAGGGCACTTCCCACAGCTCCTCCCTTCATCTCAGTGCAGAATGAAAAGATGATAAAACCCACTCCCAGCTTTTCATTAGAAGAAGTTGGACTGCACAACTTGTACCACAACCTTTTTGTCTGCTACCCAAGGATCTGGTTTCTAATTTGCCTGTCTCAGAGAACTAAGGAGACTCAGCATATGCTAATCCTGCTGGAACCTAGCATCCTCTAAACTCCTGGGGGCCACCAAGAAAAAAGACAGAGGTTTGGATGAACAAAAGTTTAAAACATTGTATATGAATACGATGGAATATTATTCAACCTTAGATAAGAAGGAAATCCTGAAATATGCAACCACATGGATGAATCTTGAGGACATTATGAGAACTGAATTAAGCCAGTCACAGAAGGACAAACACTGCATGATTCCAGTTACCTGAGGTAGCTACAGTAATCAAACTCATAGAAGAAAAGAACAGGATGGTGGTTGCCAGAAACATGGGTAGGGAAAAATTGGAGTTGCTAATCAACATGTATAAGATTTCAGTTATGCAAGATGAATAACTTTTAGATATCTGCTGTACAACCTTGTGCCTGTAGATAAAAATACTATACTGTATACTTAAAAATTGGTTAAGAGGGGGTCTCCTGTTAAGTGTTCTTACCACAAAAAATTTTAAAAATTGTCAAACTATTTTCCAGAGTGTCTGTAATATTTTATATTCCCATCAGCAATGTATGATCCAGTTTCTCTGCATCCTCATCAGAATTTTGCATTGTCATTCTTTTTTTTTAAAGTAATTCTGGCATGTATATAGTTACTTATCACTGTTGTTTTAATTTGCATTTCTCTAGTGGCTGATGACCATGAGCATCTATTCTTGGTCTTATTTGCCTTCTGTACATTCTCTTCTGGAAAATGTCTGTTCATGTCTCTTGCCCATTGTGTGGTGAAGAATTAACTTTACTCAAAGTGAGGTCTGACCCTTTGTCCCAGTTCCTGGAGGTAACCTCTAAACCTTTGGATTTTCCCAAGTAATAGGAACATCCTGGCTAGATAGCATGGACAAAGAATGACACCGGCCATTTCAGTAAACAAAGGATGCTGTGGCCATAAATCCATCAGTCACTTCAGCCGCCTCCAGCAGTGCATCCTGAGAGGAATCCAGAAAGAAGAAAAACAGGATGCTGGCCCTAGATAGTTAAGATGCATATCAAAGGAATAATTTCAATGAGCCCAGACTCTTGCATCTTCCCATACATAGAAAAGCACTAAAATTACTCATTTGAGATGTCTGGGTTTTATGTGGTTAGCAGTAACCTTTTGATGTTCAACTACATGGTCTTTTTTTTTTTCAGCAAAAACTCATATATTCTGGCTTCTCCCTTACCTCTTACCCCTTACCCCTTACCCCTTTGGAACAGTCCCTCAGAGCTATCTAAGAGGCTGCCAACTGTGGGCTATAGTCCTCAGTAAGTCTGTTGAATAAAACAGAAGTCTCAACTTTTAGGTTATGCATATTTTCCAGTCAACAATAGTTTATGCTAATGTGAGGATAGTCACATCAGAAAGAACAACCATGTGAGTACATGTGAGAAGAGGGTTGGGGCTTTGAGTCACATGATATTAGCCTTATGTTCATGAGTGAGAGGAGACTATACCAAAGTCAATTGTTTTCCATGACACCAAAAATGAGCCAGCAAAATGTGGAATTAAAAGCAAAATATCATTTATTTTTATTAGCACCCTAAAAAATGAAATGCTTAGGTATAAATCTAACAAAATATGTTCAAGTTCTATATGAGGAAAAGTACAAAACTTGGAAGAACAAAATCAAAGAACTAAATAAATGGAGAGATACTCTATATTTACAGATAGGAAAACTCAATATTGTCAAGATGTTAGTTCTTCCCAAAATGATCTATGGATTCAATATAATCACAATTAAAAATGCAGCAAGTTATTTTATGGATTTTGACAAAATAATTCTAAAGTTTATATGGAAAGACAAAAGACCCAGAATAGCCAACCCAATATTGAAGGAGAAGAAAATTGGAGAGCAGACCCTACTCGATGTCAAGACTTACTATCTAGCTATAGTAATAGAGACAGTGTGGTGAAATAAGACAAATAGATCAATGGGACAGAATAGATAGACCAGAAACAGACTCTCATAAACGTAGTCAACTGAACCTGGACAAAAGAGCAAAGACAATACAATGGAGAAATGATGATAGAACAATTGAACATCCACATACAACAACAACCCAAAAATGATCTAGATGCTGATCTAACACCCTTCACAAAAAAATAACATAAAATGGATCATAGACCTAAAGGTAAAATGCAGAACCATAAAACTCCTAGAAGATAACATAAGAGAAAACCTAGATGCCCTTGGGTAGGATGATGTCTTTTTAGCTACAATATCAAAGACACAATACATGAAATAAATAATTAATAAGCTGGACTTCATTAAAATAAAAAACTTCTGTTCTGCAAAAAGGCAATATGAAGAGAATTAAAAGCAAACCAGACTGGGAGAAAATATTTGCAAAAGACACATCCACTAAATGACTGTTATTCAAAATATATATACAAAGGACACTTAAACTCAACCTTAACAGACACCTCATCAAAGAAGATATGCAGGTGGCAAATAAGCATATGAAAAAGATGTTTCATATCATATGCCATCAGGGAAATGAAATTAGAATAATGAATAATGATGAGGTACTACTACACATCTTTTATGGTCAGAATCTGGAACACTGACAACAACAAATGCTTACAAAGGTATGAAGCAACAGGAACTCTCATACATTGCTTTTGGGAATGTAAAATGATACCATCTCTTTGGAAAGAGTTTGGTGGTTTCTTACACAACTAAATAAATATACTGGTGCTATGATTTAGCAGTTGCACTCCTTGGTATTTACCCAAAGGAGCCGGAAACTTCTGTCCACATAAAAATCTGCACAAGGATGTTTTTAGCAGCCTTATTCATAATTACTAAAATTTGGAAGCAATCAAGAGATCTTTCGTGGATGAATGGATAAACTGTGGAACATTCAGACAAAGAAATGTTATTCAGAGATAATAAAAAATGAGCTACCAATTCATGAAAAGACATGGAGAAAACTTAGATGCATATTACTAAGTGAAAGAAATCAATGTGAAAACGCTGTATGACGCCAGTTGTATGATATTCTGGAAGAGGTAAAACTATGGAGACAATAAAAAGACCAGTGGTTACAGGGGTCAGGGAATGGAGGAAGATAAATTGACAAAGCAAAAAGGACTTCGAGGGCAGTGAAATTGTAACTGTGCATATATGTCGATATACTTTTGTCCAAACCCATAGAATGCACAACACCAAGAATAAACACTTAAGTAAACTGTAGACTTTGGGTGATTATAATGTGTCAGTGTAGGTTCATCCCTGGTGAAAAATGTACCATTCTGGTGGGTGTTATTGATAATGCAGGAGCTATGTATGTGTCTGGTTAGGGGGTATATGCAATGTCTCTGACCTGTCCTCTCAATTTCATTGTAAACCTGAAATTTACCTAAAAGAAAATCTTTTTTTTAAAGTTATCTATTTTCTAGTTGGATTTTTTATTATTGAGTTTGGAGAGTTTTCTATATTCTAGATACTAGTCCTTTGTCAGACAACTTATGTGCCAAATCTTCTCCCAGTTTCTAGCTTGTCTTTTCATTGTCTTCACAGGGTATTAGGCAAACAAAAAAAGTATTTAATTTTGACGAGGTGTAGTTTATTAATTTTTTCTTTTATGAATCATGCTTTTGATGTCAGGTCTAAGAATTTATTGCCTTGCCCTATATCCAAAGATTTTTCTCCTATGTTTTTTTCTAAAATCTTTCTAGTTTTATGTTTTCGATTTAAGCCTAGAGTAGCTTTGGGGCTAATATTGGTTTCAGATGTAAGGTTTAGGTCAAAGTTCATTTTTTGCCAGAGGATGTCCAAGTGCTCCAGCATCATTTACTTACTGAATTGCTTCGGTACCCTTGTGAAAATTCAGTTGGTCATATTTATGTGGGTCTATTTATGGGTCCTCTGTTCCTTTGTATTAATCTATGTGTCCAGCACTCTGCCAACATGGTTTAATGACCTTAGCAATGTAGTAAACCTTAACATCATATAAAATGAGTCCCTCCAATTTGTTCTTTTTCAAGATTGTTTTGTTATTCTAGGGCCTATGTCTTTCCGTTTGAATTCTGGAATAAGTTTTTCTGTAGTCTATGTCTATGAAAATCCTTCTGGATTTTAACATAAATTGCATTAAACCTATAGATCACTTTGGGAAGAACTGATATTTTCACTATGTTAAGTCTTCAAATCCACAAACATAGTCTGTACCTCCATTTATCCAGTTTTCTTTCATTTTTTTATCAGCATTTTAAAATTTCAGCATGCATTTCCTGAATGTGTTTTAATTTTGTACATAAATATTTCACTTTCTTTGGAATGACAGGTGATATTGTGTTTCTCATTTGTTTCCACATCTTAATTGTTAGTATATAAAAAGTGATTAACTTTTGTGTCTTGAACTTGTATCCTGCAACCTTTCTGGACTCATTAATTCTAGGAGGCTTTTGTTTTGTTTTTTATATTTTGGAGAGGCAGTGACACAATTATATTATATGACTCTGATTAGCATTAGGAGTTTGGGTGGTACACTGAGAGTAAAGGAGAAGTCATTAAAAGATTTTATTTAAAGGAGTGACCCGATCACACTTTGGATTAGAATAATCCATCTGGTTACAATATAACGAATGAATCAGAATGAGTTTAAAGGGGAAGAATGGGTAAGTCCCAAATTATGTAGACGTTTTTCCAGGTACTTTTGCAGGCTTGTTCCTGTGAAGAAATGTTTTCCTCATGAGCTGTGAATGATTAATTCAACCAGTAGTGATTTCTACTGAAGCACTAGAAATTGATTTATACAGCTCGCTGACTTCCTGCTGGTGGCAGCAGGAAAGTGACAATGGATTTACCATCACTTAGACATTCCCACACTGGTAGCAGAATATTTGCTGTTATTTTTACTTTTATTTCCATAGAGCAATAATGGAAGAAAAACTATTTATTAAATATTTACTAAGTCAGATATAGTGACAAGAGACTTTCATCTGTTACCTCATTTGAATCTTAAAACTAGCCAGTGAAACTGTTAATCATACACACACACACATGTATATAAATTTTTTTTCTGGTTGAAGTGTGATTTTATTTCAGATTGAAACTAGAGTTAAGGTCTATGAAATATAGAAACATTAGCATTTAGAAGAAAAAATTCTCTTATGTCAGAAAGTCATCTCAATTTGTACAGAATATCCTTCTTAATATTATTTAGACTTACTTGTACCCCTCCCCACCCAAGATTGACAATTTTGTCAGGAACTGTGAAGGTTCTGAGACTGCTTTGTCTGCATGCTCCCTAGTGAGTTTGGTATAGTTTCATATCCATCAAAGGTTTGATTTCAACATGTTTTCTTTTTTTTAATTAATTTTTATTGGAGTATAGTTTCTTTACAATGTTGTCTTAGTTTCTGCTGTACAGTAAAATGAATCTGTTGTACTTATATCCTCTCTTTTTTAGGTTTCCTTCCCATTTAGCACAGGGAACTCTACTCTTATATTTATTTTCCATGGGAAGAAACTCTGCTTTGAGGGGCTATGTAATTTATAAAGGTCACAGCTAAGAAACAGAATTCATGCTTTAGATACATGGCTTGGAAAATAGTTTGTAAAAGAATACTAGGTCAGTTAGGGTCACAGTTTGACTCAAATTTCATTTGTAAGTTAGTTACACTAACTTAAACTTTCATTTGTAAGTTTATCAATATAAAATCTTTTCTTTTTTTTACTTTCCAGATTTCTGTAGAAATTTAGCTTTCTTTATGAGAAAGTTAGCAGAAACTAAGCTAAGGTAAGCAAATAGTCAGGATCTCATAGTCATGAAGATATATCCACAGGTATATTTAGAACACATGCTGTACTTGAGGCATTGTATTGGGTTGGCCAATAAGTTCGTTGGGGTTTTTCCATCTCACAAAACCTGAACGAACTTTTTGGCCAACCCAATACTAGTCTCCAAGGACACAGAAGTGAACTAGACATAGTCCCTGCTTCTTAGAAAACCTGAGATAAAATGAACTGTAAGCCAAAAAGCATCCAATACATAATCTCAAGTATATATAATAATAAAAATATATAATATATATAAATATACACAAAATTGCATAGAATTACAAGAGGAAACTGACAAGAAAGACAAATAGCATACAATATCGCTTACATGTGGAATCTAAAAAATGTGTACAAATGAACTTATCTACAAAACAGAAGCAAACTTATGGTTAACAGGTGGTAAGGGGGTGGGGAGGGATAAATTGGAAGATTGGGATTGACATATACACACTACTATATATAAAATTGATAACTAATAAGGACCTACTGTAAAGCACAGAGAACCCTACTCAGTACTCTGTAATGGCCTATATGGGGAAAGAATCTAAAAAAGAGTGGATACATGTATATGTATAATTGATTCACTTTGCTGTACACCCGAAACTAACACAACATTGTAAATCAACTAGACCCCAAAAAGCTTTTTTTTTAAAAAAAGAAGCAGCTGACGAATACACCAATGAGATGGGAGAAATGGAAGTACATAAAGAGAGAGGATGCATTATAAATTGCTATTTCATCCTTTTTGGGACTCATCAGTACAGTGTGGCTAATGCAGTAAAAATTTAAAACATTTTGTTTCTAAAACTCAACTGTATATAAGCAGTTCTGAGGTTGGGTATTGAATGCCTAATGAGTAGAATTAACTAACTATTTGTGATTTAATTGGGATAAAAACAGGATTTTTAAAATCCAATAAAGGGTAAACAAAAGATTGGTATTTGTTTATAGGTATAATATTTATTTAGCACACGGTAATTTAAAACATAAACACTAAGAATTAAAGTGTAAAAAGCACTTTTTCAGTGTTTCTAATGTTTTAAAATACAGAGTCTAAAATAAATATTAGTTTTAGTACTTTTTTTTTTTTGTGGCTGTGCCAGGTCTTAGTTGCGGCACTTGTGATCTTCAAACTTTGTCGAGGTATGCAGAATCTTTAGTTGCGGCATGCGGAATCTTTAGTTGCGGCATGTGGGATCTAGTTTCCTGACCAGGGATCAAACCCAGGTCCCCTGCATTGGGAGCATAGAGTCTTAGCCACTGGACCACCAGGGACGTCCCTAGTCTTAGTACTTTTTAAAATTTCCCTATATATTTTTAACTGACAGAGAATTTTGAATGTGTTAACCAATTGTATCTTTTCTCATTGGTTATTAAAATCATTTTGCATGGTTTCAGCTCTCATAGTCATTTTTATGGTCCCCTGTGTACAAATACAGGGCTGTCTGTATAGATAAAGAGGAATTCGTTCATATTTATCGGGTTCAAAATATAAATATCAACTCATATTACTTAACACCTACTTAATTTAGAATCCTGCTCTTCCAAATCCCTATATTACATCATTCAAGGATAGCTTGCCTCTTTGCTGTTAACAAGTATTACAAATGCACATTGGTGGTATTTTTGGCAGGCCAAGAAATACAGCAGCAACTATATATAGCAATTTATAATGCGTCTCTTGGAGATGGTGTGTGAAATTCCCTAAAAAGTCCTTAAAGTATTTAAGTCCATGGAGACATGATTATTTGTCTTGCTGCAAATCCAGTTTCTATCTGTGTAGCTCCTGGCACTACTAAGTCCAACGTCATTCAGGTAGGCACATTCCCCAACTCCTTTGATAAGAAATCTAAAACCAAACACAAAAATATTAAAAAAGCATAGGTTGGACAGACATCTACGTTCATTCCTCCTCTGTATTCTTCAGCACCCCTACTCCAGGTATTTTTAATGTGAGCAAGAGAAAAGTGAAAATCTGTCATTCATATGGCTTCTTCGTAAATATATACCATGTCTGTATTTCATTCCTTTTCTATTCTCAAAGTCCCTGCTTGACTATCAGAAGATTATCATCATCCATACCAAATCCAGTTATGTTGTTTATCAGGTATTTAACTAGTGCTTTTGCTGTTGTAGCCAAGTGAACTGCTGCCATCAGCGGTGATAAAAGAAATGATCACATTTTGAGATATAGGGAAGTCATTCTGGCTTATACATGAGTTAACTTGAATTTTATGCTATCTAAAATAGCCTGTTTGTGGCCTATCAAACATACATTTGTACATCCACTTTAATTATTAAAGAAAAGGGCACATTGACCAGAAGTAAAGAATGACCATGTTAAAAACAAAGATTAAATGCCCCTCTTCTTGGGACACCAATGCTGGTCCTCCTTCAATGATAAGACTCCCTTCCCAGGGGCCAAGGCCATACTGGCCGGCTGTGTACATGCTGGTCTTTTTTTTTTTTTTTTTTTTTCAATTTGAAACCTTGAAGAAATGTAACCCTGACTTGTTTAATGTTCTCTGTTCTGACAAGATATTAAATATAAAATATAAAACTCTGCTGGAAACGCTGCTTCTCTGGAACAGTTTCTCAGAGTAATCTGCGAAGCAGGCTTCCGGGCTAGTCCTCAGCTTGGCTCAAATAAAACTCTTTTCTATTCTTATTATTGACTGTTTATTGATTACATCCATTGTCAGTGGTCTTCAGTGAAGATTATTTTCAGTGTTCTCCTCACCTGTTTCATACAAGTGTGAAAATAAAACTATTTACTTAATAGTAAATTCTTAAAACGGCTTAGCTTTGATTGATGGAAGTGATTGGGCCCTTATATTTTATCTGCTCCAATGTAATGGTTAAATTCAAAATACCCCCACTGAAGTGTTCACAATCCAAGGTATATTACTAAGTTCCTTCCAGAAAAAATTTAGGGGGGATTCCCATTGGTTCCCTGACGACCTCCCTTTTGTGAATGGACGCAGCCGCTGGGAGAGTGGACTGAGGGTCTGTGGATATCAATGCCTCAGTGGCTTTTTAGGATTGTAGGACCCCTGCTGTGCATCAGCTGTTCCCTCTACATTCTAAATAGGGATTTCAGCACAGTTTAAGTCAGTGGATGAAAGTGGAAAAACTATGTCAAATGTCATCATCATGCTAAAGATTTTAATTGAAATCACAATAAGTTTTTCCAAAGGCACAGCTAATAAGTGGAAGAGCATATAAAGAATTTCTATTTTGTACCTCATAGAGCAGTAAGCCTTCCATGCTATTAAATTTACTTTCCCATAAACACAACCCACACGCATAACCACATGTAAACACAATAGAAGGAAAAGAAGACTAAAAACGTACGTGACATTATATTCAGTGCTGTCTGTCCATTTCCAAACATGATGTGATGATTCTCTTCTAAGGCCAATCCAATGGTCAGAAGGGCCTTTATATCTTTTCAGGAAGTTCTATTATAAAACACAGAAAGTAAAAACACGTGTCTCTTTCAAGTTACTCTTGAGTCTCTCTTCCCTCCAGTCTTCTCTCTTTGGGTGGCAGCCTGGTATAATTGAAAAGCTTAGACTTTGGAGGGAGACTAGTCCCCACTTCTCAGCTTACGTCACTCAAATATCTCTAATCCTAAATTACATTAAAGTGACCATACATCCCAATTTGGGAAAGTCCCAGGTTATGCCTGTGGTTCCAGCGTAATATTAAAATTCTCACTTTCGCTTCCCAAAATGTCCCCATTTGGATGATAAATTACATGATTACCATATTTCTTTGTACAATGGGAACAATACATCTAATTGAAGGTTAACTATGTGATTACATGAGAGAATGCATCTAAATTGTCTCACAGGGTTCCAGGTAGAGAATATACCCCAAACAAATATTAGGCACTAATATGCATCCCATGCCCCCAAGTCTGCCTGGAATGGGGTCCTTCCTTATCTTTCAGCTTTCACCCTATGCAGCCTATATCTTTCTCAGGGTGCTAAATATTCAACAAAGAACATGATCCAAAAATATTTCTTACCAGCTCCTCCTCAGTTTCAAACTGAGCAAGAACAGCTTCTAATGAGGTACAGAATGTCTGGCTGAATGTCCAATTCCTTGTGTCTTCAGAAAAATAAAAACACTTACTTCCAAATCCAATCCATTCTTTTGGGCAGGTAACATGCAGAACATATGAGACCGGCTTTGTGTTTCTCACTAAAAGTTGGACAGACACAGTGAATCATAACAAATACATTTTCTCATCCCTTTTATCTATTTTTCCACTTACCATCTTGAGGTCTTTTTTTTTACATATGTGTGTATACATATATATATATACATGTATATGTGTATGTGTAGGTACAGTATAACCAAATTCCAAAATGAGGGATTTGAAGAAAAACATGGCCAAATATCAACTAGACTCTTGTACTTTTATGGCCTCTGCTAGTAGCATTTTGTTTTTCTTAAAATCTGAACAGGGCCTACTTTCTTTTTTTTTTTTTTTTTTTTTTTTTACCATTTAACTTGTTTTAATGTTTCTTCACAAATGGTGAAAAATACTAAAGTACAGACAGGAATAATCATAATGTTGTGGTCAACATTATAAATATGGAATTATAAATTTAAAACATTTTCTGGTTTAAAACATAAATCTGGTAGTCAATGCAGCTCTGCGGGGTCTCTGCGTCTAGTAGGGCCGGTCTCTGCGTTCCTGACGGTGCTCGCCTTTATCCATTTTTCCAGGTCCTCCACGCCCGCCTCTTCTTCCTCCCATCTGTTCCATCAAAGGTCCAGGGGGTCCCCCAGGGCCACCTCATCTTCCTCCACCAAAGCCACCGTGGTCCATGCCCCGGGTGCCACGGAAGCCACCTCTGTCTCCACCACGGCCACCTCTGAACATTCCACCAGGACCACCTCGATCCATGAGGCCACCTCTTCCTCCCCGCATGCCACCAGGGCCACCTCTGCCACGGTCACCACCCAGGGGTGGGAAAGGTGGTGGGAGGAAGCCTTCAGGCTTTGGGGCCTTACACTGGTTGCACTCTGTTCTCCACGCAAAGTTCTGGTTTCCACACCCCGGATTGGGGCACTGCCAGTCTCCAGCTCAGTGCTAGACATTTCCTCCTCCAGAAGGGTTCCCTCGGGAACCACGGGGCCCTCTTGGTGGGAAGTCTCCTCTGTCTCCTTCACGGCCTCCCATGCGACCCATGGGTCCTCCAGGACCTCCTGGGCCTCCTGGACCTCCTCGGAGCGGCGGCGGTATCCCTCTGCCCTCACGGGGGGGCATTCCTCCCCTCATGCTGTTCATTGGAGGCTTCTTCCAAGCAAGAGAAACTTTAAGTTTGCTCCCTTGAAAATCTTTCCCATCAAACCACTCGACGGCAGTTTTGGCAGCTGGCGGGTCTTCATAGGATACAGTAGCATCGCCTTTGGGCTTTCCTGTTTCCTTGTCCAAATAGATATGGATCATGGGTTGTCCAGTCCTCTTGTTTATCTTGACAACTCCACACTGCTTTAAAGAAGTCTGCCAGATCATCTAGAGTCACATTGTCACTTAATCCTTGCACATAAATTGCACTGTTGTCACAGTCTTCATCTGGATCTACAGGTGGGCCTAAATCAAGATCTGGTCCTTCGTCCATGGGTCCACCAGGCTTATTGAAGCCACCTCGCTCTCCAGCGCTGCCCATTCCACCGCGTCCTCCTCCCCGCCCACCTCTGCTCATGCCTCCACGATCAAATCCCCCTCTTCCCCTGCCCCGGTTATCAGGGCCACTCATGCTCCGGTTCTCTCCTGGTCCGGAAAATCCTCCAGACTCCTGCCCATAAACACCCATGGGGTGGTCCTGTCGGAATGAACTCTGCTGCCCGTAGCTGCTGCTCTGTTGGCTATATTGACCTGGAGCCTGGCTGTAGGATCCAGTTTGCGGGGTGGGGGTGGGGGTAACTAGTGGGCGGCTGCTGCCCATAGCTGCTTTGTTGACCATAGCTACTCTGTTGTCCATAGCTGCTCGGTTGACCATAGGTGTTCTGCTGGGAGTAACTGCTCTGATCATAACTAGTCGGCTGTGTAGAAGAATAGCTGGTAGGAGGATAGGATGGTGGTGCCGTGACTGGCTGCATGGGGTAGCTCCCAGGTACCTGGGGATAACTGTAGTTACTCTGTCCATATCCTAGGCTGGGCTGGTTGTAACCCCCCGTGCTAGATTGAGGTTGACTAGTCTCAGCGGGTTTGTTACCATCCTGTGGTCTTGCAGGCGCGGTGGCTGCTGGCTGCTGCCCATAGGCTGGATAAGCAGGCTGAGTGCCATATGCAGACTGAGCTGCATAGGAGGCCCGGGTGGTAGTGACTGTAGCAGTGGTGGTATCATAAGCACCAATGCCGTACCCCTGGACAGGCTGACTGTATGTCTGGGGGGCAGTTGGAGTAGAATATCCAGTGGGAGGCTGTCCATAAGAAGTTGCATAGGCGGTCTGCCCATAGGTTGCAGTGGTCTGAGCCTGGGTATAGCTGACATCAGTGGGCTGTCCATAGGTTCTGTAACTTTGTTGCCCATATGCCTGGGTGGTCTGTGCATATCCTTGAGTGGGCTGGGCGGTGTAAGCACTGTAGCCCTGCTGGGCTGCAGCTTGGCTGTAGGTACTGTAATCTGTGGACGCCATTTTCTCTCTCCTTCCTTCTCGTTCTCTCAACGTCCGTCTGGGGCTACTTTCTATAGGTAGACAAATTGTTAAAAATGTCTTCCATGCCCAAATGCGTTTGTTTTCCCCAATGAATAGTTTTCCTTTATACGTATTTTGGCACCACTCATTACATAATTTCCCTTATCACCATCTTATTTTGCTTCCAGAAACATATTCTTAAGTGCCTGGCTACATAATAAATACTCTCTGTGGATGCTGCCCAACTCTTGGTTATGTGCAGAATTGCTGAGCTGTAATGCACTACCAACTAATATTTCTAATGCCTCTTGGAATGCTACCAGCCTTAGCCATATATAAAATACCAACTGCTACTCAATATGTGGAAATATGATTGCATTTCACTGCTTGCCAAAAGAGCAGGCCTTTCTGAGATCATTTTTCTTTTTTTGGTTTCTGGGAGAATACAATATTGAGATCCATGAGCACTTGCTGAGTGCAAGCTAGCAGTAGTTGGTTTTTCCTAAATGATTTTATTATATTGAGGATTTGCCTTGGAACAGAATGGTCTACAGAAACTAATATGTGAATAAATGTATATATTTTGTATGGTGATCTTTTACCCCTGAGGTCAGTCTTGAAATACGTACATTCAATTGTTGCCTTCCTAAGTCATCACTAACAGTCTTATCCCAGGCACAAAAGTCATCAGTCCACTGGACTTCAAGCAGAGTACCTATGTATCTGACTTCCCAGGGGTACACGGACACTAATGGCTTTAAGGAAATCAATTTCTGTAGCATTTAATTTTTGTAGTACTCTTTCCTAGTATCATACAGATTCCCTTTCCCACATCTTCCTTAATATCAGTCCTTCTTACTCTTGACAAAAGAAAGGCAAACTCCTTGCCTTTCCTAGATTTTACTATGGTACATTTCTTAGGGGGTATAAAACCTTCTAGTAGACAAAACATAACACAGTTCAAATATTGATTTTAGTACCAAAAATACAACGTAGGTTTTCCTATGTAGTTTTTTGTTTTATACATATTTCTGTTAAATATATATAAAAATATCTGGGCCCTTGTTAGATGCTCTGAAACCAGCAAGATTTCAGAGTGTAGGCTATGGGAAGAATAGATGTTTTTGTTCCATAACCTCACTTTTTCCTCCCTTATCCAATCTGATAGGAAATACTGTTGACTCAACTTTCAAAGTAGATAGATTCTGACACCTAGTCCCACCTCCACTTTTACCATCAGGGCCAAGCCACGGTCCTCTCTGGCCTGGATTTCTACAAGTTTGCCCTAATAGGTGTTCCTGAGTCTACTTTTTCTTCTAACAATCTTTTCTCAAAGTAGCTGTCAAAATGATTATTCTACAGTGAAATTCAGATCATGGCATTCCTCTCCTACAATTTCCCTCTTCCTCATCCTCCCCACTACACTCAAAATAAAAGCTGAAGTCTTTAACTGACTCATAAGGCTATTATCTCCCTGACCCCCAGTCCATTACTCTCCTTCATTCTCATTTTGCTTTAGCTGAAGAAGCCTCCTTGCTTTTCCTCCAACCTACCAAGGAGATTCCTCCTTTGATTCTGCTTGTTCCTGCCACCTGGAATGCTTTCCCCATATAGCCACATGGCTCCTTCATCACCTTCAAAAGTTTGCTGAAAAGTCATCCTTTCAATAAGGCTTACCCTGGCCACTTGTATTCCTCAAACTGTTACCCCTATATTATAGTATCTGTGTCTTCCTGCTACAATATGAGTTCCCTGGGAGCAGGGATTTTTTGTGTGTTTTGTTCACTGATATACCTCAAGCACTTCACACAGTGCCTGGCACATAATGGAGCTCAGTAAGTATTTATCGACAACATAAATGTGTGAAGAACATTGTAAAGTTTGGAGGACAGGTAACTTACCTGCCAAAAAAGTGGAAAGTACCACCACAATTGTAGCTAGGACCATAATCATGATGATGCAACAATAAAGTGGGATTACAGGAGATGTAATTGGTAGGAATTTTCTTTGGAGATCTTTACCTATAAATACAAATGTCATAATCTCAATCTCATGAAGGTATTAGGAAGAAAAACTTAAATTTATCACAGAATCAACCTGTAAAGTCAGCTGTACCTCAACTCCCTTATTGCCAACCCCCTTCACAAAAGGTCCAGGTCCACAAATGAGAACCATGGCCCAAGAAACTGAGTTTTATTTCCCCTAGAGAATCTTCCAGTTATTGGAAGAAGAGCTAATGAGAGAATAAGAATCAAAAAGAGTAGAAATCAGGCTGAAAAAGAAACATACAAATGATCCAGGTTTACCTCCATAAATAGGAGATCTGGTTAGAAGTACTGAAAGGAGCATTAGAAAATTACTCAATATAATTCATCACATTAACAAAATAAGAGAAGAGAAAGCACATGATCATCTCAATAAATATAGAAAAAAATGTGAAAAAATGTATTATTCATCCAAGATAACAAATCCCAACAAATTAGGAATTGAAGGACTTAACCTGATAAATATCATCTCCAGAAAAAGAACAGCTAGCATGATACTTAATGGTGAAAAAGTAAATGCCTTCCTTCAAAGGTCAGGAACAAGGCGAGGAAGTCTGCTCTCACCAATCCAATTTAACTTTTTACTAGATGTTCTATCAGTGGCAATAAGGTAAGAAAAATAAATAAAAGGCATATAGATTGCAAAGAAGTGAAAGTGTCTCTAGAAGTGACATCCGCTCATCTCCCAGTAGAAATAGCAACTTGAAGATTATCTGCACATGAAAATATCTTCCCAAGAGCCAAGGATTCCAGGCACACCCACCCCCATGCCTCATCCCAGCTCCTGCCTACTCCAGTAATTCCAGGCAGATAAAGCAGCCTCAGACAGCTTCCACAAAGGGCTTCCTGTGGGCTCCTAGGAGCCCAGGCCCCTGTCTCCCTCCTGCACCTGCCAACTCCAGCAGCTCCAGGTGGCTCCTGTGATACCTGGCTCCTGGTGAACTCTTGGGAACCCAGGCCCCCAACACCTTTCCCCCAGGACTGGGCAGTACAGCACGAGAGAGACCCTTTCCCTGTGGGAAAAGGATAGTAAAACAGTGACTGACTTCACTACAGATCCCAGATCTGCCTGCCCCAGCATCAAATCAGGCTGAGTGCTGCATCCTGTGTGACTCCCTGCAGACTCCTGCTAACCCAGGCCCCCCTCACCCCAGTGCCTCCCAGCTCCAGTGACCCAAGTGACTCCCAGGACACCAGGCTCCCAGCAGGCTCCTGGGAGCCCAGGCCTCCTTTCACCCAAGCAAATGCTGGCTCTAGTGGCCCTAGGCAGCTCCTGTGACTGCCCTGCTGGCTCCCATGAATCAAAAAACCAATGTAACCTGTCATTAGGGAAACATAAATTAAAATACAATGAGCTGCCACTATATGAGCATTAGAGTGGCAGATAAAACAAAAATAACAAAACTAAGCTATGGTGAAGAAATGATACAAATGGAATTCTCATGCATTGTTGTTGGAAATGCAACAGTATAGCCACTTTAGAACACAGCTTGGCAGTTAGGTATGGTCAACATAACCTTACCATATGCCCTAGCAAACCCATCCCTAGGTATCTATGCAAGAGGAATGGAAACTTCCATTTACACAAAAACCTATACTTGAATATTTATATCAACTTTATTCATTATCACCAAAAACTGCCAACAATTTAAATATCCTTCAGCTGGTAAAAAGATAAACAAATACACCTGGTATTAAGAAAAAAGAAAAACTTGAACCTATGTTTGTTACCGAGTCCAAGCTTGCTCTGCTCGCCGCAAGACAGGGCAATGAATCGGAGACAAGGTGTCAAGGCAAGGAATACAACTTTATTCAGAAAGCTGGCAGACCGAGAAGATGGCAGAATAATGTCTCTGATAAACCATCTTATCGCGGTTTGGAGGCCAGTTTCTCAGTCTGCCAGCCTTCCGAATAAAGTTGTATTCCTTGCCTCAACGCCTCATCTCCAATTCATTGGCCTGTCATGTGGTGAGCAGAGTGAGCTTTGATTTGGTAACGAATTTGGCGAGGCAGCCAGGAGCCTTGCTGCTTGTGGCTAGCCAATCCTGGTCAGGGAATATTGGGGCAAGGCGCTAGCAGCTGCCAGGACCACTTTTCCTGAGGATCTTCCTTTCCAAGTTCCCTGAAATGGCACTGGCTACCCCAGCGCTTGGCAATTGAAGCAGTGAACCGACAAACTCCAATTTGGGGAACTTCAGTTCCATCTGGGGAACTTCGATTCCATTTGGGGCTATGAGTCAATGGACTCGATTCAATTCTGGAGGGTAAGTCGCTCCAGCATTCATGATGGGAACATATTCCCCCTCAATCTGGGCTTTTCCTTTATGGGACAACCCCAATAGGGTTGGGGTACCCTGTTGGAGGAGGGAATTGTTGTTGGACTCTACCTGATTCTGGGAACTGGTTCGCTGGGAACTAGTTCATCAGTTTTGGTCTGGTTTTGTCTTGGTTTCATGTGCATCGATGCTAGAATTTGTGTCTTTTGTGTTGGAATTTATCTGTGTCTTTTGTGTTTTGGTGTTATCAAACTTATAAAAATGGGAAATATTCCATCTATCCTGAAGGAAAGCCCTTTGGGGTGTATATTAGATAAATAAGCAAAACATAGCCATGAGCCTATGACTAAGAAAGACATGATATACTATTGTAATAGGGTGTGGACCCAATATATGTTAGGATCAGAAGAACGATGGCCCCTGAATGGCTCAGTCAATTATTATATGATCTCACAGTTAGAAGTGTTTTGCAAAAGAACAGGGAAAAAAGATGAGATTCCATATGTAGAAGCATTTATGCTTTTGCAACAGGAGGAAAAGGAGTCAGAGGACTGCCATCTTATGGTGCAATGATCTGAAAGAAAACCCAAGGGGGAACCTGTTCTACAAGAGGAAGAGAGAGAAAATGAGAGTGGGGACATTATTTCAAAACTTAAACCCCCCTCTGGCCTATCCAGCTCCCCCACTGGCCAAGCAGGCTGCACCAGCAGTTGTTCCAACAGTGAGCTCCGCATGCCGCCAACATATTTATCCCTTTCACCACTTCCTGTTTCCCCCACCCATAGGGATCAAATAGAGGTTTCTATGGTCACCCCCAGGGCACAGGGACCTGGTTTAGTATCACAATCTAAGACCTGACAGAGCACCGAATTTGAACCGGGAGGCACATCCACAGCAGGGCAATTTCCCTTGTGCTGCTACCCTGTAGCAGGCCTTAATGCAGACGGCCAACCACCTGGGTTCTTATGGATACACAATCCATTCTCGACTTCAGCTTTGCTTAACTGGAAAAACCATAACCCTGCTTAGTGAGAGGACCCACTCTATATGACTGAACTTTTCATTCACCTCCATATTTGCCACTTACCATCCCATTTGGGTGGACATTCACACTCTTATGAGTATCATGTGTACTGGGGATGAAAGCAGGATGGTCATTGACAAGGCTAGAGAGGAAGCACACCAGCTCCGCCTAGTGGATCCAAATGGAACTCCAGAAGCAAAACTGGCAGTCCCTATTGCTGAGCCTAATTGGGATCCTAATAATGGGGGCATGCCACTTCTAGAACATTATAGGAGGTGTGCCTTAGTGGGTCTTCAAAAGGGGGTACCCAGACAAAAGAGATTAAACAAGATTCAGGAGATAAAACAAAAACCAAATGAGGATGCAGCAGAGTTCCTAGAAAGGATTTATTAAGCTTATAAGCACTACACAGATGCAGACCCTGAGGCCCCTGAGAATGTAAGGATGATGCATATGACTTTCATTGGGCAAAATGCCCCAGATATAGGGAAAAAAGTACAGAACTTAGATGGTGCATTTGGAATGAACCCTTCTCAGTGAGTAGATGTTGCTTTTAAAGTATTCAACAACAGGGAACAAGGACAGAAGCAAGAAGATGCAAAATGGAATGCACGTTTTCTGGCAGCAGCATTAAGTTCCCAGAAGGTGAGTAACCTAAAGGAAGCCACCATTGGAGAAGGAACAATGTGCTTACCGCAAGGAGGAAGGGCATTGGAAAAGAGATTGCCCTAGACGAAAGAATAATAGAAGGAAGACAGGAACCTCTCATATGATAAAAAGAGGGGAACACTTTGATAATGCATGAAGAGGCCCAGGGACTCCCTTGGACTTGAGGCGTCTGATTCTAATTTTCCCACTTTGACAGTGGGGAACAAGTTGCCTGACTTTCTAATAGATACGGGTGCCACCTATTCTGTGGTAAACACCACAGTGGCACAGAAAACAGCTCAGTCTATCCCAGTCACGGGAACTTCTGGAGAAGTACAAAGCCGTTCGTTTTTACAACCTCTAGAATGCCAACTAGGGGACCTCAGCCTGAGACATAGCTTCTTATATATGCCAAATGTTCAATTCCCCTTTTGGGATGAGATCTCCTTAGTAAATTAAATGCTCAAGTAACTTTTTCCCCAGCACAGCTTAACATCAGGGTCCCACTGGAGCATGATTTAAACCTACCAAAGGCGCTCATGGAAACCCCAGAGAAGGACCCAGAGCTCTTTCCCCCTGAGGCCTACGAAAAGGTAAGGCCACAAGCGTGGGCTGATGACACTCCAGGGAAGACCAAAAATGCAAGACCAATACAAATCCCCTTGAAAAGGGACACGGGGATGACTAATCTAAAACAATATCCTCTGAGACAAGAGGCCCAAAAGGGAATTCAGCCAATCCTGGAGAAGTTTTTGAAAACAGGACTAATTAAACCTTGCAGGTCCCCATATAACACCCCTATCCTCCTGGTCAAAAAGCCAAACTCAGCAGAGTATCACTTTGTCCAAGATTTGAGGGTGATTAATGAAGTAGTCCAAGACTTACACCCTGTGGTGCCTAATCCATACACTCTGCTCAAAACTATTCCAGGAGAATATGGATGCTTCTCAGTCCTGGACTTGAAAGATGCTGTTTTTTCTTCATTCCTATTGCAGAAGAATCACAGCAGCTACTTGCTTTTGAAGAGCAGGACCCAGAAATACAGGTAGTCCGACAGTATTGTTAGACAATCCTGCCTCAAGGATTTAAGAATTCCCCTACCCTGTTTGGGGAGATATTGGCTAGAGACCTTAGAAATTTAATTTTGGATGAAGTACTCTTGCTCCAATATATGGACAACTTGCTTACAGCGAGCCCTACATACGATAAATGTCTACAAAATACCATCAGAACCCTGAACTAGTTGGCCAATTGTGGATATAAGGTCTCCCAGAAAAAGGCCCAGATATGCAACTCACATATCTGGGATTTGTCCTCTCCCAAGAACAGTGGGATCTTTTGCCTGACGGAAAGCAAGCCATTGCAGGCTTGGGAGCACCCAAGACCCACAGATAACTGAAAGGCTTTCTGGGAATGGCAGGGTTCTTTTTTTTAATTAATTTTTATTGGAGTATAGTTTCTTTACAATGTTGTCTTAGTTTCTGCTGTACAGTAAAATGAATCTGTTGTACTTATATCCTCTCTTTTTTAGGTTTCCTTCCCATTTAGCACAGGGAACTCTACTCTTACATTTATTTTCCACGGGAAGAAACTCTGCTTTGAGGGGCTATGTAATTTATAAAGGTCACAGCTAAGAAACAGAATTCATGCTTTAGATACATGGCTTTGGAAAATAGTTTGTAAAAGAATACTAGGTCAGTTAGGGTCACAGTTTGACTCAAATTTCATTTGTAAGTTAGTTACACTAACTTAAACTTTCATTTGTAAGTTTATCAATATAAAATCTTTTCTTTTTTTTACTTTCCAGATTTCTGTGGAAATTTAACTTTCTTTATGAGAAAGTTAGCAGAAACTAAGCAAAGGTAAGCAAATAGTCAGGATCTCATAGTCATGAAGATATATTCACAGGTATATTTAGAACACATGCTGTACTTGAGGCAGGATCCCAAACTATGGGCTCATAGGAAAGCCCCTCTAGGAGGCACTGAAGGGACATGATCTTGAGCCCCTTACTTGGACTAAGGAGCTCCAAACAGCCTTTGAAACAATAAAAACGAAGTTAATCTCAGCCCTGGCTGTGGGACTACCGGACTTAAAGAAACTTTTCAAACTGTATGTCGGTGAGAGACAAGGCATAAGCCTTGGGGTGTTAATTCAAACTCTGGGGAATATCCCTCGACCCATTGCCTAATTCTCATAACAACTAGAACAGATTGTTAAAGGGTGGCCCCCTTGCCTTCGAGCTGTAGAAGCTACTTGCGATGTACTTCAGGAAGCTGAGAAGTTTACCCTGGGGCAACCCACCACTGTGTATGTTCTTCACCATGTCTTTTCTTTGCTGGAACAGAAAGGGGGCTATTGACTGACTTCCAAGAGAATGGGAAAGTACCAAGCCATTCTCCTGGACAATCCCAACCTAAGACTCCAAGTCACTTCAGCCCTAAATCCAGCCACATTGTTCCTGATTGATGCTGCACAATCCCCGGAGCGTGACTGTCTACACGTCATCGAGCTAGTGTACTCTAGCAGACTGGGCTTAATCAACCTACCCCTGGCCGAGCCAGATATGGAATTGTCCACCGACGGAAGCAGCTTCATGGACCAAGGTAGGCAACGTGCTGGGTATGCAGTGGTAACACTTAAAAGGATGGCTGAAGCAAAAGCCCTGCCCCCAGGGAGCTCAGCTCAGAAGGCAGAAATCATTGCTGTGACAAGAGCCCTGCTCCTTGCTAAAGGGAAGCAAGTAAATATATACAGACTCTCACTATGCATTCTCTGTGATGCATGCTCACGGGGCAATTTGGAAAGAAAGGGGGCTTCTCACTTCAGACAATAAAGATATAAAACATGCTTCTGAAGTCCAGTCACTATTAGAAGCAGTCCATAAGCCCTCACAAGTGGTTGTAATACACTTCCCAGGCCACCAGATAGGTGAGACATACAATAAAGGGCAATCGGTTAGCTGACCAAGCTGCAAAGAAAGCAGCAAAGGAAGGTGATTATTAAACCTTGATAGGGTCACTCCTTCCACAGATTGACTTGTTAAAATATCAGCCAGGGTATTCACAAAAGGACAAGGAGAGGGCCAAAGAGTGGGGTTTCACTCTTGACCATAACTCACCTGGCTGTAAATGTAATGCACAAGGAACTGTTTTGATTCCTGAGGCCCTCTTGGACACTGTGCTGAAACACATTCATGACAGTACCCATTACAGGAGAGATGCCACCCTGCAATGGATTCAAAAATATATAATGGGACCTCACCTACAAAAGACCATCCAGTGAGTCACTCGGAATTGTATGATTTGTGCTAAAAATAACCCCAAAACTGTTGTCAGACCTCCCCAGATGGGCACTCAGCACAAAGGGACCTGCCCCACCGAGGACTGGCAAATGGACTTTACTCAAGTGCCTTGAGTTGCAGGAAACTTCAGATACCTGCTGGTATGAGTGGACACATTTTCAGGATGGGTGGAAGCATATCCCACCTGGACAGAAAAAGCCTCCAAAGTGGTTAAAGTCCTCCTTAAGGAAATTATTCCCTTGTTTGCACTACCTAACACCCTTTAGAGTGATAACGGGCCTGCTTTTGTCTCTAGCATAGCCCAACAAATGTCTAAAGCACCGCAAATTAATTGGAAGTTACATTCATCCTTGAGACGACAATCAACAGGAAAAACAGAAAGTGAATCATACGTTAAAATGGGGCATTGCTAAAATATGTCAAGAAACTAATTTAACTTGGGATAAGGCCTTTCCAGTTGCCCTACCCTGGATCAAAGTGGCTCCCAGAAGCAGGCTTAAATTAAGCCCCTTTGAAATATTGTATGGTAGGCCATTCCAGGTGTCTGCCCCGGCAGGGGAATCTGTAAATTCTCTGAAAGACATAGTTGTTAATTATGTTGAAGCTTTGGGCACTATACTAACCTCTGTTCATGAGTTTGCTTCCAGCAGGTCTGCCTATTCAACTGAGGTAGCTTTGCATCCTTTCTGACCCAGAGATCGAGTCCTCCTTAAAACCTGGAGAGAATAAGGGCCTGAGCACCAGCTGACTGCTAGGTGGACAGGACCACATGTGGTATTGCTCACCACGCATTCATCTGTCAGATTGGCTGGAATAAAGCCTTGGATTCATCACGCTCAGATTAAAGCTGCACCACCGTCATCAAAAAACGACCCAACTCCTGAGAGGCCTAGAGAGCAGTGGGTTTATGAACCCTTAGAAGACTTAAGTTTCCTCTTCAAAAAAGGATAAGTGTTGGGGCTTCCCTGGTGGCGCAGTGGTTGGGAGTCCGCCTGCCGATGCAGGGGACATGGGTTCGTGCCCCGGTCCGGGAAGATCCCACATGCCGTGGAGAGGCTGGGCCCGTGAGCCATGGCCGCTGAGCCTGCACGTCCGGAGCCTACGCTCCGCAACGGGAGAGGCCACAACAGTGAGAGGCCCGCGTACTGCAAAAAAAGAAAAAAAAAAAAAAAGGATAAGTGTTGAGACTGCAATTTCCTTACAGCTGGAGAAGCGTGGATCAATCTACTTGTTTAGTCCTGTTCTACTGAACAGGACAGTGTCAGTTCTGAATAAGTGAGAATTGTACTACTTACTAAAACTTCTAAGAATTGGGCTTCCCTGGTGGCGTAGTGGTTGAGAGTCCGCCTGCCGATGCAGGGGACACGGGTTCGTGCCCCGGTCTGGGAAGATCCCACATGCCGCGGAGTGGCTGGGCCCGTGAGCCATGGCCGCTGAGCCTGGCGTCCGGAGGCTGTGCTCCGCAACGGGAGAGGCCACAGCAGTGAGAGGCCCGCATACCACAAAACAAACAAAAAGAATTATTCCCTGACCAATGCTGATCAATTCCATTCCAGGATCACCCCTCATCATCCCTACAGGGCAGGAAGTAGCTAAGAGTTGTCATCGTCCCTTATCCCACAAGACTGTGGAATGGAAATTGACAGTGGGGAACTGTAACAGGGAAAAGCTAAATCAGACTCCACGTTCAATCTGTTTCTTTGACTTTAACCTTCGCTTTTTGTTGCTTTTCTTATTATAATCCTACATAATGGCTTGCCCCAGGGAACCCTGCCCCTCTGCCTGAATGTTATACTAAAGTGTCTTGGTTGGGCTCACAGGGAGACCGTCTGACCCTGCTCACCTGTGAATGGCTGCAAGAAAGAAGAAGTTAACACATCCCCTCACCAAGGCTGGTCATTGCAGGAGATGTTTTGCAAGCCTGGTGGCCCTTTTACTTTACTCCCTCACCACCTCTCCCTTTCTATTCTGCCCTTTTACTTTATTTCCTCACCGCCTCTCTGATTCTATAAACGAAACTGGCATCCAGACCTCGACAAGATGGTTTATTGGAGACACTAGTCTGCCGTCTTCTCGGTCTGCCGGCTTTCTGAGGACAGTTGCATTCCCTGCCTCAACACCTCCTCTCCGATTCATTGGCCTGTTGTGCGGCAAGCTAAGCGAGCTGGCACTCGGTAACATGTTCAAAATTCTTCATTTCTTATTTTGCTTTGGCTTGATAAATTTTAGTGAGGCCCTCTCCTCCCCGAAGACCCCCAAACTCTGGCTTGCCTGAAAATGCAAACAAGCACTAAAGAAAGCACTGAGATGCATAACAGCTCATGTGTGCTCATGACCACGTGTCTCATGTGTGCTCATGACCACGTGTCCCTGGAACATAAGTGAGAAGTATTAACTCCGCAAATGACACCTGCTCTTCACACTCATGCTCTCTTTCCCCACAGGTGTTCTGTTCCTCTTCTTGCCCTATTTATAACATGAGAAACTTTTTTTTTTTTTTTTTTTTTTGTGGTACGCGGGCCTCTCACTGCTGTGGCCTCTCCCGTTGTGGAGCACAGGCTCTGGACGCGCAGGCTCAGCGGCCATGGCTCACGGGTCCAGCCGCTCCGTGGCATGTGGGATCCTCCCGGACCAGGGCACGAACCCGTGTCCCCTGCATTGGCAGGCGGACTCTCAGCCATTGCGCCACCAGGGAAGCCCACATGAGAACCTTTTTAGAGCACTTTTCCTATTGTAAGACTCCTTGTGAATAATGTCTCTCTTTACTAAATCCACACTATTGATAACACAGTACAATATGGATGAATTTAAATGCATTATGCCAAGTGAAAAACAGACTCGATAGACATTCTTCTTTTTTTTTTTTTTATTTTTGTTTTATTTTTTTATTTTTTTTTTTTTTGCGGTATGCGGGCCTCTCACTGTTGTGGCCTCTCCCGTTGCGGAGCACAGGCTCCGGACGCGCAGGCTCAACAGCCATGGCTCACGGGCCCAGCCGCTCCGCGGCATGTGGGATCCTCCCAGACCGGGGCACGAACCCGTGTCCCCTGCATCGGCAGGCGGACTCTCAACCACTGCGCCACCAGGGAAGCCCCGATAGACATTCTTCTAAAGCAAGAGTAGAAGAACAGAAAACAGATCAGTGGTTGCCAAAGGGTGCGGAACCGGAAAGAAATGTTTACAAAGGGCATGGGCGTGGGGGCTGTGGAACTGTTCTCTATCTTGATTGTAATGTGGTTGCATGATTATATGTATTTGTCAAAACTCATAGAAATGTAACCCAAAAGAGCGAATTTTACTGAATGTCGACTATACTTTGAAAAAGTTCCTGCTGACTTTCTTTTAACCACTACATTTCACTCAATTCACATATATCTTCCAGAATGATAGGGAGCCTCAGTTTAAATGCTAGGCAGGGGGAAACAATATCGGGTTGGCTTGTTTAAACAGTATACAGTGACATTTGGATTTTGGTTCCATAAGAAAATCTCGACCTTCATTCTTTCTGGTTCTACATTAAAGCAAAGCTGTCTTAGAAACTCAGTATGTTATGACTTCCATAATTTTTTTCATTGTTAGAAGAGTAAGACGTACATCTCCCCTTACACCTCTCCAATAAATCTCCTATTTGCCCCCTTACTAATCTTCTAAAAGTCCCCCCATTTTGTTCTCCTTTATTTCCCTATATCTAGCTCCTAACACCCTCCCTTGTTTCATGTTCCATTTCTCTTTCTTGCTTACTTATTAATACTTCTCTTCTCCTTTTTTGCAGGGGAATAAAATTTGCCACCCCAAAATGTCTCTTTGGCATGTGGATTATTTCAAGCTGAAAACCATCAAGGCCCAAAAGACTCAGGAAGAATCTTTGACCATCCCCCTAACTGCCTAAAAGAATTTAGATAGAAGGCCTGTTCCTGGAATAGAGCTATCACCAGAGATATCTGCAAAGATTAGGAGGTGAGTGTGATGGGGGAAACTGGAAATGGCCTAAAGATCAGAGTCCACTCTTGTGTCCCTTGTCTCTGTGTGGCCCAGCAAACATTTATTCACCAAACATTTGCTTTTCCATATCCATGTCAATGACCTTCCTCCCCTTTGAACTCCCAAACCACTACCCCCAACATCTTTTGTCATTAGCTGGAGACAGTATTTAAGGTGAAGTTTTTGGCCATTTTAGTCAGTTACTCATTTTCCTGTGTCTCTCCCATGTATACATGTTATTAAACTTTTGTTTGATTTTCTCCTGTTATTTATCTCATGTCAATTTAATTCTTAAACCAGCCAGAAGAGCAGAGGAAAATTTCTTCTTTCCTGACACTCTCCTCTGGTGTGTCCTCTTTTTGTCTCCCTCTAAATTCATATGCCTCTAATATTACACTCTGAACACAACAACCTTCAAATTTCTAGTTTGAAAAATGGTGTCAGGAATTATCTCAAAGAAGAACAGAGAAATGAACCATATTACTGGTCTACTGGTTTTAACTTTCATTTTCATGTTCTAGAAAACTTAGTTAACTTACAGGAACAGTTTAAATTTCAAAAAAACAGTTTTCACATTTGCACTGGTCAAATAGTTTCAGTTACGTAAGCACTTGACTTAGCTAGAAAAACATTAATGTTCTTTAAGAACTTTCTTTTTCATTAAGCATGAACCTTGTGTTTCAGGAACTACAATATCCTGTTGATAAAAAATAAAAGTCAGGGAAGGGGGAAGGAAAGAAGAAAGAAGGAAATGCTTGTTTTTAGCAGAAAATAGAGGTTCAGTAAAAAGTTTTCTTTCTGCTGAACTGAAATACAAGCACGTGTGAGCTATGTTCTTTTTCTTTTTCATCAAATTTGCTATAAACCACAAATGCTAAAGGGTTTGCTGGTGGATGGGTTTAGCCTCCAACTCCCACCCTCAAACACCCACATCGGTTTTTAAATGACAAAGGATCTATATACCAATAGTCCCAGTTTCTGCAGGGACTTTTTTTTTGAGTCAATAATTATTCATGGTTTTATTAAACAAAAGTCTCTTTAGAGAACAGTAAGAAATTAATTCTCAGCTAACATCAACTGGGGAGAGGAGAAGGAGGTTATAATTTTTTTTAATGCATGGATGCTGATAAATAACAAAATTAAACACATAGATACTATATCTCAACAAATGCTTTTACTAATCAATCACTATGTTGTTTTAATACACTGATGTTCTCATTAAATCAAAACTCTTTAACTAAAATGGTTATGTTTAAAAGATGCTCATATCATTTTTATGATCACTCCTGAAAATTTCTGGTAAGACACATTTTATAAACTACTTTGGTAAGGTACTCTAAATAGGATGACATAAGTCTAGCTGAAGATCCACCATAATCAAAGGGCCAGGGAATGAACCTGAAAGAGAGAAAGAGAGAGAGGAAGAGAGAGAGAGAGAGAGAACACAAAAGTACACCAGAGCTTGTGAGACAGAGAGAGAGAGACATAAAGAGGGAGAGAGACAAGGGGGGAAGCAAAGAGAAAATCATTTGGACACATAAATGAGCCTCAATAGATTTTAGCTGAAATATTTAATGATATCACTGAATATCAGATTTACCCTTGATTCCAAAAGGAAATTTTGTGGGGTACTTTTGTACCCAAGGGAAAGAAAATATACTTTTGTACTTAGTTAGAATTATTTTTTGAACAAAAAATTATGACTTTTATTTCTCCAAGAAGACACACAGATGGCCAACAAACACATGAAAAGATGCTCAACATCACTAATTATTAGAGAAACACAAATCAAAACTACAATGAGGTATCACCTCACACTGGTCAGAATGACCATCATCAAAAAATCTACAAACAATAAATGCTGGAGAAGATGTGAAGAAAAGGAAACCTTCCTACACTGTTGGTGGGTATGTAAACTGGTACAGCCACTATGGAGAACAGTATGGAAGCTCCTCAAAAAACTAAAAACAGAACTACAATCTCACTCCTGGGCATATACCTGGAGAAAATCACAATTCAAAAAGATACACGTCGGGGCTTCCCTGGTGGCGCAGTGGTTGAGAGTCCACCTGCTGATGCAGGGGACATGGGTTCGTGCCCCGGTCGGGGAAGATACCACATGCCGCGGAGCGGCTGGGCCCGTGAGCCATGGCCGCTGAGCCTGCGCGTCTGGAGCCTGTGCTCCGCAACGGGAGAGGCCACAACAGTGAGAGGCCCGCCTACCGCAAAAAAAAAAAAGATACATGTACCCTAATATTCATTGCAGCACTATTTACAATAGCCAGGACATGGAAGCAACTGAAATGTCCATCAACAGAGGAATGGATAAAGAAGATGTGTTACAAATATACAATGGAATATTACTCAGCCATAAAAAGGAATGAAATAGTGCCATTTGCAGAGACATGGATAGACCTAGAGACTGTCATACAGAGTGAAGTAAGTCAGAAAGAGAAAAACAAATATTGTATAATATCACTTATATGTGGAATCTAGAAAAATGGTACAGATGAACTCATTTGCAAAGCAGAAATAGAGACACAGATGTAGAGAACAAACTTACGGATGCCAAGGGGGGAAGGGAGGGGTGGCATGAATTGGGAGATTGGGATTGACATATACACACTACCATGTATAAAATAGATAACTAATGAGAACCTACTGTATACCACAGGGAACTCTACTCAGTGCTCTGTAGTGAACTAACTGGGAAGGAAAACTAAGAAAGAGGGGACATATGTATAACTGATTCACTTTGCTGCACAGCAGAACCAAACACAACACTGTAAAGCAACCATACTTCAATAAATATTTCTTTTAAAATTGTGAGTTTTAATCCTATTTCTTCCAGAAAATGTGACACCAGGTCAAAATTCACTTCAGAAGTGAAGCCATCTCCAACTCCCTAGGTTTCATTAAATATATTGTAGCACTAATCACATCAAATTGTAGTAACCCATTTGGCTGTCCTTGAGACGACGAAACCCTGAAATCAGGGTGTAAATATGATTTGTCTTTGTAGCCCGGTGTCTAACAAATAACAGATTCTAAGTATATGATTACTAGATTCAATCAGACTACAGAAGAGGTGTCATGGTTAATTTTTTTTTTTTTACATATACATGTATCTATTCTTTTTCAAATTCTTTTCCCATTTAGGTTGTTACCTAACATTGAGCTGAGTTCCCTGTCTATACAGTAGGTACTGGCAACTTTTATTAGTATATGTATTTCAAAATTGTTAGATATAAAAAAAAACTCAAAATAAATAAATAAAGGGGTGGGATAGGGAGGATGGGAGAAAAGCTCAAGAGGGAGGGAATATGGGGATATATGTATACTTATAGCTGATTCACTTTGTTGTACAACAGAAACTAACACAACATTGTAAAGCAATTATACTCCAATAAAGATATATTAAATAAATGAATAAAAATTTAAAAAACAAAACTATTGTTGTCTGTTTGCCATGACTCTGGGATATAATGATCTGTTATTTAATATCATAATGTGACTTGCCAGGGTGCAAGTTGCCAGCAACCTGGGAAAAATACAAGGACTAATAAAATAAACCCAGAGAACACTTTTCTCTTAACCTCCTGTAACCTAATTCACTGTGCAGAAATATTTAAGTAACATACATAGTAACACAATCACTGACACAACAATTACACACTTGTCCTCTCACCCACCTCTAGTCCCTCAAAACATTTCTCCTCCTATGGAGATTAACTGTGAAGAATTATATTCCTGCAGTGCAATTTCTATCCTGTTGTCAGTGGTCAGTGGAATAAAAGCTGTTTTGTTTTGTCAAAGCTTATCAATTTTATCTTACCAGATCGTCCCTCCTCCATGCTTTCTCTGGAGGTAGGGTCTGTCTGTAAGATCTTCAAAGAAGTTTCCTCCACAGTCATGTTTCTGCTTCAACAGGAATACTCGGCACTGTCTCGAAGTAGTTGCAAAAGCAGGAACTGCAAAGTGAAAAAAAAGTCAGCTAAAAGAAGCAAAACTCCCGCCCAGTAATGGGCTGTAAAGGAAACAACTCAAGTTGACAAGTCCTTTAGAATTTTAAAACGCAAATGCTTTTAACTTAGAAAGATGGGGGCTTCCCTGGGGGCGCAGTGGTTGAGAATCTGCCTGCCAATGCAGGGAACACGGGTTCGAGCCCTGGCCTGGGAAGATCCCACATTCCGCAGAGGAACTAGGCCTGTGAGCCACAACTACTGAGCCTGCGTGTCTGGAGCCTGTACCCCACAACAAGGGAGGCCACGATAGTGAGAGGCCCACGCACTGCGATGAAAAGTGGCCCCCACTTGCCGCAACTAGAGAAAGCCCTCGCACAGAAACGAAAACCCAACACAGCCGAAAATAAATTAATTAATTAATTAATTTAAAAAAAAAAAGAAAGATCAACTCCACAGACTTCTGTTCCCTGTCAAAATGGAATAACAGGGACCAGATTTACTTTCTTGCCTGAATCAACTAAAAAGAAAAAAAAGAAAATGTGTGAAAAAAAAATCCTTTTCAATCACTGGGCATCAGTCAATGAAGGGCAGTGATCTTCTGAAAACAAAGTTGGTGAGTCCTGCAATTGCCCCAGCTACTGCCCAGAGATAGTTTTGTGTGTGTGATTTAAGCAGGGGAAAACCAGAGAAATGCCAAGAGATTCCCTGAGGTGAAGAGGGGAAGCTCAGAGACAAGGGCTATGCAGATGGAGTATCAGAAAAGAAAGAGATACACAGACAGAGGATTCTGGGGATGTACAGAGTGTTCCCCTTGGGTATTCAGCAGTGTATTGATCAGCACTTGTGTATGAGGATGGAGGGAACAAAACATATGAAATGACTAAAGAAAGCAGTATCCAGTGTTCCCATCCAGATGGGAATAGTGCCTGTTCAGACCAGCCAGACTGGGAAACCTCATCATTTATGGGGCTTTTTAAGAGTACTCATAAATATCTTGCTTCAGTGGTGGGGAACGATTAGCCATAGACTAAATAGTGACCTGATTGCCTCTAACAAATTGAGATAATAGGAAAAACACATATATCTTTTATATACATAAAATGAATTTGGTAAAGTTGCAGGTTAGAAAATTAATACACAGAAATCAGTTGCATTTCTATACACTAATAACAAAGATCAGAAAGAGAAATTCAAGAAACAATCCCATTTACCATCGCATCAAAAAGAATAAAACACCTAGGAATAAACCTACATAAGGAGACAAAAGACCTGTACTCCAAAAACTATAAGATGCTGAAGAAAGAAATGAAAGATGACACAAACAGATGGAAAGATACCATGTTCTTGGGTTGGAAGAATCAATATTGTCAAAATGACTGTACTACCCAAGGAAATCTACAGATTCAATGCAATCCCTATCAAATTACCAATGACATTTTTCACAGGACTAGAACAAAAAATCTTAAACTTTGTATGGAGACACAAAAGACCCCAAATAGCCAAAGCAATCTTGAGAAAGAAAAACAGAGCTGGAGGAATCAGGCTCCCTGACTTCAGACTATACTACAAAGCTATAGTCATCAGAACAGTATAGTACTGGCACAAAAATAGAAATATAGGTTAATGGAATGGGATAGAAAGCCCAGAGATAAACCCAAGCACCTGTGGTCAATTAATCTACAACAAAGGAGGCAAAACAATAAAACGGTGGAAAGACAGTCTCTTCAACAAATGGTGCTAGGAAAACTGGACAGCTACATGTAAAAAAATGAAATTAGATCATTCTTTAACACCATACACAAAAATAAATCCAAAATGGTTTAAAGATCTAAATGTGAGACTGGACGCTATAAAGCTCCTAGAGGAAAACATAGGCAGAACACTCTCTGACATAAATTGCAGCAATATCTTTTTCCATCCATCTCCCAGAGTAATGGAAATAAAAAACAAAAATAAAAAAATGGGACCTAATTAAACTCAAAAGCTTTGTACAGCAAAGGAAACCATAAAGAAAATGAAAAGACATCCCACAGATTGGGAGAAAATATTTCCAAATGATGTGACCAACAAGGGATTAGTCTCCAAAATTTACAAACAACTCATGTGGCTCAATATCATCAAAACAAAGAGCCCAATCAAAAAATGTGCAGAAGACATAAATAGACATTTCTCCAAAGAAGACATACAGACAGCCAAGAGGCACATGAAAAGATGCCCAACATTGTTAATTATTAGAGAAATGCAAATCAAAACTACAATGGGATATCACCTCACACCAGTCAGAATGGCCATCATCAAAAAATCCACAAACAATAAATGCTGGAGCAGGTGTGGAGAGAAAGGAACCCTCTTGCACGGTTGGTGGCAATGTAAATTGGTACAGCCACTATGGAGAACAGTATGGAGGTTCCTTAAAAAACTAAAAATAGTGCTACCATATGACACTGCGCTCCCACTCCTGGGCATATATCTGGAGAAAAACATAGCCCAAAAGGATACCTGCACCCCAATGTTCATTGCAGCACTGTTTACAGTGGTGAAGACATGGAAGCAAGCTAAATGTCCATCGACAGTGGAATGGATAAGGAAGATGTGGTACATATATGCAATGGAATATTACTCAGTCATTCAAAAGAATGAAATAATGTCATTGCCAGCAGCATGGATGGACCTAGAGCTTGTCATACTGAGTTAAGTAACTCAGACAGAGAAAGAGAAAAATCATATGGTATCACTTAATATGCAGGATCTAAAACAGAAATGATACAAATGAACTTATTTACAAAACAGAAACAGACTCACAGACTTAGAGAACAAACTTATGGTTAACAGGAGGGAAGAATGGGGAGAAGGGATAGTTCGGGAGTTTGGGACTGACATGTACACACTGCTATGTTTAGAATGGATAACAAACAGGGACCTAGTGTATAGCACAGGGAACTCTGCTCAGTGTTATGTGGCAGGCTGGATGAGAGGGGAATTTGGGAGAGAACGGATACATGTATGTGTATGGCTGAGTCGCTTTGCTGTGCAGCTGGAACTATCACAACATTGTTAATCGGCTGTACTCCAATATAAAATTAAAAGTTAGAAAAAAAAAAGAATGGAGAAAAAATCCTAGGTCCTTGATTTAAGTTCTTTCTGGTAGTTTACTATTTGTCTTTGTTTAATTGTAATAAAAATAAAGGTAGATTAGAGACAGTAAATGGCCATGGATATAGCCACTGGGGACCGTTGAAAGGCAGTCATGCAATGGGGCATCAATAATCAGAATGGTGCTTTGAGATCTAGTATGGCAGTGGCTTGTAAGATGGAATAGAGGTGGAAGAAACTAGATGTAAGTTAATGAAAGCATATGTCATTTGTAAAAAAAAAAAAATTTCATATGTTCTTTTCTTTTTCTATATTTTAAGTTTTAAACTTCTCAAGTCCATTTTTTCTTTTGGCGTTTACACTTGGAATGCTGGTCATTCTAATGACTGCCAGTAGAAAGCATCTCTGAAAGATAAGAGAATAGAAAATTGTGATTAGCTTTTTTTAACTCAGCATATTCCTCTGGTGATTCATCCAAATTGTTATGTGTATTAAGACTTCACTACTTTTTTTAAAAAATTATTTATTTATTTATTTATTTATTTTTGGCTATGTTGGATCTTCATTTCTGTGCAAGGGCTTTCTCTAGTTGCAGAGAGCGGGGGCCACTCTTCATCGCGGTGCGCGGGCCTCTCACTGTCGCGGCCTCTCTTGTTGTGGAGCACAAGCTCCAGACGCGCAGGCTCAGTAGTTGTGGCTCACGGGCCTAGCTGCTCCGTGGCATGTGGGATCCTCCCAGACCAGGGCTCGAACCCATGTCCCCTGCATTAGCAGGCAGATGCTCAACCACTGCACCACCAGGGAAGCCCGAGACTTCGCTCCTTTTTATTGCTGAGTAGTATTCCATGGTGTGGATGTATGCTAGTTTGTTTAACCATTCCTCTATTAAAGGACATCTCTTTCTTTTTTCCAGTTTTGGATTATCATGAATAAAATGGCTATAAACATTTGTGTAGAGGTATTTGTGTGAAATACATGTCCATTTCTCTGGGATAAATACTCAGAATTATGATTGGGTTGTATGGTAATTGTACATTTACTTAAAAAAAAAAGCCAAACTTTTCCAGAGTCACTATACTATTTTACATTCCCACCAGCAACGTATGAGTGAATCAGATTCTCCACATCTTCCCTGCATTTGATGTCAGGGTTTTTTAATTTAGCTGTACTGAGGGTTGTGGAGTAGTATCTCACTGTGGTTTTAATTAGCATTTCCGTAATGGCTAAAGATGTTGAGCATCTTTTCATGTGTTTATTTGTTCTGTTTATCCTCTTCAGTGAAATGTATCTTTATGATTTTTGCCCATTTTGTAATTAGAGTCTTTGCATTTTTGCTGTTGCGTTTTGAGGATTTTTTCTATGTTATAAATATACATTTCCACCAACCCTTTCATCTAGATGTGGCCACAGAAATAATTCTCACTAATGTGAATGTGAATCAAGGTGAGGTATGTCGCTATGTCACTGGGCACAGAGCTTCCAGAAATGGACTTGAGGCAGGAGATAGATGGGCCCCAGGCTGAAGAGCTGGAGTTTGTCCCCTGTGGACAGATACTCCAAGATGAAGGGGAGAAGGAGCTAAGCCCTGCCTAGATAAGAGACCATATATTTCTCATTTTCAAGGTCAAGGAGACCTTCCCGACTATACATGCTCAGAGAGGCTCTTTGGAGGTCAAAAAGGGGAGTGATGTCAACCTACCCATAGACCTCTTGGCTAGAATCCATCTTGGCTAAGAGATGCACACACACATGGGAGGACCCTGAGATGTACCAAATATGGACTCAGAACCAGGCAAAGCAAGATGATTGGCCAAAGGAAACCCAGAAGAAATGCCCCATAAAAGTGATTCAAACTACCACGAGGGTGCAACTCTCTCTTGAGCCTGCCCATGTGCGCCTATTCACACGTACTCTTTTTTCCTCCTAATAAACACTTTACGTGTTTCACTACTTTCCGTTTCCTTGTGGAAATTCATTTTCTGCAAAGCCGTACTGACCAGGGCCTTGTCACTGGCCACTGGTCTAGTGGTTAGGATTCAGCGTTCTCACTGCCACGACCTGGCTTCAGTCTCCGGTCAGGAACCAAAATCCTGCTTCAAGTTGCTGCAGACTGAGGACACCCAAGCTCAGATATGTCTTCACAAAAGCTTTCCCCTTTCTCTACCAAGGTGAAAATATCAAGGAGACCTTAGAGGTGGCGGCACAGCCTCAAGATAAAAGAAACCTGTGTCCCTGAATTTCCAGGGAAGAAAGCTGCATTCTGACCAGTAACTCCTATATTCCACAGCTACATGAGTTACAAGTAAATATATACTGTGCTATCAATGAAATTTAGGGAGTTATTTACTGCAGCAGCTGTGTAACACATCTAGTTAGAGTGGCAGCCCCATTTTTTCATGTTTTTTGTATTCCTAATCATTTATCATCCAATCACGCACCACAACAAAGAGTAGCTCCCGCTCGCCACAACTAGAGAAAGCCCGCACGCAGCAAAGAACCCAGGCAGCCAAAAGTAAATAAAGTAAATAAATAAATTTATGTAATAAAAAAGAAAAGAAATTATAATGGAGTCATCACAGTTCAGCATACAAAAATGGACTTTGGAGGACACTGAGGGCCTGATTTCAGAACTAAAGAATTTGAACTTTCTTTGTATTGTACCAGATCCAAGGACAGAGCAACATCTGCCCCTCCTTTGGTTTCAAGGGCACCCCTCCCCGCCTTGCTTCCTTTTGGTTTCAAGTTTCCCCGCTCCTGCCTTGTGGCCTTGTGGCCTTGTGGCCTTGTGGTTATGCAACTATTTCAAATTCAACCAATCCTTGCTTAAAAAGCGCCCTCAACTTCTCCAATGATAATTCTTGACAAACAAGTTTTGTAACTAACCAGGGCTTCTTGCTTTTGTCTCTTATAAACTTCCTCCATTTTTTTAGTCTGGCAGGTCACAACTCCAGAGCTTCCTGAATCTGTGTCTCCAGCCTTTAGCTCTAACAAATGCCTCTTTATCTCAACCAGGTCTTTGTTTCTGAAATTTCAGTTAATAAGAGCAGTATGTTAAGAAAACAGTGGCACAATTAACCTGTATGACACCTGGATGGGAACTTTTTGTTTTAACATACCGGTATTCTGCCAGAGGAAGCTTGAGGATATTCAGACCCAGCTTAAAGGCAATTCTCCCCAAGAAAGTTGGGAGATTTGTGTTCCTGGAAAGGAGGGGGCCAGTTCCAGAGAGGGCCATGCCAGCTCCAAAGGGATCTCTATTTTCCAATTAAGATACCAACCTGGGGTCGGGGTGCACTGAGACATAAAAAGAGGGAGGGACCCTGAACCAGGTCTCTAGGAATGCCTGACGCAGTCTCCCAGCCTTTCAAAGCCCTTAATCCCCAGACCACAGGGCCTGTCCTAAGGAATCTCCCACTCACTCCCTAAAGTTGCACAAACTCCCATGAAGAGGGCGGCTTAGGGGCCCAGGCATCTGGGGAGAAATCAGGTCAGATTTTTTGAAATCATCTGTCTAGGCCAGACGCTCAACCTTGTTGGGAAAGCCCTGGAGAACTGAAACCAAGGAAGGCGTTTTCTTCTTTCTCTTCTCGGTTCTCCCGTTGGCGGCTTCTCTTTTCACTGTGACCTAGTGCTGGAGCTGTGGCAGCCCAGTGGGGATGGCTGGTCTCAGGGCTGCGAACTCTCTGCCCATCCCCCCCCCCCACCGCGCTCTCCAGGGGGCTCCAGCTTCCAGGTCCGAGCCCACATCCGTCTCCATCCGCGGCCCCTCCTGGACGATCTCTGGCTTCCAGGCCTCAACCTTCTGCCAACGCTTAGGGCAGGCCAGGAAGCAGCACTGGCAGTAGACCAGAAGGCAATAGATATCCCACGGCCAGATGTCACACGCCTGGCTTTTTTTAACCCAGTTTTGCTTCTTGTTGTTCATTTCCCAGGGCTTCGAGGCAGAAGAGGAAGTCAGAACCGTTGTAAACAGGATGCGTTCAGGTTAGGGGTCTTTGGTTCCTTTCCAAAGTCACCCGAGGACACTGAAACTTGCGGAGCGTCTGATGGGGTTCTGGTGGGCTAACAGCGGATCAAAGAAGACTGCCCGCTGCTCGGGCTGTCTCCCAAACCGGGTCCCTTCCTGGCAAAGCAGGGGAAAGTCTGCAGCAGGCTCCACGGCCTGGTTGCCACACTGGCCTACCAGAAGTGGGGACGAGGCTCTGTCTAACCTGTGTTAACCAAGACTTTTGAGAACAGAAAACCCTGCTTGTGGCCACACACACACACACCCCCGAAAGGTGTTGATGTGTGGTTTGTTAGGACCTCAGCTCTCAGGAGGCACAGATCAAAAAGCATTGAGTTGCATGCGTTCCAGGACTACAAAATGGGGAGGAAAGCTCACAAAGGCAAAAAACTGCAAGGTTACATAAATTGTCAAGAATTAGGATTGGAGCTGGCAAGAAATAAGGGTGCTTGTTTAAACAAGAATTTGTTAGGGTTCAAAATGGTTATACAGTTGCAGGTCTTGGAGGGGGGCACTTTGAAACAATGTTTGCAGCTGGCAGCTGCTTGCAAATATTGTGAAAATGGCTGGTGGTGTTCTTGAATTAGATACAGTTCAGAAAGTTCAAGTTCTCAGTGATGCAAGAATGCATCTGAAACAACATCCACCGATGGCCACCTGGCTCCATTTTGGATGTGTGAACCATAGTTACTCCATTTTGATTTTTAAATGATCTTAAATATATCATCACCTGTCTCCATCACACTTTCTTGGACTTTCTTGGGGTGATCAGATCTCAAAGCTGAGGATGTGTCCACAGTGAGATTGGTCCAGTTGGAAAGGAATTTATGAACATGTTCTCAAAACAATATAATAACTGCAAAAATCGGTCTTTGATCAACAAATTTTTTTTTCTGGTGGCTCATTTTAATCCCTGAAATGATTTAGAAGTTTCATCAAGGGGTGATAATAAAAAGCAGATGACTCTTTAGAAGACAGCTTGACAGTTTCTTAAGAAATTAATATACTCATCATATGATCCAACAATCTCACTTTTTGGTATTTACACAAATGAGTTGAAAACTGAAGTTTATGCAAAACCTACACAGGTGTGTTTATATCAGCTATATTCATGACTGCCAAAACTTGGAAGCAACCAAGATGCCTGTCAATATATACATGGCTAAACACACTGTAGACTCTCCAAACAATGGCATTATATTCAGGAACTTTGTTCCGAGGACTGAAATGGAAGTCGTCTTGTTCAGGCTTCAGAGGCGATATTAGGCCTCTGACTGATTTGTGACCTTGCCTGGACTACGTGCCTGTTTGGGAGCTGTGGCCAGCAAGTCCGGCCACATTAAGACGAGGGAGGGAGTGGATCGTGCAGTTTCATGAGCCTCAGGGACCTGGCCAGTTCCCGGGGATCTAGAAATTCTTATGATACACGAAATGAGATAAACAGCATCGTTGAAGAAACCCCAAGCTGTGTATTTGTAGGCAAACTGATGATATCAGTTTGCAGCCTGGTATTATAAGCGGGACTCCCCTAAACTGCAATTTGAAGTCTCACCCATGGAGTGGACGCACTGCCCGGGACCTTGCCCAGTTGGGACTCCAGATTGCTGTTTTCAGGACTTCCCAGCGCCATTCGAGTCTGGATGTAGGTGTCGGCCCAGTTTGGTGAGGTACACGCTTTTACTGTTGTCTCCTTTTTCATTTCTGTTTCTTTTTAATTAGTTTCTATTAAAGTTAAGTTGAAATTGTCTATTTGTGTGACCAGTAGTGTCTCTTTGTTAACGAATTCTTCAAAACTAAAACAAAAGTAAAACTTCTGGCAAAACAGACTTTAAAAAAAGTTCTCGAATCAAGAAAAGACATAAAAGAACCTTTAATGCAGGTTACTAAGTGAAAGAAGGCAATCTGAAAAGGTTACGTACTGTAAAATTCCAACGATTTGACATTCAGGAAAAGGCAAAACTATGGATACAATGAAAAGGTCTGTCTAAGGGGCCAAGATGGGAAGGTTGGGAGGGATGAATAGGTGGAGCCTAGGGGATTTTTTTGTTTTGTTTTTGCCGTACGCAGGCCTCTCACTGTTGTGGCCTCTCCCGTTGCGGAGCACAGGCTCCGGACGCGCAGGCTCAGCAGCCATGGCTCAGGGGCCCAGCCACTCCACGGCATGTGGGATCTTCCCGGACCGGGGCACAAACCCGTGTCCCCTGCATCGGCAGGCGGACTCCCAACCACTGCGCCACCAGGGAAACCCTTCTTCATTCTTGAGTAGACATCAAGCTTCCATCATCAGCTCCTCCTCCAGGTCCAGCTAGGGAGTTTTCTTGTCCCTACGTGGTTAATCCAGGACTGTCATGGCACTATGGAAACATTATTTCAGGTCTCAGTACAATGAGGGTCTCTCACTTCGCAATGCAATGTCACCTTTCCATAAATTATTGTTTTTTATGTGCAGAGAGCATGTCCTAGGGGTCATTAACTTACTGAGCTCACTGAGCAGGATGTGGGTCTCATGCCACCATTGTTTTATTGTTTTGGGGCATGTCTTATGCTTCGGTTGCATGGTTTTGTTGATACACAAGCCTGCTTCATTTTGTGGTTAAGCAAACCTGCTTTCTTAAGTGATCGTTAACTTACAGGGGTCTCCCATACTTTTCTTACTTACAATCCCCTAGTGGGATTAACTATTTAATTACCGACTTTGTCCCTTTACTCTGTCCCTTTCAGATTCATGTCATTATACGTTTTTCAAAATCCATAGCATAGGGCTTCCCTGGTGGCACAGTGATTGAGAGTCCGCCTGCCGATGCAGGGAACACGGGTTCGTGCCCCGGTCCGGGAGGATCCCATATGCCACATGCCGCGGAGCGGCTGGGCCCGTGAGCCATGGCCGCTGAGCCTGTGCATCCGGAGCCTGTGCTCCGCAACGGGAGAGGCCACAGCAGTGAGAGGCCCACATACTGCAAAAAAAAAAAAAAAAAAAAAAAAAAAAATCCATAGCATATAGAACACAAAGAGTGAACCCTCATTTAGACTATGGACTTCAGTTAATAATAATGTAGCAAAATTTGTTCATCAGCTGTAACCAATGTAACACAATAATGGAAGGTGTTAAAAATAGGGGAAGATGCATAAGAGGAAGAAACGCATATGGGAACTCTTATTTTCTGCTAAATTTTTCTGCAAACCTAAACTGCTTTTTTTCTCATAAAGCTAAAATGAAGTCTGTTAATTTTAAAAAGCAGGTGACTTTTAGTCAGCATTATAATTGTTTTTAGCACAGTGACTTAAGAACCCACACTCATCCTTAACCTAGAACTGAAAGTTATACATGTTACATGTACAGAGCTCCAGTGAGTGTGCTCTGTACGCATGACATGAGTTAAGGGTCAAAGATCATTTGCTGCCACAATCCTTTAAACGAAAATCAGAAAAAGGCACTTTATTTTTTTGCTTTTTTTTTTTTTTTTTTTTTTTTTTTTCTTTTTGCGGTATGTGGGCCTCTCACTGCTGTGGCCTCTCCCGTTGCGGAGCACAGGCTCCGGACGCACAGGCCCAGCGGCCATGGCTCACGGGCCCAGCCGCTCCGCGGCACGTGGGATCCTCCCAGACCGGGGCACGAACCCGCGTCCCCTGCATCGGCAGGCGGACTCTCAACCACTGCGCCACCAGGGAGGCCCTATTTTTTTTGCTTTTTAAAGTTATTTATTTATTTATTTTTGACTGCATTGGATCTTCATTGCTGAGTGCAGGCTTTCTCTAGTTGCAGCAAGTTGGGGGGGGGCTACTCTTCGTTGCAGTGCACGGGCTTCTCATTGCAGCGGCTTCTCTTGTTGTGGAGCATGGGCTCTAGGTGCACGGGCTTCAGTGGTTGCAGTGCGTGGACTCAGTAGTTGTGGCACATGGGCTTAGTTGCTCCACGGCATGTGGGATCTTCCTGGACCAGGGATCGAACCCGTGTCCCCTGCATTGGCAGGCAGATTCACCGCACCACCAAGGAAGTCCCTGAAAAGGCACTTTAGAAACTGCTGGAGACACTGCTAAACAAATTAAAGCACTAACCCATCAAGAGAAAAAGATTGAGGTTGAAATCTGTATTTTTGCTTTGCTATGACCACAGTAACTTTTGAAAGAGAATTTTTACCCATCCATCTACGCTTGCTGAAGGGTAAATATAATTTTAAAGATGTTTATTTTACAACACAGGCCCAGCTTACAAAGCAGTGTATCCGAATTACCTGTGGGGTAAACAAACAAACAGCAGCAGAAGGAGCACCAACATGGCTGTTCCCTGACAACAGAGAATGTGAAGGAGAAGGTCAGGAGAAGAATGAACAGATTATCTTCATGAGCAAGGAAAATTGACTTCCTTTTCTTGAAGGTACCTAATTAGAGGTAACAATAGTATCCTGACCATCCAGATTATCGCACTTGATAAAGCAAACAAAACTTTACCATTATAGGAAAAAACAAAAGATATATATATATATATATATATATATATATAGCTCTTTTATATTTTATGGAAATCAGACTCCTATTCTCCAACTGAGACTGGGGTGAAAGGGAAACTGTTTCTCTTGATGATTATATTTCAAAGAGATGGCTCCCAAGTCTTTGGGAAAGACGTTCCTGGGTCTTGCCCAAAGACCCAGGCAAGAGCTATGAGACTTACCTCTCACACAGGCTGAAAGAAAGAATTTACAATTGTACAATTGCAAGTTTTCTAAGGTAAATGCTCTAAGAAAAGGGAAGTGAGGGATCTATAGTTAGGTAGACACCTGTCTAAAGTTTATTCAAGTTTAGGGAAATATCAGGGCTGTCCAGGTCATCATATACATACATCAATCTTGTTCAGAGGTACCCTGATACCCTTTAAATTTCTAGCAGAAGACCTAACAGAATATTTTATATGAATTTGCAATATGGGTTGCACTTTGTGTTGCAAACAATTAAAAGACTCTTAGCAAAGCAACACAATAAATATTGTTTTCATCCACTCGAATTTAGACAGACTACTTACCCAGCCTTGGGCAAAATTTTATTTTAGTTCTTCTTTCTCTGTATAACTTGGTATTGAAGTTATCATAAGAGCAACAAGTGATGCAGTAGGCTGCAAAAGGAGCCTGGGTTTTGGAGATTGGAGACAGATGGTCAGGCTTTCTCTTTCCTCATCCATAAAGTCAAAAGACCCAATACCTGGATAATGCAGGTATTGATGTATCAAATGAAATAATGTGGATTGAAGAATTTACCAATAATTTGAGCTTTCTGACTTCAGTATACAGAAGTTTTAAGGACAAAAAGAAAGAAAGGCCTGCAGCGCCCCCTGGTACGAACTCTTAGTAAATGAACTCAGGTAAAGCAAGCAAGCAAACAAACAACAACAAAACAAAACAAAAAAAACACAAACCTAAAAAACCCTTGAGTTTTTGGAGCAGCTACACAAGTTTCACTCTAGTAATCACTACTCCATTTATTTATTTATTTATTTATTTAATTTTTTTTGCGGTACGCGGGCCTCCCACTGTTGCGGCCTCTCCCGTTGCGGAGCACAGGCTCCGGACGCGCAGGCTCAGCGGCCACGGCTCACGGGCCCAGCCGCTCCGCGGCACGTGGGATCCTCCCAGACCGGGGCACGAACCCGTGTCCCCTGCATTGGCAGGCAGCCTCTCAACCACTGCGCCACCAGGGAAGCCCTACTCCATTTATTTATGTACAAATACCCTCAAATGTGCGGACAAACATCAAATGCAAACTCTTAATGAGCAGCACCAATGTTCACCTCCTTCCCTTTCCCACTCCCACAGCCTGTGCACATGCACATACACACAGACACACACACACACACATCAAAGGGGGCTTTGGAATAAAAGCCTCGAAATAACTGATTCTGGCTGTGTCATTTACAGCCATGGTTTAAACACTTTAATATGGCTGCCTGAGAATCATCTGGAGATCCTGTTAACTGCAGATTTGAATTCACTGGGTCCGAGGTAGGACCTGAGGTCCTGTATTTTTAACAATCTCCCAGGCAAGGCCTCTGCTGCTGGTGATGGGACATCCAACAACTTCCAGCCCTGGCATCTGTGCAGGCAGAAACACTCACTGCCAGATCAGTAAAAGGAGCAGGTTCGTGAAGACCTTAGAAGAGTCCCCTCCCAGAGCAGGAGGTTGTGGAGGTGATCAGGGGAAGTTTGCTTCGGGTAAAGAAGAGGGTGCCACACAACATGAAGAGGGGACCAGCCCCCAGGAGCAAGCAGATCTTCTTTTCAGGTATCATCACCCCCACCCCTCCCCCACCCTTATTTTGCAAAACTCAGGTACAAGAAGGGAGGCAGCCCACTCACCTGGGACAGATTTCAGAATTTCTACTCAGACTTCTTCAAAGCCCAAGGAATTATTCTTCCTAAAACTCCACTTCTTCTGAGCCTGCCCTTATGGAAAGGGGAGAGGAACAACTTAGTGTCTTTGAAAGTGACTTAGGGAGACCCGGGAAGTGACTTCCTTGATTTGGAAAGGGATGGCTACATGCTCTGGGTACTTCCCTCCTGCCTCTGGTGTATCTGGGAGGTGAATAAAGGGAAATGCACTTCAGGAGTAGGTGGAGGGAATTAGGGGTCCTGGAATGGTGTTCATGGTGTTAAAAACAAGACGAGCCCAAAATGCAGTCGCTTGTGCTAAGTCACTAGCAACCATTTCACCAAACTGAGGCTTAACTATAGTTTTGGTTCCCCCAGAAATGGAATCTTACACCAGTTGATCAAGAATTACCTGACCAGCAATAGCTATGTAATCTTGTCATCACCTAAAGGAAAGTAACTTTGCATTAACTAACCCACGTTTTTTGCCTGGTATAAGTTCCTTGATGCTATTCCCCTCTGTCTGAAAGTTTTTCATTTTGGACAGCCCCTTGGAGCTCCTTTCTGTCTGCTAGATTGGATGCTGCCCAGTTCGAATCAATTTTTGCTCAAATAAACTCTTTAAATTTTTAATATTCCTCAGTTTAACTCTTTTTTTCCTTTTTTTTTTTTTTTTGCCGTACGCGGGCCTCTCACTGTTGTGGCCTCTCCTGTTGCGGAGCACAGGCTCCGGACGTGCAGGCTCAGCGGCCATGGCTCACGGGCCCAGCCGCTCCACAGCATGTGGGATCTTCCCGGACCGGGGCACGAACCCGTGTCCCCTGCATCGGCAGGCAGACTCTCAACCACTGCTCCACCAGGAAGCCCCTCAGTTTAACTTTTAACAATAAGACAATGTCTGCAGAGAGCAGGTCACAGGAGAAGGTAGGAATTTTAGTGGCCAAGATAACAAGTTCACTTAACTACCTACCTTTATATCATACAGACAAAACCCAAGTTGTTGACTGAGCAGATCAGGCCTTATACACTGTGATAAAGCTTAGTGTTTCCTGTGCAAAACTAAAAATAAGAATCCCTTTCAGGTCAAAAATCCGACATAAGGAATAATGATTTTTCTTCCTCCTTCACAAATTACTTAAAATAAATAATAACACTTTTTTCAATGATTTTTGAATGACTAAAGAATGTTATATACATACTTTGTATGCATTATTTATTATTTATTTTATAGTGGCTGTAACACAGAGTGTAGGCAACACATATTGGGACTACCACAGAGTGAGGTTTTCACCAGCCAGAAGCTGTGGGCAAAAATCTTGAATGTAACTTTTCAGATTAGGTTAGAAGACTATGTTTTCTTTCTTGTTTTTTTTTTTGAATTAATTTTTGTTGGATTATATTTGCTTTACAATGTGTTAGTTTCTGCTACACAGCAAAGTGAATCAGTTATACGTATACATATGTCTCCTATTTTTAAGATTTCCTTCCCATTTAGGTCACCACAGAGCACTGAGTAGAATTCCCTGTGCTATACAGTAGGTTCTCATTAGTTTTCTGTTTTATACATAGCCGTGTATATATGTCAATCCCAATCTCCCAAGTCATCCCACGCCCCCCTTATCCCCTTGGTACCCATAAGTTTGTTCTCTACATCTGTGTCTCTATTTCTGCTTTGCAAATAAGTTCATCTGAACCATTTTTCTAGCCTCCACATATAAGTGATATTATACGATATTTGTTTTTCTCTTTCTGACTTCACTCTGTATAACAGTCTCTAGGTCTATCCATGTCTCTGTAAATGGCACAATTTCTTTCCTTTTTATGGTTGAGTTATATTCCATTGTATATATGTACCATATCTTCTTATCCATTCCTCTGTTGATGGACATTTAGGTTGTTTCCACCTCCTGGCTATTGTAAATAGTGTTGCAATGAGCATTGGGGTGTGTGTATCTTTTTGAATTATGGTTTTCTCCGGGTATATGCCCAGGAGTGGGATTGCTGGGTTTCTTGTTTTTATTGTTTTTTCTTTTTCTCTTTTTATTTTCCCCCTAGGCCTGCCATAACAAATTACCACAAACTGAGTGGCAGCAGAAATTTATTTTCACACAGTTATGGAGGTTAAAATTCTGAGATCAAGTTGTCGGGAAGATGATGCTCTATTGAAGTCTATCAAGGAGAGTCTGTTCCCTGCCTTTCTCTTAACTTCTGATATCACCAGGAATCCTTGGCATTCCTTGGCCTGTACCAGTGTAATTCCTCACATGGTATTCTTCTTTCTGTGTCTGTGTCAGTGTCCAGTTTTCCCTCTTCTTATATGGATATCAGTCATTTTGGATTAAGGGCCCAACTTCCTCCAGGATGACCTTGTCTTAATGAATTATATCTACAATGCTCCCATTCCTGAATGAGATTAAATTCTGAGGTCATGGGGATTAGGAATTCAACATATCTTTTAGGGGGACACAATTCAACCCATAACACTATAGGAGCCCTTACTCTAGGGGAAGCAAGATGTCATGTTGTGAATAGCTGTATGGAGTGTCCCACTGGCAAGGAATTGATGTTTCTGGCCACCTGACGGCTCCCGACTTCCAGATGAGTGAGCTGGGCAACAAATCCTTTTCCAGCCAACCTTGAGATCACTAACCCCGGTCAACACCTTGATTGTAGACTTATAAAAGAGCTGGAGGCACCTAATTACTCTGTGTCCAGATTCCTGAGCCATAGAGACTGAGACGATAAATGTTTGTTTTGTTATGCTGTGGTTGGGGTAATTGGTTAGGCAGCAGTTGGTAATTTATACATATTTTGGTATGCAGCAGGATGTGTTGCCATAACAAAGACCTAAAAATGTGGGAGTAGTTTTAGAACTGGGAATGAACAGAAACTGGAAGGATTTTGAGGAATGTATTAGAGAATGTCCAGATTCCCCTGAACAGATTTTTAATAGAAATCTGGATTTTGTGGATGCTGTTAGTGAGGGTTTAAAAGGAAGTGAAGAACATGTTATTGGAAACTGGAGGAAAGAAGATTCTTGTTAAATACTGTCAGAAAGTTTAGCAATTCTGTTATCTGCAGTTATGTGGAAAGCAGAAAGTCTCCTAAATTGAATGGATTGATCTAGCTAAGGGGATTTCCAAGCAAAATGTTGAAGGCAAAGTCTCGTTCCTTCTTGCTGTTTTGAGTGAAATGAGAGAAGAGAGACAGAAATGGAGGAAGGCATGTTTTAAACAAAATGGAGCCAGGGCTTTATGGATTTTAAAACTCCCAGCCTCTCCATATGGCACAGGATGGTAACATTAACAAATGGTTTCTGCACAAAGACCAAGTCAATGGTAATACCAGGAATACTGTGGTCTAACAGTGAAGCCTAGGATATTACTGTAAAAACTATTGTTTAGATTTCAGAAAAATTACAACTAATGCCTAGAGAACTATAGTCACACTAAAGGTCCTTCAATGAGCTTAAGGCTATAACCCACAGATATTCTCAACCAAACAACAGGACTTCTAGGATGCTTACAGCATTGTCCCTCAGTGTGTCAGCAGGGGTCCAAGTTAGAAAAAGGTTTGAGTTGTTGTTGTTTAATGGCAATTGCCCTAATGAAAGTCACAGGAGATGCACAAGGTTTTTGAGAGAATGGTATCAGCAGAAACGCTACCAATTTGGATTGAAAGGTCAGAGACAATATAAAATGAAAGAGGCATTTTATTGCCTCTTGACAATAAAGTTGGACCCCCAAATATCTACTCTGGTGAAGTAGGCTGAGAACATTTCTCAGCTACAAATATGTGCTACCTTTTGTGATAAAAGAAGGATGACATAGCAGGTGAACAAAGAACACAGGGGGTGGAGCTGAGAGACACAGAGCATTATTCCCACATCTTGAAACATAATCAAAGAGCTTCAGGTGTTTGTCTGGCTGGATATTAGAATTGTTATGGACCAGCCACTCCTGTGTGCCTACCACTTTATCCCCTTTTCAACAAGAATGTCTATAGTTCTTATTCTATATCCCACCCTTGTATGTTGGGTGTGTGGGGAGCAAATAGCTTGTCTCTTTAGTTTCTCTGATCTATATTTCTACAGAAACTGTGCTCAGAGAACTACATCCAAAGGAACATCCACTTATGAATCTGATTTATTTGATAAGATTCTGCACTTTGAGCTAATGTTTTAGTGGGATTAGATGCTTGGGAATCTTGGGAGGGTGAATGTACTTTGCATGTAGGAGAGATGTGAATTATTGCACATCAGAGAATGAATTGCACTAGACCGCCTCTAGGGGCCCCCAATGATCCTGCATCCTTATGTTCATGCCTTTGTGTAATCCCCTCTACTTGAGTCTGTACTGGCCCTAGTAACTAATTTCTGATGACTATAATGCAGCAAAATGAATACATGCCACTTTTGAGATTAAATTACCAAAAAAACTGTGAATCCTGTGTTGTGTGAACTCTCTTACTCTTTATTTCCTGTAACCTTATGAAGAGGTCCATGTGTGAAACAACTGCTGTCTACAGCCAACAACCATCAGGGACCTGAGGCCAACTAACAGCCGTGTGAGTGAGGTTGGAAACAGATTTTCCTCCAGTTAAGCCTTGAAATGACTGCATTCCTGGCCGGCATCTTGATTGAGAAACCTTACATCAGAATGTCCAGCTAAGTTGCACCCAGGTTCCTGAGCCACAGATGCTGTGATATAATAAATGCTTGTTATTTTAAGCTGTGAAATTTTGGATGTAATTTTTTTTTTTTTTTTTTTTTTTTTTTTTTTGCCGTACGCGGGCCTCTCACTGTTGTGGCCTCTCCTGTTGTGGAGCACAGGCTCCGGATGCGCAGGCTCAGCGGCCATGGCTCATGGGCCCAGCCACTCCACGGCATGTGGGATCTTCCCAGACCGGGGCACGAACCCATGTCCCCTGCATCGGCAGGCAGACTCTCAACCACTGCGCAACCAGGGAAGCCCTGGATGTAATTTTTGAAACAGTAATAAAGCCAATAAAACCATCAAACATGGGTCAACAAATACAGGGAAAATGCAGAGTGCAGTTAGGAGAGGATTAAACATAGATAATACTGAGCTAGACTACTGAAATTTCTGAATTAGAATATTATTATTGTTAGTGCTTAAAATATTTTTCTCCTAAATGATATATTATGTATTTTAAAAATTCACTCAGGGGTCTGAAGGTGGAGTCTGTTTAAATACCATCGGAAAAATATTTTCTGAAAATCAGCTGATATTAAAGAGTTCTACATGGGTATTTAGAGCAAATGCTTCTTCTTATCAGTTATTTGAAAATGGTATTACATTTATTTGTATAATCTCTTTTTTTGTATTCCACCCAGATTCTACTTGCATTGTTCTCCATGTGTGCGTATAGAGTTTACCTATTCCTCAAAATCCTTTGACAGTTTCATATTATACCTGGTGTAAAATTGAAAATTCCTGACCCATCCATATTACTATACCCATCACTTCCAAAACTATCTTTGAACAAATGACTGGCTTAGAAAGCTTCCTCCACACACAGCAAATTTCCAGAAATAATTTACAGGGGACCTATGCATAGATGCTCCCTTTGCACCGTTTTACTGCCATCCCCACCACAATTAGGATAAAAAGAATCCAAAAGCAGATCAAGAATTTGTATTTGAATAAATGTTTCAGGAAAAATAAGATAATTTCATAAAAATACTTCTTCATTCTTTAAGAAATCATGGACAACTTAGACTGAAAAAAATGCTTATAACAGATGAAATTAAAAGGATAAGACATAATACAGAGATGAAAAATGAGCTGGCATCTTTCAGCACAGAAAAGGAAGGTGAAAGGTGTTTCCTTATCAGAAACAAAGGAATGCCTTCTGATATTGTGTAGAAACATCATGAAGTAAAATTGACTCTGCCAAACGAGTAAAAGCACTTTAAAAGGTGATTGTTATGAAAGAAGGAATAAAGAGATCTGACAAGTATAAAATCAGTATTTCTGAAGACTAGAACACCACAGAAAAAAAGTTAAGCATTAATAGAAGATAACTCTACCCAAATAAGAGGACAACTAAATCTGAGCATTAATAGAAAAAAAGCACATCCTGGTGATGTCCCTTATTTTTAGGTATAAAGAAAAAGTATCCTGCTTCTAATGAGGAATATCAACCTCACCTTAGACTTTGTCACAGCCCCATCAATGGCTGAAAATAAAAGAATAATGTCTACCTTGTCTGAGGAAAACAGCAAATGAGCCAAGCTCTTATACACATCCTGTTCTCATGCAAATGTAAAATCAAAACCTAACATTAGGAACTTACTGAATACAACATATATAGACTCTTTCTGAAAATAAACTACTTAACAAAGAAATCCAGACAACCAATGGATAGTTGGAAATAAAAATCTCAAAAAATGTGAAGACATTGTACAAAATTACTGGAACTCTAGATTCCCCACTAGGGCTAATGACTCTACTTAATATTGAAGTTTAAGTAAACACATAATTAATATTACACTGTATATGATGAAGTATAGACCTGAGGCTAAACCACAGTTGAAATTATTATTACCCCCCAAAAAGGATACAAATATAAGAAATATAAATGTGACTAAGTTCTTCCTCTGACAAAAGCAGGAATTCATTTGATAGACTTTTGATCAACCAACAAATATAAAAATTAAGAACATTAATTTAAATTATAAAACTTACAGAGTGATATTTTGGTGCCATAAGACACCCGTGATCTCTGTCCCCTCTTTAACTTCTAAAATTTGGCATCTATCTGTGAGCAAAAGTGCCTCTGTGGGAGCTGTGGTACGCAGCACCACACACCAAGGTACTCAGGAAGAGTACCTCTGCATTGGGTAACAGGAAGGTATACCCCAATAAAACTGTGGAACAGGCTTCAACCTCTGGAAAATGCCGACTTGCACAGATACATCTGGACAAGAGAGACTTTATAGATGTTCAGGTTTCTAAAGAAGTTCTAGAACTCCGTAGGAGCAAAAAACAAACAACAACAAAAAACCACTGAAATGGGTAAGAGGAACTTTACAAGCATCACCCCTCCCTCAAGGTGGCACAGCTTAGATAAGAAGGAGGCTGAGAATCCCTCCCAAGGGGAAAAGAGGCAGCGGTCGGTGAGTGAGCACCGGGATTCCCCAGCCATAACGGCTCTCGACCACAGAGTATGAAAGAAAGAGGCAGATAAGAATATCAGAGGGCATTAAAGGGATGCCTACTGACTGTGGTCTAGACTCGAGCAGGAGACCCACCCAACAGCTTCTGGGAGAACTTCACTTGAGGATGCCCCCAACTGCCTGTGGGCACCCTCAATGCCCCAAGTGCCAAACCCACACCTTCTCCCACTCTGTGGCTCGTTCTTTGTGTGTGCTCCCGAGGGCGGTGTTGGAAGCAAGCTTGGATAGACAGAGAGGATGCACAGAAAACAGGGCATGGTCTGAGCACAAGGGAGAAACCACAATCTTGAGCTACAGCACCACCTTCTAGAAGAGAAAAAGGAGGTTACCAACAGTCAGCCTGGTGTGTTGTAAGGTGGAGACAAGGCGTAGAAGCTTAAGAATTCTGCCAGAAGAGGGAGCAGGAAGTGTGGAGGAAGTGTGTCCATACAAGATGGGAGAAAGCCTCAACATATAAGCAGGACCAACCAGAAGTATCTCTCACTTGAAGGCAGCTAGTAAAGATTGGAGAGGGTGACTGCTACTTCAAATGTGAAAACACTAATGCAAACCTCCGAGGAACATAGAATCAAAGACAGGAGGGAGGACTGACGCTGAACCTGCCCGCCTGCCCTCTCACCGGTGCCTCCGCCTGACCAGGTTTCTTTAAAAGTGATTGAAGGGGCTTCCCTGGTGGTGCAGTGGTTGAGAGTCCACCTGCCAATGCAGGGGACACGGGTTCGTGCCCCGGTCCGGGAAGATCCCACATGCCACGGAGAGGCTGGGCCCATGAGCCATGGCTGCTGAGCCTGTGCGTCCGGAGCCTGTGCTCCGCAACAAGAGAGGCCGTGATAGTGAGAGGCCCGCGCACTGCGATGAAGAGTGGCCCACGCTTGCCACAACTAGAGAAAGCCCTCGCACAGAAACGAAGACCCAACGCAGCCAAAAATAAAATAAAATAAAACAAAAAAATACTTCACTCATTAAAAAAAAAAAGTGATTGAAGACAGTAATTCAAAGTGCCTGAAAATCCTGCTACAGATAAACTGCAGGTCCTACAAGTTCTTGATTGCTTGAAAATGAAATTGCAGGAGAAGGGTGACACTTTGCAGAATGAGAAGCTATCTATGTTTTATAAAACACTAGTCCTCTCTTCATGCAGATACTCCCACTTCAACAGTCCATCAAGCAACTGAAGGGGTATCTCAGCCATATACCCTCAGCTTGTTCAGCCAACTTTGATTTTTCTAGGAAAGGCTTATTGATGACCTTAATAAGATTATAAAACTTTCAAATTTCCAAAAGAAGAATGCACACCTATATAGTACACAAAGAAAATATAGATCATATAGCAAAAGTTAAGTCTAACACACACACATACACACACACACACACATAAGGAGATAAAATAATGGGTAATATGTTATACAACTAAAATAAATGGGATAAAATCACACTAGTTGAAGTTGATGTTTGTATAAAATAAAAATTGCTGATCATGAAATTCACGTAAGCAAAATGACTAAAGATATTGAAAATAAATTATGGCCAAGAGCATATTGGAGACTTAAAATGAAAAAAAATCAGATAAAGTGATTCAAAACAATGTGACTCACATATAACATATATTGACAATTTTGCCCATAGTTTCTTCATATCAAGTTAAAAAATAAACAAATAAAATTTACAGATACAACTAAAGCCATTTTTCTCCTTTCTTCTCTCCCAGAAGGAACATCTAATCTGAGATTGGTACAGATAACTTACATGCATTCTTTTTATGCATTCACTATAAATATTTATTGATAAACAACACAGAGAATTGTTTTATGTAATTTTTGACATTGCATGATGCTCAAAACCCAAGTCTCTTGGCCTCTAGCTTTAAGACTTTTTTTTTCCACCTTAGATAAATTCTCTTATTTTTACCACCATCCCCAACACAGCAGTCACACAATATTAGCTGGAAATGCACCCCACCCTTTTATTATTTTCTGAAGACCTAGATTGTACTTTACATTTTTTGTTGCTAAGTTTGTATTGTGTATATGTACTTTATATTTGAATTTTACTTACAAAACCCTCCCAACAAATGATATGGAATGGAACCTAGTAGATATTTTATGAACACAGACTGAATGACTGTATGAGTAACCTCATGAGAAGGTGATCAGATCACGTTATAAAAGGACTTTGAGAATTTAACTTCTAGCGGCTGCCTTATCTTCCATTTACATGCTCTGTATTTAACAACACAGAAACAGTAGGAGAACTGTGTACTCTAAAAGTAAATGCAATTCTTAGATTATAAAAGTTAGTTTTAACACTATTGATACACATTTTAGGGACTGAACTTCAGGCAAATGCTAAATTGGGATTCTGCTAGCTGACACACTTATTGACCATAGGTGTAAATACTTAAATGTCTCTAGGGAGATATTTGTGGTAAGTATTTCCTGTGCATAAAGGCAACTGACCTAATTTTGTTTGCAGTGGAAATTTCTGAACCTTAAACAAAAAAAAATTTCTGTGCAGTATCTTTTTCTCATCAAAATGTTGAAAATGTTCTGAATATTGGTATAATCCATTATGGAACAAGCTAGAGAAAGTACATTTACTCTTTGGAAGAGTTTGTATTTGGTCTGGTGTTAATCAGTAGGTTCAGTTGGTGTTCAGAAGTCTTTAATTTTTGCGTTATGATCTGTTTCCCACTGCAAATGTGAAGCGTAGAATACAGCTCACATTCATTTATTCCTTCAATATATATCCATGTAATTATGTTACTGAGTCCAAGCTTGTACTGCTTGCTGCACAACAGGCCAGTAAGTCGAGAGATAAGGTATTGGGACAAGGAATAGTGACTTTATTTAGAAAACCAGCAGCCTGAGAAGATGGTGGACTAACGTCTCAAAGAACCATCTTACCCGAATTGGATATCAGGCTTCTTTTATACAAAAAGGGGAGGGGGGTTGCTGTTTGCTGCAGACTTGTTGGTGCTGGCCGGACCCCAGAGACAATGTGATAATCCTTTGTTTTTGTAGCTGTCCACATAGGTCTGGCCATGATGTTCCTATAAACCTCCAACAAGACAAATGTTATTTTCTGTTTTGTAACTTTTAATCTCTATACCAATGAAAAATGTTATAGCTTTAAAGGTCAAGCCTGGGAGGCAGAACCTTGAGAAAGGGATATTCTGTATACTTCAGGCAACATTCCTTTTCAAAGGTGCACAGCCAACATGACTAAGCACAGGCAACAGGACATAATGGTTAGAGCTAAAGGAATAGATCCAATATGAAGTCAGGTTTATTCTTCTCTGTTACAATTATTCTCTGGCATGAGAAAACAGTCATGATTCAAGGGAAAATTTCCCTTTAATAGCAAAACAGACATAAGTTGATATTACCACATTGCAAATAAATCACAAATATGTTTTGTGTGCCAGATCTGCAGGAACACAGAAGAAGAAGGGATAAAATGTATTTGATTTTACAATGAAGTACTGAGACTTAAACCAAAAATTGATACTTAAGCAGTACAGCTAGATGCTAATGAGTGAGCGGGTCATGCAAAGTGATATTCTATAGCTACATGATGAATTCTTCAGTGGTTAGAATTTATCTTCTCTGAAACCACATCTAATTTTCTAATATTTAAAATATTTCTTAGAAGGCATTAAGTATTGTTTAATTGTTTAAATTTAGCAGGAATCATTTTGTTTGTGATTCCATATCTGAATAAGCTAGTTCATGGTGCACACAGGTTAATGTGTCAATCTAGGACATAAGTGTGGTGACCCTGCTGTACATTGTAATCCTTAGAGGCTTTTACTCCATCTCCCATCTCCATTGCCCCACTGCATTCCTCCAACAATTGACCATTTCCTATCCTCTGGTAGGGGAGAGGGAAGAGATCCTATTGAAAACACTGCCCTTACATCTCAAATATTTTTAGACAATATACCCTCCCTTCCCTTATTTATCATTACTGAACGCTAGTTTTCCATCAGCTATGAAAGTTTTCTTTTGTATTTTTTTCTTTTTTCTATTGTGGTAAAAGCACATAATGTAAAATTTACCTTCTTAATAATTTTTAAGCATACAGTTAAACAGTATTAATTATATTCATATTGTTGTAAGACAGAGCTCCAGAATTTTTTCATCTTGCAAATCTGAAACTCTATACCCATTAAGTACCTCCCTTTTCTCCCTCCCTCCAGCCAGTAGTCTACTTTCTGTTTCTGTGAATTTTATTACTTTAGATACCTCTTATAAGTGGAATAATATACTGTCTTTTTATAACTGACTTATTTCACATAACACAGTAGCCTCAAGATTCATTAATATTGCAATATGTGACAGAATTTCCTTCTGCTTTAAGGATGAATAATATTCCACTGCATGTATATACCACATTTTCTTTAACCATTTATCTGTTGATAGACATTTGGATTGCTTCAACTCTTGGCTATTGTGAATAGTGTTGTCATGAACATGGGTATATTTCTTTGAGACCCTGTTTTCAATTCTTTTGAATATATTCCTAGAAGTTGGATTACTGGATCATTTAATAGTTCTATTTTTAAACTTTGAGAAACTATGTTTATTAAAACTATTTTTAATACCATAGTGGTTGCACTGTTTTGCTATCCAACCAACAGGCACAAGGGTTCCAAGTTCACATCTTGCCAACACTTGTTACTTTCTGTAATTTTTTAAATATTAATCATCTTAACATGTGTGAGCTGATATCACACTGTGCTTTTGATTTGCATTTCTCAGATGGTTAGTGATGATGATCATCTTTTCATGTTTGTTGACCATTTGGATATCAATTTGGAGAAATATCTATTCAAATCCTTTGCTCATTTTTTAATCAGGCTCTTTGATTTTTGTTGATGGGTCATAGAAGTTCTTTATATATGTTGGATATTAACCCCTTATCATATGATTTGCAAATGTTTTCTCCCATTTTGTAGGTTACCTTTTTACTCTGTTGATTGTGTCCTTTGATGCACAAAATTTTTTAAGTTTGATGCTGTCCCATTAGTCTATTTTCACTTTTGTTTTCTGTGTTTCTGGTATTATATAAAAGAAATTATTACCAAGTCATGAAGCTTTTCCTATATGTTTTCTTCTAGGAGTTTTGTAGTTATAGGTACTACGTTCTTATAGGTCTTTAATCCATTTTGAGTTAATTGTTGTATATAGTGTAAGATAAGGGTCAACTTCATTATTTGGCATGTAAACATCTAGTTTTCCCAACATCCTTTGTTGAAGAGATGGTCTTTTCCCCATTGAGTTGTCTTGGCATTGCTGTTGAAGATCCTATGGCCATATACCTGGAGGTTTATTTCTGGGCTCTTTATTCTATTTCATTGGTTTGTCTGTTTTTATGCCACTACTACACTGTTTTGGTTACTGTCACTTTGTAATATGTTCTGAAATCAGGAAGTTGAGTCCTCCAACTTTGTTCTTCTTTTACAGAATTGTTTATTCGAGGTTCCCTAGAGATTCCATGTGACTTTTAGAATGACTTTTTTTTTCTATTTATGAAAAAAAAATGCCATTGGGATTTTGATAGGGATTGTGTTGAACATCACTGTGGATAGTATACACATTTTTTTTTAAATTGAGGTATAGCTGACATAAAATTTTATATGTTTCAGGGCTTCCCTGGTGGTGCAGTGGTTGAGAGTCCACCTGCTGATGCAGGGGCCATGGGTTCGTGCCCCGGTCCGGGAGGATCCCACATGCCGCAGAGCGGCTGGGCCCGTGAGCCATGGCCGCTGAGCCTGCGCGTCCGGAGCCTGTGCTCCGCATCAGGAGAGGCCACAACAGTGAGAGGCCCGTGTACTGCAAAAGAACAAACAAACAAACAAAATTTTTTTATGTTTCAGGTGTACAACACAGTGATTCACAATTTTTAAAGGTTATACTCCATTTATAGTTATAAAATATTGGCTATATTCCCTGTGTTGTATAATATATCCTTGTAGCTGGTTTATTTTTTACATAGTAGTTTATACCTCTTAATCCCCTACCCCTACCTTGCCCCTCTTGCCTTCCCTTTCCCTACTGGTAACCACTAGTTTGTTCTCTATGAGTCTGTTTCTTTTTTGTTGTATTCACTAGTTCATTATATTTTCTAGATTCCACTTATAGGTGATATCATACAGTATTTGTCTTTTTTATTTCACTCAGCATAATACCTTCCAAGTCCATTCATGTTGTTGCAAATGGCAAAATTTCATTCTTTTTATGTCTGAGTAGTATTCCATTGTATATATATACCACATCTTCTTTATCCATTCATCTACTGGTGTACACTTAGGTTAATTCCATATCTTGGCAACTCTAAAGGTTAATTCCATATCTTGGCAACTCTAATTAATGATGCTATAAACACTGGAGTGCATGTATCTTTTCAAATTAGTGTTTTCACTTTTTTTAAATATATATACCCAGGAGTGGAACTGCTGGGTCATATGGTAGTTCTAGTATGCAGATGTTAACAATATTAAGTCTTCCAATCCATGAACATGGGATGACTCTTCATGTTTCTATGTCTTCTTTAATTTCTTTCAGCAATATTTTGTACTTTTCTGTGTACAAGTCTTTAACCTCCTTAATTAGGTTTCTTCTAAGTATTTTATTCTTTTGGATACTATTGCAAATGAGTTAATGTCACTTCCTTTCCAGATCATTAATTAGTGTATAAAAATGCAACTGATTTCTGTGTATTGACTTTTTATTCTGAAACTTAGCCAAATTCATTTATTAGTCTAACAGTTTTTTGCATCTGTGGAGTCTGGACAGTTTTCTACATATAAGATTATCTCCTCTCTGAACAGGGATAATTTTACTTCTCTTTTTTTTTTTTCAACTTAGAAGTCTTTATTTCTTTTTCTTGTCTAACTGGTTTGACTAGGACTTCTAATACTATGCTGAATAGAAGTGGTGAGAGCAGGCGTCCTTGTCTTGTTCTTGACCTTAGAGGAAAAGCTTTCGTTTTTTACCATTGATTGTGCTGTTAGCTGTGGGCTTTTCATAAGTGACCTTTATTGTGTTGAGGTAGTTTCCTTCTGTTCCTAGTTTGTTGAGTGTTTTTATCATGAAAGGGTGTGGAATTTTGTCAAATGGTTTTTCTCCATCAGATAAGATAATCATGTGGTTTTTGTCTTTCATTCTGTTAATGTGGTGTATTACATTGGTGATTTTCCTATGCTAACCAGTCATCTATTCCAGAAATAAATCCACTTTGTCATCATGTACAAGCTTTCTAATGTGCCGTTGAATTCAGTTTGTTAGTATTTTGTCGAAAAGTTTTGTTTTAATATTCATCAGGAATATTAGTCTATAGTCTTTTTTTTTTCAACGTATTATTTCATCATTATAATTTTAATCAGTAGGAATTTCAATGTCACATATACTTTTTAAAAATATAAATACTTTTAAAAGCTGTATTTTACAATATGATATCAAGAACACAGAGCTGATACAGGTTGTATAGGTAATCATTTTGACTATGTAAGAAATTTGATCAGAATACTGTTGGTGAAAGAAAAGCACCTTCTTTTTAATCATTCATATTCAGCAGTAGTGAAAATGCTCTATGTATGCATTGGCTCTGAATAACACGTTTCATTTCTGTTTCAAACCTGCTATGCTATTACTGTTTTGATGATTACATAGTTCAACATAAAAAGGCATTCCCACTCAGATTCTCAATAATAAGCCTGATAAGGGAGATAACCTCCCAATCATAAAAGCTTTTAAGACAAGTATTATGCAAATAAAGCATGGATATCAGACTCACTATAATTGGGATTAAAAAGACAACTATAAGAATACTGCACATTGATGCCTATTGCGTTTTTGTGTGCTCATCTTGCATTCCCTGCTTTTGTTCCTCCTCTTTGAAGTGCTAAAGTGTATTTATACTGGAAAGTTAATAATAGACTTAATATGAGAACTATGTGTTTGAAAAAGCAAGACTTTCTAGATAAGAAATCTCCAAATATTTTCTATTTTATGTTTTTATGACCTTCTTTATAAAGAGAGTGTTTTATGTGCAACACCTGCAGACAGAAATAAATCTATGTTTCACTCAAACCCAATCGAATATATCAGATACAAAATATAGACATGAAGCAAAGTATGATAGCAGCAGTGATTCTTGGGTGCAGCATGTGCAAAATCCAATATTTTGCTATCTATTTACATCACAGTGGTCAGAAGAGAAATGTGCCAAAACTCCCTTTCCCATTCCATTTGAACTGGTTCCCCACAACTGAAACAAACATCTCCTGTGACATTAAGTTGTCATCAGCTTGTGTGATCCCCAGTTCACTCAACCTTTTCTTCTTCAACTGGCCTTTTTGTGTGGAGGCAGCAACTAGTTCATTTACAATTTCGACTTGCTCAGAAAGGTCAGCTCTCGCATAAAGCTCCATTTTACCAGTTGCACATTCAATCAGCTCTTCTAGATCCACTCTTTCAGCTACATCTGCCTCTCCACTTGTCTGAACTTTAAATGCTTTATTTTCTTCAGTTTCATCTTGGGCATTTTCTTGCAGGTCAGAGAAAATTGTAGATTTCACCAAGACAACACCATAACCTTCATTATTATGTATGACATTATTCACCATGGTTATTTTGGGAATGTCATAATGTTCATCTAAGAAGTCCTTAATGAGGATCCCTTCCTTGCAGTGATGGATCCCATTGTCACTCCGGGTGCACTTACTCCCAGGATATATTTCTATACCTGCACCCTTGGCACCATATAAATCTGAGTTCTTCATTAAAAATTCTGTTGATGTTCGTACTGTGACTCCTGTAGTTTCACACTGCAATACGCAGTTTTCCAATGTAGTCTCGCCATGGTGAATAATTAGGATTCCTTCCACAGCATCGTGCTGAACAAATTTTATGCTTGAGATTTTAATATCCGCACCCGTACAATCCACAAAAGTGTCTCCTTTGCCTCTCTTTTCTATCACAATATCATCTGGTAGACCATATCTTTCTAATTCAATGGAGTCAGCAATGGAGAATGTACCATGTACCACGTAATGGCCAGGACAAACAATAACAGTGTCGCCCTCATAGCAGGCATTTATAGCAGACAACGGATCACTGTGGAACTGAATTTCTATTTCTTCCTTACAAGGCTCTGGACAAAGCTTATCCCTGAGCAGGGACTGCAGCAGACCAGTCATCATGGGGGAGGAGACCACATGGGTGACCTTCTGGCCATTTGGACGGATGCCTTTTGCTTGTGTATTAGAATTCTTCTGATAACCAAACACATATCTCAGCAAAGGATTCTCAAAGAGTTTTAGCTTTTGTTTCAACTGTTCAATCTCTGAACACAATTTTAACCCTTCCACCATGGAGATGTTTTCCTGCTCAGAATCAGAGTTACAATTTGACAAACTGCTTCTCAGATTTAAAAATTTCCTGTAACTCTCCTCACACTGAGTCAACAGATTTTGATAGTCAGCAATAAGTCCTGAAGGAACTCGGTCTTCAAGAATGTCATAATGCAATCTCAATCGAGGTTCAACACATCTAACAAAATAATCATACTCATCCTCTTCTTCTTCATCCCAACTCCTCCAAATGTTCTGATAGAAAAACCTGATATGCTCAATTGCAAGTGCTGTCTGGTCAAACACTCCAGAATCATCAAATACCACCCACAGCTCCTGCAGGGGCAACTGGTGTTCCTTCAAATCAAGGAGCTCTTTCATACACTCCAAAGTAAAAGTGCTGACTTGAGATTCACAGAGGTACGGGTCAGCAAGCCTCACCACTGCCTTCAAGGCTACAGCGTCCACATCTGTGACCTCAACCAGCACCTTGAACACATTAGTGTGCCAGACTGCCCGCCATCCAGATGGTTCAAGGACCTTCTCTAAGAACTCAGCTGTGAATTCTTTTACCTCAGAGGCCTTACAGTCAGCTTTCCCGAGGGGCGCCGGCTCCTCTTCCGCAGCCCAGCCGGTGCGCTCGTGGTCCTGCGCCATTGCCTCTGACCCCAACCAGGTCTTCTTTCCTTGTAGTGTCTTTATCTGTCTTTGGTATCAGGGTAATGCTGGTCTCAGAGAGCTTAGAAGTGTTCCATCCTCTTCAGATTTTTGGAAGGTTTTCAGAAGAATTAGTGTTAATTTTTATTTAAATATTAAGTAGAATTCTCCAATGAATTCATCTGGTCCTGGGCTTTTCTTTGTTAGGAGGTGTTTTAATATTATTTAAATCTTACCCATTGTTGAATTGTTCAGATTTTCTGCTTCCTCATGATTCAGTCTTAGTACATTTCTAGGGATTTATCCATTTCCTCTAGGTTATCCAACTTGTTGGTATATAATTATTCATAGTATTCTCTTCATTAAGTTGTTTCTCTATGTTCTCACCAATTACTTTAAATTCTTTGTCTGGCAGCTCATAGATCTGACTTTTTTTTTTTTTAAATCAGTTTCAGTTTTTGGAGTTTTTGTTTGTTCTTTTGATTGGGCCATGTTTCTGTGGTGTGTGTGTGTGTGTATTTTTTTTTTTTTTCTGGGATTGGCACTCCTAGGCTTTGTATAGAGCCTTTGTGAAGAGTAAGACCTTTCACCAGTTAGCCCAGCTGGAGGTTCCTGAACTTCTCAAACCTTTTCTCACCTCTTGCTTTCCCCATGTCTGCCTGCAGAACTGCAGCTCTGCATCTCCTTGCCTCAGCTTTCACTAGCTTCCAAACTTCTTCTGGTCCTATAAGCACTCTGTGTCAGGCAAGAGAGAAACCAGTCCCTTGAGTAGCCACCAGACAATCCAGGCTGTTGGATATACAGTCCACTCTTGTTTTTATCTCAAAGGAGGATCCCTGCTATACAAGGTTTCTTCTTGGTGTCTCCACACCAAATGCTGAGATTCCTACCCCTTTTGTTGGAATCTCTTCTTGGTTTTGCAAAGGCCTGGGTGCTGTAGTTTTTCAACTGGTCTCTAGAGCTCTCACAAAGGTATTCTGTCCACATACTGTTGTTAACTCAGTGTCTCTGTGGGATAAAGAGGGCATAGCTTCCTAGTCTGCCATCTTACTAAAGTCACCATTTTCTAAGTCTAGAGTGGATTATCTTGTTTTACGATCACCACTTGTTGCCTTTTGTATTTTCACCTTCTTGCACAAATGATTCTCTTATCACTCTTTTCTCCATGTCGTAGCCATAATACAGCCTCTATTGTACTTATTCATATTCAAAATTACCTTTGTTTTTATTTTACTCTATTTTCCTATCCACTCAAACTCTCACTATTAACTCAGCAAATCTCAATGTCATGATAGATGACATAGTAAAAATCAAAAATCTATCAAAATCTATGTTTATTGGGGCTTCCCTGGTGGTGCAGTGGTTAAGAATCCACCTGCCAATGCAAGGGACACAGGTTTAAGCCCTGGTCCAGGAGGATCCCACATGCCATGGAGCAACTAAGCCCGTGTGCCACAACTACTGAGCCTGTGCTCTACAGCCTGCGAACTACAACTACTGAGCCCATGCACCACAACTACTGAAGCCCACATGCCTAGAGCCCGTGCTCCATCACAAGAGAAGCCACCACAATGAGACTCCTGTGTACCGCAACAAAGAGTAACCCCCGCTCGCCACAACTAGAGAAAGCCCATGCAGCAACGAAGACCCAATGCAGCCAAAAATAAATAAATAAAATAAAATTTAAAAGTAATCTATCTTTATTGTTCCTTAAGCTATTCAATATTATAGCTACTATTGCCACATCCTAAATCTCAGTTACTTATAATCCTTTATCCTCTGAAAACTTTAATAACATATATGTCCCATGCACGTGTGTATGTGTGTGTGTATATTCTGTATCTATCTCTCTGTCTATTGTCTATTTATAATAGTGACAGTAAATTTCTGAATTCTGATATGCTGTGTTTAGAAAGTGTCATGTAGGGAATTAGATGATCGATGAATGCATTAACATAATGAGAAAAATTCTCCAGGTGTGAATTCTCATGAAGGATTTATTTTATATGTATACAATAACGATTTCATAGTAAGGATCTTTTGTGATAGAAGATCATTGTGAAGACAGTTGTAACAAAGAAAAGGATCCATCAATATATTTCATACTACATATGGACAAGGGAAAGCTCTTCTTTGGTTTATATTTCTAGCCAGTTTATACTTTTGGAGCTCACATAATTTTGCAAGCTTCTGGTTGAAGGGAACACTTTTTCCTCAATCAATTGTTTCTAACATGGCCATTGTGGATTCCTAGTGGTCACAGTCATGCTTCATAACTTGAAATTAAACTTCAGTGCACTAAAAACATTATTTTAAGCAAAGAGTAGTCTTGATCTTTAGCTCTTTGCTTTCTCTGTTGTATTATTCAGCAGCCTTTTCCACATTTACAACTCCATTTTCCACATTATGGCTCTTTTAGGGGGAGCACAAATATTTCAGGAAGACTTTAGGGCTTTTGAAAGGCATCCTGCAGTTTTTTTGCATTAGTGTTTACTTTTTACAGCATTACATTTAATATTGTTTATCTTGATTCCTGACTTTTTTGGAGGGAAATGAGAGTGCTTCATTTCCCTCACGCTGGTCCTGGCACTGAGAAAAGTACTCAAAGATGATGGTTACAAAGACAACAAACAAACCTTCCCAGAATTCTGTCAAACAGGCCAATTAATTAAACAAAGTAGATATTACATATCTAAGTATACTGGACAGCCAGTAAGTGGATTTTCTCACTAATTTATAGAGAAAACCCACTGCTAGAAGTGTGGGTAGGTAAGAAAGACAATAAAGCTTTTCAAGGCTGAGCACTTCCTTTTGCTTCTCTTGCCTCATAGAACTGTAGTTTTTTCTTTTACACAAGTTTAGTGCCACATTCTTCTCTTTGCAATGGACAGACAGGTGATATATGCTGATTTAAAAGTATCCAGGAATGCCGGCCTTGAACGCTCATCACCCCCATCTCTTCCTCAGAGTAAGTGGCTTTAATTTTCCTTTTGGCATCTGTATATTTTCCATAGTTAGATTTTTCTCTTAAATTTGTAGCTTTAAATCATGGCTTTGAAGATGAGCAGCAGCCATATTAATGTTAAATAGATATAGCATGGCCTGTCTGTAGGTAATCACAAATGTGGAAAAAAGCACATACCTTATAGATTTCTTTTTTATCAAGATACTTTTGTGAAAAATGAATATAGTTCCTATTACTGAGCCTTGGCTAAAGGATCCTGAAGAAATATTTTACATGCATGAACAAGGGAATATTTTTATTTTTTTATTTTTATTTTTTGCCACACCATGACGGATGCAGGATCTTTGCTCCCTGACTGGGGATAGAATCTGTGCCCCCTGCAATGGAAGCACAGAATCTTGACCACTGGACCACCAGAGAAGTCCCTCTTTTGTTGTTTTTGCTTTTGTTTTTTTTTTTTAACAAATGAATATTTTTAGAGATTTTTTTTACTACCTTGCTGTAATAGTAACCTACCTTATTTCAAATCCCTCTATAAAATACTGTGATTAAGTTCCAATGCATTTGCATCTGTGACATTCCTTTCAGAATACAAAGTGTAGGCTCAATGATTAACATCCTTCACCCTTCAAAAGGAAGAGAAAAAAATGTTCTGAAAGAAAATTATATTCAAGATCAAAAACTTGAATATAGTAACAATCTGATGATTTTTAAATTGAAAAGTATAACAGTTTAGAAGGATTTAAGCCACAAGGCACAGGAGAATATCACTGATGCACTTATCTCATATTTGTTGAAGTTGGCAATTTTCTGTATGTCAGAGGAGTTAGTATTCTGAGTGAAAGAGATGGGGAATTCTAATGTGAGGTCATAGGTGATGGATTCCATGTCCTGGGGATAGATGAAGAGAAACTACAAATTAAGCAGAAAAAAAAATGTATAAAATCATCAGGACATAGTATTACATTCTGAAGTCAAACTAAACTTACTAAACATCAATAATATTGCAATTTTTATCCAACCTGATATTCCTTCCATAGTGTGCTTGGCAAGTGGGTTGTATCTTTTTAGGATGGTTTGGTATAATTTGAAAGTATTAAGCTATCAATGTTCTAAATTGGAGATTGAAAAGTCTTAGGGTTATCAACTAGTTTCATGATACCCTTCATTTGGGGGTTACGGGAAACTGGAGAATTTTGATAACTACAGTGAGAATTTGTCAAGCCACGGTTATTTTTGATGGGAAAGAAAAAGGCTTTCTGTTCCCTATTCAGATCTAAAAAGTGGAGAGAAAGCAGGATGGTGTTGGAAGATATTGGAGAATGAAAATAGAGAAAGACAGCGAGATTTTCCTTAAAAGCTACTCTCTGTGATCCCAAATCAATGAGGCCAGAAAATTTGTCTATTCTAATTGTAGTCATTATTCCACAAAATATCATTCTAAAAGTAAATCTGAGAAAACATAGAATAAAGTCAGAACAAAATGTGTGACTACAAAATGCTTGTCAACTGAAAAAAATGCCTGACCTAAAAGTTGAGAATTATGTATTTGGTGGCTTTACAGAGAACTGTAGCTGACAAGGCAGTCTCTCTGATAGTTCTGAGGAAATGTCCCCAGGAGGTAAGGGAGGAGCTGGGATATACAGGAGCTTTTGCTAAAAAAAAAAAAAAAAAAAAAAAAGTAGGTAAATATCAAAAGATTACTGCTAATCACAAAAACAGACACCTCAAGTTAATGATTTTAGTGCTTTTCTATATGTGGGAAGATGCAAAAGTCTGGGCTTATTGAGATAATTCCTTTGACATGCATCTTAACTATCTAGGGCCAGTATCCTGTTTTTCTTCATCCTGAATTCCCTCAAGTTTTACTATCCAGGCAGCTGCACTGGCTGGTGGCTTTAAGGTCGCAACATCCTTTGTTTACTGAAATGGCAGGTGACATTCTTTCTCCACACATTGATCTGATATTACAATTATTGTGAAACTACCACTAAGCCCTTTGGCTAAACAGTTTAGCCAAAATGGTAAGTGTTAGTGATTATATCAAAAGCAGTCAGGAAAACCAGAGAGAGATGTGAGTTGTGACGAATCTGGTTTATGGCCCAGGATTTGGTCTCTTACAAAAGTAGATAGGTGTTGGCAAAAATGCCTCTAGAGTTTATTTATTCATCCAAAAATAAGCACCTGTGTCAACCATGCCCTAGGTGCTGAGAATACAACAGTGAACAAAATAGTGAAAAAATATTTTCCTTTATTGTGTTTATATTATACTACTAGGAAGGTTTACAAATAAATGAATAACTAAGAACATATATGTATACATATATGTGTTAGATAATATTAAGTGCAATAGAGAAAATATGTTTTTTTAAATGGAATTGAGAGTTAGCTTTTGGAGAGGGTATGATATCAAATGGAATAATCATAGAAGCCTGCCTGACAAGATGACATTTGAGTCAAGGCCTGAAAGAATTGAGAGACAAAGGTATGCCTCCTGGGAGGAGAGCCTTTTAGAAGATGGACAAGTGCAGGTGCAAGATCCGTGGGATAAGAACATGCCTGTCATCTTGTAGGAGGAGCTCATAGGTTAGTGTGAAATGACAGAGCACGTCTGCATGGAAAATAGCAGGAGATGAAGTTGGAGGCATAAAGGGAAGCCGGAATGAATAGGGATTTGTAGGCTGTTCTACAGACGTACAGACTTAGATCTGCTTGAGAGAAAGCCATGGAAATGTTTAGAGAAACAAAGTGAGATGATTTGGCATACTGTTTATATCCAAACAAAAAACTAGCCTTATGTGGGTACTTCCAGATCACTAAAGTTTACCTGGCCTCTTCAATTTGTTATTGTAACTCTATTGTTATAATAACTCTATTGCTGTTATTAGTTCTAATGTAGTGCAGCAGAAAAACAACACAGAACCCTCCACTCAGTTCTTTAAATTTTAGATGCACGGTTATTATGTATCACACACTGTCTCTAGAAGAACTATTTCATATAACCCTTTCCAAAACCTCATGAAGTAGTATTATTCTACATTTCACAGGTGAAGAAATTGGTAGTTTATGAAGGTTACGTTGCCCGAAGTAACATGCTCTAATACAAATCTGCTAGATTTGAGAGCCTCTGCTCTTAACCACTGCTATCCTTTGGTACTAAATGTTAAAATAGTGACTATATGGGGCTTTCTCCATCTTTCAAAATTTCAAGGGAGGAAAGGCTGAGGAAGAAAAAATGGTAGAATAGTATATACACCTGTGAGGAAACGTCACGTAGGACTAGTCTTAGGTTCACTAAGTTTAGTTGCTCTGTGTCACACGAGCTTGCATTAGAAGTTCTAGGTCAATATTCTCCAGTCTGGTTCTCCCATTTTCAATGTACACCCAGGACCTTGGAGCTCCTCTAATTGTCTACTCTTATCTCTCCCCTCCAGATGATAATCCAGGTGTCACTACCTGAAATCTAATCTATTATCTGTTTCCTCCCATAATCTTTTATCACATTTAGTTATCTTAAATTCCATCTCCCCAGGGACATTTTAGAAAGAGCTAACTCTTTTGTGAATGTCCACGTCCTAATGAAGAGACCATGAGTAGTTGTCTGAAAACTGGGTCACACAACTTAATCGCCAGGGAGAGTGTAAAAAACTAAAGTAGAAATGGATTTGTGGGTCAATCTGGAACATTTAATGAGACTAAAGACAACATTTTAACATATCTGATACTAAAGCTTCTAACAAGTGACTCAAAGCATGTATTCCTTTATATTGAGGAATATTAGAAAAAATATAAAAAGGAATAGATAACATAAATAAATGATAGATATAGTTAAATTACTAAACCTTTACTTGTAAAGGCCCTTGGCTCTAATAATACAATTTAGAAAATAATTTATAATTGTAATATATATATAACATATTATAAACCAAATGGGAATAAAAGGGGTCTTATAATTAAGTCAGGTATAGAAGTTGTCTAAGCACAATTTCAAGTAGAATAACTGAAGTACAAATTACCAGAATAATTCCTGTCAGAGCTGATATAATTTTGAAAGCTGTTGTTCAGTGTTTTCCAATAATTTTTTACATTAATAAGTTCCTCTTTGATTATTTTTCCCTATAAAATCCATTGATAAAGTTATGATTAATTTATGATCCCACTTTAATTAATATAATCACAACTTTTGATGAACATGAGATATACAGTACATTGTTATTGACATGATACAGAGAAAAGCAAAGGTATTTGACATCTTTTACACTATGCAATGTTGTAGACACAGGTTCATGTTATGTTATATTCATTGAAATACTGAAAATAGCATGCAAGCTCGTAAAATACTCTTCCTTGAATTCCATTTGGTCCAAATTGGAGATGATTGTTCCAGACAACAGTAAAGCAGAGAAATCCACGTCTAAGAATAGGATTGTCTTATTCCACCAGCACCTAACATGTTGTTTGGCATAAAACAGAGCCTCAACAAATATATCTTGAATGAATTAAGGCCTTCCTTTTTGGACAAAATTCTTGGACTTACTTCCTACAGTAGGGTATATGTTTCATTTTTGTATAGCATTTGGCATGTTTCAAAACACCGTCACATCTATCTCATTTGATTCTTATACCAATCCTTCATACACAAGACAGGCATAAATATTTCTATTATATCTATAAGCAAACTCTCAGTTGGATCTGAGATTCCATCTTGTGGGACCCTACTTTAAGATGACTGATAAATGTCCTTTCCTGCCCCTACCCCCAACCTGAATCTAGCTCTTTCTTATGTGATTCAAACAACCTCTGCTTTTTGTATTAGATGAACTCAACTGAGTTAATCAAGTATATTTTCTTAATGTCTCAGATGTTTGTCAGGGTCCACCTTGGCATAAATTTGCTCTGAAACTTGGTTGTGCTGGGATTATTCTTCTTGCCTTGACTGTGATTGGCTTGAGTGTTTCAGGTAAGTGATGCAAGATCATTTATTTCTTGTTCTACTTATTCTACTTTACCATAAATATTAAAGTATGTTAACATTTGGCCACCCAAAATTTAGTGGAAGACCCATGAAACAAAAACCGTTACAAAACAGTGCTCTAACAGTGCTCAGCCAGTACCTACTAAGCAAACTTCATCCTTTGTCGTATTTCTCTTCCTAACTGTTCTTATAGGCTTCATGGGGGATTTCACATATGCTCCAAGAACTTTTAAAAATTCACAGTTATGATAAAACCATGACAGTAACAAAGAAAATAAAAATTTCCAATTATTTACAGTTCCTTAAGTGCTTACTAAATTTCAGATTGTCCTAGGTAATCTCTCCCATGGGGTAGGCACAATTATACTTATTCTGAAGATGGAACATGAGGCAAGGAGTGTAAGCAATTTAAGAGTTTAAGTAACACCTGGGAGCTTACTTATATAGTAGAAGCCGGTAACTCAATGTCTGTGTGTGTTCACTTGCTATGTGTGTGTTTGTTTATGTTGTCTTCTAAGTAGACCCTTTGTTACTACACTGCTATTGCTCTTATCTTCTGTTCATTTCAAGCTTGTTGAGAGAAAAATTTCCTGAAGTGATAAATATAACATATCCATTTCACTGTACCATTCAGCATTAATCTTCTTAATGATTTCTCCTGATTTATTAGTGATATTCTTGAGACAAAAATCATCAACAGAAAAAAGCAGCATGGAGGCTCAAGAGAACAGGAAGGAAACAACAGGTATATTTTGTGGCTTGACTTTCCTAAGAGTTATGGCTAAAATTTGATAGGTATCATGCATTATCTTAATTAAGGCTCATAACAACCCATACATTAAGATAGTATTATCGCTCTGATTTTATATTTGACAAAACTGAGGCATGGAAAGGCTAGGCAACTCATTCAGGGTCATACAGGTACTAAGTGGTGACACTGGGAATTGTACTTCGGTGGTCTAACTTCAGAGCCTACGATCTTAGCCAACAGATAACACTGCCTTATGAGAGACTGCTGCTAGGATATTCAATAATTAATAGCCAAAAACCAAGCTATAAAGTAAAATATGCATTTAAGTGGGATATTTGATGATTTTAATGAATATGTCAAGCAGCTAACTCTGGTCTGAAGTTAATTAATGGAACACAACATACAATGAATTATTTAATATTTATTGTATTAAACATTAAGACATTGATCTTGTCCATGTACTTATTAAGTAGTGTGTGTTAATAAAGACACTATTGTTGAGTGACTGTAACAAAATGTGATCATTTGTTATATACATTCATACATAACAGAAATTTTAAGAAACTATGAAAATCCTTCTGGAAAATGTTATTCAATAGATCCCATTAATAGGCAAATATATAATTCAGCAATTAGAAATTTTCTTATAATTCTTCTCCATGGTATTTGCCATTAACTTATGGAAATGAATTGTTATTTGCTTTTCATTTTACATGTTGTTTAAAGTAGACATTTTTTAGATAAGTTTGATATTGTCGTCATGGAGTAGAAAGAACACTTGTAATGAATTTAAGGAATCTCAGAAAGAGTTTTGACTGTACCGGCATCTGCTTTGTGTGGACTTGAACTTGTCAGGGTTTTAACTTGTCACTAATTTTCAACTCTTAGTGCCAGAATGAACAGTAGGTCTCAAAACCCTCAAAGTTATATTAAATTCATTGTTCTCACTGTGATGATCAACGACTTCCCTGAATTTATAATGACTTGTGCATGTGTGATTAGTGTTAGTGGGGTGGGGGGCAGGTTAGAAACATAACATTTATTCTTCTTCCTCTTTCTTACTTTAGAGAGACCAGTTCTGTTAAAGTGCCCAACAAATTGGCAACTAATCGGAGATAAATGCTTGCTTTTTTATGACACTTACAAACCTTGGAATGACAGTCTAGCCGACTGTTTCACAAAAGAATCCCGTCTGCTGCTTATTGAAGATCAGGAAGAGCTGGTAAATAATTAAGTAAAATACTTTAATAGGGCTTAGCCCTTGCTTCTAACCATATCAGGATCTTCGTGCTTTAGCCTGGAGGGTTCTATGCAGATGGAAGTATTAATTTTGACTTCAGGAAGCTCACAATCTGAGACACTAAATGGACATGTAAGCAAAATAAATATAATTTAATGAATACAGCAACATAAATACAAATATTTGGATATATATAAATATACAGACAGAAATATCACAAATAAGGAATAATTAACTCCAATGGGGAGTTAGGAAAGGCTTCAGAGAGGAGGTGATACTTGAACTGGGTTTCAGAGGATGAGTAGAAGGATGCAAACCAGTAATAGATAAAAAGATTCAATATTCAGTCATGTCTTCTGTTTCATTTATAGAGGCTCATACAAAACCGGATAGACAAAAGAGGAGTCCTATTTTGGATTGGATTAAATTTTACATTATCAGAAAAGAACTGGAAGTGGGTAAATGGATCCTTTTTAAATTCTAATATGTGAGTATTGGATAAGCTAATTTGAATATTCAATTTACATCAGGTTTACATGCCAAGATAGTAACATTGTTATTGAAGATTGAGATTTATCCTTTTAATTTAGTTTAGAAATGTTCAGGAGGATCAGAATAGTCTGAGAAGAAGAATGATTCTGAAGTTGGTTGAAAAGTTCCACATATGAAAAGACATCAACCCTTTGCAACAATATATATTTTTACCAGCAATGGAGTTTTAGGAGACAAGGAAGAGACTAACTAACCCCTTTGGGCGGGGGCACACGAAACAGTTTTTAAAATAACATTTAAAAATTAAGAAATTTCTAGCTGGAAGCTATCGGCTGGAAGAATCGTTTAAGTAGCGTTTTTCAAACTGTGGGACCACATACCTTAGTGGGTCACAACCAGCATTGGCACAATGAATATAAGAGGAAAAAATATAGTAAATATCAGCGTGGGGTATCCAGACATTTGAGAGAGAAACTACCCACATTGTAACAAGTATTGTAGCTTATTTTAACCAGCCGTGTAAAAGGAGTGTTGTTTGAAGAGATGTAGTCAATCTGCATAAGCCACAGAAGAGGTATTTGCCGTTTTTTTGGTTGTCTCATAGTTTCTTGTGTAAGATGGTCAAGTTAACCATCGGTGTTATAGGAGGATTGATGTTACAGTTAAATTATAAATTTTTAATGGACTTCATCGTTGTTTGTACAACAAAGGGCAGGACATTGTTTTCCCCTAGAAAGTGAAAGTGTGCAGACATCCAACCAAGTTTCTGAAAAGAACTTTTGATGAGTTTTTCAGAACAGATGATATTATGTTACATTTTTTGAGTCTGTGAATGTTTTATTCACATTTGTATAAATAACAGTGAAAATGGATTTTTTTATCATTCAAAAAACAAGAGGTTAAAATTCAGGACACAAGATCATGTTCAAGTTTATCTAAAATATAGTAATGATTTATTGTGTGGAAAATTTTTAGACATTAAAAGAAATGTTGGTTTAATTAGCACATTTTGACATTGTTTGACCCATGTTCTAAAATATTCTTTTAGATGCTGTACTTTAAAATGAAGATTATTTTAAAATAAGGTGTTCTGGGCTAGAATAAATGTATGAAAAGGCAAACATATTTTGGTAAATAAACTACACTCTGAATTTTTTGCTTTTCTAGGGATTTTTTTCTATATTTTATTTACACATAAGTGCAACTCTGATATTAACTTATTTTTATTTTTTTGTACATAGTAAAGGTTAATTTTGGTTTGTGTGTGTGTATGCTTCTTATTGGGCCATTATGTTTATTTTATTAAGGTTTATAATAAAACTGGAGAACTCTGAAGTGTCTATGAGCAGAAATATAGGCAAAGATGATGGATTAAATTCGATTGAACACTCTACTTTATTCTGAGGATAAAAATGATGATTTGATTAAGGTAGTGAGCAGGTAAACCTGGAAGGTATCATATTATAGTAGAAAGAGCATCAGTTAGACTCTGCTTTTATTTTAGTTCTCTACCTTGGTTTTCAGGTAAAGAAAAACATAAAGGGTGTTAATAATTTTTTTCACAGGACTGTTTTGGAGATTAAATGAGATAATGTTAGACAACTAGGCAGAGATCTGGTCAAAGAAGGCCTGGGAAGTCACCTAGGGCCTTTTGGAAGGGGACTTGGCCAGATGAGCAGTAAAAAAGTTATCTTGAAAATCAAAGAAAGGACCAGAAGGGTGGAAGAGATAAAATACAGGGGACCTTTGCAATAGCTTGGTCAAGAGAAATTCTGATTTAACTAGGGTGTCAGACACTAGGAGAGAATCAGGTTGGCTTCTCAGGGCCGAGGGGCTCCAAGAAGAAATGGAACAAAGGAACAAAGGAACAAAGAAAAACTGTGATGGAGCCCTGCCCACTGCCACCACTTCACTTTCTATTTGGGACAAATAGGTGAATGTCTTGCACACACCCCATCCTGGCACCCCAGCTCTATCTTGCCATCCCACTGTTTAACTGCTACTCATGCCCCACCTGCAATGAGCCACAAGACTCTGCTTCTTTGGAACTAATAGTACGTATATTGTAGCAGACACTCACCAACCTGTTTGGAATGGGAAAAAAGGGAACCTCCTGGGCTTCCCTGGTGGCGCAGTGGTTGAGAGTCCGCCTGCCGATGCAGGGGACACGGGTTCGTGCCCCGGTCTGGGAAGATCCCACATGCCGCGGAGCAGCTGGGCCCGTGAGCCATGGCTGTTGAGCCTGTGCGTCCGGAGCCTGTGCTCCGCAACGGGAGAGGCCACAACAGTGAGAGGCCCATGTAACGCAAAAAAAGGGAACCTCCTACTACATATAATACGTACTGAGCCTCCTTTTCTGGTTATTGATATATTCAAATTCTGTAGACACTGAGTATCTACGTACTTATTACATTTACTGAACACTTTCTTTGTTTAAGCATGATCACACTTTCATATACATGATCTCAATGTCTCCTCAAATATATATACCCTATATATTTAAGAAAATCGAGGCTCAGTGAAGGTAGGAAATTTTCATAAAACATGTTAATAGGAGATTCAATTCCCAGTTTCCAAAGCTTCTTCTTTGTATGTATCATTATGACATTTCTTTTTAGAACAATTCTTTTCCAGTGAAGATGAGCTTGCAAGTTCCAGAGGTTTATATTAGCTTTCTATTAAAAGTTTATATCATTATATTTGTGACTGGGTACTTATTCCATGCTTAATAACCAGCACTTCATTGTTTCCTGAAACTTACAGAACATACTGGCTGGATGAGGAGAATTATGTGAGAAAATCACAAACACTAAAGAAAGGCTTTTCTTCTGCTCCACAGATTACAAATTACTGGTGATGCTGAAGAAAACAGTTGTGCTTACATCTCAAGGACAAAAATTTTTTCCGAGAACTGTGCTACAGAAAATAAATGGATCTGTGAAAAAGAACTAAAACCTGTCAAAAATAAAGTATGTTCTGCCACTTGACTATATATACCCTCTCCATTTCTTTTTTTCTTTTTTAATCTTTATTTATTTATTTATTAGGTGGAACTCTTAGTTGAGGCATGCATGTGGGATCTAGTTCCCTGACCGGGGATCAAACCTGGGCCCGCTGCATTGGGAGCGTGGAGTCTTACCCACTGCACCACCAGGGAGGTCCCCCCTCTCCAATTCTTTAATTTCCATTTCAGGTCTCTCTCATTTTAACTGTATATACTCTTAGCATGGCCTAATGTGCATTTTGTGGTACAAAGTGGAACAAACACTGAGAATTCTAACTGTTGTGAGTCTTACAGACATTCAAGTTTAATCTCCTCATTCAATAAATGAGAAAACAGATACATAAAGAAAACACCTCATTTTAAGAGACAGTGATTCTCTATGGAACAAAGCCCAGACCAGCTAAGGGAAATGGTTTCTAATCCTGTAGACTTCATCCATCCCCTCTATGCCTTCTCTCACCTCCAGAAAAATTTTAGTAAATGAGTTCTGAAGTCCTCTGTTTCTCCCACAGCCTATGCTTTTTTTTTTTTTCAATACCATCACACAACTGGGTTGTGGCAGAACACTGATTAAAATCCATTCTCTTGACTCATATCAGAGACTCATTACTAAAGGAGTTTGGGAAGGGACCTTAACTGTTTCCATTTTAATTTCCCCATTGCTTTTTTATTTTCCTTCTATGTTTCCTTCTTTCTATGGCTCACACTGTAGGAAATATGTAATCAAAATTTTCATTATTCTAATGGAAAATGTGATTTTTTTTCAACTCTGCAGTTGGGGAAGCTGAAGTTACAGAAGAAATGTGTTTATTCTGATAGATCTCTTGAGTGTTCACTTTTTAAAAACACATGCCAGATTTTCTTTGGAAATCAAATAAATGATAATATTGAATTTATCCTACAAGGAGACTCATAATAAAATTCCTGAAAAATAGACATCTACTTACTCTGATAATGCAATACCAACTTGAATTATATAAATTATATATTTATATAATTATATAATTGTATAGTAATTATATAATTATATAAATTCAAGTAATACTATAATGACCAAAATAAAACTTTAATTCCTGTTTTCCATGCATGTTGATTTACAATATTCGTTAATATAAAATTTTGAACACATCAAAAATTCAAAGTATAATTCATTTTGTGCCAATTACTTAGGAAATAAATTATTTAGGAAAACATTCTAGACAAAAGTATCATTACAAAGTAATATAAGATAAAAGTGAGATTTTTGAAGTGTTTGCTACTTTGGGGAAAAAGACCTGTAAAGAAGAGAAATCTTAGAAAAAATATTCCCACAACTGACCATGTACATTCCTACCTCTTTGGAATGATGTTCAAAGCAACCTTCAGGACAAAGCTAAGTGCATCCAGTTAGTCCAGAATTCATTCCAAATATGGCGCTTTCCTTCTCCTATACTTGTTAGATCTGAAATCAAGCACCCCTAAGACACACACCTGCAAGAACCTTTTACAATGAAACTAAGCCCAAGAACTTAGGTTCTTACACTGTCATTTGCTATTGCAGTATTAGATAATCAAGTAAATTTACCCTTGGATATGATACTGCTGAGATCATCTCTGAAACTCAAACTATAAAGATACAGTTCCATGAGGAAGGCACGTCTAACCATAGTCTATGCAGATTAAAAAATATTGGGTCTAAGGAAATTTTTTGGTTGCAGTATTTGAGTCAACGTTTATTGACAATAAATTCACTGCCATGCCAAGCCATGTCAACTTACTACGTTATTCAAGATCTGCAATCTACCTTTCCTCTACGCAGCCCATGCTCCAGATGCAGGCTCCTGACCACTCTCTAAACACATCCTGATGTTTTATGATTTCATGGTTGTCCCATACGTGTGAGATGCTCTTTTCATCACACAATCCCTTTATTCTTTGCCTCGAAAAAGCCTAGTAATTGTGGAAATCTTGAATCAAATGTTAATTTCTTTCTGAACTTTTCCTCAAATCTCTCTGGCTCTCACAATTTTTAAATCTATTTCTTCCCACTTTTCTAAAATAGGATTTAGTTCTCTTGGCTGTATTATAATTAGTCTTTTTTATGATCTTAAAGCTGGCTCCACTTCTCTCCTGGCTAGAGTTGGACAAGTACCAAGACAGAAAAATGAAGGGAAGAGAAGCCTTTGACTCAAGTTAAAAGAGTAAGGGCATAATAATGGCCTATGTATGTTTTATTAAATGGACCTTGAGACTGGACCAGTGAGATTCCTTCTGTTTATTTCCTATGCCATGTGTTTGAATTTGAACTTCATTTCCTTCTATTTTACCTTCTTGCCCCACCCATTCCACAGAGCTCTTCAATATACACAGTGAGGGCTAAAAAGCAGGTATCATGGTTAACATATACACACTACTACATATAGAATAGATAAACGACGAGGACCTACTGTATAGCACAGGGAACTATACTCAATATCTTGTAATAATTTATAATGGCAAAGAATCTGAAAAATAATATATGTATATGTATAACTGAATCACTTTTCTGTACAGTCAAAACTAACACAACATTCTAAATCAACTGTACTTCAAGTTTTAAAAAAAGCAAGTATCTGGGCTTCCCTGGTGGCACAGTGGCTGAGAGTCCGCCTGCCGATGCAGGGGACACAGTTTCCTGGCCCAGTCCGCGAAGATCCCACATGCCGCAGAGCGGCTGGGCCCGTGAGCCATGACCCCTGAGCCTGTGCATCCGGAGCCTGTGCTCCGCAACGGGAGAGGCCACAACAGTGAGAGGCCCGCGTACCGCCAAAAAAAAAAAAAAAACCAAGTATCATGGAAAAACAGTTGTGGTGGGAAAAATTTAAAAATAAAGCATTCTGGATGCATAAGCCTAGGGGGTTTTTTAACCACTTTTTTTCTGATCCACAGATGTTTAGGTAGCCAGCAATCATATTCTTTTCCTTTATAATGCTAGTATGGGTAATAAAGAATAACTTTTGACTTTCATACCAAGCAGTGTGGGAAAGGAAAATCCAAGAAGTACAAGTAAAAAGATAATTATAAAAAAATTTTAAGTTCTAAACACCTATAAACTCATGAAGTAACCTGATCTGGTGGTCATAGCCTTTAGTTTACCCCTTGACAAGTTAAAAGTTTACATCTGCAATTGTTTGCGATTAACTCCATTCTGCCCTCTTGTGGACTTACTTGGTTTTGTTTGTGTGTGTGTATGTGTTTGTTTTTGTGGCTACACTTGTTTCCTTCCGACCAAGCAAAACAGAACAAAAGAAAAAATAAAGTTGTATATCAATCAGATTTATCCATTTTGTCCCTTTGCAACACCTTATTTATTTCCTTCATAATATATGAAATTAGATAATTATTTATCTACTTATCATTTTATTATTGTTATTATTTGATTACCACTATTGCTATTATTATTATTAGGCCCTTTCCATGGGGATATGAGCTCCATGAGATCAAAACCTTCTTAGTATTGTAGCCAATGCATGGTTCTGGCACATAACAGATGTTCAATAAATATCTCCTGAAAAATAAACAAATAATTATAAAATCAAATTTGTTTATTGAATGAGCTTACCTAGGTGGTTCTTGCTTGGGGTCTCTAGTGCAGTTGGAATGAAATGCTGACTGGGACTCGGGTTAGCTCAAAGCCTTTGTCACTCATGTATGTGGTTGCTGATTGCCTGGAACCTCACTCAGCAAGGTGGCTGAGTTACAGGAGCAGTTTTTCTAAAATTATCATTTTTCAAATTATAATATAAGCAGCATAGAATGATTTGTCAACATTTAAAAGGTGATCCACTAATAGGGCTAGAACCCAAATATGATCACCCAGGTACATGAATCAAATTGCATTCTCTATCAAGACAATCTATTAGAGTCCTTTCAAAATAAACTTTGAGGGCTTCCCTGGTGGAGCAGTGGTTGAGAGTCCGCCTGCCGGTGCAGGGGACATGGGTTCGTGCCCTGGTCCGGGAGGATCCCACATGCCGCGGAGCGGCTGGGCCCGTGAGCCATGGCCGCTGAGCCTGCACATCCGGAGCCTGTGCTCCGCAACGGGAAAGGCCACAGCAGTGAGAGACCCGCGTACCGCAAAAAACAAAACAAACAAAAATAAATAAATAAATAAACTTTGAATGCTGCATAATCAGAATGTGATTTGGATTTATCCTTTGTGCTTCATGGGAAAGTTTCAGTGTTCTACTTTAGGAATTATGTAACCTCTACCTGGCTAAAAAGTTCTAAGTGAAGACCTCTAACAGACATAATCTCTAAATGGAATTCCAATTCTGACTGAGATTGCTCTCCACGTTTTCTTCAGATATTTTCCTCATTTTACATGTGAGAGCTACTCATAGCCAACTTGAGTAAGGTCCCAAAATTAGACCTTGATGAAGCCAGGACTAGAACTAGGTTTTTCCCTGAAGCAAACATCAGTCCTTGCTACTTCCTACTTCAGTGTTTCTTCCAATTTCCAGCGTTTTTATTTGAATCTTAACTACGCAGCTGTGGTGTGAATTTTCTCAGTGATTTTTGCCTTCTGGGATTTTTACATTTTTCCTCCTAGAGCCAGCATTTGAGGATGTTATGTTAAGAAATATGTTTTTCTGGACGCTCCTTTCACAGGAGTGTCCTTATACAAATTCAAAAGTGAGTCTATCGCCACCTTGTGACTATAATGTGCAGCTGCAACTTTAAAAATACAGTTATGGGGGAAAGTTTCACATTTACAAAAAGGTTCCAGAACAGTTCGTTCAACACCAGTATTTTCCTCACCTAGATCTAACAATTATTACAATTTTCCCACATATCCTTTACCCTCTCTCTCTTGCTTTCTATTACCTTTTTTTTTCTGAATGCATTGAATAGTAAGTTACGTATATAAATAAATCTAAGAAAGTCAAAATAATTTAATATATATTCTAAGATATATTTTACATCCAAATCTTTCCAAAATGTCCTTTAGAACCCCTGGCCTCCTCAATCCGGGATCTAATCAAAGTTTACACTTTGCATTTGGTGACTGTCACTGTTTAAAGATAAACTGAGGAATATAAAAAATTTTAAGAGTGTGAGCAAAAATTGATTCAAATCAGACAGTATCCAATCTAGCAGATAGAAAGGAGTTCCAAGGAGCTTTACAAAATATGAGACTTTTATATGCAGAAAGGAGCAGGAACAAGGAAGTTGTTGTAGGCAAAAAAAAAAAAAAAAGTAGATTGGTTATTGCAAAGTTACTTTCCTTTAAGGGATTGTAGGAATCTATCATGCAGATGACCTAACTAGTTCTGATCAGACAATTCCTAATTGACTGGTTTAAGATTCCAATTCCAATGCTTCCCTGGTGGCGCAGTGGTTGAGAATCTGCCTGCTAATGCAGGGGACATAGGTTCGAGCCCTGGTCTGGGAAGATCCCACATGCCACGGAGCAACTAGGCCCGTGAGCCACAACTACTGAGCCTGTGCGTCTGGAGCCTGTGTTCCACAACAAGAGAGGCCGCGACAGTGAGAGGCCCGCGCACCTCGATGAAGAGCGGCCCCCCCCATCACCGCAACTAGAGAAAGCCCTCGCACAGAAACGAAGACCCAACACAGCAAAAATAAATTAATCAATTAATAAACTCCTACCCCCAACATCTAAAAAAAAAGATTCCAATTCTGGGAGAGCTAAAACTGTAATTAAGTCTTTTTTTTTTTTTTTGCAGTACGCGGGCCTCTCACTGCTGTGGCCTCTCCCGTTGCGGAGCACAGGCTCCGGATGCGCAGGCGCATGTGGGACTTTCCCGGACCGGGGCATGAACCCATGTCCCCTGCATCGTCAGGCAGACTCCCAACCACTGCACCACCAGGGAAGCCATGTAATTAAGTCTCAGTTAAGTCTTGGTTTGGCAACATGGAGCTTAGCACAGGTGAATCTATTTGGGGCCTGTTGCCTTGTTTTCAACATTACTTTGGTGTCTTTCATTAAAGAATTGTCTGTCTGCTCTTTTTCATTTCCCTGTGGCATTCATTTATTGAAGAGTCTAGGCCAATTTTATTATAGAATGTACTGCATTATGGATAGTGATTTGCTTATTCCCTCAAAATTTTAGTGTCAATTTAAAAATGTGACCTTCAATTTCTTTGACATTTGCCATTGAGAATAAAGGTCTGTGCCCACTGCCCTTGAACATGATTTCAACCAATGGCCTTGAACATTATTTCGACCAATTGCTACATCGTAAAGATCAGTGTACCTTCCGCCTACATTGAGAAGCTCTTGGGATGCTTGCTTTTGGAACTCAGCCTCTAAGCTGAGAAGAAGTGAGACTGAAACAGAGCAGGACCCTCTATGGTCCTCCCCACCACCATGCCCTCAACCTGCCTTTTGTCTGTGGAAAAATTTGAGCCAAAGAATAAGTTTAATCAGAGAAGTAAGAAAGTGCAGAAACAAATGAAAATAGTCAAAGGAGACCAAACAATAATAGTTTAATCATTAGACAAAGTCAAGGACCTTTAGTTCCTCCTCAAGGGCTATAGATAATATTCTGAGCCATATCCTTTGAGTGGCTATTGTAGATATTGAAACTCCCACTAGGTTGAAGAAGTTAACTACATGATGACCAGACTGTAGCCATGACATAAACTGCCGCAATTCTGAGAACTTGTCTCAAGGAAATGGGAGCAGCCAGAACCCACTTTCGGTTACAACAACACATAGTGGTATTCTGGACAACAGCCCAAGCTGAAGTTCCAGGCAACAGCCATCCTTAACTGCTAAACGTGTAAGTGGGGAAGGCTTTGCAATGACTGCAGACCCAGGGCCATCATCAGATTGCAACTGCACTAGAAACCCAAAGGGAGAATCCCCTGGTTGAGCCCTGTCAGAGCTGTAAGAGATAACACAGCCATTGTGGTTAGAAGGTTATTCAGCCACAATACAGAAGGGGGTCCTGCCATCTGCAACAACACGGATGGAACTTGAGCACATTGTGCTAAGTGAGATAAGTCAGACAGAGAATGACAAGTACCGCAGGATCTCATGTGTGCAATCTAAGAAAGTTAAACTTGAAAACAAAAGAAAAAAACGGAGAATAAAATAGTGGTTACCAGGGAATGGGAGGTGGAGGGTAAGACTGATGACATTTAAGGTACAAACTTACGACGAATAGTAAACAAGCCACAGTGATCTATGATGAATACAGACAACAATAATGTCCCAGAATTAGGTAATGTAATAAATATTGCCACAATGGCAATTATATTACAATATATAAATGTATCAAAGTAATACGTTGTATACCTTAAATTTACAATGTTATATGTTAAATATATTCAATAAAAAATAATTGTGTGGGCTTCCCTGGTGGTGCAGTGGTTGAGAATCCGCCTGCCAATGCAGGGGACACGGGTTCGATCCCTGGTCCAGGAAGATCCCACATGCCGTGGAGCAACTGAGCCCATGAGTCACAACTACTGAGCCTGTGCTCTAGAGCCTGTGAGCCACAACTGCTAAAGCCAGTGAGCCACAACTACTGAAGCCCGTGCTCCTAGAACCCATGCTCCACAACAAGAGAAGCCACCGCAATGAGAAGCCCGCCCGCAGCAACAAAGACCCAACAATGCAGCAAAAAATAAATAAATAAATAAATTTATTAAAATAATAATAATAACTGTGGCTGTTTTAAGCCACTAACTAATTTGTTATTCAGCTATAGATAACTGGGATAGTGTAATTTACATTGTTCCTCCATCTCCAACTTCAAATCATGAGGTGGTTGCCACTAAAGATACCTGCTATAACCACCTGTTTTCGTTTACCTAAAACAAAACAAAGAACTTCCTGGTCTAGAGGGGCTCCTATCCTCATTGTTTAAGTGATTATAGTATTTACGTTTTCAACAAAACGCGTCAATCTGTGAAATCCTGTCTCAGTGTGTATGGGAACACTATATGACTTTTTTTTTTTTTTTTTTTTGCGGTATGCAGGCCTCTCACTGTTGTGGCCCCTCCCGTTGCGGAGCACAGGCTCCGGACGTGCAGGCTCAGCGGCCATGGCTCACGGGCCCAGCCACTCCGCGGCATGCGGGATCTTCCCGGACCGGGGCACGAACCCGTTTCCCCTGCATCGGCAGGCGGACTCTCAACCACTGCGCCACCAGGGAAGCCCCACTATATGACTTTTAATATCAGCACCAATTCATTTCTTATTTTCCATTCTTTAGAATAATAATAAAATGAGACAGAATGTCCAAGAAGCTGTTGGTTAGCTGCTATTATTTTTCTAAAAGTACGTTCTAAACAAGAGTTCATGCAATGAGAAAACAAATGGGTTCAAGCCCTAATCCAGCCACCTGAATTCTGTGATCCTGAATAAGTGAGTAGATCTCTTGGAAATTTAATTTGCTCATCAATAATAAGAGCATTCAAGACAATAATGTTTGCCCTGGGTAGGGCTTTGGCCACATCTCATACATTTAGATGTATGCTGACAACATCATTTTTTAAATAAGTACTCTGTAGTTATAGTTTGAAATTCTTTTCAGTTCAATAATTATTTAGAAGCTTGATTTTCTTTCTTCCAACTATTGAGTTTTTGACTTAAAATGTTTTAGTAATTCCTAAAATAATGACAAAATATTTAACTCTGTATTTTTTGAACATTTCTTTAAATATTCTTAATCTATACTTGTATTACATTAAAGTTCAGGATCAATTATTCATTGCATAGTGATTGACCTACAATGCCCACCAATATTTTTATCACTTGGGATATATCAGTGAACAGAATATAGAAAGATCCCGGACTTTATAGAGCTTACATTCTCTAATGCTCAGATTAACGATAAGCAATAAAAATAAGTAAACGTATAAAAAGTAATAAGTACCTAGGAGAGGAAAGAAAGGTAAGAAAAGGTGAAGGATGTGTGGGATGGAGGTGTGGACTGCTGTGTTAAATAAAATGGTCAAGGTCAGACATATTAAGCAAAGGCTAGAAATGGGTGAGAGATTTAGCCAATAGAATATCCAACAGATAAGAGAGTTGGGCAATAATACCACAGTGAAAGAGGGTTCCAGGGAGAAGGAAGAGCTAAAGAAAAACAAAAGTACAGCTGGCACATTCCAGAAACAGTAAGAATGTGAAAATGGCCGGAGCTGAGGAAATGACATCAACAGCAAGGTGACAAGGTGAGACCATGTGATACCTGGAAGTCATTGTAAGGACATTGGCTTTTCCTCTGTGAGAAATGGGAAGCCATTGTGGGGTTTAGAACTGTAAGGACTTGATCAGGCTTATATTTTAGTTTTAGGGGATCGATTTGGTTTCTGTATGGACACAGACTATAGAGGGCAAAGTCAGAATCAAAGAGGAAGGTTAGGATGCAATTATAGTAAAATAGGGAGGGGATGATGGAGGCTCAGAGCAGTGTGATAGCCTTGGGGGTAGTCAGAGGTACTTAGGTTCTGGATGTATTTTGTAGGTGAAATTAACAGCATTTGCTGACAGATTGGTGTGGGATGTGAGAGATAAAGGACAGTTGACAGTGACTCCAGATTTTATGGAGCAAGAGGAAGGGAGATGTTTTCAAGTGAAATGGAGGAAAGCTTTGGGTAAGGCAGGTTTGGGGGTAGATTCACAGCTCCATTTTGGATGAGTGAGATCAAGATGTCCATTAGCTATCCAACTCAAGATTCCTGGTATGTAACTCACTGCATGAGTTTGGGAAGGAGAAAGCTGGATTTATGGAGGTTATTAGCATATAAAATTACGGAATTAAATGAGACCACTGAGAGAAGGAATGTTGCTGGAGAAGGGGCTGGGACTTAGCCCAACTGCACAATTGAGAAGAAGTGGCGAGATCCACAAAGACTGTGGATAAGACACCACTGAGGAGAAGGAAAATCACAAAAGGCATTGCCCTGCTAGGCAAGTGAAGAAGTGTTATCAAGAAAGAGGAAGTGTGTCAAATGGTGATTTTTTTTTTCCAGGAAAGATGTTATGTGACATACTTCAATAAGCCTGCTAATAAGTTTTTAATTTTGTTGAGTGTAGCATTCTTAGGTGAAAAATTTTAAAAACAAACAAAAAACTATAGATTTTCCCTTGCAGTCTTCTGTTATATATTATCACATGGAAGTAGATACCAGCTTGGTTTTCTTCCTGGAGAGTAAATCTGTATTCTTACCTGCTTGTCCCCATCCTCCAGTCCCATCTCTGTCCTCCCACCTTTCCTTAAAATAAAAAGGCAATTTATGTATTGTACAATATGGGGGATAAAGCCAATATTCTGTAATAACTTAAATGTAAAGTAGCCTTTAAAATTGTATAAATTTTTTTTAAATTTAAAGGCAATTTAATGGTTATCAATCTATCTTAAAAAAGAGCTTTAACTACTTACTGATTTTCAGTTTGTGTGGGTTAAACCCAAAGGCATCCCCGATCGATCTGTTTGTTTTCTGTACTACCGTTTATCCTATAATTAAAAAAATATTAGTGGGATTATGAAAAAGTCTTTCAAACATATCACCTGTCTACTGCTCTTCTAAATTGAGACCATCAAATCACGATCTAGCCCCTCGGCACCTTTCTTTTTTAAACTTTCTGCACTATATTTCATATATGCATGCATGGAAGACATTTTTCCTAGATTCTAATACTTATGCAAGCTTTTTGTTTGTTTGTTTTTTATTCTACTTTATATTTGGAGGGCTCTGGAAGAAAATACTCTTTTGTGGACTGGAAGAATCAACATTGTGAAAATGACTCTACTACCCAAAGCAATCTACAGATTCAATGCAATCCCTATCAAACTACCACTGGCATTTTTCACAGAACTAGAACAAAAAATTTCACAATTTGTATGGAAACACAAAAGACCCCGAATAGCCAAAGCAATCTTGAGAACGAAAAATGGAGCTGGAGGAATCAGGCTCCCTGACTTCAGACTATACTACAAAGCTACAGTAATCAAGACAGTGTGGTACTGACACAAAAACAGAAAGATAGATCAATGGAACAGGATAGAAAGCCCAGAGATAAACCCATGCACATATGGTCACCTTATCTTTGATAAAGGAGGCAGGAATGTACAGTGGAGAAAGGACAGTCTCTTCAATAAGTGGTGCTGGGAAAACTGGACAGGGACATGTAAAAGTATGAGATTAGATCACTCCCTAACACCATACACAAAAATAAGCTCAAAATGGATTAAAGACCTAAATGTAAGGCCAGACACTATAAAACTCTTAGAGGAAAACATAGACAGAACACTCTATGACATAAATCACAGCAAGATCCTTTTTGACCCCCCTCCTAGAGTAATGGAAATAAAGACAAAAATAAACACATGGGACCTAATGAAACTTCAAAGCTTTTGCACAGCAAAGGAAACCATAAACAAGACCAAAAGACAACCCTCAGAATGGGAGAAAATATTTGCAAATGAAGCAACTGACAAAGGATTAATCTCCAAAATTTATAAGCAGCTCATGCAGCTCAATAACAAAAAAACAAACAACCCAATCCAAAAATGGGCAGAAGACCTAAATAGACATTTCTCCACAGAAGATATACAGACTGCCAACAAACACATGAAAGGATGCTCAACATCTTTACTCATTAGAGAAATGCAAATCAAAACTACAATGAGGTATCATCTCACACCAGTCAGAATGGGCATGATCAAAAAATCTACAAACAATAAATGCTGGAGAGGGTGTGGAAAAAAGGGAACACTCTTGCACTGCTGGTGGGAATGTGAATTGTACAGCCTCTATGGAGAACAGTATGGAGGTTCCTTAAAAACCTACAAATAGAACTACCATATGACCCAGCAATCCCACTACTGGGCATATACCCTGAGAAAACCATAATTCAAAAAGGGTCATGTACCAAAATGTTCATAGCAGCCCTATTTACAATAGCCCGGAGATGGAAACAACCTAAGTGTCCATCATCGGATGAATGGATAAAGAAGATGTGGCACATATATACAATGGAATATTACTCAGCCATAAAAAGAAACAAAATTGAGCTAGTCAGACAAACAAAACTGAGTAAGTCAGAAAGAGAAAGACAAATACTGTATGCTAACACATATATATGGAACCTAAGAAGAAAAAAAAAATGTCATGAAGAACCTAGGAGTAAGACAGGAATAAAGACACAGATCTACTAGAGAATGGACTTGAGGATATGGGGAGGGGGAAGGGTAAGCTGTGACAAAGCAAAAGAGCGGCATGGACATATACACACTACCAAACGTAAGGTAGATAGCTAGTGGGAAGCAGCCGCATAGCACAGGGAGATCAGCTCAGTGCTTTGTGACCACCTGGAGGGGTGGGATAGGGAGGGCGGGAGGGAGATGCAAAAGGGAGGGGATATGGGAACATATGTATATGTATAACTGATTAAATTTGTTAAATAAAAAATAATAAAAAAAGAAAATACTCCTTTGGCTACATTTTTACTTAGTTTCTACCCTCCAGCTAGCTGTGTTTCTCTACCCTTTCTAGACATCCTATTTTACTGTCATTTAGAGAAAAGAAAGAAAAGAAAAACAAAGAAGAAAAAACCATTTAAGTCTTTTTTAAAAATGCAGAACAGTTCAGTTTTCTCCAGCCCTATCCCCAAACATTTTGCCTTAATGTATGCATTTAAACATAGCCACATACAGATCTTCCTGGATTTATGATGGGGCTATATCCCAATAAACCTACTGTAAGTTGAAAATATCATAAACTGAAAATGCATTTGATACACCTAACCTGCTAAACATCATAGCTGAACCCAGCCTACTTTTAACATGCTCAGAACACTTACATCAGCTTATAGTTGGCCTATATCATCTAAAACAAAGCCTATTTTAAACTGAAGTGTTTCTACTGAATGCATATTTCTTTTGTACCATAGTAAAGTCAAAAAACTGTTGTAAAACCATTGTACCATCTGTACTATGGTTTTACATGTTTTCTCTCCAAACTTATTGTTCAGCAAGTAGAATGTAGTATAGATATTTGCTCTCCACTGATATAAATTATGTCTACCTAATTTGGTGCTGAGATTTCTACCTTGAATTCCCTCATTGATGCTTACCAGCCTAAGACTAACAAGAACAGGTCTGACACTATCAAACTCTTAGAGGAAAACATAGACAGAACACTCTATGACATAAATCACAGCAAGATCCTTTTTGACCCCCCTCCTAGAGAAATGGAAACAAAAACAAAAATAAACAAATGGGACCTAATGAAACTTCAAAGCTTTTGCACAGCAAAGGAAACCATAAACAAGACCAAAAGACAACCCTCAGAATGGGAGAAAACATTTGCAAATGAAGCAACTGACAAAGGATTAATCTCCAAAATTTATAAGCAGCTCATGCAGCTCAATAGCAAAAAAACAAACAAACCAATCCAAAAACGGGCAGAAGACCTAAATAGACATTTCTCCAAAGAAGATATACAGACAGCCAACAAACACATGAAAGAATGCTCAACATCATTAATCATTAGAGAAATGCAAATCAAAACTACAATGAGATATCATCTCATACCAGTCAGAATGGCCATGATCAAAAAATCTACAAACAATAAACGCTGGAGAGGGTGTGGAAAAACGGGAACACTCTTGCACTGCTGGTAGGAATGTGAATTGGTACAGCCTCTATGGAGAACAGTATGGAGGTTCCTTAAAAAACTACAAATAGAACTACCGTATGACCCAGCAATCCCACTACTAGGCATATACCCTGAGAAAACCATAATTCAAAAAGAGACATGTACCAAAATGTTCATAGCAGCTCTATTCACAATAGCCCGGAGATGGAAACAACCTAAGTGTCCATCATCGGATGAATGGACAAAAAAGATGTGGCACATATATACAATGGAATATTACTCAGCCATAAAAAGAAACAAAATTGAGCTAGTCAGACAAACAAAATTGAGTAAGTCAGAAAGAGAAAGACAAATACTGTATGCTAACACACATATATGGAACCTAAGAAGAAAAAAAAATGTCATGAAGAAACTAGGGGTAAAACAAGAATAAAGACACAGACCTACTTGAGAATGGACTTGAGGATATGTGGAAGGGGAAGGGTAAGCTGTGACAAAGCGAGAGAGAGGCATGGACATATATACACTACCAAACATAAGGTAGATAGCTAGTGGGAAGCAGCCGCATAGCACAGGGAGATCAGCTCAGTGCTTTGTGACCACCTGGAGGGGTGGGAGAGGGAGGGTGGGAGGGAGGGAGACGCAAGAGGGAAGGGATATGGGAACAGATGTATATTCTTTTGTACCATAGTATATTCACAGACTGATTCACTTTGTTATAAAGCAGAAACTAATAAAAAAAATAAAAAATAAACAAATGGGACCTAATGAAACTTCAAAGCTTTTGCACAGCAAAGGAAACCATAAACAAGACGAAAAGACAACCCTCAGAATGGGAGAAAAAATTTGCAAATGAAGCAACTGACAAAGGATTAATCTCCAAAATTTACAAGCAGCTCATGCAGCTCAATATCAAAAAAAAAACAAACAACCCAATCCAAAAACGGGCAGAAAAACTAAATAGACATTTCTCCAAAGAAGATATACAGATTGCCAACAAACACATGAAAGAATGCTCAACATCATTAATCATTAGAGAAATGCAAATCAAAACTATAATGAGATATCATCTCATACCAGTCAGAATGGCCATCATCCAAAAATCTACAAACAGTAAATGCTGGAGAGGGTGTGGAGAAAAGGGAACACTCTTGCACTGTTGGTGGGAATGTAAATTGATATAGCCACTATGGAGTACAGTATGGACGTTCCTTAAAAAACTACAAATAGAACTACCATATGACCCAGCAATCCCACTACTGGGCATATACCCTGAGAAAACCATAATTCAAAAAGAGTCGTGTACCAAAATGTTTGTTGCAGCTCTATTTACAATAGCCAGGACATGGAAGCAACCTAAGTGTCCATCGACAGATGAATGGATAAAGAAGATATGGCACATATATACAATGGAATGTTACTCAGCCATAAAAAGAAGCGAAATTGAGTTATTTGTAGTGAGGTGGATGGACCTAGAGTCTGTCATACAGAGTGAAGTAAGTCAGAAAGAGAAAAAAAATACTGTATGCTAACACATATATATGGAATCTAAAAAAAAAAAAAAAGGTCATGAAGAACCTAGGGGCAAGATGAGAATAAAGACACAGACCTACTAGAGAATGGACTTGAGGATATGGGGAGGGGGAAAGCTAAGCTGTGACAAAGTGAGAGAGTGGCATGGACATATATACACTACCAAACGTAAGGTCGATAGCTAGTGGGAAGCAGCTGCATAGCACAGGGAGATCAGCTCGGTGCTTTGTGACCACCTAGAGGGGTGGGATAGGGAGGGTGAGAGGAAGGGAGATGCAAGAGGGAAGAGATATGGGAACATATGTATATGTATGACTGATTCACTTTGTTATAAAGCAGAAACTAACACACCATTGTAAAGCAATTATACTCCAATAAAGATGTTTAAAAATAAATAAATAAATAAATAAATTAAAAAAACAGGTCTGAGTTAAATCTGAGTTTACTATGTGCTGTAAACAAGGGATCCTACACACCATGAGGATCCATGAGTGCAAGGTTTTTGCCAGTTTGGATATTTGAAAGCAATCACAAGACTCCATAGAGCATACTTATGTAAAGCCTTTATCTAAAGGCCATGGATACAGTGGAGCATGAGAAAGAGAATGCAGGCAAATATTTGGTAGGCTAGAGACTTCCGGGGGCAATTGAACTACCAAGATCTATGCAAGGAATCATAGCTCTGGGAAAGCTCCAGACGGAAATTCCCATCTGGGTTCTTATTCCCACAGTCACATTGTCAAGTGAGGCTGTCTAACTGGTTGCGCCAGTTGGAAACCATCCATTAACAAACTGGCCTAAGGGTCACATAGGAGCTTCACACTTTGAACAGTACCTTATAAATTCTATTGCCCTTTTTTATCCAAGAGTCAAAGTCGGACCACCATAAATTACCAGGGATAAGGCTGCAGCTTTTCTGGTCCAGTTCAGCTGTAAGTCAACTTTATCTCACACTGCAGAGTATATCAGTAGGAAGGGATCAGGAAGGATCTGTTACAGGACTTGGCCTTGTGCTGGGAAATTTGGGGGAGAGTTTGATAAAGTGGGGCTTGCTCTGGATTGGATGATGCCAGAAACCAGCATTTTGGTTCACTGGGCAATTTGGTTCGTGGGGTTATTGAGTATTGTATAGGGACAGTGCTAACTTGCAGCTATTTTATGGTAACTCTATGATTACCTCCAGGGACACCAGAAAACATGGGCAGGATAGGGATGGATGAACTAATGATTTATAAGGTGAGGTTTAATGTGTCAAAAATATATGCATGTGCTCTATATCAGTTTGACTACATTTTTTGCTGAAAATGTATAGATTGATGTTCTGTACCAGGTAAACCTGGTTACATAGACAGGTTTTGGCTGTGTGACCAGTGGGGAAATAAAAATCTCTTAACAAACATGTACCTTGATTTCCCAGAGGCTGAGATATTACACACACATCTTGGTGGTTCATGTTTTAGAGATAAAGCTTGTCCTGTGTGATAGAAAGAGGACCCTGGAAGATGTGCCTGTATGTCTAGGACCTTCCAGATATTTGCCTGTGCTTTCTTTCTCCTGTGGTATCAGATCTTTCGCCTTTATTAAAACTTCCATTTAAGTATACTTTTTGGAGTTTTAAAATTCTTTTTACATGCACACCCCTGTGTAGTCACTGAAGGTTTCTTAACAGCTTTAATACAAGGGACAAGAATAACATACCAAGACTTAAGCCATAAATGGAAAAGAAGCAGCTGTCACTGATGTGAGCTAAGAGAGGGAAATATTTGGTTATTTTTGCAGTTACACAGTGTTCTGATTTCTGTCTGTGCTTAGAGATGATTAATGAGTGACCTTGTTTTTGTCTCACTCTATCGTGGTCCCAGAGTGACCTTGTGCAATGTTTGTATTCTGTGAAATTATGTTCAGAAGAGAACACCAGGTAAGAGCTCTCAGGGACATATTTTTCTGTCTTAATTCCCTGCTTTTGGTTAAAGGCAGATGAATGCAAGTTATAGGACGTTAATCTGTGATATCCAGATCTTAACCATTGCTAACATTCTGTGAATCAGGAGATTTTCCCGAGAACTTTGTTTGTAGTTAGAATTAGTCCTTCATGATGCTGTTACACGTTGTTGAATCATGTGATGTAACCATGGATGTGCAATCGCACCTAAGACTTTGGATAAGATGCAAAGAGTCAAGGGCAACACAGACAACTATCAGCAACAAAATTGTTTTAGTACTTGAAATAGACCACAAAGCCCAGAACCGAGACCATTAAACCCAGACCGATAAAACATGTCTGAATATCCTTCTAGGTTCATTTCAGAGAGCCAGGTGGCTTTTTCTTTTAGCTTAGTCATGGGCTGCTTACTTGATTGTTTGTATTTTTTTATGAAGTACAGAAAGAAGTGTTTGCTATAACACAAACACCCCCTTGAGAATTCCTTAAGGTAAAAATCATGAGCTATGCTCAATTTGGCTAAAGGATTTAAAATGATTTGTTGCACCAACAAGGACCTACTGTATAGCACAGGGAACGATACTCAGTATCTTGTAATAATCTATAAGGGAAAAGAATCTTAAAAAGAATAGATATATATGGATAACCATCACTTTGCTGTATGCCTGAAACTAACACATTGTAAATCAACTATATTTCAATATATTTTTTTTAATTTTAAAAGATGAATTGTTGACTTTTAAGAGTAAAAATGATGTCCACACAAACAATGGTACCCGGGATGGGCACAGCCCTGACTGGTAGTATAAGGTTCCTTCATTTTAATAGGAGAGAATCCATCATTGGTCTCTTAAGGTGGCCAGGTTTTCTGAGTAGAGTTAAATACTTCCTGCACAGTTGATAAGGATACAATGACTTTGGGAATTCCATGGCAGTCAAGTATTTACAACTCAGAACTTTCACTGCTATGGCCCAGGGTTCAATCCCTGGTCAGGGAACTAAGATCCCTCAAGCTGCACAGTGAAAAGAAAAAAAAAAAAAGGCCAAAAGAAAAAAAAAGGATAAATAGAAATATTTTGTTGGTGGGGGGCAGATGGTTTAAAGGTTGAATTTTTATAAGATTAACAGTTGAGATTAACAACATAAGGGTAATTTAAGTACCACATGAGACCTGTAAAGAAAATCTACCTTCTAAAATATTTTAACAGTGTTTCTCAATGTTTTTTCAATTTTGTTCCTTGACTAGCCTTTTTAGACATTTTGTTTCTAATGGCCATACCCAATAGATTTTATTACTGTAGGTATAGATTGCTGTGTACCTGTTTATATCCTGTGTTTATAAACATGCTTATACATAAAAAACATAAGATATTTTCAACCTATAAGAACTAATTTTTGCCCCCTTGGGGGTGATGTCACCCCTGCTGAGAATGCATTTTTTTTTGGTTTTTTTGCCTTTTTCTTCTTAATTTTATTGAAGTATAGTTGATTTACAATGTTGTGTTAATTTCTGCTATACAGCAAAGTGATTCGGTTATATGTATATATGTTTTTCATATTATTTTCCATTGTGGTTTATCACAGGTTATTGAATATAGTTCCCTGTGCTATATTAGGACCTTGTTGTTTATCTATTCTATATATAATAGTTTGCATCTGCTGATGCCAAACTCCCAATTCTTCCCTCCCCCCAGCCCTCCCCCTTGGCAACCACAAGTCTGTTTTCTATGTCTGTGAGTCTGTTCCATAGATATGTTCATTTATGTTGTATTTTAGTTTCCACATATATGTGATATCATATGGTATTTGTCTTTCTCTGTCTGACTTACTTCACTTAGTATGATAATCTCTAGGTCCATCCGTGTTGTTGCAAATGGCATTATTTCATTCTTTTTTATGGCTGAGTAATATTCCATTATATATATATACCACATCTTTTTTATTTGAGAATGCACGTTTTAAAGGAACAGCTATCAGAGGGTTTACAGCAGGAACAGATAGGACATAAGAGACCTGCCAATCAGATAATTACAAGTGGTAGCTATTGTCTGAATATTATGCACAGTATCATTTTATTTTTCCTTGAGTGACAGAAGACCATAGGGTGTCAACAGTAAGAAGAAAAAGAAAAGCTCCCTTAGGGAACTTGTTGAGAAATCATTCATTTGGTCAATATGAGATGCTAAAATACAATAGTAGGCAAGATTAGAGAAGAGGAAATAAAGAAATAGGATAATGGGGAACCAGAAAATTAATTTTGTTCTATCATCTTGGGCAGAAGTTTTCTACTCCCTGCAACTATCTGCTTTTACAGGACACTGAAGAATCCTCAATTTAAAGTCTCCAAATGGAATAGACACTCAGCAATCGGAAGAAGATAATATCCACTGACTAAGAGAAGATTGTGTGTGTCTTCTTAATTGGAAAACACGCATCTAAGGATCAACACCTTGGAGTTTTACTGCTATGTTAGTTGTTACAGTGCCTGTCAAGGTCCTTTCCTTCAAAGGGTAGGGGTGGATTTTTTATGGGGTTTCTTTGAGAAGACTAAGTTTCCGTGTTTGAGTTATGAAGGGATGTGCTTGAGTGATTATTTTTACAAAGCTGTTTGCACCTGTTTAGTAAGACTGGTTGCATCTAGTTATATCTGTTTGAATAGAGAAGTACCCTAATGCATAGAGTACTTAATCCATCAGAGAGGGTCCATATCATCAGGGGTCCACATCATCAAGGCTTACAGCCAATGCCTTAGACCATGGAAGATCTAAAGTCTCTGAGAGCTTTGCCAATTTTCAGTTTTTGAATTCCTTTCATTCTCTGTACTTTTCACTGAAGATTGAAGATAGGAACAATGAAGTTTTTAAGTAAAAAGTAAACCCTTACAAAGTTATTTCATGACATTCTCAGTGAAAGGTAGCTCTCAAAACAAGCAATGACCAAGCATACTGGAATGTGATTACTATTTGCTTAAATGTTGACCTTTATCTCTTTTTACCTGGAAGACCCAGATGAAGAAAATTGGCTCAGTCATATGGACTGATTTAAATTCGGGGAGAGGTTCATATTCCATGACTGAGTTTGAATCTGTAATTGTATGGCCTGCTTGATAATTTCAAGTTTTTGTTTTTAGGTGTAAACTATTATAAAACAAAATTAAATCAGGATTATACAAGGGAATTTACAAAAGTAAAGATAATTTTCTAACAGAGATTAATCCATTGAGGGATTTTCTTTTTTAAGCAGAGGAAGGAGCTCTCCTGGGTTCAGCATGTTGCAGTGGTGAAGAAGAGACAAATAATTGAAGACTTTAATATAACTCCAAGTGTCCTCAGTTGACAAGAGTGTTCAAATCTAGAATCGTAGAAGCAAAATCTTTTTGTAAATAATTATTATACCCCTCTTTGTGCTCAAACATGACTATCTTTTTTTAAATCTTAAAAGTACACCATTATTATAACATATTTATATTGTTACCTAATTTATAATAATAAATCTAGGAAGATGTACATTTTCCAGATTTATCAGTTCTTTTAACTTAAGTTTGGTAAACAAAACTCTTCTCACATTAGTGTGAAATAATCAAATTTTGAGACTGGCAAACATTTTTATTTTCTTACCTTATTTCTGTGAATAAAATAAAGGAGCAAATGTGTTGCCAGGGGGCCTTTCCAAGACCCCAAAATTGATTATACAAAACAGGATATCTTAACGGTTCTGTTATTCCTAATTTGGGACCTAAATATGAGAAAGACAAAATTGATTATTGCCAAAGGAAATGAGCTATAAATAGAACACTGAGTTTTAAAAACACATTTCAACAAGAGGCAAAGACTAATAGGAAATTTTTGTTAAAATACATCAAGAACAAGTTTAACAGCATAAGTTGGTCAACAAAAAAGTATTATCTGGGCACAGAAAAATAGTCATTTTACAGGAAAAAGGAAAATTCTAATTCTTCCCTTGTGTACCATTTATGTGAAACTTTGCAGTAAAGGATTTATTAACACATTTTCACATATGCAATTACACACATAAAATCTATAAATATACAAATAGGTGATAAATTTAACTAAAAATAAAAATACATTCAACTCTTATCAGTATCTTAAATAGAATAGTGTCTATATTATATTACAATATAACTATATTATATTGTTAATATAGAAAAATGTCTATATTATATTACCATCTTAATAAAGTGTAAGATGTCCTTAATGAACAGACAAATCGTATTAATTATCTTGTACACAAATTCCTGTTTGTCTATAAGCACTGAACCAAAAATATTCAATCATTTATATTAATTAATGTATTCAACTATGTTGATAATTCCCTATATTATGTGTAGGAGTTACTCAACTAGTTTCTGGATTTTTCTCAGAGGGAGTTGATTGACAATCAACTGTATATTTCTTGCATCAGTGAAAGGAGGGAAATTCAGGAACCTCCTACGTTGCCATCTTGGTGATGTCATCTTCAGTGCTTATTTTAAGCCAAGACTTTAGAGCATCCTTCCTCGACTGGGTTCTATGAGAGGATTAAGTCCCAGAGAGAATGATTTATGTGACTATTTTCTCAGTACTTTCAAGGATGGCACATACATAGCACGATTCTGAATGCAGAGGAGAGAAGTTAATTCACTACATCATTAGGGATTTAGGGATTAAATTGATTTAGCCATTTGCAGCAACATGGATGCAATTAGAGATTACCATACTAAGTGAAGTAAGTCAGACTGAGAAAGACAAATACCATATGATATCACTTATATGTGAAATCTAAAATAAGACACAAATGAACCTATCTACAAACAGAAACCAACTCATAGACATAGAGAACAGACTTGTGGTTGCCAAGGTAGGTGGGAAGGAGAGGGATGGACTGGGAGTTTGGGATTGATAGATGTAAACTATTATATTTAGAATGCATAAACAACAAGGTCCTACTGTATAGTACAGAGAGTTGTATTCAATAGCCTGTGATAAACCATAATGGAAAAGAATATTAAAAAAGAATGTCTCTATGTGTATAACTGAGTCACTTTGCTGTACAGCAGAGATTGCCACAACATTGTAAATCAGCTATACTTCAGTAAAAAAATTAAAATAAAATGAAAAGAAGACTTGAGTTAGAGTTCTGGACTTGTTATTCCTTTTCTTTAATTTTACAAGTACTCTCAGAAGTAGTCAGCCCAGTATAGACTGTAGCAGTACAGTGTGATCCCCAAATACTTGCTCTCAATGGGCACTTCATAAATGGCGAACAGGAGATTATTTAATTATTTTTTTCATCAGTGTTTGATGTGGACTGCTGAATTTTGATCCATCCATATTTACATGAATTCCATTGGTTCCCTCCTCAGTTAGGGTGGAGAACACATACCTGTAATCTTCCTCCTAGCTTTCCCAAACATTTGTTGCTTGAATACTAAAGCATCTGAGCTCTGGGAAATAAAAATACCAAAATATTTTATAAAATATTGCATACTGCCTCTTTAATAATACCTGAGATAAGAGTGGAGAATTGTGAGTATCAAGGACAACTGGAGATTTGATCCAAGTTGGCTTCATAGTAGAAATAATGGAGCCCAGATCTGTCTCCTCTTTATTTATCCAGTTCCCAGGTGTCTGGTTATAATTGATAATGCCTGGCAATGATCAGAATCCCCACCCTTGGCTTCCTGATTGGTGGAATGAACACACTGGACTAGATGGGAAAAGTTCTGCTTATCTTATCTTCAATGAATTAGAAGTTCCCACTTGCACTCACACTTTCCCCCACCACCTCCTCATTTCACTCACTTCTGATTCCAAGTCTCATAACAATGCATGGGATTGATTGAACCAACATCACTTAGCTGCTTCTTGGTGTCAAGATAATCTGGGAATGGAGTTTTCGAAATTCTTCGAAGTGAAACACATATGTGGGAAAATTACCTAAGTATATGAAAACATCCACCAAATGCCCCGCGATAAGGGTCTACACCATTTTATGAAGCTTAACAAATGTGTTGCAAGATGATTATTGATTTAGAAAAAGATATATTGGGGGATGGAGGTTTAGGAATGAGTGATATGGAAGGGCTTGCTCCTCTTCCTTCCAGAGATAGAATACATGACTCTGGGAGTCAACATGTAGATTTGGCAGTGGCTATTACAAAGTACTTATTTTCCATTTTCAGGAATATGGGCCTTTCTGGTTTAGATGCTTTAGAACCCAGGAATGAAATTTATTTTTATTATTCACTTACGAATTCCACTGAATTGGAAGCTGTTATCTGGCCATTTGGAGATTCCCTTGTTTATGCCTCTGGTATAACACATACACACTCTCAAAAACAATAGATTTACTGATAGACAATGAGGGCAGGAGTATGCATGGAACCATGATGATCTCATGGAGCCCCTCCATGTACCACAGTTCTGTCGTTATATTAAACACGAGGCTGGTGCAACTCCACATTCAAGTAGAACCATCAATGAATCAGATTCCTCAGGTTATGAACTGAAGACCACACAACTGGTGAAGATTCTTATGACCTGTGGGCTTCACTGTGAGCAAAAGGGACATCAAGAAAAGAAAAGTTCCTTAACAACCTTTCAATAAATTCCTTTACTGTTCACATTAGCTGGAAAAAACTCGACTGATACAGTCCAATTCTACATACAGTTGGCCTCAATAATTTGATACAAGTCAAACCAGTAATTTTCTTAACTTGCATTGGTTTGATTCATATAGATTTATAGATTTACAGATTTAAAGACAAAGATATTTTATGTAAGTAAAAGGGATTTGTTATAACCATAGTGTACTAGATGTAGAGATTTAGCTTGGGTCTTCTGGGATAATGGCTCTGAGCTTCTCAAGTTCCTACTCCCCAGATAAGAATGATCCAATAAAAATGGATCTCAAGGGCTTCCCTGGTGGCACAGTGGTTGAGAGTCCGCCTGCTGATGCAGGGGACACGGGTTCGTGCCCCGGTCCGGGAAGATCCCACATGCCACGGAGCAGCTGGGCCAGTGAGCCATGGCCGCTGAGCCTGCGCATCCAGAGCCTGTGCTCTGCAACAGGAGAGGCCACAACAGTGAGAGGCCCGCGTACAGAAAAAAAAAAAAAAAAAAAAAAAAAATGGATCTCAAGAAAATATGGAGAATATTTATTGTGTAACTTTTTTGTAATATTCAATAATTCTTCATCCAATTAATTGTGTTTAGGTTAGAAGTCCTGATAGTTCTTCTGTGTAGAAGAAGCACCTGGAGTTAATTATCTCTTAGAATGCCAGTATTAAATACCAAGCAAGTAAGTCTTCATGGTATATACTGTTCATAAAATATCTTTACTTTGCTCAATTATACCTTTTATTTTGATGTACTTTGCTGACACACCAGCATTCTTCACTATCAAAATATTGAAGCTAAAAGTTCACACATTCATCTCCATATAAAAATAACTTATTATGGATCCTCCAGGATAAATTAGTCCTAAAATAGTTGTTAAGTTAATTTCTTATGATAACCTGTGTATGTTTATTTGCCTAAACTTAATATATCATTCTGGCAAAATTTATATAGAACTATTCATCTATACATAATCTAACAGGATTATTTTCCTCTTGAGGTTACTTCTGGAACATGCTAGTACAGCTGTAGTGTAGACTGACAGTCTTGCAAGCACATTAAAAAAAAATAGACCCATCAAAATGCAATTTTGGCTTAAAAATCTCATGTTCCTCATTTAACTATTTAGGATAGGACTGATCACTTCTAGATGTAATTCATCCATGAGTTTATATTGGTTGACCTGGGCAGGAGAAGAGGTAGAATTGAATATACAATGAAAATGTTAGTGAGTTTTGTTAACATGTAATTCAACTTGATTAGAACATTTATTAAGACAACACTGTGCTTAGAGCATGGTACTTTGGTTATATAATGGGAATTGCTACAATAACACAAGAAGATTATGTAACTGAAATAACAAAAAACACAATGGCTCATATTTTCATGCTAATACAGACTGGGATCATGTTGTAATCATCTTTGTGCTTCAAGCATTCTGGCCAGTTCTTGGAACATATCTGATGATATATAATATTTTTTTATTTAACATAATCTGAAAAGAATAGGGGAGGTACAGATTCTTATGGTCAAAGCATAGTATATAGACCTCTGAGATATATAAATATTGGTGTTCTTAAGCCCTAATAGGCTCAAAGAAAACCCTATTTTTTTCCAATACGAGAAAATATTGGCCTAAAATAATTTTTTTAATTTAAAATATTTTATTTTATTAAAAGAATCTGGCTCAGCTGGGCCAATATTTGATATGAATATTAACTATATACCAGTGAGGCACACATTTTACAAATTTATATCTTCAGCTCCCATTCTTCCCCTGTACTCCAGACTAGTTTATTCAATTGCCTACTTGACATCTGTACATTATATCTGGAAAAAAAAAAAGCATTTTTATTTTATACACAACATGTGTAAAGTAGAACTCTTAATTCTCTGCTCATTCACACTCCATCTCAGAAATTGTTTTAACTATTCATTCAATAGCACTAGCAAAAATAAAGGATTCGTTCTTCATTCCTCAATTTCTTTCATTCTTCACAGCAACTCCAGGTTACTTCACTTTCATAACACATTCTAAATATCTCCTCTTCATTCAATCTTCCCAGCTACCATCCTAGTACAAAGCTACCATCACCTGGATGTGTATTTCCCTTACAGCCTTCTTAGTGGTCTCCCTGCTTCTCTTTTTGGTTCCCTAAACCTATTCTCATCAAAGAAGGTAAAGTAATTATTTAAAAAAATAAATAAAATTCACAATTATTAATTGAATAAATGATGCTTGGTCAGTTCTGCCATAATATAATTTATTCGTTGAAAAATGTTTATTGAGCAACTACCATATGATATATGGTCCTAGGTACAGAAAATACAGTCAAAAGAAAATATAGATTTTTAGTGTCTTCCCTCATGAAGGTCATATTTAAGCAGAGAAGACAAATACTGCATCATCAATTTCAAATACAATGCAATATGAAGGAGAAATCATAGGTGGTGCCATGGGTGATACAAATATAGTGGTGGGCTTCCCTGGTGGCGCAGTGGTTGAGAGTCCGCCTGCCGACACAGGGGACACGGGTTCGTGCCCCAGTCTGGGAAGATCCCACATGCCGCGGAGCGGCTGGGCCCGTGAGCCATGGCCGCTGAGCCTGCGCATCTGGAGCCTGTGCTCCGCAACGGGAGAGGCCACAACAGTGAGAGGCCTGCGTACCGCAAAAAAAAAAAAGTGTGATTACTATACTGTAAGAACATGACAGATGGAATGAGTTATTCCTATGTCCAAGTACTTCTGTGTGGAGAGGGAAGAGGGGCAAGTGCCATACCATGTTTTGCTTTGCTAACGCTAGCCTCATCCAAATCAGAGCTATACATCCTCCATGAGCTATTCAATGGTGGTCTAGTTTACTAAGGACATCTTCTTAAACAGACACACACACACACACACACAATTATATCAAAGCTTTTTCCATTCTTTCTGCTCTATTCTGAGGAAGGTACCACCTTCCTCAGAATTTGTGCCAAATGAGATAATAAATGTTTGGTATTTTAAAATCTCTGTTAGTTAGGCATTCTTTTATTTACAGCTGGTAAAGTTTTCTTTATCATTCATGTTTTTCTCCAATTCCTTGCTTCTGTTTTCCTATCTTATCTTCATATAGAACCGACGATATCTCCTTTTTAAAGTTCTTTCTTATTACTAACCCTAGGAAATCATTTGGAGAGGGGCCAGTAAGATGCCTGGCTGACATGAATCATCCATTGCTCACAGTAATGGTCTCCATGACTGGGACTTTGGGCTGTGTGTGTGTGTGTGTGTGTAATATTCCATCTTAAAAGGGATATATCCAATGTTTTCTACGTGTCAGGCACTGTGCTAATCACTTTAAATATATTAATTTATTTAATCCCCACAATAAACTTATAAATCATTGCTATTATAATTATTTCCATTCATAGACAAAGAAAGAGAAGCACAGGGAATTTATGTGCCTCATCCGAGGCCATTTGTCTGGTAAGTCATAGAACCAGAATCCAAAAGCAGGCTGTGAGGTTCCATCCAGGGAATGGAAGGAAAATTCTACACACAAACTACATTCTTAATATACTAATATTTAAAATACAGGGTGAGTAAATGTAGTTCCTTTTGGCTACAACAAAATTATAACTTTTGATGCAAAGGGGTGGCATCTGCTGCAGTGCTTTCCCAGCAGGGTGCGTTCATTCCCAACCTCACTCTGCCTGGAAGAGTAAGTCGGCCTCTGCTGGCAAAAAGATTCTGGAAATTTTTATAACTTGCTGTGACAGCTTTGATGCCAAAATCAAAACAAGTTTACAGAAACCTTATTCTTTTAGGTAAAGGTAATTCCAAAGAGAACACTGTGAGCTTGCTCCGCAGCCCCACCCAGGTACATACTCCTGTGGATGTTCACACAAAGAGGGGTTTGAAGGGAGAAGACAGAGGCGCATTGCTTACCATCTGCTGCAGGATGTGTCTTCCTGCTGGGGTTGTGGGTAGAATTTTCGTCAAGAACATGTTCCACAGAGGGAAGGACACGCTCTCATTCATTACACAACCCATGATCAATTCCAGGCACATTTTCCCTTTGCCCTTTAGCCTTTAACCAAGAGGAAACAATTGCATAACACTGAATGTTGTGCAAAGCAATATCTCTGTCATCAAAGTGATTATCACCAAAGGTTGCAAAATGATTAGGGTTCTTTCCAGAAATTTTCTATCTTCTTAATATTAAAAATTATAAACACTACCTAAGAAACCATACCTTAAAGAAAGTGAAGCCTGAAAGATGAGAAGGATATAGGACAGAACAAAAATTATACTCCAAACTTGACTTTGGAACTTGGGATATTTTTTTACAAGACTGGAAACAATTTATTTTTTTCTCTCTTTTATTTTTACTTTTCACAAGTAAGTACTACCTATTTACTTTTTAAGAGTATACATTGCCTATATAATCTTCAATCATTTTTCTCTGTAGACAAAATTATCTGGATATAAAATGTCTTTATATATTAAATGTGTGAATATCAACTGGAAATCAAAGCACAAAAAATATTACTGTAATATATTCACAAGATACAGAGACTTGGATTTATGTCTTATTTATATTTCAGCTTGATAGTTACTGGACTTGTTTTTTTGATTTCATAAAGGGAAGTGGTGATATATTTTGAAAACGCTTTCCATAAAAGGCATCCGAAATGCATTTTTGACTAGAGCAATGATTTTGAAATTAAGTACATTAATTTAGATTTTGTTTGGTTACTCTTCTTACTAGTAACTGTTAGGAGGCCTTATCCCAACATTACACTTTTATACTTCATGATGAAATATATCTCTGCTTTACAGGATGAGGAAATGTACGCTGATGTTTATGTGAATCGAAAAGGGGGGGGGTTTCCATATGCTGGAAGTGTTACACCAATTTTGCCTGATGGAAAACCCAAGCCATCATTTTATCCACTTTCTCCACACCCCTAACTTTACTAATGAAATCCTTCCTTTCTAGTAAATGGCAAAATCTTTTCCCACCTTAGAAGGGGATTTCCTCATGCAATGAACAGAATCAGAAACAATTGTTCTGCATTCTCTATGGAAATAACATTCATATTCATAGCATTTACCCTAAAAAACGTGTATGTCTGTGTTCTTGTGTACATATATATTTCTGTCATTAATACTATTTATTTCTCATTTAAATTTAACATGTAAAAAGCTAGATGACTTTTCCAAATTTTGAGGGTGTGTTAAGGAGATACACAAATGCACACACACACACGTACACACACACAATGTCTACTGTGCAAAATTCACTTTGGAAGTCCTATGGGGACACCTCCCAGCAATCAGCACAATCACTCTCAGTCAGATGCAACTGAATTACAATCAGAAGCAAGTGTAAATAATATTAAGAGAATCATTCTCTAAGTATTACAATTCCATGGAAAGAGAAAATAAACCAAAATAAATTCCAAACATGAGCCCCAGATAGAAAATTCTAAGAGTAGATACAACAAATTTTAGTTGCTAATTGACAATCTAGAGAATTCTCATATGGGTGAGTCAATTTAGTGAACTTAAAGTAGTATACATATATTTATCAGAGGAGTATGTATTCAAATAGTTAACAATTATTATTATCGCCACCTAATCAGATAAATCAGATTACATGTTTGTGTGTAAATATAAACTCAATTCACCTTATTCAAAAGGCGTGTTATGCAAGTTTCTTCTCCCACTCAACAAATTTAAACATGTACAGTAATTAATTTGTGTTTTTGAAATTCCTTGCGCTAAATTTCCTGTTGTTGATGTTAGATTTAGACTTCCAAGTTGTAACATGTTACTAAAGTCTTAGAAAACATTTGATTTCCAGATATGCCCACTGCTGGTGTGATTTACATTCTGCATCTTGATTAACAAAGATGTTCTAGATGTAAATACATAACTGACTATTTGCATATTCTTCAAATATTAAGTGATTATTTTAGGGTCACACCTTTGAGTGAGTGTTATGACAAAGGGGCAAAGAAACTTCATGGAACCAGTAAAGGAAAAACATGGAGAGAAGTAGACTTTTGGTATTGCTTTTCATAAGGGATAACATAAGTGATCACCGATCTGGGATAACGTAAGTGATCACCAATCTGAAACTGTTTCTCATCTGTGATATAGAGAAGTAGTAGTTAAAGGTATGAAGACATAGTCAAGTGATAGAGACAATTTTCTTCAGATTTGGCCAAAACCTTTGCGATAAAGAAGTATATAGTACGAGGCTGTCTTTTTAGAAAGGACTGGGTGAAAATACAATAAGAAAAAAAAATACCAATATAATACCTCATTAAGTTGACCACATTCTGAATATCAGATGATGTTTAGCTTTAATCCTTTTAATTACCTGGCATGTGCAACAGTGGGACCCAGCAGAAGGCATTATTGGTTGGAAAGATGCATCTTTCTGCATCAAAAAAACAGTGTCTGATTCTTGGACAGAAAGCACCCCAAGAAATGGGTTTCTGCTTTAAAAGTTTGGAGATTAAGAATACTTAGTTCTTTGTGGTATATACATACAATGGAACATTCCCCAGCCAAAAAAAGAAAGACACCATGTCATTTGTGACAAGATGGATGCACTTTGAGGACATTATTATGCTAAGTGAAAAAAAGTCAGACAGAGAAAGACGAATACCGTATGATTTCACTTATATGTGAAATCTAAAAACAAACAAAAAATTGCCAAATTCATAGAAAAAGAGATCGGATTTGTAGTTACCAGAGGCAGGAGTCAGGGGAGGTAAATTGGATGAAGGTGGTCAAACAGTACAAGCTTCCAGTTATAAGGTAAATAAATACTAGGGATGTAATAGTCAACATGATGACTATAGTCAACACTGCTGTGTGGTATATTTGAAATTTCAGAGAATAAATCCTAAGAGTAACTTCACAAAAAAAAAAAAAACTTTCTTTTTTTTTTTTGCATTTATATCAGATGATAGATGCTAGCTAAATTTATTGTGGTACTCATTCCACAATATATGTATGTCAACATTGTGTTGTACACCTTAAACTTATACAGTGTTAACAATTATATCTCAATAAAACTGAAGAAAAAGTGGTTACTTCAAACACATCATAAATTGGCTAAAAGCCAGACTGGATTCAAAAGACGCTTGCATTTATTGAAGATTTCAAATATCATTAGCATTCATTAAGGGCCTATAATAGTCCAGCTATTGGAAGTTAACCGTAATAAAACCATAATAAAACATACCAGCAGTGCTTTTAAGATCCTCACAGCTTAGTGCAGATATAACATAAAAGCAAACAATTATAGTGGAACATGAAATTCTGTAATAAGGATATGTACCTGGGCTTCCCTGGTGGCGCAGTGGTTGAGAGTCCGCCTGCCGATGCAGGGGACATGGGTTCGTGCCCCGGTCCGGGAAGATCCCACATACCACGGAGAGGCTGGGCCCATGAGCCATGGCCACTGAGCCTGCGCATCCGGAGACTGTGCTCTGTAGCAGAAGAGGCCACAACAGTGAGAGGCCCACGTACAGAAAAAAAAAAAAAAAAAAGATATGTACCTAAGTTACGGGAGTTCAAAGCAGCACCAAGTAATTTTATCTGGGTATTCATGAAAGTTTGAAGTGAATCATGAAGCAGGAGGTATATTCCTGGCAGAAAGGTCATGATGGAGAGAGACATTCTAGGCAGAGTATTTGGCACAGGTATATACATCTAACACATGTATATACGTGTGTGGCTCACGTAGGAAAATGCTAATGTTTTCATGGAAAAAAGACAAAAAGTGTCTGTGGAGAAGTGGTGGATGCTAAATTTGGAAACCTTAAGAACTTTCTTAAGGAGAAACTTACTAATGAGTTTGGGATTTATCCTGTAGGTAATTATGGACCATTCAAAATTTTTTAAAGAGGACACGTATAATTAATTTGCATTTTAGAGGAAAAAAAGAGTTGGTCTATTGGTAGTGTGGAATGGATTTCCTGCCATTTACAGTAAAAGGGCAATATTAGAGAAGAGCTCAGCAGAAGATTCCTTTGTGATATGCGATGTAATCACAGCAATCATGAGATCGTCTTCAAGTATTTCGTATTGAGTCAAATTCCTAGAGATAAAGTAACACAAAATACTTGGCAATATTCTTGGAAAACGAAAAAAGAGAATGTAATGCAAAAAAAAAAAAAAAGTAATACTTCAGTGTTCTGCCAGGAGACCTTTATTTTACAGATCACTAGACCTTGATAAAGGCTTACCTAAGTCCACACAAATCCATCTCAACAAGTTTCCCTAACTGTGAACACGAAGGTGGTTTCTTTATCTCCCGGAAGTCCTCTTAAGTTTCTAAAGCAAATTGCTGCACCACTTCCCTGAGCTCTGTTTATCAAGGAATTAAAAAGAGATGCAACCTCAAAAAAGTAATGGGGGAGGGCAGGAAGTAAGAAAAAAGCAACTAGTGAACATTGTGTTGCATTCTTGCCAAGCAGCAGTGGGTGCCAGCTTGCCTTATGTTTACATAGGTGACTTTCTGTCTCCATTTCAAAGGAACAGTCTAAGAATGTCTTCAAGATGACAGTTTCTCTTGCTGAATAAATTAATGAATAAGTGTCACTTTATGTACCTTGCTACATTCATAAGCTATTTGGAGCAACAAAGGGTAATTCCAACAATAATAAATGGTGTCGGTTGTTATCTTTATTTTTCTTATCTTCATTACATTAAAAATTTGAGGTCCAGGGGTACTTATTTTCTCTTAATTTAGAATATTCAGAATATATTTGGCATGCAAAAATATATCATATAGAAAATAAATCAGTAATTACTTATAAAAATACAAGATAATTCATTTTTTTTTCAATCTGAACTTCCTTAAGTCAGTCTCTATCATTACTTGTAAACTGCTCCCATAATAATAACTCTATGGAACTATTATCAACCAGAAATGGGTACTAAGTTTTCAACACAAATTTAGAGCTCAACCAGGAAATAATAGTGTAGTGAGATATAAATTCATTTGTGATAATTGAACTTACAGAAATGAGATTTAATTTGTGCTTGGCTTGAGGAATTCACCCACAGGTGTCATGTTTTAAGTCTAAGTGTCAATGTAAATTTTTTCATAAATGAGATGGTGATATTTGAGTTTTGCATCTAATGGCATGTAATAGACATGTACTGGGAGGTGATCAAAATTCAAAGAAAATATCCAACGAGGTTACAAGTGTTACACTTTAAGAATGACAAAAGCGGCTGAATGGATCTATAAAACTCCACAACAGGCTTTTCTTGCCAGTGAGAATGTCTGAGCTCCCAGCACACTGTACCTGGATCTTCCTCGATCTGATGAGTACAGTCTGTGACTTCTATTTTGATCCTGATGTGGATGAGAATACTTCCGGGTGTTTTTCCATTTATCTACATCTCTGATTCTCCAAAAATGCAAATGATTGCATAGGGTTTTACCATTACATGAGGAAGCCAAATAGAGCTTGGTATTGAAAGCTCAAGCTTAATTACATTTTTATTGCAGTAATTTGCTGTTAAGCAATATTACCATTTCATGATACAATCAAAAATATATTAATTCATATGGTAAATTCCAAACTTGAAAGGCACTATCATGTTTGCCTAGTGAATATCCAGAACGTAATTAAGAGCTCTAGCGTTGTATTTATGTTGAAGAAGAGGCATCAGTGGGCTGCTGAGGAAAGAAGCTGAACTAAGAGTGGGCAAATCTGAAATGAAATTTGCGCTATCAATTTGGAGGAAAGCATCATATGAAGAGACTGACACTGCTAACCTTTATAAAACTAATGATTTTAATCAACTACTGCTTCGTTATTGGGATTTCCTTTGTTGGGGCGGCAAAATGTAATTCATAGGCCAGCATCCTTCTATTTCATGAATGTCAAGTCCTCAGATTCAGCATTCTGATGTATTTCTAACATTAAAAAATAATGCACTTGGGACTTCCCTGGTGGTGCAGTGGTTAAGAATCCACCTGCCGATGCAGGTGACACGGGTTCGAGCCCTGGTCTGGGAAGATCCCACATGCCGCGGAGCAACTAAGCCCGTGCGCCACAACTACTGAGCCTGCGCTCTAAGGCCCGCGTGCCACAACTACTGAGCCCGCTTGCTGCAACTACTGAAGCCCATGTGCCTAGAGCCCGTGCTCTGCAACAAGAGAAGCCACCACAATGAGAAGCCCGCGCACCGCAACGAAGAGTAGCCCCCGCTCGCTGCAACTAGAGAAAGCCCACGCGCAGCAACAAAGACCCATCACAGCCAAAATAAATAAATGAATAAATAAAATTGTTAAAAAATGCACTTTTCTTAAATTCCAAAATCCTTCAGTTAACAAAATAATTGCTAAGTAGCTAAACATTGCTTTGACACTTTCAATTTCAATGTTCTTGCTTAAATTTTGTAGACCGTATGTTCTGCTCGTCCTTTCTGTTCTACAAGAAAACTCTTTAGGTAAAGCTTACGCATAGCTTTTCAATCTTCAAAACAGAATCTGTTGTTTTGACTGTCTCCCTCAACTATGGTGAGATCCAGACCAAAATATTTGAAGAGAATGTTACCAGACAGGATTTCTTCAAATGTATCAACTTGGAGATAAATACTTCATTCTATTTCATAGGGAAAAGAATATTGCAGGTGTACAAAATGTACTCATATAACTGACTTTCCACAGACAGATATCAGACTATTTTTCTGTGTGTGTAAACTTCTTTTAATTTTAAAAGAATAATATAGTCCTCAGTTTGGGATGATGTAAGTATAGTCATAGATGGTGACAAGGGGATGAGCCAAAGCCATTTGATTTTAGGACAGAAATTTGTTGACAGGAAGAAGGTAGATAAAAGGAAATATTCCAATGCAGAGAAGGAAAGTTTTAAGAAAGGAAAAGAATTAATTTAAATGATGAGATGAGATAAGAAAGTGACAAAACAAGAGAAATAAACAAGATTGGTTATTCAAAAAACAGATACTGGGGCCTCCCTGGTGGCGCAGTGGTTGAGAGTCCGCCTGCCGATGCAGGGGATACGGGTTCGTGCCCCGGTCTGGGAGGATCCCATATGCCGCGGAGCGGCTGGGCCCGTGAGCCATGGCCGATGGGCCTGCGCATCCGGAGCCTGTGCTCCGCAACGGGAGAGGCCACAACAGTGAGAGGCCCGCATACCGCAAAAAAAAAAAAAAAAAAAAAAAAAAAACAAAACAGATACGACAAGTTATGAATTAAAACTTTTAGTGATGCCAAAACATAGTGGGAGGGATTTTTTGATAAAACAGACAGCAATCTTGTATTTATTTGCTCCCTAGTTTCCTCAGGCCAGACTGGCTTTCATTATATTCTCTGTTAAAGGAGCAACGCTCAGTCAGGAAGAGAGAAGATTGGTAGCAATCAGGCCCCAAGAAAATATGGTCTTTTTCATACAGATACCCATCTACAAGCCTGGGCAGAAAGGTGAGTGCATCTAAATTTCATTACACTCAACTAATATAATTTATAGGATATCTAAATTGATGGTACACAATACATGCCTAGCAAATCGGTCATTTAAAATCCATTACAAAGTTTGCCTGAAATATAAAATAAAAATATAGATTGAAGTGTTCACTTCAGCAGCACATATACTAAAATTAGAATGACACAGAGAAGATTAGCATGACCCCTATATAAGGAGAACACACAAATTCATGAAACATTTCATTTTTTTTCCACAGATATATACTTAGCTTCTGAACATTAAATATATGGCATTCTGCATGTGAATCATACTCAACAAAGGGATTTGAAAATATAGATTATGTAGCATAAAGGCTAGAGATTTAGTTTCAATAAGTCTGGGGTGGGGAGCCTTGGAAACTGTATTTTAATAATCAAGTTTTGGAATCACTAAGTGACAGCATATACAAATTTATAAGCTGACAGTTGAATTATAAGTAAAACAGCAATAAAGAGTATCAAAAACAGGTAAGAGAACTCTAGTGTGTAAAGAATTGCCCAGTGATAGAATGATCAGCATGGCATGGAAATAAGCTGAGAAGTCTTTTCTCATCTCCTTGGTCTAGAAGAAGTTCTTAGGCACAGATTACTACAGTCAAAAGAAGACATTTCTGATGAGATGAATGGCACATGAAAAAGCACAGAGGTAGAATTAATTCAAAATCGTGCCTTAAGATGAGAATTGGATAGACTTATTTGCAGTGAAGAAAAAAAACAGAAGGGAGGAAAACAAGTTCAAATGAATAAAAGAGTTACAGGAGAGCCTGGACTATGGAGCTGAAGAGCTATTTTCTGTAGATTGGGGGATTATACAATGATGAAAACAGGCTGAAGAAGATTATCCTTAGCAACTGACATTATTAACTGATAATATGCTTCCTTTCCTGATAGGAAATATTTCAAGAAATAAGGCTAGGGACAAAATTGGAAGATTTCTGGGATTCTTGCTAAGAACTGAAGAAGGCAGATGTTGAAAAGGTTGAGTCTTTTCAACCTCTGCCTACTTCCAACAGCCCAGAAACATAAAAACTTAATTACAATGAGTTTCTTTTTCCTCATCCCATCTATTTTCTAGCAGAGGGCCTAAGATGCCGGGTTATAATGTAGCACAAAAGATGAATAGAGTCTTACACAATTGAGGATATTCAGTTTTCAAAGAAATTGACCTTTAGTGTTTGAGATATAATGCTTCGAATATTCATAGCTTACCCAGTGTCATGTTGCTTTTAAAAACAAAGTATATTGTGATATTAACTATTGCATTTTGTTAAAATTGCAAAGCACATTTAGATTGTCGTAGCTTCCTATGTGACTAAGATCTGCAGTATGATATCTAGACCTTCATCTCTCTCTGGCCCTCTGAGAAATTACAAAAGACACAGCATCAATCCAGGCTAAACATTTTATTGGAAGTTATTGATGGCTAAGTTGTTGCAAAGTTAGCCATTTAGATTATTTTAAAGAGAGGACCCATAAATTATCTAGATGCATTTTTTGACTTTATGTGTTCCAGCTTCACATTGGGTATTTATCCTGCACAGAAATATCCTACATTTGGAATTAATGCTATTCCAGGACCTAGTCTGACCTAGTTTGAGTGCTATCATCACTTCTGCCCAAATTTGCCAAGACCAAAGAAAAAGCAAACAATGAAATTTAACTCAGAGATCAGAAACAAGGACAGGATAACCATTTATTTGCCTGCTAGCTTATAGGCAGTGACAACAAAGCGGGCCTTAAGAAATTGGGAGTAGATTTTTACCTCACATGATTTCAGGTTGCAGGAGGTCCCTCCCATAAGAAAATCACCAGTAATAGTCCTGGAGTCCTGTAATTCTACAGTAGGAGTTTCATTGCATTGGTTTAAAGTGTTTACTCTTGTTGGAACACAAAATTTAAGACAATAAGCAATTTTCTTTCTTGAAAGATTTACTCACAGGTAAATCGGTAAAGACATTGGGCAGCTAAATAGAGAAAAAAGTTTTTCATCAAAAATTTGAAAGATAGCTAGTGGGAAGCAGCCGCAGAGCACAGGGAGATCAGCTCGGTGCTTTGTGACCACCTAGAGGGGTGGGATAAGGAGGGTGGTGGGGAGGGAGACACAAGAGGGAAGAGATATGGGAACATATGTATATGTATAACTAATTCACTTTGTTATAAAGCAGAAACTAACACACCATTGTAAAGCAATTATACTCCAATAAAGACATCAAAAAAAAAAAAGAAGAAGAAGATGTGGCACACATATACAATGGAATATTACTCAGCCAAAAAAAGAAATGAAATTGAGTTATTTGTAGTGAGGTGGATGGACCTAGAGTCTGTCATACCGAGTGAAGTAAGTCAGAAAGAGAAAAAAAAATACTGTATGCTAACACATATATATGGAATCTAAAAAAAAAAAAAAGGTCATGAAGAACCTAGGGGCAAGATGAGAATAAAGACACAGACCTACTAGAGAATGGACTTGAGGATATGGGGAGGGGGAAAGGTAAGCTGTGACAAAGTGAGAGAGTGGCATGGACATATATACACTACCAAACGTAAGGTCGATAGCTAGTGGGAAGCAGCCGCATAGCACAGGGAGATCAGCTCGGTGCTTTGTGACCGCCTGGAGGGGTGGGATAGGGAGGGCGGGAGGGAGACGCAAAAGGGAGGGGATATGGGAACATATGTATATGTATAACTGATTAAATTTGCTATATTAAAAAAAAAATTTGAAAGATGTTTTAAGCTCCTAAAACAAGCCTCTAAACTTCGTTGCATTAGAAGTGGAGCTTATTTGCAGTTACCTTTACTAACAAGAGTAAATGATAGCACTTCCTCTGGCTAGAAAAGAGTATTATGTTTATACTGACAGTTGCTGTCATCCCATAAAGAAAGAAGTTTATTGTCCTATTTTGATAATTTTGTGCTATCTGGTCATTATTTTACTAGAAATATCTATGACATATAAAATTGAATTAGGTGATTTTGAGAGAGTGTGATGGGAAAATACATATATTTTTAAAAATCTCACTCTGTGTGTATAACTTTAATGAAAATATCTCCTCATATTTTTAAACCGACAAAAATATTTCCATTTTCATAGTTTTAAAGTTAGCAAACTGAGTATACTATACGTTATTGATGCTCTGGACACATGAGGACTATACTTAATAGTACACAAAAACACATGTCATCTTTTAACAAGATAAGTATGAATTAAATGAGTTTTAAATTGAGATTTTCAAAAACATATTTCTTATAATAAGGGTGCCCTCTGATTGAAAAAATAGTAATAAAACTTAACAGTGTGTGATCTAGTATTATGTACTATCTGAAGTATTTCCCAGGGCGTTGACATTCTAAAACACCTACTATAGCCTGTGTAAAGTTTTAAAAGAAGGGAAAAAATGGAGAATCAATAAGGAGAGTTTACTTGGAAAATATATACACAGATTTCAAGCACACAAGCCATGCACTGTTTTAGAATATTTCTATAATTTGTTTATAGTTAACTTGTTTTCATCTTAGGAGTCTTTCCCTTAATTTTCTTTAATGAGTATGTTTTGTTTTTTTATTTTTTCTTGGTTTTTTTTTTTTTGTTTGTTTGTTTCTTTTTGCGGTACGCGGGCCTCTCACTGTTGTGGCCTCTCCCGTTGCGGAACACAGGCTCCGGACGCGCAGGCTCAGCGGCCATGGCTCACGGGCCCAGCCGCTCCGCGGCACGTGGGATCTTCCCGGACCGGGGCACGAACCCTCGTCCCCTGCATCGGCAGGCGGACTCTCAACCACTGCGCCACCAGGGAAGCCCAACAATAAAGTTTTGATAATACTTCAGATTTATTCTTCTATTCCAGAAGTTTAAACTACAATGGTGATTTTGCTTCATCCAAATGTGGATTTTTATACTTAGTCATTAGGCATTTGGCCAAAATATAGGTTTGGTATATATCCAAAAAGTATAATTATGCCTGTGAAAAGTAACAGAGGCTTCTTAAAAGTCATTTATTATTTATTGTAAGTTAATTTATTCCATATTAAGCTGGCAGAGAATGAAGATATTTATTTATGGCAGTGTAGGAGTGCAGGATGGAAGTGGAGAGAGCATAAAGTTTCTAACGAGAGAGGAAACCAAATTGAAGCAGAAGAGTTTTATATTAATTCAGCAAGCATTTACCAACTACTAAAGGCTCGCACAATTTATTATTACATTTTACTCTGACCTGGCATTATATCACTCATAGTCTATGATCATGATTGGGAGACTTCCCTGGTGGTCCAGTGGTAAAGAATCTGTTTTAGATTGCAGGGGACATGGGTTCGATCCCTAGTCAGGGAATTAAGATCCCACAGGGCAACTAAGCCTGCATGCCACAACAACTGAGCTCTTGTGCCTCAACTAGAGCCTGTGTGCTGCAAACTACAGAGCCCATGCGCCCTGAAGCCCGCGTGCCAAAACTAGAGAAGAGAAAACCCGCACACCACAACTAGAGAGAAGCCCACTCACCACAACAAGGAGCCCACATGCCTCAACAAAGATCCTGCATGCTGCAATTAAGACCCAATGCAGCCATAAAAAATAAATAAATATTATCATGATTGGCATTTTATTTATTTTTAAATTAATTTTTATTGGAGTATAGTTGATTTACAATGTTGTGTTAGTTTTATGTGCACAGCAAAGTGATTAAGTCATACATATATATATATATATCCATTCTTTTTTAGATTTTTTTCCCATATAGGTCATTATGGAGTACTGAGTAGAGTTCCCTGTGCTATATGGTAGGTTCTTATTAGTTATCTATTTTATATATAGTAGTGTGTATATGTCAGTCCCAGTCTCCCAAATTATCCCTACCCCACCCCTTAACCTTAAGTTTGTTTTCTACAGCTGTGACTCTATTTCTGTTTTGTAAGTTCGTTTGTACCATTTTTTTAGATTCCACATATAAGTGATATCGTATGATATTTGTCTTTCTCTGTCTGACTTACTTCACTCAGTATGGCAATCTCTAGGTCTATCCATGTTGCTGCAAATGGCACGATTTTTTTTTTTATGGCTAATACTCCATTGTATATATGTACCACATCTTCTTTATCCATTCCTCTGTTGATGGACATTTAGGTTGCTTCCATGTCCTGGCTATTGTAAATAGTGTAAATAGTGAATTTTAATATCTTACAAATCTGTAGTTTTATAGTTCACTAAGGACTGTCATGTACGGTATCTTCATTTCTCACTCTTTCAGATCATATACAAAAATGTATGTCAAGAACTAAATATACCTCACCCAGGGGAGTGCTTATTTCTCCTCATATTGAATTTTATAGTTTAAACCAGTTCTCTATTCAAAACACACACACTTGAATTTTGTGGAGTCCTAGTTATACTAATGTAATAGTATGGATCTTTTTAATTTTCAGAATTCCATAAAAATAGATCCTAACATCCCATCTCCTTAGAAAAGCAAATAGGATGATGATCACTATTGATAAAATGTTTATATTTCTCATGGTAAAATAAATAAGAATGTTCATCAAATAAAGATTATTTCCTTAGAGGATAAAATAAATTTATTGGCTTTATATTCTAGATGTTGAACTAAGAAACTATAAAAATGCATTACATGGGTTTATTTTCTTTATAAACAAACAAATATAAGGATAGTTGTAAAAAGCAAAAGCTAAGTTTTAAACAAAGGAGAGATTATCTTCATACTTATTTTGTTTAAAATCTGTGATAAATTTTATTTCTTTGTTTCAATAAATAACTGTATTGGATGAAGCTTGGGAGAATATGTGATGCTCCCTGGTCTACCAAGAAGAGATTTGGGATATGTATTTACATAAATAGCTCTTGTTAAAAAAGAAAAGGATCAAGAATATTGATTGATTTCATCAAATCATGTCATTTACTTTGTTTTTCCTTAAAGATATTTAACGTGTTGATTAATAACCAGAGCTAATGTAGCCTCAACATACTATTTTTCAGGCACTTAGAAAATTTGAGCAAGTGAGAAAATTTGAGCAAGTGGATGAAAGTGATCTGCAATTGATTTTTTTATACTGGAAGTAGTTAATATGTTACAAAAATAAATGGTTAGCCATTTACTTTTACTGCCCATTAGGCAAAATAAAAACCACTGATTCTGGAACAAGAACAGAGTTCAAGGACTCGAGAGTCCCATTCTTTCCTATTCCTCTCTACACCATGAGGGGATGTCAGCTGCCTAATCCAGTCTTGATTCTGCTTTCCTTGCTCCTTCCCAGAGATGCTTCAGCTACCTCCAAACCGTAAGCAACATTTCCAGAAAAGTCTATTGCCCTCCTCTTCCCATTGTGTTATCAGCTTCTTGATGTCCATCTTTTTATTTATTTCCTGATTCCTTCTGAAATTATCTGTTGTTGAAAAAGCTCAGAAATGTTGATAAATTGTTATTGCACAGGTGGTAAAAGGCATACTCCAGTTCTAGAAAACTCAGAGATATAGGGCAGTAACATTTGTGAAACATTTACCAAATAAGATTATAGAATTCTACAACATTCATCAAATAAGAATATAGAATTCCTACCAAAAAAAGATAAATTCTTTTTTGACTGGTGCAAAAGGCTGCAGTGTCTTGGCCACTATAAAGTGACTCAGTGTCTGTGTCTTCCCCAAGCAGGTATTCCCAAGATGGATGCATGACTTACAGACAAGCCAGGGTTTGTGTGTCATTTCACTCAATCCTTCAGCAAAACTTTAAGGGTTGGCATTAGATTTGAGAGTATACAGATTATCAAAATGTGGCCCCTGCCCTTAGTATCTCATAGTATAAAAAAGAGAGAGATAGAGAGATGGTGCACAGTGAATGAAATAAAATGCAAAAACAGAACCAGGCATTGTAGGATTCTGTGAGAATACTCAGAGATAACCTAACTCTTCATGGGAACTGGTACAAGGGAAGGGGCATCACCAAAGTCCACATAAGAAAGTTGCTTTTGAGACGAGTCTTATGAAGCCAATAGAAGTTTTCCAGCTAGACCAGGACACTTCAGAAAGAGAGAGAGTCATGGGCCAGCAGAGCATCACAAAGTGCAGCACATTTAGGTGATTGTAAATGATGGGCAAACCGCAACAGGAGACTATTTTCTTCTGGATGTATATGGTAATATGTTTGATGATTAGCCTAGTTGTTCCTCCATCTCTAGAGAGTGGAAGAAAGAAAAGAGCTAAGGTTGCTTCTGAAACAGTAGTGAAAAACAATTCAGCTCCTCTCCATGTATTATAGTTATCTCTTAATGTTTCCTGGAACAAAGAGATTTGTGATATCATCCATATGAAACCCAAGACCACATGTGGATAGGTTTTCTTACTGGTTTCAGTGATAATTAACTGACTAATAATATTGTTTGTTACTAAAAAAAATTTAAAGTTTTTTGGGGGTTTATTTACATATAACTGAGAATTAAAATTGCAAGATATTTAAAGTGTACAACACATATATATTGTGAAAGGATTCTCCCCATTGAGTTTAATTAATCTATCACATAGATTAATCTAACAATTAATCTAACACATCTATCTCTCAAATATTTTTTTGGGGGGTGAGAACACTTAAGTTCTGCTCTCACAGCAAATTTCAATTATATAATTTCAATTATACAATGTTATCAACTATAGTCACCATGTTATATAGTACATCCTCAGACAGACCTTATTCAACTTATAAATGAAAGTTTGTGTCCTTTTACCAACCTATCCCTATTTTCCTCCATTCCCCCATTCCCTGGCAACCATTTTTCTACTCTATGTTTCTGAGTTTGACTTTTTTTTAAAGACTCCGCATGTTGTAAGAGATACCATGCAGTATTTGTCTTTCTCTATCTGGTTCATTTCCCTTAGCATAATGCCCTCAAGGTCCATCCATGTTGTCATGAACACCAGAGTTTCTGAATAATATATGTGTGTGTGCATGTGTGCGTGCGCATGCGTGTGTATGATCACATTTACTTGATTCATTGAAAATTTCTAAATTTAAAAATTATTTCTATACAAAATATGTAACAACTCATGGAGTGCTTATCCATAACTTATGAATAGGTTTACTAATATTGAGAGTGAATATTTCCACAGTATAGGAGAAGCATACTGATGTTTAACTTGGTAGGGGTTTTCTGAGTTTCTAAGGCCTTCTGGATTGGTCTTTGAAGAATATACTCCTCTCCACTCCTGTTGAAATCTGGCTCTGCTCTCTGATTGGTGACGATAGCAAAGATCATCTAGAAAACTACCACAGTAATGATGTCTTTTTAACCCCTCCATGGTTGACCCAGACCCCTCTCCTCCGCAGGCAGTACCTAGTCCTGGTCCCATCACAGCTGTATGCTGGGGTTACCGAGAAGGCCTGTGTCGTGCTTAATCACCTGAATGAGACAGTGGAACTGACAGTAACTCTGGAGTATGAGAGGCAGAGCAGGAATCTCCTCACAGACCTGGGGGCGAAGAACTCCTTCTACTGCAGCTCCTTCATGGTCAGTATCCCTCCTTGGGAAAAGGGAGAGCATTACAGAGGGAGCATGTTAGTTGATGCCTTGCATTCTGACCCCCAGCAATAAAAAAGCAAAAGGAAGAAAAAATAGAGGAGTACAGAGCAAACTTCAAATTAGAGTCTAAAAATAAAGTTCTACTGAATATACTTACGTAATATTTACAAACAGAACTAGTGCAACATACAAAAGATAATAATGGTTATAGGAAGGACTTTTTTTGTGTGTGTGTGGTACGCGGGCCTCTCACTGTTGTGGCCTCTCCCGTTGCGGAGCACAGGCTCCGGACGCGCAGGCTCAGCGGCCATGGCTCATGGGCCCAGACGCTCCGTGGCATGTGGGATCTTCTCAGACCGGGGCACGAACCCGCGTCCCCTGCATCAGCAGGCGGACTCTCAACCACTGCGCCACCAGGGAAGCCCGGAAGGACTTTTTAACCATGATTATCTTTGTTCTTAAAGTAAACTTCTAAGGAAAATAATGTTCATGCCATTACAGATATAAACACATAGATTCATAAAGTTAAGTGACTTCTCTAAGATCTCGCAGATGGTTGATGGTTAATGTATTGTCCTTGTAACCTTTAATTAACTTAAAGTATTAAATAGTTAATCATACCAGCTTACTGCCAACAATAATATGTAATGCTGTTTCTGACCATTGAAAAATAAAATTTAATAATTATTTTAATACTACCATATTGCTGTGAAAATGTGAGCTTGTTATTGCCTTAATTGTCATAACAGGTTGAAGAATTAGTTCACCTTATTGCAATGACATTTTTCCTTTAGTCAAATCAACAATTCATTGCTGTCATGTTACACGATCATAATAATCTATAAAAAGAGGGGACATCACCCTTGACCCTATCCCTTACGAATTTTCATGGAACTAACCAGAGAAATGAGAAAACCACAAAGGCTGAGACATTCAGAAGTGGATCCGGGCAGATTCTTCAGCTCATTTCGGTTTTACAGATTCCGGAGTCATCATCTTCCTCAGCGTTCATTACTGTGCAGGTGAAAGGGTCAACCCAGCACTTCATAAAGAGGAAGCCGATGCACATAACAAAAGTAGAAAGCCTAGTCTTTGTCCAGACAGACAAACCCATCTACAAACCAGGACAAACAGGTATAAAGAACCAAATGACAAAAGCAATTTGAAGGGTTGGAGGTGTGGTTTTCTATTAATTTATGGAATCCTGGCACGTTGTTATCTGTCTTACTACCCTGAGTTCCCATTGGAGGGTTTCATGAGAAAAATCTCTATGTTTCAGTGAGATTCCGCATTGTCTCTGTGGATGTCAATTTTCACCCTTTGAATGAAATGGTGAGTGTCACAACAGTGGGTAAGATTGGCAGAAAGAGGCAAAAATGTAAAACTTATTCTTTTGGAGAACTGAGACCAATATGAGATTCTTAAATCTATCACAGAAAGATCTCAAAAGTGTATTGCTGCTGGAGAATAAGGGAGATCAGTTCATCAACCACATTTTTAAAACAAATTAAATATTCAGTTAAAATTATGCCCTTAAAGACTCAATTATTTTCATTGAACTGAAGAAAATAAATGCATTTCATTTCTGTCCTAGAGAAATGGAGAATTTCTCAGAGATAAACATCATCTGCAAAATAAACTATTATTAGGACCTTTTAACCTAAATGTAGGTTTCTCAATTGTACATTATTTCATTAAAGGGAAGTCATGACTTCTTAAGAGACATATGTCCCAAACTAAACATATAAAATGTTGTGAATGAAATGGAGCCACATTTCCTCATTTGGACAAGAAATGAACAGGCTTACTTCTTCTGGTCCCGATACTGTATTAATGTTATTGTCATGGTGTTCTCTTTCTAAACTCTATCTCACACTCATACTATTTCTTTCTTTTCAGTTCCCAGTGGTTTATATTGAGGTAGGTAATATATTGTGTATCTCAGTTGGGATGAGGACTCACTGCCAGTTGTGTTAAATTGCCTCTCTCCACCTCCACCTTCCCCACCGGCACTTCACCAAAACTAAATAAATGTTTTCCCTGTCTCTCTTAAATCCTGGGGAGAGTAGATAAGATATAAATGAAGGAACAAAATTCCCTGAGATGATGCAATTTAGTGGCTCGTCCAATATTTCTGAACAAGATGGGTATGCATAATCTCAAAAAGAGGTACTATCACCTGTCATATCTCATAGCTGGGAAAGATGTCCTTTGCTCAGTCTAGAATTCCTAGAAACCTTTGCTAATACCTCTGGTGCCAATTTACCAATCAGCTAATTATCCAACTCCCAATGTCACTCTCCCTGAAAAGCTGTTCCTCTACTCAAAATTATATATTTCAGTTGCTTCTATGAACTTGTGATGTTTTTACCTATAGAATCCCAAGAAGAACCGGATTTTCCAATGGCACAGTGTCAAATTGCACTGGGGACTCAACCAGCTCTCTTTCCCACTCTCAGTGGAGCCCACACTGGGTCACTACAAGGTCATACTGCAGAAGGAGTCAGGGGAAAAAATAGAGCACTATTTTGAGGTGAATGAATATGGTAAGAATTCTGCATGTGTCCAAGATATTTACGACATTAGAGAATGAAAGATTGGATTATTTTTACATGTAGGTGACAAGCAAAAATCTAGCATATCATAGTTGAAAATCAGCAAGCCTTTTTATTTATTTAAATATTTACTAAGCACGTTTCATGCACCATCACATTTAATCCTTACAGTAGCCCTCTGAAGCAGATCCTATACCTTCTACAGTTTACAAACGAACATATTAATACTAGAAAAGTTAGTAATTTACCAAAATCACAGAGCCAACAAGAAGCAAGAGAAATTTTAATAGTTCCATCTGACCCTATTCAAACATCAATTGTTAACCAATACATTATGTTATCTACATGCATCTCTTGATCTATATCTTATAACAGGAGGTATTTCCTGGGATTACATCCTGGCTGTGTGTGACCTACATGTAATCTACTCTAATAATAGTAATCAGACATTGAAACAATCTTATTAGTTATCAGTTATGCGGATTCTCTAATGTAAGTTAAATATATCATGCCATGATAAGGAGACCTATCACAAAAACAGGATTCCCCAAACTCACCAGAACTGCCATGAGAATTATAGAACAGGGATTCATTATAGAAATAACAAACCTTATACACAACTATGAGAGAGGCTGGAAAAGTCAGAGTCCAACAAGAGAAGATGGTAGATCAGAGGAAATTACTAACCAGTCCCCCTGAAGCATTGGTGGGGATGGACAGATCAGAACTCACAAGGGCACCTTCAGATGCCAGAGTGGAACACGAAGGGAAACTGACAGGGGAATCAATGGAAGACTGTTACCTCTCCCTACCTACCACTCCAGTACTTCTATAACCAGGTGCTGATGGTGGGCCTAGGGTCTCTGTGAGTCAGCAGGGTTTAGAAGTTGGGAAGGAGAGCTGGACACAGAGAGGGAAAAAATAAGGACAAACTGGAAAATGCTGGCCCCTCTGTACCTGTAACCACATCTAACCATGGTGATCTTCAGAGACTAATGATGGTACTTTCCTCCCACCTTTGAAATCCTGGACAAATTCAGAGAAGGAGATTCTAGGAACCATAATACCAGCTTAACCAAGTTAACATGGTACCAACTGCCCATGGTTATGACGGCATCTCCTTTGCCAATAGTGGCCCTGCTGCCCCTTATTGTAATTGAAATCACTTTATGTGACCCTTTGTTACAAGGTTCTGTAGTAGAATCATTACTAATGCTTACAGGACCTCCTGCCCACTCTCACCATTTTTTTTCTCTTTTATTAATAACAGTTTTGCCCAAATTTGAAGTCCAAGTGAAAATGCCCAAGACTATTGGTTTTCTAGATGATGAATTTGTGGTATCCGTCTGCAGTTTGTGAGTTACAGTTTTTTCATCTCATTTCATTTTCCCTACTTTATTTGTATTGCCCATAATGATCACTGGACTTTGAAGTATTTTAATTAGCAAAGGAATGACTCTCTCCCCAACTTGTCTGAAGTCAGACTAGGGAGCAGGGGTGGTGGCATACAACACTTTTACTGCTAATAATAAAAATTATTAACTGAGCACTTAAAATGTGCCAGGCAATGTTTTATGTGCCTTGCACTTATTTACATTTTTTTCTTACACTAACCCTATGAGATGGGGATAATTATCCTCATTTTACAAATGAGGAAACTGCAACACATAAAGGATAAAATAAATTGTTCAAGTTCCTATAGACAGTAAATTCCAGAAGACTGGAATTTAAATCCAACAGTCCACTCCAGACACTGAACTCTTCACTACTATTCTATATTGCCTCTGAAAGTAAAAAAAAAAAAAAAAAAAAAAAACTCAGCTGAAGTAAAACTTCAGCTGAGAGGGAAGAAAGATCTGAGAAAAAACTGCATTGTTACTTTTCCATTTGGAGGAGTTTCAAAAAGTATTTCAGTATTCAGTAAGTATTTTCTCTTAGAGTTGTAGATAATTAAGACACAGTTTCAGGATAAGTGCTTCTAAAGTACAAATGCTTTGGAAGGAAATACAATTGCTGTCAGTGAGTAAGATGGGTATATGAATGGATCAAATCCTGTGAAGAACATCTGAGTTATGTTAAGTATTTTTTTGTATGACTCTTTACTGTTATAGATACACATATGGAAAGCCCGTCCGTGGTCTGGTGACAATTAATGTGTGCAGAAGATATTCACGATACAGTTCTACCTGCCATGGAAAACATTCACAAAGTATCTGTGAAGAATTTAGTCAACAGGTATATGGAAATCACTCTCCCCAGGACACTAACACCAGATCTTGTTTTCTTGTGGCTGATAATAGAATAGAGAATACAATACTATACAATACGAGAGTAGTGTTTGAAATAGTCACCTAGGAGAAGTGTGGAGTAAGGGAAATATTTTAAGATTGCCTGGCAATGATCGGAACCAACTTGAGGGTTGGGCTTATGGATTTATAATGGTATTTATTTGGCCAGTTTTGTAATTTCCTTCTGGCCACAATTGACATGCCAGGTATATGGGCATAAAAGGATGTGGAAGTCTCCAAAGTTGGCTTTTATCAAATATAATAGAAGAAGAATGTGACAGATATTAAGAATTGGGCTAGTGGGAGAATCAAATGACACCCTATGGAATCTACCCTGCATAGAGGAGACTGAAACCAGCATCAGGTTGAGGAGAGGGAGACCGAGAGGGATGATGAACTGGAGGCCTCGATTACATCAGAGGAAAAGTGGAGCAAGAATAACTAAGGGAAACAGCAGTAGGACATGTATTAAAAAATGAAATGTATGAATACTGATTTCAGGGGAAGAGTATATAAAAGTCCAGGGTGTGGCAATGTGAGCGGACACTATAAGGGTGTGGAAAAGCAAATTATCAAAGTTGTAGAGACCAAATAAATGAAAGGCTAGGGTGGTGAATATGATGAGGAAGCTCAAGATAAACATTAATAAGCGAGATAAACATGAGAGAAATCTAGCTGCCAAAATCCTTACTATATCAGGGAGACTAGGATTAATTTCTATTTTCAAATGCGTCATGATATCTGCATATAAGTACATTAAATAAGATTAAATTTAATTATGCAATAAATATTTTCATGTAAATAAGTACAAAAATGAAAACAAATCTTTATTATAATATGAAACCCGATGTTTAGTTTAGAGATCTAATTGCTATAATGATTCATCTAGTCAATGAATATATGTGTTTTTTTTAATGTCCTAGATATCAAGAAAAGATAGTTAAGAAAATACGGTCCCTAGTCGATATTTAGGTGGAGGTCATTACAGAGGCTCCTTAGAACATGTTACGTCTGAGCTGACTTTAGAAGAGCAGTAACTGTTGGCCAAGATGGGAATGGAAGAAAGAATGTTATTTGAGGAACAACATACACACACACACAAAGAGATAGAATTACAAAATACCATGGCACATTGGGGAAACTCTAGGAAGTTTAATATGACAGAAATGGGATAGGCTTTTGGAAGAGAGGGGAGAAGGCAAAGGTTGGCAATGATTAACTCAATGATTAACGAAGAAATTTTGTATCATTTGGGGGCTTTGGAAAAGATAAGCACCCAAAAGATGGTCAGAACATTTGTAAAATTTCCTTCTGTGGCCAACACAAAATGTTCATAGGTTGGTAACTGACTTTTTTTTATCACAAATCAGAGGACCCAGGAATTCTCTTCCTTTCTCTTCAGGCAGATGAGGAAGGCTGTTTCACACAATTAGTAAAAACTAAAATATTTCATCTGAGACAAAAAGGATATGACATGAAATTACAAGTGGAAGCCAAGGTCAGAGAGGAGGGAACAGGTTTGTATTATTTTTAAATATTTATTAATTTATTAAACATTTATCAAACTTCCATTCCATGTAAAATGCTTTATAGTTTCTGGGGTCTATGACAATGAATGGTCTCTGCCTTCAAGGAATTAGGAATCTAAAAAGAAATTATATATATGGCTATGTATATATGTATGCATGTATTATATATAACCGTAATAAAATTTCTACAGGAAATGTAAAAAATAAGGGCCAAATGAGCATGAAGAGAAAGAGTTAATTCTAATATAGAGCTGAAGAAGGCTTTGAAAGGTAACATTTGAGCAGATTTGAATAGAATGGATAGTATTTTGAAAGATAGTGACGACCAGGAAAGCGTAATAGGCATAAAACAAATGCGTTCAGTCCCAGAAGAATCTTAAAAAAGTAGGCTGGTGCTAAGGTGTTTAGAAAAGTAAATCATGTACTAAAGAGATTAGACTTTGGGCTTCCCTGGTGGCGCAGTGGTTGAGAGTCCGCCTGCTGATGCAGGGGACACGGGTTCGTGCCCCGGTCCGGGAGGATCCCACATGTCGCGGAGTGGCTGGGCCCGTGAGCCATGGCCGCTGAGCCTGCACGTCCGGAGCCTGTGCTCCACAACGGGAGAGGCCACAACAGTGAGAGGCCCGCATACCGCAAAAAAAAAAAAAAAAAAAAAAGAGATTAGACTTTATTATGAAAAGCATTGGATATCTTCAGATATATTTAAGGAGAATGACCTAAATAAATTGATTTTTTTAAAGTTAATTCCAGTAGGCATGAGAAGGACAGGCTAGATGAAAAATGTGTTACAATGTGATACATCAGAATACTATTCAAAGGTGACCCCAAAGATTACAACTTGGGGGCCAGAGAAATAGAAATGTCATTAACCAAGATAAGGAAAAGATGAGAAAGAGCTATGGTGATGAGAATGTGTCAAAGATAAGTCATCACAGTTTGGAAGATCAAAATGGAAGTTGATTCATTCCATTCATGTCAAAATGAAATTCATTTTGACAATTTCAAAAGAAAGCCAGAACAAAATCAGAACCAGAAATGTAAATCTGAAACCATTCTCATTGTGTCCAGATCCTCCTAAGACTAAATGCAAGTGTTCTGAAAGTGAGCTCACTTAGCATTGCTAAATTGAGGCTAGAGGCAGACAACAAGGGGCCCAAGAACAGAAACAACTGCAGTTAGGAAATAGTATCAGATAAGTCAGCAAAATAAAACTAGAAGTCACAGGGTTAGGGGAAATAAGCACAATTTCTTAGATGCCACTGGTAGGGTTTCAGTGGTACTTATGTATGAAGTACTTCTGAGAGTTCATTTTGATGAGGTCTGAGATGAGAATACCATATTGCGGGAAAATAAAGGATCTTTTAGACTTGATAGAGCGGTGTTTTAGATGATGGAGTTAAAATACAGATCACACTTCACTGAATGGAAGAGCACCGGGTATTGGCTATACTTTTCACCATGTGGTAAAAAGAATGTTTTTGCTGGGGAAGTAGTTTGTGACAGAAATTTAAGAATATTTTTAGGCCAATGTGAAGAATCAAGATGTATGCAGAAAGTTGTTGGGGGAAGATGTGGATGTGAAACAGACACAAAGATACAGCAAGATCCCAGAGGAGATGGGGTGAAAAACTTCTCAAGAGCATGTGTGGAACAAGCGGAATATTTGTGAAAACAGAGAATTGAGGAAGTATGGATACCAATGATTTTCTAAGCATGAGAAATTCTGGAAAGACTAAGAAAAGAGTATATGGATGGTATTTTGTTATAATGGAGTGAAAATGGGATGGAAGTATGAGGTGAGCTGAATATATGGAACAGTTCAACTTCACTGAATTATTTTTCAGGGTTGGAATTAACTGGACATGGATCATGTGAAATCACAAACACCTTAAGCAAACTGAAATTTACAAAAGTGGATTCACATTACAGACGTGGGCTCCCTTTCTTTGGGCAGGTAAAGTAATCTTTTCAATATAATCATAATTGGGGGGATGTGGCTTTTAAGAAAACAAATTTTTATATCACAAAATCAAAATTTATTATAAAAATGAATATTTATTTAGGGTAAGAAAAGAATATAACAAATTACAAATTTGAAAGGCAAATACTGTCACAGAATCCCCCCAAAAAAGCATATTCTTACTAATTAACTTCCTAACACACCTTTATAATACACTTTTCCTGTATAGTTTGGCTGCATACTCTTTGATCGCCTCTTTGTAAACAATGATTTTATAATATAATTTTCTATAGAAAGAATAAGATATTTTCATTTACTGTTTTTATTATTGTTAGTTTAAAAAATTTTTTTAGTTTCAAGGATCAATATTCATAATATTGCTAAATTATGACTGATATTCAATTTAGTAAACTATCAAGGAAATGTAAGATTTCTAGTCATTTTACATTTTATTTTGTAGTAACTAATCTTTGAATTGACACTTTACAGGCAATTTCCTCATTTTATTGATGTATACGAATTTGATATTGTCTTAAGGTATTCCAGTATTTTGTATCAAATTGGCAAGAAATTAATAATGGGGCAAGACCATTTCAGGTCAAGAGAAAAGCATGAGAAAACTGAAGACTTGGAGCATGAATATAACTTGGCCAGAAATTTAAGAAAGATGAGAGAACAGCCAAGGCTGTAGGTGTACAACAGCTTTTTCAGGATCAAAGAACCAAGTGTGTTTTAGGTTATGTTCAGAATTTTCGATTGAGAAGTTACTGAAAGTTTTAGGGAGAATGACATGAGCAGTGTAGTTTAAACTGTATAGAAAATGGTTTGAAGCAAGGACAGAGCAGCAGAGGGTGGACTGCATAAACTTAAATAGAAAGATATAGGAAACCGGATGGGAAAAATTATTGTGGTTTTAACTGGAATAGAAGCAGTAGATTTGGAGAGAGGTAAATAGGAATAAAAGATGTTTAACAGGGGAAGTGTTAGCACTTGGCAATGGGTTAGATATAGGCACTGTTGTATACAGGCAGTGAAAGAGAGGACATGACCAAAAAAATAAGGCCCTACATATTCCTGCATAAATTACCAGATGGATAGAAGCCCTATATACTGAGATAGAGAACACCAGAGATGAAGAAAATTTGGGAAGGTAACATCATGAGTCCACTATTTGCTATTCTCAGTTGAATGCTCATAAGTTATCTAAATATAAATGTCAAAAAGAAAAATATTTTAGAGCCCAGAAAACAAATCTTATTTTCATATTCTAAGATCTTCGTTAAGTGACAGTGGCCAAGGCATCAAGAGGCGAATATGACAGAGTAGAAAATGTTATTGCTATATAACACCCGAAACCAGTTATCACTTTCCTATTTCTAGGTTCTTCTAGTTGATGAGAAGGATCAGCCAATCCCCAATAAAACTGTAGTTGTCACCGTGGATGTACTTGCATACCGTGCCAGCTTTACTACGAATGAGCATGGTTTGGTGAACATTTCTATTGATACCAGTAACTTCACATCTTCTTTCATTTCAGTTTTGGTAAGTGGAAAGGGGCATCTGGGACTAAAAAGACACAGATCACTGGGGCCACAGAATTTAAGGGTACATGGGAAACAGGTGAACTCCAGGGAGAAAAGAAAAGGTGATAAGACTAAAGCAGAAATTAAGCAATGTGGAGAACTAAATAATAAGAAATGAAAAATTCTCTGTCAGAATCTTTTACTTTAGATAGACTCTGTTTACAGCATGATCTAGTATCAGGAGACATTTAAATATTAGAACATCTTGATAGTCTCTTGAAAATTCAACATTTTTACAATTTTAATATAAATTAGATTTTGCCTTGTTTCCTCATTATACCACTATTTTTGTTTTGTGTTAAGGGTATGAAGAAAAAGTAATTGATCTTGATTATGAGTGAAAAATACCTACTAAATCAGTATGGTGTAAACTTAAATAAATTTAAGGGAAAGTTGTTTAGAGATTATGCTTTATTTGGGAAGGCAGCCTATAATGAAACCAAGTAAGCATGATTCTTATAAAATCTTCAGTAAATGACAGAGTGACCAATATATACATAATATATGTTAATAACAAATAACCTACTTAAGATCTTTATTCTATCCATTAGGTCACTTACAAGCAGAGTAACCTCTGTTTTGATAACTGGTGGCTTGAAGAATTTCACACACCAGCACAGCACACTGTAAAACATATTTTTTCCCCAAGCAAGAGTTATGTTCACCTTGAACCTGTGGCTGGTATCGTGGCCTGTGGGCAAACCCAGGAGATTCGGGCACACTACATCCTGAATGAACAGATTCTGAATGATGAAAAAGAATTAACCTTCTATTATTTGGTAAGAATAAAAGCCAGTGTAGCTCTTCTTAATTATGTAGACCCTAAAAAGATAGAGTTCCTATCTAAGTAATGCTCTTTATATCAATATAATGTTTTTATGAGTGAAGAGAAGTTGTTTCCTAATAAATTCATGCTTTAATTTTTCATTTATGTTCTGGTCTCCACTGAAACTTTTAAGTATTTTTTTTTTCTGAGTTCCAATGGAAAATTATTGAATGGAAGAGGAAAGAGCTTAAGACAAATGCCTTGTTAGACAAAAAAGATTGCTTTTCCTAGAACCCAGTAGATAAATAAGCAAAGGATAAAAATCAAGAACTTAGCCAATAGGAAATAAAAGTATAAACAACCTTCTGGAAAAAATGTCAATTTAACATTAATTGGAGAAGTGAAAATTAAAAGAATAAGGCAGTAGTATTTTATTCCTACAAAGGTTCTAAATAATGTACAAAGTTCAAGAACTGGTGTAACTGCAGGGAAAAGTACATTGACAGGCATATTATAAATTGATATGATCCTTTTCAGGTCAGTATACCTACTGATGTACAAAAATTTAAACTATTCAAAGCTGGTAGTTATCCAAGTAAGTCTTTTTAAGAAGAAAAACTTATGTTTAGGAAATTCTGTATAGGAACATTAACTATAAATAGTATTTTTTAATTCTATAAAAAAGTGAAAAAAATGACAGTAAGTTAGAATCTTAGCTTTATTGCTTCCTAGTTATGTGACCTCAGGTAATTTACTTAATCTCATTTGTAAAGAGAAATGTCAATCATCTCATCTGAATACTGAAGATAGTATTTATACCTACTTCATAGAGTTATAGTCAAAACTAAATAAAAATCTTAAAACTAAATTGTTCAGTTCAGTACCTGGCACATAGAGAGTGTAAATACTTTTAGTTGTTTGTTTTTTTAAATAGAGGCAACAATAGAGAATACTTACACATATTTTATACCTGCCTTCACTATATATTGCTTTGTGCATAATAGATGCTTAAAATGTTTGCTGAAAGAATATGTAATTAAAAACATTAATATTTAAGATAAGTAGTAATATTAAGTAAAATTCTAAAACATTGTAAAATTTTATGTTTGTTATTTAAAGTATGTTGTTTGAAGTAAAGTTTATTATTTAAACTATATGTATAGGAAAATATTGAAAGAGAAATTTAGTGAACAAAAACAACTTCTGGGTTGAAGTAGTGAGTTATTATTTATTTGTGTATTATACATATGTTTAAATAAGTTTAATAAGGGCTTCCCTGGTGGCGCAGTGGTTGAGAGTCCGCCTGCCAATGCAGGGGACACGGGTTCGTGCCCCAGTCTGGGAGGATCCCACATGCCACAGAGCGGCTGGGCCTGTGGGCCATGGCCTCTGAGCCTGCGCGTCCGGAGCCTGTGCTCTGCAACGGGGGAGGCCACAACAGTGAGAGGCCTGCGTACAGCAAAAAAAAAAAAGTTTAATAAGTACCCTTTAAAATGATAGTACATGTATTTCCCTCTGCCTTCAGATCAAAGCAAGAGGAAGCATTGCTCAGTCAGGAACCCATGTGTTGTCCATTAAACAAGAAGAGAGTAAGTACTTTCAAGATTTCCTATTTTTTCTCTCAAATTGTCAAATCCTAAACGTTTTAGCAAGATGAAGCTATCTCTTACATTGGAGGAAATGGTCACCAGCTTTCTTCCATCAACCAAAGATGAGGAAGCTGATAAAAGAAGGATACTAGGTTCATTTTAGTCCATTTAGAACTTTTTTATCCTTTTTATAGCATTTCTATATTCTAAATTTTATTTCTAAGGTAAAATATATTCATTTTATTATTAAATTTTTTAAATGCAGAAAATAATTGAAAAATGCAGAAAATCTCCAAAGAAAAATTTTACTCTGTATGTTTTTGCATTCGTTTCCTATTGCTTCTGTAGGAAGCTCTCTGGCTAAAAACCACACAAATTTATCATCTTATAGTTCTGTAGATCAGAAGTCTTACAGGCTAACATCAAGTTGTGAGCAGAACTACATTCCTTCCGGAACTCTAGGAGATTACTTGTTTCCTCACCTTTTCCATCTTCCAAAGACCTCCTGCATTCCTTGGTTTATGGCCTCTTCTTCCATCTTCAATGCCAACAACACACCATCTTCAAATCTCTCTTAATATTCCTGCCTCTCTCTTTTAGATCATACTCTCCTTCTAGATTTTCTTGAATCATAAATATCCATTGATATCTGTTATCCCAGGAAGAATAACTAACTTTTCAAGAAATAATCTATTATGAAAAGATAAGTACATTTAGTCTCTTTATTTGTTACATGTCCCCAGGCTAAATCTCATAAGTAGCTTCCTTTTTTTCTGTTCATTTGAATAGTTATAGGCTATCATTTTACTAAAGCAATATTTATTAACAAAGCATATTTAGAAAGATCAAAAAGCCTATTCACCCAAGGCGAGTCAATACTACCAAGAAAAAATAAAGAATATGTATTGTAAAATCTCTCTTGCTAAAAGTTCTTTTATTGCTTAAAAAAATTGAATTCAGGCACTCAAATATGGACAGTCCCTCTAATTGTCCATTTAATCATTGATTTTTTATGGGATTGACCATTATATTGGTTTTTCTAGAGCAGGTAAGGTTGTTCCTAATAGCATATCAAAAATCAAACTGCCTCCTAAGCCAATTTCTTCAAAATCAGTTTCTGTAATGGAGTTTAAATTCTATATAGTATACTGAGTATCTTGAGAGGTGAAATGGGGAGAAGGAAGTGTCTCTCTAAGAAAAAATACTTCATTTTATTTGATGATAACTATGTAAATAGTTGCTTTTCCATTTGTCTTTGATTTCTGGGGAACTCAGTGTTAAATTTAAGCACTCTAGTGTTTAACCATCTGTTATAGCTTCTTATTTATTTATTTATTTATTTATTTATGGCTGCATTGGTTCTTCATTGCTGCGCATGGTCTTTCTCTAGTTGCGGTGAGCAGGGGCTACTCTTCATTGCGGTGCTCGGGCTTCTCATTGCGGTGGCTTCTCTTACTGTGGAGCACGGGCTCTAGGTGTGCGGGCTTCAGCAGTTGTGGCTCATGGGCTCTAGAGCACAGGCTCAGTAGTTGTGGCGCACGGGCTTAGTTGCGCTGCGGCCTGTGGGATCTTCCCGGATCAGGGCTCGAACCCATGTTTCCTGAATTGGCAGGCGGATTCTTAACCACTGCGCCACCAGGGGAGCCCTGTTATAGCTTCTTAATAAAATTTATTCCTGCCTCTGTTTAACCCTGCTTCAGAAATCCAATTTCATATGGTTTCAGTATCATTGTTTCAAATTTATTTTGACCCTGCTGTTTTTGTGTATTTTCACCACAAGCTGCCCTCAGATCTTCTATAGATATATGAAGGCTACAGTTTTTAAAGAAATTTATGCTACAAAGATAAAACAGAACATTTATGAGAAGATTAAGCAGATACATGAATTAAACACTATGTAATTCACACAGAAAGTAACCACTAAGATAAATGCATTGAATTCTTTTATAAAAATCAGAGGCATACTGTTTTGTATGTGATTATTTGTACCTGTATCTCGGCTCTGTTTTATTTTATTTTATTTTATTTTTGCCGTACACGGGCCTCTCACTGTTGTGGCCTCTCCCGTTGTGGAGCACAGGCTCCGGACGCGCAGGCTCAGCAGCCATGGCTCACGGGCCCAGCCGCTCCGCGGCATGTGGGATCTTCCCGGACCGGGGCACGAACCCACGTCCCCTGCATCAGCAGGCGGACTCTCAACCACTGCGCCACCAGGGAAGCCCTCGGCTCTGTTTTAAATGGCCTGAAGATAGAGACTATGCTGCATTCTTTGACTTGGCCTCATGCATATGACAAGAACTGTGCTGATTGGATCATAGATAGAGATCATTAAAGGTGTCTAAAAGTTCTTCTCTCTTGAATTCTTAATAAGTCTTTTTTTTTAATTTAAAAATAGAGACATTCACTAAATGTCCTTTTCTACTTCCGCAGAGGAAATGAACAATTTAACCTACATCTTTAAGGGAAAATATCATTAGTTCGGCATATATTTATTGAATACTACTGCACGCAAAATGGTATAAATGCAAGTCTTACTTCAATATGCTCCAAATGTAAATAAGTTAAATAATTTGAGAACCTCTTCTTTATAAAATTGAAGCTCTTCCCTCTTCCTAATCTATTATCTTGAACTTTCTTTACTCTCCAGTGAAAGGGGTATTTTCCTTCTCCTTTCAAGTGGAATCAGACATTGCTCCTACAGCCCAGTTGCTTATTTATACTATTTTACCTAATGGAGAAGTTATTGCAGATACTGAGAAATTCGAGATTGAAAACTGTTTTGCCAATAAGGTGGGTGTTTTGTTTAAGCCCAGTCCTTTTCTTCATCTCCCCTTTTGAAGTATGGAAAATAAGGAACTTATGTACATTAAAAAACTGCCATGTAGTGCTCCTAAAACTTTCTGCCAAAGGACCTCTAAAGGAAAGATTGACGCTAAGCCCTGGGAGGTCTAGAGGAGTAGTTCAAAGCAGGTGGCCATTAGCACAATTTTTTCTATTGCCTTATCTGAAAATTCATGTGGAATTCAAAATATATTCTACAATTAACCTTTAATAGTTTTAATTTTGAAATGTTTGTTCCCCAAATTTTCAATTAAAAATGATGCTTCGCAGTGATGTCAGTTTTATTCTATCATATCCCCCTGACACACCTCCATGTACTACTGCAGAAATCAGTAATTTATTGTGAGTTAAATCCACTTTGAATTTGAAACAGAACAGGGGTATATGTGTATATCCCATTTTGAGAAACATAGCCTGGGCACTCTAATAATGACTGTAGCATAAAAATCTAAGTTGCATAGGGGATCTTCTTATATTTCCAAAGAATGCATAGCTGTAATGAGAAACCTACTGAGATATTAATAAGCTTTATCCCAACAGAATTTTCTGTGTAATCTTAACATTAACAATCAACTAGGATCCACAGACTTCAGATATATTTTTTAAAATATACCTACAAGGACTCTGACGTGAGTTTTATGAAGATTAAAACAATATGCATTTACAGGAAGTGAACATTTCTACAATGAGAATTATATTTAGATTGTCCTTTTTAACATACAATCATATAAGAAAATACACAGTGGATTCTAAATAAATTTTCAACTCCATCTTACTAAAGAATGCTATTAAACCTGGACAGGTGTCCAAGAGCATTATTTGTGTTCTGTTTGGATGTTCTGTGTGTTGCATATAAACCTCGAAGAGACTTTTGCTTCGAGCTTCAATGTCTTTATTGTTAATCATGGATAGTTTGTTAAACCTTGGACTGGCCATCTTATGCTACAGCTTTCAGCACACTTTACTCACCCCAGCAGTGGTTTCACTCTGGTGCAAAAACGTATGACAGCTTCTGTGTCACATCATAAAACTTCCACATAGAAGCAAAAGTCCATGGACATTATATTCAATCACTTCACATCAAATATCTTTCCACTTATCATTGATCAGAGATGGAGATAAGCTATGATAAATATAGATGAAGATTTTTGCAGTATTCAGGAGAAAGTTGACTATATGTTTAAAAGTTAGAGAGTTATTAAAGTTAACAATTAAGGACCCTAGAAGTGAGACATCCTGACAGGATGATGAGCAGAGTAAAAAGTGGGTTGAGAATGTGAGGAAAGATCCAGGTCTGTCTGAGACTTGTGTTTCTTTAAACCAATATATTTTAAATAATTTTTTTTATCTTTGTTGGAAAGAGGAAACCTGTTTTCTATTCACCATCCATATACCACTTTCTTACTTTAATAATGACAGATTTATCATACACATTAAATATTATGTAACAGTTTAAATTGTCTGTTATTCCTAACTGGAAATAATTATTCATTAAGGATAACATTGATTAATATGGATAGGTACAGGCTCTCAAAATATGCCTTAAAGTTCTTTTCTGGTTCTCATATCAGTAGAACATTTTACATTTTCAAGCATATCCATTTCTTGGTTAGGAGTATTTTCAGTGATTATAATGTCAAATAACTCACTTGTTCATTTGGTACGGACATTCACAAACATACTTTAATGAACTTAAATTTTCTAAAAATAAAAACAAACATATTTAAAATAGAATTCTCCAAAAGCGGTGTTTTCATAATATATTGAACTATAGAGATGAATACTACTGCACCTTGAGGATAAATCAATTATTTTTTTTCATATATGTCTTATGATATACATGAATCCAAAGTGTTACATTAATTCAGTAAACCACATAGCAGATTATCATAGTTAAATTCAGCAATCCAAGTCACATATTATTTAACAGAATGCACTATTTCATTCCAGTCCAAATCAGCTTTCAGTTCAAGAACCTGGAAGCTTAACAGATGCTACTGCAGTAACTAAATTCCAAATTATTTTATAATTTACTCAAGATTCTACTCAAAAAATTCTAACATAAACATAAGGAACCAATAGATTCACTTACCGATGAATTTCTACTGGCCAAGCAGTCAAATCTCTGAAAAAAATTATGCACAATTTTTCATTATTTTGTAGTTCTTATTCTTTATTCACAGTCCTTTGAATATTGTCAATGAATTAACTCTTAGGATGCATATTAGATGTTTAGTTTTTTTAATTAACGAGTAAATTCCTGATCCTGATAAACAGTACTACACCGCTTTAGAATGCCAGGTGATTAATCGGGCCAACTGAAGGAAACTTCATTGGCTGGTCTTAGAGGTGGAATAGGATTTTTCACAGCCCTGTGCAAACTGCACACATTCATCACAAAAACACTGCATGGAGATAGGTATGTATCTTTGTTAGCGTGTGCATTCCAATTCCCACTCAAGGTTCTCTTTTACTGTGATCAACATCAATTTATATTTCACTGGTTATAAAAAGAGTGGGAAACCTGAGTTAACCGAACCACATTTCCAGTTTATTCCAGAGTTGGTCAACTGGTAGTTGCCAGGCAGATTCACCCCTTAACGCTTCTCTAACATGGATGAAGAGAAAGGAAGTGTGGAAAGGACTAGTCCTACCCTGGGGTAGAAGAGAGTTTTAAGATTGTAACAATTCGACAATTTGTGGCTATAATCATATCCTCTTTACAGGTAAATTTGAGCTTCTCTTCAGCCCGGGGCCTGCCAGCCTCAGATACCAACCTGAAGGTCACAGGCGCTGCTTACTCCCTCTGTGCTCTCCGTGCAGTGGACCAGAGTGTCCTGCTAATGAAGCCTGAAGCTGAGGTCTCACCTCAGTCAGTGAGTCCCATTTCAGTCTTGCATATCAGAAAATGCACACATGATATGACCATTTTGGGAAGCTGGAAGTTATAACTGCAAAGGACAAGTTCTTCACCGTGTCAGGCATAGTGTAGTAAGTCACATATGAGTTTGGATTCAATTCAGTTCCAAAAAAGACATTGCACAAGGTGCTTCACACAGGTCATCTTACTTCATTCTCTGCTATAACATATAAAAGAGTGAGCGGTCTCGTTCACTACTACATTCCCTGTGCCTAGCACAGTCCTTACGTGTAAAAGATGCTCAAGACATTTCTTCTTTTTTTGTTTTTTGGCAGTGGGGGAGGGCCACACTGCATGGCTTGCGGGATTCTAGTTCCCTGACCAGGGATTGAACCCACGCACTCGGTAGTGAGAGGGTGGAGTCCTAACCACTGGACCACCAGGGAAGTCCCTCAACACATTTTTAATGAATGAATAAATGAATAATAATTCCTTAACGTGGATATTATTACCTTAATTTTATGAATGAAGAAAACACAGCCAGGATAAATTAAGCAACTATAGAAAGAACATGCCAAAACTATATTTTAAAGGTGGGATTTGAACCAAATTTTATTCAGTGTCATGTCTAACACACCACAATTCAAGATAGTATGTGAAATGCCAGGTTTTTAAGTCTTCTCTAAAAAACAGGCACTTACTCATTGGTTTTAAGTATGGACAAAAGAGAGTTTCCATTCAAACTTGTCTTTTAAAGATGTTTCTTATAGGGCTTCCCTGGTGGCGCAGTGGTTGGGAGTCCGCCTGCCGATGCAGGGGACATGGGTTTGTGCGCCGGTCTGGGAGGATCCCACATGCCGCGGAGCGGCTGGGCCCGTGAGCCATGGCCGCTGAGCCTGCGCGTCTGGAGCCTGTGCTCCGCAACGGAAGAGGCCACGACAGTGAGAGGCCCACGTACTGCAAAAAAAAAAAAAAAAAAAAAAAAAGTTTCTTCTAATGAAGAATTTCCAAAAGGGCCCAATAGTTTACAGTCTTCATTGTCCATTTATTTATTTAACGAATATCCCCTGCGTCTGGATTACGGGATAGATACTGCTCCAGGAATAGGAGTTTTTATGGTGAACAATCAGATGTGGTCTTTGACCATTTTAGACGTATAGTCTTGTGAGTTATTAAAGAAGCAAGCAACAAAAACATATAAACATATAATAGTTCTAAATTTTGATAAGTATCATTTAAGGAATAAACAGGATGTTGAGCTAAAGAAAAGAGTTGAACAATTTTTGATATAGTGATTAGTGATCAGGGGTGTCTTCTTAGATTGTCAGATAATGGGGGGCAGGGGCAGGCATTACGAAGAATGAAAGCAGTGTGCCTGTAGGTCTTGCAGTCAGAATAAGTCTGCAGTGTTCATCATTACCTTATATGTAATGGTGAGAGAAGAGGATGGTAGAGGTGGTAGGTGGAATGGAAAGTGAAGAAGATCATGACAAGCTCTGTGAGATGGCAGTGGAGTTAGGAGTTGCCAGCACATGTAGTGGCAAATCACTGAGGACTTTTAAGCAGGAGAGTGATTTAGCTTTATTTGGTAAGAAGATCTTGTTTGCCACTCAGAGTATGGGAGCAAGAACGAAAACAGTTAGGAGGCTATTGTAGTGGGTTAGATAAGAGATGACAGCAGGTCTGCATGGAGTCACTGCGTGTTTAATGAACACTAGATGACTGAGCAGGTAGCCGTATGCTAGCTTCTGGGCAAAAACTGAACTGGAATGGATTTATTTGTAGGTTACCCCTGTACCTAGTTTTTTTCCAAGTTAAAATTGGTCTTAAAATAGTAGACTTAAAAAAAAAAAACTTGGTAAGAACTTAATCATATAAAATGGGAAAAGGGAATGAATTATTAAGTATTTACAGAGGTTGTTTCTGGGTGATGGGTAGGAATGACTTTTATTCTTTCATTATGTTTCTCTGTACTGTCTACATTTTTGCTCTCTTTTAAAAGTAGGCGTTTGGGCTGAGAGACAAAGAGACTTGAGTTTTATACTTACTCAGCCAAAATGGGCTCTGAGTCTTTGATCAATTAATTTGATATCTTTATGTATTAATTTCTTTTGTACAAGAAGAGGATTAGGATCCATAACCCTTAATATCTCCCCATGATTTCTGTGTCACTTTGTATAACGTTGGTATGGGAGTGTTAAATAAGCACCATGACCTCTTAAACTCCAGGTTGAACATTTTCACAATCAAAATAAAATAAATAAAATAAATAAGAGTTTTTCCTTTGTTCTCTCTATTTTGCAGGTCTATGATTTGCTACCAGTAAAGAGCATCCTTAGTGTTAGATATGGAGGTCCCGTGAATGAAGATGGGGAAAAATGCATCAATGCAGAAGATATAACTCACAATGGAATCATTTACACACCAAAGCAGGTCCTGAGTGATGATGACGTTTACAGTATCTTTGAGGTAATTCGTCTTCCTAAAAACATAACTAAATTTGATTTCTGAGTCTTTGTTAAGATGGAGAACAAATGGATTTCTAAGCTCTAAAATCTGATCTTCCTCCCACTCACCAAAAAGGAAACCTGTGATTAACAGAAAAATATTGAAATCTCAGAGGCATAGAGAACTTTGTATACACACAGAGAGTCAATCATGAATTTCTCTGGCACTTTAAACAGCAAGGGGTATACTTTTAGGGCCACCACTTTAACCAAGTTGATCCCAAAACTAGCTATCACTGTCATATTCCCCTCTCAGTGATTCTCAGAGATTCCAATATGTGAGAAAAACAAAATACTTCCCATAGCACCTCTGACACCCTTGGAAAGGTGAGTACCCTATTGACAGCCATTATAATAGTCATTTTCACAATAAATAAATGATTGAGTAAATGACTAAATACACAAAATACATTACTTCAGCCAACACCTTCAGTGCAGTAAAATTTCAGGAAAACTGAAAGTAGCTGTTCATAAAGAAAAGATTTACAAAACATGGAGTAGAAACGTTAGCATGCCTTAGTTACGTTAGCTCAAATGTGTATCTTTATTTTTTTTTTATTTTTTTTTGAAGGGATATCTGTCTTTTATTTTTTTTTATTTATTTATTTTAAATATTATTATTTTTTATTAGTTTCTGCTTTATAACAAAGTGAATCAGTCATACATATACATCTGTTCCCACATCCCTTCCCCCATGCATCTCCCTCCCTCCCACTCTCCCCATCCCACCCCTCCAGGCGGTCACAAAGCACCGAGCTGATCTCCCTGTGCTCTGCGGCTGCTTCCCACTATCTATCTACCTTACGTTTGGTAGTGTATATATGTCCATGCCTCTCTTTCGCTTTGTCACTGCTTACCCTTCCCCCTCCCCATATCCACAAGTCCATTCTCAAGTAGGTCTGTGTCTTTATTCCTGTTTTACCCCTAGGTTCTTCATGACATTTTTTTTTTTAATTCCGTATATATGTGTTAGCATACGGTATTTGTCTTTCTCTTTCTGACTTACTTCACTCTGTATGACAGACTCTAGGTCTATCCACCTCATTAAAAATAGCTCAGTTTCGTTTCTTTTTATGGCTGAGTAATATTACATTGTATATATGTGCCACATCTTCTTTATCCATTCATCCGATGATGGACACTTAGGTTGTTTCCAGCTCCGGGCTATTGTGAATAGAGCTGCAATGAACATTTTGGTACATGTCTCTTTTGGAATTATGGTTTTCTCAGGGTATATGCCTAGTAGTGGGATTGCTGGGTCATATGGTAGTTCTATTTTTAGTTTTTTAAGGAACCTCCATACTGTTCTCCATAGTGGCGGTACCAATTCACATTCCCACCAGCAGTGCAAGAGTGTTCCCTTTTCTCCACACCCTCTCCAGCATTTATTGTTTCTAGATTTCTTGATGATGGCCATTCTGACTGGTGTGAGATGATATCTCATTGTAGTTTTGATTTGCATTTCTCTAATGATTAATGATGTTGAGCATTCTTTCATGTGTTTGTTGGCAGTCTGTATATCTTCTTTGGAGAAATGCCTATTTAAGTCTTCTGCCCATTTTTGGATTGGGTTGTTGGTTTTTTTGCTATTGAGCTGCATGAGCTGTTTATAAATTTTGGAGATTAATCATTTGTCAGTTGCTTCATTTGCAAATATTTTCTCCCATTCTGAGGGTTGTCTTTTGGTCTTGTTTATGGTTTCCTTTGCTGTGCAAAAGCTTTGAAGTTTCATTAGGTCCCATTTGTTTATCTTTGTTTTTATTTCCATTTCTCTAGGAGGTGGGTCCAAAAGGATCTTGCTGTGATTTATGTCATAGAGTGTTCTACCTATGTTTTCCTCTAAGAGTTTGATAGTTTCTGGCCTTACATTTAAGTCTTTAATCCATTTTGAGCTTATTTTTGTGTATGGTGCTAGGGAATGATCTAATCTCAAACTTTTACATGTCCCTGTCCAGTTTTCCCAGCACCACTTATTGAAGAGGCTGTCCTTTCTCCACTGTACATTCCTGCCTCCTTTATCAAAGATAAGTTGGCCATATGTGCGTGGGTTTATCTCTGGGCTTTCTATCCTGATCCACTGATCTATCTTTCTGTTTTTATGCCAGTACCACACTGTCTTGATTACTGTAGCTTTGTAGTATAGTCTGAAGTCAGGGAGCCTGATTCCTCCAGCTCCGTTTTTCGTTCTCAAGATTGCTTTGGCTATTCGGGGTCTTCTGTTTTTCCAAACAAATTTTGAAATTTTTTGTTCTAGTTCTGTGAAAAATGCCAGTGGTAGTTTGATAGGGATTGCATTGAATCTGTAGATTGCTTTGGGTAGTAGAGTCATTTTCACAATATTGATTCTTCCAATCCAGGAGCATGGTATATCTCTCCATCTATTTGTATCATCTTTAATTTCTTTCATCAGTGTCTTATAATTTTCTGCATACAGGTCTTTAGTCTCCTTAGGTAGGTTTATTCCTAGATATTTTATTCTTTTTGTTGCAATGGTAAATGGGTAAATGGTAAATGGGAGTGTTTTCTTGATTTCATTTTCAGATTTTTCATCATTAGTGTACAGGAATGCCAGAGATTTCTGTACATTAATTTTGTATCCTGCTACTTTACCAAATTCATTGATTAGCTCTAGTAGTTTTTCGGTAGCATCTTTAGGATTCTCTATGTATAGTATCATGTCATCTGCAAACAGTGACAGCTTTACTTCTTCTTTTCCAATTTGGATTCCTTTTATTTCCTTTTCTTCTCTGATTGCTGTGGCTAAACCTTCCAAAACTATGTTGAATAAGAGTGGTGAGAGTGGGCAGCCTTGTCTTGTTCCTGATCTTAGTGGAAATGGTTTCAGTTTTTCACCATTGAGGACAATGTTGGCTGTGGGTTTGTCATATATGGCCTTTATTATGTTGAGGAAAGTTCCCTCTATGCCTACTTTCTGCAGGGTTTTTATCATAAATGGGTGTTGAATTTTGTCAAAAGCTTTCTCTGCATCTATTGAGATGATCATATGGTTTTTCTCCTTCAACTTGTTAATATGGTGTATCACATTGATTGATTTGCGTATATTGAAGAATCCTTGCATTCCTGGAATAAACCCCACTTGATCGTGGTGTATGATCCTTTTAATGTGCTGTTGGATTCTGTTTGCTAGTATTTTGTTGAGGATTTTTGCATCTATGTTCATCAGTGATATTGGCCTGTAGTTTTCTTTCTTTGTGACATCCTTGCCTGGTTTTGGTATCAAGGTGATGGTGGCCTCGTAGAATGAGTTTGGGAGTGTTCCTTCCTCTGATATTGTTTGGAAGAGTTTGAGAAGGATGGGTGTTAGCTCTTCTCTAAATGTTTGATAGAATTCACCTGTGAAGCCATCTGGTCCTGGGCTTTTGTTTGATGGAAGATTTTTAGTCACAGTTTCAATTTCAGTGCTTGTGATTGGTCTATTCATATTTTCTATTTCTTCCTGAGTCAGTCTTGGGAGGTTGAGCATTTCTAAGAATTTGTCCATCTCTTCCAGGTTGTCCGTTTTATGGGCGTAGAGTTGCTTATAGTAATCTCTCATGATCTTTTGTATTTCTGCAGTGTCAGTTGTTACTTCTCCTTTTTCATTTCTAATTCTATTGATTTGAGTCTTCTCCCTTCTTTTCTTGATGAGTCTGGCTAATGGTTTATCAATTTTGTTTATCTTCTCAAAGAACCAGCTTTTAGTTTTATTGATCTTTGCTATTGTTTCCTTCATTTCTTTTTCATTTATTTCTGATCTGATTTTTATGATTTCTTTCCTTCTGCTAACTTTGGGATGTTTTTGTTCTTCTTTCTCTAATTGCTTTAGGTGCAAGGTTAGGTTGTTTATTCGAGATGTTTCCTGTTTCTTAAGGTGGGATTGTATTGCTATAAACTTCCCTCTTAGAACTGCTTTTGCTGCATCCCATAGGTTTTGGGTCGTCGTGTCTCCATTGTCATTTGTTTCTAGGTATTTTTTAATTTCCTCTTTGATTTCTTCAGTGATCACTTCGTTATTAAGTAGTGTATTGTTTAGCCTCCATGTGTTTGTATTTTTTACAGATCTTTTCCTGTAATTGAAATCTAGCCTCATAGCATTGTGGTCAGAAAAGATACTTGATACAATTTCAATTTTCTTAAATTTACCAAGGCTTGATTTGTGACCCAAGATATGATCTATCCTGGACAATGTTCCATGAGCACTTGAGAAAAATGTGTATTCTGTTGTTTTTGGATGGAATGTCCTATAAATATCAATTAAGTCCATCTTGTTTAATGTATCATTTAAAGCTTGTGTTTCCTTATTTATTTTCATTTTGGAAGATCTGTCCCTTGGTGAAAGTGGGGTGTTAAAGTCCCCTACTATGATTGTGTTACTGTCGATTTCTCCTTTTATGGCTGTTAGTATTTGCCTTATGTATTGAGGTGCTCCTATGTTGGGTGCATAAATATTTACAATTGTTATATCTTCTTCTTGGATCGATCCCTTGATCATTATGTAGTGTCCTTCTTTGTCTCTTCTAGTAGTCTTTATTTTAAAGTCTATTTTGTCTGATATGAGAATTGCTACTCCAGCTTTCTTTTGGTTTCCATTTGCATGGAGTATCTTTTTCCATCCCCTTACTTTCAGTCTGTATGTGTCTCTAGGTCTGAAGTGGGTCTCTTGTAGACAGCATATATATGGGTCTTGTTTTTGTATCCATTCAGCCAATCTGTGTCTTTTGGTGGGAGCATTTAGTCCATTTACATTTAAGGTAATTATCGATATGTATGTTCCTATTCCCATTTTCTTAATTGTTTTGGGTTCGTTATTGTAGGTCTTTTCCTTCATTGTGTTTCTTGCCTAGAGAAGTTCCTTTAGCATTTGTTGTAAAGCTGGTTTGGTGGTGCTGAACTCTCTCAGCTTTTGCTTGTCTGTCAAGGTTTTAATTTCTCCATCAAATCTGAATGAGATCCTTGCTGGGTAGAGTAATCTTGGTTGCAGGTTTTTCTCTTTCATCACTTTAATTATGTCCTGCCACTCCCTTCTGGCTTGTAGAGTTTCTGCTGAGAGATCAGCTGTTATCCTGATGGGGATTCCCTTGTGTGTTATTTGTTGTTTTTCCCTTGCTGCTTTTAATATGATTTCTTTGTGTTTAATTTTTGACAGTTTGATTAATATGTGTCTTGGCGTATTTCTCCTTGGATTTATTCTGTATGGGACTCTCTGTGCCTCCTGGACTTGATTAACTATTTCCTTTCCCATATTAGGGAAGTTTTCAACTATAATCTCTTCAAATATTTTCTCAGTCCCTTTCTTTTTCTCTTCTTCTTCTGGAACCCCTATAATTCGAATGTTGGTGCGTTTAATGTTGTCCCAGAGGTCTCTGAGACTGTCCTCTGTTCTTTTCATTCTTTTTTCTTTATTTTGCTCTGCAGCAGTTATTTCCACTATTTTATCTTCCACCTCACTTATCCGTTCTTCTGCCTCAGTTATTCTGCTATTGATCCCATCTAGAGTATTTTTTATTTCATTTATTGTGTTTTTAATCGATGCTTGATTCATCTTTAGTTCTTCTAGGTCCTTGTTAACTGTTTCTTGCATTTTGTCTATTCTATTTCCAAGATTATGGATCTTGGAAATAGAATCTTGGATCATCTTTACCATCATTATTCTGAATTCTTTTTCAGGTAGACTGCCTATTACCTCTTCATTTGTTAGGTTTGGTGGGTTTTTATCTTGCTCCTTCCCTGCTGTGTGTTTTTCTGTCTTCTCATTTTGCTTATGTTACTGTGTTTGGGGTCTCCTTTTTGCAGGCTGCAGGTTCGTAGTTCCCGTTGTTTTTGGTGTCTGTCCCCAGTGGCTAAGGTTGGTTTAGTGGGTTGTGTAGGCTTCCTGGTGGAGGTGACTAGTGCCTGTGTTCTGGTGGATGAGGCTGGATCTTGTCTTTCTGGTGGGCAGGTCCACGTCTGGTGGTGTGTTTTGGGGTGTCTGCGGACTTTTTATGATTTTAGGCCACCTCTCTGCTAATGGGTGGCGTTGTGTTCCTGTCTTGCTAGTTGTTTGGCATAGGGTGTCCAGCACTGTAGCTTGCTGGTCGTTGAGTGAAGCTGGGTGCTGGTGTTGAGATGGAGATCTCTGGAAGATTTTCGCCGTTTGATATTATGTGGAGCTGGGAGGTCTCTTGTGGACCAGTGTCCTGAAGTTGGCTCTCCCACCTCAGAGGCACAGCACTGACTCCTGACTCCTCAATTTGGGATGATGTGTTGTCTATTCATGTATTCCACAGATGCAGGGTCCATCAAGTTGATTGTGGAGCTTTAATCCGCTGCTTCTGAGGCTGCTGGGAGAGGTTTCCCTTTCTCTTCTTTGTTCTCACAGCTCCTGGGTCTCAGCTTTGGATTTGGCCCCGCCTCTGCGTGTAGGTCGCCGGAGGGCGTCTGTTCTTCGCTCAGACAGGACAGGGTTAAAGGAGCAGCCTCTTCGGGGACTCTGGCTCACTCAGGCCGGGCGGGAGGGAGGGGCACGGAGTGCGGGGCGAGCCTGCAGCGGCAGAAGTCGGCGTGACGTTGCACCAGCCCGAGGCGCGCCGTGCGTTCTCCCAGGGAAGCCGCCCCTGGATCCCGGGACCCCGGCAGTGGCGGGCTGCACAGGCTCCCGGAAGGGCGGTGTGGACAGTGACCTGTGCTCGCACACAGGCTTCTTGGCGGCGGCAGCAGCAGCTCCAGCGTCCCACGCCCGTCACTGGGCTCCGCGCTTTCAGTCGTGACTCGCGCCCGTCTGTGGAGCCCCTTTAAGCAGCGCTCTTAATCCCCTCTCCTCGCGCACCAGGAAACCAAGAGGGAAGAAAAAGTCTCTTGCCTCTTCGGCAGCTCCAGAGTTTTCCTGGACTCCCTGCCGGCTAGCTGTGGCACATTAGCCCCCTTCAGGCTGAGTTCTCGCCGCCAGCCCCAGTCCTCTCCCTGCGCTCTGACCGTAGCCCGAGCCTCAGCTTCCAGCGCCGCCCGCCCTGGTGGGCGAGCAGACAAGCCTCTCAGGCTGGTGAGTGCCGCTCGGCACCGATCCTCTGTGCGGGAATCTCTCCGCTTTGCCCTACCCAGGTATGTGGGGAGTTTCTTGCCTTTTGGGAGGTCCGGGGTCTTCTGCCAGCATTCAGTAGGTGTTCTGTAGGAGTTGTTCCACGTGTAGCTGTATTTCTGGTGTATCCGTGGGGAGGAAGGTGATCTCGGCGTCTTACTCTTCCGCCATCTTACCCGGAAGTCAAATGTGTATCTTTAATTAGGCAGAGTTATGAAAAGGAAGTTTATCCAGGTTGTGAGATTAAATCTTATCTCTACCAAAAAGGACTGAAAACTCTCATTATGCCTTGAGGAAAGCATACATCAGCTTAGCTGATGAGGTCTGCAGCTTAGCTGAGGACAATTTAAACCTCCCTCTTCTGGAGCCTCCAGGATCATAAATCAGACAGTGGTGGAGGGAGAAAAACAAGACTCGGTTTATTAGCTAACTGCAGCATCTTTATAAACATTTCTTTCTGACTTCTTTCTCCCCATTCCATATCACTGCCACCACTGACAACTGTGCTTCCGAGTCCCACAGTTTCCCAAGTACTCTGAGATAGGACAGCAAGTAGTGTTTGTGGCTAATATCAAAGAAAGAGGAAGCTTGGAACAGGGGGGCTCTAGGAATCAGGCTACTGTGGACATGTGCGATTGTGTTTTGCATGCAGAGATTCAGGACACTTAAAAGACAGTGAGAAAGAAGAAAGGAAAGGATAAATCACAAAAGGGATGAGTTGAACATAGATATTCAGGCAAAGGAATATTTTCCAATAAAACATAAACAAAACAAAGTGTACTGACTGTGAAGAAAAATCCCCAGGACTTCCCTGGTGGCACAGTGGTTAAGAATCCACCTGTCAACACAGCAGACACGGGTTCGAGCCCTGGTAGGGGAAGATACCACATCCCACGGAGCAACTAAGCCCGTGTGCCACAACTACTGAGCCTGCGCTCTAGAGCCTGAGAGCCACAACTACTGAAGCCTGCATGCCTAGAGCTTGTGCTCCAAAACAAGAGAAGCCACTGCAATGAGAAGCCCGCGCACCGCAACGAAGAGTAGCCCACGCTCTCTGCAACTAGAGAAAGCCTGTGCACACCAACGAAGACCCAAGGCAGCCAAAAATAAATAAATAAATCTATTAAAAAAAAAAAAAGAAAAATCTCCAATATGCAACCCTACAAATTCAATTGAAAAGAAACAAAAAATTACTCTCTGCCACAAAGTTAATGTTTGGTTTTGGGGGGGGGAAAGAAGGAAAGAAAAACATCCAAAATTAAAATACTCAAGTTTCTTGGAGGCAAAAGATAATTAAAGAGGCATCAGCACATAGGAGACAAAATTCAGAAATAGGAATCAGAAGTGGATCCTAATCCCAACTCCCATTCACTAACTGGATGATCTGGACTTTCTGTGACCCCATTTTCATACTTATAAAATACCTCTCTTCTCCATTGTGTGGAATTTTCATGATGATCCTATGAGCTATATGTATAATAATAGTAAAAGTATAATACAAACGTAAGGAAATATTCTAGTCTCCAGACTGGATTGCCAGTATGCTTTAATAATTATTTTTCCTCCAGTCTGTAGGATTAAATATTTTTACCAACTCAAAAATCCACAAGCCACATTTTTGTCAGCTGTTTTGGCCACATCCAGGAGCACCTATAACCTATGCAGGAGGTAAGGGTGAGAATTATTTATCTGCTAAAATAATAGAAGAAAAGTGATGCTTTGCTGTGTTGGGTTGGGATAAAAAGCCATTTTTTAAAGTACTGAATGTTGTAACTCTGTAGCAACGTCTTGGTAAATTTTCTTCATATAATATTTTTCCCCAGAAAAAATAATTTTTAAGCCATTATTATTTCTTTCCCTCTCTCTCTCTCTGTCTCTCATCCAAATCAAATACTTTTTTGTCATAGTCGTCAATAGTCTTGGTACTTTAAATCCTCTTTACCCACTGTGGCTTCGATACCTAAATTAGTTAGGATAAGATAAATTATATTGCAGTAACAAACAAACCCCCATGTCTCAGAGGCTAAGCATATAACAGTTTATTTTTTCCTTTCACAAACACTGCTTGTGAGTCCAGTAGCTGTTCAGAACACCTCTTGACCAGTCATTGTCAGGGAGGTTCATTGGGCTTTCATCTTGTGACTCCATCTCCAATGTGCCTTTCAAGGTTACTACCACGGGGAAGAAGGAATAGATTTGCACGTGACTTTTATGGCCAGCAGTGGAAGTGGCATATATCTCATTGCCCTACCTACAAGGGATGCTGAGAAATATGAAGGATTATATAGATATTGTTTGCCTCTGTCATATTCTTTTATGGAAATCAAAGTGATTTTGACATATTGAACAAAATAGAATAATTCAGCTTTTGGTGAATATACTTAGTCTCTTTGTGTGTCTCAAGTATACCTAGAAAAGAGGAAAAGTTGAAAAGATTCTAGCTCTGACTATTTTCTTTTCTGCTGCTAACAGGCCTAGAGAAGTGTCTAGAGGCATGCTGGGATGGCTACTAATCCATTTTGTAATAAGAAGTTTGGTGGTATAAAGTGTTTTTTAAAAATAAATTAAACACATTTAATACAGAAGAAATTATTTGCCTAGGAAGACAAAGAGTAAAGTTATGAAAGCAGAGGAATGAATAAGAATATTCCCTCCACAGAAACAAATTCGTGTAGTAAAAAAAAAACAAGTTTTCATCATACCTTTATCTGGTATGACACATATAACTTTGAAAATTTGCAGACTCAGGGACTTTCCTGGCTGTCCAGTGATTAAGACTCTGTGCTTCCACTGAAGGGGGCACAGGTTCGATCCCTGGTTGGGGAACTAAGGATCCCACATGCCACGTGGTGTGGCAAAAAAAAAAAAAATTTGCAGACTCATTGAACATTTTTGAGGCTCAGTTGAAAGTCAGAATGACAACACCAAAGTCACTGAGGTATCATGAGCATAAATTTTAAAAAACATAATCATGATTCCATATAACAGTGTTTTTTGGTTAAAAAAACTAAAAAACATTATTATTACTTTATTTTCACATCCCTCTTAATACCAAGTGTATTATTTTATTTTCAATCTTAAGTGAAAACATGTAGATGGAATGATCCAGAAAAACCTGAAAACAAAGTACCATCATTACATTCTTATCACAGATATTCTGTAACACTCTAGACAAATTTTACATTTGGTATTCATCACCTATCCATTCTTTCCTTTTCCTGTTCAGTTACATCACCTTAGCCCTGTCCTTCATTGTTTCATAACCAAAGTACTAAAAAGCCACCATAATTTACCTTCCTTGCCTTCTGTCTTTCTCCACCTCAATCCAGCCTCTATACCGTGAAAGGCGCATCACCCTTCAACATTGCTTCTGTCATGTCACTTATTTCTCAGACATAATCGCTACTTCCAGAATTCATAGGTCACCATATTTAAGGTTTTAAAAGAGCGTGTTCAATGCTATTATTTTATGTATGTCTCTATTTATATATTTATACATACTATCTTTATATGTCTTCTGATCTCTGGCAGGTCACTTTTTTTTAAACTTAATTTTTATTAGAGTATAGTTGCTTTTATCACTTTTTAAAATCAACCTAACTCCTGCCTCCTTAACAGATCTAATTTATTTGTCCTAACCTTCATGGTGTTTTATTATATAATTACACCTACTACTTACTCAGCTACGTTAAATGCCCCCACCCCGCCCTGAGATAGACATTCTACTCCTGAGGGGTTTTTTTGTTATCCCTTTGGAGCATTGCTTCTGACCTCTGTGTACATACATGTGTAGCTGTTTCCTTGGAACGCCTTCTTCATTCCCCTCTGATTCTCATCCTTTCATGGTCTTCTTAAGTTCTGCTTTGTAAAGTCTTTTCCGGCCAATCTAAAGTTTATTTTCTGTCCTTTATTGAGTCTCTGTTGTCTATAACCCATACTTTACTATATTATTGTTTATGTCTTCGTATCTTATTAACTGTTAAAAACAATTCCTGAATTCCTCTTGCTGTAGCTGCTATCAATTCCTCTTGTTTGATTCTCACTGCAAATGGAGAACACGTGATCCTCCCGTCAGGGTATAAGCAGTATTTGTTGTTTTAAATTACTCTTCATTTTTGCCTTCACCAGTTGAAAGCTCAGCTTAGGGAGAGCTACATTTGTTTTCACTTCTAGAGAAAAATACAGTTACCTTTAAACCATCTGATGAAGCAATAGGATTTAGCCTGCCAATAGGACACATAGATGAGTGAACAACGTAAGAAGCCGGTAGGTTAAATTGTTCTAATAATAAATATTCCCTGAGCATATGACCTTATTCTACTTGATAAATAAGGCAGCTGTAAGAAATTAAGGATAAAACTGAGGCTTATGTTGGGCCCTGCGTGTTTTCTCTCGACAGGTCAAGCGGGTCCAATAGGTCCAGTAGGCTCTGTTCTAGCACGTGAAAATTCAGGGATAGTTTATCCAGTGGTAGGGAGAGGAGACTCTCCAGCTGTGGAAGTGAAAGAGACGGTCCGGAAGTATTTCCCTGAGACCTGGATCTGGGACTTGGTGGCACTCGAGTAAGTTGTGTGTTGCCCAGAATTGAGTTCATAAAAGGATTTGAATCCTCCTCTATAATTCTGGTGTGATCATTGGTTCCTGATCCTTTCTGTTCTGCTCCGCTCTTTTCTGGTAGTTATTTAGATTCACAGTTCATTTATCTCATAGCTAAACAATGCAATTTTCTTTTTCTAATTTGGTCCTGAGATACTTAAAATAACAGAAAGTAGGAAGCTACCGTCGACCCTAAAAAGAAAAAAAAAAAAACTTTCAGAGACCTCATTACGAACACCAAACCTTATATCAAGTTTAACATTTAGCACACTAAGTTTTCATGCTCTAGGATCAGCTGTGGTGCTTGCTAAAGAGGGAACTCATTGACTCTCCTCCTCTTTTTCCCCTCCCTAGCGTATCGGGTAAACATGAGTTGGCAGTGAAGATCCCTGACACCATCACGGAGTGGAAGGCTGGCGCACTCTGCTTGTCTGGAACAGCAGGGCTTGGCCTCTCCCCCACCATCTCTCTTACAGCCTTCCAGCCCTTCTTCCTGGAACTCACTCTTCCCTACTCTGTGGTTCGAGGAGAAGCCTTCACACTCAAAGCCACTGCATTCAGCTATGTGTCCCATTGCATTCGGGTAAGGGCACTTCTCGACGTAAGCAAAAGTAGAAGGAAGGAACAAAATCACCATTCATTACCTAGATTTCCCAGGTAATCTCCTAGTAAGTCATAATTGAACATGATGTAGCCTAATTTTAGAATGGAATAAGTACTAAGAACAAAGCTCCCCAACAGGTCTGAGGTGGTAAGGTTATATTTATTCAGGACTCTGCATTATTTGTGTATTCCTAAATTCAGATATTACTTTCCCCTGATTATTTTTTCACTCTAACTAAAGAAAATATCTCTTCCTTGTGTTGGCACAAGCCTAAATCCTGAGTATTTATCCTGATTCCTGTCAGTTTTTCAAAGTCCTTACGGCAAACATCTAAACTACAAAATATTTGACAGGATTTACCTTGTTTGAACAGTTTCTCAAAGCCTCTCAGTTAGTATGCATTGTCCCTTTAAGCTTCTTCCCCCTGTTACTGACCTTTTGCCTGTGTTCCTTCTCAAATTTGTGGGTGGGAATGGGGGACAGGTCAGCGTGCAGCTGGAGGTCTCTCCTGCCTTCTTGGCCATCCCGGTAGAGAAGAATGAAGAATCTCACTGTGTCTGTGGAAATAAGCAGAAAACTGTGTCCTGGACTGTTACCCCAAAGTCACTGGGTGAGTGGTAAAGCTGTTCACGAATCCTACTTCTTATGGTGTAATGATTTGCTTTCCATTCTCACTCAGACGCATATTTCTTTCTCCTCCTTTGACAATGATCGATTGAAAGAAAACCATTATAAACATTGGAGAGGCTTAAAAAGAAGAAACCATTCAATATAGAATCACTGTTTAACTCCTTAAGAATTTTATTCCCCAGGAAAGGTGAATTTCACAGCTACTGCAGAAGCCCTGCAGTTTCAGGAACTGTGTGACAATGAGGTGCCCCAGGTCCCAGCCCTTGGACAGAAGGACACCGTAGTCAAGCCCTTATTTGTTGAGGTAGGCGGGTCTACTTTCTCTGAGTCTCAGAGGCCTTATTATGTAAATCACATTATCTAATAGGTATGCAACAGTGACATTTCATTCCCAAGAATATGAATATGTCCACAACTCAAGTTTTCACTAACAGTTTCTCTCCTAAAGTGATTGCTTTTTCTCTATCACTATCTACATTCACTATCACTTTTCTTTTTGATTTTTTTCTTTCAATACAAAGCCTGAAGGAATAGAAAAGGAGGAAACTTTCAACACGCTTCTTTGTGCTTCAGGTAAGTGTCAAAAAATAGATAAAATTCCTTTGTTAAGCCACTTGCCAAAGTACATAGTTGTGAAATGCCCTTTGGGGCATGTTTCCTCTGGGGGGAAAAAAGGAAACAAGTATACTATCCCATGTGCAAATCAAAGGACATTTGATCGAGAACAATCTTTTCCTGATAAAGACATAGAGAAGTTAAGAGACTCACCTAAAAGCTCTTGGCTAATAATGAAGACTAAAGCTGATGACTATAGGACAGGATTCTTTCCAATACACCTGTGCTTCCCAAACTTCTTCCAACACAATTTTCAAACTACTGAAATATCTTTGTGGCACTAGTACTATTGTTTATTCTGTTAATAGTTGAAGTGTACTCATGTTTTTATTTAAACAAGTTATTTTAAGGAGAACTTTAGGTCATTAACATATATAGAAAATCAATCTTTTTCTATTACACTTAAAACTACCATTTAAATATTCACAGAGTCATTAAAAAATTACTATTAAAATATTCAACTCTGAGGGCTTCCCTGGTGGTGCAGTGGTTGAGAGTCCGCCTGCTGCTGCAGGGGACATGGGTTTGTGCCCCGATTCGGGAGGATCCCACATGCCGCGGAGCGGCTAGGCCCGTGAGCCATGGCCGCTGAGCCTGCGCGCCCGGAGCCTGTGCTCCACAACGGGAGAGGCCACAGCAGTGAGAGGCCCGCGTACCGCAAAAAATAAAATAAAATAATAAAATATTCAACTCTGCAGTATCTAAAATCATCTACAGAACAGCTCTTAGTCTACAGATCTCTTCTCTTCTCTATATAAGTATCCTCTGATAATCTCATCTAGTCACAGAACTTCAATAACAACTTTGTACCAGAGACCACAAAATGTATATCTTTGGTCCACACCCCTTTCCCGAACTCAGACTCATGTATTCAACTGCTCACTTATCATCTGCATTTCTAAGCCTGGAGGTCTAAGAGGTATCTCAAAACTAGCATGTTCAAAACTGAACCTCTGCTTAGTCCCCATGAGCCTGCTCATCCTCCAATTTTCTCCATCTCAGATGATGGAAATTCCACTCTTCTACTTGCTGGAGATAAAAAATTTTGGAGTCGCCCATTATTATGTCCTTTCTCTTCTACTCCACACCCAATCCATCCCCAAATCTAGCTGGTTGAACCTTTAAATATATCTGAAATCTGTCCACTTCTCATCATGTCCACTCTTACTCTAGACCTTCCTCTCTTGGACCAACTCAGTCACCTCCTAACTGGACTCCTGGTCATCTCCCCCTGTTCCTATACAACAAGAGGGATCATTTAAAGCATATTTCAGATCATGCCCCTCCTCTGTTCAAAATCTTCCACGAGTTTCCCATATCCCTCAAAGTTAAAGACTACGTCTCCAGCATCACCTACAAAGCCTTTCTATCCTCATGACCTCATATCCTGTTACCCTCTCCCCTACTCACCCTGCTCCTACTCATCTAATGCTAATCACACTGTTCTCCTAATCTGATTTTAGAACACACCCAGCATGCTCTCATCTCTGGAGTCTTTTCACATTTTGTTCCTTCTTCCTGTGAGTCTCTTCCCCTAGATATCTATAAATTTTACTCCCTGACTTACTTCGTGTCAGTCACCTATGATTTTTTAATCAATGAGCTTTATCATTGGGAACCTTCGCCCCACACCCTGCACTTCCTGATTTGCCTTGCCTCACTAGCTCACCCATATAAGCACTTACTCTGCTTTATTTTTTTCTATAGAATTTACCGGTATCTATCACACATAATATTTATTTGTTATTTTATTACTCCCATCAAAATGAAAACTCTAGGATGTCGGGAAATTTCTTTTGAAAATTGCTATATCATTGCACTTAAAACAGAATCGGGTACATAGCACGCACTTAATACATATTTATGGAGTGAATATGATTTTTTTACAACCACCAGCTATAGTAGAAATTAACATAAACAATGAAGAGAAAGAAAGAAATATAACATAAGGTATACACTTATAAGGAAATCTATAGAAGTTTAACACAAATATATATGATTAATATGAACTTCACTGTGAGATGAATTGTGGCTTTAGGAGAAACTTGGGTTTCATCAGAGAGATTATATAATGACCAAGAGAAATGAGATGTTGGATCTTGATCATATAGATGAAAAAATTCAAATAAATCTAGAACGTTTCTCTCATTTTTCCCTCCCTTATATATATATATATTTGTCTTGTTTCATTAGAAACTGGAGAACCTGAAAAGTTGTCACTAAAACTTCCTTCAAATGTGGTTGAAAGCTCTGCCAGGGCAACACTTTCAGTTTTGGGTGAGTCTCCCAGCCCGAAAGAAGCAGTTGTCCATCCCCGTAATTCTAGTGCATGGGGCCTCACCATCCCTTACTAATGAAGTCCCTGAGTCTAGGCGTTGGATTGAGAGAAAGAGCACCAAGCTAAGGACTGCACTGTTTAATAGCTGTTGTGCTACATCTTATACCTTGATACACTCTAAAAAGTAAAAAGGGCCATCTCTTTGTGCCCTCATCTTCAAGAGACTGGCTAGGTAGTGATACTTCCTAATAGATTTAAAAATAATTGTTTTTAACCAGATTTGTGGTTCATCAGAAAGATGTATCCTACCATTCAGATTTTTTCCTATTTTTTCTATCCTTGATCTATCTACTTTATTGTTCCTGCATTTCTCTTTCCTTTCTATTTCTTGTTTTCCTTCACCTCTTATGCTTTCTTTTCCTCCCCTTTATATATGATTTGACTTCTCCCTTAGTTAGTAACCTATCTTCTTATCCCAACGTAAATCAGCTCCGAGTTCCTCTGATTTTTTTTTATATCTTTAATTCCCCAGGCGATATACTAGGCTCTGCAATGCAAAATCTTCAGAATCTCCTCCAGATGCCCTATGGTTGTGGAGAGCAGAATATGGTCCTTTTTGCCCCTAACATCTATGTTCTGAACTATCTGAATGAGACAGGACTGCTGACAGAGAAGATCAAGTCCAAAGCCATCAGCTACCTCATCAGTGGTGAGAGATTACCCCAAAAGGAAAAACATTAACTGATTCCCTAAATATCTCCTCCAGTGAACTCAAGTCAACATCCCTTTGATTAAGATTTAATAATTATTGTTGCTGTGATATCCAACAAGTTGTCCCACTATACAACCAGGAAATTCGATGGTATCATCAAGTCTTGGAGACTTCATAGTAACATAGTAGTTTCCCTGTGATGCCTCAACAAGTTTTGAGGAAAACCCTGATTCATTCTCCAATGTCTCTGCTATTTCATAAATCTATGCAAACTTCCTCTTCAGGTTACCAAAGACAGTTGAATTATAAGCACAGCGATGGTTCTTACAGCACCTTTGGGGATCGTCATAGTAGAAGTCAGGGAAACACTTGGTAAGATAATTATTTCCATATGCTCTCTGTAGATCCACAGTATTTCAGAATTCTGGAAATAGCTATTCTCTGATACCTGGAGTTCATGCATAGAAATTTGTTTGTTTTTTTAATTGGAGTATAATTGCTTTACAATGGTGTGTTAGTTTCTGCTTTATAACAAAGTGAATCAACTATACATGTACATATATACCCATATCTTCTCCCTCTTGAGTCTCCCTCCCACCCTCCCTATCCTACCCCTCTAGATGGTCACAAAGCACCGAGCTGATCTCCCTGTGCTATGTGGTTGCTTCCCACTAGCTATCTATTTTACATTTGGTAGTGTATGTATGTCCATGCCACTCTCTCACTTCATCCCAGCTTACCCTTCCCACTCCCTGTGTCCTCAGGTCCATTCTCTATGTCTGCGTCTTTATTCCTGTCCTGCCCCTAGGTTCTTCAGAGCCTTTTTTTTAAAAAAAGATTCCATATATATATATGTTAGCATACGGTATCTGTTTTTCTCTTTCTGACTTACTTCATTCTGTATGACAGACTCTAGGTCCATCCACCTCACTACAAATAACTCAATTTCGTTTCTTTTTATGGCTGAGTAATATTCCATTGTATATATGTGCCACATCTTCTTTATGCATTTATCTGTCGATGGGCACTTAGGTGGCTTCCATGTCCTAGCTGTTGTAAATAGAGCTGCAATGAAAAATGTGGTACATGATTCTCTTTGAATTATGGTTTTCTCAGGGTATATGCCCAGTAGTGGGAGAGCTGCATTGTACGGTAGTGCTATTTTTAGCTTTTTAAGGAACCTCCGTACTGTTCTCCATAGTGGCTTATCAATTTACATTCCCACCAATAGTGCAAGAGGGTTTCCTTTTCTCTACACCCTCTCCAGCATTTATTGTTTATAGATTTTTTTAATGATGGCCATTCTGACCGGTATGAGGTGATAACTCATTGTAGTTTTGATTTGCATTTCTCTAATGATTAATGATGTTGAGCATTCTTTCATGTGTTTGTTGTCAATCAGTATATCTTCTTTGGAGAAATGTCCATTTAGGTCTTCTGTCCATTTTATTATCCTTTAAAAACTCCTATGTGTGTCATCACTAGTGGAGGCTCTCACCATTTCATCTATGAAAGCTCACTGTTCTGACAGTATAGTAAATAGCAGTAAAGTAAGGATACCCCCCAAAACGGAAATAGAAGGCAGAAAATGTCATAATGTGAAATGATAGAGGAAGAAGCTTCTACATTAAGGGAGGAGAGGAGGGGAAGGACAGAAAGAGACTGTGATGTAGTAAAATCAGTCAGAAAATGGCAATTTTGGTGGTGGGAAGGAACTACATTTTACACGTTTCACAGACATTTTATGAGAAAAAAAGTGAAAAGTATTGACTCTGGAGAAACCCAACAAGTTGAGAGATTTTAAAACAGATTCAGAAGTTTGCTGGACAAATAAGAGTATATTCAGTATTCAAGTATCATTTTGCCACCAATTTTCTCCACGGAATTGTGAAGCTACCTGGAGCCAATTGCACACAGTGAGATTTAAAAGTGAGATGGTCCTCAGGTCTCCATCTCTTCCTTGCTGGACAGGCTCACTGCATTTGTATTCAAGTCCTTCGCTCAAGCCCAGTCATACATCTTTGTGGAGGACTCGCACATCATGAACTCCCTTACCTGGCTCTCACAGAAGCAAAAGGAAAATGGTTGTTTCCAGCGCTCTGGATCATTGTTAAACAATGCTATTAAGGTGATGCCTTTAAATTTGTTCTGGGCCCTGAGGACAGTGACATGTAGGAGCTACGATGCTCCTATTGATTCCTCAAGTCCTGGTGACATAGCTCTGAGACTCTAAAGCTCTAAAGTAGAGTCTCTAAAGTAGACTCTAAAGCTTCTGAAACCTAGCAATAAATTAGTTATTTGTATTGAAAGAAAATAGCATACCCAAAAAGCTCCAATACATTAATAAAAGTGAGGGAAAGTGATTTGGGACAGATTTAAGAATTTTAGGGTGAAGGAGGAAGGGGAAAAATCAATCATACTGTCCAAGGAAAGATGCTTTCTAGTAAAGATGGCCAAGGGGAAAATTAGAGTTAGCTGATTCTGGCTGATGAATACTGGAGTGTTTGAGTGTCTCTGCCTCTGATCCTTACAGGGTGGGGTAGACGATGAGGTGACGCTCTCTGCCTACATCACCATTGCTCTGCTGGAGATGCCACTGCCTGTCACTGTATGTACTACCACACTCCCTGGACCTCCCTCACAAATGTAAGGAATAAAACTCATGGAACTATGAATCTCTGAGGCAAATGAGTTCTGAGTTTCATGTTATTTAATATTAGTATATTTCACTAGAGCATAAAGGATGACAGATCCTTTGGGAAAAGCTGCAAAGAAAATTACCCTCTGGTCAGACTGTGATGCTGCACAGGCACATCGGGGCATTTAATCTGGGGTTACCCTGGAGACAGTTCATTAGCCTGGTTCTATCTTAAGGTCCATCTTCTTTATAGCACCAAGTTGTCCGCAGTGCTCTGTTCTGCCTGGAAAGGGCCTGGGAATCTACTTCAGAGGCCCAAGGAAGTCTTGTCTATACCAAGGCATTATTGGCCTATGCGTTTGCTCTAGCAGGAAACCAGGCCAAACGAAGTGAGCTGCTTGAATCACTAGACAAAGAGGCTGTAAAAGAAGGTAAGAGCTGCTACTGCAAAAGTGACTTCCAAAAATCACCAGTGATCAAAGGGAGAGGACCTATTAACTTCACACATATCATGCTTATATTATATTCTATCCATTATATTATTACAAGAAGAAGATGATGATTTATTATTGACCTAACACTTAAGTTCTCTAGGGGACATGGATCATTTTATCAATTCACACATTATAGACTTTAAACAGCCCAGCTTCTAATATCACACAAGTATGTAACAGACACAAAGACACAGTGTGATTTGCTAGAACCTCAATTTACTTTCATGGCAAAGATTAGCTTGATTGGTGATTACTTAATACTTTCACTTCATGTATGTCCATTCACTAGGTGAGCTCTACTTATAATGATCATTCATGAATTAGGTTTTCAAAATGTTCTCTAAGCTTAAGATTGTATCCCTTTTTATCTCAAAGAGGACTCAATCCACTGGCAACGTCCTGGGAAACCTCAAGAAGTTAATGCACTCTATTATCAACCCCGGGCTCCTTCTGTTGAAGTGGAGATGGCAGCTTACACTCTCCTTGCCTATCTTACTGCCCAGCCTGCCCCATCTTCAGAAGACCTGTCTGTGGCTACAAAGATTGTGAAATGGATCATCAAGCAACAAAACCCCAGTGGGGGCTTCTCCTCCACTCAGGTCTGTGAAGAGACTCTAGGAAGAAAAATAAATATACTAATACCCAAGTAGACACAACCACATTCTAGGAGTTGAATAATTGAATAATGTTTCTAATTTATACTTTGTCTATTCCTCCATCACCAGAAAGGTTCCAGCCTCATTATTTTATATATGGATTATTTCTCTGTCCTCTGCACAATCTCTCATATTTTCTCTCCTTAGTGGATCCTCATCCATAAAGTCGATCAACCTTCCTAAAGCAATGTTTTCATAAGATTACTTCCCTCGGGGACATCCCTGGTGGTCCAGTGGTTAAGACTCCACGCTTCCACTGCAGGGGGTGCAGCTTTGATCCCTGGTCAAGGAACTAAGATCCCTCACGCTGCATGGCATGGCCAAAAGGCTGATCCCTTTTCTTTTTCTGGAATTGTCCCACTCTTTTCCATGTCTTTACTACAACAACATTTCCCTCCCTGATACTGCCTGATGCCTCTCTTCTGTCTTTATAAACCTTTCTCATTATTCAGAGATAATCTTATTTCTCACCTTCTTCACAGCATTTTCTTATTATGCTAGCTCCAATTTCTTCTCCATTCTCTGAATTTTTCCAACAAATGTTGTTATATAAATTTATAATTATTGAAATATCCTCTACTTTACATCAAATATTTGAGTCTCATTCCCACATGTACATTGTAACTACTTGAACAAGGAAACTTCATTTCCCCCAAAGTTCCTAGAATAGTTCATGATTAATAGCAGGTCTGAACTGACTTGAAATCCAGTTAATGAACTGTGTTTATGACTAAATAACTCTGAGAACAGTGTTGATATGGTTTACATCTGGTATGATTTTGTTACCTTCCTCTCCTGTGCTTTCTGAACCCATCTTTTTTCAGGATACAGTGGTGGCTCTCCAAGCGCTCTCCAAGTATGGAGCAGCAACTTTCACTAAAAGGGAGAAGGCAGCTACAGTCACCATCAAGTCTTCAGAGACCTTCTCTGAAGAATTCCAAGTAGATGAAGGCAATCGCCTATTGCTGCAGGAGGTCGCTTTGCCAGAGGTTCCAGGGGAGTACAGCATGGCAGTGTCAGGGTCGGGATGTGTGTACCTCCAGGTGAGACTGCCAGGGTTCAGGGGATGCCACAAATGGGAGAACAAGTCTCAAGAATTCGATTTGAACTTCAAAATAGAAAAAGAAACATGTCCTAAGGGGAGTATAAATCACGTAGAAGAGATAGACTATTTGAGTGCAAAAATAAAGGATTTTTTTCCCAATTTGTTTTAGACATCCCTGAGATATAATATCCTGCCCAAGAAAGAAGGAAAATCTCCCTTTACTCTGAAAGTTGATACTCTCCCCAAGAATTGTGATGGAGTCAATGCTCACAGGGAAGTCCAGATTCTCATCAACATTAGGTAAATCCTAAACCACTATGAGACATTTTGTAGAATATGGTGAAATAGATTTTCTTGTGCAGGGGATCTTCACTGTCCAAGGTCATACATAATAAACAAGAAATTCTTGCAATAGTTATTTAAAAGAAAATTTTCTTCACTCTTACTGAAAAGCCTTAACATTGAGAATATGATGTTACCATACCTGCAGAGTATGCATTCATAATGAGTTTTCCAAACAACTATAGCAGAAGAAAATAGAGTAGATTGCAAAGCTGAGTGGTAGCCAGGGATAAGGAACAGTAGAAATAAAAGAGGAGAGACTTCTGTCTTGGATGAATTCCAAAGAATTTTGTTTGACTGCCTTGTCCCTATGCCTTGACTTCATAGTTATAGTGGGGAACGACCCAGCTCCAACATGGTCATTGTTGATGTGAAGATGGTATCAGGCTTCATACCTGTGAAAGCATCAGTAAAAAAGGTAAACCCTAAGTTTCTTACAGATAGCAAAGTCATGGCAAATGCTGTCAATTTTATTTCGTTGATTCAGTTCTCCAAGAGGTTTATTCCCTCAAACTTATTTCTCTGGTGTGTGTTTCCATCATTTTAAAAGTGGGCATCCTAGTTATGTGGCCTCAACTATAAGATATAAATCATAAACATGGTTAATAATGTTCCAGCAGGCCCTGAGACTTCTAGGATAGTGCATTGAATTATCTTCCAACTATGTACAAAAAGAAAAAGGGAGACTATATCATATGTAAGCATATACATATATTCTCCTTTTTTTAATATAGTTGGAAGATAATTCCCTCTCTAAATAGATGATAGATAGATAGATAGATAGATAAGGAGGGTTTAATAAATATTACTTTTATTATTTTTATTATTATTACTATTATTCTTGAAGAAACCAAAATTAGTGTTTGGATGTCTCTGAGAAGCCATTTGGAACATAAATACCTGAAAGCTGCCTCAGCCTGAAAGTTCCTCATCCCATATCTTTGGCCTTTCCTCTTGGTCAACAGCTCCAAGAAAGGCCTCAGATTCAAAGGACTGAAGTGAGCACCAACCATGTCCTGATTTACTTTGAAGAGGTAAGATTCTCTGTGATTCTGCTAGATCTGGGAGAACCACTACAGATTCTAACAAACCAACCCAGGTTCCAAGGAGTGTATTTCACCTACACAACTTATCATATTATAAAACTCCCTGGGATATAGCATTTATGAATTGTGGAGAAAGAAAATAGCTACAGAGGGAAACGAAGCTGGGCCAGGTCAACAAAGCTCAATTTACTACATTTGACTGTCCACAGAATCATCTTTTTGCCCTTCTTTTATCTGTCATTGAGTGTATTATGCAAGTCTTAAAACCTCTCGTTCTTTCCATAGGTTTTGGTACGGAGGACAGCATAAGTACAGGGTTTGATACTATCTTAAGAAAAGAGTAACTGAGTTAATCTTTGATTCCAATTCAGTTTTCCTGTCTCTCCAGCTAACCCATCAAAGCGTGAGTTTCTCCTTCTCAGTGGAACAAGACATCCCAATAAACAATTTAAAACCAGCTACCGTAAAGGCCTATGATTATTATGAGACAGGTGAGTGGGATTCAGACATGCTGAGCCTTGAAAGGGAAAAGATGACTAGCTAGGACAAGGTCACCTTAACTGAAAGAAAACTCCACAGTCTTTCACTGGAAGAAAGAGTTTATGATCACAGGATAATCATATTCCTGTATATTAATCTGTCTTATGCCCCAAACAAGTATTAGAATCATTCTTATAAATTGATCATAAAGCAATAAGGAGATCAATTTTTTCTAAATTCCCCTATGACGTTGTTTTTTCTGGGCTGAATTATTCCAGAAAGAAAAGAAGGGTGGCAATAACTAAAAATGTGTGATATGAGACCCAAAATTTGATCTATTTTTGATTTGGGCCTCAGATAGTTTCACAAATTTTGGGAAACTTTGTATAATATGTCAGGAAATTCTTCCATTTGCTCATGACTTTGAACTAGAAACTTACCAGCATATTAGCATGCTGGTAGTGTTCAAACTTCACTCTTTCTTAGAAAAGAAAAGGTTCAGAGAGGAACGTACAACTCCAATAAGAAAAACATAGTTGTGAAAAAGGGCTATAGAGTGTCCTATAGAAAGACAGTTATCCATTTGTGAAATCTGCCCCTCAACTTTAGGTCCAAGCCCAATTTTCTCTTACTCCTCACTAACCGATCCCAAAAGGCTTAGTACAGAAAGAAGTAAGTCCTTGTATTGGCTCTGTAACTGTGCTTTATACTTTCTTTCGTAGCTTACACACTTTATTTACAATTAACCAATCATGTGCCTATTACTGAATGTCTTCACTCTGACTCATCATTTTTGCATTTCAGAGGAATTCACCATTGAAGAGTACAGTGTTCCCTGCAGTGCTGGTAAAGTATAAACAGTAAAATCTAATGCCAATAAAAAGAAAATAAATAAAATATGTGTTTTCTGTGTAAAGCTGCTTCTTGAGCATATCTTTACCATATTATAAAACTCCTTGGTAAATCATTTATGAATTGAACTATCTCAAATGTATTATAGAATTTCACAGTAGAAAAAAATGCAAGTAAAATATAATTACTGGTGTCTGGGTTGACTTGTTTGAAGATGAATCCAGGAATTTGCCACATATAAAAGGGAAATCATCTAATATTTAGTTTATGTTTCTATACTCAGTGGTGATATATTTATTACCCACGGCCCTTCTGGGATGTTTCTAAACTTATACTGGTTAAAGTCAGGAAACTGTTCACTATAAATTATCCATATAACACAGCACAAGAGATGTGATCTACAAGACCTTCCTTTAGGCTGATTGACAGTGTTCATCTTTGGCAATACAACACTTGCTGTGAGACCTTCCACTTTCCACTTTAAAACATGAAAAAACTGAGAACAACCTTATCATTAAAAATAATTAAACTTATTAAGTTCAAATATTTATAATTAAAATATGAAAAATTATTCCTTTCTTAGATCACAAAATTTCCCTAATATTTCTAACTTTTCTTCTACTGTTTAGAATCTGAACATGGAAATGCTTGAAGATGGAAACTTACAAACTTCATCAGATGAACTTCTCCAGAAATGGAGAACAAAGATTTATCAGGAGAGAAGATAGTAGGAGAAAGAAGGGATGGGAATTGGAAGTACATGAAATTTGCGTGTCGAATAAATTTATGACATTTACAGCTCTATCTTTTCTTTTGTTCTTTATCAATGTTATATTTCCCTTCTGAAATACATATCCATTCTCCACAGTGTTTTTTCTTGGTTGTAGGTTCTTCCCTTTCATCACTTTAAGTATATCATGCCACTCCCTTCTGGCTTGTAGAGTTTCTGCTGAGAAATCAGCTGTTAACCTGATGGGAGTTCCCTTGTATGTTATTTGTCGTCTTTCCCTTGCTCCTTTCAATAATTTTTCTTTGTCTTTAATTTTTGTCAGTTTGATTACTGTGTGTCTCCTTGGGTCTATTCCTGTATGGGACTCTCTGTGCTTCCTGGACTTGGGTGGCTATTTCCTTTTCCATGTTAGGGAAGTTTTCGACTATAATCTCTTCAAATATTTTCTTGGGTCCTTTATCTGTCTCTTCTCCTTCTGGGACCCCTATAATGCAAATGTTGTTGCATTTAATGTTGTCCCAGAGGTCTCTTAGGCTGTCTTCAGTTCTTTTCATTCTTTTTTCTTTATTCTGTTCCATGGCAGTGAATTCCACCATTCTGTCTTCCAGGTCACTTATCCGATCTTCTGCCTCAGTTATTCTGCTATTGATTCCTTCTAGTGTAGTTTTCACTTCAGTTATTATATTGTTCATCTCTGTTTGTTTGTTCTTTAATTCTCCTAGGTCTTTGCTAAACATTTCTTGCATCTTCTCGATCTTTGCCTCCATTCTTTTTCCGAGGTCCTGGATCATCTTCACTATCATTATTCTGAATTCTTTTTCTGGAAGGTTGCCTATCTCCACTTCATTTAGTTGTTTTTCTGGGGTTTTATATTGTTCCTTCATCTGGTACATAGCCCTCTGCCTTTTCATCTTGTCTATCTTTCTGTGAATGTGGTTTTTGTTCCACAGCCTGCAGGATTGTAGTCCTCCTTGCTTCTGCTGTCTGCCCTCTGGTGTATGTGGCTATTTAAGAGGCTTGTGCAAGTTTCATGATGGGAGGGACTGGTGGTGGGTAGAGCTGACTGTTGTTCTGATGGGCAGAGCTCAGTAAAACTTTAATCTGCTTGACTGCTGATGGGTGGGGCTGGGTTCCCTCCCTGTTGGTTGTTGGCCTGAGGCAACCCAACACTGGAGTCTACCTGGGCTCTTTGGTGGGGCTAATGGTGGACTCTGGGAGGGCTCACGCCAAGGAGTACTTCCCAGAACTTCTGCTGCCAGTGTCCTTATCCCCATGGTGAGCCACAGCCACCACCTGACTCTGCAGGAGACCCTCCAACACTAGCAGGTAGGTCTGGTTCAGTCTCCCCTGGGGTCACTGCTCCTTCCCCTGGGTCCCAATGCACACACTACTTTGTGTGTGCCCTCCAAGAGTGGAGTCTCTGTTTCCCCCAGTCCTGTCAAAGTCCTGCAATCAAATCCCGCTAGCCTTCAAAGTCTGATTCTCTGGGAATTCCTCCTCCCATTGTCGAACCCCCAGCTTGGGAACCTGACGTGGGGCTCAGAACCTTCACTCCAGTGGGTGGAATTCTGTGGTATAAGTGTTCTCCAGTCTGTGAGTCACCCATCCAGCAGTTATAGGATTTGATTTTACTGTGATTGCACCCCTCCTACTGTCTCATTGTGGCTTCTCCTTTGTCTTTGGATATGGGGTATCTTTTTTGGTGAGTTCCAGTGTCTTCCTGTTGATGACTGTCCAGCAGCTAGTTGTGATTCTGGTGTTCTCACAAGAGGGAGTGAGAGCACATCCTTCTACTCTGCCATCTTGGTTCCTAATTGCCCACAGTGTTTTTTATAACACTGAAAAATCAGCAAAGACGTATAAGCAAAAAAACTATAGATAAATCAAAATGAAATTTCAAAAAATGTTCAAGTAAGCCACAGGAAGGTGGGGAAAAGAAAATAATATTTCCAAATATTGGAAACAACCAAAACGTCCATCAGTAGGTGAAAGGTTAAACTACCTGTGGTAAATTCATGCTATGGAATACTACTAAGTAATAAAGAGGGACAAAGTACTGATACAGGCAACAACTTGGATGGATCTCCAAAACATTACAGAGTGAAAAGAAAGACAATTTCAAAAGGTCATACTGTGTGATTCCTTTCATATAACATTCTTGAAATGGCAAAATCAGAGAAATGGAAAATAAATTAGTGGTTTCCAGGGGTTATGGAGGCTAGAGCAAGTGGGGAAGGATGTGACTTACAAAGGGATAGCATTAGAGAGATCTTTGTGGTGAAGAAATCATGCAGGTGTAGAAGCAAAAGTCCTGGTTCAAAGTTTTACATTTAATTACATCTTAAATTATTTTGTTGTCTATTGTTTGGTGAGTGAGTGAGTATCTAAACTGACATTTTTTTCTCATGTATGTAGCTTTCTAATAGTCCCATTATCATTTATGAACCAATTCAATATTTCCCTGCTAATAAAACGTGACTCCTTTATCACAAATTAAATTAGCATATGTCTTAAGCCTTGTTTCTAAGTGAGTTATTCTATTTCATTGATTAGCTAGTCTATTCTTTCACATGTACTAAAATATTTGAATTACTGTGGTTTAATAAAATATTTTAATAATTACTCTGGCTGGTCCATTCTCATTTCTCTGTTTTCACCTTTTCTTTGCAATACTAAGCTTATTATTTATTCCAGGTAAAATTTTGAACTCTTTTTATGATGTGAATTATCCCCATAGTCAGATTGAGCATTGTTTGGAAATTCATTGAATACTAATAAATTTAAGCCTTGGTAAATTTAAGAAAATTGAAATCATATCAAGTATCTTTTCCAACCACAACACTATGAGACTAGATATCAGTTACAGGAAAAAGTCTGTAAAAGATACAAACACATGGAGGCTAAACAATACACTACTTAATAACTAAGAGATCACTGAAGAAATCAAAGAGAGAATCAAAAAGTACCTAGAAACAAATGGCAATGAAAACACAATGACCCAAAACCTATGGGACGCAGCAAAAGCAGTTCTAAGGGGGAAGTTTATAGCAATACAATCCCACCTTAAGAAAGAAGAAACGTCTCAAATAAACAACCTAACTTACATCCGAAGCAATTAGAGAAAGAAGAACAAAAAAAACCCCAAAGTTAGCAGAAGGAAAGAAATCATAAAGATCAGATCAGAAATAAATGAAAAAGAAATGAAGGAAACGATAGCAAAGATCAATAAAACTAAAAGCTGGTTCTTTGAGAAGATAAACAAAATTGATAAACCATTAGCCAGACTCATCAAGAAAAAAAGGGAGAAGACTCAAATCAATAGAATTAGAAATGAAAAAGGAGAAGTAACAACTGACACTGCAGAAATACAAAAGATCATGAGAGATTACTACAAGCAACTCTATGCCAGTAAAGTGGACAACCTGGAAGAAATGGACAAATTCTTAGAAATGCACAACCTGCCAAGACTGAATCAGGAAGAAATAGAAAATATGAATAGACCAATCACAAGCACTGAAATTGAAACTGTGATAAAAAATCTTCCAACAAACAAAAGCCCAGGACCAGATGGCTTCACAGGCGAATTCTATCAAACATTTAGAGAAGAGCTAACACCTATCCTTCTCAAACTCTTCCAAAATAGTGCAGAGGGGGGAACACTCCCAAACTCATTCTACGAGGCCACCATCATCCTGATACCAAAACCAGACAAAGATATCACAAAGAAAGAAAACTACAGGCCAATATCACTGATGAACATAGACGTAAAAATCCTAAACAAAATACTAGTAAACAGAATCCAACAGCACATTAAAAGGATCCTACACCATGATCAAGTGGGGTTTACCCCAGGAATGCAAGGTTTCTTCAATATACGCAAATCAATCAATGTGATACACCATATTAAAAAATTGAAGGAGAAAAACCATATGATCATTTCAATAGATGCAGAGAAAGCTTTCGACAAAATTCAACACGCATTTATGATAAAAACCCTCCAGAAAGCAGGCATAGAGGGAACTCACCTCAACATAATAAAGGCCATATATGACAAACCCACAGCCAATATCATCCTCAATTGTGAAAAACTGAAACCATTTCCACTAAGATCAGGAACAAGACAAGGCTGCCCACTCTCACCACTCTTATTCAACTTAGTTTTGAAAGTTTTAGCCACAGCAATCAGAGAAGAAAAGGAAATAAAAGGAATCCAAATTGGAAAAGAAGAAGTAAAGCTGTCACTGTTTGCAGATGACATGATACTATACATAGAGAATCCTAAAGATGCTACCAGAAAACTACTAGAGCTAATCAATGAATTTGGTAAAGTAGCAGGATACAAAATTAATGCACAGAAATCTCTGGCATTCCTGTACACTAATGATGAAAAATCTGAAAATGAAATCAAGAAAACACTCCCATTTACCATTGCAACAAAAAGAATAAAATATCTAGGAATAAACCTACTTAAGGAGACTAAAGACCTGTATGCAGAAAATTATAAGACACTGATGAAAGAAATTAAAGATGATACAAATAGATGGAGAGATATATCATGCTCCTGGATTGGAAGAATCAACATTGTGAAAATGACTCTACTACCCAAAGCAATCTACAGATTCAATGCAATCCCTAACAGACTACCACTGGCATTTTCCACAGAACTAGAAAAAAAATTTCACAATCTGTATGGAAACACAAAAGACACCGAATAGCCAAAGCAATCTTGAGAAAGAAAAATGGAGCTGGAGGAATCAGGCCCCCTGACTTCAGACTACACTACAAAGCTATAATAATCAAGAGAGTATGGTACTGGCACAGAAACAGAAATATAGATCAATGGAACAGGATAGAAAGCCCAGAGATAAACCAACGCACATATGATCACCTTATCTTTGACAAAGGAGGCAAAAATGTATAATGGAGAAAAGACAGCATCTTCAATAAGTGGTGCTGGGAAAACTGGACAGCTACATTTAAAGGAATGAAATTAGAACACTCCCTAGCACCATACACAAAAATAAACTCAAAATGTATTAAAGACTTAAATATAAGGGCAGACACTATCAAACTCTTAGAGGAAAACATAGGCAGAACACTCTATGACATAAATCACAGCAAGATCCTTTTTGACCCACCTCCTAGAGAAATGGAAACAAAAACAAAAATAAACAAATGGGACCTAATGAAACTTCAAAGCTTTTGCACAGCAAAGGAAACCATAAACAAGACGAAAAGACAACACTTAGAATGGGAGAAAATATTTGCAAATGAGGCAACTGACAAAGGATTAATCTCCAAAATTTACAAGTAGCTCATGCAGCTCAATATCAAAAAACCAAACAGCCCAATCCAAAAATGGGCAGAAGATCTAAAGAGACATTTCTCCAAGAAGATATACAGATGGCCAACAAACACATGAAAGGATGCTCAACATCACTAATCATTAGAGAAATGCAAATCAAAACTACAATGAGGTATCATCTTACACCTGTGAGAATGGCCACCATCAAAAAATCTACAAACAATAAATGCTGGAGAGGGTGTGGAGAAAAGGGAACCCTCTTGCCCTGTTGGTGGGAATGTAATTGACACAGCCAGTATGGAGAACAGTATGGAGGTTCCTTAAAAAACGAATAATAGAACTACCATACGACCCAGCAATCCCACTACTACTGGGCATATACCCTGAGAAAACCATAATTCAAAAAGAGTCATGTACCAAAATGTTCATTGCAGCTCTACTTACAGTAGCCAGGACATGGAAGCAACCTAAGTGTCCATCGACAGATGAATGGATAAAGAAGATGTGGCACATATATACAATGGAATATTACTCAGCCATAAAAAGAAGCAAAATTGAGTTATTTGTAGTGAGGTGGAGGGACTTAGAGTCTGTCATACAGAGTGAAGTAAGTCAGAAAGAGAAAAACAAATACCATATGCTAACACATAGATATGGAATTTAAGGGAAAAAAAAGATCATGAAGAACCTAGGGGCAAGATGGGAATAAAGACAGAGACCTAGTAGAGAATGGACTTGAGGATATTGGGAGGGGGAAGGGTAAGCTGTGACAAAATGAGAGAGTGGCATGGACATATATACACTACGTTTGTTTTTAAAGTAAAAAGAGTCATGGAAATCCTGTCTTGATCCACTAGTACAGTCTGATAGTTGTCTAAGGAATAACAGCTCAGAAACCTGAATCCAAGAGTCTATTCTCTAAGGTATCAAAGTTCAGAGGATGTAGTAGAATCCTTTCCAGAAGCCTTCAGCAAGCATCAAGAAGGAGATACCTGCTTGATAATAAAATTACTTAATTTATCACAGTAACCAATAACATCACATGAAGGATGGCAAAATTTTCTGTAGTCATACTGCACATAGCTATTTTATAGTTTTCATCAATGTTTTCTTAAGAAAACATTTTCTTAAGTATATACTATTATCAGGGAAGACATTGACAAATCTCCAGAGCCTTCACATAAAAGGTACAATTTCTGAAATATTTATATTAATAATATTCTACTATACAAACTTAACCTAGGGAAGGCTGAGTGTATCTTCCAATGTGATCAATTTTCCCCTGTATCTCTTATAATACTAATAAGCTAATTAATAAATATAATGAAAAGTATGCTGAATTTAATGATTTTTAATTTAGGATTCAATCTTAGAAGGAAAAAGAGAGTTGCCAAATTGCAACTGCTATCTAGCTTAAACAGGGGAAACAATCCTTTATTACCTATTATTTAATGAAAGTGATAAAATATTTTTAAATTAATATAAAAGAAGATAACATGATTGTAAAGCCAACACAAAGCAGAGAGAAATATTCTGGTGCAATATTGAATAAATGTTATCTGGACATATTGCAACAGAAAAAAATAATAAACTCAACCATTGTTAAGAGCAAAATCTACTAAATGGAGATTTAGATACAGCATAAATAAAAGAAAAAGAACTTTTCTCAGATTCATTAAAAACACAATATATTTACCCTGGGAAGATGGCGGAAGAGTAAGACGCGGAGATCACCTTCCTCCCCACAGATACATCAGAAATGCATCTACATGTGGAACAACTCCTACAGAATACCTACTGAACGCTGACAAGAGACCTCAGACCCCCCAAAAGGCAAGAAACTCCCCACATACCTGGATAGGGCAAAAGAAAAAAGAATAAACAGAGACAAAAGGATAGGGACGGGACCTGCACCAGTGGGAGGGAGCCGTGAAGGAGGAAAGGTTTCCACACACTACAAGCCCCTTTGCGGGCGGAGACTGCAGGTGGCGGAGGGGGAAAGCTTCGGAGTAGCGGAGGAGAGCACAGCAACAGGGGTGTGGAGGGCAAAGCGGAGAGATTCCGGCACAGAGGATCAGTGCCCTCAGGCACACACCAGCCCGAGATGCTTGTCTGCTCAGCCGCCGGGGCGGGCGGGGCTGGGAGCTGAGGCTCGGGTATCGGCTTTCAGTCGGAGCGCAGGGAAGAGGACTGGGGCTGGCGGCAGGAAGAGAGCCTGAGGGGGTTAGTGCACCGCGGCTAGCCCGGAGGGAGTCCGGGGAAAGGGTCTGGAGCTGCCGAAGAGGCAAGAGGCTTTTTTCCCTTTTGTTTCCTGGTGCGCGAGGAGAGGGCATTAAGAGGGCTGCTTTGGGAAGCGCCGGAGACGGGCGCGAGCAGCGGCTAAAGGCGCGGACCCCGGAGACGGGCGTGGGACGCTGGGGCTGCTGCTGCTGCCGCCGCCGCGGGGCCTGTGTGCGAGCGCGGGCCACTGTCCGCCCCGCCTTCCGGGGGGCCTGTGCACCCCGCCACTGCCGGGGTCCCGGAACCCAGGGACGGCTTTCCCCGGAAAGCGCACGGAGCGCCTCGGGCTGCTGCAACGTCACGCCGGCCTCTGCCGCCGCAGGCCCGCCCCACTCTGCGCGCCCCTCCCTCCCCTCTGCCTGAGTGAGCCAGAGCCCCCGCATCAGCGGCTCCTTTAAACCCGTCCTGTCTGAGCGAAGAACGGACGCCCTCCGGCGACCTACGCGCAGAGGCGGGGCCGGTCCAAGGCTGAGACCCGGGAGCTGTGAGAGCAGAGAAGAGACAGGGAAATCTCTCTGTGCAGCCTCGGAGGCAGCGGATTAAAGCTCCACGGTCCACTTGTGCCCTGCGTCTGTGGAGTGCATGAATAGACAGCGAATCATCCCAAATTGAGGAAGTGGACTTTGAGGACAAGATTTAAGACTTTCCCCCCTTTTCCTCTTTTTACAACGAATTATCTCAAATTAAGGAGGTGGACTTAGCAAGATTTCAGACTTCTCGCCCTTTTCCTCTTTTTACAACGAAGTAACCCAAATTGAGGAGGTGGACTTGGAGAGCAAGATTTTTGATTTTTCCCCCTGCTCTCTTTTTGTGAATGTGTATGTGTATTCTTCTGTGTAAGATTCTCTCTGTATAGCTTTGCTTCCACCATATGTCCCAGGGTTCTATCAGTCCGTTTTTTTTTTTCAATAATTACTTTAAAATTTTAATAACGCTACTATATTTCATACTTTATTCTATTTTACTTTACCTGCTCTTTCTTTTTTTCCTACCTTCCCTTCCTCCCTCCCTCCCTCCGCCCCTCCTTTCCTTCTTTCTCTCTTTCTTTCCTTCCTCCCTCCCTCCCTTCTTCCTTTCACTCTTTCTTTTTCTTTCCTTCCTCCCTCCCTCCCTCCCTCCTGTCTTTCTTTCCTTCCTCCCTCCCTCCCACCCCTCTTCCTTTCACTTTCTTTTTCTTTCCTTCCTCCCTCCCTCCCTCCCTCCTGTCTTTCTTTCCTTCCTCCCTCCCTCCCACCCCTCTTCCTTTCACTTTCTTTTTCTTTCCTTCCTCCCTCCCTCCCTCCCTTCTTCCATTCACTCTTCCTTTTTCTTTCATTCCTCCCTCTCTCCCTCCTTTCTTTCTTTCTTTCTTTCCATCCTTCCTCCCTCCCTCCTTTCTTCCTTCCTTCCTTTCTTTCCTTCTTCCTTTCTTTCTCTCTCTCTTTCTTTCTTCTACTAATTCTTTCTTTCTACTTTTTCTCCCTGTTATTCTGAGCCGGGTAGATGAAAGGCTCTTGGTGCTGCAGCCAGGAGTCAGTGCTGTGCCTCTGAAGTGGGAGAGCCAACTTCAGGACACGGGTCCACAAGAGACCTCCGAGCTCCACATAATATCAAGCAGCGAAAATCTCCCAGAGATCTCCATCTCAACACCAGCACCCAGCTTGTCAACGACCAGCAAACTACAGTGCTGGTCACCCTATGCCAAGCAACTAGCAAGGCAGGAACACAACCCCACCCATTAACAGAGAGACTGCCTAAAAACATAATAAGGCCACAGGCACCCCAAAACACACCACCAGACGTGGACCTGCCCACCAGAAAGACAAGATCCAGCCTCAACCACCAGAACACAGGCACTAGTCCCCCCCCACCAGGAAGCCTACACAACCTACTGAAACAACCTTGGCCACTGGGGACAGACACCAAAAACAACAGGAACTACGAATCTGCAGCCTGCAAAAAGGAGACCCCAAACACAGTAACATAAGCAAAATGAGAAGACAGAAAAACACACAGCAGGAGAAGAAGCAAGATAAAAACCCACCAGACCTAACAAATGAAGAGGTAATAGGCAGTCTACCTGAAAAAGAATTCAGAATAATGATGGTAAAGATGATCCAAGATTCTATTTCCCAGATCCAAAATCTTGGAAATAGAATAGACAAAATGCAAGAAACAGTTAACAAGGACCTAGAAGAACTAAAGATGAATCAAGCATCGATTAAAAACACAATAAATGAAATAAAAAATACTCTAGATGGGATCAATAGCAGAATAACTGAGGCAGAAGAACGGATAAGTGAGGTGGAAGATAAAATAGTGGAAATAACTGCTGCAGAGCAAAATAAAGAAAAAAGAATGAAAAGAACAGAGGACAGTCTCAGAGACCTCTGGGACAACATTAAACGCACCAACATTCGAATTATAGGGGTTCCAGAAGAAGAAGAGAAAAAGAAAGGGACTGAGAAAATATTTGAAGAGATTATAGTTGAAAACTTCCCTAATATGGGAAAGGAAATAGTTAATCAAGTCCAGGAGGCACAGAGAGTCCCATACAGAATAAATCCAAGGAGAAATACGCCAAGACACATAATAATCAAACTGTCAAAAATTAAACACAAAGAAATCATATTAAAAGCAGCAAGGGAAAAACAACAAATAACACACAAGGGAATCCCCATCAGGTTAACAGCTGATCTCTCAGCAGAAATTCTACAAGCCAGAAGGGACATAATTAAAGTGATGAAGGAGAGAAACCTGCAACCAAGATTACTCTACCCATCATGGATCTCATTCAGATTTGATGGAGAAATTAAAACCTTTACAGACAAGCAAAATCTGAGAGAGTTCAGCACCACCAAACCAGCTTTACAACAAATGCTAAAGGAACTTCTCTAGGCAAGAAACACAGCGGAAGGAATATACCTACAATAATGAACCCAAAGCAATTAAGGAAATGGGAATAGGAACATACATATCGATAATTACCTTAAATGTAAATGGACTAAATGCTCCCACCAAAAGACACGGAGTGGCTGAATGGATACAAAAACAAGACCCATATATATGCTGTCTACAAGAGACCCACTTCAGACCTAGAGACACATACAGATAGAAAGTAAGGGGATGGAAAAAGATATTCCATGCAAATGGAAATCAAAAGAAAGCTGGAGTAGCAATTCTTATATCAGACAAAATAGACTTTAAAATAAAGACTATTAGAAGAGACAAAGAAGGACACTACATAACGATAAAGGGATCGATCCAAGAAGAAGATATAACAATTGTAAATATTTATGCACCCAACATAGGAGCACCTCAATACATAAGGCAAATACTAACAGCCATAAAAGGGGAAATCGACAGTAACACAATCATAGTAGGGGACTTTAACACCCCACTTTCACCAATGGACAGATCATCCAAAATGAAAATAAATAAGGAAACACAAGCTTTAAATGATACATTAAACGAGATGGACTTAATTGATATTTATAGGACATTCCATCCAAAAACAACAGAATACACATTTTTCTCAAGTGCTCATGGAACATTCTCCAGGATAGATCATATCTTGGGTCACAAATCAAGCCTTGGTAAATTTAAGAAAATTGAAATTGTATCAAGTATCTTTTCCGACCACAATGCTATGAGACTAGACATCAATTACAGGAAAATATCTGTAAAAAATACAAACACATGGAGGCTAAACAATACACTACTCAATAACGAAGTGATCACTGAAGAAATCAAAGAGGAAATAAAAAAATACCTAGAAACAAATGACAATGGAGACACGACGACCCAAAACCTATGGGACGCAGCAAAAGCAGTTCTAAGGGGGAAGTTTATAGCAATACAATCCCACCTTAAGAAACAGGAAACATCTCGAGTAAACAACCTGACCCTGCACCAAAAGCAATTAGAGAAAGAAGAACAAAAAACCCCCAAAGCTAGCAGAAGGAAAGAAATCATAAAGATCAGATCAGAAATAAATGAAAAAGAAATGAAGGAAACGATAGCAAAGATCAATAAAACTAAAAGCTGGTTCTTTGAGAAGATAAACAAAATTGATAAACCATTAGCCAGACTCATCAAGAAAAAAAGGGAGAAGACTCAAATCAATAGAATTAGAAATGAAAAAGGAGAAGTAACAACTGACACTGCAGAAATACAAAAGATCATGAGAGATTACTACAAGCAACTCTATGCCAGTAAAGTGGACAACCTGGAAGAAATGGACAAATTCTTAGAAATGCACAACCTGCCAAGACTGAATCAGGAAGAAATAGAAAATATGAATAGACCAATCACAAGCACTGAAATTGAAACTGTGATAAAAAATCTTCCAACAAACAAAAGCCCAGGACCAGATGGCTTCACAGGCGAATTCTATCAAACATTTAGAGAAGAGCTAACACCCATCCTTCTCAAACTCTTCCAAACAATTTCAGAGGAAGGAACACTCCCAAACTCATTCTATGAGGCCACCATCACCTTGATACCAAAACCAGGCAAGGATGTCACAAGGAAAGAAAACTACAGGCCAATATCACTGATGAACATAGATGCAAAAATCCTCAACAAAATACTAGCAAACAAAATCCAATAGCACATTAAAAGGATCATACACCACGATCAAGTGGGGTTTATTCCAGGAATGCAAGGATTCTTCAATATACGCAAATCAATCAATGTGATACACCATATTAACAAGTTGAAGGAGAAAAACCATATGATCATTTCAATAGATGCAGAGAAAGCTTTCGACAAAATTCAACACCCATTTATGATAAAAACCCTGCAGAAAGTAGGCATAGAGGGAACTTTCCTCAACATAATAAAGGCCATATATGACAAACCCACAGCCAACATTGTCCTCAATGATGAAAAACTGAAACCATTTCCACTAAGATCAGGAACAAGACAAGGCTGCCCACTCTCACCACTCTTATTCAACCTAGTTTTGGAAGTTTTAGCCACAGCAATCAGAGAAGAAAAGGAAATAAAAGGAATCCAAATCGGAAAAGAAGAAGTAAAGCTGTCACTGTTTTCAGATGACATGATACTATACATAGAGAATCCTAAAGATGCTACCAGAAAACTACTAGAGCTAATCAATGAATTTGGTAAAGTAGCAGGATACAAAATTAATGCACAGAAATCTCTGGCATTCCTGTACACTAATGATGAAAAATCTGAAAATGAAATCAAGAAAACACTCCCATTTACCATTGCAACAAAAAGAATAAAATATCTAGGAATAAACCTACTTAAGGAGACTAAAGACCTGTATGCAGAAAATTATAAGACACTGATGAAAGAAATTAAAGATGATACAAATAGATGGAGAGATATATCATGCTCCTGGATTGGAAAAATCAATATTGTGAAAATGACTCTACTACCCAAAGCTATCTACAGATTCAATGCAATCCCTATCAAACTACCACTGGTATTTTTCACAGAACTAGAACAAAAAATTTCAAAATTTGTTTGGAGAAACAAAAGACCCCGAATAGCCAAAGCAATCTTGAGAACGAAAAACGGAGCTGGAGGAATCAGGCTCCCTGACTTCAGACTATACTACAAAGCTACAGTAATCAAGAAAGTGTGGTACTGGCACAAAAACAGAAAGATAGATCAATGGAACAGGATAGAAAGCCCAGAGATAAACCCACACACATATGGTCAACTTATCTTTGATAAAGGAGGCAGGAATGTACAGTGGAGAAAGGACAGCCTCTTCAATAAGTGGTGCTGGGAAAACTGGACAGGGACATGTAAAAGTATGAGATTAGATCATTCCCTAACACCATACACAAAAATAAGCTCAAAATGTATTAAAGACCTAAATGTAAGGCCAGAAACTATCAAACTCTTAGAGGAAAACATAGGCAGAACACTCTATGACATAAATCACAGCAAGATCCTTTTGGACCCACCTCCTAGAGAAATGGAAATAAAAACAAAGATAAACAAGTGGGACCTAATGAAACTTCAAAGCTTTTGCACAGCAAAGGAAACCATAAACAAGACCAAAAGACAACCCTCAGAATGGGAGAAAATATTTGCAAATGAAGCAACTGACAAAGGATTAATCTCCAAAATTCATAAACAGCTCATGCAGCTCAATAGCAAAAAAACAAACAACCCAATCCAAAAATGGGCAGAAGACTTAAATAGGCATTTCTCCAAAGAAGATATACAGACTGCCAACAAACACATGAAAGAATGCTCAACATCATTAATCATTAGAGAAATGCAAATCAAAACTACAATGAGATATCATCTCACACCAGTCAGAATGGCCATCATCAAGAAATCTAGAAACAATAAATGCTGGAGAGGGTGTGGAGAAAAGGGAACACTCTTGCACTGCTGGTGGGAATGTGAATTGGTACCGCCACTATGGAGAACAGTATGGAGGTTCCTTAAAAAACTAAAAATAGAACTACCATATGATCCTGCAATCCCACTACTAGGCATATACCCTGAGAAAACCATAATTCAAAAAGAGACATGTACCAAAATGTTCATTGCAGCTCTATTCACAATAGCCCGGAGCTGGAAACAACCTAAGTGTCCATCATCGGATGAATGGATAAAGAAGATGTGGCACATACATACAATGGAATATTACTCAGCCATAAAAAGAAACGAAACTGAGCTATTTGTAATGAGGTGGATAGACCTAGAGTCTGTCATACAGAGTGAAGTAAATCAGAAAGAGAAAGACAAATACCATATGCTAACACATATATATGGAATTAAAAAAAAAAAATGTCATGAAGAACCTAGGGGTAAAACGGGAATAAAGACACAGACCTACTTAAGAATGGACCTGAGGATATGGGGAGGGGGCAGGGTAAGCTGTGACAAAGCGAGGGAGAGGCATGGACATATATACACTACCAAATGTAAGGTAGATAGTGGGAAGCAGCCGCAGAGCACAGGGAGATCAGCTCGGTGCTTTGTGACCGCCTGGAGGGGTGGGATGGGGAGGGTGGGAGGGAGGGAGATGCATGAGTGAAGGGATGTGGGAACAGATGTATATGTATGACTGATTCACTTTGTTATAAAGCAGAAACTAATAAAAAAAAAAGAAATTCTCTAGTAACCCTTTTTTCATGAGTTGAAAAAAATTATAAGAATTAGGGATCTTTCTGATGCTTGTTATGAAAAGTGTCCTTTTTATTTTAACTACCACCATAGGATCCAGATCACACAGTATATGATTGATACCATTGTATTTGCAATTTTAAGGGAAAATTAGTTATTGTGCAAAATAAAAAAATACTTTCTGTAAAATAAAAAAAAAGAAATCTAGAAACAATAAATGCTGGAGAGGGTGTGGAGAAAAGGGAACACTCTTGCACTGCTGGTGGGAATGTGAATTGGTACAGCCACTATGGAGAACAGTATGGAGGTTCCTTAAAAAACTAAAACTAGAGCTACCATATGATCCAGCAATCCCAGTACTAGGCATATATCCTGAGAAAACCATAATTCAAAAAGAGACGTGTACCAAAATGTTCATTGCAGCTCTATTCACAATAGCCCGGAGCTGGAAACAACCTAAGTGTCCATCATCGGATGAATGGATAAAGAAGATGTGGCACATATATACAATGGAATATTACTCAGCCATAAAAAGAAACGAAACTGAGCTATTTGTAATGAGGTGGATAGACCTAGAGTCTGTCATACAGAGTGAAGTAAATCAGAAAGAGAAAGACAAATACCGTATGCTAACACATATATATGGAATTTTTTTAAAAATGTCATGAAGAACCTAGGGGTAAAACGGGAATAAAGACACAGACCTACTTGAGAATGGACTTGAGGATATGGGGAGGGGGAAGGGTAAGCTGTGACAAAGCAAAAGAGAGGCATGGACATATATACACTACCAAACATAAGGTAGATAGATAGTGGGAAGCAGCCGCAGAGCACAGGGAGATCAGCTCGGTGCTTTGTGACCGCCTGGAGGAGTGGGATGGGGAGGGTGGGAGGGAGGGAGATGCATGAGGGAAGGGATGTGGGAAGAGATGTATATGTATGACTGATACACTTTGTTATAAAGCAGAAACTAATAAAAAAAAATTTTTAAAAAGACAGAGAAAGTAAAAAAAAAAACACCACAATATATTTAAATAATACCTACTATATTCCAGATAAATGACCACAATTTAATTTCTAAAACCAATATACCATTTAACAAAGAGAAACCCAAATTTTAGCTTTGCACTAATATAATATTTTATAGTAAGTTTCACAAGCTTTTAAAAATTCTGTTAGTTGTTTTCTTGCTGCTTTTATAGTTCTTCTCTGTTCCTTTCTTCTTCTCCTACTCCGTTCCTTTGTGGTTCGGCAACTTTCTTTAGTGTTATGTTTAGATTCCTTTCTCATTATCTTTTGTACATCTGCTATAGGCTTTTGCTTGTGGTTAACTTGAGGTTCACATATAACAGCCTATATATGTAACAGTCTCTTTCAAGGTGTTAGCAAGTTAAACTTGAACACATTCTTAAAAACTCTACCTTTTTACTTCCCCTTCCCACACTTTATGACTTTATGCCATATTTTACACCTTTTTATTTTGAGTTTCCTTTAACTTATTATTAACTACCTACTTATTGTGGTTGTTAATTTTACTTTTTTCTCTTTTAACCTTCATACTAGCTTCACAAGAGCTTAACCCACTATCTTTACTATACACTTGCCTTTACCAGTGAGATTTTTACTTACATATGTTTTCTTGTTATTAGTTAGTACTTTTTCATTCCAGCTTAAGGAAGTCCCTTTAACATTTCTTGTAAAGTTGGTTTAGTGGTGATGAACTCCTTTAGCTTTTTCTTCTGTGGAAAACTCTTTATCTCTCTCCTTCAGTTCTAAATGATGGCCTTGCTGGGTAGAGATTCTTGGCTGGAAGTTTTTTCCTTCACAACTTTGAATCTATCGTGCCACTCCCTTCTGGCCTGCAGAGTTTCTGCTGAAAACTCAGCTGATAATCTTAGAGGTTTCCCTTGTATGTAACAAGTTTTTTTTTTTCTCTTGATGTTTTTAAGATTCTTTAACTTTTGATATTTTAATTATAACGTGCTTTGGTATAGATCTCTTTGATTCCCCTTATAAGGAACTCTCTGTGCTTCCTGAACCTGGATGTCTGTTTCTTCCAGGTTAGGGATGTTTTCAGCTGTTATTTCTCAAATAAAATTTCTGTCTCTTTCTCTCTCTGTTCTCCTTCTGGGACTCCTATAATATGAATGTTATCCTGCTTGATGTTGTCCCACAGGCCTCTTAAACTATTTCCACTCTTTCTAAATTCTTTTTTCTCTTTGCTGCTCTATTTGGGTGAGTTCCGCTGCTCTGCCTTTCAGGTCACTGATCTGATCTTCTGCTTCACTTAGTCTTCTGTTAAACACCTCAAGCCTATTTTCAGTTCATTTATTATATTCTTCAGCTCTGTGACTTCTGTTTGGCACTTTCTTATATCATCCACCTCTTTATTGAAACTCTATGTTTATCCATTCTTTCCTAAGTTCAGTGAGCATTTTTTGACTATATGAACTCTTCTTTTCAGATAGATTGCTTACCTCTATTTTATTAAGGTCTTTTTCTGAGGTTTTGTTTTGGTCTATCATTTGAAGCATCTTCCTCTGTTTCCTCATTTTGCTTAACTCTCTGTGTCTGAGTCTACATATTAAGTGAAACAGCTAACTCTCCCAGTCTGGAAGGAGTGGCCTTGTGTAGGAGATGAAACTTAGCATTTATCTTTGCCCTAGTATTTGGTTGTCTCTCAAACCTGTGTGATTGTCTAAGTTTTGTTCTTGATAGGTCCCAGTTGTTGAGGGTGTTTCAAGACCTGTCTGTGTTCCAAAAGAGTGATCTCAGTCAGCACCTAGTTTCAGGCTGATCAAAAGCCAGATCCTCGGGCAGCAGCTTTAAACTGCGTAAATATATATAGTTCTGTGGGTCTGCAATTGTTGACCCTGCTGACCTCCAGACCAGGAGATCTGGGGATGTTTCCCTAGGCAACAGTTGCAAAATTGAGGTTTCATATGAGTGTATATGCTCGCTTATGGACGGTACCAGCAAGCCATGGCAAGGCCAGGGGAGGGTGCCACGATGGTGTCTTCCTGCCTATGTTCCCCACGAGTGCATCTGCAGCCTCTAGATGAGTGGCAATCCTGAAGCCTGTCCCTCAGGTTGAAGTTCCAGGACTAGTAAATGCCTTTTTCACAGCAAACTGTGGGTATGCTTCTTTCTGCTGTCTGTGCAGTGCCCTGGGTGTGGTAGCCTACCTAGAACTGTCTTTCTAATTGTTACAGACTTGTGGGGCCTGGGGAGGTTAGACCCTCTGGCGACCAGCACCAGGTGATCAAGAGGTGTCCTGTGCAAACTGTGCTTACCCGCCCCCCCCCCCGACCCCAGCCTTAGCAAGACTGCAGGAGAGCATTGAGGGTGGGGCACATCTGCAGCTTTAGTGATGCAGGGGAAGAGTGCTGGGAGCAGGACTTGCCTGTGGCTTGAGCGAGGCCAGGAGACCGTGCTGAGGGGAGGGGTGCGGGGGCTTGTGGGGGACACCTGCAGTTTTAGTCATGCACAAGCACTTCTTTTGAATTACTTTCTCCCAGGGCCTCCTACTCAATCCTCTGTCAAGAAATCCCCCTAGGACTTCCCTGGTGACACAGTGGTTAAGAATCCGTCTGCCAATGCAGGGGACATGGGTTCGATCACTGGGCCGGGAAGATCCCACATGCCACAGAGCAACTAAGCCCATGAGCCACAACTACTGACCCCACGTGCCACAACTACTGAAGCCTGCATTCTTAGAGCCCGTGCTGCACAGGAGAAGCCACCGCAATGAGAAGCCCGTGCACCGCAACGAAGAGTAGCCCCCACTCACCTCAACTAGAGAAAGCCCGTGTGCAGAAACAAAGACCCAACACAGCCAAAGATAATAAATAAATAAATTAATTAATTAAAAACCAAACAAAGATTCTTTCCTTAAAAAAAAAAAAAAAGAAATCCCCCTAAAGTTAAAGTTATACCTCACTCAGTCCCAGACATGAATCTGTATTATGAGTTACTGGCATAGTGACATGTCCCGTGACCTTCAAAGGTAGCTTTTTTTGACACCTGCTTATAAGAATTTTGAAGGTGTTGAAGAAAGGTGGATTGAAAGTTCCTCATCAGGAGCTTTGCTGTCAAAGTTAAAGAAAGTTCATTCTCACTAGAACATAAATTTTATCCTCTGGAAATGACTCAGAGCCTGTCAAACAGAGTTTAGCCTTGAGAGTAATGAGGCAATCGCTGAGAGCATCAACCCTTTCAGGGGACCTGTGCCCAACTAGAACTCTGTTTGGAGGCATTGGGGTGGAGCTTGTTTGCAAATAGCAGCCACATAAAGCCTGGTAAATTCGAAAGGTCTCAGGGACCAGGCTGAGAGCTGGGAGCTGGGCACAATACGATACCTGTGATTTGTCCCTCACTATGGGGAAAGGAAGACTTCTTCACTCATGTCTCATGCTATTTCTCCTCGTCCTGTTTTCTACCAACACCTCAGATTCTGCAGAACTGTAAGTCTCACCCAAAGTCCCTTCCTCAAGAGTCTGTTTTTTATTTCAGTCTCTCCCTTATATCTTTGCTTTGCCTTTCCTATTAAATGCTACCCTTCCATTCCTTAAGATATCTTAAAATTATAAAAGAGTAATACATTTTGTCTTTCATCTATCTTACATTCTTGAAATAATGTTTTTCTTTGGGTCAGTAACAGTCATAAACAAAATAAGTAGTCATTAGGAAGCATGATTTGATTAGACACCAAAATATCAGACTCCACACTCACAGAATCATTCTTTCAGATGGAAGGTATTGACTATAAAAATACTTAAAATGTACAGTCAGGAGTAATTTAACTCATATTGTAGATTATATGTGTACAGAAAGTAATGAATGTGTTAAATTAGATCATGAGCATATAATTTGCAAAATCCATACTGTGGAAAACTGACAAACAATTCGATTTATCCAACAAATAAAATGTCCCAGAAGGAGAAGCAGAGAGAGCCTATGGAATTAAAAAGATATAAAAGGCACATCAATCAATCAATCACAATGTATAGACCTAATTTTGATCTTGATTCCAAAGACATTTTTTAAAACATCATGACATTTTAATAAGCAGTTTTAAATTTTTACTGGCTGAATATTTAAATATTTATGATATTAAAATATTTTGCTAAATGTTTACGTATAATAATGATAATGCATTTTTGCTTAAAAAATAATCCTTTTCTTCTGGAAATACATATTGAAATATTTACAGGTTTTGCTTCAAAATTATAATGGGAAAGGTGAAGTGGTTAGGTGAATGTAGATGGGAATGTGGCTGGGATATAGGTAAGGCAAGAGCGTACATAGATTGTTGGATATTAGAACTGAGTATTGTGAGTCTAGTAGTTTATTATATTAATATAATATTGTGGATATTTCTGGATTCATTTTATTATTTTGTCTAATTTTATGTATGTTTGAAATTCTCCACATAAAAACTTTAAAATTAAAAGGAAATAACAATAAAAGTTACAAACATTTAGAATTGAACAAAAATTAAAACATTACATATCAAAATACCTAATTTATTTGTTTAAATACCTGGTACACATAGAAGTACATTTTATAAACCTAAATTAACTATATGTATGGAAAAATCAAGAAAGATTGTTAAATGGATGAAATGAGTTAGAAAAAAACTAGAAAAATGAGAAAAAATATAAATATAAAGAATGTTGACAGAAATTGTGAAGAACAGAAATTAATAAAGTGGAAGTCAACAAAATGATATAATCAAGAAAACAAACAGTCAGTATTCTAAAGTTTAATAAAACAGATATCTGGTAAATTTGAAAGCCTTGATGAAAATTATAATGCTCTAGAAGAATAAAAAATTATACAAATTATCAAAATTGAGGTTAGATTATTTTGAAAAATTGAATAACCATTGACCATAAATGAAAGTGAATTAAGAGTAAAAAGTATTCCTTCACTTACAAAAGAGAGTAGCATAACAATACTTTACAGAAAATTTTCACCAAGCTTTCAAGGAAATGATAATCCTTATCCTAAAAACACTATTTAGAGAGCAGAAAAAGAATACCTATACAAATCATTTTAAGAGTTTAATATCACAAGAATCACACACAAAAAAGAAAAGAAAATTAAATATAAATCTCACTTATGAACACATGTAAAATGCAAAATAAAATATTGCCAATTTGTTTCAGCTGTGTATTTAGTTAATTTTACATTAGCTGCTTTAACAGTAAACCCTAAAACTCAGTGACAAAGCACAGTAACCCAAGCAGATGGAGGCTTTGTCACTTTTAATGTGTTACTTCCAAATACTCATCCAGCAAGCAAACAGTGAGAGTGAAGGCGCCCACAGGAAGTTTTAATATGGCAAACCTGGATATGATGTACATCACATTTACTTATACTCCATTAGCCAGAACTCGGTCGTATGATGAGACAGTCAATATATGTATTCAAAAGGAAAAGGAAAGAAACTTGGTGCAAAACTAGCCAGTCTCTGATACAAGTCAAGTGTGTGTATGTGTATGTGTGTCTATGTAGCTATGTGTTCCAGTAATCTACCTAGAATGTAATGAATTAAAACAATAATTTATTATTTTTCTCTCATGGTTCTATGGTTTGACTGGGTTCACCCTACAGGGCAGTATTTGCTTTGATTCTCTCTTGCACTTGAAGTCAGATGTTGTCTAGGGCTGTGGTCCTCTGAAGATTCGACTGGACTGGGTATCCAGTATGGCTCCTCAGATGGCATGCAGTTCATGCTGGCCATCACCTGGTGGCTAACCTAGAAATGTTGGCCAGAGTGTCAACACATGTCCTCTCCAGATGGCTCAAGATTCTCACAACATGGCAGCAGGATTCCAAGAGACTGTGCCCCAAGTATGAGCATTCTAGGGAACCAAAGCAGAAACTGAAAAGCCTCTTAGGACCTAGCTTTGGAAGTCACATAGTACCACTTCCATCATTGACCCTTTTTCAAAAACAAGCCATAGGGCAAGCTCAGATTCAAAGGAAGGGAACCACATAAGGCTGTGAATACTGGAAGGTGTGGTTTATTGAGGAACAATCTTTAGCCACTAGCTTTCATAATCTTCCATAAGGCCCCTACTCATCTGCATCTCTCTTATATGTAAAAAACACCCATCCGTGTTCCCTTCCAACATTAGATGTCTTGTCATATTATGACATCAGCTTCAGGCTTGAAATGCAGGATCCTGTCATCTAAATTAGGTCCAAGTACAGATGAGATTTCTTGGGGTCATCTGCCTTAATTTCAGTTCCTCAAGCATAGTTCATCTCAATCTGAAGATCTGTGACCTAAAGAGAAAAGTTGTCTGCTGCCACTCTGCTGGGGACAATCACAAGGCAACTGTAACAGATATTTCTGTTCAAAAAAGTAGAGAACAAGAGGCACACATCAGTTAATGGTCCATAGCCACTCTGAAATCTAACTAGGCACATGTCGCCAGTTCTCTAACTAGGGTTCAGTCTTGCTTCCTCAGAGTGCTTCTCTGTAGCTCCAGAATCCACTCCACACTCTAATTCATCATTTATTTTCCACGGGAAAGGACGTATGTTTTCAGCTGAGATATATTCTCAGTCTTCTTCCTGTCTATAGAAGTTTGAGGCCTCTGAAATCTCTTTTCACTTTGAACTGTGTCTGTTCTTTAATGTCCCATCTGGCAGTGCTTCTGTTACTACAACTGTCTTTTAAAATGTCATGGGTTTCATATCAGTCTTAATGAGATTTATTCCATGAGACAAAAGCAACACCCACAAATCGCTCCAACACAGGCACCTCTACCTTAGGTCACCTATGAGGCTTCTGTGACCAAGACTATTAGAATTCCTATTCTCTATCAAACACAGTCTGAGAAGAATATTCCTAAATTTCTTAAAGTCATTTTTTTTTCTACTTAAAAGTACCTGGGGCTTCCTTGGTGGCGCAGTGGTTGAGAGTCCGCCTGCCGATGCAGGGGATACGGGTTCATGTCCCGGTCTGGGAGGATCCCACATGCCGCGGAGCGGCTGGGCCCGTGAGCCATGGTCGCTGAGCCTGCGCGTCCGGAGCCTGTGCTCCGCAATGGGAGAGGCCACAGCAGTGAGAGGCCCGCGTACCACAAAAAAAAAAAAAAAAAAAGAAAAAGTACCTGTTAGGCATACCCTTATTTAGTTCTGAATGTTAATGTTGGATGCTACAGTCAAAACTCTGACTTCATTTTCATTCCAAGGGTACATTTATTGTCCTGGATTTGATTTTTTTCATGATGCCCAGGAATAAATGTTAAAGAAATGTTTAAAACATATATAAGAAAAACTTTAGTAATGAAGAACACAAAAAAGGACTTGAGGGCTTCCCTGGTGGCGCAGTGGTTGAGAGTCCGCCTGCCGATGCAGGGGACACCGGTTCGTGCCCCGGTCTGGGAAGGTCCCCCATCCCGCAGAGCGGCTGGGCCCGTGAGCCATGGCCGCTGAGCCTGCGTGTCCGGAGCCTGTGCTCCGCAACGGGAGAGGCCACAACAGGAAGAGGCCCGTGTACCGCAACAAAAAGAAAAAAAGAAAAAAAAGACTTGGACAAATGTTAAAACACACTATATTTTTGTATAGGTTAAGTCAGCATTATAAAAATGTCGTGTCAATTCTCCCTAAATTTATTTATAAATTTTATGTAACCAGTTCAAATAACATTAGGATCAGAGATGCTGATTCTAAAATTCATATTTAAAAAAACCACACAAGATATGTGAACCTATATATATATCCCTGGTTCCTGGCACAGTGCTCCTAAAACCCTTGTATAAGAGTACTTGGAGAATCTTTTGTTCAAATATTTGGTCTTTGACCCTAGTTTCTGACACAGACCTCCTAAATCCACTGGAATTTTTTAGGTGATAGGAGATCTTTTCTTCTAATGAGGTAACTTTTAGTGGGCTCCGGGATAGCTTCAGGATGGGGTCTGGTCACCAGAAAGAGCAAGCCATGATTAGAATCTATTCCTGCTCAAAGTAATGGCTTCAATCTCTACACCTCAATGCTCTGGGCTGCTGCGCCCCCTGCTGTTTCATCCTTAGGTATATATAATTCCTCATTCATTTCAGTTAATTTGCAAGAAATTTATCCATCAACCTGATGAGGTTGTCTCTCATTTTCAGCCCTACTGTGGGTTTCTATCTCTGTCTTCAGCATCCTTTAAATGGGCCATTAGGAAAAGAAAAGGAGAGAAATGGATGCTCATTTGATTCAGAAGTCCAGTTTAGTTTCAGTTGCTATGCTTTTGGTCAGAGAATTCTCAACCTACACAACATACTTGTGAAGGAATTTTATCCTTTTTTTTTTTTTTTTTTTTTTGCGGCATGAGGGCCTGTCACTGTTGTGACCTCTCCCGTTGCGGAGCACAGGCTCCCGACGCGCAGGCTCAGCGGCCATGGCTCACGGGCCCAGCTGCTCCGCAGCATGTGGGATCTTCCTGGACCGGGGCATGAACCCGTGTCCCCTGCATCGGCAGGCAGACTCTCAACTACTGCGCCACTAGGGAAGCCCTATCCATTCATTTTTAATTTTTATATGGGTTTTCTTTTCTTCTTTCTTTTTTTCTGGGGAGGAAAATCAAATACTGATGCGATTTTATATTTGCATGGTATTTTAAACATCTCAGAGACTTTTCTATACATCTCATTTTATCTAAACTGTTCCAGAGAAAGATCCAGAAGCAATGTAAGAAACTATTTTCCTTGGCCTTACTGTAGACCATAATCACAAGGCACAGGTTTCACAATGGAAAACTTGGAAGAAATCTTTGAAGATGATCCAAAAGATCTAATTTAGAATGTGAGAAAGAATTTTGTATAAAACAACTGATTCTCAATCACAGGGATTACATAGGCCAACAGGAGGGAGGGTAGGAGGGCAGGTCAGCCAGAAGTCTAAGAATTCTCTCCCCAGTTCAGACCACTTTTTAAATTTCACCTTCATATTTTCCAAAGAGAGAAGAAGAAACTCTGTACTAGTCCCTTCCCTCAAATGACGCATAGAGTACCACTCATTACTATGTATTTTGATCCTTTTTCATAAGGTCAAATATTGCTGATGCATTTTTTCATAAAGAATGGTAGAAATAGGAAACAAAGATAAACACCTTTTCCCAACATCTTGCTGCTCCCAGAAAAAACAGTTAAGTTTCAATGCTAGTGCTGTTTACTGAATCCTGGGATTAAAATTCCAGATTTCCAGAACCATATTTTTGCTTGCAGAAGCAGAAAGAATATGTATGTGTGGGGCAGTGATGGCTTTATCAAACAAGGACCAAAGAAGAAACTGGGAGAAGGGTCATTTTATTCACTATTGTATAAAAAATTTATACAGAACAACATAAGTCTCTACATGTTTTTATTCAATAATATGAGGTTATGGAGATATATACATATGAAAACAGGAATTTCCCAAATAATAACAAGACCCGCCTGCTCTTCCCTGTCCCTTTATCTTTTCTTCTCTTTTTTTTTTCAAAAAAATGTTACACAAACAAACCTTAACTGAAAGTATACAAGCCCACTTTTCTTTTCCCAAAATAAACAAAATATCTCTCAGTTTTCCCAGCATTTTCCCCTTCCTAATGTGGAAGAATAATTTACTAAAGTATTAACCAGTGTTTTGGTTTCACTGCTGAAAAGGATTTGGAAAGAATGTGATCTGTGCTGATTCTTATCCTCTGGTATTTTTCCCTTCCCTGTTTCAAAAGTGTAGCCTAATCCTTGTGTCTTTTGCCTAAAGAACTTTCAAGGTTAGAAGCAGAGGTTGCTTAAAGATAACTTTGTGAAATCCCTGGCTGCTTGGGCAAATTACTCTAGGTGCTCCTGAGGAAGAGGAAGAAGAAGTCTTTTGCAGGGAGGTTAGAGGAGAAGCCCCAGTGGCAGGAAGAATTCAAAACCAGGATGTGGGTGGAGGTTTATGGGACCCAGGATAGTGGGCACCTGGGGCCCCTCCATCATTGCACTCAGGGTAAAAGCCAGGACCTCTGAGTTAAATGGCTGTCTGAGGCCAACTCTCGACCACAGAGCTCCCAGTCTCAGAAAATATTCCTGTGTCCAAATATAGCATAGAAGCAGCCAAGAAGCCAGGCTTCAAAGTGGCTGAGGGGTTGGACAATGGCATGGTCATATGAGGAGTAACCAGTTTCAAGCAAAGACTAAAACAATTTCTGCAGTAGTATATTTCTCTTTTTTAAATTGAAGTTTAGTCGACCTACAATGCTATGTTAGTTTTAGATGCACAACACAGTGATTTGATACTTCTATACATTACAAAATGATCACCATGATAAGTCTACTTACCATCTGTCACCATAAAACGTTCTTACAATATTATTGACTATATTCCCCATGTTGTACATTTCATCCTCATGATTCATTTATTTTCTAACTAGAAGTTTGTGCCTCTTAATCTCCCACACTTATTTCACTAATCCCCCTACACCCCTTCCCTATGGCAACCACCTGTTTGTTCTCTGTATCTATGAGTCTGTTTCAGTTTTGTTTGTTCATTTTTTTTTCAAATTCCACAGGTAAGTGAAATCATATGGTATTTGTCTTTCTCTGCCTGACTTATTTCACTTAGCATAATATCCTCCAGGTTCATCCATGTTGTCACAAATGGTAGTATTTCATTCTTTTTATGGCTGAGTAATATTCCATTGTATTTATATGCCATATCTTCTTTATGCATTCATCTGTTGATGGACACTTGGGTTGCTTCCATATCTTGGCTACTGTAAATAATGCTGCAATGAACATAGGGGTGCATACATCTTTTCAAATTAGTATTTTTGTTTTCTTTGGATAAATAGGAATGGAATTGCTGGATCATATGGTAGTTCTATTTTTAATTTTTTGAGGAATATCCATACTATTTTCCATAGTAGCTGCACCAATTTACATTCCCATCAACAGTGTACAAGGATTCCCTCTTCTCCACATCCTCACCAAGACTTGTTATTTTCTTTTTGATAACTCCCATTTTGACAGATGTGAGGTAACATCTCACTGTGATTTTGATTTGCATTTCCCTGATGATTAGTGATGTTGAGCACTTTTTCATATACCTGTTGGACACTTGCACATCTTTTTTGGAAAAATGTCTATTTGAAGAAATAGTCTTTTGCCCATTTTTTAATCAGGTGATTTGTTTTTTTGCTATTGAGTTCTATGACTTCCTAATATATTTTGGATATAAACCCTTTATCAGATACCTGATTTGCAAATATGTTCTCCCATTCCATAGATTGCCTTTTCATTTTGCTGATGGTTACCTCTGCTGTGCAGAAGCTTTTTAGTTTGATGTAGTCCCATTTAGCTATTTTTGCTTTTGTTGCCTGTGTCTTTAATGTCATATCTAAAATATCATTGTCAAAGCCAATGTCAAGAAGCTTTTTCTCTATATTTTCTTCTATGAGTTTTACAGTTTCAGGTCTAATGTTAAAGTCTGTAATACATTTTGTGTTGTTTTTTTGTATGGTGTAAGATTTGTATATGGATATCCAGTTTTCCCAAAACTGTTTACTGAAGAGACTATCCTTTCCCCATTGTGTATTCTTGCTTCCCTTGTCAAAGATCAATATACTGTAAATGTGGGGGTTTATTTCTGGGCTCTCTATTCTGTTCCATTGGTCAATGTGTCTGTTTTTATGCCAGTACCATCTTCTTTTGATAACTATAGCTTTGTAATATAGTTTGAAATCAAGAAATATGATGACTCCTGCTCTGTTCTTCATGCTTAAGATTGCTTTGGCTATTCAGGATCTCTTATGACTCCATATGAATTTTAGGATTTTAAATGGCCAATTCTAATATCTTGTCCCTCAGCTAGTGCTAGAATTCCTACTTTAGAAATATATTGTAAGAAACTTGATAAATGAAAAGACTTTTATAAATTTTCTATATGGCATTAGTAGTCTTTGCATCTTTTAGAGAACATAAAAGAATTTCTGAAAGAGAAAAAAATTAATATAATGTTCCTTTCCTAAAATACCAGCAATGAACAAGTAAAACATACTTATCAAAATTTGTGGGACACAGCAATCACAGTGTTTAGAGGAAAATTTATAGCATTGAATGCATATATTCTTTAGAAAAAAATAAACATCTAAAATCAGTAATCTAAGCTTTCATCTTAGGAAACTAGAAAAAGAAGAGCAGATTAAGTCCAAAGCAAGCATAAGAAAAGAAATATTTAAAAATCAGAGCAGAAATCAATGAAACTGAAAAGAGGAAATCAATAGAGAGAATCAATGAAATAAAAAACTGAATCTTTGAAAAAATCAATAAAATGATAAGCCTCTAGCAGGCCACCTAAGAAAAAAAGAGAGGTGACATGAATTGCTAATATAAGAAATGAAAGAGGGGACAACACTAGAGATCTCACAGACATTAAAAGGATAATAAAGGAGTACTAGGAACAATGCTATGCCCACAAATTTAATATCCTAGATGAAATGGACTAATTCCTTGGAAGACACTTCTGCCAAAACTCCCACAAGAATAAATAGACAATTCAAATTGATCTATATCTACTGAAGAGATTGAATCAGTAATTAATAACCTTGCAAAACAAAAACCACCAGGGGTTCACTGGTGAATTTTATCAAACATTTATGGAAAGAGTTACACCAATTCTCTACAATTTCTTCCAGAAGATAGAAGAAGAGGAAATACTCTCTAACTCATTTTATAAGGCCAACATTAACATAATACTAAAACTGTATCAAAATAATACAAGAAAATAAAACTATAGACTAATATCTCTCATGAGCATAGGTGCAAAAAGCTTCAGAAAAAAATAGTAAATCGAATCCAACAATGTATAAAAGAATTATACACAATGACCAAGTGGTATTTACCCCAGGTATGCAAGTCTGGTTCAATATTTGAAAATCAATTAATGTAACCTATCACATCAACAGGCTAAAGAAGAAACTGATATTACATGATATCAATAGATGCAGAAAAAGCAGCTGACAAAATCCAACACCCATGCACCCAACCCACTCTCAGCAAAACAGAAATAGAGGGGAACTTCTTCAACATAAAAAACATTTACTAAAAACTTACAACTAATATCACACTTAATGGCAAGAAACTAGAACTTTCCTACTAAGAACATGAACAAGAGAAATATATCCCCTCTCATCACTTCTTTCCAACATCGTACTAGAAGTCCTAACTAATGCAATAAGACAATAAAAGGAACTAAAATTTCACAGATTGAGAAAGAATAAATAAAACTCTGTTCAAAGATGACATGATTGCCTATGTAGCTATCTGAAAGAATCAACAAAAAAACTCCTGTGACTAATATCAGATAGCTACATAGAGTGGTAATAATAAGGTTGCAGGATACAAGGTTAATATAAAAAGTCAGTTGCTCTCCTATATACCAACCATGAACAAGTAAACTTTGAAATTAAAAACACAGTATAATTTACATTATCTACTCCCCAAAATGAAATACTTAGGTATAAATATAACAAAATGTATACAAAACCTATAAGAGGAAAACTTATCAAACTCTGATGAAAGAAATCAAAGAAGAATTAAATTAACGGAGAGATATTCCATGATCATGGTTAGGAAGACTCATTATTATCAAGATGATAGTGCTTTCCAATTTGATCTATACACTCGATGTAGTCCCAATCAAAATCCCAGAAAGTTATTTTTTGGATATCAATAAACTTATTCTAAAGTTTATATGGAAAGGCAAAAGACCCAACACAACATCTAAAGAAAAGAACAAAGTTAAAGGGCTGACACTACCCAACTTTGAGACTTACTGTAAAGCTACAGTAATCAAGAGAGGGTGGTACTGGTGAAAGAAGAAACAAACAGATCAGTGGAACAAAATAGAGAACTCCAGAATTGGCCCATATAAGTATTGTCAACTGATCTTTGAGAAAGAAGTAAAGGCAATACAATGGAACAAAGATAGCCTTTTCAACAAATGATGCTTGAACAACTGGACATCCATATGCAAAAAAAAGAAAGAAAAGAAAAGAAAAATAAGGAATCTAGACACAGACCTTACACTCTTCATAAAAATTAACTCAAAATGTATCATAGACCTAAATGTAAAATACAAAGCTATAAAACCCTGGAAGGCAACACAAGAGAAAATCTAGGTGACGTTTGTTATGGGGATGACTTTTTTAGATACAACACCAAAGGCACTATCCATGAAAGAAATAATTGATAAGCTGAACTTCATTACAATTAAAAATCTGTTCTGTGAAAGACTCTATCAAGAAAATGAGAAGACAAGCCACAAAGTGGCTTTTCTATTTATTTTAACTAGATACTAATTAAGCAACCCCTGAAGGAATTAAACTTAATTTCCTCACAGAATAAATAGCATTTACCAAGATAATCCTGTTTATCTGTCTAGGCTTGTCTGTTTGTTTATTTTTCCTTCATTTTGTTTATTTTATAAACAGCACATGGCTACTAAAGTAAATTTGAAAAATGTAGCAAGCCACAAAAGAAGTAAAAGTCAGCTCCCTACCTCTTCCCTTCATTTTCTGAATAATCCAGCCCCACACCACTAGATGGGGCTAGGTAAGATAGATGCCACACGGAGTTGAAGAGAATTAAGACAGTAATTGGTGGGGTGTACAGCTTGGACAAGGGTGAGAAGAAGGTTCACAAGGGAGGGTAGCCTGGCTCAAGCTGTCAGAGCCAGAGCAAGAGGAGGAGGGTGTCCTTATGGAAAGGTAGTCTATGTGTGGGACATCAGAAGCCAAACGGAGTATGTATGAATGTATGTACATGTTTATGTGTTTAAACATACATAAACTCTGCAGCTCTATTTGCTGAGAAAGCCTAGTAGGGACACCATAAAAATAATGGGCATACCTTCAGCCTAGTTCTTGATTTCTAATGTCATTTGCTAAAAAAATAATAAAAATAAATTTTTAAAAAGAGGAGGAGAGGGCTTCCCTAGTGGTGCGGTGGTAAAGAATCCACCTGCCAATGCAGGGGACAGGGGTTCAAGTCCTGGTCCGGGAGGATCCCACGTGCTGCGGAGCTGCTAAGCCCGTGTGCCACAACCCCTAAGCCTGCGAGCCACAACTACTGAGCCCATGTGCCACAACTACTGGAGTCCGTGTGTCTGGAGCCCGTGCTCCGCAGCAGGAGAGGCCACTGCGGTGGGAAGCTGGCGCACCGCAACAAAGAGTGGCCCCTGCTCGCCACAACTAGAGAAAGCCCGCACACAACAATGAAGACCCAACGCAGCCAAAAATAAAATAAATAATTTAAAAAAAAAAAAAAAAAAAGAGGAGGAGAATTGTAAGATTAGCCTGAAATATCTTGGGACAGAAGATAATTGCTCAAGAAGGATGAGGACATGTCAAAAGGACCCAGAAGCCAGCTTAAATGGACTTTTACTGGCCAAATCTGAGACTATTTGAGCATCAAAATAAATAATGAAATAACAGATGATAACCCATTAAATAAAGTAGGAAAACATGACTATACTGGCATAAACAAATAAATAAATACATTGAAATTTTGATGAGAAGTAGGACATTTACATAGTCTGATAGTACCTCCCCGTAAAATATTTATTAATTACAAAGGAAAAAAATAACTTTATAGACAAGAAGTCTGGCACATATCACCTTAATCAAGTGATTGAATTTAATATCACCCAAAATGGGAGAAATGGAAACATGTGCCACCTGATAGTTACAATAAGAAGAACACAGCATCACCCTGGGATATCCCTGCTGAAGAGGTAGACGCCTTCTGGACACCTTCTACCTGGATGTCTTATAACCACATCAAACTCTTGCCCTCTTCTCACTTTTCCTTTCCTCCTGTATGAACTATCTTGGCAATGGCATTATCATCACTAAATCAGCTAAATTTGCTCTCCCTACCTCCATTCTAAATCTTAATCTGAAGCACCATTATCTCCTACCAGTGCCAGAACAATCTTTTTGGTGTGACATCAGCATCGTGGTGGTGTGAGATGCTCTCTTTATCTCTCCCCTTCAATCTACAACCAGTAAAACATCCACAGCTAAACAAAGGTGCTTCTGTCCAACACACCAGGACATCAGAGAATTTCAAACATCTGTACAACTAAAGGTGGGCGGACTGGGACACATAAAGGAGGCAGAGCCAGGGGAACACTGGAAGCAGTGCCTGTAATCTTGGACCGTCAGCCTTAATGGCTGAGCCCGCAGCCCCAGACAACCTGGTAGCATCAGGGGAAGAAGCGCACTGGCCTCCTGGCTGCAGAGGCACCCGCAGCCACAGGGTATTGGACAACAGTGGCAGCAGGGACGGTGACCCTGTTCCTCCAGCCACAGAGGTGCCTGCAACTCGGCCCCCCCACACACAGTGGCAGCACCCATGACCCAAGAATCCCAGCCATGGCAGAGATACCCATGACCCTGGATCCCCACCTCTCCTCCCCTCACAGCACCAGAGCTTACAACCCAGGAGGCCCTGGATGTGTCAGAAGCACCTGCCATCCTGGTGCTCCAGGTGGTGATGCCAGTGACACTGGAGCAGCAAGGCACCCATGATCCTGGAGGCGAGAGCAGCGACAATGAGGGCACCAGGCAACACATCTGACAAAGGCAGTGGAGGGTGGAAAGTGCCCATTCTCAGATACAACTGGACAAAGGCAGTGGAGGGTGGAAACTGCCCATTCTCAGATACAACTGGACAAAGGCAGTGGAGGGTGGAAAGTGCCCATTCTCAGATACAACTGGAGGCAGTAGTTCAGGTAAGAAAACCCAAAAAACTTGTGCTATAGCGCCACCCACTGGAAAACAAAAGAAAGTCCTCGAATTATTAACCTATTGAATCTTTCTAATTAAGTTAACAAGAAAAAAGTTTTACTTAAAGAAGAAAGGTGTTTGCTACTTCACGTGTCCTGGCAGAGGAACAACTCATCAAGTACCATGAGAAGCCATGGTAACATGATATCAGAAAAGGGAAATGACGATGCTCCAGAACCAAACTTAAAGTCATGGAATATTGCAGTCTAACTGATAAAGAATTCAAAATAGCTGTTATGAAGAAACTCAAGGAGCTACAAGAAAACTCAGAAAGGCAGTTCAATGAGCCCCGGAATAACATTAATGAACAGAAGAAATACTTTATCAAAGAGACTGAAACTCTGAAAAGGAACCAAACAGAAACTAGAGCTGAAGAACTCAATAAATAAGATGAAGAATGCATTAGAAAGCACTGAAAATAGAGCAGACCATATGGAAGAGAGAATTAGTGAGCTCAAAGATGGAAATCTAGAAATGATACAGGTGGAAGAGGAGAGAGAAGTAAGATCTTTAAAAAATGAAGAAATTCTAGGAGAACAATCCAACTCCGGTGCTTTTATATTTTGCAAGTATAAAATTATCTTGTATTTAAATAATGTTAACTTTACCTTTTCCTTTATACTTACTACCTATTTATTTTATTTTGTTTTGTTTTGTTTTGTTTTATTTGTAGTAAATGAAACCTGTAGAACAAACTTAAAGAGTAGTGGAGATACACTTTTTGTCTTACTTCTGACTTACTGTAAATACTTTAATGTTTTCTTATTAAGCATGGTACTGACTTTCAGTGGATATTTAACTCTGTCAAATGCCTTTCTACATCTATGGAAATAAAATGAACTTGGTCATGGCATAAAATCAGTAATTCTTTAATGTGCTGCTGGATTATGTTTACTAAATTTTCATTTAAGACATTTAATTGGTATACATAAGTGAAATTAGTCTCTTTGTGTTATCTTTGCCAGGTTTGGAAATCAATGCTATCCTCAGTTCATAAAAAGAATTTTGAGTTCCTTGTTTTTCTGTCCTCAAACAATTTTGATATTATTGGATGTGTCATTGGTACTTTGCTCCAAGAAATTGCTCCAGCAGTGTCACATTGACTGTCATGTTTGTTCAAGTAATAGCCAGGCCCCAGTTGTCAGTGCTTTCTTTATGTCAACATTTTACACCCACATGAGTTCACAAAGAAAGAACCTCATTGCATTTTCAAGAAGAGTTATTCACCTTGAACTCAGTGTGTGTGCAATTAATGTTATGGATGGATAGACGGAAATAAAGGAAAGGAATAAATTACTGATAGCATAGGATGATGAAGTTGCCATTGTCTAACGTAATATTGGCAAGGAATCTAAAGAAACCATGATGTCTTTATAAAAAACAAAGAAATGTGAATTACGTAGCTGTTAGTAAATTCATAGCTTAATTCACAATCAAATTACTGTCCCTAGAATGTTAATAAATACATTTTAACTTGGAAAATGTTCTCTAATAGAAGACATCAAGTCCTCAATACTTAGCTTTTTCAGCTCTACATGTTCTATCAGTGACTAAATGCACAAAAGGAATGCTTATCAGTTTTGCAAATAACTGTGCTGGGAAAGACAACTCTGTGGACATTGGAATCACATTTGAAAAACTGAATATAAAGACCAACATTTGCCAAAACAGTATTCTTTTATATATTAATTTTAGTCCTTTTTTCCTTCAACAATTATTTATTGAGCACCTAATATAATAACTGGGCGCTGTTCTGGGCATTAATACGTATATATACTATATAATAGTATAGTATAATAGTAAATATATATATGCACATATATACACACATAGTATCATATAGTTTCATGTAATATATTTTATGTCATATAGTCATTTATATTTATATACAGTGTTATATGGTCACATATATATGTGTAATGAAATATGCTATGAAGAATAAAAAAGAGGGTAAGGAAATAGAGGACAATGTGCAGAGGACTGCTATTCTGGTAGAGTGGTCAGGAAAGGCCTTTGTGTGGAGGCACGGGTACAGAGAAATGAATGAAGTATAGGAGAAAACGTTATGCATATTCCAAGTGCCCCAGGAAGAGAAAACAGGGAGTGCAAAGGTCCTGAGAACAAGCAGGATTTATGTATTCTAGAAACAGGAAAGGGACCAGCGTGAGTGCGGCAGAGTGAATAAGATAGGGTCAAGAAGTGAGAGAGTGGCACGGACATATATACACTACCAAATGTAAAATAGATAGCTAGTGGGAAGCAGCCACATGGCACAGGGAGATCAGCTTGGTGCTTTGTGACCACCTAGAGGGGTGGGATAGGGAGGGTGGGAGGGAGGGGATATGGGGATATATGTATATGTATAGCCGATTCACTTTGTTATACAGCAGAAACTAACACACCATTGTAAAGCAATTATACTCCAATAAAGATGTTAAATAAATAAATTAATTAATAAATAATAAACTTAAAAAAAAAAAAAAGACAGGGTCAAGCCATAAAAATTAGACCTGACCATGGGAGGGAAATAGCCAAATCCTGTAGGGTCTTGTAGGCTTTGATAAAAATTTTGGACTTTATTTTCAGGATCATGGAGCACTGTTAGAGGAGTTTCCCAGGGCATGATATAATTAGATTTTTATTTTAAACGATTTATTTTGGCTTTTGTGAGAGAGTGGATTGTAAGAGAGCAGTGGTAGGATCATGCATACAAGTTAGGAGACCCTTGCACTAGTAGAGGCAAAGGATGATGGTTGTTTAGACTAGAATGGCATAGATGGAATAAAGAAAAGTGAGCATACTAAAGATATATTCTGACTTGCTGCTAAACTTTAGGTTGGAAGTAGTAGAAAGGAAGAAACCAAGGATGAATCCACATATTTTTGGCCTGAGCAATTGGTTTAATGGAGATACCATTTACTGAGAGGAAAACGACTGGGAAGAGAAGAAGAATCAGATGTTTAATTCTGAGCTTGTTGAATCAGGTGCCTATAAGACTTCAGTGGAGAGTCAGAGTAAGCAGTTCTAAATACAATTCTGAATCAGAAGGGAGCAATCAAGGATAGATACTTTGCAATGAGAAATTGTTTGAGAAGGAGAGTTTAAATACTCTCTAAATACAGCATTTAAAGCCCTAGGACAAGGAGATATCCCTTTGGAGAGAATGTGACTTGAGAAGGGATGAAATTAGAAGACTGAACTTTGAGACGCGACAACGTTTAAGTGTCAGGAAAACAAATAGTAAAAGACTCTGAAAATGATTGACAGAATCAAAGTGCAGGATGTTGAAATTCAAGTGAAGAAATTGCTTCAGGAAGGATTTCAAGAACAGAGTGAGCAACTATGTCAGTTGCTTCTGAAAGACAGAATAAAATGAGAACTGAGAATTGACCACTGAAATTGGCAACATGGAGATCACAGGTGACTGACGGGTGGAGATAAAGCCTGATGGGAGTCAGTTCATGAAATAATGGGAAAAGAAGTGGAAGTAGTAAGTTTGGGCAAATATTGAGAGGAGATTTGTGGAAAAGGGAACAAAAAATGGGGAGGTAGATAGAGGGATATGTATAGTCGAGAATTTGTTTTCTCACAGATGAAATATATATTTATATGCTAGTGAAAATAATAAAGTTATGGTGTAGTAGAGAGAGGTAAATCAATCTAGTAATGAAGTTTTTGAGTATGCAAAAAGGAATAAGTTCCACTAAAAAAAGTAAAATGATGGTTTGGATTTAGATGCATACACAGTTCATCCGGTGCAACATAAGAGAAGACAGAGTACATAGGTACACATGCAGATGAGCTGGTAGTTTCAGTATTGGTGGAAGCTGATCAGAAGTTTTACTTCTGATCGCTTCTATTCTCTCAGTAAATTAAGAAGCGATGTCATCAGCTGAGAGAAAAGAAGGCATTGTTTACAAAAACAATGACATGGGAGAGTGAGAGGATCAAATTACTTGAGCAATATAGTAGCACTGCATGGAGGCTGTGTTTGTACCAAAGTCTATAGTCGTGAATTTAAAGTGAGATCTGTCAGCATGCTGACATGCTTTTCACAAGCCACGTTCTTAATTTTGATGCAAGTGAATGTAAGCTCCCCAATGGCAGAAACATATGGTCTCTGTTAACCACAGAACAGTGTCTGGTACAAAGTAGGCATTAAAACATATGTGGACTGACTAAATAATATCCATCTTCTCCACTTGACTGCTTTGCTTCACCATATCCCAGTACTTAATACAGAGTCTGTTTCATAGCAGGCTTAAATATTGACTGAATGGATGAATGACTCAATTAATCAATCTCTTTTTTTCCTTCACTTCTGAACTTTATACCCAACTCCCTACTGAATAGCTTCGCTGAATTTCACAAGAGAGCCTCAAATCCAATATATCTAAGACTCTATCTGATAGTTTCTCTACATCTGTTACTAGCAAGGTCATCCACTAGAGCCCTAGTGAGAAACCTATAGTCATTCTCTATTTATCATCTCTGAAATGGATAAGTCCATAACTATTTTATAAATTTCTGAGCAAAATAAGTGAAATACAGTGTTTAGCATAATGCCAAGCATATAGTACCTACAAATATTAGCTATTACCAGCTTTTAATGATTCTAAGATACACATCTTTTCACATCTCTTTAATCATGACATTTTACAATCAGTAGTGTATCATAATTTAATCAGATGAGGTTTGTTTAAGTAGCATATTAGATAATGGTGTCCTTTATATCAATAGTGTATCAGGCAAGATAAAATGCAGTACTGTAACTTTTCTCTGCAATATGCTCATCAATATTAAACTAGTAATTGAGTCATGTCCAGTACACTTCAAATCCATATTTTTCTCCCTCTCCCTAATGTTGCAAACTTACTTTAAGTCCTTGCTTTCTCTATCCATTTAGAATGAATTTTTCATCTGTCTGTGTATCAGCTAGGAATCCCTCTGGCAATAAATAACAGAAAAGCAACTAGCAATTGCTAAACAAATAAGGAAGAAGTCCATAGGTTGACATTCCAAGGTTGACAAAATTACCCAATAATACTGGCAGAGACCAAGGCCCTTTCTATCTTTTGGACTTGCTTTAGCATGCAGACCTTGATCCTCCTGCCTGTTGCTTTGTCAGCTCAAGATGGCCATTGAAACTTCAAGCATTACATCCATTTTCCATGCAGAAAGAATAAATAAAAACGTTCATCGGTGTGCCTACTGAAACTTGCTCTTTTTATTAAGAGAGCAAAAGTTTTCCATAAACCCCACCCAGAAGTTTTCCATTTATATGTCACTGGCCAGACTAAATCAGATAGCTACCCATGGTTTGAAGATGGCTAGGGAGAAAGATGCTGTGTGAGTAGTTAAGCCAATGAGCATCGTCTGCCATATTTTGGCAAATATCTTCTCAATTTTTGAGACTTAGCTCAAGAGTTATATCTTATCTATTTACTTATTTGTTTACTTATTTGTTTGGTTCTTGGGTTTATTATTCATTTACTATTTATTTAGCACCTAGCACCTAGTACATACCAGGTACTGTTATAGGCACTGGGGATACAGTGATGAGCAAAATCCCTTCCCTTGTGGAACTTCCATCCTAGCCTTGACCTTTTTTAAAAAAAATTTTATTGGAGTATAGTTGCTTCACAATGTTGTGTTAGTTTCTGCTGTACAACGAAGTGAATCAGCTATATGTATACCTGTCCCCTCCCTCTTGGACCTCCCTCCCACCCCACCCCCATCCCACCCATCTAGGTCATCACAGAACACCAAGATTTCCTTCTCATTTAGGTCACCGCAGAGCATTGAGTAGAGTTCCCTGTGCTATACAGTATGTTCTCATAAGTTATCTATTTTATACATAGTATCAATAGTATATATATGTCAATTCCAATCTCCCAATTCATCCCACCCTCCCTTGTCCCCTTGGTATCCATACGTTTGTTCTCTAAGTCTGTGTCTCTATTTCTGCTTTGTAAATAAGATTGTCTATACCAATTTTTTCAGATTCCACATATATGCATTAATATATGATATTTGTTTTTCTTTCTGACTTACTTCACTCTGTATGACAGTCTCTAGGTCCATCCATGTCTCTACAAAGGACCCAATTTCGTTCCTTTTTATGGCTGAGTAATATTCCATTATATATATGTACCACATCTGCTTTATCCATTCCTCTGTTGATGGACATTTAGGTGGCTTCCATGTCCTGGCTATTGTAAATAGTCCAGCCTTGACCTTTTGATCCAATATTTCTACTTTTAGTAATTTACCATACAGACTACTCTGCAATGACAAGCATGCTCATTGATGCAATAACTAGAAAACAGAAAACTGACTGATTATCTATATGGTATTGATTTATTATAATATATATATATAAAGTAATTATTCAAAAGAATATACCTCTTTTAATATAGATATTTATGCTGACATGGGAAGTATCTCCAATATATGTTTTAAGGGAAAAATTGCAGAGCAAAATGTATGGTGTAGTAAAATCATACTTTTGAAAGAAAATCCATCCTAAAATTCATGTGGAATCTTGAGGGACCCTGAATAGCCAAACAATTTTGAAAAAGAATAAAGCTGGAGGGTTTTCCCTTCTTGTTTTCAAAACATTACAAAGCTACAGTAACCAAAACAGTGTGGTACTGGCATAAAGACAGACAAATAGATCGATGGAAGAGAACAGAGAGCCCAGAAACAAACTCTCATGTATATGATGAAATGATCTTCAACAACAGTGCCAAGACCACTCAATGGTGAAAGGACAGTCTCTTCAATAAATGGTGATGGGAAAAATGGATATCCATATGCAAAAGAATGAAGATGGACCCTTATCTTATACCACATACAAAAAGTAACTCAAAACGGATTAAAGAAATACATGTAAGACCTAAACCTATAAAACTCCTAGAAGAAAACACAAGGGAAAATCTTCATGACATTGGATGTGGCAATGATTTCTTGACTATGACACCAGAAGCACAGGCAGCAAAAGCAAAAAGAGATAACTGGAAGCTACATCAAACTTAAAAACTTCCATAGATCAAAAAACACAATTGACAGAGTGAAAAGGCAACCTATGGAATGAGAGAAAATATTTGCAAATCATATATCTGATAAGGGGTTAATATCCATAGTATATAAAGAACTGCTACAACTCAACAACAAAAAATCAAATACCTGGATTTTAAAAAAATGAGCAAAAGACATGAATAGGCATTTTCCCAAAGATGATATACAGATAGCCAATAAGCATATGAAAAGATATTCAGCATCACTAATCATCAAATAAATCTAAATTAAAACCACAATAAGATATTATTATTATTGTGGTTATATCCATTAGGATGGTTACAATAAAAAAAAAAAAACAGAATATGGAGAAATCAGAACTCTGTGCACTGTAAGTGGGATTGTAAAACAGTGCAACCACTATGAAAAATACTACGAGAACTCAAAAAATTAAAACTAGAACTACCATATGATCTGGCAACCTCACTTCTGGGAATATAGCCAGAAAAACTAAAAGTGAGGTCTCAAAGGGATGTTTGTACACCTATGTTCATGGTAGCATTATTCACAATAACCAAAAGGTGGAGGCAATGTAAATGTCCACTGATGGATGAATGGATAAACAAAATGTGGTATAAACACACAATGGAATATTATTCAGTCTTAAAAAGGAAATCCTGTCACATTTACAACCTGGATGAATCTTGAGGACATTATGCTAAATGAAATAAGCCGGCCACAAAAAGATAAACACTATATGAGTTCACTTGGTATCTAAAGTAATCAAAGCCAAAGAAACAGAAAGTAGAATGGTGGTTATCAGGAGCTCGGACAAAGGGGAAAAGGGGAGTGGTTGTTTAATGAGTATAGGTTCTAAATTTCAAGATAAAAAGTTCTGGAAATCTGTTTCACAGCAATTGAATGTATTTAATACTAATGAAGTATACATTTTAAAAAGGTCAAAATGGTAAAAAAAAAAAAGGAAAAGGAAAATTTACAACTGCCTCTTCATATATATTATTATATACAATAATACCTATAGGCTGGAAATATATGGAGTGGAAGATCATGTGTTGTTTTCTATTTTCTAATTCCTATATTTTTACATGTGCATTATTTTTATAATCAGAGAAATATTTGAAAAACTTGAAAAAATGAAAAGTTACTTTCTTCTCTCCAATTCTCTTCTTAAATAGTGACTGTTTATTTGTGCTTACATTATCACCAACAGAATTTATCAATATAATGTTTGCTGATTGAATTCGTAAACTTATCATCAACTAGTGATGATGAATAATGCCTTCAACAACAATTTATATTTAGCATCAATTTAATAATTAAATTTAATATGGTTATTCATTTAATAAATATTTATTGTTATTAAATGACTATGATGAGCCAGACTGTGTAGGTTTTAAGTAACTAAATATTATTGTTTTTTGCAACCATCTTCTGATGAAATAAGAGAGGAAAAAAAAGAAAGAGAAGAAAAAAAAGAGGTTATGACTAGTTGATAACATTAAATAGCAAGCCACCTAATGAAATCCTGTTAACAAGCCAAGATAATATAGTCCAGATGTGTAGTTTTCCAGTGGTTTGGTTTCACAAAAGTTAGAGCATAAATATATAGGGAAGTGAATAGATTCAACATCCTTTAAAAGTGTAACTGAAAGGATGGACTATCTTCTGACTCCAAACACTCCACCCCAGCTTCTGCCAAAGAAAACCGGTGGAAGAATAACTGTCTCTTGACTTAGAAATTAATTGCATTCTTAACGAACTATAAGAATTTTTGTGGTAAATTATGCATCCTTCTGTAAAAATTAAGGAGTCTATGTTAAGACCAGGTTAATACAAATATGAGCCACAGGAGAAACAGCAGACAAAACTCAAATTTTCCCCTCAAAAGGTCCTATGTCACATGAAAAGCTGCTTCATAGAGTAAACTTTGTTCTAAACATAAAATCTTAACACTTGTTACTCCTCTGAAATAAAGTTTCAATGGAATATCATGTTTACGTAACATTTAAATGAATTATAGTGAAAACTTTACTCTTCACTTAAGAGACTCACCAGATGAAATAACATTCTTCATTTCAGAAAACAAAACCAGTGAAATGTTAAAGGCTTGTGGCAAATAATAATCTCTCAAAACCTACACAGTTTTGCTCTTAACAGTCAAGTGTACATGCTTACTCAGAATCATTGTGGTTTATTGCCAAATCTGCATTACTACAATTACAAATTTTAGTAATAAATTACACAAACTGATAGAGTATAAATATGAAAAAAATCTCAGTTTTTGCATAAAAATTGGGTTGAAGTTGTTGGAAAGACTCAAAGGAAATTAATATTTTAAAATACCATTTATTAGACCTAGAGGAAATAACTATAAATTTTAAAGAAAAGTGTAAAGAATTCAGGAAGATTCTTAACTCCAATTAATTCACAAACAAGAGAAAACCTGAAACTAGAAATGTAGTCAATGTATTAAGATGCTCTTTATGCAAGATAGTGCAGCAGATTTAATCAGGTCATTTAAGCTCCATTTATAAAATTATATCATAAAATATTTATACCAATAACAAAAAATCATCAACTTATTTCATCCAATAAAAATTAACATTTTTTAACTTTCTAATAAAAAATAAAATATGTGAGTGCATTAGCAAGATGGCAGAACAGGAAGTCCCCAGCCCTTATCTTCCCACAGAAATACCAATCTGGAAACCATGCACAAATAAAAATGTCTTTGGGGGAGCTTTGGAATCCAGGTAGAAAGTTGTAGCACCCCAGTGGAGCCAAAGACTGAGGAAAGTTGCTTTGAGAAGGCAGGCTCATACCCTGGGAGCAGACCCACTGACCATAGACCTGGCTGTAATCTGGTAGTAGCCCTATCTCCCTGTGGATTCAGCTCCAGTCTTGCTTGTCCATGGTCCTGCTACCAGACCCATGTGTCCCAGAATGAACTATGACCAACTGTGACTCCAGTAACAGGCCTACCTACCATGGACCTGACTGAAACTGGTAGCATCCCTGTGATCCAGATTCAGCCCCACTCAACCAGAGCCCCAAAGGCACTCCTGTCCATCCAGGGGCTCTGGAGGAGCAACAGCTGTCTGTGCACCATGGTAACAGGTCTGGTGACCCTGGAGTCAACTGAAGATCCAAAGCATCCCTGAGACCTGCCTCCAGCCCACTTGACCATGACCTCAGTGATAGTCCCATCAGTCCAGGACCCTGGTAGGAGAAGGTCTTCACCTGCTAAAACTATTCTGTAAAGACTGGAAGAGGTGACTGCTCATTCAAATGCAGAGACACCAATTCAAGTCTTCAAGGATCACAAAGAATCAGACAAACATGACACTACTAAAGGAAACAAATAAAGCTCCAGTAACCAGTCCTTAAAAAATGGAAATTCATGAATTGCTTGACAAAGAATTTGAAATAATCTTCTTAAACAAACTCAATTAGCTACAAAAGAACACAGATAGATATCTAAATGAAATTAGGAAAACAAAACATGAACAAAATAAGAAACTCAATAAAGAAATAGAAACGATTAAAAAAGAACCAAACAGAAATTGTGGAGTTGAAGAATACAATGACTGAACTGAAAATTCAAGAGACTTTCAAAGGTAAAATCAATCAAGGAAAAGAAAGAATCAGCAAACTCAAAGACAAGTCATTTGAAATTACCTAGTTAGAGGAACAAAAAGAGAAAAAGAATAGAAAAGAGTGAAGGAAGCCTATGTGAGTTTTGGGATCTCCTGAAGTAAAACAATATACACATGATGAAAGTCCCAGGAGAAGAGAAAGATAAAGGGGCATATAAGAAATAATAACAGAAAATTTCCCCAATCTAGGGAGGTAAAAGAACATCCAGATTCATGAAACCCCCAAATTCCCAATAGGTTGAATCCAAAGAGGTCTACATAGACACACATTATAATTAAATCATCAAAAGTCAAAGACAAAGAGTGAATCTTGAAAGCAGCAAGGAAAAAGCAACTTGTCACATACCTGGGAGTACCCATAAGACTATCATCATATTTCTCAGCAGAAACCTTGGAGACCAGTAGAGAGGAGGGTGACATATTCAAAGTATTGAAGGAAAAAAAATGCCAAGAATACTTTACCTAGAAAAACTGTCATTTAAGAATAAAGGAGAAATAAAGACTTTACCAGACTGGGGAAAAAAAAAAAAAAAAAAAAAACCTGAGGGAGTTCATCATCACTAGACCCACTTTAAACTACTAAAGGCAGTTCTACAAGTTGAAACACAAAGGTGCTCAACAGCAACATAAAAACATATGAAAGTACAAATTTCATCACTAAAGGTATGTATAAAGACAAATAGAGAATACTGTAATACTGTAATGGTGGCACAGAAATCACTTTTAATGTTAGTATATACATTAAAAGCGTAACTATTGTAGTGGAATAACTATAACCACAGATTTCTTAATGGAAACACAATATAGAAAAAAGTAAAATCTGACATGAATTACATAACATGTGAGTGGGATTAAAGTGTAGACTATGTGATTGCAGTTAAGTTGTTAATTATCTTAAAACAGATTGCTACACTTATAAAACATTTAATGCAAGCCTCACAGTAACCACAAAAACAGTAGGTATATAAAAAGCTAAAGAGAAATGAATCAAAGTATTCCACCACAAAAAAATCATCAAACCACAAAGAAAGACAACAAGAGAGGAACAAGAGAAATACAAAATAGACAAGAATAAACAAAATGGCAGTAGCAAGTCCTTACTTATCAGTAACTACTCTATATGTAAATGGACTAAACTCTTCAGTCAAAAGTCATAGAGTGGTTGAAAAGATTAAAAAACAAAACCCAACTGTATACTGTCTACAAAAGACTCACTTTAGATTTAAGGGCATACAAAGGCTAAAAGTTAAGGAGTGGACAAAGAAGTTTAATGCAAATACTAATCAAAAACTGCAGAGGTGGCTATATATCAGACAAAATAGATTTTAAGCTAAAAACTGTCTTAAGAGACAAAGAAGGTCATTATAAAATGACGAGTGTCAATTCACAGTAAGATATAATGATTAAAATATATGTGCACCCAACATCAGAGAACCTAAGTACTTAAAGCAAACATTGAGAAAACTAAACAGAGAAACAGACAGCAATACAACAATAACAGGATAATTCAATACTCCACCCCCTAAAATGGACAGATCATCCAGGTAGAAAATCAACAGGGAAACAGCAGAACTGAGCAATGCCATAGACTAATTGGGCCTAAAAGACACATGCAGAAGATAAATGCATATGTATAACTGAATCTCTTTGCTATACACCTGAAACTAACACAACATGTTAATCAACTATACTCCAATATAAAATAAAAATTTAAATAAATAAATAAAACTGCCATGGGTGTTCGGGGCAAAAAAATATACACCATGCAACTCATTCCTCTCAGGTGTACATGGCACATTCTCAAAGATGGAGGATAGATCTCATATTAGGTTGCAAAACAACTCAACAAATTTAAGAAGTACCTTTTCCAATCACAATGGAATGAAACAAAAAAATCAATAATAGAAAGAAAATGGAAAAATTCACAAATACATGGAAATAAAACAACACACTTTTTAAAAATAAATTTTATTTATGTATTTATTTGTTTGTTTGTTGGCTGCGTTGGGTCTGTGTTGCTGCGTACGGGCTTTCTCTGGTTGCAGCGAGCGGGGACTACTCTTTGTTACAGTGAGCGGGCTTCTCACTGCAGTGGCTTCTCTTGTTGCAGAGCATGGGCTCTAGGCTTGCGGGCTTCAATAGTTGCAGCACACAGGCTCAGCAGTTGTGGCTTGTGGGCTCTAGAGCACAGCCTCAGTAGTTGTGGTGCACGGGCTTAGTTGCTCCACAGCATGTGGCATCTTCCCGGACCAGAGCTCGAACCTGTGTCCCCTGCATTAGCAGGTGGATTCTTAACCACTGTGCCACCAGGGAAGTTCCAACTACACACTTTTTAACAACTGTTGGGTCAAAAAAGAAATCCAAGGGAAATTAAAAACTATCTCAAGACAAACAAAAATGAAATGCAACATACCAAAACTTAAGGGATGCTGCAATAGCCATACTAAGAGAGAAATTTATGGGAATAAATGCCTATGATATAAAAGAAGAAAGTCATCAAATAAACAATCTAGCTTTACACTTCAAGGAACCAGAAAATGAAGAATAAACTAAACCCATAATTAGAAGAAGAATATCATAAAAATTAGAGAAGGAATAACTGAAATAGAGAAAAGAAAAACAATTTTAAAAATCAATGAAACTAAGAGTTGTGTTTTTGAAAAGATAAAATTGACAAACCCTTAACCAGACTAAGAAAAAAAGAGAGTATTCACACAATCAGAAATGAAAGAGAAGGTATTACAATTATTCTCACAAATAAAAAAGATTATAAGATATTATTATGAGCAATTATAAACCAAAAAATTGGACAATCTAGAAGAAACAGAGAAATTTCTAGACATACAACCTACCAAGACTGAATCATGAACACTGAACAAATCTTTTTTTGCATTTCAGTTGCATTTTTACCTTTCTTGAAATAATAAAGCATAATATGCCAAAAATGTTGCTTTTTTTTCCATCTTCAATATTAAAATGGCTACACAAAAATTCACCAATTTTAACGCTTTTTTTAAAATGCACACTGATATGACAGCTGTCACAATACAATCTAACAAAATTGTTTCAAATGAAGTTAAAGACAACTAAGCACTACTAGAGCCATCTTACAGAAAAAAAAGAAATGAACTCTTTGGCCAACCCAATAGAAGACAGCTGCCCTAAAGCTTCCTAGGTTTCTAATATCCTTACATTAGATCAGCAAGGCCAGAACAGTCATCTTTCGGTCCAAATTCAAATTTCAAGATGGAGAATCCATATAGCCCTGGTTGGGTCAGGCGTCCACCCTGCTCTGATACACTGTGGTCAGATAGACACGATCAAGGTACAGTCATGACTTTTAGGCACCCACTTCTATGGAAAGAGGGGAGCTCTGTAAATTGCCATCTACAACAAAAGGAGTTCACATCAACATTATGTAGCGCTTTAAGTTTACCAAGAACTTGCACATTCTTTAACTCATTCAATTCATGTAACTGAGCAGGACCCTATGAGGCCTTCCCAGAATAGACCCCCACCCATGTCCTCTACCTGCCTTTTGTCTCTAGAAAAACTTTAGTCAAAGAATAAATTTAATCAGAGAAATAAGAAAATGCAGAAAGGAAAACAGTCAAGCAAGACAAACTAATAATACTTTAGCCATTAAACAAAGTCAAAGACTTTCAGTTCTTCCTCAAGGACTATAGATAATATTCTGAGCCATGTCCTTTGAGCTGTTTTGCAGATACTGAAACCCCCACCAGGTGAAAGAAGTTAACTGTGTGCTGCCCACAAAGCACGTAGACTCCAGACTGATTGGAACCAGAAGATTGATGATATTGACTCCCATTTACCTCACCACCAACTAATCAGAAGAATGCCAACCAGCTGATCACACCCTGTTCCTTGAACACTATAAGACTTCTTGCCACTCTTATGGAACATAGTATTGGAAGTCCTAGCCAGAGCAATTAGGCAAGAAAAAGAAATAAAGGCATCCAAATTGGAAAGGAAGAATAAAACTATCACTATTTAAGGATGACATGATTTTATATACAGAAAACCCTGAAGATTCCACCAAAAAAAAGCTATTAGAAATAATAAATACAGTAAAGTTGCAGAGTACAAAATCAGCATACAAAAATCTGTTTGCATATCTACATGATAACAATGAGCTAGCAGAAATGATCCAGAAAATTAAGAAAACAATCCCATTTATAATTGCAACAAAAAGAATAAAATACCTAGTAATAAATTAAATCCAGGAGGTGAAATACCTGTAAACTGAAAATTATATGACGTTGATAAAAGAAATTAAAGAAGACACAAAGAAATGCAAAGATATTCCATGCTCGTGATTGGAAGACTTAATATTGTTAAAATGTCCATATTATCTAAAGCAACCTGCAGATCCAGTGCAATCCTTATCAAAATCACAAGAACATTTTTCACAGAAATAGAACAAAAAAATTCTAAAATTTATATGGAACCACAAAAGACCCAGACTAGCTAGAGCAATCCCGAGAAAAAAGAACAAAGCCAGAGGTATCACACTCCCTGATTTCGTACCCTTTGCTTCATAAATAACAATTTTACCTCATATTATATTTGATTATTTCAAATGAAGTAATAGGAGATTGTGTGTTTATAACTTGCTATGAAAACACATGAATTTAAAAAGCAATACCACTTAAAACTTAACAGCTTTAATAGTATCTTACAATATATATTCCATAATTTTTCTTACAAAATTTTATATTACTAGAAATTGTGTGTTATTTTAAGAACCTGCAATTCAATAACATTTGGGCATAACAAAAATCAAATAAATTAGAGCATCTAAAGCTCTTAGAACATTACTCAGCACAGTCATATAAATAGTAAGCACTATGTAATTACGAGCTATCATTACTGTTGTTGTCCATATCATCATTATCATCTAAGTAATTAAATTAAACTTGACAAATAATTTTATCTTTTCCTATTAAAATCTGATTCCATTGTTCACTCCCAGACTAAATATAACTCTCTAAAACAAAAGTTCTGACACTGAAAAGTTCCAGAGTGAACATGAGAGTCACAGAGAACAAAGTGGGTTCACAAAGTAAACAGTCATGAAACAACCCTATGCGTGTGTGCATGCACACACACACACACTCACACACACATTTTCCATTCACCAAAGGAAAACTCACCCTGAAACATATTCCCTACCTAGTCTCATATTCAAAAATAAACTCTATAGTGTTAGATATAAAAATATGAAGCACAAATATTTAAATTAGGAAAAACATGTAGCATAGTTTTACAATTTGGGGGTACAAAAGGACTTCCTAATCAGAAAATAAGACCCCAAGACAAAGTTAAAATACAAGGAACAGAGTTCCTACAAGTAACAATGGTACAATACATCACTAGTAATCATAAACTTGAAAAAGAAAAATATATGTCATGCACCCCTCCCTATCAGATTGGGAAATTTTTTAAAGGTATGGGGAAAATGCAGTTGTAGACATTGCTGGTAGAAGATAATTGGCAGAGTTATTTTATTTTATTTTATTTTATTTGTTTATTGGAGTATAGTTGCTTTACAATGTTGTGTTAGTTTCTGCTGTACTGCAAAGTGAATCAGCTCTATGTATACATATATCCCCTCTTTTTTGGATTTCCTTCTCATTTAAGTCACCACAGAGCATTAAGTAGAGTTCCCTGTGCTATGCAGCAGGTTCTCGTTAGTTATCTATTTTATACATAGTAGTGTATACATGTCAGTCTCAAGCTCCCAATTCATCCCACTCCCCCTTCCCCCCCTTGGTGTCCATATGTTTGTTCTCTATGTCTGTGTCTCTATTTCTGGCAGATTCATTTCAGAAAGGGGCTGTAACAGTGCTATAAAAGTTTTAAATGTGTATACTCTTTGACATAGAAAATTTACAGCACAGGTTCATCATACAAAAATACTCCTACATGCCCCAAAGTATGTATATATAAGGACAGACATTGAATTCTATTGTTTGTAATAAATTGTTTTAATTCGGGCACTAATTCCTTTGCAGAACAATGTAGCGTCTAGTAATAAAGATTAGATTTGTGAATATCAGTACTCTTTAGAAACTGAAAGGAACAAGTGGAGTTTAATTTAAAAGATAACGCGCTAGGGACTTCCCTGGCGGTCCAGTGGTTAAGACTCCACGCTTCCATCGTAGGGGGCACAGGTTCGATCCCTGGTCAGGGAACTAAGATCCCGCATGCTGCACAGCATGGCCAAAATTGATAAATAAAACTTGAGAGTCATCAGATCAATCTTAAAAAATAATAAATTAAAATAAATTAAAAAAACAAAACAAGATCAAGAACATTTAAAATAAAACACACTAAAAGTTTGATAATTTTGAGAAACTATGGCAAGTACATTGTTCAGAAACGATCTGAGGATTTGTTAAGCTTTTTATCTTTGTACATTCAAATATTTTTTCTCATTAAAAATTAGAAAGGAGCATTGAGATAGCACAAATGAGAAACACTCTGATCTTTGAGAACATCTCTGTAGATACACGTTGCCCTAACTCCAAGTTTGCCCTAGATATTTAGAGAAAGGTAAAGCAAGTGTACTGTCTGATAGAGCGAATGTGGTATGCCAGTAACTGGGCTTTCTGATTTTTGAAAGTGGTTAATATGTAACCAGCTGAAATGTCCTTCATTATCACTTATTAGGGTAGTGTATGTGTAACCAGTGGTGCCATTAGGGAAACTACATTCAGTCCCCAGCCAGCACTACAGCAATACAGGGGAAACATTTTTTTCTGTTTATTTTTGTTAAGGCCCAATACCTCTTAATCTTTTTTCTCAATTCCCAAATGATTCTCCTTGTTCTATTTAAATGGCTTTTCCCTGCATTTTGCTCCCTTACTTTCTTTTCCATAAACTGCCTTCCTTCTTTTTTCTCTTAACCCTTTACCTCAGCTTTCTAACAGCAACTATTTGCTAAGTGCTTCAAAACTGTACGGAATTTGTCCAAGTTGTGTACTATCATTTCTGTCAAGGACTTGTTATTCAGGTGACCTAACTTTCTCTATTGGGATGCTGCCCTATATCAAAGCCCACAGCAGACAGATGAAATAGACCTCTTTCTCAGTCATTAAGATTCAAAATATAAATATTAATTCTGACAGGTGCAGTACGGTTCACAGTTTTAAAAACTGTTCCATATAGCATCTTGTATAAAAGTACCCCTTGGAGCTGACAGGACAGATATTATGAACCCCATATTTATCTGTGAGGAAGCTGAGGCTCAGAGCAGTTAAATGAGTTACCCAGGACCTTATAATGAGTCAGAACTAGGGCTCAGGTACCCTGACAACTGATCCAGTCATGTTTTCCCCCCTCAAGCTCATTTTCTGTCTTCCCAAGAAGAGGAAGCTCTGTCTTCGTGAAGGGAGCATTTCAGATAAAACGTTCCTCTTTATCTGCGATGATACTGAAGTGGTGTCGCTTCTGAGGATAATTCCGCCATCCGCTTACTTAATACGTCCACCTCACGCAACCTCAAAGTTCTCTCTCTCGGGGCTATCACTTCTCACTCACAGTGTTCAACCTCTCCCTTTTATTGGATCGTCAGCATTTACAGAAGCAACATTTCATTTAAACTTGTTCAAGTCTCTCTCCTCTTAAGGAAGCCTCCCTCTCAGCCCGACATCTCTGCTGAGTACTGCCCTATCATTCTCTTTCCCTTCACATCAACTCAGAAGCCTCCCTCACTCCCCCTTGAGCTGCAGTCAGGCTCTGCTCCACACAGACCCTTAAAGCTGGGTCCCCATATTCTTCTTGTCCCTCAATTCAGCAAAAAAAAAAAAAAAGATCATTCGATCTATTATTTGATTTCACGGTGGCATTTGACATGAATAGCCAGGGATTCAGCAATAATCTTTACAGAGGCTCTTTGTAATTTTTGATAAGGCACCAAATGAATGCTATTAATTATTTCTTTAAGTAATTAACCTTGCAAATAAGTGTTTAGTTATTGCTAGTTTCTTAAAAACCATTTAATTTCTGTTATGTTTTGAATCAATGTACTATAAAATCATGCAAACTTTTGAAATGATTTTTTTCAATTTTGTATGCTATTAACATTGATGTGTTGGCATAAAGCCCCAATCACTCTGACTAGTAAAAACCTTCTCTTGACTATTTTCTTAAAATGTCCCTTCTTTGGGACTCAGAGATTCCACACTCTCCTGTGTTTCTCTCTCTCTGTCTAGCCATTTGGGTTCCATTTGGGTGCCCTTGCCTAGCTCTGTCCTGGACTATTTTCCATTTTCATCCCGTATTATCTATTTCCATGGCATCAGCTCTCCCTATAAGCTGATAAATCTCTAATCTGTACAAATAGGCCAGATCTCAGTAAACTGGTGGTGTTCAGATTGCTTTAACTTTAACCTATAATAAGAATTTTGTATACTTTCATCAGACAGTTTGCAATGGAACACTGAAATCACATTTTCACAATGTAACCTTTACTTTGTGACTCAGGACACTCATAGTTAAAGATAGAGATGATAGAGATAGTAATAAAGAAAATTATATTAGTTAGGATACAAGTTTTACTGCTCGAACAAAGATATCTCAAAATGCAAAGGCTTTTAAATAAGAGAAAGTGTTTTTCTCTTACATGAAAGTCCAAGCTAAAATGGCCTTTGGATGATTCAGGGATTCAGTCTATGCTTCCTTTTTTCTTTTTTTTTTTTTTTAACATCTTTGTTGGAGTATAGTTGATTTACAGCGCTGTGTTAGTTGCTGCTGTATAACAAAGTGAATCAGCTCTACGTATACATACATCCCCATACCCCCTCCCTCTTCAGTCTATGTCTTGCTTGTTGTTCTGCCTTCCTTGTCACATGGCTTGCATCTTATTACCTACAATGGAAGATCGGACAACCGTCCACATGTCCACATTCCAGCCAGTGGTAGGGAGCAAAGGGAGGCACAGAACCTAGTCCTTCCTTTTTAAATCATGAACTGAAAGTTGCATACATCACTTGCACTCACATTTCAATCACCAGAATTTAGCCATATACCATTCCCAGCCTTAAAGGAGAAGGCTAGGAAATGAAAGTTTTCAGTGAGGCAGTTTGTGCCCAGAGAAAAGTCAGGTGTTCTAGTATTAAAGACAGAATTGGAGAAGGGGTAATAGGACACAACCAAAGTTTCTGCTGTACAACATTGAAACGAGTATTTCCAAAATCAATAGTTTCACTTATTCTGTTTGATACACTGTGTTTTCTATTTTATTGTATTCTATTACATTTTTAAAACTCTTGGTCATGACTCACTGACCATGACATTATAACTCACTATAGATGGTGACCCACAATTTGAAAAACATTGCTTTAAACCTGCTATGTCTAATCTGATAACCAGTAGCCACATGGGCTATTGAAATGTGGCTAGTCTAAATTAATATGTGTTGTAAGTGTAGAATTCACACCAGATTTCAAAGACTTAGTATGAAAAAAGAATTTAAAGTACCTCATTTACAATTTTTATATTGATTAAATGTTGAAATGATAATGTTTTGGCAATATTGAGGGAAGTAAGTTATATTATTAAAATTAATTTAATCTGTTTCTTTTTGTTTTTCAATGTGGCTACTGGAAAATGTAAAATTACATAGGAGGCTCACCTTATATTTTTACTAGATCACACTGCCTTAAGCTCTAGGTGCAAATGTTAAACTCCCTACGGATATTATTACTGGACTATCCCACAAGCGCTTTCTGAAACTAGACTCTTTCTCTTCCCAACCCTCAGCCCTCTGTTCTCCTTCCCACCCTGTTTCCTGTGTTTCACTCAACCAGTTAAAGGCAACGCAAGTCACTCAGTGACCAACCAGGAAAACTGAAAAGCACATTCTCCTTTACCCATCACATCCATGTATTCACTGTGTACTATAATTTTACCTCTTAAATATGACATAAATCTGTCAACCTCTATCCAATCTCATTATGAACACCTTAGCTCAAAATATCCTAATTTCTCACCCATATAATTTTGCAACTCCTACCTTGCCTCCTGGATTGCCTCCTTCCAATCAGTCTTCCAAATTTCAGTAATTGTGATCTTTCCAAGAAACAAATCTGGGGAAGTCACTTCACTGATTACTCCCCAAATACCCTAGTAGTACCAACAAGTTCCTTTTTTATTTGAAGCAACCTTGCTTCACCACTTTTCTAAGTGTACAGGCATTTTCTTCATACCAAACACTTTTCATTTTACCAAAGATTTCATGATGGTTTTTACCTCCTTTGCCTTTGTTTATGTCATTCCTTATGTGCTTAGAATTGCACTTTTCATCTCCTACTTCCCTCTGGCTAACCACCACCCACACTCTAGAACTTGATTTACATTTTGCTTTACCTTAGATTTCCTTTCCAAGGCCCAGGTTTGCATTGTGTGTCCCTGTCCAGTGCTCCCAGAGCATCCTGAACTTCTCCAATAATAATGTCTGGCTACTGTATTTTTATTGTCTGCTTTTACACCTGCAAGAATGTGCAATTTGTTTCTTCATATTTGATCATCCATCTCCATGATTTTGTATGATTCCTAGACCAACTAGGCTCAATAAACACTTAGAAAACAATCAAACAGTTGGATGAATGAATGGATGAATGGATGAGTGGATGGATGGACAGGTGGATGGATGAATAAAATAGTTAATATGATTAAAGATTGAAGGGGAGTTGCACATTTAGAAGGCAGTAACAAAATGTGTTTGTATAGTAGATGGTAAAGGCAATTGGTATCTTTGTTAGGCACAGTAAGTCAAAGCTTGTTTCTGAGGTCCTGCTACTTCTCCTTTCATCTTTTCACTTCCTTAATACAGGAAAATATTTCTATTATCATTCTTCCAGAACCTAGCCCTTTATCTGCAATCCAGTAATATCCCCAAGGTCAAAAAGCTATTCTTTTAGCCCAATGTCTTTTGCATAGAGGACTGCTAAATTCTGAAACTGCTTCAACATTTGAGGTAGACATATCTTATGGAGGACTTGCAGGCAGACTGACTTGTAGTGAAATACCTATTTTGAGCCTGTCCTGTGTTGCTTAAATTATAGCTTCCCCTGCCAGCTATTCATGCAAGAGATGTGAGGAAAGCCATAAAAGGCACTATGGGGAAGTGGGAAGGAGGGAGTAAGAGAGAGAAGGGGTTGAAAAGCCGATTAGCTGCTTTACGGTAAAACCCAGGGAAAGTGAGCACTAATGGGAATGTGGATTTTATCCCTCTAGGAATCCTATTTAGCCCACCAGGAATTAACCTTGACTGTAATTAAGTCCCTGAGAGCAATGACCCTTTCAGAGAATGTTCAAAGACCTCTACTTTGTTTAGACACCTTGTGTGGGTGGAACTTCCTGTTTACACAGAGAACAGCATAAAGCCTAGTTGCTCTGAGGAATGTTTGGGATCAGACCAATTGCAGGGAGAAAGGCACAATACAGTCTGGTCTCCTCTGGTCCCTTCTCCCTGCAGCATGGGGAAGAACAAACTCCTCCATCCAAGTCTTACTCTCCTTCTTCTGGTCTTCCTGCCTACAGATGCCTCAGTCTCTGGAATACCGTGAGTTTCACATAGAGCATAAACTTGAAGAGTCCTTTCCTTTATTTCAAATCCTCCTTATCATTCATTTGTCTTCCCTATGGAACTGTCACCTTCTTATCTTTAAGGTGTCTTCCAATTATGAGATTTTACAAATCTGGTTTATTCAGTCTTCACTTATTCTTAACCATTTTTCTCCAACTCTCTGGATCTCTGAATCTCTGCGTCTCTAAATTCTCTGGGGATATACAAAGACTTTCTAAAGGGCATTGGAAAGTGATTCTTTTAAAGGAATCACTTTTCAGATCCTCACATTCATATTGATCTGCTTGAGACCATGCTATTTATCCTTTCTTACCTCCCCTTTCTTAATTTCCTATCTTTCACTTTAAAAGAGAAAGACAAACCTCCCTCAATCAGATGTTACTGTGGAACACTGTCCTGGAGTATAAAAATCTCTAGGGTGCCAAATAAAGGAGCAATTTGAAATACCGATGTTGATGTTGAGAAAGCAAAGGACTCTAATGACAGGAGAAAAAATCCTTTTGCAGATCTTGTGGTGGCGAATTCTTTGTTTCAACAAAATTGAAGGAAGATCTAAGGGAGATACCAGCTGATAAATAATTAGAAGCAATTGTTGATAATAGGGCACTGGGTGATCTTTGGCATGTAATGCAGAAGGAGTTACAAGAACTGGTAAAAATGATATAATTGTTTCATCTGTCATTTATTTACTTTTATGTGAACAATTTTTCGTGGCACTTATATCTACACAAACCAAAAACAGCAACAGAGTTAATGTTAGACCTTATTTAAATTCTTGCAATAAGGAATATCCATCCACGGATACATAAGAACAACTCATCATTTTCATTAAAAATGTACTTCAAAAGTATTTTGATTTTATATATAATAAATATGAATCATAATTTGTAATATATTTATTTTGTTTTGATCAGTTGTATACTGGTAAGACTTCTGAAAACAATTCAATCCAGAAGAAAATGTTTAACATTTATAACTTTAAGGTCACATTAAATTTAAAAGAAGAGTTAAATGCATATACCCACATATAATATTTCATATATATGTATATATATACATATGCATGTGTGTGTGTGTATATATATATATATACACACACACACATATATATATAAACAAAGAAGGAAGAGTGATCCATAAAATATTTTGAAGCACAGAAATGTTAGGACAAACTTCTGTGTGGTAAATGGCATGAAAATTCAAGTTCACGGAGGAAAAGGGGGAAAGATGCTAAATTTCTGATCATTACAAAAAGAACATTTTGGTGTATTTTTTAAATAGATCGTACTGGATATCTTATCACTATGATATTTAAGATTCGATGGGAGATGTACAAAAAAGTAACGTAAGTTTTAATTTAAAATGTCATCAAAAATAATGTATTTTGCTATTGTTTAAACTTGTGATAAAAAAAATAGATGTTTACTTGAATACATGTAAGGAGGGCATAGTGTCTAAAAATAGTTAGGAATTCTGTGAGCAAAAATGTTTGAAAACTCGTGTGTCAATAAAATTATATATGAGAGTATTGAGAAAGTTTCTGTTCTGTTCATGAGGACCTCAAATTCAATCTCTAGAAGACCATTCTTGAGTAGACCATTTTTGTCTACCCTGAGTTGAAAGGCAAATATTTAATATGCAAACATCCAGGGTTAGGTAACACACTAAGATTTCATTAGTTGCTTAACACACTGAGACTTTAAACTAAGGACTCTCTTTAAGCCTCAGAGTAGAAAGCGAGAACTTGCCATTCCATTTTTACAGGCTTGTTTTATAAATATATATAAGTTCTGTAAGTGGATTGGTTTCTGTAGTGTTCCACACGAGAACTTGCTTGCTTTTTACAGCAACCCTAATGTAAAATAGATTTACAGCATAAATATATATAATTAGCATATTTTTATTTGAATTCAGATGCTCACAGATTGATATTTGGGTTCCTTAAAGTGAGGTCTACCTGCAAATGTTAACCTCTTAAAGGCTCACTTCCAGTCAAATATTCACTGCCATGGCACTGACGATGGAAAGGGGAGTAATTCGCATGCATGCCCTCCAACGGCAGAGATCAATTTCATGCTTATCAACATGTCTTCTCTTGGCATAGAACTAACGATAGTAACAAGAATTACAGCAGAAGATAATGCTGCTGATGATAATGCCTCGCCTCCTACACTCTCCTCTAACTGGATTCCCCCATCCCCAGGCACTACATGGTGTTGGTCCCCTCCCTGCTCCACACTGGGACCCCTCAGAAGGGCTGCCTCCTTCTGAGCCACCTGAATGAGACGGTGACTGTAAGCGCCTCCTTGGAGTCCCTCAGAGAGAACAGAAGCCTCTTTACTGATGTGGTGGCAGAGAAAGACTTATTCCACTGTGTCTCCTTCACTGTGAGTACGGCTGTTTGACTTAAAATACTTGTTTCTATTGGTTGGGAACATAGGCAACCAGAATTCAGTCAAGATAAGACTTTGAGAGGCTGGCATGGACTTCAGGAAGGAATCTAAATGTAGCGACTAAGTGTAGAAATTAAGAAGCAATGCATGAATTTCCAATATAAATAATGGTAGACCAATATTTATAGAGATATTAAAATCAACCTAATGATTAGAGAAAATTCCTATTAGCCAGAAAAAAAAAAAGCAGTATGCACTAGACAAAGGGAAAATATGAGTTCTCCTGAAAATTAAAATGGAAAAAAATACAAACAAAGAAAACTAGGCCAGTGTTTAACATAAGCCCCAGTAGTGGGCTGACAGGAACACACCACCCCATACGTACTCTTTCTAAGAGTGAACTTGTAGAAATTACCATGAGTGACTATCCAATAGCTCTTCACAGTTGCCCATATATAGAATCCTTACAGCGTACAGCCAATAACATGTTGCAGTTTCCTTTCTCATAGCTTTAAGAGATGCTTCTACCATGCCCTTTTACCACATAACATCAGTTTGGTAAAGTTCAGTGTATAAGTGAATCAAAACTGTATTAGCGAGCTCGGGCGGTGGGAGGACCGGCAGCGGCCAGGCAGCCCAGCTTCGCCAAGGCTCTCGGCGTGCACGGCTCGCAGGCCCGGAGCACGCGCCAGCCCCGCCGCCACCATGGCCAAGAGGAAGGTCAGCTCCGCCGACGGGGAGGCGAAGGAGGAGCCCAAGAGGAGACTGGCAAGGCTGTCAGCGAAACCGGCTCCTGAAAAAGTGGAAACGAAGCCAAAAAAGCGGCAGGAAAGGATAAATCTTCAGACAAAAAAGTGCAAACAAAAAGGAAAAGGGGAGCAAAGGGAAAACAGGCCGAAGTGGCTCACCAAGAGACTAAAGAAGACTCACCTGCAGAAAACGGAGAAACTAAAAACGAGGAGAGCCCAGCCTCTGATGAAGCAGGAGAGAAAGAAGCCAAGTCTGATTAGTATCACACACCTGGTCCTATCAGGGGCCCCTGTCTCCCTTCTTGTACAATACAGAGGAATATTTTTATCAACTATTTTGTAAATGCAAGTTTTTTAGTAGTTTTAGAGACATTTTTTAAAAGGAGGGAATCCTACCTCATCCCATTTTTTAAGTGTAAATGCTTTCTTTTAAGAGGTGAAATCATTTGCTGGTTGTTTATTTTTTGGTACAACCAGAAAATAGTGGGATATTGAATGTGGCAGGCATTGTCTTGGGTGCCAGCTTAACGTTCCATAGATGGGGGGGATATTTTATATCCTATAATACAAAGCATACTAAATGGCAGTTTGGAATCAGTTGTGCATTTAATGCCCTGAACACTTGAAATTACTTCTCTTCCCACGTTGTTTTTGGTAGAATTATTTCCTAAAGCAAACCACTCACCTCTTGATCTTGGCTCTCCTGGTCAGAATTTTGTGCGCTCTGTAACATCTTTGGTCGTGGTAGTCCAGTTCTTCTAGTAACTTTGTTAACGTGCTGTGAACGATTGACAGTATGATTAGTATGTAGTGTATGTGATATTAAATTGTGAATTAGTGGGACTTACGATGTAACAGCATATCAATATTGGAAGATATTGGTACTTGGTCGCCTGTCAAGGAAAATTTGCCTCCAAATTTTAAGCTGGAAAGTCACTGGAATAACTGTTCAGAAAAGAATCACAACTACGTGATTTTTTAGATTTTTGGTACGTATGTTAAGAACTGTGTACAAATTGAAATGTCTGTGTACTGATCCTCAAAACAACCAATAAAACATCTCAATTATGAAAGAAAAAAAAAACTGTTTTAGCTGATTTGCAGTAACCTGGATGGACCTGGAGATTATCATACTAAGTGAAGTAAGTCAGACAGAGAAAGACAAATATCATCTGATATTGCTTATATGCAGAATCTAAAAACAAACGGATACAAATGAACTTATTTACAAAACAGAAACAGACTCACAGACTTAGAGACAAACTTATGGTTATCGGGGGAAGGGTGGGGAGGAGGATAGACTGAGTTTGGGATTGACACGAACACACGGCTATATTTAAAATAGACAACCAACAAGGACCCACTGTATAGCACAGGGAACTCTGCTCAATATCCTGTAATAACCTCAATGGGAAAAGAATTTGAAAAAGAACAGATACATGTATATGTATAACTGAATCACCTTGCTGTACACCCGAAACTAACACAACGTTGTTAATCAACTCTACTCCAACATAAAATAAAAATTTAAAAATGAATAAATAAATAAAGCAAAAATATTTTTTAAAAAACCTGTATTGGCTGATCCGTAAGGAGATGTGAGTATCATTTATGACCTCTCTCACTGTTGTAATTTCCTCCATCCTGTGTTCTGTCTTCCCATTTGTAAATGACAGAAGTCATTCTGTCTGTGAATTCCTGTCCATGCCAAATTTCCCTGATGAGAATGAGAGAGTGAAATTAAGTAAAAGGGACAAGATCCCCAGGGAGAATTGGGACAGGGACTGGAGGAGGAAACTTGGCAGATGAATGGGTTCTCAGGATCTCTCCTATATTTCAGATCCCAAGATCTTCATCCAATGAGGAGGTAATGTTCCTCACTATCCAAGTGAAAGGACCAACCCAAGAATTCAAGAAGCGGACCACAGTGTTGGTTAAAAATGAAGAGAGTCTGGTCTTTGTCCAGACAGACAAACCCATCTACAAACCAGAGCAGACAGGTACAAAAAGGCCTATGGTCAGGACAACTTCAAAAAAGAAAGATCTTCCTCCCCTGTGTATTCCCCAGTCAAAGGAATCCTGGTTCCTTTATGGTCTGTCTTACTAGCCTATAGGCCTGGCTTCAGGTTTCTGGGACTCATGAAAAATATTTCTGTTTCAGTGAAATTTCGTGTTGTCTTGTTAGATGACAATTTTCACCCCCTGAATGAGTTGGTAAGTGTCCTAATATCGATCTAGAATTTTTATTATCTATGTAAACAGGCTGAGAGTTTGTTTTTGGTGTTGGGGGAGAACCAGGGAGAGGAAGAATCTGGTACTGATAGCAGTACTTTCTGGCATTGCCATAGTGCAATATCCTCATTTAAACAGTATTCTGGGTCAAGAGAGTAGCTGATTCTTTCTTGGTACTCATACTTAGTCAGTTGTCACACAAACTTACTCTTTAGAAAATTCTCAATTAGCCAAACTAGAAAGATACACTATATCTCTTTTTTTTTTTTTTTTTGCGGTACGCTGGCCTCTCACTGTTGTGGCCTCTCCCATTGCGGAGCACAGGCTCCGGACGCGGCGCAGGCTCAGCGGCCGTGGCTCACGGGCTCAGCCACTCCGCGGCATGTGGGATCTTCCTGGACTGGGGCACGAACCCATGTCCCTGCATTGGCAGGCAGACTCTCAACCACTGTGCCACCAGGGAAGCCCGAAAGATACACTATATAATAAATAAACCATCAAAAAACTTAGGTTTAGACGACTTCTCAAAGATTTAAACTTTTTCTAAACACAAAACCTCTCCTATAAAGGAAGGAGAGTGTAATCAATGTTTGTTCCTCAAGGCTAACACTCTCAATTTTAATGTAGACAAGAAACCGAAGTCTTAATTTTTCTCTCCTAGATCTAGTCCTCGACCACATTTTCTTATCTCAGAAAGAGGCAATTTTCAATGAAAAGCCAGGGACTCTGTTGACTATAGCCCCTCCACCCCCAACTTCCTTTTCCCCCTCTTAAAAGTGTTCTCTTTCCCTTGTCATAGAGTTTGCAATTCCCTGCTGATCCTGATCAAACCCATCTTTGCTAGGATGTGAAGAAGGGAAAGGGATGGGAGGGAAAAAAGCAACTTTTTTCTTCTAGCTCCTCAGGCAAAGGATTAAGGCATATTCCTCCGTCTCACCCACATCCATTTCATCAGAAAATCATGTTAGTTTAAAATATATCCAGACTATGTTTTACCACATGAATTGCTACGACCTTGTCCTGACCAGTATCACCTCCAAACAAGACTATTACAATAGCCTTGAAATTGGTCTCCTGGTTTCCACTTACACTCCTCTATCTAAAATCAAACACCTAGCCCTTCACTCTATCAGCTTAACTCTGCTTTTTTTTATTTCTTGACATTTACCACTACCTCAAATCTATTTATCTATATCTCAAATATATATATCAAACATTTGTATCTCAAATATATATGTCAAACATATATATCTCAAATATATATCTATATATATCAAAAATATATATTTCATATATGACTGTGTTTCTCATGTATCCATCCCTATTAGAATGTAAGCTCTATGAAAGCAGATCTGTTGTTCTTTTGTGCACTGCTCTATTCATAGCACCTAGAATGATACACAGCACATGTTAGGCACTTAATAAGTATTAGTTTTAAAAATGAATAAGCATTGATAGTAGAGGAGCTATTCCCAGTCGTCCTTATTCTTAGAACTACCTAAGAATTCTGTGACCCACCTTAACGTTTGGATCTGAACATGGTTACTTATAATTCCATTAGTGTTGATTTCTCAATCTGTAAAATAGCATAGCAAAGGAATGTTCTTCACTGGGATACTATAAGCATTTAAGTAATAGCAGTAAATACCATTCCTAATGAATGGCACATATGCATTTGTTGCTCACACCCAGTAAGTACTTAACATTACTTATTAATTGCTTGTAATGGATTAATCAAAAGTTCTGTAAAACTTAATCTGGAATTTTTCTGTGTTTTACTACAGATAAAGTTATTCTGCATAAAGCTGTCTTGCTTATAAACCAGAACTGAGAATATTTGAGAACAATTCTAAACTCCTTTCTCTCTCTTTTGTCTTTCAGATTCCACTAGTATATATTGAGGTAAGCAACGTGAAACATTCCATAATTAGAAACAAATAATAAACTTAGGGAGAAGGTTCTTATTTGAGAGATTCTTACAATATTTCAGAAACTTGTCCTGAAGGGAGAAGCCTTCAAACTCATGTAACACTAGATGGCTCCAAGTCATCTCCCTTCCCCACCCCTCCCCACCTCTTTGTGGATAACATAGGAGTCCCCACAGATTTCCTTTATTGTCTCTCATGCTCTGGGCTCTTTTGTAAATTACAACTACTGTGTCCACAGGACCCCAGAGGAAATCGCATCATGCAATGGCAGAACCTCAAGGTAGAGAGTGGCCTCAAGCAGTTGACCTTTCCCCTCTCATCAGAGCCCTTTCAGGGCTCCTATAAGGTGGTGGTACAGAAGGAATCAGGTGAAATGGCAGAACACCCCTTCACCGTGGAGGAATTTGGTATGGATTATGCAAAATCAGGGAACAGTTTTTTCATATTTAAACTTCTAGGGTCTAGAATTTGAGTTTCTTTGGAATTAACTTTCTATTTCCCACGGGTGAAATTAGGCTTGGAGTGGAACTAATTACTTCTAATCCAATGAGGACCATCAGTGATTCGTGAATAGGATGTCATATAGCATTTTTGTAGCAATTTTTAATCTTCAAAAAAACAGTAAAACATTCTTAGTCCAGTGGAGTCTCCCATAATTCATTAAGGTTACATTGATCCATCATAGTCCTTCAACCAGGATCTCCATTTGAGAGAAAGGTGGATATATTGGAGAAGAGGGCTACCTTTTCAGGGCCCTAAAATATGATTAGAGAATTGTTATGAGAACCTGGAAATACCAATTCCCCAGAAGTTGAAAACCAATCACCAACTTCCTTTATCTCCAATCAACAGTGCTTCCTAAGTTTGAAGTGCAAGTAAGAGTGCCAAGGATAATCACCATCTTGGAAGAAGAAATGAATGTGTCAGTGTGTGGCCTGTGAGTTTATACTTTTAAAAAATCTTTGGCAAGGGGAATTATTTAAAGGAGACTCACCCTTTGGGATATTTTGACTAGCTTGTCTAGAAGCAGTGCAGCAAAAATACCTTAAATACATGGGAGCATCCCCATCTCTAGAACTTTCCTCTCCTGTTGCTTTTCTATTTCCCTTCTTATTTTCTTTCACGTCCTTTCCAACATTATTATAACTATCATGGGGCAGGCAACCGTTCCTAGAGCTAAGCTATGCTAGTAGGATTGATTCTGAAAGTAATAAAGCTACTCGCGCATGCACGTACACACGTACACACACAAATGAGATAGTGTTGAAGGGTAGTGACTTTCCCTTTACCAGGTTGTAAAGTAAATTCAATCATCAACAGATCATTTACTTGACCTTGGATACATAGTGGAAAAATAGCTCAGATTCAGAATTTGTAGAGATAGGCATATTGCAGAAATGTCATCTAACTCATCTGTCTACCTAAGGCACGTCACATACTTCTCTGAACTGCCATTTTCACTGATGAGAGTAGACATGATCTCACAGTCAGTCTTTTCCAACCTTGAAAATTCATGTTTCTAGGATCTTATTGCTCCCATCTCCAGTGGCCCAGCAGTAGCAGTACAGAAAGAACAGGCAGAGTGAAGAAACCAGTCCTAAAGACCTTCAGCTGGGTCCCTGCCCCAGCACTATCTCAGAGTAAGGTCACCAAGCTCCTGATCCCACAGAGCTGGTGAACCAGTACTCTTGCAAATATAGATATAGAGGGTATTTTGAATAGGGAAGGAAACAAATACCCTCAAGACCACAGCAATTATCAATGATATATTTATGGCACAATCCCATTTTTGTAAAAAGTAAACAAGTAAAAGTCTACATGAACAGAGATGGCTACACATAGGAAGAGGATGATGGAAGGAGAGATACCATCATATTAATAGTTTATATTCCTAGGTAGAATTGAGAGTGTTTATTTCTTATCTTTGTTTTGTTTTGTTGGTATTGTTTTTTCTCTTAAGATCTGGTGTAGCTTTGGCAAAAGAAAAAATATTTTTTAAAAGATGAAACTGAAAATTAGAGATTAAGAAAAAAAAAAAGACATGGTAAAAGAAGGCTGAAGTAAATTCCAGCATGTTGCACAGGAAATTTCTAAAGGAGAAGGTTCATTACTTAGTTTACTTGCCCTCAACACTGTATGAGCCCTGCAGAAATTACAGGGAAGTACAGAGTCTAAAAATATACTATAGCTAAAGGGAAAATATAAACAGGTAGAAAATGAGGGTGTTAAATGTCTGATTTGATCCATTTGGCAATGTTCTTATGACAGATACACATATGGGAAGCCTGTCCCAGGACGTGTGACTATAAACATGTGCAGAAAGTACAGTAACCCTTCTAACTGCTTTGGTGGAGAATCACATGCTGTCTGTGAGAAGTTCAGTCAGCAGGTATGTGGGAAACTACTCCTAGGGATTAACAGCCCAGGCACTGTTGATGAGCAGTGAGTTACAACACGGTGGTAACTCAGGAAGAGACCAATCTGTAAGAGAATTCTATGCTAGCTATAATCGTTTTTTAAAAATCAGTGATTTAGCACAATAGGAGTTATTTCTTGTAATTGTCCATTGCGGGTATTCTTGGTGCACCAAGCACCCAGAATGATCGAAGTTGAACCATCTCCAGTACCTGGTATCTAAAGCCGCCTTGAGTATCCATCCAATTATGTAAAGGAAGGAGAAAAAAACATACAAATCTTAACCACCTTGGCTGGGAAGGGTGTCGGTTTTTCTCTCTTTCTATGAGCAAGAGCTTGTCACAAGGCCCCACCTAGATGCCAGGGAGCTGGGAAACACAGTGCCCAGCTGAGCAGCCACTTCCCAGCCACAGCTGTAAACTATGGAAGGGAAGCCAGGCTTCGGTGAAGGGTTAGCTGCCTGCTACAGTAAGATTACCCCCCAATTTTTAAGGCATTTCTTCATTTCTTCACCTCATTCACTCTGGAGAATATCAGATACTAAGGAATACACCTGTCAGTTATAAGCCAGAAACTGTTGTGAGATGTAAGTATAATTAATCCCTAGAGAATATTTATTGTGTTATCATAAAAAATTCCTAGGTTATGTTGCCTCAAAAAAAATGCCACCAGATTAACTGACCACTGATTTGTCCAGTCTTATGTTTTTGTATTTTATTTCGTCCCCTCCTAGCTAAACAGCCAGGGCTGCTTCTCTCAGCAAGTAAAGACCAAGATCTTCCAAATGAAGAGACAAGAGTTTGAAATGAAAATTGAAGTGGAGGCCAAGATTCAAGAAGAAGGAACAGGTGTGTATACCTCATGGGTATGGGAGAAAGAACAACGGACATGGATTTAGTTCCTTTGCCCAACAGTGAACTGAAAGGGAGGAAGTAGTATAAGTTCAGGGAGAGCATCCTTCCAAAAGAGAACTTATTTTTTCCTTCTTTTTCAGAGGTGGAATTAACTGGAAAAGGGACCACTGAAATAACAAGAACCATAACCAAACTCTCATTTGTGAAAATAGACTCAGACGCTAGACGAGGGATTCCCTTCTTTGGGCAGGTGAGGTATTTTTCAATTCACAAATCAAACTGTACTCTTACCTAATACGTACAACATATTCTGCTAAAACTATACCTGGTTAATATTATCTGTTGATTAATATAATCAAAGGTATAAAACCACATAAAATAGGTTTGTTCCTCTGTAAATCTGTACATCAAATCTATAAAACCATTCTAAAGCACTATCAAAATTAGAAGGTTTTGGGGCTTCCCTGGTGGCACAATGGTTGAGAGTCCGCCTGCCGATGCAGGGGACACGGGTTCGTGCCCTGGTCCGGGAAGATCCCACATGTCGCAGAGCGGCTGGGCCCGTGAGCCATGGCCGCTGAGCCTGTGCGTCCAGAGCATGTGCTCCGCAACGGGAGAGGCCACAACAGTGACAGGCCCGCGTATCGGAAAAAAAAAAAAAAATTAGAAGGCTTTGGGAACAGCACTGCGTGATGTCACTCAATCTCTTTCCCATGGTTTACCAGGCAGTCTCAGATTTTTATAATATTTTTTCACAAGCATCTCGAATTCCTGATGGCCAATCACATTATCCTTCTAACATTAACTTTGTATGGAAATGGGTGGGTAGGTGGCTTTCATTTTTATTTTGAAATATAAAAGATTCTACTGTACGTAGTGTTTCTTTAATGGATATTATATATACATTACTTTTTCAAGTATATTTTATTTTATTCAAGTATACTTATTCAAATATATTTGTTTTATTTTAGCAAGTATATTTTAAAAACAGTACACAGAGGGGTAAAATACCGCTATTTAAAGTATACCCAGGGCTTCCCTGGTAGCGCAGTGGTTGAGAGTCCGCCTGCCGATGCAGGGGACACGGGTTTGTGGCCCGGTCCGGGAGGATACCACAGGCCTAGGAGCGGCTGGGCCCGTGAGCCATGGCCGCTGGGCCTGCACGTCCGGAGCCTGTGCTCCGCAACGGGAGAGGCCACAACAGTGAGAGGCCCGCGTACCGCAAAAAAAATAAATAAAGTATACCCAGATTTTAAAGATATAAATTTTTTCTCTCAGATATACAAAAAAATCTGCTACTGTTATTTTTCTGCTTACTGTTATAAGCAGATGTGCTAATGGAGCTTTCGGACTCCAGAAGTCTGAGATGAGAGTTGTTTGCACCTCCACATGTAATTACTGTGCATCCTGTTTTTAATGGAAATATTATAAGATGTCAGCTGTGGAGAGTGTTAAAAGACAGAGGGACCAGGCTCCACAAAAGTAGTGGAATAAATTTTAGAATGTTTTGATTATGTTATGACAGCAAACATGTTCAGAAACTTTGGTCACTTCCTAAAATGAAAGTTCACTTCTTTAAATTTCTCAGAAGTATACTGTACTTTTTTGAGATTTTATTCCTGCTAAATAACTATCCTATTATCATAAGACTCTCTCACCAAAAGTGAAAGAATCAGAATTTTGTACCTATCCTGGTCTTCCTACATACAGCTGACAGTTCATTAGCAAACTTAGATCTCGTTAATCAATTACAAATACTAATCCAAGTCTGCTGGTTGTGCTTCCTTCTACCAAAAGTAGCTTATACTGAGAAAAAAATCACCATCTTTAAAATCTGAACTGAACTACTCATCTTCTGGGTTCAGTATTAGCAGTAATTTGACTTTAGGCCCTTATTTAATATTCTATGCTTCTTTTCAATTTTACATTTTTCAGATGGGAAGTACCTCATAAAATCTACCTACCTTCCAAAAGTTTGCAAATCTAGGTCAAGAAGCAAATATCATATATAAAACTAGAGGAGCACACAGGACAATATATTAGCAATTGCTAATATTAAACCTCAGAACACTAATCCATAGAAAGGGAATGGTCTGCCATAAAATAAGTATTTGAGGCTCAATTAAATTTGACTAATGGGTTAAAAATTTTCATTATGGCTCTTGTGGTCTGTGACTCTACAAAAGTTATATATAATATATAGAGTTTCCAAAATATCCACAGAATACATTTCTCAGGTCACCTCTATTATCTCCATCATTCTCTACCTCTTTACACTATTTTTCGTCTTAGGACTGATTACCACTAAATAAGTATATATTACGCATTTATTTAGCAGCTATCTCTTTTACTGGACCGTATGCTCTATGATGGAAGGAACTTTGTTTTGTTCACTGCAGTAGCCTCAATACCTCGAACCATGTCTGACGTATTGGACACACTCAATAAATATTTGTAATAAAATGAATGTTTGGTGTCTATTGGATATTAGCCGCGTAACTGATCTGCAGCTTTTAAACTTCAGGTGCGCCTAACGGATGGAAAAGGTGTCCCTATACCAAATAAACTCATCTTCATCACAGCAGATGAAGCCCACTATGACTCCAATGCCACCACTGATGAGAACGGCCTGGTGCAGTTCTCCATCAACACCACCAGCATCACGGGCACCTACCTCACTGTCAGGGTAAGTTGGGAGGGAAGTTACCAATGATGTGAAGTAGTCTTGGAAGAAAGGTTGCAACCGAAAAGTGATGGCATTTCCAAGTTGTGTTTAGTCTTAGGGGGAAAAAATGAGAAACTAAAAACCAATTCAAGGTCAATTTTGAAAAAGTTTGTTAAAAGGAGGCAGTATAGTGTTGTGGCTAAAGTGGGAGCTCCACGTGTGCACTCGCGTGTAGTGACATGAATCGTGCAAACGCTGTGGGAAGCAGTGTGGCAGTCCCCCCAGATGAGAACTACCGTATGATCCAGTATTCTAACTGCTGAGTATACGTTCAAAAGAACTGAAAACAGAATCTCAAAGGAATACTTGCACAGCCCTGTTCATAGCAGCACTATTCACAGTAGCCAAGAGGTGGAAGCAACCCAAATATCCATCAACAGATAAACAGAATGTGGTATATATGTACAATGGAACAGTATTCAGCCTTAAAAAGGAAGGAAATCCTTTCACAGGCTACAGTGTGGACGAACCTTGAAGACATTATGCTAAGTGAAATAGCCAGTCACAAAAAACAAATAGTGTACGACTCCACTTGCATGAGGTATCTAAAGTACTCAAAGCCATAGAAATAGAAAGTAGAATGGTGGTTGCCAGGGGTTGGGAAGAAGGAGAAATGAGGAGTTGGTATTTCCTGGGGACAGTGTTTTAGTTTTGCAAGATGAAAGAATTCTGGAGATGGGCTGCATATTACTTAACACTACCAAACTGTACATTTTAAAATGGTTAAGATGGTAATTTATGTTGTGTTTTTTACCACAATTTTTTTAAGTGTAGGTTCCAGAATCAGATAAATTAGATTAAAATCCTGGCTGAACTCTATATTAAGAGCAAATAACTAAGAGTTGAGTATAGACTTCAACTACTTCGCTAACTCAACTCTTGAACCAATGCTATTTACAGAAAGTGTTCTCAGACCCCTAAGGTTGCAATATTACATTTATTCATAATACCCATTTGAAACCCATCATAAATGAGGCATCTACTCTCTGAAATGCAATTCTTCCATTTCTGAGGATTAGTCTCCTCAGTGAGGTTTCATAGCTCCAGTGTCTCTATCTGTCTCTACCTTTCATTCTCTGTCTGTAAAGTAGCCAAAGAAATGTAAGCCAAGCTAATCAGAGCAACGGATGCCTCCTTTTATGCTCTTCACAAATGTAAAAATCAATACCAACTCAAGGAGCCTCTGCCCTGTAAAGGCCTGCAATACAGATAAACACCATAAGGGACCCTCCTCTCTCACTTTTGAGTGTGGAGCACAAGATTTCTAGATACTAGTTAAGGTAGGATACTAAACGAATGCAATTCTGTGAGCACACTGATTCTCTATGACATATAATCTATAAGATAATATTGTTTTTCTAATTCATTAGGTCAAACACAAGGATCAAAGTTCCTGTTATGGCTACCAGTGGCTGTCAGAAGAATATGAAGAAGCTTATCACACCGCTAATCTTGTGTTCTCCCGAAGCAAGAGCTTTGTCCACCTTGAGCCCTTGCCTCGTGAACTGCCCTGCGGCCGAGCTCAGACAGTCCAAGCACATTATGTACTGAATAGACAGGTCCTGCAGGAGCTGAAGGAGCTCATGTTCTATTACCTGGTGAGAAGGAAGGCCACTACTTTGACTCCTCTGTAAACTCCTGTGTGGGCAAGGATTTATGAAGCTCTTTAGGCATCACTACTTTGACCTCTTATCTATGTTCCTTTTGAAAGTCTGACTTCTCTCAGGGCTAATTATTGCCAGCAGGGGCTCAATGTAACAAGCATATCACCTAGAGAGCAAGACTTGGGGTCAGATCTCTGTCCGGCAAATTAAATCCCTTTTCATTTCCTTTTTTGCAGGTAATGGCAAAGGGAAGCATTGTCCGATCTGGGACTCACGTACTGCCCGTGCACCAGGGAGACAGTGAGTATTTCCATAATTCCCCATTTCTGCCCTCCTCAGTCACATGCAACCTTACGCTGCAGAAATACCAGGAATACCTTCAAATAAAGAGAGAGAATTTTCATCTAACCCCAATAAAGAAGTTGAAAGGGGAAAGCAATAATGTTTCTTTCTTTTTTTAAACCCTTTATCAAATATTTATTTCCTTTTCTTTCAGGTTATTCTGTTCAGATTATTTAAAGTGTTTAGTTGTTTCATAATTTATGCTTATTCCAAATTTTCAAACCATAAATAGTCATGGACCTCCTTCTCAAAATGACATGTCAAAATTGTTTTAGACAATGGAGAGAAGGTAAAACTTTGGAGTATCTTCTATATGTTAGGTCTTGTGCTGAGTCATTTATATCTTTACATCATATTTCCCTTTTGAAGATAGTTATGATTTTATGAAGAGGTAAATTGGACTCTCCCCAGGAACAAATGTGGAACAATATAATCCTCTGAAGGTTTCATCTATCCTAAGGGAGTCTAAAAGTTCCCTTAAGAAAATTATCAGTGAACTACCCTTTTGTTGCTACTTTGAAGCAACATAGAAGCACTACAGTAGAGAAGTTCGATGCAACTTCTAACAATTCTATGTAGGCATCAAAAAATAAGTTGCAAAGGAGCTCAGTACTCCTCTTAGGAAGAAAGAATAGAATATTTGGTTCATACAAAGTTAAAGAGGATATATGGGTAAATACAATGTGTTAAACTCTTACTATTACATCTCGCAACTTCAAGTACTATTTCCCTTCTCTAGTGTAAAGTCTAGATCAAATGGTAGCCAAATGGATGTCTCCACATCCTTAGATAGCATCAGAACTTTGTATAGATGAACTCGAGCTTAAAACTGCGGAGAAATCATTATGTGATTTTGAGAGAAGAGGGGGCTATGATAAGGTTTTTTTTTTTCCTAAAGCCAGGATTCTTAGAGATAGTCATCCATTTATTGCATCTACTATTTCTTATATCTGTTACATCTACTAATAGAGTCATCAACCAGGCCAGGCTCCTAAAATGACATTGTACAGCAGAAAAGTATTATTTCAGCCCTGAGCTGTCTAACCCATGACCACTTCCTTTCATTCTCTCTGTGCTCCAGTGAAAGGCCATTTTCCCCTGTCAGTCCCTGTGGAGTCAGACATTGCTCCCGTCGCTAGGTTGCTCATCTATGCCATTTTACCTGATGGGGAAGTGGTTGGGGACTCTGCAAAATATGAGGTCAAAAACTGCCTGGCCAACAAGGTGGGTGTTTTATATCATAAATTTTTCAACATTTAAAACTAGAAGTTACTATCACTATCAATTATTTTCTACATGCAAGCACTGGGGCCAAAAGGGTTAAATGAATTCCCCAGAGATTTTCAGCAAGGTAATGACAGATCACACTAAGAAGCCATGTCAAGAGATAAATAAATATCGTATATTAACACATATATGTGAAATCTAGAAATATGGTACAGATAAACCTATTTGGGAATAGAGGGCAGGAACAGGGACACAGACATAGAGAACAGACATGTGGACAAGGAGTGGGGAAGGGAGGGTGGGATGAACTGGGAGATTGGGATTGACATATAAACACTACCGTGTGTAAAACAGATAGCTGGTGAGAACCTGCTGTATAGCACAGGGAGCTCAGCTCCGTGCTCTGTGGTGACCTAGATGGGTGGGATGGGTGGGGGGGGGCCCGTAGGAGGGAGGTTCAAGAGGGAGGAGATATATGTATACATATGGCCGATTCACTTCGTTGTACAGCGGAAACTAACACAACATTGTAAAGCAACTATACCCCAATTTAAGAAAAAAAAAAAGAAGCCACCCATGTCACTTGACTCCTACTGCAAAATTCTCATGCATTGTCTCTTACCATATGATACAGTTCAGAGTACCTTGTTCCCTTCTCTTATGATGAAATGTTGGGAAACATGTAACCAAGTTTATAAGACTACAAAAGGGCCAAAAGAAAAATACAAGAGTGTCTAGAACCATTTGCATTCCACCCACAGTTAGTTAATGAACACCTCGCTATGTATCAAAGGTAAAAAATGGCATCTCCAATTTAATAACTTATAAAAACAGATATCATTATAATAGCTCAACTGATGAGAATCAGAGTGACAAAATCGGGAACCAAAGGCCTCAAGGCTTACATGGTGCCAAACATCAACGAAGTCAAACGAAGTGATTATGCATTGAATTTGCGGAGCACCCAGGAAATGCTGGTGAATGCGTGCGTAAATCAGGAAATTTGTTTTTCTGACTTTGTCCCCAATTCCACAGGTGGGTTTGAACTTCAGCCCAGCACAGAGTCTCCCAGCCTCCCACGCTCGCCTGCAAGTCACCGCTTCCCCGCGGTCCCTCTGTGCCCTCCGCGCCGTGGACCAAAGTGTGCTGCTCATGAGTCCCGAGGCTGAGCTCTCTGTGGCCACGGTGAGTTCCGTCAGCCCCAGGGGTCAGGAAGGGTCACATCAGGGACCCAGAGCAAGGAAAAACCCTGAGTGGGATAGCATCTATTACAGTTATACTTATCTAGGAGTTAATAGTTTTGAGCTCTTTCATGTGCACTTTTTTTTGGTGAGGAAGATATTACATATGAATATCAATGTATAAATCATGCACCATCCAAAATCCCTGAAATCCTAGAGCTTTATGAAACCAATAGTAGGAGTTTTCAAACTAGTTTTAATATTTCAAAAAGTCTAACAGAAATGGTACATATACCTGCACTTAGACTGCACAGGCTAAGTGAAATATCAAATTTCTTTTAATAAGAATTGTATCAGTTGAAACACTGCATGCCCAAGATGAACACAATTTCTGAAGGAAGATCTGTATTGTCTCTGATTAATAGAAATTAGGAAAAATTAATTACTATGTGATAAATGACATTAATAAATGAAACCTTTTCAAATACTGGATTAATAGGAAAAATAGCAAAAGGGTATGCTTAGTATAACAACGGGAAACTACTTAATGTGTCCTAATAGTAGTTTGCCCATTACTTCAAATTTTCAATGAGGCCAATTGGAATGACCTCTTACTGAAGTTTTTTTCACTATCAAAATTTTATAAAGGGAAAGTTACATTTTTACTTCCCTACAAGAGAAACTTATAAGAAAAGATCTCTTATTTTTTGGTCCTTCCAATAGTATTTAATTAAAAATATTAGAATACTTCTAAAGGAGATATTAAGTGCATAGTGGAAGCAAGGGAATATGTTGTACAATAACATTAATGTTTTATGTTTGTATAACATAATTTTATAGTTCTCAAAGTTTTTTTCAATTATAACAATCCTAGTGGATAGATAAGGCAGAAAATTCTATTAGTTTGTTAATAATAAAGCAGAAGCTTTCATGTATCTAGGAGTAAACCTGGGTTAGAACAAGGGTTCCTCTCAGTCTTTGATAATGTTTCACTAATGAAACGCTTGCACCTAGTAGCATAAGTCACTCATTCAACACATATTTATTTAGCGCCTACTGTGTTCTGGGTGTGCCCTAAATTCTGGGGATCTCATAGTGAACTACTAGAAAGAAAAAAATCCGTGCACTCATGGAACTTAATAGGTGAGACAGACAATAATTCTGTGATATGCTTTGGAGAAAAATAAAGCAGAGGGAGGAGCTGGAGAATGCTAAGAAGGAGCTGCCTTTGAGAAAGTGCTTCATTTCATTGTGCTACTCACTTTGCTAATCTATTCTTATCAAACAATTTTGAAGTCCTATAAATGTAAAACACCTACAGGATTTTTATGTTTGTCTTATTCTTCCTGTTGAAGTGAATTTGAAAGTATCATTTTCAGTGTTCTACAGTTAAAGTTTTATGTATTTTATAAAGATATGGAGCATTTAGTTCCCATGAGTAATACTAAGAAAATACTGTCCTGACCTATACAGAGGATACATGCTTATCCATGTGCCTGTTTAGAACATGTTGTCCATTTACTTTGTTAAACACAGTTGGTTGCTAACCACCAGATAGAGATGAAACTATTACCTAATTCTGTCATCCTGAAGCGTTGCACAATGTCTCAAATATAGCAAACCTCAATGTCTCTTAATTAAGTTTTATTTCATTCCAGCAGAGTCTAGGGTTTGCCTCTGAATTGCGTAACAAAAGATTATGATCCTGAGTACTTAGATAGGAATGTTTTAATTGTTTATTTCCCTAAAATTGTTAAACGTTTTCAAAATCATCTTCTCTGTAAATTATCTAGGCAATGGAGCCACTCAAAGAAAGTCTGGTAGTGATTATTCTTTTCTTTTCTCCCTGCACTTAAGAAAAATAAGCCACAAGTAAGTTTGCCCTTTTGCCCTTTGCATTTGTACAGGTTTATAACCTGCTACCAGTAAAGGACCTCAACGGTTTCCCTGACCGTTTAAATCAACAGAAGGAAGACAATGAAGACTGCATCAGTCACCAAAGTATCTATATCAATGGGATCACGTATTCCCCAGTATCAAATACAAATGAAAAAGATATGTATAGCTTCCTAAAGGTAAGTCCGTTATATTGCTGATGGTCAGTTCTTAAGGTTCACAAAATATTACATATGGAAAAAATATTTATTTTAATGCTTCCATATTATAGTTGAGGGTAATGGGACATAGAGAGGTCAAGTGACTTCTCCAAGGTCACTAATAGTAGCAGATCTACTAATAACAACAGAGCCAGGACTGGAACTTTTGGGATTATTAAGCAAGTTTTTTTTTCTTCATTTATAAATATTACACGTGTAAAATAATTACTGTTGAAAAAGGTTTAAAAACAGAATGAAATTATCTCTATAAGTATATCAATTTCCTTTCTACTCACGTGAACATTAAAAGTTTAATATTAGGGAGGGCATATCTGTATGTGTATGGCTGATTCATTCTGTTGTGCAGTGGAGGCTAACACAACATTGCAAAGCAACCATACTCCAATTAAAGTTTTTTAAAAATGGTCAAATATCAGTAATTTCATATGGTTCTACCTGATTAGAATCATTAGACCGCTGAAAAACTGTAATATTTACACATCAAGTGAAACAATGCAAGCCTTTGTATTCCAAAGAAAAAAGTCTTTGCAGGAGAGAATGACCTCAGCTACTCTGAAATGTGCTTAAACCACACATACTCAGCACCAGGGCTTATGGCGCTAGCTTCCCATGTTTAAGGATGCTAGTGGTGAGGCTCAAAAGTTGGATTCTGACTGAGCTTCCTCAGTGCACAGTAAAGACGGGTGTTAGAGTAACAGTTACAGGTAACGCTGGGGTGACAAGAGGCAGGGACACTGTTTGAAAGAAACAACTTCCAAATCCAAAAGCACAAAAAAGATTAATATTAAGCTAGTTGGATTGTTTGTTAAATTCAATGAAAAGAAGTATGTGTATATACATATTTTATGATATTTGTGTACTGATTAGGTGATGATTTCCTTTACAGGATATGGGCTTAAAGGTATTCACCAACTCAAAGATTCATAAACCCAAAATATGTCCACAGCCTCAACAATATCAAATACATTCATCTCAAAGACTGTTATCTTCTCCAGGTAAGAAATTAAGAAAAATTAATTGCCTAATATATTGAACCAAATAAAATAATTCCTTAAAAAAGATAAAATGTGACGAAATTAATCAAAAAGGACTTGTGATTTCAGACATAGAAAACAGACTTGTGGTTGCCAAGGGGGAGGGAAGAGTGGGGAAGGGATGGACTGGGAGTTTGGGATTGGTAGATGCAAACTATTACATTTAGAATGAATAAACAACAAGGTCCTACTGTATAGCACAGGAAACTATATCCAATCTCCTGAGATAAACCATAATGGAAAAGAATATAAAAAAGAATGTATATATGTGTATAACTGAGTCACTTTGCTGTACAGCAGAAATTAACACAACATTGTAAATCAACTCTACTTCAATTTAAAAAAAAAGAACTAGTGATTTAGATATATTAAGGTTCTTGCTCAAGGTCACATAGTGATACAAATCAAAAAATTCTGTTTGTGTCCAGCTCCCACGTATGCAGCTGGAAAGAACACAAGGCAGGCTGTAAAAAGCGTTATAAGACAGGTGCAGATATGAAGAATAAAAGAAAGGATTGATTCTGATTGAGGAAGCAAGAAGTCATTTATATAGAATCTGCTTCTAGTAAATGGAGATGTGTGAGTTTTAAAAGGGAAGGGAAAGTTTCCAGGCATAGGATAATGTAAACAGAAACAGAAATGTTCACAAATTGGGACTATATTCTCACCAGTCAAGAAAAGAGGCTCTTTAACTTCCCCAAAACATCAGCTAATACCCATATTGAAATCACACTCACTTGTCAACGATATGGGCTACTTCTCTGATGAATCATATAGTAATCAATCATTTATTCATTTATGGTCTAATACTGTCAAATCATGGTTGAATATAGGTTGAGTACAAACAAAAGAGTTTGTCAAAAATCAAGGCAAACATTCAATGAGAATCAAATGGCTATACGGAATTTAAATAAAGATCATTGTATATTTTTATTAGTATTTATAAATTATATCCTTTAATCCTTGATCAATAAGATTTGTAGTAAATTTATGTATGAACAAGTGTATAGATGCACAAGATTTGTCCCAGTGACAAATCTTATCTCTTGTGTCTTATCTTCTGACACATTTGGGAATAAAGGGTCACATTTGGGAATAAAGAGCTTTTTAAATTCTTGATTCTCTCACTCCTACAAACGGTTTCTCAAAGCCACTGTCAAAATGTCTGGGTACGGTTTTTCTTTGCTCCCGCAGAGGTGCAGACCAAATCCTGACCTCAAGTCACAGCACTCACCACTTAGTACAGTGCGCAGGAGCTGCAGAGCCTCCTTTCTGCCTCTAGGTCTCTTTCACAGGCAATCCAAGACTCGTTCTGCCTCTAGGTCTCACTGTTCTCTGATTGTGATTCTCTTCCCCCAGCTCACTCCTAGCTTACCGTAATGCTTCAGAATTCATCTAAAAATACCACCTCTTCCAAGAAGCTTTCCCTTAATACCCAAGTGTCCTCTCCTGGTTCCTATCACGCTATTTCTTTTGTAGCACTTACTACAATCTCTCATAAGCCTTATCTTTACATTTATTGTTTCTGTCTCCTCCGCAGTCGTAGCTGAAATGGGAAGAAGTCATGAACTTATGCATATAATACGTATTTCAGAGCCTCCCACAGAGACTGTGCGAAAGTACTTCCCTGAGACATGGATCTGGGATTTGGTGGCAGTAGAGTAAGTAACTTCTTTCATATATAAGATGCAACAATATAGATTCCTCACAATTTTCAATTTTTAGCTAGTTTTTCAATATCCAAGTATATCTTTTGGACACATTGCTGTGTTCAGGAGAGGTTTAGTATAATACTTCTGTTATGACGTCTCACTAATCTAATTGTATCAGAAATTTTGCACAAATGTCATTCTAAGATTTCCAGAAAATGAGCATAAGGACTAAATATAACCAAGCACTGCACAGATTAACACCTATAAGAGATCCTTCATTGCTCGGCAGTCCTGAGTTAAGCACAGTGTCAGTCAAGCCAGCTCTACACAGTAGTAGTAGAATTTAAAATTATAAACCTTCCCTCAGTAGAACGGTATTTTAGAGAAAAAAATTTAATAACAATCTAAAACTACATATTTATCACTATATTGTCTATAACAGATTATACTACAACTACATGTCTAAGGAGAGACTGATATAGACTAGAATTGAAAACAGAGTTGGAAAAAAGGGACTTATACATTCCCATTTCAAGCCTTGATTATACTCTCCATTATTGGTATTTCTACTAAGTGCATTCAAGTCATAACAATAGAATCATTTATATAGGGGTACTCTTCCTAGAAAGGATTTACAGGCATACCTCAGAGATATTACAGGTTCAGTTCCAGACACTCCAATAAAGCGAATATCACAATAAAGTGAGTCACATGAATTTTTTGGTTTCCCAGGGCATATAAAAGTTATGTTTACACTATTCTGTAGTCTATTAAGTGTATAATAGCATTATGTCTTTAAAAATGTGTATACTTTAATCAAAAATACTTTATTGCTATAAAATGCTAACCTTCATCTAAGCCTTCAGCAAGTCATAATTTTTTTGCTGGTGGAAGGTCTTGACTTGATGTTGATGGCTGCTCACTGATCAGGATGGTGGCTGCTGAAGGTTGGGATGGGGCTGTTCCTTAAAACAAGAGAGCAATGAAGTGTGCCACGTCAATTGACTCTTCCTTTCACAAACGATTTCTCTGTAACATGCAGTGGTGTTTGATAGCATTTTACCCACAGTAGAACTTCTTTCAGAATTGGAGGCAATCCTCTCAAACTCTGCCACTGCTTTGGCAACGAAGTTTTTGTAATATTCTAAATCCTTTGTTGTCATTTCAACAACCTTCACAGCATCTTCCACAGGAGTAGCTTCCATCTCAAGAAACCACTTTCTTTGCTCATCCATAAGAAGCAACTCCTTATCCATTCAAGTTTTAACAGGAGACGGCAGCAATTCAGTCACATCTTCAGGCTCCACTTCTAATTCTGGTTCTCTTGCTGTTTCCACCACATCTGTGGTTACTTCCTCCACTTAAGTCTTAACCCCTCAGAGTCATCCATGAGGGTTGGAATCTACTTCTTTCAAACTCCTGTTAATGTTAATATTCTGACCTCTTCCTATGAATCAAGAATGTTCTTAATGGCATCTAGAATGGTGAATCCTTTCCAGAAGGTTTTCAATTGACTTTGCCCAGATCCATCAGAGGAATGACCATATACAGCAGCTATAGCCTTACAAAATGTATTTCTTAAAGAATAAGACTTGAAAGTCAAAATTACTCCTTGATCCATGAGCTTCAGAATGGCTATTGTGTTAGTAGGCATGAAGACGACATCAATCTCATTGTGCATCTCCATCAGAGCTCTCGGGAGACCAGGTGCATTGTCAATGAGCAGCAGTATTTTGAAAGGAATCTTTTTTTCCTAAGCAGTAGTTCTCAACAATGGGCTTACAATATTCAGTCAACCATGTTGTAAACAGATGTGCTGTCATACAGGCTTTGTTGTTCCATTTATAGAGCCCAGGCAGAGTAGATTTAGCATAATTCTGAAGGCCCAAGATTTTCAGAATGATAAATGAGCACTGGCTTCAACTTCAAGTCTCCAGCTGCATTAGCCCCTAACTAGATAGCCTGCCCGTCCTTTGAAGCTTTGAAGTCAGACATTAACTCCTCCTCTCCAGCTATGAAAGCCCTAGATGGCATCTTCTTCCAACATAAGGCTGTTTCATCTACATTTAACATCTGTTATTTAGTGCAGTCACCTTCACTAATTATCTTCTGGATAATTTGCTGCAGCTTCTACATCAGCACTTACTACTTCACCTTGAGCTTTTATGTTACAGAGATGGCTTCTTTCCTTAAGCCTTATGAACCATTCTCTGCTAGCTTCAAACTCTTTTTCTGCAGCTTCTTCACCTCTCTCATCCTGCACAGAATTGAAGAGAGTTATGGCCTTGCTCTGGATTAGGCTTTGGCTTCAGCGGGTATTGTGGCTGGTTGGATCTTCTATCCAGACCACTCAAATTTTCTCCATATCGGCAATGAGGCTGTTATGCTAACTTATCATTCAAGTGTTTACTCAGGTATCACTTTTAATTTCCTTCAAGGACTTTCCTTTGCATTCATAACTTGGCTAACTGTTTGGTGCAAGAGGCCTAGCTTCCAGCCTACCTCAGCTTTCAACATGCCTTTACCACAAAGCTTAATAATTTCTAACTTTTGATTTAAAGTGAGAAGTGTGCAATTCTTCCTTCCACTTGAATGCTCAGACGCCATCGTAGGGTTGTTAACTGGCCTCATTTCAATATTGTTGTGTCTCAGGGACTAGGGAAGCTCAAGAAGACGAAGAGGGACAGGGGAATGGCTGGTCGGTGGAGCAGTCAGAACACACACAACATTTATCTATTAAGTTTGCCATCTTATATGGGTGCAGTTCATGGCACCCCAACACAATTACAATAGTAACATCAAAGATTGCTGATCACAGATCATCGTAACAAATATAATAATAATTTAAAAGTTTGAAATATTGAGAGAATTACCAAAATGTGACACAGAGAGATAAGGCAAGCAAATGCTGTTAGAAAAATGACACCAATAGGCTTGCTTGACGCAGTGTTGCCACAAACCTTTAATTTGTTTAAAAAAGAAAACACAGTATCTGTAAAGCACAATAAAGCAAAGTGCAAGAAAATGAGGCATGCCTGTATTTAACTGCTTACTTTTTGTTCTGCACATTGCCATCCTCCCCAGCTCCTCGGGTGTGGCTGAAGTAGGAGTAATAGTCCCCGATACCATCACTGAGTGGAAGGCAGGGGCCCTCTGCTTGTCCAGTGACACTGGACTTGGTCTCTCTCCGACTGCCTCTCTCCGAGCCTTCCAGCCCTTCTTTGTGGATCTCACAATGCCCTACTCTGTGATCCGCGGAGAAGCCTTCACACTCAAGGCCACTGTGTTAAACTACCTTCCCAAATGCATCCGGGTAAGGACTTCTCTTTATTAACCTGAACACAAGGTAACAGTCAAGTAAATTAAAAACCGCATTCGTGGGAATACTGACAAACTCCTGTGTATAAGATGGGCTCACCAGGAGATAATACTGTCAGAGATACTCATATGTTAGATGACTATGGTTGCTGATACCTCCAAATACCAAATGACAACTTAAAACAAGGTTCTGACCCTTATCATAACCCTTTAAAGTTAGGAAGACTGTGTAACATGAAGATTTCTGACATGAACAACAAAAACCAGTATGCTGATTCTCATGTCTTATACTCTCCAAGGTTTCAACCTCTACATTCCCATATATTTAACTTTTCTTATATGACGAACTGCATTAAACTTAACTTTTAAAGTTATTTATGTGCATCTTACCATCATTGTTTATAAATCTTGTGTACTCTGCTGGGAGAGCTGAGGGTACGGTCAAGATCCTAAGCCAAAGGAGTGGAGCTTCCACAGGCAACAAACATACCATCATGACTTCTCCTCTCCTCTGCTCCTACCACGTGAAAGAACAGACGATCCCCAAATACTAATGTTTAGATGTCAGATCCACTTATAAGATGCTCAGTCTTCATTTATATTATCTTCAATATTAGGCAACCTGGAATCTACCCAATCCCTCAATGTGCTTTATTTCAAGCCATTCTTCCTTTGGCCCCCTTTCTCTCTGGTCTATTTGTCTCTTTGTCTCGTGCATGGTTTCAGGTCAATGTGCACCTAGAAGCCTCTCCTGCATTCCTAGCTGTCCCAGGAGAGAAGGAACAAGAGACTCAGTGCATCTGTGGGAATGGCCGGCAAACCGTGTCCTGGGCAGTAACCCCAAAGTCATTAGGTGAGAGACAGCCTCCTAGAGGCAGTTCTCTACTCAACGACTGTGTGTGTCTGTCTATGGGATCCTCATATCCAGGCAAAGACGCCCCCACCCCCCACCAAATGGTAGAAGTTTTTTCTTTGTCTTTCATTCTAGGATGTCTAGAAGGATATACCCCCTTCCCTCACCTCCGGGTCCACCTTGGATTCTCAGTATCATTAGCCTCTAGTCTATGCTGCTTCCATTCCTGCTCCTATGTTTTTATAAAACAAAAAAATAAGGTCACAAAGCATTAAACATTTATAAATCTTGGGGTTTGGAGGCATGGAGGAAGAGAGAGATGGTGCTCATCTCTACTGGCCCCTTTTTCCAGGGAATGTGAATTTCACAGTGAGTGCAGAGGCACTGGAGTCTCAAGGGCTGTGTGGGACCGAGGTGGCTATGGTCCCTGAACATGGAAGGAAAGACACGGTCATCAAGCCCCTGTTGGTGGAAGTAAGTAAGCCTGCCCATTTGATAAGTCACAGTGAGTCAAGAAAAACAATGGTGAATCCAGCTGGGGTTCCAACTTTTAGGTAAGAAGGGCTAAAAAATAGATATATGAAAAGAAGAAATATATATATGGTCATGGGATATTTCACAATATGAGTCTCTCTCTGTGTGTCTCTCTGTCTCTCTCTCTTGATTTTACTTTGTAATTTTCTCCTCCCTTTCTCATCTATCAACCTGTCGCCTTCATATTACTTACACTTATAGAATTTGCTTCTATAATATATGTGAAAATCAGTTCCAATTCTTCTCTTCATCAAGAAACCTGTAGTTCCCCTATTAACACACATGTCCTGAAAGTCACTCCATTCTCACTTCTAACTTTTCTTTCTTTCCACCTAAAGCCTGAAGGACTAGAGAAGGAAGAAACATTCAACTCCCTGCTTTGTCCATCAGGTGAGACTCAGTCATCATAATTAAAACAACATTGACTAGAATATAATAGTTGAAGTTCAAAGTATTTTATATATACCATTCCTACACTTTCCCTATGAGGTAAGTAAGACCTGAAGAACCATCAACCCATTTTGTAAGTGAGGAAACTGGTTTTTAGAGAGGCCAAGTAATTTGATCAACTGAATATCCGTATCCCAGGAATTCTGAGTCTTTATTTCTTAAGCACCTGTGCAAACATCAAATTGTCCTTCTGACCAGTGTATGATGTGGTTATAGGTAGAAAGTGGGTAGATTCAAAATGAATACTGCCAAAGGGGATATTTCCTTGGATATTTAGTAATACCACACATGGGTAGCTGAATTCAGGCCCCTTCAACACTGAGTTTTGCATAGCTAACCGCACTGGATAATGAGACTATGCTATTTCCAGAAGAAAAGGTTGCCATAGCCTTTACCATTTGTCATGTCAATATTTGTTTGGTGCCAATCCTATACCTAGTATCCTACCAGTCATTGGGAAGGGACTAAAGAAGCTTACAATAAAAGATACAGCTTTATTTTTGTGGAGAATTTCCTAAACAAAAACATTTATAGAAATTTAGTACACTAAGAAATTTATCAACACAATGTGTTCTCATCTCAGACCAATGTCTAATCAACATCATGTGTTCCTTACCTTTCTGTACCTACTAATTTCTGTTTATTATCTTTTTTGTCATGTAAATACTTAAAATATATAAAATGTATTCTAAAAACATAATTGCCTTATTATTTAGCCTTATTTCTACATTTAAGTGAATTTAGTCCTTACTACCAAATCCATATATGTCATCTGTTTTCTTACAAAACTTTTTTTGAAGGTAAGAGAAGTTTTTGACATACAGATAATACATACATAATTAATATAACTATGTATGTATTTAACACATAATTATATTATGTATTTAACTACATGATTAAATTTAATTATATAACTATCAGTAATTAATATAATTGATAATACATAATTAATGTATACAACTTAATGAGTTTGGAGATAAGTATACACCTGTGAAACTGTCAGCACGATCCATACCATAAGCCTATCCATCACTTCCAAAGGTTTCCTCCCACTCTCTCATTATTATATTTTTGTAATATATGATCTATCCTATTAGCAAATGTTTAGATTTACAATACAGTATTGTTAACTGTGGGCACTATGCTTTATAATAGACCTCTTGAATTTATTCATCTTGCATAACTGATAGTTTGTACCCTTTCACAAAAGTTTTATTATTAATCTTATGAGGACAGGATGCAGTATAATGATAAATACTACATTTTTCTTTTTTCATCTTCATGTAATTCACTAATATTAAAATGCCAGCAAATGTATGCTTATCAGCAGCAATTAATTTATTTTCACTGAGTCAAATACTGTTCATCTTCACCCGTAGCCCCATGTCTAGTGCTTCCATTAAAAATACTGTCTTCATATCTGGTGAAATTTGATGGAGGTAAAGACCGAGCATTATGGTAGAATTCAGGAACTTTTTGAAGATTTTTCCTTTGCTTATATATACATAGCGGGGTTTTTGCCTACAACTGTTGTGTAAGGAGGCTGGGAATGGACATGAAATATATCACCTTGTGATAACAATCTTGTGTTAGCCATAGGATGATTACAACAGAATCACAACATCGCAGGTATTTGTCAGTTTGTAGCCTTCTTTTGGAATGCAACTCCACATACAAGGAGGTTGGGGAAGGAAAAGTTCTAGAAATCTCAGAATCCCATTCATATATGTTGAAGGTATTTTTTAAAACTGGAATATTAAAAGAGGGACAACTTTCCAGAAGAAGTTTAGGTACAAGGCATAGTTCTGGCTTCTGGGTCTTGGAACTCTTCAGGAAGATATACAGCAGAAATCATCTTCATTGTGGCTGATTTGTTTCTTTCTCTAGGTGCTGAGGTGTCTGAAAAATTATCTCTGAAGCTGCCACCAAATGTGGTAGAAGAATCTGCCCGAGCCTCCTTCTCAGTTTTGGGTGAGTCTCCAGCCCTAGGGGACTACTGTACTATATTAGACAATGTCTACTATATTTTTTCCATAAATACTTTCTCAAAATAACAGCTATACTTTTAACTTCTTTCTTCTTTGGACTTATTTATTGCTTCCAATCATACTTCTGTTCCTTGAAGACACCCTTCCTAAAATTCCTCGTTTCTTTAGCTCAGCTAATTATTCATCTCTTCTTAATGATTCTGATAGATTATAATCTATAAGCTTTATGACTTCCCATCTCTCCCATTTCCTAGGAGACATATTAGGCTCTGCCATGCGAAATACACAAAATCTCCTCCAAATGCCCTATGGCTGTGGAGAACAGAATATGGTCCTCTTCGCTCCTAACATCTACGTTCTGGATTATCTAAATAAAACACAGCAACTGACTGCAGAGATCAAGTCCAAGGCCATTCGCTACCTCAACACTGGTGAGTCACTGAATAAGGGAGTGAAAATTTCACAGTGCAATTTTAACAATAGGTTGGAATCCCCAATAGGCTTGAGTTACTTATCAATTCTATGATATGTAAATTTATCATACAATGATAGTTACAATATTAAGAATACTATGACAGTTGATTTCATGGTACCTATCCAGTGTTCAACCTCCAATAAAATGTTTAGGACTCAGAACCATCTAACATATTGCAGCAAAATTTAGGAACTATCACAAGATGCCAAGGCATTTTGTTTATTTCTCTGGCTACAGAATGTACAACCCGTCATGTTGCTTCATTAACCTTCCATTCCAGGTTACCAGAGACAGCTGCTCTACAGGCACTATCATGGCTCTTATAGCACCTTTGGGGAGCAACATGGCAACAATGAGGGTAATACCTGGTAAGGGAAAGACAATTTTCTGAGCTCCTATTTTTGTGTCAGGTCTTTTACATATATTATCAAAATTATATTCCCAGGAAGCCTATCAGATATGTATTATTAAGGCTATAGTTGGTTATACTAGATAAGTACACCAAAACTAGCAAGGTAACAAGCAAAAAAGCTGAGATTCAAATACACGTATGTTAGATTTGTCCCCAGAATTCATCCTGTTCATAATACACCAAGGTATTCCTTCTGAAATCGCTATTATTTTTTTCTAAAATAGCCCCCATAACCATGATTTTTTTAATGAGATAGCCAGCAAACATATCATATAACTTCTAGATAAACCATGTTCACTTCAGTTTATGTTTTTAGATCATATTCATCTTAATCACTAATGAATTCAATAATAGGAGGAAAGAAATGAGATGGAGCCAGTGATATGAAACACTGTTTTAAAATCCCTAAGGCAAAGCAATGTCAGAAGTTACTGCATGTAAGAGCTGTGTATGAGAAGATTCTGCCATCTACAGAAGAAAATCGCTAAAGAAAAGATTTAAAGCCTTACTCAAATAAAGTAAAAAAATAAGTAACATTAGTACAGTTGACCCTTGAAACACATGGGGGTTAGGGGCACTGACCTTCAGCAGTAGCAAATTCACGTATCATTTTACAGTCGGCCCTCGGTATCCCCAGTTGTGCATCCACGGATTCAACCAACTGGGGATCATGTAGTATTGTAGTAAATATTTAGCAAAACAAAAATCCATGTGTAAGTGAACCCATGCAGTTCAAACCATGTCGTTCAAGGGTCAGCTGTACGAGAGCTAGCAGATTCATCAAGTAAAGGCAATGGGAGCTCTAAGTAAAGAATTCCTGTTAGATGACTCACGTCAGTGTGTCCTATGAAGCCTGTTGCTGTGATGTGGGTATAAAACCATTGTAACAACATAAATGTGATCATCACTTCCTCCCCTTCAGGCTCACAGCCTTTGTACTGAAGAGTTTTGCCCAGGCTCGAACCTATATCTTCATTGATGAAGCACATATTACCGAAGCTCTCACCTGGCTCGCCCAAAAGCAGAGGGACAGTGGCTGTTTCAGGAGTTCTGGGTCACTGCTCAACAATGCCATTAAGGTGAAGTGTTCTCGGAGCTAGTGTTGATCTGTCCATTACACTGTCTACAAGGAAGAGGAGAGGATGTGATAACATAATTCCTTAAGGGAGGTATCAGAAGAAAATAAAACCTGGATAGCACCAAGAAAGAGGGGATGGAACTTAGAGTGACTGTGATACTTTGCTTCATGGGGACATATATGGGTAAGGACAAATTCCATGACAGCAGAATACAAGGAGCTGATTAAGAGCATTCTCAAAAGTTATTGGGAGTTTTAAAATTACTGATTCATATTCAGTACTGATAATTGATCTGTTCATATTTTCTGTTTCTTCCTGGTTCAGTCTTGGGAGATTATACCTTTCTAAGGATTTGTCCATTTCTAGATCGTCTATTTTATTGGCCTATAGTTGCTGGTAGTAGTCTCTTATGACCCTTTGTATTTCTGTGGTGTCAGTTGTAACTTCTTTTTTCATTTCTGATTTTATTGATTTGAGCCCTCTCCCTTTTTTTTCTTGATGAGTCTGGCTAAAGGTTTATCAGTTTTGTTTATCTTTTCAAAGAACCAGCTTTTAGTTTCACTGATCTTTTCTATTTTTTTAAGTTTCTATTTTATTTATGTCTTCTCTGATCTTTATGATTTCTTTCCTTCCACTAAGTTTGGGTTTTGTTTGTTCTTCTTTCTCTAGTTGCCTTAGGCATAAGGTTAGGTTGTTTATTTGAGATTTTTCTGGTTTCCCGAGGTAAGCTTGTATCGCTATAAATGTCCCTCAAATTATTCAAATCTGTCTCTCTCTCATATTTACAGGGTGGAGTGGACGATGAAGTGACCCTCTCTGCCTATATCACCATTGCCCTTCTGGAGATTCCTCTCCCTGTCACTGTAGGTGCCCTTGCTGAAGCCTCGTTCTAGATGCAATGAAACTGCTGACCTGATGTCTGAAACAACACCCCACTAAAAACCAGTTGTCGGCATTCCTTCTATGCAATGTCAATGCTTCCCAGATCAGTAGAGAATTTACTCAGTCCATTAAGAAAGATTTACACTTCCCCAGTGATGACCCTAGTCTATTTTTCCCCTAGCAACCCCACTACCACCATCACCACACATGCAGAATGAATTCTAAAGATATGGCCTATATTCCTGCCTTATGAATGTGAGACTAACAGATTAAAAAAAACAATACTATTCTCCCTATCCGTAAGAATGAGGCTAGAAAGACAAATGCTTTCCAACAACTTCCTGACCTCTGTGCTGTGGTCTGTGTTTACCCGGGAGCACTAGCCCCCCTGTTCACACAGCTCGCTCCCTTCTTGCTCTGCCTTCCCAGCACCCTGTCGTCCGCAATGCCCTGTTCTGCCTGGAGTCAGCCTGGAAGTCAGCCAAGGAAGGATCCCGAGGCAGCCACGTCTACACCAAGGCACTGTTGGCCTATGCCTTTGCCCTGGCAGGTAACCAGGAAAAGAGGAGAGAAGTACTCAAGTCACTTGACGAGGAAGCCGTAAAGGAAGGTGAGAGCACACCCGGGATCTTTCTCCCATCCCACAGTCTCTGGATCAAGGATTCCATATCAAAAATACCCCCATGACTACCTCTCAGGACCCCTTTCCCCTCTCTTCTTTTGTCTATGTCATTATGGACTCAAGGATTTCTTACTCAAGTCACACATCCAAAGATAAGAGGCAATGTGCTGTATATATACAAAAAAGGCATAAAGAATAATAAGCAAACACCTTTAATACTTCCCTTCCAGCTTAAGAAACAAAATATTACCAATGCTGGAAAAATCCCTTGTGTACCATTCCTACCTGCAAAAGTAATCGTTATCCTGAATTTGTCATTACAAACTCCATGGATTTATCTTTTTACTGCATATGTATCCCTAAATAATATTCAGAATGTTTACATTTTTCATCTTTAGATAAGAAGTATCATCCTTCTGAGTATTTCTGCTTGATCCTTGTCTGTCTGTCTGCCTTTTGTTTTTTAAGTTCAACATTAGGCAGGCTGATAGGAGTCTCCTGTATGGGTATGTTAATTTTCACTGCTGCATGATACATTCCAATATATTAAAAAGGCCATAATTTACTTAGAGAGTCTCTCCTCGTGGATCTTTTCTTGTTTCTTATTTACTTCTATTGCAAACCATGCTGCAATGAATACTCATACACCCATCTCCTTGAGGGGGTGTGTGAGTTTCTCTAACTTGTACTTAGAAAGCGTAACTGCTGATTAGCGGGCTAAACACATCTTCCCCTTTGCTGGATATCATCAGATTACTCTCCAAAGAGCTGTTTTCTTCCCACAGCAGTGTAAATCCATTCCCGCTATTTCACACCCTGTCAGCCTTTGCTATTTTGAGGATTACTCTATTTTTTTTTAATCTAATGAGTGTAAACCCCATTATCTCATGTGATCTATGATCCTCATAAGAAACCTCGGAGGACAGGCTTTACAGAAGGTTGAACAAGCCCTAGATAGGGTCTGGATAACATCAGATGTCGGAAATTACCACAACCAGTCAGAGAACTTGCTCTGCCATTTCTCTCTTCCACCAACGCAAACACCGCAACCATTTGAAAAACTAGATGGCACAGCTTCTGACTCCTTAGCCCAGATGAAACAAGCCTCGTTCAGCTGTCTGTAGGCGAGAAGCCGCCAGATAAGATTTAAGAGATTATCACTGGAAGGCAAACTGCACTTCAGCACTGGCCCTTGTCCTTTTACCTGAAGTTAAATATGAACATGTGGTCACTTGCAAATTTTTTTCTCACCTCCAGATAATTCTGTCCACTGGACACGACCTCAGAAACCCAAGGCACGAGTGGAGCGTTTGTACCAACCCCGGGCTCCCTCTGCTGAAGTGGAGATGACAGCCTATGTGCTCCTCGCTTACCTCACTGCCCAGCCTCCCCTGCCCTCGGAGGACCTAAACCCTGCCACGCGCATCGTGAAGTGGATCTCAAGGCAGCAGAACTCCCAGGGGGGCTTCTCCTCCACCCAGGTCTGTGGTTAGCGAGAGCCTTTTACTTTACCTTCAGGTAGAAAAATGTTTGAACAAGATGCAAACACATACAAGAAGAAAAGAAATGAAGATAAGAATAACTTGAAATGAGAAGAATGTTATTAGTATTCAAGGATGGTGAGAAATAAGAAAAAATGAGAGTCAAAGAGGGCTGAAAAGAAAATGCCAATTCTGCCTCACCCCCATCCCATATTTTTATCACAGGCTCCTATTTCCAGTAACAACTCTACATCCCTAAAGCAATAGTGGGGCACCATGACCCTACACACAATGGCCACAGCAGAACGAATTTAAAAATCCACCATTCTTCTGGAAGTTCTAAGAGTCCTTTCAAGTTGTTCCCAGAAACACTATTCAGAAACCAATCACCTCTCCTTGCAAAGCTCTCCATTTCTAGGTCCACTTTGACTGGCTTCTTTTTTTTTTTTTTTTTGTGGTGTGCGGGCCTCTCACTGTTGTGGCCTCTCCTGTTGCAGAGCACAGGCTCTGGACGCGCAGCCTCAGCGGCCATGGCTCACGGGCCTAGCCACTCCGCGGCATGTGGGATCTTCCCGGACCGGGCCACGAACCCGTGTCCCCTGCATCGACAGGCAGACTCTCAACCACTGCGCCACCAGGGAAGCCCTGACTGGCTTCTTTTAAGGCTGACACATTTCACGCTTCCTCTATCCACCTCTTAATACACAAACATTTGTTCATTGGGAGCATAAAGAACTATCTTTATTCATCCAACCTCCTGAGCCTAACTATATAATCTTATATCTAAAAAAATTCATCAATATAGACAGAGCAGGGAGTTTCATCTCCAGAGAATTCAGAGGTTAGCGTATGCACCCTAAAAGAGAAGCAGAATGTGACAGAAAGACATTCCATCTTTTTTCCACTGTATTTAATCTCTTATTTTTCCATATAAATGGAGAAAATAATTTTGTTAAAAGTTATCATTCGTTTCTTAGAAAATTATTATTTGAAGGATGCCAGGTTCAATGTGGATGAGAATTGAGAATATGACCTGCCCGGTGGAGGGGGATCCAAACTTCTGATGAAAAAGAGAGGACCAAATAAAAATGTCAACAAATCCAGAATATAATTATAATTATTCATTTTTTATTTCCTCTGGAGAAACTGAAGCATGACCCTGATCATGGCTGCAAAGGACCCTGGGTTTTCTCAGGGCACTGACCTCAGCAGCAGAGCAGAGTGTAGCTTGGGCTGAGAGCCAAACTAAACTTTGGTTGGGTGGTGACAGATATGACCACAGTTATCAAGAAAGACATCTTAGGCAAATAGCTAATTCTAATAAATTATTCCCATTCATATATATTCTCCACATTGCATACCTCACATATATTTATAGAGAGAAAAGAATGGATTTTCTGAGAAATAAATTTCTAAAGCATATAGTACAAGGCAGATATGTCAAGGTTATGGTTCTGTCATCTATCTAAGGATGACAATCAATCTTGAAATGAGAACCTCAATATTTAAGCAGTGAGGGAAACAGGAAATAGGAAATCAAAGCCCCTTTTGTGGCAGCTAACATGGGCCTTTGGGTCTTCGAAGGGTTATCATGCCTAAGTGGGTTCCCTCACCTGTCTCTTCCAGGACACTGTGGTGGCTCTCCATGCTTTGTCCAAATATGGAGCAGCCACTTTCACCAGGACTGGGAAGGCTGCACAGGTGACCATCCAATCTTCAGGGACATTTTCCACAAAATTCCGAGTGGACAACAGCAACCTCCTGTTACTACAGCAGGTTTCATTGCCAGAGGTGCCCGGAGAATACAGCATGACAACGACAGGAGAAGGATGTGTTTACCTCCAGGTGAGATTCCAGGGGCAGGTGGGGACAAAAGGTCCAGAGTAACATTGTCACTGAGAAGGCCTAACACAGCAAATGATGGGGCAAATCAAAGAAAGAGTTGAGGAAGTTGGGAGGAATCCTGGGCAAGGGAAAAATCACAGATTTTTGTCTGTTCCACAGACATCTTTGAAATACAATATTCTCCTGAAAAAGGAAGAGTTCCCATTTGCTTTGGAGGTGCAGACTCTGCCCCAAATTTGTGATGGACCCAAAGCTCACACCAGCTTCCAAATCTCACTGAGAGTCAGGTAAGATCTCTGACTGCATCATGCAGTTCTGGGTATAACAACCAATCTTCTTACTGGAACTCCGCATTAAGCAGAGCAGGGTGACAGTGAATGTTGTTCTACCTTTATTGAAAAAGCAACGTGTTCTTGTGTTGACACAATTTCTCAGTGATGGGGCTTACATTGTACATCCCACAACTCCAGGATCTATTAGTGTCTAGTCTCATTATTTACAGCTTATTAATTCCCCTCAATAATAAAGAACCTCTAACCTGAATTCCTGACTTTATTCTAACGTAATTATTCATCCTGATTTCATTCTATTGTAATGAAATCCTATATTATTCTTGCTTTATCTGGGACAGAGGTGGAGACTTCTTGAAAGCGTGAATAGAAGGAAGTAGTGACTCTCTAGTTAGAATTCCTACTGGTAATAATTAAATCTCAGATTATATACAAAATAATCAATTTGGGGGAAAATAACATACATAAGCAGCCATATTCAAATACCTACAGGGCTATCTGTATCTGTCCTCAAGAATATTATAACCTGGTTGGGGATACTATTCAGGAAAAAAGACAAAGTATATGTAACAAATAACTGGGATAGATTAGCAGTCTCATGCCCAGCTAAGCATCACTTACAGAGCTTTCTTAAAATGCAGATCCTCAGAGTTCACACCCATGAAATTCTGATTCATCAGGTCTAGAGTATAGGCCTGGTCTCTGTGGCTTTAACAGGCTCCCCTGAAGATTCTAATGCACAGCCAGTTTTTTAAGCTACTTGGTAGGAAATTTTGGAAGACTTCTGGTACTTTTCAGGGCTGTTGAGTGCTTACTGTGGACATAGAAAAAAAATATTTAATAACACAGAAAATCCTAATTCCTTTCTTCCCTGGATCTTTAGTTACACCGGAAGCCGTCCAGCCTCCAACATGGTGATTGCTGACGTGAAAATGGTATCTGGCTTCATTCCCTTGAAACCAACAGTGAAAATGGTAGGTTTACTATAAGCCCAGGAGACACTATTTTATTTAATATTTTATGTAGCTCTAGACTAAGACAACATTAATATAAAAATACTATTAAATTAACTTCTGTCAAAGACATTACTGTCTCCAAAGGCAGAAATATAATTTAGCACATTTATATGGGGGTTGGTTGGTTTGTTTGTTTTCTCATTTAACTTTGTTTAAATGGGTCTCAAAATTTTATGATGGATTTTTGGTCAAGTTTCCATTAAGGTACTAATAAAAATACTAATTTTAAAAACTAATAACTCAAAACTGCCGCCCACAGAAAACCAAATGATCCATAAAACATTCTCCTTTTCTTCTAGTTTTATGATACATTGTTATCATTAACCAGTCTTTCACTACTAAGTTCAATGGTCAACTCAGAGGGTTTTGAGACTGGGCTTCCACCACTGATCAAACTGGGGTGGCAGGTATTAGGGGTCATATTCATTTAGCCTTCTGAACTATCTGGGCAGACCTGGTGACCTTGCCAGCTCCAGCAGCCTTCCTGTCCACTGCTTTAGGGACACCCACAGCAACGGTCTATCTCTTGTCATGAACAGCACTTTGTTAGGAGCCACATCTACTGGGAAAAAATTGTCAGCAGGCTACTGCTTTAATGGAGCGTAGAACCTTCAGAAGATAAAGTATACGCACGTGAACTAGTGAAAAAAATGAGAAAGATTTATTGACATAAACTAGAACTATTACAGAAGTACAGAGGAAACTGAGATTGCTACAAGTTAGAATAAGCAAAAAAAGTAAAAAAACAAAAACCTCCTTCATGAAGGAATGGAATGTGAATTGAACCTTGAAATATGGGTAATTTCCAAGTTTAGGACATTTAGTTCCCTCTTCTTCAAATAAATCAATTTACACATAGGTCCTGAGTCGTATTAAAGTTAAACCCTGCATCCCAATTTTCTTTCATTTTTAATTCTGCCACATTATTGCCTTTGCTCACAAGAAGCATTTGAAGAAATTTTACCCTCAGGCTTAATTTGGTAATAAACATTCTTCTTTTCTCTGGTTCCCCAGGGTTTTCTTCTGTTTATTAACATTTGTGATGTCTTAATTTTCTTCAGCTTGAAACATCTGACCACGTGAGCCGAACAGAAGTCAGCAACAACCATGTTTTGATTTACCTGGATAAGGTGAGAGCCCTGCCATTCTATCCAAAAAAAATATGGATAATGAGCTACCTGGGAAGTGAATGAAGGCATTTTGGAGACATCACCTCCATGCTAAAAATTTGAGAGTTCTAACATTAGGTCCAGTGAATATTCTCCTCTCCTTCTCTATTTATATTTCATCTGGGACTATGGGAAGAAATGACTTGTTATAATATTGGGATATGAATATTTCTAGGACCCCATAAGCAAGAAATTCTCCACAAAAGGTGCTCATTAGGTGCACAAGTTATTTTGAAGATACATATAAGGAAGTAACCATTGGGATTAGTCAATTATTATATCAATAGCACATCAAAAAGACAAAAGGGGAATATGCTATCAATCTCAGCAAGGACTTAGACCATAAAACAATGAGACCAGTGCACCAATAAACCAATCTGATTTTATAGTTGTGTGTTGTTGCATAGTTTATTCATTCCTATATTGACGGATATTATAGTTTACAAATTTTATGAAACATAGGCTGCAGTGATCCACCTTTTATATTCCTTTTTGAGTCGACACAAGTATTTCTACAAGATAGAGTAGTGAAGCTGTACTGAATCTCTGATACTTAAAAATAAACACAGCTATTCAAACAATAAAAAGCCTGCATCATTCACCCCCTATGAACAGAGCTATGCACTCACATTGATGGGAGTATATGAATAGTTTTAGTTATTTAAGAAACAATTTGGGGAAGTTTTCACCTACTCTGAGAGCTTTTGGCCCAATTTAAGTACCCTGCTAGTTGACAAAAAGTTTTTCCCCAAAATAGATGAATACTTAAATTCACTCAAAGATAGAGGAAAGCTCCCTGGAGAGTCATTTAATTCCCTTTTGCTTTATAGGTGACAAATCAGACCCTGAGCTTGTCCTTCACGGTTATTCAAGACATCCCAGTAAGGGATCTGAAACCAGCCATAGTGAAAGTCTATGATTATTATGAGACAGGTGAGTGAAAGCAAAGTTCACACAGAAATTAAATACCTGATCACAGAAATTTAGATCTGAGGGATGTGTTGGGGCAATTCATTACACTAATCACTCTCATCACTTCATTTTGTCTCTATCAAGTCTGATATAAATATATTATTACTAATACAAAGCACCTGTAAGATATTTAGTTCCCTTTTCTTCAGATAAAATCAACTGTAGGACAATACAAAATTTAAATAAGTATAACATCTGTACTCTTACCCTTCAGGAGTTTAAGGTAAAGGAAAGCATAACATAAAGTATTTGAAAATATAAGACAGAAAGCAGCACATCAAATGAATGATGCTGAGGTTTCTGATGCAATTCTTCTCACAATAAAGATTCTTTCACTGACCTGTAACATAGATGTTCGCTTTCCCTCTCACTTCTCCTGACTACTTTTGTTTTTATTCAGATGAGTTTGCCGTTGCTGAGTACAGTGCTCCTTGCAGCAAAGGTAAGCAATTCATACTCCTTCCAGATGGAGTCAGAATCCCTTTGGCTTGTCCCTCAAATCTTCTGCATAAAATGCTAGCTAAATAGTTCTCACAGACATCATACTGTTCACAGTGCAACTTATTATAGAAAAATACATTTATTGGGAAAGGGTCCCTGATAGTCAGACCTCAGACAGTTCACAGAATTGCATATTAGATAATTTTAAGTAATGGATCTCATTTCCCACTATACTAATTGGATTTCCTCAGGAACCATGCTACCCAGATCTAAAGGAAGGAATATTCACTGTTCTGGAAACCCAAGTCCATCTTAATTTTCTATTCTTTCCACTATCACAGACACTGGAAATGCTTAAAGACCACATCAATGAAAACTGCTTTGCTGGAGTCCCTGTTCCACAGACTCAGGTCTCCATGGGAGAAAAGAGTTTTTATATCTCTGAAGGCTTGTTGAATAAACCTTTTTCTCTAGTCAGCCCATATCACTGTTTACTCATTTATTCAATAAACACTTATTACACTTCCATGTGATTCCCAATAGACTCCTGAGATAAAAATTCACAGCAATCAAGGGCTAAAGGATTTCAAAAAATGAAAAACATTACAGAGGTGGTGGTCACAGTAGGCTTCATTTAGAGGTTGCAGGGAAAAGAAGAAAGTGTTGGATTATGTAGTAGGAGCATGTAAAGTGAGTTTGGTTATAGGATTACCCTAAGAAAAAGCCAAAGAGTGGATTTATGAGAGAATAAAAGGCTGACTTGACAAGGAAAGACTTTCCACATTAAAGGGAAATATGAAATAGAAAGGTGGATATGTCCAACATTGAGAGGCAGCATAATTAATTGGGACTTGATTTGAATTGGAAGTTACGTGACCTCAGAACCAAATCTGCCATTGACCAATACAAGTGATCAGTCAGTTAACCTTGGGTTTCAGATTCAAGAAAGGATGACAGATTGAAAATGCTGAAGAGGTGATTCAAGTAGAAGTGAGTTTTCCTAGAAGAAAGAATATATAGGATTCAAAGCCCAAATAGGACTGTTACATCTTTTTTCTGCAACTTTGAGCCAGAACCAAAGGATGGATACAAACTCAAGGAGGTATTCAGAGGCATTAAGTATTAAAATCATCCATTATGTGGATGGAGGGGCAGAAGCTTCTGGAGTTTGAAGAGAAGGTCCCTGAAAAGTCCTAGAGTCCTAGTCTTCATCTGGTTGAGTCTGACAGAAGCCTGGATGCTATAAACTAAGAACTCTAAAGGACTTGAAGTTCAAGCACCCTTAGCTCTGTCTCCAGGCTAGGCAAAAGTGAAAGATAAATGTTATCACCTTTGTGCTAGATTCTACTCTAAGCACCTCATAGGTATTAATATATCAACTCTATGAAATAGGTATTCTTAAAACAAATGAGGAGAGTGAGGCACAGAGAGGTGTAACTTGCCCTAAGCTACTCAGCTAGTAAAAGGCTGAACCAGAATTCAATACCAAGAAGTCTGGTTTCCAAGTCCACACTCATAACCTCAAACCATGCTGTCTCTCCAGCCCACTTCAGACAAGAAAGTCAAGAAAAAAACATATTTCAGAGCTGAATAAATGTTATAATTAGTATCAATTAAGCATCCATCTGGGGCATGAAATATAAAAAAATTAGGGGTATGACAAAAGGAAATAACAGGATTAAAATAAATTCTATCAGTTCTAGTCCTTTTTTCTTTGTTCATTGCAAATCATGACTGCAAATGTACTTGAAGAGTGCACTTGTTGCAAATCAATCATTGTGTCTCCTTGGACCAAGAAGATTCATTCCAGAAACACTTACTGACTACTTCCTGTATGTCAGGCACTATATTCCATGCTATGATACAGAATTCAATAAAATGGGATTCCTTCCTTAAAGAAATTACACTGCAGAGTAAATGAAAAAGATACATATTTGGCTTATTATAATACTACATGATAAATACTGCAAACTATTTATTACCAAGACGGACTCCAGGCACAGTGACCTTCTCAAGTTTTGACGTACCACATCCAAGTTCTGATATTCTGGTAATTATCAAGCACTCTCTATGAATTCATTTATAATTTGCTTCATTTTTCTTTCATTTGTATTGTAAGATTTTGGACACTATTTTTGTGACCAGGAAGACCTGGACCCGTGCATCCTCTTGAGCCATGAATTTTCACATTGTGTTCTTTACCCTGGGGAAAGCTCTAATTATAATTGAAAATGGATTTGCCACCAGCCTACTGGTATGAGTAGAATTTTAAAGAGTGACATATCTTGACTACATCGAATTTTGTGAACTGAGATTTACTTTCTGTAAAAGGATATGGAGACATGACAGTAAGTGAGATAGAGATGTTCAGGGGTCAGTTTATATAGAGTTTTATATTTTATTTTTAAAAATAATAAGGTGCTATATGCTTGCTTTTTTTTTTTTTTTTTTTTTTTTTTTTTTGGTACGCGGGCCTCTCACTGTTGTGGCCTCTCCCGTTGCAGAGCACAGGCTCCAGACGCGCAGGCTCAGCGGCCATGGCTCATGGGCTCAGCCGCTCCGCGGCATGTGGGATCATCCCGGACCGGGGCATGAACCCGCGTCCCCTGCATTGGCAGGCGGACTCTCAACCACTGCGCCACCAGGGAAGCCCTATATGCTTGCATTTTCTCACATCTGCCTCATCACCAAACTCATCCTTCCCCACCTTGAGTGAGTTGGTCAGAGGCAACCCCGTGCCTCAGGGAAATTGGGTGGTTATGGCAGGAATTCAAAGTGAAAGAAATAGAATACTTGATTCACCTTGCAAGAATAAATGACTTTTATATTTATTTAAACCCCACTGATAAATCAAAAGTTAATCCTGGAAGATTAGAGTATGACAGTTTACTGTATGAAAGAGGTCACAAGAATTCAGAATATGTTAGGAAACATCTAAATGATGGCAAAATATGTGGCTGGAAACAGAATGAGGAAGCACTCTATGTATCATTAAAGAAATATCCCAGGATTATACTGTTAAGAGAAAACAGTAGAGCTAAGAACGGGATACATATTATGGACTCATATTATAAAAAAAGGGTGGGAGAGGAAATGACATGTCCTTTTTTTTTTGGAATTAAATAAACTAAGACAAGAATGATACCCACCAGAAAAAAAAAAAAAGCTACTAAAAAAGTATTTACCTTCCTACAGAAACAGTATAAAGTAAGTGGAAGTTTTCAAGGATGGGAAGGAGACCACTTAGAGAATACCATTTAAAATTATTTGACTATTGAACTGTTTGAACATATTTACTATTCTGAAAAGTAAACTAAAATCCAGTGAATAAGAAGCTTAAGTCTAAGAAGAAATATTGAATTCAGTACCTGCCAATCTATACAAGGAGAAAGAATACTTACTCTATAAAGTACAATTAAAGATATCTTACCTCATAATCTTCATTTGGTCTTAAATCCCAAATACTCTTCATATCTTGTTTTGTGAAAAGTATTTTCTTGCTCTTGCTTCACTTTTTCCTCCTTGTCTTTGATTTCTCCTCATCCTTTCCCCAAATGTTTATCCATTTCTCCTCAGCCTTTGTCTACTTAAGAAGACAAGAAACAAGTTCTTTAAAATTGAACAGCACAGGGCTTCCCTGGTGGCGCAGTGGTTGAGAGTCCGCCTGTCGATGCAGGGGACTCGGGTTCATGCCCCGGTCTGGGAAGATCCCACATGCCGCGGAGCGGCTGGGCCCGTGAGCCATGGCTGCTGAGCCTGCGCATCCGGAGACTGTGCTCCACAACGGGAGAGGCCACAACAGTGAGAGGCCCATGTAACACACACACAAAAAAAAATTGAACAGCACACGTTCACCCTGATCCATCAAATAGTCTTACAATAAAAACCTAACACCTTTACTCCAGTCAGTTCCAATTATGTTATTAGGTTATTTGTGGTTATTCGTTCATTAGTTTCTAGTCATTTGGTTTTCAAAGTTTAGTGTGCATCAGAGTTACCTAGAAGACTTGTTAAAACGTGTCAAAGCACTTGAATAGATATTTCTCCAAAGAAGTTATACAAATGGCATATAAGTACATGAAAGATGCTCAACACTATTAGTCATTAGGGAAACACAAATCAAAACCATAATGAGATACCACTTCATACCTAAAAAATGGCCATAATTGTTTTAAAAATTAACGAGTGTTGCCTAGGATGTAGAAAATTGTAACCCTTGTTCCCACAGCTGGTGGGAATGTAAAATGGTGCAGCCACTGTGAAAAAGTATGGTGGTACCTCAAAAAGTTAAACATAAAATTATCATACGATTCAACAATTCCGGTCCTAAGGACACACCTCCAAATAATTGGAAAAGGGAACTCAACCAGTTGCTGGTACACCATTGTTCATTGCAGCATTAGTCACAGTAAGGTGGTAATCAAATGTCCAACAACAGGTGAATGGATAAATAAAATGTGGTATATACCTACAGTGGAAAATTATTCGGCTATGAAAAAAGATAAAGTTCTGACATTTCTACAGCATGGATGAAATTTGAAAACATTATGCTAAGTGAAATAAGCCAGAAACAAAAGGACAAATATTGTATGATTCCACTTACGTGAAATAGCTAGAATACAAAAATTCATAGAAACAGAAAGTAGATTAGAGGAGACCAGAGACTGGGGGCAGGTGGAAGATTGGGGAGCTATTGCTTAGCAGGTACAAAGCTTCTCTTAAGAGTGACAGAAAAGTTTTGCAGATAAATAGTGGTGAGAGTGACAGAAAAGTTTTGCAGATAAATAGTGGTGATGGTTATACAACATTGCATATATGATTAAAGCCACTGAACTGTGCATTTAAATGATGGTTGAAATGGCAACTTTTATATTTTATATATTTCACCATAATAAAAACACAAAAATAAAAAAATCCAGTGCTAGGCATATCAGAGTGAAAATTTCGAAAACAAAGAGAACATACATTAGAATGAACAGACCACTCAAAAGCAATAATTGAAGCCAGAAGATAGTGAAATAATATACTCAAAATATTGAGAGAAAATAACTTCAAATCTAAAAATATATACCCAGATAAATCATCACTTACAAACAAGGGTCCAAAAAATTTTTTTTAGATGAACAAAAGGCAGACTGGGAGAAGATATTTTTAATTCAAATAAACAAAGTGTTAGTGTTTAAAAGAGAACAGACTTGTTTAGGGGGAGGGGGTCGGGGAAGGGATGGAGTGGGAGTTTGGGGTTAGCAGATGTAAGCTATTATATATAGAATGAATAACCAACAAGGTCCTACTGTATAGCACACGGAACTATATTCAATATCCTATGATAAACCATAATGGAAAAGAATACTAAAAAAGAATGTATATATATATAACTGAATCACTTTGCTTTTTACAACATTGTAAATCAACTATACCTCAACAAAAAAAGTATTAGTGTCTACACTATATCTTTTAAAGGCTATAAATCATCATGAATAAGACAAATCAATAGAAAAATGGACAAAGGACATGAAACAGCAGTTCACACCTAAAGGAAATATAAGTGGTTGGTAAACACAGGAGTTACCTGGCCTCATTAGTAATCAGAAACATGCAAATTAAAACATTATACACATCACATTAAGAAAAATTTTAAAGCTTGGTAATATTAAATTTGGCAAGGTTGGGACTTCCCTGGTGACCTGGTGGGTAAGACTCTGCGCTCCCAATGCAGGGGGCCCAGGTTCGATCCCTGGTTGGGGAAGTAGATCCCACATGCTGCAACTAAGAGTCTGCATGCCCCAACTAAGAAGTCCGAATACTGCAACTAAGAAGGCTGCATGCCACAACTAAGAGTTCATATGCCGCAACGAAGATCCCGTGTGTCACAAATAAGACCCAGCACAGCCAAAATAATAAATAAATAAATAAATAAATACTATATTTTTTTAATTTGGCAAGGTTGCAGAAAGGGATTATATACATCGAAGGGCAATTTGTTAGTATTCTAAAGTATACATACACTGGTAACAATTCCACTTCTGAGTATCTGCCATAAAGAAATATTCCACGTGTAAATAAGGAGACTACACAAGAATGTTCATTACAGTACTGTTACTAAGAAAAACTAGAAACCACAGTTTGAGTATTAGAATGGCTAAATAAAATGTAGTATTGTGCACTGTAATACTACAGAGCGGATACAATGAATTAACTGGCTCTGAATTAGAACATTCAGAAACTCTTCTTCCATTAGATAAAATTCTTAATCCTTTACACATAAATGGCAATTTTTACCCAGCTGGATCAAGGAAGGAGAGAATCACAGCAAAATCAATGGAAAGTTTATATAATCCCTTAGGCAAAAAAAAAAAAAAAAATTGCTTTTCACTTGAAATGTTCAATGAGCAAATTTGCTTAATTTGCCTTAAAACTCAGAAGAAACAGTTTAAAAAAATAGTAAAGCCTGGATCTGAATTCCAGTTTTTTGGGTTTTTTGTTTTCTTTAATCCCTCTACAATGACTCTATGCTTGTGGACTGTCTTAAAAGATGTCTTTCATGTATCCTTAAAAAAAATGCAGGGTGGCAGAGAAAGAACTTTAGCAGGGGAATAAATGAGCCATTATTTTCACTGGACAATGACCTTGAGTCCTTTTTGGTATAAGATTTTAATTTCCAGAAGTTGACACTCTTACCGATGTACTTTATTTTTCAGGTCATTTTTAGAAATGAATGAAATTACCTTAATTACCAAGTTCAGCTAAAAAAATTAATGAATTATAATTTTATGGATAACAATAGTTTAAAAAGTGTTTATTATGTTTTTCACTTTGTGTATTCTTATTAGTTTCTAATTTAAAACTAGTAAAGGCTTCCCTGGTGGCACAGTGGTTGAGAGTCCGCCTGCCAATGCAGGGGACACGGGTTCGTGCCCCGGTCCAGGAAGATCACGCATGCCGCAGAGCGGCTGGGCCCGTGAGCCATGGCCGCTGAGCCTGCGTGTCCGGAGCCTGTGCTCCGCAGCGGAGAGGCCACAACAGTGAGAGGCCCACGTACCGCAAAAAAAAAAAAAAAAAAAAAAAAAAAATCTACAAACAATAAACGCTGGAGAGGGTGTGGAGAAAAGGGAACCTCCTGCACTGTTGGTGGGAATATAAATTGATACCGCCACTATGGAGAACAGTATGGAGGTTCCTTAAAAAACTAAAAATAGAACTACCATACGACCCAGCAATCCCACTACTGGGCATATACCCTGAGAAAACCGTAATTCAAAAATAGTCATGTACCACATTGTTCATTGCAGCTCTATTTACAATAGCCAGGACATGGAAGCAACCTAAGTGTCCATCAACAGATGAATGCATAAAGATGTGGCACATATATACAATGGAATATCATTCAGCCATAAAGAGAAATGAAATTGAATTATTTATAGTGAGGTGGATGGACTTAGAGTCTGTCCTACAGAGTGAAGTAAGTCAGAAAGAAAAAAACAAATACTGTATGATAACACATGTATATGGAATCTAAAAAAAAAAAATGGTTCTGAGGAACCTAGGGGCGGGACAGGAATAAAGACGCAGACGTAGAGAATGGACTTGAGGACACAGGGAGGGGGAAGGGTAAGCTGGGACGAAGTGAGAGAGTGGCATGGACATATACACACTACCAAACGTAAAATAGATAGCTAGTGGGAAGCAGCCACATAGCACAGCAAGATCAGCTCGGTGCTTTGTTACCACCTAGAGGGGTGGGATAGGGAGGGTGGGAGGGAGGGAGATGCAAGAGGGAAGAGATATGGGAACATATGTATATGTATAACTGATTCACTTTGTTATAAAGCAGAAACTAACACACCATTGTAAAGCAGTTATACTCCAATAAAGATGTAAAGAAAAAAAAAAGCAAGATATGTTAACTAAGCAAAAATAAAAAATACACTCAAGAGCCTTGTCGGACGCAGGCAAAGATAAGAGAAAGAGTACAATACCAAAAGTACAATCAATAAAAAACAAATGGGGGGGCCCCGGAGGAAGATGGCGGAAGAGTAAGACGCGGAGATCACCTTCCTCCCCACAGATACATCAGAAATTCATCTACACGTGGAACAACTCCTACAGAACACCTACTGAACGCTGACAGAAGACCTCAGACCCCCCAAAAGGCAAGAAGCTCCCCACATACCTGGGTAGGGCAAAAGAAAAAAAGAATAAACAGAGACAATAGGATAGGGACGGGACCTGCACCAGTGGGAGGGAGCCGTGAAGGGGGGAAGGTTTCTACACACTACAAGCCCCTTCGCGGGCGGAGACTGCAGGTGGCGGAGGGGGAAAGCTTCGGAGTAGCGGAGGAGAGCACAGCAACAGGGGTGCGGAGGGCAAAGCGGAGAGATTCTGGCACAGAGGACCGGTGCCCTCAGGCACACACCAGCCCGAGAGGCTTGTCTGCTCGGCCGCCGTGGCGGGCGGGGCTGGGAGCTGAGGCTCGGGTATCGGCTTTCAGTCGGAGCGCAGGGAAGAGGACTGGGGCTGGCGGCAGGAAGAGAGCCTGAAGGGGTTAGTGCACCACGGCTAGCCCGGAGGGAGTCCGGGGAAAGGGTCTGGAGCTGCTGAAGAGGCAAGAGACTTTTTTCCCTTTTGTTTCCTGGTGCGCGAGGAGAGGGCATTAAGAGGGCTGCTTGGGGAAGCGCCGGAGACAGGCACGAGCCGCGGGTAAGGCACGGACCTCGGAGACGGGCGTGGGCCGCCGCCGCCGCCGCCGCCCGCCGCCGCCCGCCGCCGCGGCCCGCCGCCGCCGCCGCCGCCGCCGCCGCGGCCCGACACCGCCGCCGCCGCCGCCGCTGCCGCCGCCGCCGCCGCCGCGGGGCCTGTGTGCGAGTGCGGGTCACTGTCCGCCCCGCCTTCCGGGGGGCCTGTGCACCCCGCCACTGCCGGGGTCCCCGAGACCCGGGGACGGCTTTCCCGGGAAAGCGCACGGAGCGCCACGGGCTGCTGCAACATCACGCCGGCCTCTGCCGCCGCAGGCCCGCCCCACACTGCGCGCCCCTCCCTCCCCTCTGCCTGAGTGAGCCAGAGCCCCCGAATCAGCGGCTCCTTTAAACCCGTCCTGTCTGAGCGAAGAACGGACGCCCTCCGGCGACCTACGCGCAGAGGCGGGGCCAGGTCCAAGGCTGAGACCCGGGAGCTGTGAGAGCAGAGGCAGGGAAATCTCTCTGTGCAGCCTCGGAGGCAGCGGATTAAAGCTCCACGGTCCATTTGATGTGCCCTGCGTCTGTGGAGTGCATGAATGGACAGCGAATCATCCCAAATTGAGGAAGTGGACTTTGAGGACAAGATTTAAGACTTTCCCCCCTTTTCCTCTTTTTACAACGAATTATTCCAAATTAAGGAGGTGGACTTAGAGAGCAAGATTTCAGACTTCTCGCCCTTTTCCTCTTTTTACAACGAATTATCCCAAATTGAGGAGGTGGACTTGGAGAGCAAGATTTTTGATTTTTCCCCCTGCTCTCTTTTTGTGAATGTGTATGTGTAATCTTCTGTGTAAGATTCTCTCTGTATAACTTTGCTTCCACCATATGTCCCAGGGTTGTATCGGTCCGGTTTTTTTTTTTTTCAATAATTACTTTCTAATTTTAATAACGCTACTATATTTCATACTTTATTCTATTTTACTTTACCTGCTCTTTCTTTTTTTCCTACTCTCCCTTCCTCCCTCCCTCCCTCCGCTCCTCCCTTCCTTCTTTCTTTTTCTTTCCTCCCTCCCACCCTTCTTCTTTCCACTTTTTCTTTCCTTCCTCCCTCCCTCCTGTCTTTCTTCCTTTCCTTCCTCCCTCCCTCCCTCCTTTCTTTCCTTCTTTCTTTCCATCCTTCCTCCCTCCCTCCCTCCTTTCTTTCTTCCTTCCTTCCTTTCTTCCCTTCTTCCTTTCTTTCCCTCTCTCTTTCTTTCTTCTACTAATTCTTTCTTTCTACTTTTTCTCCCTGTTATTCTGAGCCGGGTAGATGAAAGGCTGTTGGTGCTGCAGCCAGGAGCCAGTGCTGTGCCTCTGAAGTGGGAGAGCCAACTTCAGGACACGGGTCCACAAGAGACCTCCCAGCTCCACATAATATCAAGCAGCGAAAATCTCCCAGAGATCTCCATCCCAACACCAGCACCCAGCTTCAGTCAACGACCAGCAAGCTACAGTGAGGGTCACCCTATGCCAAGCAACTAGCAAGGCAGGAACACAACCCCACCCATTAGCAGAGAGGCTACCTAAAAACATAATAAGGCCATAGGCACCCCAAAACACACCACCAGACGTGCACCTGTCCACCAGAAAGACAAGATCGAGCCTCAACCACCAGAGCACAGGAATTAGTCCCCCCCACCAGGAAGCCTACACAACCTACTGAAACAACCTTAGCCACTGGGGTCAGACACCAAAAACAACGGGAACTACGAATCTGCAGCCGGCAAAAAGGAGACCCCAAACACAGTAACATAAGCAAAATGAGAAGGCAGAAAAACACACAGCAGGTGAAGGAGCAAGATAAACACCTACCAGACCTAACAAATGAAGAGGTAATAGGCAGTCTACCTGAAAAAGAATTCAGAATAATGATAGTAAAGCTGATCCAAGATTCTATTTCCAAGATCCATAATCTTGGAAATAGAATAGACAACATGCAAGAAACAGTTAACAAGGACCTAGAAGAACTAAAGATGAATCAAGCATCGATTAAAAACACAATACATGAAATAAAAAATACTCTAGATGGGATCAATAGCAGAATAACTGAGGCAGAAGAACGGATAAGTGAGGTGGAAGATAAAATAGTGGAAATAACTGATGCAGAGCAAAATAAAGAAAAAAGAATGAAAAGAACAGAGGACAGTCTCAGAGACCTCTGGGACAACATTAAACGCACCAACATTCGAATTATAGGGGTTCCAGAAGAAGAAGAGAAAAAGAAAGGGACTGAGAAAATATTTGAAGAGATTATAGTTGAAAACTTCCCCAATATGGGAAAGGAAATAGTTAATCAAGTCCAGGAGGCACAGAGAGTCCCATACAGAATAAATCCAAGGAGAAATACACCAAGACACATATTAATCAAACTGTCAAAAATTAAACACAAAGAAATCATATTAAAAGCAGCAAGGCAAAAACAACAAATAACACACAAGGGAATCCCCATCAGGTTAACAGCTGATCTCTCAGCAGAAACCCTACAAGCCAGAAGGGAGTGGCAGGACATAATTAAAGTGATGAAGGAGAGAAACCTGCAACCAAGATTACTCTACCCAGCAAGGATCTCATTCAGATTTGATGGAGAAATTAAAACCTTTACAGACAAGCAAAAGCTGAGAGAGTTCAGCACCACCAAACCAGCTTTACAACAAATGCTAAAGGAACTTCTCTAGGCAAGAAACACAACAGAAGGAATATACCTACAATAACGAACCCAAAGCAATTAAGGAAATGGGAATAGGAACATACATATCAATAATTACCTTAAATGTAAATGGACTAAATGCTCCCACCAAAAGACACAGAGTGGCTGAATGGATACAAAAACAAGACCCATATATATGCTGTCTACAAGAGACACACTTCAGACCTAGAGACACATACAGATTGAAAGTAAAGGGATGGAAAAAGATATTCCATGCAAATGGAAATCAAAAGAAAGCTGGAGTAGCAATTCTTATATCAGACAAAATAGACTTTAAAATAAAGACTATTAGAAGAGACAAGGAAGGACACTACATAACAATAAAGGGATCGATCCAAGAAGAAGATATAACAATTGTAAATATTTATGCACCCAACATAGGAGCACCTCAATACATAAGGCAAATACTAACAGCCATAAAAGGGGAAATCGACAGTAACACAATCATAGTAGGGGACTTTAACACCCCACTTTCACCAATGGACAGATCATCCAAAATGAAAATAAATAAGGAAACACAAGCTTTAAATGATACATTAAACGAGATGGACTTAGTTGATATTTATAGGACATTCCATCCAAAAACAACAGAATACACATTTTTCTCAAGTGCTCATGGAACATTCTCCAGGATAGATCATATCTTGGGTCACAAATCAAGCCTCGGTAATTTTAAGAAAATTGAAATTGTATCAAGTATCTTCTCCGACCACAATGCTATGAGACTAGACATCAATTACAGGAAAAGATGTGTAAAAAATACAAACACATGGAGGCTAAACAATACACTACTCAATAACGAAGTGATCACTGAAGAAATCAAAGAGGAAATTAAAAAATACCTAGAAACAAATGACAATGGAGACACGACGACCCAAAACCTATGGGACGCAGCAAAAGCAGTTCTAAGGGGGAAGTTTATAGCAATACAATCCCACCTTAAGAAACAGGAAGCATTTCGAGTAAACAACCTGACCCTGCACCTAAAGCAATTAGAGAAAGAAGAACAAAAATACCCCAAAGCTAGCAGAAGGAAAGAAATCATAAAGATCAGATCAGAAATAAATGAAAAAGAAATGAAGGAAACGATAGCAAAGATCAACCAAACTAAAAGCTGGTTCTTTGAGAAGATAAACAAAATTGACAAACCATTAGCCAGACTCATCAAGAAAAAAAGGGAGAAGACTCAAATCAATAGAATTAGAAATGAAAAAGGAGAAGTAACAACTGACACTGCAGAAATACAAAAGATTATGAGAGATTACTATAAGCAACTCTATTCCAATAAAATGGACAACCTGGAAGAAATGGACACATTCTTAGAAATGCACAACCTGCCAAGACTGACTCAGGAAGAAATAGAAAATATGAATAGACCAATCACAAGCACTGAAATTGAAACTGTGATTAAAAATCTTCCATCAAACAAAAGCCCAGGACCAGATGGCTACACAGGTGAATTCTATCAAACATTTAGAGAAGAGCTAACACCTATCCTTCTCAAACTCTTCCAAAATATAGCAGAGGGAGGAACACTCCCAAACTCATTCTACGAGGCCGACATCACCTTGATACCAAAACCAGGCAAGGATGTCACAAAGAAAGAAAACTACAGGCCAATATCACTGATGAACATAGATGCAAAAATCCTCAACAAAATACTAGCAAACAGAATCCAAGAGCACATTAAAAGGATCATACACCATGATCAAGTGGGGTTTATCCCAGGAATGCAAGGATTCTTCAATATACGCAAATCAATCAATGTAATACACCATATTAACAAGTTGAAGGAGAAAAACCATATGATCATCTCAATAGATGCAGAGAAAGCTTTCGACAAAATTCAACACCCATTTATGATAAAAACCCTGCAGAAAGTAGGTATAGAGGGATCTTTCCTCAACATAATAAAGGCCATATATGACAAACCCACAGCCAACATTGTCCTCAATGGTGAAAAACTGAAACCATTTCCGCTAAGATCAGGAACAAGACAAGGCTGCCCACTCTCACCACTCTTATTCAACATAGTTTTGGAAGTTTTAGCTACAGCAATCAGAGAAGAAAAGGAAATAAAAGGAATCCAAATTGGAAAAGAAGAAGTAAAGCTATCACTGTTTGCAGATGACATGATACTATACATAGAGAATCCTAAAGATGCTACTGAAAAACTACTAGAGCTAATCAATGAATTTGGTAAAGTAGCAGGATATAAAATTAATGTACAGAAATCTCTGGCATTCCTGTACACTAATGATGAAAAATCTGAAAATGAAATCAAGAAAACACTCCCATTTACCATTGCAACAAAAAGAATAAAATATCTAGGAATAAATCTACCTAAGGAGACAAAAGACCTGTATGCAGAAAACTATAAGACACTGATGAAAGAAATTAAAGATGATACAAATAGATGGAGAGATATACCATGCTCCTGGATTGGAAGAATCAATATTGTGAAAATGACTCTACTACCCAAAGCAATCTACAGATTCAATGCAATCCCTATCAAACTACCAATGGCATTTTTCACAGAACTAGAACAAAAAATTTCAAAATTTGTTTGGAAAAACCAAAGGCCCCGAATAGCTAAAGCAATCTTGAGAACGAAAAACGGAGCTGGAGGAATCAGGCTCCCTGACTTCAGACTATACTACAAAGCTACAGTAATTAAGACAGTCTGGTACTGGCATAAAAACAGAAAGATAGGTCAGTGGATCAGGATAGAAAGCCCAGAGATAAACCCACGCACATATGGCCAACTTATCTTTGATAAAGGAGCCAGGAATGTACAGTGGAGAAACGACAGCCTCTTCAATAAGTGGTGCTGGGAAAACTGGACAGGGACATGTAAAAGTTTGAGATTAGATCATTCCCTAGCACCATACACAAAAATAAGCTCAAAATGGATTAAAGACTTAAATGTAAGGCCAGAAACTATCAAACTCTTAGAGGAAAACATAGGTAGAACACTCTATGACATAAATCACAGCAAGATCCTTTTGGACCCACCTCCTAGAGAAATGGAAATAAAAACAAAGATAAACAAATGGGACCTAATGAAACTTCAAAGCTTTTGCACAGCAAAGGAAACCATAAACAAGACCAAAAGACAACCCTCAGAATGGGAGAAAATATTTGCAAATGAAGCAACTGATAAAGGATTAATCTCCAAAATTTATAAACAGCTCATGCAGCTCAATAGCAAAAAAACAGACAACCCAATCCAAAAATGGGCAGAAGACTTAAATAGGCATTTCTCCAAAGAAGATATACAGACTGCCAACAAACACATGAAAGAATGCTCAACATCATTAATCATTAGAGAAATGCAAATCAAAACTACAATGAGATATCATCTCACACCAGTCAGAATGGCCATCATCAAGAAATCTAGAAACAATAAATGCTGGAGAGGGTGTGGAGAAAAGGGAACACTCTTGCACTGCTGGTGGGAATGTGAATTGGTACAGCCACTATGGAGAACGGTATGGAGGTTCCTTAAAAAACTACAAATAGAACTACCATATGACCCAGCAATCCCACTACTGGGCATATACACTGAGAAAACCATAATTCAAAAAGAGACATGTACCAAAATGTTCATTGCAGCTCTATTCACAATAGCCCGGAGCTGGAAACAACCTAAGTGTCCATCATCGGATGAATGGATAAAGAAGATGTGGCACATATATACAATGGAATATTACTCAGCCATAAAAAGAAACGAAACTGAGCTATTTGTAATGAGGTGGATAGACCTAGAGTCTGTCATACAGAGTGAAGTTAGTCAGAAAGAGAAAGACAAATACCGTATGCTAACACATATATACGGAATTAAAAAAAAAAAATGTCATGAAGAACCTAGGAGCAAAACGGGAATAAAGACACAGACCTACTTGAGAATGGACTTGAGGATATGGGGAGGGGGAAGGGTAAGCTGTGACAAAGCGAAAGAGAGGCATGGACATATATACACTACCAAACGTAAGGTAGATAGATAGTGGGAAGCAGCCGCAGAGCACAGGGAGATCAGCTTGGTGCTATGTGACCGCCTGGAGGGGTGGGATGGGGAGGGTGGGAGGGAGGGAGATGCATGAGGGAAGGGATGTGGGAACAGATGTATATGTATGACTGATTCACTTTGTTATAAAGCAGAAACTAATTAAAAAAAAAAAATACACTCAAGTAGCTACAGTGAATATAAATACAGACTGGGTCTCTTACTTAAAGGAATCTTATAGTCTAGTTGTGAAGATAATTTTCAAATAAAAAATGATAATCATTAATCTAAAATGTATGAGTTACAAAGATGTAGCATATACCAGAGATTCTAAAATCTGATTATTGTCCTTTGCAGAATTTGTTTAAAAATGCATATTGTCAGGTCCCACCCTCAGTGATTTAATTCAGTATTTCTGGAGCTGTGCTCAGGTATCCACTTTTTAAATGAATTCTGCAGCTGATTCTGCCATACAGTCAGTTTTTAGGACCACTCATATTGACTATAAAGGTTATATATTTCTGGGTATGAAAAGATCACTGAGGAAAAGGCAATCATTAGGAAGACTACTTGAAGACGCTAGGGCTTATGTTGGACCTTAAAGGAGGGCAAGATTCAAATATAGAGGGGCCTGTTTCTTCCCTTCCTTGTATCTGTAGATACACAGGGAACCATCCGGTCTCCAACATGGTGATTGTTGATGTAAAGATGATATCTGGTTTCATTCCCCTGAAACCAACAGTGAAAATGGTAAGTAGATCCTAGGTATTTGAATTTTCTGTATCCCCAGCGTACAACCATACCAACAGCATCCTCATAAGGTCAACTTGTCAAAACAACATTGGTCCTAATTAAAGAAACTGAATTTATTTGGTACCCAGCATATGTTTAGCATTGTGCTAAGTACCAATACAAGAAATAGAAGAAAGATGTCTGAATTAATTGAGCCTACATTCTAGTTAAGAATATTTAGAAATGGGTAACTGAAACCGTCAAATAACATTTTGGGACAAGATGTAATTAAGTACCAAAACTATTGGTATAGTCTTCAAATACTGTGAGAATTCAGGAAAAATTGAGATCAGTGTTAGTTAGAATAGATAAAGATATCTTCAGCTCCACACCCATGAGTAAGTTTTCCGTGCAGAGAGCAGGGCAGCCTAGCAGCTAAGAACACAAGCTCTGGGGCCAGACTTCCTGGGTTCAAATCCTGGTTTGGCTATTTACTGTGTGATTTAGGGCAAGTCACTTCACTTTGCTATGCCTCAGTCCCCTCTTCTGTAAAAAGGGCATAACAAGTGCCTGTCTCATAGGGTTGCGGGGAGGACTGAATGAGATAAAGACACAATGAATGCTCAGAGCTGTGTTTGAATTAATGTAAACTATTATTATTAGTTGTAACTTTAGAAAAAAAAAGATACCTTCACAAATAATCTCAGATGAGTAGTTATCTTACTTGAGGCTACTTCTCCCTTACCTTCAAACTGAAGCCAAGGACACCTGTTACTGAGTCATATGAATATTCAGTCTTACCTCTGATGTACTGGTATTCACAATTTTCTATATATGTTTCCATTCTACTGGATGAGTATCTGCAAACCTCATTTCAAGGAATTTAATCCCAGCTTCCTCTTTGTACATACTTCAGTCCCATAGTCCGCTTGTCTCTTAGTACCCCAAGGGCTGCATTTATTCAGTAACACTGGTGATTTCTCTCATTTCCCTCAGCTTGAACTATCACGCCACATGAGCAGGACAGAAGTGAGCAACAACAATGTCTTGATTTACCTGGAACAGGTAAGGGCCCTGCAGCGTTGCTAGACACATCCAGGTGGATAGTCCTTTCAGACGGGTCTCTTCACCTAGGAGGTGCATGGTATGAGAAGAGCAATCCCGAGGAAAGCCTTTTTGAAAATCACATCCTTTCTGTTCCATTAGATAATATTTTAAATTCTCTTTCCTCATTGCAGGCTTCCCTGGAGTTTGGAGCGTCAGAAGTATGGGGGTTGGGGGGGGGCCAGAGGATATGGATTTGTTTGTACTAAAATAGGAATATGAGTATTTCTGCTTACTTCAGGTAGACGCTCTTTTCCGCAAACAGGCCTGATCATCTAGAAGCCTACTTGAAAAGTTGCTGATTAAGGGTAGGAAGTGTTCCCAGGAGTTGGCCAATGATTATGTCAACCTCACCTTAACATAAATATATACAAAAAATTAGATGTAGATAGATAGGCAGATAGACAAGTAGATAGGTAGGTAGTTAGATATATAGATATGTAGATACATAGATACATAGATAGATATAGACAGATAGATGATATATTATCAGTCTAGATGTATTAATCACAGTCAGTTTTATCATAATGTAATTGATTTCATTAGCAACACAAGAAACCACTGTGATTTTGTACATGTATGTTTATACTTTGAAAAATGTCTGTTTTCTAAATATTTGGAAACATTACTATGGATAGAGTCAGTCTGCCAGTGAAAAGAATTTTTCTCTCACTATGAGCAGAGCCATGTATGGGACATTATGGAGGAAGATGAATTGTTTTAATTGGTTAAAAATCTGGTAAATTTTCATTACTCTAAGGAGCTCTTCTCTAGCTCCTCAGGTTCCTACTCTAAAATCTTTATCGCCATCCTCCTAGGTGGGAAGTTAGGGAGCACAGCTGGTTTGAGATTGAACTCTGTCAGCCAACTAAGAACTGTTCCTCAAAGAATGAAGATTGAATGGTGCCAAAGGAAAAGAGGTGAGGTCTCTCTGATTCTGGATTATTCTCCCTTTCTTTTTTCAGGTAACCAATCAGACACTGAGCTTTTCCTTCTCAGTTCTACAAGACATCCCTGTAAGAGATCTGCAACCTGGTATTGTGAAAGTCTATGCCTACTATGAGACTGGTGAGTAACAGAGGACTAAGAACCCTGAGTAACCTCAATCCATAATAAAGGAATTAGAGTGTGACAGACATTTGTAAGTAAGCCCTGTTTTCAACATATTCTGTTACCTTATTCCTGCTGCCTTGGCCTATAAAACTACTACAAAAACTACCTACAACATAAGTCTGCCAATCATGCAAAAATTTCCAAGGGACTAAGAGTTTTACAAAGAAATATATACAGATAAAGAGATATATAAATCGCCTTTAAAAGATGCTATAACAGGGCTTCCCTGGTGGCTCAGTGGTTGAAAGTCCGCCTGCCGATGCAGGGGACACGGGTTCGTGCCCCGGTCCGGGAAGATCCCACATGCCGCGGAGCGGCTGGGCCCGTGAGCCATGGCCGCTGAGCCTGCGCGTCCGGAGCCTGTGCTCCGCAGCGGGAGAGGCCACAACAGTGAGAGGTCCGCGTACGGCAAAAAAAAAAAAAAATGCTATAACAATGCAAAGTAATAAATAAGAGCCTGGAGAATTATACAGATAATTAGGGGAGGAAATTAGAGATAGGAAGAGAACAATCCCTTGAATGGTCAACGAAGACCAAACAAAGAAAATAAAATCTGAGTTGTAAGATAAAACGTAGGTGTTATTCTGATTGGTGGAGAGGAACATGCTGAATGTCGCAGACTAGGAGAAAACGATAAGAAAATATCATGAAGGGGGAAAGAAGCAAATATCAAAGCAGAACTGAAAGGACACACACCTACAGTTATCCCCCTTATACTTTGCTTGAACAACTGCAGTGTGGTCAGCCCTTCATTTCTCTCACAGAGAAGGGGATTATGTCAATGGTACCAAGAGTGGAAATCCCAAGACCACTCTTGTCTACTTCCCCAGCAAGCCGACATTTCTGCAATGATGCAGTTCCTGATTCAGTGAAGTGTGCAGTCCTGATATGTCAAAACCTCTCCGTGAAACCCTGTCCCACTGAAGCTCCCATTCTCAAGGTTTTCCCCCATCGTGTCTTTCAGATGAAGCAGATTTGGCTGAGTACAGTGCCCTCTGCAACACAGATAAGCGGTCTGTGTTCCATGTGTCAAGCCTTTATTTTGCTCTTAAAGCCAGTCCTGCTAAATACAAAATCATCTACATCTTTTTGTAGTTGATCTCAGATTCCTCATACCGCATAATAACACAGAAATATACAGCTTGGGAGAAGAGTACTAACTCTCTGAAAGATTTATTTCTAATTCCTTTATCAGAAGAGTCTGTATTGGGCTTCCCTGGGGGCGCAGTGGTTGGGAATCCGCCTGCCAATGCAGGGGACACGGGTTCGAGCCCTGGTCTGGGAAGATCCCACATGCCGTGGAGCAACAAAGCCTGTGCACCACAACTACTGAGCCTGCACTCTAGAGCCCGCGAGCCACAGCTACTGAAGCCCACCCGCCTAGAGCCCGTGCTCCGCAACAAGAGAAGCCACTGCAATGAGAAGCCCACGCACCTCAGCGAAGAATAGCCCCCACTCGCCACAACTAGAGAAAGCCCGCGCGCAGCAACGAAGACCCAACGCAGCCAAAAATAAATAAATAAAATGTATTTAAAAAAAAGAAGAGTCTGTATTGATTGTAGGGTGGATATTTGATGGATCCCAATCTCAACCACAGCCAGTTTGGTTTCCTTTAGTAAGCCCTGTCATTCATATCCAACTAGAATTATATTCACCACTGTCAAGCCCTAAATCATCCTGTTTACTTTCTTCTCTCCACAGACACAGAGCAAGGAAATGTTTAAGGCCCATATCTATAGACTGGGCTTTGCTGGAATCCTCAGAACCAGGACTCTTTGAAAGGATTGTTTTCTGTCTGCAATACAGATGCTAAACAAGGATGGTAAATAAATATATACTTCCAGAGAGTATCTACCATTGATTCCTTCTTCATTTAATGTAAATTTACTCCAAGGTCACTTAGTGCCGTGCATTGTACCCTGTATTTCTAATGAACAAATGATGACATTCTATTTGAGGTGATAACGTGCAGTATAAAAACTGGAATAATTCAGAACAGCTTCAATCCTGCAGAACTTCAGAATACTCAAAATAAATGTAACAGCAATCTGAGAAATCTTTACCTCCAAAGAAGTTTTTTGGTGGTTAGATTAGTGACAAGAAGAGTATAAAGTATACCTGGGTGTATACTTTTTACAAAGTCATAAAGTGTACTTTTTACGAAGACATAGAGTGTACTTTATGCCAGGTAAAATGACTGGCCTGACTAGACAGGAGTTCCATGTTGTAGGATGCTAAAAATTACTTCATTAATAAGTTATGTTAAGGTGGGAGACAGAAAACTATTACGCTAATTTCTCTGAAGTAGGAATTCATTGGCCTGACTTCTAGCCCAAAATCTGCCACTGACCATGTGTCTGACTTCCAATCAACCAGCTAACCTCTAGATATCAATTTCATGTATAAGAGAGAGTCTGACGTTACTGAAAAAGTGACAAATAAGTATGGGCACAAGGTTTCTGAGGAGATAAGAAAATGTAGAAGCATAAAAAGAGGTATAAGGGTTGACAATTTTTTTAAGCCAATACTGAGTGTCTACCATCTGCTAGGCACTGTTCTAAGCATTTTGTTTGTGTTATGGAATTCCATCCTCACAATCACTCTATGAGGGACATACTATGATTAATGCCATTTTAAATATGAGCAAACAGAGGTTTAGGGAAGTTAGAAAGTTCAGAAAGAAGTTTAGAAAGTTTCCCAAACTCCAAGTGTGAAGAAGACAAGATTTGAAGCTGGAAGCTGGGCTTTCTAGTGATGAGTCCATACCCTTACCCACATCCTTCTATCACTTAGTGTGGATGGAGAAGGTTATTTCTTCTTTTGAGATTTCAGATGATGGTAAGAGGCTGAATTCAAAAAGAGAGATGTGTGCAAAGGAAGAGAAATGTATATGGGAGCAGGGAAAAGTAAGAAAAATGGGGCAGAGGAAGCAGGAAAATCAGATGTTAGGGTTTCTGGGAGACCTTCAGGTGAGTTCACATATGAGACCTGCTGGCATTGCCATGTCACAGTTGTCCCTTTCTTGTGTGAAGCATATGGGATTGTAGACTATGAACAGTGTGGCCCAAGATTTGAATATGCCTTTCCCAAAAGTCAAACTACCCTGAGGGAGGAGAAGAGGTAACACTTACAAATTTTTCTTAGAGCCTCTTTATTTAAAGATTATGTTGACTTGTTATCTTTCTTTCTAGAGTATAGACCAAAAAAAAAGAGCCCTAACCCTTGTACAATGTTGGTGGGAATGTAAATTGGTACAGCCACTGTGGAAAACAGTATGGAGGTTTCTCAAAAAACTAAAAATAGAACTACCCAGCCATTCCACTCCTGGGTATATATCCGAAAGAAACAAAAACACTAATTCAAAAAGACGTATGCACCCCAATGTTCATAGCAGCGTTATTTACAATTGCCAAGATATGAAAGGAACCTAAGTGTCCATCAACAGATGAATGGATAAAGAAGATGTGGTATATATATACAATGGAACACCACACAGCCATAAAAAAGAACAAAATTTTGCCATTTGCAGCAACATGGATGGACTTGGAGGGCATTATGCTAAGTGAAAAAAGTCAGGCAGAGAAAGACAGATACTGTATACTACAACAAACTAGGGAATATAACAAAAAAGAAGCAGAGACAGATATAGAGAATAAACTAGTGGTTACCAGAGGGGAGAGGGAAGGGGGGGCAGGGGAGATAAAGGGGTTTGGGGTGGGAGGCACAAACTATTAGGTAGGTGTAAGATAGGCTCAAGGATGTACTGTACAACCCTGGGGAATATAGCCAATATTTTGTAATAACTATAATGGAAAGTAACCTTTAAAAATTATTGGGTTGGCCAAAAAGCTCATTCGAGTTTTTCTGTACCATTTTATGGAAAAACCCAAACGAACTTTTTGGCCAACCCAATATATAATTTTTTTAAAAAAAGAAAAGAACCTTCAGTATTCTGAAAGAACTAGTAAACTTATGATGGGATAATATCATGGGATCCAAGATTCCTCCTCTGAATGATCACAACAAAAGGGTCAGAGACCCTCCACCGTCATACTGGATCTGGCCATGCCCACAGGCACTCTTATACAAGGCACTGTTATCCCTCTGTTACATGCCACAATCACAAGAGAGCTGCATCAGCTTGGAGACCAGATTTGTGGGGTTTCTCCCCCAAAAAAGGACATAATGGGGAATCCTAGCTTCATGCAATGAGTTAAAAGCCCTGCAAATAAATAACCAAAGACTATTAGCATTGCATTTGGAGGGGAAGAAAGGAATGGGGAAAATCCTGTTGACTGGTCTCTGACTCTTGATGCTCTAATATTTTTGCCCAGTTGCCATGAAAAAAATATAAGACCTAGGAGAGAAGGTGGAAGCAGGTTTCAATTTTATTCTGTGTTAAGAGAGTCAGACCAGGTTGAATGTTGAAAAGGCAGTGTTTATGGGAGAGATTAAAAATGAGGCTTGGGGGCTTCCCTGGTGGCGCAGTGGTTGACAGTCCGCCTGCCAATGCAGGGGACATGGGTTCGTGCCCCGGTCCGGGAAGATCCCACATGCCGCGGAGCGACTGGGCCCGTGGGCCATGGCCGCTGAGCCTGCGCGTCCGGAGCCTGTGCTCTGCAACGGGAGAGGCCACAACAGTGAGAGGCCCGCATACTGCAAAAAAAAAAAAAGAGAGAGAGAGTCTTGACAGATCAGTTGAGACTGATTTATCAAGGGTGTTCAAAGAAGTCTATGTTTTATCCTATAAGTAATAGGAAGCCAATGGAATCTTTTAAAAACAGGATAGTGGCATGATCATATTTGATTTAAGATGGTAACAAGAAGCAGAAAGGGGCTAGAGTGGTAGAGACAGGTGGTAAGGAGACAATTACAGTAGCCCTTATTTCTCAGGAAAAATGTGTGTGGAAAATGGGCTGTGAATATATTCTACTTCTTAAAACTGATTCTTTCATTTTTAACACTTAGAGAAAGCCAGAATGCTTCGCATTAATATGACAAGTTCTAGACCAAAATGAAAGTCTACAAAGAAATTTTAATATGTGGGCCTACTGTAAATAGGTTCAGGTTCCTATGCAGTTTTTTTCCGAGTCCATTAAGAGCCATAATTGACACTAATGGCAAGTTAGGATCAACAATTAATGTGATTAATTATGCATCTTAGTTTGAACTAAGAGGAGGAATGGGGGACTACTAAGATAAGGTTAGACATAAACTAAAAGGATTTTAAAGGACAAACACTGATACATAAGAGACAAATATAGCATATACTAGATTCATGCCTCAGATTCTGAGCATTATAGTGAAAGACCATCTCGGATGTCCTGCCAATTTTTTTTTTTTTTTTAATGTGTGTCCCTTATGCTTGTCCCTGATCTGATACCTTAGCAGTTCTTAGATGCCCCCTCTTCATGTACAGTAATGAAAGATAGCCACAGGGTGGCAGCAAAGGTTAAAAAATATGAGTACTGCTGCTTTATTAACTGTAAAAAAAACTTTGTAAAAAAAAGTTAGGCAAAGAGAAGAGAGGAGAGGAATAAAATAATCATGGAAACCTATAGTAAGAAGACAACAAAATAAGGTAACTAGCACACAAATTGTCCTTACTGGTCCACAGAATTGCATTCTGGGAATAGTGATTTTGTTTGTGTGTGTATGTGTGTATGGCAGAGGGGAGGGGAGGGAGGTTGGTTGGTTTTCTTAGAATCAGTATATTCTACATGAAATATTACATTTCTTTGTCTTCTGTGAATGAAATGTGACTCTAAACCCCAGCCCCATTAGACTACAGGAAAGTTATCTAAAATATTCTGGGGTTCTTCCTACCTGGTGATCTAATACAGGGTCAAGGTATTGCATCCCACCCCACAGCAGTCATCTGTCTTTAGTTTACATGACTGTTTTAGATCCACCACCCTGTGGCCTCCCTGTTGTTCAAAGGGATAGGAATATTTGACAAAGAACAAGTGGCTGGGCCTGGGATCCAGCCTTCCAGGTGCTCCATGCAAACCTTCTCTGTTATTCTCCCAAGGAAACTACTGACCTCTCTGCCCAGGCTGAAAGAATTGTTTTGGTCTGGGGAAATGTTTAAAGCATTTAGTCATTCTAGTTAGAAACCTTAGTCTCTTAATTGGCTTTCTTCCTTCTTAAATTGTTATTCCCCTGTTTATTCTTTTAAAATCAAAAGACAGGAAACCCTGCCCCAAACCTCCCTTGAGGTTCAATTCTTTCAAATTTTCTACATAGACAATCATATAATCTGTAAACAAAGACACTTTTATTTCTTCCTTACTAATCTGTATAGCTTTTATTTCCTTTTCTTGTCTTGTTGCATTAGCTAGAACTTTTGGGACAATGTTGAAGAGAACTGGTTAGAGGGGACACCTCTCTCTTGTTCCAAATTTTAGGGGAAAGCATCTAGTCTCTCGGCATTAATATAATTAAATGTGGGGTTTTGGTGATTTTATTTTTATCAAGTTGGGGAAGTTCCCTTGTATTTGTAGTTTGGTGAGAATTTTTATCATAAATGGGTGTTGGGTTTTGTCAAACGCTTTTTCTGTATGTATTGTTATGAGCATATGATTTTTCTTCTTTAGCCTGTTAATGTGGTGGGTTACATTCAACGATTTTCAAATGTTGAACTAGCCTTGCATACCTAGAATAAATTTCACTTTTCATGATGTAGAGAATTATTTTTACACATTGTTGGGTACAATTTGCTAATATTTTGTTGAGGACTTTTGCATTTTTGTTCATGAGAGAGTCTGTAGTTTTCCTTCCCTGTAATGTCTTGCCCTGGTTATGGTGTTAGGAAGTCTTCCCTCTACCTCTATTTTCTGGAAGAGATTGTAGAGAATTGGTATTATTTCTTCTTTAAATGTTTGGTAGAATTCACCAGTGAAACCATTTGGGCCTGGTGTTTCTGTTTCAAAAGACTGTTAATTATTGATTCAATTCATTTAATAGATATAGACCTATTCAAATTATCAATCTTCTGGGAGAATTGGCCCCTTTGGCATTATGGAATGCCCCTCTTTATCCCTGACTGTTTTCCTTGCTCTGAAATACACTTTATCTGAAATTAATATAGCTGCTTCAGGCTTTTAAAAAATCAATGTTAGCATGGCATATCTTTATCCACCCTTTACTTTTAATCTATCTGTGTTTTCATACTTAAAGTGGGTTTGTTGTAGACAACATATAGTTGGGTCTTGTTTTTTTTATCCTCTGTAGTAGCATCTTTTAGTTGATGTATTTAGACCATTCACATTTAAGTTGATTTTTCATATCGTTAATCTCTAAAATATTTAAACTGTTTTCTCTTTATTGCCCTTGTTATTTATCCTTTATCATCCACTCTTTTTTGCCTTCTCCAATTTTAAGTGATCATTTTTTATGATTCCATTTTCCCTCATCTCTTAGCAGATCAATTATTCCTTTCTCTTTTTCTTCTCCTTCTGGTATTCCCATTACCTGTATGTTACACCTTTTGTAACTGTCCCACAGTTCTTAGATATTCTGTTCTATTTTCTTTTCTTTGAAGTACAGTTGATTTACTGCTCTATTTTTTTAAATCTTTTTTTCTTTGACCTTCAGTTTGGGAAATTTTCAATTCTGTTGACAAGTGTTTTGAATACCCTGATACATGCCAGTTTATTGACCTGTGTGATAATTTCTCTCAAATATAGAGCTAGGATTGAAATTGTTGGGTGAAAGGATATATACAAACTTAATTTCAGAATTCAGCAAGAAAGTATTCTAAAATGGCTGCAACCAATCTATACTCCTGCCAATAGTACATAAAGGATTCCCATTTCCATTATATTCTTGCCAACATTTAACTAACTTTCTAACTTTTGCACTTTTTTAAATAAAAAGTCTTATTTCTTGATTGCTTTAATTTTTACTTCTCTGATTACTAGAGAGGTGGAGCATCTCTTCATATGAGCCATTAACATTTCTTCTTCTCCAAAGTACTTATTCATGTAATTTGCATATATTTCTATTTTTGTATTTCATCAATTCTAAATTGCATATTCTTCATACCTTAACATCCCTGAAATTGGGACACATCCGACAGTGGATAACATCTATTTCATTTATCTGTTGCTGCATAACAAACCACCCCAAAATTCAATAAGTTAATAAAACAAAAAAAATTTTATTACATTTCACAGTTTCATGGATTGACTGGCCTTATCCAGGTGATTCTTCTGATGGTCTTGCCAGGGGTCTCTCATGAAATTGCAGGCTGATAGCAGTTGGGACTGCAATCATCTGAAGGCTCCACTGGGATTCTTGGACAGCTTGGCCTCTCCCCCTCTCCATGTAGCCTCAGGGCTTCTCCTTGTAGCTTCTCCAACAGGGTACCTGGACTTGTTACATGGCATTTCAGTGCTCCCAAGAGTAAGAGTTCCAAGAAACAAAGGCAGAAGCTGAAATATTACTTATGAAGTAGCCCAGAAGTCATGTAGAATCACTTCTACCACATTTGATTGATCAAAAGCATCACAAGGCCAGCTTATGTTCAAATGAAAGTGAAACAGACTCCGTGTCTTGAGGGAGAAGAAGCAAGATCACATTACAAGAGAGCATGTAGTTGCAGGTATTGTTGTAGCCACTTTTGGAAACACGATTTGGTAAATCTGCCATTTGACTACAAAATCACATCTCTCCCCCACATACAAAATACACTTAGCCTCTCCCCAGAAAATCTCATCCTATTATGGATGCTCTAGGATCTCACCATCTAAATCAGGTGTGAATGCGCTTTGGGGGTGAAGTTCCTTAGGTAGTACTCCTCAAGTATAGTTCCTGAAGAAATTTGTTTTTTGTGTGTTTTTTTGGCCTCACCACATGACTTGTGGGATCTCAGTTCCCCAATCAGGGAGCAAACCTGGGCCCTGGCAGTGAAAGCACCGGAGTCCTAACCACTGGACGGCCAGGGAATTCCCTAGTTCCTGAAGAAATCTGAACTTACAAGACATCTGCCCTACACAAAAACTCAGTAAACGATAGTGAGACAAAGAAAGGGTAAGTGCAACAAGTATTCAATCTAGAATGAAGTGTAGGGAAAACGTGCTCTACTTCTTGATGTGGCAAGGACACAGTGCAAAGAGCTTGTGGCTCATTATTTTGTACACTTCAAATATGTGTAGTTTATGGTACATCATTTATACCCCAATAAAGGCATCTGTTTGTTTGTTTTTAAAGAGCATGTTTGATGGAAGACATGCAGCCACCTTTGGAAACACAATCTGCCACAGTATTTTACACAGTAGCTGTCAGGTGGTCATCATTCCGTGTTCATGTATGAACTTGGTTGTTTTCCCATTGACCTTCCCATTAAATGACTTTAATCTCTCAATGGTTTAATGAGTCATCTGAAAAAGGAACTGGAATTCTGATTGTTGTTTGAAACGCTCCCTTGACATCTTCTAGTAAGGTCAAAACAGTGTTAGCATGAAGACCTACTGAATGGTTGTCAGCTTGGCAAACAATCTCAGAGACAATAGTGAGGCCCTCTTTGAGGAAATCTTGCATTACCAGCAGCGTGTGATGACACAGAACACAATATTGTATAGAAGAACATGGAGTAGAAAAGTGATTCAGAAGAAATGCACTCTAAATGAAAATAAGTTTTAGGAACACTGAATGCCAGATGTAGGTATGGGAGGGAGGCACAGAACAGAAAAGGTAGCTGACATTCTAAATATGTCATTGCTATGTATCACCCAAATAGTGAAAGAGCTCCTGATTTCCAGCCAAGTGCTTTCTACAGAACACTAAGGAAAGATTTCCTGATTTGGATAACCCAACATAAAAGGCACTTAAACAAACAGAAAAATGGATAGCATGGCTTTTGTCTTTCAAAATGGGGTAGGGGGTTAAATTACATTTTACTCCTTAAGGACAGAAAAGGCCTGGGGACCTAGCACTGTGTCTGTGGCTCTGTGATGATTCTGTGCCATATACTAGAATTATGTATATGTGACTATGAACTATTCCAAAATGATAACAAGATTAGCACTTAATTCTACCCTACTTCTCCTTTCTCTCCTACTTTTCAGAAAGCTTCATTTTCTATAATCAAATGTCATCTTTTTATTAAAAATATGATGTGTTTCTGTTTTATCCTCTTCTGTTCTTTTCTTCACTACTGATACTTTTTACTGATCCTTCCACTTTCCTTGCTACTTAATGTAATCATGTTTTTTTGTTCTTATTCGCTCACTGTCATTCTAGGACTAGTGTCTCTAACTGGCAGTGACCTGAACAGGGTACAAGCAATCTTGTTAATCAAATGATCCTAGATTTCTATTTTGAAAATGTACAGTGACAAAGGGAGTGATTCGCCACAAATGAACTCTTCGTATCTGAGTAAAGTCAACTGCAAGAATTTTTCTAGAATCACGGTAATAAGAAAATGTTCCTTCCTCTAGTGATTGGATATAACAGATTCTACCCATGATTGGCCATTTAAAAACAAAACAAACAAACAAACAAAAACCTGAAATAATGGTCTTTAACTCAGTACCCTCTGAAATGGCCTTGAACTGAATGAATGCTTTAGCAACTCTTAGATCACTGCAATCATCGACTTTGACCACAAGAGGGCAATTAAAATCACAAGAGATTATCACGCATGTTTTTAAAGTGGATGACTTGGGGAAAGAGAAGGAATGAAGGACAAGGTACTGTGATAGGAGAAAATGAATTTTTAATTTAAAAAAACCCCTAAATTTATACATGTGCAGAAACCAAATAAGACCATTCTGTCAATCCTCAATTTCTGTGTATACAAATTGATACCTGAAAACTTTAATCCAGTCTAAAACAAAATGTCAATCTTATAACCAATTCAACATTTCTGCCTACGTTCCTCTCAGTTCTTAATATTTATTTATTTATCTATTAATTTTGGCTGCGCCGGGTCTTAGTTGTGACATGCAGGATCTTCGTTGCGGCATGCAGGATTCTTAGTTGCGGCATGCATGTGGGATCTTGTTGCCCTACCAGGGATGGAACCCGGGCCCCCTGCATTGGGAGTGCAGAGTCTTACCCACTGGACCATGAGGGAAGTCCCCCGTCTCAGGTCTGATTCTTGTTTCCACAGACCAGCAGTGGGGAAGTGAGGCTTCCCTCTAGCCTCAGGAGATGGGGATTGGAAGAAAGAGGCAAATTCTCTCTTACTGGTACTCTGTTATCTGGCCTCGCTTTGCGTGGAGGATACCTGCGATGGTCGTTTGATGTGTCACTCAGCCAGGCAACAGTCCCTAGTCATTCAATCAAACACTAGTCTAGATGTTGTTTTGAAGGTATTTTTTAGATGTAAGTAAAGTCTATAACCAGTTGACTGTAAACGAGGGAGATTTTCTTAATCTGGGTGGGATGGGTTCAATCAGTTGAAAGGCCTTAAGAGCAAAGGTGAAGCTTCCCTGACAAAGAAGAAATTCCACCTGTGGACAGCAGTGCCAGCCCCTGCTGAAGAGCTCTAGTCCGCCCTTGCTGACAGCCTGCCCTTTGAGCTTTGGACTTGCCTAGTTGGCTCCACAGTGGCATGAACCAATTCCATGCAATAAAAATTTTAAAATATATCCCCTACTGGTTCTGCTTCTCTTGTTGAACCCAGACTGATACGATACCCAGATACTAGTTATCTCTCGTGGGGCACTTCTGTGGGTTTTAGGAGATCCCACCCAGATACATACACCCTTGAGGAATTTCTGCACTGCACCATTTCCTGATACAGGTGATATGCTCTCTGGAAGGCCTCTTAACTTTACCTTAACTCTCAACTTATGGTGAAACATTCCACAGGACCTCTTTCTTCTGGGGTCCCCTTGAGAATAAAGCCCTTTGTAGACAACTCAAACCCCATTACCTTCTTTGCTTCCTCCTATACCCACTGAACAAATGGTGAAATTGTGATGTGCATCCACTGCATCTACCCTGGCATTAGGGGCAATTTCAGCTAGCTTCCCACCACCAGACCTCTCCAAGCAACATTCAGACAGAAGTTTCTCTGCCGTCCACAACAGGGTACTCAGGTCAAATTCTTCCAAGCACTCTCTTGTTCTCCAGTCAGCCTCGGATCTACAAGTTTCCATAGCTGAGCAACACAGACTGGGGAGTAAGACTGTGTCCACCTCCAGCAAGCAGGGGCCCTCCAGTTCCTCTCCCACTTGACCTGGGCAGAAGGAGGGGAAACAGGCCAGCAATCTCGTCATCCACAAATTCCTTCAAAGAATTTGCCTCTGTAATTAGTCTTGAACTTTTCATTATATGAGCTGTTGGTAACTGTCCCCAGATGAGTTTGGAAAGTCCTATGGGGTGTGTCTAAAGACTCTCTTTGGAACATAGGTTTAGATTTCAACCAAAATTTTGAGACCACAGAAAAAAAGTCTCTCTCATCACGGGGGAAGTTTTTGCACTCTCACAAAAATTGATTATTCATAGGTGAGCTCCTATCCGGAATTTTATATCTTTAAAGAATATTACCAGGCTGCTCTAGTCTCTCAACAACATTTTCCACTAGTGGCTCTGTTCTGAGTCTAGGGATATTTGATGAGTCCCCGAGTCTGTCAGTGAATGCTATACACTACAGACTCTTAAAGTCTCCTGGATGAGCCTTCATAAATGTAATCACTGTGCTCATTTCAGTGTTTCACTAGCAAATGCACCAATTTTCCATCCTTTTTGACACAACAATACTAAATCCAGTTGGTTCCTGGTGCTTCTATAATTATGCTCTTCACTAGAGGTCAGTTGTCTTATACTTTCCCTTAACTAATTTAATCTTAGAACAGAGAATGAAGGATTTCAAATGATATAAAGAGAAAAATTACAAACCAGGACAAAATATTTTCACCTGTTTCACACACAGTTGGCTCATTTATTTAGTATATAAAAAACTTTTCCGCACTAATTATTTAGGAAAAGATCTATCACCCAATTTCTTTTTAAAAAAGGATAGGGCTTCCCTGGTGGCGCAGTGGTTGAGGGTCCGCCTGCCGATGCAGGGGACACAGGTTCGTGCCCCGGTCCGGGAAGATCCCACATGCCATGGAGCGGCTGGGCCAGTGAGCCATGGCTTCTGAGCCTGCGCGTCTGGAGCCTGTGCTCCGCAACGGGAGAGGCCACAACAGTGAGAGGCCCGCGTACCACAAAAAAAAAAAAAAAAAAAAAAGGATAAAGGCTATAAACTGTCCGTTCACAGAAAAGGAAATACAAATGGCTCATAAGCATGTGAAAAGATGCTCGCTATAATTCTTAATAAGAGAAATACAAATTAAAACCACACTGAGTGGGACTTCCCTGGTGGCACAGTGGTTAAGAATCTGCCTGCCAGTGCAGGGGACACGGGTTTGATCCCTGGTCCAGAAAGATCCCACATGCCGTGGAGCAACTAAGCCTGTGTGCCACAACTACTGAGCCAGCACTCTTAGCCCACGAGCCACAACAACTGAAGCCCGTACGGCTAGAGCCTTGCTCCGCAACAAGAGAAGCCACCGCAATGAGAAATGAGAAGCCCTCCCGCAGCAACAAAGACCCTACGCAGCCAAAACTAAATTAATTAATTAATTTTTAAAAACACAATGAGAAACCGTTTTTCATCTCTCTAATTGTTAGCAAAGATCAAAACATTTCATGAAAAACTGCATCGGTGAAGTCGTAGCGGAAAATGAAACTATCATTGCTGGTGGGAGTGTAAATCTGCAGATTTATTTAGAGCAATTTGGCCTGTCTACAAACACTCAAAAAGCACAAAATTACATCTGTAGAAATATAGTCATTGTAGCATTGTTTGTAAAGGCAAAAGAGAGGAAATGATCTACACTTCCATTAATAGGAGACTAGCTAAATAAATTGTTAAATCCATAAAATAGAATTCAGAATAAGGCAGTACTAATGAGTATAAACATAGAAAGAGTCAAGATATACTGTTAATTGGGGATGGGGAGTAAAGTTCAGAACAGTGTGTATACTATGCTACAACTTGTGTGTATTTGTGTGTGTGTGTGTGCACTCGTGTACATAAATGCTTATGAATAGGTTATATTTGGTAAAGAACATAAGAAGTCGACAGTATTTTTCTCCAGGGAAAGGAACTGGTGAGCTGGTAATCAGAGGTGGAACAGAGACTCTTTTTTCATGACTATGTATCCCTTGTAACTTTTGAATTTTATACTGTGAGCATGCACATCTTCAAAACATGGTAAATAATAATTTGAAAGAAGTAACACATAAAGAAGAGAATCACAAACTGTGACAAGAGCTTTGAAGAAACTAGACAAGTGGATGTTGCAGAGAGTTAGGAGATTAGCTATTTTGGCTCAGTGCAGGCTCAGAGAAATTAAGCATTTTGCCTAAAGTCACACAGCAATTATTAGAAAAAGGATTTGAGTAAAGGTTGGTCTTATTGACTCCAGCATCAGTGATCTTCCTACTATGTTCCCACTGCTCTCAAGAGGGGACAGGCATTTTCTAAGGAAAAATATATGGCCAAAGAACCAGTGTAACTAACAATTTTCAGGAAAGCATTTGAGCATTCTATACCTGTCACAGCCAGCAGCATTTAGATGCAAATAGTTGGTTACAAGTCATGCAGGGCCTTGCAAGTCATGAACATTACTTAAGCAAAATATAGGAAGAACTAAGGGGAAGAAACCCGCTAGCTCTTTACTGGGGATCTACAGAGCACATTCTAGCCAATCTGTGCAGAGACATCACATATATAACAGTTTGGGACATCACTGTAGCTAAGACAAGCCAAAACCTAAGAGCAGTCCCAGCATCCATGACAAAATTTGGAATGTGTGCAGTGAGGTCACTGACCCTATGTCCATGTGACCAAGGATGTGGCCCTTTTCAAGACAGGCAGGACCTGTTCTGAGGGGACAAAGAAAGAAAATGCAACTTTTGCGAGTAGATTTAAAAGCGGGGGAGAAAGGAGAAGGTGCATTAAGCAGTAATCCAAAGCACAAATGGAGCAGCACAATTACAGTCTAAACCTCCATCCCCAGAGCAATAGAACCAAACTAGTCCTCTGCCTGGGACAAGCTCAGAGAAGCCCCAGAGAACAGCCTAACACACTGTCAAGGCCAAGCTACCTCACCAACATAAGAGCTTGACAGTGGGGTTAGAGGGTACAGACTGGTTTCGTTTTGTCTTGATTACTACTGTTTTCTAGTTGCACAGTTAAAAGATAAAAACATTCTCATTTTAAAAGGTTTGCTCTCCAGAAGAAAAAAGAAAGCAAAAAAGGAGGTTATTTATTTAATCATTTTGATATTGATAGATTTTTGAACTGTTTCTAATTTTCCCTACTGTAGAAGTATAATAAAATTCTTCGTACATAAATCTTTGTGCATTTGTACAAACAATTTTTTAGAATCTATTGTTAGCAGTGTAACACGTCTACACACTGACCAGGCCAAAAGCAGGAAGAGTAACGTGGTATGAGATACCATTAGTGTCTAGTCTGAGCCTATGGGAAAGGCTCATGCCTGTCCTTGGTACTTGCCCACGCCCTTGTCCCCATCCTGATCTGGGTCCCACACAGTTTGACCATCCTCTCACTGCCCCTGTCCATAAACCCTATCTGGTGTGCTCACTATAACCCTTGGACATCGAAAACAGATTACCCTGTATTATGATCCTTTATGCAGAATATTCCCACGCTTCTTTGACTTAACTGCAACCCTGTTTAAACTGTTTTTTTAAAAAATCATGTCCTCTCATGATGAGTCTGCTAAATTTCCCAGAGTTGGAAGGGGAGTACAAGTGGCGAGAAGAGGAAAGTCTGCATTTTACTGTTGTTGTGTGATTGTTCCCTTTGCTGATTCCAGACCATTATTTCTTAATCATATAAAAATGGCTCCTTGAATAGATAGTGGCAGATGGTTACACAACATCGTGAACAAAATTAATGCCACTGAATTGTACAGCTAAAAATATTTAAAATGGTAAATTTTATGTTTTAAATATTTTACTACAATTTTTTATGTTTTTAAATATTTTATTTATTTATTTATTTTATTTGGCTGCGTCAGGTCTTAGTTGTGGCACATGGGATCTTTCGTTGCAGTGTGTGGGCTTAGTTGCCCCACGGCATGAGGGATCTTCGTTCTGCAACCAGGGATCAAAACCCACGTCCCCTGCACTGGAAGGCGGATTCTTAACCATTGGCCCACCAGGGAAGTCCCTACTACAGTTTATAAAAATGGCTCCTTTAACGCCCATGCCATATGCCCACCTCATACTCAACTCCTTCTTGTCACCAGCGTTCTCAAACCTGTTCCCTCCCTCACAATGATCCAGGACTTAGGCCCAGAACTCAGTCATCCTCTCAGTTCCAAGTTAGACCTCTACTCAGAACAGCAAAAAAATGTATTCATGATTAAAATGTAAAACAAAATAACAATAATAATAATTATATAAGTGTATTCGAAAACATTTTGGAAAAATGTATGTATAATCCCAGGTAGGAGATTCTGGATGGAAAACCAGAATCCACAATGAGGGAAAAATGAGAGGCTTGACTTTATTAAAACTTAAAATGCATCAATAGAAAGAAAAATCTCCATAATGTTTAAAAACACAAATAACAGACAGGAGGAAAATAATCGCAAGACATGTGACTGGCAAAAGGTTATCCCTAATATACAAAGAGTGCCTACAGATTGATAAGAAAAAGACAAAAAAAAAAAAAAAGAATGATAGCATAAATGGCCAAGGGATATAAACAGGTAATTCAGAGGAAATACAAATAACAGATTAATATAAGAAGATTCTCAAAGACACTAGCAGTTAGGAAAACACAAACTAAAACAGGGATATACCATTCCTACACCGCTCCCCCAGCCCACACATTCACACTAATGATAATACTAGCCAAAATTTAAAACATTGAGAATATGCAGAGCTGAGAAGGGTGGAGGACCAGTACTCTCATCCATTGCTAATGGGAGTAAAATTGCCTCAGTCTTTTTGTAATCTGGTAATATCTATAAAAGTTTAAACTTGCTATACATTTTGGCCCATGATTCGTGTCACCTTTATGAATCTACGGTAGAGAAATAGGATATATGTACAAAAATGTTCACTGTACTATTTATTTCATCTTCTCTACTATTACTCCCAAATCTTTTCCCACCCAGTATGTTCATTACTTTGGGGTCCCTATTCTTTAAGTTTCTTGTCTACTTCTGGCGACTTCTATTTTCTGACACATTTTTTCTCCCCTGAAACCATCCAGTAAAATCCCCACCCTTCATCATTCCTACCATTTGACTTCTCTGTTATTACAACTAGTCTGACATGGGCTGTTGCCAATAATCATGTAATAATGCAGACTGAAATCCCTGAAAATGTGTGGCCTCTTGCTTCACCAGAGTGCTTGGTGCAGACCAGCAAATGCTGTGTCTCTAAGCGGATGTCTGTCTTTTCCCTTTGTGATTATTCTAAAACGCAGCCTTCCACAGATCTCAGACTTCTCACTACCTCCCTCATTCTTAGCTTTAGGACCTTGTCTTTTATCTCACTGAGAAGATGGAATTCACCAGACAAGAACAGTCTACATTTTCTTCCCTACCCCTTGCTCAAACCCTGTCAACATCCTCACCCATCCTCCCCACTTCCCTGAGAAAAGGGGGCACCCTTTCCACCCAAGGTCATTTCTTCCAGTTGTGCGTTGGGTCTCATATTCATCGACTGCCTCAAGGATTTGTCTTGCATGTGTTTTTAGTCTCTCCCATTCAACTGAAATTTTCACCTCAAGCTGTAAACGTGCGCTACTCTCTCCTATCGATATGTAAAAATATATTGGCCTTACATATAACCCTTTATTTAGATAACATCGCCTTCCTTCCTGCCGTCACAAAACTTCTTAAAAGAGACTTCTAAACTCATTGTTTCCACTTCCTTACCTTCTACTTATTAGTCAGCTCACTGAAATTTCACATCTTTCACCAGCACACCAATGAAGGATGTGAACAATGACCTCCACACTGTCAATTTCATTGAATAGTCTCCTCTCATTATGTTACCTTACATCTCTTTAGCACTTTATACTTTGAATGCTCCGTCCACCTTGAAAATCACTCCTTCCTTAGCTTTTATCACATCTCTTTCATACTCTCTCCTGTAGGCCAGCACAGGAGTTTTCTCCCCTCCCCTTCATTTCCTTCCCCATCTCAGTACTAATATTGAAATAAAGACCTTATTATCATCGAAGTTTTGCTATGAGAGAAGACCATTACTAGCAAGGAAAAGATTTGTCTTATAGATGTTCTAATGTGAAGAAGATGAAAGACCTTCTCCTAAGTAAAAACTCATCACCTTTCCAGGATACAGCTGGGAGTGAAAAGTCATCATGATCTTGAGGATCCTGTGGTTCACTTCACCTTTGCTTGATGAGGATATAGAGAAATAGGCCCTTTAATTCATACATTGCTGGAGACTTTAAACTGGTGGTCCCATTTGAAAGTACCCATTGACCCAGCAATTCCCTCTGACATGTTTTGTGAATGTGCTATACACCTGTGTTCCCCAAAACATTCTCCCAGTTGTGCTCTAATCTTTACCCTTCACAGAGTAAGGAATTCCATTAAATTTTCTCTCCTTGTTCTCTTATTTTTATATGCAGAGCCAACCATAAAGAGGAATAAATTAAATAAATACATACTACAGTGTTAGTAATTTATTTCTAATAGGTGAAATCTTAATAAAAAGTTAAAGAAAATATTTAGAAAAGGAATTGAAATTCCAAGGATAAGGTCACCAAGATAGAATGTATAAAGACAGAAGAGAGGAAAGAGAAGAGAAACAGGGAGAGCACACTAATTAAAAACTAATATAGTTTTATTTCCAGCCATGACAGAGTGATACGGGACTTGACCTTCAGCCAAAATACTATATATGACAAAATAGGTGAGGCAACTGTTTTCAGGGACGGAACAGGCAGCACTGTGACCTTTGAGAGAACATAACGCACAAAGGTGAGCGCTATGGTCACCCTGGTATTCTGCCTAGGGCCACTTTCTGGCCCATAGCAGGAAAATGAATCCTAAACAGAGCAGGAGTCTCACGAAGCTGAGGAGGCAGTGATCCAAGTTTTGAGATGCTTACATGCTTGGAATTTGCAGATCAGGGTGACTGACAAAAGAGAGCATCACAGAAAGAGGTGTCCAGAAGATGTGGTGGGAGCTCATCCTAGGTCCCTGGCTAACAGCTAGGTGCACAGACAGAGGACAAGACTCTGTGGTCCCTGCAGAGATGGCCTCCTGCACAGCCGACAGCTGAATAGTGAGACCAGTGGTGGTTCAGTGCTGACCAGTGTGAACAAAGAAACAACACAGCCTGACAGAACCAAAAATGATCCACCAATAATTTAGCTGCCTATGAGAATAAATGTTGACGCCCTTAAAAGGAAGACAACATAAACAAAATGTGGTCTATATATATATATGTCAGGGAGGGGGAAATTTCCCCCACTACCCTTACAGAGTTCTTGCGGCTGGACACAAGACAGATTAACAGAAGAAAAAGAAACAAATTTTAATTAATGCACATGGAGGGTTCATAGAAATGGGACCTAAGAAATGGCCAAAGCAGGCAGGTTTTATACTTTGCAGACAAAGAAACAATACATTTGTGAGGAACTGACAGGACAAAGAAACTCAGGTTTGGGGTGACCAATCAGTGACGAATCTACACAGTTTGGGACTGGGGTAGTAAATTAAAGAAGTAACAAAGTTTGTTTATACAAGCTTCTCAGCCCCAAATTCCCTGTCTTTGGCGATAAGGGTGGACTTCTACCTCTAGATGCAGGGAGTGCACGTTTCACACTTATTTCCTGTTTTCAGGGACACAGAGAGGAAGGTCACAGTGTCCCTCTTGCATTGGCTGTTTCTTAAGTAACTTTAATTCAGAATAATCAATGTGCCACATGTGGCACATGTGCCATCAATGTGGCACATTTGGGGGTGGCCTACCCTGGGCCCCAACACATACAATGAAATACTATTCATAAATAAAATACACTGATCACAAAAGACAAATACCCTGTGATTCCACTTATATGAAGTATCTAAAGTAGTCAAATTCATACAACCAGAAAATAGATGGGTGGTTGCCAGGAACCGGGGAGAGGGAGAAATGGGGAGTTGTTTAATGGTTACAGAGTTTCAGTTTTGCAAGATGAAAAACTTCCGGAGATCAACTACACAACAATGTGAATATACTTGTATTAGTCTGCTTAGGCTGCCATGGCAAAATGCCATAGACTAGGTGGCTTAAACAATAGAAATTTATTTTCTCACAGTTCTGGACACTGGAAGTCCATGATTAAGGGGCCTGCAGAGTTGGTGTCTGGTGAGACGCCCCCTTGGGTCGCAGCACCCACCTTCTCACTATGGTCTCACATGGCCTTTGCTCTGTGCAGGCATGCAAAAGAGAGCTAGCGAGCTCTCTGCTATCTCTTCTGATAAGGACACTAATCTGATCACATCAGGACCCCATCATTATGACCTCATTTAACCTTAATTACTTCCTTATAGGCCCTTCTCAAGTAGAGCCACAATGGAGGTTAGGCTTTCAACATATGAATTTGGGGGTGAGAGGGGACACGAATATTCAGTCCATAACAATACTTGAACACTACTGAACTACACACTTTGAAATAGTTAAGATGGTTTTTGAAAAAGAAAAAAGAGAAAAGGAAGGCAACATAGGAACCAGGGGTCCTTGAAGAAATGACTAGGGCCAGGACAGAAAACACACAGGATGAACCTGGAGCATCTTTTAGTCTTTTAGTGCTAGAATAAAAGGGAGTACTCAAAAACAAAACAAAACAAAACAAAAAAATATGAAGGCACGTCAGAAGGACTCAAGAATCAACCCGGAAGAGCTCCTGATGTCCAAAATGAAACAATTAGAGCAATAAAATAAATTGGATTATAGTGTAAGTATTGGACGTATTGGTTATAATGCAGGAATAAAAAAAAATGAATCTATGAACCCACACTGACTTATTTTTATTTATTCATTCTTGACAAATAAAAATTGTAATATATATTTAAGATATACAATGTAGAAGTTTTGATATAAGTATATATTATGAAATGATTACCACAATCAAATTAATTAACATATCCATTACCTCCAATAGTTACCATTTGTGTGTGTGTGTGTGTGTGTGTGTGTGTGTGTGTGTATGGTGGTAATACTTGAAGTCTACTCTCTTAGAAAATTTCAGGTATATATACATTATTATTAGGTATAGTCACCATGCTGTACATTACATCTCCAGAATTTATTTACCTTACAACTGAAAGTTTATACCCTTTGATCAATATCTCCCATTTCCCTCCACCCACCAATTCCTGGTAACCTTTCTACTCTTTGTTACTATAAGTTCAACTTATTTTTAGATTCCAAATAGTGAGATCATGTGAAATTTGTCTTTCTGTGCATGGATTCACTTAGATAATGTCCGCTGGGTTCATTTCTATTATTGCAAATGGCAGAATTCCCTTCTTTTTTAAGGCTGAATAACTTTCTATTTATATATATATATATATATATATATCTCACATTTTTTAATCCATTCATCAATCAACAGACACTAAGGCTATTTCCATATTATAGTCATTATGAATAATGCTGCAATGAACATAGCAATGCAGATACCTCTGAAATAGTGATTTTATTTCCTTTGGATATATACACAGAAGTAGGATTAGTGCATCATATGGTGGTTCTATTTTTAATTTTTTGAGGAGCGTCAATACTGTTTTCCATAGTGAGTGTACCAATTTACATTTCCATTCATTCTGGTGTTTCCTTTGCTCTGCAGAAACTATTTAATTTGATGTAGTCTCACTCATTTATTTTTGCTTTGTTGCCTGTGCTTTTGGTGTACCTTCCAAAAGGTCATTGCCAAGACCAATGTCAAGGAGGTTTTCCCCTATGTTTTTTACTAGGAGTTTTATGGTTTCAGGTCTTACTTTGAATTTTTTAATCCAATTTGAGTTGTTTTGTCATTCTTTTGCATGTGGAAATGTTTTCCCAATATCATTTATTTAAGAGACTATCCTTTCCCCATTGCATAGTCTCAGTCCCTTTGTCAGAAATTAGTATATACTTGGGGAAGGGATGATGCAGGCAAAATGAAACTATTCTTCCTACCATTTTTGTGTGGTTATTCTCAAGTTTTTGGCTCCACTGTGTTGCTGATGTTTCTTAAGTGAACTCCCGTGGTCTCCCAGAGCTATTTTTGTTAGTAGATAGCTGTCTAATTGTTGTTCTTTGTGGGATCAGAGGCTGGAATCTCCTACTCTGCCATCACTGATGTCACTCCTCTGAATCTGTACTGATTTATAAATAAATGACTGAATAAATAAATGGGGGAGAAGTTAAAATTTTCCTTACACAGATTCCGGATAATATATGGAGATACTCCTGCCTCATGATGTGCAATTTAATCCTCCTCCCCTTGAGTGTTGGCAATACTTAGCAACTCACTTCCAAAGAATAATGTATTGATGGGGAAAACAGTAATTTTACAGTGGAGAAACCTGGCAAACACAACCTCACCCATGAACAGGGTTAAATGTGTGAACAACCAGTGATAAGTCTTGTTGGTATCATGCACCCCCAACATGATGCAATGAGAAAGGCACCTAATCACTAAAGTATATTTCACCAAAACCCATAACCTCAGTCTAAACATGAAAAATAATCAGATAACTCCAACTTGAGACCTGTAAATATCTGACCAGTACCCTTCAAATTCATCAAGGTCATAAAAAGTAAGAAAATACTGAGGAACTATTACAGACCAGAGAAGACTAAGAAAATTTGAAAACTAAATGCACGGTGGTATCCTGGGTTACATCCTGGAACAGGAAAAAGAAAATTAATGGAAAACTGGTGAAATTCAAGAAAACCTGGAGTTTGTTAATAATAGTGTAGCAGTGTTTATTTCTTGGCTTTGACAAATGTACCGTGATTATATAAGATGTTGACATTAGGGACTTCCCTGGTGGCACAGTGGTTAAGAATCCGCCTGCCAATGCAGGGGACACGGGTTTGAGCCCTGGTCCGGGAAGATCCCACATGCCACGGAGCAGTTAAGCCCGTGTGCCACAACTACTGAGCCCACGTGCCACAACTACTGAAGGCTACACGCCTAGAGCCTGTGCTCTGCAACAAGAGAAGCCACTGCAATGAGAAGCCCATGCACTGCAACGAAGAGTAGCCCCCACTCGCAGCAACTAGAGAAAGCCATGCATGGCAACAAAGACCCAACGCAGCCAAAAATTAATTAATTTTAAAAAATAGAAAAGATTTTAAAATAAATAAATAAATAAATAAAAATACTACTATCCAGCAATTCCACTTCTGGGCATGTATCTGAAGGAAATAAAGTCACAATCTCAAAGAGGTATCTGTGCCTCCATGTTTACTGCAGCATTATTTACAATAGCCAAGACATGGAAATAGCCGAAGTGTCCATTGATTAATGAATGGATACAGTAAATGTGAGACAGATATATATATATCTATATATATAGATAGATAGATATTTCAGCCATAAAAGAGAAGCAAATCCTGCCATTTGTGACAACATTGGTAGACCCTGAACTCATAGAAACAGAAAGTAGAACGGTGGTTGCCGGGGACCAGGGCACAGAGGAAATGGAAAGACGCTGGTCAAACGGTACAAACTTCCAGTTATAAGATGAATACATTCTAGAGATTTAATGTACAGCATAGTGGCTATACCTAACAGTACTGTATTGTATTCTTGAAATTTGCTGAGAGTAAATCTTAAATGTTATCACTACAAAAAAAAGGGTAAGTATGTGAGCTGATGGCTGTGGTAACTAACCTTACTGTGGTAATCATTTCACAATATATACATGTATCAAATAATCAGGTTGTACACCTTAAATTTACACAATGTTATACATCAATTGTATCTCAATAAAGCTGGAGTAGGGGTCGGAAGGAGAATAATACTCCCAATCCAGAATTCTGTATTCAGTAAAAACATCCAGCAAAATGAAGAGGAAAAAAAAAATCATTTTCATAGTAAAGAAAACAGATAATTTGCCATGAGCAGTCCAGCACTACTAGAAATACTAAAGAAACTTCTTCATACTGAACATGTCACAAGATGAAAATTTAAATCTACAAGACTGAAGACAAGAAGAAATGGTAAATATTTACATACATATAAAAGATTGCAGTTTTTTTCCTCCCCTTAATTTCTTTAAAAGAAAGAAAAAAAAGCAAAATAGATAAGATAAATTGTACACAAATAGCAAAGGGAAAGACCTAAAGCCATCCGTATCAATAATTGAATTCATCATAAATAGACTAAACAGAGAATTCCCTGGCTGTCCAGTGGTTAGAACTCAGCGTTCTCACTGCCAGGGCACTAGGTTTGATACCTGGTCAGGGAACAAGGATCCTGCAAGCCGCAGGACCCAGCCAAAAAAATAACAATAATAATAATAAAAGTAAATAAATAAATAAACAAAGGGCATAGTAGGACTTCCCTGTTGGTCCAATAGTTAAGACTCCACGCTCCCAATGCAGGGGGCCCATGTTCAATCCCTAGTCAGGGAACTAGATCCGGTGTGCCACAACTAAAGATTCTGCATGCCGCAACTAAAAGATCCTGCATGCCACAACTAAAAGATTCCATATGCTGCAACAAAGATCTCACATGCTGCAACAAAGATCCTGCACGCAGCAACGAAGATCCCACGTGCCACAACTAAGACCCAGTGCAACCAAATAAATAAGTAAATAAATAAATATTAAAACAAACAAACAAAGTGAACAATGAACTACTCTTTTAAATAAATGAATAAATAGACTGAATACATCAAATAAATGACAATGAGACTGTAACACTAAATGAAAAAGCAAGAACCAACTATACGTTCTATATTAATACACACAGTTTAAATGTAATTACACAAAGAGGATTAAGGAATATATTGGAAAAGATATACCATGCAACAGTAAACAAGAAACCTGGAGTGATATATTAGTTTCTTCTTGTTGCTGTAATAAATTACCACAAATACTGCGGCTTAAAATGATGTATATTTATTCTCTCACAGTTCTGTGTGTCAGAAGTGTAAAATGAATCAATTTCCTTGATTTTTCCTGCTTCTAGAGGCTGCCCAAATTCCTTAGCTTATGGCCCCTTTCTCCGTCTTCAAAGGGCATCACCCCAATCTCTGTTTCCACTGCTTCATCTCCTTTTTCTGACTTTAACACTACTACCTCCCTCTTATAAGTATCTCTGTGATTACATTGGACCCATCTGGATAATCCAACATAATCTCTCTTGCAAGATTATTAATTTAATATCTACAAAGTTTCTTTTGCCATATAGGGTAACATATTCACAGATTCTGGGGAATAAGACGTGGACATCTTTTGGGGGATGGCAGAGGGGGACATTATTCAGCCTACCACAATTGGTTATATTACAAGACAAAATTGACAAGTATGAAGAAGTACATTTCATAATTATATGAATCACAGCATTAAGCATACACAACTATAAATGAGCATGCACCTAATAATATTGAATAAAACTTCCAAACATAGGAAGCAAAACTGACTGAATTAAAGGGAGAAATAAACAAATCCATAATCACATTTGGAGATATAAACATCCCTTTCTCAGTAACTGATAAAATAATTAGACAAAAAAAATCAGTTAAAAATATAAAAGATCTAAACAATACTGTCAACCACCTTGACCTAATTGAAATTTACCCAACAAAATAATATCAAACAACTACAAAATACCCATGACTTTCAAGTGTAAATGGAATGTTCATCAAGTAAATTATATATTGAGTAATAATGTTTTAATAAATTTCAATATATTGAAGTACTACAGATATGTTCTATGACCACAGTGGAATCAATTACAAAAAGTCTAGAAAATTCTTAAATATTTAGAAATTAAAACATTCCTAAGTATTTGGAAATTATAATCATCAGGGAAATACATATCAAAACTACAATGACATATCACCTCATATTTGTTAGAATGGTTAACATCAAAAAGACAAGAAATGAGAAGTGTTGGAAAGAATGTGGAGAAAAGGAACTCTTGTGCACTGTCGGTGGGAACAAAAATTGGAGCAACCACTATGGAAAACAGTATGGAGGCACCTCAAAAATTAAAAATTGAATTACCATGTGATCCAGCAATTCCACTTCTAGATATTTATCCAAAAAAGGCAAAATCACTATCTTGAAAAAAATATCTGTACCCCCATTTATTGCAGCTTTATTCATAATAGCCAACGTATGGAAACAACCTAAGTGTCCACTGATAGATGGATGGATAAAGAAAATGTGATTTTATATATATAATGGAATATCATTCAGCCATTAAAAAAGGAAACCTGCCATTTGTGACAACATGGATGAAACTTGAGAGCATTATGCTAAGTAAAACAAGTCAGACACAGAAAGACAAATACTGTATGATCTCACTTAACATGTGGTATCTAAAGAAAAAAGAAACCCGAATTCATGGATACAGAGAACAGGTTGGTGATTGCCAGAGGTGGGGAGTAGAGATGGGGGAAATAAGTGAAGGTAGTCAAAAGGTACAGTCTACCAGTTACAAGGAAGTCCTGCAGATGTAATATACAGCATGGTGACTATAGTTAACAATATTGTATTATATACTTACAAGTTGTTAGAGAGTAAATTGTAAAAGTTCTCATTACAAGAAAAAAAATTGTAACTGTGTGGTAATGAATGTTAAGTAAACTTATTGTGGTAATCATTTCAAATTGTATATATGTATCAAATCATACACTGTGCACCCAAAACTAATACAATTGTTATATGTCAATTATATCTCAAAAAAATAAATATAAAAAATTAAAATGTTAGAGAGAAGTGTTAAAAATCTACTATTTTTAACCTGAGATTTTTCCATTGATATAATAATAAAAATAATTTAAAAGGGGGAAAAAAACAAAGAAAATTAAGTTCTCTTAGAAGAATTAAGATGACTTTTGTACATCTAAAAAAAATACACACATTTCTAAATAATACATGGGTGAAAATTAGAAAACATATCAAACTAAATTATTATAAAAACACAATAGAAAAATTTGTAGAACACAGCTAAAACAGAGGCTTGGAGGGAATGTCATAGCTTTAAATGAATACAAAAGTAGAAAGATTTTAAATAAACAATCAAGTTTAAGAAGATAGAAAAAGAAGAGCAAATTAAAACCAAAGTAAGCAGATCAGAATTTTAAAATCTGAAATCAATAAAATTTTTAAAAACCAAGCAATAGAAAAATTAACAAAGCCAAAATTTGGTTCTTTGATAAGATTACTGATTGATAAACTTTTAACAAGACTGATCAAGAAACAGAGAGGGCTCAAATTATGAATATCAAGAATAAAGAGAGTATACCTCTATAGATTTTAAAGACATTAAAAGGATAATAAAGGAATATTATATCTATATACCAATAAATTTAACCATGTAGATAAAATTGAAAAATTCCTTGGAAAACACAATTTACCAAACTGACACAAGAAGAAATTTTTGAATAACTCTCTTTTCACTCAAAAAATTGAATTCGTTAGTACAAACCTTCCCATTAAGAAAGCTTCTGGGGCTTCCCTGGTGGCACAGTGGTTGAGAGTCTGCCTGCCGATGCAGGGGACACGGGTTCGTGCCCCGGTCCGGGAAGATCCCACATGCCACGGAGCGGCTGGGCCCATGGGCCATGGCCGCTGGGCCTGCGCATCCGGAGCCTGTGCTCCACAATGGGAGAGGCCACAGCAGTGAGAGGCCCGTGTACCGCAAAAAAAAAAGAAAAAAAAGAAAGCTTCTGTTTACCAAGGGGGAAGGGGGGCTATAAATTGGGATATTGAGATTGACATATACACACTACTATATATAAAATAGATAACTAAAAAGACCTACTGTATAGCACAGGGAACTCTATTCAATACTCTGTAATGACCTATATGGGAAGAGAATCTAAAAAAAGAGTGGATATATGTATAACTGACCCACTCTGCTGTATAACAGAAACTAACACAACAGTGTAAATCAACTCTACTCCAATAAAAAAATTAATTAAAAAATAATATAAAAATTTAAATTTAATTTTAAAAAAACAAAGCTTCTGTTTTGTAGTCACTTTGCTGCACAGCAGAGACTGGCACAACATTGTAAATCAACTATACTTCAATTAAAAAAAAAAGAAAGAAAAAGAAAGCTTCATGTTCAGATGACTTCAAATAGCATATTACATCAAACTTTAAGGAATAAATAACACAATCCCTTCAGAAAACAGAAAATGAAAGTACACCCTCCAACTTATTTTAGGAGGCCATCATGACCCTGAGAAAAAATTACAAGTATGTAAATTACAGACCCCAACCCTCATAAATATAGACATCAAAATCTTAAAAAAAAAAAAAACTATCAGCAAATCAAATCCAGAAGAACATAAAAGAGGTAATTCATCATGACAAAGTGTGGTTTATTCCAAGAACAAAGCAAGAATGTCTAATTTTACCATTTCTATTCAACACTGTACAGAAAGAACTAGACAAGAATAATAAATAAAAGATCAAAAGATAGTAGAATTTACCAGTGAAGCCATCTGTGCCTAAAGTTTTCTTTATGGGAAGCTTTTAACTATAAATTCAATTTAATGGATAGTGAGATATTCAAGTTATGTATTTTTTCTTGAGTTAACCTCAGTAGTTTGTGTCTTTCAATAAATCTGTTCTTTTCATCTAAGTCAGGAGTGAGCAAACATTTTCTGTAAAAGGCCACATAGTAAATATCTCAGGCTTTTCTGGCAATATGGTCTTCTCACAACTACTCAACTCAGCCATTATAGTACAAAAACAGACACGGATAAATATAAACAAGTATGTGTGTCTGTGTTCCAATAAAACTTTATTCACAAAAGGGGTGGCAAGTGAATTAATGTCAATTAGTCAAGTTAGTTGATGGTGTTGTTCAAGTCTCCTATATCACTGCAGATTTTCTGTCTATGTTAATTATGAGAAGAGGATATTGAAATCTCCAACTATATTGTCAATTTGTCTTTTTCTCTCAAATTCTCTCAGATTTTGCTTCACCTATTTTAAAGCTGTTATTAGCTACAAACATATGTCCTCTTGATGATCTGATTCTTTTATCCTTATGAGCCTTTTTTTTTTTTTTGCGGTACACGGCCCTCTCACTGTTGTGGCCTCTCCCATTGCGGAGCACAGGCTCCGGACACGCAGGCTCCGGACGCGCAGGCTCAGCGGCCATGGCTCACGGGCCCAGCCGCTCCACGGCATGTGGGATCTTCCCAGACCGGGGCACGAACCCGTGTCCCCTGCATCGGCAGGCGGACTCTCAACCCCTGCGCCACCAGGGAAGCCCTAATCTCTGCCTTTTAATTGGAGTATTTAGGCCATTTTAGATCATGTGATTATCATTATAGGTAGCCTTATATCTACTATCTTGTTATTTATGTGTTTGATTTATTCTTTGTTCATTTTTTCCCTATTTTCCTGATCTTTTTTATAAAATTGAATGTCTTTTATGATTCCATTTTATCTCCCTTATTGGTATATCAGTTATACCTTTCTCTTTCCTTGTTTCCTCTTTTCCTTCTTCCTTCATTCCTTCTTTCCTTTTTTAATTTCTTTGGCTGCTTCATGTGGCTTGCAGGATCTCAGTTCCCTGACCAGGGATTGAACTCGGGCCATGGCAGTGAAAGCCCAGAATCTTAACCACTAGGCCACCAGGGAACTCCCTTTTCTTTTTTTTTTCTTTTTTCTTTTTCTTTTTTTGAATGCTCTAGAGTCTCCATTATATCTTTAATCACATTCTTCCTCCAAATAATATTATACCACTTCATGTATATCAAATGAACCTTACAATAGTATACTTTCTCTCCCTCTCCCTGGCCATTGTCAAACATTTTACTTCTACCTACATTATAAATTCCACAATAGATTGTTAATATTTTTCTTTTAATCAGGCATTAATCTTTTAACGGTATCTTTTAAAATTAGAACAAAAGTGTTTTATAGTTATATTTATCATTGCTAAAGTTCTTCATTTCCTTACATAATTCTAAATTCCCATGTGGTATAATTTTCCTTCTGGAAGAAGAACTTCCTTTAATATGTATTTTAGTGGTCTGTTTGCAATGAATTCCTCATCTTTTGTTCATCTGAAAAAAATTTTAATTTGCCTTCATTTTTTAAAATTTATTTATTTTTATTTTTGGCTGTGTTGGGTCTACATTGCTGCAGGTGGGCTTTCTCTAGTTGCACTGAGCAAGGGTTACTCGTTGCAGTGCATGGGCTTCTCACTATGGTGGCTTCTCTTGTTATGAAGCATTGGCTCTAGGCACGCAGGCTTCAGTAGTTGTGGCACATGGGCTCAGTAGTTGTGGCTCATGGGCTGTAGAGCGCAGGCTCAGTAGTTGTGGCCCACAGGCCTAGTTGCTCCGCAGCATGTGGGATCTTCCTGGACCAAGGCTTGAACCCGTGTCCCCTGCATTGGCAGGCAGATTCTTAACCACTGTGCCGTCAGTGAAACCCCTGCCTTCATTTTTTTAAAGGTATTTTTGTATGTATACAATTCTAGGTTGACAGGGTTCTCCTCCCCCACAAAAGTACTTTACAGGTGTCTAATTTTGTCTGACTTGCATAGTTTCTGATGTGAATTATGCCACTGTGTTTTTTCCCCTCTGGCTGCTTTTAGGATGTTCTATTTATCACAGCTTTTCAACAGCTTGATAATAATGTGTCTTCATGTTTCTTCTGCTTGATATTCATTGAATATCTCTGATTTGTAAATTTATAGTTTTCATCAAATTCTGAAAAATTTTGGCCAATATATTTTCTGTCCTCTTTCTGAAGCTTTAATTTTAAATATATTTGATTGCTTGATATTGTACCATAAGTAACTGAAGTTCTGGGTTTTGGGGGATTTTTTTGGAGGGGGAGGGTCTTTTATCCTCCTGTGTTTATTTTGGATATTTTCTAATGATATGTCTTCAAGTTAATTAACTTTCCTGGGACTTCCCTGGTGGTCCAGTGGTTAAGAACCTGCCTTCCAATGCAGGGGACACAGGTTCAATCCCTCTTCGGGGAACTAAGACCCCACATGTCACGGGGCAACTAAGCTCATGTGCCACAACTTGAGAGCCCGCACGCTGCAACTACAGAGTCCACACACTCTGGAGCCCACTCGCCACAACTAGAGAGAAGCCCATGTGCCGCAACGAAAGATTCCGTAAGACCCAGTGAAGATCCTGCATGCCAGAACTAAGACCCGATGCAGCAAAAATAAATAAATAATTTTTTAAAAAAATTAACCTTTCCTTCTGTAGTTTCTAGTCTACTGTTGATTCCATTCAGTATATTTTCATTGCATCATTTCAGATATTGTATTTCTCATCTGTGGAAGCATAATTTGGTTTATTTTTAAAATACCTTGCCTTTTTCTCTTTATAATGTTCAATGTTCCTCTTATCTACTGAACATATGAAGTGTATTTATAATAGCTATTCTAACATCCTTTCTACAAATTCTTTCATCTTTTTCATTTCTGGTTCAGTTTCTAATGACTGATTTTTCTCCTGGTTATGGGTTATATTTGCCTCCTTTGCATGCCTGATAATCTTTTGCTGGATTCCAGACATTGTGAATTTTATGCTGTTGGTGCCAAATTGTCTTGAGCTCTTTTCAAAATTTTTGGCTTTTGTTATTGGACACAGTTACTTGGTACCAGTTTGATACTTTTGAGGCTTACTTTTTGACAAGAATTAGTAAGCAGAGGCAACTGTAAGCAAGGATAAGCAGGGGCTCACCTTATTTTCCTTCTCTCAGGAATTACTGTCCTGTACTGCCTGTTGTCCAGTATCTGAAAACCACTGTTTCATATATTTTCGTTTTCCAGTTGTTTCAGATGAGAAAATAAATCCAGTCCCAGTTACACCATAATGGCCAGAAGTTCAAAAGAAAGAAGCAACTGCCAAAATAAGTAAATTTAGTAAGGTTACAGGATATAGGTCAAAATACAAAAATCAACTGTATTTTTATACACTACTAGCAAACATTCATTTAAAAAAAACTTTCACAATATTTTCAGTTATAAAAGCATCAAAATATGAGTACTTGGGAATAAATGTGACAAATGACATGTAAGACCTCCACACTGAAAACTATAAAATATAGCTGAAAGAAATTAGATAAGACCTAAATAAATATCCTATCCATGGATTGTAAAATTCAACATTGTTAAAATGTCAGTTTTCCTCAAATTTACCTTTAGATTCACATTAATCCCAATTATAATTCCAGCAAGATTTTTTAAATAGAAATTGACAGGTTGATTCTAAACATACTTATGGAAATGCCAAAACAATCTTGAAAAAACAAGGAAGATTTATACTAACTTACTTCAAGACTTATAAAGCTGGAAGAAGCAAGACAGGGTGTTGTTGTCATAATAATGAACAAAGAGATCAATGGAACAGAATTAAGTCCAGAAACAGAATCACATGTATATAGTCAACTGATTTTCAACAAAGTTCCAAAGCAACTTAAGGGAAAAAGAAAAGTGAACAAACATTACTGGAAGACCTATACATCCATGTGGGAAAAAAGCTGACCTCGACCCTACCTCAACAATACAAAAAAATTAATTCAAAATTGCTTACAGGGACTTCCCTGGTGGCACAGAGGTTAAGACTCTGTGCTCCCAATACAGGGGGCCCAGGTTTGATCCCTGGTCAGGGAACTAGATCCCACATGCATGCTGCAACTAAGAGTTCACATGCCACAACTAAGGAGCCCAGCCGCTACGACTAAGACTCAGCGCAACCAAATAAATAAACAAAATAAATATTTTTTAAAAAACTTTAAAAAACTGATTACAGATACAAACATAAAAGCTAAAACTATAAAGCTTCTTGGAAGAAAACATAGATACAACCTAAATACCCATCAAAAGAATAGATCAACAAGTTGTGAAATATTCATACAATATAATACTATCTAGCCAAAAAAAGAGAAAAACCTTGCTACTGATATATGTAACAACAGAACCTCACAGACATCATATTGAGTGAAAGAAACCAAACATAGTATATGATTCAATTTTATATGAAATTCTGGAAGAGACAAAATTAATCTATGGTAAAAATTTCAGAGCAATAGTTGCCTCTAGGCCTAGGAGAATGACTGGAAAAGGGCATGAGGTAATTTTCTTGGGTGATGAAAATCTGCTAAGTCTTGATTAGAAGGGGGTTACAGTTATGATGCATTTGTCAAGATTCACTGAATTCTATACTTAAGAGTTGTGGGACTTCCCTGGTGGTGCAGTGGTCAAGAATCCGCCTGCCAATGCAGGAGACACGGGTTCGAGCCCTGGTCCAGGAAGATCCCACATGCCGCAGAGCAACTAAGCCTGTGTGCCACAATTACTGAGCCTGCACTCTAGAGCCCACGAGCCACAAGTACTGAGCCCATGTGCCACAACTACTGAGGCCTGCGTGCCTGGAGCCCGTGCTCCGCAACAAGAGAAGCCATGGCAATAAGAAACCCGCGCACCGCAGGGAAAAGTAGCCCCCATTCATCACAACTAGAGAAGGCCCGCATGCAGAAACGAAGACCCAACACAGCCATAAATAAATAAATAAATTTTAAAAAGCATTGTGAATTTCATGATTTATACATTTTACCTCAATAACAAAAAAATAAAACTTTAAACAAACATTGAACTCTAATTAGTAGGCTTGCTTTACCAGTTATAAAATTACTTCCTGTGTTTTCTCATGCGTGAACAAACATATAAATATGTTGAATATAATGGGAGCTGATTTCCCACTCTTGGAAAGATATATAGATATCCTAACTGTCTGCTGAGAGGGACCAAAGCAAGGACACACAAGTAGCAATAAACACCCACTGTAATCAGATCTTGGTTTCTCAGTACCCTTCTCCACGAAAAGGAACCAGGCCGCCTTCGAGATATGACTGATTCTAGGGTAAGAAAAGTTCAAGATCCGCATGGAACATCTATGTGCCCAAAAGTAAAGAACTGCTCAAAAAATGATGGGGACAAGTCCAAAAGACAAAGAAGCCACCATAAAGAGGCTCCCACTGACAGTTCAACAGTGACCCAGTGACCCACAGCCCCCAGCAATTTTTCTCTCACCTCATGAGTGGGCTGCATGTTCCTGTGGCAGGAACCACACCCTTTCTTCAGAGGTCTGAATCTCTCCCCTGTGGGTGGAAAGGTAGCACTTCCTTTAAGTTTCTAAGTTGCTTCCTTTTTAACCCATCTTCAGTCCTCAAGGTAGTAGCTGCATTTTGTAGTTCCTACTTCTGTAAGATTTGTGTGTAACTTACAGTCCTCTCTTATCCCTTTTAGTAATTATTTTTTACTAAAAAACGATGATTTATACTAAATTTTTCCTTAAAATGACTCATGTGGTATCTGTCTTCTGATTGGATGCTGAGTGATACAGGATCATTATTTCCCTCTTAGTCCTATCAAGAAATGCATACCTAAATCAGGAGGCAACATCAGACCAAACCAAAATGAGAGACATTCTACAAAATAAGTGACCTGTACTTTTCCAAATTTCAAGGTCAAATAAGGTAAAGAAAAATGACAACTAATTGCAGTGTGTGACTCTGGCTTTGCTTCTGTGGTTGGGAAAGGGTAAAAAAGTGCTTTAGTTCCTGATTTTGATAATTATACTGTGGTAATTAAGAATGTCATTATTCTTAGGAAATACACAATGATGTACTTAGTGGTAATGGGGAACTTACCCTCAGATTGTTCAAAATAAAAGTGTGTGTGTGTGTGTGTGTGTAGGGAGGATGGGGGGGAGAGACCAATAAAGCAAATGGGGCAACATGTAAATACTTGGCAAACCTAGGTAGAGTGTATACAAGAGTTCTTTGTACTCTTCTTGCATCTTTTCTAAAATGTTTAATTTATTGATACATTAAAATTGAAAATTACCAAAAACAAAAATATATTTAGCCCTTGAAATATGTTAAATATGATCATTTTTTAAAGGAGGGCATCAATAAAAGTTCAAAATTGAAATCTGGTTCAAGATGGCAAATTGAATACATGCATAATGGGACTGAGAAACTACCAAACAAATATCAAAAGATTGCTAAGCAGATCAGAAAACGTGAGCAGGTAGAGTGTATTTGACAGTGAAACCACAGCAAAACCTGTAACAAAAAACTCACACAGGACAAAGCTCTTGAGAGGTTAAAAAAGGAATTCCCAACAGAGCTCCCACCTCAGAGTCGACAAAAGAGCAGGTCTGGGACAATTTTCAAAGCCATGAATTGAAGCAAGCATCAGAATACCTAGCTCTTTCAAGCACCCTTCCCTTTTCTGCACATACTAAAGAGGAGGCAGCCTCAACATTTGCTTTTAGGAACCTCCTAGAAGCGCTTTCTTAATATTTTTATTGGAGTATAGTTGATTTACAATGTGTTAGTTTCTGCTGTACAGCAAAGTGAGTCAGTTATAGACACACGTATATCCGCTCTGTTTTTAGATTCTTTTCCCATATAGATCATTACAGAGTATTGAATAGAGTTCCCTGTGCCATTCAGTAGATTCTTATTAGTTATCTAATCTATACATAGTAGTGTGTATGTGTCAATAGACAAATTACTTTTATTATTAGAAAGCTACTCATCTTTCAATTTTCGTATTTTTTACTTGAAGACACATCCAAACCCAACCCAGATATACCACCTAGCCTGAATTGAATGTACCAGTTAATAAACAAATGCAGTTTCCTATAGTGAGTATAACGCAGTGTCGAGAGCATGAACTCTGGACTGTAAACACAACCTATATAACTAACTTATCCCTAAATGATGGAGCCGGAATACTGACTCCATAACTTAGTAGCTGTGGGGCCCAGGGTAAGTAAAAAAAAAAAAAAAAAAAAAAGTCACTTAGCCTCTGTCGCCTTTAATTTATTCATCTGTAAAATGGGGATAACATACTTCCTCAGTAAGCTGGTCGTGAAGGTGACGTGAATTGATACTCGTTTAAAGCACGTACAACAGTGCCGGGTTTCTCACAGTGTGAGCTTCTATTATTATTCGATTCAAAACGCTGTTCTAGCTCTGGTGAGCTCAAAGAGGAATCAAAATCCAGTCCCCATCCGAGGAGACGTTGGGAGGCGCACGCAAATGCAACGGAGGAATCAAAGCAGAAAGAAACCAGACTAAAGCCAGGTGCGAGCAGCCAGCGGGCACTGGGAGGACGGAACGGTTCCAGCTGAAGAGGGTGAGTCCAGGAGTCACAGGAGCCTATGAACCGAGTTCTATGAACGGGTTGGGCTTCCACATGCGGCTAAGACGCCACACGTGAGAGACACCGCAAAGGATCTTAGCAAAGGCGCAAAGACCACAAATTGACTTGTCTCGGTCAGCAGAAGTGGCTGCAGAGTGTTTATCACACAAAATGCCGGAGGGACGATAAGGCTAACTGGAATAGTAACCCCTGCCGCACCTCAAGGTGCTAAACCGGAGGCAGGACGTAAGGAACAAAAGTGACGGTAAGAAAGCCAGGAGGACCACAACCCGGTCTCTCTCCACTATCCTCCAGGGACAACGCGACTCGGGGCCAGCACACAGCGAACCAGCGTCCCCCTCAGGCGGCAGACGTTCTGAGGCAGCAACCGGCACGAGAACTACAGCTCCCGCCGCAGCCTGGGGACCTGGCACCGCCCCGCATTTCCACTTCCGCCGCCCTCCGGTCCGACCTACCAGGGAGCGAGCCTGTCGCCTGACCGCGCGTGACCCCCGCGTGACCCCGCGTGACAAGGGCCCGAGCCGAGAGGCCAGGAGGTGGGAGTCTGGGATCCCAGTCAGTAGAAAGGCGACCCGCAAAGGTGGAACTAAACTTGCAAATCTCGATAGGGATTGGAGTTGATGCCGCGAGGGCGGAGCCTAACCCACATGGTCCTGGCCAATCAGCGTCCGGGATGATCTGAGAGGCCGGGAAGGGGAAAGGGGCGAAATGGTTCTACCGTGACATGCCGCGGGGTCTAGTGGGAGGAGCAGTTGCCCAGCGGCCGCCCGGCACTTCCTGTTTCCGGTTCTCGGAGTGGAGCCCAGCGAGGCGCTCGTGGGGTCGCTGGCTCTGCCGCGAGCTCTGGAACCGGGGTCTGCGGCCGGCCCCTCGCTGGTTCTGTCTCCCACCCGCGAGCAGGTACTCGGCCGGGGATTCTGAGCTGTGGCTGCTCCCTTTGCCCGTGACACGTGAGTACGAGGGGCGTGGAGGAGGAGTGGGCTGGAGAGCGCTCACCCGTCGTGGCTGTGACGGGGGCCGGGATCGCTGAGTCTCCCTTGGCCCGGGTTCTAGCCCAAAAATCCAGCTAAGGAGCCTGAGGGTAGAAAGGCGGAGGCGTAAGGTTGGGGAGTTACAGAGTCGCCAAAGGAGTGAGGGAGAAAGGATCTCCAAGACCAGAGTTTGGAAGGCAGGGAAAGGAAGGTCGCTAAGTCTGGAGTCCGTTCGAGGTGTTACTGGATACCCGTAGACGGGATTTTGGCCCGCATTGTAGAGGGAGGTCAGGTGGCATCATTTGTAGAGGGTATGGCTCTAAGCATTTGGAAAGTCGGGAGACTAGACGGGACGCGAATGTCTGGAAGCCTGGAAGAAGTTTGAGAGAGATGAGTGTATGGTACGAAGAGTCGCCAATAGAGGGGTTTGCGTTCCTCTTTGGAGGGGGCTTCCGCCCTTGGGCCATAGAGCTGCTTTCTTAAGGCTTTTCAGCCTTGGGCGGTTCAGCTAGTTAGGGCTGCACTTCTGAAAGTGTGGGCTGCTGGAGACAGGAGATAAGGGCTGTCGCCATCAGAAATGAGCCAGAGAGAAGAAAGTAGAAATTCCACCGAAAAACAGAAAATGGTCATGGCTAGTCTGGGGGAAGTGAGTGGTACAGAGGCCCAGTGATGTAAAGTGTTTCCCAATTCCTGGCTTAGTCATTGGTCATCCCATCGGAGGAGAAGTTTTTAGCCTTAACTGTATAGATCTATCGTAGAAGAAGAAAATTGAAAGGGATTTTTCAAAATCTTTAAGTCCTGCCGCTTGTTTCCAGAGTATGTAGGACAAAGTGTTGCACCTTGAGAATCTAATTGTAGCACAATTAGATGTAAAAAGGGACTACCCAGCCCTTGGATTTCATACTCTTACCAATACATTTTTTCACTCCTTTATTTATCAGAAAATAGCTTTATACCATGATTCATTCAAGTTGCCTTACTAATAACTTCATACATGTTTAATACTTGTATAACCTAAGGCAAGTAACTTAACCTAAGGCAAGTAACTTAAGCTCTGTAGGAATCAGTTTCCTCATCTGTAAAATGGGAGAAATTATACCTACTTTTCTGGGTTGTGAAGATTGACGAACATCATCTAGATAAAGCACTTAGAGCATATGCTACTGAATCAAAGAGAAGCAGCTCAAACGTAGCCAAACCTTAAGCAGGAAAGAGAAGAATATATCTCTTTTTATCTCCTATCTTTTTGAACCAATAATTAAATGAAAGCTAGTTCAACTCAACTAATGCTGACTGCAGGGTGTTCAGCCCTTCATCCTTTCCCAGTTTTGTGAGAGTCTTTGTTCTAATTTGGGGAAAGAAATCATCAACTGTTAACAGATAAGGAACTAACTTTGAAGCCAAAGAACACAGCCTTCTGTGTGAGCATCCCTCCAGAAAATGGTCCTGGATAAAAGAATATTGAAAGCACAGAAAGTTGAAATTTCAAATTGGGTCCTGCTAGTATATAAAGAAAATGTCATGCTTAATCAGTCTACTAAAAGGAGCCTCTTATTTTCGTCAGCTGGTCAAGTTGTGTGGAACAGTGAGTGAATTTAGAGAAGGTAGGAGTTTGAGGTCTGGGTTCTTTATTCCGCCTCCTATTTGGTGAACCGTGTGAGGGGTCACTTCCCCTTCTTGCTTTGTCAAAATGAAAGCAAGACTTTGACTGCCTACTCTGATCCCCCAAAAACTTAATGTGAAAGGAATGGTTAAGTGTAGACCATGAGCTCAGAGCTGCACTATCTGGTTCACTCCACTAGCTGTGTCTAGTTTTCTCCTCTGTAAAATAAGGACAGTCATTATATTTACTGCATAGGGTTTTTGTAAGGCTTAACTGGTTAATGTATGTTAAATGCCTAGCAAAAGGCAAGCACTCTATTAAGTGTTTCCTGTTGATGCTTTGTATGTGTTTATGGGAGCCTCAGACTTTGTGGCTGGCTATACTTATTCTATGGAAACACCTTATTAATATTACTACGATGAATTGATGTTTGGAGTACACCAAGTCGGGGAGATGACTTCCCAAGTATTGGTTGCCCTAGTGGAATGTGGGAAACGGAATGTCAAATGTGGGACTTCCCTGGTGGCGCAGTGGTTAAGAGTCCGCCTGCCAATGCAGGGGACACGTGTTGATCCCTGGTCCGGGAAGATCCCACATGCCGTGGAGCAACTAAGCCCGTGCGCCACAACTACTGAAGCCCACGCGCCTAGAGCCCGTGCTCCACAACAAGAGAAGCCACCGCAATGAGAAGCCCGCGCACCGCAACAAAGAGTAGCCCCTGCTCGCCGCAACTAGAGAAAGCCCGCACACAGTAATGCAGACCCAACACAGCCAAAAATAAATAAATAAATAAAATTTTTAAAAAAGAATGTCAAATGTAAGTTCGTTTAGCTCTTTATCATGGTGCCTCAGAGGCGGTTGGCCACTTCAGGATGAAGTTGAACATCTCTTACCCAGCCAGTGGCTGCCAGAAACTCATTGAAGTGGATGATGAACAAAAACTTCATACCTTTTGTAAGAAGCATATGGCCACAGAAGTTGCTGCTGATGCTCTGGGTGAAGAATGGAAGGGTTATGTGGTCTGAATCGGTGGGAACAACAAACAAGGTTTTCCCCATGAAGCAGGTGTCTGGACCCATGGTAGAGTCTACTCGCTACTGAGTAAGGGGCATTCCTGTTACAGACCAAGGAGGACTGGAGAAAGAAAGCACAAATCTGTACGGGGTTGCATTGTGGATGCCAATCTGAGTGTTCTCAATTTGGTCATAATGGAAAAAGGGGAGCAGCATATTCCTGGACTCACAACTTCGCCTCGTTTGCTGGGGCCCAAAAGAGCTAGCAGAATCCACAGACTTTTCAGTCTCTCTCTATGTCCGCCAGTATATTGTGAGAGAAAATCCCTAAACAAAGAAGGTAGGAAACCTAGGACCAAAGCACACAAGACTCAGCGTCTTGTTACTCCACGTGTTCTGCAACACAAACGTCAGCATATTGCTCTGAAGAAACAGCGTACTAAGAAAATAAGGAAGAGGCTGCAGAATATGCTAAACTCTGGGCCAAGTGAATGAAGGAGGCCAAAGAAAAACACGAGGAACAGATTGCCAAGAGACGGAGGCTGTCCTCTGAGAGCTTCTACCTCTAAGTCTGAGTCCAGTCAAAAACGAGATGTTCTAAGAGTAACAAATAAATGAGATCAGATATCCAAAAAAAAAAAAACGTAAGTTTGTTGAGGAGAGTGGAGAAAATTTATTCAGGTACCTATTAGTACCCATTAAATTCTGCCTGTTTTAAGTTTTATGTGCTAAAAATGCAGTGGAGTCGGTGGACCAGCATGACAAAGAATTAAAGGACTTTAAAAGAGTATTCAAACCGAAGTCCAGACTTGTAGTATGGAAGCATTTTATCATAAGTGAGAAAAGTTTGGAAGAATTGAATCTTTGTATCAGAAAAATTGGTGATACTGTTATAAAATTAACCAGTAGTGATGGCCTAAGGGATCATTAATGGATACCAAAGTGAATTCTTTGGAAAGGGTAAATCAGTGTATCCTGGGTGTAAAGATGGAATTAGAGAAAAGAAAATGAGTTTGGGAAACAGCCGCATGTTTCCATTCCTAAAGCAGTACAAGCATCAGATTAATTGGATATGCTAAATTGTAAAGTGACGTGATGAATCCCAAGAGTTATCAGCAATTGGAAGCTAGAAGCTCTTGAGGTTCATGACTTGTGGAGCCTGAGGTGGGTTTTGGAATGCTTATTCAAACCACTCATTTGAACCTAGTGAATTTTGTTCTTCCTGTCATTTAAATGATTGAATGATTTTTCCAGAGGTGAGACATCAGAACAGGTAGATGTCGAGTTTTAGGTGCTGTGGCTGTGTTTATCTCTGTTCATCATTCTTATGGTGAATATGAACAAAGACTGTTAGATGCTTCTGAATATTAAAATGAGGACTTAGGTCCCAAAGTATTCAAGTCTTTTTCTCTATTTTACATCTTTCTTAATAACTTCCAACTAGCCCTTATCAAGTGTCAACTGTAATTCGAGTATTATCTTATGGAGGGCCACTGGTTTAAGCAGTATTTATGAACCAGTTTTGAACTCTAAATAATGAGACATCTTAATGTAATTTCTCACCAGATGGTAAAGAGGCAAGGATGTCTCCACCAGGCTGTCATAATTTAATGCTTTTTGTTCTTTCCTTTCCCTCTTCTCAGCCCCATGGTTTGTTCTGAAGGACTTACCTATGAATTAGACTGAAAGTGACTGATATATAGAGTTTCCCGACACAGGTGATAGATATATATGTGCATGTGTGTATATACATATGTATATGTATATCTGTATATGGGTTTCCTAACACAGGTGCTCTTGGCACAGAGATATTAAAAGGTAATATTTATTGGGCTTCCCTGGTGGCACAGTGGTTGAGAGTCCGCCTGCTGATGCAGGGGACACGGGTTCGTGCCCCAGTCTGGGAAGATCCCACATGCCGCAGAGCGGCTGGGCCCGTGAGCCATGGCCACTGAGCCTGCGCGTCCGGAGCCTGTGCTCCGCAGCGGGAGAGGCCACAACAGTGAGAGGCCCTCATACCGCAAAAAAAAAAGTAATATGCCAAAGAATCTTATAGTTTCTGCGTAATCAAAATACTGTTCATTAGTCACACTTAAGTATTCTCTAGGCCACTGATTGGTTCTTCTGACAGTTTCTAGGACCAAAAATGTGTTTTTCTCCCAATACAGCTTAGAAGTCTAGACATTCTTTTTTTGTGCGCACCTTGCAGAAATCTCAACAACAATCTGTAGACGCTAACTCTTCACCAAGGCCACTGCTGTCCTCTTTGTTGAATGCACATGAAAGGGGCACGAGAAGGACAGGAGGTGACCAGTGGTGTCAGGCAAGGGAGTCAGCTAGGAAGACGCTTTTGAAATAAGTTTTAAAAAGAAAAAGAGAAACCTGGAGACTTAAGATTCCAATTCTGAATATTAAATAGTGGGGGAAACAGAACTTGAAATGGAGACAAGAAAATAAAGCCCAACATCATAATAATGAAGAAAACTGGCTAGTGTAAAATAATAGGTGGTGGGTGGAAGATTAAAAGGTTAAAAAAAATACCATTCATTTATGACACATTCATATGCTTTATTTCTTTCCCTTCTCTCCCGATCCTCTCCCTCTTTCCCTAACACACACACTCCCTCTCCCAAAAGGATGTTCCCCCTCTACAGCTCCTGGAGGACTGGCCTGCTGCTGCTGCTGCTGCTGGCTGTGGCAGTAAGAGAATCCTGGCAGACCGAAGAAAAAACATGCGACCTGGTAGGAGAAAAGGATAAAGAGTCAGAGAAAGAGTTGGCTCTACTGAAGAGGCTGACGCCGCTGTTTAACAAAAGGTAAATGAGAAGAATCTTAAAGGGCTTGAGGAGACAACTTTATTAAAGAATCTCTTCCTCCTCTTACTGATTTTATTTTAGTATTTTATTTACTAGTATTTAGTATGTAGTACTGATTTTATTCCCCCCCCAACATAGGGGGGATTCATGTATCATAACCTCCTCTGAGAGACGGTTCTAATCTGAACTTTAGCAATATTAGTCTTATTTGGCCATGCTATCTTGCTTTCCTTCATGATATAGAGCACATGCTCAGCCCAGTGTTCAGCAGCCGTGTGCAGGTACCTTATGCAGAAGAGTAGCGGTTTCCAAGACTGGATCCAAGAAACCAGCTCATAGGAACTAAAAAGCATTATTTGATGCCTGGATATTTAGAAGTATCAGAATCACATATTTAGGCCTACTGTATCATCATAAGCGTCAGGAATCTTCTGGTATATAAATCTGAAGATAATCTTTAAGGAAGGAGGGTCCTTTAAGGTCCTTCCTTCCTTTAAGGAAGGAAGATAATCTTTAAGGAATCTCATGAACATAGACCCTCACTCAAGGGGAAGTAGTAGCTAATGTTTTAGCATAGTCTAGAGCAATTATTCTAGAAATATCTAGAATACTAGCTGTCTTGGATTCTGTATTTTAATCAGTCATCATCAACAGTTAGGGTGTTCTGTCTGGGTCATGGATATCTCATGATGCAACAGATATTATTCACTAGGACGTTTAGCCGTGACATCAGATAAATAAGTTGAGTGCACCATTGTTGTTGTTGTTAAAAAGGAAAACTGCTCTTCCTAAGGCCGACAGCTGTAACTGTCCTCTTCCTTCTCCTCTCTTCTCCTCACAGCTTTGAGAGCACCGTGGGCCAGGGCTCAGACACGTATATCTACATGTTCCGGGTGTGCCGAGAAGTTGGCAACCACACCTCTGGGGCAGGCCTGGTGCAGATCAGCAAAAGTAATGGGAAGGAGACAGTCGTCGGGAGACTCAATGAGACTGAGATCTTCAACGGAAGTAAGCTTCTCCCTGTTGGTCAGTTAACTGAAGCCCTCTGTTAATCCTGTATGTCTCAGCCCTTCCCAGGCTCTTCAGTGCACCATACGGTATGTGTGGTTCAGCTCACCTGAGACACCTGCAAACCACAGGATACCTAGTTCCACAGCTCCTCCACAGCCAAGGCTCAGGACATTTATGTGTTTGTTTTAAAGTGAGATCAAGCTTTTTTTGCAAACCAGTCAGTCTACAGAAATTTCCCCACCATCTTGAGTTATGTTGATAATATTTCTCAAAAGTCATAAAATCATATTGCTGGAAAGGACTATGTGAGCAACTATGGTCCGTTTTCCTCCCTTAAGCAGATAAATAAATTATTCATTGCACATTGTTGCTCCTATAAATAACATAATAAAAAACAATGTCAAGAGTTTGGGGCTAGGGGTCAGACTGGATTTTTGATCCAGCTCTTATTTATTTGTCCTGTGACTTTGAAAAATTATTTCACCTTTTTGTTTTCTCATATGCAAAATTGGAAGCAGTCCTTACCTGATTCACCTCACGTGATTATTGATCAGATGATACTTTGCGAAAGAAATTTGAACACAGTAAATACTAAAGAGGGAAAAATGCCCCTCAGTCTTCAAAATCATCCACTTTGAATTTATCTGTGGTGACTTTATGATCTTAGGCTTTCCCTTGCCACCAAGTAATTGTATGGAACCCCTCCTTTTGATGTTAGCAGGTATTCGGAAAATGAGTCATGATTATAAGGTATGGATCATAATTGTATTTGCACTATGAGTTGCCTTAATTTTTGTGGAAAATTAAGGTTATTCTTGTATGACTGTCTGATTCCTAGTCGTCTTAATAAGGGAACACATAGCTGTTATAAAGGAGCAAGGTTTAGCTGCTGTTTCTGGTATACAGAGCTCATCCTGAAAGGGTTATTTTAATTACAGCCCATTTCATTGAACTCACTTCCACTCTACCACAGTGCCCAGGTCTGCCTCTGCTTTTCCCGCACCCCAAAGCTCCATTTTCCTTGTCCCTCCTCAGGTAATTGGATCATGCTGATCTATAAAGGGGGTGATGAATATGACAATCACTGCGGCAAGGAGCAGCGTCGGGCAGTGGTGATGATCTCCTGCAATCGACACACCCTAGCGGTGAGGCACCCTGGGGCCTAGGAGCCTAGAGGAAATGAAAGGACTGGCCTGAGGTGGGAGAGACTGTCCAGAGGGAACAAGATAATTGGGAGGGAGGAGATAAAACAAGAAGTTCAGCTTTTCCTGAGTCATAGGCACCCGTGTTCCATCATACATGGAAGAGGAGGTTTTCAACCAGGAGAAAACACATGTTTTGGGGGTTTTGTGGGTTTGTGCTTTTTTCAGACAGGCGTGAGACGCAACATAAATGTTGTGTTCTGTCCTCTTGTCATCAGGACAATTTTAACCCTGTGTTTGAGGAGCGAGGCAAAGTCCAAGATTGTTTCTACCTCTTTGAGATAGACAGCAGCCTGGCCTGTTCCCCAGAGATCTCCCACCTCAGTGTGGGTTCTATCTTACTTGTCACGTGAGTACTTTTTCCTTTATCAGTCCAAACTTTTTTTTTTTAACTCCACAATTACTTGGAGGTCTATAGGTACAAATAGTTTGTGTGCATGCATGTTATACTGTAATTTGTAAAAATCCTCTTTAAACTCTGTGCAGGTTTTTAAAAATGACTTAATGTTTTATCGCCAATAAATATTTGCATTTGGATGTAGGGTTTTTCCCCTACTGGAGGGCTGGACAGTTTTTAATATGCTGCCATTACATTATTAGAACTTTTTTTTTTTAATAAATTTATTTATTATTTTTATCTTTGGCTGCATTGGGTCTTTGTTGCTGCGCACGGCTTTCCCTAGTTGCGTCAAGCGGGGGCTACTCTTGGTTGTGCAGCTCGGGCTCTAGGTGCATGGGCTTCAGTACTTGTGGCTCGTGGGCTCTAGAGTGCAGGCTCAGTAATCGTGGTGCATGGGCTTAGTTGCTCCGCGGCATGTGGGATCTTCCCGGACCAGGGCTCGAACCCGTGTCCCCTGCTTTGGCAGGCGGATTCTTAACCACTGCGCCACCAGGGAAGCCCTAGATTATTAGAACTTTTAAAGAAATGGAGCTGTATATCTAATGGTGACTGTTCTCAGCCCTAAGTCAGAGTCACAAACTCTTATTTTATTCTGATCATTCTGGTTTTCTCAGGCTGACACTCTAATTGGTTTTCTAAGGACCTACCAGCCCCCTTGTTCATTCAACTGACTACCCCTTTTGTTTTTCCTTTCATTTTTATGGAACACAGCTTAGGAAACAGGTAGCAATGAATATAGAGATTATCTTTAGTATCTGAGTCTTACTATTTCTTGGTTTTTGAGTATAGATGTCTTTCTCCCTCAACAGGTTTGCATCGCTGATCGCTGTCTATATCATCGGGGGGTTCCTGTACCAGCGACTGGTGGTGGGAGCCAAAGGAATGGAGCAGTTTCCCCACTTGGCCTTCTGGCAGGATCTTGGCAACCTGGTAGCAGTAAGTAACAGGGCAGCTGGCTGAGTCCGTGGCCTACAGACAAGGTTCAATGACCAGCCATCCTGGTTTGCCCAGACTGAGGGGTTTCCCAAGACACAGGACATAGGGTGCTAAAACCACAAAAGTCCCAGCAAACCAAGACAGTTGGTTGCCCTAGTACAGGTAAGCAACATAGCATCTTAGTGTCTGGCCTTGCTAAGGCTTGGCTGGAAGAGCAGTCCTTTTGCTGAGATTTGGGAACCTGATACAGCTCTTAAGGGGCCTAGGTGAGGAAAGGGTGAGGCCAAGTTAGAACCTGTCTGTTCTTCCCCACATTTGATTCAGGCTGATCCTTGGAGCTTTGGGGTTTTCTCTTCGTTATCCCTGGAGAAAACCAGTTCCTGCCACATTCTTAGAACATAAACATACTCTGCCCACCTAAAAGCTGCTGATTTCAAATGATCGTTTCCTTCCTTTCCTTTCCCCCTGCAGGATGGTTGTGACTTTGTGTGCCGATCTAAACCCCGAAATGTGCCTGCTGCGTATCGTGGTGTGGGGGATGACCAGCTGGGGGAGGAGTCAGAAGAGAGGGATGATCATTTATTACCGATGTGATTTCACTTTAAATGTCCGGCTTCTTCAGCCCCCAAACCAAAGCATCCTCAGCCAGGTTTCTTAAGCAGCCTCCGCTCCAGTCTCTCATCTCACCCTTAATATTGCTCTTGCTTTCCGGTTTGCTTTTGGTTTGCATCCACTTGTCAGTAGCAGAAATGCCTTCCCTTTGTTCCCTATTTGTTTTCCCTCCTGAGAGGTACAGTTGTAGGACAGAGAGAATATAATAGGGCCAATGACAGCAGAGGCTGTTGCACTGTCTCTTGGTATCAGAAAGTCCAAGTAGGGGAGTTATCATGAGCAAAAGGGTACGGCAGGCTCCCTGACCCTTCCTTTTTTAAACACATCTTCACAAGTTTTTGAGACACTGGATTTCTTTAATTTAAAAAAAAAAAAAAAAGCAAAGAAACATTATTTATACAAGGTTTGATTGCTTTCATGCTGTTACTCTGTACCCTCCAGTAGTAGTCTCCGTGAGAATCTGGATGTAATTTCTTGCTGCTTGGAACTATTTTGCAGTGATTACTTGGTTGTAGTCCAAGTACTGCCATTTGGTTTGAGCCTGGTGATGTCATAGACTTAATTCTCCCACCTCTGGGATTAGGATGGGAAAATTTTAAATTTCCCAATTAGAGGATTACAAGGTACCATACATCATTTGCTGGCATTGGAGTGACTTTATCGCTGGAGCTAGGACCTGGATTGTAGTCTTAGGTTATTGGTCCATCGGCAGCCAAAATGCCTAATCCAGGAGTCCAGTCCATTGGAAAGGGACATTGAAATTGACCTCCTATGCTGCCGGTGTTCCAGAAAAGGGAAGTCTGTTTACCTTGTAGTGGGATCTCCTTGATGACTTGCTTCTCCCACTTGCGGTCAAAGCTGGCAAAGCTTTTCTTACTCCTAAAACATTCCCTCTAGCAGTATTTCTAAACATGTTGCACTTTCCTTCGTAGGCATGTCATTTTGACTTTTTTTTTTTTTTTTTTTTTTTGCCCCCAGTCTTCTGGAAAGGGAATGGAGGCAGAAGTGGGACATCCAGGGCTCTGCCACCTTCCGCCCTGGCTGCGGCGGCTGCAGCACTTGTCCCTTTTTCTGGCTCAGGGACGTGTCTTCTTGCCCACGACATTACTTCTGTGGGGAGACGGTCTTAATCTTCTGATGCTTCCACCTTTCTGTTCAGGCCGTGTGCCCAGAAACCTGGCCTGATCTTTGTGTGATAGCGAGCCTGGGCCACTGAAGAGTAACATGGCTCCACTGGACACAGGAGGATGGAATCAATAGGCAGGGGCCTTTCTTAGCCTTTAGAGAAGGAAATGAAATGATTTCATCTTTGGACTTTTAAATACTATTGGAATGATTTTTTTTTCTTCTTTCTAAACAGGGAAAATAATGTTATAAAAGCATCTTTTTTGTTATTTGTTTGCATCCCTCCCCCACACTGTGGTGTTTTAAAAATGCAAAAAATATATGTATACATTTTTTTGTACAAAAACACTTAAAAGATTTAAAAAAAAACACAGTTGGCCTAGTCATTTGTGTGAAAGAAGAGGGTAGATACACTGGAATGATGGAGTAAGAGACAACTGAGACCAATTTTCATCCTTTTACTGAGGAGGAAAAAAAATATTTAATATTTTTGTTGTATAAGGTATAGCGCCTAAGGCAGGTACTTCTATTCCTGACCTCAGTCCCACGCGCTCCTGCTTTATAAAGCTATAGGACAGAGCAGAGTTGGAATGGAAAAGAAAGGTGGGGTAGGAGACAACAGATAAAACTGGAAAGGAGCAGGGGGATGCGGAAAGAAAGACAACAGCCACATGTGTGCCCAAAACTTTTAGTCCCTGCAGCAAATCAGAATGATGCCAACCCAGTCTCTACCCTGGCTGGTGACCCTGCCGTGGATGCAGGAGAAAATATCCAATACTAAGGGAGTGACAACAAAACTCTGGGCCACAGCTACAGTCAGACGATCCAGAGGGAAGAGGGAGTGCCAGATTTTGCTACTTGTGTCACACAAGCTAGAAAACCCTAGCTCCCCCATTGCTGAGGCACACCTACATTCCACCCATTTCCTCGCCTCACCATACTGTACATTCCTCCTCTAGGAGAATTCTGACCCTGGCTAGACACTCCGCTCCGGGATAAGGCCGAGCAGTCCTAGTTCTCTAGACTGCCTCTTTTATAAAGATTGGATTAGGGTAGGTGAGAATCGTAAAGATTTAAAAAATAAAGTAGAACCCAGAGAAATGTCAAAGCTGCCACCATGTAGCACCGGCGACCAATTCTTGCACTTGTCTTCCCTGTCTCAGTAATCCCCTCTACAGAAGACATACATAATTGGAACAGCTCTGTCTTCCCTGTGAAGTCTCTGCTGGCACCAGGTTATAACCTGGACAGTGGGGAGTGTCTGCCTTAGGCTGGTTTGTGCAAGAGGGCCACCTTAGGTCTCCTTGAGGACGTTTATCTTGGCGCAGATCTTGAGGGCAGGGCCCAGCTTGATGTTCATGGCACTCATAAGATGTTCCTCTTTAAGTAATAAAAGGGCCTGTCCATCAATCTCCTGGGAACGAAACTCCTCTGCAATCTCTTGGCAGCCTAGAAGGAAATGATGGGAATATGAATGAGAAACTACACGGTAGTACCAAAGTACTTGTCCTAAATTCAGTAATACAGTGGTCTGAGATGGCAAGCTTTGGAAGCAAAATGAAATCAGAGCAACTGGCTATTTATAAAAACAAAAAGAACCAAGACAGGGACTTCCCTGGTGGCGCAGTGGTTAAGAATCCGCCCGCCAATACAGGGGACGTGGGTTCGATCCCTGATCCGGGAAGATCCCACATGCCGCAAAGCAACTAAGCCCGTGCGCCACAACTACTGAGCCCACACACCTAGAGCAGCCCATGCTCCGCAACAAGAGAAGCCGCTGCAATGAGAAACCCGTGCACCGCGGTGAGGAGCGGCCCCCGCTCACCGCAACTAGAGAAAGCCCGCACACAGCAACGAAGACCCAACGCAGCCAAAAATTATAAATAAATAAATAAATAAATTTATTTTTTTTTTTTAAAAAGAATAGCTTATAAATAATCCTGCCTTGAAGAGAGCAGGGCAACAATGGCTCATTATTTCCTAATCCCCTTCTCCACTGAGAAAAGTCTTTTATCCATGGTGGGTATCCCAATTAAACACATAAAAAAATACTTTATCTAAAAATTTGGTTAAGAATCATAGATGAAAATCAACTGTTGCAAAATTAATGACATAGCAGAGGACAGTCAACCCAGGAAAACTGGGAAACCAGGCTGTGGACAAGTAACTGGAATAAATACCAAGAGTAGAGGCTTCGTCATACCATACTTAAGCCTCTACTGCTTAAGTCCGTTACATTTCCAGTTACAAAAGCCCCTGTGGGATGACCTAAAGAAAACTGTAGGAAAATGAAGCAATACAGGTGACCCGGGTTCTGGTGGACAGGCCCGCGATACCTTGTAGAGAAGCAATAAACTCATACACCTCCTCTACGCTCCAACGGCTAGGATTACTGGACAGGAACACAGGGTTGATGCCATGTAATTCTGGTGTAGGCGGAGCTGTATTGGAGTTCCCCAGGTCACGTTCTCCATGCCCCGCTCGCACGGATAAAGGCCCAGGAGATGTTGGAGAGAGTGCTTCATCGTAACTGGAATTATCTGAACCCCGGCTAGAGTCCTCTTGACCCTACAGAAAAAACCACAAAACAGGTCACAAGTAACAGTGTCATGAGGTTTCCCTCTCCTCTCCCCAGCCACCCTGGGTTTGGATTACTATCGGGCACAGAGGAAAAACTCATCTTAGCACAAGTGAAATAATCTGTACTTCACGTGCAAATGCCCGAAGTCACCACTCCGCTCTCGAGTGCCTTTCAAGTCTGAACTGTATCCCTCAGTTCTCCCCTTCTACCAATGACTGCCCGAGATTCTCCCTCCTCAAACACAGCGGAAGGATTAAGGGACAGGCAACCAGTAAGGTGAGAAGGGACAAAGAGGTCGGGCGGGATCTCTTGGAATTTGGAGGAAGGCAATCAACACAAAACCGGAGTTCTGGTCTCATACTCTTTTTAGCTGGGCAAAGGAACTGCCCTGTGGGGAAGAGGAAGGAAAATGGCCCATTGCTGAGGTAGTGCGCCCCGCACCGGCAGCTCACCCGGTGACGCTTGCCCTGGATCTTGGCACGGGCGATGTCGGAGGAGCTGCGGCGGGGTCCGCGCCGGCGAACGCGGGCGTAGTTGGCTTCTTGAAACTCTTTCATCTTTTTCCTCTTCAGCCGGAATTGGTGGCTACAGCTCACATTATACCTACGGGTCAGGGCACGTGCAGGAGGTCATGAGTGCTGCCAGAGAAGACCACCTTGCTCCCCTGCACTAAATGTGAATTGGGATTTTAAGGACCGATTTGGGGAAGGGAATGAAAGCAGAGGAGACATTAACTATGAGCCCTGAGCAGATCCTAGGGAAGGGGTGTAAGGTTAGATGGAGGGGGGTAAGGGGGGGTGCCTACAGTACCTCTTCGCGCAAGTCATGGAGCAGAATCTCTTGGAGCCGCGGAACTGCTCTGCAGGGGCGTACTTCCCACAGTACTCGCACTTCAGGAGGTTCGCCTTCTTATCTAGCTCTGAAAACAAGGCAGCGCGGGAGGGCTGCATCGGTTTCTGCTGCCACTCAGGCCCCCCGTCAGGCCCAGCGCTGGACTCTAATTACTCTCAGGGTTCCCCCCAAAGACCTACTCAACCTAACTGAGAATCCCTAAAACAATGTTCAAGATCCAAAACCATAAAGAACTGTCTCTCAAGAACATCACAGTCTTCCTAACCTTAAGCCAGACGATTTCCACCTTAAATGACTAATTTTATCCTGACTCACAATCTCAGATTTCAGACAAGACTGCATTTCTGAACAGGAGAGAGGAAAAGATTACTTAATGCCTGGAAAGACATAAGACCTCTCTCCCACAGAAGTTTCCAAAAGCAGGGGGGGAAATGTGAACAGGACTCCTTAACATGTAGTACAGAATCTAGAATAAGGAGAACTGGAAATTAAGATATAGCCTGTATTTTTTTTTTTTTTTTTTTTTTGGCCGCACCCTGCAATATGCAGGATCTTAGTTCCCCAACCAGGGACCAAACCCGTGCCCCCTGCAGTGGAAGCGCGGAGTCCTAACCACTGAGCCGCCAGGGAATTCCCAGAAATAGCCTATTTTAGATCGTCTTTTGAAAAATATATCCTTATAGTAAATAATTCAACAGATTACTCTCGCCTGATAAAATTCCCCTTCGTTCTATCCTATGGAACAACTTTTGTGTGAGTCTGCGTGTTCTGTTATATGATGTGGTTTCTGGTTTCTCAGCGTGGATGGACTTCACGTAATTCCCACTTGAAATAGATAATTCCTATTTTACACTAAGTCCTCAAACACATCTCCATCAGCCTCCTTCCCCAGATGGGTCTCTAAATAAATACTTACCAGCAGATGGGCTGTCCCCACCTAAGGGGCCACCCGACTGATTCTCATTCAGCCCTGTCACGAGGCCAGTCTGCAGTGGCTTCTCAGACTCTTTCAGTAACTGAGAACAACCCACCTGTCCCAGAAAAAGGTTAGTTAAGTTAGCCTAATTCCTTTCTGCTTCCCTATAGCTTTCCCCACCATTTTTCACCACCATGTCTTTGCCCAGATTTCTGAGTTAACGACCAAGTCCGAGGCAGAGAAAACCATTTTCAATATAGCAATCAAGAGCCTCTAACTGGCTTTTTTCAGATAAGCCACTGGAGAACAAGTTCCTACCTGGGCTCCCTATTTTGTCCTTTTCCTTCCTAAATTGTAGGGAACATACTAGGAGTCAAGATACTTGTGTTCTAGGTCCTGGTTCTGCAACTCATGGTATCCGGAAAAGTCTCTTCTCTACCACAATTTTCTTCACTATAAAACAACCTAATTTGTCTAACTAAACATGACAGCTTTAGAGGTCACTTTTTTCCTTTTCTTCTCCTCTTCCCCACATTTTCACTTTCGAGTCTACATACTGTTTCTTCTCTTCACTTCCTTCTTTACAACTAACCATACAAACAACAGAATTGAACCATTCGCTAATAATTAAATAGTTCTGAGCCTTTTGACTTCGTGGAGTTTGAAAAGACAACAATCAGACCAAGCCCCACCTTCTGGCCCTGCCCTCACCGGAAAAGGTTCCGCTCCTTCCTGGATAACGAAGCCTTCGATGATGTGGGTGAGAATCTGGGGCTTCACAATGGCCTGTGGGGGCTTGGAGTCACCCATCTGTCTGGACACCATGGCCAGCGTGGGAGGCGGTGCTGACGGGGCAGGAGCCAAGGCTACTACATCACTGCTCGGGGTACCAGCATTCACAGTGGTCACTGGTTCAGCTTTGTCTGGAAAATAAACACAAGATTGAGGAACAGGTAGGGGAAGACCCAGCTGATCCATCTGTGAGCCATGTCAGCCTGATCTTCCACAGTAATTAATACATGTTCCCTTTGGATCATTCACCCTGGATGCCCTGTGTTTGGATGTACTCCACCAAGCCTGCTGAGGCAGAGTGATCTTTCAGCTCACTCAGAACCTTCCTCTAATTTCCATGTACTCCAGCAGCACTGCAGAAGCCAGTTACTCACCTCCGAGACCGCCCTTCTCCTCCATGGCCTTCGGGCTCTCTACTACCGGAGACGCCTTCGCAGGAAGCATTGAACTCAACGTGGAGATATCGTCTCTCTCCTCCTCTGACTCAGCCTTGCGTTTTACGGGCAATGTCTGGGGCTTGCCCTATAAAGTGAAGAACAGGAAAGAAAAGATTTATGAGTGAAGGATAACAAGAAAACACAATTATTCCCATACTGTCAGAGAAAATTTTCTTAGTTCTAGGTTCCCCAATTTGTATACTTCCCACAGTACAGTAAAATTTCTGGTCATTCCCAAGAAGTGTAACTTCTACATCAAGACAAAAAATACAACATTTTCTCCAGGTCCTCACATAGACGTGGAGACCCTGGGTTCATCGACAGCCCAACCACGAACTGTTGTTTTTCTAAAAATCAATTTTGGTGGTTAAGGCTATATCTTGATATAACTTAGTACAGATCCAAAAACACAGAATTTCAGTGGCAAATTTACGAGTATGAACTTCAGATATTATCTATACCAATGTCTCCCTCTTACAAAAGGAAGAAATAAATGGCAGGATCTTAACCTTCCATGAACATGTCTCTCTCTTACAAAAGAAGCAGTGATCGATACCAGTATCTTAACCTTCCTAACTCCTTATTCCCCTCCTAAATTAAGCTCAGGTCCTCTCAAGGATGGTGGTGCCCTCAAAGCCATCAGGCATCACTCACCGGCAGGTGCACAGACTGCATGTAGAAGGCGGCAGGGACCTGGGCCACAACAGGTGAGGAGGCGGTAGCCGCCCCCTTCACCACGTGTGCCGTCCCCTGCACAGGAGCCAGGGTCATCCCCGAGGCCAAAGCGGGCGGGCACTCCTGCAGCGCACCAGGGGCCTGGGATGAAGGCGGCGAGGAGGCCAAGTGGGCCTGGCCGGGCTGCACGGTGCCTGGCATCCCCCGGGAAGCAGGCACGGCAGCTGCCAGCTGGGCCAGCCCCAAAGCCTGGGCCTGGGCCGTACCTGGCTGTCGGGTGCCCACGACTTGCACGGGGATGTGGGGCGGAGGTTGCTGGGTGGCTGACATCTTAGCAGCCCCCAGCTGAGGAGGCTTGACAGGGGCCACAGGTGGCTTGGACTGGATGGGGACGGGAGGCTTGGGGGCTGGGTCAGGAGGGAGCGACAGGGTCGAAGACTGCAGCATGGGCTGGACAACCAGAGTCTGGGCTGGCTGCTGGGACTGCGAAGGCGGGGCCTGCTGGGCGGGGGGGCCCTGCGGGGGCGGGGGGGCAGGGAGGGGCGCGGCCTGCTGCTGCTGCTGCTGCTGCTGCTGGGCCAGCTGGAGGTGGGTGGCCGTGTGCAGCAGCTGCGCCTGGCGGTGCGGGAACTGCTGCTGGTGGTGGATGGCGATCTGCTGCTGGATCACCACCTGCTTCTGCTGCAGGTGGATCTGCTGCTGCTGCTGGATCAGGGAGTGGGGCTGGATCTGCGTGTAGGTGGCTGCGGGGACAGCCCAGAAGCGACAAAGAGGGAGGGGGGCAGAAAATCAGCAGTAGCACCAGGAATGGGAAGCCGGAGCAACCTTCCAAGGCGGACCCAGACGGCGAATGGAAGGCGAGCCTGGAGGGGCCCGGCCGGCTGCTTGGATCACACTCCTTCCTCCGAGTCTGACAGTACCAGCTACCTCCAGTCTTAAAGGTTTCCGCAAGAGACCACTCTTGCTCGAGCAGTTAACAGTCCTCGGTAACTTCTTGCGTTTATCTAACTTTTATTTTTTTGCTCTACTTAAATCCTGTTACTTTGCACTCAGCAAGGACAACGGCGGGCCCATCCTCTCCATGATTAGACTCAGCTCAAGCACTGAGGCCATGTTTCATTTTTACACCCCTAGAACCCAGCCCAGGGCCTGACACATGAGAAGCACTTAGCAGTCACTGAGAGAATAAACGTCCACAGAGGTCAAGATACCAACATCTTCCTGTGACTGCCTCGGTCTCCAAGCTTTATCAGTTTGGATCACCGCCTATGAGAAGAAGTCTTACGAGTCAGCAGCAGCTGCAAGCTCGGACTTTACCCAGGTTCCTCCACTGTAAACTAGAGTTGGGATCTCCCCGCTCCATACCCTACCAGACTGTCCCGAGGATATAGATGTGAAATGAAAGCAGTTGGGTAACAGAAGTGCTACAGCGGGTAAATACTAGGTATTAAACTGGTAATTAACGGTTACATTTTGTGAATACGTTATTCAAACATAGCAGCAACTAAAGAACTAGAAACAAGGAAGGCAAAAATAAACATTACCAAGTAAGGTGCACACGCCTAACTCTACACACAGCCTGAAATCAAGAACTATTTTGGGTTCTTATTTATTCTTTTTTATCCTTATCATTGATACAGATGATCACAAGTTGACTGTATTAAACCATGGCTCTATTTGCTCATCCTAAGTGCTCTAAGGCACCTCTACAGTCTCTGCTCTACACTGGGCCAACTAACCAACATGAAACGCGTCCCTTATGCTAAACTGTAAGCTCCGTGAGCAGAGGGGTCTGTTTTTCAAAGATGTGTCCCAGCACCTCCTAGAACACAGCAGGCAATTCAAAAAGAACCAAGTGAATGAATGGATCAAGTGAGTAAACTGAAGAACTCAGGACCCAAGACAGAGAGGACAAGGCAACTTGTAAACTGACTGCTGCCTGGTGGAAACAGACAAGATCCATCTCTGTTACCTGTCGTCCTGTCTCCCTGGACTAATATGATCAAGGTTGATGTGATTCTCTTTCCTTCCACTAGTCCAGGACCAAGACAAGCAGGAAAAAGGGCAAAGATATGTACTCTGACGATTTCAAAAAAGTCCCGAGAGAACAATGACATTATGAGAGGGGACAGCTTACCTGAGCTAATAAGGGTCTGGCTGGGAGCAGGTGTGGCTGTCCGTGTCAGGTTCATGCCCACGCTCTGCTGACCAGTCCCATCTGCTTCTGCCTTCTTGGCCGCTGCACTTTCTGCTTCTGTCTGGCTGCCCTGACTCACAGTCACTGCCTGGGCTGCAGGCAAGGGCTGCACCACTCCTGTGCCCTTCCTGGGACAGCTCCCACCACCACCCATTCCTGAGGAAGGCAACTGACCCAAGCCCCCAGGTGTCTGGCCACCTGGACCCATGGACCCTGGGATGGTATTCCCACTGCCTCCACCAGCTTGACTAAGGTTGAGGGACTGGCCTGAGGCCCCAGAGGACGCCTGAGCCACAGCGAGGGCCTGGCTAGAGGCCTGGGAGAGGCTGGAGACAGGGGAGGCTCCAGGAGGAATGGCCTTCTGAGCAGAGCCTTGCATTTGGGGTCCTTGGGCTGAGGCCTGTTGGTTCCTGACTGCCAAGTTCTGCACCTGAAAGATAAGAAGCAAAAGACAGACTGAGAAAAGGGGAACAGGGGGCACTCAGGGCAAAGATTTCTGTGACTGATTCCAAAGCAGTGATGACAGCTACAGATATTCCACAGCCCCCCTCAACTCGTACCCCCTCCTGTACAAACGTACACCGTGAAGGCCTTCCCAGGGAGGGACTCAAGTCATATTTGATTTTTCAGGCTCCTTCACTCACTATCAAATCCATCATCTAGTCTGGTTATTGTATTCCTTCAAAATGTCTCCGATTTTCCCTTTCCTCTCCATTCATTCATTCAACATCTACAAAACATCTACTATGCTTCAGGTACCACACTGGATACTGGGAATGCAGAGATGAAAGACACGAGCCCCTGCTTTTAATGAGTACTTTCTACTAAAAAAGACAAGAAAACCAAATCACACTATGCACAGATAGGCACACAGTGCTACACGAGCACAGAGAGGAGATTAACTCAGACTAGGGAGATTAGTGAAGACGTCCTAAAACAGGTGAGGTCTGAGCTGAGAACCAACAGGTAGTAGTGAAGGCAGGGGTCTGAAAACACAGGTGACAACACGGCAAGACCACTGAGCCAAGAAAGAGCACAGCATTTTTGGAAATTATAAATATTTCATTATGTTTGGGGTGAACTAGAGGAAATGGCAAGAAGTGAAGCTAGGAAGGTAGGCTGAGGCTAGAAAGAGGACAGGTCTCCAAGGGCCTGGTGTGTTAAAACAAAGAGAGCCTGAACTTTACTGTGGAAAGAGAGTTTCTCCATCTTCTTCGTTGTTATATCCCCAGCGCCTAGCACAGCGCCTGACAGATAGTAAGTGCTCCAAGGTATGAATGGAGAGAAGGAATGATGAGCACTTAATGGATTACAGGAAGCCACTGAAGAATATGCATCAGAATCATCGTGATCAAATCTATAGCTGAAACTATTCTTTCAAACACTGCTGATGAAAGTATAAATCAGTACAACCACTTTGGAAAACAGTTTGGCATCATATCCTAAAGGTGAATATTCACACACACTCTAATAACCCAGGAATCCCGTAAGAGAAATGCTCGCCGTATACAATGGGTGGCTTGTGTTAAGAATGATCACAGCAGCACTAGTCATAATAATAAAAGCCTGGAAACCAACCAAATGGCCATAATCAGAAGAGAAGATGAATGAAGATGTGTAGTATATTTACACAATGGAATATTACATAGAAATCAAAATGAATAAAGTACAATGACATACAACAATACAGATGGATTCTGACAATAAGCTATTAAGAAATCATTCCCAAAAAGACTGCACACAAGTACAACACAAGTACCTTATAAATTTAAATATAAATTATACATATGTGTGTGTATATATATATATGTGTGTGTGTGTGTATATATATATATATAAATGATACGGTATCTGGAATTTGCTTCTAAATAATCCACAGGTGAAGGGAAGGGGTTTGGAGAGATTGGCCACATGTTTATAAATGTTGAAGCTGGATGGTTAAGTACATGGAGATTCATATTTCTTTATATTTTTGTTTATGTCTGAAATGTTCCATAATAAAAGTACATTTTAGAAATATACATAAAGGCAATAAAACTACATAAAAAGGGACACAGGGAAGGATGAACCTAGGAATCACGGGTAAGGGGAGGCAGTGGGTGGAACTGGGGATAGCTTATTACATGATTAAAACTTACTGAGTAAATATTTTTAAAAAGTGGACCATTGATGAGAGGAGGCCACGAGCCAAGGATTATGATTTATCAAATTCGGTACACCAGAGGTACAATTAAAAATAATGTTAGTAACAACATATATCTTCCTATTAAAAAACTTATTCTGATAGTAATGTGGGAGAGGATTAGAAGTAGAGATGGCCGAAGTCAAGAGACCAGTTAGGAAACTAGTACAGTAATTCAGGTGAAAAACAAAAAGAACCCGAATTCAGACAACAGTAATAAAGAACAAGAGGTAATAGCTTTTGAGAGAGATTTACAAGAATCATCAGGATTGGGTGCTGGGGCGCTTATATACTACCTGGCAATTATATTGTTTTTTTCTAACCGGCTTCCTTTCCATAATGGCTATTGAAAACTTTCCTTTCCTTGTACCTCAGAACCACTTCCTCTTTCCCTTGTCACTGTTCACTCCAGCAGAGACACTAAAACCACTAGATGTGCTCGATGCTTCAGCAGTTCCACCAAACGTGCCCCTGCACCTGCCCCCGTCACTTACCGCCCCCTCTCCTCCTCTCCTTCCTCCTCTCCAAGGGCCGTCCTTCTCCAGGCTGAGGGTCCCATCCCCTCCTCCTTCTCAAATCTCTCCTTCTCTTCAACCTCTCCTCTACTGGCTCCCTGCCATCACCAAGCCGGAACCCCATTCCCAAGCCCAGCCTCACCCTCCTCTCCTGTTCCTGCTAATCTCTTAATAATTGTTTACAACCACCGCACCGATTCCCACCACCCAGTCGTTCCTCAAGTCACACTGCTCCTCTGGCTTCAGCCCCCGACTCCCCGGGAAGGGCTCTCCACCCACAGACCTAAGTCCAGCTCTCCCGCCCTCTCCACTGAGCTGGACAGAGGACCCCCTCCACTTCCGTAACATGCGGCTCCCCTGTCTTCGTGACACTGCACAATCCAGATCTCATCTCTGCCACTCTTGCCTATTCCCCTCTGCCAGCCCACCACCCTCTACTCCACCTGGAGCTGCTCTGTTTTCTAAGGGCTCGTTCTAAACCTCGGGGCTCCAGCTTGAAGGCTTTTCTCAATCCGTACCAGCTCCCCCAAGAGATTTCCGGTGCTTGACTTCTCTTATCATCTCCACGCACACCACTCCTGTCTGTTCATCTCCAGCTCAGTCAGACCTCTCCTCCGAGCTGAGCACTGTGTACATCAGACTGCTGACCCAGGACCTCCTCGTGGGCGCCTCACAAGCACTGCTAGGTCGGCACATCCTCAAGTGAACTTCACCCTGCGTCCACTTCCCCGGCATTCTTCATTGCATTCAAAGCGCTCCTGGCCCCTCACGGCCGTGTCAGATCCCAGCTCTGGCACCTCCCCCCACTCCCCCATCCACTGGGTCAGACCTCCCTTTCCAATGACCTTCTAAGTTTTTCTCCAATCTACTCATTTCTGTCCATCTACATTGCTACCACCTAATCCGAACACCGTCTTTCCCCTAAACTCTTACAACACTGTTTTTCTCCTTATATTCACACTCACACCATTTCCATTTATTCTCCAGAGGAGCCAACATAGTCCTTAAACTAAAAAAAAAATTTTTTTAAACCCTCAAGTCTCCAAGTCACTGCCGTTTCCCACTGGCCTTCACATAGAGCCCCAAATCCTAAACACAGTCCCCAAGGCCCTGTAAGATTAGTTTCTCCCACCTCCCCAGTGCCATCTCCATCCCCCAGCACCAGGCTCCAGGAACACGGGTATTCTTTTAGTGCCTCAAATATACAAAGTCCCTTCCCTCCTCAGGTCTCTGGACGTGGGGGGGGACCCTGCCTTCACTCTCATTCCATGTCTTCCCCTGAAGACTTCTACAGGCCCCCATTTAACTGCCATCTCCTCGGGAACGCCTTCTTGACATCTACCCCCATCCCAAGGCTAAATTAAGTCCCTTTCTATGTTTTTTTTTTTTTTTTGCGGTACGCGGGCCTCTCACTGCTGTGGCCTCTCCCATTGCGGAGCACAGGCTCCGGACGCGCAGGCTCAGCAGCCATGGCTCATGGGCCCAGCCGCTCTGCGGCATGTGGGATCCTCCCGGACCAGGGCACGAACGCGTGTCCCCTGCATCGGCAGGCGGACTCTCAACCACTGCGCCACCAGGGAAGCCCCCCTTTCTATGTTTTCAGAGCACTCTGTACTTTTTTTTTAATAAATTTATTTATTTATTTTTGGCTGCATTGGGTCTTCGTTGCTGCGCGCAGGCTTTCTCTAGTTGCGGCGAGAGAGGGCTACTCTTCATTGCGGTACCAGGGCTTCTCATTGTGGTGGCTTCTCTTGTTGTGGAGCACGGGCTCTAGGCAGGCGGGCTTCAGTAGTTGCAGCACATGGGCTCAGTAGTTGTGGCTTGCGGGCTCTAGACAGCAGGCTCAGTAGTTGTGGCGCACGGGCTTAGTTGCTCCGCGGCATGTGGGATCTTCCCGGACCAGGGCTCGAACCTGTATCCCCTGCATTGGCAGGCGGATTCTTAACCACTGCACCGCCAGGGAAGTCCCAGCACTCTGTACTTTCTAATGAAGCAATCATTAAACTATTCAGGTGATTATCTGTTCAGTGTGCTTTGATGATGTGTCATCTCCATCAGTCCAGTGATCATGACCTTGGACATTCAAGGCCAAGGAATGTCTGATATCTGATCTAACGAGGGCTAAACTCTTAAACACTCACTATGCTGTGTCCAGGCACTCTTCAAACGCTTACACACATCAACTCCCTTGGTCCTCACAACACACTCTGAGGTAGGTATTTTATAACAGCTATTTAACAGATGAAGAAATTGTGGCTAAAAATGTTAGGCCATTTGCGGGGGTCACACTAAGTCATGGAGTTGGAATCTGACCCAATCATCAGATTCCCACTTTCAACCACTACTCTGTCCCTCCACACACTGACACACAAATATCTGATGAATACATAGATGGATAAATGAAAGAATTGCTATGGAAGCAGGCTCCACCTCATCCTCTGATTCCACGGCTATCACTGTAGTCTAAACCAAAGGCCTTACCTTGTAACTAAATGACCTCAACAGTTTCTTAGCAGGTTCCCTCATTTCTCTTCCTTCTCCAGGCACGTGTTCCTAAATGATTCTTTCTCAAGGAGTCTCCTGACCCCATCAATCTGCTGTTCAAGCCAGCAGTGCCACTGCTACGTGTGAAGTTACCTGGCTTTCAGACTTCTCCCTAACAACGACCTTTCCAGCCACAGGCCTGCCGTCTCCACTTTATTCACTCATCCCCAAATCATCTTCATGTACATGAGACAGGCCTTTACACACACTGTTCTCTGTCCTGTGTTCTTCTTACTCCAAATCAAATCCTACCCGTCCTTTAAGAATCTGCTCATGTTCCTAAAAGTCACTGAAAAGAAATGCAGGCAACTCTTCCCTAAACTCCTGCATCACTCAAAGTTGGTACTGTTTACTCTTGCACTTCTTTCTTCTCTAAGCTCTTTGAAGACTTGACTCATTTTTCAATCCCCCAGTTTCTAGTATATACCTGAGCACATCAACAGAAAGAGCTCAATATTTACTTGCTGACTGATAAACTAAAAGAATGAAACGAGTACTATGAGATCCCAGTTTGCATCCCACCCGTAAGAAGCTAAAACATGCAGGCTCTATATATATGTATAAACACACACACACACACATATATATTGGAGATAAGGCATGGGAAGCACTGGTGAGGAAGACTTTACTGGGAACACAGTGAGCAGAGACAGACTGCTGAAGGTTGAGAGCTACAGTGACTCATAAAGACAAGGAATCAAGTGCTCGGCCAGCAACTCAGCCAGGTCCGCTTCACGTGTGTCTAACTAGAATTCCCTCAACCATCCCTTATCTTACAGAGACGGTACCACAGGAAGAGAGAACTAAGACTTCCTGAATGAAACTGAGCCATGGAGGGCTAAAAGAAGGGTAAGGACATCTGTCCTGTATTAAGAATAAGGCTTCCCACATCCACAGGGCTGTTTTCAGTCAAGTCTACTTCCCTTCCTAACTCAAAGAACTAAAAAGGTGTAAGGTATTCAAGTTCTACAGAAAGTTTTTAAAAAAAAGGACTCTGAAAAGCGGTAATGGGGTGGAAGGGTGGGCCCTGGTCCGAGGCCTTTCCCCTCGCCCTCCCCAGCGTCCGTCCGCAGGTCAAGTGGTCGCCACTGACCTGATCAGCATCTGCGTGAACTCCCGGAGGCTGAGCAGACGGCGCCTCCTGCTGGACCGCGGCCACCGCCCCGTTGGGCATCAGGATGAGCTGGGAGGCTAGAGGCACGTTCCGGCCCAGGGTCCGGTTTACCTGCAACAGGTTTCCCAGCTGTGGCTGGCAAGGAGGAGGAAGAGGACGAGCAGAGGGAGGAGAGCAAGAGGAAAAGAAGAGAGACAGAAGAGATGGAAGGGAAGGACCACAAGACAAAATAAACAGAAGATACGAAACAGCTAAGCCCTGCCCCTTTCCACACCAACCCAGGAGACCCTTATTCTCCACGTGCGATGAATCATCCGAAGAAAACCTAGAACGTGTATAAAACTATACACTGATAGCAAAGAATCAAACGTCAAAGAAGTTGAGACAATGAGGATTGTGGAGCAAGTGTCTATACATAGTAAGTAGATAGGCCAAGAGATGACACTTAGGATTCGTGTACTTGAGTCATAGGTTTAAAGATAAGACTATTATCTGACGCAAATTTCTCAAATACTAAGGTGAACATCTTCTAACTTAGGATCTCAGTAATCTGCAGGCTACCTGTAAACACTAAGCATCACTTCTAGAGGTTAAGTAAGGCAGAGGAGGTAGATCAGCTTGTCTTAAAACATCTGGGTAACCATGATTAAATAAAACAGCTTTCACTCTGGGCATTCCCTGGTGGTCCAGTGGTTAGGACTCAGCGCTTTCACTACTGCAGGTCCGGATTCAATCCCTAGTCGGGGAGCTAACATCCCATAAGCTGCGTGGTGCAGCCAAAAAAAAAAAAAAAAAAAAAAAAGCTTTCACTCAATGAGTCACAGGACATTTATGCCCCTGGGGCAACAGCAGCTGTGGCTTTGGCTTACCCGTAGATACATCTGGGCCTGGGACTGGTTGAGGGGTGGGGAGGTGGTGTTCCCCAGTAGCACAGATTGGGTCAAAGTGGTAGCACTGGGAGAGCTCACACTCTGGGATCGGCTGATGAGCTGGGCGGCCGACGTGGTGGCCAGATTGATCTGTGTGGTACAGAAAGGAACCAGGACTCAGGATTGGGGAGAGGTAAAAGGAAGTATACACGACTGACAAATTCAGAGTGACGCGGTCAAGAACAGAGTATCTCACTTTCATAGTCAGGAGGAAATGAATAATACCTTGCTATCCATGACTATCATCCAGCTACTGGAGGGTATCACCAAACCAGTCCCTAACCACCAGCGTAACAGTTGAGAAGGCAAAGGAACGAAACGGAACCGATCTTACTTCTCATTCAAGGCTTTGCTACCGCCTACGTAGGATTTTCCTCCTCCTTTCTTAGACCTCCTCATTAAGACTCCTATACAGATCCAAGCTGGTTACTTTCCATTTTACTAATATTCTCTACATAAGGGCAGTAAATACCATTGATGGCTCGATAAACACTCTCAGACCAGCAGCACAAAGTAGTTTAACCCAGAGAGGAAAGCCCCTCGGAGGGGAGGGGCAGTACTCACGGAGGCCTGGGTGGTGGTGGTCTGCTGCTGGGCGGGGCTGGTGTTTGGGGAGCTGGCCTGCCGACTGGCAGCAATGGTGGCCTGTTAGAGGGGAAAGAAGACAAGAAAGAGCAGAGACAATGAAGGAAAAGGCTCTGAATCTGCCAGTAATAGATCACAGGCACAAAATATAATAGAGATCTCAGGTAAGAACTGAGAGCCTCTACTGTGGAGCAAGGACGAGAGTCTTCGCAATCCCAATTCCCCTCATGTTGTCACATACGCTAACCCAATAACTCCCACATGACCCACCCGGGGCAGGCAGGCAACCCGTCCTCTTCCTCCCGCTTTCTTTTAGCTGCAAGAAACTTTGGTCAGGTCATGTCATGAGTCACTGCTAAGTCCAGCCCAGTGCTGCCCAATCAATACAAATATAATATGAGCCACATATATACACTAGTGTGAACATTTTTCGAAAAGTGAAAAGAAACAGGAGAAGTAAACTTTAATAATTTACTTTATTCAAGCTGATCTGTCTCATTTCAACATGTAACCAACAGAAACTACTGAAATTCTTTTTTCATACTAAGTCTCTGAAATCCAAAATCTTTTCGCACACCTCCGTTTGCACTAGCCGTATTTTAAGTGCTCAATAGCTACCTGTGGCTAACGGCTACCATACTGGACAGGACAGGTCTAGCACAAAGCCATGCTACCTCTAAAAGGTAGTTTCCCCACAGTTCTTACTGAGAGCCCAGACACTAAGGTCCCTTCATCCTCCTGCAGGAGGACAGGAGGCAGAGGAGACTGTTTCTACCCTGGCTCAGCGGAGGAGGAAGAGTGGCCCGACCCACCTGTAATGCCTGTTCCCTCCCTCCTGGGCCAGCTAGCTGCTGACCTCTCACCTGCTGGACGGCAGCCAGGCTATGCAGCTGGGCATTGCTGAGCTGCTGCTGGAGCATGAACTGGTGGAAATACTGAGCTGCGTTGGGCTGACGCTGCAGTGCCTGCAGAGCCTAGGAAGAAAGAGCGGGGATCAATCCACTTAGAATGAATCACTCCTGGGACTTGCCTGGCGGTCCAGTGGTTAAGACTCCGTGCTCCCAATGCAGGGGGCACGGGTTCGATCCCTGGTCGGGGAACTAACATCCCACATGCCGCACGGTGTGGCCAGGAAAAAAAGAAGAATCACTCCTAACTCCTATTCTATGGAAATCTCTGTGATCCTCTGAAAGGGACATATGGGAAGGAGGGAAACAAAGGAAGATGGGTATCTGGTTAAATTGTCAACATCTGATTTGTCCATTTTTATATCAGAACCAGTAGTCCTTAAAAAGTAGACAAGCAGTTAATTCTGCTGTGCTCTATTCTTGAAAAGTAAAGCAGTATAACTCACATGAACTCTTATTTCCCAAAACGGAATCTGTAAATATACGATATAACAAAGAATTAGGACTAAACTGGTGTGAAAATAAATGGGATGTTGATTAATGTAAAGAGAAGAAGAAAATAAAAGACCATATTCTAAGGATACAATAAAGGTGACAGAATCCTAAGGGGTTGGATATGATGAAAAATAGAGTAAATGGTCACTTACGAAGGACCGTATCAGGTAAAATTTTCAAGTAACTGCCATTTTCAAACATCTACAGCATAATACTAATGGGTGTTTATCAAGATGATACTGGTAATTCAGTTTTAACATTAACTTCGGGAAATTACTTTATTCTTTTTAATAACTAGAACCAGTCTTAGGATGTGCATAGTTATTCTAGTAGCTAAAATATTTTAAGTAAAAGTTCTTAACTTCCACTACTCAGGGTGATTTTCAAGAAAGACCAAAAATTAAAAACCTGACAATCCATAAAGAGAAATGGTTGGTTAGAATCTAGCAACATGAACTGAATGGTATAAAAACCTTAAAGACTGAATCTCATTCTGCCTCCTTGCTCAAACTTGTAAACTCCTAAGATTCTCAGAACTGGAAGGGACCTTAGTTGTCACCTAATCCGACTCCCCGCGTTTGCTGGAAAGGAACCAAGGGCAATTATCTTCCTGCATCCTTGCCCGCCCCAAGCCAATGCTCACAGATCACAGCCCCTCAGAGCTGAGCCTCACCTGCACTGCTTGCCGTTCGTACAGTGACATCTGAGCTATCTGGGGCCGAGAGCTGCCCCCAGAGCCGGAACTCCCATTGGTGGAATTGGAGCTCTGCTCACTCTCAGTCTCCATGATAGAGGTCCAGGGAGCCCGAGGCTGGCGCTCTGACTCAAGACCTAGATGGAAGCAGCAAAGGATTCAAATTTACACCTGATCTCAAACGACTCTTTCATGTTATTATTCAAGTTATCTAAGAACCTTCCTCTTCTTCCATAAACCATGATTTCTCCAGTTTAATAACTACCAAATCTTCAGTATACTCTTATAACCATAACTTCCCCACACCATCTTTTGAAGCTAAGCAGTGTCGCAAAATAAACAACTTTTACCTGTTCCCTCATGCCATTAAATATAAAATGGCCAGAATGTGAGGCGGTTCCTTATCACAGTAAGGCCACCTTATATCCCCATAACACTTTTAAATAGTCCCATTTAAAATTCACTGTTATCTCATCTCTCTCAGCACATGCAACACCATTCTCAGCATCATCTTATTAACAATGGTCGCCACTGACTGAGAGGCCGATAGGTGCCTCCTCTCACTGGGCGAGGCTCTTCACCTCCATTATCTCTCACTGCTTTACAGTAAATATAATTATCCCCACTTTACAATTGTGGAATTGAGGTTTTCTGAAGTTAAAGTTGTCCTAGTTAAGTATCAGATCTTTACACTAGGACATGCTTCTTCAAACCAAAAACAATCTGTGATTAAGGCAGCGTCACTCACTTTGAGTACGCACCAGTCATCATTTTAAAGGAGGGGCTTAAGATACAGATATCAATACATCGAATGCATCATAGAAAGGCATAAAACTAGGAGACAGAAGAACTAGCCTACAGCCCATATCGCCCGAAGAGCTGCCTGGTTCCCACTCAGGCTACTTGTAACACCTTGGACATGTCACTTTCCCTTCTTATAACCTCAGTTTCCCTGTTTGCAAGGAAGGCTTCACAAATAAGTGTAATACATCATTTTAACAAATGACTTACAGGTATTAAACATAGTAAAGACAACCATGAAAATCTTCAAGAAAATAAGATTCAACTTTTGAGTCCACTAAAGTAGTCAGAATTTACCCTCTGCGGTCTATACTAAAATTTGCAAAAAGACATGAAAACATTGCTAAGAACCAAGCAAAGAGACAGATGAGAAGTAGGAAGAAACATGCCTTTGAAGCAGCACTAAATGACAATAAGGTTTTTTTGTTCATTCTTTTTTTTCCCGTCTTCTGTTAAACCTAAATACTATATTATCTACTTTTGAGGCGTGGAGCCACTATAGATATCGGGTCAGCAGAGCACAATTTGGCTTTGGAATGTAAACATCAAACCAGAATTTCTGCTAAGGGGTGTCGACAGTTTAATGAGGGTGGACCTATTTTAATGACTGCATTCAAAACAAACAAAGTAAACAAAATCAGAACGCTTGGGCTTGCAAATAAAGTTGGGGAGATTTTTTATGATCCCATTCCCAGTATCATCTGATTGCATCGTTATCCCCCAAGAATTCAGTTGCACAGGAATAGCAAATGTTACTGCAAACATGGATATAACCCAAGAAGTACACAGGAGAAATCACACTGGCTTCAAGTCTAGTCTATCTTCTCCCCACATCTTTTGCCAAAATATTAAAGCACTAAACAGATACAGACCCATGAATCCTCATTATCAGCATGTGAAGAAAAAAAGTGGGTAAGGGTTAGAGGCAGCACGGCATAGCTGTATAGATAGATCACCGGACTTAGTTCACTGGACTCAGAGACAGGAGGAGACCCCTTTACTAGCTGGAGGGGACATTAATTCCCTTCATGGGTGAAAATGCTAATAAAACGTATGATCCCTCATCTCCCCCCCAAAATGGAAGTCTTATTAATTTTTCAGAGTGAGAAACAGAGAAGAGGTGGAAAGGGACCAGCTTAAAGTTTTTAATAAAATCAGGAGAAACTGTCATCAAAACCAGGATTCCTGGATCCCAGGCACATAAATCTATTCATTAGTGATCAGTGTTGGGACTGTAAAATTAAATACAGAAAGTGAAGATAACAAAAAGTTTGGGAAGCACAGTGAATTTAAATTTTCAGAATTTAACTGGAAGAGAAAGAGAAGCTGACCCATAGAGGTCCCCAAAGTAACTAAACCACGGTCATCCTGAAAGGCAGCCTTTGGGCGTGTGTGGTTGGGTCGGAGGAGACCTTTGGCAAGGAGCTGGAAGAGGATATTGAAGTGGACCTGGTACTGGGCCTACCGAGCCAAGAGTTGGAGGCAATCAATTTCCCCAAAGCACAAAACTGTCTCGTAGAAAGGATGGGGCATAGGAAGAGGGGCGGGAGGAGGGGGGTGGTCCGGGGAAGGCTGTGCCAAAGAAATGGAAGCCATGTGAAGAAGAGGGAGAGGAGACGCCCCAGGGGTCCTTGTTGTACCTAGAACCTGGATGAGAACGACGTTCCCAAGAGGAATCAATCACACCGCGGGACGGGGGGTCGACTGAGCGGTGCCAGCAGTGAGCCGACCCAAGTGAGCGGAGAAATGTGCTTACTGAGAGCGGGGAGACAGACAGAAGTCGAGGAACTGGAGGCTGAGGAACCCAGCGGACCAGAAAAAGCAGGGAGATAACTAGACAGCATGCTTTGATGGGAAAGCCAAAGTCAGAGACGGGAAAATGAATGAGAGAATGAGCGGTCACAAGCAACTAGGGTGACGGACGGACAGCAGTGAGGACAGCGAAATGAACAGAAGAGCGGGAGGCTGGACAGGCAGAGGGAAGGACCGCAGAGCGAGCGCCAGAGGTAGGCAGGGAAAGACGCCGGGGGAGGTACCTGGGGCGTTCCACAGCCCGAGGTGGCGGAAGAAACATCCCCGCGCAGCCAAGCCCCCGGAGGTCCTGCCCCTGCCCGGCCCGCGGCCGCCCGCTTACCTCCGCGCCTGGCTCTGCACCCGAGCGCTCTCGGGGGGGCGTCCACCTCACGTGCCGGGGTCCCCCGGCGCCGGGCTGGGCGGGGGGCTCGCTCGGCCTCCGCGGCGGGCTCCCCTCGCCTCCTCCCCTTCCTGGAGGGGCGGGGGAGCCGAGAGCGAGGTGGGAGGCGCCCGGCGCGGCCGCGGCTCCCCGCCCCTCCCGCCGCTCCGGGTGCGGGCCGGCCGCGGCTCCGCCAGGCCTCCGGGGCTCGCTCGGGGCCTGTCACTTCCTGCCGGGCCGAGAGGGTGGGGGCTGCAGGCCGGGGGCTGCGGGCCGGGCTGGAGGAGGGGGCTGGCGGGGAGGTGCTTCCGGGGCAGCCGGACCCCTCCCCCGTCCCTCCCCCTCCCCTCGGCGCCCTCCCCCCTCCCTCCCGCGAGTCCCTCGTTTCCTGCCGGCGCCCGTTGCCATGACGACGCTGCTGCCAGGCCTCCGCGCTTAGGCCCCGGGGTTTTTTGTGTTTTTTTCCCCCTCTCTTGCTCTTTCTCCTCTTTTTTCCCCTTCTTTCTCTCCGAGTTCTGCTCGCCGGTGGGAGGGACGAAACGGAGAAAGTGCTGGCCTCTAGCGGGGAACTCACCTCTCACAGAGAAGGAGAGGGAGATGGGAGAAGGGAGGGAAGTGACGTGGAAAAGGGGAAAAAAGAAGGTATTTTTCTGGAGCTTCTGGGAATAAGGGATAGAAAGAAAGGATCAAAGAGACCAACAGGCTGAGCGGGAGAAAACCAAGCAACGACCCTAGAGAAACGGCAGACGGGGAAAGGAGATAAAGCCGAGGAGAGGAGAGAAAAGGACAGAAAAAGATTGAGGAAAAGGAGAGAGAATGTTGATTGTTTCATTCCTCATCCCTCACATCCACTCGGAGAAGGCGGGAAAGCTGTACAGAAACAGTAAACCCGTTAGGAGTTGACATTCCTTTAAAAGCAACAGCCCAATATAACTTGCTTTGAATAACACATTTCAGTCTGTTATTTCAGGGATTTGGGTGTGTGTGTGTGTGTGTGTGTGTGTGTGTGTGTGTGTGTGTGTGTGTGTGTGTGTGTGTGTGTGTGTGTGTGTGTGTGTGTGTGTGTGTGTGTGTGTGTGTGTGTGTGTGTGTGTGTGCTTAGATTTAAATATGTATGTAAAAGAGAACGACAGAAACAAGGGAGAAGGCTAGGGGTGTAAAGAGAATAGAACAATGGGGATGTGTTTGGGAAGGCTAAACATTTGGTGAAGCTGTGGCCTTTGTCATTTTTTATCAGTTTTTAATTCTCTTAGTCTTTGAACATTCGGCAAATATTTCTAGAGCACCTACTATGTGCAGCCCCGGTTCTGAAGGCTTAGATTACATCAGTGCACAGAACAAAGATAACTGCCCTCCTTAGCCTTTACGGATGGGGCGGATGGGGCGAGGGACTGCCTTGTGGATAAATAAGGTTGTTGCTTTTTCTGATATTATCATGGTTGAGTAACTACTCTTACCTCAAGTCTTTTCCTAACCTCTGTTCTAACCAGTTATTTTCTCTGTCAACCTGCTCTTCATTCTCTCCTTTAAAAGCCATGGCATGATTTATTTTTAGAAGGAAAATAGAAGTATTCTTTTTGTTTATATATTAGATCTGTTTAGATTTTCATTGAGAGAGGTGTGTTTGGGCACCGGGCCCTTAATTTGTGGTAGCCAGATTTATGGCAGAGAAAAATCTCAGCCAAGCTTCTAGGAACCAGTCAGACAAGTATGTGAGGGAAGAAACAGGAGGGCAGCCAAAGGACTGGAAAAGCAGACATGAGGTGTGGGGAGGTGAAAAGGATGGATGACAGCTTTGGCTGAGGATGAATTGAAAAGATTCTGGCAGAGAGAAGTCGTGGTAAAAACTAGGTAAAGCATTAGTCATTTAATTCAAACCTAGATTTTCGGCATGCCAAAGAAGTTTAAAGCTCTCTTTCGGAGGCTTAGAATGGATATAGTGAGCCTAAGCTGATTTCCTGGCACCAGTGAAAAAGTTCTATCTATAGACAATTTTTAGATTATATGACATTCAGGTCAAGAAACATTATTCATGTTTCTATGGGAGAGTTATCACTGTGAAGTGTTTAAAGAAGGCCTGTAATATATCCCAAGGAGAAGGAATCCAGATGCCAGACAGTATGCACTCATTTTTCTAATAGCCTATGGGATTTCGTACCTGGAGGGTACATGGCCACTTCAGCCCCATTAGAAGTGGAACAGAATCACTACTATTGCATATAATTTCATTCCATCTCTAAAGATTTTTTTTTAAATTTCCTGGGTCATGGACCCCTACATCTACTAAAAGTTATACATTTAGATGATGTTAGGGGATAAGGTAGTGATGATGTGTAATTTTGTTAAATTTCTGATATAAATCTAGTCTACAGATATTCTGTCACAAAGCATGCTGTATTGATTACGGGCCATTATTTTAATTTTCATGTTAAAGGCTTGTACCCCTCACTTCACAGTAATTCTTTTCAAGTTCATTTCTCTCTCCAAGACAGACCAGACTTCCAGGGCCATAAGTCTACCCAACTTTCCAAAGACAAATTCATTTTAAAAAAGAAATTTATTAACAACAAAGTGAAGTATTAGGAAAACCTCCACCCAGAAGAAAATCCTTGTCAAAGACTCTATCAGCTTGGGAAATACTGAAAAGCTTATCTAAACCTAAACAGAGCAGAACAATTTGTGATTCCTAGAAAATCTTCAACTGACTTTTCTTCCTTTCTTTCTTTCTTTGTTTTTTTTTTTAATTTGTGCTAACCTTTCTCATTTTCATTTAATGATTATGCTGGAATTAGCCTTTTCTTTTTCACACCAAATTGTCTTCTGAATAGAAGCCAAATAATTTCTTTACTCTGCATAACACTGAAAAGCCATTAGCCTAAATAGGTGAAAAGGAAATGCATTCTATCTGGTGTGTAGAAATGGAAGCCCTCCCCCTGCAAACTTATCTGAATAAAGATCAGGACTTGAAGGAAATCAACTGTTTGGCAGCAACTAAAACAAATAGAAAGTAATATAATTTTGCACATCAACTGAACATTGAATAAGCATTCTTCAAGCTTCTCTTCCAAGTCCAGCAATGTGCAATGAATTGTGAAGGAAGAGAGGTGTTACTGTCATGTATTTACAAATAACCAAGTAAGTAAACATGTGTGATCTCATTTTTATGCAAATGTGGATGGGAGGAAGTAGGAAAAGCAATCAAACTTTAACAAATTGTGGATGTGAACCTCCATACACATCCCACCCCTATCCCACCACAATTCTGTATGCCACTTCTAGGTCTAGTTGGGAGAAAATGAAGATTAAGAAAATTCATAGACGCTAATATTTTGAAAGCAAAAAAAAAACTTTAAAAGTATGCAAGACCCTCAATTTTAAGTGGAAAAAATTGAAGGCTAAAAGATGCATATAGAAGAGGGGCATTTCATAATCCCTGGCAAATAAAAGATGTCCAATAAATATTGATTCACTGAATTAATTTTCTAGGTGCTTGCCCTTCTCTCAACTGCAAAACAATATGTGGAATTAAAAGATATAAGAATACCTCTCACACAGTGAGAAGACACTGTCTTAGGAACCAGGAAGAGGGGTCTCACCAGACACTGAGTATGTCGGCATCTTGATCTTGGACTTCCAGCCTTCAGAACCTTGAGATAAACGTTTGTTGTTAAGCAAAAAAGAAAAAGAATACCTCTCACTTCTCATCACTAATACCCATAGTGGTGTTCAGGACACACTACCCCAAAATATAGCATCTTGGCATATTGAGTATCTTAAGCTGAAGGAATTTGAGAAAATGGCAGAAGCAGGAAAGTCAGTCTCATCTCCTTCTTTCCTCTCTCTTCTTCCTTAAAACAGGTCATAAAACCCTCATGTGAGAGGTGCCCTGGGAGGGAAGGAGAATCCTTATCTCTGAAGACAAAAGGACACAAAGAAGAATCCTAACAAACAGGCCTTGCTGAATTTCACCCAGTCACTACAATTACCTCGTCCTCTTTAACCTATGTTATCCCTCCATGCCTGTCGCAGCTTCATCAAACCTGGCCTAAAAATATACTGGTCTGTTTCTTTGAGTCTTCATCTCTTTATGAAGTCTCCCATGTCACATCAGAATTATACTAAGTAAATCTTTGGAAATAAATTTCTAGGCCCAAGATGGAACTGCTCCTGCCCTCTCCATAACCTTTTCTGGTAGCTATTGTTAATCCTTAATTTACAGTTTATCCTTACTTTAAAGCTAGGAAGTTCAGGTAAATTGCTCAAAGTTCATGGGAGTTGTAAGTAATTGAGTCAGAATTTAAATTCAGGTCTGTCTGACTCCAAAGCTCAACTATATCACGTCTTTCAGTGTGAAAAATAGAATAGTGCAAAAGATCTATTTAAAATGCTTAGCACACACATAAACATTTGAACAAAGATGTTTGGCGTTTGCCATCATAAATACCCTTAATGGAAGGCCCACCTGCCTTTGTTAACAAGGGAAATAACTCTGGCGATCAGTCTACATAGATACTGGGTAGATGTCGAAGCAAAAAATAAAGAAGAGAGACGTATATATCACTTTCCTAAATTCTCTGTTTTCTCCCTTATCGGCTTATAAACTATGATAAGCAGGTAATGGCCCCAAAAGATGTCCTCGTCCATGAAGCCTATGACTGTGCTACAGTATGACAAAGGGGAATTAAAGCTGCAGATGGATATAACGCAGTGTGAAAGGAAAATCAAAATGGGGTTGCTATTGCTAAGAGAGCTCTCTAAAATGGAACTGGGAGGTCATTAAAGAAGTGTGACTTATGCACATCTCCTCCTGGATGGAATTTGACCTTTTGACCTGATGAAGTCATCCAAAACACCTGCTAGAAACTCAAGATGCTTATGGGACCCTCACCCTAAAACAACTCATGATTCCTAAAGGACAATGATTTTCTGACTCGCATCAGAGCCAATCACAATTCTCTCCAGGCAACTTTTAACAATCTCATGACTTTTTGTCTTTAAAAGCCCCTGACTCTTTCTCTTCCTTGGAACATCCTTTCGGGACTACCAGAATAACCTGTGTCTCCTGAATTGCAATTCTTAAGATCCCAAATAAACTCTTATTTGCAGCCTCCTACATTATTTTATTGGTTGACAGTTGCTAATCACCTGACCTTAACATAGGAAGATTATCCTAGATTATCTGGATGAGCCCAATGTAATTATAAGAGCCCTTTAAAGTGTTAATGGGGAGGCAGAAGAGACAGGTTGAGAGATGTGATGGGAGAAGGACGCATCCTGCCATTTCTGGCTTTGGAGGTGAAAGGGGACCATATGCTGAGCAGTGCAGGAAGCCTCTAGAAGCTGGAAACAAACCAACAAACAAGGAAATGGATTCTTCACTAGCGCATCCACAAAAGCCTCCTGATAGCACCTTGGTTTTCACCCAGTGAGATGCATGTCAGGCTTCTGACCTACAGAACTGTAAGATAGTAAATTTGTGTTGTTTTCAACCACTAAGCTTGTGGCACATTGTTCCAGCAGCAATAGAAAGTGAACACAGAAGCTTACCGGTATTTCAAAAAACAGAAGCTAATCTTATACCTTTTCTGCTGCCTAAAGTCCAGCCAGCTGCCAACTTCTTTACTCCTTTGTTTGCTAACAACTGGAGAAGTTATTGTATCACATGCTTGGGCTAATCAATGAGAAAGTGCTCAGGACTCATTTTGAGTGGCAGCTTTTCAGTTCTGTGAAAACACCATTCAAGTGTAATTTTCAAAAAGGTAGAATCATAACTCTCATACAAAAATAAAAAGAACATGTGTCAAAAAAAAGAAAAAAACAAAACAAAACAAAACAAAACAAAAAGAACATGTGTCAAAGATTTCATATAACTTGTTAATTAATGAAAGAACCAGTGAGATCCTAAAATCAGTTAAAAGTCCATTCGAGAAGCTGGATGTTTAGAGGCAATTTAATAAAGGTATGTTAGAGAAGATTGCTGAGTTGAATAGAAAATTGGTTAATGTCATATTCGACCATGAACCATAACCTAAATAAGGATTATGTCTTCCACTGCTGGACAGGAGCTATTTGCAGGTTTGAGTTAACCTCTGTCTCTTCAGGGTTGTAAAATAACTCAGTCAACAGGAAATCAATGCAAGGCCCAAGCCCAGCACTAAACTGAAAGAACACCTAGGAACCTCTTCCCTCTATTTCTAATTTTTGGATCATTTTTTTTGTCAACTATAAATCCGAGTAAAGAAACTGTCAGCGTTGGCAAAGTTAGGGAGAACAGATCTCCCCATCCAAGCTCCCTGCCTGAGTTTCCCTTCCTGACTGCATTCTAGAGACATAGATGGCAGACCACCAGCAATTGCAGCAAACCTGTTCTTCCCCCAGACTTCCTCAGCTTAGAAAATGGCAGTCCCAGATGTCAAGACGAAGACATGTTGGAATCATCCTTAACTCCTTTCTGTAGTTTATACCCTACATCTAAGTCCTCCATATACCGAGTATTCAACAAAAAATAGTTTGAGGACCTACTATAACACAGTCACTTTCTTCTCTCATGCATGTCCATCAGTAGACAAAACAGGCAAGAATTCTTACCTTCGTGGAGCTTGCGTTCTAGTGGGGGGGGAGAACAGTAAACAAATAAAATCTAAAATCTATGGAATGTGAATGATTGCAAGTGCAATAGAGGAAAATTTTTAAATGGAAAACGTTTGGGGGAATTTGGGTATAGGGCTAGAATTTAAATACGGTTGTCAGGGAAGACCTCACAGAGAAGACGGTACTTAAGAAGAGAGATGAAGGGAAGAGAGGCAGCCATGTGTATATTTGCTCCAGGCAGAGGGATCATGTGCCAGTGCGTTAGAGGAACCATGCGGGTCAGGGAACAATACTCCAAAATATATCTCGGCATATTGAATATTTTAAGCTGAAGGCGGAAACAAGCAGGTCAGAGTGAACTTCTCCCTGCCCTTCTCCCTTGAAACAGGTTATAAACCCTCATTTGAGAAGCACTCTCCCTGTACTGTACCTGGAGGAAAGGAACATCCTTACCTCTGAAGCCAGGGATGCCAAGAAGGGGCCGAACAAACAGGTCTTTCTGAGTTCCTCCCAGTTTTCGACATTTCCCACATACCCTTTGACCTGTCGGATTTCTCCTAGACTGTCCACTCTTCATCAAACCTAGCATAAAAATATGTGGGTTTGGGCTTCTCTGGTGGCGCAGTGGTTGAGAGTTCCACCTGTCGATGCAGGGGACACGGGTTCGTGCCCCGGTCCGCGAAGATCCCACATGCCGCGGAGCGGCTGGGCCCGTGAGCCATGGCCGCTGAGCCTGCGCGTCCCGAGCCTGTGCTCCGCAACGGGAGAGGCCACAACGGTGAGAGGCCCGTGTACAGGAAAAAAAAAAAAAAAAAAAGTGGGGTTAACCATTTCTACAGGTCTTCATTTCCTTATGAAGGCTCCCTAGTCACATCAAAATTATATTAAATAAACGTGTATGCTTTTCTTCTGTTAATCTGTCAGTTTAACTTTCAGACCCAGCCAGGAACCTCAAAAGGATCAAGGAAACTCTTCCCTCCCCTACAGGAAGAGCAAGCGCAGTGTGTCTGGACCAGAGTGAGACAGGAAGAGAGGAGAGGGAGTGAGGTCAGAGGTGTAAAGAAGTGTGGGAGTGCCAGGGGAGGACTGGAGGAGGGAGGGAGGAAGCAAATAATGATTGTAAAACCTGACATCAGCTTTTACTCTGGCTGAGAAATGTTGGGAGGATTTGAGTAGAGGAGTAATAGGATCTGATTTACAGTTTTTAACAGGATGGCTCTGGCTGCCGTGATAAGAACAGGCATGAGAGACAGGGATGGGGACCAGTCAGGAAGCATCTGCAGTAGAGTGGAGTGATAACAGTGAAAGAGGTGAGAAGTGGTCAGGTACTGGATATATTTTGAAGCTAGGGCCAATAGGATTTACTGACGTAATGGATGTGGGATGCGAGAAAAAGAAAGAAAACAAAGGTACCTCCAAGGATTGGGGCCTAAGAATAGACCTTAGAGGTTATTCTATAAGAGGCTGCGTAGAGCTGCCATATTCTTCTTTAACAATTGCATAGTATTCCCTTGTGTAACTATGTTGAATGGGCATCTTTGTTATATAATATAGATACATTGATAAACATTTTTGTTATTTGTAATATTTTACAGCCACAATATTCTTAAACATGTATCAATACACATAGATGCAAGCATAACTGTAAAATGAATTCCTTAAAGTGTCATTGTTAGGTCAAAATATGTGCACGTTTTATATTTCAGTAACTATTGCAAAATTGCTGTTCATAGATGTTGTACTCTTATATTTTGTTAAGTGGGTAAATTAATGCTGGAAGCCAGAATTAGAGATAATCCTGGATCTCCTTATAGAGATGAGTCAGGGCAAGGATGGCAGGTGAAAATGTCATCTCATTCATGGTATAGTAGAAAAACGATTTAAAAACCTCAGTTTTAGATGACTTCTTATCTAAGCCTTGTAATTTTATAGTTGTCTTTTTCTATCTTTTTAACTTTTTTCTCTTTCTCTCTGCCTTTCTAACCCTCCATGCACACTCCCACCAATCCACTCACCTCCACACACACACAGAAAACATGTCTCCTGTGGACACTTGTTAACTAAAGTTAAGCTATACCTCCCACAAAAAGATGGTGTGTTATCAATAGAATACACACTTTTTTTTTTTTTTAGAATACACACTTTTGATAGTTTTTTTTTGGCCACATCACGCAGCTTGTGAGATCTTAGCTCCCCGACCAGGGATCGAACCTGGGCCCCTGGCCGTGGAACCACGGAGTCCTAACCACTGGACCGCTGGGGAATTCCTTGATAGTTTTTTTTTCCCCCAATATTTATTTATTTATTTGGCTGCTCCTGATCTTCACTGTGGCATGTGGGATCTAGTTCCTTGACCAGGGATCGAAGCTGGGCCCCCTGCATTAGGAGCTCGGAGTCTTAGCCACTGGACCACCAGGGAAGTCCCTCCTTGATAGTTTTGTTTATAGTAATAAATTTATGCTGAGCCTTTTGTTTTTCTTGAGCCAACATGATACATTTATAAGATGCTGGTTAGGGTTAGAAGTATATTATTTGACCATGAATGAGTTTTCTGCCCATAAACCTGCACATAAACCAAAATTGCTAAATGAAAAGGCAAGCCCAAATGGATTCTGGCATCATTAGTAGTAGCGGGAAATTTGAGAGTATTGCTTCCAGGAGCTATCTGGGTATGCTCAGCTTTAGTAATTCTAAATACTACATAAAAATAAATACTTTACAACAGATTCAACCATTTGCCCAATAAGTTCAAAGTTGACATATGGATGAAGAGAAGTTTAGATTTTTGAAGCCACTAACTGTAATATCACATGAATGGTCAGTATGTCTCATTTTTGTACTGAGAACAATGTGTAATGATGACCCAAGTAGAGAAAGCAACAACATTGATCCTAGGCAGGGTATGGCTTCTGTAGCCTAATGGCTTGGTGGTCCTGCTAAAGGTGATTATTTTACTGTCTGAGTGTCATATAGGTAGTCTGATTTCTTAATTTTGAATATGTAGGGGAGAAAAAACTTCCCTCTACCCTCTTAAGTTCTGTAACTGGAACCTGTAAATTAGGCTGACAAAGACAGATTAACAGGAGAAAATGTTTGTTTCATATGCACATGACCAGAAGGGCTCACAGAAAAGAATTGAAAAATCCCAAAAAGCAGTTAGGTCTGGTAGCTTATATACCATTTTAACAAAGGACAATAGATTTGTAGAGAAATAAGACAAAGAAAAAAAGGTTTGGGCTTCTAGGGGCGGTAAATTGTAAGAAGGTAAATATATTGAGGAAACCAATGGAAAATAAGGGTTACTTTATTTATTTATTGGTTTGGCCCTGCCACGAGGCTTGCGAGATCTTAGTTCTCCAACCAGGGATTGAACCCGGGCCCTCTGCAGTGAAAGTGCAGAGTCCTAACCACTGGACCGCCAGGGAATTCCCAATAAGGGTTACTTTAGTAAGATATGTTTGTGTAGACCCATCTTGATACCATCTTTCTCTTGTTGTCTCTAGTGATTGAGAGTTGTTCTCTTCTTCCTGGTATGGGAGAGGAAGTGGGATGCCTTCACAAAGGGACATTTATGCCCTGATTTTAGACAGATAAGGAGAGTGTGGAGAGCTTTTCTTACATCTGTGGTTTCTCAATTGCCTTCAGCTGGAAACAATCCTTATATCAAAGTGGCATATTTTGTAGTGACATATTCTTTTTTTTTTTTTGGCCACGCCATGCGGCTTGAGGGATCTTAGTTCCCTGACCAGGGATTGAAACTGGACCACAACAGTGAAAGCACTGAGTCCTAACCACTGAACCACCAGGGAATTCCCTGTAGTGGCATATGTTAATAACTTTCAGATGCAGCACTTATAAAACCTGAATCCATATACCTGAATCTATAATTCTTTGCACAAATAACACCCTTTAGAGAATTAGTAAATATTTCCTGTGATTTAATTATTTTACTCTGTTCAAGGTATTTTACTAGGCATTATGGATGTACTAAGATGAACAAGAAGATTCATTCATTTCAAGCAACTTAATAGTTAGGAAACAAACTCAGGTATATATATTAAGTCTGTGGTTAAGGGCATGAATTGGGAGATTGGGATTGACATGTATACACTACTATGTATAAAATAGATAACTAATGAGAACCTACTGTATAGCACAGGGAACTCTACTCAATGCTCTGTGGTGACCTAAATGAGAAGGAAATCCAAAAAAGAGGGGGTATATATATACGTATAGCTGATTCACTTTGCTGTACAGTAGAAACCAACACAGCATTGTAAAACAACTATACTCCAATAAAAACTTTAAAAAAAGGGCTTCCCTGGTGGCGCAGTGGGAGAGGCCACAGCAGTGAGGCCCGCGTACCGCAAAAAAAAAAAAAGAAAAAAAAAAGAAAAGTATTGGCTTACACAGTGGTAGTTCAGTGGAACTGAGAAGGAGCTCTTCAGTATTATCGAGGAGAGGAAGTTCATGAAATCGAGTAATCCTTCAACATTACCAAGAAAGGGGTCTGGGGTAGAGAAGGAAAGAGAACATCTTGATGAAAATTCTCCTCTCCCTAATGTCTTTTTTTCCATTCTTTAATGTATTTCCTTATTTATCCTTTATGCTTTTCATCCCTCTTTTTTTTTTTTTGTACTTCTCTTTTTTCTTGTATTTCCTTTATCCCACCTACTTTTCCTTTCTCACCTATTCCATCAGGGAACTTAAGAGAGGACAAAGAAGTATCAAAGTAGCAGAATAGATGAAGATAGACCAACCATGGCTGTTTCTTTTACGCGGGGCTCTCACTGTTGTGGCCTCTCCCATTGCGGAGCACGGGCTCCGGACGCGCAGGCTCAGTGGCCATGGCTCACGGGCCCAGCCGCTCCGCGGCATGTGGGATCTTCCCAGACCGGGGCACGAACCCGTGTCCCCTGCATCGGCAGGCGGACTCTCAACCCCTGCGCCACCAGGGAAACCCCATGGCTGTTTCTTGATAGAAGGCAGTACTGTTACACACATAGACTGACATTATTCTTATCTGTGATTTATTGCACTAACTGCCTAAGGCTCTTATAGTCTAAGTCACATGCTTCTACCTTGAATACACATTAGAGTAGTCCCATAGCTTCTTGCGGGGGTGGTGGGGGGTGGGGGGGGCTTCATTTTCCTTCCCTATTTTCTCATTTCCCTCCCACCTCAACTTATTTTCCCTTCTATTCATTTTCTCCTTAATGGAAAGTCTTCTTAAATCATGACTATCTGAATGGACACCTCAAATAACCACTTCAGATTTAAGTGTGAAGTGGTAGAGTGGAAAACTGGATAAAATCCAGAGAGATTAGGTTGGTGTTTAATGGCCATTTCCTATTATTTATATCATAGTTACTGTAGAACATATATTTTGGTACCTCTCATCTAAAAAACACAAGAGTTCCCAGTGCTGGTTGTTCATATCTGACCTTGGTTAATATGTGGTACACATTTCATTTATTGAGTAAATATTCTTGAGCACGTACTATGTGGGAGAAACTTGTCAGGCACTGAGGGGTCAAAGATAAATAAATCTGACATGGTTCCTGTCCTGAAGGGTTTATAGTCTAGTAGGAAACATCATGAAGACAAACACAAAAGTACAAGAGACATGAGCAATGCCAAAGGTGTGGCTGAAGTGCTAGGGTAGCCTAAGGGAATACTTGTAGTGCTAAAGCTCAAGGACACCCCGGAAGAGGTGGCTCCTCAGTTGGGTTTTGGGAAAAAGAAGGCCATAGACAAAATTTTAAGATGCAGTGGAGGAAAGTTGGGTGACCTCCACCGCTGAATGACCTTGATTGTGTCAGTTGAGTTTATTCAACAAATATTTATCTATTTATTTTTTTAATATTTATTTATTTGGTTGTGCCAGGTCTTAGTTGCGGCAGGTGGGCTCCTTCGTTGCGGCATGTGAACTCTTAGGTGCAGCATGCAAGATCTAGTTCCCTGACCAGGGATGAAACCCCAGCCCCCTGCATGGGGAGCACGGAGTCTTAACCACTGGACCACCAGGGAAGTCCCTGACTGGCTGTTCTTTATGACAAATGTACTCACCTTGCTTCTGAGTGTGACACGCCAACACCTGGCTTCTATCCTTTCAGGAACTTATCGTTCTGAGTGCCGTCAGAGGATCCAGTTTTTAACGGCACCTCCAATCTTCAGCCCATGCCTGCAACTGCAGCCACCACTTAGCTCCTCCATGATTCGGGTGCCTCACTCAACAAAGCACTCCTAGTACTTTGGTAAACAAAAGGTGCTCCGTATCTCCCCATGGACCACTTCTCTGAACTAGCTGATCCCTTCTTCAACTATCTACCATGGCAGTTCTGTCATTTCTGCTCCTCTTACTGTGGGCATCACTGTCCTCCACCGCCATCCTGGTGGTATTTTTTTGTACCATCTCCTGATATCCTTACCTGGGTATAAAATCCTGTATCGTCAGAAAGTACCCCCATATTGATAGACTCTCCTTTATTCGACCTATGTTCTAGATCCCTTGATTCAGCACCTCAGAATTTATCTCATGTGCACTCTCCTGGCTTCTGCTGGTTTAAGATCCTACAGCTTCTTCTGGGTATAATCTTGTTCTTCCATTAGCAGGCCCAGCACTTCCCCAGTCAGACTGTTATGTGACTTAACCCTAGTTATTGGGCAGGAGAGAAATAAGGGACACAGGCTGAGAGGACCACGTGCTGTCTCAAAAGGTAGACGCCTCTGTCTCCTCTTTAAGCAAGGCAGAAATTATAGCAGTTAACAGAGAGGAGATGGAAATTTTCAGGCCCTGAGAATTCAGGGGCATCTAGAAATTGAAAATTTTTGAGGGCATCAATTGTGATATCCCCATCCCAATGTCTCAGGGTCCCAGTCCTTCCCAAACAGTGCTTTGACCTTGGCATACCAGACCTGCAATGGCTGAGAGTTCAACCATCTGTGGAGCTGTTCAACCTTCCTCTTATGACAAAGCCCATATTCAGATTTTCCTGCCCTTGGGCTGAAAATTTTTATATCTTGCCAAGAGGCCTTCTGACTTCATACTTGGCATTTAATTGCTTATTAATCACGCTTAACATGCAATTATCTCTCTCCAAAACATCGTTGCTCCTCATCAAAAGCCATCCAATTCCACTGCGCTTGTAAATACTATTTCCACTTCTTGATGCCTGGTACGGTACAGATGTTATGACTTGGATGAACCTTGAAAACATTATGCTAAGTGAAAAAAGCCAGTCACAAAAGTCCACATATTATGTGATTACATTCATATGAAAGTTCAGAATAAGAAAATCTATGGAGACAGAAAGTAGAATAATGGTTAACTAGAAAAGATATACGCACCCCTATGTTCATTGCAGCATTATTTAAAATAACCAAGATATGGAAGCAACCTAATTTTGCTATCATCCATCGGTGGATGAATGAATAAAGAATATGTGGAAGGTACAAGCGCTATAGGAACAGAGATTCCTTAGGGGCGATTTACTGATTAGAATAGAAAACACAACTTGAACGCCACAACCTGCAGGACTAGTGGAAGTTCTCAAGGCAGAAGAGATAGAAAGGCTTTCCAACAGCAGGATAAAAAGCACATATCAAAATTATCAGAGAGCGTAGTTAGGGAACTAAAAGTTGTCTGGTATTCCTGAAGAAGGAAGTATTAAGTTGGAAGGCCAAAATTGGAGCTAGAGGGGCAGAAAGGGAAAGTCTCCTGTGCCACAAAAATGAAGTAGAACTTTATTCCTAGGAGTCCCTAAAGGATTTTAAGTGAGGGAAAGACATAGTCAGATTAGGATTTTAAATAGATATTTCTGGAAGCACATCACCTGAAACAATTAGACACTCAGACGTGTTAGTTGAATGAACAGGGACAGCCATGTGTACAGAGAATATACAATATGTAATAATACACTTAGTGGTGGAGGAATGTTCCGAGATGGGGGAGCAGGAACAGGGTTTTTTCCAACAGTCTGGATGATGTGATACAAATTTGAGTCAGGGCTTCAGGAAGAGGGATGAAAAGTTCTGTGTGCTCTAAATTCGCCTCTTGTATATTTTGTTTATTAGGTAGGGCTCTTTCCTGATATTGCTTCCCTCCCTCAATTCTGTTTCCCACTAAATCCATGATGAAGAATGGGACTTAAGGGAGAAGGGAAAGCCGTCTCAATTAACTTTTTTTTTTTTAATTTTTAAAATTTATATTTATTTTTGGCTGTGTTGGGTCTTCGTTGCTGCACGCGGGCTTTGTCTAGTTGCAGCGAGCCAGGGCTACTCTTCCTTGTGGTGTGTGGGCTTATAATTTCTCATTGTGGTGGCTCCTCTTGTTGAGCAACACAGGCTCTAGGCACGTGGGCTTCAGTAGTTGTGGCTCACAGGCTCTAGAGCTCAGGTTCAGTAGTTGTGGCGCACGGGCTTAGTTGCTCTGTAACATGTGGGATCTTCCTGGACCAGGGCTCAAACCCGTGTCCCCTGCATTGGCAGGGGGATTCTTAACCACTGTGCCACCAAGGAAGCCCCTCAATTAACTATTGTTTTTTTTAATAAATTTATTTATTTTTGGCTGCGTTGGGTCTTTGTTGCTCCGCGCGGGCTTTCTCTTGTTGTGCCGAGCGGGGGCTACTCTTCGTTGCGATGCGCGGGCTTCTCACTGCGGTGGCTTCTCTTGCTGTGGAGCACAGACTCTAGGTGCGTGGGCTCTAGAGTACAGGCTCAGTAGTTGTGGTGCACGGGCTTAGTTGCTCTGCGGCATGTGGGATCTTCCCGGGACCAGGGCTCGAACCCACGTCCCCTGCATTGGCAGGCGGATTCTTAACGACTGTGCCACCAGGGAAGTCCCCTCAATTAATTATTGTTAAGAGAAGAAATGTTGGCGAATCCTGGGTTCTGAATTCTTTTCCCTTCCTCTGTCGGTTAAATGTTGACACTCCCTTTCCTTCTCTCCCCTTCTCTTTTCAGTTCCCTGGCTAATCCGGTCTTTTTCTTCAGCTATTGACTTGAGCCTTTATATCCCACGGGCCTCACAAATCCTCGAAGTCAATGTATGAAACTGAACACACAATTTTCCGTCCTTCTATATCTCTGCCTGAATGGATGGAACCACCCACATAGTTGACGAGATGCAGAACATGCCACCCCTAAATATGCCACTTTGGCATAAGGATTGTTTTGAGCTGAAGGCCATTAAGAAGCTGCAGATTCAGGAGGAACTCTCTGCCCTCCCCCTTTCTGCCTAAAAGCAGGGCATAAATTTCCCATTCAGAGCTGCCTCTCCTCCCCTCTCCCACACCAGGAGGAAAACAACATATCACAGGAGATAGAAAGTGGCAATGACTTGTATCTGCCTAAACAAATCTTAAAATAACCCTCATCTCCTATTCCTTTTGCCCATATATTTACCTTCCCACAATTGACAACCCCTAGAAGCCCAAAGCCCTCCTCCTTTGTTTTGCCATTTCTCTCAAATTAGGCTTGACTGCTTCTTTGTGTTTTCCCTTTTTTCCTGTGAAGCAGTGATGTGCACAGGAGATAAGCCTTTTCTCCTGTTAATCTGTCTTTTGCCAACTTAATTCTCAGGCCCCAGTCACTGAATCTAGGTAGGTAGGGGAAAAGATTTTCCTCTCTTACAGTCTACAGCCCACAGTCTAGAATCCTGACAGTTTCCCAGACTCTTCCCTGACTCTCTTGTTTTACATCCAATCAGTCATTGACAGGAGTGAGCTTTATCTGAGCCCTGCCCTCCTGGAAGACAGGCTGGTTAGGAAATCCCACCATCCTTTTGTTTTCCAAGCCCCCATACCTTTTGTGTCAGGGAAAACAGCTAACTGTAAAGGATCGCACTGCTCTTATATATTCCATGAAAAGACTCATGTCCGCCCTTGCTCATGACTCCAGTAAGATCCAGTCATGACTCCTTAAGTTTTCCTACCTCTGTAAAACCTCAGATCCCTTTTCCTTTCCATGAGATGCTCTTCATTAATGAACATGTTCTCTATTGCAACAGCCTGAATAAAACCATCTGCTTAATTGTCTGGTGCATTTTGTCTTTGATATCACTGTGTCTTCCTGAGGCTGTCTCCTCAGTGAGTAATTCTGAACATGCCCCCTCCTCTTCACCCCCACTGCCAGTCCACCAGCTCTTACTTGGACTGTTGCAGTGCCTCCTGCACTTCAGGACTTCAGCTTTCGAGGACTTCAGCTTTACTCTTCTCTACTCCATTCTTCACTCTGTTGCTAGAATGATCTTTTTTTTAAAAATATATTTATTTATTTGGTTGTGCTGGGTCTTAGTTGCGGCACACGGGATCGTTTAATTGCAGCATGCGGAATCTAGTTCCCTGACCAGGGATCAAGCCTGGGCCCCCCGCATTGAGAGTGCAGAATCTTAACCACGGGACCACCAGGGAAGTCCCTAGAATAATCTTTCTAAAAAGCAATTCGTGACCTAACTTCTCTCTACTTACGCACAGACACACACACACACACACACACACACATCATCATCATCATCCAGGAGTACATTGAACTACTCTGGGGAAATACCAGCCTTCTTCCACCGCTTGGCCTTTCGCACATAGCTCACTCTGCCCAAACTTGCTCCCTTGTTTTCTGGTTGCCACTCATCCAGCTCAGGGACCAACATGGAGAAGCCTTTTCTGATCACCCCGCCGCCTCAGTCTGGGAAGGTGCCTCTCCTAGGTACTTCCATAGCTTTATGTACATTTTTCTATCATTATTTTTTTGTCTCACTATATCATGACTGTTGATTTGTTTTTTTTTTCTCACTCCAATAGTCTGTGAGCTCCTTGAAGATAGAAACCTTACTTTTTTAAAAAAATAAATTTATTTATTTTATTTATTTATTTTTGGCTGCATTGGGTCTTCGTTGTTGCGCACGGGCTTTCTCTAGTTGAGGCGAGTGGGGACTACTCTTCGTTGTGGTGCGCGGGCTTCTCATTGCGGTGGCTTCTCTTGTTGCGGAGCACGGGCTCTAGGCGCGCGGGCTTCAGTAGTTGTGGCACACGGGCTCAGTAGTTGTGGCTCGCAGGTTTAGCTGCTCCACGGCACGTGGGATCTTCCGGGACCAGGGCTCGAACCCATGTCCCCTGCATTGGCAGGCAGATTCTTAACCACTGTGCCACCAGGGAAGTCCCAGAAACCTTACTTTATTTATCTCTGTATTCCCAGGCCTGGCAAAGTACCTGGCATATAATAAATGCCTGTATTGAATACTTAACTATAAATATTAGAACACTGTCACTTTAATGCTAAACACTACTTAAACCTTAAAATCACCTTGCTTCTCAAATATGCACAAACGTTTATATTTCAGTAAGTTGAAGAATGTAAATTTTCTCATGAACATTCTTTTTTTCAGTGTAGTTGATAATATTAAATCATAAGATATTCTTTCAACCCCAAAGACACAAGAATAGTTTTTGTAATCATCTGATATGTTTTTTTGGCCAGATATAACTTCTTAAATCTTGAGGACCACCACCTCCTTCCATTGCAAAAAAAATGGGAAGTTTTGGCAGGAGCTACAGACCCAAAAGTACAGAGGGGTGGGGCTTTCACTGTGTGGGAGGAGCATTCATGACTGCTCTCTTTTCTCTAGAGTTCTCTGTTCTCTTCCCATCATACCGAAGGGTAAGGCAGGCTTAGGGATGACCTCCTTTGGGTATGTTCCCCATCTTCTCTCACTTTGGGAACTCCTAAGAGGAGCAGGGCAAAGTCTAGGGTGGAGGAGGTAAGGAACAAATAGTTTATGCAAGTGTGGCCTTGGGTTTAGGGAAATATCTACATCATGGAGTTACTTTTCCCTGACTCTTTTGGTCAGAGTTTCTGATCTAAGAGGAGCAAGATCAGTGTGTGGACATCCAAGGTAAAAGGGTGTAATTACCTAGAGAATCGTCTCTGTTTAAATATCACTATTTGCTCCCCAACCCCCACCCCATTGCCTCCAAACTTGTTTCCAAAATAAAAACATTGCCCCAAGGAAGAGTTTACACCATGATAGGTATCCCAAGTGGGAAAAGGCTGGGGGGATCAGGCCGGAGAAAAGTAGAGATGATAGGGAATTGTGGCCAGCCACTTTTCTTGTTATCAATCACTGCTTGCCCTGCAGTGACAGACTGGCTGAACACAGCCCCTTAATTAGGATTCTCTTTGGACCTCTCTCTGAATACTTGACTCGATTCTTTGCGAAGCCTGGGTCAAAAGGTTTAAGGAAGAAGCCAAGTCGTGAGTTTTTGTTAAAGAATAACCATATCTTTAAACAGAACCTTTGGTAACCACAGAAATATGCACAGAGTCGAGCACACAGATTTTCTTTTCAAAGAAAAGAAAAAAATCTTTTTAGTCTATTCCCAAAGACCTAAATTACATCTTCCCTTAGATTTAACCTCCAGGAAGACATTTTTATCTTCCCTGGAACACCCTCTACCACCATCTCCTCTCTGGAGAGTCTCCTAAATGGCTCAACAGAATGGTTAAACCAATGACCCTACCCCAAGGAGCTTTCCCATATAATTCCTCCTTTGTGTGATGATTCCTAGCCCATCCTCCCCAGCCCTTTATTCCGGCACCTGTGCATCTGTGAAGTCGTAGAAAGTAGCTGAGGTTCAGGCCTACCCATCTGTTACCCACTCACTAGTCAATCAGAGTGTTAAAGAGAAAAACCACAGGCCCAAAATGGTGTCACTTGTGCTAAAGCCCCTGATACCAAACCTAGATTTAATACCTGACCTAACTGCCATTTCCACCTTCCCCAGGAATGTAATCCTAATCAACTAGTCTGGAGTTTTCCAGTCAGCACCAACAAGGTCATCTGCCACGTGGGCCTTCTCCATCCCCCAGAGGAAGAAGAGGCAATCTATGCCGTAAAACCCTTGCCATTCCCTCCCCCTCAGTCCCCCAAAAAAGATGTCGTGGGCTAAAAAAAATTCTTTCTTTTCTTTTGCTAATAGCTCCTTTGCCCTACCCTTCTTTATATAAAAATCTTCAATTTTGTACAACCCCTTGGAGCACCCTTCTGGTTGCTAGACGAAATGCTGCTCAATTCATAAATCACCTAATAGAGGCCATTCAATCTTCAATTTTATTTGGTTGCTTTTTTTTTTTTTTAATTTTTTGGCCATACCACGTAGCATGTGGGATCTTATTTCCATGACCAGGGATTGAACACAAACCCCCTGCAGTGGAAGCGTGGAGTCTTAACCACTGGACTGCCAGGGAAGTCCTGCATTTTGTTTTTTAACAAGGGAAACCAAATTGTTTGATCGAACGGGTTCTGCTTTAAGAGACTGAAGAATGCTGTCCAGTAATGTCGTGGAGAATTCATTTAGTCTCTTTCCATCTTCTACCCTGGAGGGAAAAAACAAAGACAGAAGACATTATGATACACAGAAAGTCTTCACAATTATAGAGGAGTTTTTTCCTGACTAGAAAAAAAAAAAATCTCACAAAACACACGATGGGATTATTAGAGTATTATCTCAGGGAAGTAGAATCAGGTAATCTTTACTTTTGTCTTAGTATTTTTATATAAAAAGATATATAATGTAATAATTAGGAAAATTTTCAGCCAGAAAAAGAAAATACTGTTTTTAAAAATCACATAGAACCCCTCACACAAATGCCACTATTAACTTTTTCTGATGTGAACTATGGAGATGATTATTCTCTCTTCAAGAGTTTAGGACATATTGTACAACAACTATACCTCAGTTTTTTTTAATAAAAGAGTTCAGGACTAAAAAGGAAAGTCCACTTTATCAAAAATAAGCTTCCCAAAGATAATACCCTTAACTCAGAAGAACGTCTCCTTAACTTCTGAATACTGCCACCCTAACCCAAAAGCCCAGCCTTCTTTCTTCTGGGCTTACCTCATTCACAGGGATCAGAATATTGAATTGTTGCCTGTTCATCTGTAAAATTAAATGACATATATTATTATATTGTAGGCCTAATACATTCAGAGAGAAAATACTACATAAAAGTTACTGCTTTAACCCTCTTCAAAAGATTTCTACAGGTTATGAGCACATTCAGAATTACAGCAAGTTTCCAGTGACTAATATTTGCACACTTGTAGTAAATTAGTCATTGCAGCAAAAATATTAAGAATAGTTAGTCTTTAGAGAACATCATTCTTTCAGTCTATGGACCACGTTGTATAAAATATGTCTAGTGCAGAAGACTTTTTTAAGTGGCATATAATTGAATTAAAATGCTTTAGGAGATCAGATAATATAATTATGTGCACTTGGCTTGGAAAGGAGTATCTGTAAAATTAAGAAAGATATCATGAAGAATGAAGTAGAAGTATGTTGCAAGATGCAGATAAATCTTGGCCATCACCTGGTAGGTAGTAGTCATAGACTTTGATGGTTGCTGGTTTGAGGTTGGTGACCAACAGGCTTTGGCTGATGGTGAAGGTATAGGTCTGAGTCTCCTTAATAAGCTGTGGGGAAGACAGACAAACATCACATTAAAACAAAAGTGAAAATACCATCTCTGTCAGGTGGAGGTTAAAAGACTCTTGCTGTCTTCACACAGATTTCCTGAAGCCCTTCTACCTCCGCTCTATGCCACTCCTCCTAATATTGCCTCCTGCTGTCTTCCTGGCTTTTTCTTCTTAGCATCTTACCGCTTCCTGGTCCTTCTGTAAAATGGGTCTGTTCCTGGTCTACTCTAACCCGTGGCTCCTCCACTAAATTAAGTGAAGTGGCCAAAGGAATGGAGGCTTCCACTTCACTCCAACACCTGTATGTTCCCGATCGCCTTTCTCTCTTCATTCAGGTCTCTGATCAAATGACGTCTCCTCAGAGAGGCCTTTCCTGACCACCTTACTTTATCTATTTATGTTTTTAAGATTTTTTTGACATGGACCAGTTTTAAAGTCTTTATTGAATTTGTTACAATATTGCTTCTGGGTTTATTTCTGTTTTGGTTTTTTGGCCATGGCATGTTGGATCTTAGCTCCCCCGACCAGGGATGGAACCCGCACCCCCTGCATTGGAAGGCAGAGTCTTAACCACTGGGCCGTCAGGGAAGTCCCCTGACCACATTACTTTAAAACAATCACATCCTGGCCTACCCCCACCACACTCCTGCATAGTACTGATTACTACTAAAATTATTCCTGAATATGTGTGTGTGTGTGTGTGTGTGCACATATATGTGTACTTTTAAAATTTGCATATTGCTTGTCTCTCCATTAGAATATCAAACACATGAAGGCAGGGGTCATGTCTACTGTTTTTACTGCTGCATCTCTATCACGTCGAAGAGTATCTGGCATATATTGGTGGCTCAATAAGTATTTGTTGAATAAGTGAATAAATGGAGAGTTCAAAACAATTGCATAAATTAATCTAATATAAAAAGAAAATAAGATTTATGTTGTAAATTTATGTATTTATTTACTTTTTTATTTTTGCTGCACAGCGTGGCTTGCAGGATCTTAGTTTCCCAACCAGGGATCAAACCTGTGACCCCTGCAGTGGAGCAGTGGAGTCCTAACCACTGGACTGCCAGGGAAGTCCCTATGTTGTAAATTTAGATAGGAAGTTAGAAACACCTAATTGGAAGATATTTCCAAAGAGATTTCTTTAGATATAGTGCTTCTAAAAGCATGGTCCAGGAACTCTCAGGGATCCTTAAGACTGTATCTGGCAGCCTGTGAGATCAGAATTCTTTCTGGAATAATACTAAGACATTATTTGCCTTTTTCACTCTCATTCTCTTTCACTATACTAGTGTAAGGGGGCTACCTGATGTGTGATATTGCAACAGATTGAATGCAGAAGCAGATGGGAGAATTTCACTCTCTTTGATTAAGCTAAATATTAAAGCAAAAACATAAAACAATCTGCTATTCTTATTTTGTTTGTTTTGGGAAATACATTTTTCATAAAATGTTATATTAAAATGTAGTGAGTTTATTTTTGTTGTTTTTAAATGACAATAAATATTTTAATATTTTTCTCAGTTTTAATTTCTAATAAGTTAAATGTCAATAGATGTAACCCACATCACCACAAGCTCTTTGAGGTCATTTACAAGTAGAGAGGGGTCCTGGAAAAAAGTCTTCAGAACCACTGTTCTCGTTGAACATTTAGTTACCATAAAGATTTAAAGTAAATGACTAATATAAACCAAAAGAAAGCTGGGATAGCAGCCTTACTATCTGACCAAATAGAATCTAAGGCAAAAAAAAAAAAAAAAAAAGTGCATGTGTACGTAGAAATCTAAAGTAGAGAAATATATATATATATATATATATATACACACACACACACACATATAATTAGTGTAAAAGAAGCACAGTGTATACTAATAAAAGGAAAACTGAAAAAGATATGTTTATAACATATACATACCTAATTATATAGTTGAAAAATATATCAAGAAACAACTGACAGAATTGTATAGATAAATGGGTAAAGGACAAATCAATAATTGTAATTAGAAATTCTAACAAGCCCTTTTCCAAAACTGATAGATTGAGCAGAAAAATAAGCAGAGATAACAAAGACATGAACAACAGAAATAATCGTCTTGGACTTTTAGATCTAGATCAAATCCATACCCAAAAGAAAGGGAATGGACATTCTTTTGGAGCACACAATGAATATTTCCAAAAAAGATCATATATTAGGTCACAAAAGAAACTTCTATGCATTTCAGAGGCTCACTATCATGATCTCAGACCATAATGCAATAAAATTAGAAATTAGTAACAAAAAGATGGCTTTAAATATCCCATGAATTTCCCCAAAAATTAAGATATAGAACTAAATGGTAATAAAAACAATGCTTGTCAAAAATTGTGGGACAAAGACAGAGTATACTTAGAGGGAAATTTATAGTTCATATTCATCAGAAAACAAGAAAGACTAAAAATAAACAAATCGGCATTCAACTTAAGAAGTTAGACAAAGAATAACAAAAAATGTCCTTTCCCCTTCCCTTCAGCCCAAAATAAAGAAAAGAAATAATGAAGAAATTAATGAAACAGACCCCCCAAACCAAGCAAACAAATAACAAAAAACAACAGAGAAGAGGAATAAAACCAAGAATAACTTGTTAAATGTGAATCAGATTGTCCTCTGGTGACGCTGATCAAGAGAAAAGGGGAGGGGCTTCCCTGGTGGCGCAGTGGTTGAGAGTCCACCTGCCGATGCAGGGGACACGGGTTCGTGCCCCGGTCCGGGAGGATCCCACATGCCACGGAGCAGCTGGGCCCGTGAGCCATGGCCACTGAGCCTGCGCGTCCGGAGCCCGTGCTCCGCGATGGGAGAGGCTACAACAGTGAGAGGCCCGCGTACCGCAGCAAAAAAAAAAAAAAAAGAGAAAAGGGGAGAAGATACATAGGAAAAGGAAATAGTCACAGATATAATCATGACGATTGGCTTTTAGACCATTAGACTTGATGTCTCAGATTAGAAGCTGACAAAGCTGGCTGGATACACTGACGGGCCTGCCATTGCAGTCTCAGGAATGGTGTCATGGAAATTAGAATCCCCAGGTGCTACTCCCAGCTTGAACACTGACAAACAGGATGACTTGACAAGCACACTCACTCTATCAATTCAGCCTCAGCCTCCTTACATAGAAGGAGGGGTGCCATGTGAGACTCAAAGAAGGTGTGTATGAAAGCATCATAAACTTTGCAAAATGTTTAAACAACTACAATACCATGATTTCAGGGTTTTTCCCGATACACTAGCCAGAGTTGTCTCAAAAGAAACTATACAGGACTTACCCTAAAGAACCACCCCCTGGCAGATAAACCACAGTTAGATGAATTAGTTGGTGTGGGAGCAGAAAACATTACTAACAACAGTAAATTTTAATTGGAGATAGTCTTGTCTGTCAGTTATATAATAATGCCACCTTTCTTCCTTGTGCTAAATAGAGTATGATGAAATAAGCATCGTAACAGTTTTTAGAATACTGCTAGTCCTTGAGAACTCCTTATTTGGTTGAAATGAAAAGTTACATACAATGTCTAATGAAAATTAATTACATTAACATTACATTATAAAATAATAATAATAATTGCTAATGTTTATTGAGGGTTTACTCCATACCAGGTACAATTCCAAATATTTTTTCATGTCTTGAATCACTTAATTCTTTCAACCACTCTATGAGATAGGTAACTATTTTTACCACTACCCACCCTCATTCTACAGATGAGGAAACAATCATTCAACAATTGCAGCCAATGTCAGAAACAGGATTTTAATCCAAGCACTCTGGCATCAGAGCCTCAGCTACTAACCACTCTGTTATTCTCCAGAGCTGTCATGTTGCATGTGGGTATTAAGCACTTGAAATGTAGCCAGTCAGAAGTGAGATGTGCTCTCAGTGTAAAACACGTACTGGATTTCAAAGATGTAGTAAGAAAAAAAAAAAAATGTAGAGACCTCATTCACACTGTTGTATATTAATTCCATGGTGAAATAAAAAAACATTTTGGGTATATAAAATTGAATAAAATATATAATTAAATTAATTTTATCTGTTTCTCTTTAATTTTTTAAATGTGGCTACTAGAAATTTTTAAATAACACAGATGGCTCCCATTCTGTATCTGTTAGATAGTGCTGTCCTGGAGATGCAAAGGGGTATTTTACAGTACGCCAGTGGAGTTCATCTTGTGGCTGTGAACTCCGTCTCCCAGGTTCCTCGTCCTCGTGTATGTGACAGTAGGACATGTACATTAGAAGGGAAGCTGAAAAGACACCTAAGTGATCAAGCTCTTTGGTTCGGTTCCTGATCCCTACCTTTTCCAAGTAGATGTTGACTGTGTCAGGTCCAGATTCAACCTTCTTCACCAGTGGTTGCTGGAGAAGCTGAACAAGAAAGGAGAAAAAAAAGGAGACTGAGAGCCAGAGCCTTCCCTATCCCCTAGAGTAATCTTCCAAAACTCTGCCATGGTTGCAGAAACAATATATACTGTGGAAAAGGTAAGAAAAAGGAACCAAGACTATAACAGGTTCCACATCATATATCCGGTGCACCTTTGTAGCCCATTTAGATAATAAAATCATGAGTTGTATGTATAAACCATGATGCCCATTTCACCAGCTTTTTAATGATAATTAAAAGCTATAATAATAAGCCCCCTTCAGAGATAGAAAACAGAAGCAACTTACTAACTGATTGGTGCCTTCCACTGGACTGAACCCAGAAAGCATCTTTACTTCCAAAATAACCATATTGGAAGAGCTGCGACTCCCCACATAACTGAGGGCAGAAAGAAGAAAACCTGTGTGAGTCCATTATCTTCCCTCTCGGCACACTGTGCATCTGCCACACACACACACACACGCACTCTCTCTCTCTCTCTCTCTCACTCTCTCCAGCTCAGCTTCCACGGTCTAGGTGCCCCCCACCGCACCTCCGCTGTCCTCACCTGGTACGGATGGTCAGAGCCAAGGATCGAGGTGAAATACTTGGCTCACACTGAGCTTTTGTTATGTCCACACTAAGACTAAAGGCATCCACACTTTGAGGAAGGGGAATATTATATCTCAGCACCACCTAGTTGGAGGAAACAGATAACCAGATCAGAGTTGGGAAGGACTTTAAAGCTTGTTCTGTTTGATAGATAACTAATGAGAACTGACTGTATGTACAGCACAGGAAACACTACTCAGTGCTCTGTGATGACCTAAATGGGAAGGAAATCCAAGGAAGAGGGGATAGATGTGTACATGTGGCTGATTCACTTTGCTGTACAGCAGAAAGTAACACAACATTGTAAAGCAACTTTACTCCAATAAAAAAGAAATAAAAAATAAAAAGAGGGTACGGTTCGAACGACTTTCCTTGCAAATAAGGTAGATGAGAGAAAGTTCTACTACAGGCAGAGATGTCCTCAGACTCTCCTTCCCAACGCACACTAGTCCTCCTGGAGCCCTGCTTACCTGCACATAGACACAGCCCTTGCCTGAAGTCTCCAAGGTGTACACCCCGGGGAAATCGGGCAGAGTCTTCTGCTGAAGCACCAACCGGTTGGCAGCTTGAACGTTGAAAGTGTGCTGGAAATTCTGAGCAGATTTTATAGCCAGGTTGACTTCCTCAGACGGCGCATAGACAATAGTGGCGTACTTGGCAAGAGCTTGGAGAGCAACTACAGTATCCTGAGGAAAACAGTCAGGCATCAGGCATATGCTTACTGTTTTGTGGGCCATTGGAACTAACCTCCAACAACCCTGTAACCTACACACCTGATTGTTGTTCGCTAGCTTGGATGATACCTCCTCTAAGTATCTAAGAACCACATTCACCAATGCTGGGGAAGCTGACATAGAAATCATAATATCTTACCTGCATAGAAAATCACCATCAAGTCATTCTTGAACATTCATGGGTCATTAGGCTAATTTCATATATTTATATTCAGCAATGAAACCTAGCTTCAGAATGGGCTATTGTTAGAAGTAAGTGGATCGAAGGAAATCCAAAAAAGAGTATACATATCTATACGTATAACTGATTCACTTTGCTGTACAGCAGAAACTAATGCAACATTGTAAAGCAACTATACTCCAATTTGTTTTAATTGGTAAAACTAAAAAAACTAAAAAAATAAAGAAGTGAGTGGATCACTGCTCAATATATATTTTACAATTTCCTTATTTGGGGAAGAAACAGCAGTCACTTGATAACCCTAAAAATTGCATGCTCTTCAAAGTTATTTAATTGCATAATGATCTTCTGTGGCACAGGGTATCAGGGGATCCTTGGAAAACCCCTCCTTGAAGGACAAAGCTTCTTAGCTATTATGACATGTGACAATCTTTTCTTCATCTGGGAAAAAGACAGATAAACTGTTTTTAAAAGAGCATGGCATCACGTAAAAAGTGTGAGCCTTTCCTTTCTGAAAACATGATTTATATAAATTACAACTGGAGGAAAGAAAAAAAGAATGAGATATTCTGCAAAATTGTCATATCTCACTCTGTGTTATGAGAATTTCTGTATGCTCAAAACTTTGTCAAATATCTACTGCAGAATAAAGGAACCCCACTTCTCCCTATCCCAAACTAAAAAGAACAGTCATATTTAGACATCACACTGTCATATAAAGATAGGAAGACAGGTATCAACCCAGGGGAAGCTGTGAACAAGTTATATCTGTGCAGCTTGGCCCTCTACAAACAACTTTTTGTCTGTGCTCTGTGACCTGGAGCCCAGGAAGGCTTTATTCCTTGGACATGTGGAGACAATTCAAGGAATGGGACCTCACCATCACCTAAAAACCAAAGTGGATGATATGTGACTTCTTGTAATAGCCAAGGATTTTATTGAAAAGCAACTCTGGCATATATCTGTCACTGAGAATTCTAAATATTCCATCCTCTGCTTTCTAAAATTATATAATTATTTAGGGCTCAGCAAGGAGGAGGAAATCCTTCCTGATCTTTGGCTAAGAATTTCCCTGAAATAAGGAAACATAGTACCATATAACTTTTTAAAATTCCAATTAAGTCATTACCATATGCAAGGTCTTAACATCATCTCTTAACATCTACACCAGACACTCCATCTATTAAAATCTGTTCATTCTTCCAGGTCTACTTTACACGTTACATCCTCAGTGAAACTGGCCCTAATTTCAACAAGTCATACTATAATCACTATGAGAACAAAAAATGTGTTTTCTTGTTTACCTCTGTATCATCAGTGACGTGGAAAGAGTAGGGATTTAATACTATTTACAGAACAAATGAATTAATGGCTATTCTCTTTGTGATCATCAAAGATGATTTTTATGACATTATTTGAATTTATCACACAATTCTACCTCCTCTTTTCCCTACTGCCACCCCACCAATTCGATTTCTCTTTACCCCTAACCTAGACAAATGAAATAGTCTCCTGATCTCTTCAAATCCAGTGTCTCTCTCCTCTAAATCATCCCATGTCCAAGGGACAGATTAATCTTTCTGAATCAAAGTTTAAAAAAATTAATGGCTCCTCAGAATTAGGCAGAAACTGAGTCTGACATGCAAGGCCCTTCATAATATGAAGCTACCCTACCTTTTCAACTAAGTCCCTTTACGCTTCAGCTAAACCAGTTTTCCCAACAGCCATTCTACGCTTTTGCAAATGGGTGTCTCTACTCAGACTATTCCCCCTTCCTTTCAATAGTTGCCTAAAATTTTCACATGTCCCTTTAGATCTCCCTCAAATGCCATTCCCCTGTGAAGACTTTTCTTATCCCTCAAGCTGATATGAGGTCTCTCTCCCTCTTGAAATTCAATATTTTGTACCTTTTGTATCTTTGTTCTGTAACCAGATCCTGCTATGTAATATATACAACTTTTCCTAGTTTTCTTTCTAGATTGTAACTTTTTAAAGACTATATCTTACCAGCTTTCCAATACCTGAAATAGGAGGTATACCCGTAAAATCTTGCAAAAGCTTACAGACCCCATAATTGGCTTTCTAATTTGTGACTATGTAAATCTAGCCATAATTATACATGTCCTCTTTTCATGTAGAACATAGATCTCATGATGTTTCATACTCTACAAAGAAAGAGACTTAGATGCATATAGTACTATTTATGTGCTCAAATGACCTAATTTTATGAACCCGTCTATATATTTTTCGCATGATTTTCTCCCTTTCTATAAAATGATTAGTCCCTGGACCTAGAGGGCAAGGGCGATAGTTTTTCCTCTCTCTCCACATGGGATCTAATCCTACCTGATAAGTGGCAGGAGAGCAGGCTATTTACCTGAGTGGAAGAGAACCCTCCATATGCATTTTGCTGCTTGGTCAACCAAGCCACTATGCCAGTGGCCTTGTTTATCTCATTTGAAGTCAAGTCGGCTTTGCTAAGCCAGGTCAACAATACATATGCTGTAAGTTCCACATCTACAGCCTCAGGCTCAGACCAAGGGCTGGCATCCGATGATGGAGTAGGTTTGTGGCTCCAGTGAATGGACGTTCCTATGGAGTAAAACACATAATTAGGAAAGTCTTAGAAGGAAATGACTTTCCCATATTCACTTTGTAAATGCTACACCTTAAATCAGAGAAAGTACCAACCAAAAATTAATTGTGAGTTAGAAAAAAAGATTTCTCAGATCTTCTGATTTATTGGCCACAATGTATATGCAAGGATGTGTGTCTGTGTGTGCGTGTGTACACCCACACATAATTCCCCAGGGTAAACCTGGGAGCATCAATAAATGCCTCCAGCAATGATATCAAAACCTCCCTTGTTAATTTATAAATTCTTATGTTAATGGGGATATGTAAGTAGAAACTTCTTTTAAGAATTTTATGTGTTTGGGGTCTTTTTTTTTTTTTGGCTTACAAAATTTTATTAATTTTCAGCATTTATTTTCCTTAATCAAAGGTCTAACATTTTAAGAAGAATAAAAATGGCAGAACATGCATAAGAACTCTGAGAAACCATAGAAGAAACGCTAATGAGGGAGAGCAAATAAAATATGAGACCAAATCCCAACTCTGTGACAGCCACAATGGCAGGTAACTTGAAGACAAAGAACAGCAAGTAGAAATGAGAAGAGTGGAAGCTAGAAGTCTAACTACATATAAGGTTAGAGATAATAAATACATAGCCCACAGGAGGCAATCTAAGTGGAAGAACAAAAGAAAACATGTGAGCCTGCAATGCAAGGTAATGGAGAAGAGTTAATCACATTAAACTAATATACACCTGCGCAGATATCACTCCACCCACTGTCTGAGATCCCCATTCCACGACTAGAGTTGCTTATACACAGGCCAAAAAACTACCCAGAGCCCATATGAGAGGACAACTTGACAACGACAATCGTATAAATGAGAGCTGAGATTAAGTTTCTGCCTGGAAGTATAATTTTAAATAAACAGCTAGGTAAATAAAATTCATTAATATTGTATTTACAAGATCTGTTAGAATATCGAATTTTTTTTTGGCCATACCACGTCACTTGCGGGATCTTAGTTCTCCGGCTGGAGACTGAACCTCTGCCCTCAGCAATGAAAGCGCCGAGTCCTAACCCCTGGACCGCCAGGGAATTCCCAGAATATCAAATATTATTCTAAATACATCCAAAAGTTTGAAAAGGACCTTGAGAAATCTCCAAGTTCAAGTCGTACCCCATCAAACTCCATGATTTTACACCAAAGAATTGTTAAATATCTACAAAAGGGTGGTTCTCCAGCGCCAATACGTTTTCTGACTTGCTTCTACCATCTATTTTCTCTTCATGTTAAAAATATAACATGCCTTTGAGGACTTTCAGGGGCTTTCCCGCAAAACTGTTAACAATGATTTTATGACTTAACTTTTACTGAAATGAATCCTAGAATTGAATATATGTGGGACTATGGAGACTAGAGAAATTTTTCACATATTTTCACAATTTCAAAAAACTCCTGGGATTTCCCTGGCGGTCCAGTGGTTAGGACTCAGCGTTTTCACTGTGGTGGGCCCAGGTTCAATCCCGCAAGCCACATAGCATGGCCAAAAATAAATAAATAAAATAAAAACAAGAAAGCAAAAAATTCCTAACATGGCCAACATACCTGAGATGATAGCCTGTTGATCTAGCTTTTCAAGAAGAATGTTTCTGATGTCCATATCCCCAGCCAGAGTGAAAGTATAAGCTAGTAGGGCCTGTGTGTAGGGGTTGGTGGTGGAGGAGACGGAAGGCTTGAGACACTGCAGACCCTGACTCACCATCGGGTTCTAAAAAGTGAAGATGAAGAACTGAATTTATAAGGCATTCCTTTTAAAAGGGGCAGTGATAAGGAAATCATCATATCCTCTTTTGAGTTTAAAAGGCTGGCTAGGGACAAAAATAGGTGACTTTCTCTAGGAAACAGGCATGATCAGGAGAGTGTCAAGGGGAGGAGCTAGAGAAACTCACATCTACGGTCTTTCCCATCTCCAGCAACGCAGCCGTGATGTAGGCAGTCAAGGAGACCTTGTCATCAACTCCACCCTGGATGGAAATGGAGACAGGAAGTCAGGGCAGCAGCCAGCACACGAAGAATTGCATGCACATTGCAAAAAGGTGTCCCCTCTGAACGGATGAATTATTATTATTATTTTTTAAAAAGCGCTCCTGGGACTTCCCTGGTGGTCCAGTGGTTAAGACTCCGAGCTCCCAACGCAGAGGGCCCGGGTTCCATCCCTGATCAGGGAACTGGATCCCTCATGCCTCAACTAAAGATGCCGCACGCGGCAACAAAGATCCTGAGTGCCGTAACTAAGACCTGGCACAGGCAAATAAATAAATAAATAAATAAATAAATAAAAGTGCTCCTTTCCACAGGCTGACCGCAGCCCCAAGCCTCCAGGACACACAGTGGAGTGGAGAACTGGCTGGACTTCAATAACTGCACAGCCTTATACGGTAACCTGCAAGAAGTAACATGAGGTCTTCAGCTCTGAGTGGGTATTTAGGAAACCCAAGATAAGGTGTTAGGAAGGATAACAGGTTTAAAAAAACGGGGTCGGGGGGGATAAGGAGAAAATCTCTTATTCTCAGATTTTTTACTGAATCTGAGCTTCCCCCAAATGGACGTTCCCCTCAAGTGGCATAAAGCCCAGCTTCTTCTCCAGGGGAGAATAGGTAACACCTTCCTTTTTTTTTTTTTTTTTTTTTTGCGGTACACGGGCCTCTCACTGCTGTGGCCTCTCCCGTTGCGGAGCACAGGCTCCGGACACGCAGGCTCAGCGGCCATGGCTCGCGGGCCCAGCTGCTCCGCGGCATGTGGGATCATCCCGGACCGGGGCACGAACCGTGTCCCCTGCATCGGCAGGCGGACTCTCAACCACTGAGTCACCAGGGAAGCCCAGTAACACCTTCCTTGATTAATGCCTTTCACAGAAGGATATGAGCAAATTTTAAAAATATATATGTAATCTAAATTACTATCTTTGTTCTATAGATAAGAGTACAAACACTTAACATGGTTAAATAGTTTGTTCTAGAATACACAACTGTGGGCTTCCCTGGTGGCACAGTGGTTAAGAATCTGCCTGCCAATGCAGGGGACACGGGTTCAATTCCTAGTCCGGGAAGATCCCACGTGTCGCAGAGCAACTAAGCCCGTGCACCACAACTACTGAGCCTGCACTCTAGAGCCCGCGAGCCACAGCTACTGAAGCCCGCGCGCCTAGAGCCTGTGCTCTGCAACAAGAGAAGCCACTGCAGTGAGAAGCCTGCGCACCACAACGAAGAGTAGCCCCCGCTCGCCACAATTAAGCCTGCGCGCAGCAACAAAGACCCAAAGCAGCCAACAAAATAAAATAATAAAATAAATAAATTTATATTAAAAAATACACAACTAATAAGCTGAAGGACTGGGATTTGAACCCAGTGGGTTTAACTCTGGAGCTCCCGGTAAGGACCGAGCCACCAAGCTTGACAACATAAATGATGGGTTTCTTGAGAGACTGGCTGGCTCTGGTAAGACAGGAGGAAGAGAAACCTCTAAGATCTTGTTCTAGTCACGTCCTGGCTTGTACTACTCCTCCATATGGGGGACACTGGGAAGATCCTGCATAAGGAACACTAATGAATCATATAGAGATTTGGTTTTCAATGCTCAAGATTTTTTTTTAATTGATTTTTTTTTTCGGCTGCAACACACGGCATGCAGGATCTTAGTTCCCAGACCAGGGATTGAACCCATGCCCCCTGCAGTGGAAGAGCAGAGTCCTAACCACTGGACCTCCAGGGAAGTCCCAGCGCTCAAGATTTTTAATCTAGGTCCTGGAATAGCAATAATGATTCCTCTAGGAAAGTTGGTACGTCTTCCTCTCACTCGGTCTGCTCTGAATTGAACAAGCTGCCCGCACCCTGACACCTTGCTGTGTTGGGAAAGGTCAGGCAGTGCAGTGAATGGGCGAGAACAGTGCCCCTGGAATCCAAGTGCTGTGGTTCAAATTACAGTCCGGCCGCCCACTAGCATTCACCTCAGGCAATTTACTTAACCCCTGCACCTAGTTTCTTCATCTGTAAAATGGAATTAATAATGATATGCCAGTGCTTAGCATGTTGATTTGTTGTAAACATTAAATATGAATATCAGATAGAGTACTTAGTGCCTGCCAGAGATTAAACCCCTTACAAAAGACACTGGGCTGTCTAGGAGTCCCCACCAGAGGAAATGGCTTTACTTCAGACTTAGGGAAATAGTAAAAGGCTCAGAGATCTTCTAGTCCAGTGGTTCTCAAACTTTAGCAAGTATCAGGGTCACCCAGAGGGCTTGTGAAAACACAACTGCTGCCCTTACTCTCAGAGTTCCTCAGAGTAGGTCTGGGGTGAGAGCTGGAATTTGTTTTTTTTTTTTTTTAAGATTTTTTTGATTTTTTAAAAAAGATTTTTAAAGTCTTTATTGAATTTGTTACAATATTGCTTCTGTTTTATGTTTTGCTTTTTTAGCCGCAAGGCATGTGGGATCTTAGATCCCTGACCAGGGATAGAACCCATACCTGCTGCACTGGAAGGCGAAGTCTTAAACACTTGGACCACCAGGGAAGTCCCTGGAATTTGCATTTCAAACAAGTTCTCAGGTGGTGCCGATGCTGCTGATCTGGGGACCATACTTTGAGAACCATATTCTAGTACATATTCTCATTTTACAGATGTGGAAGCTGAATGCTCAGACTGGTTAAGAATATTGACCAAGGTCACCCAGAGCCAGGCCTGAGACCTGAAGAACTGACTCTCAGGCCGGTGCTCTCTTGATTCTGCTCACTCAGAGGTACAAGTTCCTCCCAGACACAGTAGTGGGCTGTGGGCCCCTGGGCAGGTCCGCACCTTCATAGTTGTGTGAAAGAGCTCTCCCACGTTGGCATAGCAGCCATTGGAGAGCTGGTTTCCCGCCATCCACCTGAGAGCATCCTGGATGTTCATCTCATCAATGAAGATGAATCTCTGAGCCTGGCCCAAGCATTTTGTGACAAAGGCAGTCAACCTGTATGGGTTAAAGGGAAATGTGGCATAAGGGTGGATTTCCAGGGGAGGGTGCAATAGTTCTACAATTTATTCTGTTGAATGGTCCCAGAAGGGGAGTTGAGGAAACATAATGCCATAGGAAGCTTGGAAAAGGGAGGCATTAATTGGCATTCATGGGGGCAAGAACTGGGAGGTATAAGGTCAGAGAGAAGAGTGAGGGGCTTGACCATACATGAAGTTGAAATAAACAGTATTAAAGTGGTAGAGGATAGAAAGCAAGAAGGAATGGGGTTAAGGGGAGAGGTAGAGGAATAATTCCAGAGGGTTCAGGAATTATGCTCTGGGGTACAGAACTCATGGGGAACTGGGCAACATTACCATGTGTTTCCATTTTCATCCTGCTCCCCAAAGGCACTGTAGGAGCCGTTGCTGTGTTTGTACATCAGCTCCCTCTGGTACCCTGGGAAGACAGATGTGGTTTTAGATGACAGTGATAACTTCAAAAAACACCCCCATGGCTTTCAAGGATGAGGGACACTTCAGGGGCTGAACTTCCCTGAGTCCACCGATCATAGGCGCTAGACAAGGTGTCCAAGAAGAAAGAGTGAACCAACTCACCTAGCCTCAGGAAATCCATTGCTTGAGACTTGATTTCCTTAGTCAGCATCCCTGTCTTGTCCAGGTACTGCAAGACGTAAATGATGGGAGCGAACAAGATCATGTTCTGCTCCCCACAGCCCCTTGGCATCTGTACCAGACTGTCTAGGTTCTTCAGGGCTGTGCCCATGATGTCCCCTGGGATCCAAAAGGAGAGGAAAGGAAGGTGGTGGCAGAAGAAGGAACCCTTATGAGTTATTATCATACATTTAACAAACACGTATTCACTATCATTTAGTGAGTCCCTACTCTGTGTCCTTGGGGGCAACAGTCTCCACCTCGAAGAGCCCATAGTCAGGGGGGCAAACAATTACAATACATTGCAATGCTAATTTATTATAAGCAAGTATAACATATATAATATCGGGTATGTACAAGGTGCTGGAGTACACAGAGAGGTATGTAGGCCACCTGAGGGCGTTCATGGCTTTTAAGAAGCTGATGAGGTTTGTAACAAAACCTGCAATGCTTAGTCTCAATCTCTAAGTGCCTCCACTGCATATAAATACATTACCCTCCAAACCACCAAGTCTCTCCCAAACACACACACACTCCTGATACGCTTTTCCTCGTTATGTCTCTTGACCACTCCATATACGTCACAAGCCAGTAAGCTTGTGACTCATGAACATCTGCATTTTAGTCATTGAGTTCAATTCAAATGTGCAAATATGTACTGAAAGTCAACTGTAGGAACTGTACTAAGAGCAAACATGAAAAAGACATGGCCCTTGTCCTCAAGGATCGCTCAAAGCAGTGTGGAAGACAGACAGAGACAGTGAGCTATAATACAGTGAGGTGAGTGCTGTACCAGAGGTATGAATCAAATACAGCCAAAACGGAGACACTTTAACCTGGAAGGGATCTGGGTAGGGGGTTAGAGTACAGAAAGAACCTAACATGTATAGGCCTTCTACTATGTGCTAGATATTGTGCTGGGAAATTTATTATATTTAATCTTTACACCAATCCTGAAAGGTAGGTTATTATCACTGTCTTACAGAAGGGAAAAGAGGGATGGAAATTGTTTTTGTTTGTTTGTTTGTTTTTTGCGGTATGCGGGCCTCTCACTGTTGTGGCCTCTCCTGTTGCGGAGCACAGGCTCCGGACGCGCAGGCTCAGCGGCCACGGCTCACGGGCCTAGCCACTCCACAGCATGTGGGATCTTCCCGGACCGGGGCACGAACCCATGTCCCTTGCATCGGCAGGCGGACTCTCAACCACTACGCCACCAGGGAAGCCCCGAAATTGTTCATTAACTTATCCAAGGTCACATGGCTATTAAATGGCAGAACTGGGATCCTAAGCCAGTTTGATACAACTTTCAAGCTCATGTTTTTCTATTTGCTCCCTCTCCTTGCCTAAAGAAGTGGCATGTCCTATGTAAATATGGTTGAATCTTCCCAAAACTGTATTCAAATATATAAAGTCCTCATTCTTAAATGGTTCCTGCAAACATTTCATCTCCCCTCCACCCAATTTATAGACCTAAACCTAAATACATATCAAGCTTCAACGACCTTTAACTTCCTCCTGCCCAGACCCTTTTCTGTTTTTAACCAGAGTATATGTCTGTTTAATCCCATCTGCACTGCACAGGCTGTATTTGCCCACTTTGTAAAATAAGCTCTTCTTCCTTCATCACTTCTAATCTACCATACCTTCCTCCAGGTAGGGCCATAGGCCTCAACTCATGCTACACCTTGGCAGCCTCTGGCCCCATTTTTCCTTTTCGAGCCAAGAATCTCTGGTTGCTTACCCAGAACAGTAATATAAGCCTTGGCTGAATCAGGAACAACATCCACAGGGACCTCCAGGGAGATGGATTCTGAAGCCACTTTTCCTATGAGGGGCAGAGAAAAGGTAAAACAATAAAAGGTGTAAATAGTGGGGGTTCTCACGCCCAAACCACACAGAAACTTGCCATAATCCAGGGTTTTCTGTACCCAGTGCTTTCCGTAGGTTGGAGGTAGATTTTTTTACCCTATTCACAGTGGTCTTTGCTGAAAATAAATTCCAGTGAGAGACATAATTGTGCTGTACATTTTCTCTTCTTCATCCTGCCTTTCAGCTACTTGGCCCCATTGGGAATGGCACCCCTAGACTCTCCTATTTCTTCTTGTCCTGTATATTCCTCCTTTTGCCTAAGAAGATCTCCTGTTGCTAAGGGAATTCTCACACCAACCCCTCTCTGTGTTCACCCACCTTTGGCGCACAACAGCGAGCTGTGTGTCATCTCCACAGGGACTCCTTCCGGCTGCCATGGAGAGAGACAAGGATGGGTGAAAAAACATAGATGAGTATCAGGGCAGGTGGCACTGAAGGAATAGGAAGGGGAAGGGAAATGGGGAGAAGAGGCCCTGCCTGTGCTCCAGGGCTTCACTCAGAACTGGAGAGAACAGAGCTTCTCTTTGACATTCAGAAGGACTCCATTTCAAACCAGGGAGGGGCCTCTCAGTAAAATTCTTTCTGGGCTAGAGCTAAGGATAAGTTTAGGAAACTTCTAAGAGACAGGATTGACAATGGGGTTCATGATGACAGGAAGCAGCGAATGATGACATTAGGGATTTTCTTAAGAGAAACTAACATTCATTGAGTGTCTACAAAGTAACAGGTACTGTATGGTACTTCCATAGACCATCAGTATGGGTTATGCAAGTAGTTAAGGGCAGAAGGGGGTCAGGGAAGGATAAAGATGAGCTGCCTGATTGGAGTTGGAGTAAGACTGCTGCAAGAGACTAACTGACATGGTTAGACACACACTGGACATCCCTGGCTTGGTTGCTGCCTCTACCTCTGAAGCTAGGCCTGCAGAAAACTCACCTTGACCAGAACTGGTTTGATGAGTGTGTCACTCCGGCCCTTTTCTGGAACAAACCCCTTCTGGTCCCCACAGAGTTCATTGCTGTCCAGAATATTAGTGCTGATGGTGAAGTTTACATGACCTGAGAAGAAAGAGGGCAAAAGGGAGACATCAGCCCTATTGGCAGAGGTACCAATGAGGTCTCTTCCCCTCTAGACTAGTGCTTCTTAAACTTAACGGCAAAACCTAACGGCATACAAATCACCTGCGGCTCTTGTCTGTTACAATACAAACTCTATTTCCGTAGATCTAGGGTGGGGCCCGCATTCTGCGGTAGGTGGCCTCTAAGGGACCCCAGTGATCCCTGCCTCCTGATATTTACACTGTTGTGTAATCCCCTCTCCTTGTCTGTGGCCTGGATTTTGTGATTCGCTTCTAATGGAGAGGATAGGGCAGAAGCAATGAGATGTCACGGCTGAGCTTATGTTATAAAAAAGACTGCAGCTTCTTTCTCAGGTGCACTCTTCCTCTCAAGCCATGACCTCTGGAGGAAGCCAGCTGTCGTGTCATGAGGCAGCCCAGTGGGGAGATTCATGTGATGGGAAACTGAAGGAGGCCACTAGCCAACACCTGAGGCCAAGAACTGCAGCCTTCAGTCTAACAGTCCATGAGGATCAAAGGCTTTGGAATGAGCTTGGACGTGGGTTCTCTCCTGGGCAAGTCTTTGGATGAGAACACAGCCCTGGCTGAACTTCATGAGAGACCTTGGGCAAGAGGCACCCAGCTAAACTGCACAAATTACTGACCCACAGAAACTGTGTGATAATAAATGTTTGTTCTTTTAAGCTGCTAAATTTTAGGGTAATTTGTTAAGCAGCAGTAGATAACTAATACACCCAAAGACTGTACTTTGAGTTGCAAGGACTTAATCCAAGAGCAAATGACATCTCATAGGATTATTGTGATGATTAAATGAGTTAATTCATGTAAAACAGTTAGGACAGTGCCTGGCCCATAGTAAGTATTTGACTAGTAACATATCTCTTGTCCTGGCGTAAATATTAAAATCTCCCTCTTTCACTCTCAAAATAGTCCAGTGTGGATAATGTTTTGGTCATCTACCAAAGAATATTCGCTTATTTTTTTATAACATAGACTTGGGAGGGAGAAAAATAGAGGCAAATACAAAGAAGAGGAAAGAGAAAACAAAGCAAATACAGTAGAGGAAAGGGTAGAGTTCTCAGTCTCTGTGCTTTCCTTGCCCATCTGCCACTTCCTTCTCTTACCCAGTTTGACAGCTGTGATATTCCAGTGATAGGATTTTGATTCATCAGCACAGAGACAGCTGGAGGCCTGAGAGTCTGTCCCTGGTTCCACCTGGTACTCCTCTGATTTAGCCAGGTTAGTCTGAACCTGAAGAAGATATTTGAGTGATAAAGGGTCGGAGTAAAGGAGACAATACACAGAGGTTTAGGAAAATATGGGTGCAGAGACACCGACATCTCATTTCTTTCTCAGGGAAAATTGGTATGCTTCCAGTTTAGGGAATGACACCTGCTTCTTGCATCCCCAGCTCTTACCCTGATGCACTCCTTCAGATAATTGAAGATGGTGGCAGTAAGACGAAAGGATTCTCCGCGAACTACCGAGTAAGGGAGAGTCAGATCAACAAAGAATGGCTTGAAGGCAGTCAGTCCAACAGTGGGTGAAAGACCAAAGCCTCTGGACTGGGAAGTGCAGAAAGTCATGGCCTTCCATGTGGTGATGGTATCAGGAACTGTGACGGGGACAGACGTCTTCCCTGAGTTACTGTGAGAATACAAGAACCCAGGTGAAGCAGACAGCAGGAGAAAGGCATTTGGGAATTAAGCTACAAATTTGTCTGCAGAAGTGAATATTTCGTTGCTGTTGTGCGTGGGGGAAAAAGCAAAAAGGCAACCGAAATGGTGGCCCACATGAATCTCAGAGTGTGAATCTTCAAGAGAGGATGTACAAGTATGGGAGAAGGGGGGTTGTCTGAGGATGTGAGGAGGGGGAGCACGTGTGGGTGAGCATCTGTGTGCAAACATATCTGTAAGAGAGCCCAGTGCCCTCTGAATCGGTGAGAATATGCCTTCTTAGGGTTTGTCAAAATGAGGTGGTAAGCAGTGGTCAAGAACCAAACTAATATCAAATGTGCCTTTCCGTTTGTGTGGCCCTGCAGTGAGAATGCACTGTCTGCACTGTGCAAATGTGAAGACGTGTAAATTTGTTTTGAGTGATTGTATATAACTGTGTAAGAATTCAGGGAAAGAAACATGTTCTCATATCCCCATTAAACCTTCTTGGCTTGAGACTTAGGTTCATTAGAAATTATCTGAGTCAGTTCTCTGCTGAATCTACACTGTATATATAATTTTGTTATACCTTTTAGGCATCACTTACCCAACACGAAACAGATCCCAGAGCCAAGTCTCCGGGAAGTACTGGCGAACCTGAGAATCCTCTGACTGAACTGGTGGTATCCTTAAAGTCCTTGGATGAAGTTCACTGGTTTCTAAGGAGACCAAGAACAAGGGAAAAAGCAGAAGACTTATGTCATGTGATAAACTGAGGTGGAGAGAAAACCAGCAAGAAATTCAGAGGGAAGCAGAGAACATCCAGTCTGAGATGAGGACAACTAGTGAGCCTGCGCTCTAGAGCCCGAGAGCCACAACTACTGAGCCCTCATGCCACAACTAATGAAGCCCGCACGCCTAGAGCCCATGCTCCGCAACAAGAGAAGCCACCTCCATGAAGAGTAGCCCCCCGCTCGCCGCAAATAGAGAAAGCCCATGAGCAGCAATGAAGACCCAACGCAGCCAAAAATAAAAAGATAAATTAATTAATTAGTTTCAAAAAAAAGAGAGAGAGAGAGATGAGGAGGAAGGACCACTGAGGAACTGACTGGTCATGAGGCTATCAGGGGAAATGATAGACACGGACGTCTGGCCAGGAAATGAGTAGATAAGGGCTTCAGGCTTCAAAAGCCCTCCCCAGAGACAGAGAGAGAATGAGATCCTAGGGAAACTGCCTTCATCTATAACCCACAATCCATTATCATTCTGGCTACTGGCTCAGTGCAAGAATAGGAGGCAAAGAGGGAGCTTTCAGAGTTCCATGATGCTAAATATCTCAGTGAATCTGCAAGCCACAGAGGCAGCTTACCTGCAGTGCTGTCTCCTGAAGTTCGGTAACTGCAATCTACTGGCTTCCTGATTCTGGCGTTGGACAGTATTTTCAGGCCCACTTCCTGATAGGCACCAAAGGGACCAGAGAATAAAGAGTTAAGGAGGTCCTCTCCCTTACTACAAGGGCTACTGCCTCGAAATTTCACCCTCAAAGGGTTAAACCAACACATTCTTTGCCTATTAATTGTGAGACAAATACTCAGCCACCAAGATTGGTTCACTTCTATTCCAGCTAGTGTGAAAGCTTTTCAATTAAACTTATTTCATTGTGTTTATATATAGAGAGAGATAGATAGATGTATTTTGCATATGTATATACACACATATACATACGTTTTTGCAAAATGATCACCACAACAAGTCTAGTTAACATCCATTACCATATATAATTACAAAAAATTTTTTTCTTGTGATGAGGACTTTTAAGATCTATTCTCTAGCAACTTTCAAATATGCTATACAGTATCACTAACTATAGTCACTATGCTGTACATTACATTCCCAAGACTTATGTATTTTATAACTGGAAGTTTGTACCTTTTGACTACCTTCGCCCATTTTACCCCCCTCCACCTCCCACCTCTAGCAACTACCAATCTGTTCTCTGTATCTATGAGCTTGTTTCGTTGCTGTTGTTGTTGTTGTTGTTAGATTCCACATATAAGTGAGATCAATCGATATTTGTCTTTCTCTGTCTGACTTATTTCACTTAGCATAATGCCCTCAAGGTCCATCCAGGTTGTTGCAAATGGCAAGATTTCATTCTTTTTTTGGCTGAATAGTAGTATTCCACTTATTTCATCGTTCAATATGTTTAATACTTCTTCCAAATATTAGTAACTGTATCCTTATTATTTGACTTGGACTGAAATTTCTAAGGGCAGAGACCGTATCAGCTCAATCAATTCAACAAAAATATATTGAGCATTATGAAGGATCAGGCATTATAGAGAATACAAAGATGAACAAGACCCACTCACTACCTGACCTCGGAGACCTCCTGGTCAGATGTGGGCCAAAGCATCCCAAACTTCTGTGGATAAAATAGGTGCAGTAGCTTTCATAATAGAGACTTCTGGTCTACCTTTCTTCATTTTCCTTCTTGGCTGATCCCATGGAATTCAATGTTTGGAGACCCCAGAGAGAGGACTAGTGTATAGCCTCAGTCAGTAGGTGACTTCTACAAGCATGAGGACCAAGTGAGGCTGCCTTACCCGTCAGGAGTTTCTTTCAAGATTTTGCCCCTGCCAGTGCCCATATGACTCTGCCCGTTTTATTAGATGTGGGCTTTCCTTTGCCCCTCCCACCACAATTGTTTCTATGAGAACAAAATGGGTAAGAACATTTACCTTGAAAAAATTGAAAAGAGCTACGCCTTCATAGTACCAAGGCCTCCACATGTAAGAAAGCCTGCCCCAACGCTCCTCAGGCACTGCATCAATGCGGGGCTGGGAAAACTCCCATGGGCGAGGCCCTGGACACTCATCATATTCATCCACTTGATAGGGGTAGTTACCGTACCAGAATGGGAACATTCCATAGACCTGAGAAAAGACAGAAAAGGAAATAAAATTTTTTTTCTTAAGAAAGTAAAATATTGACATAGTGAAATCACTTGTGAAACTTCTCTCAGATTCTCATTCTGGTGGCACAGTTTACTGCTCTTGTATTATTTCTCTTCATTATTCCACAATTTCTTCCATCATAACCCCTTCCTCTAGTTCATCTTTTTTCATAATCTGTCACCCTTATCTCCTATTTCATCTTTCCTGATACTGATCGCTGTGACCATATTAACCGTGTCCTTCTCATATCATCATTTCTTTCTTTTTTTTTTTTTTTCCTTTGGCCATGCCGCATGGCTTGTGGGATCTTAGTTCCCTGACCAGGGATTGAACCTGGGCCCACGGCAGTGAAAGCACACTGGACTGCCAGGGAAGTCCCCATATCATCATTTCTGTGGCCATGTCTATCGTCAACCTCACTGGGCGTTCTTACAGTAGCTTTGCTACCACCTTGTGGAGATGCAATATTTCCCTGAGACTCTTTCCCACTGCCTGGAATCCATCTCTTAATTCTCTTAATTCTGATGCGGTCAGCCTGTCTTCTCTGTTGACTCCCTCTTGCCACCACGTCAGCAGACCACTCACGGAGCGGTTGCTCAGCTCACTGTCTGGTCTAAGCAGCAAGACACTCTCATCCACGGCCCGGATCGCACACAGGGACTGGGGAGCTGCCTGGAGCTGCAGGTCCACATCTGCTCCTGGAAGCTGCTGGGAAGGTGAGAAGCCAAGGGAAACCTGGGGAAGAGAAAAGGATAATGTGGGGCTCAGGTCAGCCTGGAGAGGAGGAGAAACAGGCATCACCCACATGCCCTAAGTATGGTCCCCAGCTCACTCCTTCATTTTTATACTGATTTTTCTTTGTAAAGTATTGCCCTTTAGAAACAGTGTCTTGTAATACAATTGGAAAAACTAAGCAGCACGGTAGAATAATGTAGAAGGTTTCAAAGACAGAAAGTAGAAAGAAAGAGAATTTGTGGAATAGCCATACAGAACATATGACTTCCCAGCATGACCTTTTAAAAGAAGTGGGAGAGCGGGAGAGTTCAACAGACCGTGCGAAAGATAGAGAACATGATATCCAGCTTCAATATTAACGCCTTCTTTCCCCGCCCCTGCCTTATCTCCAACCCCAGCATACACAGGCTCTCTCTCTACGTCCAGACATTTCCTTCACCCTCTTCAACTGCCATTTTACCTGATTGTCAAAGCACATCTCCACTGAGAACTGAAGTTTGTCTGCTATAACACCTCCACCGGGAAAAATGGCATACATCACCAGGGAAGGATCAGGGGCTAGTCTGGAGTTGAAGGTCAGTGAGAGAGAGAAGGAACCTTTCAGTCCTGAAAGGGAAGAGGGGATATTCAGGAATGGGAGTACACACTCACCTACCAATGACATCCAACCCTGTGTTTGCATTTCTTCCTGAGCCAGCTGCAGGTCTCATGGTGCAGGTTGCTTCACACTATCCTATTCTTCTGTGGTTACTGTTATGGTCTGTTCTCATTGCTCTTACTATTGCTTCTAGTATAAGAACTATTTCTTGGAAATTTAAAGTTTAAGTATTCCAAGAGATGCATGAACACTCACCTTTTCTCTTAGACGTCACGCGTTTCTGCCACTCCATCTGCAAATTCCCTTTCCCTATTAACTAAGGAAGAGAAAAAGAAGTCATCAACAACATAGAAGTTAGAGGAGTTTAGCCTTGGCCCAATCCCTGCATCCCTCCATAAGGAGAGGCTCCTTTCGTAGTTCTGGAGCCCAGGTCAGTACTTCATGGAGCGTCCTTCAGCTTGTCAAATGTTGGATGGTACCAAGAGCCCTGATGACTCTTCCTCCAGTTGGAGGTCTGCGAGAACCATGCGGTGGGTGGGAGGAGACAAAGGCCACCACTGCCACGGAGCCAGAGAGAATAGATAGCTGACACCTTTTCTTGAAGATCTCTAAGTTTTATTCTTTTATAATCCTTGTAACATAAAGTCTACTAAAATCCATCCTTACAACTTTTTATTTAAAAAAATTTATTTTTATTGAAGTGTAGTTGATTTACTATGACGTGCCAATCTCTGCTGTGCAGCAAAGTGACTCAGTTATACAGACATTCTTTTTTTATATTCTTTTCCATTATGGTTCATCGCAGGAGATTAGATATAGTTCCCTGTGCTCTACAGTAGGACCTTGTTGTTTATCCATTCTAAATGTTATAGTTAGCATCTACGAACCCCAAACTCCCAGTCCATCCCTCTCCCTCCCCCCTCCCCTTGGCAACCACAAGTCTGATCTCTATATCTGTGAGTCTGTTTCTGTTTCTTACAACCTTTTAAAAATTATCACTCAATTGAAAATTCGGTGGAGGGTAAAAGGGTTGGGGATAAATTAGGAGTTTGGGACTAACATATACACACTACTATATATAAAATAAATAACCAACAAGGACATATTGCATAGCACAGAGAACTATACATATTTTGTAATAACCTATAAGAGAAAAGAATCTGAAAAAGAATTTATATATATACAAATTAAATATATATATATATAAATTATATATATATATAACTGAATCACTTTGCTGTACACCTGAAACTAACACAACACTGTAAATCAACTATACATCAATAAAAAATTTTTTTAAAAAATTCAGTGGAAATGAGTATACCTTGAAATTGTCTTGAGTCCTTCTGACATTTGACTCTCTGGAGGAGAAATCTCTTTTTAACTCTCCCTTCCTCTTCACTCTCCCTTGAAACTGAATTCACTGAGTTGCCTTCTAAGCAGGCAGGCATCTCAGGCTCCAGTCAAGGGCTCTATGGCCAGTTTCTCAGACTATCTTCCACACTGATCAGCCCCAACTCCACTTTTCTCCTAGGCCTCGCCACACTTCTGTCCCGAAGACAGTACATGTATTATCACTCTGCCTTATTATTTCCCACCTACCTCTCCTCATTCTGTTATTTAGGATGATTGTTTTAACTTGATGAAGACACTGGAATGATTCAGGGGGAGAAATTCTCTCAGAGACTTTAAGGAGATGATAAGGGAATAAAGAGACTCTGGACCATCAAACCCAAGGTTCACATGAGTCTAAGTTCCTCACGATCATCAAGATGACCAGTAAAACTGCTAGCCTTTATATTTCTTTCAGTCTACAAGTTGTGACTTTATTTCCCCAGCAGAGCTGCTATCAATGTTAGTTTTCTTTCTTTCTTTTTTTTTTTTTTTTTTTTTTTGTGGTACGCGGGCCTCTCACTGTTGTGGCCTCTACCGTTGCGGAGCACAGGCTCCGGACCCGCAGGCTCAGCGGCCATGACTCATGGGCCCAGCCGCTCCGCAGCATGTGGGATCTTCCTGGACCAGGGCACGAACCCGTGTCCCCTGCATCGGCAGGCGGACTCTCAACCACTACGCCACAGGGAAGCCCTCAATGTTAATTTTTAACCTTATGTCATCTATTTAAAAATACTGACCAATGAAATTTATTCTGAGTCGCCATCCCCTCCTCATCCTCCCTCCTACCCATCCACCCAGCTCCCTTTCAGCCCTGGTCAGCAACGTTGTCTCATTTATTCCTAGTTTTATTTCCCCACACAACTTCCCTGGATTCCTGTTCAAAATTTCTTTACTCCCCATTTCCCCCCATCTTTTATACCTATATAAACACAGTGGCCACTGGCCACATGTGACTACTGGAGCCTGTGAAATGTAACTAGTCCAAACTCCTTTAAGTATAAAATACATACTTTGAGTTTCAAAGATTTGCAGTGCAGCTGAAACACAGAATGTAAAATATCTATTAATAATTTTTTATGTTGACTTCATGTGGAAATGATCATATGTTGGATATCCTAGGTTAGACAAAATATATTTTAAAAGTTAGTTTCCTCTTTTCTTCTAATTTTTTTAATGTGGCTTCTAAAAATTTAGAAATTATCTACGTGGCTTGCATTATATCTCTATCCAGACTGTCTGTTCACCCCGTCTAGCTCACTGTCTTTATTCCTTTTCCTCCCCAACACACTCTCACCCATCCCCATTTCCCAGTCTCACATAGTAGGTGAAGATGACTTCCCGGTCAGGTTCCACGTCAGCTGGATCGATGTAATAATCCACCAGCACTTCATGGGGCCGGCCACATTCCAAGATGCCATTTGGCCCCTGGAGGGCAAGGAAGCTGTGAGTTGTGTTGTAGAAGGGCTCCAGGTACATGTAGGCATTGTTGTGGTAACGAGGCACTCTTTCTGGATCATATGGCATTTCTTCCAATTGGAACCTCCCCTGAGAAAGAGAGAGAGAGAAAAAAAGGCCTTAAAATTAATGTACCCCAACCGTATTGACCCCATGGATTTGTTATGACTCTCAAATCTGTACTGCCTAAGAGTGGCATGTAGATATTTCACTAGAGGTTCAACCAAGAATATTTCAGGAGTCCATAATAGTGGTTATATGCAGCAGCATGTTGGTACAAAGGGGAGTAAAATAAGGGCTGAATTATAGTTGTCAGGAAGTAGGAAACTGTGGATGATATACCTTCACAGACTGAAGCAGGGAAGAGATAACTATGACTAAGAAATTAAAGGATATATCTCAGAGGTAAGAAAACTAGGTATAGAGGATAATAATCATTTCTAAGTGGAGTGATTGAATGATGCCTAGAGTACAGAAATACATAAATTAGCCACAGCAGAAATAACATGTATTTGCTTGAGTAGTGTAGCTGGATGATTGCATTAAAGGCTTCAATTCTTCATCCCTCCCCATAGCAACATCCTTTTTTATAGTTTTTTTTCTTAATTTTATTTATTTTATTTGGTTGCACCAGGTCTTAGCTGGGGCAAGCAGGCTCCTTAGTTGCGGCTTGCCAGATCCTTTCGTTGAGGCACGCGTTCTCCTTAGTTGCGGCCAGTGGGCTCCTTAGTTGTGGCATTTGAACTCTTAGTTGAAGCGTGCATGTGGGATCTAGTTCCATGACCAGGGGTCGAACCCAGGCTCCCTGCGTTGGGAGCACAGAGTCTGAACCGCTGCACCACCAGGGAAGTCCACTTTACCAAGTGTGCCCTTTTAGTCTGACTGTGGACCTACCATGTGACTTGTTTTTGGGAATGGGTGTTAGCATACGCAAGATAAGTAGAGGCTTAGAGAAGCCCTTGCACGTCTGCTTTTGCTCTTGCATCTCTTCACTGCCATGGGAATATACCTGGGCTAGCTCGGTGGATCGTAAGACGTGTGGAGCGCCAGCCTCCAGTCAGCTGACCCACAGACATAAGGAAGTCCACCAAGATGGGTAGAGCTGCTCTTCTGTCTACCCAGCTACGGGAGCAATAAACACTTCCGGTTGTGTACACTAAAGTTCTGTAGTTGTCTGCTAAGCAGTAGTGTGTGGCAATTGATAACTGCTACAAGTAACCTTCCCTATAAGTTACGCAAAACCTAGAATTCTCTTCTTTGTTATTTTAATGAGTAACCGAAAGAGGGAAAAGGGGAATAGGAGGAAGAAGATGACTCTGAACCACTTTTTCCTCCCTAATCTGATTTCAAATAAAGGATCAGATAGAGATGGAGTTAAGTTATAAAATGAATTAGTAGAAATGGCAATTTTTATCTGAAGGTCATTTATTTGATTGGTATTAAAAATGGGATCTAAGAAAAACTTTTTGTCAGCTGAAGGGCAGGACTGGTGAATGGGGGAGATGGAATTCCCCAGGGGTGGTGGGTGGTGGTGTAGTGGGTGGAAAAGGAAAATTTTGACGTTTTCCTTCAGGGAGGCCTTCCTTCCTGGAAAGCTGGACCTCCCAGTGCTTACCTCCAGAGAAATGCCTTTACTGTCCCAATTAACCGTGTCCAGCTTGAAGGGAGCAAGACCTTCGTTGTCAGTAGTTAGGGTCTGCTTCATGGTTCCTTTTTCGCCGTGAATCAACAGAAACACTGAATGATGCTTGAGGGGGGAGTCATCATGGTCCCTAGCTCTTATCTGAGGGGTGAAGGTCATTAAGGCATTAGAGTCAGGTTTAGTGTAAGTTTGAAACTGTAAGAATACATTTCAGGAAAGAGTCCAGAGAAAGGTAAATGTGATTCAGGGGCTGGAAAGTAGGATCTATGAAGAACTGAGAAACACACAGAAGTAGCTTGGCCTGGAGCAGAAGTAGATTTGCCACATGGGTTATGAAGCGTCAGGGCCCTTCATTTGCATACACCCCTGCCAAGACTCTGTACATTTTTGCTTTCATTTTCCTACAGAGAGACCCCTTCCACTCCTAAATTGCATAATCCTTAGGCTCTAAGAAAGTCCGGATCTACTCTTGGTCTAGAGAAAAGATGACTAAGGAATAAATGGATCTAAATATGTACAACATTCTTATGTTCAGCAGTTGTTTGGGAAGTGAAGAAAGCTAAGCTGGAGAGAGGGGTAGATTGCTAGGAATCAGCAAGGAAACACTACCAATTTTTAAATCTCTAAAAACAATGCTTAAGGAGCTATAAATGGCTCTCTGTCACAGGAAGCTTGATATTAACGTTGCCTAGATGCAGAAGCTCAGACTAGATGATCTCTCCAGATAACTTGCAGCTCTAAAATTCAAAGATTTAAACATGAGAATGTGAACCCCTGGCATTAGGAACGGCACTGAAGTCACATTAATATACAAGGCACATGTCATATGAGATTAAGGACACACAGTGCAAGGAGTTAAGCACATAGTCGAGAGGCAGGCTGCCTGGCTTTGATCACAGCTAACACTTACGAGCTTATGACCCTGGGAAAATCACTTCACCTCTCTGTGCCTCAGCCTCCTTATCTGTAAAGTGGGGCCAATAATAGTGCCTAACTCAGGATTGTTGTAAAGATTAAAGAAGTGAATACACATAAAGTACTTATGCTAAGTTAGCTATTATTATATGTGTACAGGAAGCAGGTGACAGTGGATGGTTAAGCATTTTTTTGTCTGTTCAGAGACAAGTTTTAACATACCTTTCCGCTGAAGGGGAAGTTAGGGTAATAATAATAATTGGTGTCTTCAAAGGTCATGGATCCCTCTTGTGGAGAAATGTAGATATACCGGGTGGTATTGGTCTCCACTCCTGCAGAGGGAAACCAGATGTGTGATGATCTAAAAACCTGATATCCTCACCTTCGTGTTTAACATAAAATCCCTGAAAGGATGGTGCCACTGGAAGTAGGAAGTTGAACATATTTCTGGCCAAAGATCCAAACCAACTCCTCCTCCCCAAACTGTTGGAGAAACAGGGAGTGGATGGCAGAGGGAATCTGGCATTTCCCTTTGACTGTGAACTAGGAACAGAGTTCCTTCCAAACAGCGATGAGGGTGGGTCTTGAGTCCTCTGAGTAGGTCTGTCTCTGGGACAGCTCTTTTCCTTCCTCTTTTCTTAATGAACCAAGGAGCATCTCACTTACCTGTCCCTTCCTCCACCATAGTAGCCACGATATTGATTTCGTCACTGTAAGAACGCCCAGTGAGGTTGAAGATAGACATGGCCACAGAAGATGAGATGCATCCTGCTTTGTCAGTCTAGTGACAGAATCAGAGAGAGAGAGAGAGGGAGAGAGAGGATGAATAACCTAATCTTTACTTCCATGTCATGATGTCCTGTAGAAGAAAATAATTTCTCATCTCTATACTTTCACTTCTCCACTTTTAAGATAGAAACCCCATCACATAACATGAAGTATACACCCACACATATATAATCATAAAGCAACTTGGAAATTCCAAGATATGAGGAGAAAAGAACCCACTTCAGAACAGGAAAATTTTATTTCCCAAGGGTTTAGGTTAATTTCTTGATTCCAAGGCAGATTCTAAAAGGCTTTATCTTTTGTGGGGATAAAAAAGACTGCCTTGTTCTTTGGAACTGGGATAATAACCACGTGAAATGCTTTCTACTTTGGGTTTTTGTTTGTTTGTTTTTAACCACTTTTCTGTATTGGTGCTTACTTACTTACTCTTTAGGACATAGGAATTAAGGTTCCTTTTCTACATCCCATTTACTCACCTTTCCAGAGATATTCTTGCATCTGTCAGATAGGTGTTCCCCTTCTGGCTCTGGAAGCCGGTAAGTATATACCTTTTGACACACTGATACATGCACTGTCCCTAGCACGGGCTTTCCATAAGTGTACCTAACCCAGAAAAGCATGAGAGTCAGAGTTGGGCAATTCTACTTACGATCCAACCCTCCTCCCCCAAACACCACTTTTCCTTCTCTCTCACATTCCCACCTCTGGAAGTACTCTGACAGTCCTAGCCTTCTCCAGCTCTCATTCACATCCCTGCTTTGCTCAAAGCCTTAGAGTATTGCCATTTCACATAAATACCATCCAAAGGACAACAACAGTGTCTTTCTTTTTCCTTACTCCTATTTCCCCATGGGATTCAATATTGTGCTCTGTACACAGGAGACACTAAATCAATAATGCTGGCTGAGAGAGCAGTGGAAAGTAAGGACAGAAGCACAATTAGAACATGTGTTCTTGCAGACCTCGTGACTCTGGACTACATAAAGCATCCCAAGGTTTAGCTACTACCTCCACAATCCCTCTTTCCATAACACTCCCTCACAACATCTCTCAATATAGCTTTAATCCTCACTGGATCCAGAGCTTTATTCTTACCTACAGCAAATTTTCACTAAGAAAGAGTCTTGTACTGTTGATAACTGTTTGGGTTCCACCACTTCCAACTTAAACTTAGGCAGCACTGGAGAGAGATGGAAAACGAAGACGAAGAAGGTTTTACCATACAGGTAGTGGTTAAAAAGAGGTAGTTTAAAGTAGAGGGGTATAAAGCAGTGATAATTAATTAGCTAATTAAATTAACAGCGCATTATTAAGGTAAAATGCTCCTGAAGTTATTAGCCGGTTTAGCACTAAAAGGAATAAATAATACCTCTGGGTTTTTTTTGTTTTTAGGTAAGAAGTGGATTTATTTAGAGAGAAACACACTCCACAGATAGAGTGTGGGCCATTTCAGAAGGCGAGAGGCCCAAGAACATGGGGCAGTTAGTTTTTATGGGCTGGGTAATTTCAAAGGCTAATGAGTGGGAGGATTATTCCAACTATTTTGGGGACGGGGCAGAGATTTCCAGTAATTGGGCCACTGTCCACTTTTTGACCTTTGATGGTCGGCCTGGGAACTGTCATGGCTCTGGTGGGTGTGCCACTTAGCTTATGCTAATGTATTACAATGAGCATATAATGAGGCTCAAGTTCCACTGGAAGTCAAATCTTCCACCATCTTGGACCTAGTTCCATAGTAGATTTTACTTGACCTTTGCTGATTTTGACACAAGATTATGTCCAACACCTTGACCTACTAATTCTCCCACCTACCATATTCTTCCACACTGAAGGTGCCAAAGGTCTTGCCGTCTGCCACAGCCAAAGCGTAGGTGCCCAGCGTCGCCTCTGGTGCCAGTTGGAAGGACAGGTCTACAATGCCTTCCTCGGGCACCACGTTCAGCCACTGTGCAATCCTATTGTTGTTTGGATCCTGTGTCCATTAAAAAGAAATCCCATGACGTGCCTGCCTCTTTGATTCCCACCCTGCACTGCAGAAAGCAGGTAAAGAAGCAAAAAGAACCTAAAGAATCCCACTCATTGCTCGTGACCCCCATGGTCTGTGTCCAGGAAGAAAAGGGCCCTTGTGGATTCAAACAATCAGACTGAGTCCTTTAAAATGTCATCATGTTTCAGAAAGTGGACTTTAGGGTGCCCTTTACAAAGAGTGATTATTCTTGGTCCCTTAAGTGGGGCAATGCTGAGGGGACTGATTGTAAGATACCTGAATGATAGGTAATTTGACAGAAAAATGGAGGGGAAGCTGTGAGGAATTTCGCCTTCTTAATACTTCTCACAGGTATTCTTGTCATGTTCAATGGTTGAGTGTCTGTGATAGTAGCCAACCCAAAGACTAAGAGTACAGAACAAACCCTCGTTGGATTGATACAGTGCAGAGAAGGTACAGGCATCAGAGTAGGACGGTTCTTCACTATAGAGGTTGGTGTCCTTATTTACAGAGGTTTAACACCGAGAGGGGCAGGGTAGGCAGAGGCTAGAGAACAGGCACAGCTTAGGTGGGATTGCAGGTACTTTGTGCTGGTGCACAAGTCTCAGGCTCTGGGCCAAGATCTCAGAGTCGTTGCTGACTTCAAGCTTTAGCACCAACCACCTTCTCCACAAATGACAGAAAAGAAAAAGAAACTTCTACTTACTTGCAGTTCCACAATGGAGTACTGAAAAGGAAAACCAGATAATATGGGTTAAAGAAGAACTACCGATAAGGATAGGCTTGCTGAAAGCAAAAAGTTCACGAAGGCCTCTCTCTTTCTCTGTTGCCCACTCCTTCCTTTCTAAATGTCTCTTTTGTGCCCTGGTAAGAGTAACAGTGAGGCAAAGGCTTATTGGCTGGGGGAGGAGAAAGAAGAGCTTTCCTAAAGGGATTGCCAGGCTCCAAAAAATTTGAAGAAATGGAACTTCAGACCCTCAGCATCGGTCAGTGCTCTGTGACTGAGCTCTTCCACAACATGCCCTAAGAGAAAATATTAGTATCTGGAGGCTCCACCATGTTTAAACCTCTTCTTGGTAGCTGATGTTCTCCTGGCCTCCTCCACCACTTTCTGAATGCCAGTGGGCAGGAACCTTTCAAGCATTGCAAAATAATTTCTTTAAAAAAAAATGTTTAAAAGAGCTCCATCAAAGGATCATGTACCATTTCCTCAAGCAAATGGATATTAAAACCACTAAGTTTAATTGGAGAATGAGTCATTGTGTTAGTTGTCAAAGTGTCACCCCAAAGTTACTTGCTAATTTCAAAAAAAGGACACACCTTATCATTGGAGAAATTAGGCTGTCATCACCTTAACTAAGTAATCAAACTCACCATCACTAATAACGGGACAACGTGACATTATGTGCCTCCAGAGATGTATTTGAGGTTCACAGCATTACCTATTTTTCTTTCACCAAGTATTTTTACCGAAAGTTTAGCTTAAACCTAATTAAGACTTCAGAGCTACTTCCAGAAGATAAAGGAACAAGTTATATTACAAAGTAAGGAAATAATCAGGCAAATCAAGAATATCAAATATTCCATAAGACAACTAGGCTTCCTCAAAAGTCAGTATCATATTCCAGAATGTGGACATTCTATAAGTCATCTAGCCTGATCTCTCTCTCACTCTCTCTCTCAAAAAAAATAGTCAATCTAATAAGAAAATAAGGGGGATTTGTTTAGATTAAGAGAAATTTTTAAAATGTAACAATCAAATGTAATGCATGAATTTGGTCAGATCATAGTTTGGAAAAAAAAACTCAGTTTTTGGAAAAATTAGAACCGAACATTAAATGATATTAAATAATTATTGTTAATTTTCTAAGGTGTTATAATAATATGATGATTATTTAAGATACACTTTTAAAAGATGCAGGCACCTAAATAAATAAAGCAAATATTAACAGACATAAAGGAAGGATTTAACAGTAACACAATCATAGTAGGGGACTTTAACACCCCATGTACATCAATGGACAGGTCATCCGGAAAGAAACTCAGTAGGGAAACACTGGCTTTAAATGACCTATTAGACCAAATGAACATATATATGTTCACATAAATATGAACATATACATAGATATATTTATATATATAATATAATATAGAACATTCTATCCAAAAGCAGCTAAATGCACATTCTTTTCAAGTGTACATTGAACATTATAGCATGATAGACACACGATAGGACACAAAAAGAATCTCAATAAATTTAAGAAAACTGAAGTCATAACAAGTATCTTTTTCAACCATGACACTATGAGACTAAAAATCAACTACAAGAAAAGAAACAGCAAAAAACATAAATCCATGGAGGCTAACCAACATGTTATTAGACAACCAATGGATCACTGAAAAAAAATCAAAAAATAAAATACTTGGAGACAACAGAAACAAAAACACAATGATACAAAATCTATGGGATGCAGCAAAAGCAATTCTAAGAGGGAAGTTTATAGTAATACAAGCCTACCTCAGGAAATAAGAAAAAGCTCAAAAAAACCCCACAACCTAACCTTACATCTAAAGGAACTAGAAAAGAAGAACAAACAGAACCCAAAGTTAGTAGAAGGAAATTATAAAGATCAGAGCAGAAATAAATGAAATAGAGGCAAAAAAAAAAGAGAAAAGATCAATGAAACTAAGAGCTGATTCCTCAGAAAAGATAAACAAATTCATAAGCCTTTAGCCAGACTCATCAAGAAAAAAAAGAGAGGGCTCAAATTAATAAAACCAAAAATGAAAAAGGAGAAGTGACAATCAACACCTCAGAAATACAAAGGCTTGTAAGAGATTACCATGAATAATCACCCATCACCCATATAGGACAACCTAGAAGAAATGGACAAATTTCTAGAAATGTACAATCTCCCAAGACTAAACTGGAAGAAATAGAAAATATGAACAGACCAATTATCATTAATAAAATTGAATCAGTAATTTTTTAAAAACTCCCAACACACAGAAGTCTAGGACCAGATGGCTTCATAGATGACTTCTATCAAATATTTAGAGAAAAGTTCTCAAACTATTCCAAAAAATTTCAGAGGAAGGAATGCTTTACAAATTATTCTATGAGGTCAGCATCACCCTGATACCAAAACCAGACAAAGATATCACAAAAAAAGAAAATTAAAGGCCAATATCACTGATGAACATGGATGTAAAAATCTTCAATAAAATGTTAGCAAACCAAATCCAACAGTACATTAAATGGATCATACAACATGATCAAGTGGAATTTATCCTAAGGATGGAAGGATGGTTCAATACCCACAAATCAATCAATGTGAAACACCAAACAAATTGAAGAATAAAAATCATGTGACCATCTCAATAGATACATAAAAAGCTTTTGACAAGATTAAACATCCATTTATAATTGAAAAAAAAACTCTCAACAAAGTGGGTATAGAGGGAACATACCTCAACATAATAAAGGCCATGTATGACAAGCCCGCAGCTGACATCATACTCCACAGTGAAAAGCTGAAAGCACTTCCTCTAAGATCAGGAGCAAGACATTGATTCCCAAAGAAGTAAAACTGTCATTGTTTATAGACAGCATGATACTATACATAGAAAATCCTAAAGATGCCACCAAAAAATAACTAAAACTCACCAATAAATTTGGTAAGGTTACAGATACAAAATTAATATACAGAAATCTGTTTCATTTCTACACACTATCAGAAAGAGAAATTAAGAAAATGATCCCAATTACAATCACATCAAAAAGAATAAAATACCTAGGAATAAATCTGAGGAAGTAAAAGACCTACTCAGAAAACTATAAGACACTGATGAAAGAAATTGAAGATGATACAAACAATGGAAATATATAACATGTTCATGGATTGGAAGAATTAATATTGTTAAAATGACTATACTACCCAAGGCAATCTACAGACTCAATGCAATCCCTATCAAAATACCAATGGCATTTTTCACAGAACCAGAATAAATAATTCTAAAATTTGTATGGAAACACAATAGATGCCAAATAGCCAAAACAATCTTGAGAAAGAAGAACAAAGCTGCAGTCATCATGCTCCCTGATTTCAAACTATACTACAAACCTATAGTAATCAAAATGGTATCGTACTGGCACAAAACCAGATACATAGATCAATGGAATAGAATAGAAAGCCCAGAAATGAGCTCACACATATATGGGCAATTAATCTACAACAAAGGAGGTAAGAATATATAATGGGGAAAAGACATCCTCTTCAATAAATAGCACTGGGAAAGCTGGACAGCTACATGCAAAAGAATCAAAGTGGTCTACTCTCTCACACCATACATAAAAATAAATTCAAAATGGATTAAAGACTTAAATGTTAAACCTGAAACCATAAATATTCTAGAAGAAAACATAGGCAGTAAACTCTTTGACATTGGTCTTAGTAATTATTTTTTGGATATGTCTCCTCAGGTAAGGGAAGAAAAAGCAAAAATTTTTTAATGGCACTACATCAAACTAAAAAGCTTTTTCACAGTGAAGGAAACTATCAACAAAATGAAAAGGCAGCCTACTGAATGGGAGAAGATATTTACAAATGATATATCTGATTAAGGGATAATATCCAAAATATACAAAGATTTCATACAACTCAACATCAAAAAAAGCAACCCAATAAAAAAAAAATGGGCAGGACTTCCCTGGTGGCACAGTGGTTAAGAATCCACCTGCCAATGCAGGGGACACGGATTCAAGCCCTGGTCCAGGAAGATTCAACATGTCACAGAGCAACTAAGCCCATGTGCCACAACTACTGAGCCTGTGCTCTAGAGCCTGTGAGCCACAACTACTGAGTCCACGCACTGCAACTACTGAAGCCTGTATGCCTAGAGCCCGTGCTCCACAACAAGAGAAGCCACCGCAATGAGAAGCCCGTGCAGCGCAACAAAGAGTAGCTCGTTTGCCACAACTAGAGAAAGCCCATGCAGCAATGAAGACCCAATGCAACCAAAAAATTTTAAAAAGAAGATGTAATATATATATGTATGTATATATATATATATAATGGAATATTACTCAGCCATAAAAAAGAATGAAATCTTGCCATTTGCAACAACATGGATGGACCTAGAGGGCATTATGCTAAGTGAAATAAGCCAGACAGAGAAAGACAAATACTGTATGATTTCACATATATGTGAAATCTAAAAAACAAAACAAATGAACAAGCATAACAAAACAGAAACAGAGTCATAGATACAGAGAACAAACTGGTGGTTGTCAGATGGGTGTGGGGTGCAGAAAGGAAAGAAATAGTTGAGGGTGATTAAGAGGTGCAAATTTCCAGCTGCAAAATAAATGAGTCATGGGTATGAAATGTACAGTGTGGGGAGTATAGCCCAAATCTATGTAATATTTTTGTAGGGTGACAGATGACAACTGGACTTATGGAGATCAGTTTGAAATGTTTAGCAATATCAAATCATTATGTGATGTAACAGGTACTAACATAGTGTTGTAGGTCAATTATACTTAAAAAACAAACAAGCTCATAGAAAAAGATCAGATTTGGGAATTCCCTGCGGTACATGATTAGGACTCGGCGCTTTCACTGCCAAAGGCCCAGGTTCAATCCTTGGTCAGGGGACTGAGATACTGCAAGCCATGAGGCATGGCAAAGAAAAAGATCAGATTTTTTTGCTACCAAGTCAGGGGATGGGGGAATGGGGAATTGGATGAAGATGGTCAAAAGGTACAAACTCCCGGGCTTCCCTGGTGGCGCCGTGGTTGAGAGTCTGCCTGCCGATGCAGGGGACACGGGTTCGTGCCCCTGTCCGGGAGGATCCCACATGCCGCGGAGCGGCTGGGCCCGTGAGCCATGGCCGCTGAGACTGCGCGTCCGGAGCCTGTGCTCCGTAACAGCAGAGGCCAGAACAGTGAGAGGCCCACGTACCACAAACAAACAAACAAACAAAAAAAAAGGTACAAACTTCCAGTTACAGGAAACATAAGTACTAGGGATGTAATATATAACCTGATAAATATAATTCACACTGCTGCATGTTATATATGGAAGTTGCTAAGAGATTAAATCCTAAGAGTTCTCATCGCAAGGAAAATTTTTTTCTACTTCCTTAATTTTGTATCTATATGAGATGATAGATGTTCACTAACCTTATTGTAATAATTGTTTCATGATGTAAGTCAAATCATTATATCGTACACCTTAAACTTACACAGTACTGTATGCCAATTATATCTCAATAAAACTGGAAAGTAAAAAAAAGTTATCTCAGGTAATAGCTCTCTTTCTGGCCCAATCCCACCCATACACACCCCCCACCCCCATCTACATTCTTTTAGGCATTTAAGAAAGAAGTAAAAGTTTCTCCTGACTCTTTGGGACCTTGATTGCCTTCAGCTCAAAATAATCCACATGCCAAAGTGGCACATTTGGGGTGGCAGTTAAGGGGTGGGGAGAATATTCTGCCCTCCTTCCTGAAAGGAAGAATAGGACATGTACAAACCGGGCTCTTTACACATTAAGGAGGCAAGTATCACTGAGATTACTGTGGGTTGCTATAAATTCTACAAAAAAAACCACAACAAACAAAAAAACCCAGTTCCTCAGATAGCAAAGTACTTTTCTCACATAGGGAGTCAAGAAGCAGATTTGGACACCAGTCAGGCAGAAGCAGTCTCTGGAAGGAAACAAGTGTTCAACTAGGAAGATAGCATTTGCACTGGAAGCTGCCTGAGGCTTCTGAATAAATGGGTACAGCAACCAAGCTAGATAGAATCAGTTAGTGTCATGTATCCTTCAGTTGCTTGAGGATAAAATCTTGAGCTTTGTAAACTCACAATTTTTGCCACTCTGTTACCTAGTAAAAAAATGTTTAGTTACTTTCAGTGTTTCATTTGGAGTTTCAAATCAGTGTTTCAAATTTTCAGTATTTCAAGTTGGAACTTGGAGCGGGGGCTGACTAAAGAAATGGTATGAGGAGGAAGGAGTAATTTGACAACAGAAATAGAGCATAGCTATGGAAATCAGAGCACCTCTCAGCAATTCGGCTCAATTTGAACAGAGGAAAGATAATGTAAGAGGGGTAGCTAATGAGATCAACCTCCAGGGGGCAGTAGAGTCTAAAATAACTGGCTGTGGCTAGACTTTAACCCTTGCATACCCTCTTTTCAGCCCTGGAATCAACACTCTGTTTAAGAAGTAAGTACTTAATATTACACCCAACTGATAAAGAATACAGCTGATAGGAAGAAGAAACTGAAAAGAATTCTAAATCAGGAAAGAAAGTAGTGGTTGCAGGAGGCTACCAATTAATAATAAGCTTATAGCTTCCCTGTGAACTGGGAAAGGAAACAGCAGTTCTGAAAACATGGAGATGGAAATATAAGTAATGCTTTCTCCAAAATTATCTTTAAAATTTTCATTTGAATACATGGGCTGTAACTGAAGGAAAAAGAAGACAGCCAGGAGTGTCTGAGAGGTCTTTCAAAAGCACTTAGAAATGACAAAAGAAAAAAAAATTGAGAGCAAACCTATCATAAGGCTAATGATTCTAGCGATCAAGTAGTTCAAGGAAAATTTAAGTATTCACCAAATGTTACCACGTTTTTACCTTTGGCAACAGAACTTTACCTTAAAAGAATTGTCTGCTCTATAAATTACCTTGCCTCATAGCAAAAAAAAAAAAAAAAAAAAAAAAAAAAAAGATGGTGGGGGTGGATATTCTTATTTCTTCCTTTTGTTAAATACACTCCTGAATTATTTCTTAGTATTTGAACTGCAGAGCCACTAGGTGTCACTCCTGGAGGGAAAGTCTTGAAGTTTGCAAGAAACTCTTAAAAAACAGCAGCAACTGGAACCATCTCTCAGGAATGTTAACCTAATTGATGTTCTCAGCTATCAAACATGGCAGCTAGATGCCTCTGCATGTTTTCAGGCAGACAAGGGCGGGGACGATTTGGATGTGTGCTCGGAGTCTAGAACTCCAGTTCCCACAAGCGTTCTGCACCTAGAGGGCCTCCCCCGCTGGAAAGAATCTCTTCTCCTCTTCCCTGTTCTCTCTCAGTCAGCCCTACCCCTTTCCCTTTCCCTGTCCCTCTTCCCAACTAAATTCTCACCTGGTCATTCACTGGAACAAAGTTGCTGGTGAGGGTGACGATGCGAAAATGCACTAGAAGGAAACAGGCATTATTAGCAAAGGGGATTTTTTTCCCCTCTCAGAATGTTTCTTTCTTCCACCCTTTCTGCTTCCGCACACATACTTCTTAGTCAGCAAAATCCCATCAGGTTTTACTTTTGTAATAAAACCTAGTCTGAGAGAGAGCTCACGCCCCCAACAGTTTTTCTTCATGGCTCCTGACTTTGAAACCTCAGAATGGAATCCCCTTCTGAGGCAGAAGGAACAAATACGAATCGCAGGGCTCCAGCCAAATGCCCTTGATGATGTTTTCTGATTTGCACACAAGCAGCTTGCTGTGAGAACCAGGGATCTAGTTACACCTGCCAAATTCCATTCCAAGAGAAATGTGTATTTTGTTTTATTTTATTTATTGACTTATTTGTGTTTTTGGCTGCACCACTCGGCTTGTGGAATCTTAGTTCCCCGACCAGGGATCAAACCCAGGCCCAAGGCAGTGAAAGCACCGAGTCCTAATCACTGGACCACCAGGGGAATTCCCTGTATTTTGTTTTAGATACACACACACAGTAGCAACTCCACCAACCAGTCTTTTGCGTTTGTAGTACTGCATGTATTCAACACCCATAACCCTTCATCCCTCCAGACGCCCCTCTCTTCCTTGGTCCATCGGCCTGCCACCAACCTGCAAAGCCCCTCTACCGATGGGTGCAGCTGTTCCCAGGCTCTTGTCTCATCCCACCTGTGTGCCTCTTACCTTCATGCCCTGGGTTATAGACAGGTTTGTCAGTTTGTATAAAGATGCCATTCTGCTGCCTCTGAATTAGAACCTTTTTCTTCTCCTCAATGTTGATTTTATTTCCAGTTCCTCTCACCCGGACCGTGGCTACTTCTTCTGTGCCACCCGAAGGAATTGGTACCTGGCCAAGACAAGGGAGCTCAGGGGAGGAGTAGGAGATTGGGGGAACAGAATCAACCCGTCTCAACCCAAGAAGGAGAATCAAAGGAAAGAAATGAGTTAGATGGGGGTAGCAAGGGTAGAGCCATTTAAAAGTGGCCAGAGAATAATATCAGAAGTTATGTCCAGGAATTAAAGTTTAGGAGAGATAGGTTTAAAGGCCATGGCAAAAGTAAAATTACAGAAAACATACTTAAAGAGAAATTATAGTGAATACCCAGGGAGGAGAATAGGAAAGTTGAGGACTACAGTTGGGCTAAGCCTGTACTTACCGAAAAGGACTTGCAATGTAAGAGCTTCGTCTTCGATCCAGAATGTGCTAGCAAGGTGTGGGTCTTGCCCTTGGTCTCCAAAGTAATAGTAAATTTTACATCATCGTACCCAGGACTCAGATCCAAACAAACCTTCTGAGTAGAAGGGAACTTAAGCAAAGCTGGTAACGTCACCAGGTAGTTTCTATTGAAGAAGCAAAAGGATTTCAGGGCAGTAATGATTCATCTATTTAATACAAAATTAATCCCTCTCCTGAGCACTCAGCCTATAGCAATGAATTAAACAGACCAAGCCCCTGTCTTTATGAACCTTATTTTCTATAAGGGAGAAGCAGAAAAGTAACAAATAACTCAGTGTACAGCCTTAAACCTCCCACCAGTAGACCATCATTGAGAACCTGGACCTAGGGTACCACGGAGGAAATTAGTTCTCTTACAGAGAACAGGGTACTGGGAGGCTACTATATTTTAATATCTTTTTTTTTTGTTAAGTTTCTTCCTGTCATCTTACCTTTTCTCTCTGGGTAAAGGAAAAGTGAAACCAAAGAAGGGAAAAGATGAGAAGGAAATTAAAATAAACCAGAGGTTATCTCCTGTTCCCCATAATTATATTTGAGAAGGATAGACGAAGAAGCCGCCTGCCCTAAATCAACGCTGACACCAGTCACTTACAGGGGTTGTTTTTCTGCCATGGCTGGCAGTAAGGCCAATATTCCTAAAAGGAGTTGAGCCCACATCTCTGTGGGTGGGACAGATTCCTCAGGCCCAGGAACCAGAGGTCTGCTCACTCACTGTAGCATATATATGGAGCTATGGCTGATGCCGCAGCCAATCACCTTTTGGGGCCTCAGGCAGAGGTGGTATACCAAGGTAGGGCTTCTATTCACTTCCTCAAATTTATTTCTCCCTGAAACATTCACACTGGCTCAGCCAGTCTATAAAACCTGTTTGGGGGGAAAAAAAACATGCTGAGTATTCATAGCGGTAAAGCTCTAAGAACAAGTTTTAGATCCTTCCCTTTTTTCTGGCTTTATCCCAAATTCCCATCCCCATTGGATCTTTTTTTCTCTTTTTATTATTCTATTAAGACTTATTTGGGGGACTTCCCTGGTTGTGCAGTGATTAGGAGTCTGCCTGCCAATGCGGGGGACACAGGTTCAAGCCCTGGTCTGGGAGGATCCCACATGCCGCGGAGCAACTGGGCCCGTGAGCCACAACTACTGAGCCTGCGCGTCTGGAGCCTGTGTTCCGCAACAAGAGAGGCCGCGACAGTGAGAGGCCTGCGCACCGCGATGAACAGTGGCCCCCGCCCGCCGCAACTAGAGAAAGCCCTCGCACAGAAACGAAGACCCAACACAGCCAAAAATAAATTAAAAAGAAAAAACTCACTCACTTAAAAAAAAAAGAAAGACATATTTGGCAGCACAGGAATGGGAGCAGTATGAATACAAAAGTCGTATACATTTCTCTAATTGGGAATTTTTAAAATTAATAATAAGTATTATTGTGACTGTATGGAAATAGGAACATATAAACTCATAGAAGAAATACAAAGTGGACAATCTTAAAGGGCAATTTCACAATACACATCAAGAGCCTTTCAGATTTGCATATTCTCTGACTCCTATTCTGGGAACGTATTTTTATGGGGAATGAGGGCAGGCACGTATGCAGAAAATGTGTCCACTCTGAGTTTCTTCCCAGTGTTCTTTATAATGGCAAGACCTGAAAGCCACCTAAAGTATAAATTAGTGAGGATACTTTCTAGGACCAATGACCAACCCAAATCAAGCCAACTTAAACAAAAAAGAGTTTTGAATTACTGGGGAGGATCAGACATAAAGAAAGAACTGAACCAGAGAAACTCTGAAAACTTTATGACCTGGAATTAGAGACTTGATCCTGCCAGGACTCATCTCCCACCCCCCAATCTTTCTGTCTTATTTGCTCATCTCCTGCCGCACATAGGATTTCCTTCAAGTGGTGGGAAAGATGGCAGCTGTGAGTCCTCAATCCAGAATCTCCAGCTCTAGGATCCCGGTAGATAAAAATTTTCATCTAAGTTATAGAAATTTCTGAAGATTTTGTTCCTCCTTTCACATGCTCACTTCTGAATCAATCATTGTAGCCAGGCTACTATGACTGGGAGTTCCTGGGTCATTCTGAGGCCTGAGTAATAGGCTACTGTGATTGACAGCCCCATAGAGCCACATGGAATTGGGGAGGAGAAATTCTCTAAAGAAAGAAGTGGGTTGTGGACTTCCCTGGTGGTCCAGTGGGTAAGACTCCACGCTCCCATTGCAGGGGGCCTGGGTTCAATCCCTGGTCGGGGAACTAGATCCCACATGCATGCCACAACTAAGAGTTCGAATGCTGCAACTAAAAGATCCTGTGTGCCACAACTAAGACCCGGTACAGCTGGAAGGAAGGAAGGAAGGAGGGAGAGAGGCAGGGAGGGAGGGAGAAAGGAAGGGAGGGAGGAAGAAAATCACAGTTTAAAAAAAAAGGAAGAAAGAAGTGAGTTGGGGTAAAGATGCTGGGAAAATAAAACTTTAAGTCTATTACAATGCCCAATAATATGAGGTTGGTTGAATAAATTGCCATATTAATACAAAGCAATTCTATTCAGCCATTTAAAATAATGTTTTCAGGACAAAAGGAATTGTTTGCAATACTAACTGAAGTGGTGGGGGAAAAATATGATACAAAACAATTTTTAGGAATTTCTACTTCCTTTATAGATGTAAAAAAACTGGAGAGAACATTGCTCTCTCCCTGGCAGTGAGGAAAAGCCAGACAAACTGCAAAATCACAACTTTTCTTGAACCAAAAAGTTGAATCTGAGAGCTGAGTCAAGGCTGCAGCTCAACTAAGTACCCTGAAATCTAAGGAGACACAGTTCCTCCAGAGCAGAGACTGGATGTGTGGACTGTCTCATCTGTGCCAGAACATGGGAAGTATTGGGGCCATCATAGAAGCAAGTGAGAAAAATACAGCTAAAGTTTTAATGAACTACTAAAGGCCTATGTGGGCTTGAGTAACTACCAAAAAAACCTCTGTGTGCAACAGAAGCAAGGGAAGTTTGTTGTTACTCATGGGTTCTTTTCCAAGACCTTGACCAGGTGCTCACAAGAAAGACTAGGAGAGGATGACAGACTAAATTAAGCCTCTCTTAGTAGTACAGGCAGAGTGGACAATATTATCTATCACTGCAGGAAAGGGCCCAGATGCCCATACTCTTCTCTCAAAAGTCTTAAGCCTCTGGGGAGGAGCAGCAAATACTGTTGCCCCCATTGTTGCACAGGTAAAAACCCACTGTTGCCAAGAAAAGGATAGAGGGGAAAAAAATCTACCCTGGGGAGGGAAAAGAAACAGTCCTCAGCCAAGAGTTCTAGGCCAGTACTTTCAGAGGTCTCCTAAAACTGAAGGAGGGGCAGGAAAATCTTTCCCACACAAGACCCGCCACAGATACACAGCAGAGGTAGGCAGGGAGTAGAGGCAGGAATCCTGAGAAATCTCATTCTCCAATGTCCAGGTATATAAAAACTACCTAAGCCTGAAAATGAAGAGGACCACAGAGAACCACCCTACCCCTCACCACTACCCTAGCAAACACCAAGTAACTAGTAGTAGCAGTCTGCCACTGGCAGAGGAGCAAGAACTTGGAGAGAAACTACCTCTGTATACTCCTACAAGGTGTATAAAGAAGGTTGAGAGTTGAGGGTGGAGAACAAACACTGAGAGATCTTTCCAGCATTCCAGACCCCACCCTACGCCTAAGATACCTTAAGAGGAATTTGAAGCTTATGGTGCACTGGAAGTAATCTTGGCAAAGCAAAACCTAACTCCACCTCACCTTTTAACTAGATTGACTCTATCCACCATGCTAAACTGCCTGAGAAGAGGCACAAATAGTGTTTACCTAAATCCCTCCTATTCTACACAAGATGTCTGGCATTCAATCAAAAATTATATAATCTACCAAAAGAAAAATAACAAAGAAGACAACCACCTGTCTTCAAAATACAAAGCAATTAACAGAACCAGGTTCATAGATGATCTACATGTTAATAGTATCAAAGAAGGACTTTAAAATGGCTGGGAGCAATCTTATAAAAGATCTAATGAAAAAAGTGGACAACATCCATGAACAGATAGGGAATTTGAGAATAAAGACATACGTGATAAAGTCAGATAAAAATGCTGAAAATAGGGCTTCCCTGGTGGCGCAGTGGTTGAGAGTCCGCCTGCCGATGCAGGAGACACGGGTCTGTGCCCCAGTCTGGGAAGATCCCACATGCCGCGGAGCGGCTGGGCCCATGAGCCATGGCTGCTGGGCCTGCGCATCTGGAACCTGTGCTCTACAACGGGAGAGGCCACAACAGTGAGAGGCCCACGTACCGCAAAAAAAAATGCTGAAAATAAAAACTATGGTATCAGAGATGAGCAGCTCCTCCTAAAGGCTCATTAGTAAACCTGACACAGCTGAGGAAATAATAAACCAATATCTACCTTGAAGATAGGTCATTAGGAATTACCCAAACTGAAACATCAAGAGAAAAGAGGAGAAACAAATAGAACAGAGTATCCAAGAGCTGTGGGACAATATCAAATTGTTTAATGTACAAGTTATTGGAATCCTAGAAGAAGAGAGAAACAACAAGCAGAAGAAATGTTTGAAGAGATAACACATGAGAGTTTTCCAAAAGTAATGAAAAACATCAAACAATAGATCCAGGAATCATAGAGAAGTCCAAGCAGGATAAATGCTAAAATAAAACACACCTAATCCATCATGTTCAAACTTCTCTAAACCAGAGATAAATAGGGAGTCTTGGAGGTGGCCAGAGAAAAAAAGACACATTACACACACACACACAAGAAAAAAAAGAATTACAGCAAACTCCTCATGAAAAACAATATTATCCAGAAGACAGTGGATTGACATCTTTAAAGTACTAAAAGGAGGGGAAAATAAATGGAAATCAGCATTCTGTACCCAGCAAAAGTATCTTTCAATAATGAAGGGGATAAAGAGTTTTTCAGACAAACAAGAGCTGAGAGAATTTATTGCCAGCAGATCTATGCTACAAGCAATATTAAAGGGAGTTCTTAATTAAGTCAGAAGATAAAACAGGGGTTGACAAACTATGGCCTGTTGGTCATATCCAGCCTTTCACGGGTTTTGTAAATAAAGTTTTATTGGAGCACAGTAATATTCATTTGTTTACATATTATCAGTGTCTATTTTGTGCTATAGTAGATTTGCAGAATTATTAGAAACTATGTGGTATGCAAAGCCTGCATTATTTACTATCTGATTATCTACAGAAAAAAGTAAATGCCGACCCCTGGAATAAGACACCATACAGAAGCTGCACAAATAAATGAAGATCTCTGGAAATCATATCAAATAAAATATAAAAGGCATTTAAATCAATTTTAATCACCCTAAAAGATAAATGACTGCCTAAAGCAAAAATATAATTCATTCTGAGCTGCAATGTAGATGTAATGTTTCACATGTCAAACAAAGGAACTGAAAAATGAAGAAAGAAAGTTTGTAGAACCTGCTTAGCATACTTCCTTTGGCACCTTTTCCGTCTCTCCTCCTACTTTGAATTTTCTGATTTAAAATTTTTCCCCTCTTCCCTTTGTAACATGTTCAGGGCCCACCACTACACGTCTACTTCTCACAGCTTTTCTAAAATCACAGAAATACACCTTCATTCTCTTCAGCCAAGAATCTTCTCTTACCCTGGCCCTTTGATTTTAGTTTATAAGATTTTTTAACTTTGGGATTCTGCTGAACATTTTCCAACCATGTGGATCTAAAAGAGAAGTGAGAATGGAGACAGGTGTGGTTCCAGCTATGCACGTCCAATAATATATTAGCTATGCAATGAAAAAATAGTAATACCTAAGCTAGGGAGGGGTGCTTATTTACATTACATGTATTTAACTTGGATACCTAGGAAGTTAACTTCACTGCTAAGGGAGATTTAAAACACCTATTTACTGCTCCAGCAACCATAAGACACCAAGCTTGCAGAAGAAAGATAATTGTGCAAAGAATCTGTACAGAGGATGCCATTTATTAGTTGTGTGACCCATGACAAGTTGTTAACCTCTCTATGCTTTTGTTTCCTCATCTATAAAATGAGAACAATAATAGCACCTATATTATAGAGTTGGTATAAAAATCAAATGACTTGATGAATGGAAAGTGCCTAGCACAGTGTCTGGCACATAGTAAGCTTTTTGCAAATTTTGCTTTAGTGTTATTAAAAATTATGATGGAGCACCCTTTCATAGGGTTAGCAACTTTCAAGCAATTAACATTTTGAAGAGTAAAATAAGGCAAGCTCTGTGGACTTGTGGCATAACAATGTGAATACACCGAACTGTGTACACTTAGAAATGGTGAAGAGGGTACATTTTTTTTTTTTTTTTTTTTTTGCGGTACACAGGGCTCTCACTGTTGTGGCCTCTCCCATTGCGGAGCACAGGCTCCGGATGCGCAGGCTCAGCGGCCATGGCTCACGGGCCCAGCTGCTCTGCGGCATGTGGGATCCTCCCGGACCAGGGCACGAACCTGTGTCCCCTGCATCGGCAGGCGAAGACTCTCAACCACTGCGCCACCAGGGAAGCCCAAGGGTATATTTTATATTATGTATTTTAATGCAATTAAAAATTAAAATATAATAATTGATAATCAATAAAGATCTGGAGGTTGGAAAAAATAGGACAAATTAAATTAGTTCTAGTATTTCTTAAATTAAAAAACTTGCAACTTTCATTAAAAAGAAAAAGATTTGTAGAAAGATATTTACTTCTGTTTGGGGCATTGAGGGTTCCACATGATCAGCAGAAGGCACAGAGTGACACAGCAAAGCAGATGGAAAAAACCTGAAAGACTGCTTCTTCATACCTATGCTTTTGACCATACCATTCCCTTTGCCTGAATTGCCTTTTCTTCTCTACTGGGAGAATTTCTCATTGTCCTTCCAGATTCAACTAATACCTCTATGAAGGCATTTCTAATCCACCTCATATACTCCACTGTTCCAGATAGAACTAATTCCTTTCTTCTCTGCCCCAAACTTCAGTACCTAGTGAATTGACCACAGCACTATCTACCTTGTCCTGTCACTTACTTACATGCCTCTTTTCCCCACCCATACTGTCAAACTCTTTAGAGTGAGAATTAAAGCTTATCCGTCTTCCTTCTCCTAGCCTGGGTACTCAGTATAAACACATAAATGAGGAGTAAAGGGCAAAAATTATGCCTCATCCTATCCATCTCTTCATTACCTTCAAAATAATTCACTTGGTTCCTGCTCTCCCAAACCCTTTCAATGGTCCTTCCCTCTTTGGGGCACTTGTTTGGTATGACTTTATGATTTGTGGCATTATTAAGTAATTATTCTTTCTTATAGGTAACTTCACATACTTCATATACTATAGGGAGAAGAACCCATCTTTTGTTTTAATTGATTTATTAATAAGGGGGACACAAAAAAATGTTTGTTGAAATACATCTTGCTGGGCCCCAGTCCCAGAGTTTTTGATTCATCGGTCTGTAGCTGGGCTTGAGAATTTGCATTTTGAACAAGTTCTCAGGTGATGCTGATGCTGCTGGTCCAGGGACCACACTTTGAGAACTGCGCTGTAATGTTGGCTCTAAGAGCAGTTTAGTCAGAAAGGCTTCCTGGAGTTTAGAGCAAAGTTCTGATAATAAAGGCACAGAATGTCAACCTCTCTTCTGCACTGCTCCCACCAAAGCCCAATAGAAAGAGGCCAAGAGACTCCAGGGGGAGGGGATTGGGGGAGGGATGGAGAGATGGAGTGGGAGGCTGAGATTAGCAGATGTAAGCTATTATATATAGAATGGATAAACAACAAGGTCTTACTGTATAGCACAGAGAGCCATATTCAATATCCTATGATAAACCATAATGGAAAAGAAGATTTTTAAAAAAGAAGATATATATCTATATATAGATATATATAGATATATATCTGAATCACTTTGCTATACAGCATAAATTAACTCAACATTGTACATCAACTATACCTCAATAAAAAATTTAAAAATAAAAATTTTTTTAAAAAAGAAAGAGGCCATGAAACTGTCTTCCTTCTCTCTTCATCCTCTGTCTCTTGTAGTTTGGTCCTCCCAGGACTTCTTTAGTTTGGTCCTCCTAGGACTTCTTTAGTTTGGTACTCTGCTACCTGGAATAAAATGAAAATAGTAACCATATGGGATAGAAGAAATAAGATGCCAACATTAATGAGGTCTTTGTGAAATGAATCCAAATGAACTCTCCCTTGATGGGAAAGGAGAATTGCTCAGAAAAATATGAAGGGCTGCCTCTGTGCTTTATTGTCTACTATTTTCTTTAAGATATATCCATATAAGCAATGATGCATAAGGAAAACAGTGAACATTAACTTAAAGCTACACCCTGGAGTAGTTAGCATTTGAAGGCCCAGAATGTAAGAGTCACATCTAAATTCATTTGGAAACCTCTCCAGTGTGCACAGTCAGACTATATAAGCTGTGAGGGCAGGGACTTTGTTTTGCTAATTATTGTATCTCCCACATTTAATATAGTACCTGGCACCTAGGAACCTTCAGTTAATCAGTCAGTACTGGTGGGCATTGATGAGATCATGATTGGATCGTCCATAAATATCCCATCAGATCCTTGTTAGGAATGCACTAGGGAACTCCTATCTACAGTCTAAAATAATCCGTCCATGTTCCCCTCATTCCTAGAGCCTCAGCTTGTCCCAGGCATCAGAATGGGACTTGTAAATTTTTGAGGAAAGCATTCCAAAGTTTGGGTCTACTGAGGCACAGAACCTGGGCAGGAGCCCACTTCCCAGGGTCTGAGGGAAGTTCTGCTCACAAAGACCTCCTCTGACACCCATTTACTTGTGCAAATTCCTTTAATAAAATCTCTTACAAGTTTTTTGTAACACTTTTCTCAGTTGCAATTTTGTATTTGTTGCTGGTTTTTGTTTTTTGTTTTTTTTCCCTGGGCCATGCCACTGCGTGGCTTGTGGGATCCTAGGACAAATACACACAATAGGCACACAAATACATGCACATGCCAAAGCTTTTTGTTAGGTATGGAACATTTTGTGGTTGATTCTTGCAGGCTCTGACTGATGTGGACAGAAGGGAAAACCAGTACATCCAATTTACATTTTATTCTACATTAAATAAATTCTTAAGTAAATAATCAGTTTTATTACAAATACAATCATAGTCTACAGAAAGTTTATATGAAAATGAATACCAATTTAGAGAAACATGAAATCAGAATTCTGAGATATCCTGAACTGTATTTCATCTTTTTTCTATTATTAATAACTACTTCCTTTTAAGTATATGCTTCTATCCTAAACCAACCCTTTCCTTTTCTATCTACCCCTCCCTGAGGTGACCATGAAGGGTAGTATCAGATAGCTTTTTTAACTGCTGATAGGGCCAGTCGTGACTTTAGAAATTTCAAAAAACAAATTATCTAAAAAAAAATGAAACAATCCCATTTACAACAGCATCTAAAACAATAAAATACATAGCAATAAATTTAACTAAGGAGGTGAAAGATCTGTACACTGAAAACTATAAGACATTAATGAAAGAAATTGAAGAAGACACAAATAAATGGAAAGATAGCTCATATACATGGATCAGAATTATTAATATTGTCAAAATGCCCACACTATCCAAAGCAATCTGTAGATTCAATGTGATCTTTAGCAAAGTTCCAATGGCACTTTTATAGCAATAGAACAAACACTCCTAAAGTTCATATGAAACCACAGAAGACCCCAAACAGCCAAAGCAATCTTGAGAAAGAAGAACGAAGCTGGAGGCATCACACTTTCTGATTTTTAAACTACATTACAAAGCTATAGTAAACAAAACAGTAGAGTACTAACATAAAAACAGAAACATAGACCAATGAAACTGAATTGAGAGCCCAGAAATAAGCCCATGCATATACAGTCAAATAATATTTGGCAAGGGGTCCAAGAATACTCATTGGGAAAGGTATAGTCTTTTCAAATGGTGTTGGGAAAACTGGATATTCACATGCAAAAGAATGAAATTGGAATACTATCTTATGACACTCACAAAAATTAAAATTAATTAAAGACTTAAATGTAAGATCTGAAGCCATAAATTCCTATAAGAAAACATAGGGGGAAAGCTCGTTGACTTTGGTCTTAGCAATAATTTTTTGGATATGACACCCAAAGCATAAGTAAGAAAAGCAAAAATAAATAATACATCAAATGAAATAGTTTCTTCGCAGCAAAAGAAATAATCAACAAAATAAAAAGGCAACCTATGGAATGGGAGAAAATATCTGCACACTGATAGGAGTGAATATCCACTATATATAGGAACTTATACAACTAGCAAAATAGCAAAACCAATTCAATTTAAAAAATGGGCAAAAGAGAATTCCTTGGTGGTCCAGTGGTTAGGACTCCACGCTTCCACTGCAGGGGGTACGGGTTTGATCCCTGGTCAGGGAACTAAGATCTCACAAGCTGTGCAGTGCGGCCAAAAAAAAAAAAATGGGCAAAGGACCTGAATAGACATTTTCCCAAAGACATAGAAATGGCCAACAGGTACATGAAAAGGTGTTCAACATCACAAATCTTCAGCGAAATGCAAATCAAAACTACAATGAGGGCTTCCCTGGTGGCGCAGTGGTTGAGAGTCCGCCTGCCGATGCAGGGGACGTAGGTTCTTGCCCCGGTCCGGGAAGATCCCACATGCCACGGAGCAGTTGGGCCCGTGAGTCATGGCCGCTGAGCCTGCACGTCCTCCGCAACGGGAGAGGCCACAACAGTGAGAGGCCTGCGTACCGCAAAAAAAAAAAAAAAAAAAAAAAAAACTGCAATGAGATATTATCTCACACCTGTTAGGATGGCTATTACCAAAAAGACATAACAAGTGTTGGCAAAAATGTGGAAAAATGGGAACCCTTGTTCACTGTTGATGGGAATGTAAATTGGTGCAGCCACTATAGAAAACAGTATGGAGGTTCCTCAAAAAATTAAAAGTAGAACTACAATATGATCCAGCAATCCCACTTATATATCACATATATCAAATGGAAATGAAATCACTATCACTAAGGTTCATCTGGACCCCTATGTTCAGCACAGCATTACTCACAACAGCCAAGACATGGAAACAACCTAAGTGCCCATCAGTGGATGAATGGATGTAGAAAATGTGGTATATATATATATATATATATATATATATATATATATATATATATATATATATATATATATATATATATATATATATATATATATATATATATATATATATATATATATATATATATATATATATATATATATATATATATATATACAATGGAATACTTTCAGCCATAAAAAGGAAAACCTGCCATTTGAGATGTCATGGATGTACCTTGAGGGCATTACACTAAGTGAAATGTCACAGGGAGAGAGACAAATACTGTGTTATCTCAATTATGTGTGGAATCTGAAAAACTCAAACTCATAGACACAGAGTGAAATGGTGGTTGCCAGGAGCTGGGGAGTGGGAGAAATGGGGAGATGTTGGCCAAAGGGTACGAATTTTCAGTTATAAGATGAATAAGTTCTGGGGATGTAATGTACAGCATGATGACTATAGTTAGCAATACAGTATTGTCTATTTGAAATTTGCAAAGAGAACAGATCTTAAATATTCTCACCTTATACACACAAAATGATAATTATGTGAGGTGATGGATGTGGTAACTCACCTTATTGTGGTAACCATTTACCAACATATACATTTATCAAATCGTCACATTATATGCCTTCATCATACACACTGTTATTTATCCATTATATATCAGTAAGGTTGGGGAGAAAAAGAAACTTCAAACATGCTTCACTAGTTAAGTATTATATTAATACTAATATAGCCCAAATACACTACTTTGAGTTAAAATCAGGAAACCTCTCCATTTCTGCTCTCAATTTCAATCAAACTGCAGCTGAATTTGAATAAACTCCAGAGCATAAACACTCCCTGAAGTCCCCATGAATGTGGTTTGACGGTAACACTGGCATGTGATAGGAACATGATTGAAGCTTGATTTTGGCAAGTTCTGTCTCTCCTTTGTCCATCACTCTGTCTCTGCTTTCTGTGTAAGGAGAATCGCCCAGCTCCAGTAATACCAGCTCCTCTGTAGAAGCCTAACTGATCTTCCATTGGAAGTTGTTTATTTTCCTTTACCGCTCTTGTCAGTCAAATTGGCCCACCAATTATTTTTTTCTTTTCTGATCCATTTTAAAATCTATGTAAATGTAGTTAACAGCCTGACAATATGCCTGGAATTTGGCGGGGGAAAATGTCGAGGGTGTAAAAATCTCCAAAAGTTAGGCTGCATAAAGTCTTGTGGTTGGCATATCATGTGGTACAAACAGAAAAAGCAGCTGTGTTAAAGGGTATTTTAAAAAGAGTTAGCTCACTTGGTTTTGTTTGGGTATTAGAATCCTGACTTGAGATTGCTAGCCTAAATAGATGTCATAATATATTATCTGAAAGAGTTCTTGTCCACGGACCTTTTACTGTAAACAATAAAAGTATTTCTGGAGTAAGAATTATATCAATAGTATATCATATAATTACAGATTATCTTATTATCTTATCCTAATAGCTCATTATAGTATTCTATGTATTATCTTAGGCATAACTAAGGGGTACTCATAAAAATTTCCTATTCATCCTCAAAAAAAAAAAATAGTGGTAATAAGTACTCAGTACAACTAAGGAAAAAATTTGTTCTGGTGTGTTTGGAATTTTTTTCTTTATTTCATCCAAGCTTTCCTGATCCTTTTCTATATATTTTATATTTTGTCCCACACCCTTCTGCTCCAGGATGTTATTTTCTCATTTCCAGATTATTTCCACTTTTTCACACATATTCTTTGGTCTTCCATCTGCTAACATTTTCTTTGAATACTTTGCTGTCCAAAATGTGAGTAGCTCTCTTTACTTGGTAGTCTCCTAGGATACACATTAGTACTATGATATTCTCAGCAAGCCAGCTTTTTGCTCTCCTCATTCCAGAGGAAGCCAGCAGAGAAAGCCTGTTTCTGTCCCACTGTAGGTCTGCTGATCTGAGACTACACCTCTGGAGAGCAGGAAGTAACCAAAGCAAGTCATACTATTGAGGAAATGGAAGGGGAAAGCCACCAGAAGCTGGGGCCACTCCTTGCTTACCTCTGGGTCTCCTCCACCCTTCCCTACTAATTATAGGCTCAATTCTTTCTTTTCCAAACCCATTCAAGTGAACTATGCAATATGTCAATGTTCAAATATGAATGCATCAGGGCAAATGCAGTTGCCACCCAACCCCACCCAAGCTTCGACAGTACCTGAGCCAGCATTTAGTTTCCTAAGCAAGAAATGAAAGAAAACTGAAAGTTCCTAATAAAAGAGGCAAAGGAGAAACAGAGAGATCACGTGCTCAGATTATACTTGGGAAAAGGACTTTTTTCCAACAAATATCTATTGATCAATGTTATAGAATGGATTGTGTCCCCTCAAAATTTATATGTTGAAGCCCTAACCCCAATCAGTACCTCAGAGTGTGACTGTGTTTGTAGCTAGTGTCCAGTCTGCCAGCTGACCCTGCAGATTTTGGACATGTCTCCAAAATCACGAGCCAGTTATAAATGGTATGTGTGTGTGTGTGTGTGTGTGTGTGTGTGTGTATTTGATTTATATATATAAAACACCTTCAGCATGTCAGACATAATAGGGGAAATATTTGAAGACCTTTTCTTTGACTTCAAAAAAATATTTCATAACATAAGATACACACAAAAAGTCTAATAACAAATAAGAAAAATACTAAAGAAATGCCTTGAATAGCATATGATTTAGTACCTAAAGCATGCTACAGGTATTACTCATTTAGAAGACAGACCTGTAGGCTGGGTTAGAGTTATAAGGAAAAGTTCAAAGGAGTACAGTGTGTAATTGAGAAGTCTCAGGGAACCTCTTTCATACAGGTTTTCATTATGCCTTTATCGCTCTTACTTTTTAACTTTAAATCCTTTACCCCCCACCCCCCCGCCTCAATAAAAGAAAATCTTCTTTTCTGAAAGTCAGGACCTTCCTCCTCAGGCCTAACCATATTATTTTGACTGAGGCACTGTCTTATCCATACTAAGCCACTCTTTTTGAATCTGACTGGACTATTTGGGGGAGTGGGGAGGAGGGGGAGAGGTAGCAGAACAGATGTAAGTGCTTCCTGTGAAGTATAACCTTCCTTCTGGAGAAGCAGACCATAAGGGATTGACGTGAGAGTGGAACAAAAGTTTTCCTGGAAAGTCAGCAATGCTGGGCACATAGTAAGCATTCAATACGTTTTTGTTGACTACTTAACCAACAGGACACAAATTCTTCACAGCAAGATACTGGATAAAATTACATTATACCACCAGCCACTATTTTATTACTGTGGTTATATAACATGTGAGCCCCAGGGAAGAACACACTGTATCCTCAGGCCTCTTAGAACAGTGTCTGGCTGTGGTAGGCATTTAATAAATAGGAAAGAATGAAAAAAATAATGAGAGCAAAAAGGCCTAATTAAGGTGATTTCAGCAAAAACCATACAGTAAGAACCTCCAAAAGTTTGTCCCTCCATAAAAGCAACCAAAAAAGCCTGGCAAGAATGGTTAGAATCAGCTCTAGAATTCAAAATTAACCTAAGGCTTTCAGTGATCCAAGGAACATTTAGTTAAGAAAAAGAGCTGAACCCTGGTAACAGCAATGAGGTTTGTGGCATTTTAACTTACCTTAGTCCCATCCCCCCAGTTCCATGGCAGCCTTAAAATAACAGCCTGCACTTCTAATACTGGCAGGGAGCAGAAAGGATCTCATTCCCAAAGAAATGTCATTATTTGATCTATCTGCTAGGGGTTCCCTGGAAGACCACTGGAAAGGCTCTTTATTCAACTTCACACAAACTTGCCTGATACTAACCACCTTAGGGAGGGAGGGAAGAGCTTTTCCGGAATGTTTCAACATCACAGCTGCCTGAGATGTTGACACACACAGTAGACTAACCAGAAAGCTTAACAAGAAAAGCTGAGGCGTGAGATATCCATAGGGACTTTGAAAAACTCTGACACTGATAAATTCCTTGGAATTATTTGAAAAAGTCACTGAACAAACAAATAACTAGTCTAAAAAGCTGCAAAATGATAAACCCTGAGGAGGCAGGAGAATCTGCTTTCCCGAGCTGCCACATATTATTACTTGAGATGTTTAATAAAAAAAAAAATTATGAGAAACAAGAAAGTATCACCTATACACAGGGGAAAAAAAACAATCAATAGAAATAGTCTCTGGGATTTCCCTAGTGGTGCAGTGGTTAAGAATCTGCCTGCCAGTGCAGGGGACATGGGTTCGAGCTCTTGTCTGGGAAGATCCCACATGCCACAGAGCAACTAAGCCCGTGTGCCAAAACTACTGAGCCTGCACTCTAGAGCCCGCGAGCCACAACTACTAAGCCCGTGTGCCACAACTACTGAAGCCCGTGTGGCTAGAGCCCATGCTCCACAACAAGAGAAGCCACCACCGCAATGAGAAATGAGAAGCCCACTCACTGCAACAAAGAGTAGCCCCTGGCTCACTGCAACTAGAGAAAGCCTGCATGCAGCAACGAAGACCCAACACAGCCAGAAAGAAAGAGAAAGAAAGAAAGAAAGAAAGAAAGAAAGAAAGAAAGAAAGAAAGAAAGAAAGAAAGAAAGAAAGGAAAGAAAGAAAGAAAGGAGTCCCTGAGGAAGCCCAGATGTTGTACTTACTAGATAGACTTTGGGTCAATTATTTTAAATATGATCAAAGAGCTAACAGAAATCATGTCTAAAGAGCTGAAGAATGTACGGGAATGATGTCTCATCAAATAGAGAATATCAATAAAGAGATAGAAAGTTTTTAAAGACCTAAATAGAGATTCTGAAGTTGTAAAGCATATGTTCTATCCTGAAAAATGTTTTATATGCACTAGAGAAAATGTATTTTGCTGCTGTTGGGTGTTGAAGTGTTCCATGGATGTCTGCTAGATGTACTGTTGTTCAAGTCTATTTCCTTGTTGATTTTCCTTGTGGTTGTTCTATCTATTATTGAAAGTGGAATATAAAATTCTACAGCTATTATTGTTGAATTGTCTATTTCTTCCTTCAATTATGTGCATTTTTTGCTTGTTTTTCAGACCTGTTATTAGGTGCATATATTTATAATCGTTATTTCTTCTTCATAGATTGACCTTTTGTCATTATGTCCTTTTTTTGGTCTCTAGTAACAATTTTTGTCTGAAAGTCTGTATTGTCTAATATTAGTATAGTTACTCTAGCTCTCTTTTGGTTACTGTTTCATGGCATATCTTTTTCTGTCCTTTCACTTCGAGCCTACTTGCATCTTTGAATCAAAAATGACAACGTATATGGGCTTCCCTGGTGGCGCAGTGGTTGAGAGTCCGCCTGCCGATGCAGGGGACACGGGTTCGTGCCCCGGTCTGGGAGGATCCCACATGCCGCGGAGCGGCTGGGCCCGTGAGCCATGGCCGCTGGGCCTGCGCGTCCAGAGCCTGTGCTCCGCAATGGGAGAGGCCACAGCAGTGAGAGGCCCGCATACCGCAAAAAAAAAAAAAAAAAAAAAAAAAATGACAACGTATCATTGGATCACTTTTTTCCTTTTATATAGCTGTATGCCAATTTCAGCCTTTTGATAATTTAATCTACTTACATTTAATGTATTAAAGGATAAGTTAGGTCACTCCCTGTTGTGAGAACACCAGAATCACAACTAGCTGCTGAACAATCATCGACAGGAAGACACTGGAACTCACCAAAAAAGATACCCCACATCCAAAGACAAAGGAGAAGCCACAATGAGATGGTAGGAAGGGCGCAATCACGATAAAATCAAATCCCATAACTGCTGGGTGGGTGACTCACAAAGTGGAGAACACTTACACCACAGAAGTCCACCCACTGGAGTGAAGGTTCTGAGCCCCACGTCAGGCTTCCCAACCTGGGGGTCCGGCAACAGGAGGAGGAATTCCTAGAGAATCAGACTTTGAAGGCTAGCGGGATTTGATTGCAGGACTTCGACGGGACTGGGGGAAACAGAGACTCCACTCTTGGAGGGCACACACAGAGTAGTGTGTGCATCGGGACCCAGGGGAAGGAGCAGTGACCACATAGGAGACTGAACCAGACCTACCTGCTGGTGTTGGAGGGTCTCCTGCAGAGGTGGGGGGTGGCTGTGTCTCACTGTGAGGACAAGGACACGGGCAGCAGAAGTTTTGGGAAGTGCTCCTTGGCGTGAGTCCTCCCAGAGTCCACCATTAGCCCCACCAAAGAGCCCAGATAGGCTCCAGTGTTGGGTCGCCTCAGACCAAACATTCAACAGGGAGGGAACCCAGCCCCACCCATCAGCAGACAAGGGGATTAAAGTTTTACTGAGCTCTGCCCACCAGAGCAACACCCAGCTCTACCCACCACCAGTTCCTCCCATCAGGAAACTTCCACAAGCCTCTTAGATAGCCTCATCCACCAGAGGGCAGACAGCAAAAGCAAGAAGAACTACAATCCTGCAACCTGTGGAACAAAAACCACATTCACAGAAAGACAGACAAAATGAAAAGGCAGAGGGCTATGTACCAGATGAAGGAACAAGGTAAAACCCAATAAAAACAACTAAATGAAGTGGAGATAGGCAACCTTCCAGAAAAAGAATTCAGAATAATGATAGTGAAGATGATCCAGGGCCTCGGAAAAAGAATGGAGGCAAAGATTAAGAAGATGCAAGAAATGTTTAACAAAGGCCTAAAAGAATTAAAAAACAAACAAACAGAGATAAACAATACAATAACTGAAATGAAAAATACACTAGAAGGAATCAATAGCAGAATAACTGAGGCAGAAGAAGGGATAAGTGACTTGGAAGATAGAATGGTGGAATTCACTACTGCGTAACAGAATAAAGAAAAAAGAATGAAGAGAAATGAAGACAGCCTAAGAGACCTCTGCGACAACATTAAACACAACAACATTCACATTATAGGGGTCCCAGAAGAAGAGAGAGAGAAAGGACACGAGAAAATATTTGAAAAGATTATAGTCAAAAACTTCCCTAACATGGGAAAGGAAATAGCCACCCAACTCTAGGAAGCACAGAGAGTCTCATACAGGATAAACCCAAGGAGAAACACACCAAGATACATAGTAATCAAATTGGCAAAAATTAAAGACAAAGAAAAATTATTGAAAGCAGCAAGGGAAAAATGATGAATAACATACAAGGGAACTCCCATAAGGTTAACAGCTGATTCCTCAGCAGAAACTCTACAAGCCAGAAGGGAGTGGCACAGTATATTTAAAGTGATGAAAGGGAAGAACCTACAACCAAGATTACTCTACTGGGCAAGGATCTCATTCAGATATGATGGAGAAATCAAAAGCTTTACAGACAAGCAAAAGCTAATTGAATTCAGCACCACTAAACAATCTCTACAACAATGCTAAAGGAACTTCTCTAAGTGGGAAACACAAGAGAAGAAAAGGACCAACAAAAACAAACCTAAAACAATTAAGAACATGGTAATAGGAACATGCATATCAATAATTACCTTAAACATGAATGGATTAAATGCTCCCACCAAAAGATACAGGCTCGCTGAATGGATACGAAAACAAGGCCCATATATATGCTGTCTACAAGAGACCCACTTCAGACCTAGGGACACATACAGACTGAAAGTGAGGGGATGGAAAAAGATATTCCATGCAAATGGAAATGAAAAGAAAGCTGGTGTAGCAATACTCATATCAGATAAAATAGACTTTAAAATAAAGAACGTTACAAGAGACAAGGAAGGACACTACATAATGCTCAAGGGATCAATCCAAGAAGAAGATATAACAAGTATAAATATATATGTACCCAACATAGGAGCATCTCAATACATAAGGCAACTGCTAACAGCTATAAAAGAGGAAATCAACAGTAGCACAATAATAGTGGGGGACTTTAACACCTCACTTACACCAATGGACAGATCATCCAGACAGAAAATTAATAAGAAAACATAAGCTTTAAATGACACAATAGGCCAGATAGATTTAATTGATATTTGTAGGACATTCCATCCCAAAATAGCAGATTACACTTTCTTCTCAAGTGTACATGGAACATTCTCCAGAATAGATTACATCTTGGGTCACAAATCAAGCCTCAGTGAATTTAAGAAAATTGAAATCATATCAAGCATCTTTTCTGACCACAACGCTATGAGATTAGAAATCAATTACAGGGAAAAAAATATAAAAAACACAAACACATGGAGGCTAAACAATACGTTACTAAATAACCAAGAGATCACTGAAGAAATCGAAGAGGAAATCAGAAAATACCTAGAGACAAATGACAATGAAAACACGACAATCCAAAACCTATGGGATGCAGCAAAAGCAGTTCTAAGAGGGAAGTTTATAGCAATACAAGCCTACCTCAAGAAACAAGAAAAATCTCAAAGAAACAATCTAACCTTACACCTGAAGGAACTAGAGAAAGAAGAATAAACAAAACCCAAAGTTAGCAGAAGGAAAGAAATCATAAAGATCAGAGCAGAAATAAATGAAATAGAGACAAGGAAAACAATAGCAAAGATCAATAAAAGTAAAAGCTGGTTCTTTGAGAAGATAAACAAAATTGATAAACCTTTAGCCAGACTCATCAAGAAAAAGAGGGAGAGGACTCAAATCAATAAAATTAGAAATGAAAAAGGAGAAGTTACAACAGACACCGCAGAAATACAAAGCATCCTAAGAGACTACTACAAGCAACTCTATGCCAATAAAATGGACAACCTGGAAGAAATGGACAAATTCTTAGAAAGGTATAACCTTCCAAGACTGAACCAGGAAGAAATAGAAAATATAAACAGACCAATCACAAGTAATGAAATTGAAACTGTGATTAAAAATCTTCCAACAAACAAAAGTCCAAGACCAGATGGCTTCACAGGTGAATTCTATCAAACATTTAGAGAAGAGCTTACATCCATCCTTCTCAAACTCTTCCAAAAATTGCAGAGGCAGGAACACTCCCAAACTCATTCTATGAGGCCACCATCACCCTGATACCAAAAACAGACAAAGATACTACAAAAAAAGAAAATTACAGACCAATATCATTGATGAATATAGATGCAAAAATCCTCAACAAAATACCAGCAAACAGCATCCAACAACAGATTAAAAGGATCATACACCATGATCGACTCAATAGAGGCAGAAAAAGCTTTTGACAAAATTCAACACCCATTTATGATAAAAACTCACCAGAAAGTGAGCAAAGAGGGAACCTATCTTAACACAATAAAGGCCATATATGACAAACCCATAGCAAGCATCATTCTCAATGGTGAAAACCTGAAAGCATTTCCTCTAAGATCAGGAACAAGACAAGGATGTCCACTCTCACCACTATTATTCAACATAGTTTAGGAAGTCCTAGCAATGGCAATCAGAGAAGAAAAAGAAATAAAAGAAATACAAATTGGAAAAAAAGAAGTAAAACTGTCACTGTTTGCAGGTGACATGATACTATACATAGAGAATCCTAAAGATGCCACCAGAAAACTACTAGAGCCAATCAATGAATTTGGTAAAGTGGCAGGATACAAAATTAATGCACAGAAATCTCTTGCATTCCTTACACTAAGGATGAAAAATCTGAAAGAGAAATTAAGGAAACACTCCCATTTACCATTGCAACTAAAAGAATAAAATACCTAGGAATAAAACTACATAGGGAGACAAAAGACCTGTATGCTGGAAACTCAAAGACACTGATGAAAGAAATTAAAGATGATACAAACAGATGGAGAGATATACCATGTTCCTAGATTGGAAGAACCAATATTGTAAAAATGACTATACTACCCAAAGCAATCTACAGATTCAATGCAATCCCTATCAAATTACCAATGGCATTTTTTACAGAACTAGAACAAAAAAATCTTAAAATTTGTATGGAGACACAAAAACCCCAAAGAGCAAAAGCAGTCTTGAGGGAAAAAAACGGAGCTGGAGGAATCAGACTCCCTCACCTCAGACTATACTACAAACCTACAGTAATCAAGACAATATGGTTCTGGCAAAAAAACAGAAACATAGATCAATGGAACAGCATAGAAAGCCCAGAGATAAACCCATGCATCTATGGTCAACTAATCTATGACAAAGGAGGCAAGGATATACAATGGGGAAAAGACCGTCTCTCAATAAGTGGTGTTGGGAAAACTGGACAGCTACAGGTAAAAACGAAATTAGAACACTCCCTAACACCATACACAAAAATAAACTCAAAATGGATTAGAGACCTAAATGTAAGACTGGACACTATAAAACTCTTAGAGGAAAACATAGGAAGAAATCTCTTTGACATAAATCACAGCAAGATCTTTTTGGATCCACCTTCTAGAGTAACGGAAATAAAAAGAAAAATAAACAAATGGGACCTAATGAAACTTAAAATCTTTTGCAAAGCAAAGGAAACTACAAACAAGATGAAAAGACAACCCTCAGAATGGGAGAAAATATTTGCAAAAGAATCAGTGGACAAAGGATTAATCTCCAAAATATATAAACATCTCATGCAGCTCAATATTAAAAAAACAAACAACCCAATCCAAAAATGGGCAGAAGACCTAAATAGACGTTTCTCCAAAGAAGACATACAGATGGCCAAGAGACACATGAAAAGATGCTCAACATCACTAATTATTAGAGAAATGCAAATCAAAACTACAATGAGGTATCACCTCACACCATTTAGAATGGGCATCATCAGAAAATCTACAAACAACAAATGCTGGAGAGGGTGTGGAGAAAAGGGAACCCTCTTGCACTGTTGGTGGGAATGTAAATTGATACAGCCACTATGGAGAACAGTATGGAGGTTCCTTAAAAAACTAAAAATAGAATTACCATATGACCCAGCAATCCCACTACTGGGCATATACCCAGAGAAAATCATAATTCAAAAAGACACATGCACCCCAATGTTCACTGCAGCACTATTTACAATAGCCATGTCACGGAAGCAACCTAAAAGCCCATTGACAGACAAATGGATAAAGAAGATGTGGTACATACATACAATGGAATATTACTCAGCCATAAAAAGGAACGAAATTGGGTCATTTGTAGAGACGTGGATGAATCTAGAGACTGTCATATAGAGTGTAGTAAGTCAGAAAGCGGAAAACAAGTATCATATTAACACATATATGTGGAACCTAGAAAAATAGTACAGATGAACCAGTTTGCAGGGCAGAAATTGAGACACAGACGTAGAGAACAAATGTATGGACACCAAGGGGGGAAAGCGGCGGGGGTGGGGGTGGAGGGGTGTTGTGTGATGAATTGGGAGATTGGTATTGACATATATACACTAATATGTATAAAATGGATAACTAATAAGAACCTGTTGTATAAAAAAATAAATAAAATTCAAAAAAAAGAAAAAATTTAAAAATAAAGCTAAAAGGAAAAGAAAAAGCATGTTAGGATTTATGTCTGCCATTTTGCCATTTGCTTATTATACGTCTTTTTGTTCCTCAGTTCCTCCATTACTGCATTCCTTTTTGTTGTAGATATCACTAAATTTCCTTGTTTCTTTACTACATGTTTTTTTTCTTTATTGGAGTATAATTGCTTTACAATGTTGTGTTAAGTTTCTGCTGTATAACAAAGTGAATCAGCTGTACATATACATATATCCCCATATCCCCTCCCTCTTGCGTCTCCCTCCCACCCTCCCTATCCCACCCCTCTAAGTCATCACAAGGCACCGAGCTGATCTCCCTGTGCTATGCAGCTGCTTCCCACTAGCTATCTATTTTACATTTGGTAGTGTATATGTCAACGCTACTCTCTATGTCCCAGCATATATTTAAATTATGTCTTTAGTGGTTGCTCTGTGGATTACTATTAACACCTTAATTGGTAGCAATCTAACTTGGATTAATATAAATTGCAACAGTTCACAAAAACTTTGCTCTTACATAGCTCCACTCCCTCCTACGTTTATGCTGTATAATCTCAATTGACCTATCTTCAAGTTTGCTGATTCTTATTCCTGCTCAGATTTCCTTTAGTGCTTGTTTCCCTTCAGGTGTTATATTTTTCAACTCCAGTGTTCCTGTTTGGCTCCTTTTATAATTTTTATTTCTTTATTGGTATTCTCTATTTGATGAGATATTGTTCTCAAACTTTAGTTCTTCAGACAAAGTTTTCATTTACTTCTTTGAACTATTTTAAATAGCTGATTTAATGTGTCCTAACATTTTGTCAGAAACTGGGCATTTCAAGTAATATAATGTAGCAACTCTGGCAGTCAGAGTCTCTCCTCTTCCCAGTTCATTGTTGTTTCTTCTTCTTGTAATTGTTGATGGTTTAGTGACTCTTCTGTACTGATTCTGTAAAGTCTATATTCTTTTTTGTGTGCCGCCACCAAAGTCCTTACTCAGTTAGCTTAGTGGTCAACTAATAACTGGAGAGAGATTTCTTTAAGGCAAAAAATGTCCTTAAACCAATAAATCTCTCAGTCTTGCTGAGGAGCTCTGTGGTTATATTGGAGCATATCTTCAGATTTAGCCAGGCAGTTTGCAACAGTATCTTAGTCTTCACTTCCTGCTTGCGCAGAGTCTCAAGGTCAGTCAGAGGCGAGAGCTTAGGGCCTTCTCAGTTCTTTCCTTTTTTTTTTTTTTTTTTTGTCGTGGGGTGTGGCTTGCAGAATCTTAGTTCCTTGACCAGGGATTGAATCCAGGACCACAATAGTGAAAGTGCCAAATCCTAATCACTGGACCACCAGGGAATTCCCTTTTCTTTTCTTTTCTTTTTTTTCCTTACAGTCCTTCCTGAGCATGTGCACAGCCTGACTCATGCACATGGCCTCCTAGATTCCAGGAATATGTTGAAGCTTTCAAAGCCCCTATGGTCAATTCATTCTTCAGCTTTTCCTTTCTTTTTTCCGGTACGCAGCCCTCTCACTGTTGTGGCCTCTCCCATTGCGGAGCACAGGCTCCGGACGCGCAGGCTCATTGGCCATGGCTCACGGGCCCAGCCGCTCCGCAGCATGTGGGATCTTCCCGGACCGGGGTATGAACCCGTGTCCCCTGCATCGGCAGGCGGACTCTCAACCACTGCGCCACCAGTGAAGCCCCTTCAGCTTTTTCCCTTTTAAGCTTTTTGGTTAATCTGTTGTTTGCCCCAGCTGTGATCAAGGCTTGTTTCTTTTTTTTGTCTTTTTAGTATTTGAATTTTATTGGAGTATAGTTGATTTACAATGTTGTGTTAGTTTCAGGTGTACAGCAAAGTGATTCAATGATACATATACATATATTCATTCTTTTTTAGATTCTTTTCTCATATAGGTTATCACAGAATATTGAGTAGAGTTCCCTTTGCTATACAGTAGGTCCTTGTTGTTAAGGCTTGGTTTTAAGCTTTGTTGTGTGATTGAATGGCTTTTATTTATTTGTTTATTTATTTATGTATGTACGTATTTGGCTGCATCAAGTCTTAGCTGCGGCACACAGGATCTTCGTTGTGGCATGCGGGATCTTTTAGCTGTAGCATGCAGACTTCTTAGTTGCGGCATGCATGCAGGATCTAGTTCCCCAACCAAGGATCGAACCCAGGCCCCCTTGCATTGGGAGCGTGGAGTCTTACCCACTGGACCATCGGGGAAGTTCCTGAATGGCTTTTAGTCTGTGGCAATTTTTTCCCACTCCTGATGCAATACCCTTCTGAGTTCTCTACTTTTTGTCCCATGATATATTTGGGTTTTCCACTGTGGCTGGTGGGAATACAAACTATTCCAGTCCTTTTGTTAGCCCCAGGGACCATTCCTACTAATAATTTCAGGTGGTTCTTTTGATGCCCTTGGGTAGTTTCTTCACATGCATATGCTGGTAAGACTCATCTGAAAAACTCAGCAAGACCCTCTGCAAATCTCTGTATTCTCTCTGTGGTCATCTTTCCTCTCTGGTACTCTGCCCTGAGAATTCCAGCAGGCTGGCCCTCTAACCCTCAACTCCATTTCTTCAACTCAGTGGGACCACTAAGCTCCTTTAAGATTGCCTTCCCCTGCACTGTGACCTGAAAACTCCCCATGTAGTAAGATGGAGCAATCACAGGGCTCACCCGAGTTGTTTTCCATCTCTAAGGGATCATTACCATGGGCTAACTGATGTCCAGTGCTTGAAAACCACTGTTATATAGACTATGTCCTATTTTTTAGTTGTTTCAGATGGCAGGGTAAATTCAGTCTCTGGTACTTCATCTTGGCCAGAAGCTGAAGTCCTCTTGCCAGTATTACTGCAGTTGTCTTCCTGTTTCTACCTGTCCAGAGTCTATTATCAACAATGGAGTTAAAATGATCCTTTAAAAATGTAAGTTAGATCATATTACTTCTTTGCTCAAAACTGTCCAATGCTTCTCAATTTCTCTCAAAATAAAACAACGTCTCTGCAGTTATCTTAAGGCCCGTTTAATCTGGTCCTTAAACACCTTTCTTCTACTATTGCTCTCTGTGCTCCATCCATACTGACCTCATTGCTGTTCCTCAAACATTCCAGGCACACTTCCAGCTAAGAACATTTACTATTTACTATCTGTTTCCCCTACTGTACCATAAAGCAAGTGATGGCAAGGATTTAACCCAAACATCTAAAATAGTGTGTGGCACATAGTAGATCCCTTAGATATTTGTTGGATGAAACTCTGAGCCCAATCATAGAGCATTTAGGGTATTAGGAAAGTTACAAAACAGGCACTCAGCCACAGGAGACAAAAAAGAAATCCAATTATCAAAAATGGAGTATAATATCAGAGTCTTGCCAGTAACAAAGATCATTTGATGCGAAGTGTTATTGTTGGATGAGAGATATTTAATGTGTTTTACTGAAGAGCAGAATTTAACCTAGAGATTGGGCTGAGATGGGGATACAGTGACGCAAACTGTGGGAAGCAGGACCTGATATTAAGCTCAGCCTGAAATACCTCAAAAACATGACTTCAAAGGGCAAAAATGTCTAATAGCAGAACTTCAGGAGGAGCTTGGATGTGTACTTGGAAAATATTATTCCTACTAGAATTATCTGAAGACTTGTTATTTAAGACCACCATTCTTCTTTAAAAACCGATTTGTCAAGATTTTTAATGCTGATGAAGATGTGAAATGGGACCTTAGAAACTAACGGTAGACCTGTGTTGCAAACTTTTCAATTTTTAAAAAATAGTGGTAAATTGTACGTAACGTAAAATTTACCCTTCTAACCATTTTAAAGGGTACGGTTCAGTGGTATTAAGTGCATTCACGTTGCTGTAAAACCATCACCACCATCCATCTCCAGAACTGTTTCAATATAACCTTTTTTTTTTTTTTTTTTTTTTATTTCTTGGCTGCATCGCAGGGCTTGTGGGATCTTAGTTCCCTGACCAAGGATTGAACCCGGGCCCTCGGAAGTGAAAGCACTGAGTCCTAACCAGTGGACTGCCAGGAAACTCCCTCAATACCACCATTCTTAAATGAAAACAACAAAAAAAGTGCAACAAAAAGTTTTTCTAAACGTATTTATCCACCTATATAATTGTTGACTTAAAAAGAAACTTCTTCCTTCAATATCCTGAAGAGATTAGTTATACAGTATAAGTAAAAGCAGGAGAAAACATGAATAAAGCCCAGAGGACCTCCTAATTCTTTGTGTGACTCAACCACATCTTGTGTTCTGTCTTTGAAGCAGAAAGACTGACAGGTCTCTTTGTCTAAGAAGAAAAACATGTGTCCTAAACTCAATCCTCTTCCATAACGTCAGATCTCATCTTTCCTTCAAATATACCTTACTAGGAAGACTGCTTGGCGGTTCCTCCATTCTTCCATTCTGTGATATCTGCCAATACCAATTCTCCCGGCCTTGAGAAGGGTGGAGTTCTACGCGGTGGGCCACCTCATTTGAAGCTGGCAGCAGTTTGTGGGCTGAGGTCTCCATCTGCTCAAGATAGAGCAGCACATAGTACCCACAGCAGTTCTAAAACATGTTTTTTGCTTTCCAAGGTAGTAATTATCTTGGTGTTCCCATTTAGGCCAGAGAATTACAGAAGGTACACAATATTTATTGCCTGTCATCCTTTGAGTGGCCATAAATTGTCAAGTTCCAATTTCTCACAACTCACATCTCAGCTGCATGGAGAAACTCACTTCTTCCCTTATTTTCACACTCACCTCCTATAGATTCTCTCTTTCCATCCCTCCCCCCACCCCCAAATCTCCCTGTCCTCATCCCTCATCATTCTCATAAATTTGTCCCTGCTGCTTCCCTTTTCGGACCTGGTCTTTGTACACACACAGGACATTTTTGTTCCTGAATATTTTTGTGTCACCACTTTGGAAAGCTTATCCTCCCTTCCAGGTTTAACTACATCCTACGTACAATATAACTGACACATTTAATATAGCTTAGAGCCAGAAGGGACATCAGAATTAACCCAGTCTAATTCCTTCCCTTTCCAGATGAGGAAACTGAAGCTTCTCAAAAGTAAGTGATTTATCTAGGGTTACTCAATTAGTCAATGGCTGAGGCAGCACGGAATACTATTTCCTGTCTCTCAATCCACTGCTCTTTCCATTACACAATGCTACTGCCCTAAATCATTCAATGTACTAGACCCCTGTGCCTGTGAAGCTATAAGCTATGCCCAGTACATGTTATCCCACCATCAGAAAGGCAGCACAAATCTGCCACAGCACCTATATACTATAAATATTTATACATTAGATTAAAACATTATTTATATTGAAAATATATTACATGTAAATATATATTTATAGTAAGTATATATTTATTTTACATACATATTTTTACTATAAAGATACTTGTATTAGGTTTCTATTGCTGTATAACTCACTATCACAAATTTAGGGATTTAAAAGAACTCACATTTATTATCTCACAATTGTCACGGGTAGAGAGTCTGGGCACAGGTCTTCTCAGGGTGTCAGGAGGCCGCAATCTCATCTGAGTCTCAGGCTCCTCTTGCAAATTCTTGGTAGAATTCAGTTCCTTGTGACTCTTCCTCGCCCTCTCTTCTCCCCTCCACATGGCAGTTTGTTTCAAGGCCACCAGGGGTGTCTCTGCTGTTCCAAATCCAATTTCTCCTCTCTGTCCTCTAGAGCTTCTTTTAACCAGCCCAACTGATGGGGTTGAGCCCACCAAGGACAATCTCCCATTTGATTAATTTAAAGCCAACTGATTAGAGGTTTTAAGAGTTGCAAAATCCCTGTACCTTTGTCATATAACATAACCTAATCACAAGATGATAGTTCATCATACTCAGAGGTCCCATTTAAAGGGAGATAGAGCATGTATACCAGAGGATAGGAATCTTGGGGGTTTAATGGAAGATATATCATTCTTCTCACTTCCTGAGCATCCAGACCTATTGCAATTAATTTCCCTTTACCAGATCATCACAAAACAGACCAAAGTGCTTGAAATCCCCACTCTGAGAACAGAGACTAAGAGTTAACCTAAGGGTACCTTTTTTTTTAACATTTTGGCTTTGTTACTATGTAACCATTGGAAGGCCACTTAAATCCTCTAAAGCTATGTCTTAATCTTTCAAATACTGTCTCCAGTAAAACAAGGTAATAGTCTCTATATTAATACTCCCCACTTTCATTCCATTCATTGTCTCTTCTATCTTTTTAGGGAAGAACACTGCCCTACCCTCCCTCTTATTCTTGTGGGAAAGTCGCTCTATCATGTATTAGGAGGGGCTGCTCTAGCTCGCCAAAACGTATTAGCCATCCTAATGGATTTGAAGTGGTATCTCAGTGTAGTTTTGTTTTGCACTTCCCTCATGATTAGTGATGTTAGTTAGCATCTTTCCATGTGTTTACTGGCCACTTCATGTTCTTCGGAGAATGTCTTTTCAAGTCCTTTGCCCATTTTTAAATTATTTTTCTGTTGTTGCAATTTAGAAATTCTCAATTCTAGATATTAATTCCTTATCAGACATGTTTGTAAATATTTCCCCCCATTCTATGGATTACTGTTTTACTGTTGATATTATGCAAATTTGTTTTTAATTGTTCACAAGTATTTTTTCTTCTCTCCATCTACCAGCTGAATTACAGGCTAGTGGAAGACAGATTATCGTTTATAGTTCTTTCATTATCCTTCAGTGCAAAGGGGAGAAATTCTAGGTGAGCTATTTATTTAACATCAATTATGTTCCAAATGCTATTAGGTTTACTTTTAAATCAAATTAAAACCTATCATTGATCATTTTTGCCATAGAAAAATTGGTGCAAAGAGAACTTAACTTCCACACAATCACAGAACTAGCATGTGGCAAAGCTGAAATTTAGACTCAGTTCAAACTTGACTTTGACAATACTTGTCAAGTGATTAGGCTAGGGTTATTAGACTATTGGACAAATCATAGCCTTGACTGGTCTCATTAGTTTACTTCATTGCAAATTCCTTGAACTGGGCAATCTGTATAGATCTACTCCAAGTATAATATATTCATGTTATCCAAAGTCAGGTCTGGTCCAATGTATACTAGACCCAGTATATTTCAGGCTCTTTGGCAGAGATGCCCTACATAAAGTGGTCTGGAATTATGTTAATTCATCTTACACATAAATTGAACTTATAAAATGTTTATTACATATGTTAGCAAATATATTAAATGTTTCTAATGTTGGCATGTGTTTTCACTCAAATGGGTTTTCCTGGAGATGGAGTGGAATATATACTGAAATAAAGTCATAAAACTATTTTCAAAATACTGAATTGGTTGGCAGCCTTTTTTTCTGCTTTTATTATGATACCCTAATTATGCCAAATATGGATTTTGAAAATATTCCGAGTGGGTGTTTAAATACTCAATTGATTTTATTGAACTGGTACAAATGACTTCACTATTCTTGTTGGCACTTTATAGTCCCTGGATGTTAATTAGACTTGGCAATTCTTTAATCCTACCACATCCCTATTATGGGCCAGCTGTCCTCCATTAGATCTAGTGTCACTCAGGCCAATCCAAGACTCTGCCTGGTTTCTGGAACCAAGCCATTACTTTTTAAAAATCAACTCACGTCTTTTCTTCCCATCCTTTGGTAATTAAGCACATGACCAAATCGTGGGATGCACTTTGAATATAACCATGGAAAACTTCGCTGTAGTTTTCCCAGGTACGATTTTTTACCATTAGTATACATATATTTCCCCCCCAAAGATTAGGTGTTCTAGCAACACTCAATTTGTGTTCAAATTGTTTTCAGTGTTATCCTAAGAAAAATCTGTCAAAGTTTATTTTCATGTTCTCAGTCTCCTTTCCTGTATTAGAACTCTCTGGTTGCATGTAACAATTTAAACAAAGAGCAAAAATCTATTGGAAGAATACTGGGATATTTCAGGTAACTAAGCCAAGGAATTAAATTATGGTAGGAGCAAATAATAGCATTTTATGTAGCTGTTTAAAAAAACTGAGGTAGTAGTTTACTACTTGTATCTTGTATGGCAAGATATTCAATATAATATATAATATTATACAATATAATATATTGTAAAGTTATGGAACACGGTTATATCATAATTCTATTGGGCTAAGAAAAAGAGACATGCTTATAAAATAAATTCAGAAATTCTGGGAGGATATGCAAGAAAATATTAACAGTGATTCCCTCTAGAGAATAAAGTCAGGAGGAGTGGGAGAGGTTTAAGTAGATTTTCCTCTTCAGTTTATTCTCTTCTTGAGAACTATTTATCTACCAAGAGCACTGTGGCAGTCATACGTTTGCCAATCAGACCTCTCTTATAACTCGCTGTGAAAGATGTTGTTGGCTTGCCAGCCTCCAGCTGACATTCTTTTGAATCCACCTCCGTATCCTGCTCCAAGGCCACTCTCTTCCTGGTTTACTCCTAGCCAATGACTGCACACAGCAGGGATACTAGGGCTCAGGGACATAATATACAACCACTGGTATGCTAAGTGAATTTCCCCCACTACCTCCATCAGGAAAGAAGACTAGAAATAGTTTGCATCCACATGGAATGGATAATATTCATTTAGTTTTGCTCCAAGCATATGATATAATCTAAATTAGAGGCCATCTGGACATTCCACAGAACATCACATAAATGCATTACATCAATGACATCATGCTTATCGGACAAATGAGCAAAAGGAAGCTTAGCATACCAGAGGCCTTGCTGAGATACGTGTTCCAGAGGGTGGGAAATAAACTCTACAGAGATTTGGAGATCTGCCATTCCTATAAAGTTTTTAGATGACCTGTACCAAGAGGCATCTGGAACATCCCCTACAAAGTAAAACACAACTTGTTACATTTACATCACCTGCTACATGGAAACACACACAATGCCCGGTGGATCTCTCTAGATTATGGAGGCAACACATTTTGCCTAGAAACACTATCCCAGCCTATATACTGGATGGTATGAAAAGCAACTTAGTTTGAGTAGGGTCTGGAGCAAGAAAGGGCTTTGTAGAAGATTCAGGCTGTGATGCAAGAAGCCCTGCCAAGTTGGGCCATATAATCTGGTGGACCTTATGGTATTCTAGGTACCATTGGTAGAAAATGATGCAATGCAGCCGTTTTTGTCAGAGGCTCATGGAACTGTGGAGGAGCTGTTCCCCAAACGTATGTGCGAAGAGATCTGTGCAGCATATATTAGAGGTGGCATGTGGTTGCCACAGGTGTGCCACTCAGATCTCTTCAAGAAAACCTGATGTGAAAAAAATAAAGCCGGAGGCACACTTCCTGATTTCTAACCATGTCACAAAAGTTTAGTAAACAACCGTATGGTGTTGGCATAAGAACAGACACATAATAAACCAATGGAACAGAATAGAGAGCCTAGAAATAAATCCGTACATATACAGTCAATTAATTTACAATGCAGGATACAAGAACAGACAATGAGAAAAGGACAGTCTCTTCAATAAATGGTGTTGGGAAAACTAGACAGCCACATGCAAAAAGACTGAAACTGAACCCCTACCTTAAACTATACACATATACCATATAGAAATATTAACTCAAAATGGATTAAAGACTTAAGAGTTGAAAACATAAAACTCCTAGAAGAGTTTTCTAGGCGTTAACTAATAGGTAGTAAGCTCCTTGCCATTGGTCTTGGCAATAATTTTTCGGATTAGACACCAAAAGCAAAAATAAACAAGTGGGACTACATCCAACTAAAAACGTTCTGCACAGCAAAGGAAGCCATCAACAAAATGAAAAGGCAACATACTGAACAGAGTATGTGCAAATCAAATATCTGACAAGGGGCTAATATTGAAAAAATATAAATACAACTCAATAGCAAAAACAACATAAATGATCAGAGGAATTGATTAGACATTCTTCCAAAGACATACAAGCGGCCAACAGATACGTGAAAAGGTGTTCAACACATCACTAATCATCAGGCAAATGCAAATCAAAACTCCAGTGAAGGTCATCTCACACTTGTTAGAATGGCTACCTTCTAAAAAAAAAAAAGGTAGATGAATGCTAGTGAGGATGTGGAGAAAAGGGAAGCTTTGTGCCTGCTGGTGGGAATGTAAACTGGTGCAACCACTATGGAAAATGGTATGGAGTTTCCTCAGAAAGTTAAAAAATAGAACTGCCATATGATCCAGCAATTCCACTTCTGGGCATACACCTGAAGGAAACAAAATGACTATCTCAAAGAAAAAAAAAAAAAAACACCTCATAGGAAGAGATCAGATTTGTGGTTGCCAGAGACTGGGGGTTGGGGGATGGGGGGAAATGGGTGAAAGTGGTCAAAAGGTATAAACCTCCAGTTGTAAGGTGAAAAAGTCCTGGGGACGTAACGTACAACATGGTGACTATACTTAACAATACTGTATTGTATATTTGAAATTTACTAATAGTAGATGTTAAAAGTTCTTATTACAAGAAAAAAAATTGTAACTATGTGAGATGATGGATGTTAAACTTGTGGTAAATATCTTGCAATACTTACACACATCAAATCATTGTTATACACTTTAATACAATGTGATTTGCCAATTATATCTCAATTAAGCTGGGAAAAAAGAAAACCTGAAGCAAACAGCCTCCAGCTCTAACAATAAACCTTTAAAATTACAACGATCATTAAACAAGAGGGAGAGATTATCCAAAACCATCCATATCTCTTTCTACACAACGTTCAGTAACATAGATTTCAATGGCTTAATCCATACTGTCTCTCAAATTTATACCATGTACCATTTTAGAGATCATGGAATAGCTGAGTACTCAGGCAACCTCTAGAAGCCTGCTTCACGAAACCCTCACCTTTAAAGGATTCTTCCTGGAGCTGAGTACAGAACTAAAAAAGTAAACAACCCACTAAGCCCATCTGTTTGTAGTACTGAAGTCCTTATTTACTGAGCTTTCAAGTCTGAAAAACTTTGAAGGATTCGGTGTCTGAATATTTTTAGAAACGTACACCCTTCTGTCCTGATATTTCTACTTATGCTAACTTTAACGAGAATATCAACTTTCCCACCTTCCATAACGACCAAAGCACCATTCTTGGGTCATTACAAGGAATTTCAATACATCTGTTTTCCTATCACAGCAAATAACCTCAAACTCTGCTAACAAAGCCTCAATTTAGAGAAGTAAAATTCATGGATCATTGCCTAAGGTATATTCAATCCACCCACCCATTCCTCTAGAGTAAGGATCAGCCAGTTTTGTACAAACTGAGCTAAGAATGGTTTTTACATTTTTAAAGCGTTATTTTTTTTTAAGCAGGAGACTGTCTGTGGACGGCAAAGCCTAAAATGCTCTGAATTTGTCCTTTAAGAGAGTAACATCCCTGTTCCAAAGAGCAGTGTTTCTTAAAGGCACCATCACTGACAAGATTTAGGGCAGTGATTCTCAAACATTACTATGAGTAAGTCACTTGAGCAGTTTGTCCAAAAGCAGACTCCTGGCAACCCAAAAATTCAGGTTTAGGACCCTGGAACCTAACAAATAATCCATGGGATCATGATACAGGGGGTTGTAAGAACACTTCGAGAAAATTTAATCATGGGATCAGCTCAGACCGTCAGAAAGACTTCTTACTGGACTGACATCTTACTGGACTCAATTTTAGTGTCGTATTGATTTGCACCGTGGGACGTCTCATGATCAGGAGACACTGCTTTTCCTGTGCAATATATCCGCTTCCATGTCAAGGTTGCCATGCACTTTCTCATGTTAGTCAACTCTTTGTCACTTCTATCAGAGCCAAGGTACAGGAGCTGACAGCATGCACATGCAGTTTAACCCTGCTTGTCACCTTCTTTTTCCCTCTAGTTTGGCTTCATCCCCATCTTCTGTTTGTTGTAATGCATTTATACTAAGTCTCCTCAAATCGTTTTTGGGAAAACAAGTCATACTATCCTAAACTATTCCTTATGGTACATGGTATGCATTTTCCTTACTTAATTCTCTCGGTTTAGGAGCAAGAAAAGAATATTTATGTGATGAGCTGACGGGGGGGGGAAAACCTGGAAAAAAATGAGATAAAAGGTTTTTTAAAGAAATATAAAATTCCTCAGCCAATGAAATGTGGGAAGGAGGAATAATCCGTCTATATTAGGAGAAATCTCACACTCACACACACACACACACACTCACACACGCACACACACAAATGATCCAACCAAAAGAGTTTAAAAGGAAGTTAAATAAGAAAACTGAAAGGAAATCATGGACTTCCCTGGTGGTGCAGTGGTTAAGAATCCACCTGCCAATGCAGGGGACCTGGGTTTGATCCCTGGTCCGGGAAGATCCCACATGCCTCAGAGCAACTAAGCCTGTGCACCACAACTACTACTGAGCCTGCTCTCTAGAGCCCGCGAGCCACAAACACTGAGCCTGACTGCCACAACTACTGAAGCCTGTGCACCTAGAGGCTGTGCTCCACAAGAAGAAGTCAACACAATGAGAAGCCTGCGCACCGCAATGAAGAGTAGCCCCCACTCACCACAACTAGAGAAAGCCCGCATGCAACAAAGAACCAATATACCAAAAATAAATGAACAAATTAATTTTTTTTAAAAAGAAAATCAAGAAAGAAAACCTTACAGACTTCCATTCTGAGATGAAAAAAGATTTGGTAGTTCTTGAATAAGATTTCAATAACCAAAGTTTACAGAATTAAAAGACAGTATTTATTAAATGCTCAACTATGTGCTAAGGATTATACATGTATTATAGCTTAGCTAATACTTACACATTAGACTAGCAAAGTAGGTACGATTCTTTCCATTTTTTTTACAAACACTCCTTTATGGCTTGCAGAAGGTGACTTGTCCAAAGACCATTTAAACAGTAAGTAATGAAATCAGAATTTGTTATCAGTATCTGCTTACAAAGCCCATTCTGTCAAAGCTTACAAAGGCTATTTTGTCAAAAGTACTAGGGCTGCCTCTGTATACACACGTATATTATTAGATCCCCTACAGTTCAAATAAAGTAGGTCAGACATGGTCTCCAGTCACAAGATTAAAATGTAGTGAGCAATGGTATGACAAGTGTGTGCTAGAGCCTTGTCAGAGTGAAACAGAAAAAAGGCCGCATTTCTTCAGAGATAAAAACATAGCAATAATTATTCAGCATGGACAGATAAACTGAGATGAAAGGGACAGGAGAAAATCCACATAATACACATTTTAGTGCCTATCTTTGTGCCAAAAGGAGTAATCATATCAGAATATTTTATAGAGAGATCAGTCTGTCAAGAACCAAGGAGTTTAATCTTGCAAAAAGTGAAGAAAAAAAAGAGAATGACACAGGTGGAGCTAGACATCAAGTCTAGATATGCAGACTGAAGTGAACCCATACAAAATGGAGTGAGCAGAAATAACTGACAAAAGAACAAACCATACTCCATGCCATTTCATTTCCAGTTCCGGTGTTTTTATTTTAGAAAGCACATTGAATTAAACAGGTTAGAGCTATTGCTTCCTTGTTCTGTGTACTTCTATCCTCCATTTGAAAAAACAGTCTTCATCCATTCTGCGAGATCAAAAGAACCTAGGGGGGAAACACACAGAGCTCACTTAAATCACAGTTTTAAACAGTCTTTATAATTAGGATGAGAAAAAAGAAAAGGAAAATAAGAAAATTAACTAATGTGACAATAAAAAAATACAAATTGTCTAGATTGCTAAAAAGAATCATAACCCTTTTTGTAATTACCACATTTCATCTTGGTGATCTCAGCTGACAAAGGTATACTAAGGTATATCATCATTCATTAAAAATTAAAAGCTTAAACCTGTAACAGGTTTAAAAGAGCAAGCTTACTTCCCAGATTTACTTGAGTCTTCTTCAGGAGAAACTATTCTTATTTCCTGAAATTTCTTCTCTCTAGAATCAATAATTCAATTTATAGGTCCACTATTTTATCTACTTTTTCAAGATGCTGCCAACACAAAAGCCAAAACTTTGGTCTTTATCACTGGAGTTTTGTGAGACTTATTTCAGTTAGACATCCAAGTAAGCATATTTTCCTAGTGATTGATTTAAACTGTACTATAGAGATAATTTATATTTTACAAAAATCAACCCAATTTTAGACACTGAATTTCACATTAAAAAATACAATCATATAAAAGATGTGTCAGCAATTACTCCTTGACAACCCTATAATATAGACAATTGTGTTTTATTTTAGCACCAAGAGGAAAAAATTGAGGTAAGAACATTTTTTCTAAAACATCACAGAAAGTTATTGTAGCAAAATTCCTGAACAAACAAAATTAAACTTAAATGCTCTTACTCTAGTGCTCAAGACTACATTTTCAATAAATTATATAATGAGCAATAAATTTTGGTTCAGATTAAGATTCAAGCTTCTTTCAGTTCTAAAGCACTGACATCTCCATATAATAACCAAAATTTGTGACAAAACTCTTTTTAAGTTTAGAAATTCTAACCATATTAACTGAGGCATGTATTTTCTTGTGTTCCATACTAATATATGTAAAACTGTATTTAGCATTAAACAATTTTTAAATAGAAGGTGACTTCTTTTTATACTATTTAAAAAACAAAAGAATTCACCATGTATTTAAACAATAATATCAGTTACTCTAGCTTCATGTTACTATAAATCCTTTATTCCAAGTATACACAGTAAGGCCATTTAACTATCTACTTCCCGTTGCTAACCTAAAAATCTGTCAGAAAAAAAAAAATCAGAGTATAATGTTTTATCTTTGTTGAAGATTGATTCATTATCCAGAACAGAAATAAAGGTAGGCCAGAGGAGAGGTAGAGGAGTAGTGGTATAATAGATCTAAGAGATCCACTTCTCTTCTCTCTTGACCAGAAATTGCAAAGAATCTCTTTGCATCTTCTCTTAACAAGGGACACTTTTTTATTCTCAAACCCTGTAAATGATGTACTCATTAATTCTACATACAAACCACCTAAAATGGCTGCCCACAGCTTGCCTTAGTATCCTAACCACAAGCCCAAACAGTGACAACTTTCTTTCTAACTCACAGCGGTCTCATTGAAGAGCCCTTCACTTATTCAGGACTACAGCAGATTTTGAAGAATGCACGCCACATAATGCAAAGAGCACCGTATTGGCAGTTAGGACACTTCAGATGTAGTCCTGGCTCTGTAATCCTGGTTAAGTTATTAACTTCTCTGAACGTTAGTTTCTTTACCAGTAAATCCAAGATTACAGTATATGACCTCTAAGCTTTCCACTTAAAAATTCTAAACTTCTATGGTAGGCCTCTGTAGGCCAGTAGTTTAATCTGTTACTACAGATACTATAGTAAAACAAGTAGTTGAGTGAATAAACGGGTCTGCAACTTATTAAAAGAATGGAAAATTACAGTCTTTAAATCTAGGGACTTCAAAATATCACTTCATTTATTTTATTCAGCCTCATCAAATTCTAAAATGTAGAAAATCACAATACTGGTACTGATGCACATGTCTGAAGGCAGCTGTTGATGGAAAGGAAATAGACCTATTTACCAGAGAGAACACAAATGAAAATGGGGACACACACACACACACACACACAGAGAGAAATAGGTAGGCAGAGACAAAAAATGACAACACTGGAAAAATAAAATCCCAAGGGACTGAATGACTAAAGAGAGAGATACCAAACCAGGAAAGCAGAAGCACAACTGAAGAAAGAGTAAGAGAAGAAGGGCAGAGACAGATAAGCAAGACAGAAAGGTGAATATGCAGAACGGAACTGATGGGCAGGTACAGTGACAAGGAAATGGGACCAGAAAGGAACGAGATAGCCAGAAGACAAGGTCATTTTTACCACAAAATATTGTCAAGTTACATACTTCTGTAGTTATCCCCCCAGTGCTCACACTAAAAAGGGGACACTTTCATTTTTACAAAATGATTAACAATGCATATTTCATTTATCTTGCAGATTTTTTAAAAAATCACATTTACTGTGAGATAGCATAATTTTTGCCATCATTAAGGTCTACATATTGGATATGATAATAACTCGATGGGGGGGGAATCCTTTCACAATGTATATCAAATCATCATCTTACAATTTTACCTGTCAGTTATACCTCAATAAAGCTGGGGGGAAAAAAAGGTTTCACATGTATCCATATACTGGAAATCCCTAATTTTACATATTGCTAATTTTCTTCCAAATTAAAGAATGATAGTACCCCAGTTAGGACAAATTCACCCTATGTCAAGAATTTACAGGCATTCATGATTACACACCACAGTGACTTATGGGACGCTGGTATATTGAAAACACATTCTTGAAATTAACTTACCATTTAAGAGTCAAGATCAGGGATCGTAGTCCTGTTTCCATTTTTGCCCCCTTTGCTTGTCGTGGTATGTCATGCTCTATCTCTTCTCCTATGCAGAGTTTGTCAGTAGCCATCAATCTGAAGAATTCTTTCTTCTGCTGCCACCTACCAGTTTATTTCTCTGCTGCAGCAGAAGAGTATATAGAAAAAGTTCTTGCTTACTATCCATATTAAACAGAAAAATTCCTTAACATTTCATATTTTCACACCTGTATGAAGTTCCTGTTTCCCCGAAACCTCCCCTCCAAGTTAAAACAACAAATATCCCAATCACAGAAGATCAAAACACGTATGATCAATGTTCATGCTAAGCTGGAGGAGGGGGGAGCTAGAAAGATTTAGAAACTCAGCAGTTGCCATCTCAAGGAGCCATTCCTTTTCTGTTACTTTCCTTCTTCACCTGTCCCTACAAATAATAAATGCATAACTTAAAATTTTAACTAGGTAGTCAACTCCTCCAAATTTTAAGTTCAGAGACTACCAAAAGACTTGTGGAAGATGCAGCAATAAAGGAGTTTTAAAAGTAATTCTAGAAACTAAGGGTGTTAGGCGCTTTACCTGCTTGAGTTTTCATGTTCTGGACTGCTTATTGCCCAATGGCTCTGAATACATTAAAACACGAACACATACGCCACCTACATTTAAAATAGGGTAGCATTTGTATGCCCATATAAGCGATGGGTATATTTTTTGCAAAAGAGTAGTAATTTCATTAGGTCCTCTTAAAAGGACTGACCACAAATGCACATTTCCTCAAACTGTATACATACATAAAAGAATTAGGGCAAAAAAGGGAGAGTGACAAAGGTAATAGTGGTTATAGAACTGGAAATTAATACCACATAAATGTTTTGTTTTTTAATATCCTGAGATTCATTTCTATTCCCAGTCTCTTTATTATTAAGGTCTAGCTTTCAAATTTATTCTTTGCTACTAAAGAACAATATGCAAGAATGGGCTAGTGATAATGATGAACTAGTAATAATGGCTTTTGTTCCACCCTCCCACTACCTTTACCCCAAAATAAAAACTTATTTTGTGAACTTAAAAAATAAAACAAACACTGACATAAGCACCAAAGGCTAGTCAACAGTGGCACTGCCGTGACATTGTTTCTACTTTCTCATTCCTTCCCCCATCTCAAGCCCCACCCTTTGACCTCTGTATATGGGATGAGCCTGAGCAGGAGAGTTGGTGATGTCAGGACTGCGCCGTTCCCACGGATGCTCCTAGAGGCCTGCTGTGCTTCTGGGAACTGGGGCACAGGGATGGCTGTCTGACTGAAACCTAAAACAACAACAATTCACCCCACCCCTCATGTTCCCAAACCCCACAGTAGCAGCCAGGTATATATGCTATATAAGGACCATCTAATATAGTTTGAATATGGTGAAATCTGAAAGCAAGATCATTTTTAACATGGCAGTGATCTTGGGGGGCGGGGGGGGCAGCGGAATGGAGGTTCACAAATCCTCCACATCCCATGCAATCACAGAGTGCACACATGCTAATGCTAGCCATTCTCATCAACAAGAGAACAAGATCCTTCCATACGTCATAAATTACTGCAGGAGTGCAGCCAGGATTCCTTTGTTGGTAAATTTCAGTTCAAGACATAAATATTTTTATCTTAAGCACCTTAAGATGCTTAGGGGAATGACTGTCCCTACCTCATATGAGAGAACTGAAGCACAAAACAAGTTTATGACTTATTTTATGCCTTCAGCTGTAGAAACAGCATTACAAGCCAGGATTTCCTATTCCCTAACTAGTGAGTTACTAGACTTACAGCCTCCTTGGATAGGACATCCAAATAGAAATATATCTTGAAAAGGTCCTGACTACTGACACTGAAATTCTACCTATCAGAAAGAGGATTATCTCCCATAATGATAATAACTCATATTAGAGCTAAAACTTTGGGAAGGACAGGAAAAAGGAGGAAAAGGGTAGGGGGACTGGGGTAGACAGGAAGGGACAGTAATATTAACAGGAAGGCTATTAAAATGGATAAGTTATATTCCTGTTCCTGTGATTAACTTTGTTTTATGGGCTTGATTAATCTGCTTCAAGATCTTGTGCTTCAGAAATGCCCTCCAATCTGTTCAAACCTATAACTTTTGAATATTTAAACCATTATTTAATGATAATCTTGAATGGCTGACATCTATCTCTTTGTTAGAATTAGGGTATCAGAAATGCTAAAATCATTAATTCTGAAATCACGCTGCTCCTGAAATAACTGAAATGCTATTACCTTTTGTCTCATTATCTTTCACTTTTATAATGAAGTCACAGAAAGAGAGGCACTAAGGTCAACTGAAGGCTATGTTGAGTTTTTACCATATATATAACCTAGAACCTAATTTTACCTTTCAAAACTCTAGTTTTCCATACCTGTCAACTCCTAATTGATGTCTTTATACTGTGAGCTCACTGTGTATTCGGAACACCAACCCCTGAAAAAGCTTAAGCCAGAGTAGCACAATGGAAGAAACATACAAACCCAAAACAAAAACAAAGCTAAAAAAGTCACACTCTGAAATAATTATAGACATATATGCAAGGAATGGAGATATCTAAATGGCTAAAACAAATCCCCAAAGAAAGTCCTGGGTTCATCCCAACCAATTCAAACTTTACCCCCAGAACTTTTTCTATAACCAAATTATTTGCTAGATATGTTTATATTGTTTTTTTGAAATCCAAGTTATATTACAAACCCATTGGTGCCTTCAAAGTACATAAAAGAAAGGAAATTTTAAAAAGAAAGTAAAGTTAGCCTTGTGATGAAAAAAAGGAGAAAGAATCAAATTACCTGCCAGCAGGCTGGGGCTGTGCCTGAATCCAAACCGCTGCATTTACCATTCATTCTACAGCTGCATTATTGGGGGAAGGGGAGTTTAGAAGGGCACTGACCCCGAAAGTTCTCAATACTTCTCACTCATCATCAGGAAGGGGGAAGAAGGAAAGTTTTTTCTCTGGGTATTTTTTTGTTTGTTTGTTTTTGTTTTTTTGTCTCCTGAAAAGGCTGACAAAGAACAGTAATAGTGCAAGCAGTTAGAATATTTCTTTAAAAACAATTTTAAAAATGCAAAACATTAAGGAATTTAAAACACCACATTTTCGTTAATATAGAAAGAATTTTCACTAGAGTTAGGCAGCCACCCCAAAACAGCATGGCAAAAAGGCACTGGTATAAAGGAAATAAAATACCACACAAAAATCCAAAACAAAACTAAAAACATTTCAAATTAAACCTGGAAGACTAGAAGATTCCAACAGCAGATTTCTGTCCACTACTGAAACATTCCAAAATCCAAGCTTCAAAGGCGCCTAAATGTATCTTAAATGAAATTTTGTTTTGTTTTGTTTAAGAAAAAAAAAAGAAAGAAAGCAGTGAACCTGGTTATAAATCCTGCAATATATTACATTTAAAAATATCCTAGTACGACAAAAACAAATTATAAAAGAAATTAAACAAACAAACAAACAAATAAAAACAGTAGCAGCAGAGGTTACCTGTCTGAGCACCTACATTTTCTTAGGAGGGGATCGTGTCTCACCAGCCATATAGCCCATAAACCTTCTCAAAAAGAGTGAGCCAGGAGAAAAATGTAACACAAGATTTGATTTCACAGTGTCTCTAAGCGCCCCAGACCCCAAACTGGGGACTCACTGAATGAAGAGAATTTCTTTTTCCTTTGTTTTCTTCTTGAGAAAAAGAAGAGATGATCTTGAAAGTCAATTACTTCTTTCAACGCCTTTGATACCTTTTCAAAAGTCTGATAAAGCGCTTGATGAAAGCAAGTCTCTTGATGGATTTTTCTAATGTTCCAGGGTATTTTCTTATTTGATAGCATATACAGAAATATTTCAAAGTTCAGTGGAGTTAAAGCCAACAGAAATGACCAATGAAAAGAAAATAACTATTAAAAATTTTAAATGGAATAGTTCATATTTGTGTGTTTATGTATACACATAGTCCACTTTTCATCATGGGTGACATAAAAACAGTATCAGAAAGAATTACTTTTAAATACAATTCAGAATTACAATTTTAACAATGTATAATAGTTTTACAATAATTCAGATTTTTGCATGATAAAATAACAACTATACATATTTGATAAATACACATTTTTACCTCTCATAGTAGCAATAAAGATTTTAAGGAAGTTACTCAACAATATGAAAATATATTTAACTTTCACTTAAATATCTGGGCTGTTTTATTTGGGTTCTTCCAGTATGGTTTGCTCATATTCTTTACCTTACTTTTTGAAGGAATTCAAGAGGATATTCATGTTTTTAAACTCTAAGATGTCCATTCCTGTCCATTCAGTGTACGATCCAGAAATAGGTTGGTAAGGCTATGTTTTAACATAGTGTGAATGCACAAAAGATGGGCAGTGAGTAAAACTAACAGTGAAATCATCTCAGATATTTCTTCTAATGTACTTGGTTAATTTGATAATTTTTTTAAAAGGCTATCTGCATTTTTCCTGGTGCCTTATCCCACCCAACAGAAACCTTGAGTTTTCATCAAATAGACAGGGTGTTCTATTTGTTTTAGAATTCACTAATCTATATACATGTGATATGTAACTATTCAAAATATGTGTATCATAATCTATGTGGCAACCAGATCATCTCTACACACATATGAATGATGATTTAATTAAGCGATTCCTTCTCCCTTGTTTATTTCTCTATCCCGAATAGTGTGCATCTTCCAAAGTGTGGTCATTTAGTAAAAGAAGTACCATGTGAGCCAGAGGTACTTATATATTCCACAATATGTCGCACAATAACCCTGTACAAGTCAAATTCTTTTAGATGAGATGAGAATATCCTAAAATAAATTAGGAAGTCTTCTTATGTATCTTTTTCTAAGGTGAAATGAGACACTGCACAGATCAGAGGTACTATTCTATTTGTCAACAACCAACCTTTCACTCCATTTTAATATTATTTAATTCTATGGAAAAAACAAGTTTTATTACATTCCTTTTTTAAAATGGGGGAAAAACTGTACAAGTAAGCATGATCAAACCTCTGTTAGAGCTGGTTAATACTGATCTTATTGCCTCGAAGTCTCTCTAGTAGTGTCCAGGAAATTATGTTTAATGTCCATCTGAAGGAAAAAAGCACCGGAGAAGCAAGAAAGGACTCGAGTAAAAAGCTTCAGAGGATTGTAGGGAGATGGAACTTGCCGCTTAAAAAAATTACGTTGAGCTCGGGTGCATCTCCATTTCTTAACACACCTTCCAAACCATTCACTGGGATAGTTTTACCCCATGTTTAAAGGCTCATATTATATGCAGTTTGGGGGCTTTTATAAATTCAGAAATAAAGTAATATAAAGAGTAGAATATTGAAGGCTTCAGAGTAGGGCTATAAGAGACTCAATACTGCTAAATAAGTCCCCAAACAAAAACGGTCAGTCCACCCCAACCCAAAACCTATGTGTAATAGGAGAAAATGCACAGCAAGAAGCAGAGGAAAAGCATGTAGCCTGGAATAAATCATACACTGAACAGTCTAGAACCAAAGAAAAAAAGCAAACAACATACATATACACAAAAGCCTAAGCAGCAGCTATTCTCCTCATGTCTTTAGGTGAGTACCTCTACCAGTAGATTATAGTTATGAAAACAACTCAGTTGTTTTTTTTTTTAAAGTAAAAAACTGTTTCCCATCATGCTCCATTTTCTAGAATCTTTCCTTTTTGATTGGTTGGTGTAAACAAAAAGCAAAGCACATAAACATGCAAGCGTGCACATGCGTGCACACACACGCACGCGCACACACACATCCTCCTAAAATGTGAAAAATGCAGATATATAACGCTGGTATTAGAAATCACTTCAACTTTATACTTAGGAACTTATAGACCCTTGATTTGCCCCCCAAAAATATTTTTCCTTGTCCACATTCTTTAAATGCCCAACCACCAAAAGAAAAAAGGAAAAAAATAAAAGGCTTTAAATGCACATGTTTCAAGTCAGTGTCTTGTTAACAAAAAAGGTAGCATTTTCTTCACTTTGGCCATTGTTAAAGATGCAGGCATAGATCAGGGAATGTTAAGACTAGCATGTATTTAAAAAAAAAAAAGCAACATTAACAGAGCATATATCTTTCAAAAAAGGCTAAAACACTAACAAATACAAGTCAATGCACATATTTTTAACTAGTGCAATTTTATCTACAATGGAGTAAATGTTATTTTGTGTACCAGACATTGCAATACTGTTCATTTCCCTTTTATCATGCAAACATGCCAACTTTATCATTAAAAAAAATCTTTATTGGGTCACATTCACGTTGCCCTCCCACCCAAATTAAGGGGGAAAAGTCAATAACAGAGCTCCTCAAGATTTCATAACTATGAACATAAAGCGCCTAGATAATAGTGTATAGGCTGAATTTTCAGATTTGTATAAAAAAATTATAATTTAGGTAGATGTCTTCCTCACGGATTACAACACAATGTTAAGTACACTACTCTGAAATTTGTACCAACTGTACAAAAACAAAAGCAAGAGACCATGAAAATATTATGTTCTTCATGGCCTGAGAGCCTACACATTTCTGAGTAATGTAAAACTATGAGAGCCTGACATTTTTCTGTATCTCACCTCTTCTGCCTCTCTATCTGTAGGATTTGTAAATCAAAGTCAGTAACATCTTAGTAGCAAAGGTCTCGTCTATCTCCCCCATTCTTCCCTCCTAACTAATCCTACTCAATTTTCTCTCATCTTTCTGAGCATTTTCCATGAACAGCATTGCAAGTTGGTTTAAAAAAAAAAAAAGAAAAAGAAAAAAGAAAGAAAAAAAGGAAAGAAGAAAAAGAAAGTTTTACAAGGGTTTTGTTGGTTAATTATTTACTGGTGGAATCACTCCACCAGGAGTTTGATTTCATTGGCTAGCAGTTGGTTCATGTTGAATAGGCCCCCCGGGAGCTTGGTGAGCAGCTCTCGCTCCGTGGTTTCAGGGTCGCTGTCAACAGAGCTGGAACTTGCGCTCATGTTGTCGACAGCAGTGTTGGCTGGGGGACCCAGCTCCGGCTCACTAGTCTCACTGGCCGTGGACACCACGGAGAGCAGGGACATACGCCGGGTGAGCCGGCCAGAGGGCAGAAGGGAGGCGGCATAGTCCGCTATGATACCAGCTACATCTAGATTACAAGCCTTATCAAAGGCTATGAAACCTACATTTGCATTGGCCTCGCAGACACAGAAGGAGCCATCGTCTTTCGTCAACAGGTCAATGCCACACACATCCATTCCCAGGATATTAGACACCTGGATAGCTAGCTGTTTCCCTTGTTCACTCAATGAGCACATCATCCCGACACCACCTGGCAAAAGAGAAATAAGATAATAAGTTACCAAAATGATAAAATTTTGGAGTAAAACTAAAGCTGACCTTAAAGTTAGCCTCTAAGGCTAAACCTCTCTTCTAAATCAGTAGAATAGCAAAAGTGTTATTCTGGTGTAAAATTGGGACACTGAAGTCTAAGATTCTTTCATTCGGGAATCCCCTTCCAACACAGTCTCTCAACAAATTCATGACTTAGTACTTTTTCCATATGCTGTTTTTTTCTGAAGACATTCAACTTTCACTGAAGCCTATCTTACTTGCAATAACATGGAACTTTTGCATAAATACAGTTAAACCACTTAATGTTGTTATTGGTTTTTATCAGTTTCAGATTTTGATTTGTAAAAATAAAGATGCATAAGAGGGAGAGAGGACAGAATCTAGGAACATGCTCCTCTTCCTCCACAGTCCCAATTCTAATCTCTTTGCTGTTCCTAAGCCAAAAGCATTCTGGGGTTTCAGGTAGCTGGAGGAGTGTGCGTGAAGTCTTCGCTGGTATCTGAGAGAAAAGAATTAGAACTAGTTGGAGACACGCTTCAAGACTAGAAAGGACTAGATAAGGACTAGAAATCAAAAGAATTTTGAGGAGCTCAACAGGAGGAAAGCTGACATCAGTACTATGTAAGTATGCCTGACCCAAAGAGACCAAAGGTAAATGCACATATGACCAGAGTCCCCCTTACCACTGTGGCTGGAAGAGTAGGGGAGGGGAGTGCAGGAAGGAGGGGACTGGCACACTAGCCAATGAATTAAATGACACTGCTTCTCAGCATCCATAGTACTGAGGCCATCTGGAATGCTCCAAATAACCAGAGCAGAGCTCTGATGTGCTGTGACAATAACAAGAACAAATAACAAGCTGTCTATGACTTGAATGAAAGAAATAAGAGCACAAATTCAAGTTTAGCACAAAAAGACTCTCTGAACTAAAACAAAAACATGATTACCCAACTTAAAACTTTCAACAGAGGAACTGAAGGAGAGTTGCTTTTGTGAGTCTAACTTATAACTTGGAAAATCCACTGTAAGAAATATTTTGAAGCACATACAAAAAACCTGAGGTGAAGTCACAGAAGAAGGATAAAAAATTTGGATAACTGAATCAGAAAAACCCTAACCCCCAGAAGGAGAGAAGAAATTTTCCTGAAGCTTGGAAAAACTGAATCTGACAGAAACAGCTTACTAAAATCCAGGTTGGACTGACTGAGAAGAGACACATATCTGAAAATATCCTGACAAAACTGTTTAGCATTTCAAATAAAACAAAACAACCAAAAATAAGAGAACAAAAAAAACAAACTTACAAAGAATATAAATTACCTATCCCCCTCCCAAAATCAGAGTAGATTTGGACATTCAATTGCAAAAGTGTAACTGTAAAGCAGTAGAACAGAAGCAAGACTCACACAATTTAAGAATCCTATCTCAGCCAATATATCATTCTCGTTTGAGAAAGAAAGCAAGCTATGTATGAGGTATCTATCACTCACATACACCATCCAGGGAAAATAATCAAGAAAAGATACTAACATAGCAGTAAATGACTAAGGACAGAAAACTCAAGATATGGGAAGATGCAGATGGGGAGTAAACAGTGACGAGTAGTGTAATTCTTGCAATACAGGTGTAATTAACTCTAAACAGACAAAGACTGCCTGGGAATGGATAAAGTAAGTGCTACATAAGGATTCTTGAAACAGAAGAGACACACAATAAAAGAAATTCTATTATAGACTTGAACTAAAACTATTAAATGGTTTCATCAGTAAAACACTGGAATACAAAGCCCAGGGAAGCAGAAATTTTTGTCTGTTTTGTTCACTGCTATATACAAAATACTGCTATAACAGTACTTGATACTTAGGAGGTACTCAAAAATATTTGTTCAGTGAATGAATGAATCAAGAGGGAGGAGTAGGAAGGGAAGTAAAACTGTTCTAATCCTCTCATGGGAAGAGAGAGGGAACAAGAGGTGATGCATTTTGAGAGTAGAGATTTCAAGGAGTTTGGATCTGAGGTGTTAGACTAGAGAGGAGATCAAGAATGACTCCAAGAATTTTGGTCTAAACTAGAAAGATACAGTTGCCAAAAAACAATAAGGAGAAAACTGTGGATGGGACATATTGGGAGGAGGAGTTAGATGAGGAGTTCAGTTTTGGACATGTTAAGACTAAAACGTCTAACAGACATCTACATGGAGATATTGAGAGGCAGTGATTTACATGTGCCTGGAGTTCAGGAAGAAAGCCTAAACTGGAGAGATAAATTTGAAAATAATAACATAGATAGCATCTAAAGCCATGAGCTAGGTAAGATTACTAGGAACGTAAAATAAACAGAGAAGAAGAAAAAACCCAGACTACATTCTGAGGCGCTTCAACAGTCGGAAATCTCAGAAGATACACACTTAAGCAAATCAAAATCAGCAACATTCTTTGGACCAATGGGTAAAATGGGTTAGGACACAGCTTAAATGAAATAATATGACCAAAGAGGGAATTTGTTAGACATTTCACACATGTGCGAATTGGGGTACAAATTGAGCCTGGGTGAAAGCAAATTTATGATTCAGAAAAATCCAACTTCATTACTAGAAAAACAATTCTATACATTTATTATATTAGTGGTAAATCTATGAATCATATTTACATGTGAAAGATATGTTTTTCAACATATTAAATAAAAAGATCTAAGTTATATACAAATACTCACTGAATAAGCTTTAATAATATTACTTTATATCCTAGAAAGACACTTGCATTGCTTTTACCTAGTGAGCAGTTGCTTTGCATCCTCCCATCCGTTGAACAGCGTAACATGGTGCCAACCACACGGCCTCCCACGACAATGACACGTACATCCCTTCCATGAGACTCTTTAACATACTTCTGAAACAGGTATGGAGCTTCATGGCGAATAAGATGGCTTAGATCAGCCAAATGGTGCTTATCGCGAGCCAAGAAAACTGCTTTGCCTGTGATCGAAAAGAATAAAAAATGTAAGTCAACAAACTATGAGCAGTTGGTATCATTACCTGCATTTTCTTGTGTCCCAATCTACTTTTTCAGAACCAACTGCTTTTTAACCAAAGTAACAGCATTATGGTAAAATGTATATAAAGACAAAGTAAATATTTGGGTTCTTAAGATTTGTATTCCTCCAGGTTAGCCAATAATACTAGCCCCACTTATCAACAAAACATTTTTCTGAGTTAAAACATATGTTTTATATATTACACAATATTAAGATGCCATGTTTGCATATAGTAAAATAGCAGTATGCTACTACTTCTATGCCAACAGAAGTGTCTGCTTTTAAAACATGGTTATAAATCCTTTGACATTCTTCCCATCAAGAGGAGGAGGAATCTATATCCTATCCCTTGAATCTAGGAGGGGACGTAATTGTTTCAGAAAAATACAGAATAGGCAATTCTATCTGACTTCTGAGGCTAAATTGTAAAAGGTCACACAGATTCTTTGTTCACTGGAGCATTCACTGCAGGAGCCCTGAGACTTCTTGGCTGCCATACTGGAGAAGCCAAGTAGAAACAGTGCAGTCAAAAGTCCCAGCTGAACCCTGACCCAGCTATCTCTGTCAAAGCACTAAACCTTGTGAAGTACTTGGATTTATGAATCATTTTATGCCTCAAGAAACAGTTACTTAATCTGAAGTTATTAAGATATTTTATACACTGTCTTCAAACTATATAGATTGGGATGGGGATGATGGAGTTGGTGACCTAGAATCCCTGCATTGTTGAAAAGGAAGATAAAGATATTGAGACTCAGCCTACATTAAAGTATGCATCTTAAAATCTCTAGGATAACCACTAAACGAACAGAAATGTGAGTTGTTGTTGTTCGAGCCTAGCAGAACAACTCACAGAAGCGCCTTCTGTAAGTCTGAGGTACCATGCACCTAGCAATTTCCCTAGAGTAATTCTTCAGAAGCTCTGTTTCAAAAGCTATAAACTTCAATTGACAAGACTACTGTCTAGTCAATAACCATGAGCAAATACAAGGCAGATCTAATTTAAGCCTTAAGAAATCTGTTTTGTATAATCACTTATTAATTCTCAAAAGTAATTTCAATATTATGTGTGGTAGCAATAACTCATACACACCTCTATGACCCCGTGTATTCTTCACTACCATTGGGAACTCCAGTACTTCTGCTTCATCAATCATTTTAGCAAAATTTTCATGACCACCTGGTTTGAGCAAAAAAGAAATTTAAGAACAGCAACAGAGATGTTTTGTGATCAATTTTATCTATACTAAAGTCAGCAAGACAAGGGAGGTATAAGGTAAGAACCTGATGGCTAAATTTTGTCTTCAGTTAAACAACCACTCCTTTTAAAATGGATAAAAACTATCTTAAACTATAAATATTCTAATATACAACTCAAAGAAATTAAAACAAAGTTTCCTGACTCTATAACATTTTTCATAGTTTTAGCCCTTATTTCTCTACCACACAAATAATAGAAGCCAAGATCTACTTTAGTATATAGAATTCTATTTGGATCAAGAAACAGAAGAGTGAGGCAGTTGGGGAGACTTATCCAAAGTTGAAAAGATGCTGCATGCGCAGGCACGGTTCTCTCTCTCGTCAAATACACAAATTAATATTTCTTATCTCTATTATAAATCAGAGTTCTTTCTACACTGAGCTGCTATTCAGTTCTTGTTCTTTCTGTTTATATTCCTAGGAACAAACGATACAGAAGCAAAGCTACAGCAAAAATGGATTGCAGTTGTAAAACATCAGCATGACGACAGAATAATCAGACCAAGAAAAGGTTCATTAAACAACTGTGATATCATAAATTTGCAGGTTAGAGATATTAAGATGACCTAGTCTCCAAATTTTAAACCTTAAACGTGAAAGGACAGGTAATATTCATTAATTTGGTTAATATACTTTTCTACTTTCCATTCTCTTAAAATCAGAATTGCAGAACGATGAAATAAACTATATAATATCTCAAAAGCATCAGGAAGAGAGAACTCTCAAACTGGAACAGGACAGGAATTTCTTTTTAAAGCCTCGTTAACTCTCCAAGCATTCTGCTGGACATTTTAAGAAATATTTTTATGAAAAAGTACACTGATTTATAGCAAGTCTGATTCTTTCCAAACTAGAAAAACTGGAAAGGCAGGAAATATATTAACATAATACTGTTTACAACAGTGCTACTCCAAGTGTGGTCCAGTAACCCCAGCCTGTTTGTGACTTCTTTGCTACTGATATGTGTCCAAATAAATACAAAAAGAGTAAGCACAAGAAAGCAATTTGGCATTGCTCTGCTATTTTTACGGTACTTTATGTGTACTTATCCACAGCAAATGGGTCTTAAAAAAAAAAATAGTCCTCTACCACAGATGATTTTAGAAGCACTGGTTTAAAGCACACCTAGTATAGTGTAATTTTCTTTAAAAATATGAAAATATTGATGAACCATTATCATGAAAATGGTAATGAAGATAATCAGAAATTATAGAGATGACAGATTCTTTTACCTCAGGGGTTGCCACGCTAAGGACTGATTTGGCATACAGCCCTTTTTTGTAATTAAGTTTTACTAGAAAACAGCCACACTCATTGTTTAAGCTTTGTCTACAGCACGTTTCTCAGTACAACAGCTTTACTGAGGGTCACAAGAGAGAACTTATAGCCTGGCAAGCCCCAAATATTTACTATTTGGCCCATTACAGAAAGTTTGGTCAGTCCATTCTACCCATACCATACACAGATTCATAATTCTCCTGCCCAGTTTGTTAAAACTGAAAATTGCTTCTAAGAGTTCTTCCTTGTTCACAAATTTCCTTATATCACATAACCCTATTAGTTTAGTAGGGCTTTCAAAACTTACTGGTGCTGTAAAATTTAGGCTATAAATTCTTATTAGTTAACTCACCATAAGAGAAAGTATCTGGCAGAGGAACACCATGACCTGCCAACTCTTGAAACGTCCAGAACTTATTAACACAGTTCAGGATGGCTTGAGGTCGGTTCATCAACCTGCATCCCATCTTCTCTAGATGACGCAATACAGTGATGTCACTATCACTTTGCACCCAAGGGGTTGGTACTCTCACTACCACCACCTGAGGGTAGGCAGTAATTAGCTCTCCATTGATACGAAGACCTGAAATATACAGGAATGAAACCACAACCATTAAAGGGGAATATACAATAAAATAGAGAAATAGATATATACCAAAGCTTAGGTCTCAAAACTAAATGTACTATTTTGCTAACATTTCACTGGGACAGAGAGACATTCCTCCTTAAATAATTTTCTTTTGAAAGAACAAAGAGGATGCAATAAGAATGTATACCTGGGTAAATAAATTACAGTACATGTCAATACAATGAAGTATTACATATCCATTAAAAAGAATGTCATAAATCTCTGAAGATGGAAAGAATGTCCAGATGCATAAGGTTAAGTTTTTTAAAGAGCAAATAACTTTTGTGTTTACATATGTACAGAAAATATATAAAAATGGCTTTCTCTGAGTATGTGTGGGTGGTAAGGCAGGAAGAGAAAGGCAGAATGAGGAACTTTAAAACATTTTGCTCCATACAATTCTCTATCTTTTTTAAGTGAGGATATATGCTTTTTTTTTCTTCTTTTTTTTTTTTTTTAGTTTCTGCTTTATTTTTTAAATTAAATTTATTTATTTATTTATTTTTGGCTGCGTTGGGTCTTCGTTGCTGCACGCGGACTTCCTCTTGTTGTGGCAAGCGGGGGCCACTCTTCATTGCGGTGCACAGGCTTCTCACTAAGGTGTCTTCTTCTGTTGCGGAGCGTGGGCTCTCAGCTCGCGGGCTTCAGTAGCTGTGGCTCGAAGGCTCTAGAGCGCAGGCTCAGTAGTTGTGGCTCATGGGCTTAGCTGCTAGGCGGCATGTGGGATCTTCCCGGACCAGGGCACGAACCCGTGTCTCCTGCATTGGCAGGTGGATTCTTAACCACTGGGCCACCAGGGAAGCCCCTTCTACTTCTCTTTGACCTTTAAAATTCTGTGTAATTGTCTCTCGTTGGTGGATTCTCAAAATGGAATCCTGCTGGCAAGGGAGAGTAGGAAGTGCTTCTAGTGCCTGCCATACAGGGAGGGAGTAAAAGATGGGGAAGGTGTGAAGTATCAACAGGTAATATCAAGCACATAACCTCAGTTCCCTTAATCAGAACAGATAAAATCTCTTTGGCTCAGAATTGTGGATCCAGCAATTCTGCTTCTGTATATTACCTCAAGGAAATGAAATCACTATCTTGAGGATTTATCTGTACCCCTATGTTCATAGCAGCTTTATTTATAATAGTTACAGGGTGGAAGCAAACTAAGTGTCCATTGACAGATGAATGTATAAAGAATACGGTGTACACGCACACACGCACCCACACACACACATGCTCACTCACTCAAAAAGTCCTGGGTATGTAAATGTATATAGAGTACAGTGACTAGTCAAGGACCTTACCTGCCTTATTTACCAATCTATTTCCAACTTTTAGAAAAGAATGTGACACATAGTAATTACTTAATGTTTATTCAATGAATGAATGTCCATGAGTAGGGGATTGATCATATGGTGTATCTTTAAATATAATTCTATTGAGCCCAATACAGTTATATGTGCACTGACTTAGATGTCTGGTATAATTTTAAGTGATGAGAGAAAGTGACATAAAATGATGTAAACAAAGTATCCCATTTGTCTAAAAATTATCTATATATTTTTCTATAATTAGATAATGGTGGGGAAAATACTATTAACATACTATTAGTTAACTATTAACTAATAGTTAATATATACTATTAACACTAAGTATGTAGGATGTTGGATGGGAGGTAAATGTGTTATATATTTGTATTTGAATATTACTTAAATAAGTATATGTAGTTTTTTCATGAAAGTAGGTTGTAAGGAGACACAAGCACCTTGTTCCTTTATTATTTGGGCCCTCTTTTTTTTTTTTTTTTTTTTGTGGTACGCGGGCCTCTCACTGCTGCGGCTTCTCCCGTTGTGGAGCACAGGCTCCGGACGCGCAGGCCCAGCGGCCATGGCTTACGGGCCCGCAAAAAAAAAAGAGAAGTAGAAGTCATTATTCTCCAGGGGCAGCTACAGGTAGCGCTGTGATCATCAGCAGATGTGAGGTTTTTTGCCAAAGGCTTCAGGCATTGTCCTTGCAGTCGTTCACTGACCATGCTGCTACAGGCATCCTGAGATCAGTAGCAGCAGATTTCTGCAATCCTACATTTTCTCATTTCCTGGGCTTTTGTGCTGACTTGCCTCAACAGGAAAATCTAAACAGCATTTTACTTGAAATCAGAAAAAAGCCTAGTGACCAAATTGGGAGTTAAAAGGGGACATGGAGAATGGGAAAGGTAAAAAGGGAACCCAGTTTACGGCAAAAGATGCTGCTTCTGGATGTAGATATGAAAGATTCTGGTGATAACATCAAAGTAGAACTATTCTGTAATAGTTGAAGTACGGATGGGAACTATACAGATGTGTATATACAATACACATGTGTATTACAGGTGTGTAAAATAATTCATATCTGGTAGTGTGGGGTGTGTGTGTGCTTACAGAAGGAATCAGCCCAAGACTTAATACCTAAAGAAATGGGGATGTATAGGCTGAAAAAAGAAAAAGAAAAAATGGAAATTCCTAGGACTGGATTTGATGAATCTCAGTTAAGGGACACGAGAAGGAAACAAAAACCTGAGGAAAAAAGAGTAAAAAAAAAAACAGGAAAATCTAGTCTTAAGTCGTAATATGAAAAATAAGAAAAGTCAGTGTTACCTGGAGAGAATAATCAAATTCATTAAATGAAACAGAGGTAAAACAAAGATTGAGTTTGGGAAAACTTGAGTGATCAGGAAAAGAGACACTGTCAACTGTCAAGAGAAAATTCATCCATTATGACATTATCTTCTCATTTCCCTAAAATGGACACACTTTTTGCTCCTTTTAAAGAAAGGGGATAGAGAAGGCAATGTGTTCCACTCTCGGTCTGCTGCCAACGGAAATTGGGAATATGGGAGTACTTTATCCAAAGCACAGTCAGATCTGCATAGTACACTATATGGGCATTATTGAGGATGGAAAGAAATTCAATGCCTCCTGCAACAGAAACAGACACTTTATTATCCTAGACAAGCAGAAGGTGATCCGAGGCTGCCCAGAAAGAAGGGCAGGTACAGATGAATGTGAGTCAAAAAAAAAAAAGGCAGGCCTCCCTGGTGGCGCAGTGGTTGAGAGTCCGCCTGCCGATGCAGGGCATACGGGTTCGTGCCCCGGTCTGGGAGGATCGCATATGCCGCAGAGCGGCTGGGCCCGTGAGCCATGGCCTCTGGGCCTGCGCGTCCGGAGTCTGTGCTCCGCAGCGGGAGAGGCCACAACAGTGAGAGGCCCGCGTACTGCAAAAAGAAAAAAAATAAAAAAAATAAAAAAATTAAAAAAAGGCAAAGTATTACTGACCTCTTGAGTACTCTTAGTAAATACCACTCATCTTTGATGCGGAGCTTATAAAACTGAAATATACGGAGAATGACTCTTTTCCTTAGATCCCTGTTATTCATTATACACATGCACAATTCCACTCTACTCATTGTGAAAACAGCTATTCCAACTGAATGTGCTACCAGTCAGCTTTGCTTTCAATTCCACTTCCTCAAGCGTATACTGTCTTTTTTGCTCATCATCTTAAACAGCAACTTATGAAACTATTCATCTAGTTTTGTTTCATACTGGGATAGAGATTTCAATATAAATATTTTGGGTAAGTTTTGAATTGTGTATGATTAAACATTAAAAGCCAGGCTTCCCTGGTGACGCGGTGGTTGAGAATCTGCCTGCTAATGCAGGGGACACGGGTTCGAGCCCTGGTCTGGGAAGATCCCACATGCCGCGGAGCAACTAGGCCCGTGAGCCATGGCCGCTGAGCCTGCACGTCTGGAGCCTGTGCTCCGCAACAAGAGAGGCCGCGATAGTGAGAGGCCTGCACAACGCGATGAAGAGTGGCCCCCGCTTGCCACAACTAGAGAAAGACCTCGCACAGAAACGAAGACCCAACACAGCAAAAATAAATAAATTAATTAATAAACTCCTACCCCCAAAATCTTAAAAAAAAAAAAAATTTAAAGCCAATAAATAATGAGTTAACCTTAGAATAGCAATGGGGTTGGGAACAATTTTTATTCCTACATTTTTTAGATAAAAATGTATTATGGGGGCTTCCCTGGTGGCGCAGTGGTTGAGAGTCCTCCTGCCGATGCAGGGGACACGGGTACGTGCCCTGGTCCGGGAAGATCCCACGTGCCGCGGAGCGGCTGGGCCCGTGAGCCATGGCCGCTGAGCCTGCGCGTCTGGAGCCTGTGCTCCGCAACGGGAGAGGCCACAACAGTGAGAGGCCCACGTACCGCAAAAAAAAAAAAAAAAAAAAAAATGTATTATGTATTAAAAGGCTGCTACTGTTGTCAAGGCAGAGTGAGAAGGTGCTGAGGGCTCACTGTTCTCCCAAGTTGAAAGATTCCTTTGGGATATTAATAATCTCCTTGCCAGTAATTAAGTGGGAAATCTCTCACGTAGCCTGCTCTACACCCGTGCGTTTTGAAACTAGTTTGGCTACATGATAAGTACTAGGTGTTTTCATCCTCAGGAAATAAGGATAGGCTTACCTGCTGACTGGCATTTCTTTTTCTTCCATCCTTTAGTACTCCAGAGGACTTACCAGGACCTCTGGAATCACTTTAAAGCTAACAAATTTTAAGAATTTAAACTGGAAGTTTCCAGTGAAGGAGCTATTTGTACACAATTAAAAAGTGACACAGTCTCTGTGCCAAAAATCAAGGACGCACTCAAAGATTAAGACAGATGAGTTACTAGAACACAGGAGACAGCCTGAAAGAGCTTTCAATTTAGCCAAATTTCAAAGAAAAAAAGAACTACTAACAATGCAAAAAAAGCTCATTAATCTATAATGATAATGGAGAAGGGGGGCTCATTTGCTATCACTTGAGGAACTATTACATAAATCTGTATTCTAAAAACTGGTAGGGACTTCCCTGGTGGCGCAATGGTTAAGAATCCGCCTGCCAATGCAGGGGACGTGGGTTCAAACCCTGGTCGGGAAACTAAGATCCATGTGCCACAGGGCAACTAAGCCTGCGTGCCACAACTACTGAGCCCACGTGCCACAACTACTGAAGCCTGCGCGCCTAGAGCCCGTGCTCTGCAACAAGAAAAGCTACCACAGTAAGAAGCCCACGCTCTCCGCAACTAGAGAAAGCCCACACGCAGCAACAAAGACCCAATGCAGCCAAAAATAAATAAATTTATTAAAAAATAAAGAAATAAAAACTGGTAAATAATGAGGAAAAATTACATTTATGCCCCCATTTCAGAAGGAGCTATTTATCACCAGTAGGAAAAGGTCTTCTTTAGAGAAGAATGCCAATTAATATAGAAGGAATAGCAAAATTAGAAAAATCACCATTTTGCAAATCCCAATGAAATATCAAAATATCATTATAAGGAAAAGTGGATGGGATATCTGTATAGTGCCAAAATATCAAAGAATTGCTAGGCAAAAGATAAAAATAGATTTTTCTAACAGACCATGCAGACTCTACCTGTCCCAGTGATCAAACTTATCCTGGACAGTGGCACAGACTATCATTCTGGGCCTCCTGGAAGGACGCACTATGAAGTATCCATGGTCAACTAAAAGGTAACTGTGTGCACAAAACACATGAACTCTATCTAATCATGCCAACTCACAGCAAGCTTCAGGAAGCAGACATCACAAGAAAACTATCACACAAATCCAGGATATGAGACATTGTTCTGATCACTTCAAAAAGTTGATGTCACTTTAGAAATAAAGATGGGAAGAATGTCTAGAGTTAGAAAGACTAAGTAGACATTATATCCAAATACAATGCATGAACCTTATAGAGCCTGATTTGAAAATAACTGAAAAAGGTATTTTGGAATCAACTGCGACAATCTGATTCTAGAGTATATATGAGATGATATTAAAGAGTTTACTTTTCTTAGGCGTGCTAATTGTGTTGGCTGATAGGGAACAATATCCTTATTTTTTGGCCTCAGTTACTGAAATATTCAGGGGTGAACATTAAGATAGCTACTTGTGTTCAAAAGATAATGACGCTCTCAAAAAGCTGTGTGTAATGTACATAATGTTTATACGTACTAGGAGAAAGAGATATTAAAGAACTGTGACAGGGGGTTACTACTGAACACTCAATCCAGGTAGCAAGAATATACCTGTTCATAATTCTAGTCTTTCAACTTTTCTCTTCGTTTAAAATTCTTAATGAAAACCCGATTTGGAGGGGAGAACCCAAGACATATCAAATTCTTAAGTATTCTCTAAAGAGAACTGACGCTGGTCATTCCAGTTTCAAAATCTCTGGGTTTTGCTGCTCAGCTTTTCACTTTTTTTTTTTTTTAATGCTTTCTCATCCTTTCTCTCACCAAAAGCCCATTTACTATTCTGCCAGTGACCCATCTCCCTTGCCATTTATGTTTCAAGTGCTACTACTGCAGTAAAAACTTTATATTAGTTCATCTTGGAAGGCGGAGGAGGGAAGACTAACTGAAAGCTAAAGTAACTTGCTAAAGGCAGTCAAAACCAAATTTAGGACAAGAAATCTAACCTGTTCTTTCTCAGGCTGAGTTCTACTTAGAAAAAGCAAGGAGTCAGGGTAAGAGATTTATAACTTCTGAGCTCCCTACTTCCAGCTAAATTCACATAACAAACTTTAGTTGTTTAGGTCAATAATCCAGAATGCTAATCCATTACTTAACTGACAAAGCTATTAAATTCACCACCACATGTAAAATAAAAGGAGCTACATTAACAAAAAAGATGAGATAATTCTGAACGTTTTAAAATACTCAACTCACTATAAATCTATTTATCAATTAATCTACTTTAGGACATTTAAAAAAGATTGCAGCAAGAGGGCTTAGGTCACACAGAACTGGTGCCTACTATAAATGCAAAACTATCCTCTCATGAGAATTGTCCTCCTAAGCTTTTCTTAAAAAAAATCACTGGCTTGGGGCTTCCCTGGTGGCGCAGTGGTTGAGAGTCCGCCTGCCGATGCAGGGGACATGGGTTCGTGCCCCGGTCCGGGAAGATCCCACACGCCGCGGAGCGGCTGGGCCCGTGAGCCACGGCCGCTGAGCCTGCGCGTCCGGAGCCTGTGCTCCGCAACGGGAGAGGCCACAGCAGTGAGAGGCCCGCGTACCGCAAAAAAAAAAAATCTGGCTTGGGACTTCCCTGGCGGTCCAGTGGTAAAGAATCGGCCTTGCAATGCACAGGATGCGGGTTCGATCCGTGGTCGGGAAACTAAGATCCCACATGCCGCGCAGCAACTAAGCCTGCGCGCCCCAACTACTGAGCTCTCGCATTTCAACAAGAAAGCCCAAGTGCCGCAAACTACAGAGCCCATGCGCTCCGGAGCGCACATGTCACAACTAGAGAGAAGCCTGCACACTGCGAAGAAGAGCCTGCGTGCCATAAGGCAAGATCCCGCATGCCTCAACGAAGATCCCATGTGCCACAACTAAGACCCGATGCAGGCGGGGGGGATAAATAAATGAATATTTAAAAAATTATCACCTTAAAAAAAATCACTGGCTAGTTTCCACCAGGTCCCAAAAATGTAGGATGAAAAGTAATTACCCAAATTTTGAAGAGAACAGGACAACTGGTAATGGAAATTTACAGTACTAAGGGTCAGATAATTCTCAAGAGTTATATACAACACTAAAAAGTCTTTATTAAGACTGGGTTAGTACTCACACATCTAAATTATCAAGTATCAAAAACAAGAATAAAACAATCCATTCTTTTGAGAATATACATGCCTTTTCTTTCTGCTTACGTGCTTCCTACGAAGATACATTTTATGTTTCCTATCAAACTACCCGTTTAACATCCTCAGCAATCCTTATCCTGTCCAATTTGTTTCCAAGCCTTATCTCACTATTAATCCCAGGTAGCAAGAAAATTTTTCTCTTCAATGGTATGCTCTTTGGGGAATGATAAGGAACCAATAAAATTCCTTTCCCAGGTCCATCAGTGGTACTGAAAGAAACAAAAGGAAGTCTACTATAACAGTGTGCCTCATTATCACTGAGCACTGCCGCTTTGCAGCTGACCATCATGTGTTTGAAAAAAAGAGAGAGAAAAGGAGAAAGAGATGAGGAAAGTCAGATTATGACGTCTGTTTTAAAAACATCTTTTACTGAAGGTAATGACTGGCTAGCTTCTGCTCTAAGTACCTTTAAAAAATACAGAATCTGGGGGTCAAGACAACCGACCCTACCCCAAAAAGCAGGTAGGACATATCAAATGTAGAGAAATGTGATGCCACTAGCTAAATAATTTTAATTAATCTTAATTTTATAAATGCTGGCATTCAAGCTCTGCATGTTTGAGTACATTCTCTTTACCTTTTCTATAGATAGAAAAAAATGGCTCAGAAGAAAATACTTCATGAAAGTGATAAAAAGATAAAATACCCTTAAAGGACTCATCCACTTAACCACTCCTTCTTTTATTCATTCAAAAACACTGAGGATCTATTTTAAGATACTCTGAGCCTTGGGATAAAGTCCTAGCCCCACTTAAACAGTTTTGAGGAGGATGATGGGGGAAAGTGCATGTTAAGTATTTGATAAAGATTGGCACATAGTACGTAGTTAATAATTGTTAGTGGCTATCAATTACTCTTAGTTTACAATAGTCAATTGGGGTAGGCTGACGGCACATGTGGTAGCTGTTGATTCTTCATCTCCTTTTTTTTCCTCAACTCCCAAGCAAACTTGATTTGTTTGATATCTGATGCATAAGGTCTCAGTATTAGAAGCAAGAAAACATATTTCTATTTTTCTAACTTAACATGAAAACTTTATGAATTTTTTTCTATTATCCAAATATGAAATGTTATATCTAACCAAAATTACATTTTATTCCCCCATAAGATAGCAATCTATACTGAAATAGTTTAAAAGAAAACTATATAGAAGAAAAGTGGGGAAATGTATCATTTAGGTCGCTATTAATGAAGCCAGCCATAAAAATTTACAGCAGTCTCCCAGCAACAGACTAATGTAAAAAAGGGGAGAGTGTAAGCAAAGTATCTTTGTGATGTCCTTTAAATGTCAAGTCCCTCTTTGAAAAAGAGTAAACTTTTTAACAGTGGCTCCAGGTTAAAGACAAATATTTATATCAGTCTGTTCTAACCTCCTTTTGGCAATTAAGAGCAGGTGACCTAACTACATGCGATCTAGAAATTTCTCTACTTGTCAAGGAGAGAATTTACCAGCAGACTTAATTTAGCAGTATCAAGACAACCAGTCTGACCAACTGCAAAACAGTTTAGTTTAAAAACTAAATCAGCCAGGATAGCTAGATCTAACTAGTTCTAAAGCAGAAGCTCTTTTCATTATATCACATGAATTCCCTCCAAAGCCCTAGCAGCATGACAGCTGGAAGACTCCTTTCAACAAGAATATGCTCTAATGGTTAGGTTAGACCTATAATCCTAAATACTGGAAAGCCCCTGAATTTTGTTATTTGCCTGGAAGGAAGAATTTAGAGATCTGAGCTCCTCATCATTCCTTTGCTTTAAGTTCCCCAATGCCTTCAGAAGGCTATTCAGTCTCATGTTGCCAAATCCCTCATACTCTTTAAAAAAAGTTTCCTGTGGCAGTACCTAACAGATTCCAAGGCTTTATCTTCAAAAAGACCATGATTCCAAGTGAATAAAAGTAATTACTTAATTACCAGTTTCACCACTGTGTACCATGGGTTATGAGATTCCCACTCTGAAATAAGGAACGTAGTATTAATTGATTTCTGCCCTATCTATGCCAAGTAACCAAGTCTCTGAGCGTCTATTTTTGGCAATATGCTCTCTGGAATTAATTTCTGTAATGGGGAAGGTTATTTGATTTGTAAGCAATTAAAATATCTCTAGTTAACTTGAGCAAGAAACAACCTATAATCTCATCAAAGTGCCATACCAAAAATGATTAAATTCCAAACTTTCTCCTTCTATCCTTGAGTCAAAAATTTTCATCAGTTGAAATGTTCTCTCCATTTATTTTAATTTTATTAAGAAAACTCCTAAACAGAAAATAAAAATACTATAATGAATCCAATGTACCATCACCTACTTTCAATTATCAATACATGGCCAACCTTGTTAGAGTCAGAGTAGTCTAGCTCATCCCTGTCCTCTTGAACCCTTTCTTTTCCCTAAAGGTAACCACACTTGGAAAATTATGATTTATCCTTCTATTAACTTTTTTTTTTTTTTTTTTTTTTTTGCGATATGTGGGCCTCTCACTGCTGTGGCCTCTCCCGCTGCGGAGCACAGGCTCCAGACGCGCAGGCTCAGCGGCCATGGCTCACGGGCCCAGCCGCTCCGCGGCATGTGGGATCTTCCTGGACCGGGGCACGAACCCGTGTCCCCTGCATCGGCAGGCGGACCCTCAACCACTGCGCCACGAGGGAAGCCCTATTAACTATTTTTTAAACCAGCAAAAGTTACAGTCACATACCCATCCTCCCCTTAGAAAATAGTATACGCCCTTTTCCTAACAATAATTTCACGTAACAATGTTGTATTTTATGAAGTAGGTTTTCAGCATGTATCTCAAAATAAGGACTCTTGGGCACATACATTTTCTTAACTGGGACACAAGAAGCACTAATCAAAAAATAAGAAAAAATGAACCATACTTAATTAAACTTAAAAACTTTCACTGACCAGAAGATGCCATTAACACAGTGAAAAAGGCAAGCCACAGAGTGAGAGAAGATATTCACAGTACATGTATCCAGTAAGAGACTTTTCCCCAGAATATAATATAAGACTACAAAACAAAAAGAGACACACACCAATTAAAAATGAGTACAGGGGCTTCCCTGGTGGCACAGTGGTAGAGAGTCCGCCTCCCAATGCAGGGGACACGGTTCATGCCCCGGTCCGGGAAGATCCCACATGCCGCAGAGCGGCTGTGCCCGTGAGCCATGGCCGCTGAGCCTGCGCGTCCGGAGCCTGTGCTCCGCAATGGGAGAGGCCACAACAGTGAGAGGCCCGCGTACCGCAAAATATAAAAAAAAAAGAGTACAGAGAGGATTCCGGGAAGATGGAGGAGTAGGGAGCATCAGGACTCTGTCTCGCCACCTAAACAACAAATGCATTGTCAACCTGTTGAAGGATAATGAAGGAAAAGACTGGCATGGTAAGTGCAGTTAATTTTCATCAATTTCAGCTCTAGAAAAGTAGCAACTACCCATCCCCCATTCTTTAGCAATACTGCACTTGGTTCTGGAGCAGCTGACATGCCTTGCAGGAGTCAGGGTGGCCTATAAGGATGCTGCCCTCCAAATATCCGGCATCTCTGCTCTGATGGCTGGATGCAGCTTCTGATTAGAGGTGCAGACAAAGAAGCCAGCAGCCATTTTTGTTGTGCCACTCCTCCCACTTTTACAAGCCCCTCCCCTTCCAGCTGAAGTCACTTCCAGGGGACTTATTTATTTCTTCAAATATCCTCTTTGCCCCTTTCCCCCTTGTCATTTTTCCCCTCTCAGAAGCCATACACTAAACACTAGGACATTCAACTGCATATATGGGGAAAATTTAAAAAGTGACTGCAAGTGCCTAGGCAAAGGTTCAGAAAAGACCTTAGAAGACATTAAGATTGCACCTTAGGCTGATCTGAGGTACAGAGACAGTCTATGACAATCAAAACAACAAAAACAGTAAACAAAAAACAGCAAACCCTGGGGAAGGGGGAGACTGATTTCCAGAGTTTCCACATTAGATTCAAATGTGCAGAATTCAACAAAAACCCACAAGGCATACAGAAAACCAAGAAAGTATGGCCACTAAAAGGAATGAAATAAATCAACAGATACCATTCCTGAAGTCCTAATTAATGGCAGAGAGATTAGACAAAGACATTAAAAGAAACTACCTTAAAGATGCTCAAAGAGCTAAAGAAAGATGAGAAAAAAGTCAAAGAAACAATGTGTGAACAAAATGTTAATACCAGTAGACAGAAAACATAAAAAAGAAACCAATAAGTAATTCTGGAGCTGAAAGGTACAATAACAGAAATGAGAATTCACTTAGAGGGATTCAGAGCAGATCTGAGCAGACAGAAGAATCAGTGAACTTATACATTGTGGGAGTCCCAGGAAGATTGGGGCGGGGAGGCTGGGGGGGGCATTGTGCAGAGATAATATTTGATGAAATAGTGGCTGAAAACTTCCCAAATGTGATGAAAGACATGACTATAAACATCTAAGAAGCTCAACAGTCTCCACCTTATGAACTCAAACAGACACATGTTGATACACTATACTTAAAACTTTCAAAACCCAGGACAAAGAGAGAATTTTGAAAAAAGCAAGACAGAAGCAAATCATCACATTCTATGGATCCTCAATAAAATTATCAGCAGATTTCTCATCAGAAACTTTGGAGGCCAGAAGACAGGGGTCTAATACTACATTCAAAGTGCTAAAAGAAAAACTGCCAACCAAAACTCCTACATCCAGCAAAACTCTAATTCAAAAAAGAGGTAGAAACTACCACTGGCATTTTTCACAGAACTAGAACAAAAAATTTCACAATTTGTATGGAAACAGAAAAGATCCCGAATAGCCAAAGGAATCTTGAGAAAGAAAAATGGACCTGGAGGAATCAGGCTCCCTGACTTCAGACTATATACTACAAAGCTACAGTAATTAAGACAGTATGGTACTGGCACAAAAACAGAAATATAGATCAATGGAACAGGATAGAAAGCCCAGAGATAAAGCCACGCACATATGGTCACCTTATCTTTGATAAAGGAGGCAAGAATATACAGTGGAGAAAAGACAGCCTCTTCAATAGTGGTGCTGGGAAAACTGGACAGGTACATGTAAAAGTATGAAATTAGAACACTCCCTAACACCATACACAAAAATAAACTCAAAATGGATTAAAGACCTAAATGTTAGGCCAGACACTATAAAACTCTTAGAGGAAAACATAGGCAGAACACTCTATGACATAAATCACAGCAAGATCTTTTTTGTCCCACCTCCTAGAGAAATGGAAATAAAAACAAAAATAAACAAATAGGACCTAATGAAACTTAAAAGCTTGTGCACAGCAAAGGAAACCATAAACAAGACCAAAAGACAACACTCAGAATGGGAGAAAATATTTGCAAATGAAGCAAATGACAAAGGATTAATCTTCAAAATTTACAAGCAGCTCATGCAGCACAGTATCAGAAAAACAAACAACCCAATCCAAAAGTGGGCAGAAGACCTAAATAGACATTTCTCCAAAGAAGATATACAGACTGCCAACAAGCACGTGAAAGAATGCTCAACATCATTAATCATTAGAGAAATGCAAACCAAAACTACAATGAGATATCATCTCACACCGGTCAGAATGGCCATCATCAAAAAATCTACAAACAGGGGCTTCCCTGGTGGCGCAGTGGTTGAGAGTCCACCTGCCGATGCAGGGGACATGGGTTTGTGCCCCGGTCCGGGAAGATCCCACATGCCGCGGAGCGGCTGGGCCCACGAGCCACGGCCGCTGAGCCTGCGCATCCGGAGCCTGTGCTCTGCAACGGGAGAGGCCACAACAGTGAGAGGCCCGCGTACCGCAAAAAATCTACAAACAATAAATGCTGGAGAGAGTGTGGAGAAAAGGGAACCCTCTTGCACTGTTGGTGGGAATGTAAATTGATACAGCCACTATGGAGAACAGTATGGAGGTTCCTTAAAAAACTAAAAATAGAACTACCATACGACCCAGCAATCCCACTACTGGCCACATACCCCGAGAAAACCATAATTCAAAAAGAGACATGTAGCAAAATGTTCATTGCAGCTTTATTTACAATAGCCAGGACGTGGAAGCAACCTAAGTGTCCATCAACAGATGAATGGATAAGATGTGGCACATATACACAATGGAATATTACTCAGCCATAAAAAGAAATGAAATTGAGTTATTTGTAGTGAGGTGGATGGACCTAGAGTCTGTCATACAGAGCGAAGTAAGTCAGAAAGAGAAAAACAAATACCGTATGCTAACACATATATATGGAATCTAAGAAAAAAAAATGGTCATGAAGAATCTAGGGGCAAGACAGGAATAAACACACAGACCTACTAGAGAATGGACTTGAGGATATGGGGAGGGGAAGGGTAAGCTGGGACAAAGTGAGGGAGTGGCATGGACATATATACACTACCAAATGTAAAACAGATAGCTAGTGGGAAGCAGCCGCATAGCACAGGGAGATCAGCTCGGTGCTTTGTGACCTCCTAGAGGGGTGGGATAGGGAGGGTGGGAGGGAGGGAGATGCAAGAGGGAAGAGATATGGGAACATATGTATGTGTATAACTGATTCACTTTGTTATAAAGCAAAAACTAACACACCATTGTAAAGCAATTATACTCCAATAAAGAGGTTAAAAAAAAAAGAGGGAGAATTTAAGACATTCACAGAAAAGCAAAAGTTGAGGGAGTTGGTGAACCTGTAAGGTGAAATGAAAGGACATCTGCCAGTAACTCAAAGTCGTATGGAAAAATAAATATCTCAATAAAGGTAAATAAATGGGCAATTAGAAAAGCTAACATTACTGCAACAATAGTTTGTAACTGTACTTCACAATTTAGAGACTAATATAATTCAAGAAAAAATAAACAACCATTAGTATAAAAGCTAGTATTGCTATAACTTTCGTTTGTAACTCCAACTCTTGTTTTCTACATAACTTAAGAGACTCGTGCATTTAAAAGGATTATCAGTTTATGTTTTTGGCCACTAACTGAATAAAGGTGTAATTTTGTGACATCAACAAATGAAAGGGGTGGAGACAGAGTGGTAAAGGAGCAGGGTGTTTGCATGTTACTGAAGTTCGGGTGGTATAAATTCAAATTAGAGTAGTACAACATAAGGATGTTAAATGTAATCCCCATGGTAAACGCAAAAAGCAAATGAAATATACACAAAAGGAAATGTAAAGATTTCTACAAAAATGGCAACTAAACACAAAAGAAGACACTAATACAGGAGACATCAATAAAATCGGCAAAACTTTATCTAGATGGACTAAGAGGGAAGACTCAAGTTACTAAACTCAGAAATGAAAGGGGGAACATTACTACCGATTCTACAGAAATAAAAAATATTATAGGAGAATGCAGCAGTCCCCTTATGCACAGTTACCACAGTTAACTGTGGTCCAGAAATATTAAGGTGTACTGAAATATATGAGCAAAGACAAAGAAACAGCAATGAGCATAAATGACATTGAGCTTTCATACTGAACATACTGATCCAAGGCAAACAATACAGACTAATAAGAGACAAGGTTGGACAAATGGTCTATCTGCAGCATTTACAGCAGAGTTAACAATATGTGAGAAGAGGGATTTTATCCTAATTTATCCACTTAATTGTTCAAGAGTCTGTTTCCTCACCTGTAAAATGATAATATTACCTTCCTTACAAGATGGTATGAGGTTTAAATAATTTAAAATATGCAAAATGTAAACAAAAAAAACAAACGTAGAAATTCCTGGATTTATGGGACATGCATCAGTGAAAAGTCTTTAAAATAAGATTAGATTTAATGTTATAGGGAAGTAGAGAGTTTCTGAAGGTTTTATCATGTTAAGATGATAAAAGTAGTGTCTAATGAATGAGAAAGGGCTAGAAAGGAAAGACTTTTGAAAAAGACATAGAGGGCTGCTGCAGCATTAAAATTTGGGGCCTTAAGATCCTGACCCAGGACAGTAAGAAGTAGAAGTCAGAATAGCTGTGGCTTGGGGGAAAAAAAGCAACAGAATTTTGTGGCATAAATGGCTCTTAAGGATGAATTAGGTCAAAAGAGACAGAGACAGAAAAACTGAAATAAGCCCATGGGTGAAATTACCTTAAAAGCAGATCTGTACTCTGCATTATTAATTCTCACAATAACCACCTCTCCCTAATAGAAAGGATCAATTTAGCTGTAACAAATCCTTTTACAAAGCTTAAAGATTCCTGCAAGTCAGTCCTAAAGAATTTCTACACATTTCCAAAATCTCTTCCCCAAGTAATCTGAAAACAATATGAACTACTGAAAATATTAAAAATACTTATCACAAATTAAGTCAAATCATTTGGACACTTTTATCCAGAAAGAAAAGCTGTATTTAACACCATACATATAAAGTATCTTACAAAGAAAAAAGAAAATGAGAATTACACATGGATTTTGATCAATTTACTAGAAGGACCCTGATGGGGTACAAATTCCCTTAGAGGCACCTTATAAAGAAGGCATTTTAAAAATAGAGAACAATAATGGAAGAAAACTAGTAGGTTATCTTTAATTTCCCTCCCAACTATTTCCTAAATAATACAATAAGGGGTTTAACAAATACCGGTGTTGCCATTTCTTCCGTAAAATATACTAGATTTTTAGATTAGATGACACTTAGTAATAATAAGGCTATTAACAAATCCTTTGCCCTAATTATTCCTAAAACATGCAGAGTCACCAAATTCTAAGTAAAAATGCAAAGAAGTTACTTAAATGTAGACTTACCCAGGTTTCCTTGCTCGACTGTTAGCACCACCTCATCCATCACCACAGCCCTAAAGTCCAGTTCCTCCTCACAACATTTGGCCTTTAATGCTCGTAAGATCTCTTTTTGGGGATAGTCTTCCCTGATTCGACGATCTGTCAAAAACCACAACTTGGTGGCCACAGAGCTACACATCTTGCTCTGCCTGTTCTTCCTTTTCTGGGATTACTTCCTCCTGAATATAGACTCCTTCTAGCTGGAAAAGAAGATATACATACAAAGTAAATCGAGAAACCTACTCAATTTTTTGCTTTCACACAAATCACACCATGATTATATACTAGCCATGAAAAACAGGAACTATACCCCGTCTTTTCCGTCACTACAAACTTGAACAAATTATGTATATTCATGTATCTATAGCTATTGTTCAATTATCTTCCTTTATTTCATATATGTATAGTTTCTTATAAACATATTTATAGGTATGTTTAAAAATCAGCTGGTAGCACATATTACTAGATGAGCATCAACAATGATGTCATTCACATAGCAACTTTTGTCAAAATAAGTAATTTGAGAATGTGGGAGAAATAATTTAAATAACTGCCAAAGTTATTTAAATAAATGCCAAAGTTCATTCACTAAAATTTGTTTTTCAGTCAGGAGACAGCATGCTCTTACTCACTGTTTTTATTCTATTTTTAAACAGAATTTTTCTTAAACAAACATAGCTTGTTTACTAGAATGCCACCAACAAAAAAAGACAGTGCTGCTTCTCAGAGTTTATATCATGAGCAAGACAACTGAAAATCATTTTCATGAAAAGAAGAAAAAAGTTACAAGTTTTACTAACAAGCATAACAGGTGATTTCTAGTATTATCCCAGATGACATGGGAAACCTAACACAGAAGGACAGGACCAGGGCAAGGAATAGAGGAAGCAATGTCCATACAGGTGGACGGCTTCCAGCATCACAGCAGCCGGACTGGTCCCTTACGCACCGTTCACGTGCTTTCCACAGTCTCAGCCAGAAGGGGCTGCTCCACAGATGCACACAGTAAGAGCAGAACATCATGGGACAGAGGCACCACCACACACATACACATACACACGCACACACACACACACCACCCCCTCCCTCAAGACCTCGACCTGTCCTGCCTACCACACTCACCCACCTGCCTGGGGACCCACAGTCTCAAAGGCATCAGGGGACTGGGGCTCAATTTACACACGAGGAACATGGGATGTGGCCTTCCAGGTGAATGGAAAGGGTCTCACTCAGAAGGAAAAGCTCCACAAGTCACACCAGAGCACCTATTGTAGAGATGTCCAGTTTCCCTTGAGAGGGGAACTATAAAAATGCCCTTAAAATGTTTACAATGGGTAGGTTTTGAAACAACCTGTCATTGACCTCCAATACCCCGAAGCCAGGTCTGTGCCTCCCCTGACCCTTAGTTCTTGACCACTGTCTGTTCTGATTGACTTCATTGCATGAAATTGCACTGCATTACTAGGGCAGTTGTGGACCCAGTAGAAATCAGGATGGGATGTTATAGCCACTAGCAACTGGGAAGCAGTTATGGCATGTAAGCTTTCAGGAAAATGCCCAGGCCACAACCGTAACACAACATGGTGTTTTCAGTGATTCTATAACCAGACAATAAAAACACTCCAGGGTTGCAATCTCACAGTCATGCAGCAACTCCTAAGAGATGATGCCAATGGGCATATCCATCTTGTCTGGCTGGCTTCATGGCCACAGCCCTGATATCCTCATGTAAAGTTTGGGTGTTTCTACACTGGTGTGCAACGAACAACTAACAACAGGCTCATATTAGGCTCCCCATCGCCTTTCATTTTCTTTTTAATGAAAGGGCTCGAAATCCTCATGAACCTAGGTTTCTAAGAAAGAAAATGATTCCCCTCTCTGTCTGGAAGACATGAAGCAAAGGTAGAGAGAGCATCATTGGCCGCAACTGGACCACATTCTTACAGGGGGGATGCCCACACCCCCTAATCTGTAACTGGAGGAATGCTCTCACCCTGCAGAAGAAGTGGTACCCCCATGGGGGCTGTCACCTTGTCCTGAACTGAGGTATCTTCAGTTTGATCACGTAGAATACATTTTATCACCTTCAAGAGATTTTTGTGTTATGCCCTGGTTTTCCTGTAAAGATTTGTAGAGGTATGCGACACTGTATTCCAACTCAGTCTTCCTGTACAAGTGAATGACATCACCAGTTTTTAAAAGGCAAAGTGTGCTTAACAACCCTCAGCTGACTGGTGTTGGTATCTTCAAGTAAGACCTGTCTAGATTTTTTATCTACTATAATTTTAGTCATCTCCAGAGACCAGTTTATTGCCAGGGAGTGAAAGGGCACGACCTCTTCTCTGCCCAGTGGTCCCCCCCAGTTTCCACGGGAGGATAAGCGGCTGACCATCCTTGGTGCCCAGGGATGCTGCTGTAGTGGCTGTTCCTTTTTCAGACTGTTCCGTTGGGATTCACATTTAACAATACCCAGGAAACAGGTAAAGACGCCAGCCGCAAAGCAGAGGCTCTGCATCTCCAACAGCCTTCCTGGCCTGCAAGGCCACCAATGCATTCCTATAGGCCAGGCAGAGACGAACAGGTTGGTATCTCCTCCCTGGCTATGATTTTAAAACATCTACTTTTCTCTTTTTCTCCCCCCATCTGTTAACATCAAGGAAAAAGACAAAACAAAAAAGCTGATAAAAAGTCAGAAGTATAACAGTAAACCTACACCGCCTAGGAGCACAAAGTATGCCAATGAAAGGTTAGTACTGAAGTTCATATCATATCCACTGTTTTAAAAGACAGGAGGGACTTCCCTGGTGGTCCAGTGGTTGGGACTCTGTGCTTCCACTGCAGGAGGCATGCGTTTGACCCCTGGTCGGGGAACTAAGATCCCGCAAGCCACACAGCAATCAATCAGTCAATGACAGGAAAGAGTCCCCTGTAAAGTAAAATGGTTCCCCTTTTTCCCCCTGACATTTAAAGTAGTAGGTTTGGCTACCCAATAACATATCTGTAGGAAAAAAGTTTATTCTCCAACAGTGTAAGATCAATAGGGCATTTGCAAACGTCCACATATACACAGTTGATTTTTCCTCTTAGAATATAAAAAAAAAATCAGATCTACTAATTCTCTATTTTTTTATTTCTCCAAAAGAACCAAATAATATATAAACATCAGATAATAAATAAATGCTAAACGAGCCTTTTTTTTTTTTTTTTTTTGCGATACGCAGGCCTCTCACTGTTGCGGCCTTTCCCGTTGCGGAGCACAGGCTCCGGACGCGCAGGCTCAGGGGCCATGGCTCATGGGCCCAGCCGCTCCGCGGCACGTGGGATCCTCCCGGACCGGGGCACGAACCAGTGTCCCCTGCATCGGCAGGCGGACTCTCAACCACTGCGCCACCAGGAAAGCCCTAAACTAGCCTTTTTGAAATAAAGAGAAATCTATAAAATTTAATTTTATATTAGAGATAGTTTTCCCGTGAAAACTTCTGGATAAGCACACCAATTTTTATGACTGTCATCTTCAAATACTCCAGGCAAGGCTAATTAAATGAGAATCATAAACAAGGTGATTTCTTGTGAGGCCCCCTTCCCAGTGGTAATTATTCTGGTAAAGAAAAAACAAAACCACAATCTACCATCTGATGATATTAAGGACATCTCTTATAACTAGAAAAATTCTTTACTCCAGATAAGATATACCAAATGAACTTAGAATCAAAAGACTGAAAAAGAAAATATGTTGGAGGAAAGAATATATACATACTTAAATATAAAAACTAGAATTTACTCAACTTGGCAATAACTACAGCTGTACTTTCAATGACATCGTTCTGTCCTGGATGTGGATTAGGTTTGTACAGAAAAATAACAAATGTGCGAACAGGCACTCTTTCACTATTATTTCCTGTAACTGTTTTCTCCTGACAGCTTTCCCCCTGTACATAATTCCCAGGGCTTCGTTCTTAAACCCTTCTTTCCTTTCTCTAGAAAAGTCATTCTCAGTCCAGTTTCAACTACTATCATTGACCTACTAAATATATTTTTCCAACCAAGAGTTCAACTGAATTTCAGATCTTGTTTCAATATGCCTAAACGGGCATATTCAATATGCCTTAACTAAATGCCACCCACTATTGCCTCGGTTAAGCAAGTAAAGTACTGCAGTACACATTTATTGAAAAAGATTCCACAAATCAGTGGACTTGCCCAGTTCCAACCCACGTTGTTCAAGGGTCAACTCTGTGTGTGTGATAATATACATACATATGATAAATAAATATATATACACACACACACACATATAATAAATGCCATAACAGAAGCATAATGTTTAAAGATGTTGAATGACATGCCTTATCAAACTCCAAATACTGGGCTATTTTAAAACTAAAAGTTGAATGAACACTATTTCAAATTAAACCTCGGGTATTAATAGTAACCATTTTACAGATTAAGAAATGAAGGTTAAGAGAGTTAAGAAATGCACCTAAAATAAATTTTTTTAACTAAGTAATACTAAGCGGCATAGCTTGTATTTCCAGAGATTTTCTAAACCCCAACAGTCTCCCTCCAAATCATACTACGTGCCTATGTTGACTTTAATTGTACCTTTTAACACCTACTTTGTTATGCTTAAGGTTTTAAACCAAGGATCTGTTTATCAAGGCTTTTCTCTCCATGTCAGTAAGTTCTAATGCTTCCCCGCCTCCCAAAAAAATCCAAAACACAACAAAACACAATCTGGGATACATTTGAAATTTTACCCTCTTTCCTTTCCTTGTCTTATCCGGTGTCTCTTTAGGAGGTGGATCTGAATTTCTGCTCGAAATGAGAATGAATGGGAGTAAGAGGCAGAGGGGCAAAAGCATTAAGAAGAAAGATGGGAGAAAGGTAGGAACACCCCATTGTGTGTGTGTGTGGGGTATACTTATTAAAGGGGTACAGAAAATGAATGATAAAATGAAAATCTCAGAGACAACCGAGTAATAGTGTTAAACCTGTTACCCCATCATCCACTAAAAGAATGTCCCTTAGAAACTTCGATAGTTCCTCCACCATCTCATCCTTTAGCTAAGATGCCACTTTAAAAATATCACTGTCTGGGTGCCATTTTCCTTAGCACATTAACTTGAAGTTAGACTGTACGGCTGTGAAAGCAGGAGCAGGTTAGGACTCAATCAAAGTTGACTTTACAGTGACAGAAATGGATGACAGTCCCCTACTTATTCTTGAAAGAGTATACCTCAAAAACAGAGCAAATATCTAATTTTCCAAACTTTACGTGACACATTCACTCATACTCTCTCCTTACAGCACTATCATAATATCTTTTCTTAAAAAAACTATATACAAGATTTTGCATGAAAAATGAGAGGATAACCATTTTCCTATACATACTCAATATGGTCCCTTGTACTCTTTTCTACTATATATCTAAAGATATCGAAGGGAATTTGGATAAATTCACTTTTGAGTAATTATATGTACCAAATACTGTGTTAGACAGTTTACTTGTATCTTCTCACTGAATCCTCACAATCATCCCTGTGACACATTATTGTCCTCATTGGGCAGGTGAGGCTGCACTAGCCGAGAGGTCATTTGTCTAAATTAGAAACTGGTAGAAGAGCCCAGAGTCACTTCAAATTCCACACACTCTATGGCAGAGACTGCCACCTGCCTACCAATATCCACTTTCCACTTACTCCTCTGTAATAACAGATCTGATATTTACCTGAGCACAATGCCCTATGACTAAGAGACTGCATTTGTATTCCGTAGGCTTTCTTGCAACTAGATATGGTCGCAGAGTGCTGAGCCAAAGTACTGCACTCCAACTTCCAGGAAGCATGCTAAAGAGATGTACTCTTCCTTGGCCCTTCCTCCATTCTGCTACCTGGAATGTGGGTGTCATGGCTACACCTCCAACAACCATCTGGACAGAGGACAAGAGTCAACCCTAAGAAAAGCGCAGCTAAGTGTTAGAAGAACTCGAATCCCTGACAACTGCGCAGTGCTGTGGCCTTAGACTGCTTACTATCTCTTTTTCATGAGAAATAAACTTCCAACTCAATGATATTTGGGGATTCTTTATTATAGCCAAAAAAGATAAACTACTAAGTACACAAAACTAAGCATTCAACTGCATAATACATTCAATTAATATTTGAGTGCCTACTACGCACTCTCCCTAAAGATACCATGGTAAACAAAAGAGACAAACCCCCAGCCCCAACAGAACTAAAAATGATCTGATGTTAAAATGTCATGAATAAGAAAAAATGCTCAACATCACTAAGCACTAAGAAATGTAAATAAAAACACAAAACTACCTCACAGGATGGTTACAATAAAAAAAAGAAAGGAAAAAAAAAACAGAAAATAACAAGTTTTGGGGAGTACGTGGAGAAACTGGAAGCCCTGCCAACTGCCGGTGGGAATGTTAAATGGTGCAGCTGCTGCCGAAAACAGTATGGCAGTTCCTCAAAAAATTAAAAATGGAATCACCATACAATCCAGCAATTCCACTTTTAGGTATATACCCAAAAGAACTGAAAGCTGAGTCACAAAGAGGTATCTGTACACATATGTTCAGAGCAGCATTATTCACAATAACTAAAAGGTGGACGCAACCCACGTGTACATTTGACAGATGAATAACAAGCAAAATGCATGTATCAGCATCTATTGACTTAAAAAGGCATTAGATGCTGATAGATGCTTACAACGTGAATGAACCTTGACGACATTATGCCCCACAATCTAAAGTACTCAAATTCACAGAAAGTAGAATGATGGTCGTTAATGGCTGGGGCATTTAAAGATTAGGGAGTTATTGTTTTATGGGTATAGGGTTTCGGTTATGCAGGATGAAAGAGTCTGGAGATGGATATGGTGATGGCTGCACAATATGAATGTACTTAATACCACTAATCTGTTAAGACGGAAATTTTGTGTGTATTTTACAATAAAAAGAAAACTGGAAAAGGAAAAAAACTGTCACGAGCAAATTAACATGCAAATGTTTACACATTCCCAACCAAAGGGTCAAAAAACAAATGTTACCTTTACTTAAATAACCTGTAGCTTTGTTACTAAAATTCCTAAAATAGTCTGTGGTATAAACAAAACCTAAGTTTTCTCTGGAATCCAAATAACATTTCTAATGATTTCACTTAACAGAGAAATGTTACATCAAAGTATCTCTGGAACGTGGCACAAAATTTAAAAAATGTTCCTGAGATGCAATGCACAGTACAGCTCAAAGTTCATCACATTTAACATGTTAAATGTCAGGCCTTCCTTCGAAATTTTCTTTCCGGACACTATGCTGTAAAAAGGGTTGGGAAGCTGTTAACATATTCAGGAAGGCTTTGCAGATATGGCTAACTACATCACATGTCAAAGGAATAAGCTACCAACTGAGAACTCCAAAGCATCAGGGAAGAATTCCAAGCTTGCTGTATTTGGGCAAACCTGCATGAATTTTCAAGATGTAGTTTTCTGATAAAGCATCAAAGTCTGAAATACTGCCAAATACGGGACAGCAGAGCGGTAAGACAGAACCGGTCTGATCTTTTATAGCAAATCCATGCTCTATCTTGGAGACCTTATTTCTTTTCTTTTTTTTTTTTTTTTTTGGTACACGGGCCTCTCACTGTTGCGGCTTCTCCCGTTGCGGAGCACAGGCTCCAGACGCGCAGGCTCAGCGGCCATGGCTCACGGGCCCAGCCGCTCCGCGGCACGTGGGATCCTCCCGGACCGGGGCACGAACCCGTGTCCCCTGCATCAGCAGGCGGACTCTCAACCACTGCGCCACCAGGGAAGCCCGGAGACCTTATTTCTATATTTCTAAGAACATGAAGCTAAGAGCTAGTATCCGAAGTGGTTAAAAGAGAGAGAGATGGAGAGAGGGAAACAAAAAGGGGACCGTTAAGGAACTGAATAGAGCAAAAACATTTAAGAGGTAGGTTTGGATTATTTTGTTTGATCACAACTTGGTGGTGTGCCTGCCACTTTTGAAAGAAAGGTAGTAAAAAAAAAAAAAAAAAAAAAAAACTTGGCATATCAACATGTACACAAATTTGTTCTGCTAATTCATCAATTCACAATCCAGTAGACTCCTCCAGACATTGCTGGGAGAAGTGATTGACAGGGGAAAGGACCAAACAGTAAAGTTTCCAAGTAATGAAAGACAATTTACCCAACATCTGTACCTAATCTGCCCCCCACCCCCGCCCTCCATTCAACCTCTCTTGAAACAAGAGGACCAATGAAATTAGCCAGTAAACTCTATGAGGACAGAATCCCCATCTGTTGTATTCTTTACTATTATCCCCAGCCGGCAGCACAGAACCTCAGAAGGACATGGTTAAGGGTTAGGAGTTACTTTAAAGGACTGTGTTATGCTGAATTACAAAGGGGTATCAAAAAACCAGAGCTATTTTCAAAATCAAACACCATGGTGGCAAATTGTACAACATAATATCTAAACGTAGCTGTTTAAAATTTAAAATTTTATTTTTTCAGTTTCGCATAAAAAACAAACAACCCAAAGCTACTGCTACTTTCTATCATCACTATACAACCTTTGTTAACAATTAAAGTGGGGCCTGGGGTTGGGGCAGTAAGGAGAGGGAAAAAGACATAAGCAGATGGGTTCCGTGCAGACCAGGCTCTCAGGGAGTAGATCTGGCTAGCCCTGTGACTTCTGTCCTCCAAGCCAATTTTGAAAGGGAAAAAACATTGGAAAAGAAAACACGGAAAATGACACCATGGCATCAGTTACCATGAAGCCAGAAAATCAGTCCTTTTCTGCAAACCAAACATTTACACAGATACATATGGCACATAAATGTAAAATATATTATGTACAGATATTTTTGGAGGTACTACATTATTTCTTCACAACACTTAATATGACAAGCAGGAAAATTCCCAAGTAATGCAGGACAATTTACCCAACACCTGTACCTAACCTCCCGATTCAACCTCTCTTGAAACAACTGCACATGCCAGTACAGCTAACATCTAAACATACTACTTTCTTCATTGTTCTTATCACTATCTACCTACCCCTCAATAGCGTAATGAGAACAATTCTAAATGCTCTTTTCTCAAATGCTTATGGCTTAATCCCACTTGCAGAGAATATTCTTTGTAAACTAATCAGCCATAAAATCTCCTACAAATCCACCCCCAAAAAACAGTTGTCAGCAAGCAACATATAAGAACTCACCCTCCTTACTTTATGTTTGGTTTTCTCACTCTTCATGGCCTGTTTGTGGGTACAGGAGTTCTTCCTCCACCCATTTTCTGTGTTTAGGTCTCTATGCCTGCTCCCCAGAAGAAGACGATAAAAGCTATGTCCCAACGTGTGGAACAACTCACTCTACTGTGTCCCATTCCCCTAATCTGTTCCAGGGTTCACGGTGCTCAGTCTTCTAGCTCACTGGGAGGGGAGAGGATTTGAGAGACTGATCCGTCTAGTGACTTACCCCAGTAGCAAACCCCATGGGAATACCAACTGGGGAAAGAAAGAATTGGGAGATAATTTAAAAGGTATGTTTCATCCTGTGCCCCAACAAAGTAACGCATGAAGTTTGGTTGGTGTTTAGAGAAAAAAAAGAATGTTCATTTTAGAACTTTCTTTACAGTATGGCTAAGAAGTGGTAGAAGATATACAAGATACTGCTGGTATTTCCCTCTGGTGAGGAAGAGGGGACTGAATGAGAAGGGAAAAGAAAAAAAAAGGATAATTTCTTCTTGTCACTCTCCCCTGCACCCCCAGATGCTATCATCTTCAATAGGAAACATGAAAAAAAAATTTAAAGCTATCCAACTAGAAACTAAGATAAGTGGAATTGTAGCTCATAGTCAAAAGTCTGAAGGTTAGATATACAGCTCCTTACCCCCTACAGGGGGAAAGGCAGGAAGAGAAAAGTGGCTCTTCACTGAGGAGAGGGCTGAATGTGACTCAATTTGCGGTTCCCCTTCTTGGCTCTGTTTTCAGAATCCCATAGACTGCCTCCCTGCCTGACAAGCAGACTCCAGCACCTGGCGGGGGTAAGAGAAGACAAGAGAGAAAACAAGGGAGACAGAGAAAGAGAAAAAACATCAACAGCCATGTTGCCAAACTAACAACTAAGTCTATGACGTGAACGAAGGAAACGAATACCTAACCAAGATAGACTGGAATAAACAAAAGATTACGTCAAAACAAAATAGGCCTCCTCCCCTTTGACACACTTACTAAATCCAGTAACCATTATAAAAGAAATCGAACTATATTATGACTCTATTAGAGCTTTTCATTCCAGAAGTTATGGTGACTCTCCATGACGAAAATTTCAGAGAGTGTTTTATTTCAAGTGAATATGTTAAAGTATTTGGACAGTCAATTGTTTAAGAAATCCTTTTTTTCTTTTTAAAAAGACCTTAGAACTATCCGATGCTATGAAATGAGATCTAAAATAAATAACATTTACATTTTAATGGTTACAGTTAAAAATTAAATCATCCATAAATAATCAAAATATCAAGCCCACAAAAGGAAAACCTTCCATATTAGGCTGCCCATGCAGTTTCCATACAGACTTTAAATTTAACCCAACTCCACAAAGATGTGGGAACAATTCCTGTAATTAATGAGAAAACGGCACAAGCAAAGAATTTACATCGAGGTTACATTCAACACGGTTACTATAATAATCCCACTCACAGAAGAGAATTAACGCCCCATCTCTATCCGTAAACACAAATGGGAGAAAATACAGGGGATGACAAATCTGCTATCAGCGATAAGGAAAAATTAGTAAGGCAAATCTGAAGTAATTATCCCCTAACTACTTTGGATTTATTGCGGTGGGGGGGGGGATCTGCATCACGGTCAAATGCTGTTAAAAAAAATCAAACGAGACAAGCAATTACTGTCACCCATCTTATTCAGAGGGCTTTCAAAAGAAAAAGAGGAATGGCTGTCACTCTTCTAAAAATGTACACGTAAGGAGGAAAGCGTGGAATTAAAACAGAATAATTGAGGGACCAATACCAGCCCCTCCCGCCTCGGTCACACACCACAGGAATCTGTCTGATGGCAGCAGTGGAGGCAGAGATCATCACGCTGCCGAGCACAGGTTAGCGCCACGCGTGTGTGGCTCCGACGCGCATCCCCAGGGTCACCACACCCCCTCGCCGAGGAGACACCACACTGCTCCCCGCCCGAGGCCGCCGCCTCCCTCCAGCCTCCCGCACCCACCGGCATCCTCAGCCCCTCCCGGCGCAGACGCCCAGGCCGGGGTCCGCCGAGCGCCCCGCCGCCCCCGGCTCTGAGGCGACCACCGGCCTCCTCAAGCCCTGGGCCCCAGCCGCGCACGGCCCCGTCCTCTCCCGGGCCCGGCCCCTCTCGTCAGGAGCCCGTTCTGCCCAACTCGGCCGCCGCGGGCGGCGGGGGTCGGGCGCGCCTCCGCCTCTCGCCACGACCCCCGGGGAGGGAACGCGAAGGGTCCCGCTCACCTGGCTGGGGCGACTTCTCTCTGGCTCTCGGCCGGCGGCGCCCGGCTGGGGCCTCCGAGGGCTGCGCGGGCGGGCGGCCGGGCGGGCAGTAAGTCCGAGGAGAGGAGGGGGAGGGGGTCGGGAGGCCGGGAGCCGCCTCCTTTCTCCGCCGCCGCCGCCACGGCTCCCACAGCCTGGCCCGGCGCCCTCGCCCACTCGCCCCCTTTCTCACAGCCGCGCGGTCGGTCTGGCTCTCCCTCACCCCACACACACACTCACACTCACCCCCCCACACACCCACCCACACACACGCACACCCGACTGCTCCTCACTCCCTCACACTCCCTCACACTCCCTCACTCGCCTGGCGTGCGCGCGCGCGACTCCGCTCTCACACAGCGCGCGCGACGCCGGCGGAGACCGCCCCGCACTCCCCCAGACCTAGGCGAAGCGCGCCGTCCGCCCGCGTGCCCAGGACCCGTGCGCGCCGAGAACCCGTGCGCGCCCCGGCCCCGGCCCCGCCCCCGCCCTCCAGGCGCGGCGGCGCGGCGGCGCGGCGGCGCGGCGAGCCGCCGGCCGAGCGAGGGGCAGGGCTAGCCAGCCGGCCAAACCTGGCCAAGCGGATCTGACACCTGCGTCAGGACCCGACCCCCAGGCGTCCCGTCTTCACACGCAACCCTCGCGGCCTCTGGGGTCGAGGAGAGGCGATGGGGCGCGCGTGCGCGCCGGGAGGAAAAGGGGAGCGCGAGAGCGCTTCGAGGACGCGCTTTCCCCACCCGCCCCCAAACCGTCCTCACTGAGAAAGGGAAACGGGTGGAGGGGCGAGGTTTGTTCCCAACTCGAAACCGCGTGGTGAATCCCTTCCTTTGTACACCCTCCCCGCCCTCACCGTCCCTCCTCCAGCCCCATTCACCCACACTCTGAACCCTGACGCGAGCCCACCGAGTCTCTCAGGCGCAGTGTGCGGAGTGCGTGTCCGCGCCTCCACCCCTCCCGCCCGTCCCCGCCCACCTCCCGCACCGCCCTGAGGACCGCCTCCCCCTCGAGTCCCCTCAAACCGCGGTCTTCCCTCCGGAGGCAAAGGTTTGGGGGACAAAGACCGTAAACACCCATAAAGTCCTTGTCCCTGTACAGAGTAAGGACAATGCCTCTGTATATAGTGAGGCCAATTTTTAAACATCATGTATTCGCCAGGCTTTAGGCAGGTTTTAAGATACAGGCGGGGCACCGTGGTATAGCCAGCTCTGCCGCGTAGAAACCAGTGTAAACCTTGTTACTTGTTAATTAACCTAGTTACTTAACTTCCTCTGATCCTTTGTTATGAAAAGAGTATATTCCAAGGTTGCTGTGTGAATGAAATGTGATAATAGACTTACAAGCATTTTGTAAATTTCCAAACTGTGTAAAATGAATGTTTTACACTTTTTTTCATTTACACTTTAGTGTGTTTCTTCGCAGTATGGCTGAGAAGGGGTAGATTTTTTAAGATGTTGCTGGTAATTTCCCTCTAGTGAGGAAGGTCGAAAAACTCCATAAAGGAGGGTAAGAATATGAATAGGTCGGAAACAACCTAAATATCCATCCACAGATGAACGGGTAAAGATGTGGTATGTATATACAATGGAATATTACTCAGCCATAAAAAAGAATGAAATGATGCTTTTGTAGCAACATGGATGGCCCTAGAGATTATCCATACTAAGTAAAGTTAAGCCAGACAGAGAAAGACAAATACCAAGTGATGTCGTATGTGGAATCTAAAATACAACACAAATGAACTAACTTATCTACAGAACAGAAACAGACTCACAGACAGAGAACAGAGTTCAGGGAGGGGGGTTGGGGGAGGGATGGAGTGGGAGTTTGACATTAGCAGGTGCATTGTATATAATAGAATATCCAAACACCAGGGTCCTACTGTATTGCACAAGGAACTGTATTCAATATCCTGTGATAAACCATACCTTATATGGAAGATTCATTTCCAAATAACCTTAGTCATTTATTACACCAGATAGCCCAGATGTGAGAGAGTATGTCCTAACACGTTTGCCTTCTTGCAGATCACAACCCCTTCTCAGTCCCCTCAGCCAACAAATTCTTTTCAGCATTCCTTTCCCAATCTTTAGGGTCTGCTTTGTTTTTTTTTGTTTTTTGTTTTGCTGATTTACCTCAGGGGGACTTGAGAGTACCGTGACTGAGAAATGTAGTTAGGGTGTTAACTAAGTGTTTACTGCACGTTTTGACACAGGGTAACCTAGGATGGTGAACTATTTTCACGAAAGATACATTTAGAGGTACAAAAGTGTTATATGATATACTACCTTCAGAAGAAAGGGGGGAAAAGTCTACAGAACTAAAATGTTGCTATTTACTCCACTCTGATATTATCTCCTGGAACATGAAGTTCTTCCCTTCAATCTAAAGAGGAAAAGAAGAGAATCATTTTGTGATCAAAGAAAGCTTGATCACAGAGATAGGAACACAATGAGAATCTGACACCAAATACATAGGGAAATTGGCACAGAGAAAAGGTCGCGGGCATGCCCAGCAGAGGATCCCCATTCACAGTAACCATGCACTGCCCAAGAAAACCAGGTTGTATAGGTGAAACTGTGGATAGGGGGTATGAGACTATTAACTAACAGGCCACTTGTCTCTTTAAAAAATGCTGTCATTGGGCTTCCCTGGTGGCGCAGTGGTTGAGAGTCCACCTGCCAATGTTGCCGATGCAGGGGACACAGGTTCGTGCCCCGGTCCGGGAAGATCCCACATGCCACGGAGCAGCTGGGCCCGTGAGCCATGGCCGCTGAGCCTGCGCGTCCGGAGCCTGTGCTCCGCAACGGGAGAGGCCACAACAGTGAGAGGCCTGCGTACCGCAAAAAAAGAAAAAAAAGAAAAAAGAAAAAAAATGCTGTCATTCAATATACTGTCACTATGTGCCAGACACATCCTAAGAAATTCATAACACACACAACAACTTTGCTTTTCACTTAATCTAGTCAGGGAAATAAAACTCATAAGTATATTTTTAAAAACAAAACCAATGATATGTCACTCTATAAGATAATCTTTACATGAATAATGATTAAATTGATACTTCCTATTTTTGTGTGAAGTAATGAGGGAGCAGAAATTGTTTTTAGCATTTCCGGAAAGGCTCAGTTTCTTAGATTCAACCATAATCTTTGTGTTTTCATGGTAGTTATGTCTGGTCAGGTATGGACTCACATCTCCTTTTGGTGGCCATGTAACTTATCTTGGTTTAATCATGCGCCACTCATTTTTAACCCATAAATTGATACTCTTCAGGAGGGGGTGGGTTGAATCCCTTGAGAAGACATATTATAAGTAACCTCACATCTCTGGAGTCAGATAAATCTGATTTATCTGATTTGAAAGCCCAGCTTTATTTGCTGGTGTCATGGGATTGTTGCCTCTATGAGCCTCAGTTTTCTCATCAACAAAATGAAGATTAACTATTTCAATGAACTATAAGGATTAATGAAGTAACTTAAATATAATGCACTACATATGAAGCGTGCAATAAATATTAGCTATTATTACACAAGACTGATGTTCACCCAAGCTGAAGGGACTGAGGATTAGACAAGAGGTGCTGGAATTATCCATGTATCGCCTTATTGAAATGTTCTTGGTGGACAATATGAAGATAGTGGGAGAGGCACATAAAACAGAGGATTTGATGAAAACAAAATCTCCCCCAACAAAGTTGCCCAGGTTCTCTGATTCAACTTGAGTTGCATTGGTGTATATCTATATCAGCCAGAAAGCATAACTCACCTATTATCTAGACTGCGGGTCAAGCAAAAACTTTAAGTACCCCATAGACACCATCTGGTGCAAATCTTTCTCTCCTGGGGTTAAAGACAAACAAACAAGCTGGGGTTTGATCAAAACTAAGGCCTAAAGTAGTGAAGAGAAAAACTGTAAACAGGAATGAATCCAGAATTATTCTCAGTACCAAAAATAGTGTACATCACTGGGTATCTAATGTGATTCGTGTGGGTGGAGAAAAGGTAGTGGGTGTCCTATATCAGAACGTACACTAGCAAATAAGAACAGTAGCAGCAGCTGCAGGGGATGTAGCTCTCCCTGTGCTTCCTCTCCCAGAGCCAGCCGGCTAGAACCAGCCTGGCGGCAACAGTCTTCAGTTAGAATAACCCTGATCTAGCCTTTCTCCACCCACATCCCTCCTCCTTTCCCTCCACTCCATTTGTGCACAGTAAGCTGAGCGCCTCTCTAACTATGCTAAGAAAATACAGATGCCAGACACAAAGGAGGGTGGGATGGGGAAAGGGAGGAAAGACCGTTCAGATTGGCTGCATCAGAGAAAGAAAAAGTGTAAAGGAAAAAAAATGACTTAGAAAGAGAGGTGATGTAGGTTTTTCCCCCTAGAAAAAGAGGTGATGTAGGTTTTTCCCCTTCCTTTAATTGCATCTGGCTACTATTTCTTTTTCTGTATTACACAGGAATAAACCAGGATGTTTAAAATGCAGATTCCTTGGCCTTCACCCCGACCTTCTGAATGAGCCCGGGTATCTGCATTTTTTTGAGCCAAACAAAAAACTTATGGAATCAGCCAATAGTCTGCAAATTTAACAAGCTTACCAAGTTGAATCTTAGATACATGACAGCGTGAGAATCGTGTCTTAAAGAGATAACCATTTGTAAAATGTTCTTAATTTAAAGCACTCAGCATTTATAAACTCGATGTAAGCCTCAAGCAACCTTGAAATGTTGCGTAAATATTGTTAGTCTCTTCTGACAGAAGGGAAAATCAAGGCAATGAGATAAAATCATTGGTGGCAATTCCGAGTCTCCTGATTCCCTATCCACTGGAGTATCATAAAAGTATCTCAGTCTGGGAAGAATAGAAGAAGAGACGATGGACTAAGCAAAGGTGGAAAGGCAGCAGCATGCTCTCTTTTAAAGAACAGAGGAAGCCTCAAATAATAGGGGAAAAAAAGAAAACAAGAACCCTCCACTAGGTGCAGGGAGACACCGGATTGAATTTGTTGACATTTCAACCATAGAAATGATGGTATCGAACCACGCATGGGCTGTAGGATCTGCCACACACCTATGTCACCAGCAGCACCTTGAATGATTAACAAACATTTACAGATTGAATGGATGAATGAATGAATGCGTTCTGGGATCATCCTAATGATCTGCCGCAACCATGATTGTCCTGGTCCAGTTTGCTATCTTCTGCACATCGAAAAAGTTAGACTAGGGAGTTCTGTTCATTAATCTAAGTTCATGCAGTTATCCTTGATGCAAAGAAACAGAACAATTTATATCTGTTGTGTCCAAATCCTTATCTACCCTATTTCTACATTTTGTTTTTAAATCATTTTTGCTCTCTTGGGTTACAAAGCCATTTTGATCATCAAGCTAGATTTGTTTAATCTTCTTTGCTCTTCTATTTAACCCTTCTTCCATCGACTCCACCTGACTCCCCCAAACTAACTGTTTCCTTGATTTTTTGGTCTCTCTCTCTCTCAGTGCCTTTCAGTTTGGGATTCATCCTAGGAGCATGAGGAGACAGTGAAGAGAAAGAAAAAAATGAGTGACACAGTGGAATGACTAGGCAAATCTCTCGAAATATACAAGTTCCAAACCTTCTGGCTACTTTCCCAAAACTTTTCTGGACAACTAGGGCAGACAATGGAGACCAAGATAGAGGACCTATTAACACTGGCTTGCTTAGTAAATAAACGGTGAATGAGGAAATTGCCACAGAAATATTTGAAACAGATATAGTTCTATATCTGTCCCCAGTCTCATAATAAACCTAATATGTCTTAGAACATGTTTAATCCTCCTAATAACCCTACTGCGCTTGAGTTATCTCCTTTTTACAAATGAGCAAACTGAGGAACAGAGACGTTGAGTAACTTTTTCAACCTCACACAGCTAGCAAGTGCCAAAACCGTGATTTGGATCCAAGCATCAGAGTACATACTCTTAACCAACTCTTTATAATCCCTCAAAGGCTACACAATTGATTTTGTTGGCAGTTTCTTCCCACTACTTAGTATGTAAAGTTTTATTTGGATATTGATGCCTGCTATTTTGGCTTATGTCTCTAACATCATATACAAACATTTGATAAATAATGGTTATATATATATATATATATGGAATATATATATATTTGGAATTTGTCGCAAAGGATCTCATAGTCCATTCCTCAACCATACATATAAAGAGTCAACCAAAAAACTATTACTAATGTTATTCTCCAAATACATATAGATTCCATTTTAATCAACAAAGTACAAATCCACTTAAGTCATAGATGGATTTGCTAAAGTCGTAGAAGCTTTTTATCATTAAGCTTTTTCTCCAACTTCCGTTACTAAAAATAAAAACTACTATTTTTGTGGGGAACTGAAATGTTTGGCGGCTCAAAAAGGGACCCACTGATATGTTGGGGCAAAAAGGGTTTAGCAGAAAGTCAGGGTTTAAAAGACAAACCAGGGTTTAGTTCCTGACCGAGAGGGCAAAAGTAGGTCAGTGTCCCTGGCAGTCACAGCTGGTAGAGAGTGATGTCACCCAAGTAGTGGGGTGGGGGGTAGGGGAGGTGGGATTTAAGGTGGGGAAGTGGAGAGACCCTTTGCAGGGGGGACTGTGGGGATGGGAGGGGAGGAATTTACAGAGGCGGACTTCAGGCAGCCTTTTATAGGCTAATGGCAGAAACAGCTGAAGCACCGCTTCCTCCGCCCTCTTCCCTCTTCCCAGGCTGCTTTCTCCCAGGCCTCATTCCCTACCTCATATCAACATCAGACCCCTCTGCTGGAGACAAAGACACCAGAGAAGGGAATGAGGAAAAAGACAAGGCCTGAAAAGGAATAATTTCCATAAAGGAGAGAGTGGTGAGGAGAGAAGTGAAGTGAATTTTAATCAAAACCAGGAAAACATGATGAAAGAAGAAAATAAAAGGAGAGGGGCAGATGAAAACAATAGTGGAAAGGGAGGAAAAGATGGCTGAATGAACCAAAAATCATATTAGCGCATGGAGCAAAATTAGTATACTGGAAATACAATTCTAATAACTTCTAAGGTTTTAAAAATGAAGCAAGCAAAGAGCTGAGGAAGACACCATAATGGTTGCAGTTTGAAACCATCCAAAATATGTAGTGTGTTCGCAACAAAGCGAAACTGGGATGGTCCCAACTAGGACTTCCCTCCCCAGTCCACATCCAAGTTCAAAGTTATGCTGCCTCTGTGTTTATCGGTCAGTCGAGATCTAGAAGTCCTCGTGACTAATTTAAATATCTCATTGCAGGTGTAGGTAGTGCCTGTTAAATTGTTAATAATCATAGTAGCAACAATAACCACCTTTGGAATGTGGAAACTGTATTTCAACACCCCTGCTTTTGAAATGTCATGCACTTCACGTACTGTTTTAATCACTTAAACATTTTAAAGAATTAAAATTCAATTAATCTCTGATCAAAACTGAATGTCTTTCCATTATGTCCAATAGCGCTCCTGTCTAACAATAGCAACCAAAAATCCTTTCTCATTTAAGAGCTACTAATGTTCCTTTCTGGATAACTGTTAAGTTTTAAAATATCCCCTGGTGTAACCAAAATATACGTGTAATAAATATGCCACGATGAACTGCGTCTAGAAAGAAATAAGGGAGAAAAGCTAAGAAATATCTCACCAAGGCACCAGAAGATGTAGGGATATATATATATATATATATATATATATATATGTATAGTGCCTGCATCTGGAAGAATGTTGCTTTTCTTTTTCTTCCTTTCAAATTTCTTCCTTTTCTAAGGAAGGAATTTTTATTGCTTATTTTCTGTTTTCTCATTCATTTCCCCTTTCTCCAAGTCTTTTTTTTTTTCCTCTCGTTGCAACAGCTTCTCTATTTCCATCTCAGGTTGCCCCCATATTTCCTTCTGACTTTGTTGTGTCTTAGCTTAGTCGGCCAGACTTCCACTAAACTCTCAGAGTTGGCATCAGAACAGCTCATTTGGCAAAAAGTCAGTCACACATACCACACAACCACAAACAAGCACTCTGACTGCAAAATCCTTTCAACAATACATTCCTGTTTCTTGCAGTCAGCGGTTCATAGACCCACGATCTGAAATAAGCAACGCATACATTCACATACAGTCTGCATGCACATGGCCTCTGCGGTCAGCTCACAAAGACACAACATCTGCAGAAAGGTCTTGCAGGCAGCATATACAGGCAGCCCATTCTCCGCCCCTTTGCTAGCTCTTCCTGACTGGCTCTTTCTCCCAGCCGCCTCCTCTCCTCACGCTGCCTGGCAAGGTCTCCCCTCCTTTTCCGGCAGTTCTCAGTGCAGTGCCATCCATCACTCTCCCAACAGATCCTCGGGCAAAGCAATTGTTTCTTGAAGCTCTCTTTTCCCCTGACTGGGAATTTGGTCTTGCAAAAGGACTGTCAGAACAGAACCTCCTTCTGGAACACGATACCGTGGCCTGGTCCCTAGTGCGCTAACTTGTTTCTACAGATTTTAATTTTGTCATGGAAGGCTTCAGGAGAAGGAAAAAGAGGAGAAAGAAAACAGAAAGAAAGAAAAGGAAAGGAAAGAGAAAGCCCCGGGAGACATTTCAACGAAGACGACTTGAACAAAAGCAGAGAAACAGATTTAGGACGGGAAAGCAGTGGAGAGACAAAACGGAGGTGTGAAAGTAAACGGAGAAACTAAGAAAAAAGATAAAAGTATGAAAGATTTGGTATAACAGTTTATTGAGCTTTTTGTTACCCACTACATTACCAAGGTGACTGTAGAAGTAGGACAGAAGATTCTTACAAAAAGGTCAATAGGTGAATCAGAGATAAAGAGAATAATCTCCTGATGAGACTGCATCATTTGAAATTTCTGAAAAAAGACAAAACAGACAACAATCACAAATATCTGCCACAAGGAAAATTTAAACTGCTATTTTGAAGGATTTAGTGACACTTGGAAAGAAAGCACATTTGAATTTTAGTTAAAACAACAGATGATGTCTCAATTTTTTTTTTTTTTTTTGCGCTACACGGGCCTCTCACTGTCGTGGCCTCTCCCGTTGCGGAGCACAGGCTCCGGACGCGCAGGCTCAGTGGCCATGGCTCACGGGCCCAGCCGCTCCGCGGCACGTGGGATCCTCCCGGACTGGGGCACGAACCAGTGTCCCCTGCATCGGCAGGCGGACTCCCAACCACTGCACCACCAGGGAATCCCCAATTTTTGAGATATGCATATACTAAAAATGTGAAATTCAAATTTATTTGACCATCCCACATTTTATCTGGCAATTATATTCTCAGAGGATTCTGACTCACACTCAAGTTTGAGAAATACTGGTAAGAAGTAAGAAGGCCTACCTTTAGTAAGAACACCTGGAGGTGTTTGCAGATTCTTATCCCTACCCCACAATCATACCAAACTGAAATCCCTAAGAAGCTGAAGAATCTTCATTGTGATGATATACATTGGTTTATTTTGATGCACTAAAGTTTGATAATCACTGATTTCCTCACAATTCTTTCATGGAACCCTCCCTAAATCTTAATAAATGTTGTTCAGTTAATTAAACCAGGGGGCCATTAGACTGAATGGCCACTAAATAGGCTTTAAGCTACATCCATAATTTTAATCCACCCATCAATAATTTCCTTGTTTCTCCCTTTTCCCTATGAAAGTCTCTCCCCAGCTCCCATCGGTGGAAAGCTGCCCAATTAGAACTGATTTTAGTTCACATAAACTCTTACTTAAAGTTTTAATATGCCTCTTTTCAACTGTTCTGTTGTCAGAAGAAGGACCCAAAGGAGCCCCCCAGGGACCCCTCCCAGGAGAAATGAGGAACCAGGTGGACATATCCATGTAGCCCCTTTAACTCACTGCTTCTCTATGTCTGCTTCTCTGTGTCCAAGTCCCTCTTGGATCCTCGTGTTATGAGCTGTCAGACTTTATCTGAGTTTTTCCAGACTGGGTCCGGAAACCAGCCAGAGTCCAACTTAAAAACCAGACTGGGTCGGGGACTGGACTGGGTCTGACCTAAACTGGACTAGGTCCAGTGTGAGGCTTCAGGTGAGTAAAATTTTAAGACTGAACAAGTATATTAATCTCACCACAGACAATCTTGAATTACAGTGGACACAGTGGGGAACTTTTAACCTAGATCCAGTCAAGAGGTGCCCTAGAGCACAAGGGCACTTCCCTCACTATAAAAAGTAGAAAGAAAAGTACTTTTCCTCCTCTACAGTTTCTAGTTACCAGAATACGAGCTGCTGGGTGGATTTCCCTGGTGGCGCAGTGGTTAAGAATCTGCCTGCCAATGCAGGGGACACGGGTTCGAGCTCTGGTCTGGGAAGATCCCACATGCCACGGAGCAACTAAGCCTGTGTGCCACAACTACTGAAGCCCGTGCACCTAGAGCCCGTGCTCCACAACAGGAGAAGCCACCGCAATGAGAATACTGCGCACCGCGACAAAGAGCAGCCCCTGCTCGCCGCAACTAGAGAAAGCCCGCGCACAGCAACGAAGACCCAATGTAGCCAAAAATAAATAAATATATTTTTAAAAAAGGACCCACTGGGACACCCTGCAGACCGGATCTCAGGGAAACTGGCAGAAGTGCGCCAAGGGTAAGAGTTCTTAAAAAGTCAATGCTCCCAGATCTCTGTCTGTGGCGCCTGGTCAAGAGAGGAAGGTAAAGTTTCAGTTGTCCCTTCCTTACCAAGTTCAGGGTTTGAAGTTGATTTGGGGGTACCCCCTTGTTATCCTTCGCTTCTCTCCTAGAGGCAGCGATTGCCTTCTTGTCTCAACTTGTGTCCTGAGGACATGGCTTGGCTCTCTGCCTGCCTGGGGCACTCAGGTTGTTGGTTCTTATGTGCATATGAGGGAACCTCAGTCCTCAGGTTGGGGGCACAAAAATACAGCCGGACAGAAACGTGGGCTGTATTCTATTTGTGGCTAGGATTCTACTGATTGTTGCTAGCTCTCTCTTTGGGCTATTTTTGGAAGTGGCTCTGGATTTTGGGAAGGTAGTACCTTTTGCACCCTCTTTGGAGACACCTCTCGCATCCATGGGATTGGTCAAAACTACCAGGCATTTACTGTTTGTCCCAGCTGAAACCCGACAAGATATTGGGGGAGTGGGGGGGAGGGAGGATATATATTTTTAAAAATAGGCCTGTGGTCAGAAGTTGGCCTTATTGGAAGCTGATTTCAAAACCTTTTTTTAGGTGTTCTCTCCTAAGCTAAAATGAAACTATGTATCCAGAGGGAAAGAAAAACATTCTGAGGTCATTGTGGAAGCATTTACGAAAATATTCCAAAGACACAGGGCTCTAAATCTAGAACATGGGAATCTTTCCCTCTTAGTTGGAAATCTCCCTAATATGAAGAAACTCATTGAAGATAATGTATTTGGGTGGGTGGGTCAGCCTCTTGATCTCCTTCAGGTTGCAACACTATTCTTTGTGGAATTAAAAACAACTGTACTTGCCTTATAACTTGAGTCCTTACAAGAACAGAAGTGCAGCTCTAAAAGCAATTTAAAGCCCAGAGTAAAACTAAGGTTGACTTTGTGGAGTCAATAAAGCCCCTTGGGAAAAACTGGCCTGCTACCCTGTTTGCAGGATTCCTGCAGCCTTTCCAGGTGAATAAGGAAGGTCACTTCCTGGAAGGCCTTTAACTCTGGCAATCATCTCTGAATCTATCACTAAGGCCATAGCTGCACAACAAGAGTCCCTAGACTTTCTTGCTAGGATGGTTTTAGATAACAGAATTGCTTAACGTTACTTATCAGCTGAACAAGGAGAAATGTGTGCCATAGCAGAATGTCTCCTGTTGCAGCTGGATCAACGCAACTGGTATTGTACCAAATACAAGAGATTAATAAATAGCCAGGGGTTGATAACCCTTCAGGTACATTCTCTGATTTATTTGAGAACAACTGGGAGGTCCTGATTAAGGAATATACTTCACTCTTGGTATTACCCTCCTAATCATGGTTGTTTCCTTGGTGCACTGTGTTGTCCAAAGGCCTTAAATGCATATTCACAGCCATCAGCAATACATCAGATGGTCTCTCTGTGCTTGCAGAACAGAAAAGAGATGAATAACAAAAACAAAAAAAATATTTTTGGGGCTGTGCTGTGTGGCTTGTGGGATCTTAGTTCCCCCACCAGGGATTGAACCCAGGCCCTCGGCGGTGAGAGCTTGGAGTCCTAACCACTACCCTGCCAGGGAATTCCCCCCAAACAAATTCTTCTATGAACCTGACATCATAATCAGTTTCACAAGGAGGCAAGAGCAACTCAACTCTGATGGCGACTGAGAGTGCCGCTAATACCAAATTTTTGGTGAATCACGTACAAGATGATGGTCAAAAGAGAGAAATCATTAAATTCATTAAGCAGGGGGCCATTAGACTGAGGTGGCTCTAATTCCAAGGTGGCCTATATAAGCAAACCAAAATCTAAGCCTGAAATACCTCAGGGTTGCAATATTGAAACCTAAGGGTAGCCCAAGAGGCCTTAAGCTATAGCCAAGCCATAATTCTCTTGCTTTGCTTCTGCCTTTTCTCTACAAGTCTCACTCCAAGATCCTGTTGGTGGAATACACCTAACCACTTCCAGTTTGGCGCTACCAGGTTCACATCAACTTTTTTTTTAATTTTTATTTATTTATTTATGGCTGTGTTGGGTCTTCGTTTCTGTGCGAGGGCTTTCTCTAGTTGCGGCAAGTGGGGTCCACTCCTCATCGAGGTGCGCGGGCCTCTCACTATCGCGGCCTCTCTTGTTGCGGAGCACAGGCTCCAGACGCGCAGGCTCAGTAATTGTGGCTCACGGGGCTAGTTGCTCCGCGGCATGTGGGATCTTCCCAGACCAGGGCTCGAACCCGTGTCCCCTGCATTGGCAGGCAGATTCTCAACCACTGCACCACCAGGGAAGCCCTCACATCAATTTTTGCTCAAACTCAGAATATTTAACATGCCTCAATTTATCTTTAATGTGTTGAACTCCGCTATTTTATGTATTTATATATGCATGTCACACTACATCACATTAACTTTTTAAAAGTCAGCGGGAAATGAAAGTACAATTTATCAAAATTTGTGGGGAGCAGCAAAAGCAGTGTGTAGAGGCAGATTTGTCACTGCATGCATGTACTAAACAAGAAACATGCAAGAAACTGGACATCCATACGCAAAAATTAAAAAAAAGAACCTAGACACAGACCTTATGCCCTTCTCAAAAAAATTAGCTCAAAATGTGTCATAGACCTAATGTAAAATGAAAAGATATAAAATTTCTGAAAGATAACATAGATGACCTTGGGTATGGTGACAACTTTTTAAATACAAAGTCACTACGTCATTAATAAGCTGAACTTCATTAAAATTCCAAACTTCTGCTCAGCAAAACACCGTGTCAAGAGAATAAGAACACAAGCCACAGACTGGAAGAAAACATTTGCAAAATACATATCTGATAAAGGCCAGTTATCCAAAATATACAAACAACTCTTAAAACTCAACAATAAGAACATAAACAACATGACTTTAAAATGGGCAAAAGACCTGAAACATACACCTCACCAACAAAAATATAAGGTGCCAAATAAACATATGAAAAAACGCTCCACATCTTATGTCATTAGAGAAATAAGAATTAAAAACAATGGGGTAGGGCTTCCCTGGTGGCGCAGTGGTTGAGAGTCCACCTGCCGATGCAGGGGACACGGGTTTGTGCCCCGGTCCGGGAAGATCCCACATGCCGCGGAGCGGCTGGGCCCGTGAGCCATGGCCGCTGAGCCTGCGCGTCTGGAGCCTGTGCTCCGCAGCGGGAGAGGCCACAACGGTGAGAGGCCCGTGTACAGGAAAAAAAAAAAAGGAGATATCACTACAAGCCTATTAAAATGGCTAAAATCCAGAATCCTGATAACATGAAACAACAGTGAGGAAGTCTCATTCATTGCTGAGAGTCCAAAATGGTATGACCGCTTTGGAAGACAGTTTAGGGTTTCCTATAAAACTAAACATACCCTTACCATATGATCTACCAATCGTGCTCCTTGGTATTTACCAAAAGGAAATACCAAAAACTGCACACGGAGGCTTATCACAGCTTTGTAATAGCCCCAACAGAAACAATCAAGATGTTTTTCAGTAGGTGTACATAACTTAACTGTTGTTCAGCCCTAAAAAGAAATGAGCTAACTACCAAGCCATGAAAAGGCATGGAGGAAACTTAAATGCATTATTGCTAAGTGAAAGAAGCCAATCTGAAAAAAATCACATACTGTATGATTCCGACCATATGTATTTTGGAAAAAGATAAAACTACGGGGCAGTAAAAAGGTCAGTTGTTGTCAGGGATTAGAGGGGAAGGAGGAATGGATAGGCAGAGCACAGAGTACTTTTGAGGGCAGTGGAACTGTTCTGTATGATACTATAAGGGTGGATACATGTTATTACACAGCTGTCAAAACCCATAGACTGTACAACAGCAAGAGCGAACCCTGACAGACTGATAACAATGGACCTCTCTGGTACAGGATGTTGAGAGTGGGGCAGGATGTAGGTATGTGGGGCAAGGAGTATAAGGGAATTCTCCCTACCTTCCACTCAATTTTGCTGTGAACATAAAAACTGCTCCAGAAGGAAAAGTCTATTTAAAATTGGTAAGGGGGTGGGGTGGCCGCAGAGATGGGCTTAGGACGGGGCATGCTTCTCCCGCCATCCTAGAATTACCTGGGGTTGAATTAGCTGGATTGGTGGTGCGTGTTTTTCAAAATTGTCACTTAGGAGACTCTAAGTTTCTGTCTTATTTACACCCAGTAGTTAACCCTTCTACCATCTTAAGAAGCCAATGATACTGAAAAAACGGGTTGTTTCTTCATATGTCACTTGTTTCTTCATATGTCAGGGAATAAAGGAAGTTCAGTTGACTTCTCTTTCCCACTAGATTCTCGATTCCTTGAATGGAGGACTTGGGACTGATTCATCTTTTTTAATTACCGGTAGGTAAGTGAAGTGCCTGGCACTGAAAAGACAGCCAGAATATCAATGAAGTACAGCTCTGAGTCATTAAGAATCTTTCATCCTGTCGGGCACAGCTCAAGAGTTGGGCTCCATGAACTATGTCGTCAGCTGGAATAGTAAATGAGGCGTAGGAAAGGGCAGCCAAACTTCAAAACAGGCCTGGAGAAGTGATTCGTTGCCCTCTTGTGTTCAGTTTTAGGAAGTACAGTCTCTCCCATACACGGGCAACACATCTCTCTGACGTACGAATATGAGTTTCCTGGGTTTGGTCTTGGGCATGCAACAGTGAACAAAGCATCTGCCCACAATAAGCCCACATTGTAGTGGAGACACTCAGGAAAACAACCCAAAGCTGAGTTGGAAAGGATGAGTAGAAATTAGACAGATGAACATAAAGGTTATGTTGAATTGGTAAATTAAAGATTCTGGTGGAGGTGTTGTAAATGGAACATAGCACGTACGGCAGCTTAGAGAGCTTGGAGCTTTTGCAGAACTATGAATGATTCAGTGTGTCGGAAAGAAAGATGCAGAATGTGTCGGGGTGGGTGGGTTAGAGCACTGGTGATGAGAGAGGGAACTGAGAAGTTCCTACCGTATCCTAAGGATAATGAAACGCCTCTAAGGTTTTTAAGCCAGAGTAACCTAGGTTGAGTAATGCTAGAAATATTGCTCACAGTGCTTTGTATTATAAGCAAAGGTGGGGAAACGCCAGAACTGGGAGACCAGTTAAGACCCTGTTAGAGCAATGACTGGACCGAACTGAGCTAAAGTGGTGATGGAAATAATAGAGAAAAGGGATGGATTTGAAAGACTCGTGTGTGTGTGTGTATCTGTGTGTGTGTGTTGTGTGTTGTGTGTGTTGGGACTCAAGGTGAGGGAAAGAGAGAAACCAATGAAACTGGGGGTGACTCCCATGCTTCAGCTGGGTAATGGGGCGATGGTGGCACCACAGTCCTAGCATGGGGAGGGACTATGCGGGGAGCATGACCCAACTTTACATATGCAAAAATAAGGCTTACTCAACATTTATTGAAGCTTCTTTCTTGGGCACCTTCCTGGATTACAGAGGGTGGAAAACTAAAAACGACATACCCTAGGCTCTCCTATAGCTAGAGTTTGACTCCTATAGCTAGGTTTCAACAACCATATGCACTAATCTAAGTCTTGAACTCAAAACCAAGGTTAAGTGAAGAGAGAGGCAGGGAGTGAGGATCCATTCTACTGGTGTGGATTCTAGCAGAGCCAGCGCGTTTCCAGAGCTTGAGTGGTGACATCTCAGCATGGAAGGTGGCCTCCAGAAGGTGGGAGGGGCACTAGAATCTTGGTAGTTATTCCTGGGAGTCTGTTCTTTAGCTTCCCCCCTTTGTGCTTAAATGATCCTGCTCTAATATGAAGCCTGACGGACTCAAGGTGCTAATGGGACATCCAACTAGAGATGTACTATTTCACCTTCAGATATAGAAGAGACTAAAGTATAGATCTAGAAGCAGAAGCCAGTAGATGGTAAATAGAGACACAGGAGTGGGGTGTAGTAAAAAGAGATGGCTGGGGCAAGAACCTTCCTTGAAAACTACCAACATTTAAGGGTAAACACAGAAGAAAAAGAAATTAAAAAAGAATGCTGAGCCAAGCTAAAGAGGAAAACAAAGGAAGTGATGTCATAGATGCCAAGAGAAAGACACATTTCAAAAAGGAGGGACAGGCCAACAGTGTCTGATGCTGCAGAAAACAAGAAAATAACACTGAACTTTTTCTATCATATTGAGCATCCAAGAGGTCCTTAGAATTGTGAAGAGAGGTAAATCAGGTTTCAGGGAAACGGCAAAATATAAATGTTCTTTGTTTGGCCTTGTCTAATCTGTTAAAAAGATTCATTTTAACTTGGTGACACATGAGGCTACACACTTTTTTGCCACTCCTCCCATCAAGAGGTAAAGTCTATTTCTCCTCCCCTTAACTTGGAACTGAGCCCCTATAGACCAACAGAACATGGGAGTGATGCTGGGAATCTGATGCTGAGCCCTGAGAGATCTGTGGCTTCTTCCTTTGCTTCTGGGAACGTTTCCTCTCTCAACCAAGACCAAGGGAGTCAAATGTAAGTGTAGATACTACATACAGTGTGGGTATAACAGTGCAAGACCACCAGCGCCATCTGAAAATTTACACAAAGCAAAATGATGAGACAAAAGCACTCATTATTGTTGACAGAAGTCACTTATGTTTCGCATGCACTGATTTTACAGCCCTTCTGCCCAAATTCCTTTATTTCTGGAATAACTGTTGCCCAATCTCTGTGCCTGTTTCCTTTAGGTCTATTCCTCTCATATTGGATCAAAACACTGGTTAGTTGTTCCACTGGCTGTGCTCCTGTATCCTCTCAGACTACTTTCTTCTCTAGAACTTTGTCCTTTACTTTGCATTTGACTCAGTTTTTGAATGTTTCTCTCTCGAAATATTTCGAGTCTTCGTCTCACCTCAATTCAAATGACCAAATTTTGAGTTCTCCTGTGCTGATCATCATGTCAGCCAGAGACGAGTAAGAACCTCTCAGTCTAATCAAGAACACAGACATGTAAAACAAAGAATATAGGGACTCCTCTCGTGGTCCCTTGGTTAAGAATCCGCCTTCCAATGCAGGGGACGCAGGTTCAATACCTGGTCGGGGAACCAAGATCCCACATGCCGCGGGGCAACTAAGCCCGGGCGCCACAACTAGAGAGAAGCCCGTGCACCGCAATGAAGGATTCTGTGTGCTGCAGCTAAGACCCAACGCAGCCAAAAATAAATAAATAAATTAAAACAAACAAAAAAAGAATACAATAAAGCTGAGGGGAACTTCCCTGGCAGTCCAGTAAGGGACTCTGCACTTCCACTGCGGGGGGCAGGAGTTCGATCGCTGGTTGGGGAGCTGGGATCCCGCATGCTGCGTGGTGTGGCCAAAAAAATAAAATAAATTTATAAAGAATGTAATAAAGCTGATGCCACAATGATTAAAAAAGAGACGTAGCTCAATAGAGGGAATGATTAACCATTCAGAAGCAAAGGGGACCAGGAAAGTTTTCAGAGAAGAGCAGCATGGGGCCTGGGTTTTGATGTACACATCAGCATTTATTTCCTGGAGCTGGGAAGAGGATATATATTTGAGAAAGGAAGGAACAGAAAGCGCAAGGCGTGGAGGCGTGAAGAACAGAGAGGTATGGGTTACTAAGAAGCGGGAAGTTTTCCTTTGCCCAAGTTCTCTGAGGACATATGTTTGCTGGCTCTTAACTCCTCCACTGGGTCCATCTCTTAAGTTTGGCGGTTACCACTTTATTGCTTCATTCCCTCTACACACAGCACTCCCCCCCACACACCCACCTCGTATAACCCTCCTTCCTTCCTTCCTTTCCTTCCTTTTATGGGATTTTTGTGTGTGTTTAGGCCCTGGATTTAATTTAGTTGGATTGGACTGTAGTAATAACGTTTCTGTATGTTTGCCCAGAGGCCTTCAGCTAATGGGTGTATTCTTCACAGGCCAGTCAACAGATGAATAAACCAGCATGCTGTCTCGCATCCCTGTCTCCCTTCTCTTTCTTTGCATTCTACCCATCGTCCCCTGATTGGAGACCTCTTCTGAAAACTAACATTTTCCTGGATGTCTCAGACATTAGATTGCCTACATTGAGTCGCTTCTTCACCTGCCAGTCAATTCCATGGAGGACTTTCCTGCATCCTTGACCTGCAGGAGATCCACCCTGTGTTGGATAAGTATGTGGGCTGCTGCCCAGGGAGTTTTTCCCCAGGGTCAGCAAGAACCTCGGAAGAGTCTAGGCTCACATCTCTGGATGGAAGTTGCTCATTCCTGACCACGGGTGCTGACTCTGACTTGATGTCATTACATGATAACCACCAATGAGAAAAGTAAGTCAGAGGATCTCCAAAACTGGGGGTCCAAGCGGAGACTCTGAAAACAAACAGGGACTTGTGCAAGAAGGGGCCACCAGAGCTGCCATGAACAAGAAACCAACCCAAGTACTTTCAAGTAAACGGCGTTCTTGAATGACCAAGAGAGCCTACATGGTGATATCTGCTCTTCTGCCAGTTCCTGCCGTGCTCCCTCGCTTCCTCTCCCTTCCTTCCTTCCGTGGTCAGGCTCGCTGCCTGCCTGCTCCCTCTGCCTTGCTCTGAACATTTTGTTCCTGTTTTTACTGCCCTAACTTCAGATTCCCCCTCGAGACCCTAGGAAAGCGCCCCCTCCTACTGCCTGGGGAGGCTTTCCTAAGCTACAGTCTCTGGCTGGGAGCACATTGAGGTCATTGCTGTCCCTGCCAAACGACTGGCCTGAGTTCAGTTTCTCCATCTGTCTGCGCTTCATGGAAAACATGAGTGTGGCTCTAGGCTCTCTGTCGTATGCCCTGCCTTAGTTCTGCTTTGTGTGTGCTTTTGTCTCTTCCCCGACCCCTGCGTCCCTGCCTTTTGTTGCCCTGGCTCTCCCCAGACATCTGTTGTGTAGCCTCTGCACTCTCATTGTGGGACAGATGGGAAAAGATCAAGTTCTGGACAGGTCCAATCAGGAAAAGCTGGGTTTTGTGCACAGATTTGTTCTGGGGACTGACCAGAACCCATGTATCTCAGAGATGGAACAGGTATAGCTTCCTAAGAGAAACCAGAGGTGCTATGTGCTTATTTCTGACTATGTCCATACCTCTGCCTTCCTCGTGACAGCTTCCTTCCTTCCCTCCCTCCCTCTCTTCCTTCCTTCTTCCCTTCCATCATTTACTCTCTGCTTTCTTTTGGTCTGTAATCCATGAATACTATCTGCTCTGTCTACCTGTACACTTCACTAATTTAGCTCATCAGGGAAATACAAAATATAGACTAAAGAAGCTAACAGATAACTTGAAATTTACACACTGCAAGGGCACATAAGGGCAACCATTCTTCAGATTTGAAGTTTCTGTAATTCAAGTTTATTCCTCCGAAGTGGAGATGTTGTAATGGTCTAAGCACCAGAGTTTCTAGGAATAAGAGTGAAGACAAAGTTTTTATAGCTCCTGGATCAGAGAAAACATTATGTACATATTACGTGACATGAAGGAGTACTGATGGAAAATAAGGCAAGCAGAATGAACTTGGCTCCCAATTTTCTTTGGGCTTCTGATAGCATTTTTGTCCTTAAGATTCCAGAAACCAAGATTCTTAATATAAGCTTCAACAAAGACAAAAGACAACATAAGGCTGGGTGGGATCTCCTCTCATGGAGCTCCTCCACATTTCAAAAAGATGAGGGTTCTATGTTCCTTAACTTTTCCTAAGACAGCAGCCCTCCTCTTGGACAAAAGTCATGTACTGTCTGTTTGCTTGGATGTAGCAATATATGAGATTCTTAAAGGCGTGTGACAGGGGCAGGGGAGGATGGTGGGAGAGTCAAACGTGTAAGGTCAAGAAAGAGGCAAAGAAAAAAGAGAAACATAAGGATACAAAGAGCGGCTTCCCTGGTGGTGCAGTGGTTAAGAATCCGCCTGCCAATGCAGGGGACATGGGTTCGAGCCCTGGTCCAGGAAGATTCCCACATGCCACGGAGCAACAAAGCCCACGAGCCACAACTACTGAGCCCGCACACCTAAGGCCTGTGCTCTGCAATAAGAGAAGCCACCACAGTGAGAAGCCCTCACACTGCAACGAAGAGTAGCCCCCGCTCGCCGCAACTAGAGAAAGCCCGTGCACAACAGTTAAGACCCAATGCAGCCAAAAAATTAAAAAATAAATTAAAAAAAATAATAAAAGGATACAAAGAAAATTTTTGGTGTGGAATTCTAAAAGGACAAAAGTGAGAAAGGGGGCTAGAGGAATGATTCCAATATGGAAGATGACCAGAAAAATAGAAACAGATTCTGGGTGCGTGACCGGGGAGGGGGCTGGGGGGCTGCTCTTTAGGTAAGAAGGAACCCAAGGAGAAAGGGAGGCTGGGGCCAGAACGTGGCTCACGGAAGAAAGGCACATATGAGCGCCAGCCAACCCTTCAAGGGAGTAGCAGCATCAATGTGGTCATAACCTTTGGAATGAGGGTGTGAGTGACTGCAAAGCCCCAACCCCCTTCTCCTCCCAGCCTCATACTGTAGCACAGCATCAGACTCCTGTAGCCCGGCTTTCTCCCTCCCTCCCTCTCTCTCTCTCTTCCTCGCTCTCCCTCATCTCATTGTTTCAGAGTAGGCCAAATCTGAAGTCCTTTCCAGGGAGTGGCCCTGTTCATCTTACTCTCCAGCCAAAGTGGAACAGAGTGAGAAGGAGAGAGACACATTCAACGACCAAAGGACTCGGTGGAAAGAGCAGAGAACCATAAACAGTGAGTTGTTTTGATTGTCTAAACCCTAAATAGACAGGGGTAGGGAGTGTGTGTGTGTGTGTGTGTGTGTGTGTGTGTGTGTGTGTGTGTGTGTGTGTGTGTGTGGTGTTTTGAAGGGCTGGAAGAGGGCAATGGGGAATGTCACTGACTTAGAATTGAACAGACATCCCAGTTATCCATGGAATCCCAATAAGGAGACACCAAGATGAGCCGATTATATTAAAAAGCCACAGATTTCAAAACAGAAGATTAGACACTAGGGTTGAAAGAGGCCACAGGGCGGGGGCCATCATGAACCATTTAGAGTATAAAATTGCCTCTGACTTGGTAGAAAAAAAGGAGAGAGAAGAATGGCAAATGATCAAAGAATAGAATTTGGAGGAGAAAGGTTGAGTGAAAGAGAGGAAGGGTCTGAGACTTATGGGGCACTCGGAAAGTTCCTGGGAAGATGCAGAGACAGAGATCCTACAGATATCCTTGCCTGGAATTGAAATCTCTACTCTCCCCACCCACCTGTCAGATATGCTGCTTTTGGGACCCAAAGTGCTGCTGTTTCTCACTGTACTCATCATTCCCTCTGGTGAGTCCCTACCTTTTTTTTCTCCCTCAAATGTCAGCTCCTCAGATGTGGGTGAAGGTGTATGTTAGAGGGTGGATGGAATGAGGCTGAAGGGGACTAGGAGAAGAGATGCTTGCTATTGAGCTCCAGAACTGCCATTAAAGAGAAGAACATGGTGAGTTCCCTGGTGATCCAGTGGTTAGGACTCGTCACTTTTCACTGCCGTGGGTTCAATCCCCAGTCGGGGGAACTAAGATCCCGCCAGCCAGGCAGTGAAGAAAAAAAAAACACCCAAAGGCTAAAGAAGCTGATATATACAAATGCATACACAAACATAGAAGGATCACCTCACAAGAAACTCCAGTTTAAACCGTGAAGGAAAACAGTGAATATATACACCTAAGAAACACGAGTACCAGCCTACACACAAGCAGATTCACATGCACACAGAAAATATGTTGCCACATCTATACACAAATGAAAAATGATCTTCACAGATTTCAAAGAGTCGAACTAGAAGATTGATCACAGAAAGTGAACCTTGGCTTTCAAAAAATCCTACTCTTTTTTTTTTTTTTTTTCTCATTCGGCCAAATGCAGACTGTGAGATGATAATTTTTGGCCTTGTTCAGTAGTGCAGTTAAGAGGGGTTGGCTGTGGGGACAGAGGATGGGACATCAGAAAGTCTGCTGGCCTTGCGTGTGGATCAGGACCCTACCCCTTCTGGCTGGACTGAGGGCAAGAGGGCCTCTTGAGTCAGGGCATAGCAGAGCTCGCCTTTGTTCTCAGAAATCTGCTCTCTTTGCGTGTTCCCATGTCTGTGTGTAGCACTAACGCTCTGAGTACTTTTATACTGAGCTATAACACAAATAAAACACTGAAAGATAAAGTACAATTTTCCTATCATTTTCTGGTTCATCTTATACAAGCTTTACGGGGTACAGAGCTGGACTCATTCACATACATTTTCTCCTTCCTTTGATACAGACTGGACACCCCTAGGGGTCAACAGCCAAAGAGGAGGTAGGTGAACCCTTGGAACTGGGCTCTGATGAGGTTCTTATTAGGACAATGTAGCTAAACGGTTAGAGTTCAAGAATTTGTAATACAACACAGAGATGCATTGCCAAGGTGTGGGAAATAAGAGGATCTAATTCACTAGTTCAACAATCCTATTATCCTGGTAATTGGCTGGCGGTCCATTGGTTAGGACTATAAGCTTCCACTGCAGGAGGCACGGGTTCGATCCCTGGTCGGGAAACTAAGATCCCATTCATAAAACATTCTTGTTCTCTTTTGAACTACTGAAATAACTTTCCCCAGACCTTCTCTATGTCCATTTCATTTCCACTCCCTTGGAAAATGCCCACAGATCCTAACAGAAAACATTTTCCTAACCATGTAATAGTGGAGAAACTGAAGTGCAGACATAAGAAGTCTTCCCAGCACCAGAGCAACTGTGGCACAATCAGACAGAACCCAAAAGTTCTGGCTTCCAAAGGGCCACTTCCTTCAGCTTGATGAAAGATACTCTAATCAACATTCCCAGGCTGCCTCCAGGTATCTAACATAAGTTCTCTTGCTTTTCCCAACCCCTGAGAGCACTGCAGTATGCAACCTGTTAATGGGTCAAAAACCAAATGAGTGGGTCACAACTGGGGCTTTTAATGAGTTAGGATAGACTAAAATAAAAATAGAGTACACTGCAAGTACATTACCAGAGTAAACTATTATCTTATTAAACTTGTTTCAATTTTCTTTGTGTATACTGAGGCACAATATCATTTCTTACTGTGCATCCTGGTAGAGAAGCTAAAATATAGAAAAGCTTTTTTTTTTCTCTGTTGTGGATATGGAGGTCTGAATCCCTACATTTTTGAACCTAGGTCACAATCAGCAGTAGCAAAACTAAAAATCCAAATTCCTTTCTTTGGGCTGGTTAAGGTCCAGTCCTATTTTATGATTTGTGATGCAGAGCTAGTACAAGAGATGATGAAAATGTTCCTTCAGGGAACACTCACGAATCCTTAATAAAGCATTCAAATGGTGGTAGCTCATGGAAAAGGTGGGTAAACTGAGGAATATACAAAAAACTAGTACTCTGCCTGGAATTCTGAGGAGACAGCCAGGATACTCTCAAACCCTTTTTTCGCCCACTGCTCCCTCTGTTTCTGTGCGTGGTTGGACTGGAATGTAGCTGGAGAGAATGGGAAACAGGGCAGGATAGGGCTGCACCCTGGGGAGAATCCACTCCCTTCTTACAGCTTCTGGAATGGTTCAGGTCAGTGGCTTTTCAAATATCCTGTGGGACTGGAGCAGACTTGAATTCCTTTTATCAAGATTTGTTCTGGGGGATTCCCTGGTGGCGCAGTGGTTGAGAGTCCGCCTGCCGATGCAGGGGACACAGGTTCGTGCCCCGGTCTGGGAAGATCCCACGTGCCGCGGAGCTGCTGGGCCCGTGAGCCATGGCCGCTGAGCCTGCGTGTCCGGAGCCTGTGCCCCGCAACGGGAGAGGCCACATCAGTGAGAGACCCGCGTACCGAAAAAAGAAAAAAAAAAAAAATTTGTTCCAGAAGACAAAAGCTTATACTGAGTGTTAAAGATGAGGCTGTTGTCAATCTGATGACCTTCTATCCGAAATTTTTTTTAAAAGGATGAGGTAAGGAATAAGCAGGGGAAATTCCTTCAAAATGTTTTGTGTATTGCTTCTAGTGCAAGGATCAGTAACTCTGACATGCTTTATAAAAATGCTATTCTCACCAGATTTTAAATCTGACATTTGTAAACTGACCTCAAGGCAAACTGTGATTTTGCTGACCTCTAGTGGGTAAAACAGATTATGACTATAAGCCATTTACCATGAAGGTTAATTACAGGTGGGATGTTTAACAAACATTTAGTTCTTCACACTGCTTTGTTATGTTGCTTTTTAAAGCAGAGACTATTTGTTTCAGGAATTGCTGTTATTTACAGTTTCAGATACAGTTTTCTTAGTTTATCCAAATAGCTTCCGCCTTAAGACCTGGACCATTTTTATTTCTTCCCCTCCGGCATTTACTTTCCAAGGATCAACAACAAGGCATTTCCTCTCCCCTCTCTTTACCTCACTTATCACTGAGCATCAGAAAACTACCAATGTTACCTTTTGTGAACACTCTTTTGTGTAAAGCCTATCATCAGACTGATATCCAATTACATCCACATTATGAATATCAAAATCAGTCTGCTTGAAACAGATTCAGACAGAACGAATTTATGGTTACCGGGGGGGAAGGGATAGCTAGGGAGTTTGGGATTGACATGTACACACTGCTACATTTAAAATGGATAATCAACAGGGACTGTATACTGTATACAGGGAACTCTGCTCAATATTAAATAACCTAAATGGGAAAAGAGTTTGAAAAAGAATAGATACGTGTATATGTATAAATGAATAACTGTACTGTACACCTGAAACTAGCACAACATTGTTAAACAACTATACTCCAATATAAAATAAAAAGTTTTTAAAAACCACAGTCTGTTTGAGAAAAACAATTTTCATTTTAAATAAGTATCGCAAAGAGGTCATCAATCCATTATAATTATTAACAAGCTCTATGACCTTGTGTGAGTTATTTATTCTCCTGGTCCTGAGTTTTACCATCTGTAAAAGCAAGCACATAGTAATCCCAAATTAGCTGTATCTGTTATTATATGCTAGGATGAAGAAGTCATTCTTGCAGTCCAACGCTTAACCAAAGTCTAACCGAGAAAGGGCGTGCCTGTGGTGGACTGTCTAATTGTCATGTAGTTCATTCATTCCTCTAAATAAGGAGCATACAGGGAGAAGGACTCTCTAGGGTTAGGACTGTACAGGTATATTCATGGAAGTAGGAAAGTGTGACATTTGTTTGGGTCACAGGGGAAAGGACTTAGGCTGGGAAGCAAAGAAAGAAAAACACTTTGGGATCTTACTATGAGTCTACTGTGCTTGTCAATTTCACTTACTGGGCGTGCAAGGGTAGGGGTGGGGGACAGAGAATGCTCAGAAAATCTTTCCCGATTGTTTTTATGCAGATGATGTGACTCCAGTGACTCCAGAGACATTCACAGAAGATCCTAGTAGGATACTCTTTTGTTTATTTCTTTGCTTTCAAACTGGGGATAGAAGGGTTGAGGTCTGTACCTCCTTCCTTAAAGGAAGACTAGAACAGTAAGTCCCCTACATGCAAACCTTCAAGTTGCGAACTTTCAAAGATCTGAACGTTCTCATGTCCAGTCACCTAAGTTAGTTCTAGTGTCTGGCGTACATTGTCACGTGTGTGCATCCTCTACAAGTGGATGTGCTTTTGTGTACTTTACTGCATGGTACTGTATAGAGTACAGTAGTACAGTATCTTTATTTCAAGCCCAGGATGTCCAGAAGCAAGCGTAAAAGCAGCAGTGATGTAGTTGGTACTACTGTACTTTACAAGGTACTGTACTGTAAGATTAAAAATGTTTATTTTTTGTGTTTGTGTTTTATGTATTATTCGTGTGAAAAGTATTATAAACCTATTACAGTACAGCACCACATAGCCGATTGTGTTAGTTGGGTCCCTAAGCTAACTTTGTTGGACTTACAAACAAATTGGACTTACGAACGTGCTCTCGGAACGGAACTCATTTGTATGTAGGGGACTTGCTGAGGTTCAGAGCTCTGTTGTCTATCTTAGATGCCACCGAGGGCTCTAAACATGCCCAGTCTTTTTATCGCTCCCTTATATTTTCCCCAAGAGTCCACATTCTTTCACTTCAATCTTGCCTCCTTTTAGATCATCATCCCTTCATCCTGCTCCTCTTTGCTACTTTTCCGCCTTGCATTTTTCATTCCCTATGTTGTATCTTTGCAGATCTGGTGAATGATCCTGCTACAGACGAAACAGGTAGGTTTCACTCCTACAGGTATGTTTCATCTCCTTAAAGATGGCGTGATTCTTGTTAATATTCACAATTATTTATTCCAGCTCTTGAATTAATCATGTATTTTTATCACAGGGAAAGGGATGTTGTTCAGGGACGGTGGGATAAAAGGAAAGAATGCTCCTAGTCCTCTAAAAACAGGAAGCAAAGTGGATTAATAGCTTAAAAAAGCATGAATTAAAGTCTTCCAAAAATTAGTATAATGTCAACAGGCCAAATAATATTAAAAAAATATTTAGTTATTTTCAATTAACTTTATTCCCTTGGACATAATACACAAACCCAGCCATAGTCTTGACTTTGGCCTGTTATCTATATTCTTCCCTCTTGCCTTCTGCCTTCCCCTTTGCCAATTCGAAACCCTCCTCACACCACTGTTTTGTGCCTTTTCAGTTCTGGCCGATATCAAGCCTCCCACAGATGAGCTGGGTAAGTTCAGATCTGGGATCCCAGGGCCACCGGGCCCATTCTGGTCTTTCCCTATCCCCCATGACAGAAGGCAGTATGTCTGGTGAAGGATCCTAATTAGGGCTACCATTTTATGTAGCACATTTGTCCAACAGTATAATTTAAACTAAAGACATTTTTGATCCCCTAACAAGCAAGATCTGCGTAAGGGGTTTGATACACAAAATACCAAGACTTGATTTTTCTCTCCAAGTTCCTGAGACTGGATGGGTAAAAGCAAGACAAGGGTGAACAAAACTGATTTTCTTCTAGATATCTTTTGTCTAGTAGACAAGATAGACAAAGGAATGGATAACCTTATTCAGTTTTACTAATGCTATAATCAGGATAAGCAAAAGAAGCTGTGGAAGACTCAAAGAGTCCTTGACTATACTTTGTGTTGGGAGTTAGGAAAGGCTTTTATGGAAAGCATATTGACTAGGTTGATTCTTGAAAGACAAGTGAATAGAAAGGGGAAGAGCTTTTAGGTAAAGAAAACAATATGGGCAAAGGCTTAGCATGGAAATGAAAACCAATCAGAGAATAGTGCATGCAAAGGAAGGTCCTAAGCAGATTCATGAACTGGAAAGCCAGCAAGAATGCTTTTGCCTAGTTCCAATAAAATATGATGGCCTGAACTACGTTAGAGGTAAGGGAGAGAAATGAGCTGTCAGTCAGCAGGGACTGTTGAGATCATGTCCAGTTTTCTATTAGGTAGATGGTAGCTATTGGGTGGATGGTGGCACCAATGTGAATTGGTGAAGGGGAAAGATAAGGCAGTTTGAGATATGGAACGATTTAAAAAAAAAAAATCCATGAACTCTTCCACAAAATGGCAGTTGGATTTGTAGGTCTTGAGCTTATTAGGAGAAAGATCTGGGCTAGACATATAAGTTTGAGAATTCTCAACATATAAACCTGTAATTGAAACCATGGGATAGATATAGTATTCTTCCTATGGTATCCTATAAGCAACCCTTCCAAAGACATTTTTACAGATAACTCCCGTGGTTAGTCTATTTCCTCAAGACTCATCTTACTCCTTGACTTATTCACCATTTTACAAACTTCGCTGGTATTTAACTTGCCCCTAGGTTAGGGCTGGATGTGACTATGACCCTTGCTATTCTTTACCAAATAACTTTTACCCAAGAACCCATGATGATGTATCTAGAGCTTCCACAGCAGGATAATAATCTTTTCTCCCCTTAGTTCTAGGATGACGCTCTTCTGAGCATGGCTCATTGCCTTGTGTTTCTACTAAATTTGCCGCTTGATAGAAACAAAGATATTCTCAATACAATAAGTTTCTCAACTCTCTAGGAAAGAAAGGAGAAAGACAAAAATCATTTAAAATCATGTTAAATCTCTTCAATTTTGTGGATCAAAACACCCCATTATGGGTTTTCTTTTAGAAGTTGCTAAAAAAAAGAGTTATTATTTCATCTATTTATGGGTGCCCCACGTGGGTCTCAAGTAAGGCAACATGACAGTTACAGGGCAGTGACTTCTAGAAGCAGTAATAACTGAATAAAATTTTTGCCTTCTAGCCTCACCCGATAAAAATACCACCACAGGTATGATTGTCTTTTGCATGTCTTTTTTTAAGCCTTTTTTTCCTTCCTGAGAATTCCTTGTCCTTGTTCTTGGGAGGATACTTGGTACATCTTCTAGTTTATTTCCAATTCTTTCTCAAAGCGTATTTGTAGTACTCTTCATTATCCTCCCACCCCACCCCACTGTTTTACGAGCTCCTGTTCTAAAAGTCATGGGAAAAAGATGGGACCACTGTTGCATGGTCCCAGACCAGTCCTCTCCCTAAACTACTTTTGGACACTATCTGTTGGTTAGTGGGTTGGGAAGTGACTGCAAGGACTCCATATGACTGTAGATGTCATGCTTTCTCTAATGTACTGATAATTCTGATGTGCAGATAGGGTTGAAAACCCACCAGAACAGAGAAATAGTGACCCACCTTAGAATTCAAATTCTTCAGAATGGGACTGCTAGCATTTGATATTTCATGTTGCCACCTGTATAACCCTAGAAGGATTTTTTTCTTAGAAGAGACCTCAGGGACTATTTTAACCCACTTTCCTTCCAGGTAGGGAAGCACCTAAATTTCATTTTTTAGCCAACTTCTATCATTGCTTTGTTTTGGTGACAGGAAGAACATGCCCCAACTTACAGTGATCCCCTGTAGAGATTCCTTTGTAGGTTTTCCCCAACTCTATCTCCCCTCCTCCATCCCCTTAACCCTTTGTTCATGTCTGTTTGTTATGCCTCCCCGTGTTTTTTATGTTGGGCCTCTTCAGAGTGCCGGGATGAGAAATTTGCCTGCACAAGACTCTACTCTGTGCATCGGCCAGTGAAGCAATGCATCCATCAATTATGCTTTACCAGGTAAAGGTCCCAGAACACCTAGAGAGCATCGTCCATGATAGGGCTTTCATGTCAGTAACTATTGAATGAGCATCCACTGTGGAATTTCAGTCTTTGGAAGGGCAGACTTTTTTTTTTAGCATAATCCTCTTAGCTGTTCCTGAAGGTGCCAATGAGAACGTGGAGTATGGATTAAGGCACACAGAGAACAGTTTGACTAACAAGTGTAGATGCTAGAAGGCAAATGAAGGTGGGGGCTGGAGGTAGGATCATCATGAGGGAAACTCCAGTCTATCAAATTTACCACCTCACTGAAAAAGGCTGGAGTTAAACATCCAAGTGTGAAGGTAGAAAATAGTAGGGAATAGTGGGGAGGAGTATGAAGCTTGAGTCTAGGTGGAGTGTGCAGTGTCACCAATAAGAGTGATTGATCCCATTCCATCTCCTACACTGCTTGGGGAGGTGGGGTGGGTGGGGAGCGGGAGGAAGCAGTCTGAAGCACTGAAGGAAATCCAGATAAGGGGAGAACAGATAGGGAAGAGTGGGAAATACAGGAGTTGAAGGCCGAGGCTAGTTCTCCCTCTCAATGCTTTTTCTATCTCCTTCCTGCCCCGTGACATTTGCACCGGTGGCAGTTTACGGCGTATGTACATCATCAACAATGAGGTCTGCTCCCGTCTCGTCTGTAAAGAGCATGAAGTTATGAAAGGTAAGACTGGCTTTTTAGTGGGGAGGGACAGTAATGAGAGTGGTAACTAGGCACAAGATGCTACAAGATCCAAGGTCTGGCTTTGCAGGAGGGCTTTAGGTTACTCCCTGACGTACAATAGCTCCCATTCCAACAAGTTACCTCAGATAAACAATCTAAGGAAAGCTGTATGCTTACTATATGCATAACCTAAGAAAAGCACCCCTCCCCAGATCTCTTTCCAGCTAGACAGTAGCCCCTAACTTCTCTTATATAGAGATAGAAATTTCAGATGCTCTGGTTGCTTTGAAGATCATTCACCAGACTTCTAGAAGGAAGGCCAAGTCAGCCATTAAAAATAACAGTCTCTATTAGTCTGCAGCCACGTTCATAACTCTGGTGGGGCGGGGAAAGCCACTGATTTGGAGGCAGAGTAGCATTTGGATATGTGAAAAATCAACTGGACTCCTAGACACCGGCTACCTTTTAAACAGTCCACCGATTCCAAGAACCATTTACCTTGCTTATTGTGAAATGTCAGAGGTAGAGGAAGGTAGAAAGAGTTTACAAGGGTCCAGAGTGTGTGGTTATAAACTATGCATGGTGGGAAAAAAGATATTTCTCACCTTGCCCCTGGCCAGCCCCAAACGATGGCTGTGGTCGGCAAGGCACCACACACGAAAGCCACTCTGACTCAGCAGCCCGCCTTGCACCGAGCCCCTGAGTAAGAGCTGTACTTAACTTCGCAGAAGGAAACTTGCTGCTTGCCCCCAATTGGCTCTATGCAAGCCACCTGCAAGGGAAGCACCTTGACATTGAGGATGAGTATTTGGGACTCTAGGCACTTTCAAGTGTCTCAGGGGACTTGCTAAAGTTAGCCATTTGCACATAGTAAACATTTAAATGTATATTGAATGACTGGACCTCATATTTTTGCTGTTTAATAAGTCCACGGTTCGAAGAAATGGGAGCAAGGTGTATAAAGGAAACTAAAATTTACCGACCACCAGTGTGCTAGGTACCTTTGCATCCATGTTTTCATTTTCATACTGACAACTACCTTGTTGAGGGGGGTATTTTAATGCTTGCTTTACAGAAAGGGATAGTGAGGTTCAGAAAAGTTAAACTTTCTGGTAGGGAGTAAATAACCAGTAAGTGGCAGAGCTGGGGTTCTAACCCTCATCTATTTCTCTTCAACCTTTTCACTACACCACCCTGCAGTCTTCCCTTTCCTTAAGACACGAGCCCTTGCCATCGTCCTGCATCCTCATCCCATTATGCTCTGCTTCTCTTCTAGATGAACTTTGCCGTCAGATGGCTGGTCTACCCCCAAGGCGACTCCGTCGCTCCAGCTATTTCAGCCTTCCTCCCTGTGATGATGTGAACTTGCAGAGACCCAGTGGTCTGTGATGTCAAGGAAGAGGAAAGAAAGAATGTGTGGGTGGGAGGGAGAGAACGCTCTAAGAGGGAACTTCTTGTCCAACCATTGTCAGCCAACCCATAGACATGAGTATTTCTTAAACCAATCCCATCGCAATGTCTAGCTTTTGCCCCTACTTCTTGATTTTCATCCATTTATCTCATTTTTCAGGACTTAAAATAGTCTATAGTATTGCATGGTTTTGCTGCTTCCCCATATCATAGACCTAGTGGATATACCATGTGGCTTAGGTACAAACATTCTACATACAATTTCAAGGGAAAATAAACTTCAATAAAATTATTAAAAATAATAATTAACTACTGAATCTGTTTGAGATACATCTTAGGGTGGAAGACGCTATCACTGTCTACCTTAACTAACCATGGAACTTTATTTTTCATTCCAGAGTTTCCTAGATTAACCCCCATTCACCTACATAGTCCCCTTTACTTTTATTAATGATTTTGCTGCATTGTCCTAACATTTGCCTGGTAGGTCCTTCTTAGGAGAAGAATTATGGTAATTTTTGTAGTCGTAGAAAATTCTCCAGAGCCAAGAGTTATATAAGACCGAGGCTAAAGAGAGAGGAGTACACCAGGTATAAAACTATTGCATTTTTCATGCAGTTGTTCAGTCGGCAAGTAGGGCCAGCAAGTCTCATTTACCCACTCATTTATGGTAGTATGGGGGTTAGCCCACCTCCACAAGTTAATTAGACAACTTAATGTGAAACCATATCATTGCTCCTAATTTCCTTGAGTGGTTGGTACTTCTTTCATCCTCACCACTTACCAAAATCTGTAGAGATTATATTGTGCAAATGGATTCTGGAGTAGCCTGATTTGGGGCATAAGAAGGGAATTCAGACCTGAACTTTAACACACAAGTATAAAGTTTACCTGATGGTTTACAGGATAGAGTAAAAGAAACACAATATTCAGGCAACCTGCATTCTAATCCTGGCTCTAGCAGTAATCAGGTAGCCTCAGTTAAGTCATGCTCTCTCATTAGGCCCTGGTTTAATTTCCCCATCTTTAACATGACAAAGTTAAATTTATGTTAGTTCTAAGGTTTCTTTTAACTCGATGGTTTGAGATTTAAATGCATTATTCGTTTTTCTCAAAGCCTAGATGTTACACATTACAGAATTCAACTTGGTAAGGGTTGGATTCCTTTTCACATTGCGGAAATACTACCTAAATGAGGACAAGATTCTTGTTGTTAAGAAGCAATTTAGTTTAATAGGATTTGCACAACTGATTAAAGAGAAATGCTAGAAAAGCTCCAAAGCATGTAAGCCCTACCCCAATCTCTCAAATCAAATGTACTCGTATATAGACAGACATAGTCAATGGACATTGTAACCACTGTAGAGGCATCTCATAGGCACAGAGTTTCCAAGAATCATTTGAGTCTCTTCATGAACTTGACCCTCTGATTGCCCATTGAACGAGAGGTGGCATTCCCACCAGAAAGCACCCCAATCCCAGTATTGGGTATATTGCAAATTAAACATTTAAAATAAATGTTCCCAATTTCTTTCTCAGAAGACAGTGGTCTTTGGTCTGGTTCTTTCTTTTTCTATGTTTAGAAAGAAGGCCTGAACTTAGGCTTTTATCCCATTTTGAAAGCTGAGTAGCAGCATCGCTCACATTTCTCTGTTCTGTTCTTCTCCATTGTTTCCTCCTTCCCTCCGCAACTTGACCAGTGGTTCTCCAACATTACAAATTTGTTTACTCTCCCCCAGATGTGGTCCCCTCCTACGTCCTCCAGAAAATTCCATTTCTTTTCTGCCTCCTTTAGTCTTACTGGGTGAAGTTTAGTGTTTCACCCTCGCTTTTCTTTTGCATCATCAAATTCCTGTGCTTTGCCGTTTTGCACTGTTCTGATATCCTCTGCCTTTTGTCCTCTTCTGTATATGTAACCCAACACTTCTAACTCACTTTCCGTCCTTTCTTCCCTTACCCTTACAAAGGCTTATTTTCCCTCATAACTTTCCTCTAAGAACAGTCCCAGGGCAGTTTTGGGGGGTTGGTTTTGGTCCTAGTTCTTTCCCTCTATCCTTTCTTCCCCATTTGCAGAATTCCATTCACCTCCTTCCTGTTGCATTTTACTCTCGACCCATTTCAGTTCCCGATGTTCTAGTTGTCGTTCCTTGATCCTCCCCATAAAAGGATGTGAAAACATCTCACTCTTTATGGTATCAATATTATTTTTTTCCTGGTGAACACAAATGACAACCCTCTCAAACAAGGAACTGGATGAAAAAGTTATTTGAACTAAAAAATGGATCTTTAATGTCGGAATTAACAGATCGGGTAAAAGTACCTTTAAGCAATTTGTGACTGAATGCCTTCCTGGAACCTTGAAGAGACTCACCTGCCTACTCACCTCACCTAAAAAAAAAAAAAGTTTTACTCTTATTTTCTCTTCCAAAATTGAGCTGATCCTGCTCTGAGCCTAACCTTTTCCCATATTTCATGCTTCTGATTAAAGAAAATTCTCCTTCCTCCTTGAATGAAGAAGTTCTGGAAATTCAAGTGTGCAGTATACTCTCTAAAAAGAGCGCCTTGCACTCTCTCTAAGTATTCATTTGACTCAGACGGTGCAAACCCCAAGCTGTCTCCCCACTTTTGATGACCTCAAGCAGTACATGTCGCCAGCCACAAGCTCCTCCCTCCCCTGTCTCGGGCACTCGTGGTGAAAGCTGATGTTTAGCCAAATACTTTACACCTGGTCAGAGGTGCAAGCAACTGGCAGTCTCTTAAGGTTCACCTTCCTTCTGTACTGAAGCAGCTGTAACACAAGAGAGACATCTGAGAAGAAACAGAAGTTGGAAGAGTACCAGATAAGGGGGATAAGGAGACGGCAGAGGGATGATGGGTTGACATCAGAGCACGGGAACCCGGAAGCTCTGGGAATTCACAAATCTGTCTGGGAGAAGGGAATTTGCAAAGTGTGGTGAAGAGGACCCGAGTTCCATACCGATCCATCTGGAACCTTACAGGGTAGAATGAACATCAGAAGCACAGTGGAGGTGGGGCAGGACTGTGCTTAGACTTTAGTCAAATTCAGGGAGGCAAAGATTAGGTTAAAAATACAACACTCCAATAAAAATTGAAATCCTTGGGACTTCCCTGGTGGCGCAGTGGTTAAGAATACGCCTGCCAATGCAGGGAACATGGGCTCTGTCCCTGATCTGGGAAGATCCCACGTGTCGCAGAGCAACTAAGCCTGTGAGCCACAGCTACTGAGCCTGTGCTCTAGAGCCCACGAGCCACAACTACTGAGCTCATGAGCCACAACTACTGAAGCCCGTGCACCCAGAGCCCATGCTCTGCAACGAGAGAAGCCACTGCAATGAGAAGCCCGCGCACCACAACAAAAAGTAGCCCCCGCTCGCTGCAACTAGAGAAAGCCCGCGCGTAGCAACGAAGACCCAAGGCAGCCAAATAAATAAATAAATAAATAATTTTAAAAATTGAAATCCTTGTGTGTTTTAGCATTTTTCACTAAGCAAACGCCAGCGAAAGTGACTTGACTTTCTCTGTGGTAGAGAGAGGAACAGGTGGCCACAGTTTTTTTTTTTTTTTCTAAAAACCAGTCAACCAGAGCCAGAAGCAGCCTCAGATGACAACTTCTGGGCAGAACCCAAGATGGAAAAGCAAATGTTGTTTATATAAATAGAGGTGCAGAGCCCATAGCTTCCTGTTGACAAAATGAGCTTCACTTCACCTCAAACCCTCAATGGTTTTAAAAATAGCTGATAGTCACTTAGTAACCAGCTTTGCAAACCCAGCCTCTCCAGCACGTTAAATTCAAAGCAGGGCTTTTTTGTGTGTGTGTGTGTTTTTTTTTTTTTTTGGATAGAAACTGATGCGGATGAAGAGAGAAAGAAGGAACTGGGAAGAGAAGGAAGGGAAGAGGGAAGTTAGACCTCCCTTCCCTCCTTGTCTTTCTCAGAAAACCAAACATGGCATCTTCCATGAAGAGCTCGTTTTCTGACCACAGCAGATATGTTGAATCTTTCCGGAGGTTTCTCAACAATTCTACGGAGCATCCGTGCATGCAGCAGTTCATGGACGAGAAGCTGCCGGGCATAACAGCAAGGATTGGAGACACAAAATCTGAAATTAAGATTCTAAGCACTGGTGGAGGTGCAGGTGAAATTGATCTTCATATCCTCTCCAAAGTGCAGGCTCAATACCCAGGAGTTAGTATCAATAATGAAGTTGTTGAACCGAGTGCTGCACAAATTACCAAGGACAAAGATCTTGTAGCCAAGACATCAAACCTCGAGAACATAAAGTTAACTTGGCATAAGAAGACATCATCTGAATATCAAAATAGAATGATGGAGAAAAAAGAACTTCAGAAGTGGGACTTTATTCATATGATTCAGATGCTGTATTATGTAAAAGACATCCCAGCCACTCTGAAATTCTTCCATAGTCTCTTAGCTACCAGTGCTAAGATTCTCATTACTCTTGTGTCCGGAGCCAGTGGCTGGGACAATCTATGGAAAAAGTACAGATCTCACTTACCCCGGGATGACCTCTGCCAGTATGTCACGTCATCTGACCTCATGCAGATGCTGGACAAGTTGGGGATTAAGTATGAGTGTTATGACCTTCTGTCCACCATGGACATATCTGACTGTTTTATTGACAGCAATGAAAATGGAGACCTGCTTTGGGATTTTTTGACAGAAACCTGAAACTTTAGCACAACAGCACCACCTGATCTCAAAGCAGAAATTATGAAAGATTGGCAAGAGCCTGAATTCAGTGTAAAGAAAGAGGGAAAGGTTCTTTTCAATAACAGTCTGAGTTTCATAGTGCTTGAGGCATAAATATCCACCATGAGAATGTATTCAAAAATGATAGTTTGAACAATTTTGATCATTCACTTATTTGTGTATTAAAATTATAAATATATCTCATAACATAAACAGAGCATTTTCTCTGATATGTAAAATCTAGAAAATCCCAAGATATTCTTGGACTTCCATGTGGAATCATATATGACACTGCTGGTCTTATCCCATCCCTTCTATCAGTAAAGAGACTACATGCTGTCTACATACCACATAATCTGGAAAAATGAGACAACTAAGTTTCACAGGCTTATTGACAATAAAATCCTTTCCATTTGTTGATTATAATGGAATTTCCTGGAATACTAATAAAATATGTGTTATGGATTTTTTTTTTTTTGCGGTACGCCGGCCTCTCACTGTTGTGGCCTCTCCCGTTGCGGAGCACAGGCTCCGGACGCGCAGGCTCAGCGGCCATGGCTCACGGGCCCAGCCTCTTCGCGGCATGTGGGATCTTCCCGGACCGGGGCACAAACCCGTGTCTCCTGCATCGGCAGGCGGACTCTCAACCACTGCGCCACCACGGAAGCCCTGTGTTATGGATTAAAAAAAAAAAAAAAAAGCTGATAACGGGTTTTGGGGGTTTTTTTCTTTCAATTTGTCCAATCACTTTCAGTAAGATTCTAGCTTTTTCTTAACCCAGGGGTCCTGAAATTCTTCTCTCTGTCTCTGGTGTTTTCCTCTTTCATTCCCTTTTCCTTTCTTCTGTGTGTTTACCCAGCCATAAATCTGTACTCTGTAGTTTTGGGGAGTACATTATCGGAGTTCCATACCAATCAATAAGGGTTGAACTCGGAATGATCTCATACATTTGTGAGACTCACCTCCGCCCAACTCTTTTAAAAAGTAATAGATGCACTTTGAGCAAGTATAAGGAAACATTTTAATGGAAAATAACCTGGATTATACTTAAGGGATTGATGGGCGTTGAGGTATCAACTGTGTCATTATACGTTTTCCTAATACGTTGTTCTGTCCCAAATGGTCAAACACAAGGAGTTACAATGAAGGGTAGTGAGAACTGCACAGAAAAACACTCATATATTCACTCATTCTTGAAAATGGGTGAGATTTAGGGGAGAAGGAAAATTAAGTAATACAAATACAAATCAGCCTATGAAAATGTGTAATATTAACATCAAAATCAATGTGAAAACAAAAAAGTACTTCAAAAATGTTCATATAGGCTTCCCTGGTGGCGCAGTGGTTGAGAGCCCGCCTGCCAATGCAGGGAACACGGGTTCGTGCCCCGGTCCGGGAAGATCCCACATGCCGCGGAGTGGCTAGGCCCGTGAGCCATGGCCACTGAGCCTGCGCATCCAGAGCCTGTGCTCCGCAACGGGAGAGGCCACAACAGTGAGAGGCCCATGTACCACAAAAAAAAAAGTTCATATAAAATCATGCACGGCAGCTCCTTAATTGGCTATTAAGAGAAACCAATTTGTTTGTTGGAAGGTGAGCTATAACTTAATTGTGTTAAACAACTATGCTCTTTTCTCTGCCATTAGCTACCCAGCATCGAAAGACCTGACAATGTGTAATAAATTGATAAGCACAATAATTCATAATTAAATTTAATTATGAATAATTAAATTACAATTCAGAAGAATCACAGTATGTTCTAATGACATAGGACAAGAATAATTTCTCTTGCCATGTAAAAAAAAAAAACCTAAAAATTATATCATCTAAACCCAGGGCATCTAGACCCTAAATCAGGTGCATTTGTATCATCCTGTTTGTTTCAAGTAATTTAAAAGAATTGATATTGGTTTCCGGGCCAGTCCTGATGTAGCACCCACATTGTGTGGTCCTAAGGTAATAACCTCTGTTATAACTGTAAATTGGTGGTGATACATCTGCCTTATGAGTGGTTCTGGGGATTAACAAGACCATGTATTCAAAGGTTTGGCGCCTGTAAAACAATTATGTAGTAAAACTATGGGACTTTTTTCCTAGTTAAGCCGATTGGTTTCTCCTAAACTGTCCTTGAGTAGCTTGACTCTCCTTTCTCTTGTGACAAAGTGAGATGACCCTTGTGGATTAGCTTTTGTGTGGAGAGGTATGGAAGCCTGCTAAGGGTGTACAATGCCACCGATGCTAGTTTCTCAACAGTTTGAGCTTCCTAATTTAAATTTAATTTTTTAAGTATCCAAAAATGTTTTAGCAGGGCAGGTTCGTTTTTGTAGCAGCGGCTGGTGGGTCGGCCTTTGGCACTTGGAGAGCAGACAGGATGATGGGTGGAGCTGTGCGGTGTTCCCTGGGCCTCGCCCAGACACCTGGACACTTTGCAACCCTTGAGAGGACCGGAGGGCAGGATGGTGCCACAGCTCTTGGGGGAGTCCAGAGCCAGGTGAGGATCTTGCCTCTGGCCTTGGGGATGCAGCTCAGCCTTTGGGATGCAACTCTGGGCGCAGCTGCTCCCCTGAAGTGCACACCTGAACTTTGGGCAGGTGTGCATCATCAGTTTGGGGGTTATACTGAGACACATGCATCGTCAGGTATAACTCCCATAACCACAGCCATTCTGTCTTCCCAGCCAGGAAACTTCATCTTCCCGACCATCCAGGAAAGGGACAGGGGCAGCTGGTTATAGCAACTCATAAACAACTTCTTCAGCACAACTTGGCTGAAGGTGGAGTTGGTTGGCCAGAAACCTGTACAGCTTGACAAACAGCCTTCGGGAGATGTCCTGGCCTTGAGCTCCCGGCCCTGGATTCTTCGGTGCTTGTTGTGGCCAAAGTTCCCTCGCATGTTGGAGCCTACTGCTCTATCAGGTGTTTTGTTTGCTCATTCATTTTAACAAACATCATTATTTCATTTTGAGAGTGACCCTGTGAGGTGGGCAGCAGAGGGATCATTGTTGCTATTTTTCAGACAGGGAACAAGGTTTAGAGAAAGGAAGAGCCCCACTGACTGGATAAAGTTTAGTGTGGCAGAACCATGCCTGAACTAAGTTCTAAAACTTAGGTTAATGCTCATTCATTTGCAAAAGGAAAACTCGATAACATCTTGTTTAGAAATCAGAGGTAGTTTACTAGCTTGCTAAAGGTGTGTAAGGGAATCTAGACTGCAGGCGACCGTTTTGCTTTCGTACACCACAGGCACTACCCAGCAACTGTGCTTCTCTGGAATTTTGTGGAGACAGCCAATAGTTGTGAGCCATGGATCTGGTTAGAAGAACATGGAAGAACATGCGAAATGCCAAAGATGGTCATGTTTTTCCTTTTCTCAGAAGGATGGAGAATTAGTTTAGTCAACCTTTTCATCATGGTTTCTTTGATTTCTTCAGTAAATTGAGAAAGTGTTTCAGAGCACAAACACTGTGCTAGGCCACATGGGTGCCAATCCTGACTCCATCATTGTGAGCTTAACCTTTCTGTGCCTCAGTTTCCTCATCTGTAAAAGGAGAGCACAATGTCTTTGAACCTGGGGACTATTTTAAGATCAAATGAATTAGATGTTTAGAATAGCACTTGGGGGACTTCCATGCTGGTCCAGTGGTTAAGAATCTGCCTTCCAACGCAGGGGGCACGGGTTCAATCCCTGGTCGGGGAACTAAGATCCCACATGCTGCGGGGCCACTAAGCCCGCACACTCTAGAGCTCGCAAGACGCAACTACTGAGCCCGAGCCCGCTACAATGAAAGATGCCACAGTGAAGAGCTCATGTTCTGCAACTAAGACCCGATGCAGTCAAATAAATAAATTTTTTTTAAAAAAAGAAAGAATAGCACTTGGCACATAGGCCCCCATGTAAGTGTGAGTCATTATCTTTAGGTCAACAACTTTTGAGCCTGGCACAGTGCTGGGGATACAAAGATGAGTAAGACATGGTCTCTTCCATCCATGAGATTAGAGTAGCGTCTTTATTACTCAACTTGTTTCTACTTTCACCTCTTACAATGGCACATGTTTTCTTTTCAGCTTTTATTTTTGATCAGACATGACGCAATGCTTTAATTTATACTGTGTTTCCTCTTGTTCAGGGACAGAGAGATGCTTAAGTTTGTACAGTCCCACCCATAGCCTTCAGTTCCCTGTAAGCACCCTGTAAGCAACTGAATTTCCCATTTCTGTCTGGGTTCTTTCTTCCCATTCCCGTTTCTATTCTTTCTTCTCCTCTGTTCCAGGGTATATATCACCTTTGCCTCTCTTATTACGGACTGTCTCCTCTGCTTTCACATACCAACAGCTGAAAGAATACCTATCATCACTCTCACCCCTTTTCCGGGTGTTCAGCCCCTTGAAGTCTCTGAATGAATCAGGGCTCTTAAAATTTTTTATTTAGGTGAAATTCATATGACATAAAAATAACCATTTAGGGGCTTCCCTGGTGGCGCAGTGGTTGAGAATCCGCCTGCCGATGCAGGGGTCACGGGTTCGTGCCCCGGACCGGGAAGATCCCACATGCCACGGAGCGGCTGGGCCTGTGAGCCATGGCCGCTGAGCCTGCGTATTTGGAGCCTGTGCTCTGCAACAGGAGAGGCCACAACAGAGAGGCCCGCATACCAAAAACAAAAAAAACAAAAAAAAACAAACCATTTAAAGTATAAAATTCAGTGACATTTAACGCATACACTGTTGTTCAACTACCCGCTCTATCTACTTTCAAAACTTTTTTCATCACCCTGAAAAGAAAATCCCATATCCATTAAGCAGTCATAACTATTCCCTGCTCCCTCAAGCACCTGAATAACCATCAATCTGCTTTCTGCCTCTCTGGATCTATCTACTCTGGATATTTCATATAAGAGGAATCATACACTGTGTGGCCTTCTGTGTCTGCCATAATCAGGATTTAAGGTTATCTGTATAGGACATAAGTTACTAATAGGAAGAACTTCTACTTTACTTTTTATGTTGTAGCCATACCTCCTTTAAGGAACCTGTGGATGGAGGTCTAAAGTAACCAGGACATGTGAGAGTCAGGGCCATGCTGAATAAAGTAACCAAGGTGCTGAGTGTACTGAGTTTCTAATTGCACTGAGGAAATTGACTCTTCCTGTCTTCTGGTAACAAACTGAAGAGATCTTGGTGGTGCATTTAGCCAATGTGTGGATGGGTTGGGGGTGGTGAAAAACATGGGGGTCTTGTTGGTGGGAGGAAACCAGGTTCACACACTAAGGAAATTGGGACTATTTGATATCAAGTAGCTGTTTCTCAAATCTCAAAGATACTGAATTTAGTTAAATCAACAGGTGATGTGGGAACTTCCCTGGTGGCCCAGTGGTTAAGAATCCACCTTCCAATGCAGGGAATGCGGGTTTGATCCCTGGTCAGGGAACTAAGATCCCACATGCCACGGGGCAACTAAGCCCGCATGCCACACTACAGAGCCTGTGCACTCTGGAGCCCACGCCACAAATAGAGAGCCTGTGCACCACAGCTACTGAGCTCTGGAGCTCACCCACCACAACTAGAGAGGAGACCATACACTGCAACGAAGGATCCCCCGTGCCGCAACTAAGACCCCACGCAGCCAAAAATAAATAAATAAAATAAATAATTTTTTTAAAGGTGATGTGATCTAATTAGTAGTGATGGAATGATTACTGCAGAAGGCAGTGATCAACACAGATCTTCAAAAAAGGTGAGAGCCAAGGAGGAAGAATTTGCCAATATGGTGCCAGGGCTTCCTAGAGGGGATGATCTGATACCAATGAGTGTTGGTCACTAGACAGAGTAAAGAATAGCAGTTCTGCAGGTAACATTTAATCTGCTATCCTTACTTCAGAACCTGCCCCTTATTCATTTTAGAGCTGTTTTTATCAAGATTATCTCTACCAGGACTTCCCAGGTGGTGCAGTGGTTAAGAATCTGCCTGCTAATGCAGGGGACACAGGCTCAATCCCTGGTCCAGGAAGATCCCACACGGTGCAGAGCAACTAAGGCCACACGCCACAACTACTGAGCCTGAGCTCTAGAGCCAGCGAGCCACAACTACTGAGCCCACGTGCCACAAGTACTGAAGCCCGGATGCCTAGAGCCCGGGCTCTGCAACAAGAGAAGCCACCGCAAGGAGAAGCCCTCTCACCGCAACGAAGAGTAGCCCCTGCTCACCACAACTAGAAAAAGCCCGCGCACAGCAACAAAGACCTCACGCAGCCATAAATTAAAAAATAAATAAATAAATCTTTTAAAAAGAGATTATCTCTACCAATGAAATCACATCACTCCTTATACTACATCACTGAGCAAACCAATACTATGGAATTTGGTCTTGGGAATACACATACCCACAAAGAGAAAGACCTGCATGTTATTTGGAGCACTTCTCATTTTTCCTGGCATTTCAATTGCTTTCTAAGTAAGCAAACACACACATCACACACACACACACACACACACACACACACACTTTTTCAAAGGTATATAAAGTCACATAATCATAGAATTTTACCACTGGGGAAGACTCTAGAGGTCTACTAGGCCAGTGTAAACTAACTACCTGCTTGGAATTAATGGGTGTTCGTTGAAAAGGCAGAGTGCTGGGCTGCACTCCAGAACCACTGAGTCAAAAAAAATCTGCAGGGATTAAACACTGGAACATGCAATTTTATACACTTGCTCAAACCTCAAAGTACGAGAACCTCAAAATTACGCACTCATATTTTATTGCTAATCAGAAAATTTTGAACCATGGGAGGAGTTAACTTTGATGAAAATAATTTATTTTTTCAAGTATCTGGTTTCCTTAATATTATCAGATATTAGAAGATACTGCTTCTTTAAATTAATTAATTAATTTATTTATTTATTTATTTGGCTGTGTTGGGTTTTTGTTGCTGTGTGCGGTCTTTCTCTAGTTGGGGCGAGCGGGGTCTACTCTTCGTTGCAGTGTGCGGGCTTCTCATTGCGGTGGCTTCGCGTTGCAGAACCCAGGCTCTAGGCGCATAGGCTTCAGTAGTTGTGGCACATGGGCTCAGTAGTTATGGCTCGTGGGCTCTAGAGCACAGGCTCAGTAGTTGTGGTGCATGGGCTTAGTTGCTCTTCAGTATGTGGGATCTTCCCGGACCAGGGCTCACACCCGTGTCCCCTGCATTGGCAGGTGGATTCTTAACCACTGTGCTACCAGGGAAGTCCCTAGAAGATACTGTTTTATAAAAGTAGTTGTTCTTATAGCATACCTTCCCTGCACTAGGCTACTTGCAGAGCCACTGATTTTAAATTATTTTTAGCAATTGTAAGATAATGATTTCAACTATTTGGGCCTCAGTGTTCACATCTGAAAATTGAGATAATGGTTCCTACCTCTTAGACTTAAGTGAGATAACACATGCAACATGCTTAGCACAGAACCTGGCATAAATTAAGTGCACAAAAAAGGTTAGCTATTATTACTATTATTTATTCACATTTTATACATGGGGAAACTAAAAAACATATGGTATCAGGCAACACCCAAAGACGATTCACTACGAAATGGTGGAGACAGAATTCAAGTTTTCATATGTTTGATTATAGAAACCTAACTTTTTATTCTTTCTTGTATGTGTGGGATCAATGAAGCTTTGGTTAATGTTCCCGTCAAAAATAACTCTTTTAGACCTTTGACCAGCCCCAGGCTTTTGATGAATATTTATTTGTTCTCTCAACCTCGATAAGTCCTGGGCAGCTGCACAGCAGAAGCTGAGTGAGTAATTCCTGTATATGTCCCTCAACTTCTTCATACCCCCAGAGAAATTCAGTAATATGCCTGGCAGTAAAGTGAGAAAAACAAAAATTGGGAAATGCAGAAGTTGAAGCACTCCAAAAACCACACTTTAACCCACGTGGAAACCTTTTTGGGCTCTTTTCAAAAACAACAAAGTATCATATTGAACAATCTACCTGGTGTCCAGAAATAGTGGTCTGGGGAGTCATTGTCTGAGCATCTCATCTCTCAGACACAGGAATGGATACCCTAAAGAATTCCCAGGGGGCCTTCTGGCTTCACACACTGGCCATAACGAAACCCCACCACCTTGTTTTGTTCTTCTCATGAAGGTTACCCATGGTGAAGTCCAGATGTCCAAGACTTAACTCAGCCACCAGAGGCACAATTTCCAAGTCATGTTGTTTCTGTGGTTTTTAACTTTTCAAGAGAAGTTGGTGAGGGGAGAGGGTAGTTAGTAAGGAAAATAACTTTCAAAATAGCTGAAGGAAACCCCACAAAATGGTTTCTTTTAATCTCACTAACTCCAAATCTCCAGGAATGAAAAATGCTATTGTCATCATAAGAGATGTATTTTTCTTTCCTTTAACAGAAGAAAGGTGAGCAGGAACTATAGATTACTGAGAAATAAAGTTATTTCCTTATGCTGGATGAATCATGCCTCTTTAATAATTTTTTTATAGCCATTATGCAAGTTATTTGTCTCCATTTTGTTAGAAAGCATTCCTTAAGCAGCTTATATGAACTGTGAATGTCATCTCATTTTTATCTGTCATTATTTTTTGTTATGAGCCATCACTCAAACCAGAATACGCTACTTGTTACTAAAACATAGGAAGCCCATTCCTACAGTTCTGCCTTTGTTTATGTTGTTTCTGCCCCTTGGAGAGAGGATGAGAAATTTTATCAAGCATATTCACGTATTCCAGATACCTTGCTTTCTCACTCACACAGTAAAGCTAAGTAGATTCTTGGAATGACTTTGCGAAGAATTCTTTCCCAACGTCATGTGCTTCACAGGTGAAAGGTCCAGTTGTAGGGCCCAAGTCTATCTTCAAGACTGTTCTCCAGAAACTCTCTGCTCTGTACTCTTTATTTATTAAAATTTTATACATTCATCAGAGTCTCAATCAAGAACTAGGTCTAGGGCTTCCCTGGTGGTGCAGTGGTTAAGAATCCGCCTGCTAATGCAGGGGACATGGGTTTGAGCCCTGGTCCGGGAAGATCCTACATGCTGTGGAGCAACTAAGCCCGTGGGCCACAACTACTGAAGCCCACGTGCCACAACTACTGAAGCCTGTGAACCTAGAGCCTGTGCTCTGCAACAAGAGAAGCCACCGCAATGAGAAGCCTGTGCACTGCAACGAAGAGTAGCCCCCGCTCGCCGCAACTAAAGAAAGCCCACGCACAGTAACAAAGACCCAACTCAGACAAAAATAAATAAATAAATAAATTTATAAAAGAAAAAAAAAAGAACTAGGTCTATTATGAAGCTTTAGATTATGGAGTCTCTCCTTCCTCTGAACTCATGGCACCAAGTGGACAATGGTGTCCTGTTAATGGGATTAAACAAGAGGGTAGGAGACCACTGTTTGGGATGCCTTAGCAAAAATTCTCTACAAAGAATTGTGGAATCATTGGTTCTCTATTTGTTTTTCCCATTAAACTGTCCTATAAAGAAGAGTAATACAAGAAATGCTGAGTATCTGAGGCTATAATCTCAAACTGCCCCCCATGTTGGGCTGAAATTTCCCTGGAATCTATGTTTTCTCTTTAACATTTTACATGATCCTCTGTTTACCTGTGGGCCTGCCAAATGTGGGCTTACTCTCCATATGGGGAGAATAAAAATTGTTGAAACCTTCCATGTCATAAGGAATTTTACTTTTTAAATGAGGGTGATAGAGGGTAATGGGGAAAAGCATAAGGGTAAGGAAAACTAACATGCATATTATATTCTACTCTAAATAATTTTAAATACAAACACTATTTTCCCCATTATCTTTGGAAAACTTTTATGCTCTAGGATAACATGACCTGTTTATCTTGTAGGTTTGACCTACTCCCTGGTATATTGCCATGTACTCAAATTTAGGTGTAAAGATATGTGTATCCCATTTTGAGAAGCACAGGGCTGGATGAACGCTAAGGTTCCTTCAACTTTGAGATGCTATGATTCTGTCATTTTTATTTTAGTCTTTTATTGACATTTAATTTTTTTATATTGTCATTTTAAGTATTGTCTATTTTATTTTTATTTATTTATTCGGCTGCATCGGGTCTTAGTTGCGGCATACAGGATCTTTCGTTGCGGCACGTGGGCTCAGTAGTTTCAGTGTGCGGGCTCTAGAGCGCAAGGGCTTATTTGCCCCATGGCATGTGGGATCTTAGTTCCCCAACCAGGGATCGAACCTGTGTCCTCTGCATTGGAAGGCAGATTCTTAACAACTGGACCACCAGGGAAGGTCCAGTATTGTCTATTTTAAAGCTTTAAACAAAATTATAAATTCCTTGAACTATAATGTGCATAATTGTTCCCCTTCAAAGCTCAGCTTTCTCATAATAGGCCTTCAATAAATATTGAATGAATTTCAGTTTTCAAAGATGCTTTTTAAAAATTACTTATAGAAGCACTTTTTGAGTTGCCCCCGAAGGGAGAGAACATCAAAACAAACACAGTAGATTTTTTTTCCTCCCTAGCACCTTCATTTTCAAGAACTGGATATCTAAAACATTTGTGTATGTTGGAGAGAATCTTCTTTATGTAGCCTATACACTGAAAAGTAAGATTTTCAAAACAGGAGATAGGGACAATGTACAAAAATGTACATTGACTATTTTGTGTTTATTAGATTCTGCCAACCCTATCAAATCTAATTTATAAAATAGAATAAATATCCACAGATAATTCTGCTTTGGAAACTAATTTGGAGGAACTGACTTGATGGGCACCTTTCTCTATTCTCTCCCATATTGCCTGGTCTTGTATGTTTCCCAATATGTAGTGTTTTATTTCTCTTTGCTGCCTGGCTAAGACTCACGTTTCATCACTGAACTGAGAAAAATGGGAAAACATTCTGGCTAAAAATGTCCAACAGAGACTCTTTTGACAAAACAAAGAGCTCCAAAGTCCATGCTTCAATTAGATTTAGATTTAATTACTCACTAGGCCAACAGTCTACATTTTCTATGTGGGAGAGAAATTGTATCTTGCCTAAGCAATCTATTGAGTTTGCCTGACATATGCAGCCAAGCCCAATTCTAAAGACACAGTAATATGGGGGGAAAACCCCTCTGTGCAGCTCTGATGAAGTTTTCTAAACTGATATCGTCAACAGATAATACCTGCAGGGTTGATTTTACCAGCGTGACAGCATTGCATGGGTTTTGACGTAAGGCTGACCATGAGAAGGAATGAAGTTCTGCTGCATATGCTATAACACGGGTCAATCTTGAAAACGTTATGCAGAATGAAATAAGGCAGACACAAAAGGACAAAGATTGTATGTTTCCACTTCTGAGTGTTTAGAAGAGGCAAGTTCATAGAGATTACCAGGGGTTGGATGGCGGGGGGGAATGGTGAGTTTTGGCTTAATGATTATGGGTTTTCTTTTTGGGGTCACGAAAAGTTTTGGAAACAGATAGTGGTGATGGTTGCACGTTATGAATGCAATTAATACCACTGAACTGTGCATTTAAAAATGGTTGGAGACTTCCCTGGCAGTCCAGTAGTTAAAGACTCTGCACTTCCACTGCAGGGGGCATGGGTTGGATCCCTGGTCGGGGAGCTAAGAGCCCACATGCCACGCACAGTGCAGCCAAGGGGGGTGGGGGGGAAAGGTTAAAATCCAAGAAACCAAACCAAGCCAACACTAAACAAAAGAGAAGCATGTGTGTCATCAATGGGTCTATTTTCCTATTTCTGGCTGGAACAAAAGGTCATCATTTGAAAAGAGAGAATATACAAAAGGAGCTAATACAGTTTTGCCTAATCATGCAGTATCAGTGAGGGGTCTTCCCATTGGGGCAGCTAGGACATTTTTTTCTAGTTTTTGGATTTAGAGATGTTACCATCTCTGAGAATTAATATTTATTATTTGGAAGTGTGTGTGTGTGTGTTTGTGTGTTTGTGTTATTCTCTGGACAATCGGTTGATAATAGGATAAAAGTGCACCTCATATCTGAGGAAACATTTTTACATGCCCTTGGATGATCTCACCTTGTCTTCTGCTGAGGAACTTTAGTTTTGTTTTTTGGGGCTGTGCTGCAGGGCTTGTGGGATCTCAGTTCCCCCCACCAGGGATTAAACCCACACCCTCTGCAGTGAAAGTCCTGGCAGTGAAAGTCCTAACCACTGGACCACCAGGGAATTCCCTTCAGAAGAATTTTGAAAAGTCTCCGTCCCTATGTTCCTCACTCATCTGTTCTATGCCAAAGGTGACCATCTCCCGTCTTTCTGGTGCCCTGAGGAATTATTCCACAGATAATTAGACTTGGAGAAAAGAATGTATAGAGAGGAAGCTTAGATCCTTGGGGGAGAATAACCCATGACAACACAGGGTAGGGTTTTATAACAGAGGAGTGGACGTGAAGGCAGGGGAGCAAGGCTAGGAGTGGGGTTTGTTCATGAGCAGAGCTCTTGTGTAGAGTTTAATTCCTTGCAAATATTCAAACTATAAAAAGCTATAATTAATGTATTGATATATATGACAGTGAATTAATGTATGTGACTTCTCTTTCTCTCACATGTATCATTCCCTTTGGCTCTCCAAACTTGGGTAAAACCTGCTGTACCTTGGGGCTTCCCTGGTGGTCCAGTGGTTAAGAATCCGCCTTCCAAAGCAGAGGACGAGGGTTCGATCCCTAGTCGGGGAACTAAGATCCCACATGCCGCGGGGCAACTGAGCCCGTGCACCACAACTAGAAGCCCCGCATGCTGCAACGAATGATCCCACGTGCTGCAACTAAGACCCCATGCAGCCAAATAAAGAAATAAATATTTAAACCTGCCGCACCTTTACAATTTAGTGTGGTTGTACTGGAGGAAAGTCATTGTAAAGGGAAGTGAGGCTTGCCCCACACTCAATCCACCCTCTCCCAGAGAGTCCTTCAGAGTGAACTAGCATCATGATATCCCCCTCTGGGGACCCCCACTGGAGCAAAGAATTCGTAATCCAGAGAATCAGTGACCTTGATCACAACTCAGGAGCTTACAAGAGAATGCCCCCACCACCAGTTTTCCTAAATTTGCCTAGCTTGTATTTAAAGCCTTGGCACAAACCTAACCATAATAAGAATTCAAAGCATTAGCTGTTATTTGAATTAACGCTCACTTCAGAAATTCCCCTTAAAGTTCTGGTATTGATGGGTGAGGACAGGTGCAGGACAAATAGGGAAGGGTAGAGTTCTATGGTTTAACAAAGGATGTGATTAGAAAGTTTTTGGGTTGGGCATGAAATGTAGAGAGGAAACAGCATATACTCCGGAGCTTCCTTCCATCATCTAAAAAGGATCTTGACTGAGAGGAGAGCTATCACCACCTCCCAACCAGGAGCGCTCTCTCTCACCGGTCCCTCGGCCAGTTAGGTCTCTTGTTATGAGATGTGTACTTTTCTTTCATATTAAACATCACTGTTTTAATTATATATTTACATGTGAATGCAATTACTTAATTAATGTCTCTTCCCCACTTGAATTTAACTTCCATGAGATCCTTATTGGTTTCATTCAGTACTTTTCTCAGTGTCTATTATACCAGGTACTATGTACTTTTTCTCCATGTGGATAAAAAAGAAACCGACCAAAAAATCCTCCTGTCATGGACCTAAAGCTCAATGAACGTACACGATACTGTATTTTAAGTGATGCGTGCTAAAGAGAAATATACATTAGGAAAAGGGAAAAGGAAAGGTCAGGATGATGGAATATAGTCGAAATTTTAGATATGGGACAAGAAAAAGCCTCAACTACGAGGGAGTATTTGAATAAAGATAAGGGATCAGGGCTTCCCTGGTGGCGCAGTGGTTGAGAGTCCGCCTGCCGATACAGGGGACATGGGTTCGTGCCCCGGTCCGGGAGGATCCCACATGCCGCGGAGCGGCTGGGCCCGTGAGCCATGGCCGCTGAGCCTGCGCGTCCGGAGCCTGTGCTCCGCAACGGGAGAGGCCCGCGTACCGCAAAAAAAAAAAAAAGATAAGGGATCAAGCTGTAACAATATACAGGGGAAGAGCATTCCAGGCAGAAGGGCCAGCAAGTATTCTTTGCTCCTCTGTGTTCTCTGTGCAAGCAAGGAGAGAGGTATGGCAGGGGCAGGTGGCAGAGGGTCTGGTGACCCACTGTAAGGATGTTGGCTATTACTGAGAAAATGAGGGACCATGGAGAGTTCTGAGAGCAGAGAGACATGAACTAAAGTATTTCAGGGGACTTCCCTGGTGACGCAGTGGTTAAGACTCCAGGCTCCCAATGCAGGGGGCCCGTGTTTGATCCCTGATCAGGGAACTAGATTCCACATGCATGCTGCAACTAAGAGTTTGCATGCTACAGCTAAGGAGCCCGCCTGCCACAACAAAGACCCAGCGCAACCAAAATAAACTAAATAAATAAATACAAATTTTAAATTAGAATAAATAAATTAAATATTTTGGAAGGATTGCTGTGCAGAGCATAGTCTGTAATTGAAGAAAGGAAGACCCGTTGAGAGGCTGAATGTAACCATCCAGGTTGTTTAGACCTGGAGGTGGTGAAAGTGGTCAGTGAACAGGATTTGGGCATGGGATTTACTTATTTTTTTTATTTTTATTTTTTATATTGGAGTGGAGTTGATTAACAATGTTGTGTTAGTTTCAGGTGTACAGCAAAGGGATTCAGTTGTACGTATACATGTATCTGTTCTTTTTCAAATTCTTTTCCCACTTAGGTTATTATAGAATACTGAGCAGAGTTCCCTGTGCTATACAGCAGGTCCTTGTTGGTTATCTATTTTAAATATAGCCGTGTGTACATGTCAATCCCAAACTCCCAGTCTATCCCTCCCTGCCCCCACCCCCAGCCTTCCCCGTGGGCATGGGATTTAAAAGGAAGAGAGCAATCAAGAAGACGGCCAGGTTGGCCTGAGCAATGGGAAGAATGACAGTGCCATTGATGCCGTTGAGACAGGGAAGGCAGCAAAAGGAGCAGGTTATATGTTGGGAGAGAGAACAGGTGCTCAGTTTCAGCCGTGTTTGAAATGCCCATCAGACATCCAAATGGAGATGCTGAGGTGGAAGATGGACATACTTGCCTTGAGGTCAAGGGAGAGGTCCAGCCTAGAACTACAGATTTGGGGAATCATCAATGTATAGATGGTATTCAAATCCTTGAGGCAGGAAGAGAGCAGGAACCCTTGCTGCTTTGCTCACTATTGTAACACCAGCACAGTTTCTATCATCTAGTGGGTATTAAGTTTCTACTGAATGAATAAATAGAATGCATATGGCCTCAGGTAGGAGGGAGACGCAAAATCTTTAATAGACCAGCTTGCATGAGGGAAGGAATTTAAAGTCTCTTATTTGAAAAGCCCGACCTGTTTTCCAAGTTCAGTGCAGTCATTTAGATGCTGATTCTGATGAAATAAATCTTTTTTTGTTGCTCTTTGAGATGCTGCTGCTTCTGACTTCAAATTAGTATATGGCTTCCATGTTTGTGGAAAACATGGCTTATGCAAAAATCCTTTGGTGTAATCATCCAGTCTTCTAGCAATTCTTGTAAAGCAATCAAAGAAGTGGTTTGGGAAGCAAAATCTCTGTCCTAAGTCCTATATAACTGAGTTTACTTGCCCAGTCACAAAGCAGGAGCAGTTAGTGCTGGTCTCTATTGAGACTCAGAGATATTGTGTAATTAAATGAGGGAATAGATGCTTTTGGCTGATGGAACACAAGATGCCTTTAAATAAATGTTACAGGCTTCCCTGGTGGCGCGGTAGTTAAGAATCTGCCTGCCAATGCAGGGGACACGGGTTCGAGTCCTGGTCCAGGAAGATCCCACATGCCACAGAGCAACTAAGCCCGTGTGCCACAGCTACTGAGCCTGCGCTCTAGAGCTGGCAAGCCACAACTACTGAGCCCGTGTGCCACAACTACTGAAGCCCACGCGCCTAGAGCCCGGGCTCCACAACAAGAGAGGACACGGCAATGAGAAGCCAGCGCACCGCGCCGCTCACTGCAACTAGAGAAAGCCCGCGCGCAGCAATGAAGACCCAACGCAGCCAAAAATAAATAAATTAAATAAATAAAAAATTATAAATAAATAAAGTTACTATGATTATTATTATGCTTCTAAAGTTAAAGATATCATTTTACCATGATTACAATTTACAAACTGTCTACTCCTCCTGCCTCCTGATCTATATTACCTGTGGAGCATGGACTGGACTTTTAAAGAGTCAGCCCTAAAGGAACCTATGCATTAGGCAGAGTGGCCCCCAATCATTTTAACTATGTGATTCGGTGTGTGAAAACCCCGCCCATCTTCACTGGACCCACACAGGAGGAAGGCTGCCTGGTGGTGGTGATGTTGCTGTGGGGAGGGGCATAAAGAACTGAGTTCAGATTTGAATGTGTAGGGCCCAAGCACTGTCAGCCAGTGCAGCAGCAGTGCTGGAGGAAAACTTCCCTTCCTAAGACTTTCAGGGAGCCAAGAAAGACACGCTGGAGTCCACCATGGACAGGTAAAGCAGTCGGCTCGTGGGTGGTTGTGTTGTCCTTCCCCTCAGAGCAAATCTGAGTAATAAGATGGGTAGATTCTCCCCTTCTCCCCTGTCACTGTCTGACTCACAAGACCTGCTTGGTCAAGATGCACATTTATTTTTCTAGTTCTGCCTCATCTTCTGTTCAGATCTTAACATGCTTTCCACCCAACTGTCTCTTTCTCTCTTTTTCCCATAGTCAAAAGAGCTTTTATGCACTATGTATTGACTTGTCCTTGCAGTTAGAACTAGTTTATGGTAGTAATATGAACCAAGCAAATGTTAAGAGACTGAAATCATGAAAAGCTCATAGCAATATTATACTAACAGTAGTGGTAACTGTAATAATTCTGTAAACATTCAACTATGAAACCCCTTGAAGAAAAGCTTTACTAGGGAGACTTTACTGAATAATTACACAGTCAAGAAATTATTTTTTAAATGCCAATATTCAAAATTAATTGCTTGCAGGTCACTATGACTGTGTCTGCTATTATAAAGGAGATAAATCAGTCAAGCAACTTATTTAATATTAAAGGCCCAATTGTTAGGCAGTCAAATGGCATTTATTATTTACCTAGTCTTTCCATTTCTTCAGACATGACTTAACTTACTTCTCTAGTGTGTATTTTGTAAGATTTTCACAATGTCTTCACATGAAGTTTATGACAATTATGTTATTGTCATAGAACTTAATCTATTCCTATTTTTGATTATTGCAAATGTATGAAAATGTACACCTAATCCATACTTTATCTCAATTTAATTCTTTTACAAAGAGTTTAAACTACAGAGCTAAGAATCTTAATGGTAGATTCAATGTTCTTCAGAAAATTGAGGGCAAAAATGTCAAATGTCAGCTCAGTTTACAGTGAGATTTTGAAAACTAATCTGAGGTAAAAGAGAGAGGAAAAAGTCTCAGTGGAGATACTTGTAAATAATGAAATGCAAAGCAATGGTCAAATCAGAGCTGAAATTCAGAGAAAGTCAGAGAAGGCAAAGGAGATGAAATTCAACAGGAGAAAAAGGGAAATACATGATTTTCATTAAGGAAAATACTATCTGCAGAGCACAGTAATAATGGCACACGGCAGGAGAGGGTGACCTTGTCACGATTATTTTTAACCCATTTGTCTCTGGTTTGCATTGCTGGGGATGCAGCCAGTGTTCTGCCTCAGGGAACACAGCTGTCCTGCACAGCTGTCAACCTGCAGGCCTTACAGACTGTCTCTGCCGAGTCCTCCGTACACTTAAGAGAAACCAGAGGAGCACAGGGTGCTGGAAATAGGCCCCCAGCTATAGTTAAAGAAAGTGATGGATCAAGATAGTTAATTAACAAGGCCATAGCCATGCAATTCACTTCACTGTGACTGGTATCTTCTGATGGAAACAGAGCTATTGTATTTTCATGTGGGGTAGGAGATAGAAGGCTAACTGAATCCCTTACTCTATGTCCTGTCCTTTCTTATACTCCCAGGACACTTTTTTTTACTCCTCATGGTAACAGGGCTCCCACACCACCTGCAGTGCATCATATAGTCCCCCTTCCTCCACTTCTCATCCACAAACCCCAGGAAGACAGGTTAAATGTAAAAGGACTTTACTGGTATAGATTATGAATATGAATTATGAATGAATAAGATATGAAGAGATTATGCTTAATCTATTTAAAACTGGGCCCCAAAGAGAGAATTTTTTTTCTTCCACTCCAGTATTTATTAAGCATGTATTATGTATTCGGTTTATGTTCTATGCTGAGGCTGATTGTGTTAATTATTTAACAATCGTAATAGTAACAGAGGTAGTGCTGCGGTGGTCACCGTGTAAATTATTATCACTTTAAAATAAAGCCAATTATCATTAGATCTTTGTTAGCATCCATTTCAGATTCCTGTCAAATGTGCATTTTTAATTCTAAAAATCTGATTGACTAATTTTTAAATGGTTTCCCATACGTAATGTATATACTGGTGATTTAGATGTATCACCATCTCTGCCTCAGGATTTAAAGTGGATTCCAGGGACTTCCCTGGCAGCCCAGTGGTTAAGATATTGTGCTTCCATTGCAGGGAGGACAGGTTCGATCTCTGGTGGGGGAACTAAGATCCCACATGCCCTGCAGCATGGCCAAAAAAAAAAAAAATGTGGATTCCAAAAACCTTCATGTGTGTGAGGAAGACATTCAAATTGCAACAGCTTTAAAAATCTCCAGCCCTTGCTTATCTACTTAATAAGTGTGACATTTGAGAACTTGACTTCAGGGTCTATCTCATGTATTTCATTATTAAAATATCAATAATCAACGTATGTCCATACAAAGACTAGTACATCAATGTAGAAGCTTTATTCACAATAGCCCCAAAATGGAAACAATCCAAACGTCCATCAACAGGTGAATGAATAAACGAAATGTGCTGTATCTAAGCCATGGAATATTGCTTTGCCGTAAAAAAGAACAAACTATACTGATACATGCAACACCAGGAATGAATGTCACAGTCATAACATGCTTAGTGGAAGAAGTCAGACACAAAGGAGGAAATAATGTGTGCTTTATATGAAATTCTAGAAAATAATTTATAGTTGCAGAAAGCAGTTTAGTGCTTGCCTGCGAGGGTGGGGAAGAATTGACTGAAAAGTTGGGTGAGGAAACTTGTGGGGGAGGGGTGCCCTGAAAATGTTCTGTATCCTGATTGTGGTAGCAGTTTTGGGTGTTTACATCTGCCAATATTCATAGAATTGTACATTTTAAATGGGCGAAGTATGTAAATTATACCTCAATGTAAAAAAAAAAAATTGAAAAAAGTTTCAATTCTCTTGCCAGCAAACCGTATTCAAATTAATGACTAGGTCATTACTTTGACAAGTCCTCTGCACTTCTGCTCAGTGCCACTAGGTGGCAACATTATCTCCACAGATTAGATAAGTACATTTCTGGAAAAGTCCAAGGACAAAAACCAGGGACACTCACTCCTGATGCTTTGGTATCAGCCACACTGTATAGCTTGTGGTGTGTTCACAACCACAAAGAAACTTCTGTTAGCAGAGAGTATTTCCACAAATTCAACTCAATTTAGTGCTTATGATATGCAAGACACTGTGTTGGGAAACAAAGAGCAATCCGCCCCTCCCCTAACCCGCCCCACCCACACCCCCACCCCGTGTGTGAAGAACACTGCAAAATATTTAGGTTATATTGCAAATTTACACAGGAAATCAGCCTAATCTAAATCCTGTAAATACACGCCTATAAAAAAGACTAGAACGAAAAACGTAAGTATATTAACAGTAATTATCATTAGATAGTATGTCTAACTATCACTAGATATACTGGTTAAGCATTTAAAAAATTTTAACTTTCTACTTTTTAGTACTATGCAAGTTGACATACTTTTAAAAAGCTTGACTCAGAAAGTGACACTTCCTGACTCAAAACACAGAAATTCTAATTGAGGAGACAGACATAGCAATCAATTGATAACAAAGGTTGAATGCTTTGATAAGGATAAGCGGAGAACAGTAGGAAACTACGGAAGGGTTTTTTGTTGCTGTTAATGTTTGATTTTGCCTAGAAATTTCAGCATAGTGGCAGTGAGAATGGTCTTAAATTGTGGATAAGGCTTTGAAGGATGGGTAGGTTTTGCCCAGTGGAAAAAAAGGCAGGGAAGCTTGCAGTCAGGTGGCTGGAAAGAAAAGACTAGTGCCAGGGGTCCTGCTGCAGGCATGGCGGGGAGGCTGAAGTGATGCGGAAAAGAGAAAATACTAGGAAACGAGGCTAGAAATGTAGATTGATGTCCAAATGTAAAAGCTTTACTGTAGGGCTTCCCTGGTGGCGCAGTGGTTGGGGGTCCGCCTGCCGATGCAGAGAACACGGGTTCGTGCCCTGGTCCGGGAGGATCCCACATGCCGCGGAGTGGCTGGGCCCGTGAGCCATGGCCGCTGGGCCTGAGCGTCTGGAGCCTGTGCTCTGCAACGGGAGAGGCCACAACAGTGAGAGGCCCGTGTACCGCAAAAAAAAAAAAAAAAAAAAAAGCTTTATTGTATTAAAGAGTTTGGAGTTTATTCTACCAGTGGAAGTTAGGGGCTTTTCGGTATCAGAATGACTGGCCCACACCTGGGCTTTTGTGAGATTTCTCAGGCACCTCATGGAAAATGTTGTTTTGAAGGGACTGCGGGCAGAGAGACCAGTTAAGAGGTCAGGACAATAGATAAAGGGAAAGATTAGAGCTTGGACTGAAGCAGAGAACAGAGGAAGTAGAGCAGGAACAAATCCAGAAATAGTTGAAAGTTTGACTCCATAAATTTAGATGATTAATAAATTAATTCAATATGAGGAGTGAAGGAGAATCAAAAATGATTCCAAGCCTTTAGCCTGGTTACTTGGGATGGAAAGTCAGTAGGAGAGGAGAGGCAGCTCAGGAAAGGGCAATCTGGGAATGCTGCGTTAACCCCGTGACTTAGAGGTCCATGTTGGACATTTAGGTAGAGATTGGAGGGGAAACCTGAAAAGATCAGTATGGGACTGGGGAACAGGTTTGTGATTCCAAGTTATCAGCATCTAGAAGGCAGCCATGGGAGGGGCCTGTCCTGTGAGCACGTATGGCTTTGGGTTTCTTGTTGTCTCAACGGGTCTTAAATATAAGCATGATAAGGGGGTTGTAATGGATTCCAAGCTCAGTAAGTCTCAGGCATCCAACCAAGGAAAGCAAGAGCATCTCCTTTGGTTTGGCCCAAGTATTACAGATTTTTTTTAAAAAGCTGAAGGAAAGCCAGGAGTGACCAGAGGATCAGCGGTGCACCTGCACTTCCTCCCTCCTCTCACCCACAGCCTCCTGATGAAGCAGAGGAAGTTTCTTTACCACTTCAAAAACGTGCGCTGGGCTAAGGGCCGCCATGAAACCTACTTATGCTACGTGGTGAAGCGGCGGGATAGCGCCACCTCCTTCTCCCTGGACTTTGGGCACCTTCGAAACAAGGTATCAATTAATACCTGCTTCCCAGGCAGGGCATTTTTAGAGCCACCTGCTGATGGTACCACTTTCAGCCTGTTTCATTTGTCTCCACTAGATTCCTCAAATCTCATTTTTACATGTCCCTGCAACCACAATAGAAATACCCCAAAGGGTGTCATTTAATGTCCTCCCCAATCACACTGAGCACATCAAGGCCACACCTTGCTTCAATGCCAAGAATAACTGCCCCCAAACTTTCCCCAGCAACCAAATTGCCTTTGAGATTAAAGAAGATATCCAAAGAAAGAGGCTTTTGATTTGGGGGAATATATACAGCTCATTCAAGCTGAATTTTAAATGTGGAAAAACAAACTGTGGCTTTAAAATTTTTTTTAATTAAGGAAGAAAAATTTAGGAAAAATGAATGACTCCATTCTGTCTTCCAAATGAGTCCTATACCTTCCTGCTCACCTAGATCGGAGGCCAGTAAGTACATACGTAATAGTGAGCCTCAGAAAAATCAGGGAAGCCCTTCGTTAAAACTTGAAGATCAGACAATTACATTTCCAAGAGACTTCTTCACCAAAACCCAGATGGGTTCACATGCTCTTCTGCCAATGAATATTTCCTCTCATAAAATGCAGTGACATCTAGTCTTGGTGGAATCCCAGGAAACAATCCATGGGTGGAATGACACTGGCTAGTTTCTAGGGCTAGTTTTACTCTCCAATTTTTTGGCCTCCATTTGTATTATGTAAATTGTCTCACTGCAATTGTTTTACATTCTAATCTCTTTCCTATTTGGTAATAAGACACATTCTAAACATAGAAAGCTTCTGTGTTAACAACCCTTTCCTTCCCTCTCATTTAATCCTCACAACAAAACTTCATTCCGCTGATGAGGAATCAGGAGATCCAAGAGCTGGGTGACTTGTTTAAGTCACAAGAGTGGCGATGCCAGGAAATGGAACCTGGCCTGGGTCTTCAGATTCTGAGACTAATGACTTTTCTGCAGTATTAAGGGGACGTGCTGGGAATTCCCTGGCGGTCCAGTGGTTAGGACTCTGCGCTTCCACTGCAGGGGGCACAGGTTCGATCCCTGGTCGGGGAACTAGGTCCCACATGCCACACTGCAACTGAATTCACATGCAGCTACCGATCCAGCATGCCACAAGTAAAGATCCCGTGCACCACAACTAAGACCCGGCACAGCCAAATAAATTTTTTTCTAAAGAGTGCATGCCTTAATTTTAAAAGCTTATTACTAAAAACTGTTATCATCTAAGCCTTCAGCGAATCATAGTGGTAACAAAGATCACTGACCACAGATCACCATAACAAATATAATAATGAAAAATTCGAAATTTGCAAGAATTACCAAAATGTGACACAGAAACACAAAGTGAGCAAATGCTGTTGGAAAAAATGATGCTGATAGACATACTCAAGACCGGGTTGCCACAAACCTTCAAAACGCTAAATATCTGCAAAGTCCAATACAGCCAAGCACAATAATATAGGTATGCCTGTATTTAATTGCTCTTAGCCCCAGTGGCGCCTATTACCTCTCTCAAAACAACACTCAGGGACTTTCCCTGATGGCACAGTGGTTAAGAATCCGCCTGCCAATGCAGGGGACATGGGTTCGATCCCTGGTCCAGGAAGATCCCACATGCCGTGGAGCAGCTAAGCCCATGTGCCCCAACTACTGAGCCTGCACTCTAGGGCCCACGAGCCACAACTACTGAGGCTGCGTGCCACAACTACTGAGGCTGTGTGCCACAACTACTGAAGCCTGCGCACCTAGAGCCTGTGCTCTGCAACAAGAGAAGCCAATGTAACGAGAAGCCCGCGCACTGCAACGAAGGCCCAACACAGCCAAAAATAATAAATAAATTAATTAATTGATTAATTTAAAAAAAACAACACTCACCTGTCAGTCTCATAATCTCTCTCCTACCCCTAGATTTTCTGACCTCCACTTAGTGGTCCAGTGTATTTCCACAACGTTCCATCAACAGCCCTTCCAAGCCATTTTCCTTCCCCTCCAAGGAAGGAAAAGGAGCTTCACAAACAAAAATTAAATCTCAGATAGCGTGCTGCTCCTTCATCCACCCAACTCATTCCATCCTCCCCGCTCCACAGAGAAGCTGTACGCTTTTCTCTTCCTAGGGCCGAAAGTGCAAAGTGTTTGGGCTCACCACTCACACTGTGTCCTTTCTGGCAGTCGCTTAACCTTCCTGTAACCTAGGACAAAACTGCAGACACGGGCTTCACTGGTGGCGTAGTGGTTGAGAGTCCGCCTGCCGATGCAGGGGACACGGGTTTGTGCCCCGGTCCGGGAAGATCCCACGTGCCGCGGAGCGGCTGGGCCCGTGAGCCATGGCCGCTGAGCCTGCACGTCCGGAGCCTGTGCTCCGCAACGTGAGAGGCCACAACAGTGAGTGGCCGCGTACCAAAAAAAAAAGACCCCAAAAAAGATCACCCTGGGAGGGACACGAATTAATGACTGTAAAGTTACCGGCAGGGCAGTCGAGGTCAATAACCCTCCACTGAACCCTCTGCTCTCTCCCCAGGCGGGATGCCACGTGGAGTTGCTCTTCCTCCGCTACATCTCCGACTGGGACCTGGACCCCGGGCGGTGCTACCGTGTCACCTGGTTCACGTCTTGGAGCCCCTGCTACGACTGTGCGCGGCACGTGGCCGACTTCCTGAGAGGGTACCCCAATCTGAGTCTGAGGATCTTCACAGCACGCCTCTACTTCTGCGACAAGGACCGCAAGGCGGAGCCCGAGGGGCTGCGGCGGCTGCACCGCGCTGGGGTCCAAATCGCCATCATGACCTTCAAAGGTGCGCAGGGACCTTTCTGCCCGGCTCAGCGAAGCACGGTTTGCAATTCAGATTGGGAAGAGCAGGGGCGGGGGGGGGACCCAGGGGGGCAGAATTCTGGGAGTTCTGGTTCGCCTTTGGAGCCAAAAGTTATCAACTAGAATTGGAGGAAAAGAACCAATGGCTTGGGACTTCCCTGGTGGCACAGTGGTTAAAACTCACACGCCCAATGCAGGGGACCTCGGTTCGATCCCTGGTCAGGGAACTAGATCCCACACGCATGCCACAAGTAAGAGTTCACATGCAGCAACTAAGGAGCCCGTGAGCCACATCTAAGGAGCACACCTGCTGCAACTAAGAACCAGCAAGACCAAACAAATAAATAAAATATTTTTTAAAAAAAAGAACAAATGGCTTGGACCCAAGGCTTTGGGTGGAGACAGGGTTTTCTTTCTTTCCTCATGATTTGAGATCTGAGCTATCCCCTTCCCCCTCCTTTTTTTTAATAGATTATTTTTATTGCTGGAATACTTTTGTGGAAAATCATGAAAAAACTTTCAAAGCCTGGGAGGGGCTGCATGAAAATTCGGTTCGTCTGTCCAGACAGCTTCGACGCATCCTTTTGGTAAGTTAAGGGCCTCTTTGCTTCTCATTTTCTTTCTCTCTCCAAAGTCATCTATCCCTGGAGCTACTTATACTTCCTTTTCTTATATTTCCCACATTGTCGTGTGTGTTTGTGTGTGTGTGTGTGTATTTATCATTCTCTCCTTATTTTTCCTCTGATGAAAACTTTACAGAGCACAGGCTGTAGGCTTCTGTAGTTATGGCGCTCGGGCTTAGTTACTCCGTGGCATGTGGGATCTTCCCATACCAGGGCTCGAGCCCGTGTCCCCTGCATCGGCAGGGGGATTCTTAACCACTGAGCCACCAGGGAAGCCCCTCTCCCCTTACTTTCTTCAAAAATATTTACAAAGTAATCCACTCTCTCTTTTTCTCCACAGCCCCTATATGAGGTTGATGACTTACGAGATGCATTTCGTACTTTGGGACTTTGATACCAACCGTCAAGAATGTCACATACAAAGAAATACCTCTGAAGATAGTGGGTAAAAGAACTATCCTTCAAGAATTCTGTTTTTCTTCAACTCTCACTTTCTCTGAGTTTAGAAAAAAGTATTCATAGATGTTTCTAAAATGTCTTGAAAATAGAAGGAACCCAGACCCACCAGGGTTAATGCCGCAAGTGGTGCAGTTTTTAAATGCAGCATCGTCCCCTACTGGGAAACGACAGAACTGCAGGGCCTGGGAGCCCCTAAGTGTCAATACTCTGCCGTTTAAGCAGAGAGAAAGCAGAAGGTAAATGCTGAGGAGCATGGTGAGAGGATCAAATGTTTTACAACCGGTATCCTTTACTATTTGATTCTTGTTCTGAGTTTTCAGTGGTATTAATGATAAAATTTTCTACTCTTTTCCACTGGGGCTCACTTTCAAGTGAACAAAATTCTGTCACCCTGTGATCCACAGAACTTCCTAATGAGAGAACCTGGGTGATTGTAACCCCAAGCCATCTCTTCAAAGCATTAATATCCAAGCATGTGTTGTATGTTTTAATTGTCTGAAGCATGTTTTTATGTTTGTACGTACAGAGGATTTTTTCTTGGTATGGAAAATGCCTGGTCACCTTTAGGCTCTTGTATAATAAAGGATCTTAAAATGAATTTGAGGGCTGTGAAGAAGACACGCTAAAAGTGAATGTATACCTCAAGTAACAGATCTGCAAAAAGATCTTTTTAAGGGCTTCCCTGGTGGGACAGTGGTTAAGAATCTGCCTGCTGATGCAGGGGACACGAGTTCAAGCCCTGGTCCGGGAAGATCCCACATGCCGCGGAGCAACTAAGCCCATACGCCACAACTACTGAGCCTGCGCTCTAGAGCCCGCGAGCCACAACTACTGAAGCCCACATTCCTAGAGCCCGTGAGCCACAAGAGAAGCCACCGCAATGAGAAGCCCGTGTACCACAACAAAGAGTAGGCCCCGCTTACCCCAACTAGAGAAAGCCCACGCACAGCAACGAAGACCTAACACAGCCAAATATAAAAACTAAATAAATTTTAAAATATATATATATAAGATCCTTTTAAAATCATACTTTTGCAACTATACACTTCCCATATAACTAGTGAATTCTTGGAAGGGACTTGCTTGAATGTTGAGAAAAGAAAAATCTGTTCTCTCTGATGGGTCTTTGAACCTCAGCAATGCCAACCAGGTCAAGGTTTCCCCCTTTTTGTGTGTATGTGTTGCTTCTCTCAAAGAAATGTAACGATATAACAGACTGTGACAGAAGAATAGTTGGGAAGTTAGAATGACAGAGCATTGCAAGGAAATCGTGTTTTATCCAGTAAAATGGTGTGAGCCAGCATGGCAGAGAGTGGTCATTTGTCCCTAATAACTATCCTGGACTGTGAGAAAAATATTCAGAATAACTATAACACTGTACAATTATTACCTAGCAACCCTTGCAATGCAGATAAACAGATCCACAGGCAAGGTTGAACACATAATTGTATTATTTTATTCTTATTGTACATAATTTGTGAAGGAGTTAAATATTAAAAATCCTTATTCATGTATTCATTCATATTGTATGTTTATGCTATGTGGTGTCTCGTATTTTTATCATAATTTCCCTTTCTGATATGTTGAAATGGATTCCTAATGTCTCATAAATTTATACGTTTAGAAATGCTTCTAGTAGCAAAGCATGTAATTCTAACATAGTCTAACATTGTAATAACTTTGCTATGAAACCCTCTTGATGTTTAGTCTAACACTGTAATAACATTGCTATGAAACCCTCTTGATATTTAGTAAAATTTTTCCCACAGCAAATTTGATTCTGGCTCATTTCAATCAACTGAATAAATGATAAATACTTTTGGAAGTTTTGGAGATAAAAATGCCAAATTAAAGTAAATCCAAAAGTGATTTTTAAAAGGTTAAGTTACAAAATTCGGATGATGGCATAGAATTCAGAGTCCAGGAATAAACCCACACATCTATGTTCAACTGATTTCTGACAAGGGTGCCAGGACCATGCAGCAGGTGAAAGAACAGTTTTTTCAACAAAAGATGCTGAGACAACTGGATATCTATGCGCAAAAGAATGAATGTGGACCTCTACCACAATACACACAAAAATTAACTTAAAGTTTATCAAATACCTAAATCTAAGAATGTCCCTAATTAGTACATGCTTAAGTCTGCTCTTTGGAACTCAGGGAAGGCCTAAGATACTAAAGCCTTTTTCTACAAACAAGAAACAGGGGACACAGTGGGGCTTTTGTACCTGGAAGGGTCATTTTCAATCCTCCCTTTTCTTTGATAGGACTCAATCCTGAGGGGAATGAGGTGGGACAAGAAAGGGGATAAAGTTTTGGATAGAGAGGTTAATCATAAACTCAGCAGGGGATCTCTTGTTTTAGGAGGATTCAGTTTCAGACTCACAGAAGAGGGAAAAAAATATTTACCAATATTATCTGTATATATTCTGGATATTCAGTATCCAGAATATATAAAGGACTCTTAAGACAACCTAATTTAAAAACGGCTGAAAGGGGATTCCCCGGTGGCGCAGTGGTTGAGAGTCCGCCTGCCGATGCAGGGGAGACGGGTTCGTGCCCCAGTCCGGGAAGATCCCACATGCCGCGGAGCGCCTAGGCCCGTGAGCCATGGCCGCTAAGCCTGCGCGTCCGGAGCCTGTGCTCCGCAATGGGAGAGGCCACAACAGTGAGAGGTCCACGTACCGCAAAAAAAAAACAAAAAACAAAAAACAAAAAACGGCTGAAACACTTGAGTACATTTCTCCAAGGAAGATTTACAGACTGCTAGTAAGCATATGAAGAGATTCTCAACATCCTTAGTCATTAGGGAAATGCAAATCAAAACCACAGTGAGATCCACTTATACCTACTAGGAAAGCTATAAACAAAAAAACCAACAATAACAATCGTTGGTGAGAATGTGGAGAAATTAGAACCGTCATATGAGAAAGTGGAGAAATGAGAACCATATATTGGCTGGTGGAAATGTAAAATTGTGCAACCACTATGAAAACAGTTTGGTGGTTCCTCAAAAATTAACATATAATTACTGTATGACACAGCAATTCCACTCCTTGGCATATATCTGAGAATTAACAACAAATGTTCAAACAGAAACTTGTACATGAATATTCTAGCAGCATTATATGTGGTGGCCCAAAAGTGGAAATTCCCAAACATCCATCAACTGATACATAGATAAACAAATGTGGTACATCTGTACGATGGTATTTTATTTGGTTACAAAGAGATGAAGTAATGACACATCCTACAAAATGGATGAACCTTGAAAACATTGTGCTAAGAAGTCAGACACAAAACACCAACTATTGTATGATTCCATTTATGTGAAATGTCCAAAATGGATAAATCCAGAGTTCTGATTCCATGCAACAGTGGGCAAGGTATTTAACCTTTCTAAAGTTTTAATTTTCCATCTGTAAAATGGGTATGATATGTTAACTTTTCATATATTTTTTTAAATTAATTTTTGTTGGAGTATGGTTGATTTACAATGTTGTGTTAGTCTGTGCTATACAGCAAAGTGAATCAATTATACATATACATATATCTACTCTTTTTTAGATTCTTTTCCCATATAGGTCCTTACAGAGTATTGAGTAAAGTTCCCTGTGCCGTACAGTAGGTTCTTTATTTTTGGTATTAAGTTGAAGGATTACACAAAGCTGGTGCTATCCTCGTGAACAGCATTGCCACCCTCTAGAAGACAGCAACCTAGAAATCACTGCTGACATTCCCTCTGACCCTATATCTGGTCCTGTAGACTTGTGGGCTAAATCTCTTGAATTTATTTACTTTTCTCTATTTACTATCACCTGGTGGGCGCGGGGTGGGGGGGGGGAGGGAGGGGCACGGTGGAGGGCAAGGTGCAGCCCCTGACAGTCAAAAACTGGCCTGATACTCGTAACCAGGCCATATCATTTCCCTGTTGGACATAAGTCTTGTAGAATACCAACCTGAGACAAGATGACTCTAAGACCCTGATAAAATGAGAGCAAGCAAAGCCACTTCATAATTTGTCTGAGACACCCACAAAACACCCAACACCCCCTCTCTTGGGTAAAAAGAATGTCTGCTACGTCTTAACCAATTACAGCCTTATCCTTGTTGCAGTCAGCCTTCCCCAAAGATTTATCAACAACGACAGCATCAACCCTACTCCCTCACAATCTAAAGCAAATTTCCCTTTTCTTACGCCCTCCCCCAAATGACCAAACCAAAGCCCAAATTCTATCATAGAATGTATAGCTATGGAGTGTCCCAGTAAGAGAGACGTCCTCATGCTGAGACATTTCATGGCTCATGGCTCCCAATGAGGTGCATTCTCCCTCACAGAGAGTCATAAATCTCATTTCTTCAACGGCAGGCATCTTCTTCATGGTCTTCACCTGGAGGCCATTGACACCTTAGTTGGAGCTGTCAACATCGCTTGCTTAGTCTATTGCCAAGAGTTATGGTATTCACTAATTCTTAATATATTTTACTGACATTCTGTGATGGTGATGATGATGGTTGTTTTTTAAAGATACTTTCATGAGAAATAAATGCTGAATCTGTTGATGGGAATTGGAGGACTTTGCTCACAGAACGTTATTTATAGTATGTTAGAATTTAAGTACATGTTCAATTTATTAAAGATACAAATTTCAATACCTAATTTTAAGCCTTCAAAATTGTGTAATATGATTTCCAAATCTAATTTTCTATTAAGGGACTTCCCTGGTGGCTCAGTGGTTAAGAATCTGCCTGCCAATGCAGGGGACACGGGTTTGAGCCCTGGTCCGGGAAGGTCCCACATGCCAAGGAGCAACTAAGCCCGTGAGCCACAACTACGGAGCCTGTGCTCTAGAGCCCGCAAGCCACAAAACCTGAGCCTGCGTGCCACAACTACCAAAGCCTGTGCACCTAGAGCCCGTGCTCCACAAGAGAAGCCACTGCAATGAGAAGCCCGCGCACCGCAACGAAGAGTAGCCTCCGCTAGCCACAACTGGAGAAAGCCGGCACGCAGCAAGGAAGACCCAGTGCAGCCAAAAAATCAATTAATTAATTAATTAATTATAAATAAATAAATAAATAACTTTTTTTAAAAGTTCATACATATTGGGACTTCCCTGGTGGTTCAGTGGTTAAGAATCCACATGCCAAAACAGGGGACAGAGGTTCGAGCCCTAGTCTGGGAAGATCCCACATGCCACAGAGCAACTAAGCCCGTGCACCACAACAACTGAGCCTGTGCTCTAGAGCCCGCAAGCCACAACTACTGAGCCCACATGCCACAACTACTGAAGTCTGTGAGCCTAGAGCCCGTGCTCCACAACAAGAGAAGCCACCGCAATGAGAAGACTGCACACCTCAATGAAGAGTAGCCCCCGCTCGCCGCAATTAGAGAAAAGCCCTCAAGCAGCAATGAAGATCCATAGCAGCCAAAAATAAATACATAATTTTTTTTAAAAGTTCATACATATTAAAAAGAAAAAAAAGAATCCGCCTGCCAATGAAGGGGATACGGGTTCGAGCCCCAGTCCAGGAAGATCCCACATGCTGTGGAGCAATTAAGCCCATGTGCCACAACTACTGAGCCTGTGCTCTAGAGCCCGTGAGCCACAACTACCGAAGCCCGCACACCTAGAGCCCGTGTTCCGCAACAAGAGAAGCCACCGCAATGAGAAGCCCACACACCACAGCTAAGAGTATCCCCGGCTCACCGCAACTAGAGGAAGCCCGCATGCAGCAACGAAGACCCAACGCAGCCAAAAATTAATTAATTTTTTAAATAATAATTTTGTATTAAATAGGAGGAATAACTTTCACTGGTTTTTAATATTAGAGCAACTCAAAACAGATATTAAACCCTTTAAAACAATTTTTTAAATTAAAAAACAATTTTATTTACTTACAATAAGTAAGTTCAATCTTTTAGTGCTGTGTGTGGGCTTTAGCTGGGGTGAGTAGGGACAACTCTTCCTTGCAGTGCATGGGCTTCTCACCGCAGTGGCTTCTCTTGTTGTGGAGTATGGGCTCCAGACACGTAGCACACGGGCTCAGTAGCTGTGGCTCGCCGGTTCTAGAGCACAGGCTCAGGAGTTGTGGCGCACGGGCTTAGGTGCTCCGCGGCATGTGCGATCTTTCTGGACCAGGGCTCGAACCCATGTGCCATTCATTGGCAGGCAGATTCTTAACCACTGTGCCACCAGGGAAGTCTCACAACTTTGTTTCTCAGATTTCCAAGTAGCCCAGCCTACTCTGTTCTGACAATTTGTCTGGGGCAACTCCAGCTTGGCTCTCCTCCTCCAGCTCGTTACCTGTCATGTCCCGGACCCCACCGCAGAGGGAGGTGCATCACGGCCGCGAGGAGGCCGGGGACAGCACTTCAGAGCAGACAAAGAGTGCCGCCATGTTGGAGTCGGGCGGAACCGACCTCGCTGGCTTCCCATCTCCCTTTTAAAACAATTCTATTCACAAATATGATTACCCTGGGCTTCCCTGGTGGTGCAGTGGTTGAAAGTCCGCCTGCCGATGCGAAGGACACGGGTTCGTGCCCCGGTCCGGGAAGATCCCACATGCCGCGGAGCGGCTGAGCCCGTGAGCCATGGCCGCTGAGCCTGCGCGTCCGGAGCCTGTGCTCCTCAACGGGAGAGACCACAACAGTGAGAAGCCCGCCTACCGCAAAAACAAACAAACAAACAAAAAATATGATCACATTACTTTTAACATTTTAAGTTACATTACGCATATTAACATAGCTGCTTTTTAACCACCTTAAATGCTTGACACGGCAGACTGGAAAACAAATCTAACAAATTAAACCTATAAAAGGGCAAAATAAATGTTAAATATTCCAAACATCTTAATATGGTTTATGGACTTAAATTCTCTTAAACCTTTCAGCCTGAAACGCCAATATCTAATGCAGAATTCTTTGCATTACGTTTGAATGCATATTATCTTGAACTAAAATCAAAGGTATTATGTAACTGGCTTTGAGACAAGAAGGAAGGGGGCAGGGCACAACGGTTAAGAGAACGCCACGACCATTTAAGAACGTAAACTGGTTAGAACCGACTAGGTCCAAGAAGGCACAAGAGTCTACTTCCAGTAGACCTGGGCCTCATTATACTCTCGTTAGCATCTAAATGACACACCCGCAGGGGCCATGACACAATTTCCCAAAAAGGCCATAAAGTGGGTGGTGGCCCAATTCCTGGAAATCCCCAGCCCTTCTCCAAGATACTTAGAAGATTCCTCCCACTCACTAGCCTATGAAATTATCCAGACCATAAAAACTAAACACTCCATATTTTGTGGCCGCCTCTCATCTTCTAAGAAGGCCCACACTCTATGGAGTGTGTATCT